>NC_134559.1:3895511-6395511 GCF_025594145.1 Primulina tabacum | reverse complement strand
TGGGGATACCAAAAGCGAGCAAGGGGGATGGATTGAAAGTTAGAATTATGCTACGGTTTAAATCTTGGACTGGTGCTCTGTTGTATTTGTACACTTCGGTTTTAAACATCATCATCGACCAATTGTTGTACGCTTTTATGTTTTAAATTAAAAAAAAAAAAAAAGACCATCTCTTAGGCTGCATTTGAAATACTCAATTGATCTAAAATTATATATCGTTACAGAAAATTTCAAGTATTTTTAAATTAAAATATACGTAAAAATGTGGAAATAAAATAAATATTGGCTAAATTCTTTGCAGAAACATGGATGTATGGACATGTTGGGTGGGGAGGTTCTTAATTTTTTTAGTTATATCTTAAGTAAATATCACATGCGACGCGTTGTGATGACAATTTTTTAACATAATAAATCTATTAATATTTTTATAATTATATTAGGTAAGGATAAAAATCAAAACAAGACTTTATGTATCCTTGTTTCTCAAAAACTATATCACCCGGATAAGCTCAGCGTAATACTTTTATATATAAATTTTGGTTCATAAATATATATAAATGATTTTACGATTAAAAACCGTCAAATATGATTTTTATGGAACAGATTAAAACATCTATGATTTTTTGAAATATATGTCACATTAATTTGTGAAAAGAATGCATGAAATAAATAAGCCACACAATAATAATAATCAAATAAATTTGAATCGACAATTATAAAAATCAACTAAAGTAATATAACAATTCTCCCCAAGAACAGGGCCGATTTCATTTAATCATCTTCAGATATGGCGCATTCGTACCCAGATGGTAGGAGTAACTTATATTGATACTGTAAACATCAATATTACCTTCTATTAACTGCACTCAACATGATAACCCAATTTCTATAAAATACAAAGTTAAGTTTATTAAAGCTCGAAGCCTTGAGGATATTTTACCTAGACACTTGGTTTTGACAGCAAGTGGGATTTTTCTGCCTACGCGAAAGTACGCGAAAGTTTGAGCTATTTTTTGGGGTTGAGTTAGGTCCAAGTTCCAATATTTAACATGGTATCAGAGTTCAGGTTCCACCGTTATGTGCTGGATTGTCTATAATTAGGCCACTCATTCTTCCCCATAGTTGGGTCACTTGTAAACTTCCGCTCCAGATGTTCATTGATGGGCGTGAGGGGGTGTGTTAATTGTCTCACATCGGTTGGATAAAATACTTGAGAGTTGTATATATGATCTTCGACAATACTCCTCTTTGAGCTAGCTTTTGGGGTTAGTTAGGTCCAAGTTCCAATCTTAACAAAATCCCTTTGTGATCTTCTTTGGACTTGAGTTGTTTAAATTTTGGTTTGTGGAATTTCTTGTTATTTAAGAAGCATTTATATAATATTAAGGAAACATTAACTAGGACAATCACTTTGTTACCTTTTATTTGACATTTCACTAATTTATGCATATAAAAAAGAATAAAAGTTGTCTTCTAGAATTGAAACAATACATAATGAATACATTTGGAAAGAAAAAACATGCAATGATATTCAACAGCGTGAGAAAAACCAAATGTGCACTCGAATCTATCGATCCAAATCTGATCTCACACTCATAGAGACCACAACTTCGACGCTGCAAATCGAAACATATATACCAGAAGATCATAAGTTAGCAAAAAGATTTTAAAGGAGCCAAATACAAGAAACAGAATATCAGATCTGTGAACAATATAGTACCTGTTTTCGAAATTTTCCATTTATAATCACCATTAACAGCCCAAAAGAAGTATCCTCGAAGTCCAAGAGCTCGAGCATAACCAATTTTTACGGCCACTGTTTTAGTATCATCGTATCCAATCCATATTGCCTCTGCCACAGAATATACTGACACAGTCTCCATGTCATGTACTACCTTAGCCTTGTGATCCTTATTATACTTTACCACCTCGGCATAAGTCAATACTCCGGTTTTATCCGGGCCCGGTCCCACGTCAACCGCTGGCGCACCGATGAAATATGATCTTGGGTCCTTGAGCTGCCATGTCCTACCGTACAAGGGCAAGCCCATGATCAACTTGCTCAGTGGCACACCTGATCGGATCCATGATTCAACTCCGTAACTCGTGCTCACGTTACTTTTGGGGTCGAAGAGTGCTGCCTGAGCTCCAGTTAGAGTAGGGTCCCAACCACCATGGTAGTCATAATTCATCATATTAATCCAGTCCAGGTTCTTGCTGATAGAACCAGAAGGGTACGATCTTTGCGGGCCGGAAAGAAACGTATCAGCCGAATAATACACCGCGGCTGAGAGGAGTAGCTCCTCCCTGCAGGTGGCTTTCGCTTCCTTTTTGACCTCCCCACGCCACTCATCTAGTAAATGCGACAGGTTCTCCATATCCTCGGGGCTCTGCGGAAACTCCCAGTCAAGATCAACCCCATCGAATCCAAATTTTCTTGCTACTTCTATGCTCGAAAGGATGAAATGCAAACGAGAGTACGAATCCGCCACCATACGTGAGAATAAAACGGGGCCTTCTGCTGCCCCTCCAACCGAGAAAATTGTCTTGACTGGTGGATTCTTTGCATGAAGAGTTGATGTGAAGTTCAGAAGCAGTGGAGCTTCTTGAGTTTGTTCTATGTCGAACTTGAAGGTGACATTGTTTGGTGTGAGGAATGCGTAGTATGCGTGAGTGAAAAGCTTCGTGTTAATGGAAGATGGAGACAAATTTGATGAAACCCATGAAGGATAATAAACACCTTTGATTGCTTGAGAAGATGAAGAAGATGCATTGACAGAATACGAATTCATGATGAGAACCATTAAAAATGTTGCAAATGCGCAAGTTTTCTTCATCATTGCCATTGTTTTCCAAGTTGAGTTCTGTGTATTTTGTGTGGATATTTATAAACTACCAATGGTGAATCTAATACCATATGATAGACATAAAAAACCAAATTTGATTTATTTAATAATCCATCAAGCATTGATAAATGTATTTGTTGTTTTCTCAAAATTACAAATAATAATTTGATTTTTGAATTTCAAGACCCATATGAACTCTCTCAATAATAATAAAGAGGTATATCGACGAAATTTAAATTCGACATATATATATAAATTGCAAATTTGATTGTATATATTTGTCTTTTGTAATTTTAGTCTACTATATTGTCGAATTCTAATTTTGGTTTATCGTTTTTCTGTGTGTTTTGTAATTTTGGTATTTTTTGACATAGCGTGACCTCGAAATGACACCAACTTGACGTCGAGGCGACCATGTGTATGATGGATATAAAAAAATATCCAATTTTGACAAATCTCAGCAGCATGTATAAAGTGTTTTGAATGTTATTTGACCAATATTGCATCATTAATACATTAAAATATTAAATTGATTTATGAAATATGTGACAACATCGAGTTAATATTATGAATATTATAAGATGTTAGAGTAATTAATATTTAATCAATATTTTTTTCATGTAGACAAAGCCGCCCTTGCCCTTGATGATTGTATAATTAAATAAAAAGTTTAGACTTGTTCAAAACACATTGCAGTAATAAAATTGAACAAGTGTGTTGCTAGCTAGTGGAATTTTGTGGGTGGAGTTTACTGACATATTCAAGAAAATATTCGAGGAGTACTTTTTTATTGTTGTTTTGATCACTTTACGAAATCTGTCGTCACTGTTCTTCTATATGTTTGGATAAATTCCGAACTAACTCAATAGCCAGATAAATCGTATTGGACAAAATTTTATATGATAGACTCGTCCGATTAAAGAAAAATATGTTTATAAATTTTTTCTTTGATGCATTTCATATTTATTTTTTTATCATATAAATTAGCAATGCATTGTGAAAAGTGCCGCCCAAGACTAAATCATGTTGCATTTGGTCGATATAAGGTGGAAGGTCCCTCACGTTGGAATAAGACCAATGTCAACAAATAATATTGAGTGGAAGGAAGGACCACCATTAAATTACATTTTATAATATACATTGAAAAAAAAAATGTTTGTGAACTATGATATCATTTCTTGGATAAAACTTTTTTTCACCTAATGAATGTGTAATTTATTATAAATTGTCTCTGAATAATTGTATTTGAATAGAGGATAAATAACCATATTTTCTAATCTTTTTTTAAAAGAAATAAAAATTTCCCAGATGATTGCTAGTTCATATGATTCCGTATACACATCAATTCTCGAGCTGTTATCCGCTACATTTAAAGTTCAATCATGTCAATTTTTTTTGTCTATTCTTCCAATTTAGAGGATGAAGAAAATCCGAGAGTTATCAGTATTTATCAACTATGTTGCGTAATAACTCACCGATCGAGCGCTCTTGCGATATGTCAAAGCTATGGGATGTAAAAATACATCGGTAGGAGATATCTCAACAACCCACAATTTTTGGACAAATTAGGAACATCAAAAATTTAAAATCAAACGATATTCTCTCCTTGATCTAGGAATTCATGATTGAAAATCAATAATATTAAATATATGAATATTTAATATAAACTCACGCATGCTCATTTAAGCCCACCTTTAAATAGATTGGCAAAATTTCAACACACTTAAATATTTTGGCGATGTGGACCAACTTGACTGACTCAACACAAATTGACGACTCTAATCACAATGATATTTTATTGTGTTTTATTCAAATAATTTATAAATATAAAACGCAAAAAATATGTTGGTTGCAAAAAAACTTTTATTTAAATACATAAGTTCTAGTCAACGATCACAAGTAAATAAATTTTAAAATTAGAAATTTTTTTAAAATATGTATCACAATAATTTTTTGACCATATTTTATTAAATTAGTTTATAAATATAAAACATAAAAATTTAAAAAGAATATAAAAAAATTAAAAATCGGAAACCAAATGATATGATATAATTGATACTTTTTTAAATATATAATATAACAAAAAAATCATATGAGACAGTCTCACATGTAAATTTATGAAACATGTCTTTTATTTGGGTCACTCAAGAAAAGCATTTACTTTTTATTGTAGATATGAGTAGAGTTGACTCATCTCAAGAAAAATTCAGATTCGTGAACAGTCTTACAAGATGCGTGCTCTTAATTTAAATATATAGTTTATGACTAATGGCCATATGTAGAATAATAATATTAAAAATTAGAAACTCTAAAAAAAATATAGTTTATGACTAATGGCCATATGTAGAATAATAATATTAAAAATTAGAAACTCTAAAAAAAAGCATATAACTTTTGTTTATACGTGTAATTTCTGGCTAATGGACACGAGTAGAATAAAAAGAATGAAAAAATATAAACTCTAAAAAAAGACATATATCATAATGATTTTTTATCATGTTTTATTCAAGTAGGTTAGGAAAAAAACGAGTAATGCTACGTATATAGCTAAATTTATACAACAATTTTTACTACATAAAAAAATCAATACAAAATTTTATTTATCAAAATATCATGATAAATTCAATACAAAATTTCACGAGATAATAACAAAATATCACGATATAATTGTTGTAAATATCCATGTACAATAGTTTGCTATAGCTTTAGCATTATTAAAAAAATTCATTTTGAAAAAAGTCTTGTTAGAAAAAGAGATCAAATATTCCAATATAATTATCATACTGTACCACTTGGCTCTTGAAAATGCGACCAGTAAAGATATATAATTAAATTTATAAGAAATTGAAATATAAAGATAAATAAGACGTGGGGTAAAATATCTAATTTTAATTTGATATAATTATGTATAGTGTGATTAATTTTTCAGAGATCGTAACAAAATGTGGTAAATTAAATACATTTCTCTAACTATTAGACCGCTTTCTAGCTAAGACTTGGGGTTTCAACTGTTATAGTTTGGTTAGGTATAAGGATATTATCATGATCCTCGAATCCGTCCCAAAAATAATAATAAAAATAATAATATTATTAGATTAATAATGTAATAATATTATTTTTTAAAAAAATATTAATAATATAAATATCATCACTAATAATAATAGATAATAATAAGTTTTGGATCGGAGAATCCCCATATCCGCCTCCGTTTTACCTCATTAATATTTTGAAATGGGGATGAATATTTGATCACTTCAGTTTCAGGTTAGTGGAAAACGGAGATCGGGACGGGTACTGAATTTGCTCTCATGATTAGCTCTCATAATTTAACAAAATCAATTTCGGGGCAAGTGGTTTCCAGCTCATAAATAAGTTTAATTTATTTATTATCTTTATTCAAGAGTGTATTAAGATTGTACTCGCACATAAATCATGACATATGAATTAATATTTTAATAACTTAGGGAATGGAATTATATTTTTATATAAATAAATATACGCCTATAAAGTATGGGGATATATAACTCTCTACTCGAGTGAAATTTAATTTAATTTAATTTTAATTTGTATTCTTCGAATTTTTTTTTTCATTCATCCATTTGCAAAGTGATATATTCATTTGCTAATATTTAGAAGCTCTTATTACCACACGATGCTAAAAACGTGAGACAAATGATAAAAATAAAAATAAAAAAGGAGTTCATATATATTAAAATACTAGCGAAAACGAGATTAAATAGCTAAATTTCCCGAAAAGTAATCCAATTATTGCATAATTCGATTGCGTTTCAAAATTGAAAACGTTTGCATTATATAATTTATATGTCATAGTGAAGTTACCGGTCGGAGATATGTCCACCTTGCAAAAATTCAAATTCCAAAAGTTTAATGCCATCTAATCTAGACGAAAAATCAAGCAAGTAGCTTTTTATCATCGTGGGAGTGGTAAAAAATTTTATAAAAAAAATATATTTTTTTATATCAAAAATATTACTTTCATAGTAAATATGAATAAAATTACTCATCTCACAAATAAATATATTTGATATCATCTCACAATAAACCTATCTCACAATAAACCTACTATGTAATCAGGGGCGGAGCCACATGGCTCCTTTCCCGGGCTTGTCCAATTTTTTTTAAAAAAATTTATATGTAAATTTTGTATAATTTGAAATAATACGATATTAGTTCGGGTAGATCAATTTAAAATATTAAAAGATTCTAAAGTTTAAAATTCCAACCTGAACAGAGTCATATTTCCGGCTCCGCCACCGTATGTAATTAATACGTAATAGTAAACAATGACTTGGGGAACAACATATTTACATCTCAATTCTCATGTGTGTGTGTGTGTGTATAATTACACAAAATCTATACCTCTAATTTCTGATTGCAAAGTCAAGCCACGTGATAGGTTACTTGCACGAATAAAACTCGAATTCGATAATTTTTTACTATAAAAACATAGAGAAGAGCCTCGTCTTTTCAAAATGGCTTCGTCTATGAAGATCTTCCTTATTTTCTCTGTCGTTTCTCTCGTTCAACTGCAATTTTGTGCAGGACAAAATGCAGTGAATGGTGTGTACTGGTTCCCAGACAGTGGATTCGCAGCCTCAGACATCAACTCGTCTCTTTTCACGCACATATTCTGCGCATTTGCGGATCTTGATCCTCAAACCAAACAAGTCACCATTTCTTCCGCAAATAATGCTTCTTTCTACCAGTTCACAAGAACTGTTCAACTCAAAAACCCTTCTGTCAAAACCCTTTTGTCCATTGGTGGTGGAATGCTAACAAAACTGTCTTCTCTCAGATGGCTAGTCAATCATCTTCAAGAAAATCTTTCATCGATTCTTCCATAAAGTTAGCCAGATCCTACGGATTTTACGGGCTTGATCTCGACTGGGAGTACCCGCAGACATCCTCGGATATGACTAACTTAGGTACCCTTTTAACCGAATGGCGTACCGCGGTGACGACCGAGGCCCAGAGCTCCGGGAAGTCAGCCCTTTTGCTAACGGCAGCGTTTTACTACGCGGCGAGCGTAAACGGACTGACCTACCCTGTGAATTCGATCAATAAAAATCTCGATTGGGTCAACGCTATGGCGTATGACTTCTACGGTCCTTCATGGTATGGATACACAAATTCACATTCTATGCTGTATGATTCAACCAGCCAAGTTAGTGGAAGTTATGGAATCGATTCTTGGATTCAGGCAGGTTTAGGTGCCAAGAAACTGGCACTTGGGATACCGTTTTACGGGTATGCTTGGCGTTTGGCCAGTGCCAATAATCATGGCATGTTGGCACCATCGACAGGACCTGCCGCACCAGATGGCGGCGCAATGGGCTACAACCAAATCAAGAATTTCATTGCCAGCAATACTGGCACGGTGGTTGTTTACAACTCCACGATTGTGACGAATTACTGTTACTCGGGGACGACTTGGATCGGTTACGATGACACTCAGTCGGTTGCTGCTAAAGTTTCGTATGCCAAGCAGAAAGGGTTGCTTGGTTACTTTGCATGGCATGTGGGAGTTGATAGCAACTGGGCTCTTTCTACACAAGGTTACGATCAAAATTGAGCTTCTTTATGTTATTATATTTGTTAATAATATATTTTTTTCAAACTGTTGATCTTTTTGTTTATTGAATATTGATGCAGCTAAACAATCATGGGGACTTGGCGAGCATGAAGCTGCTTATGGCTTGTCTGAGTTCTGAGGGAACAAGTTATCATACGAGACGGCTGTCAATAATACAAGGCATATATAATAATAAAGAAATGGATGGGAAATGCCTGTAAATATACGTGGCTCAGAATAAAAAGAGTTGATTAAATCGGAGACATGGTTCTGGAATCGGAAAAGGTACCAATTTAGAAAAGAGGGCGAGATGAGATGGCAATTGGCAACATCAATCTCACTTACTAAATAAAAATGCTATTACGCATACACAAAGACAGGCACGTGATATGACTTTACTGAAAATTCGAACTGAATAGCCTACCTTCGTCGGTGGATAGGGACGTAAACGAACCAAACCGTTTGTGAGCTTCGATTCGATAAAAGCTCGTTTGAGCTCGTTTAATGAGGCTCGTTAAGATAAACAAACCAAACTCAATCTTTACAGTATTCGGCTCGTTAGCTCGTAAACAGGTTCGTTGGTAAGTTCATTAGTAATCTTTTAGATGAAAAAATAATATTTTTGATATTTGATTTATTGATTTTGCATATTATTTATGAAATATATAGAAAAATCTATTAAATTTATTTATTATAATAAATTTACAAATTTTAATAAGAATAATATATTTTTCTTTAAATATATAATTTACTTTTAAATTAATTTAATGAAAATTTAAATGTATAATTCATATTTATTAAGCTTGTTTAGGCTCGATAAAGGCTTGAATAAGCTCGTGAGCCATGCATATATTCTATAATAAAGCTCGATTATTACGTTAAGTACGACGATTTACCAAATACGCATGTATGTTACGTCACAAAAAAACAAAAACAAAGAAGTCGACTTAATTAAACAAGCTATATATAATGACCTATAATTATTGGCCCTCTAAATCAAGTCATAAACAAATAAAAGAGTATCATAATTAGATCATAAAACAAAATAAACATTCAACGATCATGATATAAAAAATAAAATATAAGACATAAACTATATTTTGGAGATACAAAAATGAGGAATTTCATTTCTTACGTGTTGCATTTGACATAGTAGAGCAAGAACTTACACTCAATTATTGTAGATAGTAGGGTAAAAATTATTTTTGCGCTCTTTTTTAAAAGTTTACAAGACAAAAAAAAAAGTTCTCATGAAAAGTTCAAGAACTAAAACACAAGGACCTAAATAGTTATTTTCTCATATATTTGAGTTTATATATAGCCTATAGTGGCGTAGATATTTGTGCGTAGAGCCTGGTATTTTAAAGGGCAATTAGGAACAACCGAGAGAATGTTTATTCTATTGTATATTAATTTTTGGAGAATTCCTTTATATAGTAAATAGAAAATTAAAGAACATAATTATTTTTTACATCAAATATAGTAAAACTTTAGTCAAACACGAAATAATGCAATAATTAGAACCGTTACCACGCAACAGCGTACAAAATTTTCCACCAAAATTGATTCCGTCCTCAGCAGTATGAGAAACCTGGAGAAGCAATCTTTAGTTCTCTAATCAGCTTTCTTTTGTTTCTTTGCAGGTGGTTTTTGGTACAGAATTATTTGACTTAAGATGGTGCCATTGGTCATAATGCCAATAACGGAGCCCAAAACCACTACAGCAAATTCAAGAAACAAAGATAAAATTCAGTTTAAGCAACAGTTAAAAAGATATTCAATTGTTTGTCATAGGTCCTAAATTGAGTACATATTAAGATACAAAAAACTCATTCAACTCCATTAACCAGGGACTAAAAATGCAAATTCCAAGACCACGCGCAGCTGAAGTCGGTCTTATATAGCATGCAGTAATCGATAGCAATCACGTGAGATTATTGAGAGTCATTATATTTTAATGTTTTCATAGGTTTCACTACCAATACTAGTTTCCAGCAAATAAGAAAATGTAAATTTACCACTCATTGGTGCCTTTTCCTGCATGCTGGTGAAGACCCTTACTGGTAAAGAGAAAGTAACATCAATTAGACAATTACATACCTCCCATTAAATGCAACTATGCGAATGCGAAAATGCAACAAACTTACCCATCGAACCTGCAAAATTCATCAACGACGTCAAAAGGCTAAGCTCGCCCGTACTTTTGTTCTGCTCAAAACAGCAATAATAACTTGTTAGACGATAAGGGGGAACCTGTACTATTTCAAATTTTATTACTAAAAATTTTTCATCCTAAACAATTGATTTAAATTATGACTTTTTTCCACAATTCAGAAAATATCCTTCGCACTTCCAGAACACCATAATTTTTAAGTTTCCTTTGAATATTGCAGAAACAAAATCTCAATCATGGAATTAGTATATGTAATGAGATCGAAAGAGATATCTCATAATTGCTAAAATACAGAGAAATAAGGTTGGATTAAATCCTTACCTTTACGTTGGCCCAGATCTGTGGAATCCTTGCACAGAAAAATATTGCGTGTTGAGAAGCCTGTGAAATTTGACCCACACAAATTAAATTTTCAATGCTCAAACTTTGTAAGTATTACTGATGAAGAATAGCAAAAACAAAGTAAGTGCATAAATAGTAGACATTGTGACTCACATATAGGGCCTCAAAAAGTAGGGGATCGATTCGACCAGCTAAGATAGTTGGTGCAAGAGCACAATATCTTTAGTTAAGTTGTCAAGGACATGGAGATTACATTATCCAACCATACAAAAAAGATCATCCAAACGGAAATGTAGACTACATTCTCCAATTATATAAACAGGCATTGAAAGGATACAGTAATGCCCTGATCCATGTCATGGTTCCTAGAGGTTGAGAAAAATAGTAAATGATTGCTACCAGAATTATGCCTGCAAAGAACAGAAAAGAGCAGTGTAGATGTGATATTTGTCAAGTGTTTACGTAAGCACCTAACAGGTTATGTTTACCAAGTTTGATTACAAGAATTATTCAACATATATCAAGATCAACAAGGCTTTAGATGAACACTGATATTGCAAGGATCAATGCCTTATCAAATATAGTTGACTCACATATGAAAAATAAAAGAATTAGTGCGCCTAGGCCCTAGGGTTCCACGTTAACTCACATATATATAATATTAACATTAGTTTTGAGGGATAGGGAGCGACATATTTTGAAGAAGAAATGATAGAAGCAGCGGAAGAACACAAGGGAAACAAAGAAGGATCAACCAAAGATAGATATTCAAGAGTTTATCCTTATATTAAACTGTCTCTTAATTTTGTTTAGAGTGTGAGGTGTTGCTAAACATTGTTAGACTATATTTCTTCGACCAAACTATGAACTAAGTTTATTCTGATCTTGAACTGTGAACTATGGTTAGTTTATCAAGATCAGGTGACCTTTTGTTGAGCCTATAATTTAATTATTAGACCGAGACCGAGAAATAAAGTCAAATATATGTGTGATACCAATAAATTATTCGATTGAAGGCTAGTGGCTTTCAAAGATGTTAAATGCAATATTAATTTGTTAAACAATTTGAAAATATTTAATTGTTGCAAATAAATATTAGGTTTGATATAGTTCGAGAGGGTATAAATAATGGGTTATTATTAGCCTTCAACTTCCCTACACTTTAAACATTTGACACTTACCTCCCTTATCAAGTGTAAATATTATAACATGTCAAGGAATGTGAATGTCAAATACATACAATGTAGAGGAGTTGAATGCAAGTTACCCATTAAATAATTTAGAAAACCCGTCACCTCAAGAATATATGGAAATTCGACCAGAATTAATAAAAGAATAATAGAGATTACAATAATTTGCACCAAGATCTTGATAAAAATTCCTCCTTGAATTTTTCCCTGTCGTCTTACTTGTATAGTGTGGAAATTGAGTTATTTAATTTTGTTTTAGTAGTAAGTTAATAATCCAAATAATTTTATTTGGTACTTGATAGTTAGTCCAATAGAACAACCATTTATTCACCACTATATTAAAACATGACATTGTAATGTTGTGGTTTAAATAATGCATTTATATATAATTGGTGCATCCATATCTATATATATATAAAAGCAGAGTTTTGCTTAAAATAGCAATTTCCCGCCAAAATGACAATGCTAAAAAAAGAAAGATATAGATATAGTGAGTCTCGAAATAAGTGTAGTGCAATAAATGATAACTTCAATTATTATTTGCATTGATTATTTCAATTCTTTTAGTAATTGAAATTTGAATTTTATTATTTTTATATCAATTTAATGTAAATTATAAATTATATATTTTTTAATGAATCTCGAAATAGATGTACTGAAATAAATGATAACTTCAATTATTGTTATCATGGATTACAACAATTCTTTAATTAATTCAAATTTTAATTTAACTATTTTTATATCAATTTAAATTTAATTTATGAATTATATGTTTTTATTTTTTTATTTAAATTGAAACTGAACTCCATTGAAAACATAAAATAATTTAATTTTTTGCATTGATTGTATCAATTCATTTAATTTAGGATATGATTTTGTATTAGTATGATATATTTAGTTGTTATTATAAATTGTATAATAATTCAGACAAATTTCTGCATCATATCTAGACAATCAATTTTCAATTAGAATAAAAAAAATAAGTGCAACATTCAGTACCACTCGTGAGATAAATCATTAAAAAATATATTTGGCGCTTAACTCTGATTAATTTGTTGATATGATCTAAATGCATATGAAAACAACAAAGATTTCAGTTTATAATGTATTTTTCATTACCAAGAGGCTACAATTTTTTTCCATATATTTAATTTTTGATATAGAGGTATTATTTATATTTTTTTTATTTTATGGGGTTCACACATATGTGAAATAATCAAGTGTCCGATCATGAAAAGAGTGAAAAATATTCTCAAATAATGTCATATATATACAAACATAGTTTTTGTTTATTTAAAAAGTTTCCGCCAACATTAATATGCTATAAAATAAAAATATTTGATAATTATTAATATATTGACATATCATATTAAATATTTGAAATAAATAAGAAATAAATATGTAATGAAATGTGATTTTTTTTCAATTTATTTTTGAAAATTTAAATTTAAATTTGATGTTCTATGAAATATAAACTACATTTTAAGTATTTGTATTGTTTATATAATTCTATTTAATTTCAATTATGTTTTTAAGTTGTGTGCTATTTTTATAGAGTTAATTTTTACTACTCTATATCATATTAAATAAAATATCAAATTTTAATATAATATTAAGTTTTTCAACTATTTTAAAAAATGTCATTGATTTTTAGTATATTAACTGTATGTGAAATGTTATTATTATTATTATTATTATATATCTTAATAGAACTTTAATATATGTATCTTAATAAAAATTTAATATAAATATTTTTAACATTTTTAAAAATGAAATAAATTTATTCATCTAAATAAGAACAAAAAAAATTAATTTTAAAAAAAATATTTATTTATAATTTAAATTTTGATAAACAAATAATATATGATTTTTAAATATTTTATATTTTTTATTATTAATAACAGTTTCACTTAGACAAAATAAATAAGTCAATTTTAATGACAGAATATTGTTATCAACATTTGAGTGTTATCTCAAATGACATAAATATTTTAATATGATAACTTTTTATAATAATATTTAAAATTTAAATATATTCATTATATTATATTAATTATTTTAAATAATTATTCAAACATTAATACTTACTAATTTTAATCGTTAATTATATAAAACAACACTCCGTGCATCGCACGGATGAAATGCTAGTTTATATTATTTTGGAGTTTAAAAGAAGTACGATTAGAGTGTTTAGAAAAAAATACGCTTGATAACTACTTTTTTGAAATTGAACTTGAGGCTAGTTTTTCAAGCATATTAATACAAGTGTGCATACCGCGTTCTCATTACTAGCCATCGATGAACAAACATGCTGGTATTTATATATTTAAAATAATCTACTTTTATCATAATTTTTTAATCATATATATATAACACTAATTTAAAAACATAAGTAGAAATTCAAATTTTGGTTGAAAAGTAAAAGAAAGGAGCGCATCAATGGCCTACACAATTCATGAGAATAACTTTAACTTAATATTTGATAAGTGGTATGTGATGATTAAGAATGTGAATGTGCAACAAAGGGTGATAAAAAATTTTGATAGATACATGTAATTTATGTAGTGTGATTAATTATATTATGTTTGGTATATATGTTTAATGTGAGTAGAGCAATTAAAACTCATCTTATCAACCACACCAAAAAGATGACCGCAGCACAACACCACTGTTGGATCAAGTGGACCTCATGTTCTACAATGCATTGTAGATGATCCAAATCCCACCAAACAATGTGTAAAAAACTAGAGTTTCAAGCTACAACATCTCTTTCTAAATTTTTTTTAAAAAAATTTATCTTCTCATAAAAATAAAGCCACACAAAAGTCTTGAAAACATGCAAACATTGAAAAACAAATAATATTCTAGTTCAAGTTTCCTTTACATTCAATTTTAAAACAAAAGAATATTTGGAAAAAAAGTTTGATAATTTAAAGAATCGGTAGTAGGATTAAAGAAGGGAAAAAATATCGATTGAAACAACCCATTCTTCTGGAAAAATAAAATCAAAAGATTGATTTTTTGTAGATGTAATTGATAAATTAGTGAAAAAAATAACTAGATTATCATCTACACACTTAAAACCCATAATTTCCATAACACAAATCTGACAAAGTATCATAAATTCAAAAAAAATAGTTTCGTTCTATTTTTTTCATTGGAACTTATAATTCTTTATAAATTTTGGCAAGGCGTATAATATAGTAGTAAAAGCTTTTGCTAAGCAGTAACATAAATAATAAATAATTCTATGTCACATTATATCAGAAATGGTGAAAACTTGAAAGCTGGAACCCTATTACACATACCTTGGAGCAAAAGGAATGCCAACTCCCCATATGCTGAAAAAGGGAGCCCTTTGTGGAGACAATACGCTAAAGCAATGGTATAACCAACTGCTTCAAGTTCGAAAGACAAAATACTTAGGCCCCTCACACTACTATTTTTCAATATTTTCAGTATCTGAAAAAGAGCAGCAAACAGTTGGTATCGAACAGCTAAATCACAAGTTTCGAGATAAAATGATTCAATTGACTTGACAATTAAAATGTACACGTTAAAATCCCTTTTCACTGTGTTATAGGCACGAAAATGGGGGGAAATAAAACAATTTTGCCCCTCCATTGATAGAAAAATGTTAATTTTTCTTGCTTATTTCTCATCATTGACTCTTTTATCATTCATTTGCATGATTAAGATTTAACACATATCATTCTATGCAAATCTATGGACACAAGTTAACTGATTCCACTCGGATATAATGAACAACCTGTGAAAGATAAACTTGAGAACATCAATTTAGTCAAGTGATATCATACAATTATGTTGAATCGCAGTATGCATTCAGCTTAAAGAAGAGAAAGTGTAAAAAGTTTATCCTATGAATGAATTGAACAGGGGAGTAATTTAAAATAAAGATTCAGCTGATCCATTTCCCAGCATATTCAAGGTTTCTAACAGATCCTCCATAATCTATATCAATGCAGACTAGACCAGAGAGATTTTTCAAGATTTTAAAGGAGAACCACAAAAAATATCTAAAGAAACGATTAGCCAAATAATTTTTATCTATCAGGGTAACCAAATACCACGAAAGATTCTAATTTGACATTCAAATTTATGAGCATCGAAAATTTTGATGAATTATGGTATCCCCCTTTCAATATGGCAATTCCTTTCGATTTGTTGCAAATTTTGAGAAAACGATAATCTCAAGTCCCAATGGATTCGCACATCTCAAGCAATACCTATCATCCATGCTAAAACTGATAACCATGTGGAAAAGAAAACAATGATCTCGAGTCCCAATCTACACAGAACGCAGGATTTTGATATCCTGAATTTGAATAGATGAAACTTAATGAAAAATCAAGCAAACAAAGCACAATTCAAAAAATAAAAAAGAAAAGATTTTTCTAAATTAAAATAGAAAAATAACCAACAATTTCTAAATGATGTTCCTAACTCATACATTGGGTTCTATAGCAATTTAAATTAATTTTCTCAAAGCCAGGCAAAAGGGCAAATGAATCCATTCTATTTTATGCATAATTACTTTTAATATTCGGATAATGTTATCATCAATAAAAAAACCTTCCCACCCTCTCACGTCCTCCCATCTAAGATACTAAACATATGGTGCACCAAAACATCAAGAAAGAAGTGCAGTAAACAACCGCGCTAATTCCAATCAATACATAAATTAACGCACGAGAAACGACCATAACAACACCATTAGAACTCGTTTTATCGACACAAATTTAGACGAGACTGCGTAATTACCTGTGGTAATTTGACAGTGGTGGACGCAGCGACGATGCAGTAACCCAAAAGCTTAGATATTAGGGGTAGCAAACAATCCTTCTCAGGGAATTCACCATTGCTTAGCGATCCCAACGCGCAGCTAAAGTCTATCCCGAGAAATTTCATCTCCACCATTTTTCTTCGAGATGCCGCTTGCGAACTGGACAAGCGTATGGCGGCGTGTTGCCGGATATGGTGCCCGTTTTCTAACAAGACTTTGTTCAAAGTGATTTTTTTTATATGTTCATAGATTTTTAATAATTTTTAAAGAATGTCATGTAAAAAAATTTAATAAACTCTTACAAATTTATTTTAAAAGATTTATATACATTTTATAAACATTTTCATAGAATTAAATGAATTATATATTAAATAAAATAACACAAAAAAATTTTATATCTAAAAATGTAAATTACGTACATGAAAATATTCTTAATTAATATCATTTTATAAAAATTATATATATTTATTTCATATAATTATTCTCAAATTTTTTAACTAAAATAAATTGTCATTAATTTCAATTCTAATGAATGTTTTCCCCGAGTAATCATTTTACTACGAAATTTCTTAATTATTATATTTTTAAATGTCTAACCTGATTTAATGACAACTTCTAAACTGTTCTCAAGTAATGAAGCGCTTGCATATACTATATACTTGTAAATAATTAAACATAATCAAATATTTTAGCAATGATAACAAAAATTAGACAAAAACTTGTGTAAAACGATCTCATTTTGTGTGACGGATTCAAACATAAAAAATCCTAACTTGATAATAATACTCTGGCATGATACTCAGTTGGAACATCAAAGCAAAGTAAATGGTCATTCAACAGAAACTGCAAATACACAAAGAATCCAAAATCACAGAACATCCACAAGCAGAGTAGCACCAGAAATAACAAAACACGCTTAAATATGACAACGTACGAATTAAAAGTTTCCTATTATTCATTTCCCGAAGATAGATTTAATCCACCATATCCCTTTGGTGTCTTTCGGGCCCTCCTCACTCTCAGGTGGATTATCAGAATGTGTTGTTTTGTGCAGTTTGGAGACATCATACCCCTCTTCATTGGCCTTCTCCACCAGCAGATTATATGTCTCCTCATCAAGAGAAGATTGCCTACAAAGAATCTGCCAATACCCAACAAGCAACACAAAAACCGTTGAGACGCCTTTTGATACGAAGCAT
This sequence comes from Primulina tabacum, assembly GCF_025594145.1. Taxonomy (NCBI): domain Eukaryota; kingdom Viridiplantae; phylum Streptophyta; class Magnoliopsida; order Lamiales; family Gesneriaceae; genus Primulina; species Primulina tabacum. Next base: position 6,377,364 of record NC_134559.1, on the reverse strand, counting down.
GAGACATTAGCTAGAGTCGAAGATCAGTTATCCAACCCTCTATCACACATGTTTATGGGATGAACCAAACGGTTTCCGATCAAACAATAAAGTGGGGACTTAGCAGCAAATTAAATCCAGCTGCTTTTTTCAAAAAGACGAGGCTTGCTACCCAAGAGGCCAAGAATTGCCGAAGCACTTGGCCACTTACTACTCACATGATTTCACACCCCTAACTTTGTTTGTTTCAACCCCTTGCCCCCCCACATAAAATGCCTGTATCCAGACTCCAGCACTGACAATGTTGCATAGATTTGAAACTATAAATGTGCAACAGCAATATAAAGAATTTATACTGTTTTCCTCAAGATAAAAAGACAGTATTGATTGATCTTGGGTTGCATTTGGAGTCGGAATGAAGGTACTTTTTCAAATCAAAATAAGCTGACACTATAGTAAGTCCAAAAGAATTGGAAGTTAGAATTCGAAACACATCAGCATCTCTTCCTCTATGAACTTCAAAAAGCTCGAAAAAGTAATCTTTAATAAGTATTTAAAAACAGATTGTTCTGTAAAAATGCCTTAAAAAAACACCAGAACACTAATTTCAAACGCATAAAAACTCATCAAACATGAAAATTGCTTCTCAAAAAGCCAAGATTAATCCAGACTACCCTTAATCAAGACGTAAAAATCACATGAATCCACAATCACAGACTAATTCTGTCAAATCAAACAACACAAAAACCACATATAAAAAGCAAGATTTTCAGAAACATACCCAAAGATATCTCCTGCTGGGCTGCCCAATCAAAGCATACTGATAATCCTCATCAATGTACAAAACCCAATAATCCCCAGTGACAGGGATTATAGGCAAGAAAGGGGGCACATAGAACTTAACTTTAAGCTTCGCCTCATCGCTCTTCGGATCAGCTTTCCAAGCAGTCCCTTCAATATAATCCCTTTTCCCACCTGTCCATGTCTCATTCAAAACATGCACAGTGCCATCTGGATTCAAAGTGTACGTAGCCCTCGTGTCCACACCGTTTTTGGGCTGAAAAAAGGAGGGAAATGAAGCTATTTCGTACCATCTTCCCATGTATCTCTCTACGTTTAAACCCTTCACCACCTCCATTTCTTTCGTTCCCATTTAATTCAGCGAGAATTCCTTTATTTGGGTTGCTTGGGTCGACGTTTTGGGAGTATGTATTTGTAGTGATTCTCGATAAGGTCGTGTTGGATTGCGGGTTAAGTTAAGGGAGAAGTATTTGTACGTATATAGGAGGGTTCTGGAGGCGTGGAGAAAGCACAACCTGGGGTGGGCGCGGGTAGAGTTTTCGGGTTCGGGTTCGGATACCCGAAATTTCGGGTACCCGACAAGTCAGGTAGTAAATTTTACTACTCGACACCAACCCGATCAATTCGGGTACCTGAATTTTTCGGGTATTTTCGGGTACCCGGCAGTCGGGTACCCGAAAAAAAACATTTTTTTAAATTTTTTTTAATTGTTTTTTGAAAAAATATATGTATTTTTCACATTTCACAAAAAATAATGTCATTATATCGAGTTATAGCTAGTCATTATATCATATTAAGGCTAGAAAATTAAAAAACTCATGTATTTTTCACATTTAACAAACCAATAAAAAAAGTCAAAACAAAAAACAAAAAAATTCGGGTACCCGATATCCGATCGGATATCGGTTAAATTACTCGAACCCGATAATATCGAGTACCCGATATCCGAGAATAAATGCCCACCCCTAAGCACAACCTTAAACGTGTAACGGTGCTTCAAACGTGAAGATTCTAGAAATGGTCGGGATGGGAAAGTTGCTTACTGCATTTGGCGATCCTATCAACACCTTTACCCCATCTGACATAGTGTACAAGTTTGTTGATTAGATAATCGTTTAATTGAATAGTTAGATATTCGATATTTTTCAGTGACATTTTTCTCACTCTAGTTCACATAGTTAACGCGATTTAAATATTATTACTTAATTTGAGGATTTGCTTAATGTACACGAAAAGATAACGACTGTAAATTCGATATTCATTAAAAAGAATTATATTGACGTGATGTGATGATATGGCTAAGAAAATATGTCAGAAAAAAGATAAAGACCGAAAAGAAGTAGAGTTAGATGGTTGATGTGTTAGTTAGTTGATTTAGTGTACTTGCAATAGTTGATATAAAACGAGGAATCGTCATAAACCATTCAACAAATATCAATAAAAAATTATCCTAGTAACTCAAGTTTGTTTGGTTGACTCGAACTAGCCATCCTAACATTTTTCAATGTTAGATTATAAACCCAAGAATTGTTCTACCCAAAAAACTTACATATTGGATGATATGACATCTTGAGTTTAGGAGTCAGTCTTTAATAGTTTAATATATCAATGTAGAACAATTGTAACACGTTAAGAAAAAAAGTAATGAAAAAAGTAATGATAGCCTAATGAACGAGCGATGCCAACATTGAGTATCTAAACATCGACATGAGCAACCGATTCCACAAGCTTAAGGTCTTGTGTTGTATTTGAATAGTAAGATTTAAATAGATTCGATTTCAAATCTACATCTCAAGTTTGTTGCATCCGTTTTAGCTTAAAAATCAGAATATATATTTTTTGCTTCGATTTCAATCAACTCTATTATATATTTTTATTTTTATCTGAAATCCGTCTATAAATACAAATTATTTAATAACAACCTTAGTGTAAAGCAAGTGATCCACCTCTCGATATATTAGAACAAGGTAACGAATAGCTACACATCCAAATGACGTCACAGATCAAAGGACAAATTGTAAGAAGGATCCTATCGAACATAGGACATATATGAAAATATTTTCATCCCGGACAACTAGTTAGAAACATTTAAAAAGAAGGGGAATGTCTCCAAATAATGAGTAAGTGTTTTATGAGACGGTCTCACAAATTTTTATCGATATTAACAATAAAAAGTAATACTCTTGGCATAAAAAGTAATACTTTTTCATATATGATCCAAAGAAGAGATCCGTCTCACAAAATATGATCCATAATACCTGTCTCACACATGTTTTTGCCCCAAATAATTGGCATATCAAATCAAATATGATAAAAAAATTTCAAAGATTATGGTAAAATCATATGGACAAGAGAAATCCAGGATTTGATCTTGTTCATTGATTTTATTCTAAAATTGTGAACTTTTTTAAATGACATTTAATTCCAATAATTGACATATTAAATTTACAATATTTGATTTTTGTATTAATTTTTTTTTAAAAAAACCCATTTAATAACAAGGTAACTTTATTATTACATTATCTAAAAATATCATTTTACAGTCAAAAGACCAAAATAGCCTTACATTTGACACCTTTTTTTATGCAGTCGATATATATAGTAAACGTAGGGTTACGGAAGAAGTCCAAAAATCTCATTAGTTTAAGTACGAGGCCGCTGCGGCTCCGCGCGGGGAGGCTGGGAGTCTTCGAGGGTGGTTGCCCCTCTCCGCACGAGCAACGGCCGATGATTCTAAAAGCAAATCCAACAACCCTCTCGCATCAATCGTGACATTGACGGGGGTGGTGGTGATGATGATGATGCCGCCATAGAAATTTCACGTTTCTTTATCTGGGAACCTATTACCCTAAACCCTAAACTGTTGAGAGGCTGTGATGATATTGTAAAAGATCAGAATTTAAGCGAAACTGTAGCTTGGCGTGGCGTAATCGAGCCTGATATGGGTTCTGATTTATCGCAGCCATGGTTGGCAGGATTAGCGTCTGCTGATTGATTAAAGGCGAATCTGAGCCTCTCCCTGTTTCTTCATTTTACTCTTCGTCTTTTCTTCTCAAAACATTTGAATAATTTGTTTTCTTTAATTTAACATTGCAGTTTTCAATATTATTATTTTAATATAATACGAAAATTAACGTTTGTAAAAATATATATGCACATCTACAGTCCTTGAAAACTATTTCGCGTATGCATAATTGGAAATTGCAAACTATCGCCACTTGTATGGACAAACGAGCATTTTTAGTAATGGGAAAAAAGGATATTTTTAATATATTAATTTCAAGTTGGCTAAAATAAAATAGAATAGGTCTTTTGTGAGACAGTCTCACGAATTTTTCACCGATATTCACAATAAAAAGTAATACTCTTAGCATAAAAAATAATATTTTTTCATAGATGACCCAAATAAGATATCCGTATCATAAAATATGATTCGTGAGACCGTCTCACATAAGTTTTTGCCAATAAAATACGTAAGAAAGCCGAACTCAACCCTTTATATTTAGACCTTCCCTCTATTCTGTAACAACACTAGCTCACTAGTTTCTAACACCATTAACTCATAGCTAATCTCAATTAAACAAAGTCTATTTTCCGAATTTCTCAAGAATTTATTTTGCCAACTTTACTTGGTTAAACATAACGAAAATGGTAAAAAAGAGTAGTATTTGTGTAGCAGTGCCTCGTCCAAAAGAGAAGAAAACACACCCTCATCTGTTTCAGCTTGTCTCATAATTCAACCACTTGGTCAGATCTCAAAAGTTTCTTTAGTTATATCGAATCATTTCTTTGTCACCGCAACTGCAAGCCTCCAATTCTCATTCGATCCTTTCGAACAAAATTTTCTATTGTTGCTCTTCTGAAATGTGTGATCTATCCTATTGTTACAGGTCTTGCCGCGGCATTAAATGCTAAAATGGTGTTTGAATTTTTACTCCAACCCAACACTATGCTTGGCGTTAGTTTGGTGCAAAGCTACAGTATTGATGCTAACATTGTAGCAACGCTTTTTTATATTCCGAAAATATTCTTTTAGATGTAGATTTTAGATTTGATGGATTGGAGATGAGTTTTATACTTGACTTAAAGAATTCTATTATCTTGAAGTTAGTGTTACACCAAAATAGCGTAACGAGGTGGAGATAACCTTAAGATATGACTAGGATTGGGATGTGGTGAAGCCCTCAACATGAAGAACGTCACTAATTATCTTCTAAGTTTGTTCTCCTTGTGTTTCATCATCTCCAATGCCAATTTGGTGACACCGAATTTTTCTTTGGCCAAAGAAGCCTCTTCACCAATGAAGATTGAATGGAATGGATAATCCGAGGATAGAAATAATATGTGAGTGGGAGATGGGGTTGATCTCGACGAAACCCATGTCAAGAACACGAAATAAAAGTACTTAAAAGTAAGGTAGTGTAAATTTGCCAAACATTTTCGCAGGTGCCAAGATCCATTCACTCGAAAGAGTCAAAGGCTTACCAGGTATATTTTGATTGACATAATCTCAATGTAAATCTATGTTTCCTACACTACTCAGGGTCAAATTCATCTAACCAAATATGGGTATTGGATTCTCAAGACATTAGGTTAGCTCGTCATAGAAAATGAGAGATCCACCCATTCCACCGGCTTCGAGGGCAGGAAACGAACTTAATCCAGAAAGCAGATATCTCAAAACTGGTAAAGATCAGAAGATTTTCGAGTAAGCTTTACACTTAAGTTTTCAACCTTGCCTTGCAACTATATATATATATATAAACAATTTCAATCAACCAAAAAACAGAGGCTCAGATCTGCTTATTTGAGAAAGGAAAAGAGAGCCCGGCGCCGCCATGGCTGCAGAAACCACAGGTTGCTCGCGATCAACGGGGAATAAAAAGCCCGAAATCACAAGCCATCCGTGTCGCCCCGCCAAGATACGGAATCGGGTCATCCTCTCCACCCAATTAATCAAATCAGCTCAAAGGAAATCGAGATAAAAAATCATCACAGCCCCGTTATCGATACTGTATGGCGAGGTTGCAGAGAGGATATGGAAGGGCGTGGACGTCAACCCTTTAGAAAACCAGCGCACACATACATTCATACATGATACGTACAGAGATTCTGAGCGCTGCGACGTAGCACCAAATTCCATTTTTTTCTTTTTTTTTCTTGGTTGAAGGGTTGTTGATTTTTTTGTTTCCGCCATGGAAATCATGGGGTTTACAGAGAGGGGCAACAAACCCTTCAAGAACTCCCGTTTCCTCACTGTAACCCTCGTCCTTCTCCAATCGAGCTGACGATTAATCTTGGACATTTGTTTTTATGTATAAATAAAAAATGAAGCATTAACAAAAAATATTTCTTTTAACTTTCAGGAAAATACTTAAATATTCCTCAAAAAAAATTACTTATATATTTATTGAATATGTCTCTTGTGATACGGTCTCACGAATTTTTATCGATGAAACAGATGAATCTTACCGATATTTACAATAAAAAGTAATACACTTAGCATAAAAAGTAATATTTTTTCATATATGAACCTTACCGATATTTACAATAAAAAGTAATACACTTAGCATAAAAAGTAATATTTTTTCATATATGATCCAAATAAGAGATCTGTCTCACAAAATATAACACGTGAGATCGTTTCACACAAGTATTTTATCATATTTATTTTATTTTTATTTTTATTTAAAAAAGTATCGAGAATTAGCACAAAAAATATGTCATTACTTAAATAAACTCTGTGCTATTGTAATAATAAAAGTATAGAACTACTAAAAGTATCAAGTAGAAATTAATTGATTGATGATACCTTATAAGAGCCCGGATCATGGATGACCCAGTATATTAAATGGATTCTTAAAACAGGGTCAATATGCAGAGTGCTTTTTTCAGCAGCCAGACAGGGAGATGCCCGTGATCTAATCCCCGGGCAACCTGAAGCCCGAGCTATCATATAAGCTCCCGGGAGGCATTCTACCCGGGCTACCTCGATAACAGTGCCGCACTCGAGTGTTTCAGAAGATAAGATCTTGTCTCGAGAAGCGTACCTGACAGAATCCTATTGATGTGAAACGATGGAAAATAGGGAGGCGTGACAGGAAGTCAACATCTAAGAGGGCAAGTGGCAAGTAGGCACTGAAAACAAGATACTTACTACATTTTCTCCTATAAATAGCAGGTATGTATTCCATAAACGAGAGAGCTATTTTCTTGATTCAAGATTCTTGGCATTTACATATATCTTCACATATATTGTCATTCTCCTTCATCTTCATCTGCTGACTCAAGCATCGGAGTGGCCATGTCGGACACCACTCCGGCGTCCATTCACAAGTTCATCTCCTTGTCTGTAGGTCACAGTGGAAGCTATAGCTCATATATCCATTTACTGTGCTCATTTTCTTGAACAACATCATTGATAGCAGATCCGGCGGAGCACCCGACCCGGCTCACCCTTTTCACCCGGATCGCATCATTGATAAAATAAAGCAACGAAAGCATAAAAGGGTTAGCATATTTTACAAAGATCTACTTGCCATAAATATTTACATCCATTATGAATCAACAAAGAACGTGCAATGCCAAGTTCGATCTGTTCGGGAAAAGAACAGCCTCTAGCCGAAAACAACATAAAAATCGCGAGCTCATGGATTTTAAACAAGGAAAAATATCCAAATAAATATGGATCATGCTACATATATAATCAGGATTACACATTGTGTTACAAAGTGTATTTGAAATTACAAAATTATCCGCATTTTTCGATAAATATACATACAATGGCCAGAAATAAAAATGAGGTCTCATCTGCAGATTACATCACTGCCCTACCCATTTGTCGAAACGATACCATGTTCTCAACTTCCCCCGTCAATGTTACAAAGAACGTTACCTACATAACCAAGTGTCACTACTAGCACTTCAAGTTTATACGATTAGCGAAATCGAACTTTTTGGTTTTGGGGAAATGTTATAAAGACTGAACAGATCAATAATCCTTTGAAATTGGATATAAGGTCAGTACTTACCATTTCCAACGAAGTGACGGAGTGGAGAAGAAACCCGTTGTCTGTTTCCCTGGAATATGCATGTAGACAAGAAAATGGCAATTACCCGTAAGTCTCCATTTTTAAGAAGTAATGTTGTAGAAGCTTAGAAATGTAAGCACTCACACTATAGGTACAATGTTCTGATTCAGGGAAATAAAATAAGGACCTTTATCTGTTGGTCCTATATTAGTCAGCTGTGTTGCTTCTCTTTGGACATGGTCCGCAAGTATTAGGCTGCTCATGTAGGCATCCTAAATGGACAAAAGGAAAAAGGGCATGCAATATTGAATTCAGTGGCCAATTCCATACGAATGGAACATCATAGAGTGCAGCAAAGAATGAACTGATGTAATCTTTTGGAACAAAAATAAAACTAAGGGGTGGGATTGTGTGAGACTTATGCTTACCACTCCATAACGCAATAATGTGCTGAGCAAGGGCCTAGAAGTTGTTTCTTGTTCTTTAATTTTCTGAATATTGTAGTCATATGTGAACAATTGGTGGAATCCAACAACGAGTTTCCTGTATTAAAGGAGAGGAAAAGAAGTTCAAACGACTAGAAGGAGCATCAAAAAAATAAGCGTCGCGTGGTGGGGCTGGAATGTAATGGAAGAGTGAAATAGAGTTTTACGTACAAGATATATAATATATTGCAGCTTATCTTTGAGATTTTGTTTCTACGCTCTGTGATGTAAAAACGATAAATGGTTTCTCCACCAAGACATGGGCAGTTGTCCAAAGTAAAAAAAAAATGCAGTTTATCCATAAAAAACAAGTGTTTTTCTTCCATTGTCTTATTATGGGATGATTGACAAAGCATCAGAATACAACAAATATATACAGATTTACAAATTACAAGAAACTGCAAAATACCAGTCAACATCGCTTTTGTTCAGAGTCCTCATCAACCACTGAAGCTGATCTTTTCCAGGGACAGTTGACGGATTCTAAAAACCATAGGATCAATAATGTTTCACTGCACTGTTTGTAAATAGGGAAGAACAAGAATGAAAGGTAAAACCAACAGAGTTATTGATCACAAGTACTACAAACCATAATTTAAGCTCTGGTATTTTTAACATAAATTCTCATGTATATTTCAACAGCATTTCAAGCGTCTCCAAATTGATTATCAAAGCATGTGCGTGTGTGTATCTACATAGTAATATTGGCAACCTCCTGGTCAGAACAACGGAAGTCATATGTCACATTCTTACACACAATTGGATAAAATTAATATTTTAAGTGATTATAATGTAAATTAAAGGCTAACAAGTATTGTCCATAAGATTCCACAAGAAAGATAACACTCTTAATCACTCAAATGCTAATCCACCTGCAGTCATATTACAACATGCTCGAAACATGTGGCACTTGCCTCATATATCTGCCAAGACTCTGGCTCTAATCACCCATTTAGACCATTAAGCTCGGTAGTAAGTGGGACAAGAGACGATAAAACTTATAGTTAACGTTTGACAATGGTGTGGATGGGTAAACACTAAACACGGCTTCAGAATGATGGTGTGCATTTTTTTTAACCTGAATACACGGTCAAATAAAGATTACGCGAAACAAAAGGCAAAAAAAAAAAAACACCTGTCCAGTTAGTAGTCCAGACAAGAACCTTAATGATCGATAATAAAACCTAACATGTTTGCAGAAAATATAATTGAAGACCATATAAGAAGACATATTTACAGCAAACATATCTCACCTGGACCAGTTTGGTATCCAGTGCAATAATATCTAAAGTTTGTCCATATGGTATTCTGATTCTGTCAACAAAGTAGTTTTTTCCTTCTCCTTTCGATGCTTTAGTGGTGACTGTAGTGTACCTACAGGTTGTGTGGGGAGATGACAAAGTGGAAAAAGAAGATCATCCAGTGTTGAATAAAATCAACAGAATGTGCCTACTAAAAATTTAATATACAATAAATGATAAAGAACTGTAGAGGAGAACACACCAAGGAATTTCTCGCAACTCAGGGTGCCACGATGCCTGTATACAGAGGAGTCATTGTGTAGCTTATTAGAACTAGTTTGCACTTCAAAATAAAATTTCCAAATTCATAAACTAAATGTCAACCCAACAATGAAGGAACAATCACATAATTCAGCTCCGATCTAGAACGAATTCTATTTTTTTATTACCAGAAAGTTGGAAACAGTTGTAACTGAGAGTAATTTGTCAGCCAAGAATCTATCATCCCAAGGGGGGAAATTTGACAACAACAACATATATGTATAGCTTTTGAAAACAATGAAAGCACTGATACCGCCGTATCCTACAAAAAACATGCTTCAAGAAAGAATCTAAAATTCATTCAGAGATTGTTGCCGGGCACCAATTTTCTTGTTTGACAAATTGTGTATCATAATGAAACTTGATTCACTTCAAAGAAGTCGAAAAACATTTTTCACATATAAATTAAGGCTATGATAACCAGTATCCCCATTAAATTTGATGATGAGAAAGTGACTTGTTGTATCTTGAAGTGACAGCTTTCCAAGAAAATTACATATGAAGCATGTTTATTCTTTTTATTCGAGAGCAAACAGTTACTCATATTCATGTGTTCAACTACTCCACGTACAACCTATTGGAAGGCTGAAACTTTGCATCCTATCACTACAATCTTGATCCAATAACTCGGAGAAGCATAAACCGGAGTCGAAGCTATTATATAAGATAGAAAATAAGCAACGACAAATAGATTCTCAATTCTTACATTCTTCAGAAGCGGATCATATTCCCCAAGTTCACTAATATTGATCACAAACTGCACCTTGTAGGTTTCGACCGCCTTCACCATCTTCATTAACATTTTTTTGAAAAAAAGTCAAAACAGATTCTTGAAAAAATTCATAATGCATAAATAGAATCATTACAAAGTGATGTAGATTGAAACCACATATATGAATTTCCAAATTATTGGATCATGTTGACGGTGTTGTGTCGAGTTTAGGACTCACGACCTGATAAACATCCATGATCTGATATGATTGTGACACCCCCAAACGGTATCGACTGTGAGTCTGTGACTACAACTCCCAAAACTCTCTATTGTTGTTTCTCTCTATGTTTTTTCCCTAATGAGTGTCATCATAATGGATTAGTCCAGCTAACATTGGTAGGCGTAAAGAGCTTCGAAATAAACTGGTTCTTATAGTCGTGCATGAACGTCCTTGGCATATTCATCACTCCTTGTAACTTTCTAACTTGATGAAAAAAATTTCAGTTTCATTCCAAACTAATACCAGTGAAAATTAGAGAATGACTAGAATTATATAGTGATAAACTCATGTTATATCACTCGAGGGGTGGCTCTAGGCGAACACAGGTACTATCAGTGGAGGGGCTAGTCGATGTATTTTGGACAGAACAGTCCTTATTTCTTTTATCGGACACAAATAAACCGTTGATTCGAAATAAACCGTTGATTCGTGAGACGCGTACCTCGATCCTTTTCATAATAAAACAAAAAAACCCATTAAAGAGCATAAAGATCTTACCTGTTCGAGCAAAAGGGTTTGTTCCTCAAGCGGCCTGAATCCGCCGCCAACGCTTGCAAAGTATACATCGACTGGCCTGCCTTGGCCTGCGCTGATCCCGAGTGAACGCTTCTCGGGTCGTCCGCCTTTATTGAGAGCAACATAGACTGCAATGCAGAGAGAAAGCTGCGTGACAAGAGTGCAAACCCATGATTTCTCCTTCATTTGCACCTCAAAAATCTTGAGACTTTCTCCTCCAAAAGAATTTTTTTCCCCGTCCACCTGCTCTTTTAAAGATGATATTGGATGAACAGACCTAATACTTCCAACTTATTTTTTGACTTATATATTGTGTAAGAGATAGTCACGTATTACTTCTTCTTTCTCATATTTTGTTCTATGCAAGATTCTGATCAACACTGGGGCCCGTTAGGAATTTGATTGCTCAAATATATAATAATCCAAGCATATTTATGAAACATCACATGCCATTGGAGGGCAGATCGATCGATCAGATTTTACTTTGCCCTCCATGTTTTGTCTACAGCTCCACTTCTTCCTAGCTAGTACGTAAAACCCATTTTTACTTCATAATACTTTTACTTTAACGAAGGTTCCATGCATTCCAAGTCAAGGACGGAATTACACTCTTGCCCCGCGGATATATATTGTCCATAAATGCATTAATACATATGCTTAATAATTTGATTATTTTAAAAAAATAAAATATATATTGCTTAATGTATCATGTCAACATGAGTAAATAAAATAAACTCTATATATGTTAATTTTATTTAAATTAAACTTTTATCATGTAATATTTCTAAGTAAAATAATATATATTATGAAATAAGTTTTACGATATTCTTTTTTACAGTTTCATAATTTTTAAAAATTATTTGTATATTAAATTGATTGAGATCAATAAATTTGATAAATTATACAATTCCCATTATTTTATATACTAAGTAATTGAATTGATGCAAAATTTTAGAATAAGTGGCCGCAAGAACGACAATTATAATAAAAATAGAATGCCACCTCCAAATAATATGTTTCAAGACTTATGTCACATTTTATATATATATATATTGAAATAAGGCAAAAACTTGTGTGATATGGTCTCACGGGTCGTATTTTGTGAGACAGATATCTTATTTAGGTCATCCATAAAAAAATATTACTTTTTATGCTAAGAGTGTTACTTTTTATTGTGAATATCGGTAGGGTTAACCTATCTCACAGATAAAGATTCGTTAAACCGTCTCACAAGAGAGCTACTCATATATATATATATATATATATATTGAAACAAATTACGCCCCACCACATTTAAAATATCTAGTTATGCTCATTGATTGAATGTGTTGTTATACTTTGTGGGTACATGAAAATATTTGGGGTTCACATAGATCCATCCAACGGCTGTAAATAATTACGGGTATAGGATAATATGTACCCATTGATTGATATAATCCTCCGTGGGATGACAACTTGGACATCATTTGAAATAGAATTACAAGGACATTTGCCAGATGTAAAAGGCTATTTCATTTGGCATAGGGTCAAATTCAATCTATTTTAGAGACCGGACTTGTAGCTCAGTGATCTCATCTGCCAGATTAGCTGGCTTCCCTCTCCGGATTCGATTCTCTTCCCCACATGTGTTGTAATAAAAAATAAAATAAAATAAAAAATTCAATCTATTATATTTCCAAAGTGGATATAAGGATACAATTTTTTTGTCCCATGTGCATCTCACATTCCCATAAAGATTTTAAAGGTCTTTTTATAATTTAAATGCAAAATATAATAAAGTGTAATTTTAGGTGTACATTTAGCATAACACTATATATATATATATATATATATATATATATAAAAGAAGAAAAACGAAAAAGAAACGTGACATGTATAATTGAGATGAATGTAGTATGTATATTTTGAAAAATGTTTCAGAAAGATTATTAAATTTATACTATATTATTGAGTGTGAGACTCTTAGAGTAACTACTTTTGAGGACATCAAAATATTTTATTCCATAATTACCATTCTTACCCTACTAAAAACCTCCTCAAGTCACTCCATATTTTACATAGAAAAAAATCTAAACAAAACTTTCTTTTAAATCGAACAACTCTTTTAAATTAAAAATAATTTCGTGTTAATTGTTTAGTATTATTTGATCAAATTAAAAATAATAATCATAACACATACACCGCGTGTGTATCTTTTGTTATTGTTAACTAAGTGACTAAGTCAACATTGATTAAGTGATTTGACGCCATAAAGCAGTATTTCCAAAGTAATTTTAATAATTTCAGTTAAATATATGTATCACATAATTATTTCAACCTCGAGTAAATGTCTCGATTTAAAGATATATGTATACGATAAATATGTTCGTTTCTCATGCAAAACTTCCAAAATACATTTTTAGATATATTATTCACAAATCTGATGATCCAAAACATAGACAAAATATTTAAATATTCAAAGTCAACATTGATTAGGTGCCTTAATTTATAAATCATATAATATACGAGATACAGTTCGTGTATCGCAAATGTGAAATACCAGTGTATGAAAAAACAAATCAAGTTTTCATTAAATTTTTGTTATGCTCTTACAAAAATTATAACCATTATTATTAATTATTAATAAAATAAATTAAGAGATTCTCGAGGGAAAAAGAAGTAAATGTACTGTAGGACCAAGCGCATACGCTTTACCAAAAGCTATAGCTGTAGTAATGATGCAACTCAAATTTTTTAAACCACACTAGCAGCTCAAACACTACGGTTCGATCGCTCTACTAAGTAAGGACAATTATTGCACCCAACAATCTCTCTCTCAATAATTGCAATCCTTGCAATCAGTTGAAATCGAACCCGTGACCTTGGCTCTGATACCAATTGTAGGACCGAGCACTTGCCGCTTTACCAAAAGCTATAGATAGTACTAATGGTACAACTCAAATCTTTTAAATCGCACAAGATCTCAAGCACCACGGTTTGATCGCTACTAAGTAAGGACAATTATTGCACCCAACATGTACTCTCGACGAAACCTAAAAAATTGTCTGATGAAGTTTCTCAAAACACAAGGGGTAAAAAAGGGTCCCTCAAAATTAAATATGATGTTTCGATTTATTTTACAAATTAAAACGCCCAATTGAAATAAATAAATGCAATTAACTTTCAAAAACAGCTCAGAAATTTATATTAACCACGAAATTTTGTTTAAACAATAGTGTAATGTTAATTTATATATCCCAAACCTGGTTGCTTTCCACTAGGTAAAAGGTTTCGAGTTAGGAGGATATATTTTTGTTACAATTGGGTCTCAGATTCGAGATCTCGTCTTAAATTTGAGACCTCGGTATCAGATGTGCTACGAGCCTATGAATTCTCCTTAAGTTTGTTTTTTCGATTTCTGTTAATACATGCATAATAACACACTTCTGATAAGTTCCATATAAAGTTGACCTTTTATGTATCTCGAGTCGGTGCAATTTTGGTCTACAGAAAGTTGATTTTGAATGGAGAAAGCCCATATGGATCACTAGATCGAACTCCGGAGGCGATTTGGGATCGTGTTTTCTTAATATGGACACTACTGGGGGTGGGAAAAAATACAGTTGGTTTTCGCTATACCGGGATTACCGTCCCGAAAAAATGCCGAATTTATCGACTTTTCGGTATACCGAAGATTTCGGTACGGTAACGATATGCAATTTGAAAATTTCGGTATATTCCAGAATACCGAAATACCGAAAAATATACAAATTTTTTAAAATATATAACATTTTAAAACAATAAATTTATAAAAAAATTTAAAATGTAAGGTTTTTTCGGTATAAAACGTTATATACCGATATCGTACCGAAATTTCGGTATACCGTACAATTTCGGTATAATCGGTATGCTAATTATATGTACCGAAAATTTCAGTATACCGAAAATCGGTATACCGTAATTTTCGGTACGGTATTCGGTATAAGATTTTCGATACGATACGGTACGGTATACCATCCCTAGACACTACTAATGGTGACTGATGGATTAAATTTTAGGGGAAAATTGTAAATTTGGTATTTTATGCGTTGATGTGGTTTTAATATGTTCAGTATCACGTAAACATTTTAATGTAAAATGACTAAAACTGCAAAATAAATTATCAAAATAACAAAAAAAATGAAAGTATAAAACTAAAACTCGATTCTCATACGATAGCAGAACAAAATCCGAAATCGCGAGTGTCAAATGTCTCAACTTAAAACCTGCTCTGGATATCTAATTCATTTCAATTTAAGTAAATGATACCTCATGAATGTCAAATGTTTTTACTTTTTAGTATTTAAATTAAAATTGTTGGTGTTTTTCCACCAAGTTAAAAGTTGACATTTAACGTGCTCTAACGTTTAGCTAATTGATTTATTAAAATTTTCTGAAGATCGATTTGTTAAGTTTAATCAATAAATATCTAACTTTTGTGGTTGAGTTGGATCTAAATCTCAATCCTAATATGGTATCAAAGCTCGGGTTTCATCTTTATGTGTTGGACTGTTTATAGTTGAAACACACGTTCTGCCCATGTTAGGTCATTTGTAAGGTTCACGTTCCATATGTTCATTCCTCGCGCACATACCTGACCACTTGTTATTTTTATAATAAAGAACAGTATGATTTTTAATTTAAATCAGTATACAAATTCAATTCAAATCATGAATTATAACCATTTTTTATTTTGTTCCCATTAGCACATTTTCAAAGTAAACTTCACTGTCTTATTGAATTTCATGTCTATTCAAATAATGAATTATAATAACCGAACTTTGATTTTTTTAAAATCTTTTAAAGTTAAAACATAATTTAAATTATATAGTTTAGATGTAATAAACGAATATATATCAGTTATTTAATTTAATCAAAATATCTACCAATAAAATCTAAAACAACATACTAATATAAATCTTCAAATAAATTATTTATCCACCAAAAAACTTCATCCCATTCTTTTTATATGATAATCAAGAACATAATTTTATCCTCCAACCATATGTATTTCTATTGCTTTCTTCAATTGAGCGAACTAGTTTGCTACAAAAATGTTTGTAACAATATTCGTCATAAAAAATTTTGATTCGATATGTTTAAGTCCATAGTTGAAAGGTGAATTTTTTAATTGGAAACTTGTTGTTTTAGTCATATATTTATTTTTGCAATTTTGGTTATCTACGTTGTCGAAATTAGATTTTAGTATCATATCTATTTTTTATTTTATTTTTTGAAATTTAAGTCTTTTTTCAATGTTGATGTGACATGTCAATGTCACGTTAAGACCGCAAAGAAAAAAAATAAAACTGTCGAGAAAAAACAAAACAAAGATAATTGATTAAAATTGAACTTTGATGGAAGATCGTTGACCAAAATATAATAAAATGATAAATATATAGAAACAAAATTGTATAATTTTCTCGATTTTTAAGTTCATACCAATTAAGTCAGTTTAGTTTGGTTGATTTTAAGAGCCGATTCACTCTTTGACGACGTAAAAATCAATCTAAAGTATGTAGCTTGAATCAATTCTCGGCTTTCATTGATTTTGTTGATTTCTGAATACCCTTAATTTTCAACCGCTTGCAATGTAATATACAAAATACAAATATGAGATTTCGGTTTTGGTAAAAATGACCAAAATCACTGTGTCAAAAGGAGCATTGCAAAGTCCAATTCCAATATGGGATATTCAAGCGTCAAAACGACGAGGGATGAATTTGAAATTATTTTATTCGAAAAAAATTTGAAATCCATCGTAATGATTTGAAAAAATAACTGTTTGAGATTTGAAATTCATTATCAATGGATTTGTCTAAATAAATCAATGGATTTGAAATTATCACCTTCAAATTCGAGCTCGATTCGAGCTTTTAATTTTATCATGAGGTTTGAGCTTGGATTATTTTAAAATTACTAAACTCGATCGCAAATAGCTATAGCTTAGTTCATTAATAGCTTGTTTATCACGTTTAACAATTCTGGGTCGACCTCAGCTCGTTAAGCGGACGCACTTTTTAGCTCGTTAAACAAATCGTTGAACATTCTCAGCCAAAAGACCGACTAAGATATGATAATTTAAGGGGCTAAACTTCTCATTTGATGGCATTTCAATCACTTCTCTTTTACTCAAATATCAATGTAAGACAATGCAAGTTGTCTTCCAATACTTAAGTTATTGTACGTATACTCACGACCCAACAAATTAGATAGGCTCGAGCCACATAAAGTGAACATGCTCGCGAGATTACGAGCCGAATATCTTTAAGCTCGAGCTAAACTCGATAAATTTAATGAACGACCTCGAATAAGTTTTTAATCGTTAAAAAAAAAAGAGTTCAGCGTCGAAATGTCAAAAAGTTCCTCTAAAAGTCATCATAGCTAATTTTAAAGCATATACTATTCGTGGATGCACGTCAATAAATAAATTCGAAGATAGCTATTCATAGAATGGTTTCAACTACTAATTATAGCATATATACTATTAATTCGTGGAGGCACGTCAATATCTATAAATTTGGGATTTGGCGGCTCGCAACTGCGCATCCTAGAAACATTTGATTATTACAAAAGTTTCTTGAAAATTAGAACAAAACAATGAAAACAATGGAAAGAAAGCAGATAATTGGAAACATGAAATCAAGATTTTTAATTTTCAAGCAAAAGCCGCTTTTGTAATACATTTTTGCAAAAACAAAAACCATCTATATCGGTATTTTCAGTCGATTTTGGTCATTTAAGTAGTTAAATTTAATTTGGTCGATTTTGGTAATTTAAGTAGTTAAATCTAATTTGGTTTCTAAGAAAAAAGAAACTATGAATGTATACAATAATTAGTTTAGTTTAGCTTATATATTTTAATAAACCGTAAACTTTGACCGAGTTAAAATCAATCTGAGGCATAAATAAATAAATAAATATATATATATATATATATTCAACTAACTTTTGTTAGCACAAGCAAGTCAATTATATATAGATATATAAAGTCAACTATTCTTGTTAGCACAACCAAGTCAATTCATGTGCGAAGCCAATTCAAAAAATATATATATATACATATATATATATATACTATATATATATATATGCTAACAAAAATTAGTTGACTTTTCTAATTATGTAAAGCTCTCCATTCATTTACAGGAATTTGCCTATGGCTTGGTCAATGGTTAAGATTGAGGTTTTGAGATTTGTTGGTGTTAGGTTCGAGTCTCGTTGACGGTGGGTAGTTTTCCTAATTTATTTAGATAGATTTAGTTGTTTATTTGTACTGTATTTGTCTGAGATGAAAAAAAGTCTCGGATCTAGACTCAAATCTCGTCAGTAGTACGAACATTTATGTTATATTTTTATAGTTTGGAACAATATAATACTTGTACTTAAAATTTTTCTACAAAAACTTAGTATTTTTTTTTTTTTGTGTGATTGATCATATTTTGTAATATGAACCCATTTTGTTCATTGATTTAGTTAAGTGTAATGGTAATCGAAAGTATTTGAAGTTACAACAAAAATGAGTTTAAATTATAATCATTCTTAAAATACTTCGTCGAATCAAATTTATTTTCTCCAGATCAAACCCTTTCATCCAAATATGATTCTTTATTTTCTTATATTTCAAAGTTGAGCAAATTACAATTTTGTAAATATACCAATTGGGGGAAAAAATAAAATAAAAATTGCACATACATATAGTTAATCGGAACACCGTCAGACCTAATTTATAACTTTAGGTTTATTAAAAAAATGATTATGGATTAAGTTGAATTATATGAATCAAGTTTGTTTTACCAGAAGTATAATACGAAAAATAATCCTAGTCTCTATTTCGAGAATATATATAAAAAGATATTATTTTGTAAATTAATTTTTGGGGAAGTTGGTGAAAAATCCTCAATCAAAACATTTCTTTGGGTTCACTCCCTACCCACAAAATTGTGGTACTATGTCATACAAAATGTGGTACACTTCATGTGGAAATGTGGTACACTTCATGTGGAAATGTGGTACTAAAAAATGTACCCAGGGACTGAACACAAAAAAAATCGACAGGCTGGGGACTGAAGGCCAATTTCCCGTTAATTTTTTTGGGGTGTTTAATATATCCATCAACCAACCAACAAAATTTATCTTTCTTTCTCCATTTTACATGTTCTCTATAACAAAAAAAAAAAAAAAAAAAGAGTAAGTCTCTTGTAAGACGGTCTCCACGAATATTTATCTGTGAGACATGTCAATCTTACCGATATTCACAATAAAAAGTAATAATTTTTCATGGATGACTCAATAAGAGATCCGTCTCACTAAATACGATACGTGAGACCGTCTCACACAAGTTTTTGCCAGTAGGTCTCTTGTGAGATGGTCTCACGAATTTTATCTGTGAGACGGGTCAATCCTACTATTATTCACAATAAAAAGTAATACTCTTAGCATAAAAAGTAATATTTTTTAATGGATGACCATAATAAAATATTTTTCTCACAAAATACGACCTGTGATACCGTCTCACACAAATTATTGTGATATCATATCATATGATATTACATGCACAAAAATATTGATCTCTCAATTACTAATCATAGAATTATTTAATCAATTATTAAATACAGCGTATACTATTCGTGCATGCACGTGTCGATATTCAACTTTTATGATTTCTATAAATTTGGGATTTGGCGTCTCAATAATTCGCATCCAAGAAAGATTTCATTCTTACAAAAATTTCTTGAAAAAAACAATGAAAATAGTTGAAATCAAGCAGATAATTTCAAATGAAAAAGTGTATCCATCTTCTCCAACACCTCATAAATTCCAAACTTACAAGATTTCCATGTTGGACCAGGCCAATGCCCCCATGCCTGTTCCCATAATCATGTATTTCCCAAGTAATCCAAAATCATCAGCCGATACGACCTTTGAAACAAGAGTGCAGCTTCTGAAGCGCTCGCTTTCGGTGATCTTGACAAGATTTTATCCGTTAGCGGGACGAATAAGCAAAGATGGCCGATCCATTGATTGCAAAGATGAAGGGGTTCCGTTTGTTGTTGCCAAGATTGAAGGCAAAATGATGACGGATTCTAGATATAATCAATCCCGGGGGCCGGCCCAGCCTTGCCTTTTACCACTTGAGTTCGGATGGGATACTGAGCTTGGTCCAGGTGACAACGTCGCCATGATTCAAGTGAACCATTTCGAATGCGGTGGGATCGCCATTGGTGTGGTTTTCTGGCATAAGATGGGGGATGCAGTAACAATTATCAATTTTATGGATTCGTGGGCTGCAACTGCTCGAGGTTCAAGTAAAGAATGCATATGTCCGAATTACTTATTTCAACATTTATTGCCGCAAAATGAAGAAATGCAGACACAAGATGGTTCTCTACGACCGCTTCTCAGAGTCGGGAAATCTGTCATGAGACGCTTTGTGTTCGATTCCTCTGCGATAAACAAACTAAAGGAGAAATCGCTCGTGGAGCGTCCGAGTAGGGTTGAAGTCGTGTCAGCACTAATATGGAAGTGTTTCATGGCTGCATCTCTTGCGAATGACAAGTCAACATCGCTGGTAACTCATGCAGTGAATCTGAGAAGACGATCCCAGCTGCCGTTTGCATCGGATTGTTTCGGGAATTTCGGTGGAATGGCGGCAGCCTCATGCACCAATGGAAATGAAATGGATCTCGGACACTTGGTGAGGAAAATAAGGGATGCAATAAGCAAGGTTAATGACGATTATGTCACAAGAATGCTTGGGGATCAAGGGTTTTCAGGGTACTGCAAGAATCTTGAAGAAACTTGGAGTAACATTCCCAAGGAAGCCGACTTTATTTGTATCTCGAGTTGGTGTAACTTTGGTATTTACAATGTTGATTTTGGATGGGGAAAGCCCATATGGGTCACCAGATCGGATTCGGGAGGCGATTCGGAATCGTATTTTCTTAATGTTGTTTGGCTTATGGACACTAGAAATGGCGACGGAGTAGAGGCGTGGGTGACTCTTGAGGAAAAATACATGCAAGTATTTGATCAAATAGAGGAGCTTCAAACATTAGCCTCCATAGATCCCAATCCAGTATACAGTGACTGAGTCATGCACCAATGCATAATCACTTGTGTGTTTTGTTCATTATTTCTAAATGTCAATTCCCTCTTAGATTTGTTTAAAGAATTTCATGAACTTCGAGTACTATGTGTTTATTGTAATGAAGTCAATTGACGATTTTTTTTAATTTTTTTAAGTGAGAAAGAACTCACATCTCTCTATGTCACTACACGTATGACTCCGGATTAATGTGCCAAGAGCTTGAAGGATATAATGATTTGATGCCCTTTTGGATTTGTTCGATCTTATCCGGTGTTGTGAAAGCCGAAAGAAACTACTTCCCCAGATGAGATGATGATACGGATAAAGGTGCGTGCGAAAAGCCCGTGAAAGCACCAAGTCCATGATTGAGATAACACACGATCCTTACAAAATCACAGCAAACAGCTAAAAAAAAGTGTCTGAAATCAAACATTTATTTGCTAAAGCATTCACAGTTTCAAGATATACAATACAGCAATCGAAGACAATAAATCCACTCCACATGCACTTTCTCATCAGTTCCGACCGAGTGGCAATGATCTGCAGCTATAAGTCTCCTTAAAATTTGACTTCTTAGCTGAAGTGAAAATCGATTCATACACAGCCTTGGTTGCATTTGCTGGCATTGTATCCGTAGCCTTAAACTTCTTAGACAGTCCATTGCCATCCCCTTTCACTAAATCGATCCTATGTTTCTTCCCATTCTCAGTCAATTGCCCCGGTTTCTCCTCCTCATTCACATTGGTCACCTTCTTCGATTTCTTGCCATGATCCTTTTTAGCTTTCTCCTCCTTCATCTTCTCCCACAAAGCAGTTACCTCATCTTCACTCCCATTGATGACAATTTTATCATTCTCTATAAACTCTTTATGACAAACCAAACAAGCCGACGACTTCACCTCCTTCAAACTCTTTGCGCTCAAAACATGCCCACAACTTCTCATGGCAAAAAACTTGTATTTCCCGTTGAATTCTAGGCCCGAAATCGGGCATTGGAATTTCACAGCCCTATCAACACCCCTGACCCCAGGTATCTGCACCAGCTCAACCGCGATCATATCCTTCAAACCCTTGATATACCCAAGCTCCTTAGGCAAATTCTTCGAAAGCAGCCCCTCGACTAAAGCCTCCTTATTGAACAAATTCCCCAATTTATCAATAACTAGGGGGTGCCTCAGCGGCTCGTTGGATAAACTACAGTTAACCCATTTGGAGAGACGTAACTCATTCGGGTCCACCTTATCCGGCTTCTTCACGGCGTACATATTCAGATAGCAGTCTCGAGACTCTGCCCCGGTGGCTCCTCCATCTCCTCCGCCGCCGCATAATCGGAAATTGGCGGTGAGAGTTGACAAAGGGACGATTCGAGAACTCGGAAAGAGCGGAGTGGCGTCTGACAGGAGCTTGCCATTTAGAGTGAAGAAAAGGGATTCCTGGGGCACCGAAGCTCCAGGAAAAAGGAAAGATTTCAGGTGTCGGAGAGTAAAATTAGGGCCCGGGTTTCGGAAAATCATGGAACGGGTGGGGATTTTAGGGTCCCCGAATCGAACAAAAATTTGGTGAATATGAGTTTCAGATTTCATACTTACTGAGGGATTTCGAGACAATCTGCGAATTCTGAGATTTCTTAGGAAGATCAAGCGAAGGACGAGCGCTACTATATATACACACACACACACATTCATATAGACGGAGCAAGATGGACGTATAGGTGAAAAAGGGGCCGGATCCAGATCTGGATATGGATATGGACCTGGACCAATTTACGTACTGGGCTTACCTTTTACGTGGGACATAATCTTGTACTAAATCTTTGTATTTATTAGCATTAGATTATTACCAAAAAAATCATTAATCTTTTTTGAAAGATAAAATATCCATTCATTCAGAATTATAATAAATAGCAGATTAAATATTCTAAAGATCACCGATACATTGGTGTTTCCAACCAAATAAAAAAAACTAGCATAAAAACTAGAGTGCTTGGCTAACACATAAACAATCTCGTTTGCTTGTCTACAAACAAGGCGAACCGAAAAATTTGGGATTACTGATAATATTTCTCGACATTGTCTGATGATGACTCCGAACATAGCCAAATCCGCATTTGTTGCCTTCACAGCTTGGAAGACTAGCTGTGTCTCTACCTCGAAGAGGACAGTTGTGAAATATGTGTTGCATATCCATGACAGGGTTTCAAGCAAGCTTATAGCTTCTCTTTCTTTGATGCATCGTAGTCCTTTCATCAAATTTATTCTGGCCATGACGAATTTTCCCTCCTCGTCGCGCACCACCATGCCTATACCCACGGCCTATGTATTCAAAGAAGGTTGCATCAATGTCGCATTTTACAGCACCCGTTGGGGGTGGTGTCCAGATATATGGTGGGTTCCAGCAAGCAGAGGTTTGTGTATCTCATTTTTCCATGAAGAGGCTATCCATTCATATAAGAAACTCCCTTAATCTCAACCTTAATTGAGTTAGCAACCATACATTTTTTATCAATAAAATGAATTTAATAGAAATTAAATAAATAAATGGTTATTATTATAATCCAGTTAATATTATGTACACTCTAATTTATACAACTCACAATCTAATTTAAAAATAAAAATATATTCATAAAATGGAGTGTATATAGTAAAAAATGCAAAAAAAAAAAGAAAAAAAGAAAAAAAAAGCGCTTCATCATGCCAAATAAATGATACAAAGATGAAAATAATCGGTAATGGAAGCAAAAGAGAGGAAAAGAAAAGAAAAGAAAGAAAAGAAAAGGGTAAAGAAGATATATCTTATGATGCAATGAATCAATCCCAAGATACATGGAAGCTGGAAATAGGTTCCAATCTCATAATCCATTCCTCGAAGTATACTATGAGGAAGCACACACCTGACTACATGATAACAGAAAGTATTCCATGTTAGGGACGGGTCGGGTTTACTCATGTGTGCCGCTGACCGGGTTCAGGACACAACCAACTGAAACATGTCATTGGAGGATGCCACCTTAAATCTTTTTCATCTTCCATTTATTTGCCGATTGCTTTCATCCTTCGGCACCCTTCTGCAAAGGCTCAACTCCACCCAATCATGTTCAAACTCCATAACCTAAACCATCTGCCGAATCTCACAAATCAAGAAATCACACCGCTACATAGGCAAATGGGAAAAAAACTTTATCAATCATGTCACCGTGGCTCTGGTTATTCAATATCAGGTCACATAACTGAGAAATTTTCTAATAATTTATAGAGTTCTTGAATACTTCTCTTAGAAAAACAAGCTACATTACCTTTGTCGAAAGATCATGGAGTTTTTGTTCAAACGTGTCCATTTCAAGCACCTGGTACTGGGATTCTAGACTGGAAACCAACTTTTTCATGTTAACAACTCGTGGTCCTCTACAAATACAAATTATGAAATGGATGTACAGCAACTTGTGGAGCAACATCTAAGCCTCGTATATAATGATGTTCAAAGAACTTGATTTCTTTATATATCTCTATTCATGTGGAGATTAGGAATCCAATTGGGTGTTAATTTTCTCTTTCCGCAAGACAGGTTAGAGCTCAGAACTATGCCTAATCATTCGTTCATACATTTTAAATTTGTCCATGAATTTTGTTTCTTGTACAAAAGTAAAAAGAAAATATAGACCAACAAACAATATGATCCAAGCATGAAATGATGAATGATAACTTAGCTGTGAATGATATTTCTTTTCAACGCATGCCCGTTTGATTCATAACAAAATACAAGATTGAATCATACAAAAGCCAGGACATGTCAAAGATACATAAAAAAGATGACATAAGTTATCACATATTGCAAGCTAAAATACTATGCTAAATAGGCTCACACAGACATACCTCAAAACCATTAAGCAAATGTTATATCATTCTTTCAACGAATAATCATATGGGCAATAAATTAATTACAAAAGTGACTCTCTCAATCCCTTCATTTCAAAACACACATTATTATACAGATTCAATCGTCGATTTCATACCTTTGGACTTATAACAATCAACACAGCTAAGTCCTTTGAAAGAAAACATTTAAGTTGGACATAGGTGGTTATGGTGGATAATTAAAAAAAAAAAAACAACTCAAAACTAACCAGTAAATGTTCACCAAAAAAAATTTAAGTTGAACATACAAGATCGGTTATGATCGGTAACAAAAAAACCAACTCAAAACTAACCGGCAAAAGTTTGCCAACATACCATACATTCTTACTTTCAAATATATATGCATATACCATACATTCTTTAGATCCACACTTTGCCTATATAATACAGCAACCCATTTGGCATATTAGAATCAAAATGAGATAAGTCATGTTATGTTGAGGTCCACATATTCGTAACTATCAATCAAGAAGTTGCAAGTCCGTATTCTACTTAAGATCAAAGAAGTATAATTATGTTTTAATGTTCATAACACAAACTTACAATGACTAAAGTCATCAATCATCATTGACGTCAGACAGATCCAAAATCACGTGCGTTGGTTTCTATCTCCTTCAAGCCATCTTTTTATATCTGTACACTATCTCACAGAATTATTTATTGGTCGATGTTCGACTTGCAGAAGCAATTATCAAATAACCTTATCTTCTGTGGTTCTATTCCAACCGTTTCTTCACAAAGTTTGTGTTGAAACTTTTCAAGTTCGCAATCTTGATTTTAATGTTAACAAAGCTTGTTATTGTGTTTCTAACATATTTACTCAAGTGTGAAGTTATTAACACAAGAAGCAAACTGAAATCGAATTCTGCACAAACTGAATTTCTGGCAAGCTTCAGTGTTTTGATGATATCTCCCAGCTGGATGATCCAAATGACAATCCGCCAACTTGACTGATCGGAAAACTCAATTTGGAACAAGTCGTATTTCACGTCAGTTGGGAAAAATCGGATGTTATCATGGTCTAACTGATCGCTTAATTACCGAACTGATCACACGAAAACAGCAATCAGTTGGGTTTGAGCAGTTGCGGTATTTTGGTCATATCTCTCAGCTAAGTTATCGAAATGAAGCGATTCAGTATGCGTTGGAAAGATAAGACAAAGATCTACAAATCATCTTCAGAAATCAAAGTTTGAATCGAAGTTTAAGATGCTGATAAATGACGATGAAGCTACTGGTTCTGCGCAAATTGAAATCAGCTAGGCTGATTTCAGCACACCAACTGAAACTGAACTAGGCCAACCGAACTGAACCAGCTGCTGACCAACTGAACCAGACCAGCTGAACTGAACCAGCTGCTGATCAACTGAACCAGACCAACTGAACCAGCTGCTGATCAACTGAACCAGACCAACTGAACCAGCTGAACTGAACCGAACCAGCTGAACTGAACTGAATCAGCAGTTGACCAATTGAACTGAACTGAACCAGCTGCTGACCAGTTGAAATGACCAGAGTTTACCAGTCGAGAAAATGTCCAGCAAGATGAATTTGACCGTTGCAACCTCAGAAACAGTACAGAAACTTTTCAAACGGTCATATTCTTGTGTCTAACGTATATATCATTGTTGGGGCCTATAAATACATCATCTAGAAGATCAAACAAGAGCTTTTGAAGAGGATTCAAAGCATGGGCAGTTAGCATGAAAAAATCAGCTAGTTGAGAGCACAAGCCCTTGTGTGAGGATACATTTGATATGCACACTGTAAAGGATAAATTCCTCACACACAATCACTCACACATATAAAAGAGAGTTGAACTTCAAAGTTTAGTTGAGTGAGTATTCACACAAAGACGTAAAACAATGTGTTTGTAGTCTTTGCATATGAGACATTAAACAATATACTGGTTGTGAGGTGCTGCCTACAATCTTGAGTGCTAGGATTTCAGTTTAGGCAGTGGGTAAGTCCTAGCTGAATGGGTTTGTACAAGTAGTTGTATAAATCAAAGTCTTCTAGTGAATCCTTCCCCAGGGGAAGAAAGGGTGATGTAGGAGCATTTGAAGTCTCCGAACATCCATAAACAAATTCGTGTCTATTTGTTTATTGCATTTACTTATCATTTTCATAGTTTTAAAGATGCATTGTTGAAGCATTTTATGTGTTCTTCAAATACCAAAATATTTCATACCAAGTGTTTGATAAAATGATTCAACCAAAATATTTTTACTCATTCAACTTGTATATATTTTAAATGCTTTAAAAAATATTTAATCGGTTTCTACGAAGGATTATTTCGAGTATTTTCCGCATGGTTTGAACACCAAACTCGATTTAATTCATCGGTGTTCAACATTTCAAGAACCGAGCTATTGTAGCTCAACGATTTACCCCTAATCGATCCTGCCTATTGGTATCATAGCGGGTTGTTCTTGAAAGAACATTGAAACTGATTTTGATGTTTAAAATTCGAAAATTTCATATTTTTTAAACATATATATGCAAAACTGATTTTTCGTGCAGCTTGCAGCGACCGTAGGAAAAATGACATATCTCCTTGCTCGAGTGTCCAAATGACGAACCGCTTTTGCGTTGCAAACTAGACTCATAGAGGTTTACAGCGGTATAAAATTTGCAGCCTAGTTATGCTCGAGAAAATACAGTTTATTCGTTGAAGGCAGAGCATATGTGCTGCGGCAGAAAATGAGTCATGGAGAAAATTGATTAGTTATCCATCTTCTTTTATAAATTTCAAAATTCCAAAAATATAGGGGAAGAACTCATTATAATTTTAATAAGTTGATTGTTTTTAAATATTGAGGGGGAGAAAATTTTGTTTAAAATGTTTTGAAAATATGACTTTTTGATTCACACAAAAAGGGAGAGAAATATGTTAGTTGAGTTGATTGTTTATCCAAGTTTTGTGATCATCAAAAAGGGGGAGATTGTTGGAACTTTTCAAGTTCGCAATCTTGATTTTGATGTTAACAAAACTTGTTATTGTATTTCTAACATATTTGTTAGCGTGTGTATTTTTTAATTGTTTGTTAGGATTAGATTTAGTCTTATCGGTAGATAACAATTGATCCTATTTATTAGGAGTTTGTTATATCTCTTAGGATTGTGGTATCTAGGTTTGTTACATAGGTTTCTCTATTTAAAGATTGTAAACTCTAGTTGTATAATGGAAGAGTTTTTCGGGTAAGCACACAATCGTGCTTCGTTATTCTTCGCCCCTTTTTAAACTTTCATGGTATCAGAGCCAGGTTATTCTTATTCCTTTGAATTGAGAACAATGAATTCCATCGCTCTCATGGCCGGAGTATCTGGAGGCAATGATTCAGAGGTTGCATCGGAAACCTCTATACCTACCTCCCTCACAGCTCCTACTACCTTGCATTCCGATAATTCTTTTTCCGGCGCCATCACTGCATACAAACTTAATGGCCGCAACTTTGTTCTCTGGTCTCGATCTATCCAGATGGTCATTCGTGGCAAAGGGAAATTCGGATATCTCGATGGGTCGATCCCTTCCCCTCCCGTGGAGGACCCTTCGTTTGCTGCCTGGGACATCTAGAACTCTCTGGTCATGTCCTGGCTCATCCACTCCATGGAAAACAGGATTGGAGAACTTTATCTCATGTACGGGACTGCTTCTGCCATTTGGGACGCAGTCAAACGGGCTTATTCAGACCACGAAGACTCGTCTCAGATGTTCGCTTTAACAACGAGAGCTCGCGACCTCCGTCAAGCTGATGGCTGTGTCTCTGATTATTATCATTCTCTAACTCGTGACTGGCAGGAATTAGATTTGTTCCAACCTCAAGATTGGAAAGATCCGGCTGATGCACGTCTCCATCGTCGCATACTAGAGAAGGAGCGCACATATGATTTTCTTGCTGGTCTCAACCCCTCTTTAGATGAAGTGCGTGGTCGAATTCTTGGTGTGAAACCTTTACCATCTCTCGATGAAATTTTCGCTGAAGTACGTCGCGAGGAACATCGCAAATCTGTAATGCTCGGCCCCAATGTATCTTCACCTATTGATTCATCGGCTATGGCAGCTCGGACAAGTGATGAGAAGGGCAAGAAACCAACAACTTGGTGTGATCACTGTCACAAACCATATCACACAAAATCAAAATGTTGGAAACTACATGGGAAGCCTGCCGATTGGGTTCCTAAGCATATGCGCGACAATTCTGGTCACACAACATCTGCACAGGCCGCAATAGCTCCACCGCCTCCTGCCCTCTTCACTGATGCTTAACTAGATCAATTGAGCAAAATTTTCTCATCTGCTCATACCGCCTCTTTTATGGCTTCAACCGGTAAACCTTTAAACTCAATTTCTGACCCATCAAAAGCTCCATGGTTAATTGACTCAGGCGCCTTCTGATCATATGACGGGCAGCAAAGAATTTTTTACTACTTATTCTCCGAGCATTTTTTCGCACACTGTTAAGATTGCTGATGGATCTTCCTTGCGCATCCATGGGACTGGTTCAGTCTCCCTCGGTCCCTCGTTATGCTTGAAAAATGTTCTTTATATTACCTGGTTTCTCGTGTAATTTATTATCCATCAGCAAGCTGACAATGGATCAGAATTGTAATGCTATTTTCTCACCTTCACGATGTTCTTTTCAGGACCAGAGATCGGGCTGAGTGATTGGGAATGCTGAGGAAAGCTCGGGTCTCTACTATTTTCAGCAAGGTGATTTTTTTAAAAATAAACATCTGGCGGCCGTTGGATCCTCCTCTACCCTTTCTAGGCGTCAACAAATAAAGCTCCTTCACTGTCGTTTAGGTCATCCAAGTTTTCAATATTTGCAAAGATTGTTTCCTACATTATTCTTGAAAAATGAACGATTTGATTGTGATATTTGTCAACTTGCAAAACACAAAAAAATTCCTTATTCCCCTCAACCATACCAGCCATCACATCCTTTTTCGCTTATTCATAGCGATTTGTGGGGACCTTCGAGGATTGCATCTCACTCAAACAAAAAATGGTTTATTACATTTACTGATGACCACTCTCGTGTCTCTTGGGTTTATTTACTTAAAGAAAAATCGGAAGCTCCAACCATATTTTTCTCATTTTATACCATGGTCAAAAATCAATTTAACACAACCATTAAAGTTCTTCGCACTGACAATGGCACTGAGTACTTCAACTCTGTCATGAATGCTTTTATCACAAAAAATGGTCTATTACATCAAAGCTCTTGTGTTGAGTCACCTCAACAAAATGGAATCTCCGAGCGAAAAAATCATCTTCTTGAAGTTGCACGCACACTTTTATTCACAGCTAATGTTCCTAAACATTTTTGGGGGGACGCAACCTTAACGGCGTGCTATCTTATTAATCGCCAACCATCAAAAGTCCTTGGTTTCAATACACCTTTGTCAACCCTTCTTAGATCCTTTCCAACTTCACGTATATACTCAGAACTAGACCTTAGAGTATTTGGGTGTAAGGCATTTATCCACAATACCTGTCCCACTAAGAGCAAACTTGACCCCAGGGCTTTACCTTGTAATTTTCTAGGATACTCTTCCACAAAAAAGGGATATCGTGTGTTTTGTCCGTCTACAAAAAAATATTTGATCTCACACAATGTCACATTCTTTGAAAATCAAGCATTTTATCCCATAAATCAGCTTCAGGGGGGGATAGTGAGTGGCGCAAATTTCTGGGAAAATGCAGCAACAGATCATGACATTTTCTGGGATTCAAATCACCCTCCAACAGTGGACTGGGAGTTTCTACTGACAGATACTCCTGATCCTAGTATATCAGTACCAAATCCACCAAATATTACCCAAATCCCACCAAATCAAACCCCTGAAATCTCCAAAAAGCTTCCTCCAAATCCAATTAGCACTACAAAAATACAGCCATATGACAGGTGTTACGAAAGAAGAAAAAACCTGCAGCAAATAGAAGAACCCGACACCTCTCATGACCAAGCACAACTCCCGGTCCCTGGTAAGGATCTAACACTCTCTGAAATTGACATTCCTATAGCATTACGGAAAGGAAAACGTGCTTGCACTAACCATCCCATTTCAGATTTTCTCGGTTATGCACACTTGTCTCAAGCTATGCAGGTCTTTGTATCTCAACTAGCCAACACAGAAATTCCAAAGAACTTTGAGGAAGCATGGTGTGATAACAGGTGGAAACAAGCTATTTTAAATGAAATGGAAGCTCTTGAGAAGAATGAAACTTGGACAATTGTTCAGAAACCACAAGATAAAAAATCAGTAGGCTGCAAATGGGTATTTACCATCAAATACAATTCAGATGGAACTATTGAGCGACACAAAGCAAGACTCGTCGCAAAGGGATATACTCAAACCCAAGGTATCGACTTCCAAGAAACCTTTGCTCCGGTGGCAAAAATAAATTCCATACGTATTCTCTTGTCTCTCGCAGTTAATCTTGATTGGCCACTTCTACAACTTGATGTGAAAAATGCTTTTTTAAATGGGGAATTAAAAGAAGAAGTTTACATGGATCTACCTCCTGGGTTCAACACCAACCACAACCAAGGTAATTCGTGTAGGTTGAAGAAGTCCTTATACGGACTCAAGCAGTCGCCAAGAGCTTGGTTTGGGAGATTTATGAAATTTGTGACAAGGTTTCAAGCAGGCTCAAGTTGAGCACACGCTGTTCTACAAACGACAGTCAACCGGTATTACTATTTTAATAGTCTATGTCGATGAGATTGTTCTAACTGGTGATGACAAATTCGAGATGCAGAGAATTAAAGCTGAATTAGCAAGGGAATTTGATATGAAGGACCTCGGTAATCTCAGATTTTTTCTTGGAATGGAGATTGCTAGGAACAAGGACTCCATCTCAGTGTCTCAACGTAAATACACTCTCGACCTATTGAAAGAAACTGGCATGTTAGGCTCAAAACCAGCTGATACTCCCATGGACGCAAATCTGAAATTGGTGATTAACTCAGATGACAAACAGGTTGACAAGGGTAGTTATCAACGGCTAGTGGGCAAGCTGATTCATCTCTCTCACACACGCCCGGATATTGGGTTTGCAGTTAGTTGTGTAAGTCAGTTTATGCACTCTCCTTCAGAAACTCATATGAGGGCCCTCTACAGAATTCTTAGGTACCCAAAAGGGAATCCGGGAAGAGGCCTTTTATTTCGAATGACCGAAAGCAGAGATATACAGATGTTTGTTGATGCTGACTATGCTGGATCTCCAATAGATCGACGATCTACATCTGGATATTGCTATTTTGTATGGGGGAATCTGGTTACGTGGCGTAGTAAGAAACAAAACGTTGTAGCTAGAAGTAGTGCTGAGGCCGAACTACGGTCAGTGGCTCTTGGAACATGCGAAGGCTTATGGATAAAAATGTTCTTGAAAGAACTTGAGCTGGAGGCTATAGGACCAATTCGAGAATTCCGCGACAACAATGCAGCAATCTCCATCATCCACAATCCAGTTCACCATGACAAGATTAAGCACGTAGAGGTAGACAGACACTTCATCAAGGAAAAGATAGACCAAGGGATTCTGGCAGTAAAACACATCCCCACCGAAGAACAGACGGCTGACATCTTAACAAAAGCTTTGTTCAAGCCAACGTTCCAAAAATTTGTAACCAAGCTTAGAATGTACAACCTGTACAGTCCAGCTTGAGGGGGGGGTGTTAGCGTGTGTATTTTTTAATTGTTTGTTAGGATTAGATTTAGTCTTATCGGTAGATAACAATTTATCTTATTTATTAGGAGTTTGTTATATATCTTAGGATTGTGGTATCTAGGTTTGTTACATATGTTTCTCTATATAAAGATTGTAAACTCTAGTTGTATAATGGAAGAGTTTTTCGGGTAAGCACACAATCGTGCTTCGTTATTCTTCGCCCCTTTTTAAACTTTCAATATTTACTCAAGTGTGAAGTTATTAACACAAGAAGCAAACTGAAACCGAATTCTGCACAAACTGAATTTCTGGCAAGCTTCAGTATTTTGATGATATCTCCCAGCTGGATGATCCAAATGACAATCCGCCAACTTAACTGATCAGAAAACTCAATTTGGAATAAGTCGTATTTCACGTCAATTGGGCAAAATTGGATGTTATCATGGTCTAACTGATCGCGGAATTACCGAACTGATCACACGAAAACAGCAATCAGTTGGGTTTGAGCAGTTGCGATATTTTGGTCATATCTCTCAGCTAAGTTATCGAAATGAAGCGATTCAGTATGCGTTGGAAAGATAAGACAAAGATCTACAAATCATCTTCAGAAATCAAAGTCTGAATCGAAGTTTAAGATGCTGATAAATGACGATGAAGCTACTGGTTCTGCGCAAATTGAAATCAGCTAGGCTGATTTCAGCACACCAACTGAATCATACAAAAGCCAGGACATGTCAAAGATGCATAAAAAAGATGACATAAGTTAGCACATTATTGCAAGCTAAAATCCTACGCTAAATAGGCTCACACAGACATACCTCAAAACCATTAAGCAAAAGTTATATCATTCTTTCAACGAATAATCACATGGGCAATAAATTAATTACAAAAGTGACTCTCTCAATCCCTTCATTTCAAAACACATATTATTATACAGATTCAATCGTCGATTTCATACCTTTGGACTTATAACAATCAACACAGCTAATGAAAGAAAACATTTAAGTTGGACATAGGTGGTTATGGTGGATAATTAAAAAAAAAAAACTACTCAAAACTAACCAGTAAATGTTCACCAAAAAAAATTTAAGTTGAACATACAAGATCAGTTATGATCGGTAATAAAAAAACCAACTCAAAACTAACCGGCAAAAGTTTGCCAACATACCATACATTCTTACTTTCAAATATATATGCATATACCATACATTCTTTAGATCCACACTTTGCCTATATAATACAGCAACCCATTTGGCATATTAGAATCAAAATGAGATAAGTCATGTTATGTTGAGGTCCACATATTCGTAACTATCAATCAAGAAGTTGTAAGTCCGTATTCTATTTAAGATCAAAGAAGTATAATTATGTTTTAATGTTCATAACACAAACTTACAATGACTAAAGTCATCAATCATCAATGACGTCAGACAGATCCAAAATCACGTGCGTTGGTTTCTGTCTCCTTCAAGCCATCTTTTTATATCTGTACACTATCTCACAGAATTATTTATTGGTCGATGTTCGACTTGCAGAAGCAATTATCAAATAACCTTATCTTCTGTGGTTCTATTCCAACAGTTTCTTCACAAAGTTTGTGTTGAAACTTTTCAAGTTCGCAATCTTGATTTTAATGTTAACAAAGCTTGTTATTGTGTTTCTAACATATTTACTCAAGTGTGAAGTTATTAACACAAGAAGCAAACTGAAATCGAATTCTGCACAAACTGAATTTCTGGCAAGCTTCAGTGTTTTGATGATATCTCCCAGCTGGATGATCCAAATGACAATCCGCCAACTTGACTGATCGGAAAACTCAATTTGGAACAAGTCGTATTTCACGTCAGTTGGGAAAAATCGGATGTTATCGTGGTCTAACTGATCGCTTAATTACCGAACTGATCACACGAAAACAGCAATCAGTTGGGTTTGAGCAGTTGCGGTATTTTGGTCATATCTCTCAGCTAAGTTATCGAAATGAAGCGATTCAGTATGCGTTGGAAAGATAAGACAAAGATCTACAAATCATCTTCAGAAATCAAAGTTTGAATCGAAGTTTAAGATGCTGATAAATGACGATGAAGCTACTGGTTCTGCGCAAATTGAAATCAGCTAGGCTGATTTCAGCACACCAACTGAAACTGAACTAGGCCAACCGAACTGAACCAGCTGCTGACCAACTGAACCAGACCAGCTGAACTGAACCAGCTGCTGATCAACTGAACCAGACCAACTGAACCAGCTGCTGATCAACTGAACCAGACCAACTGAACCAGCTGAACTGAACCGAACCAGCTGAACTGAACTGAATCAGCAGTTGACCAACTGAACTGAACTGAACCAGCTGCTGACCAGTTGAAATGACCAGAGTTTACCAGTCGAGAAAATGTCCAGCAAGATGAATTTGACCGTTGCAACCTCAGAAACAGTACAGAAACTTTTCAAACGGTCATATTCTTGTGTCTAACGTATATATCATTGTTGGGGCCTATAAATACATCATCTAGAAGATCAAACAAGAGCTTTTGAAGAGGATTCAAAGCATGGGCAGTTAGCATGAAAAAATCAGCTAGTTGAGAGCACAAGCCCTTGTGTGAGGATACATTTGATATGCACACTGTAAAGGATAAATTCCTCACACAATCACTCACACATATAAAAGAGAGTTGAACTTCAAAGTTTAGTTGAGTGAGTATTCACACAAAGACGTAAGACAATGTGTTTGTAGTCTTTGCATATGAGACATTAAACAATATACTGATTGTGAGGTGCTGCCTACAATCTTGAGTGCAAGGAGTTCAGTTCAGGCAGTGGGTAAGTCCTAGCTGAATGGGTTTGTACAAGTAGTTGTATAAATCAAAGTCTTCTAGTGATGATGTAGGAGCATTTGAAGTCTCCGAACATCCATAAATAAATTCGTGTCTATTAGTTTATTGCATTTACTTATCATTTTCATAATTTTAAAGATGCATTGTTGAAGCATTTTATGTGTTCTTCAAATACCAAAATATTTCATACCAAGTGTTTGATAAAATGCTTCAACCAAAATATTTTTATTCATTCAACTTGCATATATTTTAAATTCTTTACAAAATATTTAATCGGTTTCTACGAATGATTATTTCGAGTATTTTTCGCTTGGTTTGAACACCAAACTCGATTTAATTCATTGGTGTTCAACATTTCAAGAACCGAGCTATTGTAGCTCAACGATTTACCCCCTAATCGATCATGTCTGTTTGTTTCTAATTTAATTTATTCATGTGTAACCACACATTACGAAATTGGCATATTGATTAGATCCATTAATCTTTCGAAAATGTTAAAAATTTTCTTTCTCCAACTCTCACCTCCTTGTTTTATAGTTCCAATGACTGACCTTTTCAACTTTCCTCTTAGTATTGGTAGCAATCTGAAGTCACATAAACTTATTGCCCAATCTTCCTGTACATCCATTCAATCATGAATGCACAAAAAGTTCAAATTTTGCGCTTCGTGGCCAAGGGAAATTGACTTGATTTTTAACCTTACTATTCCTAATTTTGGGACTCATACTGAAAGATCAAGTTCTGAAGTGATTCTCGTTCCAGTGCTGAGAATGGACCCAAACAGACGTGTACGGACTTATACGTGGCCAAGATGGGACCACAAAAATGTGAGTGAGAACACACTTTCTTTAATATGAGGCAGTACGATGGTCATAGCTCGACCTCGACCATGGCTTTGCGGTAAGGTAAATGTGTCGTGTAACAGGCATACACCAAACAACCATTAGGAAATGTATGGGGCAAGGCATTGTGTAGCATATCAAATACGTAAGTGGCACGGACCCATTCTCTATATTCCATAAAAAATACACATGCACGAACCTGACAGCGGTTTTGGTCGTGGTTCCTTGGTGGGCTTTAGGGTCCTTTCCCTTCATTAACTAGAACCTTTTGAGCATAAATTACATTTTCTCACTCTTTTTGGTAGGCACCAAGTGAGAGTAACGAGGGTTTCATCCCTCTCAACAAGTTTCATGTTTTTTCATCAAAATCTTATTTTTCTTTTGATTCTAACTCAAATATTCTATATTCTTCCTAAGAGGAAACCAGGAAACCATTTTGTTGGGGAGCTGGAACGTCTTATGAGACTTGGATGTCCCAAAGCTTAAGTAAAAAATGCTTCACATTTATATTTCTTGCATAATTGCCTTTAAAAGTAAAATGCTTTTATGTCAATTCTCTTTTATGAGTGTCATTTTTTGGTGTTCCATACTTGTTCGTATTAAATGAAAGAATTTAACTATTATCAAATGTTTGGTTTGTTAAGCATGTTAGTATACTTTTAGCATATGAATATATTTAAGTGGAAAACATTATGTGGAGTGCTGGCTGAAGTTTAATTGGAGTTAAATAGCATGATAGGCTCGATTTCTCGTATAGACAAAGTATCTGATTCAATGTCAATGGCTTGAAACATCTCTGAATCATCTCTATATTGTATTAAGCTTGAGCGAGTGTTTGGTAGGTTGGTATGAACAACCTTCTTTTTTTGCCATTTGATGACTATTTATTTACGAAAATGTCACATTTGTACAATTCATGTAGATTTATTGCCTTTTAGTGGCTATTAATTTACAAAAATGTCATTTTTCAAAAATTGTTCTCTACCTACTATTTCTACGTGTTTTTCTATTTTTTCATTTTACCATTTATTTTTTATTTTTTTTGGGTTTTTCGTTTCAAAAAAATGGATTGTATAAGCACACATAACGTGCACCCGGATACTATTATATATGAAAGATTTAACATATTTATAAACAAAGTGTAAGCCAAAAACGATAACTAATTCACTAATTGGAGTAGCCTTGTGATAAATTAACCTGTCATGATAAGGTGACCATGAGTGTGTGAGTCGAGATATGGGTAACGTGATTATATGTTTGGAATCAGTATGTCAATACTTGTGTAGCTAAGTAGAGAATAAAGTAACACTTGCATACTAAGCACTTCGGGTAAAATTATTTTTTTAGTCCGTTATTTTTGCACCATTGCGATTTAAATCTGAAATAGTCAAATTGTAGCAACATGTATGTTTAATATTTTGGCAATTTTAGTCCGCTTTTGGCTGCAAGAATTTGATAATTGGCATTGATAAGTCCAAATTTTATAGGGATTTTATTTTATAATATTTGTGTTTATCTGTAATTAGTATCCCTAGTTATGTGCTTATCTGAATTAATTTTATAATATTTGTAGATTTGAATAAAAGAGGAAAAAAAGTCCATTGAGAGATAGATGATTTTACAAAACTTCAAATGAAGCAAAGTACCAAAAGAAAGGAAATAAAATATTTTTATATTTTATTATCTTGAGAATATTGAAATTTTGGAAGAAAATCTGTGCAGAAGATAAATAAAATCTCTACAATCTTATATATAATTTTTTAAATTGACATGAGCTTCAAGGAGTTGGAGGATTAAGTCCATGAAGAAATATAAAAGGCATCGTACGTGAGCAGCAAGAAAAGAGGCGCAAAAAAGAGAAAAAAAACCAGGGCAGAAGGGGGGAAAGAGGAGAGAAGAAGGCAGTAACGTAAAGAGGAGGCGCAAAAAAGAGAAAAAAACCAGCGCAGAAAGGGGGAAGGAGGAGAGAAGAACAGAGAGAGAAGAAGGCAGTTAACATGAAGACCAGGCACAAAAAGAGAAAGAGAAAAAGAAAAAGCAGCGCGGAAGAGAGCAGACAGATGAGAGAGACGTGAGGGGGGGGGGGGAAGGAAGAGAGCACAATAGAGGAGGAGAGAGAAGAAAGGAAAGAAACAGAGAGAAAGAAGGGTACAGAGAGAAAAGAAGAATGGAGATAGAACAGAAGTGAACAGAAGACTACACGGAAGACAACACCAGAGAGGAAGAGGCGGAAGCATGAGGAATTCCTCAACACACGCCAAAAATCACTGAGAATTCCTCGTATTCCTTCTTTATTTTGTTTTCTTCTATGAAATTATATCCGAAGTTTTCACTTTTATTTTGAATTCATGGAATAATTTTATTTAGAAGACCACGATAGGGCCAAATAATACTTTGTTGATATTTGGTTTATTTTCAATATATATTTTTTCTTGATTTTAATTATTGGTTGACGTTGGTTTAATATTTTTTGTTAATAGTCTGATCAACTATTTACATGTTTGTTGATTAATCACGAATCGAAAGATGATTGGTTAAATATTGCAACAAAGACATCAACACATGGTTAAACTGACTAAAAATAGTATTTGGTTTCAGTATGCGATTTTAGGTGAAAACTGAAATTCCACGAAGATTTAATGCATTTAGATCTAATTAAATTCAATTAGAAATAATTGAACTGTTAGATTTAAATAGGTTTATTAACTCGAGGAATCGTTTAATAAATAAAATTGAGGATTTCACCGTGATTATCAAGAATTAAATAATTAATTGAATTTTAACACATGTCAGATAGTAAAGTTTAGTACCGTTGTGTGTCTTAGTTATCTATTTGAATCCCTCCTTGATATTTGAATCTCTCGTTTTTAATTGCAATTATTTTACTTAATAGCTTAGGTTAATAATTCATATATCATCTTTTTATTTATGTTGTCTAGCTTAAGTTAAATGATATAAATTCTAGTAATTAAATATTAGTCTTTGTGGGATCGATACTTGGACTCGTCATCCATTTACTATAACTTGACCTAGTCCGCTTACTAGATTTATTCACAACCGAAATAGTTGGTCAGACATAAAAATTGAAGATGTTATAAATTGATGGGAAAATTCTCCTACACAGCACACAAATTATTTCACATATATATTTTATAAATTATTATCTTCTATAACATTAAATGCTCCAAAACAATAATTAAAAAAAGTCAATTAACATAAATGAAAGTAAAGCAATCGTTCAAAGGATTCAAAAGCAGCCTCTTTTTTTGCCATTTTATTTATTATTATTTTAAAGTATTCGATGATTAGAAATTTGTGATTCTAAAATAAATAGGTGGAAAATATTTTTTGTGCAATTAATTTTCTTTCCATTTTGAAAGATCCCAAAATTTTATGGCACACGGGTAAGCTCCAACTCTAAATCATCAAATTCCAGCGAGTAGAGGTTTTTCCGGCCAAAATCGGATTAAAATTGCCGGAAAAAAGTTAACAGACTCACAATACAATTTGACTATATAGCGGACTAAAATCGCAAGAGGACAAACATGATGGACTGAAAAACCAAATTTCACAAGTATTTCATGACACAAATATAATGAAAAGTCCTACTTGCACATGCATTTAGGGGAAATATCAATTTTTCGTCTTGTAAGTCAGCCTAAATTGGATTTTGGTCTTTTAACTAGTCCAAATTAGATTTAAATGCATGAACCTAACTTCTTTCTCACTTTTAGTCATTTTATCCCCCGAGTACAGTACCAGTTACCAGTACAATGTTTAGCGTCATGTCGGTGTAATATCAATAATATGCAATACCATATTAGCATTTTGGTAACTCAATGACTAAAAGTGCATAACAAGTATGTAAGGAGGAGCATGAGCTAAGTGTTGTATAGTTTCATGTTAAGCTTATTTATCCTTTACATCCATTCTTGACTTATTAGTGGTCAGGTGGAGGCATGATAAGATATTGAGAATCTAGTTTCAATGAAAAAGGCGACGAACAATGAATAGAATTTATTATTGATTGGAAACCAAAGTCATACTACGGTAAACTTGGGAAGGCGAAGATTGGGGCTTTGTATGTGAGAAGGACCTATGGAAAACGGTATGGTCAATAAAACACTAGTGTTGACTGTTGCCTGGGATAAAGGTTGAATCGTTGAGAATAGACATGGGTTTACAATTTTATACATCGTCACCCTAGCATGACTTGGAAACATTTTATATATGCATTGCATCTCTTATGATTAATTGAAATTCTAATTCAGGAAAAAAAAAACTTTCATAATTTGCAATCATATGACATGTTAAGAAGTTGATTATTTTATGACTCTTCATGATTATTCATAAAATATTGCAAGCACAGAGGTGGTTGATAAATTAATTTACTGGCGAGACAGCATTCAACGCCATTGAAACTTCTAATGTTGCCTGATTGTGATGAAATGAAGCGACTAAACGGATATGAGGTTTTTCATCTGTTGGGATGTACGTAGATGAAATACAATTGGGTGTTACTCATACCATGGCTAGTTTCAAGATGTTGATTTAAGTTGTGGCAAAATAGCAAAAGAGTTCACATGAACGAATCAAGAATCACCATTTATCATAGTGGAAGACATGTGACTATAATCCATTTGAACCCTAGTCTACCATTTAATGTGCCTAAACTTGCTTAGTTTATTATTTAAAATAATTTCAAGTTTTAATAACTAATGTAGAGTATGCACTCAAACATTTCATGGTTTAAGTTCATTTTTTGCAACTAGAGTTTTATTCCCATTTA
Source organism: Primulina tabacum (assembly GCF_025594145.1). Taxonomy (NCBI): domain Eukaryota; kingdom Viridiplantae; phylum Streptophyta; class Magnoliopsida; order Lamiales; family Gesneriaceae; genus Primulina; species Primulina tabacum. The sequence goes on along the minus strand of NC_134559.1, from coordinate 6,335,839 downwards.
AGGCATAGTTTTGAGAACGTGTATTGAGAGCTATTGCCTTGCGTTCTGAAAAAAAATTTATGTCAAGTATTTCGAAACTTGAATAATCATCCTCGTACATTCTCATGCATAGGCTTTGGTATCGACAACTCAGTACCATTATTCTTTGTGGAAAAAGCACCCTATTTAACTATCCAAGCTTTCCAACATGGTGTGGCTCTTCTTTGATTTAGTTTGCGTATAGATTTATTTACAGTTTATGCATGTTGGTTTCTTTTGACACATTTTTGGGGTTCCCATCCGTCCTTACTGTTATTGCAACTCTATCATACATATCTTGCAAGATCTTCGCATGCCTAAATATATAGCCCCTCTTTCATCTCACAGCCACCTCATACTTTCCTTGAATCTATATCTTATGCATTTTCAGGTTCATATATATTATATGCAAGTCATTTTTGCCACCGTATCTTTCTATCACTGCTCTTTAATGTAAAATAGCCATCATTAGAGTGCCATTACCCACAAGGGATTCTTAGCAACGACTCTTGTAAATGAAACTAACAAGCCTTTGTACTCGATGCTTAGGAAAGAGCTCAAGATTTCTAATCGGCACATTACATTGAACTTTCAACATGACAATAGATGAAACAGACGGACCAATAGGAACATAAGTGATAGGTGCGTTTTTATGTATTTTATTATGTCATTCTTGCTCGATTCTAACATGTTCTATTTATGGTCATTTTTATTCATATTTTACATATTGTGTCGATTTCTCACATGGGTTAGAAGATTCGTAGGAAAAAGTGGTGAAAGAGGAGAAAAATCAAGAATGTTGGGGGAGATTTATGAGTAGGCTGCGCTAGGGCGGCATAATCTGCATGTGCCAGTGCGCCAAGGATAAAAACAAGTCCAGATACACGTGGACGGCGCGCCTTAAAAGAGATTAAGAATCAGAGCCGAGGAGCTCACAGTGGGGCAGTAGATATTTCCCAGCCCTAGTGCGATCCGATAAGAAAACAAGATCTCCACGATTTGTTTCAACTTTTGAGGACTTTTGGAGGCATCTATATCTGATGGTAGCCTAATACACAAAAGATTATTCGTTATACTTCACTTTTACACACAAGAAGACACAGCCGCCACAAGCAAGGTACGAGATAGGAGAAGAGGGAGAGCAAGAGATCAAGGGCGGAACAAGAATTTAAAAGCGTTTTCTCCAACTCTTTTATTTCAGTTGAGATTTAGGGGATCTTACATCAAACATTTATGTTGTCAATTCCCTTTTAAGATTGAATTTGGTTTTGTAAGCATACTTGCAACTTTGAAGCATGATCAACTTCAAAGTGATTTTATGTGTTATAATTGAAACCGATGGGAGATTATATAACATGATAGAGTAACTATAACATGTGGATCTACAATTCATATAGAGGTACATGTTTATAGACATTGTCCAATAGGTCGAAAGCTAGAGGATTTCACGGTTCACTAATGCGATTGCAATTGTTAAATAATCCAAAGACACTTGGTCGCTGCATTTTGTTAATTATATAAATATAGTTCGACATAGCATATTGATAAATTATGGAATCCCATCAAAAGTATGGTTTATAAATTGAAATTCGATCATTAGAAAAGAGTCATTGGTAGGTGAACTGAGATCCTAACAATCGTTTGTTTATTATTTTAATTTATACTATTGTGTTTGTCAAATTATTTTATTTCAATTTAAATCTAATTTGTTAATTAATTCAATTATCGTTTTATTAACTAAAGAATTGTGATTGAGGTAAATTTGTCTAATCAATCTCTCTGGGAATGATACTCGTACATTGTACACTATATTATAACTTGACTCGTGCACTTGCCATTTATTTGAGTATAAAAGATTTATTTTATTGGGGATTTCTCAGTATAAGAAAAACTCGATCAATAAATAACCTGATAAATTATGTATTTGATTATTAATTCATGTGTTTTTTTCTCTTTTCAAAGACAAGTAATTAACTATCCAAATTCAAGGGTTGGAAACAAGCTCTTGATCAGGTGCAAATGCACAAAGTGAAAGTATATTGTTGTCAAAGGACAACTACTATGATACCGTGAACAAGTTTTGACATTGATTGCTTGAAGTTACTTTATAGTTCAAATACTATGATTCACTCTTGCAGGTGTTCAACATATATCATCGTGGTGTCTGCAAATTTAATTCCATGCCTCTTGTTTCTCTATACTAATCACAGTCCTGGAATTCATGCGGAGACACACATATATAGCTTGACGTAGTGTCCATTCATGACTGGTCAACTAATGAAGTGTTAGTTGATGATTGGTTAATTAGTTAGAGGCAGTTATACTTTCTTGTGTACATATAAATAGAACAATTCAGTTTGTAAATAGTTGAGTTTTTGACAGAAAACTTCATTCTCGATTGAGAGCAACAACTGTTTCATTCTTCTTGTTCATATATCAATTGATCTCAATTGCATGATCTATGTACAAATTAACATGGTATCAAAGCTCAAACTCACTATTATGTATAGGGACTGCCCTATGGGTCACAGATAATGTCTTGGACTCCATATATTCATTCATGGACATGAGGAGGTTGTGTTAGAAATTTAGATGTCTCATATCAGTTGGATTGAGTCATTAGGAATTGGATATATGGACTTGAAAAAGTCTTCCTCTTGAGGTAGTTTTTAGGTTGAGTTAGGGTCATTCTTCTCATTTCATACATAGAACGAGGATGACAAACTAGAACCGGTTCAAAATATGAGTGTGATCCCATATCAACAAAGTGCCATGATCGAAATTGAAACTATTTTCCGCTTATCGTGGAATACCAAGAAGTAAGTTGCAATTGCATATGTAAGGCAATGAAAATACTCAAAGACTATAGAGAATCCTTAACACTTTAGATCCAAAAGGCATTTCATGGTTATTTTCCCAGCAATCCCTCCATAGGACAAAAAAAAATAGCTATTTAATCCAACACGGGTTTAGACGAAACTTTGGTGCTACTTGATGAAAGACTCCATCATGTAAAATCTGAAATGCGAATACGTATGGAACAATCTTTTGTATAGTGATACATAGAACCTAGGACCTACTTTTCGCATAGATCTAATGTTATTTAAAAATTTTGTTTTTTAAAAATGTGCGACATTTAAAATTGACCAATGGTAACAAGTAAACTACATTATAAGCTATCTTTGTATTCCTAAATTGTTAAATGTCGTATTGCGAATCCTCAACAAATTTCAGTACCATCACCTAGTTTTTTCATGTTAGTGTGATAATCATAAGATTCATAAGGCTGTTTACACAATCTAGATTGTGCATATCACAACTCCTTCCTCTACATAAACCATCATTGTATCCTAATGTAGTTAACCACAATCACTAAGAAATTAAATTTCGAATCAGATTCTCAGAATAAAAAAGAGAACATTTATGTTGTAATGAAAATCAAGCAAACAAGTAACATATAAATTGTAACCGAATAAGTTTTCACTTGACAAGCAAACAGCACCATCTAAATGGATCACACCAAGAAAACTAAACAAGTAAATAGTACCTGGTATTCTCAGATTTTGTGGAGAATTTTCTGCACATTCACTGAAATAAATCACGAGCCATCAAATCACTGAGCAGAGAATTGACCCAAAAGCAACAAAGGAAAAATGATAGAAGATTATCAGGCTTATGAAAATGCATAAAATGCCTTACCTGTCCATGTAGATATGAAAGTCTCCCCCTTCTCTATATATGATTCTGAGACTGAAACAAAGACTCGAAACTCTAGGAACACATCAACTCACATAACATAAATTTGTTCAATCAAATCTGCAGCCACTACGATTCAAGATTCAAACAAATCTCAAAATGGGTTCGTCGTTCTAAATTAAAAACCAAAGTTTTTCCCTAAAGAAAAAAGAAACATGCCTATAAAATAAAGGCGAAAATGTCAAAAATGTGAATAGAAAGAAAAATATGAGATTCAGATTTCAGCTGGTTACTGTATATCTTCGGCTTAGGAACGGATAAGAATCACCGGAAAAAATGATAAAAGATGAAGTTTTCCCTGGAGTCTGGCAAATTCAATAGATTACCCTAGAAAAAACATTAGTTTTTTTTCCCGTTAAAACAAGAACAGTACCCCAGGCGTACCTTGAAAAACCCAATTCGTCCTCTCCAAAAGCAACCTCAAAATACACGCTTCAGAACTCCCCAATAAATTAAGCCTTTTCATAGTGGATAAGTTAAAATAATATAAAAGAACAATGTTTCGAGGAGAAAAATGGAAAAAAAATCAAGAAACCAGCAGCGAAAACAAACCAAATAGTAGCTTTCCATCGCTTCCATGAAATGAGATGAATTTTTTTTCCATAGCCAAAAGAAGAAATAGCCTTTAAAACATAAAGAATAAACAAGAGAAAAAACACAGATTGCTGCTAAAGAGATATGTAGTGTGTGTTGTCTGTATATCTGTGGTGGTGTGTGCTAATGCTTGGTCAGAATCCTGAGTGTCAGTGGCAGGTGGCTTATAAAATCAAGTGGCCATATATCAGTATTTAGCACTAACATAATACAGATTAGTCCGTTTTACAAGCATTCCCACAGCACAAAAACGAGATTAGACAACGAGGGATAGGGATAGAGAGAGAAGATGACAGAAAAGTAGTGAGCACACGCATCCACAAAAGCATACTTCTTATACAATTGCCTGCGGATGCTCACTCTCTTCTGTCAAGTCTGCATCCTATCTCCCTCACTACACCGGAAAAATCCAAAAACCCATTAATATTTTCTGAACTTACTGCCTTTTCTTGACCAATTTTCGTGGAAAAGGATCAGATCTGAAAATCAAGGAGTGCCTCTTTTTGGAAAGACCTTTTACGTATCAAAGCAGCAAGCTTTTGCCAGAAAACCGCATGCCCACAAGAATTTCTAATGGAACTATTAGGGTTTCGTAGATTTTGAGTATGACTGCAGAAGAAGACAACTTCCACCATTGTTGCAGCTCTTCCGGTCCATGCAGTGCACAGAACAATTGATCGAGGTTTATGAAACAAGATCTTTGCTTTAAAAAGTTGCGGGTTTCGATGTGTCACGTAATGGGCCGTGGCATTTCTTCGCTCTTGTGTCGTCTCGGGCTTTTTTTGTACGTTCTTCCCACCTCACATTCAAAGGAGCGAGGGTACAAAGGACAACGGAGGAATCTTCGTAAAGATTGACATTAATTGAATCAAACTTTCTTTCCTCTGTGTGTTGACTACGCCCGAGAGACGTGTGCACGGTGGATTGGTTTGAAAAAACAACTGGGATTTGACGTGTCGGAATCGATGCTAGTGAATGATGTACCCGTATTTGTCGGGCTGGGGTGGGAACTTGAATCGGATTGTATTCGGTTCGAGACTGGATATGGAGACATTTTAAGTGCAATAAAAATAATGTATCCACTGATAGAGTCGATATAAAAAAAAAATAGCAAAAATTTTTGTGAGAAGGTCTCACGGATCGTATTTTATGAGAAGGATTTTTTATTCGGATCATCCATAAAAAGTTTTACTTTTTATGTTCAGATTATTACTTTTTATTGTGAATATCGTTAGGATTAACCCGTCTCAAAGATAAAGATTCGTGAGATCGTTCTACAATATACCTGCTCAAAAAGTTATGGGTACTTAAATTATATATTTGATTTTATAACTTGTAAGTTTCTATTTTTTCATCATATTTTCGTTTAATTTATAATTTTAGTTCACTTTATCGAATATATGTCAAAAATGTTAAAAACCAAGTCAGCAATTTTTTGTGTCGCGTTATGATACAGATATCGGATATTAATAAATAACTGTAGAATTGTGTCATATTAAACTAGATATGATTAAAACTTTGATAAATAACTCAAAATCTCGTAGAATAAGAATTTTTTTAGAATTTGAATTGACAATATTATTGAGCGAGTGTTTACAAAACATTATAAACGAATATAAAAATTAAGAAGTAGGCAGATAATGCTTGAAAATAAGGAAGATTTTGGTATATGACCTTCAAAACCAATTCAATTAAAAATTTGACATCCATACAATTTTATTTAGATAAATAACCTCCTTTCTATTTTAAAAATGAATTAATTCCCTTAATACTAATCCTGGTCAAAATGGTATCAGAGCCCATGGTTAATTTATTTCAAACATGTGATTTATTTTTACAAAGAACCGAAATGTTTGAGGAGGAGAATTTCGAAAAATTATGAATCCGAACTTAGGTTCGAGAAGGATAATTTACAAGATTTATTCCAATATTTTGGAATATAAACAAGTTCATCTAACTATTATTAGATATCAGAAACAGAAAGGGAAGCATCTGTACTCTCAGGTAAACTCTCAGGTAAACTTATGATTCAAGCAAATAAGTTTCTGGAGATAGTACCAGACTCCTCTAAGCTCTCTTTAGATCTTAGGGAAATCCAGAAAACAGTACAAAATTATGGCAATATGCTATATTTTGTACCCCAACGAGTAGAAGAAATCCTTAAAAACCAGGAAGAAATTCTTGGAATATTAAAGGATATTCAAACAAGAATTCAAAAACTAGAACAACAACCAAGTTCTAGTAAAAGAACTTTAGGAGGTTGGTTACCACCATCATTGGTACTGAACCCTTGTTACACCAACAAGGAAAAGCTAGAGTGGTGTCGAAACCTTTGACTGAAGAAGAAAAGATGATCAATCTAATTAAATCTGTCTCAGAAAAGAAATTTATCTGATGACAGCTTTAGAAAGGATTGGTCTGGAGGATCTACAAGAGCTTGCGGAATCTTTCGCAAATCTCAAAGTTGTAGATCTAAAGATGAATACAGCAGGAGGTGAAATACCTGCTATAACCTGGTCATCAACTCAGGAACCACCAAGGGAAAGTGTGGGATCTCAGAATGTTAACATGAGAGAATCTCAATCTGATTTCCATACGGGTGGAGGATCATACCCAGCAGGTACAAGGACAAGGAGAAATCAAATTCCCTTGCACCAAACACCCTATGGGAAGACTGTTTTAGATCCGATACATCCTTATGGGGTTATGCTTAACCTTGATGTGTTAGATTTTAAAAACAGAGAAGATCTCATAGATGACTGGACATCTGCTATGAGAATCGCAGCAAGAACACTTGATCTCAACAAAGAAGGATTCATTAAACTTTTAGAAATGAGTCTTATGGGATCAGTGAAAATTGCTTGGGACATGACTTCATTAGAAATGAAAGAGTCAGTCCTGGCCGGAGAATCTCTGAGCGAGATAGCCGGAAAAATGGCTACCCTATTTAAAGCACAATTTATAGAGGTAGACTATTTTAACAGTCAAGCTACAGAGAAAAGGAAGAAATATACTCAAGCTCTGTATAGTCTTGAATTACACGATATATGTTTAGTAGATGAATACATTATGTTATTCACTAAATATCGATGGAATTCAGGAGTCGAAGAAAATATAGCTATGCAGCTTTTCTTCGCAAAAATGCCAAGTCCCTGGAGAGAAATGCTCATAAGGGAATATGTACCTGGAAATCCAGATACTTTGGCAAGAAGAGCCTCTTTCCTTAAAGGAAAAATTGGCAGAATGGTGTCATATGGCAGCATTACAAAAGAATTACAAATGCTTGAGGGGTATCAACAAAAGAAATCCTCTGTGTTGTAAGGAAAACGATCTTCCAATAATTATTGGAAGTAAACCGCAGAAGCATAAAAGGAAAAATTTTAGGACTCATCCTTATGCAAGAAGTGGAAGAAGTTCTTGGAAACCAAGAACTGTATGGTCTAGACAGAAAGCCAGATCTTATAAATCTGGACAAAGAAGCGGACCATCAAGGAGTAGGATATCATCCCAAGCATCGAGTATATCTCGAAGCACATGAAGAACACCTACGAAGAAAACTTTCAGAAGAGCTCATACTCGAGCAAATGAAAGTTTCAAGGATTGTAATTGCTGGACATGTGGAGCAAGATGTCATATCTCGACCAACTGTCCAGAAAATGAAAAAAGAGGTATTAAACGTTTCGATCCAACCCCGTATATTGAAGAAGCAGTTTATTACCAAGATCTTATTCAAGTATACCGATTTGAGGACATTGCCTCAGATGAGAGTATATATGAAGAAGAAGAAGTTCTAAGTCAAGAAGGATCCGATGGAACTGAATCAGAATCTGACTGAAGACGAAGTGTTTCGACATGAAACACATGAAGATCTGTCTGGATTCTTTAGCCAGACAACGATATCCAATAACATGGTCCAAAGGATCATGAGAGAAAACCCCAGTCGACAGAGATATCAAGGATTCTCTGCAGGACAGGTAGAAAATTTCTTAGGTAGTCTTGGCCTAAGAAACAGAAAGCATCATCTAATCTATAAAGTTTCTAGAAGGGAAATGGCAATCCCAATGGAACTTACAGGAAATAGAATGGAGATGCAGTTAATTTCTTCTGAAGAAATTAAGGAGGAATTACAAAAATTCAAGATAGAAGTAGCAAGGACTATGTCTTGGATTCATATTGGAGCAATCCAGATTATGATAAAGGCTACTTTCAAAGAAGGAATAGATTCACATATTGATATTGCTATATGCATAAAAGAATGGGGAATCTACAAGATTCAGTACTGGGATCATTCTCAGGAAATCTCTGCGCATGAAAGATTGTAGGAGTAATATATCCTAGGATAGCCTACAACCTGGCAGATCGAGATTTCAGCCGAGCCTTGACATTGCATCAGAACTTCAAGGAAAAAAGGCTGATGAAAGAAGGTAATAGGCCATATTCTATTACCTATCAAATTTCATATGCTCTATATAATACACATCATTCTGAATTGTTTATTAGAAATGAGTTTATTGAAATCCCTGAGATATTTGGAAAAGTTGCTCAGGCAATTTATCCAGAGAGAATCGAGTTTCCTTTAATACAGGAAACAGATATCCAAATACAAGATAAACCGATTCTACAAAGGAATCAAAGTCTTAGATTGGAATCTAGAAGACTATCTTTTCAAGGAGATAGAATTACAAGTTACAGATGGGGAAAAACGCCTGTCATAGAACCCCAACAAGAGCCGAAAAGTTTTTCTACAATAGGAAAACTTAGATGCCCAGAAGGGTGGAAGGAAATAGAAATAGTATTTGATATTACAAAACAGATGAATCAATTTCCTTGTAATTCACTATACTATTTGGAACAACCTGTGATAGAGACTTACCAAGGACTAATTAATATCGGAGAATTGGAAGTTCACATTCAAGGAATTCCAGGGAAAAGAAACAGATCGACTGATTGTTGGACTAGAGTTTCTCGAGGAACATAAACCTTGGAAACGTCTAGAGTATGGAATGGAGTTTATGGCAGAAGATAAGATGTGGAAAATCCAATGACCACAAGTCCATTCTCCATATACATTCCAGTGGGAATGTTGTATGAACAATATAAGACAGATTACTTTGCTGCTTATATTGATTCAGGTGCTGGAATCTGTACAGCAAAAATATGTGTTTTTCCAAATAATTTGGAAGAAGAGTTACCAAAGATTGCTGGAAGAGATTTTTCCAGAAGAATCTTAATCTTATGTAAAGGGATTAAGATGACAGAAATCATGATTGGCGGTGCTGGACAAACACCTTGGTACAAGGTAAAGACATCACCAATTTATTTTCATGATACAGGAGCTGACATATTGTTAGGAAATAATTTCCTACAGATGTTCAAGTCTTATATTCAAGAAAATGAGACTAGAAGATTAGTGTTCACAACACCATGTAATCACAAAATCATAGTCCAAAGACTAAGAGAGGCATTTTACAGAAAATTTCCAATCCAGTTTCGCAGCAAGCGTGGCTGATTCAGGACAACTTCTGAACCCAAAAATGAAGGATTGTAGACGGTTTGGAGAAACAATGCTCCAGTTAAGAGCAGATCAAGTACTCTAACCAGAAGATATAGAATGCCTTAAGATAACTCTACAAACAAATGAAGTAGAGTTTGAATCTAAGGTATCATTGGAAGATGTCAAGAAAAGGATCAAAGAAAATTACAACGAAGATCCCTTGGCATGGTAGGGACAGAAATCAACTCAAAGCTTGCCTTAAAATTAAGGAAGGCAAAGAGTATGAATTTGTCGTTGCAAGCCTATCCCAATGAATATCATTGATCAAAAGGATATGCAGATTATAATCAGGGAACATTTGGACCTTGGTTTAATCAAAACAGGAATGTCACCATATAGTAGTCCAGGTTTCTTGGTAAGAAATCATGGTGAGATAAAAAGAGGTAAACCCAGATTAGTTATTAATTATCAAGAAATTAATAAAATTATGGAGTTTGATGGGTATTTTATACCAAGCAGAGAACATCTAATTAGTTGCATACGCAATGCAAAGATATTCTCTAAATTTGATTGTAAGTCCGGATTTTATCAGATTCAGATGGAGGAAGGATGCAAGAAATTCACAGCTTTCTCCACACCTCAATGACATTATATCTGGGAAGTATTGCCAATGAGATTGGCTAATTCACCGCAGATATTTCAAAGGAAAATGGATAATCTTTTTAAAGATTATTTTAAATTTATGTTTGTTTACATTGACGATGTTTTAATAGCATCCAAAGATCTGAATGAACATGTTAAGCATTTAGAGATTTTCTCTAATGTTTGTAATAAAGAAAGACTGGTTTTATATGAAAAGAAAAGCAGTTATTGCTACAAGAAAGATTGAATTCCTCGGAATTGAAATCGATGAGTCAGGAATAATTCTGCAAGAACACATAGTGGAAAAGGTGCAGAATTTTCCAGAAAATCTCAAAGACAAGAAGCAACTTCAAAGTTTCTTAGGAGTTGTTAATTTTGCTGGGATGTTTATCAAAAACCTAGCAAAACACAGGAAGGTGTTCAGTCCATTATTGAAAAAAGATGCAAGATTTATATGGAAAAAAGAACACACAGAAGGACTTATCTATTTAAAGAAGGTTTGTAAAAATCTTCCAAAAATGGTTATTTCTCAAGACGAAGATGATCTGGTATCATATACCGATGCCAGTGATCATTGGTGGGCAGCAGTTCTTACTAAGCTCACACCAGATGGAGAACAACCATGCAGATATTGCAGTGGGTTATTCTCAGACGCAGAAGCCATCAGATGGCATATTAATGAGAAGGAATTTTATGCAGTAAAAAGGGCTTTTGAAAAATTGCCATTATTTTTACTTGCAAAGAAATTTATTTTGAAAGTTGATAATATACAGGTGAAAGCTTTCTTAAGGAATAGAATTGAGTCTAAACCGAAGAAGGCTAGATTATTAAGATGGCAGGCACTATGTCAGGATTATATATTTGATATTATGATAATAAAATCTCATGAAAATATTCTTGCAGATTTTTTAATAAGAGATGGACAGCGGTGATATCGATGTCATCATCAAGATGCAGAGGCATTTGAGGGAACAACTTGAAATGCTTCAAAACGAGTTTAACAAGCTAGTCGTAAACGCAGAAGTTGCGGGAAGACTACAACAAGCCGATAAGAGAGTTGTCTCTGATCGAATTACAGAATGTTTACAGACTTATACTCAGTTATGGTTTGTGACGCAAATGCCTATCCTCCAAGGCATTGAGAAGCCATTGGTTTCCCAAATAGAGAGTTTTCGAGTACAGGACTCTATACTTGTAGCGGGGGATTCAAATACCCCTTGCACAAGTGTTAAGTCGGGATCATCACCAGATGAGTCGGCTAAAACAAGAATTGAGACTCCTGATCTTTATCTTGAGTCTTCAAGTCAACCCTTCACCTCGGGGATTGAAGAAGGAGAGATCAACCTTAGGCCTCGTATTGACAAAGGCAAATCTAAGGTTGGTACTAACGAAGCAACAATTTCTCCATTTCAGGTTTATCAACAGAATTGGGAGAAATTAAAAACAAGAATTGGCATTAACCCAGCTATCAACAGGGTTGATGTTTCAGGAAAATATCCCAGGGTATGGATGAAACCAAATTCATATCTAAAGGAGGTTAAAGCATGGTATGAATTCGGGGCTCTTGCCTCAGTTTATACTACATCACCCAGCTTTCCGGAAATCTCAGGTCTACCAAAGTGGATCCAGGAAGCTGTTCACGAGACTTGGGCGAATAATGATTATTTGTCCAGAGGAGATGTATTGGAGCTATACTTCTTTAGTGCAGCACCAGAACCAGCAGGAAAAGGCTCCCATGAAGCCTTTCATTTCATTAAGTTAAGGAGGTCGGATACAAATGTTCAAAAATTTATCAAGTACCCTCCGACAGAAGAAACATCCCTGGTTGCTTCAATTTCTGAAGACGATATGTCTACCAGAAGAGCTTGAGATCTATGGGTCTGTCTCACTGAGATGGACAAAGTCAAGTTTCCGTTCAATTTTATAATCATTCAGTGAACGGATCATTCTTGTTAAATACCATGACAAGAAAAATAATAAGTTTTGCAGAAGATTTATTCGAGAAAAAGAGAAATCTTTTGTGGAACAGCAAGTTGCCGGCCAGTAAAGAGACTCGCCGAAAATTCTGTAATATGGCACATATAGGAAGATGGTCAGAAAACATCTGCCTTGAATGCCAGAACCAGAAGGAACCTGACTTCGGTAAAGGATTCAAACCGAGATCTGATCGGAAACACTTTACTGATACAAGCACAAGTGGGGATGGACCACCTTCACGTTTTCCTCGAGGACAACGAAAACCAAAGATTCCTCGACAAAATTAAAGGTGTACATGTGATCAGCCCACCAGCAAAAACAAAACCCACCATGTGAGTGGAAGGACAAGGACCACCAATAATGGGTGGAAAATGACAAGTATCATTGAATACCTAATTTAAAAAAGGAATCCAATGAATAAAAGCAAGACAACTGGTCCCGAAATTTTTATCTATAAATAATGTCAGATTGGAACCAGTAAAACACACCAAGAAAGAAACCTAAAGAAAATGTATTTTACATATCTGAAGGTTTTTAAAAAAAACTCAAGTATGAAAGGAAGGAGCTAAAAGCCCTCAGATCATTAGCTCAAACGTTCCAAGAAAAAGGGGACGAAATTACAGCTGATCTTTTCCAAACGCATTCCTACTGGTAGTGCGGTGAAATAAAAGAATGGGAAAAGTTGATGTCTAGATTAATAATCTAGAAAAAGACATTGCAGGAAAGGACCACTCAACTACTATATGGTCCCCAAGCAAGCTGTAAAGGCTTATGAAGATTTGAAGTCCGAGTTTCAAATCCGAAGGAAGCCTTCTAAAAATAAGCAGGCAGAAGGAAGATGAAGGCATCACTCAACCTCTTCGTTTTTCTTCTAAATCATTTGTAATATTTTCAAGTTTATGTGTGTAGTGAGTTCAGCTACTGTGAGTAGCTAAACAAGTTTCTCCTCCTCTACATGAGGTTTCAATGTATTAATAAATGTTTGTGTTTGAATAAAGAGATCTTTGCTCTTAGCCCCTCTCGTGTATTATTTTCGAAATTTTATCTTTTATTGTACACCCTAAGGTAGGAAACGAATTAGGGTTGTGCCAAGTACTGCTGAAGGAATCTACGTCGGTAACCATAGGTTGGGATCGCAGTGGTTGAACTGAGAGGAGCAGTTTGTAAAATACGGTGGATATAAACCGGTGGCACTCTGGTCAAAAAGGTAAAATATTTAATTTATTTTACGGAAGCATGATGGGTACTTAAGGGAGTTAAAACAGATTTTAAAGGAGATTACTGTATTTTAAAAAAGTAGAGGTCAAAAATTTAAAAGAAGAAGATCAGAGGGTCATAAACTTAAATGGCCCTGAAAATAAAGGTGAGAAGTTGAAAATTTATAGAGATAAAAAGTTTGATAAATAAGTAATTCTAATAGTAGTTTTTTTAATAATAGAATCTAATAATAATTATTTAATAATATATCAAGAATATCCTTTAAGGAGTGTTTGGTAAATATTGTGTGTGAATTTTGATAGTGTATTGTAAACATTAATGTAAAGGATAATTTTATGTTAGACAAAAATATTGAGGATAACAGTATCTGAAAAATTTTCAATTTATTTATCAAAATATCATAGTCATTTTTTAAGAATCACAATTAGCATGAACAAAATTTCTGAACTTGAACTGAACTGAACTGGACTGGATTGGACTGGACTGGACTGAGCATAAGCAAAAGGAGATTGCAAAGTGTTAGAATCACAAAAAAATTTCATCTATGATGTCTAGATATGCTACATGTTGTCATCCTTACCCTCTCACTTATCTTTTAGCATATACTCTTTTCCTTTTTTATATTTTTCATGTCTTTGAGTGTCGGAGAAGCTCCGTTCGGAAAATTCGAATATATCTTACTCGTTTTTCCATTTTTTTATACTGCGATTATTGCGGAATATATTGAAACCCAATTTACCTTAACGCGACGAGGGCGGATGGTTGGCATCACCCCTCATTTTTCTTCTAGCAATCAATTTTTTAATATTTTTTATTTATAAGATAAAATTTTCATTAAAACATTAAAAATGAAAATTTCTCGATCTTTTTTTTTAAAAAAAAATCATTAGCTTTTCCATTATTTATCAGGCAATTAACCTATAGCCAAATCAATTATTGCGGTGCCGTGTTGTTTTTTGAAGCTATATTCAAAAAAAAATCAGTATAGGTTGAATTTTGAATCACCAAATTTATCAAGATTTGTTTATTTTCATTTTCTTTGAAATTTGAGTTGTGTGAGCTTAGCCTGCACTTGGATTGATTAAATTTGATTTGAAGAATGATTTGATTCGATATATTTGAGATTTACAACAATTACAAATCAAATTAATATGGAGTGAATTTGAAATTCACTTGAACTTTGTTCATTCGAGCAAGTCATGAAATTTAAAATCAATGAATTTGAAATTCATGAATTCAAGCACGACGTTGGTAACTGTATTTCAATTAGTATTGTTATTATTTTACTAAAGAACTGTAGCAATAATTAATATTTGATAGCTGATTATTTTCTTTCACTAGTGTAGATTTCGTTTAGACAAGTACTTTAAAAACGTTGTATTTTATAAGTAGAAAAGACATAAAGTATGTGTTTGGACAAGATTTTCGAAAAATATTTTTAAAAAATGTTCACCGAGAATAGTTTTTAAAGAAGAATTGAGAAGCATTTTTTGATGTTTTAAGAACAAAAAACGTGGGTTACACGAGAATTAAAAGGTAGTTGTCCAAACATATTTTTAACCATAAAATCTTTTTTTAAATAGTTGTCCTAACACTTTTTTCAACTAAAAAAAGCTTTTTTTTGTAGAACTAGTGGTTCAAACTAATGTTTCATAATCGGATTTGTGATCTAACCGATCTACATTAAAATATCAGTTTAACCGAACAGTCGGACTGGAATATTATTATAATATATAAAATAATAGATTAATAGTATAATAAATAATATATTTAAATTCTAAAAATCTTAAACGTGTATATAAATAATAAAGATATATATTTTCCAAAGTTTAAAAATCACATAATCTCTAATATTATTAAAATAATATTTTTAATAAAGTTCAAAATCCAAATAATCATATATAAAATAAATAAATAAAACATGAATCGATCCAATTAGTTTTTTACTTGTTTTGACCGGGATGACAAGTAAAACTGTTTGTCCGATTTGGTTCTAAAAACACTGGTCAAATAGAAAAAATTCTTGTTTTTATTTATAACTATTAATTTGATTTTTAGATTTGAATTACAAAATTTGCCAAGAAAATTGGATACATCATCATCTTGCTAAAATATAAAAAAAATAAGAAAATAAAGTATGGATGCTTCTGAGAGCAGGGGCGGAGGTACTTGTATCCGGGCTTTAGCCCGGGTGATCCAAAATTTTTTAAAAAAATTTATGTCTAAATTTTTGTATAATTTTGAATAAATATGATATTAGCCCGGGTAGATCAATTTAAAATATTAAAGGATATTAGAGTTTAAAATTCTAGTCCGGGTAACGCCAAATTCCTGGCTCCGCCACTGTCTGAGAGGACATGGTAACAATTTAAGCTATTATTTTTTTCAGTTTTTAGTGAATATTATGTATAGAAATATATATAGTAAATATTAGAACTCAAAAAAAAAATAGTTATTCATTTTTATTAATATAAATATTAAAAAAAATTAGTAACAATAAGCTCAAATAATACAGTAGGTAATTTCCCTCAGTAGATCACCAAAAATTAAATTCCATAGATCTGACAAGTTGCAATGCCAAAGATTTTTATTTATTTCTTACTATTCTCTTATAAGAACAAAAACGTGATAGAAATTTTATGATAATAATTATGTGTATAATAATATATACACATATATATTCCTAATTAACAAACTTTCTTCGGTTTTCTTGCTTCCAGTAAATTTAGATCGAGCGTTTGTCGTTGCACTTTAACTGCACTTGATCTTCTTCTTCTCGTCCACAGTCGTCTCTTATCAAAAAGTGTTGATAGCACTTGAACGCAACATATAACATGAACACTGCGTAACAGAAAGTTTTGATATCCATGGTTATTTATATAATAAAAAAATGCATATCTATTACTATTAATTAAGGGTATGATGTTTTTTTGGATTCACCTAAAAGGCTTCACTCGTTTTAAAATTATCTAAAGGAGAAAATATTAAGAATTAATTTTGAAATTGTATATTAGAATGTATTATTTATAATTTATAAAATATATGTTTTCAGAAATAATTTATTTCAATTTTGATGAATTAATGTATATAATGTTATATTTCATTCCCTATTTTACACTCAAAATGTGTGTAGTGGAAAATTGGTTAATATTAATTGTTCCCAAAATTTTGTTAATAATATAAAATTAACTATTTATGACGATGGAATTTGAAGTCGTTATATTGTGTATTGAGTAAACCTCATGATAACGTAGTATTCTGCAAATTAGGTGAATTGTACTTGACAAACTTTCTGTGATAGACTCGTTCGAAAAAGTGTTGGTAGAAAAATAAAATCTATGATCATTGATCAAATGTTCACTTACTCCAACTCTATTATTGAAACGTAATACTTTTCTAGCTCATATAATAAGGATAC
This sequence comes from Primulina tabacum, assembly GCF_025594145.1. Lineage (NCBI taxonomy): Eukaryota > Viridiplantae > Streptophyta > Magnoliopsida > Lamiales > Gesneriaceae > Primulina > Primulina tabacum. Next base: position 6,318,722 of record NC_134559.1, on the reverse strand, counting down.
CGGAGTAATAAAAAAAAACAATCTATCACTATATATAATACAATACAAAAACTTCTATAAGATCGTCTTACTGTTAACTTTGGTGAGACGAATATCTTATTCGACCCGACCCATAAAAAATATTTTTTTAATGTCAAATCTATTACTTTTCTCTCGATATGAATCGGATCTCATGGAAATAGATTTGTGAGACTCACACATAAGACTCACTCTACAATACATTAGCACTATATAGTAACTATATGAAATTAATGTGTAGTTTTAGATTTGCCTAAAACACTCTTTATCTTATCAAACTAATTACATGATTCCATTATATTATTGTGACATTTTCTACATACTAGAGTTGTCGAGCGATTTCCTAACCCACTTTGACCCGCCAAATGATGGGTTGTGACGGGTTACATGTCAATCCATTCCAACCCGCAAAATTTAACTAAAAATTTGTGGGTTGGACTATCCCTCCAAATTAAGGGTTGTGTGCGGGCACATCCCGCTGACATGTTTTGACAACTCTATTTTATATTTTATTTTATCTCCTATCCAACTTAAAAAATTTACGACTTCTATTTTAAAATTAAAAAATTTACTTCAATTTTATTTTTTTACAGAACCCACCATTGTTTCTGTCACATTCTGCTAAAAATAATAATAATAATAATAGGAAAAATGTGAGTTTTAGTTACCTGCCCAAATTCGTGCGATCACAGACGATAGATTCCAAACAAGAGAAAAGATGGCGAATCCAACGGCTTTCTTGTGAGAGCATGATTCCCAAGCGTCGCTAAACCGTCGGATCCAGAATGTCCCTGCATGTAATATTCATTAACAAAATTCTCTTGCAAAAAAACTAAAAAAAAAATGAAATTTTAAAATTTACGATTCCAGCAATAATAATAGTAGTACTAACTAACAAATATTAATACATAGATTTGCATAATATAAACCTATATTTAATTGATTTATTTATTAAAAAAATATAATATAATTAAATAAATGTGCAAAAATTAAATATAAGTAATAATTTATTAGTAGAGGTAAGGACCTCTACTCCTTGTTTATTAAAATTGGACACTTTTTGTAAGGTCCGAGAATTTGATTACCGTAATCTGAACTGATTTGGGTGTATTTACTGTAATCTGAGATTATTCTGGGATGATTCTTGATTAATCGAAGTGATTGTAGACGGAACGGAGTGGACCGGGAAAGACGAGAACAGACGCGAAATATGGGCGAAGGAAATGTCATGCGTGCACATGCGCGAGTTGGTGCGCACACATGCGCGGTTTTGACAGAAGACTCCGCGCATATGCGCGGCGTGAGGGCGCGCATATGCGCGAGGAGTACAGTAGCCTAGTGGAGTGCTCGGCGCATATGCGCGACGTGAACGGCGCATATGCGTGAGCAGGGCAGAAAGGTTGGCGTACATGCGCGGCAGAAGGCACGCATATGCGCGAGTTGATATATGCGGAGACAGTAGGTCTCGCGCATATGCGCGATGTCAGTGCGCGCATATGCGCGAGTAGTCCAGAAGCCAACGTTTTGGAACAGAAGCTTTGGCGCATATGCGCCGGATTGAGGCGCGCATATGCGCCAGTAGTTGCGAAGCCGAGCATGGAGACCAGTAGGTCTCGCGCATATGCGCCATTCGGAGTCGCGCATATGCGCGAGTCATGCAGAACAAGAACATGCCACGTTTCTATTATGCACGAGTTATGTATATATATATGTACATACAAACGTTAATAAGGATAAATCGAGAATTGAGGGGAAGTTTTACTTCTTGATTTTAGAATTCGATTTACGAGAAATCCGTTCGTCTGATTTTAAATCCGACTTCAGTACTGAATTCCTAACGACGTAGGCTACAACTGGACGTAAGTTTTACTACGTTTTGATATGTCTTGAAATTATGATATTGCCAGAATTGAATGGAATTCATATATGATGTTCTTGACATGTTAGACATCATAGAATCGAAGTCAGATTAAGAAACGGACTGATTATGAAATTATTATGAATTTTAGAGTCGATTTGATTGAGAATCGATATCAGATTTATATCATCGTTGAGATTATGATTTCTACCGATATTAATTATGAGTTCTGGTATTATAGCTGTGGTGTTGGAATTGACGGGGTTATCGAGACTGTATTGTTATGCCGTCGAAACATCCGTAAATTGATATTGATCAGACTCGGTATTAGTTGAGATGGTATTGTGGTATTTTATGTCGATTGGCGTTGATCCGATTATGTTTTGGTTTGAGTATTAATCAGAACAGGTTTTGAACTGAGTCATGTACTGATATCGTATCTATTCGATTGTCATTATCAGATTGGGTATGGACAGAGTTGACTTCAATACTTCGTCTTCGTCGGACCGAGAAGATAAAGGTATAAATTAATGTTGAGTTGGGATTGCACAACTCGAGTGAGGTTTGGCTCGAGTTTCCCTAAATCACATACTTTACCTTATTGTATTGATTTGATTGATGTACTTGTTCTCTTGATTTATAGACAGTAGGTATTAGACGAGTAATCTTGTGACAGAAGTGCCTGATAGTGGTGGGATCGCCACGGGCACATTGCACGATGTCACAAGATAGTGTATTGGCGATTGTGCCAAAGTCTGTCACCGGATGTTTGGCTATCGATGTGGATAGAATCATAACTTCTTCTATTACTGATGATCGATATTATATCGATGTGGATAGAATTGGAGCTTCTTCTTCTATTACTGGTGATCGGTACCGTATCGATGTGGATAGAATCATAACTTCTTCTATTACTGGTGATCGATATTATATCGATGTGGATAGAATTAGAGTTCTTTCTATTACTGGTGATCGATACTATACCGATGTGGATAGAATATGAGCTTCTTCTATTACTGCTGATCGATACCATATCGATGTGGATAGAATTGGTATTTCTTCTATTACTGGTGATCGATACCCTATCGACGTGGATAGAACTGGAGTCTTTTCTATTACTGTTGGTCGATATGGGAATGCTGACTTCTGGAAACCGGGATCCCTAGACTAGGATTGAGTCTAGTCTTAAATGTGACGTCATGAGTCTAATTGATAGTGTATATTGAGTTATGTTGATTATGTTCCTGAATATGGTACATGATGAGTATGTTCCTGATGATGGTACATGTTTAGAATAGGATTTATTCTTGACATGGATTTATATTCTGATTTGAATACATGTTAGACATATCTGTTATATGCTTTTATATTGTTTTTATGATTGCATGTATACATGATTTATACTGAGAATTTAATTCTCACCGGAGTTATCCGGCTGTTGTCTTGTTCGTATGTGTGCATGGCAACAGGTGGGATAGGATCAGGGTCAAGAAGAGAACGAGGCTGGACTAGATAGCGTGGAGATCCGGGCTTCGAAGCAACTTAGGATTCAGCACTGAGATATAGTTGAACCTAGTTGAATTCTTGTTGATAATACAAGATTTGTATATTTATGTTTAATATGTAATTTGAATTGAATTACATTACGTTTCCGCTGTGTATTTTAAAAAAAAAAATTTAGACCCTATTTATACTAATTGATTAATTAGTCCACATGATGATTAAGAACATGATTAGCGTCCGGGTCCCCACACTTTTAAAAGTATATACAATATTAAAATTATCGTACAGCAACTTAACTATTTTCGTAAGACTTAATACGAAAAGTTCGAATACGATCATGCATGTTAATTTTATAGAATATAGAGATAAAAACTATATATTTTTTTAAAAAAAAATGGATTCTAAAAATTGTTGAATTATTACATAAAGAAAAAAGTAACGATTTTTTTTTTAAAAAAATCAGCATATAAAAGTTTTTTTTTCAGAATTTATTAAAAAAAATTCCTTACAAAAAATATCTAAAGGTTCCAAAATCTACACAAAAAAAGAGACATCAGTTGGCACATTAATCTAGACTGCTAGGCTCCACTGTCGGTTAATTCTTTTAATTATTGTTTTTATTACAATGTCGGTTAGCTTTTACATTTATATTTTAAATAAATATTTATACCAAATTAATTATTTATATATGTGATATAAGAAAAATACTATTTACAAAAAATAATTTCTGCAGACAAACATTTATCACGACCTGACCTCAAAATTAAATAATATAAAATAAATACATTCATTTCTTTTTTTAAAAAAAATAGGAAACAATGGAATATAATAAATGAAATAATACTGTCGGCCAGCATAAATAATAATTGCATAAAATTCAGAGTTGGATGATTTATTTAATTAATTACCGTATGCAGTTATCTGAACGGAATAGGAAGAGCAGACTTTTGGAACCGTAAATAGTCCAATAAACCCTGTCAAAATAAAATTAACTTATATTATCTTAAAATAAAATTAAGTCCTATAAAAAATAATTAAATAAAATTAAGTGGAAAAAAATTTATGAACTTGTTTTAAATATAACGCCTACACAATTTTATTTTAAGGTGAATATATAATATCGAGGTTTAGTTTAATCTACTCCGAAAATATCTTCGAGATAGATCCAACAAGTTTTATGGTTTCAAAAAAAGAAAATTTATGTGAGATCAATGTAAGATTGTGATAATTTGATACATTTTACTAAAGATGTAAACGAACTAAACCGTTCGCGAGTTATTCGGATCTCGGCTCAATAAAAAGCTCGTTTGAATTCGTTTGTTAATCATATCAAGTCAAGCTCAAAATCGAGATCGTTAATTTAATCAAACCATGCTCACGAAAGATTTATTCGACTCGTGAGCTTACAAACATGTTCGTTAATAGGCTCGTAAAGTCGATCTCGGCTCGTAAGCTCGATCTTGACTCATTTGTTGAGTTGACAAATAAAAATATTAGTGCTGATAAATTTACACTTTTATGTGTGATTTAAAATTAGTTCATAAATATATTTAATCTTTACCAAACTCGAATCAAACTCAAACTCGAGTTCAATTGTATGTTTTAAGAGCTTGAAAAAGAGCCACGCTCAAGTCGGGCTTGTTAAACATGATAAACGAGCTATTAATGAATCAAGTTCGAGTCCAGCTTGATCAACATGATAAAGAAGTCGAGCTCGAGCTTTTCACAAGCTTAGTAATTTCAAAACAGTTCGAGCTCGAACCTGATGATAAAAGCTCGAATCGAACAAGTCTTTATCAATTTTAAACGAACCAAGCTCAAACTTGATACTATCTGGTTTGGTTTGAATTGTTTACATATCTACATTTTACACTATAATCTACTAAAATTAATTGTCATGAATGAAATCATATTATGGTCTTCAAAAAAAATTTAAAAAAATTTTGGGAAGCAATTAATTTTTTTTTTGTGTGGGTTTTTTGGGTTCCATTCCAAAAAAGAAATATGATGTATGTTTTGCATTTTACAAATTTATCCATAAAGACCTCATTTTCTATATAAAAGAAAAACAAGTGAGGACGGTTGGTGTGGGCGAAAATACCTAATTTAGCCATCTTCCACATTGTGATAGAGCTGCCACATCTTGCCAAAACAAACAGAAGCACTGCCAACTGCCAGAGGCTAAAATTGTCATCTTTCAACAAAATAATATTAATTTCTGCCAAAGATTAATAGGACAATAAAAGGGCATAAATGAGATTTCACCTTCATTGTGGTGGCAGGATCCCCAGAGAAAAGAGCTCTCAACTTGAGCAGAAACTCATTCAAATAAGGAAGAACCAATTTTATTACCCAAATGGCTTCTTCCTCTCCTATCACATAATCTTCAATTGTGTTATTGCCAATAGTGCCCCTATTTGTTTGAGAAAAATAAAATAAAAATAAAATAAGAGATTAACTTAATATATAATCTTAAATTATGACATTCACATTTCAAAAATATTATCTTGTTTTTTTTTTGAGTTGTGAAAAGAATATTACTATCGAGTCTTGAACTTAAGATGTTGTCTTATATTTGAGATTTTAATATCATATGAATTACGAGACATCTATTGTTGTCAAATATATAAGGAATCATTTTGGGGGAATTTCATCACAATTTTGTCTGTGCTAAAACTTGTGTGAGACGGTCTCACGAGTCGTATTTTGTGAGATTGATCTCTTATTTGGGTTATCCATGAAAAAATATTACCTTTTATACTAAGAGTATTACTTTTTATTGTGAATATCGGTAGAATTGACTCGTTTCATAGATAAACATTCGTGAAACCGTATAACAAAAGACCTACTCTTTTGTCTAAAACTTTGTTGCCTTAAAAATAGTATGGTAAAAGCAACCAAATAATTAACAGTAATTAATTACCTGCTAATGAGGGATCTGAAAAGAAAATTCACAACAAGATACGCAAGGCCTAAATAGGAAACCACAGAAATGAAGCTGCAAAAAATACCCAATAAATCATATAAAAAAAATTTATTTTGAAATATCATTATTACTATAATTATAAATTGTTAAATAATTTAAATATCTAACCTTATATTAAGATCCTTTGTGTAAGAAGATGAAATAATAGCAAATGTTCCGATTCCAAAGACGAAAGATGATTTTGCTGCATCCCTCCACATGATCAAGTCAGCTAAGCAAATTTAAACATGAAATTGGAATTGTGAATTAATATGAAAATTCAATAAAAACATTTTTGATAATTCAAGGGAGAAGAGGAATGAAACTAACCGAAACTCTGTAATTTGCTCCGAGTTCTTGGAAGTCCGTGGAAATTATCTGAATCTGGAACTGGAAAGATGGAGAAGAAAGAAACTTAAGAGGGACACAGCATTAAAAAGAGAGATAATTAATGAAGAATTTCCAGAGAAAACAGGAGAATTACTCGGGTTGATTTTTATGGGATTTTGAAGAAATTTGGCATGATCTGCAGCAGGTGGAAGCTGCTTCTTCACAATGGGTGAATTTGGAAAAGATTTTTGATTTCCCAGAAGCAATTTCTTGTCCTGGATCACAGATTTATTTGGCTTATTTTCTTGCGACCTAATCTCTTTAATTTCAAGATCCTTTTCTGCAATCTCAACCTCGATTTTCTCATCATTTTCCTCTTTTTCTTCATCATCTGTGTTCTTGATATTGTCGGCATTGCTAGCGACTTCTTTCACTTCACATACACCAAGTTCTTCTTCAGATCTCGATTTTTTCCCCAATGGGATCTTGTCGAATTTCCCAACAGATCCTTCATGTTCCTCAATTTCCACCTTCCCCAGCTCGGAATTCTCATCCCTCGCTTCCTCGGAAGAATCAGATTTCACTTTCCTCGACCGAACCGAGACTGATCTAGTTTTCTGGGTCTGAACCGGGCTTTTCTTGGAGCTTCCATCAGCAGAATCACTCGATTGCTTGAACATGTCATCCAAATTCTTGCTCACTTCAGATCTCTGCCGACCAATTTGAATTGGGCTGCCTTCCAAACCATCAGATTTCCATGTTTTCCTCTTAGCCGACCCGCTCCCTCCAACTGGGCTCTGTTTGGCTCGAACTCCTTTATCCACAGTACCAACTGCCTCTTTATCATTAACGGGACTTGCAATACCACTAGTACTGGTGCACGCAATCTGAGCATTTTCTTCGAGAGTTTGATGATTGGCATTGAAGACTTTGATGCCACCTTTGACTTCATCGAGCTTCATTCTGGTCTCCCAGACAGAGCCTGCTTTTGGGGCACTTGCTCTTCTTCTGCTGACACCCGAATCCATTGCTTCTATAGTGGTCATTTACAGCACTGATCTGTAATGAGTAGCGAGGGGACCCAATTCACAAATGGAGGATTTTATCAATTATGATGGTGACTTTGAGCTCAAGGAATTGGGTTTTAATGAAAGTTATGGACCAGCATTTGGAATATCACCCCCACTTATAGAAAGGAGAGAAACTGGAAGAGGAACTGTTCAGTAATCTCTCTCTTTTTAAGGTATAAACTAAACAAAGATTATCATAAAAAACAATATTTCTTGCTGTATATATTATACAATATTTTTTTTGTAACATAATTAACAAAAATTATATTTTTGTATTGAAAAATAATATTAGACATAAAAAATATATTTTCACGTTTTGGATTGAGTGAACAATATAACACGTGAGGTGGTCTCATTTTAATTTTTATATATGATAAATAAATAGGATATAATGGTTTGGAATTTTAAATCATTTTTCGAGGATGGTTAAAATTCAATTACTTATCACTCATTTTACAACGAAGATTTCAAGTTTTGGACGATGTTTCCATTCTGAAACTCAATTCTTGAATTTTATAAGTTCGGAGAGATCGACTAAACCATGAGTAAACCAAATAGACAAAAACTTGTGTGAGACGAATTCTCTTATTTGGGTCATCCATGAAAAAGTATTACTTTTTATGCTAAGACTATTACTTTTTATTGTGAATATCGGTAAGATTGACCCGTGTCACAGATAAAGATTCGTGAGACCGTCTCACAAGAGACCTACTCAACCATATATGCATGGGATGAATGTGTATTAAATTTCTATCCTTATTTAATCGTTTGTACCAAACGATTATGTGATAAATTTTAACTTGCATTACAAAAAAGACAAAAGTGTCTCCAATTATTGCTTATATTTTTAGCAACATCCACCATATATATGATTAATATACTTGCATTAATGTCTTCTCTATGATACACATAAATAAAATACTTGTGATATTTATGTTTCACCTACAAATTTTGTTATCATTTATTATTAAATACAAATATTGATGGGAATTTGATATCATTTATTATTAAATAGCATTTTTAGCAGAACGACAAACGTTGCAACGTTAAGCGACTTGTCTTGCTATTTTAGAGTTCGTAAGCACTCTCTAAATTACATTTAACTTAGATATTGGTCATAATAATTCAGATTTTACCAATACGGAAACAACTTAGATAAATATATTTCAACTATTTAATTTTTATAATTTACATATAAAAATTATTCAATAGTACTGCTAGTTCTGCCCCTAACAATGGTTCAAAGTACTGAATCATTCAGTTATAATATTATTGAAATATTATAATAATAAAAAATTGGAGATCAGCTAAACTAAATATATTGCAACTACTTGAAATGTGTACTGTACAAAGTCCAGGAAAAAAAAGTGTGATTTTACAAATGAAAATATATAAGTTATAACTAACATACTCTTTCAGACATTAACTTGCATTCTCTCCAGCCAAGAAGAATATGTACATGAACCTATCATCAACAAAATTATAGACATCCAGACTCTGCAAAATGAAGATTATCGAAGGAATTCGATCAAAGTTTCGTCTACAAACTCTTAGAAGCGAAAAAAAAGGAAAAGAAACGAAGGAAAGCTATGGATTTAGGAGTGTTTTATCTTGAAAATGTCTAATCTTTACCTGTTTGTGGCCGTCAAATGTCCAAAGCAAAGGCAACGTTCGGGGGGATTTTCGCCAGCTGCAATGTCTGTGTCTGTCAGATTGAAACAATTGCATATCCGTCTTAGTTAAACATGATCTGAGAGTCCAAGGTTATTTCATATCGAATTATTTGACGCTCTTGACTCGGGATAAGATCAATTTTCCACTATCTTTTTCAGTTGCGTTTATCTTTGATTTCTCAGTTGAAGCTTCTTTTTCCGCCTTCTTTCTCTCTAACTCCAGCTGCTTGCAGTTTTCCTCGTTGGATTTTTTGAACATTCTCACAAAGTTCAGTATCGTTGAAATCACTGCACCGTGTTTCAGATAGAGATTAGGACAAACAAGAACCACAAAGCCATATAAGGTTGATGTTCTACCTTAACGTTATCACCTATCTTGGATGTATTTGAAATCCACCGTAATTATTATTGAAATTGCACGTCTCGATAAGATGTGAATTTTAAAATTTATATTTTTTCCATCCATGAAAATCAAGGAGTTTGAAATCCACCACCTCATATACATCTATCTAAGCACAATTTAATAGACTAGGGCAAGTTCAGTAAAGTTGCATCTAGATGGGGTTAAAAGAGATATATTCGATAGGAGGCACATCAAATTACCCTTTCAACAAGAAATATTAAATTCACGAAAGTAAAAAAAGATCCAAAAACGTTACGGATCTTACATTATAGTTTCGAATTCTATTGATTTCAAACCAATCAATCCAGATATCTCCTCTAAAGTGGGACTAAATTGTAAACGAATTGAACCGAAGAATTTAGCTCTAATTAGGATATTCGAGCTCGAGTTCAATTCGAAGCTCAGAAATGTTAATATTTTTTGCTCGAAATCGATTAAATCATGGCTCGAATTCGAGTTTGGCTTGAAATATTCCAACATATTCACGAGCTATTAAAAAATAAAGACTTGGAATATATTTATTTAATACAATCACATTATATTAATAACTAATAAAATATTAAAGCTTGCGAGCAGATCGAACAAAATAATTTGGCCTCGATGTTCAGCTCCAAAAATAATCATAACATGTTCGAGTTTGACTTGAATTTGATAATTTCGAATACAAATCAATTTTTTCTCGAACCAACTCAAAAAGCTCGCAAACCAACTTTACACCCCTGGACGTTTAACTTTCGAATAATATGATCATAGGAACCACTCACCAACCAAAGATCAAAAAACAAAATATGCATTGCTCTAGTCGTTGGTATCGTATGCTCATGACAAGAATCAATTGACGTATTTCACCAACTTAAATCTAACAAAAAACCAACTTAAGATGTTCTAGCTCAAAAACCATGTGTAGCAACAATATCCCTAAATAAAATCAACCATTTACTATATCACATGCAATCTTTAGATGTATCATCAATTACCTTTTTGTATAAACCATCGGTTATCGATTTGAATATTTATAGTTTTCTCAAAAATCATAATTGGGTAACAGTGCAACTTACATCCTTTTAAACCGTACCGTATCACAAATGTCACCTTTCAACTACTTGAGGCAATTATTGCTTCTCAACCATCGTCCTCCCAATAACTGTACTAACTTACAACATACGGAAATTGAATACACGACTTTGGTTTCTGATCACTTACTGTTTCAGTAAAAATTATAACTAGTAACAATGGTTCAAGTCATATCCTTTTAAGTTGTATAGTAGGCCACACCCCATATTTTGATGATGCTATCGGAAGGAGGAATTTTTTTGCTAACCTACAAAGTTTACAGTTTTATTGCGCTACACATGCTGTCAATGTTATCGGTTGACCCATGATCCATGAAAAGACATCCATTATAAACAGAGGGAATATAAGATTACCTTGCTCAAATGGGCATCGAGATGGGTCCTCACCAAAATAAAGGATCAATGCATCCACATTTCTACCCTGTACAATCAAATATTAGAACAGCAAAGAATGTTATGAAGATATAAGAACATACAAAACCTAGACCTATATTGCGAAAGACGAGCAATACATACCACTCCAGAATAAAGCGAAGCCAAGGACCTCACTTCACCTTCAGAGAAATTAAGAAACTCCTTCAAAGCCTGAACAGGAAAACAGCAATCATTTGTAAAAGGCAATGTCAAAAGAAGGCATAACTTAAGCGATTGTTAAGATTTAATAGTTTCCATCATTTGGAAAAATGCCTGTTCTTCAAGCTTATACAAAATAAATCATAGAGACAGGTCATATTGCCATAATTCAATTACAGTCTAGCCATTTCCTGCAGGCACTGCTGCAACTGCTGGCCATCAGATCTTCCAGAGCATTCGTATCATCAACATTTCAAGAAAATTACATTACAAATATTATCTTGTTGACCCCAATCATCCGGGGACCTAAGATTTGTCCAATAATGAAAGTATCGATATACCTCTATGCCAGCATAACTTAACAACAGTCATTTGCTACAACTTTCCAAATCAGTTTAACAGAGCCACTGTATGAAAGTCATAGTTTCATATATACGGATATCAAATGTCAGACAACAGGTGCTATCTAAGTTCTGATACTTATGGTATTTGATGGCGGGTGATAAGACCTTTTTCGTTGGCTCATCTTTTGCACCATTCACTGGCTGCCTTCATGTTGTTTCATTGTTGTAGAAGAGTAATAAGACTTTTTATATAGTACAAATGTTGAGGTTCTCAGAAGTAGATGAGGATTCACATCTCAGGCAACAATAAAAGATAAAATGGAGGATGTATGTCAGGCATTTTTTATTCCGAATCATTCTTCTTTTGGATTAAGAGAATGAGAAAACAACTCCAGCAAAAAGAAATAAATATTCAAAAGGAATTTGTGAATCCATGCTTATTTCCTTCCCGAGTTGAGAACAGAGGACAATCCCACCCTAGCTATTGGACTTTGATCCTTATCGACTTTGACCGAAAGAGCTATTCAACTTCTTTTCCCAAGACTGGGAAACGTAAGGCCGGAAAGAAAGTCTTGTACGAGGTTCAGCTCAGGCATAGCTACTGGAAAAGAAGTCATGCCTCATTCTTATTGATGTAGATGGGCTATCACCAATGGCTGAAATGAGAAAGGGCTTCGGCATCTGACGATGGGGAGTGAGAGAATGAAGGCGTAAACAGACTGGTGAAAGCAGGATCTATTTGTCAAACCTATAAAGTACGGAACTTTTAGACGCTTGGGGCGCCTATCACCGGGGAGTCACTGCGCTTTCCCGTTGGAGGTAGGAGATAGAATCAATCCATCTTTCGGGATCCATTCAGTCAATCAAAGACGATAAGCGGGACTTTCTTCACACCAGTTCCTATTTTGAAGGCTATAATTTATTAACGGCCGCAGTTTCTACTCCTGCTAATAGTTTAGCGCATTCTTTATTGTTACTATGGGGTTCTGAAGCACAAGGAGATTTTACTTGTTGGTGTCAATTAGGCGGTCTGTGGATTTTTGTGCTCTTCATGGCGTTTTTGGACTAATAGGTTTCATGTTACGCCAATTCGAGCTTGCTCAATTTGTTCAATTACGACCTCCTAATGCAATTGCATTCTTTGGTCAATTGCTTTTTTTTTTTGTATTCCTGATTTATCCATTAGGACAGTCTGGTTGGTTGTTTGCACCTAGTTTTGATGCTAAAATGGAGTAAGTATGTCAGACATTTTTTTCCAGGTTGACTTTTACCATGTAAATATCTTATTACATTCTATCACGTGTTTTTCGATTTTTATCAAACTTGATCAAGTGGAAAGCAAGATTAATTCTCTCAAAATATATTAAATATACACGTGGAACAACATTGACAAGCTACCATCAGTACATGGTCATGCGAAATCACTCTTACAGCACTCAAAACTGCACAAGAAGTCAGAAATGAAGCCAAATTAAGCAAGTACAACAATTATAATGGCTGCAAATGGAGATACAGATGAAATGATCCAGAATTTGCCAGAAAATATCTCTCTCTACTGGAGAAGTATGAGTGAAGACAGATACTAATTTATTCTGCTTTCAACTCCTGCCCCCCCACCACCCTCTTAAACACCACAATTGATTTAACTTTAAAAGCTTGCTGGATATGGTTGACAATTTTAACTGCCGAGTAAAGGCACACGCGTAACTCCCACTTAAAGTGGGGAGTCGTTAACAGGACATAAACTTGGATATGAAAATAAGTAAAAGAAACAACACCACCTTGAAACCACTGAAGTATGCATTTAAATATGTATTGTACATAGAAACATAAAATGAAGAAAAAGTACCCTTAGATGTTTGATAAGAACCAAACATTGTTTTAATAAATTAAAACAGGTTGAAGAAAATTAGCAAGAATTGTTGCTTGGATATTATCAACAAATTACCTTGCGAAAATTGTCAGACACGGGTCCATCATTTTCTGACATGGATAATTCCTGCACAACTTTTTCGATACCTTTGCTAATGGCTTGCATTTCCTCAGCCAAAAATTTTAGTTGTATCTGGAAAAAATTGTCCACTAAGATGATAAGATGCCACATATCATAACAACTTAAAATTGTTGACACTGGTATTAAATTCTTTAACATGCCTTTGATGCAGGTTCCAAGCTAGACAGATCTTGCCAAAAATCAAGAAGCTCGGGTAGTTTTTCAGCAAGTACCTGGAGAGAGAAAGTTTCACTACCAAATTCATGAAGTGAATGTCGTCTTTGTTCGCAGCTAATCATAATAAGCAACAACCACAGAACAAGAAATGTGGTACATGACACCAAGTACAGGGAGAAACTAATACAGACTATACAGCCACAAATTGCTTGATCTGCATGGTCAACTTTACAAGAAATGATAGATCTCACAAAGTAGGGCAGGTAATACAAATAGCATACAAAAGATATTAAAGTTTCCCAAACACCAGAAATATAAAAGGAAAGAGAAGGAAGTTGAAAGGGCAGGGCTTTAATGCATGCTATCTTTTTTACTGCACCCATTTCACGTGTCAAACATTTACTAACATTAGATGTGGCACATCTCAACTAAAAAAAAATTTATAGCATGTATCAGTAGGACCCCTATACCATTTGAACCCAATACAAGTTTAGAAGACAAGTACAATCAAAAGATCGCTTTGCAATGTGAAATCAATAGTTGCACAGGATCGGAGGACAATCACTCATTCTTAAAACTAGTGGTTTTAATTCTTGAGACCAAAGAGTCGGGCGGGAAAAAGGGGGGGAAGGCTCTTCGTTCCTGGTTCTCCGGTAGCTGGAATCACAAGAATCCTTAGTCAGAATGGGATTCCAACTCAGCACGTTTTGAGTGAGATTTTGAGAAGAGTTGCTCTTTGCAGAGCACAGTAAGATGAAAGTTGTAAGCTGTGTTCGGGTTGCTTTCACCTCTTTTATGAAATTTCCAGCAGCAGATCATGCTAATTTGCATCACCAATGCACCCACAGATTATTCATGCGATTCTCAATTGTACTATTTTTTTGTCAAAAGCTAGCCAAAAAGACATGTTGATCGATACCTTGCAAAGATAATGCATCAATGTCATCTTGTTGTTCCTGGCACGTGTTTCAGTAAGTTTGAGCAGGCTATCCAACCTGAACCCAATAGCAGAACCTGTCATTACCGCATTCAATTAGACTCGAAAATTACAGAACGATATTTGCAATAAAAAAGTGTAAATAAATCAAATGTCTCATTTTGACAAATAGAAGATGACATTGCTACACTAAAAATTGCATAAAAGAGCAGAAAGTTGTGCACTTGTCAATTCTGTGACTTAACTGCATATATATGCAGCAGTCAGAAAGTGATTGTCAAGTTTCGGCCCTGGTATAGTTCCCAAATTCAAAAGCTGAGAGATTTTTAGTCAGTCAAAGATAAACCAGATACATTCTCATTTTCATCCAAAATATGCAGGTTTATACCATTAGGTAGTGAAACACAATCAAATCTTCTAATTATACAACTGAAAGTTTGAGAAAAAGAGAATAGTTAGGAAACTTTGATGATAACAGTTCTTTCAAAAGCCAAATGTATATATGCTCTTCAACCCATTCTAAAGATATATTATCTATTATTTTGATCCCTTTTCTCTGTGCCCTATCTCATAATACCAGGATTGGTTCACCTGGATCAAACATAGTTAATCTGTTTCCCAGTATCTTGACAACTTAGTATTAAACAATCGGATTCCAAATATAACAATTCCAAAAATTCAAACCAAATTAAACGCAGGACGAAATAATATCCAAACGAAACCAAATCAGATGATGTAACAAATGTAGCAATTAAATCCCAAAACTTGTTCTCACATGAAATAAACATCCAAACCACAAATAAACTCAGTCACGATCTCGACTTTGATTTTGGAAAGGGAATTGCATCCTTGTTTGAATGGCTAAAAAATGGCTTAAAAAATACCAAAGAGGTTTACGTCCAATAGTCTTTTCTTAATTTTTTCATGATAATCAATAACAAAATAGAAAATTGCTAAGTTTGGAACTGATTTTGCTAGACAGGAAAATAGGCTATCATGAAGGTTGTTTTTCTTTACTTGCCCTCCTAACTCCTCATTTAAGAAATAATGCATCAAGGTTGACATTTCTCCACTCAATCTCGTTCACAAAGGTATTGTGCTTCTAACAAGCAAGTTCCAATCATGCTAACTGCCACGTACAAGTGGGACCTCTTCACCGATCCAAAGCCAACATCAAATTCCCCGACAGAGTCGCGAGGGAAAAATCAACCAATAATGTGTAAGGAGCATTAAGGAGACACTTTCATTAACAAGAAGAGTTTGGACGATAACTTGGGACACATCCTTTCATGGATTCCATATCTCATAACTACACACAAATTTTTTTGTGTCCAATGATAATCTATCCTTAGAAGCTTTAACACAAAGACAGAAGAATCCTCGAGGGTTAGACAACAGCTTTACCATTGGTTTTTCATCTTGCTTGGTATATCGTATGTAGGGATGTGAATGAGCCCAGCCCAGCTGAATATTATTATAATCGAACTCGGCTCGTTTAAGGTATTTATATTGGCTCGAGCTCGATTCATTAATAGCTCGTTTATCATGTTTAATGAGTCTGACTCGAGCTTGACTCTTTAAGCGGGCTAGTTTTCGAGCTCGTTAAACAAACTCATTCTCGAGCTCGTTTTCAAGCTTGTCGAGCGCTTTAAGCCAAAATATCGACTGGGATATGAGAATTTAAGGAGGTGGGTTTCTCATTTTATAGTTTCAATCTCCTCTCTTTCACTCAGATATCGATGTGGGACAATGCAAACAATGTTTGAGTTATTGTATGCTCACGACACAACAAACTAGCTGAGCTCGAGCTCGCAAACAGGCTCGCGAGCTTACGAGCCTAATATTCTTAAGCTCAAGCTCGGCTCGATAAGCTAAACGACGATCTCGAACGAGCTTTTCACCTAGCCGAGCTCCGAATAGCTCGCGAGCGACTTGGTTTGTTTACATCCCTAATTGTATGTGTGTCTGAGCCTACTATCATTTGCACAATGAAAAACATAAATGAAACAAATAATATGGTAGATCTCTACTAGTTCAATCTCCAATGCATAACCCACGTGCAAGTGATGATTATCTCCACCAAACTAAATCATTTCGTGACCAAAAAGCTAAATGACAGCCAAAACCATATCAAAAAGGATATAATATCAATATCTACAAAGTTCTGACTCATATCCCCAGTAAACAGTTCTATGTCAAACCAAATTTTAATTTATAGCTGTCAATCCATTTTAAGTTTTCAGTTGACTAAGCGCTCTACTATGCTTTAACATACCATTGATGATAAACAATTAAAATCACAAAAACGGCTTGAGACAAACAAGACATTGATATAGTTAACTGACCTCTTGTAGTTCCCTGGTTCAGCGCATTACCAAGAGAGAGAATTGTTTGCATTATTCTTTTCAACTTCGAGGAACCCCTAATCTGATGAGAACATGGTTGCAGAGACGAATCAGATATCAATATTATACACTATATACTAAAATAGTGTGGTTTAGATAGTAAGACAAAATCCATTTACTTGATCTGCTGCAGAATTTACAACATTCAGATTATTCCTTAGGTCAGAAACCTGTTAGACGACCAAACGAAACAAACAATCATGAATAATTAAACTCCAAAAAAGTAGAAACCAGCAACTGACATACTGAATTCTAACCTCAGAGGAAAATTGAATCTCAAATGAAAAAACTCTCAGCTTAGATTCTATCCTTGGCACTTGCATCAACACCAGAAAGAACTGAGGTTTTGAAGAAGACCAAAAAATATTAATATTTCTTGCAATGTAAGTTTCCACGTATCGAAAACACCAGAATCAATTCCAACAAAAAATCTGACATTATACAAACCTGTTCACATTTTCCTAAACTATCTTTATCCCCTGTATAACCCTGGAAACATAAATTTGTGGTTAATCTCATGACAGGATTGTCAAAGAACTTTGCAAAACTTGCATTACTTCTGCCTACACAAGTTGTGGTGATAAAGTTACTTAAGAGATTCTAGACATAAAAACTAACAAAAAAAATCATGTATATAACCTTAAGCATCTGCATCTCCTCTTTGGTTGGACAAAACTTGATGAGATTGTCAACCTGATCAACATCTAACGCCGATTCGTCCAACGAAAGTACGGAGTTCTAAGATATTGAAGAAAAGATTATCACAGAATTATGAAAAGGAGGTGTGCATAAAAAATTACAAAATTTGTAACCAAAAATTATAAAACAAAGAGAAACTATGTTGCATGAAAAACACAAAATTACCCATGGGATGTGAATTCAACATTTCAGAAATAAATTTTTAAACAAAAACAATTCTGATTTTTGATTTCTGCTCTCATTTACAAAATGTTTTGACTCATTGAGAATCTTTCTGGTATGCTGACAAATATGATATCAAATACGTACACACACATATATAGCAACTAAAAGGGTACAATTCATAAAGGCGCCTCATATGTGTAAATTATATGCCTTTAAATAAAATTTATTGTTGGAATCATGCTTTACTAGTTGATTTTAACTATTGTTTTCAAGATAATTAATTCAACTCGTCATCGCATTTGTAGGTATAAAATGTTGGCATAAAACACACCTAAAAGGCCAAAACATTTAAGAAAATAAACACGGATCTTGACTATACTACACCAGAAAACTACTACTTATGTGGTATGCGTCAGTCCTACACAGTTCATGCGGGAACCATATCTAATTGTGTGTTCAGAATATAGGGAGTACTTTTCTAGATGTAGTCAATAAACATCAGGCCATAGCTCCGTCATCCATTTTAATCTAGAAAACAATTTTTTTGACCGAATTTGATAACATGGGTCATCAATACTCCCGACAAGCTGCCGCTCAAGAAAAAGCATGGACATTTATCTAAGGCAGATTTATTGAATTAAAGGATACACGAATTTAGATGGAAATGAATCCTAGAAAATCAAAATGTTTTAAAATAACATAGTATAATAAGAGAAAACAATTAAAACAAGGGTTCAATGTTCATATTGTTCCAAAGCATTTTCAGAGAGTGAATGACAACTGGTTGAAAAGATAAATAATCGAAGGACAACATCGTCAATTGCAAGAATTTATCTTATTCACCTTTCTTCAATTTTGATTTCATTTTAGTCGGAGAATATTGTTGTCTACTAGAGAATAAAATTATATCACAGCGGATCTAGGGCTTTATGTTTTGGACATCCACAAATCTATTGAATTCATTTTTCCTTCTCGACATGATTAACTGTAACCTATATTATCTTATCTCTCTATTTCGCGCAAAATCTCTTGTTCCTGTGAGTGATACCACAGGGAATACTTTACATAAGCAAACCTATTTCTCGAGTTTTTCTTTTTAATGATTCTTTCTGGCTATTTAGTCATGGGTGTTTGAATACTTACGGAAATAGAAAAAATAAACTGTTATTAAATCAGTATATTGAACATTTTTTTGTTTGAGTGTAACTGATGGATGCTGAGCTATAAAAAAAGCTTCTTTGAGTCCAAAAACTGATTTTGAACAAGGAACAACTCACCAGTAGGTCATTCAAGGGTATCTTCACTTTTGAAAGCATGATCTCACAATTGTATGCACGCCTGTGGTCTATCTGCAAAGGAATTTGAAGTGATTCAAGTTTCACGATCATTATCCTCGGAAACAATTTCACACTAATTTTTATGTTGATTAAAAAAGGGTTAGCAAACAGCAGGAAAAGTAATCCTCTAATTGTCATCAAGAAGATAACAAAGTTAGGAATGGGGTAGTGAGGGATGCAGCAAAAGGTCAATTTGTAACACGCAATGTTGACTAATCAAACAAAAGGACAATAGAAAAGTAATCAAAAAAAGCTCCGTCATCAAATTTTGATAAAAAAAAGATAGATCTCTCATTTTAGATGCGATAAAAACATGGACATATTACAAATTGCTTTGTCTGAACAGCACAAGTTCAATCAAGATAAGAGATTACAATTTTGTTCTAGGTAACATGATATTTTTTTGTTTGTGGTCTAGTTTCCGAAAAACCACGTTCCTCAGTCTAAAGAAGTAATCAAGTGATAAACAAACTAATTATAATCTATCCTAAAAGGGACTGGTATAACAACCTAATATCTTTTGGGCTACATATTGGACATCAAGAATAATGGGCCAGCTCACTATATAACTTTTGTGGAAATTCATCTAGGATATAGTGGCTTACAAAAGTTTCTCCACATACCACTTCCTAACACTAATAGAGTATTGATTTATTTTGTCATGATTTCATACGAAACTTGAGTGCGAAAATTCTTGACTGAACTATGCCAGTACTGAGTGTTATATTCTCTATGCGGTAATAAAACCTGATGTTATTTTTCTTTTTTTCTTCGCTCAAAGTTGAATAATGCTCCGTAAGAGTTTGTCTTGTTAGGAATAAATCATGATGTGTTACCAAAAACCTTAATAAATTGTGAAATCTGGAGACATGGATTTCAATCGCTCAGAGATGAATCTAGAACAGTTTCTAGTGTAAAAAGAAACAAGATAGTTTACGATAAAAAATCACACCATAAAGACAATGGTAATCTCAAATCAAGACGAACTTTTTAATGAAATGTTCAATGTATAAAATTACGGGAGAAAATTGGACATTCACAATTGAAATCATGTGGTGACAAACTAATTTAAAAAACAATATCCACGGTGTGGAAAACGTAAAAGACTGAAAAATTCATGAGTATTGCATGTATAACTTGATCCAAATGATGGTCCATTCAACTAATCAGAAAGGTCAAAACTATATCACAGTAAAACTAAACCATAAATGCTATTTTAAAAAAATCTGGGGACTAGTCATACAAGCAAAGGCATGAAGAACATAAATCACCAGTTGCACTTTTTCAGATTTATTTGCCATCGAGCCCTTTGAACTAAGTTTTCTGCCTGAGCCCCCTTCATTAGGATTTGGAACTGCTGCAGAGAAGAGAGACTCAAGTTCTGAAATATCAATCTCAGGAGCCCTAGCAAAAATACATTAACCAAGTAAGAACAATGTGATGACACGAGAATCCAAAAACACACCCAGAAGAGGGGTGAAGGACAATGCCATTCAATCTCAAATCACCAGAGAAAAATACATACTTGGAAGCTTCACCAGATTTTTGTGTTTCTGCCCACAAGCTTCCTGAAACCGCCCTAGATAATTTTAGCCAATGTAGGGGCTTTAATTTCTTTGTTTGGTTATTCCTAGAAGTGAGAGTTCGTGACAACAAAGATTTCCCTTTTATTCCAGGAGGAGTAATAGAAGGTGGCGGAGGAGATGGAGACCCAGAGACACCACTAGCTTTATTAGTCGTAGCTGTTACATTTGGAGCTTCTTTATAAGAATTGAGTGGAGGAGGAGGGACCGAATGAATGGAAGGAGCGTGTAGAGTAGGAGGGTAACCATCTTTTTCAGAAAGAGCTGGGACAGATGGTGAGGGTGGGGGATACATTGAAGATGGTCCCTTCCCAGAATGCAATGGAGGAGGTGGAGGAAGGGGAGGGCCTCCTCGTATCGATGAACTCTCACCACGAGACATCGGAGGAGGAGGAGGTGGACAAGGTGTAGATCTTTTGGCTGAGGCATTCATCATAGGCGAGGCTGATGAATGTGGAGGTGGAGGTGGAGGTGGACATGGACAAGGTGTAGATCTTTTGGCTGAGTCATCCATCAAAGGCGAGGCTAAGGAAGGTGGAGGTGGAGGTAGAGGTGGAGGTCGAGGAGCAACTACAGAACCTAAATGTTCTTTCATCGGGGAAATAGGAGGTGGAGGTGGAGGTGGACCACGTACACATCTAGTGGCTAAACCATCCGCCATAGGCATGGCTAAAGGATGTGGGGGTGGAAGTTGAGGAGTCAGAGTTGGAGGAGCACCTAAAGAACCTAAATTCTCCTTCAGAGGAGAAATTGGAACATGGGGTGGGGATGGAGGTGGACTATGTGAAGGTTTTGTATCTAAATTATTCATCAAAGGTGGGGTACTTGAAAGGGGAGATGGAGATGAGGTCTCAACACTGGAGAATGAATGCTCCATTAGAGGATCATTGGAAGGGAAATGACCTGATGCAGAAACCGAATCTTCCTTTATAGGGTCATTTGTGAATTGATTTGATGCAACGGGTATTTGAGATGCAATTTTAAGAGTAACATATGTTGTCCAAGTACCAGAAAGAGGAGGAAGTGGTGGTGGTGGTGGAGGAAGTTTAGTTTTAGTTGTTTGAATATTGTTTGGGACAAATGGTTGGGAGACTGGGGAAAGGGAAACAACTCTGTTACATATCACTTCACCTGCAGTTGAGGAAGAATGATTAAGAGATCGAGATGGTGGTGAAGGAGATACGGCCCTAGGAACTTTAGCCATCTCTTTAGCTGAATGAGGAGGTGTCAGTGTAAGAGGTCTAGAAATTATGACTCTATCATCACTTGTAGGACTTTTAGTAGAAGAAAGAGAAAAATCACTTGCAACTGTAGAGTCATCCTTGGAAAGTGGAGTCGAAACATTGGGCATTTCCGGGGACCAAAGAAGAGGATCAATCCCACTTTGGGCATCTATCTTCTCCTCCAAAGATGGAGTAGGAGGAGATGACGGCGTTGCTGGACTGACTTGAGACTGTCCAGAACCAATAACAGGATCATTTGTAGATGGAATTGGCGAAGTTGAAAAAAAGGTTTCAGAAGACGATATCTCAGTTTCAGTTAGATGAGGACCTGCTCTGGCAATGTCAATTACACGAGCATCAGAACCAAGTTGTTTAGAGTGTAAGAGATTCAAAGTTTTGACAGTTGATGGGAGCAGAGTTAGTTCTCCCGGAGAAACTGGTGTTGGCTTGGTGAACATTACTTCCTCGATTTTATTTGCTTGGGGATCCGCCTGCTTAAGCACATCTGTATTTGAGGACAACTGGGGAGAAAAATTACGGTGCTTATCTGAAGATAAATTTGTTGGGCTCTCAGTACTATATTCTAGCATAGCAGGATGCTGATTTTCCGGAGACTTTTCGGAGTGAGAATAAACTTCAATAACAGCATCTGATAAAGATAAATGCTGGAGAACTTCAACAGTGACATCTCCTTTTGGTACCAACCAATCCACACTACTAAACATCTCTTGAACTTTAGCAAATGCCTCCAATGGAAGCCCATCTTTCTCTTCAAAACAAGAAAAATCCACAGGAACTGTGGAAGCAGCAGCATCCATCTCAGAGAAAATAACCTTTTTCCAAAAATGATTTGCATAATCATGTTTATGACTCTTATTAAGAGTGAGAAGACATATTTTTAGCATCTATTGAACATGAGAGAAAAACATACCTCTGCCCTGAAATCCCTAGGAAATTGATCCTTAGCATCCCACAATATGTCAATTTCATCCCGGTTGAGCATTAAAATATTTGACCTAATAAAAGCTGTATTGAACATGACTCGGAACATCATCTCTTCTCTCTCCATGTCATCATTCAAATTGATGCACTCCAATACAACATCGCCTTGGATGTGGCAATTGATATCAATCTTAACTAATTCACATTCTGCCTGAAAATAACCCAATGAACAGAGACTGAAATACCATAATTCCAGGAACTTGTAAACACGAACAGCACACAAAGATAAACGCTAATATAAACATAGCCAAAGACACACACTATATTAATAACACTAACAGTATACCAACAAATAGAGTACTTGTGCATGTATATACATGCAGAAGAAG
The DNA here is from genome assembly GCF_025594145.1 of Primulina tabacum. Classification (NCBI taxonomy): domain Eukaryota; kingdom Viridiplantae; phylum Streptophyta; class Magnoliopsida; order Lamiales; family Gesneriaceae; genus Primulina; species Primulina tabacum. The sequence goes on along the minus strand of NC_134559.1, from coordinate 6,295,062 downwards.
GAGAAATGGGAGCGGGTAGATGAAATCCTCCTCTTTCCCTTTTATTCAAGATGCTAAACCAAATAAAAAAAGAAATTTTATCGGAAATTAAAATATATAGACTTCTAAAAAGCATATAAAAGACTTCATTAACAATAACTTCACATTTTAACCTCAATGAAGAACAATAAAAGCCAAGGTGTTCATTACAGGAAAAAGAAATCTCAAACCACTGATTCAAACATGATAAAACTCCAATACTTTGTCGCATTCTTCAAACTACATGTGGATTATGCATGAACAAGCACTCGAATTTCAAGAAAATTGCACCATTTTATTTTATTTTATGATTAAACAGCATCTGTCTCATACTTCCAGTCTCCATTGCTTTTCAGCTCTCTTTTTTGGATTATACTCTCCAGATGTTATTCAAAGAAATGAGAACTACAGAATACAACAGAAATCATAGAGCTAAGGCAGTGACTCACATATTAACACAAGTTGTATTTTGATTGCTCTCTCATGTAACACATAACCAAAAACAATGGGCGAGGTGAGGAGTGGCTTCTCCTTTTGCTTTCTTATAGTTATAGTTTTTAATTAAAATCAAGTTTTAAACTGCCATCCTTCACCCGCTTATAGTATTTTTGCCAAATATGAATACCAAGACATCAGAGGTCAACAGCTACAATGATTTTTCTTTCCCCTCTCCCAATTGTTATTCAGAAGTCCCATTTAGGTCTCAAATAATGGAATTTTTCATACAGTACACGACCTATGACCAAGACTAATAAAACACGATTTCAGTTGATCCCTCTTATTATCTAAATAGTCCAAATGTTAATCCTACAACCAAAGTATGACATATTCTTTCAAAATAAAATGCATTTAAATATCCTAATCTAGCATTTTGGAAAGTTTCTCGAGCATATTGAATTGCCAGCACCCAATCATATTGAATAACTGAATTCATTAGCCCAATACTTGTTATTACATTTCTTGTCTCATTAAAACACCACTTGACCCACCTGCAGCAGGAGTTATAAATCGGTGCATGTTGTTAACAATGGACAATATTATTCTATATATCCATGTGTGCGATGGCTTTATAATTCTAGTTTATAATCATGTCCACTTGATCAGTGTAAACCTTTACCAAAGTAGACTTTATCCTCCATTTTTAAGTTCAAGAACTACTTATAGATGGACAAAAGCCTGGATAAAGGAATTTATCTTCCTGCTAACTCAGTCAAATAATTTTTGAGGTGATCAAATACACAGACACACACACGCACACACACACACACATATATTTGGTCAACCAACAACATACACAATCATCGCAAAAATGTAAGAGCTCACCTGCTTATAGTGTCGAACAACTCTACTCCTTTTTGGAGTTGAAAATAGAACCTTGGGTGTACGGTCAGAAACAAGAAAAGGATCTTGTCCATATAGACGAAATATTGGTCTGCAGCCACCCCCGCCATCAAAATTAGGAATCATCCTAATGATGACACAATCCATGGTGAGTGCCCTGTCTAATGGAGGCCATTCTGCAGCTATATTCCTCCGCGACACATATTGCAGGTAGCGTAACTGAGAAGGAATAGGATTCAGCGGGGACAACAAGTGCAAAAGCTCCCGAGGAGCTTGCTTGTACACCATGTCCAAGGTCTTATGTTCCCCACTATACTGCTTTCTGTAGATCAATAAAGCAGCTAACATGAAAGCTAAAATTGGCCAACCACCAAGTTCACAGTGTGTGAGAAGCAGATTCTGCAGCCCAAGTGATAGCCAGCTTTCACTTGATCGGAGAAAGTGATGGATCATCTCCATTGGGAGCAATGGGCATCCTTCGTACTGCCGAGGGTACTCCATTATAGTCATATCATATTCTGACAAAGCATTAGCCATCTGGCTCTGGGTCTCCCCCTCTCGGAAGTTGAAAACTAGGATAGAGGCATCAGGATAGTGCTCCCTAAGTTGTGTCATTATTCCTCTCACGTAGTTCTTGTAATTTTGTTCTTCCCAAGTGTAAGTGGTAAAACAATCGTCAAATACTGTATAAATGAAAAATACCATAGGCACACCTTAGGCTTGTCAAATTGAATACAAAATTCATTTCAATTTGCTTATAAGCAACAATCTTGTAAGATATAAAAAATGCAAATTTACTACAAAGTACTTCATTTTTTACCCATGGTAATATTCAAATTTACGCCCTCATGCAATGCATGATAAGGACACTGTTCCACCAAATAACGAATCATTTTTTACTTAATCATTGCATTTAATCAATTACATGCATCAAGTTTCAGCAGCTAACAAGAATTTATATTGCTTTTTTACCACGGCTCAACCATGCATTATGACTCATGCGTTCTACATTACAGAATGTAAATTCACTCTCACTGGTTTGACATTTTAAATTCAAAATTGACTAGTTTAGATACTTAACATATGAGCAATACATGCATTTTACTTATTAGTTACACGTCATATGTAGAGGCAAGCACACTTGTATCATAGGATCCACATATTAATTCCTTAACTAGTAACCAACCGGATACGTGCAGTATCATTGTTCCTAAAACATAACACAGTTCTGGAATGAAGACTAACCCATTCAGGGATTGTGAAACCTAACATTCCTAAAATGGCTACTCTCGAGTCCATTAAGTTCAATTACCACATACTGACACTCCATCCATTCTTCTTCTTTCATGGCATATCTAAAGAAGACTCCAATTCTCCTTGCTCGTTAATAAGCCTTCAGAATTAGAAGTTCCATACCTTCTCTATCGAGTGTTTAGAAGATTTGAATTGGGATGCCTTCCCACCCCCCTTTCACATGTTACAACCTGTGGTCTACTCCCATGCATATATCCATAAAGCTAAGACAAACATCTACACCACTTGAGTAATAGGTGCCTATTAGTGGTCCATAATCACCACAATAAAATTTATTTTTCTTAACACGTAGAACAACAATCAGCAACTACATCTATCTTGCTTAGCATCAACTGATGTCGACGAAAAGAACAATAACTTCATTCCCAAGGCACCACACCACTTGGGGAAACTATATCTTTACAAGTCCTTGTTTTTTTGTTTAATTATTATCATTTAATTGTGCCTCTTCCAAAGCCCATTTTTTCACTACTCAAACGCAATGATTCAAAAGTAAAGCTAAACTAACCCGAAAATACAACTCATAATCTCCTTATTCAACGGACATCGAAATTGAAAAAACCGTGCTTTTCCAGAAAATAGCAAAAAAACCTTCCCAAAACTAATTTTTCATAAACATGCACGGCTTAAACGAAATAACCAAAAACAAAAATAGCTCAAAATGGGGGACAAATGGAGATAGAGTCACAGCGCACCGTATACTTTCTCGCATATCTCAAGCAGTCCATCCGGCGGCTTCCGGTAAAACAATTTCCGAAGCAATGCCATTCCTTAACACTACTCAATTCTTCCCCTCTCCCTACACATACATGCAAACATGTAATCATAAACGTACACCTAAAACTATGAAATTAGGTCGATAGTTGAGAAAATTCAATAAAAAAAGCACTAAAAGATTGCAAATTTTGATTCTTGTATATTGCGCGGTTCGATTTTCTTGAAGCTACAGGAAAGTTGCGGTGATTTCTTCAAATGAATTTATCGAATTGATTCAACAGCCGACTCGAAGAATGGGAGATGGGATTGCCACGTATGCACTTGCAGAATCCAACAACGTCGTGTGAGTCACGAACAAGATTAACTAACTTATTGCAAGAAAAGTGACATCTTTTTTTTTTATCAAACTATATTCTGAAAAGATATTTTTAAATTTTGATTTTATGAATATTATATAATAATCCTAAAAATCTTAAATTTGTTTCGATGATAATGGGTAACAATAAACAAAAAAAAAGTCGAATTTACTACAATATATTTGTTAAATTTATTACCAGAAGTTAGGTGTAATAATTGTTACTTTTGAGTAAAGTAATAGAATCGTGATATTGAAGTTGTTGTACAGTTTAAAATATTTGAGTTATACTGTTATTATCCTTATAATTTTTGTTAAAACGACAAACATTCGGTCCTACGTATCAGAGTCAATGTCAGAGGTTTGATTCTCATTGATAGAAAGGAGATGCAATTATTAAGACTGAGATCGTTAGGTGCAATAACTATCTCTGCTGGATAGAACGATCGTAACGTGTTGTCTGAACTGCTACACGGTTTAAACGATTTGAATTGCACCTTTAACACCAGATATGATTTTCGGTAAAGCGACAAATAATTGGTCTTATATGAATGTAATAGATCTATTCTAATTTTTTTCTTCAATATTTTTCAAATATGAATATTACCCTACTAAAATCTATATTATAGAATACTATGAGCTAATTATGTATTCATCTTCATCGTTCAATGGTTTGCCCTCTTTTAAATACTCCATTGTTGTGCAATAATTTTCTCGATTTGATCCATTATTATATTAGATTAATCAAAAAATTCCTAATGTTTTGAACATGAACCCGATTTAGTCCCCTTTTTTTCCATTATTTTAAATGAGTTGATTTTAAAATTTTCATAGATAATTTTATTTCATATAAAAAAAGGATTGAACCGATTAAATCATCAGACAATAATGGGGGAAAAGCCCATGGTTGCTTAAATGCATCCCACACACTACCATGCCGGCGTAGCTTGCTTCATGCTTGGTCCATACACCTAATGTCAAAACTCATGATAAAGGATTTTTGTTGGCCATGCATATGTCAAAATTGGCTTCATCGGGTAGGAGTGTAAACGAATGAAGTCGATTCGCGAGTTTTTCGAGCTGGATCGAAAAATATTTTATTTGTGTTCAAATTCGAGCCGAACTCGAACATGTTCGAACCTTTTTCGAGCCGAACTCAAGCTCAAATTATTTTGTTCGATAGCGCGAGTCGTTCACGAGCATTAATATTTTATTAATAAAATATAATTATATATTCAATAAATAAATTTTGAATATTTTGATGACTTATTTTCGAGCAATAGTTCGAATAATTCGCGAACATGTTCGATCTATCGAGCCGAACTCGAACTCGAGCTTTGATTCGGACCGAATTCGAGCCAAAAGTTTTAAAATTTTCGAACTTCGAATCGAGTTCAGACTCGAATATAACTAATTCGAGCCAACAATAATAATGTTTTTATGGTTCAAGCTACATTGAGATTCCAGGGTACTCTACCACCTTCGTTTGGCAAAAGAAACAGATTTTGTTTGGTCATGGTCCTGTGTCCTATACGTTTATCAGTGTCATGATGACTTTGTTGTGGAATTGGAACTTGGAGGGAGCAAAGGTCGGGAATTCAAATACTAAGACGAGCCAACTTTTAGGTAATGCTTTTTTTCTAACATCTTTGTTGATATTCTGCAAATGGTTCATTTGTAATGTTTTCAAGATTTCTGGGCGTATTTAGCAGGGTCAAGTGCTCACATCAAATGGAAAATTTTGAAATTTTACGTGCAATATTTATAACTGCGAGTTTCACCTCCAAAAATCAGTTCAATCATCTTTCCTTACCTCCTCTACTGATCTATCCTTCCTCCCTCTCCTCAATTCCTGGATTTGCCTCTGCCTAGGATGTGGTTTCATAGTTTATCATATTGGTTTTATTGACTCAAGAACTCATCAACTTTAAAATCGATTTGGTCTCTTAGCTCTATCGGAGTAACTATTTTGATAGTTCTAATATAATTGCACATGTTTAGTGAGAAAATGCAAAGTAAGAGATGGGGTTAAATTGACTAAAAGTTGAAAAAATGCAAGAGATGGGGTTAAATTGAAACTACTTGTAAAGTAACCTTCCCTTTTTTACCACTTTTGGATAAATTTTTCATAAACATCTCTCTTTGATCATAATGAGAAAAAAGAGAACCACGATACTGAACTGATTTACCAGTCAACCTATCTAGCAGCTTGCCTCTCCCGTATCTCTAGTTTTGTAGGTTGGTTTTGTATGATAAGTTTCCTACTCAATAATTTAGATATCTAATTCAAACTACCTGTTTGTATTTCACAGATGAGCACTTTCACAATGGTCCATCACACGGCACCTCATATACCCTTCGAGTATTCGAATGAGTGGAATTCTGCTCAGGCCCAGCTTAATGGAACTGTTCACTGTGATCACCCGAGTTGGTAAGAACGTTGTGTCACGCTCTGAGCCCGGGCCTGCGCCTGCGTGACTGCACAATAGGGTCTTTATAGCAACTACTTCATATTCGTCATCGCTTTACGAAAATGATTAATCCAAGTTGCTATAGAAATCCATTGACGTGTGGTTCCTACAAGTTCAAGAGGTGGCTCCTGTCATGTTGCACTTTGCCCCGCAGGTTCAAGAGATGTCATGCACGTAGCACTTTGCCCCGCATAGCACTTATTTCCCGGTGTTCCTTGCAGATGACCGGCTCTGATACCATTTTGTCACGCCCCAAGCCCAGGCCCACGCCCGCGCCAGCACAATAGGCTCATATAGCAACTATATCTTGTCATCGCTTTACGAAAATGATTAAATCAAGTTCCTATTGAAGTCCATTGTAGCCCCCATATAAACTCATTTTAAATCTTTAATTTTTACAATGTGAGATAGGCGGTATCACATGTTGCATTCCTATATCCTAAACCTAAAATGAATTATATATCAAGGAAGAAGTTACTGATATAAAATCATTAACTGGTAGATATGGGATAAAGAAAAATATGAGGGGCCAAATGTTTACGATTATACCTAAAGTTAAAGTTGTTTATAAAAGTGTAACTCAAATTTTTTAAAATGTACAGTAGCTCGATATTGTATTCTGATGAATGTGATACATATATGATCATACAGGACAATGACGACATTTGTTATCGTTTTCATCAGCGTACACATTCCTCATCACATTTCACAAGAATTTCTAGCTATAACTTAAAAGGGAAGCTCATAAATCGCTTCAGGAAAACTGGGGAAGGTATTTTTGTTCTATCCACATTTCGATTTATTATGTTTAATCATTTTCTATCAAGTTCTATTTCGAATGCTTAAACAGTACCTGAACGAGGCTACATGGAACTGGCATTTGATGAAGACGATTCCTGATCATATGTCATGTTTACGACAAGCACCAAAACTACATCGCCTTCAACGAAATCGCCCCCGAGGACTCTCAACCAATCACATTCCTTGAAAAAAGTCATGCCCAATTATGCATGATTTTATAATGTTGCGGCACTGCATTTTTGTTCGAATCTTGATTGTCGAATTAGTTGTTACGTCTCATATACAACAAGAAAATTCTTGTACTCGAAAAATAGTATATCTGATCATACAGATGATGATTCCGTTTATTGATAGAGAATATAAAGTTCTTGCCAGTGAAATTCTCTAGCCAAGTTCCTCTGGCAATCTCTATGCTAGATGCCACGGTGATCTTTACCCTGTGTTGCTAGGACCATTGGTTTCCTCTGTGGCCACATGAAAGCATGTGTGTTTACTGTTTACATCTCATGTTTTTACTCGTAAAACTCGAAATTAAAACCCAAATCTCTACTGCTATCCAAAGTAAGTTTCAGTAGGACAGAGGAGAAAAATCATTCAATTTGCATGCTGTGTTTTTTTAGTGCTCACTTCTTTGGCAACAACCCTCGTGAGCACTTTCTTATCATTTACGTTTATGACTTGGTGACCAACTATGAGGACTTGATGAACTTTGTGCAAGAACTTGTTTGGAGAAATTGAGTAACTTTTACATAATAATTTTGGACAGAAATGACTCAAAGTTTTGCATCTACAGCTAAAAGCTCAAAACACTTTGATCCCATCTGATACTGTGTTTTTAAACTTGATCATAGACTAATTTTGTATTTGGGATTAGAATTTTTAATGAAAAAAAGATGATTCCAAATTATAAATAATCTTTGGTTGGAGAAAATGTGTAAAGTTGTTGAAACCGCAAAAAGGAAGCATGATTCTTTTATTCTCTTTTGAGTTGTTTGGTGTGATAAAGAGATGAAGAAAGTATCTTCTATCAACCACCATTTTCCTTTCCCTCCACTTTCCACCTTCCCATAACATGACCTATTAGACTAAGCAAAAATCATTTCATTTTGAAATTAATAAAAGATGTTAACGACACTTCCTTACAAGATCAGACATGTATCATATCATCAAGTTGTTAGATCCTCTCATTTGCCTGTAAATTACGTCGCAAATCGAGTTAAACCGCACCACAATGGATATGTGCATTACCAAGGATAAGAACCAGTTTTGGAAAACGCTGGAAAAGGAAGACCTGCCGATTCGCAGGAAACTTGGCAAACACTAAATTCGCCGTAAAAACCGGTTTGTTTAAGCATGAAAAAATTAAACAGGACCGGATAGGTTTTCAACTAACAACCCGAAGTAATTTATAACGGGGGTAGAATTTTTTGTTTTCAAAATAATTATCTTTATTTTTACATTTTCTATATGTTTTTATAAATTCTTAGTGCTTGAAAAATAATTAGCAAAAATTGAGCTTGAAACTTGATCCACATGGACCATTTACACCCTACTTACAATTGTTAGTTTTTCCCATGGTTTGGGGATTCTTTTTATTTGGTGTTTTCATCTATATGGACTTAAATTATTTTGGATATGCATCTATAGAAGCAAAGAAACATACCTTAGCATGCTTGTTAAGCAATCAATTTCCTATTCCAATTATGATATCTTTGCACATTGTGAATTGTAAATAATGCTCATTTTCTTCTATATATTACAAAATCACCTAAAAGTATTCATCACTTGCAAAATAAGAAACATATTGGAAGCATGCAAAACAAAGATATATCAACCAAACGTTGGTTAATATGTCAAAAATTTATATAATTGGTGGAGGCTTAGTCTCCCATAGATCAAAAGCAGTTTTCTTCACTATGTAGTGCAAAAAGTCGATCCCCGCCTATCGAAAAGTCGCATATCGAACCACCTCGACTATTCTTCAACCTCGACGTCAATACCCAATCGGGACCACAAAAGACCGATATACCATCATTCATCGACGAGAAGAGCTGCCCCTCGTGCAACGCCAGCTTCGGATAGCAAGGCTCGTCCGGCATTTTCCCCTTCGTAAGCCTACTTCTCGAACTCCATCTCACAGTTCCTGCAGTACTCCTCCAATCTATGAACCCTAAATCTTCATACTCATTCACCACACATATTGAATTCGTTGCCTCCATCGCTATCGCGTCCCTAACCCTTCGCTCTTCCTTTATTGGATCCCCTATATCACACCATGACCACACCATGTTTTTAACACGGAAATCCAACAAGCTAATGTAACAATTATCTTTTCTTGGAAACATTGTTGATACTAACAAACAGTTCGTACCATGTAACCATTGCAACTTGTCAGCATCACCGAGTGACCATCCGTTCGATTCATAGAAAAAATCTATCTGTTTTCCGGTGATTTGGTCCCAAACACCGATCCCATACTCGTTGCTTCGACCTTTACAGCTACAGAACAACTTGTAATATGAATCAGAACACAAGGCACCACCAGTATAACTCTTAACCTGATTCTCGTGCTTCACCTGAAACTTAAACCTTAATTCTCCTGTCAATGCATTGAACAACCCCATTCCTCCATCATCTCGGCCTAATCTCTCGCAGGCGCTGATCACAACGTTTTCCTCATCGACCCAAATAGCATCGTTCACCCTTTGATAATCAAGATTGATAGGAGAGCGCTCTTCCAGCATCCAATCATACACATGAACCATACTACCATGAGCCACACAGCAGCCACCATCTGGTCCAGCCCGAATGGCTGTGCCGTCCCCTGGAGCCAGTCCAACAATTGACCGAGCCAAATGGAGCCGATTCCCATCGAATGGGCCCCACCTGGAAGTCCTGACATGGTCCAAGAGGCCATAGAACATGGCTTCACTGTATAGCAATTTCTCAGGAACATTTGAGGGAATGTGAAGCTCCCCTGTTCGGAGGAGATCAAGAAGGACCGCAAAGCAATCCGGGTTTCGATCGATGAAGTGTTCGGTGATGGCGTCGGATTGAAGATCCCAATTTTCGTCAAACATAGAGCCGAAGAGAGAATTCCGGCCAGCGTTCCCCAGGGTCGTGGCCGTGGTTTCAAATTTCCGGCCGCCAACAGTGAATCTCACCCTATCTTTCTGAACTCCCATTATTCAGCAGAAATCACCCCAAAAATAGGACTTTGATTTTGAAAGTGGCGGAAACAGAAGAGATAACAGAATCACAAAGCAAACTGTATATGAAATCAAAATCAAGAGTTTGTAGTAGCGGTAAGAACACAAGGAGAATAAAATCCACGCAAATAAGGAGAAAAGGGATCAAAATTCAAACTTTAACGCTTCAATCCAAGTACCCAGAAAGCTCGCAGGGAAATCAGAAACAAATATATTCATTAAACGCGGAAAATCTGTAACTTCCAGCAGAAAACATACAAGTGGAAAAGATCAAAACAAAACCGAAAAACTGCGCAAGTGCATATCGAAGATTGCTAAGAAGGGCTGGCTTTAAAATCTTTGTGGAATTCGGTGAAAAAGCGCGGAAAATTCAAGGCGGGGACTGTTGGATTTTCAAAATCCACTCTGTTTTCTGATCTTGTGTTTAAGCTTTTTCTTGGTCGTATGAACTTACTAATCTTTAAGCTTTTATAGAAGTCCCTTTGATATTTCCTTTTAATATATTAAGCAGTTTTATGTAATAATATTTTTTAAAAAAATTTATTAAAATTTAAAAATTCCAATTTATTTTCAATTATAATTTATCTTAATAATTATTTGAGAAGGACACTTTTGTTGTTTGAATACGTCTCTAATGAGACGATCTCACGAATCTTTATCTGTGAGACGGATCTAACTTACCGATATTCACAATAAAAAGTAGTACTCTTAGCATAAAAAGTAATACTTTTTCATAGATGACTCAAATAAGAGATACGTCTCACAAAATACGACCCGTGAGACCGTCTCACATAAGTTTTTGCCATGTTATTTTTAACATTTTGTTGGATTTTTAAAATAAAGAATGAAATGGTCATTTGTGAACATATCATGAAACCACGAATATTTATTCTACTATCAACATTTATTATGAGTTTTTGATAAGTTAAATGTAACAATATTGTAGTCAGTTTTTTTAAAGGTTATGTTTTGAGTTTTAATTTTATTATGTTTAGTTTAAAAATAATGATATTATGGGAAACGATGATATTTTGAGTATAAATATGATAGGACAACATTAAGACAGTAATGTCCATCGAATTTTCGTTGAACTATAAGAAGAGGTTTTTCAATAGATAGTTTCATCTCGACCAGATCAATAAGTTTAATACTTTCGTGCTCTCAGCTTACTTCATCAGGGGGCTCTCTCTTGTTTTTATAAGGGAAGTCTTGGCCTTTATAATATAATCGAATTCGAAATCCGCGTGGTTCAACCTGAAAGGAACTGTAGTGATGTAAAAATTACGTACAATATCAGTGCTACTCTCAGTCATAGATTATTCTATTTCGGTCGTTTTAATTTTCTTCACAAATATTTGAATCGATTTTATTGATATTTTGTTCTTTTTTATAGAGAAAGAATATGAATGAACAACTATATGATTTTTTTTAGTGTAACTAAATGATTTTTGACCAATCTTTATCGCAGTAATTGGGTTTTCATTTGTTCTATAGATATAAAAATATATAGAGAATTATTGTTAAAAAATATATATATAGAGAATTGATTTTGTCAAAATTAATAAGTAAAAAGAGTGAAACGTTAATGAAATAATATATATATATATATAAATATTGATTAACAACAATAAATATTTTTTTATATATTATTATTTCTCTAATAAATAGATATTCCAAAATAAAACTTTTTATGTTGTGTTCATTATTTTTCGAGAAAATTTAAAATTCAAAAGAATAATTATTATTATTTTGGGACAAATCATCTCGTCAAGGAATAGTAAATTAAGGAAGTTAGTATCGACGTGGGAAGTTGGTGCAAATCTTATCAAGGGCAAGTCAACTCAGACCTCTCATTATTAGCTCCGTGTCCAATGAAATATATATATATATATATATATATATATAATACTAAAATATGATCCCACTATATTAATTTTATGAAATAAATATTTTATTTAAATTATTTATTAAAAATTAATATTTTTATAAATAAAAATATATGAAAACAAATGTCATCTCAAAGATGCTCATGTACATTATCATTTCATTGGCAGTCTCCCTCTAACTTTTGTACTTGGCTCTATATTCATGAAAGTTTTATTAAGTTATTTTTTCTAAAAAAAATAAAATAAGTATGTCTCTTGTGAGACGGTTTCACGAATCTTTATCTGTGAGACGGGTCAACCCTACCGATATTCACAACAAAAAGTAATACTCTTAGCATAAAAATTAATATTTTTTTATGGATGACCCAAATAAGAGATCCGTCTCACAAAATACGATCCGTGAGACCGTCTCACACAAGCTTTTGACAAATAAAATTTAGATAGGTAAATGGTCCTAAACAGATTTCTTAACTGAGGTAGTTATTTTCTAAAAAATATTTTTTATTAATGATGATTAAAATATTTTATATGTATATATATATATATATGTATGTATGTATATTATTATTTAAATATATATAAATTCAACAATATAAATGAGGATAGATTAATATTTTTATTAATTCTAAAAAATTTAGAAAATGTGAATACAAGATTTGGTTGTTTATAAGTTAAATTATGCTAAAATAGATTTTTCTGTTCATTTAAATTAAATAGAATAAATAATCTTTTTTTGTTGAATTAAAATGATTACATTTGTTTGCTAAATTTCAATAAAAATTAAAATAAATAAATGGTTTGTAATTTAAATTTACTAAACATTTTTTCCACTCAAACGTTCACCCCAACTCACAAAGCATGTGGTAAACTTTGGACGAATGATTGTTGTGTAGTGAAGACAACTAGACAGAAACAATTTATAAATTTCGACGTAAATTTGCTTGTCATCAAATTAATTAATTTCATTCTCGTTAATTGTAGTCCAGCTTTTATATGTTCAAATTTGTTATTTTTTTAATTTTAAATGAATATATAACGTTACTCTAAAAAAAAGTGAAAAAAAAGTGGAATCTATTTTAAGAAAATTCATAATATATACTTTTTAAAAGATCGCACACAGGCTTTCAACGAGAATCAGAGCTAATTTCCCAATTAAATACAGACAAAAATTTGTGTAAAACGATCTCATAGATCGTATTTTGTGAGACGAATCTCTTATTTGAATCATCAATGAAAAATATTAATTTTGTTGCTAAGAGTATTACTTTTTATTGTGAATATCGGTACTGTTGACCCGTCTCACAGATAAAAATTCATGAGATTGTCTAACAAGATACCTATTCTTAAATACAACCTCAACAAAAATATCTTCGAGAACCGAAATATTTGATATACGAGGAATACAAGACAAAAGATATAGATTAGATGGTTTATGGTCATTCATAATTTCATAAAGGGACCAAACAAGAAAGTTATTGCATAGTGCATTTCTCAACCTCTACTCAAAATGAGGCCTAAAGCAAGAAAAAAATACAACAAAAAATTGCCATTATAATTGTTAAATTTAGTTCTGGAAGCAGTGTAACTACCCCCCCAAAACAACAAACTTGCGCAAGATTGATGTAAGAAAGAAAAAGGTTCTCTCGCTCGAAAATCTCTCTATGTTGACACTGGTCCATCATATCCTAAATGGCTGGTTTCCGGAGTTAGATGGGTGCAGCTTCGCTCTCTTTAGTTTTGCATTTCTTGTTGCAATTTCTTGGAATAAATTTGGTTCATCAAAGCTAATCTTGGGGCCCCGTATCTTCTTCCTCTTCCCCCGGTCATATTCCTCATCCCTGTTGACCACAAGTATTGGAAAAATAAAGTTCATAATTTTGTCATACTACAGATGCATATACCTTTCAAATCATAAACTTCCAGTGGACCGACATATTGTTGACAGCCAATAACTGAAGTAAAAAAAGGTAAAAAAACCAAAAAATGACACGATTTGAGTCCATTGATTGGACAAAACCCTGGATGTGATCCTGCTTCAGAGACAACTATAATATTTTAACAAAACTACCATAACCCTTTCGCGATAACTTGAGTGTGAACTCCGAATGCTCACATAATTGTCTCACCGTCGGAAACAGATCTAAAAATTTAATCTCTTATCACAAGTATTAGGCAAAATAGCTTTTGCGGATCAGGAAACAGAAGGATATCATGTTTGCATAAAAAATAAGCTCGAAATTCAATTTCAAATAAGATGATTCTTGACCCATATGTTTATTCAGCGCAGGACATCAGAACCAGTTGGGACTCACCATTCATCCCCAATGTAACCAATTTGAGAAGGCTCCGATTTTGGTTTCATATTTTCTGGAAGAAAAACATTGATGCCATCCCACCGGGCAACTGAAACTCACACAATCAAAGGTAAATAAATAAATTATGATTTTCCTGTCGATGGATAGATTAGGATAGAATATCAAATGCGAATTTGTGAAGGAATTTTACCAGTTGTCTCTTCGAGCATTGTCATTGCAATACCATTCTGTCTTGATGCCCTTCTTTCTTTCTCTGAATTATCAGGTCCTTGAACAGCAGCCTTCCTTAATTGTGACGGATTTACGGTTGCGTGCATGGCACCATTCTGACCAACTTTCTCCCCGCGTCCATCATCATTAACATCACCGATAACATTACCGTTACAACTAATGTTTTGTACATTTGAGTTTTTATCTCCATCATTTGAGCGGTAATCAGCTCTCTCTCTTTCAGAGTGAGTATCATGATCATCGGGTAGAGGTAATGATTTGTCAGAATTAGATTGCACAAGATCCGATGGTGAGTCAATTTTCCTCAACTGTTTCAAATTGGGATTCTTGTATTGCAGAGAGTGATATTTTCTTCGCCTCTGCTTCTGCTTCTGCTTCTGCAGGGCAAAGGCCACTCCGAATATCATGTTAGAACTCAGCGACATTCTGGAAACCTGACACTTAAAAAGCTTCCCTTTTACTTTGAGTTGGGGTACTTTGTTATTTGATATACCATTTGGCAAGCTCTCTGAGGTGGCAGGTAAATGCAACGAGAACTTGGAGTGGTAATCAGTCCCCTTTTGTACGCCTCCATGAGTTTCTAACGAGGTTGGATCACCAACATTCCCAGGTGAACCTTGCACCTAGAAACTAACAATTAGAAACATGGCATAACACGTTGGAAAGGGAGAAAGAAGAGGATTAAAGCTTCAGATGTCAACAAATGAATTATCGTCCATGCTGCGCACCAAGATGAGAGGTACCTGAGCCTCTTCAATTCTGCTTCGCTTTGCAAAATTTGAGTAGCCCTTTTTATTTGATGCTTCCTCTATTGTTCTTGTGGGCGTAACTGTGCTATCGCACTTAAAGAAATAATCAAGTAAGAGTTAGTGACATACAGCAATTGCTGAGAAAAATAGAAAAACGGAATGTTCATTAAGTCAGGTGGAAAAAAAAAAACCGTGTCAGGCTGCAAGTAATTACCATTATCAGATTTGTGGCTGCAATGCTGCAAACATCTCCAGATGATACACCAACACTGCTGTTCTCTGGCTGGTCAGCTGATTTACCATGATTTTCGTTGGCAGTGTCCTTATAGCACCTTGGTGGTGGCATGGGCACAAATTCACTAGGTTCTTTCTTGTTAACCGAATCCTTCGACAGATTGCAGTTTGGCAACTGCATAGCAGATGCATTCAAATCTTGCACAGCACTGACACCCTTTTGGCTGCCAATAATTTTGGGAGCATCACCCAAACTGCGATTACAATAAGAGACCTCACAGGTTGAACCTAACATTGCTCGACTGCCAGAAGAATTGCAATTGGCAGCACAACAGTCCACTGAATCTTTTACTGGAGGCACTGATGATGAAGGTTCTAATTGAGCATCCCTCCGTTGGGACACATGATCAACATCCAAAGAGCAATTTACATTCTGAAAAGATATTCTTTTAGGAGGCTCCTTCAGTGAAGTGACGGTAAGTGTCCCTCTATCGGATAAAGCAACAGGAATAGAACCATCCGACTTCTTATCAATTGAACCATTTGGTATCTTTCCCATCAACTGCTGGTTAATATTAAAATTCACTACATTTTCAATGGCATTCATGGCTGCCTTATTTTCTTTCTGGACTACAGCAACTGGTTTCTTTGTACTACAATTTTTCCTATCACGAACATAAAACAACATGTAGGCCTTTTGTTCAAGAACCTTCCTCTCATTAACTTGGACAACCTATTAAAAAAATCACAATAAATACAAATTATAAGGACTGGCATATGAACTCGATTCACATACAGATGATTATACAAAAAATAAAAGATAAAACCATTTTAACTGAAATAGCAAATCAGAACATGAATTACCAAGAAAATCATGCATTAAAATCTGTTGGTTGTTTGTAAAACACTGTTACTTCATACCTGATTGTCATCCAGAGAATACCACATGCCACTTGAAGTGCGAACAAAGCAGTAGTAATGTCCAGAATGAGTACTCCAACCAGCATGAACAAGAACACCATAGAGAGTGTAACTGAGATCCTCATCCTGTAAAATTCAAAATGGACAAGTATTAAAAGACATTAAAATGTGAATCATAAAGCCAAAAGAATGAACAAAGCAGGACATAGATGTCAGGAATGGCAAACATACAAGTTTTCTTGAATGTTGCTGAAAACTAAGACTTGTATATAATTAATAACTATAACTGTCTTTCATATATATTTCCAGCATTTAAATCAAAGTTTGATTAGCCAACAACATCGGCAAAAACCAAGTATACCAAAATATCACATTTATTGCATTCCAGAGATTCCATTTAATCGTTACTATTCCCAGAATCAGTAATTGAGACAAAATCAAAGAGAAAGTACTATGTTAATTGCAGACAATGAACTTCAGGGTAAACTCCTCAGGTATCACTACACAATCAAAGCAAGTAAAAAAATAATAAATTTAATCAAAGATGAATGTGCTTCATACAGTTTCATAAGAAATCTAGTACCGTGTTGAGTTCAAAGGACTGGATATCATTTACTTTACTAAAAATTAATCCCCCCCCCCAAAAAAAAAACCGATGGTTTAATTACAGAGCTGGTTCGAAAGGAGAAAAAAGGAAAAAGAATTTATGCTTGAATGAGCTTCATAGGAATGATATGAGCATAGATTTGATAGATGTATATAAATGTAAAAGCATAACAATAAAAAAATATTCATGAGTAGGACTTACATCAGGACCAGTTACAAATGGTTTCAAGTCCAAGTTGGGGCTAAAAGAAATTTTTTTATCAATTTTCTGCCCTTGTATATGCGAACCAAATCGCTTCAAGTGAATGGTAAGCACATGAGGTGCCTTGTGAATTGTTAGCTGCTTAAGAGCTTTAACTTTCTGTTTGCATTCCTGACATTGGTACTGCCTAGCACCTCCATCCAAAAACTCTTTAGCTGTAAAATGAGCAAGTGCCTTGTGCAATGAATCTGCTTTTGCAATTTCCAAACTCAAATCCAAGAATGGATCAAACTTATTGGAGCAAAAGGAGCACTGCATGCATTTCACCTAGAAGAATGACACAACAGTTAAAGCCACAAAATAAAGATGAAAAAAGACCTTTATATTGGAAGATAATTAGGGATGACAACTTTCCCCACGAGTTTGGGGTCCCGTGGGGAAAACACGAAACGGGGACGGGAATCCCTGAATTTTTCAGGTTCAGGTTCGGGGATTTTTTATTCGGGACGGGTATGAGATTACTATCTTCATTCCCAATCCCGCCCTGAAAATAATATCAATAATAAAATAATAATATTATTATATTAATAATATTATAATATTATTATTATTTTTTAAAATATTAATAATAGGATTACTATCCTCATTCCCAATCCCGCCGCGAAAATAATATCAATAATAAAACAATAATAATATTAGTATATTATTATTGTTTAAAATATTATTATTATTATTATTATTATTATTATTATTATTGATATTAATATTAATATTATCATTAATAATAATAAATTTTTGTTTGAGAAAATCCCCGAACCCGCCCTCATCTTGCCACATTAATATTGAAACTAGAATGGGGGCGGGGATGTGAAGTTGATCCCCGCGGTTTCGGGTTCGAAAAAACGAGGATGAGGGTAAGAATAGAATTCGGGAAGATGGAGATGACAAACCCGCCCCGCCTCATTGCCATCCCTAGAGATAATCGAATGGCAGCAAGTAAGATACCATGCAAAGTATGAAGCAAATAAGTTACACTTGACCAGTGAAATTACAAGTTGTTATTTTCTCAAATTTTTTTAAAAAATGGTGTTTAGCCATTTTCCTTAAATTGCCTGTGAAATGTGGAGGAAAAACCTCCATAAACATTTTCTGACACCTATACATTTATAAAAGCCACAAATTACCTGACTTCTAAGGCGACCACCAAATATCTTGTGGACTAAACTTTTCTCGTAAGCAGTATGTGATTCACTAGGCACTCCAGATGGCAAGCAGCATTTGTGCATGGATTCTAGTAAATTCACCATATACTCATGTGCGTCCTCTTGTCTAGCATTGCGAAAGCTACGGGATATACCTAATATCTCAATTAAGGGTTCAAACCTTAACAACAAAATCGAAGGTTAAAAGAAGCTAGAAGCCCAACTTGGAAACTAAATAGACGACATCATAACAATGTAGAGATTTATGACGAGTTTCTTCAAATATTTTGAGAAGAAAAATATTTGGTAATAAAATTAAAGTACGGTTGTTTCATGATCTTAGTCACTCGGCAAAGGTCACTCACAGATATCAAGAAAAATAAATGATATGATAAAGACAAGGAATGTACTAACCAAGCTTTAAAGAAATAACATTTCTATATAGTCAAAAAATGCTAAAAGATCAGCCAACCATGCAACAAAAATAAAGAAAATTAGGAAAGCTCAAAAAATGCAGCATATCATTTAAAATGAGAAAGAAAAAAGAGAAACGATCAAAAAAACAAAACTTCAATGATCAATCTAAGATTAAAATGATCTGCTTTAAGTTCAAATCAACAAGAGACCCATTATCTTCCTATTATAAAAAAAATGAACGCATTTTCAATAGGATACAGCGCAAGTTGGAAACAAGATCTTTAGGCTCTAATATTCTCCCAGTTGATTGTAAAGCACGGCTTACATGTTTCTGTATTGCACATAGAGCACAAAATCCAGCAGTGCGACCTTCATATAGACCATGAAAGTAAAATCAGAATGAAGAGCCTCAAAAATTTTCCATAACGAGAAAGTGATTGAGTTTAGCCAATGTAGACTGAACATAATATAAAATGAAGGTTACAGAAAACTAAATTAGGCGAGTTTAAAACTCGTTTTTATTTCTGAACGTAGGGCAACAACAAATTCGTAAAGAGGGAGAAACTCACAAGAATATTGATGCCTCCCACTCTGTAGATAAGCAGCTAAGGGCTCGGTATAAGTCAAACATTGCAAAACCGAGTTAAGGAAACAAGTATTTCCAAGATTGCGTAATCCAGCACCCTGAAATTAATAGTATAAGGCCTATATTCATGCAGTTTGTTACAGAAAAAGAATTTGCAACATCCCGAAGGTACACTTTCACCACATTTATAGCAAGGAAACGACAAATTATTTAAACTATCCATAGATTATATATGATCTGCATTCGTTTGGCAAACCCATATCAATAAATTGAATCAATGACTGGTGCCAACAGATGGAAAATCAAATTACATGGGCTCATTAAGCGATGGATAAACATGTCACCAAATAAAAAAGTTGAAATTGAACGTATATTTTTAGGCTTAACAATCAATCTACTGATAAAAAAAATTCAGGTTTTCCTTTCCTTGTTACAACTCTCGCAGATCCTATCAACTTTAGAAGGTCGAACCATAATGAAAAATAGGAATAAGACGAAAAAGAAAATGAAATCAGAGTATCTCATTTAAAAATCAACAAAAATAACAGATAGGTAGATTCAAGCACACACAAACACACAGAAGTAGACCTATGATATAATATGACCACAACGTTCAGAACTTTGGAGCATAGACAACAAGTACACAACAAAACGCATTCAAATAAAGTGCATTATATTGAAGAGATGTCATAAAACATCTCACAATTCTGCGGAAAGTAATCCCCAAACTAAGCTCCGGATCCAATCCCAAATTCTCCGAAACCTTCGGCATTTCGCGTTTCACCGCCAACTCAGACACCTTATCGTGCTCTGAATTTGGATTCAAAGTCACCAGATTAAACCCAAAACTGCGATTATTGCTGAAACCATTATACGTTTTCCTCGCCAGATGGAACTCGATTCTCCGATCAAGCACTGCCGCAGAAGAGGACGGCTCCGGGTCGAGCGCCGCCTCTGAATGCATCACATCCGCCATAATAGGTGTGAAACCTCGATCAAAACCCCTCCTTTTTCCTTTCTCCTTCGTATTATCAGCAATTTTTTCTATGGGATTGAGGAATCTGTGCGCGTGATTCGAGAGGCGATGACAGGGGGTTTGTTTCACCCTGAAAGGAGACGGAGCAGAAGCATTAACACTTAAAACCCTAAAAAAAAGTTTGTCTGTCACGCGTTTATTATGCGCGTTGGTCTTGGACGCGTTGAAAATAGAAGTTGGGTTTCCTCTGCGGGTCGAAGTGGCAATTCCCAACTTTGTTCATGTTCGGAATTCCAACGTCTACCGGGCGCCGTAATTTGGGTAATTGGAAATATCGGTTAAATTGGATCGATTTTGATTAACTGATTTAACAGATATATTTCAAATTGGTTCGATTTCGGTTTTCTATTTTATAAAATTGGTTAACTGATTTTACTGATATATTTCAAATAATATTGATTAATATTTATATGGGCGTAAATACAAATTTTAATGTTCATTATGTAGCGTGAGTTTTATATTCAGTTTGAATATAGAAAATGTAGTTTGGAAAAAATATATTTTTAAAAGTTGTGTATGTTTGGATAAGTGGTATTTTTTTAAAAAAAAAATTGAATAAATCCAAAATTTTTAATTGTTTTTATTAAAAATAGAAATGGTTTTAAACAGGGATAACAACCTTCTCGACGAGTTTGAGGTCCCACGGAGAAAACCCGAAACGGGGTCCAAATTTTTTGGGTTTGGGTTCGGGTTCGAGGATTTTTTTTAAATCTCCGATTTAGTTCGGGACGGGTATGTGATTATTATCCACATCCCGAACCCGTCCTGAAAATAATATCAATAATAAAATAATAGTATTATTAGTATCAATAATATAATAATATTATTATTTTTTAAAATAATAATAATAATAATAATAATAAATAATAATATTATTATTTTTTAAAATAATAATAATAAATAATAATATTATTATTATTGATATTAATATTAATATTATCATTAATAATAATAGATAATAATAATTTTTGGTTTGAAAAAATCTTCGAATCCGTCATCGTCTTGCCATATTAATATTTTTGATACGGGAATAGGGGCGGGGATGAGAAGTTGGTCCCCAAGTTTCCCCAAACCCGAAAAAACGGAGATCGGGACGGGTATGGGGGTGGGGATGGAATTTGAGGACGGTAATTGGGATGGTAAACCCGCCACCGTCCCGCCCTGCCCCATTGTCATTCCTAGTTTTAAAGTTTAGATTAATATTGAAATTTATTTTTGTTTTTGTTTTAAAATTTAGTTAGAAACAAAAATCATAAATTTTAGCGTCTAAAAATATTACTTTGTCATGTGTTTTTTGAAAAAGCCTTTTGTAACCAAACACTAAAATATTTAAGAAAAATGTTTTTTTAATAAAAAAAATTATTTTTATTTTTGAGCTTTTCCTGTTTTACTTGGATAATAATGGTCACATTTCTTTCATCGAAAATTAATACAAAATTGGGTAGATTTAAGGAAAAAATTGAATTTGCAATTACCCCTTGCACTTATAATTTGACCCTTTTTTCTTTGTACTCATACACTTTAAACCAAAACATTTTCGAAATTTCACTTTTTTATTTAACTGTTATCAAGCTTAAATAATGACGTCTGAAATAACAACATTTTAATTCCAAAAAATGTATTGGTCTATTTGTATTATTTTTTTCAGGTCCTATTTGTAAAACTTTATTATATTATAAAATGTAAAAGTGTTTTAATAACTCTTGGAAAAAAATAAATTACCCAAAATCCAACATATTAATTTTGACAAAAACTTGTGTGAGACGGTCTCATGGGTCGTATTTTGTGAAACGTATATCTTATCTGGGTCATCCATGAAAAAATATTACTTTTTATGCTAGGAGTATTACTTTTTATTGTGAATATCAGTAGGATTGACCCGTCTCACAGATAAAGATTCGTGAGACTGTCTCACAAAAGACATACTCATTAATTTTCAGGGGAATACCACAAAAGAAAGATTCGTGAGACTAGTCATTGAATGATCCATCAAGATATTATCATGACGAGTGAGGAAGTAGGATGGTGATAGTTAGACCTAGTATGCCTGGGCTATGTCTACACATGAGACAGGACAATAGGTGCGAGGTTGAAAAGACGAACCATTTCATCCATGACCTTACATCGAAGGGTTATAACCCTCCATAATGATTTTTTTTTTATTCTTCTTATTGGACATTTAATAGGCTAACTTCGGAAATTAATTTATCATTCATCCAAAATCAGATTTGAGAAAATTAATATTTCAAAATTATATACTCAAAACGCAGATTTCAATTACTCGGTCAATTTCAACTTTTATTTAACGGAGCGCACTTTTCCAATATTAATTGGGTCAAAGCCCAAAAATTTCCGCATGAATGAAAATCAAAACATGCATTTGTGCTTAAGAGAGTTCGATCGAAATATTATTGCATCAAGAGAGATAGCTTTTGATTTTAAACATTACGTGGTAGAATATATTGGATTTACCGGTTGCATAGTAAACATGATATCTTGAACTACTGAGTCATTTGCGTAAATCAAGGCAATGATACTCACATAATAACACTTCTCAAATATTTATAGTTGTTATGGTTGTGTTTGTTTTTAACTTGAACAAGATATTGAATTCATAAGTGTTCATTGAAGCATCCATCTTTTCACTTAACCTCGTATAACAAGTATGCCATCATACTCCACTTTTTTTAAGTATAAGAATCATTAAAAGTTTAAACTTAACATCACTACATGTGATAGACATTACATTTTCATCCTAAGAAAGAGAAGAAAACTTTGTTGTAAAATTCATCTCAAGTGTTATTACAACAACTCTCATAATTTAGTTGTCTTGGAATTTCTAATCACCAAAGTTGAATTACAGCTATAATCGTGTTTTAGTAGTACATTTTTTGTCTCACTCTTCTCGTTGTGAAGTATATTGATATATACTCAAATATTTCAATGGATCTATCAAGTTATCTTTTAATTTCACATATTCGACTAAAATAACTATTGGAAACTATTTGCTTAATGATATTATGTATACGATAGGTGTGTCATGACGTATCATTGTGCATATAGCTTTGTGTATTTCCGACAATCAATTGGTCATTACAATGTATTATCATCGAAAACACTAGCTTAACCAATTTGAGATATTTTCCAACATATTTATTAATCATTCAGCTCTTTGATGACTTTATTCAAGGCTATGAACTCGGATTCTATAGCATATCTAGTTATACACAATGGTTCTACCACCAATGACAATTAGATATTTATACATGGATTTGGAGTCTTTCGTGTCAAATATGCATTTTGCAACACGTTAGTCATCTAATAATATTGGATATCTCATATAAATATTCTAATTTTGTTGACCAAGTAGGCAATATTCGGACGTGTACAATTTATGAAATACAGCAAACTTTCTTTTACACTTGAATATTCCAATTGTGATATGGGTTCACCATTAAATGTAGATTTATATCTACTGGCAATTCGATAGGAGTAAGATCATAAAATTTGAATCTTATTAGCATCGTCACAATATGATTAGATCATGTGAGGACAATTCCTTTCCATGTCTTAATAATGATTTTAATTCCAAATATAACATTATTTGCATCCATAAATTTCATGTCAGAGTCCTTGTTCAACAAATTTTCATGCTCATAATCATATTATGATCATTCTTTATAAGAGCACTCCGTACAACATTTTTTCATGATTATTTGTTGTCTCATTTCTTCATTTGTTGCGACAAATTTTGCTACGACTTTCTTATGTCAAAAGTTCGTCGTTATTTCGTGTGGTAACAAACTTCAGTTTCATATCTATTTTCTTTAGGACGAGTTTTAGTTACATCTACGTTGTCATTTCATCACGAAGAACTTCAGTCTCATTCTTGTTGTAATAGTTGTCGCGACATACTTCATATTTTCTTTATTTGCAATGTCTGAATTGTGCACCAAATTTTGATAATCACTACCAAAGAAAATTTGTAAATTCATCAACGGCGAATTCAGTTTCCAAGTCTGTTGCATAACTTGTTGCAACATAATATGCAACAGTCATGTTAACGTGATCTCATTTGGCTTTATTTGGATGTCGATAGTCATTTGCCATGTGATGTTGGCTTGCCAAATCCTCTTAATGAAATTTAAAACTTGTGCAATAGCAGATTTGGAGTCCAAAATTAAAACTTGATCGCCTTCCGAGCAAGGATTGACACAGAATTACATAAATGGTCTTAATGAAATATAACAAAGTCCCCTTGGACACTACTGCTGCTATACAATCTTTATAACAGGGTTATGAAACCAACATAACAAATAACAAATAACAAAAATTGCTGAACAATCAAAAGATTATCTGATTAACTGTGTTCATTGTTTGATCAGTTCAAGATCTTTAAGCAAACCAACTACCTGCTGCATGCTCGGCCGCTTTGAAGGAACTTCAGCAGTGCAAAGGTATCCGATCTTCAACGCCTCGACAATTTGACCATCGGGAGCTGTTCCACGGATCTTTGTATCAATAGCCCATGATTCTTTGTTCCTCCTCACTAACCCTCTCACCCAACTTACCAATGTTGCTTCCTTTTCTTCTGGATAATCGTCTCCAACAGGCTTTTTACCGGTGATGAGCTCAAAAAGAACTACCCCAAATCCATAAACATCAGATTTTGGAGTTGGCGCCTTTGAGGAGCTTCTTTCTGGATCAAGAAACTCCGGTGGCATGTAACCTGGTGATCCACTAGTAACCTCATCCTCGAGTTCGCTACCGAAAATCTTAGCCAGCCCAAAGTCCGATAATCTTGGCTCCAAGTTGGAGTCAAGATAAACACTGCTTGCTTTGACGTCTCTGTGAATAATAGGAGAGCAGCCGTGGTGAAGAAATGCAAGTGCCCGAGCCATGCCAAGTGCAATGTTATGCCTAAATTTCCAAGTCACTAGTGACCCCTCGGAGCCAACATTTTGTATCCCATTATTCTCATCGTCGCAAGTGTCCATGCTCCAGTCTTCTGTAGCTTGAACGCCAAGAGGCAAATCATACAGCAAGTTTTGCAGGTTTCCATTTTCCATGTACTCATAAATGGCAATCCTCCGATCTCCAGCCAAACAATAGCCAGCTAACGGGACCAGATTCGGGTGTTTAATTCGACCAAGATGTTCAAGCTCTCGTGCCGCTTCCTCGTCTGTCAATGTGGATCCATGAACCAAAACTTTGACCGCAACATGAATTCCTCCAGGTAATACTCCACCATAAACGAGCCCGAACCTCCCTTCTGCCAACAAGGCCCCCCGATCAAAATGAGAGGTGGCAGACAAGAGATCTGCAAATGTAAAATTCAGCAACGGTTTCTCAAAAACTACTACTGGCACAGATGCTGCTTGCTTGATATCGGCCACCCAAGTGGTTGAATCAGTCTGGAATGAAAATGGCCCCGAGATAACTTGTTCGTCCCTGAAGGATTTCTGTTTCACAACCCACATTTTTGTTTTCCTACAACATCGAAAGGCTAAAAACAGCAATCCCACAAACAAACATATCATTGATAGAGAAAGAGCTAGAGCAAGCTTTAATCCTCGATGCCTCGAAGATTTTCTTTTGAACAGGGCTGAGTTTGCAGCAATTGGACAGCTGCTCACCGATCCAATGAAAGATGATTGGAGGACTTCAGATGAAATTTGTGATCCACAGAAACTTAAGTTGTTGTGAGAAAAGTTTACCCTTTCCATCTCATGGAATTTTTGGATGAGCATCAATGGGATACCCCCTGTAAGATTGTTGTACGAAATGTCTAGAACTTTAAGATTAGCGGTAGCAAGAGCAGGAATATGGCTGCTAAGATGGTTTTTGGATAGATCCAGTTTTCTCAAATGGATAAGTCGTGAGATACTACTAGGAATAGGACCAATCAAATTAGTTTCAGACAAATTCAGGTACTTTAAATTGGTCAACAAATCAACATTCAAGAAACCTTGTTCGGTAAATCTATTGTGCGCAAGATTAAGGTGAGTGAGATTCTGTGATAGATTCAACTCAGTGGAAAATTCCCCACTAAATTGGTTTTCAGACACATCCAAATACCGTAAATTCGACCAGTTGAAAGTTGAACCTACGATTACCTTGGCAATGTGACCTTGAAACTGGTTTCTGCTCAAATCTATCACCTCCAGCGGCCCTTCAAAGACACCAACAACAGAACCTTTAATCAGATTGTTCGAAATGTTAAGATGGACGATGGAATTCATCCCTAAGAAATCCGAACCCCGGCCAGAAATTTCATTTTCAGCAAGATTAAAGAATATCAAGTTAGGGAAAGCCGCCCCGAAACCTTCAGGAAGACGGCCACTGAGCTTGTTTGCAGATAAATCGATGGAAACCAACCACGGGCACTGAGTAATTCCCGACGGAATTTTCGATTCAAACATATTGTTACTGAGATTCAGAGATTGCAAAGTGGTGATGGAGCTTACAGATTCAGGGATACTACCATAAAAGGCGTTGAATGAAAGGTCCAAACTTTGAAGTTTCCCAAAATTGCCTATGTTGTTAGGAAGATTTCCAGATATTTGGTTATATGAAAGGTTAAGATTCTTGAGTGAGCCTAAACTCCAAAAATCAAAAGGCAGGGCACTGATTTTATTATTGCTAAGATCCAAGTATTCAAGTTTTGTCAATTTCCCTATAGTGGTTTCAGGAATTACACCAGACAAACCCAAACCAGAGGCCTCAAACTTAACTATCTTTTCACCTTTGTCATCACAAGACACAACTCTCCAAGAACAAAATGAGCCAGAAAAGCCATAGTCTTCCGATGGATTTTTTCCCATTTTTTGCAAGAATTCAAAGATATAAAACATATCTGTATTGGGTTGTTGGCAAACCACCACAGGCGTAGAGGAAAGTGCCAAAACTAAAAAATAAACAAATATTCCAAAACCCATATCAACTTTGCCCTCCAAACACAGAATAGTTCCTTCAAAATAAAAGCAAAACCTCCCACCCTTCAAGACTCCAACTTTACCGCCATTGATGCTTATACAACCCTTCCTCCTGCAACTGAAACACCAACAAATCCACAGCCGTCGCCACAGCAAACCATTCAACAAAGAACTTGAGGTTGTAAGAAAATATAACAAAATCGGCTCTATTCTTTTTTCATAACACCAAGAAAACAGTACAGCAAAATAACATGACAGACATTACCATTTTGAAAGCTTCTACACACAGTAGTACATAGAACAGTGGAAACAATTAAAGTTCTAGGAGTCCAAAGATAAGACGACAAACGTGAGGAGTATAAATATCTAACCTTGGAGAAATTCTGAAACTCAAATGAAGCCAAGAAAAATATAAGTGGCTAAATATTTCAGACATACAACAAAAACTAGAAAAGCTCCTAACAAAGTTTTACAGAAAGGTCATTTTAAATGAGAGAAAAACGTGGTAGTGGGTTACAACTTTTAACAGTTTTACAGGTGATGGACTGATGGTTGTGTAGTAAAAAAGTGAATTTCGAGACAGTGGGGTGGTCAGAATGTGGGCTTCATAAATGATGAAAACTAATGACATTAGAAGATGAGAAAAATCAATGCTTTCTACATTTTAGGTGTCTCTCCATCATCAATTGTTTCCACGTTTCAACTCGGGCTGCTACAAAAGAATTTTAGTGTTCTGACTTTGCAATATCAATGAACTTTTACTAAATATTCTGTTAATTTAGATCATTAATGTTTTTTAATATAATTTAATCATAACTACAATATTTAATTCATTTTAAAAACAAAAATTCAAGTACTATCTCTACTGATACCCCATGGATGAGCCCATTACCCATGGCCCATCCCTAGCCCAAATGGAAGACAGGCCCATCAAGGGCCCATGTATTCTCTTATAAATACCAGGTTTGATTGTTAATTCATTCGATATTGTTTTCAGCAGCACCCTTAGCTGCTCCCCCCATATATCCTCAGTCACTGACTTGAGCGTCGGAGAGGCTACGCCAGGACACCCTCCTGGCCCCCTCCTAACGATCTTATTTGTGATTTCAGGCTCAGGATAATTTCAAAGCCTGCGTCTGGACTAGTGATACTTTCTGGAATCGGACCCTAAATTTCCCGTGAGTATCACTTGGCGCCGTCTGTGGGAACATTTGAGTTGAGACGTATAGATGGTAGGGAAGAGAGGGAGTAGAAGAGCTACCTCAGCATCATCGCGTCCTCAGAGGGGACCCGAACAGTCTCATGTTGAGGCAAGGCAGGAACAACCCCATCAGGAGGCGAGAACAGAACAGCCTCGTCAAGAGAACAGGGTCGAGCAACCCCGTCCTAATGAGGCTATGAAGAGGAACCAAGAATCTATGTTTGCTGAAGAGCAAGCCACTCGCCAAGAGCAAGAGGAAAATGCTGAGGGCCACCAGAGCAGGGTTGAAGAGACGCAGCCCCACCAAAGTGGGGAGATCAGTGAGATGAGAGAAATGTGGAAGGAAATACAGATGTTGAGGCAGCAGTTGGGAAGCAGAGCGCCGGCACCCAAGAGAGGAAGTCCCTTTTCACTAGCCATTTTAGAATAAGGACTTCCTCCAAATTTTCGACAGTCGAATGTAGGAGAGTACGATGGACATACAGACCCCGAGGAACACTTGGGGAGGTTTGAGAATGTGGCTCTGTTGCACCAATATTCGGATGGAGTCAGGTGCAGGGTGTTTCTGGGCACGTTGGTGAGGTCAGCCCAGCAGTGGTTTAACACTTTACAGCCCAGCTCTATACGTTCTTTTGAGGACTTCTCAGCTGCCTTCTTGCACCGATTTGCTAGCAGCAAGAGGCACCAGAAAAATTATTTGAGCCTGTTCGTGATGAAACAGCAAGAGAATGAAACTTTGCGAGAATTTGTTCAGCATTTCAACAGTGCAGCGATGGAAATACCAGCGGCTACCCCTGACATCATGATAAGTGCCTTCACACAAGGACTGAGGGGAGGGGAGTTTTTCAAGTCGCTGGTCAAGAAGCCTCCGTTGAGCTATGATGATCTGTTGGCTCGAGCTGAGAAATATGTAAACTTGGAAGATGCCCAACGGTACAGAAGGACGGAGAGCCGGCCCGAAGGAAGTAGAGTTGAGGGAGCGGAGAAAGAAGGAAGGAAGAGGGGTGCGGGGGAAAGAAAGGAAGACAGAACTAGTAGTAGAAGACAATTCTCATCTCATGTTCCCCTGGATAGGAGTCGGGACGAGGTGATGGAGGTGAGGGAGCCCGTGGGGAGGTGGGAGAAGTCGCGAAGGGTTGGGTGCAGTGCTAGATTGCCTTCACGGGATAGACGAGAAGGATCCTCATTCAGGAGTCGACAAAGGTCTCGCTCGCCCCCTAGGCGTGGTCAAGGCCCTCCATGGATAAATCAGAGGATCGGAGAGCAGAGAGGGAAAGGTCGATGTCAAGATGTCCCTCAGGAGCTCGTCGAACCGAGGAGGGGAATGAATTAGGATAACCACCCTACGAGAAAAATGATTCATATGATCTCAGGGGTGCAGACTTACCACAAGACCCCGTCATCAGCTTTGGGCCGGAAGACCTCCGAGGCGTTGTGACTCCACATAACGATGCCTTGGTGGTAACGACCACCATTGCAAATTATGATGTAGCGAGAATATTTATTGATAATGGAAGCTCTGTGAATGTCTTGTTCAAGAGCACGTTGGATCAAATGAAGATGGGAGGATTTGAGTTTGAACCGGTATCCACCCCGCTGTATGGGTTTGCAGAACACGTCATCTTGCCTTTGGGTCAGATTGTTCTTCCCCTATCCTTGGGGACTGATCCTCAGCGGGTAACAAAGATGACAGCCTTCACTATAGTAGATACCCCGTCAGCGTATAATGGAATTCTAGGACGACCAGCCCTGAAGGATTTTAGAGCAGTAGCTTCCAGTTATCATCAGAAGCTTAAGTTTCCTGTGGGAAAAGGAGTTGGAGTCCTGTGCGGGGACCAAAAAGTCGCACGTCGTTTTTATGAAAGAATCGTGAAGGAAGAAGAAAAGAGAGGTCACGAGCATTCGCATGGAAGCTTGAGCTCAGTCTTGCAGTTGTAGAGTCATTCGGAGAAGCTTCGAAGTGGGTAACTTTGTCCTGTGGAGATACAAGAGGAGCAGAGAGGAAAGTTGGAGAATGCGCTGGGTAAGGCTCTAAAGAGGCATGGGAACGCTTACCACCTTAGAGAATATCTTTACTTCATTATTGATGTATTTCGTTCCTGAATTTGTCTTACGTTATCAGTTGATATTTAATAAAGCCAAGTTCTTATATTAAGTTCGTGGTTGTTCTTGTATTATGAGGATTATATGAATTAAATTTTACCTACTTAGGCTGCGCCTAGTAGAGGAGAAGAGTGGGGGGGAGAAAAGTTAAATTTTTCCTGCTAAGGCATCACCTAGCAGAGGAGCAGAGTGGAGGTGGAGAATATTTATTTTCCTGCTAAGGCATCGCCTAGCAGAGGAGCAGAGTTGAGGAGAAGAAAAATTTTATTTTCCTGCTAAGGTGTCGCCTAGCAGAGGAGTTTGAGGGTGAGGGTGGAGAATATTTATTTTTCTGCTAAGGCATCGCCTGGCAGAGGAGTAAGAGGATGACGAGGTGGAATCTTTATTTTCCTGCTAAGGCATCGCCTAGCAGAGGAGCAGAGTTAGGGTGGAGGTGTTGAATTTTATTTTCCTGCTAAGGTATCACCTAGCAGAGGAGTTAGAGGGTGGAGGTGTTGAATTTTTATTTTCCTGCTAAGGCCCGGCTTAGCAGAGAAGTTAGAGGGTGGACGTGTTGAATTTTTATTTTCCTTCGAAGGCCTGGCTTAGAAGAGGAGTTAGAGGGTGGAGGTGTTGATTTTATTTTCCTGCTAAGGCATCGCCTAGCAGAGGAGTTAGAGGTTGGGCGCGTTGAATTTTATTTTCCTGCTAAGGCCCGGCTTGGCAGAGGAGTTAGAGGGTGGAGGTGTTGATTTTATTTTCCTGCTAAGGCCCGGCTTAGCAGAGGAGTTATGAGATGATGAGGTGAGAGTTTGATTTTTTCTGCTAAGGCTCGGCTTAGCAGAGGAGTTAGAGGGTGAGGGCGTTGAATTTTATTTTCCTGCTAAAGCATCGCCTAGCAGAGGAGTTAGAGGGTGAGCACGTTGAATTTTATTTTCCTGCTAAGGCATCGCCTAGCAGAGGAGTTAGAGGATGGAGGTGTTGATTTTATTTTCCTGCTAAGGTATCACCTAGCAGAGGAGTTAGATGGAGGAGTTGAATTTTATTTTCCTGCTAAGGCATCGCCTAGCAGAGGAGTTAGAGGGTGGGGGCGTTGAATTTTATTTTCCTGCTAAGGTATCACCTAGCAGAGGAGTTAGATGGAGGAGTTGAATTTTATTTTCCTGCTAAGGCATCGCCTAGCAGAGGAGTTAGAGGGTGGGGGCGTTGAATTTTATTTTCCTGCTAAGGTATCGCCTAGCAGAGGAGTTAGAGGGTGGAGGTGTTAAATTTTATCTTCATGCTATGGCGTCACCTAGCAGAGGAGTTAGAGGGTAGAGGTGTTGAATTTTATTTTCCTGCTATGAACTATTTTAGCAGAGGAGTCAAGGGCACGGGGAAGTGGAAACTATTTCCCTTCAAAAGCTTGGTAGAGGACCTTGAAGATGGGGGCGACGAGGGCATACTGTGTTAGAAAAATTTATTTCGTTTGTCGTTAACGAACAATGTTTGCCGCTGCGAAAATTACGGGGATTGACCTGCCCGGTTAGGTCGTGGGGGTGTGGGGGCAACGCCCCCATAAAAATTTTTCAGAAATCACACAACCATTCGCAAGGCAATGTATCAAAATTCTCAACGTACTGGACGAGCGCTCGGGCGAGCGTGCACTCGGCAGGTCGACTTGACGAGGGGATGGGGCGAGCAGGTGAAGGGATCGGGGCGAGCACGCAGCAGGTGTGATGGGCGAGCGTGCGCTGGTTGGGCGAGCATGCGAGAGCGAAGAAGGTCCTTGGGCGTGAATGTGGCGTGATGGCAGGCGAGCGTCGAGAGGGCGAGGGTGAAGCGCGGCAGGCGAGGGCGAGAGCGGAAGGCGGGCGAGCGTGGCGCTTGGGCGAGCAGGAGGTGCGCCGGGCGAGCTGGGGTGAAGCTCGAGCGAGCAGGATGCGCGGCGCGGGGCGAGCTTGGGCGAGCATGGCGCCGGGCGAGCGTCTGCGCGTGGTGCTGGGCGACCGCTGTGCCGAGAGCGGGCGAGCTGGGGTGAAGCATGGGCGAGCGTGGCGCTTGGGCGAGCAGGAGGTGCGCCGGGCGAGCGGGGGCGAAGCTTTGGGCGAGCGTGGCGCTTGGGCGAGCAGGAGGTACGTCGGGCGAGCGGGGGTGAAGCTTTGGGCGAGCAGGAAGTGCGCCGGGTGAAGCGATGGTGGAGCGGTAGCTTGGGCGAGGCGGGGCCGGGTGCGCGGGGTGAAGCGGTAGCTCGGGTGATGGCGAGGTGATGATGAAGCGGTGCTAGGATTACGATTTGATTTGTTTCCAAATTTTTGGGGACTGACGAACGACTGGAAGATAATGCACAACTCGCACCCGGTAACCCGAGGACAGCATGACTAATCGAACTTCGAACCTGCGATTCAGTTCGACTCGGGAGGGGGAGACTGGTGATACCCCATGGATGAGCCCATTACCCCTGGCCCATCCCTAGCCCAAATGGAAGACAGGCCCATCAAGGGCCCATGTATTCTCTTATAAATACCAGGTTTGATTGTTAATTCATTCGATATTGTTTTCAGCAGCACCCTTAGCTGCTCCCCCCCATATATCCTCAGTCACTGACTTGAGCGTCGGAGGGGCTACGCCAGGACACCCTCCTGGCCCCCTCCTAACGATCTTATTTGTGATTTCAGGCTCAGGGTAATTTCAAAGCCTGCGTCTGGACTAGTGACAGTTTCTGGAATCGGACCCTAAATTTTCCGTGAGTATCATCTACAAATTACATATTTAATACAATTGTTATCCAAATAATAATTAAAATCCATAACAAAATTTTATTAATCAACTCGATCTATTAATGATCATATTATGATCACATTTCATATAAATAATCAAGCCACCTGAATATTTTGAAAAATTAATTTCTTACAATAACTAAAATTTAATGATCTTTAACGGTTCTCGACCATGGTTTTATGGTTTTTTAATGATCTCTATGTTCCAAAAATGAGATAAATCTCGAGTTCGATAAACCGTGAACACGGTCCTAGTGTTGGCAAAAGCATCGGGTTTGTGGATTGCTAGTTTAACCCTTTAGCCCATGGTTGAACTGTCGAGTTACCATGTATTAACTAATCTAAATAGTGAATATTTATAATTAAAATAAGTATTTTTTTACATTAAGTCTCTATAACTAATATGGTTTGTTGCCAAAAAAATAGTAATTATGACTCGTGTTATGACATCACTAATCATATCAATAAAATATAAAAAAATATTTTATTCATTTTACTTGTGCACGAAATTACTTGTGCACCAATAAATTATTTTATTCAATGCGGAGTACGTCTCTTGTGAGACGATCTCACAAATCTTTATCTGTGAGACGGGTCAATCCTACCGATATTCACAATAAAAAGTAATAATTTTCATGAATGACCAAAATAAGATATTTGTCTCACAAAATATGACCTGCGAGACAGTCTCACACAAGTTTTTACCTTAAATGCGCATAACATAGAATTCAAATATTTTTTACCTTCAATGCGCATAACATAGAATTCAAATATTCTACCGATCCACCAAGTAATTCAAATCGTTAACCCATGGCAAGATGTGTGAGACAAATGGAAATATGCCTTTCCGAGTGATTTTCTTTTACCTTCCAAAATTAGTCTATTTTCTTTCCCATTTGTTATGCTGATACTTCTTGGATAATATTTTTTTAGCGGGTAGTCTATTTATATATATATGAAACAAGAAAATATATAAAATGGATGTATGTGCGTCTAGTTTTGAAGTGTTGTCCATCTTATGTGTTCACATCCGTACCCATCAATAAAGTGATACTCATCTATTGGATGTGCTAAAGCACATGCAAATTTTACATCTAATAGGTGAGTACGATAATTGGATAACATATCAAAACTGTGTTTGCATATATATATATATATATATATATATATATATATATATATATATATATATTCGATCTTATGGGCTAATATTGTTGGCATCTAAGTGAGCACCACTGAGACGACGTCACGAGATGGCGTCATTGATATTTACATAGGTGTCAACAATGAGTACTCATAAGATCAAACGTATATATGACTAATTGCTCCTTCCCTTAAAAATCTAAAAAACCGAAAATCCCTTACAGATATTAATAGATTAATATATCTTTATTTTTTTAGATAAAACACATTTAACTCATATATGTTCATAAAAACTCCGACAGATTACCCTCTCTTATAGGGATTTTTATGTTTGATTTTTTTAAAATATGAGGTCTAAAAATGTTTTTAATTTTACATAAGGTATATTTTGCTTGCCTATAAAAATAACGTGCCATCTGATTACGTTCTTAAAATTTTATGTTTGATTTTTTTAAAAAATGAGGTCTAAAATATTATTAATTTTACACCTTATATTTTGCTTGCCTATAAAAAAAATAACGTGTTCATATGAATATGTTCTAAAATAAATTTAATATAAATGTTTCGTTCATCGACATATAAAAATCTAACAAAATTATTAACATATAAATATATACCATAGCTTAATATGAGATTAAATTACGATTCCATCATATATTAAATATGAAATTACCTTTTGTTATCAATAACTCAATGAAATTATCCTGTTTTAATTATTGTTAAATAATTTATTTATCAATAATACAATTAGGCTAGATTCTATGTGGGAACAAGAATATATATATATATATATATATATATATATATATATATATGATACTCACTGAAAATTTAGGATCATATTCCAGCAAGTGAAACAAGCTAGTCCAGACGCAGGTTTCGAATTTGCCCTGAGCTTGAAATTACAAAGAAGACCGTTAGAAGGAGGACGGGAGGGTGTCCTGGCATAACCCCTCCGACGCTCAAGTCAGAAACTGATGATATAAGAAGGAGTAGCTAAGGGTGCTACTGAAAAGTAATATAGTTAATCCATTAATTAGACATTCAAACCTTGTATTTATAGGAGAATACATGAGCGCATGCTGGGCCTGTCTTCCATTTGGGCTAGAAATGTGTCAGGGTAGTGGATCCATCCACCGATATCAATATATATATATATATATATGTGTGTGTGTGTGTGTGTGTGTGTGTGTGTTTGTGTTTGTGTGTGTGTATAGTGGTAGTTTAAGTAGAGTTTGTGTAATGCCTGAAGTAATATCACAAGTTGTTGATTTAGTAATATGAGATTACTAAATAATTAATGATTTTTAAAGAATGAAATATGACATATTTTGGTCATATGAAGTCATATAACGTAGAAAACTCAAAGATATAGAAGTTTCATGTTTTGAGTTTTGGAAATTTTTATCGTTTGACTGGTCCAAATGGATATACCGATATTAAATATTATATATTATTTTATATTATATTAATAATATTATATAATATAATATTTTTAAAAAAAATAAAATGAGGAAAATTTGAAAAACTTGTTCGAGAATGAATGAATTTCATTCTTTTGACAGTGAGTTACGGAGAGGTGAGAGAGAAATAAGAAATAAGAGTTTTCAGATTTTCTTTTCGATCGTGCGACTTATCGTTTTATCCAATCGACGAACTGAATTCAGTTCTGGGATCGTTGACATGAGATCTTCGATTTGAGATACATCACAAGCCTCAGGATCAAAGAAATAGCCAGATTGTATATATATTCGATTATCAGGTACGTGTTGACGTACGAGCATATGTTGTTATTGTTTAGTATTGATGAATACTATTGTGTTGAACGACGATAAATCACTGGATTTGGGTGATTTTGTATTATATTTGTTGTTTATTATTGTTGATGTTGTTGGTTATCGTTGTTGGGAGACGTCTCGTTGATGTTGTCACGTTGATGTTGTTCGTTCAACGATATTGCTGTCGCCGGTGTTGGGGTGCGACGTATCGTTGATGTTGTTATTCGTTCGACGATATTGCTGTCGCCGGTGTTGGGGTGCGACATATCGTCGATGTTGTTGCATTGTGATGTTGTTGAGGTTGTTGTTGGCCGATTGTCCAGAAACGGCAAAGGGGGTATTTCTATTATGATTTCAGTTATATTTTATGTTGTTAATATAACTGTTATGTATTACGATGTATATGCTCACCCTTTGAGGGCTGTTTCTGTTGGGCAGGTTACAGGACTATGCGTGAGACAGGATTGTGGTGAAGGACTAGGTGTGTCTAGTCAAACAGTCCTGTAGTTAATAGTAAATAGAGACAGTATGGTTCATTGTCTTATTTGAGTTGTATGTGTGTATTTATTATACGGTTTCTGCTACACTGACGTAGATAGTGTGGTGATGGCATTATTTTGTTGTATATGCGTTATATTATTACGTCTTCGAAAAGAAAATTTTTATGCATATGACGTCACATGTTGTATGATTACGTGGCGAGGTTTGGGGTGCCACATTTGGTGGTATCAGAGCATATGTTAGATGTCTGGGATGGTTAGGAGTTGGGTTTGTGATGAGGGAGTTGGATGACGATATTATCTGCATGTGTCTGTGCATTTGACTTGTTATTGATGATTTCTCGATATGATTGATTGTTCTTTAGTTGCGTGTGTTTTCGTGAGAAAGGTGTGATGATGATTACTGGATTGTAATTGTTAAATGATATGATTAACAATTTGAATTCTAGTGATGGCAGCTAGAGAACAGGTACATCCACACGAGAAAACAGAAGAGGTTGACAGTGGGTTTGGACAGATGAATCCATTGCCACCTCTTCCTATGGGACAGGCACCTGCAGATCAGCCTTTATTGCCTGGTGAGTTGACTTTGGCACAGTTCAGCAGTTATCTTCCGCCGAGATTTGATAGTTCTGAGACTGGTGAGCGAGCTGAGGAGTGGATTGAGAGGATATAACATATATTTGTGACCGCTCCGTGTGCTAGGTCTGCTTGGTTACGATTGGCTACATTTCAGCTTTCGAGGAATGTATTATTATGGTGGCAGACGACTGAGGCCGGATTGAGAGCACATGGCCGTACTGTTGATTGGGATGTGTTCCGATCTCGTTTTCTTGATAAATATTTTTCTATAGCAGCCAGACAAAAGAAAGAGAAAGAATTTGAGGATTTGAGACATGGTATTATGTCTGTTGCTGAGTATGAGACTCGATATTCTGCATTGTTGAAATATGTGCCACATATTGCTACGAATGTTCATGCTAAGATGAGGCATTTCTTGAAAGGGTTGAAGTTAGAGTTATTTGATCGTGTGCAATCAAACAACCCGGTATCATTTGAGGATGCAGTGACGAGGGCTGAGATGGCTGAGTTAGTTATGCAGGAGTATGGGGCTCAGGGACGATTATCAGAGCCGACTAGGGAGTCATTGCGACCTCAGGGACAATCTTTTAAATATCAGAAGGGTTCATCTTCTTCTTCAGCATCATCTGGGAAACGTCGATTTGATTCACGACGTGTTGAGAGTCATGGGGGCAGTTCTCAGTCTGTTCAGGGGCAGAGAGGAGAGTCCAGAGCAGTGAGATGTTATCGTTGTGGGGGACCTCATCTGATCAGAGAGTGTACACAGACCGAGATCACCTGTTTTGAGTATGGCGGTGTTGGTCATCTGGCGAGACAGTGTCCTAGTCGTGAGGGACAGCGAGAGCCTAGGAGTGCTAGAGGTAGATCCTCAGAGAGAGGAGGACGACAGCCTCAGCAGTTTACATCACGACCTTCTGGAGGACAGCCACGTATGCAGGGAGCTGGTCCGCCTCAGGCACAGGTGTATGCTTTGACCCGGGAGCAGGCAGAGGAGGCACGAGAGGAGATGATAGCGGGTAAGTGTTATTTGTGTTCTTATCCTGCTTATATTCTTATTGATACAGGTGCCTCGCATACTTTTATATCGAAGAGGTTTGTGGTTGAGAATCATATGCGCTCGTCTCCATTGTCTATGCCTCTTTCTGTTTCGACACATTCTGGAGTTGATATATCAGTTGTATCTATGATATCAGATGGTATTATTTCTTATGAGGGCTATGAGCTGAGATCTGATATGATTATTCTAGAGATGACTGATTTTGATTGTATTGTGGGAATTAATGTGCTGAGGAGATATTGTGCGACAGTTTATTGTTATCAGCAGGTGATATATTTTTATACAGATGAGAAAGAGCGTTGGACATTTTATGGGAAGGTTTCTCGTCCCCGTGTTCCGTTGATATCTGCCATCCGGATGTCTCGGTTATTGGAGCATGGTCATGAGGGTTATCTTATTTATACTGTAGATGTGACAGAAAAGAAGGAGGAGGTGGGAATAGAGGAGATACCTATAGTTGCTGAGTTTGCCGATGTATTTTCTGATGAGATTCCAGGCTTCCCACCAGCCCTTGAGGTGGAGTTTGGGATTGAGTTGATGCCAGATACTTCCCCTATTTCTCGTACTCCTTACAGAATGGCACCAGCAGAGTTGAGAGAGTTGAAAACCCAGTTGCAGGACTTGCTGGACAAAGGATACATTCGCCCTAGTGTATCGCCTTGGGGTGCACCAGTCTTATTTGTGAGAAAGAAAGATGGAACTATGCGGCTTTGTATCGACTATCGACAGCTGAATAAGGTAACGATTAAGAATAAATATCCCCTCCCTCGTATTGATGATTTGTTTGATCAGTTACAGGGAACCTCAGTATATTCGAAGATTGATTTGAGGTCAGGATATCATCAGATACGAGTTAGAGAGGAGGATATTCAGAAGACAGCATTCAGGACCAGATATGGGCATTACGAGTTTTTAGTTATGCCGTTTGGGTTGACGAATGCTCCAGCTGTGTTCATGAGTTTGATGAATAGGGTATTTCAGCCTTATCTCGATCGATTTTTTATTGTGTTTATTGATGATATATTGATATATTCCAGGAGTGAGGCTGAGCATGCAGGGCACTTGCATTCAATGTTACAGGTGTTGCGAGATAGACAGTTGTATGCCAAACTCAGTAAGTGTGAGTTTTGGTTGGATCGAGTGGTCTTCTTGGGTCATGTTATATCGAGAGATGGGATTTCGGTTGATCCAACGAAGGTCGAAGCCGTGTTACAGTGGTCTGCACCTACATCTGTACCTGAGATTCGTAGTTTCTTGGGTTTAGCAGGTTATTATCGTCGATTTATCGAGGGATTTTCAAAGATTGCTAGGCCTTTGACACAGTTGACTCAGAAAAGTGTGCGATTTCAGTGGTCTGAAGCATGTGAGAGGAGTTTTCAGGAGTTGAAACACCGACTGACGACTGCACCGGTGTTATCAATCCCTACGGAAAACGAGAGGTTTGTTGTTTATACTGAT
The DNA here is from genome assembly GCF_025594145.1 of Primulina tabacum. NCBI lineage: Eukaryota > Viridiplantae > Streptophyta > Magnoliopsida > Lamiales > Gesneriaceae > Primulina > Primulina tabacum. The sequence goes on along the minus strand of NC_134559.1, from coordinate 6,254,956 downwards.
GCATCATTACATGGTTTGGGATGTGTTTTGATGCAGGATCGACATGTTGTGGCATATGCCTCGAGACAGCTGAAACCACACGAAACAAGGTACCATGTGCATGACTTGGAGTTGGCAGCCATTATCTTTGCCTTGAAGATATGGCGACACTATTTATATGGTACCTCGTTTACGATTTATACTGATCATAAGAGCTTGAGATTTTTGTTTACCCAGACAGAGTTGAATATGAGATAGAGACGATGGTTAGATTTGCTGAAGGATTATGATTGGGAGATTGAATATCATCCTGGTCGAGCCAATCTTACAGCTGATGCATTGAGCCGTAAAGTGAGTTGTACTGCAGAGGATGTGAGTCGTTTATTAGCTATGATGATGTCTTGTTGTTCCTTGGGATATGATTTTGATATCTCGACGACTCCTATCCAGGTATCTACCTTATTAGCTGAACCTGATATATATGGTTGTATTCGTGATGCACAGATGACAGACGAGAGAGTTCAGCGATGGAGGGAGTTAGTTTCTCAGAAACAAGATACTCGTTTTAGAGTGGCTGATGATGGCAGTTTGAGGATGAATGATAGATGGGTAGTTCCTGATATATCTGAGTTGCGCCAGGGCCTGTTGCGGTGTGCACATTCTATCCACCCTGGTGGCAAGAAGATGTATAAGGATCTACGCTCTCAGTTTTGGGGGAAGGGAATGAAACGTGATGTGATTGATTTTGTACGTCGATGTCTTAATTGTCAACAGATCAAAGCTGAAAGGAGAAGGCCGGGAGGTGAATTGAGGAGTTTAGAAGTGCCGACTTGGAAATGGGAGCACATATCGATGGATTTTGTGACTCATTTGCCAAGAAGCACTGGAACTATTGATGCTATTTGGGTGATTGTTGATCGATTGACGAAAGTTGCACATTTTATACCCTATAGCATGAGTAGTAGGTACTTGACGATGGCACAGTTGTATATACGAGAGATTGTACGGTTGCATGAGATTCCAGTGTCTATTATTTCTGATAGAGATCCTCGATTTACTTCTCATTTTTGAGAAGGATTGCAGACTGCGATGGGGACAGAGTTGAGATTGAGTACGGCTTATCATCCCCAGACAGATGGTCAGACTGAGCGTACTATTCAGACGCTGGAGGATATGTTGCGTGCTTATGTTATGGATTTTAAATTTGTTTGGCAGTCATCTATTCCATTGGTAGAGTTTGCGTATAACAATAGTTATCAGAGTAGTATTCAGATGGCTCCATTTGAGGCATTGTACGGGAGACGGTGTAGATCTCCGTTATACTGGGATGATGTTGATCGAGCTGCAATTACCGGTCCTGATATGATTCATGAGATGAAACAGAAAGTAAAGTTGATACAGCAACGGTTGAAAGCAGCTCAAGATAGACAGGCCGCCTATGCCAATAAAAGACGAAGACCTTTAGAGTTTCAGCAGGGCGATCGAGTATTTTTGAAAGTTTCTCCTTTTCGTGGCACAGTGCGATTTGGCATGAAAGGAAAGTTGGCACCGAGGTATGTTGGCCCGTATGAGATGTTGCAGCGGATAGGCACTTTGGCTTACCGATTGGCTATACCTCCATCTTTATCTGGTATTCATGATGTGTTTCATGTATCGATGTTGCGGAAGTATGAGCCGGATCCTTCACATGTGTTGGATATTTCTGAGGTTCAGTTAGATCCTGACGTGTCTTATGTTCAGAGACCAGTTTGTATTTTGGATCGATCTGAACGGAAGCTTCGTAGTAAGCTTATACCGATGGTGAAGGTTCAGTGGGAACATAGAGGTGTCGAAGAGGCCACTTGGGAGACAGAGCGGCATATGAGGGAGCTCTACCCCTACTTATTCTGATGATATGACATATCTTTTATTTATGCATGTTATTATTGTTGTTGATTAATTTCGGGGTCGAAATTCATTTAAGGGGGGTAGAAATGTAATGTCTGAAGTAATATCACAAGTTGTTGATTTAGTAATATGAGATTACTAAATAATTAATGATTTTTAAAGAATGAAATATGACATATTTTGGTCATATGAAGTCTAAATGATTTGAAATTTGGATATAACGTAGAAAACTCAAAGATATAGAAGTTTCATGTTTTGAGTTTTGGAAATTTTTATCGTTTGACTGGTCCAAATGGATATACCAATATTAAATATTATATATTATATTAAAATATAATGAGGAAAATTTGAAAAACTTGTTCGAGAATGAATGAATTTCATTCTTTTGACAGTGAGTTACGGAGAGGTGAGAGAGAAATAAGAAATAAGAGTTTTCAGATTTTCTTTTCGATCGTGCGATTTATCGGTTTATCCAATCGACGAACTGACTTCAGTTCTGGGATCGTTGACATGAGGTCTTCGATTTGAGATACATCACAAGCCTCAGGATCAAAGAAATAGCCAGATTGTATATATATTCGATTATCAGGTACGTGTTGACGTACGAGCATATATTGTTATTGTTTAGTATTGATGAATACTATTGTGTTGAACGACGATAAATCACTGGATTTGGGTGATTTGGTATTATATTTGTTGTTTATTATTGTTGATGTTGTTGGTTATCGTTGTTGGGAGACGTCTCGTTGATGTTGTTCGTTCAACGATATTGCTGTCGCCGGTGTTGGGGTGCGACGTATCGTTGATGTTGTTATTCGTTCGACGATATTGCCGTCGCCGGTGTTGGGGTGCGACGTATCGTCGATGTTGTTGTTCGTTCGACGATATTGCTGTCGCCGGTGTTGGGGTGCGACGTATCGTCGATGTTGTTGCATTGTGATGTTGTTGAGGTTGTTGTTGGCCGATTGTCCAGAAACGGCAAAGGGGGTATTTCTATTATGATTTCAATTATATTTTATGTTGTTAATATAACTGTTATGTATTACGATGATGATTGTTGTATATGCTCACCCTTTGAGGGCTGTTTCTGTTGGGCAGGTTACAGGACTATGCGTGAGACATGATAGTGGTGAAGGACTAGGTGTGTCTAGTCAAACAGTCCTGTAGTTAATAGTAAATAGAGACAGTATGGTTCATTGTCTTATTTGAGTTGTATGTGTGTATTTATTATACGGTTTCTGCTACACTGACGTAGATAGTGTGGTGATGGCATTATTTTGTCGTATATGCATTATATTATTACTTCGTCGAAAAGAAAATTTTTATGCATATGACGTCACATGTTGTATGATTACGTGGCGAGGTTTGGGGTGCCACAGTTTGTGTATATATATATATATATGTGTGTGTGTGTGTTTGTGTTTGTGTGTGTGTATAGTGGTAGTTTAAGTAGAGTTTGTGTAACATAGAATCAGGACCATCCTTGTCTGAATAAACAATGGACCATTCCATCTGACGAGGAATTTAATTGATGGTCCACAAGGTCACCAAAAGTTATTAATGTTGTCACATTTATCATCTCTCATCGTTAAAAATTATTAATTTTTGGAGGCAACTATTTTTTTAATAAAAGTTTACAGAGTTTATTAATTAGGGACTTTATATTAAAGATTGTTTTGTTTGTAAGCAGGATAATAATTTTTTAAAAGATATGATGTTTTATAAAATAAAGTTTTATTTTTTAACCTATAACACAAAAATAGCTAGTTTACACTTTTTATTAGCATAAACATCACATATTAATCAATAAGATAAGTGATTGTTTGCAGATTGACTTAAAATAAAGGACAAGACTGTGTAAATTCTAGTAGTACTTCCCCAAAAAATAAGTTGAATATTAAGTATACCTATATATATATATATATATATATATATATATATTTTTACTTGTAAAGAAACACATGAAGGGTGGGGGTGTAATATTTAATATGGAACAAGAAACAACGGCTAAGTTAGAATTTAATGATAAAATCAACCACATTTTTTATTGAAAGTTCACATGAAGAAAAAGAGAAATAAATGGACTTGTCATGTATTTAATAGGGGAAATACTAAAGAGAGATAGTCGGGTGGTTAAAATTATGAGTTCGGAGAGAGGCGTGCATTATTGTTGGTGATGTGTCATATTCTTACCAGATCTGTTTTGTCTTACCTTTGTCAACCATGTCTTCAACAAATACAGTATTACCCATTATGATCCGGTGCCTCTTTATTTACGGTCTACCTAGTCAATGAGATCAAACACCGCGACTTTAGCAACTTGATGCACGACTATCATTCATGCATGATTAACTCAACAAAAACAAATGCATATGTATGTTGCTGGTAAGAAGACAGTGTAAAAATAGTTTTTTCGTTGAAAGATAAAATGAACATTAATAAGTAATATTCTATTTTTAAATTATATATTTTCTTATAAAACATTGCTCTTAATTGCTGCTTTACAAAAAAGAACGGAATTTTCCTCAGTGAGTATTGGATTAAATATATAATTAAATGCTCTTTACACGATTCTTGTTTCCAAACAAATAATGAACATATTTACTGTTAATTACTAGATGGATTTCACGATTATTTTATATATTCGAGGAAGGGTATCGCATAGATTTCATATTGGGGTATTGAATGTCACTGAGCCAAGAAACACAAGATGATTCTTCGATATTTTTGTATATCTATAAAAGTGATATGATCTTTTTGTCAGAAAAAATGAGTTTTGCACTTATTAGAATCTATAAAATAATTCGAACGAACTACGTGTCAAATATAATTATTTCTAATTATCAATTATGATGAATGGGAAATTAATTGAGTTCGAATTTTATCGAGTGAAAAGATCGAATCGAAATAATTATGTATATAATAATATACATTTCAAAAAAAAAAAAATTTGAGCCGTGTGATTTCATGATTTGCGGCGCCTCTTTAGACCTGGCCGAAAGGCCAAGTCTATTGTGATAAAAAATTATGAAGTGATGCATCACTTTATGAAGGCATTTCATCTTTAATAAATATGATCTCATTCATTTGCATTCAACACACCAATTTCTCTTATTCTCCTTTCTCTCTAAGTTTAATTCTATATGTGAGTTTTTTAAGAATTATCGCTTAAAATTGAAATTTTCAATATATAAAATCTCGACTTTGGATTTTCTAAACTTATATTCTTAAATTCGAACTTTGGAATTAAATTCGAGAGTTTCTTCCGGTTTTGATTTTTTTTAGCATTTTTGCAATATTTAAACTATTGGAATTTGATTTTTAAGTTTAATACTTATAATTCGAAATTGAAAAGTATGCATGCCATCTTGATAGTACTCTTAACATTTTCAAGTTTGTGTGGATTTAAAATTTATAGTGCTACTATTTTGAAGCTGTAATCGTTGTATCTTAGGAAACAAATTACCAACAATCGTGAGCACCGAGGCTGTGTAATATCATTCTAAGAAAAAAGAATCAAACTCTCGCATCGACTATTTTTTCATAGCCATTTTGTTCATCTATTTTTATCCTGTGAATTTTCGAGACAATAAAAGAATACTAACCCACACTTTTAAGGCTCTAAATATCCTATCAATACTTTCTACAAGTTTATATATTCTCAAGTACATAAATTTCATTATCAATCATGTCAATAACGTGAGATAGGGATATAACCATTGAGGATTGGATCAAAATAATTAATTAGCTTTTCTTTTATGAAATCCTTTTCAGCATGAGCTTCTCGAATAATAAAATACAGTGGTGTTTGGTATCAATCATTAGTTCTTCTTTTATGTCGATAATTTGGTATATTCCTCTACTTTATCAAGATGTAAATGGCGAATCAACGGTCAATTGGATATAATAAAATTACCAAACATTTTAGGACAATACATGTATATTAAAAAAGGCAAAAACTTGTTTCAGACGGTCTCACGAGTCGTATTTTGTGAGACAGATCTCTTATTTGAGTCATTCATGAAAAAATATTACTTTTTATGCTAAGAGTATTATTTTTTATTGTGAATATCGGTAGGATTGATCCGTCTTAATGATAGATCACATCTACTCATATTCAAATAGTGCCCCATTCATATGATAAGAGCAAGAAAAGAAAGAGGCAAAACTAACAAATCAGGTAAGTTGTATTTTATTTATAATGCTCTATATTTATTATTTGTTTTACTAACCAATTTTTTTTTATGTTATTTTGTTTTTATTCAATAACATTTGAATAAAAGAAAATGATAAAGTTTATTAGAAGTAAATAATGTCTCACCTCCACAATATCTCAAGAATAAGTTTCTTGTGAGACGGTCTCACGAATTTTTATCTGTGAGACGGGTCAATTCTATCGACATTTACAATAAAAAGTAATACTCTTAGCATAAAAAGTAATAATTTTTTATTGATGATTCAAATAAGAGACCCGTCTCACAAAATACGACCCGTGTGACCGTCTCACACAAGTTTTTATCATATCTCAATGTATCATCATCGCAATATACTACTAGTCATCCTTTTCAAGCTCCAATTCTACGTCCAAATTCAAATTCAAATCCAAATCTAAAATTTTAGACATTTAAACACACAGTAAGTGAATTAATTTATTAGGTTTTTGCGAAGATTAATTATAGTTAGGATAGAGGACAAAAAGATTTAAAGAAAAGAAATTGAAAAATATTTAAATCAAAATGACACGTGTCAAATTATGTATGGCTTATCGTTTTTGGTCGAAGGAACCTCGATCTAGCTTCAATTTAGTTCTTAGCTCTGCTAACTGTTAAGATCTGTTTCTCGTTTGGGCGAATCTAGAAACAAGAAACTTCGAGGATCGAGAAATGTCGTCGCCTTGCGCAACCCTTTGCGAAATCCTGTTCGCGGTCCTCCTCCCGCCGCTCGGCGTTTGCCTCCGATATGGATGCTGCACCGTAAGTTTTCGTACCTTCAATTCGTTGGACGAAAAGAATTACGTTGATCCAATTTGCGCTTTTACTGACGGAGACCCTTGTTTGAACAGGTGGAGTTCTTGATTTGCTTGGTTCTGACAATTTTAGGGTACATTCCCGGGATAATTTACGCACTCTACGCGATTCTTTGCGTCGATCCCGATAGGTTCCGTAATGAAGACCAATATCAGCAGCTTGCTTAGTACATTGGCCCTCTTCTTCTTCGGGTGGTCTGATGTTGTTTGTTATATTTATGTATTGCTGTGTTATTTATTGTTGGAATTTGTGGTTTGCAAACGATTATGTTATTCTGGATTTATCGGAATAGTTGTGGATTTTGATGTTGCGCTTCTTCTGTTTTACGTTTGTGATACTTTTTCATGATCAATTCATGATATTGAATTGGTGAATTTGGTTTTACTCATCGTTTCAGTGTTTTCTCTCAGACTCTCTTACTTCCTCAAAGTTTTATCTTTTGCTTATATCTGAGCAGTCGGTGAACCCTTCAGCTAACCGAAACTCGAGTTGATAAGCTCAATCTTGAAATTGCTAATTTTTTGCACTGATTTGGAACAAGTCACTAAAACCGAAGAATTGCTATCTAGCAAGTTTGAAATGAAACACATGGGTGACGCAAATGTTATACTAGGAATAACAATTGTGCAAATGTTGTCCTAGGAATCACAATTGTAAGGGATCGAGAATCAATCCAACTCTCTCAGTTTCATTACATAGAGAAAATTCTCAAGAGGTTCAATCATTTCGAATGCAAGACTGCCTCAACTCCTATGGATCCCAAGATTAATAATTATGTCAAGAACTGTAGTAATTAAGTATCTCAGTTGGAGTATTCTCAAGTTGTTGGGAGTCTAATGTATGCAATGACTTGCACAAGACCTGATATAGCTTGTGTTATTGGTGTGTTGAGTAGGTACACGAGCAATCCAAATAAGCAACATTAGTTGGGAATAACTAAGATACTTAGGTATCTTGAAGGCACAAAAGACTATAGCCTACGATATTGTGGGTATCCTTCTGTTCTTAAAGGATTCTCAGATTTTAGTTTGATAACTGACAAAGATGACTTCTCGTCCACAGGTGGTTATATCTTTATGTTTGGTAGAGGAGCAATTTCTCGGGGTTCTAATAAGCAAGCATGTATAACAGACTCCACCACGACATCTGAATTCGTAGCTTTAGCATCAACTAGAAAGGAAGCCGAATGGCTTCGAATTTTACTTCTTGAAATTCCAATGTGGCCCAAACCAATGGCATCGATAACTATTCATTGTGATGGTACGTCTACACCAGCAAAAGCTTACAGCGAAGTGTACAATGGTAAATCAAGGCACATTAGATTGATACATAGTAAGAAGCTTGATTAAAGAATAATTACAATTGATTTTGTACCATCAAAAGAATATCTAGCAAATCCTTTGACAAAGGGCTGAGTAGAGAAATGGTGCTGCGAAAATCGAGAGGGATGAGACTAAAGTCCAACCAATAAAATCACTAACAATGGAAACCTCAATACAACGCTAGATATAACTTGTAGTCTTGAATTCAATGAGTGAAAGTACTTCATTTTAGTGATCTGAACACTGCGATGTCATCCCGAAAGTTGAGTAGTGTTGGTAGTCCTGCCAGTAGTTAAAGGGCGAATATTTTTCTTAGCAAGTCTTGTTAAATGCCACATATGACAGGGGCATTAAGAACTTTCCTATAGAGTGTTGGATTTAAGTTATCCACAAAGTTTCATTGACTAGACTTTGTAAACACTCACGAAAGGATAGAGATACGAGACCTAATGTATCATTTGTGATGAAGTAAAGTTTTAAATTTAAGTGTATTGGTTTATGTGGTTATTCTTATGTACGGGTGGTTCAAAGCTTGTCTACTTATCTATATTGAGTAATTATAAATAACCTTTACTAAGATAATGGTTCAATCGAAATATACCATTATTGATTCATGAATTCTCAATAATATTCGGTGATTCTTTGAAGGCATTTCAATATATAGAAAATGGCGAGGGATGGTTAGATATGTTCACATATATTGAAAAGGTGTGTATGAAAAGTTGTATTTGTATTGAAATAATATATTTTCAAAAGTAATTGTTGCACCTTTTCTAAAAGGTCATATTTTGAAAAGTTGCAATGTTTAATTCATCAATTATTGAAGTCTATAAAAGTGTCAACTTGAGTCAGATTTGCTGCATAAAATCTTTCTACAAGGCTTGAATATTGTTGCAAGAAACTGTCTTACGTATCTTGTGTCTAGAAAATTCAAAATGCATTGTTTCTTTTAGTTTCTTCATCTTACCCTACATGAGAGTTGCTCTGATTTATTTGCACAAGATAGAGAGCAAATAAAGCCCGAAGGCAAGTGTAAATCCTACACGATTTGAAGCTGACTTCGTGCCTCAGAATTCTCCGCTACTTGCTCTTTAACCCAACATATATCTGAGCAGTCGGTGAACCCTTCAGCTAACTGAAACTCGAGTTGATGAGCTCAATCTTGAAATTGCATAAGTTTGGGTGTATTTGGTGATATTTATGGTAAATATTTCCTTGGAAATGCATTTCCAGAAGTCGAGTTGGGGAGTGTGATCCATCTTTCTTTGTTTGGCCATTTTTTTATGTACTTACTGGTAAATATTTTCTTAGAAATGCATTCCTAGCTTTGGGTAATGTGATTTACAACTCGATATACTTTGAAAAGAAACACGTTTTTACCGTGCATATGAGATTATGTCATGCTGGATAACTGTTGGGATATTTGCTTTATTAATATTATGTGGTTATTTTTAAAAGTTTGAAAAAACCAATACAACATAGGATTATTTTAAGACAGATGAAAAGCTGAATTCAAAATAATGATTGTATGGGTGAATACAAAAATGAAATGAAAATATGGGAAATTTGTAAAATTATGTGGCCAGAAAGTTAAACATGTCTTTTGATTTCCAGTGAGATCTGTTGCTATGGGATGATTATTTTGGATTGTGTTTCGGTTACTAAGACATCAAATATGGTGCTTGGATTGTCATATTGTTCAAAAAACATTACCATGTGATGATAACTGCTAGATGTTACCATAGTTATTAGAAGCACAGAGTGTGCCATAAGGTGCATAGGTATCATGGAGTTTAGGCCTAGGTGCTATGAGCCTTATTGAAGTGAGGCGCCACCGATCGTAATATCCTAGTTTCATAACATGGAGAGGCCCTCTGAGAATATAAAGCGCACCGAGGCTTGGGGCTTCATGGTTAATGTGTACGTGCTTCATTGCAACGGAAGTCTCGCTGTGTCCTGAGCCTAGACGCTTTTTTCGCGGGCTTTTATCATCTATGGATGTAACATAATTCTTTGAGATGAAATATTCCAAGGATATATATCGAGATTCGTTCTGTCATGACTATTCGAGGATATCTATATATATCGAGCTTGTATGTTTCTTCTCCTGCAATTCAACCTTGCCGCTTTGATTTCTATTCGAGGATATATATGGAGCTTCGTTCTGCACTAGAGAACATCATGCTCTTTACCCATATCACTAGGATCTTGAGACCTCACCCTGACTTGATCGAGTATTTCAACATAAAGTTTGAAATGAAGTCCAAATGATCGCTTGTCTTAACACTTAGAAGCAAAACTACTCGGAGACTCCTCTATTTATTTGGACTAAGATCATATAGATTCACATGGACGTTTTGGGATAGCTTCCAAGAGGATTTGGAACCACGCCTAGCAATAAGCATAATTTATCATCCACGGTTTGTCCAAATATACCAATCAAGTCTTAGAGTATCTTTTATAAGACGATCTCACGAATTTTTATATATGAGACAGATTGATCTTACCGATATTCACAATAAAAGTAATATTGTTAGCATAAAATGTAATACTTTTTTATGGACGACCCAAATAAGAGATTCGTCTCACAAAATACGACCCGTGAGATCGTTTCACACAAGTTTTTGCCTAGGTCTTAAATGACATGTTACTTGGCGGTGTATTTTTTTACTGATTGGTAAAAACGAAACTTCTCGTATAACAACAGCTTTCAGATGAGCATTCATGGACGACTTCTAATATAACAACAGTTACCAGACGAGCAATAACACGACTCCGTTTGAGAACTTGGGATGAGGTGGGTGAATGAGGATGAATTTCAAGTTTTTTATATATATTTGTATCATATTTTTAGAAAAAGATATTTTGTGTCTAGCTTAATTCTTTGTGATTCGTCTATTCATATTCTAAATAATTTTAAATTTTCATTGCTTGTTGAAGCTATCTATCGAAAAACTCGAACATTAAAAAGGGTATTTGAGAAAATAACTTTAATCAAATTTTATTTTTAAAATACCAATTGTTTATATTGATTTATTAGCTGAACTAAATATGAAAAAAAGTTCAGACGACAGGTGATTGATTATAAAATTGCGAGGAGGTTCGTAATCGTACGCGATCAACACCCCGATGGAAGACGGCAGACTCGTCGGTGATTGGGCGGAGTTAACGGAGGAGTGCCTCCTCAACATCCTCTCTCGACTCTCTCTAGAAGACCGATGGAGAGGCGTGATGCGAGTCTGCAAGCCGTGGCATCTAGCCTGCAAAGATCCGTGCCTCAACTCGGTGCTCGATCTCCATTCTCACTTCGATTCCGCCACTGACTTGCCGCGGTTCTGGACCCCCGAATTTGAGCGAAGAATCGATAATATGCTCCGATCCGTAGTTTCTTGGGGCGGAGCCTCCCTTACGGAAATTCGCCTCAGTCATTGCTCCACCCGTTCTCTGTCTTTGGTTGCTGAAAGGTATATATGTTTACATGTTTTTTTCTTTACCAATTTTTTTGAATTATCCCCGCGTTTGATTGGATCGCAGATGATTAGAAGTCGGTCAATATGAGTATTAGGAAATCGTTATTTTCTTCTGTGTTTGTGGTTTAACTAAATTTTAGATCATCTCCTAGCATGATATGCAGGGAAGTATTACCAATCTTGGGGGTTGAAAGCTTTCAAGTTTCAATTGTGGCTCTTCCTGTAAATATGTAAAATACAAAAAAAGAAGCATGATTGATTTATCACATTCTTGTTTGTCCTTGAATCTTTTCCAGGTGCCCGAATCTTGAAGTTCTTTCTATCAGGAGCTCTCCTCATGTCTCAGATGAAATTATGGCTGAAATAGCATCCGGATGCCACAAAATCAAGGAACTAGATGTCAGCTATTGCCATGAAATATCTCACAAGTCTTTGGCTACAATAGGATCACATTGTTCAAATATAAAAATTCTAAGGCGGAATTCAATGAATTGGCTGGACCCTTCCCAGCATAAAGGAATAGTCCCAAAAGAGTATCTGAATGCCTGCCCGCAAGACGGAGATTCAGAAGCTGCTGCCATCTCAAAATATATGCCTCATCTTTTGCATCTTGAACTTAGCTTCTCAAAGTTGACAGCCAGAGGCCTTGCTTTGATCACTAAAGGGTGTGGAAATCTGGAATACATTGATCTATCTGGATGTGCAAATGTGACCATTCGGGATGTTGTAAATCTGACATCTAATCTGAAGAACTTGAAACATATCAAGAAGCCCAGCTTCTACATCCCAAGGTCCACAGGTTCATATCGAAAGATATGGTCATTGGAACTTGTATGATGAGCGATTTCAAACAGATGTGTTCAGAATTTGATCCAACGGGGAAAATAATGGAAGGATTTCCATGGTGTTACCGCCGAGCTGCTGGCGCAACGAGTTACATGACTGGGACATGTGTAATATAATTCCATTTGTACCTCTGCTTTGTTGAATGCTGTTCCTTTAGTTAGTGTGATTTGTGTAATCAACTTTACTTGTTCTGTTTTCCTGGGGAAATGACCTTGTGAATAATCATTTCAGCTGTGATTACTCATTTTTCCTTTATTTTTATTTTTTGATGTGTTATGCTTTTTAGCAGGTATAACAAACTGAATCGAACCGAAAACTACTATTTTTAATTTGGGTTTGAGCTCGTACTTTAATGCTGCCAAAGATGAAAAATGAATTGATTTGAGCTCGATTTTCTCAAGTTCATTTTCATGGATGAACTTTATCACATAAATCTTAAATTTATCAATTTGTCAAAAACAGGTTTCTTTACAAATTTTTGAAGTTTAATTTTGTAGTACTCTCTTCTTTTGTTGACATTCTACTAGATATGCTAGTATACAAGTCAGTTTTATTGGTACTAAAGAGTATTACAAGATGGTTGGCTAGTGGGTCGTAAAAGATTGATGCAGATCTTAACCAATCTGCTGGGACAAGATCAACGAGAGAATTTTAATAAGACCGATGTAAGAGATACAAGACAATACCAACAGATACAAATGCACCTCTCTGTACTCATATGCCTAACAGTCTAACTCATTAACACTTAAATAGGTGCATCATGCACTGCCACAGTATAAAGAAATAAACTGTGCCTACTAAAAGCTATAGGTTTTGGTCTAGTGATATGCGCTTTATCCTAACAATGGGTATCAGAGCTAGGTCATGGGTTCAAGGCTCCCAAGAAGTAGGGAAATGTTGGATTAAATTTGCATGAGTGATAGTATTATTAGGATGAGTAATCTCATGAGAAGTTCTACTACGTCAAGTTTTCGACGTTGTGCCGCTTGATCTTGTCGGCTAAGTGGACTGTGAAATAGTAATGTCAGATTTTAATTGGTAATAATATGTCTGATAGGGACATGACCAACAGTAAAAAAATTATATTTAAGAGATATAAAACAACACCAACAATAGACATGAACATCCCGGGACTCGTAGATCTAAAAACCCGACATATTAGCACTCAAGTAGGTACACTCCATGCTACCAGAGTATAAAAAATAAAATTATGTCTTGGTTAAACTATAATTTTTTGTTCAGTGGTAAGCACTTGATGCTAATAAAAATTAGATATAGCTGCTACTTCTTTATGAATATAGATTTCGAGCTAGAAGTCCTAAACTCAAGCGGAACCATTTAATCTTCAAGAATCTAGTTGCACTCCATAGAAGTTCAAATCCTTAAGTACTAAAGCTATAGAAACCCTAAAAACATACAAATGGAAAATTTTTTTTGCATGAATTTAATTTAAAAGTCTACCAAAATGTATTTTAAAAATATTAATTAGAATCCGAGGATAATATTTTTAGGTTTAAAATATATATTTTTATTAAAAATAAATAAAGAGTTGGATCCTTGCAATATCACTTGTATTTTTTTATTTTGAAAAAAAAAAGTTCGAATTCGAGCAATAATTCCTCAGATTCTTTTTAATTATTAAAAAAAATAAAATTGTGTATACATATTTTATTTCCAACAACTTGAAATCCGAGAAATCTTTTCTTAGATACCAAGTTTTATTCTTTTTTTAGGTGACCCAGTCAAATTTGAACCGATTTACCCAAAAAATAAAAAAAAAAATATTTTCTGATCAAATCCGAGGAAGGATTGTTCGGATTTTAGTTGAATCCGAGCTTTTATCCCTCGGATTGTTATAAATCGGTAAATTCTCTCTATTTGTCGCATTTCAATAAATTAATTTAATTTTATAATATTTATTTTTTATTTTTTAAAAACATCTTGCTATATATTTGTAATTTTTTCCTTATTTTGTATGTATAGATAAACAATTTTTATATTTTATTTCTAATTTTGTCCTTTCAAAAAGGATCATCCGATGCTGAGATTATTCAGTAATTGTAAAAGAGTCGTAATATAATATTCTTTCATGCGAGACCATGAAATGAAATGTTGATCAGTCTTGAAATATTTAATATATTTGTAAGCAAATTTTGTGTTGTTGAACTAGACCTTAGCTTACATTGCACATTGTACCACTGAATTGTACTATTGAGAAAGTCATGACTCAGTCAATCAATCCTACCGATATTCACAATAAAAAATAATATTTTTTCATAGTTGACCCAAATAAAAAATCTGTATCACAAAATACGATCCGTAAGACTGTCTCACACAAGTTTTTGATTATATAAAATTGTTAGTAGCAGCATATTATGAACCACAAATGTAACAAGTCATCAAAATTTATAACAAATTCAAAACTAATCAAATACAAGTACTGAAGGACCGATCAGTCTCAAGCAACCACGGCCTGTGATCTGCCACTTTAACAACCAAAAATCTTTTTACAGGTTCTAATTCTTTCACTATTATGGCATCTTGAACAAAAAGATGAAATTAAATATACAGTCTCTCACAGCTCCACCTCCACCTCCACCTCCGACTTATTGCTCAACATATTATGTGTCATTAGCACATACTGTGGGTGGTGAGGAAAAGCACATTGCCTCAAGGAGGGGTAAAAAGTCTCCAGCAACTGAGTGAGCTCTAAAATAAGCTCTCGCAGTCAGCAACATCCGAAAACTGCGAATCCAACAGCTCGTTGCCAGCAGGGTCAGATTTAATGATCTTTATTATAGCAGCGAATACGGTTTTTTGGAGAAAATCATCACTCGCCTTTGTCAGAATCTCCCTCACGACCTTAAAGTCTAATCCTCCCGCTATAACAAGTTTCCCGACAATCTCACCAAAATTAGCTGGTGCTTTTGGTACATCAATGGCTAGATCATCCAGTGAAGTAGCGTAGACGAGGCATCCACCACTGATATCCATAGCACTAACAACATTTTTGGCGTACAGGTACTCCAATAATTTGGAGACTGGCTCCACGCAAGGTGGGTTTTTCTCCAATCCAAGGGAGATGGCCACTTCGACGAATTCAGGATGACAAGGAGATTTCAATTCTTGTACACATTGAAGTGCTTCGTCCAAATCTCCGATACTAAAGTATTCCTCCAGAAGAGAAACCGTTTCCTTCTTGAGATCATCTTTTGATTTGGCAAATGGTAGCCATTGGTTTGCCAGTAACTGGGGCCACAGATGGAGCAGTAGGAGCCAGTCTGTTTGGAGCAGTCACATGAGATCCAGGGTCCATACCATATCCTCCATAGCTAGACGGGCAAGTAAGAGATGCACCATTTCCCTGCAAGAGGGCACTAGTTTTGCCACCTGTTAAACCTCCAGTACCTTGAGGTAAAAGTGGCTGGTTCACTGAAGGGGATTTCCCAATTGACGGCTGAACACGCCCAGCAGCCTGAATGGTTGAGCCATCACATCTAGACATGGATCGAGACCTAGGAACTTCCCAGTTTCCATTTTCTATTCCTGGCATCCCAGGCATCTTCCTTCCTGGCATCCCAGGCATCATACCACCGGAACCAGGGCGATTCATTGGGAATCCAGTGGGAGAAATGCTCCCTTGATCCCCAGAAGCAACAGCTCGACTGTTTCTAATTGTAGCACCTGGACGTAGCCCCAGATTTTTCTCAGCCTCTGAGTGGATCTCCGGTAATTTTTTTGGCTTTCACCTGGTAAATCAAAAGAATAAACCACAAGAACTTAGGAAGGAGAACAGTACGAAAAGTGGCAGTAAAAAGCAGTTATGTTCACCTCTTCTCGGCGTGGAACCCAATTATTGGCACGCAGATCCAGGACATCACGAATCATGAATCTCAGTCGTGAGGCAAGCTGAGAATTTGTTGACAACTCCTTCAAGCGATTGAAATATACATCATTGATGCGCTTTGATTTTTGGTTGTCACTGAGCTGTTTACCAATGGTGTTGAAGAACTGACATATGGCCTCAACATTCTCCTCCGCGGGACAACTCTTGGTATCATGCCCCAGTAGGTCCTGCTCAAGAAAATTTCATGCTATTATACCAGCATGCAAATAATAAAAGACGGATAGACAAATTCAGACTGATAGACCTACAAGCAGATAAATAGATAGATAATGTGTGAGAGATTGAACCTGAACAATGTGGTGAACTATTTTCTCAGGAACCATCTTCTGCTTCAGAAGTTCTCCAATTAGACGGAAGTTTCCAAGCGTACGCAGTTTGAGTAACCTCTCTTTATCTATTCGTTCCGATTCTTGCTCAGGAGCAGTCATCTGCGCAAGCTCTTCCATCAATTTTTCAGCGCCTTCAAATGCCTCCTGGCAGTTATTCAAGAGAACGCGCTTAAAAGTAATGTCTTTCCCACCGATCTCATCCGATGGAAATGGAGGGAGCTTTTCATTTAGATTTGAACACAGCAACGCATACATATGGCAAAATGTTGGCTCCAGCACAGCTTTGTCAAATATCAAGGAGATAACTCCCTAAAAGCAAGAAAAGAAATACAACATAAGCTTACATGAAAAGGCACAAAAACAGACATGATTATTAGAAGACATTATACCAGCAAATTAAAAGTACATAAAAAACATAGTTTAATACTGACATCAAAAACATTTAGTACCTTCAAAATATCAGTTGAAGTAATCCCAGAGTCAATCAATTGATCCTTCAGAAGATCAAATTTCTCAGGAGTCAGCTTATTCAAGATGCTGCAAAATATACGAGGATCGGCAAAATTTTTAAGATAAGAAGGTTAATGCCATCAAAGACTAGAATTTATGGTAGAAATCTATCTGAAAATACACAAAGTTCATATCAGCTAGTAATTAATAAATAACAAACTTTTTACATTTCATTATTTTATATGTTGCACAAAAAATTTAAAGGAACCTGATGTCAACAGCAAAAAGTGCAAAAATCACATCAGAATAAGCATATTGGTTTATGATTCAGAACCTGAGTGACAATCAGAAAAATTATTGAAGGTAGGAAGTTAACACATGAAGGTATTCTATATGCATTACACGTGGCAGGTAAAAATGGAGATTAATTACCCCTTCACTGTTTTTAAAACAAGCTCTTTTTCAGAAAGGTTCCCCCTTCTAGCAGACCATGGTACCTCAGCCTTGATAAGAGCGGGTGCAATCTGTTTCATAAGCCACACATGAAATAAACAAAATGATTTGAAGCAATAGATTGCATGGTGGTATATGACAGCTTACAACCCTCCAACATATTACAGATGCTCAAAACTTTATGTAAGACCATGGTACCTCAGCCTTAATAGGCAAATATTACAGAAATACCTTAAATAACATTTCCAAGCAGACATAATCAGATGCTCAAAACTTTATGTAAGACCAGCAAAAGTAATAGAGAAACATCATCAACAGAGTAATTTAAAGCGTTCACTAAAAGGGACGGCCATTAGAACTTAATATCAAAAGTTGAATTTTTGAACAAGTGCAATACTTTAAAGATTACCACACTGACATATGGACAAGAACGAAGTGTAAAAAACGAAAGGGAAATGAAAACTGAGCTTTTGGATAGCAATTTAGCCAATGGTATTGAAAAAAGCTTAAAGAACCCAACAGGTAATCGCTTTCAGTTAATGGAGTTCATGCGAGGGCAGCATAGAATTAATTCCCATATATGAAAAAGCACATTTACAATGGAAGGGACACAAATGTTATACATAAAATATTCAGATGAATATGTATTGCTCTTTCTGATAGAATGGTTCCGATGAACTAAAATAGAAAAAACATACGAGAAACGACATACATCAGCATTTCATAAACCCTATTTTCAGAGTCTTAAAGTGAGATAGCAAGATATACGTAATAACACTTCATATCCATCTCCAGCACAAACTAGCAGAAGAGTAAAAAAATAGACACGAAAAACCGCACAGATTGGCACAACATAGAAGATAAATAAACACGAATCCTGAATAACTATTAACTAATACGAACTCTTATCTTGTTTGTTACTGCACGAATGCTAAAGCTTATTTGGCAAACAAATTTAAAAAGGACCCAAAAACAGCAAGATAATATATCTAGTGCAATTTTAATGAAAATACACTACCCTTTGGTTGGAAGCGATTTGTGCTTTTGAAAACTGTGAGTTCAGCTGCTCTTGCTTATATTGGTTCACACCTTGTTGCCGAGGGTCAAAATGGCCGCCAAAGTCTTTCTCTTTCGTTGCCTCCCAGGATCTCTCATCAGTAGGCAATGAAAATTGTGCAGAAGGATTACGCCAGACACGATCGTCTGGCTCAGAATATCGACTTTGAACCTGATTTGGGAGCTGCAAAGAGGATAATTTCTATTAATTATCATCAAAACCATAAAATAAGAAACTAAACAGACTCAAATAAAGCCCAAAGAAGGACAAACTCAATTACGCTGTTTTCTTCTCGAATCCAACTTGGATCTGCACCAAAAAATTCAGAATCAACTTCTTGTTTGACTTTCAGAATATCTTCTGGAATGTTCATCACCTATATAAAAGCAATCAAACACGTGAAATAGATTAAGATCCGTGCCATGGCTGGAGCCAGATATCAACTGCAAGTAAATAAAAGTTCAGAAGGTATCATTAAAGCATTTCTACAAATGAAGAGGTTAAGCTACACTTAAAGTAATTATTACTAAAGAAAAATGCAGGTTCATATTTAATGATTGTTCGGGCTTCTAAAGTAAACTCCACAAATTATGCAGTTTTCATCCGTAAAAAGATTCAAATGGCCCACCGAAACTGTAAAATTAAATATCATATATATGTACAAAAAAATTAGTTACATAACGGATCGAGTTGATTTCGAAGTAATACTCATAAGCATACCAGAATTATGCAAAAGAAATCCAGAAAAAATGCGTACTGTTATACACACAAAGGACAGCATCACAAATGAGGAGATCATAAATAAACCTTACCTCCCTTAACTGCAGTAGCTGGTCTTTCGTATATTGGATCCGTTCACGGCCATCAAATTGAGACTTTCCTGTCTATTATAAATTCAAATAGAGTTTGAACACTTGCATATAACTGGTAAACAGTTACTGAAAAATTAATTAATAACAAATAACAACAGATTCAAAAAGCATCGAGATACTGGGAATCTATTTGAGCAGAATAACGACAAATACTCGACCAAAAGTAATTGCACATGTATTATGTATAACAAGGTTTCAATAATATTGAATTTTGTCACATATTCGCATAAAACCAATATTTTATCTGCACTATCAAGTGTCAAGAATGAGAAATCGACCTCAATCGCATCCGAGTCACCTCCCATGTTTGTGAAACAGGATATCCATGTAAAGATCTTTACTTTCTATAATCAAAACTTTAATCATTCACTTAACTACCCAAACTCGTGTTTTTGTTTTTTTCCTATAATGAGACTTAATCCCATGGAAATTAAAGCACGCGCATCTAATGATTTCTTCACGGACTGCACAATTTAGAAACTCACAGAATACATTCGATACAACAAGCTTGACATATGAACATACACACAAAAACAAGAAGCTGAACACATAAATGCTCTGTAAATTTGAAAAAAAAATAAACATCAGCGATTCTCAAAAGAGAGATTCAGGGAAAAAATAAACAAATAAAAACACTGGATCTGAACTACCTTGAAGAGAGGGAATGAAGTTGCAGGGATACCACCATGAACACGCAGCAGCGGGAGATCAGAATTGGCCGCCGTTGATGAATCGAAGCGCGACCCGAATACCCTGATTCCGCCGCGACTGCCACCACCTGGTCTCAAGCTCAACATCGACTGATCAGACTGCATAACTCCTAAACCAACAGGAAAAAGAAAATCTCCACCGTCCAATCAAGCACAAGCTTTCTTGCAATAATCCTGATCTATCTCCTGTACGAAAACATGCAAGATAGAAAGAGATGGATATCAAATGAGAAAGAGAGAGAATTAGGGTTTCTCCTTCTAATGGTGAGAAGGAGAAGAAGAAGAAGATAGATAGGATGATGCCTTATGTATAAATATATTTTGAGAGAGAAAAACCTTATTTTCATGAGTAATCAGGAAAATATTGTTAAATTCAAACATAAATTTATATTATTTTTTTATATTAAAATTATTTAATTTATAATTATATTATATTAATAAAATATTAAATATCTCGAACAGCTAACGAACTATCGAACAAAATAATTTGAGATCGAGTTCATGTTAAAAAAAAATGTTTAAACATATTCGAGTTCAGCTCGAAATCGATAAGCTCAAATATAAATCAAATATTTTTCGAGTCGAACTAAATTAAACGTCCGAAAATATATAAGAGACTAGATGGAGCTTAGTTTAGGGGGTGCAATTGTGCGCTTTTCGAGCCAAATGTAAATAAATCGAAACTCTTTGTGAGCTTTTTGATCCTAAACTAAGCTCCATCTAATCTCTTATAGTTTTTATACTTAATTTAGTTATATTTATTTTTATTCTTCAAAATCCTAGGTACTTATTGTCCATCATCAATGAGATATCTAATTACAATTAAGCAGATTTTTTTTAAAAAAAATAATTCTAAAAGGATTTCTATTTTTTATTTTTGAGTTAAAAGAAAAAAATTGCTATAATTGAATATTTAACTTAAAATATCGTCTCAAACTGGATATATTAATATATATCAACTATAAATATTAATTTATGTGAAAAATATAAAGTTAGGTAAGAATTTGTATGAGACGGTCTCACGGGTCGTATTTTGTAAGACATATATCTTATTTGGGTCATCCATAAAAAAATATTATTTTTATTGTGAATATCGGTAGAGTTGACCCGTCTCACAGATAAAGATTTGTGAGACCGTCTCACAAAAAAACTGCTCATAATTGGTAGAAATATATTTTTCAAAACTAAAAATATGATATTTTAACATTTTAAAAGAGTTCAGTTTAAGTATTTACACTCAAGTTCTTACACTTGTGGTGTAAAATAATACTTCTCCAGTATTGATGATCTATTCTGAATTGAATTGTAAAATTATACAGGAAATTTTTTGAAATTAATACTCGAAAAATTAATATTTCCCTAAAATAATATTGTTAATCTACCTATTATTTTAGCCTTTTTAATAACAAAAGACAAAACTTGTGAGACGATCTCACGGATCATATTTTGTTAAACAGATTTTTATTTGAGTCATCCATGAAAAAAAATTACTTTTTATGCTAAGAATATTACTTTATATTGTGAATATATGTAGGGTTGATCCGTATCACATATAAAGATTCGTGAGACCGTATCACAAGAGACGTCGTTTAAATGTGCCATTTTCCTACAAATAATTTTTTAAGATTCTTGCGAGACTAAAAACTGAGAATTAACAGACTCCCAAGTAAGACTAACCATTGCACTCCCACAACGTATTCGAAAACACCACCCACACAAAAAGAAACACAATCTTACCTCACAATAACTCAACAAAACTAAAATTACTACCACCAAACCATCACTCGTAACATATAGCCTTTTTCAAGAACAAAAGCCTCAATCAACCTCTTCGATCTTCGGTCCGCCGTCGCCACCCGAGCCGGCAGCACCCGGAATGTCACCACCCATAGGCACATCTCCACCACCTTGATACATCCTAGAAATGATGGGATTGCAAACATTCTCCAATTCCTTCAACCTGTGCTCGAGCTCCTCGACCTCGGCCAACTGATTCCTATCCAACCACTCTATCGTCTCCTTCACTGCCTTCTCGATCGTCTCCTTGTCGCCGGAGCTCAATTTAGACGCGAATTTCTCGTCCCTCACCGTGTTCCTCATGTTATATGAGTAATTCTCAAGCGAGTTCTTGGCCTCGACTTTCTTCTTCACTTCCTCGTCCTCTGCCTTGTACCTCTCTGCATCCTGCACCATTTTTTCTATCTCTTCCTTGCTCAATCTACCCTTATCATTCGTGATCGTGATCTTGTTCTTCACGCCCACTGTTTTATCCTCTGCTGCCACGTTTAGTATACCGTTGGCATCGATGTCGAATGTCACGTTGATCTGTGGGACACCTCTAGGCGCAGGAGGGATACCGGATAGCTCGAATTTCCCAAGAAGATTGTTGTCTCTAGTCCTTGCCCTTTCGCCTTCATACACTTGGATCAACACACCGGGTTGACTATCCGAATAGGTCGAGAAAATCTGCTCTTTCTTGGTGGGAATTGTTGTGTTCCTTGGGATCAAAACAGTCATCACCCCACCTGCAGTTTCAAGGCCGAGGCTCAACGGCGCCACATCGAGCAGCAACAGTTCTTGAACCTTCTCATCGCCTTCTCCCGTCAAGATCGCAGCCTGCACCGCTGCACCATATGCCACCGCTTCGTCGGGATTAATACTCTTGCAAAGCTCCTTCCCATTGAAAAAATCTTGCAACAGTTGCTGAACTTTCGGAATCCTAGTCGATCCACCCACCAGCACAACCTCGTGAACTTGAGACTTGTCAATCTTGGCATCCCTCAAACACTTCTCCACAGGCTCCATACACTTCAAGAACAGATCCATACACAATTCCTCGAACCTCGCCCTCGTAATCGTCGCATAAAAATCGATCCCTTCGAACAAAGAATCGACCTCAATTGTCGTCTGTGTCGTGGAAGATAGAGTCCTCTTCGCCCTCTCGCACGCAGTCCTCAATCTCCTCAACGCCCTCGCATTACCACTAATATCCTTCTTATTCTTCCTTCTAAACTCCGCAACAAAATGATTCACCAGCCTGTTATCAAAATCCTCCCCTCCCAAATGAGTATCCCCAGCAGTAGCTTTCACCTCAAAGATCCCTTCCTCAATAGTCAACAGAGAAACATCAAAAGTCCCGCCTCCCAGATCAAAAACAAGTATGTTCTGCTCACCCACCCTCGACTCCTTCTTGTCCAAACCGTACGCTATAGCAGCAGCCGTAGGTTCATTGATGATCCTCAGAACATTCAGACCAGATATCGACCCAGCATCCTTCGTCGCCTGCCTTTGAGAATCATTGAAATATGCAGGAACATGTGACGACCGCGTTCTTTATCTGATACCCCAGGAAGGATTCCGCGGTCTCCTTCATCTTCACCAGCACCATAGACGAAATCTCCTCTGCAGAAAACTTCTTTTCCTCCCCCTTATACGCAACAATAATCATGGGCTTCTCTCCAGGCCCCGCGACCACCTTAAAAGGCCACAGTTTCATGTCGTTCTGCACCGACGGGTCGCTGACCCGACGGCCGATGAGACGTTTAGCGTCGAAAACAGTGTTGTGCGGGTTCATGGCCACCTGATTCTTGGCCGCGTCGCCGATCAGCCGCTCTGTGTCGGTGAAAGCGACGTAAGAAGGAGTCGTCCTGTTGCCTTGGTCATTCGGGATGATCTCCACGCGGTCGTTTACCCATACTCCCACACAACTGTAGGTCGTGCCGAGGTCTATGCCAATAGCTTTATTATCCTTAGCAGTAGCCATTACTGAATTATTGTAATAACACACAGAGACTTAAAAGTTCTTCACGAACTGATGAAAACTCCAAGAATCGATTATATATATATATATATATATATATATATAGAGCTTAGAAGAAAGCGGTAGAGATAAACCTGAAGGTGGTGGAGAATTCTGGAGGTGTAGAATTATTCTCATTACGAAAATACCCTTGGGGAAATGAAGAATACCGGGGATGGAAGGAGGAGTTTATGCGAAAATCAGTTGTGGCGGTAAACAGAATTGAAGTAAAACGACGATTGGTGGAACGTACCTACGACACCTGGCTGCCTTCGTCATGTCACCACAAAAGTTTACTTTTTACATTTTGACAAGTTTATTTGCGTAAGAAAATGTCATAGATCATATTTTGTAAGACGGATCTCTTATTTGGGTCATCAATGAAAAAATATTACTTTTAATGCTAAGAGTATTACTTTTATTGTGAATATTGGTATAATTGACCCGTCTTAAAGATAAAGATTCGTGAGACCGTTTCACAAAAGTCCTACTGTTTAAATTCATATGTATTTTATTGATGAGAGTTCCTCCAAATTTAAGCTTCCTGGTGGGTTGAATTTATAAATGGTATATTGTTTTATGATGATCATTTATTTGGATATGACGACCATGAAGAAATATATTTTAACATTATTGAAGGCTATTTTGTGTGCTGAATGTTGCTGGAATTTTATGCGAAATTTGGTGTTTTTATTCCTTATGTTTCGGAAATATTTTTATTGTGTTGTATCAAAGATTTTATGGTTTGTACATACAATAATTTTGAAACTCTAATTTGAAAGTTGCTGCTGAAAAATTGATTGCAAATTTTTAGTGTCAGTGGAGGTATCGTCCTTCACTTCAAAAAAAAAAAAAAAAATCCGCTTATTTTTAAGAAAATTCAAGACATTTAATTGGATCTATGGTAAGGATATTATACTCGTTGTGCTCGACAATTTTTTTACTAATGTCATAGGAGGAAAGACCCGAGCCAAAATTCAATTCCTAATGAATGAGCAAAACCTGGAAATTGTCCGTGCTTTCTTTTACATTTCCATTAAGATTAGTTTAAATACATGAAGAGGAAATAATAGAAGCTTGAGCCTGTGGATTAAAAGAAACAAGAAAGATCACAAACTCTAACCAAACCTGAGGATAAAAAAACTAACAATAACGAATAAAAATGAATAAAATGAACATATCAGCTATACACACGAAGTAGCGGTCATCGTAGTCGAATCAGGCCTCGTGGTAAAGCCTTAACCACGATATCGTCAGAAAGCAAGAAAATAAACAACTTGCTCAGTCAATTGATATCTCATCCGTCGCAGTCAGTCGTCCAGGACAAAGCTGAAACAGTTAGCATCTAGTTCGGAAAAACTCTTGACTGATCTTAATCCGGAAGATTCCAACTTAAAGTTTTCTCAAATGCGGCGCGTACCAAGAATTTTAACGAGTAGCACTAGTGTTGCTTCAAAATCTAGAATGATCTTAATCAAGGACATTTCAAGAATTTTGACGAGCGAGGTTGATTAGTGTTTCTTGAGCAGGCTAAATTAGAATTCCGCAGAATTCACATAAAATTAGATATTTTTCCATTTGAAGGGGAGCTTCTCCCTTCAAGATCCAATCCTGATTCTTGATACCAAAAAGACACCGATGCACCATTTCTCATAGTTTCTGTTCCATCTGCAATATATGGGTCCTAAGGCTGTGCTCTTCTGCCTGCCCAGGCACAGCAGTCAAGCTCATCAGTTAGCGCAAAACCAACAAGTACAATGTCAAATCACAAATAAAACATCAGGAAAAAAGGGGCAAATTCTTTCATGATGTCTATATGGTGAACATCAGAAATTTCTTATCATTATCCTCAAATTTCTTATAGCCATAATCAGTGGGAAACTGGCAGACGACTGCTCAGTCGGAAGTAAGCTCAAGGGATGAAATTCGATCTAAACCGGTGAAAAGAAGAGAAGGAAAAAATAAAGCTTTCTAACATTTTATCTAACGTCAGAGAGGAGCTCTAAGCTGCTAATAAGGATGAAAAATCAACTTCAGAACAATCACATGGCACTACGAACTTCCCACGTGTCACCATTAATAATCTTCAGTTTTGTCATCTTACACACACTTCCGATGTAGCCAATAAGGGGTATGGTAAAAGAAAAAGAAAAAAGAGAATTTGATATCTATCTAACAAAATTTTCTTTGTCCTCACCTGAAATGCAATGGAAGAGCTCATAAGCGACTCATATTCATCAAGCAAGGCTCTTTCTTGTGCTGCTATATCAGCAAGTTCAGAAACCAAATGATTCATCCCCTCCACCTAAATGTGCAATTGAAGTCTTAGAGTTAGCCACACATAAGCGCAATGAAAGTTACGATGAATATAATCAACTAAAAATCAAATTAATGCTGAGAGCATAAAAATGCATGTAAAATGGGATGGAAGGACTCAACAATGCTAACCCTTCCATTTATCGAAAATGCGAGAGATCAAAATAATACATGTCCCAGAAGCCAATGAAAACAAGAATACTTTCAACGAATAGGAAATTTTACACAACTAAGTTATATGTTGTCTCATTCATAACCCTAGAAAGACAATTTTAACCACATTTAAGCTCTGGGATGGGTTGACTGTAAACATTTAAACAACTAAGTTATGTACTGTCTCATTCATAAGCCTGGTATGGTATTTAATTACAAGGTGATAGACACCATAATGACTATATATCCCAAATTTAGAGACATTTAATTGTGGGGTCAATATTATTGTCTATGATTAAATTAAGGTTACAATGTTAAAACACTTTCTTCTTAAGTTCCAATTCTTTTAATATTTAGGTAGACCATGCGTTTAAACATTTTGCCGCTAAACCGCTAGCTATCAAGCCAAAAGAGAGAAGAGTGTAATAATTTGCAAGGCAAAAAGTTTCCTATCCCTATCCAGCTCACTATCCTTTTATAGTCAGAAGCTTTATTATATTAGCTTAGCGTAACTCAAATTAATCAACATATCATGCCTGATAAGGTCCCTAGGTTGTCCATCTAGAAAATGCACCCTTCGATAGCAGATAGTAGCTGGGGAATTTCACTAATTTGTGGTAATAAATTTTACTTGTGGTAGACCAGACGATTAATTTTGTGGAGTAAGCTAAAGGAAGACCAGCCGATTAGTTTTGTGGAGTAAGATAAAGGAGTAGCACTCAATACATCCTCCCCCTTGTGTTAACAAACAATGGAATGTGATAGGTACAATAGCAGAATTTCTCGGACCTGTGGAATTATAGAACATAGTGAGGATCCCATCGCCTGCATCACGTCCACCAATGAGCATACAACTGCTTTGATAGTCAGGATATCTCCCTAGAAAGTATTTGATTAATTAAAGTTTGCAATAAAAAAATTTAGCATCAAGGACTAGTCAGCTGGATACCTTTGCTCCTCCAGCTACTGGAATGCGGATGGTGTTAGACTGCAGATCTTGTATGGCTGAGGTTAATGAATTAGCATGATCTCTTTCAACTGAAGCCCACTCATTAAGACCAGTCAGCTGAGAGTTGCATTTCAGTTAGTAAACTTAAAGCCAATAGTTTACTACAAATACTGGTCATGAGGCCAAACAAATGCAGTTGCATGCATCGGCATATTGTAGGAATACCACAATCAAAAAATACGAGGACCAATCGAGACATTTTGCTGGTTAATGCGAATAGAGACATGTATTAACATGCTGACAACATATAAATTATGATCATGTATGCATTTATCATCGGCCTAACTGTTAAGGATAAGCTTGTAATTATCTGCACAATTAACTGTTGCAGCCACTGAAATAACTGACAATCTCATTTTATAAACTTTACAATCCACCATTTTATTGGAAATTTCTCTCCTCCATCCACTCCATGAGATATTTCTTATCATTATCCATGCGACTCATCTCTGTCATACCCTTCAGCGTAATAACACCGCGTGATGCAAACGAAAAGGATAGGTCTGCCGCATCTCAGAAACTACCATATTCCATGAGATCAGGTGAATAATCACCATTTGTAAGAATTTATTGATATAATCTTAGACGCTACAACATTCCCTTGGAACCATGATTTTACAATAGGAATTTTTGCACAAGTATCGGTATATTCCATTAAATCAAGCCCCTTGAATTCCAAATAGCCGACAGGAAATCCCTAGTTAATCGAGGCATGTGATGCTTTGAAATTAACAAACATACATCAGTAAGTAGAACTGATATTATGCTTGAATAACACCCAAAGATGTCACCAAATAGCAATTTCTATACAAGACAGACGGTTAAAGTCACATGTCCCTGATTATTTTTTGTCGTCCTTCTATCCCTGTCAAAAATAAATTATTCTGCTCACCAGAAATTTGTGGTATTTGTAACTCAAGATGTTTTCCCAGATAAAGCTTGAGGTATGTATATTGTGCTTCCTAGAATCTAATCCATAAAGAGCAAGATGCATTTGATACTAAATCATGTCGATTAAGCAATAAATTTGTTTGATAAAGCAGAATAGGTTAACTTCTAAGTCAGTCAAACATCTTAAGAAGTAAAGATTGATTACGTTATTGTTCAAAACCGAGTAAATCTTCAACTGGAGGCTCAGCTGCTGGAGATCAATCCGTTTCGCTACTACCGAGTCTAGCATATCTACAGTTGTCCTCCTCACGCTATAAAGCATATCCTGAATCATCAAATCAACTCATGTGTGTATAAATAGATAAAGATGTATTTGATTTAAAGAAGAAGAAAAAAACAACACATCCGCCATCACAATATAAGTTAGCTTTCGGTTTCATTGTAATACTTGAGAGACAAGGAATTAGTTGAGCTCAAATATGCTAACGAGGAGATAAGAAACAGTGTGTATAAAATGCCACAACACAGGAGATCAGAAATCGTGCTCATAAAATGTCACAACACAACTAGTCAGCAATTTCACATAAGAGAAGAAACTTGAAAATTTTAACTTGAAAGTGGATAATAGAAAATGTCAATAGTGGAAATTTAACCTAGAATAAGATACTCAATGTATTTGAAACAACTGAGGGCATGCTAAAGTTTCAGTAGATAATCTCAAACCTCTGCTTTTACTTTTTGAGAATGCAATGCAACATCAGTTCGGGCGTTTGCGTATCGCCATTGCAAGTGTCTATTGTATAACAGGCGCAACTGATGAACATCTTCAATGTGATTTGCAGCTTTCTTTCCTTTCTTAACATCGACAATGAAACTAAGAACAGAAGCAGAACTCTGAGGTTGTCTGGATGGGCTGGATGGTCTAGTGTGAGCAGGACTTGATGCCCTAGAAGGATTGGTAGCCTTAGTTCTAGACGGACTGACCCCTCTAGACAAAGAGGGTGAGGGGGATGGAGGGCGTGATCCAGGATTTGTCACAGACTGAGCTTTAGTTGCTGTATTCAACAATAGTGCTTTATCTGATGAGTTCGAAGAGCGGGACTTTTGTTTACTCAGGGAACTGTCATCAATTGAACATCTATTTCCAATATCATCACGGGATAATAGCACTAACAAATCACTGCAAGATTTTTGTAAAGGTTTGCTTGCCCCATCCAAAGATAACCTCCGAAGGGAAGGTACACCTATTCCTGAATGGGGTAAAGATGAAGTTCTGCTAATTCTATCCGTCAGATCAATGCTTCTATTCAAAGTACCAGAAGACACTTTTCCACCAATTCTGCTTGGCCATCTATGCTGATCGACTAAGCGAGCATGTAGGGTATCAACGGGTTTAGAGTTCTCAGATTGATCAGAATTCTTTCCTTTCATTGGACTCCTCTTCCTCTCCAGTGTGGGCTTTCTTGAAGCAGGTGTTTCAGCTTGTCTACGAGTTATATTAGATGATGACCTCAGTGTACGATCGGTGAGAGTATGAGATACTGGCTTCTCTTTCTTGCTTGTAGGAACAGAGATTGTATCAGATTGAAAAGAAACATTGAGATTCCGCATAGTAGATGGCCATAAAGACTCTGGCAATCTATTGCCCACCACTTTTTTTGACGCCAATTGCATTTCTGCAGGTGTATACTGCATTGGTGTTGATGGGGTTGGACTGGGTGGTGTTGATGGTCTAGAGGGGAGTTTCCTTTCAGCTGAAATAGCTCTTTTTGGTGCCAATACAGTTGAGGTTGGTGATGTCCTACTGGGATTAGGTGATGGGCAGCGTTTTGGTCCATTGGCTGCAGAGAGTGTAGGTGACCTATACCTAGAACTTACTTCTCTGGTTCGAGAGCGATGGGTGGTTTCATTCTTGTTATCAGCTGGAACGAGTGGCCGTCTCGATGTCACTGCTGTAGATTGTGTCTGCAGTCGTTCTGATTCAGATACATCCATAAATACACCACATTGACGTCCCGTTTCATACACTATGTACCACTATGAACGTATTTTCCATATATTTTCACAAAACCCAATCAATCTATTCTTACTTGCACCAATCGCGTTACAGGATCTTCTTTCCCATACTGAAAATCTGCCACATAAATTTGCAGCCAAAAGTAAGATACCACAGATGGGAAGATGAGAAAAGAAGAGAATCGGAAATGATAAAAAGGAAAAGATGCACAAAAGAATATATCTTTACAGACACCCAGATCTCAATGAAGTTGAACTAGAAAATTTCAATCAAGAAAGCTTGTAAGACCATCCAACCTGACCCAAATCCAGACAGATCGCAAACCAAAGCAACATTGTTAAGAGGATACCAAACGAAATAAAAAAAGGGAGGCAGTAAAAATCACAATATAAGGAGAAAATACAGTAAACTTAGCCATTCCCTCGGTAAATTAGGGAAAGAGTAGGAGAAGAATGGGTGCAGAAAAGTAGTATAGGAAATGGGATGGGAGGGTGTAGGTAGGATAAGAAAGCTCTTCTTGCTTTCACTTTTACCATTTATATTTTATTTCCTTCTCTTATTTCCTCTTTGTTCATGGTCCCCAGCCTTTTGTCCACCCTCCTCACGGGAATGCCACGGTTGGTTGAATTGGAACTGCGTTTACAACAACTCACAAGCAAATACACACGCAACACACACATATTCAGTAAATAGACTCACATTTAATAATAGAGTTCTCTGCCCCTGTGTGTTCGTCCTTCCCACAACCGACTTTTCATGAAAGGAATTCGGTGAAAGTGATACCTTTTCTTTCTCTGTCAACCGCATTGCAAGATTAATTACGTGAATACATCTTACTTTTTCATGATTAGACTAAAGAAAAAATTAATTCCAGAGAAGCAAATAGTTAAATCAAAATAAATGTTCAGGAAACATTAAAAACAAGCCGTGTATATATTATTCTTGAGTCCAACATGGTACCTATCTGTGGTAAAATAAGGAAAAACGGTTCAGATTAACTACAGATACCCCAGAAACCAAGGAGGCCACGTGCAATTAGAGCTTAGTGTCCTTCACCATGAACTTAATGTACCATTATTATACATAACAACAAAAATCAATACTTAATCACTATTAGCCAATAATAAACATGAATTAAGATCATTATGTGAAAAAAAATATGTTCTTTCATATACATAAATGTCGGGGAATAAAGGCAGAAATTTTTTGCGTCGACGATTCAATTTACTGATAATCTGCCTTAGTCTGTTTATTTTTTCTTGAACTTTTCTAGCATCTGTAGGTCATTTCTTGTATAGTCTTCGAAAAATAACCTTCACAAACTTAGTAATAACAATACTTAACAAATAACAATCATCATAATCGAAATCAGTGAATTACGTCAAATTTATTCATATTCTACAACATCCTGCAAGCCTGTAAGCGGAATTAATATTCCAACGGAATTTTCTCACATTTCTAATCCGGAAAAAAAAATCAAAAGTCAACAAATCCAAAGTACATCATTCGAAACGATTGAAATTCAAACTAGTGCTGCACGCCGAGAAAATCAATTATATTTTAGAAATCGCAACTTTTCATGAAAATCAAACCAAAAACATGATGATAAAATACATGATGATCGTACCTGATTCTCCGGCGACGAAGACGCGTGATCAGAAAGTTTGAAAATTCCGTAAACCATAAATCAACACACGTTTTTCTCAATATATATAAATACAAAAAGGGATTAAACAAAATATAATATGAAAATAAATAAAATAAATTGAAATGATAAAAATTCAGATCGAGGGAATTTCACGTTTCGATAGAGTGCTCGAGGTGACGCGGTTGTGTACTTGTGTTCGCGCCATTATTATTTATTTATTATATATATTTAATTGGAAACAATTGATTTGTTTGTCTAATGAAAAGTTTAGAACTTATATTATTATTAAAGAGTTTTATAAATAGTTTTTTAATTAAATGTTTGTTATTAGAATAAAAATTATCTAAGTAAGATATTTTTTTTATTTTCGAATTTTTTTGGAATTTTACATTATATTCGTGTGTTGTATTGATTTTCCAGTCTCAATTCAATAACTGCACTCTTTGCGGTATATAAGAATCGAACACGTTATTGTGAATTCTGATATAGCTAATATGATATAACGTGGTAATAGTAAAACTCAAATATTTTAAATTATATATAGTTCTTACGTTATATTATGATTGCTCTCTTGATAAACACAAATATATAAAACAAATTAATTATTATTTTCAAAGTATTACAAGTATAAAATTAAATTATACTTGTGTTTCAATAATTTTATTTGAATATTAGAAAATAACAACAAAGTTGTAAACTCTCAGTCGACTTGAATTTTTTTCTAAATTTACACATAATAACCTTGTCATATAAAGAATTCATTCATTTTAGCCAAAAATTTGTGTGAGACGGTCTCACGGATCGTATTTTGTGAGACAGATCTCTTATTTGGATCATCCATGAAAAGTTTTAATTTTATGCTAAAAATATTACTTTTTATTGTGAATATCAGTAGGGTTGACACGTCTCACAGATAAAGATTCGTGAGATCGTCTCGTAACATACATACTTTTCATTTTAATACATTCATAATCTCTATAATATTTTATCATATATCAATTTCACACCTTCAACCAATTATTATTTTGAAACTACATCTTCAACCAATTATTTAAAACACATAAATTATATAATTAAACCAGTGATTATATTATTTAGCCTTTTATGTAATGAATATATTTTATTATATCATAATAATGTATCGAATTTCGTATTAAAAATATATTTCAAAATTACTAACACAATCGGTTTTGTGTTAATTTGAGTTGGATCCAAAACCCGACCGAACATTGTTATAGTTTGTTTGACATAGAGGCGCGAAATTTTTTGAAAATTTTGTGAGGCAAAGAGTTATGTGGAGAGAAAGGTGGTTTGAACACTTCGATGAACATAGTGCCATAGAGATGATGTTCAAAAATATTAGTTAACTATAAAGTTGGGGACTAAAAGTCTTAAAGCACATTTTAGTGGCCTAAATAAATATAAAGTTGGGGCTGAAAGTCTTAAAGCACATTTTACTATTTTAGTGGCCTAAATAATATAAAGTTGAAGTGTAAATTGTGAAAATTTAATGGAGAAGATGGATATTTATGGAGTGGACCAAAAGGCAATTAATTGATGGGCACCTTGTGTGCCAAATGAACCAACAAACAAAGATAATTCTTTCATGCCTTGGCATGTTCTTGACTTGGTTTTATTGAATTTTGTTTTTTTTTGGCAACCAAGAAAAGCAAAGCAGTAAAGATGAAAATAAAATTGATCTAATTTTTGGAAAATTCCATGTAATGTATTTCTTTAATTTTTTTTATATTTAAAACCAAAAACCCTTTTGTTGACCTACTTTTCAGCTTGATGGGTTTAGTTTTTTTTATCTATACAAAAAAAAAGGTTAGGACAAATAAATTTCAAGTGGGGTTTGACTCTTTTGTAAGAAAATCATTTTAGAATGATGTTTGTCTTTGTCTTTTAACTTATAATTTAAATTACTCATGATTCTTGTCCTTTCAACTCATTAGTAATTAATTTTTTTTTTAAAAAAAACAACTCATTCTAGTGGGGCATAAAATTAAAGGAAAAAAAAATGTAAAATGGAAATAACAATTTAATTTTTGGAAAGCCAAGTGTGTAAAATTAATATACACTACTAGTGACAGGTAAAAATGAAGAAATTAATTAAGATTAATGCTATATGTACAATCAATTTTGTATAACAATCTTTACAATACAAAAAATTCAATAAAAAATTCGTTTATTAAAATCTCATGATAAATTCAATACAAATCTCACGAAATAATAACAAAATCTTGTGATATAATAACAAAATCTCATGATATAATTGTTTAAATATCGTTGTACGATATTTCGTTGTACCTTTAGCATTGTTCATTAATTAAACATGATTATGATATTTTTGCCAAAGTCTTTGGAAATTTCCTCTTTAGTTATATCAATTACGTACAAAGTCGCGTACATAATCTAATCAACACCGATGCACACAATTTCTGTCTTTGTGAACTTGAAATACTGAACTGTTAGCAGCACACAATTGGAATTGCTAGAAAAAAATACGGTGCTGGATGATTGATATATTTCTCAAGACGAAAAGTTATATAAAATCTCTCGATGAGTGTTTAGTATGTTTACCAATTGCGGAGAAAGAACACCACTTTCTGGATACAAATACTGTGATACACTTGTCCCACATCTTAAAAGTGAAAGATTTAATATGAGTTTATAATGGCTTACAATGGACTTCTATAGCTACTTGGGTTAATCATTTTCGTAAAGCGAGGACGAATACGAATAGTTGCTATAGGGGCCCATTGTGCAGTCACGCAGCCGCAGGCCTGGGCTCGTGGCATGACAGAATGGTATCAGAGCCGGTCACCGGCATGGAACACCAATAAATAAGTGCTATGCGGGGCAAAGTGCTCGTGCATGGAGCCACCTCTTGAACCTGCGGACCTCTAGATTCTCAGTGCTGGTGGATCGAGGGGTCAGGCCGCGACGAGGACGTCGCGTTCTGAAGGAGGGGTGATTGTGATACCCTTGTCCCACATCTTAAAAGTGAAAGATTTAAAATGAGTTTATAATGGCTTACAATGGACTTTTATAGCAACTTGAGTTAATCATTTTCGTAAAGCGAGGCACGAATACGAAGTAGTTGCTATAGGGGCTCATTGTGCAGTCACGCAGCCGCAGGTCTGGGCTCGGGGCATGACAAATACGATCTTCTGTGATAAACGAAGAGATGTAACATTTGGTTCGAAAACAAACTAGTTCAAGGGACACAAAGTTTTCGAATGAGTGTAATCTTTCACATAATAATTTGAAAATAATAATAATTATTATTTTTCAAATAAATTTTGTCCAAAAAATTTAATACTGTCAAGTGACTTGACCTCACTGCATTGAGCTGAGCCAGCCGTGTGTGTTTCTTTGAAACCCAACGTCTTCTTCCCCCTTTCAAAATTTTCTTGTGCCTCTAATGACCCAATTCCATAGTTCAGACTTAGAACTAATAAGAAAAATAAGACTTGGTTTGACTTTCAATGAATCCCGTGGCACAAAATCTAAAAGAAGTGAACTATAATTTTTAGCCTCTTCTTCGTCGAATGCTAAATTCTTGTTTTAGAATGAAAATTTTATCATGACAGAAATATCTATGAACCAATGAACTTGTTACATCCAAGTTTGAGGTTGTATCCCTATCCTTTGGAGTGACGTACTCTGCAATCTGATAATCCGCCACAGGTATTTTCCCTCGTCCTCTCTGCACCCAAAAAGATTATAGCATAAACACTTGGTCAGAACCAGAATAGTTTTAGTAAGGGAAAAACCAAGAAAACAATTAAGACTTGGATTACTGAGCACCAGAAAACTGAAGTGCCAGGAAAATTCTAATTGAATTTTTGTAAACTTTGGAGAAGAGTCGTAATTACAAGATTCTGAAAACATTAAACATTCATGGCCTACAGTAATTTAACAAGGCAAAATACCTGAATATTGAGCATATGGCCTCTAGTAATTTAACAAGGCAAATTACCTGAATATTGTCTATCAAATCTTGAGGGTGTTCTGTTCTGTCCACAGGCCAACTTGTTAAGTTAAAAGAAAGTAAGAAAAATGACTTAGTTTAAATATCTGCGGCAATGGATTGAATCGCTATTTTGCGGTGCAAGTCCGACAGAGCACTCTAATGGCAAAATCACATCAGAAGAAAGCAACAGACAATATATAAACCAATTGCTTTTATAACGGTGAAGCACAACTTTTTATTCGTTCCGTGTGTATTTCTGTGGGTCGAGCCATCCCACTAACCTGTTTCGAACAAGGTATTTTTTAGATTTTATATTGGATATTTTGTTTTTTTAAACTTCAATCAACTTATATCCTTAAATAAACAGTGCCACCAAAAAAAAACTTAGATTCTAGTGCAACACTCCCTATCAAAGTATTCGGTGACCTTTAAACAAACGTTTTTAGAGGTTGCTAACCTCCGAAAATCTCTGTTTCGATTTTTTAAATTCGGCGAGATTTCAAACAGAGAGGGAGAAAATAAGGCTGGACATGTTTGGAATTCAATCAAAGTATTGAGGATTAGTTATAATATCCAGAATCGCCCTTTCTTGAAACCATAGCTTCCTCAGGTAAAGAATATAAAGTCACACCTTGACCTTCTGCTTCTTCAATCACAGCACAATGGGCAACGCCTCTTCGATGCTCACCCAATACGATATTGAAGAACTCCAAGAACACTGCAATCATGCATGTAATTACGCGTACATCGCTATCTTTTTCTTATCTTTTGTGTAGTTTCTAATGGATCTGTTGTATTTTGGATGACAGTTCCTAGAACACTGCAAAGAAATAATCTTTTTGGTTGCTTCTGTTATCAATTTGTTGGGTCGTTATCCTTATGCTTTCTCATGGGTCAGCAGTAGTAATTGGACTGGAATGATCTTGTTGGTCGAAATTATTGTAGATTTATGGGTTTCTTTTCCGTACACTTTCTCAAACAAAATTTAGTGACTGTGTTGCATGTTTAATAGTTTCACAGCAGGAGATAGTGTCATAGTATCAAAGGTTCTGCCACTTGGATCTGAAAGGAGGAGGCTTCATCTCTGCTGAGGAAATTATGACTGTACCTGAATTCGCTATCAATTCCCTCTCTCTCGTCATATGAACGGCCACATAGGAACCCTTTTTTTATCTTGTAGTTTCCTGTCCAGAATTCTATGTTCAAACTAATACGAGAAACGAAACAACAGATAGAGCAGAGGCACAAAATCTATGGTTATATGTAGATCCAAGTAGTCGGTAGTGATGAACTTATGAAACCATTTGATGTTATATCATCATTATGAGCATGTATTGATTGGAACCTGATATTTTTCTGATGTTAGATGTGTGGTGTTGTGCCAAGTCAAGAATTGGGGGAAATAGGGTAATCTGTATTTTCTTTTAAAGGTGATGAATGTCTAAAGTTAGAACCGCTGGAACTGAGAGCCATGATATCCGCATATTAATGATTGGATAGAATAACGAGGGCATCAACTGTGATCATATAGGACTTGACAGTCGACTGCCAGTTAGCCTAAGAGTTCTTGCCTTGCAGGTTTTTTCAACTAGAAAAAATACTAGCATGTGCTAGTACTTTGTGGGAACAAAAACTGTTACGGCTCCAAACCAGTTCTCTCTGATCATGTCCCTGTTTACTGTTGTGGTTTCCTTTGCTTATGAAATATCTGTAAATTGCATGTTTATAAGACTGCCCTCCATTATTTTGCTGCAAGTGAGAAAGACTAGCTACCAGGAGAAACAAAGTGTGAAGAACAAATTGAACATGTACTTGACCTGATTAAAGTGAATCTGTTTTTTCGCGTTCATAAAGTCACGCGTTGTCGGAATTATTTGCCCTTTGTGTTCTCAGAGATCATTGAGGATGTTGGATGGACTTAATTTCAATGAGTTTGTAGCATTCCTATCTGCTTTCAGTTCTGGAACAAGCTTGCAGCAAAAAGTCGAATGTAAGACTCACAAAAGAGAAGAATTTGTATCACTTCCTTTTAAAGCTGTTAAGTGTTTCCATTTTTCCCTTGTAGTTGATTTAGCATATAATTTCTTTTACCAGTTATTTTTAAGGTTTATGATTCTGATGGAAATGGAAAGGTTACTTTCAACGAAATGCTGGACATATTCCGGGATTTAACTGGTCAGTTTACATATGAACAACAGAGAGAGGTTAGTCATCCTGCTCTGGTTACTTTTTCCCGTATAGATAGATCGAGTGGCTTTACTATTGTCATCATCTAGTTTTTTTGTCGCTTGCATTGGATATCTTCCAAAAATTGTGGAGAAAGAAAATTTCTGAGCCCACAAAAATCTTATAAGATAAAGATAATTAAAGTTTAAAGCTCAAAGCCTCGCTGTTAATGGAACAAAGTCTTGCTTCTACTTTCTTTCAAATCAGAACAGTCTTTTTGTCTTTATAAATTACATGAAACTTTTTAAAGTTTTGTATCAAACCATAATCTTGATGTTTTGCTTCACATGGAGACTTTTTTAGTTAAGCTTCTATTTCCTGGAAGAACAATCTATTAAGAACTCTTATTTATTGGTTAGTGTAGTCCAGTTATCTAAAGAAGAAAACGAAGTTGTTGAAATATGAAAAATA
The DNA here is from genome assembly GCF_025594145.1 of Primulina tabacum. NCBI lineage: Eukaryota > Viridiplantae > Streptophyta > Magnoliopsida > Lamiales > Gesneriaceae > Primulina > Primulina tabacum. Next base: position 6,216,198 of record NC_134559.1, on the reverse strand, counting down.
TATGATTGGTCATGCTTCAAGTAATAGAACTTTCATTGAATACATGATGGTGTTTTTTCCCTTTAATCTTTTTGGTGTATTGTTGTTCTCCTACTTGCCTTAATGGCTGATTGATGCTACTTCACGTGATATTGGTGCCATTTTCATACAGAAAGTTCTTACCCATGTTCTTATGGAAGCAGGCTACACAAAGGATTCTCTGTCAGCTCAAGCTGATTTCGTAAAGGTAGGTAATATTCTTCGTATCTTTTATGCTTCTCAAGAAAAGTGGAACCTTAAAAACCGTTTCTTGGTTAATGTATTAATGATATTTGGGTTTAATGGAGGAGTGCAACAGCAAACTTTCTTCTGGTAATGTAATGTTATAGGGCTGTGGCTCAAAGCTGGTATTAATTGGCTGTGCTGTATCTCTCAACTTTTCTTCTAACGACGAAAAAAGCACGTCTTAGTAGTTTTATCGTCTGTCGGATCAAAATACCTTCCGTCATGAATGAAATAACATCTCATGAGAGTAAGTTCTGTTTAGATTATTCATAGGGCAAGGTGTGAGTCGAGTTCAAGCTTGTCGAAGTAAGCTCGTTCATCTATATATGTGCAAAAGCTCATTATTTTCATATAATTTTCCTCTGATCGTTCGCTTATTCCTAACTCGAATTGCTTGTATAATCAAACATGTGATCGTTCAAATGCTAATCGATGGTTCTTGTTCTTGATGCTGAAAATATGGGAAATGGATTGATGGTTTGTTTTCTATTTAAATCATGTTATGTGATGTTTATTTATTTATTGTTATTATTATTATTTTTTGGGTGGTTTCTTCTTACTTTCTTGCCTTACTAAAGCATAAATGAGTAGATGAAACGTGGGAAGATTTGAAGGAGATGGAACAGCTCATTATGGGGAGACATGATAGCAGATTTATAATTGTTCGGATTTTATTTTATAATTTTATTTTCTTTCATTCCACAGTATGATGATAGAACCATGATGAAATATCGAAAGAAGTCATACTTCAAATATGTAGATTTCAAATATTTTCAATTTTTTTTTTGAAAAATATCATAATAAACTTCAAATACACTCTTTTCATATTAATTATAATGAATTTCAAGTACACTCGATAATTGTGTCATTCGAAATTCGTTCTACCTTATATAACTAATGTATAATATATTAATTTATAATTTGATCTATTGTTTCAATATGTTAACCATAAAATATAATCTAAATCTATGTTTTTAAAATTTTTCTGTTCAAGGCAAACATTAATGAAAAATTAATTAGAACATTGAAATTCATTTTAAATAATATTAGATGAGATGTCTTATAAAGATGGGGACTACTTGGTGTAATGCGGACGGGGTCCGTCCGCCGACCGTGGCCCCCGTATAAATGGTAGCCGTTAAAGTCAGCCTTTTAACGACTTTTTGAAAATATATTATAAAGGTTTTTTTAAATTTGAATTGGATATCGAGACCCCACGTGTAATTAATAATAATTAATATTAATAACTTTTTTCACCAAATCAGCATAAATAGTTGAAGAAAAAGAGCATTTTGACGTGGAAAGTTACACACCGTATACTATATGTATAGAGTAGGTCTATTGCGAGACGGTCTCACGAATCTTTATCTACCGATCTTAACAATAAAAAGTAATACTCTTAGCCTAAAAGGTAATATTTCTTCATGGATGACCCAAATAAGATATCTATCTCACAAAATACGATCCGTGAGACCGTCTCACACAAATTTTTGTCATATATATAGTTTTTTTATGCAGTTCACCAACTGTATCAACTTCTGTGTACATCAATGAGGTGATGCTTATTTATTGAATTTGATTAAACATATCAAAATTGTACCACAAATGAAAATAACAAAATATATATGTTTCGGAATTAACTGCCGTGGTAATTCTAAAAAAAAATTGACTGCAAGTGAGGTGAGCTAAGTCTCGTGTCCAAGACACGACATTTCATTTCAGCCAAGTATTTTCAATTACCTTGCTATATTGAGATAACAACTAAATATTAACTTTGCATTTTCAAATTTTAATTAAAAATACACCAAATTTTAAGTCTATAGATTTTATGAAATAAAAATATGGCATTCAGATATAAATCTTCTATTATATATATATATATATATATATATATATATATATATATATTTATATGTGTGTGTATTAGTAATTAAAAGGTAAATATTCTGTGCCTAACTTATTAGGTGTACAAGTAGTATTTTTATGATCTGTGGACTATGGTGAACATTACGATCGTGTTTGTGCTTTCATTTAAGGCGCCAACGAAAGGAACCGCAATAATTAGCCTAAGGCGGCCTCAACGGCGGAGCCGATAACATGTTTTTAACGAGGTTAGAATTTTAAACTTTATAATCTTTAATATTTTAAATTGATATATTCGGGCTAATATCAAATTAATCTAATACTATACAAAATTTATATGTAAATTTTGTATAGTATTAGATTAATTTGATATTAGCCCGATATAAATTTTTTATTTACATATAATATTTTTTTTAAAAAAAAATTGGGTTTAGCCCGAGTGCCAATGAACTGGCTCCGCCACTGGGCGTCCTACAGCTTTCTTCTTGTCGTAGACCGATTCGATTTTTACATTGCTATGTGGATCCAAAATAACTCGTACTCAGCATCCGCCATTCCGGTTGGAGTTTCACATTACCTTCGAAAATTCAATGAAATCACACTTATTATTACAATTGATTTTATATAGCTATTTAATTTTTATTTGATTAGTATTTCGGGACGACGTGTTTATATGATATTAATTCAAAATACAAGTATTGTCTCCTAAATGAGAATATAGTGGATTAAAGTAATTCAAAGAAATTTATGGATCGGAAAAGTCCTTTGATCGTAATTATATAACTGACTGACATGTTGAGTGACATATATTTAATAGGGATTTTTCCTACGCCTTTTTCTATGTTCATTAAATTTGAACGCGATAGCTTATGTAATCAAAACCAAACGATTTGACAACCAAACTAGCATACATGGTTTTAAGCATTTCTAATTCAATTAGATTACTTAGAACTTGGTACACATGTTAGGCCACTATCTGAATATATCATAACATTTGGATCACTCATCAATTATGAACATCGTAAATATAAATACGTAGATGTAAATCTTATCAGTTTTCCGTGTGAAAATTCAAAAAATTTAAAAATCTTCGACGTAAAATTAAATAAATTTTAAACCCGAAGCTTCGTTTTAAAAAGAAAAAAAAAATCAGACATAAAACATATTACAAATCGGGTAACTATGCTTGAGTTTTAAGAACACGGGGATTAAATGTACTTGATTTTTAAAAAAAAAAAAATAGGATGAGTGGTGGAAAATCTCATTAATTTTATATAAGGGATTTTGTGTATTTTTTTAATTACATTTTTAGGACTAATTTTTTTTATTTATAATAATTGTTATTTGTACATAAAGAAACTCCAACAATTTTCAAGTGGTGAAAGTAAAATAAGAGGTGCGAAATTACGTGTACGTGAGAATTTTCAGCAAAATATTTTACCCAAGTGAAGAAGTTTTTTTTCCCATATAACTTCAAGTAAATAAAAAGATATAATAAATTATATAATTATAATCTTTGTTCTTGATTTTGGCAGCATGGAATTAGGGTTCTTTTCAAATCTTTAATGAATTTCTTACATATAATGCATGTAACAAGGGCCTGATCCTTGCTGCCATATCTTTAAATTCGATATATTGATATTATTCAATTTTTTTTAAAAAAAATGTTGGAAGACTGATTCTTCCTATGAAAATGAATATAATTTAAATGTTAAAAATAATTGCTTTTAGATCAAGATTAATATTATAAGCTGAAGTTTTTCTCCCGTATGCGCTTTACGTTTTTCTGAAAGAGAAGGCAAGAAAAAACCGTTACAGATATCATTTGATCTTCGTGATCCTTTCTTTAACAATTCATCCTGAAGAAAACTAGATTCGTGTTGGGATGTTTTTGTTTTTTTCTGGAAACTGGAGCAATTTTGAAGGAAAGGTTGTCTTGAAGGAGAGATTTTGGAAATTGTGAGTTCAAAGGGCTTGCTTTTTTGAATGATTCGGATTTTCTGCAGATTAGGTGAGAACCCATTTCATTTTCTTGTTTGTCTGTTAAATTTTAAGGGTTTCATGATTTGTTATTAGCATTGGTTACCATTTACACAGGATTTCTCTTAGGGAATATATTTGAGTTTCTTGAGTAAGAACTTGGGGTTGGGTACCGTGCTTGTGTTTCTAGACCTTTCAAATTTTAATGCATCACAGCGATTTGATGAGTCGGATGATGTTTCCTTCTCGATTCGCAGATAAAATTCGACTCATTTATGTTCCTGAATCTGTTATGTTATGGCTGAAAATAGCGTGGTGATGTCCCAAGTTGAGGTTTCTGCTTTAAAGGAAACACTCTGTGTTCAGCAACAGCTTCTACAGAAACTTTACAATGAGTTAGATGCGGAAAGAGAGGCCTCCGCCACTGCGGCGAGTGAAGCTTTATCTGTTATATTGCGTCTCCAAGGAGAGAAGGCTGCTGTGAAAATGGAAGCAGAGCAATACAAGAGATTGTCGGAGGAGAAGATGTGTCACGCGGAGGAATCTTTTGCGATAATCGAAGATATTATCTATCAGAAGGAAATGGAGGTGACTGCTTTAGATTACCAAGTTCAGGCCTATAGGTACAAATTGTTGAGCATGGGTTGTGCTGATCCTGGTGTTGGTGAGATAAAGTTTCCCGAAAATCTTTTGCAAAGAAACGAAACTTTAGCCGGGGAAGCAAGCATTCAGAACTTGGGAAGGAGGAATTCTGTTCCTCACCTACTCAAATATAAGAAGGTTGTTCATGAAAAGGAGAGTTCTATGAGCACGGAAACTGATTCAAATGGTAAGATTTTGGAGGAACATGATAACAAGTCATCAGATTCAGATAGGAAGATCGATAGCGCAACTCCCGGTGACATCAATTCTTACTGGGAACAGATAAGGAAATTAGACGAGCGGGTGAAGGAGATAGCGGGCGGTAATAACACAAACTTCAAGAATGAGATGCGGTCTCTGTCATCGATTTCTTCACGACCAAGTACAGGATCTTTATGTGATCCATCTAGCTTGAGGTATGAAACACGTTCGCCCTCACCTCAGTTAAGCACCGGCAATGGTTATGACACAAATAAACTAGGTGTCGAGAATGAAATTGATCTGATCAAGTGCCCCACAGATTTGCCAAAAAATGGTGCGACAGTTGATTATTCTTGTCCTCCAAGTGTTCATGATGTCTTCGAGGTTCCACAAGTTGACAAGAACCTGAGATCTTGTGATTCGTCGACCAAAGACAGACGGAAGACACTTCATCATGTTAGTGAGAGCCTCGAAAGTGATGGACATTCTGGTCATTCAAAATTGTGCAATAAAGATGAACCGGACTGGCTGAAGAAACTATTTCAATCGAATCATCGTGAAAACGAATTATGTAAACCAAGTGAAATTGCTGATATTGATTGTCGCTTGGCTATAGTCCAAACGAGCACAAATGTTCCTGAATCTCGTCCAAGGTCGAATCACCTTAACATGAGATCAGAGATTATTGAAATTGAGAGACACTCAGCATCAACAAACAGAGACGAAGAAATTAAATTGTTGAAAGAGATCAAAGTGAAAATAAATTCATTACATGATGAGGTTAGGAGTTTGAAAATCAAGAAACACGAAGCGCCAGATGACCCTTCCTATCATCTTCTTGCTGAGGTACTCATCCAGGGAACTCTTTGCTGCGACTCTTTCTTTTTCAAAGTTATCAGACTAACCTGTTCTGATATTTTGTGATGCATTTATGTTGAAACACAGGCAATGGTTTACTTCTGGCTCTGACAGGACGGAGAAAACTTAAGAATCCATACGTTATTGTATATAATCTGCCTCACCAACACCTGGTTTGTGCAAGAGAAACTTTGTACATTTATACTCGCTGTGTGAATCGAGTCGATTGTGATATGGTTTGTGTCTGATAAGGAGTATTGTTTTAGTTGTATTCGGTATATATCTGTAATGAAGATCTTGATAGGAGTGTGTGTGTATGATTCCTGGGTCGTAGCCTTAGTTTTACACGAGAAAAGAAAGAGATTCTTACACTTTTTTTGTCTGATGTACACACATATCTTTTTAACATTGTATGAATACCTGAATATGGAATTTACCTTCCCACGTTAAGGGGTGTATTGGTTATAGACTTTTAATGACTTTTATGGAGTTTAAAAGTCTAGAGGTATTCAAACTAGACTTTTATATACTCCATAAAAGTTTAGTGGTATTCAATGTAAACTTTTATAGAATTTTAAAAAGTCATGTGGTATTCAAACTTGACTTTTAAAAACCCTACAAAAGTCTATAGGTATTCAAAATGTCAATAGATTTTAATGACTCTTTGGAATTCTATTAAGTACAAGAATTATAGTCTAAGGTACAACAATAAAATGTCAACAAAAGTCTTTGATTCAACCTAAAGATTTAGATGTACATTTAATTGAGAAATCTCCCAAATTCAATACAAACTTTCAGTTCTTTTCTCATCTATTTATTTTTTCTTTTATTTGTACTTTTTTAAAACATAATTGAATTTTAATTTTTTTATTAATTATTATATAACATTTTATTTTTAATTATTTTCTTTAATTTTAGTTAATCTATTATTAAATTATTGTATAAACAAATTCATACCGATGCTATACCAAAATTTTCGGTATACCGAACCAAAAAAACCTTACATTTAAAAAAAAATTATAATTTATTGTTTTAAAATATTATATATTTTAAAATTTTTGTAAATTTTTCCGGTATTTCGGTATATACCAACATTTTCAAATTGGATATCGTTATCGTACCTAAAAATTCGGTATTGTTACCGTACCGTATCGAAATCTTCGGTATACTTAAAATTCAATAAATTTAATATTTTTTTTGTTATGTTAATCTCGGTATACCGAAAATTCGGTATTTTTTCCCACCCCTAACAGAGTTTGTATTGGTGTGGGGCCCTTAGCTCCTAATCGTTATTACAATGCAATCTGATTAGGGTTAACTAATTACAGCGGAAAACGAGTTTAAATTTTCTTTACAATGAGCCCGAAATATCTCTTCTATAATTTAAATACTAAAAATAGTATTTAATCTCAAATCATAAAACATGCCCACACGTAATCAAAGCCAATCACATACAAACAACTCATATCCTTGGGACATGCCCCGGTATATAGATACATATACATATATATACTGGGAACAAGACAAAACATAAAACCTCAGCCCAAGCTGTGGTTCCCTCCAGAAGTACCCTCTCCGGTCTTCTGATATCCTGGAGTACCTGCTATTGTCCACACACAAAGACAACAACAGCCCCCCTATGGGGGTGAGCAAAGCTCCGTATGGAACAACCAATCATATATACCACAGATATCTAAACAATGATAAATGGTATGCAATGCATGTATGTCGTGGAGGTATCAGGTCAAATGCCCATCCACTGAGCACATGTCAGAATCAATCGAATCGCTATCAAATCAATGCTCGAGCTGGCACATCCGGCCAATATGGGATACTCATATGATAGCGTCGGCAAAGCGCCATCAAGTCCCAAATCTCATATCCAATCATATGGGGCCACAATTGTCTATACTTTACGGGTCATATAATACCGGCATAGTGATTGTGTTCACAAACCCCGGAAGCCAATCAAATCATATCAGGGTATCCAAGGATCATAGCTCAACGTGCATGTCATGTATCGATGCATGCATAAAATGATGCGTGTTAACAAAACATTTATTTTATACATCGATATCTCAATCTCAATGTCATGTATGCCACATAAATCAACAAATAAGGCATATAGACACATAATCTCATTCCAATCAATCAAATCAATCCGACATATATCATATAATACAGATACCTGTCGTATGTTACCCGGTCGCAACATACCTCAATTCTTCGTTTCCAGTTGATGTAGCATGGAGATATTGATATTACACTTTATCTACATCAATAACATACTCATTCCAATCAATAACATACTCCAAAATCATTAATATGAGTTTCAAATATCATTTGAAGCTTCAATAATTCATATCAAATTCAAATCATATCATAATTCAATTCCGACTTCGAATATGAGTTTCTTGTCGGTTATTCTACTACATATAAGAAATTCAACTTCAAATACATGTTATTCCAGCACTTTGATCTTTCAAGCTGCTGGAACTAGAAGAAAATTACCTCAGTTAGAAGCCCTCGACGCGAAGATCACAAATATATAATTTGTTCAGCGTTTCGAAGTCGATTCGGACGAAAGAAATCGAATTCTCTAACTTTCCCTCGAAGTTGCTGAAATGAAATGACGAAGGAAAAGAAGAAAGAAAGCATTCTTATCTTCCACCGCTTCGGCGCTCGGGCGGTAGAATTCTCGCGCCCGAGCGCGAGACATTCTGCCCCCGACTTTCAAATGCACCGCGCTCGGGCGGTCAAAAACTACCGCTCGGGCGCGGCATGTTCTGTCCGAAGACTCAAAATTTCTACATTGGCGCTCGGGCGGTCATTTTCTACCGCCCGGGCGCCACTCGTTCTGTACAATTATTTATTTTTGTACTATATTGGCGTCCGGCCTTTCCAATCGAGCTCTTACAACGTCAATTCATATACAATATTCATTTCTCAATTTCATTATCATAATATACATCAAATGTATAATCACATATCAAATTCCTGAATTATTGATAATCGTATAAGATTTACGATAATACGATACACGGTCCTGACAATTGGCATGTGCTATATTACACAATTTTCTTTGAAAGAAGTGTCAATTTGATGAATTTCAAATTGAACTAGATTAATGAAGCTCAATTGTCTTCATCAGCACAAGTTTATGAAGGTGACGACTTTGATCAGTTATTTAATACTCAAAAACAACAACGAGCAAATGCTAATGCATGGATGGATATCATAGCCAATGGAATGTAGAATGATGTTGATCAAATTGTCATTAATGATTAGATTTTTTTTTATAAAAGACTACTCATTATTTTGAGTGTTCTTTTAATAAAATTTTATTATGAACTTATAAAAATATTATTCATTAATATGTTGAATTGACATAAAGAATTGAAATTTTGATTTCAATAAATTGGATAGTTCATTTGTCGTTTTTCACAAATTAAATTGATTTAACTTTTAAGTAAGTAAAATTCAATTACATTCATAAATAAAAATAATAATTTAAAATTGAAGAGGTTATCTATGTCCAATAATTATTTTAAAAAAATTAATAAAAAATAAATCACAATTATAAACTACAAAATTCACATAATTCTATGAAAAAGTTTACAAAAGTCTACAAAAATCTTGAAAAAAAGTCTATAAGAGTCTATGAAATTTGTTTTACAATTCTATGAGATTCCATAAAAGTCAATAAAAATCTATCAACTCCACAAAAGTCCATCATTTAAAAAAAGTCATTAAAAATCTGTGAAAGTATAGAATGAATACACCACCCCTTGTTTATTCGGTTTTGTACTATGAAATATTCAGTTACAATATTGTTCAACATCTTCGGTTTTGTTTATGTTGACATCTGACTACAAAGTCTTTCTTCCGATATATTGATTCCTAGAAATTGGCATAAAAAGCAGCGGAATTTTTTTATAATTTGTTTTGCCCGTGATAGCTTAGAAAATTCAAGCTCGAGTAGAAATAAAATATATATAGCACTACCATTGATTGAATGAGTGAGACTAATTCAATATCTTGCAAACTAAGATAGTCCAGTAAATCACACCGCTCAAATTATGTGTAACATATTCATCCGAAAAAGTTGGTAGGAGAAATCGGACACATGACTAGCGACCAAACACTCACATACTCTATCAACTCGAACACCGGAACCACACGACCTTGTCTTAATATTCTAAGTACATGCACTCTAGTTGGGTTGTGCGTGTGACAAAGATAAAAAATATGATACTTCAATTGTTATGCAATTTTAAACATTTATTACTATTATCATCATAATTTCAAGTATTTAAATCTTATCATTCTTTTTCCCCTATAATTAGAGATATTGGAGCTTCGTTCGACCAATTTTAGAGATGTATGATCTTCCCCTCATGTAGATATGTCTTTAATTACTCGAATGTGATCTTACCTTCCACCATTTTTCAGTCATAATTCAGACCTCCAACATACCTCTGGGATTCGAGTGAAATTAAAAGATTTTGGAATATCTTGAATGGTGATATAATAAATTGGAAAGTAAGATAACAAACCAATTTTTTAAATTTTAATTAATCTAAAACTTAAGTTGAACGTGAACAATATCTATAATTCAAAATAGTTTTCCTTGGACGAGTCTATCCCACAAGATTTGTTCAATGCGGTTTACCCGATTAACATGGTTTACATGTTAGTTGTTACTGTGTTATTAATAATAGTAAATGTGGTTTCCAACAACACAAATGTATATAGAATCTCTAAAGCAAAAGGATTCAATAAGAATATTATTTCATTATAACTTGGAGTTGGTGAGTTGGGTAATCCCAACCTTCAACTTGCTTTCTATCACAATTTCTTCTATTTTACTATATTTATATAATTAGTGATGGTAGGCTCAAAGAAGACTTCAAGTGCAATTCGATTGCAACGCATAAGTCTTGGCATCATTCGTGAATATGGACATAACTTTAAACCGATTTGATTAAATGAACACATGTTAATAGCATCTAATAGTATGAACAACAAACAAATATAAAATCGTAAAGCAGATTAAGTATCATTTCGTCATGACTCTATTCGTTGTATGTTCATAAAACATTGTGTAACTCGATGATAAGAAAAAGATCAATGACATTCTCACCCTTATAACAAAACAAGATCAAATTTAAAATACAAATTTTTGCAGGTAAATAGTTTTTTGATTTTAAATTTTATTAAATTATCATCTCGACTAAATTTTTGAGTCTGTTACTACCACCGTCGTATATGAAGTTTTATTATTTTCGCCCATTAAATATTATATATGTGGAATTAAGTCTTTTTTTTTTTTGTTATTGAACTGTCAATCTCTTCTTGTGCTGAATTTTTCGATATGACATGTTCTGGTTTTATTTTTTTTTTGCCTAACTACGAGATTATTTTATTTTATTTTAGTCATATTCAATTTTTAAAAGCTCCACAATAAATAGATATTGTATGAAGTCAGAAACCAAGAAAAATGTTATCATTCATTATGTGACAGAACATATCAATGCCAAGTTAAAATCAACAGAATACAACACAAGATTTTGATCCTACAACTGCAGAAAATTCGGAAAATGTTTACAAAAAAGAATATAGCTTAATTTGTTCAAGCTTCTTCAATTATTAGGCTCGAGGGACTGCATAGATACTTCTTCAAACGGCTCATTTCATGAGCTACATCTAGCATTGTTGGCCTGGTGCCAGGATTGTTCTGTGTGCAAATAAGCCCATGTTTTATCAACTCCGATATCACATCACACCGTATACTTCGGTCGAACGTGCACATGTCGAGTTGCGTAGACCTCAGCTTTATGGCTTCCTGAACGATCGGTTCGAGCTTATCAGGGTAACAACTCTTAATCCACTCTGGCAGGCTGGAACCCTGTTGGAAAATCACATCTGTAGGACGTTTCCCCGCGATGATCTCTAATAAAAGGACCCCGAAACTATATACATCTCCTTGTGGAGAAGCCCGCTTTCCCATTCCATATTCTGTCATCGACATTACAACAGATCACGTGTAACTTTACATTTCCATACTTTTAGTAAACGATATTATGATCCAAAATAAAACTATGACTAAATTATATTAAAATTCCATGTTTGTTCACTTACCAGGTGCAATGTAGCCAACTGATCCACATAACAAGTCTTCCGTGGAGTCACAGGATGCTGAATCGTAAACCGAAGAATTATCATCGCTAGTCTTTTACTAATCTTGCAATACCGAAATCAGTGACCAAAGCTCTCATATCATCGTCGAGAAGGATATTGCTCGGTTTCAGATCACAATGCACCACTTTCACGGGAGAATAGTGATGCAGATAGGACATCCCTTCTGCTACATCACTGCAAATACTCACCAGTTGAACAAGATTCAGCCCATTTTTCGATCCATGGCTAGGATACAAATGATTTTCGAGACTTCCATTCCGCATAAGAGGAAGAACGAGGGCCTTAAAATCCGGCCTGCTGTATGTTGTTATGATTCGGATCAAATTTATGTGCCGCGTAGTTTTCAGAACTTGGCACTCCCTCTTAAAGCTACCGGTAATAATATCTCCAGCTACTTTTGAATGGAGTACCTTAACGGCGATGCTCGTGTTGTCTTGAAGAATTCCTTTGTAGACATGCCTGAAGTTACCTGATCCAATCAGGCTTGAACTGCTGAATCCTCCGGTATCTTCAATAAGCTGTTGACGAGATATTCTTGGGTATTTTACTTCGTCTCTTGATTCTTCCTCATCTAGAATGTCCTTACCTTCTAAAATGTGCAGTTTCCGCCTCAGTTTTGCTCTTTGTAAAAGAGGATATCCAACTAAACAGAAAATGGGAGTGACAACTGATGAAAGGAGGAATGCTATTAAGAAACTGCGAATCCGTTTTCTGTGACACTTTCGCAAGCTTTTTATTGAACCGCAAAGCCCTTCATTACCCGAGAAAGAATCGACTGTGAGTGAGAAAAACGAACCATTTTTAGTTATTACTCCATAGAAGTTGTTGTAAGAAAAGTTCAGTCTCTTCAGAGTTCCTGATTGCTGCAAAGATTGAGGTATTTTTCCATTGAACCGATTGCCAAACACATCAAGTTCTTGAAGATAAGGCAAGTTCCCTATTAAGAAATTTGACACATGTTAAAGGAAGACGTACCGTGTAGGAGTTGGCGACGGCCAAGAAGCCTACAACTTTTGACGAAAAGTTGCGTACGCCGACTCAACTTCAGAAACTGAGATGCGTACACGATTATTCCTTTGAAAATAATGCTCCCAAAATTTCTCGTTGATGGTATGAGAAAACGCCTATAAATAGAGCGATTGAGGTCCCTAAGTACACACACCTCATAAGAACAATACACCATCTAAAGAGAGCGTGTAGTGCTTAGAAGGCTTCAACCGAGAGGAAAAGCAGAGAAATCAAAATTTTCAATGGCCGGAGGTAACACTCGATTTAAGCTTCCGCATATATTTTTTCATGTTCATGTATACGTAAAAAACATGATTTTGAGAAAAATCTCTAACATTTGGTATCAGAGCCATGATACCTCTGCCTTGAAAATTTTGTTTCTGAAAGTTTACAAAATAGAAGTTTTGATATCATAAGAAATATACCTGAAATTTTCTTCGGATAATTTCTTCACGTTGCTCTTCGGAGTTTTCGGATGAGATCTTGAAAATTGTATAAAGTTTTTGAATTTGAAAATTAAAAGAGAAATTATTTTTTCGAGCAAAATATTTACGGATAAGAGCTAATGGTTTTTTCTGAAAAATGGAGGATGAAGGAGACGAAAGATTGCAAATAAATAATTGAGGCAAATGAATTCGGTAGTTAAGTGATGCGAATTATTCAGACAGTGCATTCAAATTGAATGAGACCCACACGTCTAGTCATTGTCCAAAATTTTCAATTCTTGTCCGTAAATGATTAATTAAAAAAAATTAAATTAAATGTGGGACCCACGAAAATTGACAAAATTGTCAATTCTCGGTAATGTTTTTAATTATTATTATTATTATTATTTTAATAATAATAATTAATTAATAAATAATGATTAATGTGTTATTAGGTTATATGTTTAATTCGGTATACATATAACCTTTGGTTAAATAATTTGTACACATTAAAATAATTTGAAGTTCGATGCAATTTTCAATACATTTTAAGAAATTATTTTTGCATGTTAGATATTGTGTCAAATATTATGGATATTTATTTGATGTGTACATGCAAATTTAATATTATATTTGTATTTATTTTTGAAATTTTTTAAATGCAAATTTTATTGAAAAATATTTTGGAAAACAATATTCACATTGTGTTCATATCAAACTATATTAAGTTGTTTATAATTTGAAATGAACATATCAAGTAAGATGTGAATATAATAAAATATTTCAGATATTCACAGATGAACAAATAATCCTCACTTTATCACTACTCTGATAAAAGAGAAAAACCGATGAGGAGCCCACATTTTTGTGATCCTCACTTTATCACTACTCTGATTGAAGAGAAAAACTGATGGGGAACGTATTTGTTCATATTAAGTAAAAATGTGAATATAAAGTTATTTAATATGAAAAATTTTGGCTTATAAAGATTCACATAAATGTGGATAATTAAGTTGAATAATAATTATAAGGTGACGTAAGAAAACATGATCTAAGGGAGTTCTTCATAGACCGGTTTAAACTGCCTTGACTAGCCACTAGTCTCCCTGATGAACATTGCTCTGTCTAGGAGTTGGGTATTTAAAGGGCCTTAACACTACCTATCTTTCCTGGGAGCACTCTTGGAAAGTGTTGATTGCGAAATAATTATTATATAAAGCATTAAGTGAAGCCAAAATTTTGTCCGGTGAACCGTATAATTTTAAATAATTGAGGAATAGCCACAACATCCTTAATTATGAAAAAATTATACATTAAGTAGGTTTTGATCACATAATGGACATCAATTGTAATTAATTATATAAAAATAATAAAATTTACCCCACATGGATTTTTATTATATTTATATAACTAATTAGGTTAAAATATCAAATTATATTTTTCTTAATTTACCCACAGGAGTTAAGGAAAATATATTTTGATAGTTTTATCATAAAGTTACAGAAAAATCTTATTGAATTAAAATTTTAGCCCACAGACAAATTTTATGTCACTAGATTTTTAAAAAACATGATTTACATTGGTAAAACATGATATTGTCTCAAAATTTTAAGCATATGATATTTTGTGCAGTTATGCAACCTGCGTCTTTTTCTGATATGAAATGTGACATTCCCGATCTAAATTATAAAATTTGGAAAGAAAGAATTCTTCTTCAATTAGGGTGGATGGATATTGATTATGCTATACGGAAAGACGAACCATCTGCTATTACTGAAAACAGCATTCCGGATGATGTTGATCTTTATGAAAAATGGGAGCGATCTAATCGACTCTGTGTAATGTTCATAAAGACCAAAATCTCTGCTGGTATGCGTGGTTCTGTCGATCAGCATAATAATGTCAAAGAATTACTGAAGGCTATTGATGAACAGTTTCAGTCTTCAGATAAGGCTCTTGCAAGCACCCTAATTATGGAATTCTCTTCATTAAGGCTCACCAGTGTGAGAGGTGTGCGAGAGCACATAATGAAAATGCGGGATATAGCGGCTCGGCTAAAGACACTTGAAGTGGAAATGTCTGAAACTTTTCTTGTGCACTACATTTTATGCACTCTTCCACAACAATATGGACCTTTCAAAATTTCCTATAACACACATAAGGATAAATGGTCAATTAATGAATTAATGACCATGTGTGTTCAAGAGGAAGGAAGATTGTTAATGGAAACGAGTGAAAATGTTTTTATGACTACACAAGGAAAGTATAAGAAGCAAGCCAAAGTCAAGGGAAAAGGGAAAGGAATAATTCCACTCCAACCTGACATCAAGAAAGAATCCAAGTGTTTCTTCTGTAAAAAGACGGGACACATTAAGAAGGATTGCAATAAATTTAAGGACTGACTTGAAAAGAAAGGTATTCCTACTTCATTTGTATGTTATGAATCTAATATGGTTAATATGATTTATAACACATGGTGGATTGATTCTGGTTCTACAATCCATGTTACAAATACCTTGCAGGGTATGCAAAATCTAAGGAAACCAATAGAAAATGAGCGAAGCATCTATTCAGGAAACAAGATGTCTTCGCATGTGGAGGCTATTGGGACTTGCTGCCTAGTGTTAAATAGTGGTTATATTTTAAAATTGGAAAAGACCTTTTATGTTCCTAGTTTTTCTAGGAATTTAATTTCAGTATCAAAACTTGTACCTTTTGGTTATTCCTTTCAGTTTTTGGATAAATCAATAAATTTGTTTTATAAATCAAATCTTATTGGAAATGGTACAATGGTTGATGGTCTTTTCTCTATTTCTTTACAAAATAATAACACCACTATGCATGTTCAGGGAGATATTAAAAGATGTGTTATAAATGAAGATTCCTCTATATTGTGGCACAGGAGATTGGGACACATCTCCACAGAGAGAATTAAAAGATTAGTAAATGATGGAGTACTTAGTACTTTAGATTTTACTGATTTTGAGACTTGTGTGGACTGCATTAAGGGAAAACAGACCAATAAGTCTAAAAAGGGTGCCAAGAGGAGTACAGAAATATTAGAAATCATACATTCAGATATTTGTTATCCCGATATGGACATGCAAAGTCTGAAATACTTTATCTCTTTCATTGATGATTACTCACGATACATGTATATCTACATGCTTCATAACAAAAACGAAGCACTAGAAGCCTTTAAGGTTTTTAAGGCTGAAGTGGAGAAGCAATGTGGAAAACATATTAAGATCGTGAGAACTGATAGAGGTGGAGAATATTATGGTAGATACACTGAGAATGGACAAGCACCTGGTCCGTTTGCGAAGTTTCTCCAAGAACATGGGATTGTTGCCCAATATACTATGCCTGGTTCTCCGGACCAAAATGGTGTAGCTGAGAGGAGAAACCGAACATTATTGGACATGGTGAGGAGCATGTTTAGTAGCTCTAAACTTCCTAAATCTTTGTGGATTGAAGCTCTTAAGACAGCTGTGTATATATTAAACCGAGTTACAACTAAGACTGTCCCAAAGACGCCATTTGAGTTATTTAAAGGTTGGAAACCGAGTTTGCAACATATACGCGTTTGGGGTTGTCCTTCTGAAATAAGAGTTTATAACCCACATGAAAAGAAACTGGACCCAAGAACTATAAGTGGATATTTCATTGGTATGCCGAAAAATCCAAAGGGTACAGATTCTATTGTCCATCTCACAACACTAGAATTGTGGAATCAAGAAATGCAAAATTTCTTGAAAATGATTTGATTAGTGGGAGTGATCATTCAAATGACATAATTTTTGAGAATGATCACATTAATGAACAACCCTCTTATTCAAATGACAGATTGATCGTTATTCACACCCCTCAAGACCAAATGGGTGTTAGACAACCAGTTACTGAAGTTCCTCAAATTGCTGATGAAAATCCAGTGGATCAAGTTGTTAATGAAGAACAACAATAAATTGTTAATCAACCAAACAACCTAAGGAGATCTACTAGAATAAGAAGATCAGCAATATCTAGTGATTATGTTGTGTATTTACAAGAATCGGACTTTAACATCGGAGCCGCAAATGGTCCTGAAACGTTTTCACAAGCCATGAGTTGTAATGAGTCAAAACTATGGTTTAATGCTACGAAAGAAGATATGAATTCTATGGCAGTTAATGGAGTCTGGGATCTTGTTCAGTTGCCTGATGGTGTAAGAGCCATTGGATGTAAATGGGTCTTCAAAACAAAGAAAGACTCATTAGACAACATTGAAAGGTATAAAGCAAGACTCGTTGCTAAAGGATTCACTCAGCAGGAAGGAATCGACTACAAGGAGACTTTTTTCTCCTGTATCTAAGAAAGATTCTCTTCGTATCATTCTAGCATTAGTTGCACATTTTGACTTAGATTTACAACAAATGGATGTGAAAACAGCTTTTCTCAATGGAGAACTAGAGGAAAAGGTTTATATGAAACAACCTGAAGGATTCTTCTCTAGTAATGGTGAGCAATTGGTTTGTAAGCTTAAGAAATCTATATATGGATTGAAACAAGCCTCCCGCCAATGGTATTTAAAATTTCATGATGTTATCTCTTCATTCGGATTCGTTGAGAACCCCATGGATCAATGTATATACCAGAAGGTCAGTGGGAGCAAGATTTGTTTCCTTATTCTATATGTGGATGATATATTACTTGCAACCAATGATAAAGGTCTGTTATATGAGGTGAAACAATTCCTCTCTAAAAACTTTGATATGAAGGATATGGGCGATGCATCTTATGTCATTGGCATTAAGATACATAGAGACAGAATTCGAGGTATTATAGGTCTGTCTCAAGAAACCTATATAAACAAAGTTTTAGAGAGATATCGGATGAAAGATTGTTCACCAAGTATAGCTCCCGTTATGAAAGGAGATAAATTCAATTTAAGCCAATGCCCAAAGAATGATCTAGAGCGGGAACAAATGAAAAATATTCCTTATGCTTCTGCTGTCGGAAGCTTGATGTATGCTCAGATTTGCACTAGACCTGACATTGCATTTATTGTTGGGATGTTGGGAAGATATCAGAGTAATCCAGGCTTAGACCATTGGAAAGCTGCAAAGAAAGTCATGAGGTACCTTCAAGGGACCAAAGATTATATGCTTATGTTCAGACGAACTGAGAATTTGGAAGTAATTGGCTACTCTGATTCAGGCTACGCTGGCTGCATTGATTCAAGAAAATCCACTTCAGGATATATTTTCATGCTAGCTGGTGGAGCTGTATCTTGGAGAAGTGCAAAACAGACATTGACTGCTACTTCCACTATGGAAGCTGAGTTCGTAGCTTGTTTTGAGGCAACCTCACATGGTATATGGTTGAAGAGTTTCATTTCAGGGCTTGGAATTATGGATTCTATATCTAGGCCATTAAGAATATATTGTGACAATTCAGCTGCTGTTTTTATGGCTAAAAATAACAAAAGTGGTAGTCGAAGCAAGCACATCGACATTAAGTATTTAGCCATACGAGAACGTGTTAAAGATAAGAAGTTACTTATCGAGCACATTAGCACTGAATTGATGATTGCGGATCCTTTGACTAAGGGCATGCCACCATTGAAATTTAAGGATCATACAGAAAGAATGAGACTTGGTTTCTTTATGTAATTTTGTTGTAAGAACAAATTAATGAAACTATGATGTGATATTTTCTCATATTTGTTGTGCGCATATTCATTAATTCGAGAAATATCAATAAAGTTGGACCTCGAATAAACATTGGGTTTATTCATTAAGTTATACAGTTTTGAGAGACATAATGCATTGTAATACATGGAAGATAATATTCGTTTTTAAGATAACCTATCGCCATGATTCATGTATTTTGTTTTCTCCTATGGTAAATGAGATATATGTGTCAAGTGGGAGAATGTAAGAAATTTGACACATGTTAAAGGAAGACGTACCGTGTAGGAGTTGGCGACGGCCAAGAAGCCTACAACTTTTGACGAAAAGTTGCGTACGCCGACTCAACTTCAGAAACTGATATGCGTACACGATTATTCCTTTGAAAATAATGCTCCCAAAATTTCTCGTTGATGGTATGAGAAAACGCCTATAAATAGAGCGATTGAGGTCCCTAAGTACACACACCTCATAAGAACAATACACCATCTAAAGAGAGCGTGTAGTGCTTAGAAGGCTTCAACCGAGAGGAAAAGCAGAGAAATCAAAATTTTCAATGGCCGGAGGTAACACTCGATTTAAGCTTCCGCATATATTTTTTCATGTTCATGTATACGTAAAAAACATGATTTTGAGAAAAATCTCTAACACCCTATAGATTCTGGGATTTGATCTTCCAGAAAATTATGCGATAAGTTGAGATACTCAAGAGCAATGCAGCTACCAAGTTGCGAAGGCAACGAACAAGACAATTTGTTTAGCGACAGATCAATGGCCAACACCATATCCATTTTACTCAGCTCTAGAGGAATGTTTCCACTCAAGAAATTGCTGGACAAGTTCAAATACAGCTTCAAACTACTCAATCCAGCAATTTCACTTGGAATTGCCCCCGAAATTATGTTATGAGAAAGGTCAAGAATTTCCAAGTTTATGCATTTCCCAAGGCTTGGTGGAATGGTTCCCGGAAGCTGGTTGTCATACAGCAAAAGTCTTCGTATCTGCACAAGGTTTGCAAAACTATCCGGGATTACACTGGAGAGCTTGTTTTTTGATAGATCGAGAAGGCCTAAATGTGACATGTTGCCAAAGGCGGATGGAATGTTGCCAGATAGCGAGTTATTTGATAAGTATAGCCTCTCTACTTTCCCAATTTTGCATAGCTCGTAAGGGATTTAGCCATTCAACAGATTACTAGACAAGTTCAAGAGGGTGAGATTTACAAAATTCGAAATCTGTGGAGGTATGAAACCCGAAATTCGGTTATCATTAAGATTTATCGGAACAAGATTAGTGGAGAGAGCACCAATAAGAGAAGGCAACTCTCCTCCAAGATGGTTTCCTGCAAGATCAAGTTCTTGCAAGTTAGAGGAATTTACCAAAGACTCGAAGAACGGTACAAGATCATCATTTCCACCATGACTTGAAATGTGATTGTAGGACAAATAAAGAAATTTCAAATGCAACATTTTGCTCAAAATCTTGGACGGTAACTCCACACACAGTGAATTGTACCCCAAGTCAAGCCATTCGAGATTCGTAGAATTCGAGAGGGCTAAAGGAGCCTCCCCAACAAAGTGGTTCGACCAAAGAAGAAGATACCACAACTCTCTAAGCTCGCATTGGCTATGGAAAGGTATCTCACCACTTAGCGAATTGTTGGATACGTCCAAGTATCGCAAAGAAGACGAGCATTGCAGAAAAGGGAAGCCGGAATCTCAACAACGATACTTCCCAGATCAAGATAAACCAACTCTTTAAGAAGCCCCACCTCCATTGGAATGTTCCCTTCAAGAATATTGGAAAACAAACTCATATCTTTGAGCGAGACAAGCGAACCAATCTCAGACGGTAACCGTCCCTCGAAGAGATTCCACGATAGATCAAGAACTTCCAAGTGTGTAAGATTAAAAAGAGTTGGTGATATCATTCCTCTCAGTGACTTATGGCTTAGATTAAGCTCTATCACCCTATTCCCTTTCATGTCACACCCTACACCAGACCATCTGCAGACATGAACACCAGAATCAGCATTCCAATTCTGTAACACATGTTCAGGATCATCGGTTACTCCCGGCACGAATGAGACGAGGGCGGCCCGATCACTCAAGATTCCAGCCTGATCATTCTCCGAGCACACCACATGCAAAACTACCATCAACGAGACTAGATCAAATACGAAAAACCTACAACATCCCATTTGTAAAATATCAAGAATGGGATGATTTAAGCAGGTTAACTCTCAATCTAGACGATCAAGATAAAGATTTTGGAACAAGTCACAGATCATGTTGACATGCAGCACACTGTTTGAATTTATACATTTATGCGCCTAACTGCCGTTGAAGGATGGGAACAGAGTGATTTGGCACATTAGATCTTCGAAAAATGGACAACGAACACGTGGGAAAATGTGGTACAATGTTGTTGTGTGAGCGTCGATAGTTTACAATGCCCTTTGACATTACATGTCATTAGGCCTAACTATTGTGTGATTAGTGGATGATGAGTAGCTGAGATTAATAAGATAATCTTGATTATTGTCACGCTTATATTTGTGGCTTTGATGATTGTGGCAACTTTCTTTTTGGGTTGGTATATATGTCGGCCCTGAGTTACATATTACATGCCTGTCTAGATTCATAAAATGTAAGTCATTCACTCGTAAATATAGAGTTTTATGTCTGGGAAAATTACTCTGAAACCCTATCTTGAAACTATTTTATCAAAGAAAACCCCTTAAAAAAATGTTTATCCCATTAAATTTTCTCGTAAAAACTCGGTCGAATAATATTTATGGAGAAAATTTAAGGAAATTGTAAATTTGGTCATTCACGTTTGTCTTTGTCATTTTAGTATTTTATGTTATTAAATTTTAGTTTTAATATGTTATTCTTGCTCATTTTGTGATTTAGTGCTTTTTCTATTTGGTGGTGATGTGTCTGATATCACACGTAAACATTTCCATGTAAGAATGACTAAAATTACAAAATAAATGACCAAAATTGTCGGAAAAAATGAAACACGTGTGATTAAATCTCTATTATGATAATATAGTTAATCGAAATCGTAAAGAGTCAAAACATAAATGCCGATAAAAGAAATTGTCCATAACATTTATTTTATTAAAATTTCCATGTACAAAAGTTTTTGTAGTGGATTCTCATTAATTTTCATCTTACAATAAATTTTCTATACAAAAGTTTTTATAGTGGATTTTCATTAATTTTCATCTTTTTATTTGCAACATATGATGGTGTTATTGGTGTATATAATGTCTTACCATGTTTTTTTTGTCACTTCCCTCCTTTCTATTGCATTCCTCGAATATTTCTTCTCTTCTTGACCTAACGATATGATTATATTTCGATAAAGTAGTTTGAACGTATTCATATTTACAATAAAAATTTTTTTTTGATATTAAAAGCAATATTTTTTCATGGGTAATCCAAATAGAATATCCGTCTAAAAAATTGATCTGTTAGACCGTTTCACAAGAGTTTTGTGATAAACGATTATCCATTTGTGGAGATAATTACTTTTTAACCTTAATATTTTATTTACTTAAAAATCTCTACGCTTACATTTTTGTATAGTTCTCATACGAAATAGCTAGTTTGGCGTTGTATTGTGTCATTCGAAGCCAAAAGATGAGAAACCGTGTTGGCTTTAATTTAATTTTTTTTAACTCCTAACATTAATTCATCACTAAAAACGACTAAAGGGATATGTAGAAAAATATATTTTGGTTTCAAACATAATGGTGAAGAATGTAATTATTTTTGTTAGAGATGTAAAATTTGGATTATATTGGGCATGTGGGTTGTAACTAAAAATTACAATTCCGTTCATTATATTCGTTTTTATTTTTATTTTTGCGCTTTTAACATGTCGTGTTGCAAAATTTCAATTTTAAGAGTCCACATTATTTTTGTATTTTTGGTAATGTTAATCATTTTCTAAACATTTCGTTGAGCTGACTTAACGTCGACACTCACGTATACAGTATGACATCAACATTTGTAATAAAAAATGAATAAATTATCATTACAGCTAATATTTTTTTTGCTAACCAATAAAAATTTTGTTTGAGGAGTATTACCAACTTCATGTACATACATGGCAGTACAGTTTGACTCGAATGGTACGATAAAAGTCCTTTCATTTAATTTGACTTCTTTGACATTATCATAAGCTGATAAAATAAAATAATATCGGCGACCATATTATAATATTGATTAAATTATAAATAGGGAAATGTATTTGCGGCGAACCTGCGCCGTTTCATCCTATTTTTCACAGAAAGATTCTTGTATGAGTTTCTATTTTGACGGAACTATTTATTTTCTATATAAATTTTATTTAGAATAATATATTATAGATTATCATTTATGTTAAATTTTTTTTGGATAGTAATAATACTATGATTGATTTAAAAGAAAATGACGAGATCTTTTGATGGTGGGGATGAATATAATAATGACTATGAAAGAATATTTCAAGAATTGAATACAACATGGACAACTAATGATGCAACTCGAAAGTTGAAAGATATTAAGTGATATGTGTGATATTATGAATTTAAACTTTATCCTTGAGACTTTTTTGTATTATTAAACTTTATGTTTTTTTGGAAACTAAAACTTGGTCATCCATATTTGGTTATATGTTAAATTTAATTTGGATTTTGAAATTTGATGTTTATTTGGATATTTATTGTATTTTTCAGCTTAAAAATTTAGCAAAAACTATAAAGTAATAAATAATTAATATATTACTATATAAAATAAATATAATTTTTTATTAATCTGGTTCGACTGTCCGATTGAACGATGGGACCGGTTGAACCATTTTAGAACGGTTGACCGTTTTGATTATCAATTCGATCAATTATGAAAACATTTGTTTGCTGGATAATTAGATAATATAGTTTATTGATAATTTAGGCTCTAACATGATTAATTGCTCACAACAAACAGAGACAAAAACTGATAATTTTTTAAACCTACTATTAAAAAGTTAAATTCGCAATGTAAATTGCATGGCCGGTGATTAAAGCTATATTTTTTTTTAGAAAATAAAATAAAAATTTCAGATAAATAATATTTGGATTGCTTGATAATTGAATATAATATATATATATATATATATATGTGAATAAATAAAAAATAAGCAAATAAATAATATTGCCAATGGGTTTAGGAAGTTTTTTCGAATGCCTTCTTCAACCCTCTTATCCTGATTGAGCGCAACTCTGTTCCTCATCAACCATGGCTTCCACGGCTCCATTCAACCCAAGACCCAAAGCTCAGTTTCAGCAATGTCCCTCTCCTTCTTCTGCTTCCACTTCTTCTTCATGGAAACCCCGCAAGAAACCAAATTTCCTTTCCATGTCAACCCCCGAAGTTCCCAATTTGTCTCAGAGCCACCAGCTTCACTCAACCTCCTTCCCTAGAACCCTTAAACTCCCTTCCCTCAACAACCCTTCACCTGTTCTTTCTCCCCCTTTACATGACTCTACGGATGAAAATTTCCAGGAGAAGATCGAAAAGTTGTCGAATTTACAAGTAATCCCTGATGGTTTGCCTAAAAAATTATCTGGGGAAGAAACTAAGAGAATTTTTATCCAGGACCCACCTTGGATATCCTCTATTTTCATGAAAAATATGCTCTTTAGGAGCAAAGGTAGAAGTGGGGTCAAAATAGAATTTCAAGAAATGGAGAGGCGCAGGTATTATTTGTTGAGGAGGAGACAGATAAAGGCAGAGACCGAGGCGTGGGAGAATAAGGTGGACGAGTACAGAGAATTGGAGAGGGAAATGTGTGAGAAAAAACTAGCTCCGAATTTGCCTTATGTCAAGAAATTGATCTTGGGGTGGTTTGAGCCTTTGAGGGAAGCTATCATGAAGGAACAGAAGACCCGGAGGACTAAGAAAAATAAGGCGGCTTTTGCGCCTTTTGTAGATGCCCTGCCAGCTGAAAAAATGGCTGTCATTGTGATGCATAAGATTATGGCGCTGATGATGATGGGTGGAAAGGAGGATAGACATGTGCGTGTCGTGGAGGCAGCGGTTCAAATTGGGGTAGCAATTGAGCAAGAGGTCAGAATTATCATTTTGTGATTTGAGCCATCAAGTCTTTTTTTGCCCTTGCCAATTACGAATTATATTGTTTCTTTTTTACTTTCCCTGCCGCCTATGGATATGATTTTTTTGTTGGTTTGACGATCGGTATTTATGTCAATAGTTGATTACTTGATGAGGATTGAAATGTAACCACTCCCGAGTCTTCTTCATTAGTTGACTGTATAAGATTATTTTGAAGATGTTGAATTGAATGAGAATAATTTATGATATTCAATTCCGCAAACAAGATACTAACAATAGTAATAATAAAATAAAACAAGAAGAACAAGTCATTGAGGTTCACCTGGAGGTGCTCTCTTATGGCTTATGAGTGATTAAGCATGTTGATCATCAGCATATGTTCTTGCTTGTGTTGATATGGATAAAGGGTGGGTTTTCATCTTATTATTTTAGCTACATGATTGTATTTTTTGTTGAATTTATGTTTTAAATCATTGGAATATATGGTTTGATTGAATTGAACTGAGTATTATCTGCATAATTAGTTTATGCAAATGTCTGGAACACCAACTAATGTTATAAGTTTGTCCAGAATGAGACGAGGTTGTTTTATGAGGCAAAATGATAATGGCTGACATGTCCTTCGTGGATATAATTCATAGTTCCTATGAGGAAAGTATTCCCAAGCTGATTATAGACTAGTTTTGGATTATTTTTCTTGTTGTGATAAACGTGATCAGATTCAGCTATCTTGACGAATATTTGCTGCTTTGAATTTGTGATTGAGCAATTTAGGTCCCTGATATGATGAACATGATCAGATTCAACTATATTAACGAATATTTGCTGCTTTGAATTTGTGATTGAGCAATTTAGGTCCCTGATATGATGAAGAAAACGCATTATATGTTTGCAAGTATCTATTTGCGCTGTGTTATCTCATTAGACTTCGAGTTCGTCCATTTACCCTAATCCCGTACATTGGAACAACACATATTCTCTCATTTCACACTTTTTCCAAATCGGAATTCGTTATATATATGTATATATATCAGATGAAGAACAGTAATTAACTGTGTCTTTGTAATTGATTTTTTCCAGGTAAGAATTCATAACTTCTTGGAGAAAACAAAAAAATTTCAGGGAAGAGCAAAGGTAGAGGAAAGTGAAGGAGATTCAATTAAGGACGCAGTGCTGTTAAGAAAACGAGTCAGGAGTCTAATTAGAAAGAACAGGGTGATGGAGGTCCAAAAGCTGGTGAGAAATGAGGAATTTAAGTCATGGGGTCGAGATACACAGGCTAAGGTTTGGAGCTTCCATGATAATCTCAGAACTGAGTGCTTACATGTATGCATTTACCTTCTTGTTTCTAAGCCATTTAGATGTCTTGCAGTTGGGCTGTTGTCTGATACAGTTGTTAATACAAACTGCTTATGTGCAACCTCCAGTCACTCAGTCAGCTGACAGTCCCCCTGATATCCGCCCTGCATTTAGACACATCTTCAAGATTGCAACCAAAGAATATGGGTGAGTGATATTTTATTTAATTGGATTTTACCATCACAAGACATTGGGACCAAGCATGTGTAGTATGGCTAATAGCATTGACTGCTGTGCATTGCAAAACCGTCTCAGCAACAAGTTGCATTCTGTTCTTGAACTTCTGATTGTCAAGTTCATGAATTATTGCGAGCTCGTAGGTTTGACAAGTCTTGTGGTTAATTTGGTAGGCAACTTTGGTGTTCATAATTTTTGCTCCTCTTCTCTTTCAGGCATAACACTGTGAAAAGGTATGGAGTGATTGAATGTGATCCTCTTGTCCTTGATGGGCTTGATACCACTGTGAGTCGATTCTACAGCTAATTTGTTTCGTATTTGTCTCGTGCACGAAGTTATTGTTTTTGGCTCTTGGCTTCAACATATTGCTGCACTGTACGTGGCTTGCAGTGATTAGATCAATGATTCATATCTTTATTTTTTTCATTCACTCTATGGAGATATGTTGTACAGAGTGCAGTTGTTGATCTTTATGAAGTTCATTTTGACATTGGGCCCTGATGCAATTCTTAAACATATAGTTGGGAGTCACTTGTCAGAGTAGTTTATTTCATGTGAAAGTGCAGTACCTTTTCATCTTTGAATGTTCTTCAAATTCCTTCTTTAGATTTTGTTTCTTATCTTCTTCAAGCATCATAGTTAGCCTTCAGCATTGTCTTGAAATTTCTAATTTAATGCCCTTTTCAGGTTAAACATATGATCATTCCTTATGTGCCAATGTTGGTGCCACCAAAAAAATGGAAGGGGTAGACTTCTATTTCTCAATTAAAACTTTAAGCTTTCATGCTATAAATTTAGTGTGTCCATGGAGTTCAATAAAATAAGATGCCAACGCTTTAAAAGAACTTCCATAGACGTATAACACCCAACTCTTATTACTTACATATTGGAGTGACCTAACCATGGATTATGATGGGTGCTCTCAGTTGATGTTCTTATATTCCGTTTTCAATTGGTCTCATCCTTTCAGGTATGACAAAGGTGGGTACCTATTCTTACCTTCATATATGATGCGAACCCGTGGGTCACGACAGCAACAGGATGCTGTTAGAGCTGTTCCTGCAAAACAGCTGCAGAAAGTATATGAGGTAAGTGGTGCACCAGTGTCCTTTACTTTATGTTGGCATGCTATGCACTCAGTTAGGCGATGGAGTCAAGTGTTAAATGGCATTTGTGTTAGGCATCCTCACTATGTTCAATAGTTCAAATGCAAATTTCTCTTCAAAAGTAAATACTAACTTATGTAACGAAATATACTCTCTTTAATTTGTAGGAGTTATTTTATAACCTCTTCCTTGCACCATGTACTTGTTGCTTGGATGCTCTCTATTTCAATTTAGATGTGTTTGAATGAGGTAGTATGTTGAGTTCTGATTGAATATGCAGGCCCTTGATACTTTAGGAAACACTAAGTGGAGAGTGAACAACCGTATTTTAAGTGTGGTGGAAAGTATTTGGGCCAGTGGAGGCAACATTGCTGGTTTGGTAGATTGCAAAGACGTAAGTGTAACTACCTTAATATTCATTTGTCTTCACTCTTGTGGAACCACACTGATGCCACTGTTTTCAGAAATTGCGTGATATGTGAAGCTTTTATGCCCTAACTCTTTGATCTACACAGAATAAAGTTGATATATGTTTTGTCGTGATAGAAATACTTTTTCATGGTGTAGGTTCCCATTCCAGAATTGCTCTCTGTTGATTTGCTAGAAGTTAAGAAATGGAAATGGAATGTGCGAAAGGCAAAGAAAATCAATCAAGAGAGGCATTCTCAAAGATGTGACACCGAACTCAAGCTATCAGTACGATTTTAACGATTTGGAACTGTTTATTATGCAAAAGTAAAAAATTATTCAAGTTACATCATATTTGTTTCCTTGGTCATCTGTAATATTTCATGTCCGGTGCCTGGGATGCATTTTCAAGTATACAAATTTTCTGCCAGGGGTTAAAAAACTGGGTAGTATTTTTCAATTTAGTACAACTGAAGCCATAATTCCGTCCAAAGTTGCCAACTTCTATACCGTAAATTATTGGTGGCTTCTTTGTTGATGTTGGGTTTATAAGTTTACTAGAAAAGTGCACGTGCGTTGCACGTGAGCAACGAAACTGCTGAAAATATATGAATGAAATTTTGATAATATTTAAATGAATTAAAATATGGCTAGTAGCATTTATCAATTGAAACAAATCAAACCAAAAAAAATAAAAATCATGACCATAGACGGTATATGAATTGAAAAAGTTATCTTATCCACATGACACATTTTTTAAGCTTCTTGGTTGGTTTTGATAACTCAACAACTTTTTGTCGTAGTTTTTATAATATGCGTATAACCATTTTGGTATACTCAACAAGTATATGTTCATCTTTAATACTTATTATCTTATTTAGAATTCTCATCTGGGATCTGACATGCTTGTAGTTTACTTCCCTATCACGAAATTTTTTCTATTTTCTACATTGTTTTTATCCGGTAATCTTATATTTCGACTATTTTTTTTTGTTGAATGATCTTTCAGTTTATGACAATCATCAACTGTAACTCCTAAGAAAAAATTATTTTAGTCGTGATAGGGTTTTACTTGTAAGTAAAAGTATGTATAACATATATATCCTTCAACAACATAACCAATGAATGGTGTTGTAATTTTTTCAAACATCGTGATATTTGTAATATCAATTTTATATATTCAGTATCAATATTATTAACATATAGTGTAGGACCGAGTGCTTACCGCTTTACCAAAAGCTATAGCTAGTGGTAATGGTGCAACTCAAATCTTTTAAACCGCACAGCAACTCAAGCACCATGGTTCGATCGCTCTACTAAGCAAGGACAATTATTGCACCCAACAATCTCCATCCCAATAATTGCACTCCTTGCAATCAATGGGAATCGAACCCGTGACCTTGGCTCTGATACCAATTGTAGGACCGAGCGCTTGCCGTTTTACCAAGAGCTATAGTTAGTGCTAATGGTGCAACTCAAATTTTTTAGACCGCACAGCAGCACAAACACCATGGTTCGATCGCTCTACTACGCAAGGACAATTATTGCACCCAACAATCTCCCTCCCAATAATTGCTCTCCTTGCAATCAATGGGAATCGAACCCTTGACCTTTGCTCTGATACCAATTGTAGGACCGGGTGCTACCCTTTTACCAAAAGCTATAGCTAGTGGTAATGGTGCAACTCAAATCTTTTAAACCGCACAGCAGCTCAAGAAACATGGTTCGATCGCGCTACTAAGCAAGAACAATTATTGCACCCAACATATTATAAGGTTAATAAATTTTTAACGATTATTTCTCAATCACTGTGAGAAATAATACTTGAAAATCTATTCAAATTAATATATATTAGAACTGTGTCCTCGTTTAATTTGACGCAATTCAGGAAAGTCATCTCGTTAGCCATTTTTTTAGAAGCTTTGGAACAATGATTGCGTTCATCATATCATGAGAATAATATAATTTCAATATCATTTGTTGTGTCTAGAACATAATATTATATTATTCATTGAAACAAAACAAATTTTATTTTATCGAATTTACATTTTGTTTATAATAATTTATATCTTGTGGAACGATATACAAAATTAATTATTGCATTTTAAAAGTTTTGAGAAGAGATACGAATAATGTAATCAAGATATGCATATGAGATATCAAGATCATATTGAAGGAAATAAAGTGCAACTGGCTCAATGTCTCAATTTACTAAAAATTCACAAAATTGATCTATTGTGTCCACAAAACTTTAAAAATTTTCTCATACCATTATAAATAGAATGAGAATTGTGTACACTTTGTTTTTCATGTATTTCTTTTTCCGGATAAACAATTTTTTCTTTTTGAAAAAAAATTTTATTCTTTGAGAAATATTGACATTTTATATGACATCCATACAACATAATCAATACAAATGACATATAACAACAAAACATGTTAACGCTAGGGTAAAAAACTCATCTCATTGCAAGAACACTAAATGATCTAATGAAGCATATTATTTAGTAATATTTATTTAACAACATATATAAAAAATTGACCAAATAACTTGAAAACAGTGTTTGAAATCAGTTACATACAAACATTTCTCTCAATCACGTATCTCAGTTGACAGAAAGAGTCTGAAAATATATCTCTATTCTAAATGAGATAAAGAAGTTTTATATGAACTTAATATTTATTAATAATTTTTTTTATTCCATCCGTCTCATCTCCCTTTGTCATCCCATTATTATCTATCATTAATATGGTAGGGATTTTCATGAATTTGACTGCAATGTATAAATTTAAGTAATTAAAATTAAATTAAAATAATAAGTAGTTTGATTGAGTTAAGTACACTATTAATGATCTTTTTAAACTAACATAAAAAATGACTTAAATAACATGCTCACAAATGAAAATCATATATTTAATAGATATTATTAATAGATAATATATTATTTAGGGATATTTTTTTAGCATCATATATCGAAATTGACTAAATGCTTAAATATTTGCATTGAAATCACTTACATACAAACATTTTCTCTCAACCATATATCTATGTTGATACATAAATAGTCTAAAAATATCTGTATTTTAAATGAGAAAAAGATGTTTTATATGATCTTAATATTTATTAACAATTTAGTTTTATTCAACATCACTCATCCATATATTTAATAGATATTAATTGATTATATATTAATTAGGGATATTTTTTTAGCACCATATATCGAAATTGACTAAATGCTTAAATATTTGCATTGAAATCACTTACCTACAAACATTTTCTCTCAATCATGTATCTATGTTGATACATAAGTAATCTAAAAATATCTCTATTTTAAATGTAAAAAATATGTTTTATATGATCTTAATATTTATTAATAATTTAATTTTTTTCAATCTCATTCATCTCCATTCATATTCCCAATATTACCTTAATATTTGGAATATTAATAATTTTTTAATTTATAACATTATTATAGTAATTTTCTATGAATTTGATGTCAATGTTTAAATAACTAACGTAAAAAAAAATTACAGAACCTCGTGACCATTACAAATTATAAAACAAACGAAATGGTAAAATAGTAAGTTTACAAATGAAAATCATATATTTATAATAGTAAATAAATAAATAAATAGATGGTAGTAATATTAGAAATTTTTTTAAATATGTAACATTAAACTAAATGAAATTCAAAAGTAAAATCAAATTAATAATTAACTTGATGGAATTAAGTATACTATTAATGATCATATTAAATTAATTTAGAAAATGACTTAAAGAACCTCTTGAACACAACAAATTGTAAAATAAATGAAAGGGTAAAATAGTAGGCTCACAATTCAAACTCATATATTTATAATAGTATTAGAAAAATCAAATTAATAATTAACTTGATGTAATTAAGTATACTATTAATGATCATATTAAATTAACTTAGAAAATGACTTAAAGAACCTCTTGAACACAACAAATTGTAAAATAAATGAAATGGTAAAATAGTAAGCTCACAATTCAAACGCATATATTTATAATAATATAGATTTTTTTTGCTTCATTCATAAACTACCCAGTCTAATAAGATGTCTCCTCTAATATCTCATGAATGATAACCTGATTCCAATATTTAATTTGAATAAATCCTTGATGCCCATGGTCATTAAATACGAGTATGATATCAGTAATGTTATAAGTGGCCAGCTTGGACAGTTTATTCTGTTGGGATCCTAAAGCAGAGATAGACAGCGATGCAATTTATTTATAAATGCCAATTTTAAACCTGCATTTGAATAACGAAATTTTTGTCTCGATCGGTAACCTGGAGAAGCTGGAACATATTCTTAGATTTGTGACTCTGTTAATGCAATAAATGGAAGCTATTTCATATTCTTGTACCAGCATTACTATTCAGATTTATAATTGCAAGCCTCATTATTATGTTATTCTATTTCATTTGTGGTAGATTCCCAGCCCATGTCAACAGGAAAATGATTTAGTTATGCAGCTTTGAGATAGTTTTAATTGTAAATTTAATCATGAACGTCAATAAATTTCTACTTACTTTTTCCACGAAGCCCATTGACTGAGTTGCGCTGTGGACCGTTTTAGCTAGATGATATTGTTCAAGTTGAGGGAGGTCAAAGACTATAAAGATGGACACTAAACAGAAATTTTGTGAATCAGGTTGCTCGGAAGATGAAAGACGAGGAAGGTTTTTACTATCCCCACAATCTTGATTTTCGTGGCCGTGCATATCCCATGCACCCTCATTTAAATCATCTGAGTTCTGATCTTTGTAGAGGAATTCTTGAGTTTTCTGAAGGAAGGCCTCTAGGGAAGACTGGGTTACGTTGGCTGAAAATTCATTTGGCAAACCTATATGGAGGAGGCATTGAGAAACTCTCATATGAGGAACGTCTCTCATTTGTGGATACCAATTTAGCTGAAATATTGGATTCTGCTAAGAACTTCCATAATGGAAATTGTTGGTGGTTGAAGGCTGAGGACCCTTTTCAGTGCCTAGCTGCGTGTATTAATCTTGCTGAGGCCCTAAATAGTTCATCACCACACACTGTTATCTCACATCTGCCAATTCATCTGGTATGTACTTGTAACCTGCAGATCCTTCTTGCTTTTATAAACTGCCATTGATGGAACACTAATAAAAGATAAAATAAAAGGGGGATGGTGACTGTAGTGACTCAAAGGCTTAATAAAAAATAATTTATTATGATAGTAATGTTTTAAAAGCAAAAATTCAGTGTTGTACTCATGCTGCATGTGAAGGAATCAGAAGAATCAAGATTCTTGATTCTGCTGATTGTCGTTCCAAGAGATTCTGTTAAGGGAAATTTAGCTTTCAAATTTACATCATGGTTGCTCACTTATTTGCAGCCTTATTTTTGAGGGGCTGCTTCAATTTTTTGTTTCGTATTGCTCACGACTAGAGCATTGTATACCTTAAATCTCAGTTTAATGAAATTTTTTACTATCACTTGCTTTTCGTCCTTCCAAAATATTGTGTTCTCTTATTCTTTTTTTTTCCCCTTATTTTTGTCCCTCTACTTATGCTCTGATTTTTTTCTGAGCATTTGAATTTTACCATGTCATTTGCTCTAGTGATCTTAATATTTGTTGTTCGGTTTCCTGACGTAGGATGGCTCGTGCAATGGCCTGCAGCACTATGCAGCTATTGGAAGAGACAGTGTGAGCCATTTTTTCATGTTTGTTTATCTTCTGTGGAGTACTTTGTTTGCCCAAAATTTGTGTTCATGATTTATAGCTATTGGGAATGACCGGATGAGACAGATAAACTCTCGTTTTTTCAATTAAAAGTTCTATTCTTGAAGTAGTTCAACCATTTCTTTTCTATTCCAGCAGCATACTTTCTTGAAGTATCTGTTTTTGACTGAACTGTATGTCTCTGTTCTAATCCGATATGCAGTGTGAATTATCTTTGTTTGCACTAGCGTATGATGGATCTGTCTGCTAATAAAATTGTGTCCGAGACTCATTGAGTTTCATTTTTCCAGTTTTTTGCTTTATTATCTATTGGCCTCTCTATAATCCTTTGAAGTTCTTTATAGTATCTTTAATCATTATCGACTCAGGCTACTTGATTCTCACTTGACAGCTTTAAATGACATCACACGTCCCTTTGCTGGCTTTCTGATTTTTTTCAGTTTGAAGCTGCTGCTGTGAACTTAGTTGCCAAAGATAAACCTTCTGATGTTTACTCAGAAATTGCAGAGAGGTTTGTTGATTTGACTTTTAAGACATTAATTTTAATGCAAATTGAATGATGTAATGTTATCAATCAGCGTTGATAGAAGCTTCTTCAGCCACCTAAACCCACTACTAAACCTGCTCGTGCATACTTTATTCACATATATTTCTGGCAAATCATTTTACATTCTATTGTATTATTGACATCATATGTGTTATTCATATTTAGTTATTGTCATTTCAGGGTCCATGATATCATGAAAAAAGATAGTATTAAAGATCCTGGAACTGATCCGAATGCCTTGCTTGCCAAACTCTTGATTGATCAGGTTCGTATTTATTTTATAGAACTACTAGCAACTGAACTTTGTTTTCCTTGTTTTGAGAGATTATCTTCACATCCGAGGACCTGATTTTTTGAAAGCTTTTAGGTGGATAGGAAACTTGTCAAACAAACAGTGATGACTTCAGTATATGGAGTCACCTATGTTGGTGCACGCGAGCAGATCAAACGAAGGTTGGAGGAGAAGGGTCTCATCACTGATGACAGACTTCTCTTTAGTGCAGCTTGTTATGCTGCTAAAGTAAGTCTGATGCGCAAGAAAGAGTTCTCTTCTTGCAGCAATGTCGATTTTACTTTCTTATTCTACTTCCTCCTTTCCACTTTCTGCAAGTTTGATTGCATTAGCATCTTGAATTAAAGAAATTATTGGTTCTTGATTCTCGGTTTTCTACCCAAGCAAAGTTTATTTCTTTCGCGCGTTAACTATTTTGTATGACAATTTTTGCCAGTTAGGAATTATAAATGCTCGATAATGCAAAGGGATTTGTATTCTATTCACATTATCTCTTGGGTGATACAACTGTGCTTTTACATGCAATTACAATAAATAAAAAATGAATTAAAAAATAAAATTACGGGAATCAAATTAGTTAGGTTGTTATGCCACGTCATAGAGAAAATTTATCTAGTAGCTTCGCACATGTGTGAACTCGCATGTGTGCCCTTCAATATTACTTGA
The DNA here is from genome assembly GCF_025594145.1 of Primulina tabacum. NCBI lineage: Eukaryota > Viridiplantae > Streptophyta > Magnoliopsida > Lamiales > Gesneriaceae > Primulina > Primulina tabacum. The sequence goes on along the minus strand of NC_134559.1, from coordinate 6,180,685 downwards.
CCTCCCCCCTGCAAACTCAACGTTGGATTTGAGCAAACACTGAGCTTAGATCGCAACCGATGGAATGAGAATGCTGAGAGTGGTTTTGTTAACACATCTGCAGTCTGTTCATCTGATGGAATATGACGAACTTGAAGCATGCCAGATAAAACCTTTTCTTGAACGAAGTAAAGATCGAGTTCAAATTGTTTAGTTCTTGAGTGCATAACTGGGTTAAAACTAAGAGCAATAGTACTCAAATTGTCACACCATAATACTGGAGACATTTTAAGAGAACCACATAACTCTTGTAATAGATATTGAATCCAAATGAGATCAGCAGTCGCATTAGCCAAACTTCGAAACTCAGCTTTAGGGCTGGATTGAGAGACCAAAGGTTGTTTTTTAGCACTCCAAGAAACATGGGAACCACCAAGAAACCAACAAAACCCCGTGGTAGACCGACGATCATCTGGATCATTACCCCAGTCCGCATCACAATAGCCCTCAAGAGAGAGGGGAACTCCTGCTTTAATGAGAACACCAAACTGAAGAGTGCCATTAATATATCGAAGAATTCTTTTAACAACTTTTCAGTGAGAAAGGCAAGGACGCTGCATGAATTGACGTATTTTGTTGTCACTATAAGTAAATACTGAAGTGCACCAACCGTGCTGCAATAAAGTGTGGCGTCATCAAAAAGCTCCTCTTCATAGACAAAGAGCTTAAGTCAAGTAATCATAGGTGTAGGTAAAGGTTTGACATTATCCATCTTTTTGTGTGCAAGAAGATCCCGAGCATACTTTGTTTGAGATAAAATAAGCTAGAATCAGAGCGCCTCAATACTTCAATGCTCAGAAAGTAAGAGAATGTCCCCAAGTGCTTGAGAGAAAATTTAGAATTCAGAGCTTGAATGAGAGTATGAATCTCACAAGAATCATTACCTGTAACAATGATACATCAACTTATGCAAGAACATAAAAAATCGTGATAGGTGTATTTTTAATGAATAACGAGACATCAGCTTTTGATGCAATAAATCCCAGCTGTTGTAATGAAGATTGTATTTGTGAAACCAAGCACGAGGAGCTTACTTAAAACCATATAGAGCCTTGTTTAGTTGGCACACCAGTTTAGTGTCACCTTGTCTTTGTTCAAAACCAGGTGGCTGTGCCATATAGATTGTTTCAGTGAGATTTTCATTCAAGAAGGCAATATTCACAACTAACTGTTGGAAAGACCTGCCTTTGGAAACGGCGAGAGCAAGAACAATGCAAATTGTTGCCGGTTTAACTACAGGGCTAAATGTCTCGTTATAATCCAAACATGTCGTTTGTAAATGGCCTTTGGCAACAAGGTGAGCTTTGTGACGTGCTATGGTGCCATCAGGACGAGTTTTAACCTTAAACACCCACTTGCAACCTATTACCAAGCAATCATTTTGAGCATGAACTAGCGTCCAAGTTTCATTTTGAGCATGAACTAGTGTCCAAGTTTTATTGAGAATCCTGAAGCTCATCATTCATAGCCCACACCATTCTTTTCGAGACGAAGCATCACGGACATTCAAAGGCTCGCTAACTTGAGTCCGATGAGTGAGATACAATTTGGGTTTGAACACCCCTGCCTTGGCCCGAGTAATCATGGGATGGATGTTTCCAGGAGATGAATTAAGTGAATTGGAAAAAAGAGTAGGAGAAGAAATAACAGGAGAAGCAGAAAGAGAAGCAGAAGATGATGGAGACAAAACTGGAGCAGAAGTTGTAGAAGGCGTGAGTATAGATGTAGTGTCATTCTTTGCATTGGGAGGGAAAGAAGACTTGAAGATGAAGGTGACAGACCATTTGCAGGAGAAGGAGATCCTATTTGACAGAAAGGAAATGACATCTCATTGAACTTGACATGGCTAGAAATATAATTTCGACCACTGAAACGTATTCATTTATACCCAAGAAAGGTGCAAGGTGTGGAACGAAAATCTAATTTATGAGAATTATAGATTCGAAGGTATGGAAAATGTAAGCACCTAAATACTTTAAAAAACAAGTAATCGGGTTTGCTGTTAAATAACTGAGTAAGAATGAGAAACACCGCAGTGGAAAAAGCATCATCCCGATAGGTAAGAGAAGTGTGCGAGTGAGCTAATAGACAAAGTCCCATGTCGACAATGTGGTGGTGTTTACGCTCAACTACTCCATTTTGTTGAGAAGTATGCGGACAAGTGAGGCAATGGGTAATCCCAAGTTTTTTAAGAAATGGACTCAAACTATGATATTCCCCTCCTCAATTTGTTTGGATAGCCTTTATAGTTGTAACATGAGTTTTAAACTCTTGAAAAACATGAAACACTTCGGATTTGACTTTAATGAAGTAAATCCAGGTATAGCGAGTAAAAACATCAACAAATGTTATATAGTAACGAAAACCATTAGAATAAATAGTGGGTACAGGGCTCCAAACATCTGAAAAAATAAGTAGTAGTGGTCCATGATAAGTAGTAATAGACTTGAAAAATGGAAGACGGTGATTCTTGCCCAACTCACATGCGTTGCAAAGAGGAACAATTATATTTTTGGAAAAATGAACATTACAATCTGTCAAGATATTCATAACAGTAGCTAACATGGGTGACCTAGTTCATAGCCACCTAGCTAATGTGGAGGAATCCACTTCTTGATTGCAAAGATTGACAGCAGCAACGGGAGGAGAAGAGACGGTAGACAAGGCAAAAGCAGAAGATGTGGAGGAAACTGGTTTGCCCAAGTGAGAGCGATATAAACCATTATGAAGATATCCCCGAAGGATTGTTGTTTGCGTCATTCGATCTTTCACAAGACAGTAAGAGGGATAGAGTCTTCATCTTTGAGTGTGGGTTTGGCGGACGTAAGGGTTTGGTAGGGGATCTTTCGGGTGTCTTTTCTGTTAATTCACTTTACTCCTCTTTTTTCAAGCACATTAATACTCCCAATTTCCCTTTTGTCACTAACATTTGGAAAGTCCCAATCCCACATAAGGTGAAGATGTTCTCTTGGATAGTTGCGCTGGGAAAATTGCAAACAAATGATAAACTGCAGAAAAGAAATCCGGGTTCTGCTTTATGTCCACATCGGTGCACTTTGTGCAAGGAAAATGAGGAGAACCAAGATCATCTATTGATACATTGTTCCTTTACGAGACATATTTGGATCAAGGTTATGCAATACTTGGGTTTTGAGTGGAATTTTCCACAAAATTCGAAGACTTGCTTGTTATGGAGCACGGATTTCTCAATGGCAAGGGCCTCAGGAATTTCTGGTGCATTATTGTTCATTGTATATTTTGGTCGGTATGGATGCAGCGAAATAACAGAATTTTCAACGACAAGGAAGATTCTTGGGAGGATTTATGGGAGAAGATCAGATTCAACGTAGCGAGATGGACGCTTAGCATACCTATGTTTCAACATTTGCTTTTGTCAGACCTAGTCAGGGATTGGTGTTTTATTCGCTTTTGACGAGTTTCTAACTTATATTTCATGAGTTGATTTGTGGATCGCTCATCCACTTTGTTTTGTAACCCAAATTAATATTATTATAATAAAATGTTAGTTTCTGATAAAAAAAAAATCAAAGAAAATGTTGTTGTCTAGAGCAAACTTACCAACACTTGAGAGATTTTCATTTATTTGAGGAACATGAAGTAAGGACTGTAGATTAAATAAATGAGAGGCAGAAGAAAACTCAGATGAACCTATGTGAGATATAACAAACTTGACCCATTTCCCATGAAAACTTTTCCACTACCAGAATACTCAGAACCAATTGAGAGGTTGTTCAAATCGTGTGTGACATGGTAGGAGGCACTCGAATCAGGAAACCGCCGGTCATCTTGCACCATATGTGGATTTGTTATGGACACAACAGCAAAAGTAGAGTGACGTCTCATGGGTGAGGATTGCTGGGAAGGGTGAGGTAGGATGTCCTGTCCCCGGTGTTTAGGAACAAAATCATGATCAAACCTGTAGTAACATATTTCAGCAGTATGATTATTGAGACCACATATTTGACAAACATGTCGATTGGAGTTCCAGGACTTCTGCCACCACGATTGGAGCGACCATGCCCACGTCCCCGATCGCGAGTGTGAGATCTTTTTGTGGGAAGTCACTTTCTTTTGATGAAGAAAACATACTGGCATTAACGTTGGGAGAGGTTCCATCGACATTGGTGGTGTAAGATTCAATACGCCCTTCATGAGCAAGAAGGATGGCTCCAACATCAGACGAGGAAAGAGTATCAATTTGGGAGGAAACATGAACTACCACAGAGTCATATTTCAAGCCTGCACCGCCAAAAATGTGAAGAACATGATCCTCTTCAGAGATAACATGACCAAAGACATCAAGAGTATCAACAACACTCTTTATCTTGCTTAAGTACTCTTGCATACCCTAGCCCCCATTCTTCGGAGTCTGAAGTTGCAACTTATAGTGCATCACTCTTGCCTTGAAACGAGTAGAAAATAAGCGAGTGATCCGGGACCAAAGTTGTGCAGAGGTAGTGCACCCAATCATTTTACATTGGATTCCATCGGCCATGGATGCAAGAAGAAAAGAAAAAAGTAACTTGTCTTGACGACACCAAGTTACATAGAGAGGGTTCAGGCGATGTTCCAGTAGAAATTCCAGATTGAACTTGGAGTTGCCACTGAAGAAAATTATCATTAGTTAATTTGATAGTGTTAATTTGATTGGTTGGGTTAAAGAAAGTAGGGGTAGCCGGAGAAATTGCAGAGAGGTCAGAACCACCAGAGGAGGAGGCCTCACCATCGGCTCTGATACCAAGTTAGAAATTATTAATGCTCGATGATGTAAAGGGATTTGTATTATATTCACATTATCTCTTAGGTGATAAACCTGTGCTTTTATATACTATGACAATAAATCAAAAATGAATTAAAAAATAAAATTACGGGAATCAAATTAGTTAGGTTGTTATGCTATGTCATTGAGAAAATTTATCTAGTAGCTTCGCACATGTGTGAACTCGCATGTACTTGACTTTGACCAGTAGTCTTTCAGTCGATGGAGTGCTTGTCATATGGTTAATGTCCGTAATTTCTAAAATTTTGCATTTCACCTTATGTCTTGGATTACTAGTTACAGGACATTTGACTTAGGTTAAATGCATGCTGAAGTTGCTTAGTTTTTTGTTTGATTTTTGTAGTCAGCATAAATTACCAAATTATATATTTTATTCTCAATTAGTTTAGTTTTGGATCAGTCATGCTCCTTGTCGAGTTACTGTGTGGGTATATAACTCGGTATTCCCATCATGCAAGTGGTTGATAACAAAAGAACTTACTATTGTCAAGGTAACCCATAAGTTCTTGTTCACCTTTTAGGCGCCACTCAAATGTTGAGTAAGTAGTAAGAGTGTGCGGGCATCATGAGTATTTCTCAGTTTCACCCTGTTACTTTTGCTAGCAGATTTCGTGGTAAAGGTCAACTTTTTTTATAATATTCGTGTTTCATTATTTGTTATAGTTCAACCTTACTGCTGTGGATTCAAACCTGTGTTCAAGATCAGGGATTTTATTGCCAAAGAAAAGTTGCCATGCTGGAAGAATTTTCATAACTTCAAATGTGAACAGTGAATGAGAATTCAGTAGACTTCGACATGTTAAATCTTAAAACCTACTGCTGAACTTAGTGATTCGTTCCATGATAGAGTATCTGACTATAATCATACAACAATCAAGAACATTCGTGGTGTCTGCCAACCTGTCTAAAGTGAATAACATGTGCACCCGCACCCTCTTGTAACATCTATAGATTTTTCTGAAAATAAATGTGTCTTTTTGCTGAATTGAAATTGTGATAATTTTTTAAATTGCTCGTTAACTCATTCATAAATCTTTCACAGGTCACATTGACTGCCCTTGGTGAGTTATTTCAAGCTGCACGTGCTATAATGGGTTGGCTAAGTGATTGTGCTAAGGTTTGTCAAAGATTGCAAACTGATGTGTCTCATGTTGAAATTCTTACTGTTAAATTCCTTAACAATATGAAGATAGTGAAAAGAGCAATTAACTTAAAGCTAACCAGTATCAAAATATATATTACATTCTCCAAATATTTTCATAAAACACATCTCCAGTAAAAATTTTCCAGAAAGGGTGGAAAGCAAGATCAAATATAGCCATAATCCGTGGATTAATAAAATTTAAGATAGAAATAATGATTTTCAAAAATAAAATGATTCTTAAATCTTATGTGGGAAATAAGGAAGATAATAATTGAAATTTATAATCAAGATCAAAAGGTGTACCCTAGCATAGGCCATAGAGAAAAGTGGAAAAAAAGGTTTTGTTGAGCCTTTACCATTAGACCGAATGCAGGAACTATATTTTCAATGTACAATGCAGGGCTTGTTCTTCATATGAGCCCACTTCTTCTACCCTTTATACAGGTTTCTTTCAATTATGCTCTATCCCTTTATGCATAAAATAAAAACAAATAATCAAGTTAACATTTTAAAAGTTACTGCAGAGAAATGCTACTTTTGGGTATTTTTTACTTTACACTCAATCAATTTACTTTGTAACTTTAAATGCAGATTTTTATCTTCTCATTGTTTGGTCATGAGGGCTTTTATCCTAGAACGGATGCTTAGATGAATAGAAAAAGTTCGGAATACGATTACTTATCCTTATGAGAAAGCATCTCGGGATGAATATTGTTAAAAATGATTCCTGAATGAATCTTAATAAATGTTGTGAAATTTATATTCTGATCTTGATGATATCAAATCTAATTTCAAAAACATTATCTATACTTGTCCCACTCAAGTTGAACATTGAAATGTAAGTTGAAGCATTCAACTTAAAACAAAAGGAAAGTGTTGAAGTTGTGATAGAAAAAAAAAAGAAAAGAAAAAACTTGAAGTTAATCATGTCCAATGGTGCATCCATCACTAACAATCAGAGATTATATTTTCTAGCCTCTGTTGAGCAGCAACAAAGATGTTCACATGGGAAGATAAAGAGATCAGTCAGACATAATAAAATCATGTGAGGTTTAACTTACTAAAATGACGCCAAAAGCGTGTATTGTTTTCATCTGAACAATTGGGTGGCTACTATTATTCTTACTGGTCACTCAAATAGTGTCGAAATTCCTTTTTTTTTTGGCAAGCAACGTGAATACTAGGTGATGGTTTTGTCTCTACTATTTTAATGTTAAGTTGGGAATATACCCTAGAGAGATGGCTATCTAATGGATGATTAATTTATTTTGGCTAAATTTACATCAACAAGAGTGATGTATAGGGGTTAAAACTCTGATTAATCTCACTTGTTTTATAATAATTAATAAAATGAACATGTGCTTACATATTCGAAAAGGACGTGGATATAATAGAGTAGGAAATTATTCCTGTATATATCACGATAAAATTGTGCTAGAGACTTGTCTGGTCTTAATATTATCAAATATAATTCCAGAAATATTATCTGATTTTTTTTTTTAAGAAACATATTTTATTAATAATAGAATAATGAAGATTACAAGTGGACTAGTGGTCCACTCGCATAATGAAAAACACAATATCAATTTTCTCAATGATACACATAATCCCAATTTCTCAGTAAATCTAAGACTGAGACGTTCTAAAAATCATGATGATTGCCAATCCACAACGCAATATTGATCTTTATTTTGTCCCAGCAGCTATCCGCAGTTTCTTCGATGTCTTCAAAAATTCTTCTGTTTCTTTCAAGCCATGTTGTCCAACATATGCAATGAACAACCACCTGCCAAAAAATTCTGCCCCTTGATCCAGTTTGTTGTCCCAAATCCGTACATAATAAATCATTTGTTGACTTCGGCATCACCCACACCAATCGAAGTTCTTGCAAAGCTCTAGACCACAGTGAGAATGTGAATGGACAGTGAATGAGCATATGATCCTGAGTCTCTGTATCATTTCTACAAAGGACACACCAATTTGGGCACAATGCAATTGTTGGCCATCTTTTTTGAATCATCTCCGAGGTAGGTAGCTTACTGAAAGTTTAAAAGGGGCGAAGAATAACGAAGCACGATTGTGTGCTTACCCGAAAAACTCTTACTTTATACAACTAGAGTTTACAATCTTTATATAGAGAAACCTATGTAACAAACCTAGATACCACCATCCTAAGAGATATAACAAACTCCTAATAAATAGGATCAATTGTTATCTACAGATAAGACTAAATCTAATCCTAACAAACAATTAAAAAATACACACGCTAACAACCCCCCTCAAGCTGGACTGTACAGGTTGTACATTCCAAGCTTGGTTACAAATTTTTGGAACGTTGGCTTGAACAAAGCTTTTGTTAAGATGTCAGCCGTCTGTTCTTCGGTGGGGATGTGTTTTACTGCCAGAATCCCTTGGTCTATCTTTTCTTTGATGAAGTGTCTGTCTACCTCTACGTGCTTAATCTTGTCATGGTGAACTGGATTGTGGATGATGGAGATTGCTGCATTGTTGTCGCAGAATTCTCGAATTGGTCCTATAGCCTCCAGCTCAAGTTCTTTCAAGAACATTTTTATCCATAAGCCTTCGCATGTTCCAAGAGCCACTGACCGTAGTTCGGCCTCAGCACTACTTCTAGCTACAACGTTTTGTTTCTTACTACGCCACGTAACCAGATTCCCCCATACAAAAGAGCAATATCCAGATGTAGATCGTCGATCTATTGGAGATCCAGCATAGTCAGCATCAACAAACATCTGTATATCTCTGCTTTCGGTCCTTCGAAATAAAAGGCCTCTTCCCGGATTCCCTTTTAGGTACCTAAGAATTCTGTAGAGGGCCCTCATATGAGTTTCTGAAGGAGAGTGCATAAACTGAGATAATCTGAAATGGGATGGTTAGTGCAAGCACGTTTTCCTTTCCGTAATGCTATAGGAATGTCAATTTCAGAGAGTGTTAGATCCTTACCAGGGACCGGGAGTTGTGCTTGGTCATGAGAGGTGTCGGGTTCTTCTATTTGCTGCAGGTTTTTTCTTCTTTCGTAACACCTGTCATATGGCTGTATTTTTGTAGTGCTAATTGGATTTGGAGGAAGCTTTTTGGAGATTTCAGGGGTTTGATTTGGTGGGATTTGGGTAATATTTGGTGGATTTGGTGCTGATATACTAGGATCAGGAGTATCTGTCAGTAGAAACTCCCAGTCCACTGTTGGAGGGTGATTTGAATCCCAGAAAATGTCATGATCTGTTGCTGCATTTTCCCAGAAATTTGCGCCACTCACTATCCCCCCCTGAAGCTGATTTATGGGATAAAATGCTTGATTTTCAAAGAATGTGACATTGTGTGAGATCAAATATTTTTTTGTAGACGGACAAAACACACGATATCCTTTTTTTGTGGAAGAGTATCCTAAAAAAATACAAGGTAAAGCCCTGGGGTCAAGTTTGCTCTTAGTGGGACAGGTATTGTGGATAAATGCCTTACACCCAAATACTCTAAGGTCTAGTTCTGAGTATATACGTGAAGTTGGAAAGGATCTAAGAAGGGTTGACAAAGGTGTATTGAAACCAAGGACTTTTGATGGTTGGCGATTAATAAGATAGCACGCAGTTAAGATTGCGTCCCCCCAAAAATGTTTAGGAACATTAGCTGTGAATAAAAGTGTGCGAGCAACTTGGCAATGAGCGTCACCATCCACTCCGTCCCACAGAAAGTTTCTAGAAATCTTCTCCATTGACTCCGCTATACCTCTCGGTACCTTAAATAAAGACATAATATATCGGAATAGAATTCAAAACCGATAAAATCAATGTTAGCCTACCACCTCTATATTATTTGATTTTTACCCATTGATAAGGTGATGTATTTGTGAAGTTGGTCGTTGTTGTCTGCTGAATTTTATATTTTTTTGTACTGCGAAATTTGACAGATTATCTCCTCAGAAAATCAACCTGTTCGTTGGACAACACCTCTTGGTCTTCCTGTAGTACAACCATACTTTAAAACTAAACGTCGTGTTGTAAGTGCTGTACTCTCAATTAGATAAGCTCACTTTATTTTTCGTAACTAGATGGAATAATTATGGTACCGTAGCATGAAAGCATACAAATTGATTCGATGCCCATAAAAGAAACTGAGAAAGATTAATGGTATCAATGCATTGTTAAAGGAGTTTTGCAACCTAACAAGCTGACTGAGTAATAGTCAGCTGTCAGTATTGGAACCATTAAATTCTGCCATAATCATTACTGGAGTGCCGTTTGCTGCTTGTTATCCAAATTGTGGGCATTGCTACTGTATTGGAATCGACATTGTTAGTTGCATGATTTAAAAATGTTTTAGCATTTCAAATGCAAATATGACTTGTGGGCTTGTTACTGTCTTACTGATTTACCTCATGACTTGTGTCTATGCAGATTAGAACTTCTCTTCAGGTTTTGGCTTTGCAATGTGAGGGCAATTCAGTAAGTTGGACATTCCTCAGTTAGCTCTCGCATATTTTTGTGAAGGATTGATTTGGCCTTGCAAGTATTAAGTGTTGTATTACAATGTCTTACTCCAGGTTGAGTTAAGAAAACAGAGAACTGCTTTCCCTCCCAATTTTGTGCATTCGCTGGATGGCTCACACATGATGATGACTGCCATAGCTAGTCGGGATGCTGGAATACGTTTTGCAGGTTTGCTTTGATAGTTTTTCCACATTTATTCATAGACCTGGTGAGATTGCTATTATTTATGTCAAACCTTTTTTGAATATATTTATGTTTCATTTTCGGGAGAGAGCTAGCTTTCCAACTATATTAGCTGGCTGATGTTATGGGTTTTCCTCCAATCCGTCTTGAGAAAGCAGTATTTTACTTAGAATGACATGCTTAATACTGACTGTATACAAAAGGTGGTAGTGTGTGGCTTATTGAATATATTGATATACTGGAATTACAATATCAAACTTTTGCTGTGGTTTACAAGATTCATAGAGATCAAAGTATTTGAAACAATTATGACCTGGGATTCACTTTCTTGTAACTAAAAATTGATCGGTTTCCGTGGAAAGTTCATGATAAGGAATTATAACCTTGTACAGATGTAATAGAGATGTTTTGTATACTTATTTATTTTTACTTACTTGAGGTCCAAGTATGGTTCGGACACAGGACCTAAATCTTATAAAATCAAACATTCCACCATCCACTAAATTGTCACGCACAGTGTGTGTGTGCGTTGATGGGTAGGTGATTGTGCGAGTGAGTTGTGTGGGAAGAAGAGGAGATGCATATGTGGCAAGGATAGAGAGATATTTGGGGTTCAGAATGCAATGAAGTTTAGCATGTTTGTTGTTATGACCATAATCTTTTGGTTGAGTGTGCTACATGTTTCCCATCTATTGACCGCCAAAACTTAGTTGTGATATTTCAGAACTTGCATTCTCGGTTGATCTGATTGTACCAGGGGAAAATAAATTAGCTATTTTTCTTTTGCATCACAGGTGTGCACGATTCCTTTTGGACTCATGCATGTGACGTTGACAGGATGAATCAAATACTAAGACAAAAATTTGTTGATCTGTACAACATGCCTATACTGGAAAATGTAAGCAATATTAACATGTCAACTGTTGTTTAGTTGTGTTTCATGGTGTCGAACTCTGCTGCTTCTTCCTTTATTCTGTATCTGCGTGTGCGTATGAAAGATCTTCTGGATGCTGGGGGGTTGAACAATAGAACCTACAAAAATTTTTGCACCCCTTCCCCCGGATTCTAAGTCACGTTTTAAGGATTATTGTTTTTCTTATTAAGTTGTTAAATAAAGAATACATTCAAAAATGCGAGTTTATTAAGTGTAACAGATCAATGTGTGTGAAATATATGCATCGATGTCTTTGTATTATACAACTCCTACCTAACTTCGTAGACCATATAAAGCATTACATGTTACAACTAATTTGTTTTCGTCATAAGAAGTTACTTCTTAAAGTCTCTTCTGTATTCAGATTTATGACACATTATATACTGTCATTTTATATGATTTATTTGTGTTTTATCGAATGAACTGCACAAGCAGCTGCTTGAAAGCTTTCAGGCATCCTATCCAACCCTGAACTTTCCTCCTCTGCCGGATAGAGGAGATTTTGACCTCGAAAAAGTTCTGGACTCTCCATACTTCTTCAACTGACTGTACCTAATCTGCCCGTGTTCGAGCACTTACATGAACAAGGCTACCTTGTTTAGCTTTCTATTGAGAGAGTGCACTTGAATGCTAGAGGGTTCAGCACACGCTGATTTTAGTATGAGAGGAGATGACAGCTTGCTCTTCAGAAAATCCGAGGCATTCCTGCATTGACGGACTAGCTATCCTGGGATATCTGGAAATCGCTTCATCCATCCGGCATCGGAATTGGCTTGTCAGAATGCCTGCGTCTTACTAACCATTCACAGGAAGAACTTCAAGATTGTAGGAGTGAATCATATTCTGGAGGGCAAAAACAAGGTATAATTAATTCCCTTGGGTGTCGAACATTGGAGTTCGGTCGTTGTATCAAACGTCGCTTTCCTGCAAGCGTGTTCTGTTATGTATATGCTGTTGGAGCTGGGAAGAATAGCAGAGAAAATCTAATTTGTTGCGGGTGCTAATTTTTACTCTGTAACATTGTAGCATTTGTATTTGTTTATATTGCCAAAACGACTGTGTGCTCTTCCTCCGAACAGGTGTATTTGTTAGAGGTGGAGACTCACAATCACATCCTTATGTATTGTCCTTACACTGGCAGTCTTTGGTACTGAGCTGTGGAGAAGTTGGTCTGGTTTTGGTAATTCCAAGATCTTCGCACAACTTGTTTGTTTGAAACCTTGAACTCAATCTTGGTAGAAGATGTATGATTTTTTAGACTTTGACAGTTCATTGTATTTGTTGGTCAATCTGAATGGAGCAAAATACAAGGATTTTCGATAATATATAAGATTCAGTTGATGAGTGTTGGGAAAATATTAAGTTTCGGACATCTGGTTGAATTGAGAAACATTCAGAATTTAAGAATATCTCGACTTCTGATTTAGTGAGAAACTGAAATTATATTTGTTGTTGATTTGATTAGTGTTTTTTTTTCTTTGCAGATCTCTTGTCAGCTTTTTGTAATTATTAAATTTTAATATTTTAATATATTATTGTTTTTTATATAAGGAAAAAAAACTGTTGGTCAAATAGGTTTTTTTGTGGCTTTTTTCCCTGGAAATTAACCTTCAAACATGAGACATTTATTCATGTTATGTATATAAAACTTAAATTTTATACCAAATATTGGTCAAGCAAATACTAAGGAGGGTGTATTTAATGTAAAGATTTATTGACTTTTAATGACTTTTGTAGATTTTAGAAGTCTAGATGTATTCAATTTAGACTTTTACATACTCTATAGAAGTCTAGTTGTATTCAAAATAGATTTTTATAGAGATTTAAAAAGTCAAGTGATATTCAACATTGACTTTTAAAAACTCTATGCGGATTCAATGTAGGAAATTTATTGACTTTTAATGACTATTGTAGATTTTAAAAGTCTATATGTATTCAATTAAGATTTTTACATACTCTATAGAAGTCTAGTGGTATTCAAAATAGACTTTCATAGGGTTTTAAAAAGTCAAGTGGTATTCAACATTAACTTTTAAAAACTCTATAAAAGTCTATAGGTATTCAAATTTTCAATAGAATTTTAATAACTTCATGAAATTCATTAACATACAAACATTAAAATATAAAGTACAACTATAAATTGTCAAAAATTGTATTTGGTTCAACCCAAAGATTTGGATGGATTTTTAAAACTTCTAACTCATACACAAATTATTTATTTCTCTCTCTTTCGTTTCACATCACATCTCTTCTTATATTCTCTCCTCTCATCTATATCTATCATTATCTCAAATTTTCGAAGTGCATCTCTATATATATTTTCATCTTTCCTTTTCAAAATTTTCATTTTTCGGCTGATTGTTAATTTAATAATTTTTTATGTTAATATCATACGAAATTTTGAATTCTAGAATTGATTTTGTGATTTTTAATTTATGATTTATACAAATTAATGGAATATTTATAATAATAAAAGATTATCCAAAAGAATGTCGTTTAATTTTTATTAATTGAATAGACTCGCAATAACTATGATTTTTTAAATTCTTTTTAGCATTTTTTATTAATATGAAGTTATGATATTTTTATATAAAATTATATTAACGTAATGCTAATTAATATTCTTTTCGCATTTATATTATTAATTCAAAAATAAAGTTACAGATTAATCAATTAATGTATTTTAAAAAATTTATAAATATGCATATAAACTCACATATATACACATTTAAGGATTAAATGACTTAACTTTTAAATAAGTAAATTTATTTATTAATATAAATATTGAAAAACTATTTCAAACTGAATATGTTATATATGTCAATTAATTATTGGTTTAAAGAAATTAATAAAAAATAATATGTTATAAAAAATTTATAAAATTCTATAAAAATCTAGCAAAAAAGTTTACATTAATCAACATAAATCTGTTTATAAATATGTGAGATTTTGTAAAAGTATCAAATCCATAAAAGTCTATCATTTGAAAAAGTCATTCAAAATCATCAAAACTCTGAATTGAATACACTCTAATAAAAGTCTATATGTATTCAAATTTTCAACAGACTTTTAATAACTTCATGGAATTTATCAACATACAAACATTAAACCCTAAAGTACAACTATAAATTGTCAAAAATTGTATTTGGTTCAACCCAAAGATTTAAATGGATTTTTAAAACTTCTAACTCATACACAAGCTATTTATTTCTCTATCTGACGCTTCACATCATCTTTTTTCTTATCTTCTTTTTTCTCATTTATCTCTATCACTCTCTCAAATTAAATTATTTAACTTTTAAATAAGTAAATTCATTTATTAATATAAATATTGAAAAACTATTTCAAATCGAATATGTTATATATGTTAATTAATTATTGGTTCAAAGAAATTAATAAAAAATAATATGTTATAATTAAGTATAAAATTTTTAAATTCTATAAAAAAATTCACAAAAGTCTATAAAAATCTTGCAAAAAAGTCTACATGAATCTACATAAATCTGTTTATAAATCTGTGAGATTCTGTAAAAGTCAATAAAAATCTATCATTTGAAAAAATCATTAAAAGTAATCAAAACTCTGAATTTAATACACCCCATTAAATATTTAAATTTTATTTATTTTTCATTATCATCAGAATTATATTAACATCTACAGACGCATAGATTGACCTCTTAGCACAAGGAGCACACCAAAATGGTGTCTGCTTCAAACCGGTGTTTAACGTTATTGTGTTTGTGTCGTTTATTTTCTTAATTTTAATTTTTGTTGGTTTATAGTTGTGATAATATATTTACAAAAAGTTTAAATAATTAAATTTATTATTATTATTATTTCATAAATATGTAACAATATTCTTAATTAATTTAATCATTTAATAGATAATAATAATAATAATATTTATGAAACAATATTCTTAATTAATTTAATAATAATAATAATAATAATAATAATAATAATAATAATAATAATAATAATAAATATGTTATGTAATGTTTCTAGAAAACATGTATTACAAAATTGTGTCGGAGAATATAATAAAAATATATATATACCAGGTTTTATGGTGTCGGATTGAACAACTCTCCCAAAATTAACCCCGACCATAGCATTATAGCAAATATGACCGTGCTGTTGAAGGGCAAACAAGAGCATCATACGACCAACATACTTGTACAACAAACAACTTTGTCGATCCCCGACAACAAAATAATTATGAAATGGCTGAAGAAAGGAGACAGCAGAACTTAGAGCACAAGCATACCAGTTCGTCAATCACTTTGGAGATGGCGTTGAAAAATCGACCTAAAGTTATATCAAGCTCATACAATAAACTTAGAAAGAGAACTTTTACATCACAAGCGAGCGAAAGCTATAGATTCAGCGAATTTCCAATGTCTGGCCTCCATCCATCACTAAAGCTTATGGCCTTGTCAAGATGGCCAGCGATTCCCATTCCAAACTACACACCACATCCTGCAAGGTGACAGTATTTATTACGTTAAATAAAGCACAGTTGAAAGACAGATCAAGTGAATTTTTTTTCTTGTGAATTGTTGAGATTTACTGTAGGATTTTGCCTGTCGATGTCAAAGCTGTTTATAGCACACGGCTCAGCCAAAATCTCTATTGGTTGCCGACCTGCAACATTGATTAGAATAAATAAGTCCCTAACCATGAAGCATGTATTTTTATGCGCCAACAACTCAGGGTCCACAGAATGAAAGATCTGAGTCGTTGATGTACATAATTGCAAGAAAACACGGGCAGCCAAGAACTATGCACACCATGGTCGATAACAGCAAGGATTCCGTCTTCTGAACAAGTCATGGCTGGTAGAATCCTAGATGATGACAGGTTACTGATCTTGGAAGAATGAATATAATTATCATACTGAACCTCCCATACGTCACTTTCTACAATAGAATTGGTCGGAGCATCATGAAGACCAACTGATGACAAGATAGTGGACTCTTTTGGTGAAGGAATATCCCATGCAAACACAGTACCTGACGAGCCTTCCTGCCTTCACATACCGATATAAATAAATTCAAAGGTAAGATAACTAAATGAAAACTGGGAAAATAAGTTAAGAATCCAATCGATAAAGACACCCAAAGGATAAACCATATATTATTATATTCCAATGTAAATTTGCATGCAAATATATTATTATACATCCAAATGGCCGAACTCGGTCACCTCGTGTACAGGTATTTTCTTTTCTTTTTTCAAAGGTTTTTTTTTTTATGTGAAAAAGTGAGAGGAGTGCTGGGTAAAACCAATATTTAAACAGGATGATAAAAGTGATAAACTTCCAGATTATTCAACACAGTCAAACTAAGAAGTAAAAAAGAAACATCTTACAAGGCAAGTATACTTTCGTGATGGATGGATATCAATAGAATGAACGATTCCAGAAGTAGTACCCCCCATATTTCCTGTTAATGTAGTCAAGCAAAACAAGTTTCAGCCGAACACAAGCACATAAATCATGGTCCATCGACTAGAAAATGAATATCAAAACAAAAGTGCATTCACCTAATATGTTATTCGATAGTTCACGAACTGTTCGTGAGCCTTAATATGTTATTACAAAATTATATATTAAATATTATATACATTTCGAGTCTTTTGGACGTTTCAAGCTATGAAATCTTACTATTCGAGCAATTGTTTAAATAACTAGTGAATATGTTCAAAGATTTCGAGCCGAATTCGAACCAAAAAATTATAAATTTCAAGTTTCGAATCGAGTTTGAACTCGAACATACTTAATTCGAATCGAATTCGAACCTTAAATTTTTACTAACATCCGGCTCGATTTAATTCGTTCACATCCTAATACTCAACATGTAAGGGGGTCAAGGTTTGAAGTTTGAACCGGCCTTTAGGTTATTACAAAATTTTATTTTTTAATTTATTTTGATAAATATTATTATTTAAAAAAAACTAATAATAACATAGCGGGATTTATCTATTTTTTTTTTATATCGCTTGGGTTTTTAGCTGAATAAATTTTAAAGAAATTTAAGTATTAAAATTTTAAAAAACACGCACACAGAGAAGACTTTAAATAAGTTTATAATTAAAAAGTCAATGTATTTATTTTTTGGCAATTTATTTAGCCAATAAAATCATATGTAGATAATATTTGCCAAACTTAACACCTCACAAGAAAATGTTCACAATCCACGAGAATCTAGCCTTCTTCTGCAACACATTTCCTCATCTTTCTTCGGAGAGAAAATTAATCAAAAGAAACGAGCTTTCTCTTTCACTGGCCAAGAAAAAAGATATCCCTGAAATTTCTACATCATCAGAAGAAAAATCCGTTTTTCCCACGAAATTATCAGGCGGTAGAATTCTTGTTCAGTCTGCCATTGGAGTATTTGCGTTAGGGTTCATAGATGCCGGGTAACTAATATATCTCTTTCAGCTGAATATATACATATATGATATATATACAGTTTTTTTTTTCAGGTTATGTTTATTGTGGGTTTTTTTGTAATGTTCAGGTACAGTGGAGACTGGTCAAGAATTGGAGTGATTTCGAGACAAGTGGAGTATTTTCTGAAAGCTGCAGCCTTTATTGTGGTTCCTTTATGTTTCTTCCTGATTTTTTCATTGTTCAAGGGAGATGGGATTGAAGATTGAGAATTTGAGATTGTGTTCATTTTCAGTTTTCTTCAAAAAAAAAAAAAAAAAAAAAGTACGGTAAAAATATGGAAATTGCCATCGCATTGAGAGTGGCACAAGTTATTTCGCATTCCAGAGAACATGTCATTGTATTCGGAGATTCATCGCCCACAACACTGACATGGGTCAAGTCTACAGTACTTTGATTTCCTATGTAAAATGGACATGTTATATTAAAATATAAAGAGAGTGTTACTCTACTACATGTAATATTAATCGACCAACAATCAATTTATATGACTTGAGAGGGTTCTGAGCATAGTAGGATTTACCTTTAGAAACATTACTTTTTTTTGGAGATAGTAACAAAGTCTTACTACTCGTCGAGATGGAAAACATGTCTTTATACCCTTTTCGAAATGATATCTTGGAAAAACAATGTATTAGTCGTGCATATTAGTCCTTAGTATCATCAAGAAATAATATTGTAGCTCTATTCGGTTACATTTCATATCTGAAGTGTTTTTCGATCCGATCATGGTCATAAAAACTCATGTGAAATGGTCTCACGAGTCAATTTGTGAGACAGATATTCTATTTGGATCACTATTGTAGATATGAACAGAGTTGATCTGTCTTAAAATAAAGATCTGTGAGACCGTCTTACAAGAGACTTATTCGATCATGAGACTTTAAATCCAATAATATTGTGATTTAAAGTCAGAGCTTATGCATTCACTTCTTAGATGTGGGCATCACTTGTTTTAACTTGTAATATAAATTTTTAGTTAGCTCTGATCATGACAATGTGTGTTCATTACGGTGAAAGCCTACGGTCTTCTACGAACATAGGGCAGAACTTGTGGTCGACGGAGTGGGTAGCAATCGACATTTCTATGACCATTGATTTTAAATTCTGATGCCGATTTGCAACCTAAGCTTGAATTCCCGAAGCATTCATGCTTGAGTGCAATAATTATCTTCCTGAAAAAGCGATCAAAATGTGATACTTGTGTTGATATACGTTTTAAAAATTTCAATTACTCTGCTATATATATCATCAATAACTTTCAGTAAAAACGCCAATCGTTCAATTTTATAATTTATTGAAAGCCAAATTACCAACAGACAACCGTTGCAAAACAATAGCCAGGCCAGGCACACACTGATGGCTGTCACGCTAATTTCATTGATCAATATTAAATGACTTTTTTTAGGTAAACATTGAATGAAACAGCAAATGGGAAACTCAAGGTTGAACGATGTTATAATGTGTAGTACCGATGGAAATCACAAGTAGAAGATGTGGCTTCAAAATTGTTCTAATTTTATGAAATTTAGATTCAAATTTCTCTAAATTATGGGAAAACTTGTGTTCAAACTCCTCAGTGAAAAGTCAAAAGTATTATTTTTTGTCAAAAATATTACTTATTATTGTAAATATGAACAGAGTTGACTTGTCTCACAGATAAAGATCCGTAAGATCATCTCACAAAAAACCTATGAAAATATTAATACACGTTTAACTCTTTTTGTGTTTTTAAAATAGGAGCTTATACAACTTCAAGTTTAATTTATAGATGCACATTTACGCACACTAAGTTCATACCTTAATATATAAAATACAATTTCATTCGCTCCTTGCATCAGATTATGTTGTTGGCATTAGGTGTTTGGGCATCGTGTGCCCAACCTAACTCGATTACTCGAAATTTTTTTTTTTAAAAAAATATGAGTTCGAGCCGAATTATTAATTTTGATATGGTGTCAGGTTTTTCGATACTCGATCGGGAATTAGGTACCTGACAATTTTTTATTTTTAAATTTTATTTCCCCGCCTATCAATAACTAAATACTATGTCTTTAAATAAAAAAATTTAAAATGAAAGAAATTACATTTTACAGAGAACATTTTGTATCTTTAGAAGCATAAAATATTTCTAAAGAAAGCATAAATGCGTAATATATATTATCAGATGCAAATATAGAGCGAAAATTTATGACTACATACTTGAGGTTAGTGATGTAAATGATCCAAACCTCGAGCTTAGTTCATTAATAGTTCGTTTATCATGTTTAACAAGTTTGGTTTGAGATCGGCTCGTTTTCGAGGTTGTAAATGATACAATTGATCTCGAGTTTGAGCTTGATTCGAGTTTGTTAAAAATTAAATATAAATATATGTTCAATTCCTTCTATTGGGATTGATACTTTTTTTTTTGGTCAACTCAATAAATGAGCCCAGCTCGAGCTTACGAGCCACCAAAACAAGGCGAGCTCATTAATGAACATGTTTGCGAGCTCATGAGTCGAATATCCAGGATTGAGCTTGGTTTGATTAAATTGTCGAAATCAAAATCGAGCTCGAGCTTGACTTGATATGATTAATAAATGAACTCAAACGAGTTTTTTATCGAACCGAGCTCCGAATAACTCGTCAACCGTTCGGTTCGTTTACATCTCTACTTGAGGTCATATGGATTTTTGTTTCGAAAACAACTGGGGTTTTAAACACCAATGAGTATTTCAAAGAAGTCCAAACAACTTGTTTCACAAGGAAACTGACTACAATTTTCTCCCAAATTATTTGTCTCGTCGAATTTTTTTAGTAGATCTCTAGTGAGATTATCTCGCGGATATTTATTCATGAGACGAGTCAACCATGCTCATATTTATAATAAAAGTAAAAAAATTTCATGGGTGACCTAAATAGAATATATGTCTCATAAAATTAATCCGTAAGACCGTCTCACATGAATTTCTGTTATTTTTATTGGTTATATTCATTTAGTATTAATGAATCATTATAAATAAATCTCACCGTTTATATATTAGTTTCAATTATTTGGATAGATTGAGGATGATACCTTGTTTTAATCCATTAATTAAAGACAAAAACTTGTGTGAGACGGTCTCACGCATCGTATTTTGTGAGACAGATCTCTTATTTGGATCATCCATGAAAAATATTATTTTTTATGCTAAGAGTATTATTTTTTATTGTGAATATCGGTATGGTTGAATCGTCTCACATACAAAGATTCGTGAGATCGTCTCACAAGAGACCTACTCTACTTATATTTAGGAAAATTTCAAGGTTTCTCAAGGGGCAAAAATTATTTTGCATTTATCGAAAAAACAATTTTTGCAATCAAGATTGGGAAAAGTCGTTCACCTACCGGTCTCCATATATTATATAAAATAATTTTAATCTTTTAATTCCTCGTGTCCATAAAAGAATCTTGCACTATTCAATCAAGAATTTTCTTTCTTAATACAGTACAACAATCAGCTCTACGCATAAAATAAATATTATTGATAGACAAAAATATCTCTATATATTTAATAGATAATATTTATATGAAAATATATAATGATGAATTACTTCAAATAAATTTATGAAAGAACAATATTTTTTTATCTTGTAACTCATATATTTTTTATTTTCAATCATGATATACGATAAGTCATTTTCCCCCAATGTTAGCCTTCACAATTTCCACATATTTGTAAAGTAAAATACTATTTTTGCCTCACTTATTTCCATTTTTCCCCGATATTAACCTTTTTTCATTCTATCTAAACATCAAATATGTCAACAATGTCCAGTATCACATAAACAATCTTCTCATTACACATCGTCATTTTCTAGCACTGCATTGGCTAGTAATTATTTATCAATCACCGAAAAATAAAATATAGACATATTAATGTGTTTGTAGCCCCATATAATTTGATATATATATATATATATATAAGTATATACATGCTATTTATATGGTTTTCATTTGATCTTATTATATGTCATTTTGCTCTTATTATATGTCAATTTACAATCTTAATCTACTAATTTATAGATTTTTCGTTTTCAGTCATTTTTTCCATCGGCGTTCTGGTGAGCGCCGAAAACGATGGCATATCACCGAAAATCATTGGCATGTACGATTGCAAGTCAATACTCCAGTGGAAATAACCAAAATTGAAAAAAAAAAAAAAAAGAAGCAAATTCAGTGGACTAAAATCGTAAATTGATCGATAACTTCACAACAAAACGAAAAATATGCAAGTTACATGAGAAAAAATGATAATTTCTCCTGTATGTATGTATTAATTAAATTTATTCGTGGACGGAGAGAATAAGTGGTGATTGTGATTATAATTGGGAGACAGATAAATAATCCAAGAAGAAGCTAAGCTGGAATACGCGAGATTTCTCAAATTGTTAGCCTTACATTCTCCTTGAGAAAGTACAAAATTTAACAGAAGAAAATCGCTTGTGGGTGTTACCTTATCCTATCCTTCCATCTCTCTTCTCTTTTTTCTTTTATTTTTCCCATCTTCTTCTCCACTTCCTATAATAAAACTTCAAAAACTTCTACTTCAACCATCATTTATTCAAGTGTCACATTTCACATTTATCAACTCCACAAATTACACGACAGATTCTTGAATATTTTCGGGTTTTCTTGATACTTTTCTGGGATTCTAAGCCATTATTCGCAAGGGAATATTAATGCAACTTTCTATGGTTTTTATCGAGTTAAGTGTATTTTGACATTGCCATTTGCGACTTATTTGAATTCCAATGGCTCCTAAAGCCGGGAAGACTAAACCCCACAAGGCCAAAGGAGAGAAGAAGAAGAAGGAAGAGAAAGGTTTTGCTGTTTTTTTTATTTTTTAATCTTCTTTATATATATATTTATGTGTGTATATGTGTATGTATACATTTGTATATGCATGTATTTTGAAATTGTTAAATTAGTTTTAGATGAATTATAGAAAATTCAATCTCAATATCTTCTGAAAATTCCATCATTCATCGTTGGCTGGAAAACTCAAGTGTTCATCAATTGGACCAGTTTTACCTTATCAAATAATTTTTTTTTAATTTTTTAAAATTATAAATTATGAATATTACCAAAGTATATAATTCAATTTTTTTATTAAAAAAGTCTGTCAATTACGAGAACAATTATTTTTTGTTTAATTAATTTTATAAAATTAGTACCCTATGTTACCACAGGATTGATTCAGACAGTAAGATAATTTAAAATGATTATTATATTCATTTTATAATTTGGAAAAAAAATATTATATACGATAAGATATTTATGCCCTTTATTTTTTTACTATTTTATTTAGAAATAACAAATTATTACTATTATTTTTATTTATATGATAAATTACTAAACCATTAATTTTCTTATACCTTTGTTTCGCATTTTACAGTATTACCAACTGTAATAGAGATAACGGTAGAAACACCTGAAGACTCACAAGTGACACTTAAGGTATGTAAATGAGCCTTCTTCTGACCTAAGGTCATCTCTAATCCATATCCTCTATTTTTCATCCTCTATCCTCCAAAATAGAGATCCATGATCTCTATTGGATCTCTATTTTCAAACACCTTCTCCAACCCATATCCTCTAAATATTACCAAATACTCTATTTCTTTAATTTATTTCATTTTCAACTCATATCCTCTAAATATTACCAAATAATTTTTTTTAATTTATTTCATTTTCGAACACATACACACATATAATTAATTAATTTCATAATATATTATTTAACTAAACTTAATTAATTCGCTAAACATGGCACAACTACATGTAATTCGCTTATTAATTTTCAAAAGGACTATATGGCAATTTTTAAAATATCTATTTTGTAATTATTTTTCACCCATTTTCAATCCTCTATATGAACAGTGATACTCCATAAATAGAGGATCACTGTTGCATACTCTAAAATAGAGGAAACAAATAGAGTACGGTTGGAGAAGATTTCATCCTCCATAATGGAGGAGGACGGTTGGAGATGCCCTAAGTAGCGTTTTTTCGTTGAGAGATAAGTTTGTTACGATCGAATCGAAACTGAGATTTCGTATTAAATTTGATATCTTGATTGATTGGTGCAAATAAGTTATAAATCATCCACATCTAAACTCCTAATTAAGTTGTGTTTTTTATTACACTGTACTTAATAATTTAATTTAAATATAAAGAAAC
Source organism: Primulina tabacum (assembly GCF_025594145.1). NCBI lineage: Eukaryota > Viridiplantae > Streptophyta > Magnoliopsida > Lamiales > Gesneriaceae > Primulina > Primulina tabacum. Next base: position 6,156,423 of record NC_134559.1, on the reverse strand, counting down.
TATCTTTACTTTAGTATTTAATATAATTTGACTGTAATATTTAAATTATTAAAGACTATTTAAAGAGAACAATTGTCTAATTTTGACATACTGGATCTTTTGCAAATGAAAACTAGCCTAATATATATTTTAAAAAAAAAACAACAATGGAGAGTTTAATTAAAACACTAAAGTTTTATTGGATTAAAAACTTTCATTTATTTTTTAATTTCCTTGATAATATTGTTTTTATATCCAAAATATTGTAAATCATCTCCTAAATTATCATCGAAGTTTTTAACTAATGTCGAAGAGAAGATTACGAAAGAAGAGATGTAACTAAAATTTGAAAATTAGGGGCAACAAAACCCTATTTCCGATTGCGTATAATAATAAAATTTAAATATATCTCCCTAAAAATATATATAAATTTTTAGATAAATAATTAAAAATGAAGAGAATTTAGTGATGAACCAATTATATACAAATAATTGTTTGTAGTATTATTTTGTTATTACAGGGAATATCTACGGACAAGATTTTAGATGTGAAAAAACTTTTAGCCGTACACGTGGAGACTTGTCACTTGACCAACTATTCTTTGTCTCACGAGGTAAACATTTTTAGATTAATAAATTTATTCTGGATTTCACATTATTTAATTTAATTTAAATTATTGGATTATATAATAGTTCGATAATATTTTTTTGGTTCGGAAATTAGATTGTTATAATCGAGGAACTCGAGATTTTATTTCAATTTGAGATTTTGATATTTAAAAATACACATCGTACAATTGTTCATGAATTTTACGTGATTTATTTATTTTTTAGATTCGGGGGACAAAATTGAAAGACACAGTGGAAATTTCGTCTCTCAAGCCCTGCCACCTCACCATTGTTGAAGGTATGCCATAAATATTTTTATTTCTTTGAAAAATAAATAAATATATCCATATATTATTTTAAATTTATTTCCGAAAAATACACACTTAACTCATTTACACATTTCTCATTAAATTTTTTATTTCTCTCAAGATAATTCCATTATTATATCATATTTACAATTATAATTTATAATTGTGTGTATTTGGGAAAAAAGCTAAATCTCCGCAACATTTTGATGTTAAGGACGTGTGTAATCGAAATGTATTTTATTCTAATAAAGAATGATGTGACGATGAATGATATATAACATATGAATAATATATCTATTTGTATAGTTACATGATTGTTTTTTAACTTCAATTTTTCGTAAAACTTGGTTAGACGCTGGAATAAAAAAAACAAAATATGTATAATCAATTTATGTGTTATCATTTGTACCAAAATTTAGAATTCGAGAGTATATAAAATGAGGGGCATAAAAGATATAAATGAAAATAAGAGGGGTCAAATTGAGATAAATTGGAGTTTTAGGGGGGTGTATTGGTTATAGACTTTTAATGACTTTTATGGAGTTTAAAAGTTTAGATGTATTCAAACTAGACTTTTATATACTCCATAAAAGTTTAATGGTATTCAATGTAAACTTTTGTAGAATTTTAAAAAGTCATGTGGTATTCAAACTTGACTTTTAAAAACTCTACAAAAGTCTATAGGTATTCAAAATGTCAATAGACTTTTAATGACTCTATGGAATTCTATTAAGTACAAGAATTATAGCCTAAGGTACAACAATAAATTGTCAACAAAAATCTTTGATTCAACCTAAAGATTTGGATGCACATTTAATTGAAAAATCTCCCAAATTCAATACAAACTTTCATTCTTTTCTCATCTATTTATTTTTCCTTTTATTTGTACTTTTTAAAAACATAATTAAAATTTAATTTTTTATTAATTATTATATAACATTTTATTTTAATTATTTTCTTTAATTTTAGTTAATCTATATATTAAATTATTGTATAAGCAAATTCATACCGATACTATACCAAAATTTTCGGTATACCGAATCAAAAAAACCTTACATTTTAAAAAAATTTATAATTTATTGTTTTAAAATATTATATATTTTAAAATTTTTGTATATTTTTTCGGTATTTCGGTATATACCAAAATTTTCAAATTGGATATCGTTATCCGTACCGAAAAATTTGGTATTGTTACCGTACCGTATCGAAATCTTCGGTATACTTAAAATTTGGTAAATTCAATATTTTTTGTTATGGTAATCTCGGTATACCGAAAATTCGGTATTTTTTTCCCACCCCTAACAGGGCTTGTATTGACATGTGCTATATTACACAATTTTCTTTGAAAGAAGTGTCAATTTGATGAATTTCAAATTGAACTAGATAATGAAGCTCAATTGTCTTCATCAGCACAAGTTTATGAAGGTGACGACTTTGATCAGTTATTTAATACTCAAAAACAACAACGAGCAAATGCTAATGCATGGAGGGATATCATAGCCAATGGAATGTAGAACGATATTGATCAAATTGTCAGTAATGACTAGATTTTTTTTATAAAAGACTACTCATTATTTTGAGTGTTCTTTTAATAAAATTTTATTATGAACTTATAAAAATATTATTCATTAATATGTTGAATTGGCATAAAGAATTGAAATTTTGATTTCAATAAATTGGATAGTTCATTTGTCGTTTTTCACAAATTAAATTGATTTAACTTTTAAGTAAGTAAAATTCATAAATAAAAAAAATAATTTAAAATTGAAGATGTTATCTATGTCCAATAATTATTTTAAACAAATTAATAAAAAATAAATCACAATTATAAACTACAAAATTCACATAATTCTATGAAAAAGTTTACAAAAGTCTACAAAAATCTTCAAAAAAAGTATATAAGAGTCTATGAAATTTTTTTTACAATTCTATGAGATTCCATAAAAGTCAATAAAAATCTATCAACTTCACAAAAGTCATCATTTAAAAAAATCATTTAAAAATCTTTGAAATTATAGACATTTCCTTGAATTGCAACAGAGAAGTACACAGAAGAACTAGCGGTGGCCCACATCCGACGCCTGTTGGACATAATCGCCTGCACAACTTCATTCAGTTCATCTTCGTCCCCCAAACCGGTTTCACGGACCGGGATCCAGGAATCCGGTCCAAACGAAAACGGTTCAATCGACTCAGAAACCGGTTCGGAAAATGCGGCATCGGATCCTCCTCCCAAGGCTAAAGCCACCGACAAAAAAGCCGGCGTTTCCACGGCCGTCTCTCGGAAGGTCAAGCCTTCGAAGCCGGACATTCACGCAACCGACGCCTCCGTCGGAGGGGATACTGTGGAGAAAGGCGACACTGTTTCGGCGCTGATGTACCCGCCGCCGAGGCTTGGGCAGTTCTACGACTTCTTCTCATTCTCTCACCTCACACCGCCGATTCAATGTGAGTGTTAGTATTACATGTACTACGAAATACATTTGTGAAAGATGTGGAGGAACTTAATTCGCATTTCAAACTTTGCTATTTCGTTAGCATGCGATTGATTATCACGTGCATTATGAACAGTTGGTGTTAATGTTATTTTTGAGAAATGATAGTGGCAAGCATAATGTAAGGCCAAGAGAGAAGAATACCTCGAGCTTCTCATTGTGTTGTGGACTGTGGAGTCGATGTAGTACATGAAACGATTTAAGTCTGAGCAACATGGAGTGACCAATAACTCTAGGGAGTCTCCAACTTAAACAAGGAATAATTTGGGTTTGGGCTCTTTTCTTGGGTTTATAGTTTAATATCGTTACTCCCTTGAGAGTGGGCAGACTGAGGGACAGCTTTAAGAAGTCTACCATCGAGTCGGTGTCGATAATCCGGTCTATGTTCACGTTATAGGTTGGATTATGTATGCAATAAATATTGATAAATAAGTAAGAGCTGTTCAAAGTGGCTTGTCACCGGCTTCAACTTCTCAAGGAGTGGATAATGTAGCTCATATGAGCTCCGCAAGCAATCGGGATAGGCTAATAATATGCTGAAGGAGTTCTTCCACCTAGAAGGGTAGTCTTTTGTATATCTATTGATTTGTCTAGTATTTGAAAGTGTATTCCTTTTACAATTGGATACAAATGTAATGTGCTGGTTTTTCCAATCATTTGTTCATTGGATATTGTGGCTACTCGGTAATCTTCTGTCGGACAGACAGAGATGTGTACTTTGTTGGCTAATAGTAAGTACGTAATTTTTGCAGACGTTAGGCGATCTACTCGGCCATACCTTGAAGATAAAACAGATGAAGATTTCTTTCAAATTGATGTTAGCATCTCAAACTCTTAAGTGATAGTTCTTTGTTCTCTTTCATCTCTCGATTTGTTCATTATGAGAGTTGACATGGTGATGGCTGAAGTTGAACTTGTATTTAGGTACGGATTTGCGGTGGGAAGCCAACAACAGTTGTTGCTTCTCAAAAAGGTTTTTATCCTTCTGGAAAACGCAATCTTTTGAGAAATTCGTTGATATGCCTCTTGCAGCAGATGAGCAGAATTTTTGATTCTGTAAGTTATTTTTTCTTCAGAAACTATCATACCTTTCTAATCTTTTCTGTAGTAGGAGATTGAAGGGTCCAATTTCAGCATGGTATAACGTAAAAGATATATCTTCAAGAAAGAAAGGTTAAGGTTAGGGGTTACTTTCTGGGTGAAAAATAAGAACAGATAGAAGAGAGATATCTTTTCCCACTTTTCTTATTGCATTCTTTTAGCTTTATCTACTTGTGTAAGCCAAAACCTATTCTACAGTAATTTGCAAACTTGATACTGAAAGGCCCATGGTTCTATACCGATGAGACTATTTGAGCTCTGGGGCTTCATCGGTATTGAGGTTACTTGCCGTTGGTATTTTTTTGAGCATATTGTCATCCTGAGGCAGCTAGATGTATGGTAAAAGCTCCCGCTCCCCAACTTTTTCTCTGTTTTGAGTATGCCAGCTCTAGTGAGTTTTTATTTTCGTTTGAAAGAGTGACATACTTTGACAAATGCTACTATTCGAGCACAGTTAGTTGTATTCTTTTCATACTGCATTCAACTAAAATCTTTCTGAATTGGGTGGTACTATTTGTATTCTCAGGCATACAAGGCTCTTATGAAAGCTTTCACGGAGCACAATAAAGTGAGTGACTTGTGCTTAAACCTGTAACATTTTTGGAAGAGATTAAATGATGCTATGCTGTTGTTTCAGTTTGGAAATCTTCCTTATGGTTTTCGCGCAAACACCTGGCTGGTTCCCCCTGTTGTTGCCGAGAACCCATCAATCTTCACCCCGCTTCCCATGGAAGATGAAAATTGGGGAGGAAATGGAGGTGGACAAGGAAGAGATGGAAAATATGACTGCAGGCCGTGGGCAAAAGAATTTCTAATTTTGGCAAAAATGCCATGTAAGACAGCAGAAGAGAGGCAAATACGAGATAGAAAAGCATTTCTCCTCCACAGTCTGTTTGTTGATGTTTCTGTCTGTAAAGCAGTTACTGTGATCGAGCGCCTTATGAACAACAGTTTACAGTCTAGTGATTGTTCTGGTTCATCAGTTTTAAATGAGGAAAGAATTGGAAATCTACTTATAAGCGTGTCAAAAGATATTCCAGATGCTAGCACAAAGTTGGATGGCAAAAATGACGGAAGCCAGGTTCTTGGACTATCAGACGAAGAGCTGACTAAGAGAAACTTGATTAAAGGAATCACTGCAGATGAGAGTGCAACTGTCCATGTCTGTCATAATTTTCCAATTCTCTTTCTAGATATTCCAGCAAGTCGTATTAATATTTGAAATAATAAATTTTGCATGATGAGATCATTTTTCATTTTAGGATACTTCTACTTTGGGAGTTGTCGTTGTTAGGCACTGTGGCTATACAGCTATTGTGAAAGTTTCAGCAGAGGTGAATTGGGAGGGTAGTCCCATTCCTCAAGATATTGACATTGAGGATCACTCAGAGGGTGGAGCAAATGCGTTGAATGCTAATAGGTTGGTGAAACATGCTCCACTTTCAACATTTAACTTTAACTTACCAAATTTATTTACTCTGGAAAATGAAATCATGTAATTCATAAAAGGATAATGAGAATTGATTTCATTGTGTAACTACTCTAACTTGGGCAATTGATCATGGTGCTTTAGTCTGAGTTTGCAGCTTGAGAATGCTATTGCACAAGTCCAGCACACCCCAATCATCTGGCCCGGTTCCAAGAATCCAGAATGCGGATGTCGAAGAATCACTGTCCAGTAGGCCTCTGGTGAGGAAGGTTCTAATTGAAAGTTTGGACAGACTGCAAGGAGAAGAATCTAAACCGACAAAGTCCATAAGATGGGAGCTTGGTGCCTGTTGGGTGCAACACCTGCAAAATCAGGCTTCTGGAAAAAATGAGTCAAAAAAGCATGAAGAAGCTAAAGTTGAGCCAGCTGTAAAAGGTCTTGGGAAGCATGGGCTCCTGAAGGATTTTAAAAAGAAAGCAGATGGCCGGAGCAACAAAACTGATCTGAATAAGGAGGTGACCGCTAATGAAAATTTTGATGCAAACAAAAAGGAACTTGAGAACCAAGATGAGGAAAAGGAACTAATGTGGAAAAAGTTGATTCCTGAAGCATCATATTTGCGCCTTAAAGAATCGGAAACTGGTCTTCATCTTAAGGTGGTTGTGGTTATTTTTTTGTATTTCCTCCAACTATCCTGTAATTCCTTCCATTTATCTTCTCGACTTGATATGTGAAATTAGATCCAGGGGATAATATATATTCTCAAAATTAATGGATCTTGTCCATGCAAATGTGTAAAAGGTTCATTTGATTGTGGCTTCTAACGCAGACCACTCTGATTTCAATTCATCTTGACAGTCACCTGATGAGTTGATAGAGATGGCAAATAAATACTACTCTGACACTGCCCTCCCTAAACTGGTTAGTCTCTTATTCACGGCTAATATTAGCCATGCAGAACTATGCCTCATAACTGGTTCTTTAATCTTTTGACAGGTTGCTGATTTTGGCTCATTGGAACTTTCTCCAGTTGACGGACGGACTCTGACAGATTTCATGCATACCAGGGGTTTGCAAATGTGTTCTTTGGGACATGTGGTAATTCTCCATTTGTGATATATTTTGTCTTCTAATCTTTGATTTCTTTTATATTCCCTTCAGCTTCAGCTGCATTCACTAAGTACATTGTTCAGGTTTTGTTCTGATTAAATATGAAGTCAATTGAGAAAAAGAAAAGAAATAGATTAAAGTCACAAAGTTTCATGTTTGACTTTCGAAAATATCATGTTTCTATTAATAAATTTACTGGCACAGTAGAATACCTTCTCGGAATGGCTTGAGTAAAAATACTTATAGAAGTTCTACAAAGCAGTGTGTGCTTTGAGTTAATATTTCGGGATGCTATAGCATGCACTGTCAATGGAATGACACATGTAAATTATGCATGTTTAAGGAAGGGGGGTTAAGTTCATGAAAAATGAGGAGAGAGGAAATCTCAAGAAGTGGCATGGTGGGAGTTAATGGCAATGGCTCCCAAGGCTACTAGACCTAGAAATGTTGAAGTGGTAGCCAACCTCAATTTATTGCCTTACCACATCAGGCTTTTGGAGTTAAATAAGCAGGAGATTTTTTCTTGTGAAATGTAGTAGAGATATAACTTCTTGTATTCGAAAGTTCTAGTAACATATGAATTGATATGTTTATAACCCCCACCCCTCCCTCCATGCTTTATTCTCTGGACATTCATGTGAATATGCTTCCTTAGGCAAGGACGTTTTCAAACCTTACATACCTTTTGGTTTATATCTCATCCTTCTCAGGTTGAACTTGCGGATAAGCTCCCTCATGTCCAGTCCCTCTGTATTCATGAGATGGTTGTTCGAGCTTACAAGCACATTCTGCATGCTGTTGTTGCAGCTGTGGATGATGTAACTAATATGGCTTCATTGGTGGCTTCATGTTTGAATATGTTGTTAGGGTCACCAACTACAGAAAATGTTGACGTGAATGCCAGTTTTGATGATGAATTAAAATGGAAGTGGGTTGAGAAATTCCTTCAGAAGAGGTTTGGGTGGCAATGGAAAGATGAAACAGGCACTGAACTGAGAAAGTTTGCACTTCTTCGGGGGCTTTGCCACAAGGTAGGCTAATGCCTCCTGAGTAACTAAGTGACTTGACTAAGAAGACTCATTTTTTACCTGATACGTATGTACTATTTTTCAGGTCGGCCTTGAACTTGTTTCCAGGGACTATGATATGGACTCTCCCTCCCCTTTCAGAAAATCAGATATAATCAGCATGATTCCTGTTTATAAGGTATGCTTCTGGTGATTCATTTCCATATGGTAAATGAGATTACAGTATTATCAGGTAGTTCTGACTTCTGACAGCATTTATCTTCCATATAGCACGTTGCTTGCTCATCTGCAGATGGTCGTACACTTTTGGAGTCATCTAAGACATCCTTGGATAAGGGCAAATTGGAGGATGCTGTTAATTATGGAACTAAGGTAACGATCATTATCCTAGTCAATTCCTCCTTGAGTAATTCTCTCTGTGGCAGTTAATATACATTAGCTCAAAAGTGTGAACACCGTTCATTTCAATGAAGGCACTCTCAAAACTGGTGTCAGTTTGTGGTCCTTATCATCGAATGACAGCTGGTGCTTATAGTTTGTTGGCTGTGGTGCTCTACCACACTGGGGATTTTAATCAGGTACCGGGAATCAAATCTTCAAAAAATTTAAATATATGCTCCAATGACCATCTTATTCATTTGGTCCCACTTTGTTCAACAAACCTCGGGCCTCTCTGTAAATGAATTTCATCGACATCAGGAATTAGTCACCTTGTCATGTCACAAATATAACCTGACAGGTGAGAATAGCCAGTGAAGATGACTGATATTTATTAGCTTATGCTTAAAATGAAGGTTTACGCAATCTTTTCAGTTGCTAGGTGGATTGTTGCAAACTAAATTTTTAGTTGATTCAAAACAAGAAGAATTACAATAATCTGTGTGAAACACCCAGTCAATGATTAAATACTTTCACAAGAAGAAAGGCACTACCCCTCTCCCTGCCCTAGCAAGTGCTAGTCAAAAACTGAAAAATAAACCGAATAACTCCTCCGTAACCGACTCTCTCCTTATGTATTTTTTCTCTAACCGTTTCCCTTTACTCAAGTCGTTTCTAGTCTATTCTTGACAATTGGGCCCTCCCGGGAAAGACCACCACGCTGTTGAACTTTGATCCCTGAAAGATGCCTCTAGGTTTGATTGTATCACGCATCTAAAAGTGAGATACGATATTTGCACGTTGACAATCCATTTGATTTGTATTTAAGATACAAGGTGTGAATTTTATTCATGCCTTGAGTATTATTGGCCTGACAAAATTTCAAACTATAGCATAGGGCCATGTAATCAAAACGTTGAATCAATAGACAGTCACAGCCTTGTCCATTAAATCTCATTATTCACTCCCAATGTCGTAAACTTGTATTCTGTTGTGTTTCATTTTTTAAATGGATTGAACATGTAGACATGTCTGAAAACTTTTATAGGCTTCAAGATCTGTGTTTTTATATTCTATGTGAGCAGGCTACAATATACCAGCAAAAAGCTTTAGATATCAATGAGAGAGAGCTTGGGCTTGATCACCCGGATACAATGAAAAGCTATGGAGATTTAGCTGTCTTCTACTATCGGCTCCAACATACAGAGCTGGCTTTGAAGTATGTTAATGCAATCCCTAAATCTTTTCTAGTTTCACCTTAGCTATGTCCCTTGACGTGGAAAGTTTCCTTTGTGTAAAAGCTGATGTGATTTTCATCTATTAGTTCACTTAATAAAACAAAAACTCGATGGAGTTCCATTATTGGTAAGCATAAATATCTTCTTTTTTATTTTGTTGGACTTGCCTAATATTTTTTTCTTTTATATGAACTTTCTCCCCAAAAATTTTGGGCTCTAGTCGGACAAGTATCTGTAAAGATATGGATGAACTAAATATCCATTGGACACGAGTTTCTAAAAATCGGAAAACTATCAAATTATAACGTATCGAACAATTGTGCACTTTTCAGTTCAATATGGTTTTTGTCCTGCGATCTTTTCTTAGATTTAGGATCAGTTGTTTCAGAATCACTTCTCTATTAATCTTGTACCCTAGAGGTTAGAGTTTGAAGCACAATTAGAGAAGCTTAGTAATTCCACATGGGTAAGTTACCCATGGACTGACCCTTTTTTCCCGATTTCGTGAATGCAATATTATCTGAGATCAAGGATAGTAAAGAGTGGGATGTTGGTGTCTACATTTAGATAGATTTAGCTAGTTATTATTGGGACAAATTTGCGTCGAACAACATGAAACAATGAGAACTGGTAAAACATAAATATTGATCGGAAAAATTGTAAATTGTATAAATGTATTTTTTCAATGATTGTTTGACCGAAAAGACTGAACTTTTTGTCTAGTTGGCTATTTTATGAACAACATGAACAATGAGAACTGGTAAAACATAAATATTGATCGGAAAAATTATAAATTGTATGGAGAAAATGTATTTTTACGGTGACTGTTTGACTGAAACTACTGAACTTTTGTCCAGTTGGCTATTTTATGTTAGCCGTGTCAATATGACAAATCATCACAGGCAAAATGTATGTTTATGGTGATTATTTTACCAAAAGGCTGAGCTTTTGTCCAGTTTGCCATTCTATGAGCTCAAGTGTCATGATCGTATCATGGATTGTTTGTTTTGACTCTTTGGTTGGCAACAAATTAATTATCCCATGATTCGTAACTTGTGGGAACACTAGAAACTGACTATCCTGTAATTCATTTCAACCTGCAAAGTTAATTTGATTTGAACTGCTATGGGAAATAGCTGAATATTTTCATCGACTTTTTTGTTTTCAAGAAGCCGTAGCCTCGTAAAATTTAGCATCTCAGTAACCAAGTCTTTGAATTTTGTTATATTACACCATCAGATACCTTCCTCAATAGCTTTGCAATCAGAATATACTTTCATAATGCTGCTTTCAATTGGGAAATTCTGTACCTAAATTTCCTCAATAGTTCTGAGCTTGTATCTTGGCTGTTTAGGTATGTCAATCGTGCACTGTACCTCTTGCATCTAACTTGTGGACCTTCTCATCCAAATACCGCTGCCACCTATATTAATGTAGCTATGATGGAAGAAGGTCTGGGTAACGTACATCTTGCTCTTAGATATCTGCATGAGGCTCTCAAGTGCAACCAAAGACTGCTAGGAGCAGATCATATACAAGTAATCTCTCTCTCTCTCTCTCTCTCTCTCTCTCTCTCTCTCTCTCTCTGTGTGTGTGTGTGTGTGTGTGTGTTTATGTATCTATATCTGTCAATATCTCTCTGCAAATGCACCCAGACACCAATGATGAAAATGGTTATGCTAAACTTATTTTCAGCACTCAAAATATTGGATCTTTTTAATCCCTTAACCCTCGAGTCTAACATTTCAAGCTCGATAACCTACTGTATCAACGACCACATTTCAATGACCATCTTTAAATTCCAGTGGCAGAAGAGGACAAAGTTTATGTACTTAAATCATGTGAACTAAGAAGAGAAGGTTCACATTTCACATATTCATATGTCGTTCTTTACCATTATCAACAAGTTGGAGTAATCAAAGTATCTTCATCCATTTAAGTAACTAGCATGATGCACGTGCGTTGCGCGTAATATCAATTATATTAAAAAAAATTGATTTTCTAAAAAACAATTTGAATCATTTTGTTATTTATCTGGGCTTAATTTCTTATCATATTAGACGATTTAGAAGAACTTATATAACTTACTTTCAAAATTGTTTCCTAAATTAAAATTCAAGCAGTTGATTTTATGTTATATAATAAATTGTATAAACATGATATATAGAACAAAATGAACTGAAACAAATTTTTTTAAAAATTATATATTTAAACACCACGTATAAATCATAATAACCTAAAATCAACCAAATTATGGATTTTATCAATGTATAAATCATAATCTACAAAAACGAAGCATACTAAAGACAAATAATTATCAATTTAAAATCACTGTAACTAACTCATAAAAACAATATTAAAACAAATGAAATAGTAATATTGATAGTAAAATATAACTCATAATATTTAATTTAACCTCCTAAAGAATTTTTTTATTTTTTATTTTTATAATTCTATATTATGGATAATAAATTCTATATATCGATCTTTTGTAGACTAAAATTGATTACTATTAATTTTTTGTTAAATAAGTTTTATAATAATAAATAAATCAACATATGTAAAGAAATGAACATTCAAATAAGATTATATGGTAAATATCAAATAAACTCATATAATAATTATTAAATATAGATTTTAAATTATTGGTATGATTTTCACCATTAAAATTTGAAATATAACAAAATAAATAAACTTTTATATATCTTTTTGTGATACTATAATTTATTACTTAATTAAAAATTGTACTAAAAATATAATTACAAAATTACAATAAAATCATTGGGAAAAAATGTAGAGAGAAAATTAAAATGGTATAAACATTTAAATGTAGTATAAAGATGGGTTATTTAATAAAATTAATATAGGAGTTGCATTATATTCATGCAGTATGTATAGAAGGTTAATTTTGTCATTGCACAATTGGAAAACAATGTTCTTAATAAGATTATATGGTAAATATCAAATAAACTCACATAATAATTATTAAATATAGATTTTAAATTATTGGTATGATTTTCACCATTAAAATTTGAAATATAACAAAATAAATAAACTTTTATATATCTTTTTGTGATACTATAATTTATTACTTAATTAAAAATTGTACTAAAAATATAATTACAAAATTACAATAAAATCATTGGGAAAAAATGTAGAGAGAAAATTAAAATGGTATAAACATTTAAATGTAGTATAAAGATGAGTTATTTAATAAAATTAATATAGGAGTTGCATTATATTCATGCAGTATGTATAGAAGGTTAATTTTGTCATTGCACAATTGGAAAACAATGTTCTTTATCCACACTTTTATAGGTATATATATATATATATATATAGCACATTCAAATAAGATTATATGGTAAATATCAAATAAACTCATATAATAATTATTAAATATAGATTTTAAACTATTGGTATGATTTTCACCATTAAAATTTGAAATATAATAAAAGAAATTAACTTTCATTTTTATGATACTATAATTTATTATTTAATTAGAAATTGTACTAAAATTATAATTACAAACTTAGAATAAAATTATTGGGAAAAAAATATAGAGAAAAAATTAAAAGAATAAAACATTTAAATGTAGTATAAAGATGAGTTATTTGATAAAATTAATATAGGAGTTACATTTTATTATTGAAATGTGTATAGAAGGTTAATTTTGTCATTGCACATTTGGAAAACAATACCCTTTATCCATACTTTATATAATTACAAAATTACAATAAAATCATTGGAAAAAATGTAGAGAGAAAAATACAAGGATAAAACATTTAAATGTAGTATAAATATGAGTTATTTGATAAAATTAATATAGGAGTTACATTCTTGATGTGTATAGAAGGTTAATTTTGTGATTGTACAATTGTATATATATATATAGCACATTCAAATAAGATTATATGGTAAATATCAAATAAACTCATATAATAATTATTAAATATAGATTTTAAACTATTGGTATGATTTTCACCATTAAAATTTGAAATATAATAAAAGAAATTAACTTTCATTTTTATGATACTATAATTTATTATTTAATTAGAAATTGTACTAAAATTATAATTACAAACTTAGAATAAAATTATTGGGAAAAAAATATAGAGAAAAAATTAAAAGAATAAAACATTTAAATGTAGTATAAAGATGAGTTATTTGATAAAATTAATATAGGAGTTACATTTTATTCTTGAAATGTGTATAGAAGGTTAATTTTGTCATTGCACATTTGGAAAACAATACCCTTTATCCATACTTTATATAATTACAAAATTACAATAAAATCATTGGAAAAAATGTAGAGAGAAAAATACAAGGATAAAACATTTAAATGTAGTATAAATATGAGTTATTTGATAAAATTAATATAGGAGTTACATCCTTGATGTGTATAGAAGGTTAATTTTGTCATTGTACAATTGAAAAACAATGTCCTTTATCCACACTTTTATATGTATATAGATATAGATATAGATTGATTATGCAATACTTAATCGTTAACTGCGTAACAAAAGTGTTTTTTCGGTTACCATTCTTGTATTAGATACGGATGAAATTGTTTTTTGACAAAGTTGTTTTTTGAGACATATAAAAATTTAAGCAGATGTGCAATTAAAAGAGTTAAAAGTCCTAAATTAAAATGTAAGTATTGCAGAGGGTTGTAGGTATGATTTCTTTTTTAGTATTGCAGAGTCTGTTGTCCAAATTCTATTATGTCAGTCTGCTTATGCGGTTAACTTGTTCGATTAATCACCCTGTTTTATTTTTTCAATAAAGAATTAGACTTCTTAGAAAATTCGTCTCTTTTGATGACAATAATGAGCCAAATGTTAAAATTTTAAAGTGCATGTTTGCTCATCTCTCCATTGGTTTAAATCGATCATCTTTGATCTCATAAAAAGAACCATGTTTTCATGCTATCAATGAGGATTTCATTGAAAATGGGAGTACGTCCCAAAATCAAATTTCTACTTCTAGTTTGCCAATCATTTTAATATTTTCATTGACAACAACAAATCGACGCCAACTGGAATTGATGTGAGAGTACAATTGGAATGCAGCTGTTCCATTAAACCTAGTCTTGAGTCTCGTAATTCTTATTGACCAAAATTGATAAGCTGAATATATCTGGCCTTTCCTCTTTTGCATTTTCAGACCGCAGGTAGTTATCATGCTATTGCAATTGCTCTCTCATTGATGGAAGCATATTCCTTGAGTGTTCAGCACGAACAAACCACACTTCAGATTCTGCAAACTAAGCTTGGACCAGATGATCTCCGTACACAGGTAATGCATGATTCTATATCTGATGCCGGGACTAATGTTATAAGAATGATATTCTAAATCTTATTTGAAAATTTTAGGATGCTGCTGCATGGCTTGAATATTTCGAGTCCAAGGCGCTGGAGCAGCAAGAAGCGGCACGAAATGGCACCCCGAAACCAGATGCTTCCATTTCTAGCAAAGGTCATTTAAGGTACGTATTATCCAGTTTTTTTGGATTGTTTGTGAGTAAATCAGGCATTGACATCTGGCCTGGTTTCAGAAAGATCACTATTTGGGTGGAATAAATATCGTATCTCCCGGATCAGTTATCTGGATAGTGTGATTGGCTACCATTTTATCATCTTCCATTGGCTAAATCTTCTAAGCTTTTGACACATCTGAAAACTTATTTTGAATCATATATGGTAAATTCTTAAAATCTTCCAATGCTGGATAAAGAGAATTTGGATAGTCAATGGTGACATTCTAATCCAGTAAGGCAGAGAAACTATTTATTCCACCATTACATAAAAGCTTGTCACTTTTGATGAATTTCACTAAACTGCAATTCTTTTTCCGTTTTGTGGAATCAGCGTGTCAGACCTATTAGACTATATAACTCCGGATGCAGAAATGAAAGTACGAGATGCCCAAAAGAAGCAAGCTCGTGCCAAGGTTAAAATATTTTGTATTTCTCATGTGCAGATCTGATACTTACTGTTCTTTCTTATGCAGACAATTTTTCTGATAAACAGTCTTTTCTTGTACAGCTCAAGGGAAAAGTAGGCCCAAATTGGGAAACAGGGACTGATGAATATCATAAGGACGAATTCTCATCTACCACTGAACCTATCGCAGAGAAGTTGAGCGATAAAGAAAATAGATCTGAGAGAGAGAATAAATCTGAGTCTCACTTAGTGGATTCCACCAAGAATTCAGAATTCAGATCAGTAGATGAAATTTTGTTGGATCAAAATGAGGACCTCGGAAAGGATGATCTCTCTGATGAAGGATGGCAAGAAGCTTTTCCAAAAGGACGCTCGCCCATGGTCCGCAAGGTCTCTGCTTCTAGGAGGCCAACTCTTGCGAAATTGAACACCAACTTTATCAATACGTCCCAGACATCCAAAATTCGAGGTAAACCAAGTAATTTTACCTCTCCTAGAACAACTTCAAATGAGAATGTTGCTACTCATGGACCAGCACCTCAATCTCAAAATTTTTTTGCCAAGAGCGCTAGCTGTAGCCCAAAACCGACAATTCAATCTGGGGTATCTAATGGGATAGAGAACTCCGCAAATCCACAATCGGCGCCAGCAAGCCCAGCTTATAATGAAGTCCAGAAACCTTCCGTTGTTAATTCAGTTCAAGTAGCCAGAAAACTATTTTCATACAAAGAAGTTGCTTTAGCTCGACCAGGTACAATTGTTAAGGCTGTTGTAGAGCATCTGCCTAAGGAGAGTTCTGAAGAAGCAAGTGTTCAAGTCAGTAGCGAGGCAAGTGCCATAGATGGCATACCGGTAACCATATCGAAAAATGCTGAGGTAGATCAAACTCAGATACATGAAGAAAAAAACCCTGGGGAGGACTGTGATAAGGAAATCAACCAAACTGCTGAGGAAAATCAAGAGGTTTCAAGTGGAGGTTCTGACAAAAAATCACCAGAAATTACAACAGTTATTGAAACTACAGTTGAAAGTGTAGAAGGCCAAAATGGACCTGAATCCATCTCAGAAATTGGAAATTCTGTTTCATCTGAGAGTATCAATCGCACGTTCGAAAATGTGGCATCTCACATGCAACACACAGTTCCTTTGACTAATATTGCCCCTCCCGTTGATTCTGCCGAAAATACTGGTCAGTTGCTAGAGAAAGTTTCCTCTGACTTAAATGAAAGCACAATACAGGAAGACATTAAAATTCATTTACCTAATGGAAGTGAAAACGTTGGTTCACCGCCAAATGTGGAAGAGAACCTAATCACGGAAAGTTCCACCTTTTCTCCTACTCAGGCAGAAAAGCTAGGTGATTCAGAGATAGGGAAGGAGCCAACCAGGAAATTATCTGCTGCTGCACCTCCATTTAATCCATCCACGATTCCAGTTTTTGGCTCTATTCCCCTTCACTTATATACTGAACTTGGAGGACTATTACCATTACCAGCGAATATCGTACCAATGCTAGGTGCTAATTCGGTTCGTAGATCACCACATTTGTCTGCTACTGCTAGAATTCCATATGGTCCACGGCTCTCAGGTTGGTATAATCGATCTGGAAATCGTCTTCACCGTAACAAGCCCTCTTTCCAAAATGGTGAGCATAATGCGGATCAAACTCAATTCAGCCCTCCAAGAATAATGAACCCACAAGCAGTTGCATTTATACCTGGACAACCATGGGTTCACGATGGCTATGCAGTTGCTCCAAATGGTTATATGACTTCACAAAATGGTATTCCTTTCTCAACAAATGTTTATCCCCTATCACCAAATGGCTTCCCAACGTTGATCACTGGTGTGCCAGAAACTCCAAATGGATTGTCAGCGTCTTCTGTGGGTTCTGTGGAGTCTCCCTCGAGTGTAAATGTTGAAGATATTGATAATGGAACAAATAAACTGGCAGAAGATGGTGGCATAGAGGGATCATCTAGCAACTTGGCAATCATCACCTCACAAATGTCAGAAATTGTGCAGGAACAACATGGACTAGATGAAGAAACCAAGTCAGAAAACATGGAGAAATTAAATTGCCAAGATGGAGAAAAATATACCAATTTTGATCTCACTTCTGCAAAAGATAACGGTGATAACTTAACAGTTGAAGAAAAGACAACTAAGCGTTGGGGAGATTACTGTGATGGCGAAGCTGATGTTATCGGGGTGGCTAATTGAATGGCTAAGATATTCTGGCAGGAACGAATGCTCTATTAGAAATGGCATCTTTACATGTTAGGAAGTGAAATGGACCGGGATTTTGTGAACCAGAAAAAAAGCTTGAAAGTTTCTTATTTGAAGAATCCATAGATTACAGTAAACCTGAAGGGACGCCGAGCTGCGGCTACAGTATGATTTTGTGCTATCTTGTTTGTTGAAGATCATCGAAAGACACACAAGGCAAATCAACTAAGATTTTAAATCTCGAAGGTTCAGGTGTCGGGTATTTTATTCGATGATTTCGATACTTTTGCCGTGCATTTTGTAGTTCGGTGGTTCTTGAGTGAAACAAGGTGAAACAATTGCCGGACATCAAACAGTTTCCTTCAGGTACGATCATGTGCATGAGTTGCAAGAAGAGTATGCCTGGACATAGTTAAATAGGTTCTATTTTTTGAACTTATTGCAATCAAGTTTTGAAGTGTTGACTCAGAATCATGTAATAATTAGGCTTTCCTGGTTTAGCTAAGAATTTGTTTGTAGAAACTTGTTGAATAAAGTAAACTTATCACCAATTTGTTTTGATCCAAGCTGCAAATAGATTTTCTTTTTGTATGCATATTTAACTCAATGTTCAACACCAAAGTTGCCCAAATGATGTTATACAAACTGGATTATGAATAAAATGTGTTTAAAAAACAAAACTTAGGAAAGAGTTACCCAATTTCCTGACTAATCCCTTTGATAGTGAAACAAAAGAAATGGAGCAAGAGTACATTCCACAACTCAATCAATAATCCCAACCCTTTCAGCCTATCAAACGAAATTTGAAAAATCGACGCTAATTTTAGAGACGGTTTTTTAAAAAATTAGCAACGATTTTTCTAATTCCGCCACTAAATTAAATTTTTATTTTTTTTACTATACGGAACTAATGATGCATATCATTATGTTTATCTATAACATATATATAGATAACTAATTGGTTTTCTACAATACAATGTTTAACGTGAATCACGTGATCGCGTTAGAATAATATTATTAGCTCTCATATTTTATTATTTTTTTATTCGATTTGATTTAGATTATTTTTATAAAGAAATCATTCGAACAAATACATTTTTTCAATAGAATTTATTTTTATATTACATTTTCCATATAAATTTTTATTTTTTTTAATTTTTTTCGACAATTCAATTATTTCGCATACTAACTGAAATTTTTAGTTGGTTCAGTTGAATTGATTTTCTACCGTCTCTTTTTTTTTTTTTTAAATAACATATGAACAGGCCAAAATTTTCTGTTTTAGAATCCTAAATAATCGAATTATTAGGAAAAAATTAAAATTAGCTTTTATTTAGAAAATCGATCTAATAACACATGAACCAGCCACAAAAGTGGTGTTTTTTTTATTTCTTTTTCAAAAAAACAGAAAAGGGTGTATATTTTTTTTAAAAAAATAAATGTAATAAAACTCCCCAAATTTAATATATAAATGTACGGTTTCAATTGTAATGCATGTTAACTCTCTTTGTCGGG
Source organism: Primulina tabacum (assembly GCF_025594145.1). Classification (NCBI taxonomy): domain Eukaryota; kingdom Viridiplantae; phylum Streptophyta; class Magnoliopsida; order Lamiales; family Gesneriaceae; genus Primulina; species Primulina tabacum. The sequence continues at coordinate 6,137,060 of NC_134559.1, read as the reverse complement.
CATTTTAAGAAGGCAAAACATAAATTTTAGTTGTGTATGTATTGATGTATGACTTTTTTTAGTTTTGTATCTTTTATTTAGTTAGTATAGTCATGTAATTATATTTTAATAATCAATTTTTGAGTTTTTTTATATTAAAATTATGTAATAAATGATTAATATTGTTTTTAAAATTTAATAATTACATTGTTAAACATACGTGAATGTGAGAGAAATTTTTTTAACCATGTGATTATAAAAATTTAACAATAACATTAATAATTTAATTACATGATTTTAAGATTAAAATTGATTATTAAAACATACTTACATGATCATAATTGATTCAATACAAGATAAATTACTGAAAATGTCACACTTCAATACTTATAGGTGATTTTGTAAATGACAATCCATACGTTTAGTGCATGAACTATACATTAAATTGATCGATCGAATAACTATATTTCTACAATCACCTTTCCACGATCTCAATAAATCATATCACTTACATAATGGATGAATGCATCTACTCTCCAAAGAATATATAAAATTCTGAGCCACAACCAATCAATCCTAAACCATCACATACTATATTAAATCCCTCGGAGAAATCCTAGACATGTAAACCCTGTCTCCAATCCATGATAATGAGCGTGGCGGCGCAGTGAGTAAGCGCCGCAGCGACCACGAAAACATGAAAAATCTGATGGCTGTGGCCTAAAATATCAAATGCACCAGGCATCCATCTTTCTGGTATCCTAGTAACATAAAATACTACCCCCAAACCATACAACATTCCCATAGCTATCTCATATCCGAGCGACGCTACTAACTGCGGATGATCCCAGTGCAACACCACTCCGTGTGTAGCTGGAATCACCCCTGAGAACCCCATGCACAAAAACAGAGCTGCCCTGAAACCCCGATATTCACCATTTGACAGAGACGGGGCGAGAAGCGTTGTGACTACTAGAATACCGATCAACGTAATTGAGGAAAGGTATAAGAAGCGCCAGTAGGGGTGGTCTAAGAAGGTGTAGTATAAGGGGGCGAAGAATGAGCCCACTATCATGAGGGATATTCCTGCATAGTCTAGTCGCCAGAAGAAGTAGTAGAAACGTCGGGAGTGGCAGGAGAAGAGGTGGGAAGTGGTGCTAAAGATTAAACAGACCATTGCTCCACCCAAGAAAACAAACCACGGCCATAAGGGAATGGAGCTTGAATGTTTACTTGCTCCAAAGAGTGGTGATTTTGAAAAGTGTCTTGCATAAGAATCCTGTAGATTGCAAAGAGATATAACAAATTAATGCGTATCAGAACACATGATACACCAAAAACACCAGACTCCCAACAAAGACGAGGTTTGAGTTGGAAAGTGGAGACACCTTGCATAGAAAAAATCCATCACCCAATTGTATCGGAAAAATAAAAAAAGAAAAAAGAACACACGCTATGCATGCTGTGCTAGAAAATATGGATAAAAATCTTCATTCCCCTGACGTGAATTCAAGATCCTGACGTCGCGCGGGTCTTCACCTTTAAAAAGCTAAAAGTTTGTTCACATTATAAGCATGCTATTACAAAGTATTTATGGCATAGGTTGGCTGCCTAGCTGGTGGCCGAATACTTTGAAGAGTTTGAGGTATTGTTTAATCTAAAGGTTCGAATTCCAGATTATAAATCCACATTATTGGGGTAATTAGTGAGGTAATCAATGACAAACAACATAATAATTAAGCTCAAACTAAGAGGTCATGAATTCTCTAGCCACGTAAGAGTTTATTTTGTTAACTTGAAGAGCAGAGTCGACACGGGAATTGGGAATTCGTCCTTTTTCGCAAATAAAAAAATTTATATATCTTTTTTGTATTATATAATGTTGAACAATTTTAAATTAAAAATGTACTCATATCAAAACTATATAGAGAAAAAAAAAGTTTATTGGTTGGTATGGTCAAATTAAAAATTTGCAAAATGATCACTCATTAATTTTGACAATTATAATTGATTTTTCCATTAATTTTTACAAATACGATATTATCTCTATTTTAATATATATCAAATTAATTTAAAAAATATATAAACATAAACACAGTACTACGTCGAATGACTGCTATATACGTGAAGCAACAAAATATCTTGAAAAATGTGAAGTTTTCGTGCTTGCCGATTCTCATTTTTCATTGAAAACACGCTGCAATAATGGGTACTGTACTTTGGCTTTATCTTTAATATATCTTTTTTAAAAAGTATTAAAATAAACAAAAATTTGTGTGAGACGGTCTCACGGATCGTATTTTGTGAGATATATATCTTATTTGGTCATTCATGAAAAATATTACTTTTTATGATAAGAGTATTACTTTTTATTGTGAATATCGGTAGGATCGACTTATCTCACACATAAAGATTCGTGAGACCTCTCACAATAGACTACTCATTGAAATATATCATATTCATTGCTAACGTATTTCGGTTTTACCAAAATGAAATAGTAAAAATATTTTGGGTCATTTAATTTATATTATATCGGAGGTAGGATGAATATTTAAATTTTTTACAATACAATATAGTAAATATAAAATAAAATTTTTTATGAGTGACAGTACAAAAAATATATCGTATAAGATGTAAAAATATAAAAACAAATCGGTAATATTTAATTTATTTAATATAAAAGTTGGAAAACGAAACAATGGAGATAGTACAGCAAAATCATCGTGGAAAGACAGCTGAGCTACGTTCACGGCTAAGAAACACCTAATTCAGTTGCCTGATACACACGGAATTCGTTTTCCTTTTTAATTAATAAAAAATGTTAGAATAAATTGCAATTAGATTTTCAAGAACAGAGGAGATTAATTGTGATGTTAGAAAGAAGAGTACCAAAAACCGAAAGGAGGGAAAGAATTGGACTGAATTGCAAATTGTGAAAGTAACACTGACCGGAAAGAAAGAATTGGAGCTGCTGGATTGGTTCACCGTCGCCGTCTTCTTCAGCCATCCATCATTTCCCTCCCTGTTAGTTATTCCAATTTTCAGTAAAAAAATTTATGGAAAAAGTAAAGATGATCTGAAGAGAGGAAGCTTGAATTGACGAAAATGTGCAACAATTTCAGAAAATCTACCAAGATAACCTCGTCATGAAATTCTCCATGGTCATCTCCTCCGTCAAGCTCACCACCGTTAACCAAGCAAATATGATAAATCCGACCAAATGCCTGGAAGAAAAATTCGATCTCATCCATCGACTTCAATAATTGAATCGAAGATGATTAAGATTAAGAACACGAAACAGAAGCAAAAACCGCCTTACGTCCAAATGTTGAGAGTTTCATTATGCAACGAGAAAACGCTGAGAAGGACGTCTTTCAGAGGCCATTCACATCTGTAATAGTCTCTAATGAATTCATTATCCCTCAGATAGTCCGGCAACGCCTCGTATTTCTCCAGCCTCCGCGGATTCTTCTCCTCGTGACAATCCTCTCCGTTCTCCGCCGCACGAGGCGTCGACAACGCGGAGGCGCATTTTGAACCTCTCCTCCTCATATGATCTTCTATATGTTGTAAATATATATGTACGTGTGTGGTGAAGGATCGTTCGTCGGAAAACGAATCCGGTGGTCTCTATCGGTCACCAGGGAATCACCACCGGGAGCTCCGAAGTGTTTGCTTCCCACCGGCGGTCGTGAATCTGCGCTTAGCATGTAATGGCTCCCATAATTTATACTGATCCCAACAAATGGCGTCTACCGTTTATTTTTATTCCTTTCAAACGAATATGCGTCGGGGCAATTATCCTCTGTGGTCGAGACCACAGTAACTCTCTCTTATCTCTTGACCTTTTTCCCGTTGTACGTTTGACGAAACCGGAAGGGTCAAAGTCAAAATGGAAGCTGAACAATTCGACGACTGCCCATTTTTTTCACTGCAGCGCAGAAATGGTTGGCGTAGAAATTCAACATAGGCGGAAGGGTATTTATGTAAATTAATGTTTTATAAAAATTGGATATGGTATTCAATGGAATATTCCATATATTTATAATTTGTTAGAGGAATAATTCGAAAATGTTAGTATTTCGAAGGAGACTTTCTTTCTTCTCTTTTTTTTTTCTTTTTTTTTTCTTTTTCCATAAGTAGAGGACTAATATTATTTTTAAAATTTATAGTTATATTATCAATCACACGTGTATATCTCGAGAAAAATTTATAACTATGTACTTAAAAAAAAGTAACAATAATTTTGATTATTTAATTACATGATTTTAGGGAGTAATGACTAAAATTGATAGAAAGAACATAATTTCAAAATTATAATTGATTTAAGGTAAAAATTTATGTGAGACGGTCTCACGAATCGTATTTTGTGAGACGGATCTCTTATTTGAGTCATCCATGAAAAAGTACTATTTTTTATACTAAGAGTATACTTTTTTTATTGTGAATATCGATAGGGTTGGCTCGTCTCACAGATAAAGATTCGTGAAACCGTCTCACAAGAAACCTACTCTTGATTTAAATATATACATGACTAAAAATATCACAAAATATTAAAATCTAAAATTGATATTTTTCATTTTACTTTCGTGTGCATAATGTTATTGTCATATTCTTGCTTTTTCTTACTTTTACTTATTTCACGAGTTATCCCGGCAAAATATGTTAGGATATTTATTCTTTTGAAAAATATATGTATGCTAGATTTTATGGATATTTTTCACATGTTGGTTTAATTTTAACATCAAACCAACTTTAATAGTCCTCGGTAGTCGGTAGTTATGTTATTTTTTAATTATCGTGTTCTTAAAAAAATTTGATCGAACATATTTGGATTTTAAACGAAGATGTATAGTAAAATTCATCAAACTTTTAAATCATGGGTAACTTTTATTTATGTGTAATTTTTCTGTTTATTTTATTATGTGTAATTTTTAATTTATGTGCAATTTTTTTTTAAACAATGTGTAATTTTAAATTTTGATTTACTTATTTTGTTTTTTTTAATTTTAAAAACATCATATTTCAACATCATCTCATCACCGTAAAAATATGAGACAAAGTTATTAATACTGACATCAATATATCATGAAATTATAAACTTCATATCTTCTCTTTCATCTCACCATCAAATGTGTCGTGAATATTGAAAACACAATCGAAATGAAATTTTCTTGTTACTGAAGTTTTGACTTTCGAGTATTATGCATGTAAATAACTTGCACGTAAAAAGATAATGCCTGTGATGGGTTGCAACAAACGAGAGGAACCTAAAACGTCTCCATTGATATCAAAACTAAGATTAAAGAATAGTATGATCGGTCTAACTGTCTATTTTGTGGACCGAGAAATTATCGATCCAACCCACTTATTTTTGGTTATGAAACGAGACGATCTCCAATTTTAGCGAGTTGGAAAATAGTCAACTCATCCTACTTATTTTATATGACGAGTCTAACCCATTTTAACATCTCAGATGAGGACTAATCGATACAAGACAAGGTAGATTATCCATTCACGATAAAATATCATGAGATATACGTGTTTTTTTAAATTTGTGTGAACGAAAAGAAATTCGATTATTCCCAAGAATCATGAATAAAAAAATTTCAATTTCAATTTCAATTTCAATTTCAATTTCCGAATAACACCATCACAAGTTAACCAACGGCACGTGGTTCAAGATTTCGTTCACCTAATCGCACCTATATACCTCACATGCGATGTCGCAAGTTGAACAAGGAAATACGAATCAAAGTACAATAAAAATGCCGATTCCTCCATCCTCTTTGGGTTGGTGAGAATACTTTCGGCAAGAAAACTGTTCATCAAACTTTATGGATGAGTATATAACAGGAGTAGGTCTTTTGTGAGATATTCACACGAATCTTTGTCTGTGAGACGGGTCAACCCTATCGATATTCACAATTAAAAGTAACATTTTTTCATGGATGACCCAAATAATAGATCTGTCTCACAAAATACGACCCATGAGACCGTCTCACACAAGTTTTTGTAATATAATATGGCTCGACTGTTATTTCGGGTAATTTTAAAACAAGATGATCAATTTCATAATTTAAATTCAAAATAAAAATACGTTGAGTTTATCGGTTGATCATTTTATATCAAAACATACCAAAAATGATACTCCGAATATATGATAGATCCCCTTCAATACGAGGTACGGGTCTTCATTATAGAAATACATTATAATATTTCAAAAATAAATAAATCTACATTATAGATGTTACTCTAACAACGTATAATTTCAATGAATAATGATCCAACAGGTGGAACAGTTTATGTGAATTGAATTATCATACGACATACAAATCCTATGTCAATTTTTAACTGTTGAACTCAAAAAGATTTAAATAATAACAGTAATAATCCAATCCAAGAGAATTTTATCATGAAAGGTTAATTAATTTTTTTTTAAAAAAAATCTAAAATAAAATATAACACCCTCACCTTCATGGATTCACCCACTATCATTTCCGCAGCCGCCTGGTACCGTCCAACTCGACGGCGGCGACTAGTGCGCATGGTCGTCCGAACACTGTCGTGTCGTGGCTTGGCCAGTCATCGACCATTTTCTTTTTTTAAAAAAAATTGAATGATGGCTCTGATAAAATTTGTCGTAACTTTAGGTTTTCTAAACATAATAGAATATTTAAACAGTCATATCAAATTATCAAAAATAATTCATGTAAAACATATCGAAATCTACGATAGAAAATCTATTTGGATGTAGTCTTCCACAACCAAATCTCCTTAGTTCTTCACGGGATCAATTAAATCTCTCACTTTTGATTCCTATTAGAATATCCTTAATTCTCTTTGAATGGGAAGGAAGGATACTTTTTTGTTTTTTTAGGTTTGGTTTTGGGGACTACAATTCTTCAACATGTCCATTCATGGTTCATTTTCAAAGCAATTACTATAAATGGCACACTTCCATTAGAATCTTATCAAAAACCTCGCTAATATTATATGATTTTTACACATTAAATTTCATACTTTAAATAGAAATATTGAATCGATTTTATAAATCACTTGCTTGACTCAATTGAATTAGATATTATATATAATATAATTGTTATTTAAATATGTAAGCCCATTATAGAAAATAATTGGATTTTTAAATATAAATTTCCAAATTAAAATATAAAATTTCAAGAAACTTTTTAATAGTCCAAGTTGAATATTGGAGAGTCGTATGGTGACTAAGAAGAATGGTCCATTATGTGTGACCAATGCCAGGCCAGAAGCTTCTCAGTTCTGATGGCTTAGGAAGCCATCAAAAAAGAATGCATGTCTAACATCAAGCTTTGTGATTTCATTAGACCAAAAAAAATTTGATAAAAAGGTTCAATTCCATGAATTTGCAATTATACCGGACATGAAACACATATGTTATTTAATTTTCGAATGTTCATGGTAACTATATAACAAATTTACGAACATAGGCGAAATTTGGGTTTCGAAATAATCAGATTTTGTTGAAATGGAAGATTTCAGTAGTGTTGGAATATCATGCAATATTTTTTTCACTTCGAGATGATATGATTTTTGGGTGTATTTAAATTCATCATAATTAACGTAACATTGCCAAATGCAACCACGGGTCTGTGGCTTAAACCGTGGGTGATTTGTGGGCACACCGGTGACCCTACAATTTTAACTTGCATCAGAGACGGAGGCCATGCATGCTAAGGACCAAGGCTGAGAGAAAAAGCAACCCACGTGAATGGTGCAAAGTCCGTGCAGGATGGATCGTGCATGAGTTAAACGAGTAAGAGGAAAGAAAATTCACTGGAGGACTCTGCCATTTTGGATTGAAGAGATTAGTTTCCAAGTTTCAATATGGATTTTCGGATTTTAATCCTCAGATTTTTCTTCTCTTTCTTGAGAAGTTGTCAAGTTTCTAAATATTATTATAGTGATTTATTCTGAACTTTCATTTTTTTACTAATGTGAGATAATGATATCACAATCATTTATCCTTCAGAAGGCACTACACAAAAAAATAGAAGCTAGCGACGGTTTTAACCGTCGCCCAAAGGGTTAGGCGACGGTTTTAGCGATGGTTTGGATGGTCCGTAACCGAAGGTCGCGTCGCCTTCTATCAGCGACGATTTCTCAATGATCCGTTACAAATTAGCGACGATTTTGTTGAAAAATAATGTCGCCAATTTAGTTAAACCGTCGTTTATATTAGCAACGGTCTACATATAAACTGTCGCTCGGTCTACAAAAACCGTCGCCGAATATGGCGATGGACTTAAATATAAACATTGCCAAAGGCGACGGTCAAAAAACCCGTCGCACAAAATGGCGACGGGTTTATTCGAACAGTCGCAATATTAGCGACGGTTTTATGATAACCCGTCGCTAAAATAGCGACGGTTTTTGATAAACTGTCGCTTACTTTAGTAGGCGACGGTTTTATTAAAAAGTAGCGACGATTTATCCTATAACCGTCGCTAATCCAACCGTTTTTTTACAGTGATGTAACTTGTTGTCACTGTCTGAGCATCCATCCACCAATATCGATAATATAGAAGTGGAATCTTTTGAAACGAATGACGTTTTGTCTTCTTTGAAATTGTGTGATTGAGGGAAATTTTCGAAAGTTTATGTAAAACAAAAAAACGAATAGCGCTCGCATTTTCTACTCGTGAAAACACAAAATAGTGATTGAGAGGCTCGTGAATTAATAATTCAAAAAATGTGAGGACTGTTAATTTTGAAAAACATTTTTTATTTTATTTTAAAACATTTTACCTCGTGAGGGAGACTCATTAGACTTTAGGCCGTCCCGACTCGGGCTTCAAACCAGTGTCGCACAGAATACATTTTTTCCTTCACAGTTTCGTCGATCGCATTCCCAGTGGCTGAGGTAAATCCCTAATTGACGATAATTTGTTTTAAATCCTTTTATTTTTTTATGATTTGCCTTTATCAATAGTGATAAATGTCTTCATTCCCTGCTGATTGATGCAAGCAAATGCTCGAACAAATCATGTGACTGTGTATCATGAAAACACACACACATATATTTTTTGGGATTTTTTCATGTATGAGGCTGGATGATTCTGTTCGGTTAATTGATTTTTGATAGAATTGATTAGCTCCTCCACTGCCATTTCATGCGGTTAATGTTCGTTCAATTCATGGGTTGGGTTTTTATTTATTCATTCTTGAATGTGGTTAAATAAATGGCTTTGTGATATTTTTTTTTACCTTATTTGAATTTTTTCTCCATTGCTTCGGCAAAAATTAATGCAAGATGTCCTAAGTCTATGCTAAACGTAGTGAAACTTCACCCAGTATACCCAAAGATACACTGATATGAAGTTATGAACCCAAAGATAAGTCGGTAACAATTTATCTAAAATTCGAAAAACAGAACTCAACGAGAAGGTTTTCATTCGAAATAATAAAAAGAGTTCCTCGCAAAACTAATGACCAAACCTTCAAAAGGAAATAACCCCAAAGATTGAAAAATATCCCAACAGAATATTTTCTTACTCCTTACCTAGCAAAGCTAGACAGCACTCTTAATTACTTTTTTCTCTTTGATCTCTATAAAGTAACATCGCATTCTACATGTCATTCAAATGAGTAGTTGCATGTATATACTTTTATCAATGATCTGACCAACTTATTTTTTCTGATATTATTGTTCTAGAAAAGGTGAAACTGCATCTTTTTGTTTAACTTTTACTCCGAGTAATGGTTTCTTGTAATGTGTTCAGTTGTGGGATGCAGAGTTAGTACTCCAGATCTCATCACATCCATTAGTCCATCGAGTAGTGGCTCTGGGAACTATCTGTGCCATTGAACATCTAGCTGAAGGCTGTAATGCTGGGTAAAAATTTCTTGACTTGCATCCTCATTCATTCTTTTACTCAGTTATCAAGTTATTTCAAGTCATTTATCCTCATTTCTTGAAGCTATTCAAGTTATCAACAATGACATGAATATGATATGAAAATATAAACTTTATATCTTCACCTTCATCTCAATATTAAACGTGTCCTGAATGTTGAAAACACACTAAAAATGAAATTTTCTTGTTAGTAAAATTTTGACTTTCAAGTATTATGCATGCAACTTTGTAATGTGGCGACGGTTCAACGACATCGACGGTTTTGTATAAATAGCGACAGTTTTGTAAATTGTAGCTACATAGCGACCGTTTTTCAGAACATTAGCGACGGTTCTAGAACACCGTCGCTAAATGCCTATATATTCGAGGACTGGATCTTCTACTGTGAGCATCCCACGGCAGGGGAACACAATTTTATTTCCTTTTTTTTTGCTTTTTTATATATTTTAATTAATTCTTTCTTCTTATTGTTTTTCTTTTTGTCCTTTTTTTGTATACATTCTAATTTTTTTAAAGGATTTTCTACTCTCTTTTTACCTTATCAATTTTTACTGTATCATTTTTTCTAGTTATAATTTATACTTATATATTGTATACTAATGTACCAACTTGTTATATATGTCAATATGGAAACAAAAATAAATAATGATATATTTTTGCTCCAAAAATAAATAAATTCGGTAGCCAAAAAATTAGAAAAGAATTGGACAGAAATTTTTATATTCGAATCATCTCCTCCCTTGTTGTAAATTTTTTTAAAAATTAATGGGAATAAAAAAAAGAAAATGGATGAATCGAACATGTGAAGATTTACTCTCAACACAAAGAGAAACAAAATGTCAAAAATAAAAAAAAAGATGGATACAAAAATTCCAAAAATTGAAAATTAAAGAATTATAATATATTAAAAAACTAAAAAAAAATTAAAAATATAAATTGAGAGTGAGTAAAAGAGATGAAAATAAAAAACCCAAAAAAATGAAAAAAATAAAAATATATATAAAAAAGCGTCTTGGGTATAAAACGTTTTACACCCCAGGGGATGCAAACTGCAGGGGATCTATTCCCATATATTCGCCACTTCAAGCTGCGATTTCTTGTCTCGCTTCTATATCGGCGTGTACAAGTCTTCTCCGACGACCCGTCTTCCCGTTTTTGAGGTATTAAACTCGAGATTTCATATTTTGAATCTTATTATATCCTGTTCAGATTACTATTTTTTATATCGTATACATGGTTCGCAATATCGGTATAGTTCCGGCCGTTCCATAACCGGAACTTCAGTGGCCGATACAAATTTCCTACCTGGAAAGGATGGTGCTCTGAAGCTCCGATAATCACTGCGATAACGGTAGAACGGCCGTTATGTAGGAAAGTAACGGATTTTGGCTATAATCGGAGAGGAACGGCCGATTTACGCCATTTTCCTAATTTTTCCCTAATTTTCCGCCATGTATATGTTGGAGAAAGTGTGTGTGGGAGAGAGGAAGAGTTTGGACGTGAGAGAGAGAAATGGAGCCAACGTTTTTCTTTTGGTTTTTTTTCCTTCAATTTTTTATGATTGAAAAACATGATATCAATAATTTTGAAAAGATTAGTGATCAATTAACTACTTGATAAATTTAAAAGTCAATTTTATTTTAAACAAATGATTATATTTTATGTTAACAAATTTTTTAAATAATTCTATTTTATCTTCCAAAGCTTTTACTCAACTAATATTTTTTTAAAAAAACATTGATTTATTCGAAGTTAAAATTGAATGCATCCGTTCATGAAATGTGGGTAAACAAGTTTTGATATCTATACTCCCTATATTATTATATACTATATTATTAAATTTGAGACACTTAGAGTAACTATCTTTTAATGTCATGATCTATTTTAATGTCATCAATTGTAAAAGATTGATTTTAGTCGATGTATTTTAGTTGATGTTAAATAATATGTAACTCTAAAGTAGGCTTTGAAGAAATTTAATTCCAATTTAGGTTAACATATTTACCTCCAATTGAAAAAAAATTCAAACGTTTAATTGACTATAACCCAAAACTTTCTTAATATTATATTTAAATTTTGAGAGGGTTGTGAAAATTTCGATATATAACAAAGATATGCTTTGTGATTCAACAAGGTGTGAATAAAATTTTAAAAAATATATTTACTATCTTGTTTTCATCAAATAATCTATTTAATGATGTTTATTTTGATTTACATATTTATAAATAATTTTTCAAAATTTTCAATTTATATTAATTTTTAAAAAATATCCGCGCCGTGACCGTTCCGTGAAATGTAATGAGAACTGGAACGGTGACTTCCGCGATGGTCTCCGCGACCGCGATTGCGAACATTGTGTATCAATTAATTAATTAAGTGTTGGAAAATGTTTCAGATTTGTAGATTATGATATATAGTTTAATTTGTTTTATTTCATGTATTTATTTTTGTAGGATAAAAAGGATAACGATAGAAATTGGATGTATCGTCGGTTGGAGAATGGATTTCAAACGAATGAATATTGTGTTGGTGTAGAGTCGTTTGAAATATTTGCACTTAGACGCACTCATGAAGCAGAAAACTCCCTTGAAATCAGCAAATGAATATTGTGTTGGTGTAGAGTCGTTTGTAACATTTGCACTTAGACGCACTCATGAAGCAGAAAACTCCCTTGAAATCTCTGTAAGGGAAGCTTTCATCTCTCTTGAACCCAACCTGAGACCCCCTTTTCCTCTAACTATCCCAACTCAAAAAGAGTATGAAAATCTCAATAGAGCAATCCTTTACGGCATTTTATGCGAATCTCACCTAGCTAAAGTTCACATCAAGCACTTACATGGCAAAAGTACTGATGGATATGAGTATTTTACTGGGCTGCTCATCAAGATTGTGAATGAGATGTATGCGAAACTTGTTGATCTTGTGCGGAAACAGTTGCTTTGGGTAACTCGGGAGATGGTTAATGTGGCGGCAGTTGGGTTTGATGGTTTGTTGGTCGCCCTTTTGAGGCAGATTGTTGGTGGGGACTTTGGCGAAGAGAATCTGTGGTTGTGCTTTGAAATGATCTGCCTATTGTCAAGCAAATGGGATTGTTTGTTAAAGGAGGAGCCATTTGTTTTGACTGGTGCTTTGTATGTGTTTCTGCGGTTATTGGCTGATCACTGTAGGGTATTGAATGTTCCAAAAATTGAGGCTTTGAGGCGAATGGAGATTGACTTTTGTGTTAAAATTTTGAGACAGGAGTTTCATTTATGTTTAAACATTGGGAGAGATCTTGTTAGGCTTTTGCAAGATTTAGTTTATGTACCTGACTTTCGAGACATATGGAAAGACTTGCTGTATAATCCAAATGCCTTTAAAGTTGATGGATTTGTAGATATATCACAGACATATAGTGCACGAACTGCAAGCAAGTATTTTTTGCTTAGGATAACTCCAGAAATGGAATCACAGTTAAGGTTTTTGCTGACTAATGTGAAGATTGGAAGTCATAAGCGGCATCAAATTTGGTTTATGAAGAAATTTCTTGCTGTGCCTGAGAGGAAGACAGTAGTCACTGACATTCTGAGATTTATATGTTGTGCTCATCATCCATGTAATGACATAATTCGATCGGATATCATCCCAAGATGGGATGTGATTGGTTGGTTACTGAAGTGTGGCCTGAAGAACTATGTTGAAGCAAATGTGAAGCTTGCGTTGTTCTATGATTGGCTCTTCTTTGATGAAAAGGTGGATAATATCATGAGTCTTGAACCTGCTATTTTGTTGATGGTCCATTCTCTACCTAATTACATTGATGTTACACATTCTCTTCTTGAATTTCTCTTTATATTGTTGGATAATTATGATCTTGAGAGAAAAGAGATTATACTTCGTGGAATATCAACAGCTTTTGATGTGATTGTTAGGAAAGGTGTGGTCCAATCACTTGATGTGTTAACTAGTTGTGATAGGCTTTCTCCATATCTCAAGCAAAGGCTTGGTAAGGTGCTATCAGATTCTCAGGCGCGACATTGAGAGATTTTCACAGTAAATTGTGCCATCACAGGAATCTTGAGCTTGATTGGTAATTATCTTACTCTTTACTATTGATTTACAAATTGTATTGCATTCGTTTAGCTTAATCCAAATTATGTGTGTTATTCTGTTCCATAGTTGGTTCGCTATATATTTACAAATTAATTGGACATGATTCAAGTAAATGATAGATGGAAAATGCATTGTTTTGTAATTAGACGTTAGTATTATGATGATATGCTTAGTTGTGCACCGTTCGTCGTTCCATTCTTGGTTTGAGGTTATTCTCTTCTTTTATATTGTCCCTTTCATTATTTTATTTTGGTGCTTCTGTGGACGCCATATAATGTGACTAGTTGATTTGAGGGCTTAGAATTTGGTTGATGACAACTTTGGTTGCACTCTATATCAGGTATAGCGTGCCCGTACCAACGAATTTTGTTGTGTGAGCAACATTTAGAATGCAAAGTTGTGATGCCAATTTGAATATTGAAATTTGTATTATGAGGTTATCTTATTCCCGATGTCCACTTTCTTCTTATATTAGTTAATCTTAAGCCCAAATCTTATAGAGATTTAAGGATTTTATTTGTGTTTATCTAGACTTTTTATCCCTAATTATGTGCTTAATTGAATTAATAATTGTAGATTTGAATAAAAAGAGAAAAAATGATTAAATTTGGAAATAAAATAAATTTACAAAACTTCAAAAGAAAAAAATATCAAAAGAAAGGAAATAAAATATTCTTATATTTTATTATCTTGATATTGTTGAAGTTTTGGAAGAAAAATCTGTGTATATCTTGATAAAGATGAAGCCTCATCTTTGAAAATAAAATCTACAATTTTATCTGCAATGTTTAAGTTTGAGATGAGCTTAAAAGGAATTGAAGGAGGATGCCCATTTAGAAGGATAAAAGGGAGGCAGAAGAGCACAGAGAGGGGGAGCCGTAACAGCAGAGGAAGAGAGAGGAAATGCAGAACAGAAGGTTACAGTGAAACAGCAACAACGCAGAAGAAGAATTGAAGGGAGGAAGATTGAAGGCAGAAGCATGAGAATTTCTCAACACGCCAAATCACTGAGGAATTCCTTTCATACCTTCTCAACTATGTTTTCTTCGTTAAATTTAAACATGGATTTGCACTTTTGTTTTGAATTTATCGAATAGACTTTTATAGACTAAGGTCATGATAGGGGCCAAAACAAATTATTTTTGATGTTTTGAGTTTGATTCAATTCTATTAGTTATTTTTATTCATTGATTGATGATGTTTATCATGTGTTCTTTTAATCTGGCTAATTAAATTGAATATTTGTTGGTTAATCTAAAACCGGAAGGCGATAGATTAATATTTGCTTCATACATCAATCAACACATGGTTAAATCGACTAGAAATAGTATTCGGTTTCAGTGTGCGATTTTAGGTTGAAAAACTGGAATTTCATAGTGACTTAATGCAGTTGAATTTAATTAACTTCAGTTAGGAATAATTGGACTTTTAGATTTAATTAGATTTATTAATTCGAGAAATCGTTTAATAGATATTTTTGGGAATTTCGGCGTGAATTAAGTAATTAATTTATTGGATTTAAATTTGACACGTGAATTATAAGTTTTTCTTTGGTACCATCGTGCACCTTAGTCGTTTTTAAATAATTTGAATTTTCGTCTAAATTAATAATTTGGATTATTTTTGCTTTAGTTAATTTATTTAAATTGTTTAAATTAGTTTCAATTAATTTATCTCATCTCACTTGAATTTGATTAGCCTAAATTAGGAAAAACAATTCATAATCTAGTATTTAAACATCGATATTTGTGGGTACAATAACCGGACTATCATTCAATTACTATTACTTGATCTAGTCCGCTTGCTAGATTTATTTCTAATCGAAATTGTCGGACAGTGAGAAAATAATAGTGATGAAAGCAGATGGTTTCCGGTGAAATTGGTTTACTCAGTGGTTGGTGGTTCATCTGCCTCAAAGATGTGGCATGCCATACTCACATGCATAAGATTTTCGTTTATGATGCTGATGAGTACAAATTATATTTTCGTTCTATAAATTTTTGTTTTTTAATGTTATATTTGTACGTATTTGGCTAAATAGATGGGACCTTGAAAACGTGCCAAAGGAGTTGGGATGAAAGCACAGCGTGCAGAAAACTTTTGACCAAACACACAACGGGTGGGCACAACGGTGACCCTTCAACATCAACCTGCAAACGCAGCCCGTGCTAAAGACCAGTGCTGATAGGAAAAGCAACCTAAGTGAGTCGTGCAAAGTCCATGGATGGATCGTGCATGAATTAAACGATTAGGAGGAAAGGATTTCTCCGAGGACTCTGCCATCTTTGATTAAGACGGGTCTATCACTCCATTATCCTATCAATCATCCTTACAGATATAAACTTTTAGGATAGCTTATAGTAATAGATACAAATTGTGGTGACTGTGTTTATGTGTTATTGATGCATGACTTATTTCTGTTCCAAATCTTGATTGGAAGGGACTCTCAATTTTTTATGTATTTTGTTTTTCATCACATTAAGCATGCCAGTAGGTCTAATTAAAATATCTGTTTACTGTTTTAAGGTTAAGATTGTATATCATTGAAATGAGTTTCAGGACGAGGCTTGAAATATCCTATTGAATTTCTATACAAGAGACTGAATAGTCCAGTGACTTGTGGTCATTTGTATTCTACTTGTATAGCACAAGGAGGAAGTTATTTTATAATGACTTCTGAAAATTATACTTCAACCATTTTCCATCATTCCCATCCCATCAATCATTTTGGGATCTACTTTAATCGAAATTTCTCATCCGAAGTATCTGCATCCGAACACAGGAATCTCGTAAAGCAGTTGAGGGAGAAAATAAGCGCTCCCATTAAGGATGTCAAATCTGCTCTTGTTACTTGCAACTGGGATATCGGCAAGTTCTCGAATTTTCTTCTCAACTTCTAATATTGGATTTTCGAATCTGAGGTTATTGCCTTAATAATGATCTGTGTTGGATTATTACAGAAGCTGCGCAGAAGGATTTGCGAAAAAGAGGGGTTGTTCTTGCATCAAAAAAATCTGCTCGAAATGCTTCTGAAGGTTTTCGGTGCACACCGGGTAAACTCTCGACTAACACGATAGCATGTAAGTCATGTTAGTCGGTAAATTGCGTTGGACAAAGACTGTACGACCGGCTCGTTCAAGAAAATATTGAAGAAAATTGAAATCTTGATCATTAGTTTAACACAAATACTTATCTACTCTACCAATTCATAGATACTCATATAAACATGTGTAAGAAATATGACACATATTAAAAGAGGCGTGGCGTGTAGGAATTGGCGACGGCCAAGAAACCTACCATTTTTGACGAACATGCAGCCTCAACTTTAGAAATTGAGACGTGCACACACCTCTTCCTTTGACAATAAGGCTCATGCAATAGCTCATCGATGGAATGAGATGCCTATAAATAGCAGCGATTGAGGTCCCTAAGCACACACCTCATAAGAAATATACACCATCTACAGAGAGCTGTGAAGTACTTAGAAGACTTCAATCGAAAGGAAAACAGAGAAATTAAAAAATTTCAATGGCCGGAGGTAACACTCGATTTATTTCCGCATATTGTTTATCATTTTCATATATACGTGCAGAAACATGATTTTTAGAAAAAATTCAAACATTTGGTATCAGGCCGTGATACCTCTGCCTTGAAAATTTGTTTTTCTTTTTCTGAAATTTGCGTAAGAAACTTACCCCTTTGTCGTTGAAAGTTTTCAAATTGTAGACAATCACGTGAAGAAATAATAAATGGCCTCCAGTACATTATGAAAATGATAATGCATTATTTGATTATTATTATTATTTAAAATAATAATAAAAAAATTAATGTTATATATATATGTTGGCTTTCGAAGGTAACCCACAATTAAAGACAAAATTGAAGACTCTGTCTTCAATTATTTGGTCAATTATTTAATTTTTAAATTATTTATTATTATTATTTTAATAATAATAAAATAATTTTAATTCGGGAATTAACTTCTCAAGGTTCAACTTTTGAAATTTTCAATTCAAATTAATTTTGCATGTTATATCAAATATTATAGATATTTATTTATGGACACACAAATTTAATATTATGTTTGCATTTATTTTTTAAATGCAAATTATATTGAAAATATTTTGGTAAATCAATATTCACATTATGTTCATATTAAATTATATTGAGCGAAATCTCACATTGCTAAACCACGAGAGAGATGTTGGGCATTTAAATGAGCGAGTAATAACCCCTTGTGACGCGTTTTAAAGTCGTGAGGCCTCGGCCCAAAGCGGACAATATCACAAGTGGGCTGGGCCGTGACATTTGGTATCAGAGCGATTCCGTGTGAGTTTGAGATGGTGGGACAAACATCAGCGAGGACGCTGAGTCCCGAAAGAGGGGGTGAGAAGGCCCTTAGGCGAAATCCCACATCACTAAACCATGGGAGAAATGCTGGACATTTAAATGAGCGAGTAGCAACCCCTTGTGACGCGTTTTAAAGCCATGAGGCATCGGGCCAAAGCGGACAATATCGCAAGTGGGCTGAGCCGTGACATTTGGTATCAGAGCGACTCCGCGTGAGTTTGGGATGATGAGGCAAACCTCAGGGAGGACGCTGAGTCCCGAAAGGGGGGTGAGAAGGACCCTTAGGCGAAATCCGCACATGGTTAAACCACGAGAGAGATGTTAGGCATTTAAATGAGCGAGTAGCAACCTCTTGTGACGCGTTTTATTGCCGTGAGGCCTCGGGCCAAAGCGGACAATATCACAAGTGGGCTGGGCCATGACACTTGGTATTAGAGCAACTTCGCGTAAGTTTGGGATGGTGGGGCAAATCTCTGAGAGAACTGCTGAGTCCCGAAAGGGGGGGCGAGAAGGCCTTAAGCGAAATCCGACATCGCTAAACCACGGGAGAGATGCTGAGCATTTAAATGAGCGAGTAGTAACCCCTTGTGACGCGTTTTAAAGCCGTGAGACCTCGGGCCAAAGCGGATAATATCACAAGTGGGCTGGGCCGTGACACACATTAAACCAATTAGTCGTTTTGTCTTGTTTATGGGCTCATCCAAATGTAATGAAACAATGGGGCATATTTTGTATGGTTAATGGTATGCGACCTAGAAAATTCTCATGAGATATACCAATTCATTGGAACTTGAGATATAAACTGCTACAAGATTCATTTGAATATATGGACTCATTGTGTTATTTTTTTGCACAACATTATATAAATTCTAGTTTTTATCTATTCTCGAATCAATGGAACATATGCAAGACAATTTGCGAATTTTTATGGATATTTAATAATGTAGTTGGACAACTATCTAGAGTTTATTATCCTACATCTCGTCTAGTTCTAATAAATTGCTGCAATATAGCACTAATTTTTAATGAATATTTGGGTTCTTCAATGGAAGAAATAAAAGTTAAACTGAGAAATTTATTTTTATCATATTTCTGAAATTTTCTTAATCTCTTTCATTTTAAATCATATAATACAAATTTGATGTTTTTTTGAAATATCTACAATGTAATATGATGTGTTAATTCTATTAAACATTACTCTTTAGCTGATCTTTCTTCGACAGTAGGTCGAGTTAGAAATTGTTTGTGTGAAGTTTATAAAGAATATAATTTAAAATATGGAGTATAAGAAAATGAATCTAGATCACAAAACAATAAAATTGATACTTCTATCAGTTCTAAGATCACAAAAACATAACTTCTGTTAAAATAACGTATTAAACGCCCCAGAAGATCGTTAAGTTTCGGACAAGAACTTGATAATTATTTACGACTTCTTTTGATTTTAGTGAAACAGATGATGAATAAGAATTCACTATTTTGTGGTGGTGGTCGCAAAAGACACAAAGTTTTTCAATTTTATCAATCATAGCAAAATAGATGTTAGCTTGTATCGTGTCAACTATTCTTGTGGAACAAACATTTAATGAAGGTCGTAACATTTTGGACGCGAGACGATCAAAACTAAATCCAGATTATTTAGAAGCCTGAGCATTGTTAGAAGATTAGACACGAGCTGCATAAAGAGCACAAGGAACAATATCGAGATCTAAACATGAAGATTTTGATACCGAATGAACTACTACATGAACACGTAATAGAAGTGATTGAGCTACACCACTTCCAATGGTATGAAATTGTTAAAAGATAAGAGAACTACGTGGACGTTAATTCATCAGAACCTTGAGCATTTTATTTTAGACCGTTTTCTTCTCAAACCCCTGACCCCCACTCTCACCTCATGCCGCCTTCCATTCCTCTCTTCTCTGATCCCCTCCGCCGCCGTGTCCTCGGATTACACCTCCACTCCGAGAACTTCCGGTTGCGCCGCCTCCATTCAGTAGTAGAGTATCCTCTTACCCACCCAATTTACACCATTTGGGCTTCGAACACCTCGGTCGGCAAAACCTTAGTCTCCGCGGGACTCTCCATTTCCTTCCTGTTCTCAGCCGCATCATCTCCAACTTCTAAGAAGAAATTCTTTTATCTCAAGCCAATTCAGACTGGGTTTCCGGAGGACTCGGATTCGAGCTTCGTCTATCGGAAATTCTCGGAGTTTTTTGCTTACAAGCCGCTTCCTTTCTCCGTTTATGCGTCGAATCATGTTTTAAATGCCTCTGTTCCAGCTTCGGACTGCGGTTTTCGGAAAGGGGTATGTGGGTGGAAATACAGGGAATGAAAATCTTGTGGTTGGTTTAGACAAAGAGAGAAATTTTGGGTGGAAGAATTTAAGGTGGTACGAAGAGAGGAAATTGCTGGGAACTGATAGTACTGAAAGTGAACTACCAGTTTCTGAGGTGGTTTGCAACACAATGCATGCATGGAAAGAGGCTGTATCCCCTCATTTGGCTGCAGAGAAGGAAGGTGCAATTGTGGGTGATTCCGAGCTCTTGCTTTTGTTAAAGAGATGCTTGTGGATGGATTCGGAGAAAACATGCAATAGTGCCGAGGAATCAGAAGTGATGTGTGTGATTGAGACTGCTGGTGGTGTAGCCAGTCCTGGACCATCTGGATCTTTGCAATGTGACATTTACCGGTGTGTGTACATTTGATCTATCCTCCTTCAGTTTTCGATAGAATTCCTTTTCTTACGTATGCACTTGGAGCCAAGATATTTCAACTTTGTATTAGATTCTGGCATTCTGAATTGGTTTCTTTATCTAATGAGCAACCTCGAAACTTATCAAAGAAGTTCGTGATTGCATTATTTATAAATGAGTAACGGAGAATCACGAAGTATCAAGTGAACATTGTACTGGAAATTCTTCATCTTTCAAATATTCTGGTGTTCGTACCCCACATGAGTTGTGAACACAATTTGGAGAAAGACACTCAAAGACCTGGTGTAAAAATGGACTGCAACTGTGTTTTTTTGGCCCTTTTTTCTCTTAACATATGTATTATATATTTATATCCCAAGCATTACCTGGATCCTGTTTTGTTTAGATATTTTTGGTCTGTTGCTGCAGCCCTTTCCGGCTGCCAGCTATTCTTGTTGGAGATGGAAGATTGGGTGGCATTTCCGCAACTATATCTGCTTATGAAAGTTTAAAGCTTCGAGGATATGATGTTAATGCGGTTATTTTTGAAGATCACGGTCTTGTAAACGAGGTGCCTCTGTTGTCATATTTCAGGAATAGGTAGTGATCTCTTTACGTCCAGTGCTCCCTGTGAAGTTTCGTGTAACTTACTGAGCCAATGCATGATCATCCATTATTCACAATCCTGTGATCATCCATTATTCACAATCCTGTATTCCTGTAGCTTTTTGGTAATTTTACCTTGTAAGATTTCTTTATGTGCTTTTTTAGCTCTCATTAATTCGTTACTATTGATGATCCGCTTTTTTGTGTGTGTGACCATGTGTTCTTCTGTCGTCTAACTAATTCTAATGTTATCGGTGGTACATTGAACCATAGAATTTCTTTGTGCCCTTTTTCTAGGGTGCCAGTTCTGGTTCTTCCACCTGTTCCTGAAGATATGTCAGACGACCTGATGACCTGGTTTGATGAGTCACAGCCCATATTTATTTCTCTCAAGGAAATAATGATTTCCGATTTTATTAAGCGAACCAAGAGATTACGTGAAATGCCGAAGAAGGCATGCAATGTTTTCTGGTGGCCATTTACTCAGCACAAGTGTATAACAAAAGGAAATGTCACAGTTATAGATTCACGCTGTGGAGAGAGCTTTGCAATTCACAAGGTAGGCTTTTATGTAATTAGTTTGAAAGGGACTTTTATTCACCTTTATCAGCACAGACTCTTATTCTTAGCAGCATCCACTCTGAGAGAGCCTAGAATATCACAAAGTACAATGTTCATTCCCTATGCAAAACATCATCCTTTTTTATCCTTGTTTGCATTCAGTGCGCTGTAATGTGCTGCTTGTAACTAATGCTTTCAAACATATTCTTAGTTTTTTTATATCCGTGGAATTAGGTTCAGGATTTTGATTGGATATCTCAACAATTTGATGCTTGTGCAAGCTGGTGGACACAGGGTCCTGATCCCAACTTGCAGGTTAACCTTACTTTCTGTATATTTTTTATTTTTTGATAAGCACACTGTATATGCTGCAATTACGGAACACATCTCCTCGATAGTTATGTGAAAATGAGGGAATATCCAAAATTAGAAATTCAGAGTTCTGATGCTTTGTGCTGTGTGTTGGTGGGAGAGGGTTGGTGCAGAATCATGGGTGATGCAGCACATGAAAAATAAGTTGATAGGATACATTTTATTTGAAAATTTCATTGTATACCCGATGTCATGATCTACATAAGTTATCATTGGAATAATTCCAGAATGAAGTCTCTTTCTGGAAATTTCAAGAACTATCGTAATTGTGTCAAGATATTTATTGGAATTCCTGCATGTTACATTTCAACTGTTTTGCTTAGGTGGTTTCAGTTAGAACTTGCTAGAGATATGGGCTACACTGCTGCAAGATACGGACATGTTATGTTTCCAGAAAATGTATATGAGCCAGCTTTAGAATTAGCAGAGATGTTACTTGAAAGTGTGGGAAAAGGTAACTTAATTATTTGGATGCTGAATTGTGACCTTTTGCTATGGGGATATATAGGAGCGACTGTCTATATATTCGTCATTGGATATATTGATTATTTGCTTTTGGTAAAATGATATATTGTTTTCTGCTAACTTTATGTTTTTGGTATTCCAAGGGTGGGCTTCTCGGGTGTATTTCTCTGATAATGGATCTACGGCTGTAGAAATTGCTCTGAAAATGGCATTTCGTAGGTTCTTGACTGACAATAATCTACTTTCATGCCATGAAAGTGCTAATGTGGATGGAAGATGTATGGATCTCAAGGTGAGTCGTATTGTCTCTGGATTGAAATACTGCTGCTAAATTGCTTGCATGTCTCTCTTTATCTCTCTCCCCTATCTGTTTGCAATTCTTTGTCTTTGGCTATCCACGCCTTAGAAAAATCTGTTTATTTTTTAGTTTGTTTCTTGAGACGGGAATATTTCCTGTTAGATTTTTTTGTTAATCATCATTTAAGGATTAACACGGAGTTACTGATTCTTGGAATCAGGTTTTAGCTCTTAGAGGATCTTATCATGGTGATACATTAGGTGCTATGGAAGCTCAGGCACCTTCCCATTATACTGGCTTTCTCCAGCAACCCTGGTATGCTTGTTTTCCAGTACAAACTTGTCCTGTGTTAACAAAAGGCAAAATGTATGTCTTGGCATGATTTACCGCCTGGTTTTGTTTTTGTTTGTCTGCTTTATCTTGGCATGATTTACCGCCTGGTTTTGTTTTTGTTTGTCTCCCTTTTTTTTTGGCAATTGCATTTACATTGTATATTTTAATTTTAGCAATATGTCTTTGAATCCATAACTGGACACTGCACTTCCATCCGTAAGTTTGTTTTATTTTCAATAGTTAATTGAAAATTTCACCTTTGGGTTGTCATCTTGATTTAAATTATACTGAATAGACTAGAGCTATCTTATGAGCTTTTGGTTGCTCCACCACGGGATTCAAGAAATGAACACAATTTCATTGCAATCACCTTTTTTGGGCCTTACCTGTGCGAGCGCCAGTTAATAACGATTAACCCTTTTGGAAGACATTCCTTAGTTATTATCATGGTCTTATTTTCTGTATTTAACTCATGCTAGTCAGGCAAAGTGTACTACCTTCCTATATCTTTTGCTTATGCACAAAACAACATTATATTTGGGGAATGGGGTTACCTAGGAATCAAGAATTTATTTTTAAGCTGTCCATATCGTATTATCTCTGTTCTCCAGAATGTTTTCTCCACTTTGCTTTTGTGTTTGTCCTTATCTGAGTGATAAGTGCCCTTGAAGTGGTTATTTATTTATTTTTCAAAAAATATATATGGAGATTCATTAAATTTTCATTCAAGGTGGTATCGTGATATGATGCCTTAATTTCGGTAGTTTGATCTTAATAAATATATTGTTAGGCCAGTAATTTGATGCAATTTTTGACCATTTGCAATCCTTGTCCCTATTTTTCAAGCCTCAAGGAACTAGAAACTGGGTGCAATATGGTGTAACAGTTGATTTACAGGTACAGTGGAAGAGGTGTCTTTCTAGATCCTCCTACAGTTTCAATGTATTGTGGAATTTGGAAAGTTTGTCTTCCTGAGAAGATGCAAATTCTGAACATAGGACAAGAATGTGTATGTAAGTGAAGCATTTCTTTCTTATCACCAACGTATTTGTTGAACTAAGTTTCATTGTACCATATTTTCTTCTTCTAGCAAATGGTTGTACTCCTTTGTAGCATTCAGTTCACGCGATGAAATATTTAAGATCAACCGAGATGGTTCAAGTCTGGCTGGCCTCTACAGTTCATTTATATCACAAGAGTTGCCAGTGCTTTTAGATTCTAATGGGCTTTCCCACATTGGAGCATTGGTTGTTGAGCCAGGTAAGAAGACTGTATTTTTGTTCTCAGACTTTTAGTCTCCAAAGTTTCATCAAGTTCTTTGATCTCTTTATCACCTGCAAGTTTTGAAAAAGTGTGCCACGTCTCAGTGTAATGGATGTAGGCCTTCCTGTCCAAACGAAATACCCCTGTATCATGTTACAAGCTCTTTTCACTGCATTCCTAATATGGGATAGTTTAAGTTTCAATCTTCACGGTATGCGACTAAGTCAATTTTGGTATCTTATATCAGATCCTCTTCAATTTTGGTTTTTAATGTATCAATCAATTTTCGTCTTCTCCATTTTCTTTTTCATCTAAGGCTAAAGGAAGTGACGAAATCAATTTTGATCATCTTATATCTAAATCAACAGTTGATTGTAGTCTCTATCTTTATATTTCTACTGTATATACACTTTTCAACAAATGTAAATGGATACAGAGAGATATTTATTTAAGCAAAATAATTAATGAGGAGAAATCTTAATTTATAGTAGTTTGATAAAATCATGAAAAATATTCTATGTAAACTTTGACTCTACTTGACAAAATGATTTGCATTTATGCTTGTCTTAATTATTGTTCAAATTTTTTTGAAAAAAATTATTCTGAAGATTTTATCATCTAGAAAATAATGTTAAATTGTTATACACTTTGTGAATAGCTAAGCTAAATGTTAATATAAAATAATCATTTTCATAAATGTGGATATAGTTTTATTTTAACTTTATTGTAATTAATTAAATGCTTGACTAAAAATGTATTATCTGAGTGCTGTGACTGACAGTTGTAAATATATATGCTCTAATCTGATGCTCAGAAGTAATAACCTATTTTTATTCCAGGTTAATACCATGTTTATTAATCATTGAAACTTTGCATTCTATTATGGGTGCATGTCTTATAAGACACTGGGAAATGTCTCATTCTGTTGCATTGAATTACAGTGGTACAAGGTGCTGGTGGAATGCAAATGATTGATCCACTATATCAGCGGATACTTGTTAGAGAATGCAAAAATCGGAAAATCCCAGTTATTTTCGATGAGGTCTTTACAGGATTCTGGCGTCTTGGTAGAGAAGTATGTTGCTTCATTTCTTTCAATTTGTGCATCCTTACCTTTTTTGCTAGAAATTATCTAATTTGGTGATAGTTTCATTTAGTCCGCTGCTGAAATGCTTTGCTGTCAGCCGGATATTTCTTGTTTTGCGAAGCTCATGACTGGTGGCATCATACCCTTGGCTGCTACATTAGCATCAGATGCTGTTTTTGAAGCATTTACTGGAGATTCAAAGGTCATTATGCTTTAATTGGAGAACATATATGGTGTGATCCTGCCTGTTCAGATTTATAAATTCAGAATGTTGGTACTGCTGCCAATTCATGACTCTCACAGAATCTCTATGATTTGATTTTTTTTAGTTGTTTAAAACTAATGATTGTCACATTAACACGAGTTACTGGACTAATTTTGAGAAGCTATCTCTTTTGTTAATTATTCACATGTATGCTTGTACTTTTTGCAAGGACTGGAATATTTTTTGAAGGCTAATGTGTTTCTTTCTTTTTATTACAGCTTTTGGCTCTTTTGCACGGACACTCATATTCGGCACATGCCATGGGATGTATGGCTGCTGTTAAGTCCTTGAAATGGTTTAAGGACTATAACGTGAACATGAAAATTATGCGTGAAACAAGGTTTCTTCAGGAGGTATGATGATTAAAATTGCACATTTTGAACATCATTTGTATTGAAAATATCAATCATGCCAGATTTCATATCTGCCTACTTTTCAGAGATCGTTTCTATTTTCATCTGTATGTGAGGATTATCGCGTCTGAATGGATTTAGACATGTTCTTCTATTAATGCAGTTCCGACTTTCCATGCACACCAGAAAAAAATATATGTGTATTTTTTATTTTCCACTCGAATGGTTTTACTTCAACGTTGCGGGTCATATGGTCGTATTATGATTTTTATCTTTAGGTGTCACCTTATAAGTATTTTTGCATCCCTACTTAACCTCTGTATAACACATACACTGATATGAAGTTATGAACCCAAAGATAAGTCGGTAACAATTTATCTAAAATTCGAAAAACAGAACTCAACGAGAAGGTTTTCATTCGAAATAATAATAAGAGTTCCTTGCAAAACTAATGAACAAACCTTCAAAAGGATATAACCCCAAAGATTGAAAAATATCCCAACAGAATATTTTTCTTACTCCTTACCTAGCAAAGCTAGACAGCACTCTTAATTACGTTTTTCTCTTTGATCTCTATAGAGTAACATCGCATTCTACATGTCATTCAAAGGAGTAGTTGCATGTATATACTTTTATCAATGATCTGACCAACTTATTTTTTCTGATATTATTGTTCTAGAAAAGGTGAAACTGCATCTTTTTGTTTAACTTTTACTCCGAGTAATTGGCATTGATGGTGCATTGAGACACTTCATCTGCTACATCTAGTGCTGATGATGGAAGATCATTAGACGAGAGAATTTTCAGTGCTATTGAAAGTGCCAAGCGAGGACCCCAAGATCTTGATGCATTGATTATTCCTGAATCTTGGCGTCAAATACCATCTCTAATGGTTTCTTCTAATGTTTTCAGTTGTGGGATGCAGAGTTAGTACTCCAGATCTCATCACATCCAGTAGTCCATCGAGTAGTGGCTCTGGGAACTCTCTGTGCCATTGAACTTCTAGCTGAAGGCTGTAATGCTGGGTAAAAATTTCTTGACTAGCATCCTCATTCATTCTTTTACAAAGTTTCTTGAAGCTATTCAAGTTGCTGCTGTCAGCCTGATCAATCAAAGAGGTTTCAGTTGGTTGTTTCTTTTCAATGTCCAGCCAAAGTATCAGTTGGTTCGAATTTGATCATCATCGGAAATGCATGGATAAGAATATGGCCAATTTCAAAAAATTAGGATTTAACTGTTTTATATAGGCATGCATATACACACATGTACATATAAAAAAATTATGCAAATATCTTAAACATGACAAGGATTTGCAATTTATAAAATTATCTCTTATAATGCATTCAGATTAAAAATTTAAATATATCAATTAAGAATTATCATTTGTTATATAGTTTGTATTTATTTTTAAATGAAAACAAGTCAATAACTATTTTAGAACTTAAACTATCTAATGACATTTGGTATTGTTGAAATACGATCATCCTATATCTGGTACAATCAAAATTTCATCGTTAATCGTATCAGAATGTATATGCATTTTGTCTATAGATGGATACTTCTACTTAAGTTTGTAGAAGTATCCCATTTATATTCTTGAAGTATCCAACACCATGAGCATGCGGCCAATTTAGAAGTACCATATATTATAGATTTCAGTTAAATAATTGAGGATTCCATTGCTTCGAAGTGTGTAGAACACTTATCCTTTGCACTATGTCTTTAGTTGATGACAGATCAAACTTTTGTCAAACCCTTTTAGCAATGTGACAGCATAATAACGATAATATCTCTGATTTGGATTTATTTCTGCAACAATATCTCATACTGAAACTTGCAATTTCAGCACGAAGTAGTAGTACTTACAAAATCTGAAAAGCAACTTTTGCATGGATTGCAGGTATGCTTCAACTTATGCAAGCTCTCTTATCAAGAAGCTCCGTGAAGACGGCATCTATATGAGGCCATTGGGTAATGTTATCTATCTTATGTGTGGCCCTTGCACATCTCCACTCATCTGCCGCCCCATTCTGGAGAAAGTTTATGCCAGAATTCACGAGTTTGGCCAACAGAAGAGCACCTCGGCAACATCAGAACTTGGGATATGTTGATTTTCTCTATGTTTTTATTTGACTTGGTGGATTGGGTTGTTATCATATATTGCTGACTATAGTTGCTTATGACCCAAGCGCCTTTTAGGTTCAATGTCCCAGTAGGCTCTATATTTCTCCTGACATTTCCTTTATCTTACCAGTCACTGAGGCGATATATTCAAGGCACCAAGATCATTTGTGAAAAGCCCCACGTGTTCCATACAAATTCACGTTATAGACCGGATTAAGGTGTATACTATGAATATTGATAATCTACGTTGTCCGAACTGGCTGTGTCGTGCATGTGCCATCTACAATACCATTGTTTACCAGTAAAATACTAATAACTATGATCACAACTACGATCATGTTCGCCAGTTCTGGCTTCATTGGTGTAATCAGTTCTCTTCATGTGGCTCAACGCTTGATATCCACTAATTTTTTTATTCTATTTATCATCATTATAATAATAATAAGTTATTTCATGACAATTTTTATCTGGATTTTTCAACTAATCATATCAAGTACAGTAATAAAAAAAAGAGATCCTGATTTGATTTGGAAAGTTGATATAAAGATTGTATAATAGTCGTAAATAAAATTTAACACTGGTTTTTGAATGATCATTCCGGGTTTTGAACAGCCTAAGATAATAAATTTTATTCATTGACACCGAAATTTTTGTGAGATCAATTTTATGAGAAATATCTCATATCCAACTTAAATTAAGAAAAAATATTTCTTTTAATTCCAAAAGTGTTACATTTTTATGAAAAGTGTGGATCGAGTCGACCCGTCTTACATATATAACTCGGAAAATCGTCTCATAAAAACCTATTCGTTGACTAATATAAAATAAAAATATCAGTAACGGAAAATTGATATTTTATTTATTGTAATGAGAAATAGTCAAATGGAAAAGTATATATTTGAAGCTATTAAGCTCACAATGAAATACAAATATAGAAATAAAATAGAACCAAGCCCATAATTTAATTTTAACAATCTAATAGTACCAAACAAAAAAAATTAAAAAATGAACAAGCTTTCTCAGCTGCAATATATATATATATATATATATATATGAATAAATAAATAAATAAAATAAATAAAATAAGCACTGCAGAAAATAAATAAAATCCGTGTCAAAACCAATCACTGCAGTCGAGTACTTAGCCGCGGTAGGCCAAAAGCGAAAAGGGTACTCAAGAAGATCTCAAATTCATCCTTTGTATTGAATTCGATTTCCTTCTTCTTTGCGCTCTGTGCATCTCTCCACACAATCCCATACTGATCAAATACCTATCCCTATTGATAAAGGTACAAATAAACTCTGCTCACTTTCTGTTTTACCTTGGAAGCTCTTCTCCCCATCAGGCAATCAATCGCATTAGTATTTGCGTCGTCGGACGATTTTACGCTTAAGGATCTTGATTTTTTTATCGAAAATCAAGTGGGTTTGTGATTCTTGGGCAAACTTAGATCTGTTTGACTTGGTTTGAACAGTCGTTGAATTGATTTTGTTTTGCGGGCTTAGGGTTGATTTATTTTTGTTCTGTTCTTTGGGGAGTTTTGAAGTGAAAATGCAGACGAGGTATATGGAGAGAACTAGTTCGATGAAAGCGAGAGGAAAAAGGAGTTTGGAAGGCGGTGGGGACGATGAAGAGCCGGAGCCTAACAGGAAAAGACCCGCTTTAGCTAGGTAACGGGACTGTTGATTTTGTTCTTGACTGTGGTTGTGTTATTGCAAGGGAGTTCTTCGATTCTTGATAACATGGATTGGATGAAAATTTTGAGAAACTTGGTTCTTTGCATATGAGAACAAAGACAAGGGAGATTAAATTTAATGGTATTTGGTGAAATGGTTTTGAGCGGAACTGCTTTTATATTATCTAGACAAAAACCATGACACAAATTCCCGAGGAAAAGAGAGGAAATTGGTTCTTTTAAAACTCAACAAGGTCTGACAGCATTTAATGTTTCCAAATGTATTAGAATAATTAGTGACTCAAGTTTTTTTTTTTAATAAAACTGGAACAAAGACAAGATCTTGATTTGTATGTATTTCTTCTGGTATGTTAATTTTATGATGTGAATCTGTTCTTGTTAGTTGGTTGGTTTGACCATGATATCATTGTTTGGAAAGAAAACTTATTGAGTTCATTATATTCCAAATGAATTTTCATCTTAACTGGAGTTAATGGTTCAATACAAGCCACCTGTGTAGGGCGATTTAGGAATGACAATTTTGAAATGATAACTATAAGTTATGAGCTCACCTGTTGCTAATTTTCCTTAACTGTCTTTTCTTCTATTTTGTTTTACCCCTGAAGACTATAACTATGTTTGGACCATATATAATAGAAGCATATGGAGCAGTAAGGCAGTTGGCCGTCATAGAGTCTAGGCGCAAGGCTTTTGGCAAGGCACGTGCCTCGTCAAAGTGAATTTTTTTAAAGAATAATAGACTAGAATATACATGTTTGATAATAATTTGATCACATGTCATTAAATGTGTTACTTAAATAACTAAGAAATGATATATACAAAAATTCTCATTAATTTGTATCTAAAATAAATGTTTGTTACATTGCATTTTGCAATGATGCATTAACATTTTAAGCTCTGGCACATGCTTCACTAGCAAGGCACATGCTTTATGGTTCCGCCTTAGCGTGCGCCTAGGCGTCAGTACGCAGTACAATATGAACCAATTGATTAGCAGTTGCTGTAAAGTTTTCTTTGGCCACAGATTCAATTAATTGTGATTGAAACGAGTGCATATAGGTGAGTTTTGCTTCAAACTTTAAATATATCATAGGATTGGCCTGCTAGTGGATTTCTTGGTTATTTTCTGACATGATGTTATTCTTCAGAGCTTAATGGATATAAATTTACATCTTTAGGTTTTTTTAATTGTTATGTTTTCTTGGATCATTTGTCCTGGGATTTGTTTTCGAAACCTAGTATTCATCTTAGGCAATTGAAGATAGAGATGTTTGTTGTCAACTTGACAACTTTATAAACTGTGACATGAACGAGAGTAGTTGTAGCTTAGTGCATAAGTATAGGGGTTGTAAACTGGAATTCCAAGAATGGAGAGTTGTCTATTTATATATCACTATCAATTTCTTGAATCTTGTTTCCTCTCCTGTTTTGTGTGGCTTTTTATGTGTTATTTTATTTCTTTCTATTTTTAGTGTGCTTCTTTTGATCTCGGTCCTCTTATCTTTTTATTTTATTATTAATGTAAATTTATTTTTCATTTCTTTGCATATTTTATTAATTTTATTTTCTTGAGCTGGCAAGGAATGGCTATTTAATAGACTATTGTTTGCGCTATACAGTGTTATTGTGGAAGCTCTTAAGGTGGATAGTCTCCAGAAGCTTTGCTCATCCTTGGAACCCATTCTCCGGAGAGTGGTAAAATGGAAGCCTCGCTCTGGCATTTGCGTGTTTTTTTTTCCTTTTTTAGACTGAAGTTTATTTAAACTTGACTAATTATACTAAATGGAAGATTTTGCCTCTTTCCTTTGATTTCATTCGATTAGATGACCTATTGTTTCTCTGTGGAGTGCTGATGTGGGTAATGAGAATTAACGGTCCTAAAATTTTTGATAGTTAGAAGAATCGATTAAAGAATGTTGGGAAAAGATTTAGATTCAAAAATCTAGCTGGATTGAGAAGCATGTAGAGTTTAAGAACTTTTCAGTTTCAGACTTAGTTAAAAATTGGATTTATATATGTTGTTGATTTGAGCAGGGCTTTTGTTTTGTTTTTTTATATCTTTCTATGTAGATCACTTGTACGCTATATGTAATTGTTGCTTCCAATTATTGAATATAGTATATTTTCATATATATATATATATATATATATAAAGGATTCACGGTCCTCGGGGATGTTTATTTGGGACCACCATATGAGCTTCACTTCGTCTCCTTTTCTTTCTAGAATCATGAAGCTAGATCTCATGTTCAATACTTTCATGAACTTGTGAATGAGGTGTCGTGCAAATGATTGTTGCACTTTCTTTAGTCAATGTATGGGCCCCCTAGTATGTATGTTCGTGAAGGGAATCTTCATTGAAACTAATATTTGTTGCATAATGGACACCTGCCTCTTATTGACGTAATATCAGTATTGATGAGTTAATGAGAAAACTTTGCTTTATCCACACGTTTGTCGTGGACAGGTTAGTGAAGAAATTGAACGAGCATTGGCCAAGATGGGCCCTGCCAGAATTGAAGGAAGGTTAGTTATTTTGTTTCACAACTCATGAATGAAATTGCAATGGCTTGGCAGTGTTCACTTATTTCGGTTAACTATAGTCCATCTAAGTTCTGCTCTATGAACTATGTTTTAATCATGCTTTGATTTTTTGCATTACTTAGTCTATGAAATTTGCAAGAATAATCATAAACCAAGCATGCAAAGAACCTTTTTGAAAATTATTTATTATCTGTTATCTATGAGTGCTGCTGTTTTTAAAACTCATTCAGTTGAGCGACTCGTCTTTAACCCCTTTCCGCAAATTAGTTGTTTATGCCACTTATAGGAGCTAACATTGGTGTCATGCATAGGAGCTTGAGTGGTGGTATCAGTTACTAATGTAGCTTTATGAACAAATTTTACTTCTTATAAGGAAAGTTCTGAGTGAAATTAGTGGACTATTTTGGCTTTTCTTATTATTGGTTTTTTTCCTTCCTTTATTCATCTTAGCAAAGAGACTTTTAAAATTGGATGTATTGAGGAATTTTACAAACTTTTGCTAGTTTCCTCCTCTATATGCATTGGGAAATTATTCATGTAGTTAACTCTCCGTCTTAGAAAAATTCATTCACTTTTTTTTATGTGCATTGTAGCAAAAGATGGTGATCATTTTATCGATCAAAATAAACAAAAAGTGTACATAGAACATGCGGTAATTTTTTCGTCTAGTTTGCGTTCGGCTGATAGTTTTCTTGAATACGGTACACTAGCTTCATTTATTCTAGAAGTTATCCTAAGAAATTGAAGTTCAGGTCATCACCGAAACGAATTGAAGGGCCAGATGGAAGAAACTTGCAGCTTCACTTTAAGTCCAGGCTTTCTCTCCCGCTGTTCACGGGGGGTAAAGTAGAAGGCGAGCAGGGTGCTACCATCCATGTTGTACTAATCGATCATAACACCGGCCATGTTGTGACATCTGGAACTGAATCTTCTGTGAAGCTGGACATAGTTACTCTGGAAGGTGACTTCAATAATGAAGATAATGAGGATTGGAACGAGGAAGAGTTTGAAAGTCATGTTGTGAAAGAGCGTGAGGGAAAGAGACCTCTGTTGACTGGGGATTTGCAGGTCACACTCAAGGAAGGTGTCGGAACTCTTGGAGATCTCACATTTACTGATAATTCGAGTTGGATAAGAAGCAGGAAGTTTAGACTTGGCTTGAAGGTTGCATCAGGATATTGCGAGGGCGTTCGCATAAGGGAGGCAAAGACGGAAGCTTTTACTGTTAAAGATCACCGAGGAGAATGTATGGAAATTTAAATTTCGTTTTCAGCTACTAATATCATTGAATGTTGACATTGATATGGACCTATGGTAAAAATAGACGTGGGAAAAATAATTAGTAAGAAAGATGATATGTCGGGTTAGAAAAAGGTAATTTTGTAATGATTCACACAGCGAAAGAGAAGGTGAACGAGCGTAAACAAGTTATATGGAGGGTGAATTACCTGAAGCATTTCAAAATCATATATCGGTCTGTATAATAAGTCAGTGTTAATAACTAAATCACTATAACCATTTTGTGTTTTCCGTTCTATACTTTACAAACACTCATTGAACCATGTTTTCATGTTTTGAGGACACAGTTGGCTTGACTACGCCATGTGTGCTCGCTATATTTGAATATTTATGGAAGTGTCCTCTTCTCTTGATAGTGTACAAGAAACATTACCCACCTGCTTTGAACGATGAGGTATGGAGATTGGAGAAGATTGGGAAGGACGGATCATTTCACAAGAGGCTTAGAAAGGAGGGGATATTTACTGTGGAGGACTTCCTTCGGCTTATGGTGAGGGACTCCCAAAAGTTGAGAAATGTAAGTGTTTGCAGTTAGTTGCTTTATTAGAAATTGCTTTCCTGTAAGCTAGATTGAAAATCTGGTGTTGGCAGATACTTGGCAGTGGTATGTCAAATAAGATGTGGGATGCCCTTCAAGAGCATGCAAAAACTTGTGTCTTGAGTGGAAAGCTTTATGTATACTATCCAGATGATGGAAGAAGTATAGGTGTTGTTTTTAACAATATCTTCGAGCTGAGCGGCCTCATAACAGATGATCTATATTATCCAGCAGATTCACTTTCTGACAGCCAGAAGGTTTGCCAATTTTCAATGAGTTGAGGTTGCATGGTTTATAACTGTTTCTTGTTTTTTTTTTTACTATTCATGAACCTTTAAAATATCCTTAGTAATACATTTCTCACTTCTATTTTGTTCATTGGTGGTTGAAATTCTTCATGCTGCATAATGATGATTTGTTTAGGGTTATGATCGTACTATTTTGTCATTCTTACTTCCATTTAGTTTTGCATGTGGTAAATTGATTTGATACAGTTTTGCTGGTATCCAAACTACAAATTGTAGTTTGTCTCCTTGAAGTATACGAGTAGTTTTAAAATCTTGGGATATATAGTCTTTTTTTGGTATTCATGGTACATTCTCTTTCTATGTGCATTTGATAGTTTCTCAGGATATTATCTTGTTGGTGCACTCTCCAAGTTTTGTATGTTTGATTTGAAAAGTGTTTTTGCTCTTGTCAAATACCTTATCCACTTTGGATTTCAAGAGAAAGATGGCGGATTAGTATATTTGTAAAATGAATCCCTCGTTGTCCCATGAATTGGTGATTTTATTTATGCAATTTTTTAATATTATCATACCTGTAGGTACACGTGGACACCTGGGTTAAGAAAGCATATGATAATTGGAATCAAGTGGTTGAGTATGATGGAAAATCCATGCTGAACTTCAAGCAAATCAAGCAGTCAAGCACGTCCCGTAACGATCTTCCTTTGGGCCCAGTCAATTACCCAAATTCTTTAAATAGTCAGCTTCCACTACAAAGAATGCCAGTATCAGTTCTTTCCGAGCCTTCATTAGTGGATCCAAGCATGCTGGTTGGAGGTTAGCATCATACATAAACCCGTATCTAACAATCCCACCATGATTCGAATAATATGCTTGTGGACAACTGAATTTGTATTGTCATTATTTATCCCTTTTTATGCTTTGATTACAATCCGGAGGCTCGCATCTCACTTGCATGTTCGTTTCCTCTTTTCCTCAAATACATTTACTATTTTATTGCCAAAAATAGTCTGCTTTGTTGACACATGCATTATGTGCCTAGAGTAGGTAAGATTTGCAAGATAAATTCTCGTATTGTTGTTCTGTTATTCACCGTGTTCGATTTAATGGAAATCTATACAGGTTCCGGTTACAATGACAACATGACCACCAAATATCCTCCCAGTTCCCGCTCCAATTTTGTTTCAGGCTCCTTCACTGAGCACAACCCGCCACTCAATCTTTCAAACCAAATCCAAAGCGCCACATATGATATTCGGGCTGGGCTTGCCCTCGGCCCCCCTCAGTCATCCTTCCAAGCTAATATAAATCCTTTCGAAGACTGGTCCAGTAACCGAGAAAAAGGCGTCGATGACTTCTTGTCAGAAGATGAAATTCGTTTAAAGAGTCATGAACTGCTAGAAAACGAAGAAATGCAGGACTTGATTCGCCTTTTCAACATGGGAGGCAATGCCTCTATAAATGTGAATGAAGATGGATACAGTTTCCCTCCTTATGCCCCCCCATCACCATCTACTAGCTTCAGTTATAGTGAGGATCGAACCCGTTCTGGTTCTGGTAAGGCATTTGTGGGTTGGCTGAAGATTAAGGCCGCAATGAGGTGGGGCATCTTTATCAGGAAGAAAGCAGCTGAAAGGAGGGCACAGATTGTAGAGTTAGAAGATGAATAAATTTTATTCCTTAAATGGAAATCGCAATCGCTCAGGCTTTATTTCATCTGACACTCGAGATTTCATGTACAGTCAG
This sequence comes from Primulina tabacum, assembly GCF_025594145.1. Lineage (NCBI taxonomy): Eukaryota > Viridiplantae > Streptophyta > Magnoliopsida > Lamiales > Gesneriaceae > Primulina > Primulina tabacum. Next base: position 6,100,243 of record NC_134559.1, on the reverse strand, counting down.
TCACCTGTACAGTAAGTTATTTACTAAAACTCATTGACTTGGTTTGCAGTGGCTCCTTATTTGTATTCTGAATTCGTATCATCGACGTGTGGCTTGCTTTTCTTTTGGGTCCTAGGAAAAATTTATTCTGAAAGGTGTTGTACAATCTACTTGATCATCAGAACTAGATGTTCTGTTTTAATGTTTTTTTCCTTCAAAATTTTCGAATTAGTTATTTTCCTACCTGTTCATTCATTCTGCGGGAGGAAACCAACGCCATGAAAACTTGCTCTTGTGTTGTGCTTGCTGTATAGTGCAACATTTTATGAATGAAACCTATGCCGTACACTTGGTGATCAGCATATCCCTTGAGTTATCCAATACTGTATATTTTAGTGTATTTTTCATCTCCCTGACACACAACGCACATTACATTTCTTCATTATTTTTCTCAAATATTTATTTCCAATTGATTAATTATTTTAATACTCAATATTCTTCTCTCTCTCTCTCTCTCTGAAAAATCATTCCATCATTATTTTGTGTTTTAATACAAAAAAGTGTCAAATTCTATATTTCCATCGCAATCAAGATGATATTTGAAAACTTTATTACATTTTAACACCTCGTTAATCTATATTAGAAATATTTCTTTTAAAAAAATTCACAGCAAATACATAGATCAGATTTCTCAGTTCATTTCTCACAATGTTTTCCAAACATACTTAAAATCCCAAATAGCTCTTGTACTTCCAATTATTTAATAAAGCTTTCACGCATATGAAGTCTCTATTTTCATTTAAGATTTTAAAATGTGAGAATCAGTGTTCTGATAAAGGAGATTAAATACGAGTTCGGCAGAAAACAGGGAAAAAAAGGTTGTTTGGTGCATTAAATGTCATTAAACATGCTTAATCACGATTTTTTTTTATATATTTTTTTTCTAAATTTTAAATTAATTAATTAAAATTAAAACCCACCCTTTCAATTTCCATAAATTAAAAACTCTAGAAAAGAAACCTTATATTCAATATAAGAGAAACTCACTGGCCATCATCTCCCATCAAAACCCTTCCCTTCAATTTTTTGAGATTTTCGTGTTTTTAAAATTTTGAGAATATATGTATTGCTCTTAAATTTATTATACATATAATATATGTGTTATTTGAGAATTGTTCTCCACGTACAACGCATGTGCACACACACACACACACACATATATATATATATATATATATATATATAGATACTAAGAATGATCATGTGCGATGCACGTGTGTGATTAATAATGAAAAATATAATAACGAGATTTAGATATGTGATTAATAATGAAAAATATAATAACAAAATTTAGATAATTAATAATTTTTAAACTCGTTTGAATAACATCTTGTTTATTATTATTTATTAATCTAAATATATCAAAACACAATAAATAAAAATACACCATGACGATAAATCAAATATATTCACTTATTTATATAACATTTTTCAATTTGCATGATTATAACATAATGACAGCTCTCTCAAATTAACAAAGATATTTTTCATCCAAATATCATTCGCAATGAAAAACAATAAAAATAAAATTAAGAGAATATTAAATTTTATTAAAACCAAAATCACAATGTATTTAAATGGAGTGCATATAGTGATTGTCAAATAAAATTATCTTAATTAACTAAATTATCATAATTATGTTAAAATAAAACCCATAAACTTGTTATTAAGTTAAATATCAATTTTGTTTTTGCTAACTTTTAACTCCTTGCAAATTTTGTTTAACATATTCCTTTTGTAAAATAGATATTACACATCAACTCAAATATTTTAAATGATATAGTAGTTCAATCATCATGATTCGATCGATGTATCCAATAAGGACAATTAACAATATCAATAATCACACTAATTGCAATCTATGAGAATCGATCTCATGACTTTGACTCTTGTACATACCAATTGTAAGATCATGTATTTGCCGCTTTACCAAAAGTTATAACCGGGATAACGATGCAACATTAACTAAAATATTTTAAAATCGTAAAACAACTCAAACGTCACATTTGGATTGTTATACCTTAAATAAACAATTATTGCACCTAACAAATATGATATAGTTGTTATTTTACATTTTAGAAATCATTTTTCTAAATCAAATTTATTCTCACTAATCAAATAATTTCATCGAACACAAAGTGATTTTAATTACTAATAATAATTTAAACACAAATATTAATTGTTAGGGTGCCTACTCTATGTCATCACCTATGCTTCATTAAGTTGCAATCATAGTAATAATGCACAATGAATTGGTAAACATAACTTAGTTAATTTAATAAGTGAGTAATATTAAATAAAAATTTTGTTATTTTGAAATGTGAAAAATAGTTTATATATATAAATTCATCATATATAATGATACATTAACTAATATGTAGAAAAGAGAAAAAATTGTTTTTTATGTATGTAATTTCATCATATACAATTAGAAATTAATTAATAGGTTGAAAAGAATAAACAATATAACAAATCAATATATTATATAGATTTTGTAATAGAATAATGTTAATATAACCATACTTTATATTATGTTTAGAACGCAATTGAAAATTATTAACAAAATATATAATAATAAAAACTTTAATTTTAAAAACATTATTATCTAAATATTATCATAATACATAATGAATCATAAATGAAATCACTAAATTATTGAGTAACTATTTATTTAATTATTACTTAAATCAATTTATAAAATAAAAGAAAAGATATGAATATTAAATATTCATTAGCAACCATGAAGAAATATACTAATTTTAGTAACAAATGTTAGTTAGCAACAAAGAAAAATTATGGGTAAATTAATAAATTCAATATGCATTAATATCCAAAAGGCATTTAAGATAGATAATAAATTATAAAAGAATCTATCAGAAAAATTTATTGATTTAATTTATTACATTAAATGAACAAGGATAGATCGGAAAATTCACAATTAGAAGTCACACAGGTATATGTATAAATGTTAGATTAGATTAGATGTGTGTGTTTGTTAAGTGTTAACAGTTCACATTTCATTCAGAGCATTAGACAAAAGATGATCAAGAATCCCATTTCAGTTCAATTGACACATGCATGTTTGTACACACTACTTTGTGCTTATCTAGTGCTAGCTAGCTGTCTGCAACTCTACCCCTATGTGGTTCACCGATGGAAAATTTAGTTCGCTGACAAGTTTAGACTTGTACAAGGATTATTGTCGTGCACGTGTTTTAACATTTTAATATATTTGTGTATGTATATACATACACATACACCCAACTACCTTTCACGTGTCGTCTTCGTATGCATTCTTAGCTCATATTTAAACACCGAAGAGGAAGCAGAGAAAGAACCGGAAATGGGTGTCTTAGTTTTACTTTTCTGCTCATTTCTGAGCATTTCAACGGTGGCTATCTGCAGCAACTATTACCAAGATTTCGACATCACTTGGGGAGAAGGGAGGGCCAAAATCCTCAACAACGGCGAGCTTTTGACTCTGTCACTCGACAAATATTCTGGGTCCGGTTTCCAATCAAAGAATCAATACATGTATGGGATGATCGACATGCAACTCAAGCTTGTTCCCGGGAACTCTGCCGGAACAGTCGCTGCTTATTATGTATGGAAAATCTAACTGAAAGATGTGAAATATTTTGATCACCTGAAATTGATTGGTTTTTTGTTGGATGAATCTGTAGTTATCCTCGGGAGGGTGGGATCATGACGAGATAGACTTCGAGTTTCTTGGGAACACGGGCGGGGAGCCGTACACTGTTCATACGAATGTGTATACGCAAGGCAAAGGGGACAGAGAGCAGCAGTTTCGTCTATGGTTTGATCCTACCGCCGATTTTCACACGTACTCCGTTCTGTGGAATCCTCAAACTATTGTGTAAGTACACTTCATTCCACTCATCTTTCGATCAAGAATCTTGTTATTCCTACACATCGTCCCATTTTATCGGATGTCCCCGGAGGACTTCGATTCTTGTTTCTTCTGTTGTAACTATATAGATTTTCTTTTCTTTCACTTTAACAGGTCTATATAATTTTTCCAAACTCCCTCTTATCTACGACAAAAACTTGTGTGAGATGATCTCACGGATAATATTTTATGAGATGAATCTCTTATTTGAGTCATCCATATAATAATATTACTTTTTATACTAAGAGTATTATTTTTTATTGTGAATATCGGTAGGATTAATTCGTCTCACAGATAAAGATTCGTGAGACCGTCTCACAAGATACATACTCCTTATCTACTGTATAATTTCTATACTAATATTGTTACTAATATAAACAAGTTAAGTTTTTATAAAATAATATTATGGGCCAAAAATATATACTTTCTATACTAAGTTTTTATAAAATAATATTATGGGCCAAAAATATTTGATTTTTACGTTATTGAAGTACATTGTGTCAAAATTATCTATATAAAAAAAAGTACTGCACAAATTTTTTATGCTTCTGATGTGACATCTCTTATTTAAAAATACTAAATAATAGTAAATTTGTCAAAACTTGAAACGAGAGAATATTGAAATTTGATTTCATAAAAATCAATCATAAAGCGACAAAAATTACAATATTTCCCACTAATATAAGTAGGATAGGAAATTCAAGAGTCACCATCTTCAGGTGATCACAGCTTTGTCAATGCCAGTTTCTCAGTAGACAAAACACCATTGCGAGAATTCAAGAACATGGAAAACAATGGAGTCCCATTCCCCAAAACCCAGCCGATGAAGCTCTACTGCAGCATCTGGAATGCGGATGAGTGGGCAACAAGAGGTGGCCTCATCAAGACCGATTGGACTCTAGCTCCCTTCACTGCTTCATACAGAAACTTTCATGCAGATGCTTGTGTTGTCTCCTCCGCCAAGTCCAGCCCTTGCGGTGCTTCGTCGGAGGAAAACAACAGGCCTTGGCTGTCCCAGAAACTGGATCCCAATGGCCAAGAGAGGCTCAAATGGGTGCAGAACAATTATATGGTATATGATTACTGTGCTGATGCAAAGCGATTCCCACAGGGGTTTCCTCGCGAGTGTAGCACCAGCACGTAGAGGAAGAGATATGGATCAACTTAGTTTTTGTAGTTTTGAACATCCTGCGACAGAGTCGAAGTCTTGTCTTCGAAGATTGATTTACAAAATAATGTTTTGATTTTCAATCAAACTAAAATAAATAATAAGTTAATTAGAAAGCAATGTTCAACAAAGTGGCTAAAGATATAGATCACTTTTATTGTACAATTTCTACACTCATCTCTATAGCTATTTTGATCTGAATACTGTAAATTTTTATTTTTATTATTATTCAATTTGATAAAAAAATATTGAGAATTTAGAAAATGTAATTGTTTTACCAAAATAGTACAAAAAATCGATATTTCTGTTTCTATTTCCATATGATTATAAAGTGTGTTTGATAATTTTTCATGACATCAGAACTTACTATCGGTATTAAAATAATTTTTTTATTACGTGACAATGTGTAATTGGTATTCTTTTAAGTGATTTGATACTTTTGATCCAAAGATAAAGAATGTGAAGGTCTCGGATTCATTTACTTTTTGGGAAAAAACTTTCTCTTCATGGATTCAATATGACTTGGAGAGTTTTGACAAAAAAATGAAAAGACTGTTGTTGGTCATAAACGAACAAAAAATAAATTATGATGTGTGTATCAGAAGTTAGTGTTGTATTCAGGTGTTGTCACCACCAGCACACATCATACATCAAAAATTAATTATTAACACACAAATATTATACAACTAAATAAGTTGGCACAAATGTAAATATGCATAAGTACGAATACTTGAGTCACGTCTCATGACAAAAATTCACTAGAAAAATATATTAATCGTTTACAAAATAATATTAGTGAAATTAATAAAATCAAATTTCTTGACACTCTAAGAAATTAAAATACATTCATAAAACAAAAAATGTATTGTTTATAATCAAACGAAATCACTCTTCACCAACACTTCACGCAGTATTGTTCTTGAGTGCCATCAACACCAATCAAAAACACGGTTAGTACGTGAATCAATCACACAAATTCTTCATATGAGAATCTTCAACTCTAAACTCCGTGCATGATTTAGATAAATTTTAATATTAACAACCAAGGAATACTAATAACCATATACACAATTATTGTGCATTTAATTTATGCCGATTATTTATGGTGACACCTAATTACAAGCCAAAATTTGGATTGCTTTAACTCTTGTGGACACAGAATATTAGGGTTCATTCCATCTTATATGTAGGGGCATTCCATCTTATATGTAGGGGCACTACGATAGAATCAAGGGTCCAAATTTAGCCACACATACACCGGGTCCACTAATTTTTTTAAAATCACATATGGATGAATCTTATCAATCCAAATCACGTGGAACATTGTCCCTCCATATAACATCTACCTACCCGAATATTAGGCTGGAAGTAGGGAAACAGAGATTTGTTGGGATGACTGTCTGTCATTAATATTTTTTAAGCTATTTATTATTTAAAAAATGCCGAAACAAAAACAAATGTAATGCTATTTTTGGGATGATTTGTGGGGATGGTGGAATTTGGCCTTGGACAAACATGTCAATCTTAGAATCTTGTTTGGAAAATATTGGAGCCTAGCTGCTGGGTATTCTTGATTTATATGCCAAGTTTTGAACTTGGAGGTGGTTTTGAAGGATTTCTCTATTTTCCGGGAATTTTTTGGAAAGAGTTTGGCAGAATCTTGATTTTGAGGGGAAAGAGAGAAATGGGTGTCTGAAATGTCATCATTCCTTCAGGTCTTAGAGGAAGTTTTACAATTTGGTTGGAAAATTCAGTTATACAGAATTCTGTCTTTATCAAGATAGGGAAATCTTTTTTTCCCAAATTAAATTGTTTATCCTCCCTCATACATTGAATGAATATCGAGCTGGTGTTGCATGTAGGTCGATGCTGGCGAAATTTGTTTTCTTTCTAATTCAAGATTTTAAACGTTGTTTCAACCATAGAGCGTGAGATTCTGACAGTTGAAACAAACTTTTTAGGTGTATGTCCAGGTGAATATTAGTTCAGATTTTGTTTATTTAGGTGGAAAACATCGAATATGAGTTCAGAAAGTTTATAGTATTGAGATTCCTCGGATGGTTCAAAGATCAAGAAATAACAGTTTGGAGTAGTGACAAGCGAAACTGGTGTATATATGTTTCTTTTTCATTCATTCAAATTAAGGGAACAGAGATATCATTTCTGAAGTTAAATTAGAAGCTTTGGTTTCATTAAATTTCTTTATTTCACGATTGTTGGATTCACGTGTGTATCAAGATGAGATTTTTGAGCCTTGTGGGTAAATCTTTTGGATGTTCTGCATCTGGGGAGCGTCTTGTCTCGGCAGCAAGGGATGGGGATCTCCAAGAAGCTAAGGCATTGTTGGACTTCAATCCTCGTCTCGCGAGGTACTCGACATTCGGTGTTCGCAATTCTCCATTGCATTATTCTGCCGCCCATGGCCATAATGAGGTGCAAGTTCATTTAGTTTGATGTGAAGTTTTTGCTTTACGTCCAAACACTTAAATTTCAAGTAGATTCAACCATAAAGTAGTAGCATAATAAACTTTAGACATTGATATGGTATATAATCATTGTTCCTTAAATTTAGATTGTATCGCTCTTGCTTGAGTCCGAGGTTGACATTAATCTCAGGAACTATCGAGGGCAGGTATGATCTTGTTCCTTATCCTCTCCTTCTCTCCTTCTAGCTTGAATGGCACTTTTAGATTCTTCACTCATAGTGAATTCAGTTCCTCAATTCTACTTACAAAAATGGGGATTACTCGTTGGCACATGCATCAATTTCGTAAAGATCGTACCTCATTGTAATTTAAATAGATACTTTTGGTGTGAATTGAAATTGTTTTATTTGCTTTCTGGTGGCAGACTGCCCTGATGCAAGCTTGTCAATATGGTCACTGGGAGGTTGTTCAGACTCTGATTCTCTACAAAGCCAGCGTATGACAGTTTTTGTGGTTATTTTTTAATGTAACTATTTTCTTACATATTGACGAGTTGGTTTCCAGTTTGTGGAGAAAAAATTGAAGTCGTGATCCTTTCTTAGATACACAGAGCTGATTATCTAAATGGAGCAACTGCCCTCCACTTAGCTGCTCTAAACGGTCATTCCCAATGCATTCGGCTTCTCCTTGCTGATCATGTTCCTAGTATTCCCAATTTCTGTAGCATCTCAAGCAAAAGATCGAAGAATCGTAAATCTGTTCCAGATTTTGATGAAGGGTACTCAAACTAGAAACTTTTTTATAAAAATCTGTATCTTCCTTTATGCAGTTAGCTGAATATATTTGATTTTCTTGTTTTGGTTAGTGCACTATATGGAGTAATCAACAGACCTGCTGATGGTGGTGTCACAGCCCTTCATATGGCTGCATTGAATGGGCATGTCGAAACAGTTCACCTCCTTTTGGATTTAGGGGCATCAGTTACTGTGGTCACATTAGAAGATGGAACTACTATTGATTTGATTGGTGAGATTGATTTCTTATTTCCATTTTTTCATTTTGTGATCCTAAACTTTCTATCTATGGTTGATGGTATAAGCTAGAATTATCACACCTGAATCAATAGTTAATGATATCTAGCTACTGTCGTTCTTCTTATAGCATGTGCCATTTCTTTTAGCTGTTTTGTTTCTTTATGTTGAGATTACCTTAATGATTTCTTGAAAATCAACCTTTTAGTCTTATCATATTTGAATTGCTTTTGAATTCCAGTAATATTTGCTGTACTAAATTGTTGCTGAAACCTAAGTCACAGTTTTGATTACCATCCTGCTCAATTGATGGGCCATAGATTCTCGGGGCAGTGTGGACTATCAAAGCTGATGGAACCTTCCAAAGCCCATCTGTCACTAGTATTTCTATACAAAACGATGCACTCTTGCATTGAGGTGTTCTAAGGGACAAAACAATGGAATTTTTGTAATGCAAATTAGAGTCCCCCCTTAGCTATTGTAATCTCAGGTACGAGTGAAAATTTATTTCTTGGAATCTTATTCCTCATCCGAGATTGATGGCAAGAAAGAAGCAGAATGCATTGATTTGGTTCATGGCGTTTTTCATCTCAGACAACTTTTTACCGTTTTAAGTGATATCAAGTAGTTGTGAGTGACCTGCATGTATGTTTTCCTTTGATCTGTTGAGGATCTTGAAAGTGGGAATTCCACGTCCCAATTTGCAACAAGTGACTTGGTAGCATCTGTTCATAATAGACTTATCTATTACTGTTATATTGAGTTATTTATTTTTGAGAATACTGAAGGATTACCCTGCAGGTTCTGGAAGCACACCACTTCATTATGCTGCACGTGGTGGTAATGTACAATGTTGTCAGGTTAGTTTATCTGGTGACTGATGAGATTCGATGTCCGTCTATAGGAATTGGTTTAGTCCATGACATCGTTTGTCGCCATTTTCAGCTTTTGATATCCAGGTGTGCCAGTATGACAACGGAAAATGCAAATGGGTATGTATGTATGTCAGAATAGTTTAAAATTTAACCTCCAAACAAATTTTTTTAAATTTATGACATTCCTCAAGTAAAATATATATATACATGAGAAGGTTATTATAAAAAAAACATTTCGTATGAAAGTCGATCTCCAAATTTCCGTGTATGTGTATGTGTATGGCCTTTATGGTTTATATTTATATGTCATTGTAAATAATTGTGAGACATTCTTTTTTGCTCATTCTTTTGCTGATATGTTGTATTTACCAAAGTTTGTTGCACTGTAGAATCAATAAATTCTTGAATTAGTATATCTTCAAGTTTGACAAATTATACTGACCAAACATGTCGGTAGATGGACTCCTTTGATGGTTGCTCGCTCCTGGCATAAAGATTGGCTAGAGGACACTCTTAGCCAACGGCAAGAAGGCCAACCAAAATTTAGTCCTTCACCATATATCTGCCTTCCACTTATGAGTATCGTTGAGATTGCTAGGTGAGTGAAAGTTGCAATGTTCCAGTCGAGTTTCTAAATAAATGAATTTCTCTTAGCAGGGGACGGACTTTACGATTAGGACCCCAACTAGTTGATGTTTCCCCCAGTTATATCTGTTTTCTCAAACAGAACCATATACACTGGCTAAGTTGGTACATATCGGAAAACGATGTCATTCCTTAAGTTACGTAGAACTTGTTGGCCCTTTGCACTATATTTGTCAAAGAAACTTTTGGATAATATCTCTAATTCGTTGAATTTCAGAGAATGTGGTTGGAGAAGCAATGATTCGCCGGCTACATGCTTAGACCCATGTGTTGTTTGCTTGGAGAGGAAGTGCACCGTTGCTGCTGAAGGTATATCAATACTAATTCTCTCTCTTTTTCATGGTTCAGTGCCCCTTGATAAATAACATCGCAACTGTTGCATTCGCAAAACGAGATAAACTCGAGCATTAAAAAGGGATTAGTGTGGCCTTACTGTTCTCTAATTCAACTATTCATTTATACTTTCGTACAGGTTGTTTCCACGAGTTTTGCACTCATTGTGCCTTATATCTTTGTTCCGCCAATACCACATCCACAGTTGCTCACGGGCCGCCTGGTTCAATTCCCTGTCCCTTATGCCGGCATGGTATAGTTTCTTTTACGAAGCTTGAAAGCACAAAGCCTGTCATCAAGGGAATTGCAAGAACAAGTTTATCGCTTCCCTTTTGCGCTTGTGCAGTAGAAATCCCAGAATCTTCCACCGACGACACTCTGTTTTGTAAGCTAGACAGTCCCTGTGTTCCACTCTCTCCTTTTGGTTCTTTCCGATCCTTGAGTTGCCGGAGGTTTCATTCTTTGAAACTCAACCCCAGCTTATGCATGGGATCTCCAGATGTTAGCCATTCTTTGGTTTCAAGAGCAACGGATTGCGGCGTGCAGAATCAGTTGCTTAGATGTTCAAGAGCAAGCTTTAGACGCTGGACTTCTCAGAACGAGAGACGGAGGTGGTTGTGTTCTTTTAACTGATCTGTCGAAATTGGAAGGAGTTTCTGAAGATCGGTCGGACTCAAGATCTTGGCTTGCTGAGCCATCTAGAAAATTTCTTTGAAGAACAAAATTGTATATTTGAATTATGTATATTGACGACATTCATTTCTCCTTTGATTTGTTACAAAACTGATGAACGTTGTTGAAGTCTACCCAGTTCGCATTTTGTGTGGTTTTGAGTGCCTAGTTACATGTTGGCACTGTATTTATAAGATAAAAGAAGATATGTAATGAGAATATCGAGATGTCTCCTTCAATTGTATATTGACGACAACTCCCGTTGCGTTCAATCTATCTTCCGGACATTATCAAATGTATATGTACAATAAAAGTATGTCTCTTGTGAGACGGTCTCACGAATCTTTATCTGTGAGAGTGGTCAATCCTACTGATATTCACAATAAAAAATAATACTCTTAGCATAAAAAATAATATTTTTTCATGGATAACCTAAATAAGAAATCTGTTTCACAAAATACGACCCGTGCGATCGTCTCACACTAATTTTTGTCATCCAACAATCTATTTTTTTTTTTGGACCCCACATTAACAGTTGATGAATACGTAGTATAATGCATCGAGAATATGAACATTCAACTTGATGGTCAGTTCTTCATTTGAACTTGTAAACTATGATAAATTTCTTTTTCCATGATTTTCAATTGCTCTCATGCCAGTTATCTACTCGAACCCGCCCATCAATCGGTTCAAGAGTAATGTCTCCATGCATAGTTATCTTCTCCATTCTTTTCTGAACGCGCAGCAGCCAACAGAGTAAACAATAACAAGGAAGATGAGGAATATGATATTGACAACAGCCACCCTCTTCCAGTCACTCTTGATGTTATCCAGCAGTCCACCCTTGCATGCTATAGCACAAAACATTTGGGTCGTTTTTCCATACAAGGCAATGCGGATTGTAATAGGATGAGGCCGGAGTTGAAGTCCAGTTTGTGGGGCTAACGAACCCGAAATTGCGATAGTTTGATGGTTTACATAGCAACCAGACTGGTAAGAAAATATCAGCAATTCGGTTTAGAACATGAACTTCACACAATATATCAGAAAAAACAAATTTGCATCTAAGTCGACTAAACATTTGTTTTTTAGAACATTTTCTTTTCGATTTGGCATTGTTGCACATTGTCAATTATCTAATATTTAAAATTCATATTGAACATGTGGCCTTCAAATAAGGATTTCTCATATGAGCAATTAGAAGCCAAATTAAATAATTTTCCCACTAAAATTGGGTTTGATGTCTGATTAACTAAAGTCCAATATTAATATAATTAAATCAATTTAAGCTCAATAAGGTTCAAGTCCATCACGTATAAAACCGATTGTTTTTTTTCATCAACCTATAAATAACTTGGATGGATTGTATTTGTAATAAAATAGTAAAATACAATAATTTGACTTGAAAAGATAAATTTATTAAATAAGAAACCCGTTCCCTACTATTCTCTTTTCTTTCCTTTTTAATGTCAAATATATTGATCGAGGGTGTTTGATTGAACTTATTTAAAATAAATTATAAGTTTTTACATCTTTGTGTGTGTGAAACTATCCCACAAGAGACATACTCTTTAAAAGTAAGTTGTTAAGGTGTTTATACTTTATATAAACATATTCTAAACAACTTAGAGATGATTATGTGTAGAAGTGTAAACGAAGCGAATTGAGCCGAATATGACAAAATTTTGAAGGTTCGAATTAGTTCTATTCGAGTTTGAAAATTTTAAAGCTTTTGGCTCGAATTCGGTTCTAATTAAAGTTCGAGTTCATATTCGACTCGGAAGATTCGAACATGCTAGCGAACTATTCGAACTTTTGCTAAACAATAAGTACTCGAAAGGTTCGAAATTTATTTATTTAATATATAATTATATTATATTAATAAAATAATAAGATTCGCGAATTATTGAACAACATAATTTGAGCTCGAGTTCGGCTCGAAAAAAATTCGAACACATTCTAGTTTGGCTCGAATTCGATAAGCTCGATTACAAATTATATAATTTTTTGAACCGACTCGAAAAATTCGCAAACCGACTCGATTTGTTACACCCCTAATTATATATTTGATATTGTAAGATCATTTTATTGTAAATTCTTAGAAAGACGTCATATCATGTAAAAGCAATGCGAATAAAGATTATTAGACGTATTTTTACGAAAAAAAAACATAAATATTAAAATTAGTTTTTTGTATAAAAAATTTAATGGATATATATTTTTGAATAATTAATAAAAATATTAAATAATTTAATGTTACCTTTAATTTCTTCGAGTAAACATTGAGAAAAATATTAGTAATGAATGATTTTACTCGAGTATATGTCATTACATATTATTTAATGCATGAAAGATTTTTTTTTTCAAATAGTTATTGTAATATTAAAACATCTACAAGCAAATAATAATAATAAAAGAATATCAATGTTAAAATAAGAATAGTATTAGATGTTTATTAAAATTTAAAAATCTTCTCACATCTGAGAAATCAGAGATATCGTCGTGTCATCTTGTAAATATAAACATGATTAATCTGTCTCACTAATAAACATCTCACAAAATACTTAATATTATTTTAAATAATCATTTCTACCATTTTTTGCACCAAACAAATTATCTTCAAAATTATGAAAACAATTGTATCTCACAAAACAAGTTTACATAAATTAGTAAATTATTTATATACAAATTCTATATATTTAATATATCACATAATCATTTAAAAAAACAAATTCAAACATAATCCAAATAATCATCACAATTACAAACTTATCACTAAATTATTACAATTTTTTTTTATATATTTATTCATTAATTTATATAAAAAATCATATTTATTTATTTATTATTTGAATATGTCCTCTAGGCAGAACCGAAGCTCTAAAGCCAGCCGCCATTTCCAGCTCCAAGATCTACCAGACTCCCTCAAATGGCGAATCCAGGTGGAGCAGACGATACTTCTTCAACCAAGCCTTCGATCACTCACGTCACCTTCGATATGGACGGCCTTTTACTCGGTAATCTTGTCCTCAAAATCGATTAATCCCGCAAAATGCTGGTTTCTCAGCTCAATTTTGTTTCTTTTTAATGTATTATGTCGTCAGATGTTTTTAATTTGGAATATTGTTAGTGGGTTGTTGTATCCGACTTTTTTTGGTTTACTGAATTTTTCTTTTCTTTGTTTTTAAGCATTTTTATTGCTGTGATATTTTTTTTTTTTTCAAGTCAAAGATTTATGTGTTTCAACAATATTATGGAGGCCGGTAAACAAGGAATTTAGTAGGAAATGAGTTCATGTGTTTTGGTGAACGGCTGAATATGGCAATTGAAGTGTTCTAGAATTTGTTTCATGTCGAATAAATTTTACGAAGCCAGTGCAGTAATATCAAACTTTAGCCAAAGGGTACATGATAATGGAAAAATGTGAGTATTTACAAATTGAAAACTTATTTTCACAATTAAGGATGATCATAGCTTGCAGTGTCAACTGTGGAAGTAGTGTGGTGATTTTGTGTCTAACACGATTGTTTGTCTCTGTGGCACCCTCGTGGCAGCTATGCCAAAAAGACTTTGGGATTTATAAGTGGATTTTTAGAGGTTGAATCCCCATCTCTGAGCGCAGTGCCTTGAACGGAACAGGGAAAATTTCTATTTATTTTTATTTTGTCCTTTTGAATTGTAAATGGAGGTATTTTTTTTGTCTCGCGAATCTTGTTTTTCTTTTGGAAATTGTGTTTGATAGCATGTGTGTACAATGATAAATAGAGTGAGAGGTGAGAATGATTCGAGGTTTAAAGATTCACCTTATGGTAATTGTTATGCTGAGCCAAATAGGTTTTTCTTTTTTCTTTTCCGTTGATCATTGCGTGTATTGGTGGTTTCTCTTCCTGTAATTGTATTTGCTACTAATTTTTTCCCACTTTCCACTGTTGTTGATGTTTTCATTTTGATCTATTATCCTATTTCTTTTACCTATTCTGGTTATTTTGACATTGTTTGTAGGGCTTTCATTTATCTATTGCATATTTGGAGCGTATTTCATTTTTTTCAGATACAGAGAAATTCTACACTGAAGTCCAGGAAATTATCCTTTCTAGATACAACAAGACTTTTGATTGGTCTCTCAAGGCTAAAATGATGGGTAAGAAGGCAATAGAGGCTGCTCGAGTTTTTGTTGAAGAGACTGGAATCAGTGATTCACTCTCTGCCGAAGATTTTCTTGTTGAAAGAGAGGAAATGCTGCAAAATATGTTCCCGACAAGTGAACTCATGCCAGGTATTATATTTTTCTGATATTTGGTTTGTGATGTCGGATATTCTGTTTCTATCCTGACATCTAATACTAAACTGTACCTCAATATCCTATATCAGATGTGAAAGCACCGTGCACTAGCATGAACACGTGGTTTTTCTTTTAGATATAAGAATGGGAAATAGAAATTATTCATTAACAATTCTTTCTGATTCAAAAAGTAAGATGGAATCATTTCAAAGTATTTGTAGACATAACTAGGTGTGGCTGCTTGGTGAAATCGAATTGTGTTGTTAAATGACAATTGAGATTTGGGTTTCTATGATGGTTATACTGGAAAGAACTCTTTCCGTTATTTTTGAATTACAACATTTGTGTTTAGATTATATGTTTATATAAGGAAACCTATATTGTAATGAATAAAACAAACTTAATTTGTCACTATTAGTATTTTTCCTCCAGAAACTTTGAGCACTTGATTGTCCTGGCCTGTCCCTAATAGCTGTAAACTAAACTGACTGTGGTTTATCTCTTTTAATCTTTTACTTCTGTAATCATAAATGTGAACTTCAACACTCTTCCCTCGGTTTATTGGGATATCAATTCTCTTTGTTACCACCACTGTCACTTTTTTGTCACCTATCTTTGTAATGCAGGAGCCAGTCGTTTGATTTTGCACCTCCATGCAAAAGGAATACCAATTTGTGTTGCAACTGGGTAGGTCTTAGTTTAATATTCTGAAGTCATGAGATTTCGGTAGGTAACCGTTGGTTTCTAATTTTAGTTAAGATCTGCAGCGAGTTAATGAATGGAATGTGTATTACACAGTTCGCACAAGAGGCATTTCCTATTGAAAACACAAAGACACGGCGAACTTTTTTCACTGATGCATCATATTGTTCTTGGTGATGATCCAGAAGTTAAACAGGGGAAACCATCACCAGATGTGTTCCTTGCAGCAGCTAAAAGATTTGAGGTCTCCTCTCTTTTTTAATAAAGTATAACTAGTTGTTGCCACTAGCACGGTTGCATATTTTAGTCATGAACAAGCTGATCATTAATGCACCTTACCAATTCTCTGCTGGAACTCTATGTACTTTATGTCTTTCTGGTTCCTGGCAGCAATCTGACTGTTAAGCTTTTGTATTTGTCAAGTCATATTGATGAATTCTGAAAAGTAGATAGTTTTTTCATGAACTTCTGTTTTTCTCGAGCTCTTTAATTTTACTTCTGGGTGAGAGAGATTGATTTGAATTGCAGACATCAAAAATATCATATACCTTAAATATGAACTTGCGTACTTCGTGGTTTGATCAATTTCTATTTGTATGGTAGTTCAGAGGCAGAATTTAATGTATTATTTTATGTTAAAGTTCTTTTTGACAGGGTGCTACTGTTACTGTTTTCCCTCTTTGGCACATGAGCTAAGAATTTGAACAACCCTCCCCTGACCCTACCCACAAATCGGTGTTTGGAAATTGTGATTATCTTGTTTGACTGATTGTTAACTTTGTAATGTATTCGAGCTGCTATTCTTCTGAAAAATTTAATATTACCTACATTAGTGCGATAAATTGAAGTTGCTTGTTTTTAGGGAGGACCGATTGATCCAGCAAAGATTCTTGTGTTTGAAGATGCACCATCCGGCGTCCTAGCAGCTAAGAATGCTGGCATGTAAGCCTATGTTTGCCTTTGTATGTCTTTACAACATCTTGTAGTATGGAACTCGTCATTTTATTGAGATAAATTAACGAACTGGAATTGATTGGATGGTGAGTGGCGCAAACTTGGCTTTCACAGTGAAAGGATTGAAAGTGTCGCAAAATGTTGATATCTTTTGCTATTTCCCTTCATGCAAGTAAAATAACTCATGGAATATTTCCTTGCCATGAAATAGAATAATGAAACGGACCTTAGACAAATAGTCAGCTGGTTCTTTTGTTAACCCATAATCGGATCCTTCTTTTGTCCTGGTATGTTTTTCTCCTGACCTTTATTTCTTCTGTTTAGTCATGTCCATCCTTACCCTCAGTTCTCCCGGTATAAAAATCTCTATATTATATATTTTGTACATATCGTCGCTATTTGTGTTCAGAAGAGTTCCTCTCAGAGCTTCTTGTTTAGTTTTTAGTTTCAAAAAATCAAATCAATCAATAAGTATATGCATTGAAAACTCATTTAGATTATGGCTACAAAAAGTGAAAAAGAAATTCGATATTGAAAGACATTGACAGGACTCAATTTGAGAGAAAATGGTTGCTCTATGTGGTTATTCTGTACATTTACTTCCACCACCAGACTACAAAATTTTTAGATGCAACTGTAGGAGAAGCAGAAGGACATTGGATCCTGATCAAATCAAAAGACTAATTAAGGATATAAGGAAGAAAATCACTAGTTATTGGACAAAATTGCACGTAATTGGATAGCTTTTCATTAATCACTGGACACCTGCCAAATCTTCTTCTGTTATCGATTCAAATCTGCATTTCTATAGTCCCCCTTAAGCTGGAGTGTGTAGGACCATAGGTTAAACGTTTCCAGCTTGCTCAACCCCTCAAACTTTGGTGTAAGGAAACTCTTTGTTGTTATTTCAGCTACCTGCTGTTTGGTTAGCAAATAACTCGTGAAATACTCCCACTATCTAACTTCCCTTTGATAAAGTGTCTATCAATTTCCAATTGCATAGTCATATCATTATGCACCAGGTTGTGAGCTATGGTTGCTGCTGCTTTGTTGTTGCTATGCATTATTCTAGGACTATGTACTCATATCTTGAATTCCTGTAGAAAGCATTCACCAAATTCCTTTGGAAATTTGACTAGCCATGGCCTGAAATTCAGATTCAATGCAACTCCCAGCTACCATTATTTGTTTCTAATTCTCCAAAATACTAGGTTACCCACACATATGTGCAATTGCCTGACATTGAATGCCTGGATAGTATGGAGCCAAACCAATCAGAATCGTCTCTTTTTTTTTTTTTCCTTTTTGAAGAGTAGGCTCACGCCTGGTGTTCCTTTGAGATTCTTCAGAATCAGACAAAATCTAAATGTTTTAGAATCATGCTTTTGTTTTATGGTGGAATAAGACATCTGCATAAAGGATATATATAATTTTTTAGGTAGTGTAACTAAGATAGAGGTGGTTGTATGCAATATTTTATATCTTGTTTAACTTCTTCAGAAAGGAGTATGCATTCCTGATAAATTCTTGACGTTTTCTACGGTACAACAACGATTACCTCTGATTTCAGCGGTGGAAATAAGGGCGAATAAAGTACCAACTAGTTGTAATGATGTTTACACATTTGTTGTCTACTTGCAACATTTTATGGAATTCTGTCTTCTACTTGTCTACCTCTTTAAGCAAATATACACCATGCTTCTGCCTATTTATGACATTTCCTCATTATTTTCACAAACTTTGTTGCATGTTTCTTGACATCTTTCTACTTCTGATCGAATTGCTTGTAAATATAACCGTTTGTCGTCTTTTTTCACATCAATGGCGATTCTGGAAACATTTAACCTCAGGTCGGTGGTGATGGTTCCGGATCCAAGGTTGGATAGTTCATTTCATGAAACTGCTGATCAAGTTCTAAGCTCCCTGTTGGACTTCAATCCAGGCGATTGGGGACTGCCGGCATTCGACAGTGTAGCTAGCTGACCGCACATTGATCAATATGGTTGCCATTCTGTCTTGCGTTTTTCTGCAACTTTTTGAAATGGATGTATCTATTATTTGCTTATTCATCAGTCACTGAACTCACATGAACAATTTTTTTGGGAAGAAGACTGATATATTTTATGGGAAGAAGAAGATTGATATGTATAGTTTTGCTATGTTATACACCAACAGTGTTCATCTCTGTACTCATAAAAGAGTAGATGAGTGTCATCTCATTGGTGGACACAGAAGTGGACATGGTTGGTGAGCAACCTAACAAAATTATATATATATATATATATATATATATATATATATATATATATATATACTAGGAATGTACACGTGCATCGCACGTAGATGATTAATAATGAAAAATATAATGATGAGATTTGGATATTTAAAATTGAATAACATATTGTTTATGAGTACTTATCAATTTAAATATATATGAAGCACAAAAAATAAAAATATATTATGACAATTAAGCATATATATTAACTTACTCACGTGATATTTTCAATCCGCTTGATTATAACATAATGACCGCTCTCTGAAATTAGCAAAGATATTTTTCATCCAAGTATAATTCACAATATAAAAAAATAAAAATAAAAATAACATAATAGTGAATTTTACTAAAACCAAAATCAAAACAATGATGCACTTAAACGGAGTAAACACGGACAAAATATTGTCAAATAGAATTCTATTAATTAACTAAATTAACATAATAATCTTAAAATAAAACCATTAAACCTTTATTAAGTTAAATATCAATTGTGATTTTTCTAAATAAAATACATATATAAATAAGATAACATAAAAAATTTTGTGAGACGGATCTCATCTTTTGTTCACTCATGAAAAATATTATTTTTTTATGACAAAAATATTAATTTTTATTGTAAATACGTGTAAAGTTGACTCTTCTCACGAATAACGATATGTGAGACTGTCTTACAAAAAACATATATATAAACAAATATTAATAAATAATCATTATAATTCATATTTATTATAAGAATTTTTAATTGCTCATTAATTTCTCTCTCTGTTAATAAAGTTGAAATAAATCAAACTAATCAAATTATACTATAAATGAAATATTATAAAAAAATTGTAAAAGAGCATATAGAATCTACATACTCTCTATGTATATTTTCATTGAAAAAGTATTATAAGAAAAATGATATTTACCGACATGTTTTAATGACACTTAGAAAATTGTAAGCTTGAGATAAATATTGAGATATTAATTAAATATCATAATTTAAGAAATAAAAAAAATAAAATATCATATTAACATAATATTAATCGAGTTATATTTGATCACAAATCAAATGATCTCATCCGAAAGCAAATCGATATACTATCATACACATATTTTACCACAACCATTCACCCACACATACGTTCCGTTGAGTTGCAATAATAATAATAATTATTAGTAGTAGTAGTAATAATAATAGTATAATATTTATTAGTAATCATGACTTAGTTAACGTGGTACATGACAATTTTTTCATTTAAAAATGTGGTTAAAAGTTTATATACACACATATATATGAAATAAATATGATAAATGAATAAGAGGACATTGGAAGATAGAGATGTGCACAATAAAAGTTAAAATTATTAAAGGGAAAAGAATTACTCAATTTTTTTTATATTTTCCATAATGCAAAAATTCTTCATGAAATAGGTATTTATGTTTTGTTAAATAGTCTGCTAGATTTTATCATGTTTAATTTTTATATTTAATGGAGATACAGAACAAAATATGTAGGCGTTAAGATAAAATGGTACCTTAAAAAACCCAATGTACCAAATAAATTAATATAGTATAACTAAAATAAATATAGACTAATATAAAATTAGGAAGATGAGAGCTCAAAATGACTATTAAAATAAACCATTTGAGACTAATATAATCTCATAAATTTGTGAAAATATAAGTATATTGTATAGATTAACCGAGCAGTAAAAACGAAAATAAAACACCAATCATCGATAAATTAAACTAATTAAATCAAGAAACCAACACAACGTCAAATAATTAAGTAAAAAAACTCATAGAATGAGGAAAATAGATAATCACTAAAATAAAATGAAACCTTAAAAGATACAATGTATTGACAAATTAATGTAATAAAACTAAAATAAATATAAACTAATATATAGTTTGGATGAAAGGAGCTCAAACTAACCATCAAAATAAATCCTTAGAGACCGAGATGTTTTTTTCAAATTTTGTAAAAAGTGACAAATATATTTTACTAATTAATTAACTCATATAATAAAACAACTTGCTAAGCTAAATAATTAAATAGAAAAGAGCAAACATGGAAATTCACAATTGAAAGTATATATTTATATGTAAAAGTAGATAGATAATTAATTAACCCATATGAGAAAACAATCTTGTCAAATTTCATACATGTCAATATATTACATTACAACAACAATCTACAATTAGTTTATATAATTATTTATGATCTTATTCAAATGAAAAATAGACAAAAAGCCATGCACAATATTAATTAATTTGACAAGCAAATGTGGAATTGAAATACAATATTTCAATATTTTTGTGTATAAGATATCTTGGTTGACGTTCATAAAATAACAAAATGAAAACTACGACATAAAGTTGAAAAATCAGAATTTACAAAATCTTTGTTTAAATTATCTAATATATGTACAACAAGAAAAGAAGATAAATTCAAAAGTGTCCATGTCAGGTGTTCATACATTATTTTATCACGATTTTAAAGAAAATTATTCATTAAAACAAGAAAAAACCCATATTTTTCTAAATTATAAATTTTTTTTTCCAAACTTCTAAATATATATTATCACTACTTTAAAACTTCATCTCGATTAAGTAAATATAATGATATACCGAGAATGTTCTTCTCTGATAATTTTTATAAGAAATGATCATGTAATCATCTATCGAGTTTCATAAACAACACTCTCGATGTAACATAGAATAAATTATCGATATAACATGTGAACGTTTTCATCTTTGACGCCTCTTTCGATGACGAGTATGCATGTTTGGAGCATGTGATTAATAGTTTTTTGGAGTAAAATAAAATTTAAAAGTCAACCTTGGCGCATTAGGTGATAGTTGTCAACCTTGGCACCCCAATCCCTCAAACTACTAATGATAATATCAAAAGGAAAAAATAATATTGCCTTGTTCACGACGTTGTTTCATTCAGATGCTAGTTGACATCGTCGTTCTGCCGATCTCTGGTCTTTGATAGCTAAGAAATATGATTTTGGTCGATTTCTTGGCGTGCGATACAAGTGTTGCGTATGTAATTTTTTATTATTATATTTAGCATTGTTCTAAAAAGCTCGTTTAAGCTCCGCTCAAGTACACTTAAGTCGGAGAAAAGCAGAAAAAACGGTTAAACTGTAGTTTCACCGAATTAAGCATAATTAAGGTGTTTAATTAAATGTACTTAAGCACAATTAATCGCATCTATTTGTTTTTAATTTTTTTATTCGTATCTATTTGTTTTTAAATTTTTTATTTTGAAGCTATGTCTTTTATTTTAAAATAATAAATTAAGTTTATAATTTTGATGTTTATTTTTTAATTTTAATTATGATTAAGTATGTCTGATAATGATTTGACAAATATTTAGCATTTTTTAATGTGGTCTAGTTGCAAAAACAAATAAAGATTGCAATTTTGATATTTTTGTGCTTTTATAATGAGAATTAATGCATCAAACTTAAATTTATCATATTTATGTATTATTTTATATATTTATTGGTGAGATAAATATAATTACACTAAAAATAAAAATCGTTTTTTAACTATGCATGTGCTAATCTCGCTTAAGCTTGAAGCTCGACATTAGCGCTTCGAGGCGCTTCACGCTTTTTAGAACTTTGATATTTAGATCCAAATATTTTATGTAATTCTTAGTACATAAATGGTTTTTTCAAAAGGTAGGAGACGTAGGTGGCTTTTGGTGGTTTTATAAATTGAGTAGGTCTCTTGTTAGACGATCTCATGGTTTTTTATCCGTGAGACGAGTTAATCATGTCCATATTTATAATAATAAGTAATAATTTTGGTATAGAAGTAATATTTTTTAATGAATAACCAAAATAGAGATATGTCTTTAAAAAAATGATCCGTGAGACCGTCTTTCAAAAGTTTTTTGTGGTATAAATATATCCATATCATAAATTTGGTTTTTTTTTAACTCTTGTAATGATGATTTTTTTTTTCCTGAACAAAGTCGGCATAAAAAAAACCGTAAATTAACTAAAAATAAGAACTGTATCTGCAATTTTGGAGTGACATGAAATACAGAAAGGTCAAATTTGAAATAGGAAAATGACTTCACCGAAAATTATTATTTTTTCTTTAAAAAAAGGGTTTTATTTTATGTATAGTAATAGATGTTGAAATATCCGGGGTTCTTAAATATTAAGGCTACGTTAGATACAAGATATTAGGTGGGTTTATAAATTTTTAGCCCACCTAATTTCATGTTTGGTAGGATTTTTATTTAATATACTCAATTTCCTCCTATAAATGATTAGGTTATATTAACTTGGATAAAATAATCACTCCTCACCCCCTAGGATTATTTATCCAACTCTTAATCCATCATATTTTTCAATTTTACGCTTCTTCAATATCCAAACTCACCACCACTTCCCGCCACCGACCGTCCACCGATCGCCGGCGACGTCGCCGGCCGGCCGGCCGACAACAGCCGAACGTTGGCAGACCGCCGCCCCCGCCGACGAAATGAATGGGCAATTTTGTCAATTCATGAAAAGATTCTTAATTATATCATTCTTAACAATCATAACAAACATAATATTATTTTATCATTATATATTATATTTCCACTTCAATCATTCTTTTTATATCATTTTTCTCTTAATCATTTTATAATTTTATCCTCCAACCAAACGTAGCCTAATTGTAATTTTTTGTAATAATTCAATGTTGAAATCATAATTAGTCTATGTCTAATAGTTATGGTGATTGATTTACAATTCAAAAGGGGTATTGGTAACAAATGATGTGACGGTCATATTACTTAAAATTAATTTCCAACTAATGTTTTGAAATCATATTTTATTTCTTCTTCTCACAATCGTTGAACTTATAACTAACTATAGGCTTACCAGCATGTGTGAATTGGTTATTTTAGAAATCACTTATTCTATTCCAACAATGGAAATTTTAATATATTTAAATTTGTTATGTTTTATCACATCTAATATATGAGTATCAACTCATTGATGGGTACGATTGATGGACAACAAAGCAAAACAATATATATAATTTTGATATAATGTTCAACAACCGTGTTCATCATTGAAGTGAGACTCATCTATTGAATGTGATGAATCATCTCAAAATTGTACATCTACTAGCCACTAGGTAAGTTCCAGTTCAGTGATAGACATAGAAGTGACACAGTTGACTGACAATATATCGAATACACAATATGCTATTTAATAAAACTTATTAAATTTATAAACATACAGTGTGTGTGTGTGTGTGTATATATATATATATATATATATATAAAATATACATGTAAATATATGACTTCTAATTGTGAATTTTCTAATATACATTTACTCATTTAAGTTAGCAAATTAAATCAATGGTTTTTTTAATGGGTTCTTTTGGTAATTCATTGTACATCTTAAATGTAAGGCCCTGTAATTAATTATCCGGTAATTTTGGCATAATTAGAATAATTATTGAGTTGTAAATTAAAATAATTAATTATGCCAAATAAATTCAAAAAGCATGTTAAAAATATGTATTTTAGAATATCGGAGAATTTAACGATATAAAATACATATAGAGTTTAAATAACACACGATAGCAAATTAATTACAGACCGGGATAAATGGGCTTGAGTTACTATTTTAGTAACCAAATACACAATATATAAAAATACATATACATACACACAACTTACCAAACAAGAGAAGGAAAGATAGAAGAAAGAAGCTTTCCCCAACTCCATTCCCGTCACTTGTGTAGCGGCTGCGGGAAAATCGCGATAACTCCTCCGTCCGGTGTCCAAATCTCGATCGGACTGAAGGGGTGTCTTCCTAACATCCTAGGCTTCGATTCAAGTCAAGAATCGCGAAGTTTGAGCAAGGATTCGGGTAGATCCAAGCTGCTGTTCCGGTGCTATGTTTCTGCGCGAATTCTTCCAGTTTTGGGTGAGAGTTTTTGGGTTGCTGCGATTTTGTATTTTGAATTTGTAGAAATGACCTAAATAGAACTTGTAGCTCGGTTTGTTAGCTTTCTATAGCCACTAGAATCATCAAATTTGGATAAGAAACGGATTTGATATGATATTTCTACTAAAACATGTCAAAATGGAATTTTGTGTTGGAGCTGTGTACAACACCTACTGTAATTCGGGTTTATGGCATGTTTGCACTCGGATTCTGGGTTTTTGGTTAAAAAGAAAGTTGTAGAGCTATGTGTTTTCTTCGTAATGATATAAGATTCGTTAAATTCCATTAAGAATTGAGCAAGTTATGCTTGTTTTTTTGGAACTGCTCAGTGTGTGAGATTCTGTCCGCGAATTCGTAAGTAGCAGTGTGTTCTTGGAAATTCTGAGAATAATCTACTGAGATTCTGAAGATGGTTTCAACTGGAGAAACTTAGATAATTGAGTTATCTTTCATTTTCAATTGGCGGATATTGATTTGAGTTAATATTGAGCGAGATATGAATTTTATGCTCTTTTGTGTCAAATCGGACATTGGTGTGGAATGTAGTTTTCATGATCGGCTTATTGTGGTTTTGTTTAGGCCGAGAGTCTTAAAGAGAAGTTGATATTGGAGTTTCAAGTTGGTATAGGTATGTTACAGCTCGGTAACATTAGCTGTAACATACGACGGTAAAACATAAATTATGTTTAATTGTCATTCTGTGTTACATTGATCGGGTGTATGACTTGTTGGCTGTTGGAAATTGTTAAATGCCTTCGTTGTGATCTATGTTTATTATTGTGACATATTATTGGCATTTAGCATCGGGCATGCTGTTATGACATTCATGTTGAGCCCTATCGTTCTTGTTAGCCCATTGTTGATATCAGTTGTTATCTGGCACTGTTGTTTATCTCGGGATCATTGTGTGGCTGATAGGCCTATACACATGAGACCGTAGATGTGATTGAACAATCCCGTGGTTAGTGCAGCCTTTTGAGGTGAGCGCTGGGATTGTGTCATCTAGTTCGTTTTGTTGTGACATCCTGTTATATCGTATCAGCTGTATGGAGGCCGAGTCAGGGGTGTTATTCAGCACAGCTTGGCATACCTCGCATACTTGGCAGGGCGGTTTAGCTGCATGACGATGTAGCTCCCCTGTGTTGTTGCTCGAGCATTATTCCAGTTGTTATCCTACCGTTTGTTGGCTCCTGTTATCCCGGTTATTCGTTGAGCCTTTCATGCATTGCATATTACATTTTATTATATGATTATGCATGATTTATGTTTATTGTTGTTATTGTTGAACTGTTTCATACCAAAATCCTAACATCAGTTGTTTACTGGGGGGGCTGCTGTGGTTGCTATTGGGCACCATGGTAGATCTCCCGAGTCGTTTTGCAGCATCAGGCCGAGGTTCCGCCAGTGGAGCTCGGGATTGAGGTTGGATTGCTTGGTTCTGTTCAGTGGAGTCTCCCAGTTGGTCTATATGTATGTCTTGACTTTGTTCAGTCTTGTATTGTAGTTTATTTGCCGGAGAGATGCCCCGTGTATCTGTATTGATATTTGGTTGTTCTGGTTATGTTCTGAGGCGACTCTGTGATTTTAATGATCTGGCGAGTATTTGGTAAGTTTTAAATTCTGTTTAGTCCTGGCCAGTGCGGCTATAGGTTGTTGACTTTGGTTTTGTTTTAATGACTCTAGTTGGAGTATATTTTGATATAAAATGCTGCTTGAGTTTTCGGGATGTTCTACTTACGGGGAGGTCATGCCGAAATTTTTCTAGGCCCTGAGGTCCGTTTTAAAGTATTTTAAACCTTTTTCCGCTGCAGTTTTAAATCAAATCATTATTGTTTGATCATTAATTGTCGTTAGAGTAAATGAGCCTCACATTAAATGACTTTGGACATTAATGTATATTGAATTCATCGATTTACCAATGATTTTTTTTTTTGTTGTTACTAAAATTGGTTGCTAAAATGAGTTGATTTTTTAATGATTGTTAATGAATATTTAATGTTTTTATCTTATATTTTCTTTTATTTTACATAAAAATACATCACTTTTATAACAAGTTTATTTTTAAATATGAACTAAGAAGCATCATATTTATTTATTTATTTAAATATGTCATTTTATTTTTGTGACACTATTTTTTCTTATATATATTTTTTAATGTTTGCGGGTGTTTTTGTGCTTAGTATTTTTATTTAACATTATTGAAAATATTATATGCATAGAAAATTTAAATCATAATGTCTCTATATTATTGTGTCTACACGCGTTTGCAAATTTAAGATCAATGTTCATAGTGTGTTTTCCGTGAAATGAGTCACCTCTACTCGTATTTATAATAATAATTAATATTTTTGTCATAAAAAATAATAATTTTTCATTAGTGAATCAAATAGGAAATTCGTCTTATAAAATGACTCGTGAGGTCGTCTCAAAAAATTTTGTATGTTATCTTATTTATATATCTATTTAATTTAATTTAATTTAATAATTGTTTAGTGGTTTTATTTTAACATTATTATGATAATTTAGTTAATTAAGAGAATTTTATTTGACAATATTTTGTCTATGTTTACTTCATTTAAGTACATCGTGATTTTGGTTTTGATAAAATTTACTATTATGTTATTTTTATTATTTTTTCATTGTGAATTATATTTGGATGAAAAATATATTTTATAATTTGAGAGAACTGTCATTATGTTATAATCACGCGGATTGAAAATGTCATATGAATAAGTGAATATATATGATTTATTGTCATAATATCTTTTCATTTTTTGTGTTTTATATATATTTAGATTGATAAATACTCATAAACAATATGTTATTCGATTTTAAACATTATCTAAATCTCATTATTATATATTTCATTATTAATATCTACGTGCATCGCACGTATACTTTCCTAGTATATATATATATATATATGATGTAAATTTAATTTGGTGTCACATAAATTTTTTCATGGAAAGAACCCTTCCACATTTTTTCCTCATAATTCTATAATATTTCATACTAAAAAGAATCGAACTCGTAAACTTTTGTGTTCTCTTTTTCTACCAATTAAGCAACTGTCAATATCATAAATAAAATATAGTCACGAAATAAATAATATTTTAATAATCATTTTAAATAAAATATACATAAAAATTGCCACTAAATGGAGCCAATGAAATAAAACGAACAGATGATTATACAAGTAACCAAAATCAAAAAAGGCCCAATATACGTATTTATATTATGGTGGTTAGATATAAATTACATGAATAATTTTTTTTATATAAAAAAAATAGAATTCCTTTGAATTTTAGAAAAAAAAATCACGAATAACAGCCTAGCGTATACATATTAATATTCAAGTTTACTTTGTTGAGGTTGACAATAGGAGGCAGGTAGTTTCTGCACATTGCATGCTTGATCTTGTAATCTTTTTGAGGTCTCTCGATGAATGAATGGTCCGCGAACTTATGATTATCACCATACATCGCGCAAGTATCGTCCGGTCATTTGCAGATTCTTCACCATGCTCTCCGCTTTTGAGCTGTCCAGAGATCCCTGAAAAAAGACTCGTTATTAGTTAGGCGCAATGTTGAGTGACAATTGCATATTCTAAATGAGATCATGTACTTAAAATGATTTTATAGGATAATTTGTTTGTCGCTGTATCGAAAGATATGGCTCATCATAACTGTACCACATACAGATATCCACGAAAAACATTAAGTAAGAAGTGGGCTGTAGCTACTTTTATTTTCGAAGAAAAGTATATTAAATTCAAAGAGTGAAGTAGTGAAGTTCTAGAAGGGTGTAGCAGATTGAAGTGAGCGTGAGGTTATCAGGCACATGCAAAGAAAATTTAGTTTTTGTTAGTCTAAATAGTTGAGGCTTCTCACAAGAAACTAATGAGGTCCCACGATCCCCTAAGCAGTTGGTCCTCATAAATTGTTGGTTGAAATACTGTGATAAAGGAGTGGACAAAAAAAGAACCTCGCAAAAGAAAAATCAGAGCCACGAACCTGTTCTTGCGCTATGGTGTGGAGGGTTCGGTGAACGTCGCGGGCCATGCCTTTGGCATCGCCGCATACGTAAATGTAGCCACCCGCAGAGATTGCATTCCACACATCAGAAGCCTGTAATACACCACATGCAATTCAAACATCATATGAATAATAACTTTCTCATGAATATCTGGTTATACATCGAATCAGAGATCAACTTTTGCCATTTGAGATAGACACGACTGGTGAAAAAAGTTGCACACCTACCTTTCGCATCATCTTATGCTGCACATATTCTTTAGCGGGTCCCTCACGTGAAAATGCAACAATGAGGTCTGAAATTACACCGGCTTCAACAAAGTTGTTCAACTCGTCCTTGTAGATAAAATCCTGCAAATTGCAGCAGCTGCTGTGAATATTGTACCGTTACGATACGTCAAAAGAATGTCTTGGAACGAATGCTAAGATAATCACTAACCATCTCACGGTTCCTGCATCCGAAAAATAGGGTGGCAGGACCGAGTTCTGATCCAGATTCCTTTAGAGCTAATCTTTCCTGTAATATAAACAGTAAATATTCTTAGAAAATTACAAGGATCCAAATTGTATCAAGTCTCAAAACAATATTCAAGATTCAACAACATTTTGCACAAACCTGAAGAAAACCACGAAATGGAGCCAAACCGGTACCAGGACCGATCATAATTATTGGTAGTTTAGGATCAGCAGGGAGCCTGAAGTTTGAAGTTCGGACAAAAATTGGTGCCTGACTGCACTCACGACTGTCTTCCGAAGACGCAGAATTCTGAAAATGGGTAGCAATTGAGAATCAAGGCTTCAGAAAGAGCAATCAAGTGACAAGAAGGTGCACTGATCACTAGAGGACAATAAGAAGCAACGAGTGTAGTGGACTACAGTATCATAAGCAGATGCAGCGTGCCTTGGGGAATCGTGATATTTATAACAGCACAACAAAACCGATCATATTTACCTTCTCAACCAATCAATTATGGCTAAAACATGAAAACATAATTGAATAATGGAAAAATACCTTCATCCATGTGGAGCAAACACCCTTATGAATTCGTCCTGTTGGTGTTTTCTCGTAAACCAAAGCAGATGTCACATGGATCCTAGATGGTGAAATTCTGGAAGAACAATTAGAGGCAATGAGAATCTGAAAGATTGGGCAGCCAAACAAAATAAGGGCAAATATGACAATTGATTATACCGAAACTACTAATTTAGCAGAGTTAAGTAGACCAACTCCAAAATTAACAAGGATCACGTGTTACACAGATATTGCAGCTAAAATCTCAAAACTTTATCATGATAGAGATGGAATAGGATTGTGAACACTCACTTCGGGGAAGATGATATGGAATAAAATCTGGCCTGCAGGCGTGGAACAACTGCGGCAAAGAAAACACCAAGAGGCGGCCTGGCGGATGGGAAATCAGCCATGACCTCAAGTAGACTTCTCTGGCTTGCAATAACATATTGAGCATATTCCTCCTGATGATGCATCCAAATCCATGAGAAAAATGCTAGTTTTCAGCTTTGGTATCATACACGAAGACAGTAATCCAAATAAATAATGAACCAATTCAAACCTTTCCAGCCGGAGAAGTAAGATGATTGAGCCGATCAGCTTCATTTGGATCTGAAGCATAAGCAGCTAATGCGAGCAAAGCAGACTGGAAAAAAGACACATTTGAGACTTATTCCCTGCATGAAAGGAAAATTTGATGACAATGCAGTATTATATACCTTTTTGGGAGCACTCAAAAGATCCGCATATTTAGTAAGTGCAGTCCTTAAAGTGCAAGGAGGGAAAGGAGGTAGCAAGGAGCCACCACAGAGTGGAGTGCCATCCTCTTTATCAGCATGAATTGAGAAGTATGTTTGCGAGGGAAGATTCAATAACCTTTCTGCTTCCTCCACTGTTTCAATCAAATTCTCACAATAAACGCCAACATGATCACCAGTTTCATATCTGCAGAATAGAAGAAGCATTTAGACTAATAATAAGATTCATTCTTCTCCCAAAGTTCAAAGTCAGGGACAAGCCGATTCGTGATTTGGAAAGGACATTCAATATTTAGAGAATGCAATAGGTACAATTTGTAAAAGCAGGAACTCACGTTAGTCCGGTTCCATATATGTCAAATTCCAAGTGCGTGCACGAACGATCAGATGCAGGAGAGTGAAGTTCTCTTCTTACGGCAACATTTACTCTTCAGAACAAACATAAAAATGTCAAGTAAAAAAAATAAAGCCACTTTAAATTTCTACGAGAAAATGGTCCAAAGATGAAATAAAAAGGAAAATGGTAGCATTCTCGTTACATGCAGGGATGCAGAGCATCACAAACGGTATTGCCATTCGCTGAGCAATTCTCCGTAACTGATCCATCTGCCTGGTCATAGAATACAACTCGATATTCCAAAACTGCAGCAGTATAGCGATTAGTGCCAGAGGCCTTATCCTCGTCAAGAAGTAAGTTATCCAACTCAGGCCACACTAACTCGCGCCTGCATCACAATCAAGAGTAAAAATTATTTTAAGCTATCATCCGATGAAGTGAAAGATAGAGAAACCACTGTACTTATTAATCATCACCCCAGTACCATGCGGTGAAGTCATCTTCAATGCATTGATCATCGTCTCCGAGACCCACCGGGACAAGCCTCTTTCCACCTGAACAATGCATACGTCCAGTAAGAATGGAAACACATGGCAAGACCATAAAAGAACCAACACGGATAAAATATCCTCTGATTGAATTTGTCTCTACATCCAACATTCATTTTGATTATGTCCTTTCAAAAAACGAAGGAAAGGCGTACATAAGTTGGCAGACAAATACACAATTCTGAAGTAAACAAAATTTAATCGAATTTTGATGTAAGTTTGCACTTCTCCTAGTCGGATGAACTTTAGTCTAGAAAAGAATCGAAGAGAAGAAAAAATACCTTGCTCAGTAATCAAGTCGTCCACAACTTTTCCAATCTATTAGTCAGACAAAGACAAAAGAATGACACTTCAGTCGATATTTACAAGAGAACCATCTTACCAGGTAAGCCTGTACTCATATATGTATCAAACAAGCAGATACCTTGTTGAAATGCTCATATTGCCTGTTCCCGAGCCCAAATACACCATAATGAAGATTCTTAAGCCAATCTGATCTTTCTTTTCCCTGTGTCACAGGACATAGAAATTAATCCCAAAGTACACCCTGTATTTTGACATCTTTGAAAATTTGTTAGGATTAACAAAAGCCTCTGCCTGCAGGACGGCTCAATCATGGTATTTGTAAGTTTGAGTTATGTTAGGTAAAATGACAATTGTTCGGTCTGACCGTCGACTCGAATATCAAGATCACGTGATTTACAAGTTGGTGCAACTACTGGGAAGAGGCTATCTGAAAACAACAGTTGTCTGTCTACATATGACTCTCGCACAGCTTTATGATTTATACTTTCTGATCGCTTAAGTACCAGTGGCTATAGTTTTTATGCAGTGACAAATGCTTAATCCAAAAAACTATTTATACTTCAGCGGGTTTTACCTCCGTAAACCATTTGTAAAACCTAGCCGCATTGTCTGTTGGCTCACCATCTCCGTACCTGAATCCAACCAAAACTCACCAACTCAATAAATCAATAAAGCAGCGTCTTTTTATGCAAGTACCAGATTCATAGTTTAAAAAAAAAACCCACGTGGCTAGGAAGAAGAATGCAAAGGTTTCCTTCTTCAGCTTCTCTTCATACTCGTCATCATCCGCAGCATAATCATCCTACCCAGATTAAAATGAACCGGATCAAAAGTTGATTCAAGAGGAGAAAAAAATAACATTAAACAAAAACAGAAATAGAGAAACAAAACTCACCAAGTCAACCACTTTAAATTTGGCCTGTTGATAACGTGCTTTAGCTTCCTCAGCCAGAGCCTTTACAATAAGAAAATCAAATCAAATAAATTTATAAATATGCCAATGAAGTTCAAAACTGAAACTAGACGAGAAACCCAAAATCATAAAGATTTCCATATTATAATCCACGATTATCAATTCAAACAAGATTTTTAAAGCCCAATAGCACTTCAATTTGTTCCCATCATTGACAAGGCCATTCTTGTCACTTCAAAAGCTAGATTCATCACCCACCAAGAAACTTGCAGTTTAAGACATGAAAATTGACATTATCACCCTTTTCCAAGGAAAAAATCCCAAAGTATTTGATCCAAATTATTCTTTGGTTTACCTTAGCAAAGCCTTCAGCGGTACCAGTCTGCGTCCCAAAAAATATGGTAACTTTCTTCTTCCCATCATCCACTTCCTCCGGCTCCCCCGCCGCCTTCGGAATCACCAACCTCGGAGGCTCCACCTTCTTCGCCGAGCCAGCTGCCCTTCGCCACACCAGCACGACAACGCACCCAATTAGCACCGCAAACGATGTAGTGAGCAGCATCATGAGGTCCCTGTTTCCAATCAGCATCGCCGGCACCACATCCGACGATCCATTGAAATTATCTATTTTGACTACTTTCAACAACGCATCCATGAAATCAAACGGCGAGAGCTTCTCCGAAGTGGGTTCCATGGTTTCTCAACTGGGATCACGCTAGATTTATCTATCCTTGTTCGCAAGAAAGAAACTAAACAAGAACCGAACAAACGGCGGAAATAAGTGGCTCCCGATTCACAGAGTCTCTCCCTATTGATGAAATTAGTTGAGAGTTGAAACAGAGCAGAGCTGTGGAGAGGCTCTGACTTCCAAAATGGTTCCTTAAATGGCGTTTATATGGAAAGGAAAGAAGCCACGCCTACCAAACCAGGCTCCTCCGCCCACCTAACACTCGCAGACCATGTTTGGTGTATTCGGTTGGAAAACATCTTTGTGCGGTCTCAAATATATTTAAAATAATATAGAATATATTGAAAAAAAAATTAATTCAAGGATGTAATTATTATAAAATTTGAGTCAAATGTTCAATTGAATTTTAAAAAAATTTATTTTTTATCTACTAACTTAAAAATATCGAAATATCGAAAAATCGTACCGAAAAAATATCGAATTTACCGAAAAAATCGGTATACCGAAAATTTCGGTACGGTATGAAATATTTTTTTTTTCGTTAAATTTAAGTTCGGTATATCGAAAAAGTTTTCGGTGTCGGTACGGTACCGGTATTAATTTTTTTCATACCGAAAATTCGGTATACCGAATGTGCGGTATACCGAATTTCCGGTATCGGTATGGAAAAATTACATACCGATATTTTCGGTACGGTATACGGTACCGTAGTTCGGTACGGTATACCGTACCGTACCCACCCCTAATCTCAATTTAGATTTTGATATGCTGCTAAATTTTAATTTCTGGTTATTGTAGTTTAACTACTGATGTGTCAACGAACAAACTAATAATTTTCGATAT
Source organism: Primulina tabacum (assembly GCF_025594145.1). Taxonomy (NCBI): domain Eukaryota; kingdom Viridiplantae; phylum Streptophyta; class Magnoliopsida; order Lamiales; family Gesneriaceae; genus Primulina; species Primulina tabacum. Next base: position 6,065,529 of record NC_134559.1, on the reverse strand, counting down.
CACATCAACATTTTTTGATATTATATAAATATTTTTTAATGTCATGTCAATAATGTGGTACTTGAGATTTCGGAAATTTGAGTAAACTTAAAAATTGAACATCTCAAAATAATAAATCAATGTTTTTCAAAACATAATGACATCGTCTCTATTATGATCATTTTCAATTAAGATATTTATAATACTTTTATCATTTTCCCCCAATCACGTGGTCATAAACATTCAGAGTCAAAATTACTCTATTAATTCTTATAAAGTAGGTCTTTTGTGAGACAGTTTCACGATTTTTTATCTGTGAGACGTGTCAACCCTACCGATATTCACAATAAAAAGTAATACTCTTAGCATAAAAAGTAATATTTTTTCATGAATCACCCAAATAAGATATATGTCTCGTAAAATATGATCTGTGAGACAGTCTCATACAAATTTTTGTGATTCTTATATTCATTCTTTTAACATATTCCATATTAATAACATTATCTTTTTCATTATGTTTGTCCATATTAGGAGTTTGAATTAAGTTTTATCATCGCTGTCATTCATAAATGAATAAAAAATTCTTTAACATTAATGTTTTTTTTTTCCTCGTTTTACACATCTGTAAAATTACCATGTTTGTTTCATCTTTATTTTATTGATGTTGGCTTTGAGTTAATCTCACTTTTCTATGCTTCCTTTCTATTTTTTTTTTAACCAAAACAATATTGTTGTAACTGATTATTTATTATATCTAACATTTTTTTTATTCTATCTATTATATTATAAACTATATAACTTAGAAATTTAGAATGCATTTTTATATTTATATATGCAGATATATATGTTTTACCTATATATAATTTATATTCATTTAATTAACAAAACTAAACAAATCGACATAAGAAGTTGACAAAAACTTTTGTGAAACGGTTTCATGAGTCGTATTTTGTGATATGGATATTTTATTTGGGTTATCCATGAAAAAATATTACTTTTTATGCTAAGAATATTACTTTTTATTGTGAATATCGGTATGGTTGACCCGTCTCACAGATAAAGATTCGTGAGATCGTCTCATAAGAGACATACTCTAAGAAGTTGGCGATTCATAAAATTTAGTCTTAAATTGTTTAAGTATCTACTGATTTTCTTATCAAATATAAAGAAAAAGTATAAATAATTTTTTAATAATTACCATTCATTGAGTATAATCCAGAACAAAACATAAACATAATGAAATTTCTGAAACAAAAATACATTTACGAATTCTCGGTATCAAATTTTGATAATTTTAAAATAATGTTGATATTCGACTTGAATCACTTATTATGGTTAATAAATTGAAGTCTCTTCATCGTATAATAGAATAAATATTGTTTTGGATATGTATTTGAAGCGATAATATGTATATAAAGAAAGAAGAAGAAGGAAAATTGATTATTCTAGTCTATTTTAAAGTTATAATTTTAAAAACGGCATTCTTTATTGCACATTTTGCATTATGTCTTATTTAATTAAAAAATCATAAAATAACATTTTTCTATGAACACACATGTTCCATTTTCGTGATTCATTTATTTAATTATCGATTATTTCTCTTTAAGAGTTGATTTAACATTTGTTCTGTTTTATTTAATTTATAATATATTAATTTTTTTAATACTACTTACTTATATCAATAAACATATTTAATAAAATTATGAATTGTTAGTTTGAATTAGTGCATATGAAACCACCAAGATTATAATATTTTAATTACGATTGTTGCTCATCTAAAATAATATAAACAAAATCACCAATCACCATGGTTATGAAAAGCAATAATTACATCAATGTGATTTTACACAAATATAAACAAAAAATCTGATGGTCTCAATTAATTCTCTACTTTATTTCATGCTAACAATTTATGAGTATGCACAACAAACCTTCAAAAAAATAAAATACATAAAAATGATAATCGACAAAAGAATTATCTCAAATTATCACCACTCGGTGTCCAAATGCATGAAATTCATAATATTATTCGAGAAATTGCGAAAATCAAATAAAGAGTTTGAGATAAAGAAATTGATGGTGAATAGATTTTACATGAGATAGGGGATATCTATGTAATTTGATATGATAAAAAGACTATTTTGGTAAATTAATTTAACTGAATACTAAAATTGATTATAGTAATTGTGTGAAGGCTATTTAAGAAAATCTCCCTAGTAAAGAATTTGGGTCCCCTTAAAATATGGAATATGAGTCTAGCGACTTACGTAAATCACCTCAGGTACGTGCCAGCATGTCAGCACTTCGAGAAAATAATATTGAGAGAAAGAAAAAAATCAAAACTAATAGACCAAAATTAATATTTGAAAATTTGATGGTCGAAAACAAAAAATAATAATAATAAATTTACGAAAATGTTATTTTTCCAGTTTTATATACACAAACATATCTAATATTATAATACATGATCAAATACATGTTCACCTTGCCTAACTAAAATATTTTAAATTATATACTACCTCAAATATCATGTGTCATTATTTTATTGTGAAAATATTTTTTTTTCCTTTGTTAATGTCAACTTGTCAAGTATTCAAATTTGGCAAAAATTGTGTGAGATAATTTCACGGGTCGTATTTTGTGAGACGGATCTCTTATTTGGGTTATCCATAGAAAAATATTATTTTTTATGCTAAGAGTATTACTTTTTATTGTGAATATTGATAGAGCTGACCCAACTCACAGATAAAAATTCGTGAGACCGTATCACAAGAGACCTACTCTTCAAATTTGGTCTATTGCAATAATTTTTATCTTCTATATATTTTGACTCAATTTTTTATGTGATACTGAACATTTCAGCAAATTTTTGTATTATATCCGTATTTTCGATGTCACGACAAGATTCCGATGAATTATAATTATAAGGAAAAAAATCAAAATTACAGCACCAAAACAAAAATTTGAGTATTTAGTAGACCAAAGCCTAAAATAAGCAATCAGTATTTTCAACTAATCTATTTTCTAATAATTGCATGACCTTGACCACATGGTAATTGGTGAACAAGGAAAATGGGCCTTTATCCTGTCGTCTACTCGTTCATCTACCACTAGGCGGCCCCCTCATTTCCACACCTTATTATTATTTTTATTTTTATTATTATTATTAAATCATTGCACAAACCTATAAGATTCAACATGTAATTCATGGGGGCAATGCAAGAGATGCGACAAAATATAATTATATATGACGTCATATATACCTTATCGAACAAATGCAGTTGATATCAAACCATCACGGAGAAAAAAAGACAAATGATTAATTTCTGTATCACCAATAGTCAACAAAGCCAAGGATGCGAATAGGGGAAAAGGGCGACTTTTGTGAGACGAATTCAGAGACGGAGCCTTTTTTGGGTTAGAGTAGGCTCGTTTGAACGGCATGAAAATGGCTAACATAGGATTCACTAAGATGAAAAGAAATTATTATTTATAATTATAGGTCTGGGACCTACCTAAAACTTTTTTTTTTCAGAATAGTTTTTTTTTTTTTTTTGGAGCCTTATGTTAAAAAGAAAGTTTACACCGAACTCCCATATCTTAATTCATGTCTTCTATTTTTAAAAAATAAGTGTTAAAATTTTATTATGTATTAATTACAATTTCCAAGACGGATCACGTGGCTGTTTAATTTTCTAAGTCCACGCACCTATTTTCAACCTTAAAAATGTGTTTTAACTTATTTTCATCGAGGTTTTTGTTTGGTTCAAGCAAAACAAAACCAAAACAAAAAAGGACTTGAAACAATTTTTACGTTGATGCAGTTAGAAATATTTTGAACTCCTTTCTCATATATAATATCTTGTCACACATATTAAAGTAATTTCAACCGATATCTGTTTGGATCGATATATTTGAAATCATGGATTTTAATATAACATCTGTTTAATTGTTTAGATCAGATGAATTTCAAATCCAAAATGTATTAATTCAGTTCATGCCTAATGGTGATAAATGAGAATGATTTCAAATAAATCTTCAAATTCATTTCTCAAATCAAATCCTTATATCAAATTGCAGCCTAAGATTATACTAACCTGTATCGATATTTATAACATCGTCATACTTTAACATATGTACAAAAACTTTTCGTATTACACAAATATTATATATAATCATATTTCAAGAAGTAAAAGGTACAATTTTGATATATCATCCATCAACCATACGTGTATGCTTTTATGACTAGAGTTGATGTGACACTCACTTAGTGAATGTACAATTTAGATATACTTCATTATGTCCCAATAAGTGAATGTCGTATCAACGAAGAACACTGGAGTAAGTAAGACGCTGAATCATTTTAAAGGGTGCACTGTTTCGTACTCATGATTTTTCAAGTGTAATGTGACATGCTACACCCAAAAATAAAATCTCTTCTCAATCAATGCCTAGAAAAATATTTGATTACCCTTAGTTTTATCAAATATTTATCGAGTCCGAAGTTGGCGGACCAGTTTCCGAAGGATGTGTCAAGCTACGGTTCCTTTCGAGTGGGAGATGTGCCCCGGCACGCCCAAGTATCCACAACAAGAACAAATGATACCGGCACTGTAGCCCTCCTCCATCAACGCACAACTTGGGCCGTCATCTTCCTAGCATTGATCATAGTGACTGTAAAGGGTCGACTCCAAAAACTTCGAAAATTTGGAACCTGGAGAAGACGGTAAGGAAAATCATCAAGGTAGTTTTGATAACAGGCAAGAGAAGAAGTAGACAACAAGAGAGCTTTAGGTTTGGGTATGATCTGTCTGATGGAGAATTCGTTGCTACGAGCTTTCGTCGTGTTCTTCTTCTTCGATTCCATCGAATCGTCGGTTCAACGATCATCTGTCGTGTCTCCCAAGGGATTCGTCGGCCGACGCGGTTCGATGCATTCCTGGGAAGATGACTGCCTCCCTGATTCGTATTGCAAGAAGCTAAGGGTTTAGCTGTAATATAACTGTACGTGTGCATTTTGACTTTAATATCTGTATGTTTAGGGTGATATGTTTATGCTATACTCATACTTATTATTCACAATATAAATTGCTGGATATATAGATTTATTTTCCAAATTTTAATAGAAAAAATTATAATTTTTGTAATTTTGATCATCTATATTATCAAAATCGAGTCTTAGTCATATATATCTATCAATCTTTGACAAGTTTGTACTTTTTAATTGTAAGTATTGATGTGACACGTGAGTTTCATGTTAGCGCCACATCAGCACCGTGTCGAAAAATAAAAAAAAAAACAACATAAAGTTAGAAGATTAGAATATCAAAATTGTAAATTAACAAATATACATTGTCTAACTTTATTGACACTTGAGAAAAAACCTAAATTTTAAAACAAGCTAAGTTATTGCCTTAAGCCATAAATTTGACAAATTTGATGATCAAAATCAAATTATGCCAACTTACAAGATCAATTTTTCGGTTTTCCAATCCTTAAAATAATTACCTTAACTGTCCATGTATGTTATCTATCATATTCTAAATATGTCAATTCGGGTGGGTTGGGTCGGGTTGATCAATAATACTATTAAAAAATTGCTCAACTCGAACCCGAGTCAACCCTAAAACTATCACCCCGAATCAACCCGATCAACCTGATTTTGAATTTTTTAATTTTTTTTAAAGAAAATTAAAAAAAATTCAAAAAAATATATTTTATTTTAAACAAATAATGACAAAACCTTTATCATATATGATTTAAATTTGTAAGTCTAATTGTAGAAAAATAAATATATTTACTAAATCAAATAACTAATTGTTTAAAAAATAAAAAATGTTCAAAATAAATATTAAATAATGAAAATTTATGATATAAATATACTATAAATATTTTTTCAGACATATAATATATAAAATGTAGGCAATATATATTAATTATATTTTTAAAAAAAAATTTAAACTTTTCGGGTCAACTCGTTCAACCCGGTAAACCCGAATCCAACCAACCCGGTCATTTTTTTCCGGGTTAGCTATCGGGTCCAACCCGATCTGACCCAAACCCGATAACATTAAACCCAAATCTAATTTTTTTCGGGTTGAACCGTATCGGTTAGTGGGTCGTGTTTAATTTTGACTCCCTGACATATTCCCACTGCCACAAATTCTCGAAATTACTATATATATTTTTAAAATCTTTACAATATTTTGAAAATTTTAAAATTATAGTACCACAAAGAAAATACCACACGTAACCTAAACAATCAATAAAATCAATATAAAATATAATAAATTTTGAAAATAATAACAAAACTATTCCAATTAATAATTATTTTTAGTTCATTATAAAAATATATGTATATACAAAACGTCTTTAAAGTTCTTAATTTTTTAATGTTCTCTAATTTCTCCTACGTAATAAATTATTTCACCTCAAAAAATGTTATTGTTTAGCCAAAAATTACATTTTTTAATTGGTCCATTGATTTATACTCCAATTGATTAAAAATTGATGATGAGAGCTTTGGTGGTTTTGACCAAGGTTGGGATGCCAATTTATTAATTATTAAAAATACTGAAATATATTATGGGTTTTGGTGGTTGTTTGTATAGAATAGGTCAAATCTGCTTGCTTACTCTGTGTCCCAAGGATAAAGATCATTTTTTTTTTATAAGTCTCGCTCATTTTCTACAATTAGTATTTTTTTATCTATTCGTTTACCAATATGACATCATCAATAAATACATTAATTACTTCAATCAATTTTTTTTATCATATTAGACATAGTTTGGTGCACATGATAGGATAAACATGTTATATATAATATAAGGATAAGTTAATGATAAATAAAATGTAGGATATTATATTTAATGTTTGGTATGATTTTAATAAGAGTGATTAAATTTATATATTAGATTGTAATAACAAAATTAACCTTATCACAATAAATTTTATAATTTCAAAGTTGTTGCTTGAGTTCATATTTCTTATTTGTTCATGCGCCGACAGTGCTTGCATGATTTATTTTTTTTATACCTAATTTTATATATTATATAATATGATAATTGAGCCCTTAATTTTGTGAGTCAAGTCAAATATAAATTTTTACGATTAATCGAGTGTTACTAATAATTTTATGGAGATTTGTACAATCATTTATATAATTATCTCGAGTTCATTTATATAATTATCATATTATATAATATATAAAAACAAATAAAAATATTTATTTGATTTTAATTTCTACCTACAAGAGAAATGAAAGAGCAATAGGGTTTAGGAATTTTTTATATATTGAGGACAATTAAGTCATTTGTGGTGTTTTTATCATTAGATTAAAATTATCACATCTCATAAAAGAGATATTTTATCACTATATAAAATTATTTATCACGGGCTCATGATATTATCATGGACTTTCTAAAAAGGTACCAAACGTGAGATGATGATGATTATTTATCAATCCCTCTCTTATCCCATGTACCAAACTATACCTTAAAACACTCATTAAAAAAGGATAAAACAATTTTTTTTTTTTAAATTTACTTTTCGATAATTTTTTTAATCTATGTGAAAACACATATGCACAAATCTAAATATATGAGACGAATGTAGTACAAGAAAATAGATAAATTTTTATCCCATGCTGCCGTTAGTGGGAACGAGGTCGAGGAACCAAGTTGAAAAAGGAAAACAAGAACAGGTTAAAGCGGTTGCAAGAAGTGGGAAAAACTGTCTGCCCCACCTTGCTGGGAAGCTTATTGAGAAATGAGTAAGTCTTTTGTGAGACGATCTCACGAATCTTTATCTGTAAAACGAGTCAATCTATCGATATTCATAATAAAAAGTAATACTCTTAGCATAAAAAGTAATACTTTTTCATGGATGACCCAAATAAGATATATGTCTCACAAAATACGATCCGTGAGACCGTCTCTCACAAGTTTTTGCCTCGAGGAAATTAGCTTGAGGAATCAGTAAGATAAAAGAGAAAAAAACTTGAAAAAACACAAAAAGAAAATCAACTCCAAAAACAACTCGCAACAAATCTGCAAATTTCGATCAATATTTTCAATCACAAATTTAGTTTTTAAGCTAATATTTTCTAACTTTAAGCTCACAATTTTCAGGATTATATTCTGTGCTTCATTTCAAATTTCAAGCTGAATTTGTTATCATTTCCATTTCATTTGAAAAAAAGCATGGATATTTCTGTTCATCAGTGACAAAGTTCATTCGATTAATTTCCAGTCCAATTATCATGATTTTCATATGCTAGTTTCTTAGTTTTTGACTCCTAACCGAGTAGATTATAACATCAAACGGTCATATCGAGGCTAACTTTTACTTTTTTTAAATAATTATATTTTTCGCATTTTAATCACATTTGGCACTATTGGCCCGACCACTTCGCAACTCAAATATTATACAAAAATTTATTTCACATATATATATATATATATATATACTTCTATTATTAAGCAAGCAAGATACCTTTAGATTAACTAACTTTTGGTGTCATGGTCTTTTTACTAATTATATATATTAATAAACTGTTAAAAAATTAATGCAAGTCACATGTAGTTTAGTAGATAAAGTTTTTGTTTCTTAGCCCTGAGGTTGTAGGTTCAAATCCTTATCGTACAAGCACGCAACGCATGCGTCGAGATACTAATATATATATATATTAAGTGGTCTTGTACTAAATTAATATTTGGTCCATAATTTCAGTTTTATAAGTCCAACAACTCTGCACATTTTCTTGCTATCTAGTCTATCGGATTATTGACGTGTTGTTATTTGGTTAACTAGAAGACCAAAATTCAAATAATGTCAAATTATATGACCAATTTTATTATTTTTCCTTAAACTGCTTTATAGTTTATACACAAACACGATATATATTTTTATTACATGAGGGTGTAGTTTTTTTCTCTATCATTTAGGTTGAAACCAGACATCTTTCCTATCGAAAAAGATTTCAGGTATATTGTAAGATAGTTTCATGGAGATAGATCAACACTGTCTATATTTACAATAATAAGTAATATTTGTGATATAAAAAATAATATTTTTTTCATATCCGACCTAAATAAGAGATCCGTCTCATAAAATTGACTCGTGTGTCATATATTTTTTTTTTTCTGATATATATACGATACTCTTTGTGCAAGCACTTGGCATGCGGAGCATCTAACCGAAATAAAGAAAGTGGAAATCCCAAATTGCGTCACTACATAAATTTCTTTGATGTGACAAAGGAATTCCTTAACCTCAACATGTAATTTGAGCCGTGGAAGAAATCACAAGAGAGAGTGCATCATAATAACAAACTTTTCCAAGATACCAATTATTAAAGAGGAGTTATAAATTTGGTAGGATATTTTTTTTAAAAAAATATTTATTGAATAAAACTTATATATTAAAAATTATATTAAACTTCAAACTTCTCCTTAATTGTTCATCCAATTAAATATTTTTTTCAATAGTAGAGTTTTTTTCTCTCCAGATAATAAAACCTATATTTTAAGAAAATACAAATAAAATGGTAGCTCCAACCCATTGATCAACTTGAAAATAGAATGGTGGTTGCACAATTAAACATATGTACTGACAAGAAGAAAAACAAATTTCTGTCGGTTGACAAAACAAAAAAACAAAAATTTTACGAGAATAAAATTATATTTCCAAACATAAAATATTTAAATTCATAAAAAAAAATTCAAAATAAAACGGGGACAATGACCACGACCAATCCTTAAATGGTTCCATCATTGCCTCAACAAGACAAAATATTGGTTTTGTTCATCTTATTAGTGGAATTTGAGTTTTGGTGTAATAGTTTCGTCTTTTCTTTATATCGTGCGAGACACATCAATGTTATTCGACATTTCACCAAAAATAATAAATTATAACAACATCAACAATGACAGATGTCACGTCAATAATTAGACGAATAAAAATCAAAATCAGATCAAGCGGACCGATTTACAATTTTCTCATTAAAAAAAACACGGTTCTTTAAAAAAGAGAGAAAACGTTCTCTAGAAATTGGTAAACAAAAGTCTCCTTAACTTTGGGACACGAAATAAATAGGAACATGCACCTACTCCCAACACAAGAAGCTTTACAGACAAAACAAGAATCCCAACACCGCCACACGATGACCAATTCACAGAACCTCGATTCCTACCCTCCTTTCGTCCACCAAAGCCATGGGGTTGACCATTGCGGGAACCCAACCAAAAACCTACAAAAACCAGAATCTGAATCTGTCCCGGACTCAGATTCACTGCCTGTCGTGGATTTGCTGAGCAGTCATCCAGAAAGAATCAGCGAATCTTCCAGGGAATGGGGTATGTTTCGGCTGGTCAACCATGGAGTGGAATCCAAGTTGTTGAGCAAGATTCTTGAGTGTGCGGCTGAGGTTTTCTCACTCAGTTTCGAATCCAAACAAGTCGTATTCGACGGACCGATACAGTACTTTTGGGGCAGCCCCGCGATAAGCTTGGCCGGAAACTCTCAACAGGAAAGCCCTTGCGCTCAAAACCTGCACTGGTTGGAGGGTTTCAATGTTCCTCTGGAGAAGATAACTCAGTCCAAGTATGAGGATCCATTGCTGGAGTCTTTCAGGCAAGTCTTATTTCTATTATTTAATGTGTTAAAAAGGGATGTTTGGTTCGTGGCATGGATAGTAAATTAATTAAAAGTTTTAAAATTTATGCTGAAATACAACAATGAATGTTTCATGTTCCGTACCAAATAATACTGATGACACGTGCGATAAGTGGATAACTCATTGACACTTGTTCAACCATAATATATAGATAAATGATCATGATTATCACTCAACACACAACTATCATATGAACAACATCTACCAAACTTCATATATTTTTTGTCACTAGTGACGAAGCATTGAGCCCGATGGCCCACTACTTTTTAATTTTTTTTATATATTAAGATTGTCATGATTTCAAATTAATTTAATATTAGTTTGAGTGATTCACCATTATGTACAAGTCATATGGATCGGAATTCACATTTTTTACGTCCTTGAGCTCAATTCCACTCGTTCATTAGTTGATCTTCGGTGTCATTTGCTACAAAAATCAAAAACCCCAATTCAAATTATAGCTCAGCATTCCGGCCGCCAGCTATGCATTTTCTGGAGGAATATTTCAATTTTGGGGGAAAAGGACTGAAATTGGAAAATATTATAAATTACTGGACTAAGAACGTAAATTGTCTCATAACAGGACTAAAATTAGAAAAAGCGCAAATTACAGGACCAAAAACGTAATTTGTCCCATTTTCCGGAGGAATATTTCAATTTTGGGGGAAAAGGACTGAAATTGGAAAATATTATAAATTACTGGACTAAGAACGTAAATTGTCTCATAACAGGACTAAAATTAGAAAAAGTGCAAATTACAGGACCAAAAACGTAATTTGTCCGAATAAAAAATTACGTCTAGCGAAAATCTGAATGAATTTCGTGTATGGTTATTGTAAGTCTTTTAAGTTATGTTTAGATTGATGAACTACAAATTTATGGATTTCAATATATTTTTATTATTTAGAAATAGGAGACAGTAAAATTTAAATCCATCATTTATATGTTTATATAATATTTCATGTTAATTAGACTATACGAATCGCAACTTTTTATCTATATGTGAGCATGTACATATGTATAGATATATAGTAGCAGGTGTCATAATATATAAGACAAAAACTTGTGTGAGACGGTTTCATGGATCGTATTTTGTGAGACGGATATCTTATTTGGGTCATTCATGAAAAACTAATTTTATTGTTCAACATTAATATCTCTTTAAAAATGGTATCATTTTTCTTTTTTGTATGGTGCTTAAAGGGCTTTATTAGAGGAATATGGGAACCAGCAGTCTCTGGTGGCAGAGGAAATATTCAAAACCATGACTGAGGACCTCAAGTTTTCTTCAACAAAATCAAAGTCCTATTTGTCATTGGCCTCGGGACTTTTACGTGTGTATCGATATCCCTGGTGTCCACTGTCGGAGCTGAGGTGGGGCATTGGCGAACACACGGACAGCTCGGTTCTTTCGATACTGCATCAAGATCAAGTAGGAGGGCTTCAAGTTTGCAAGGGGAGTAAATGGCTCGACGTAAAACCTAGTCCGGGCGCTCTTGTTGTCAATATAGGAGACCTTATGCAGGTTTGGACAAGAACGAAAAAATAGTTTTTGCTCGGTCGCGACCCGTAAGCATGAGTTTCTAAACAGGGAAAGAGTAAATTCTTTCAAATAAACTTATATATACCTTTCAAAAAGATCATTTTTCTAGAAACACAACTTAAAACCCTTCAAAAAATTTTCCTAGTTTTGGATTAAGTTATAATTCTACCATTGTTAATTAGATTCTTGGCTAGCTACTATATATGTATTTTACTAATATATAAGTATGTTTCTGTATGTTTTAGGCAATGAGTAACGACAAGTATGTGAGTGTGAAGCACAGAGTGAAGGTAAACAAGGAAAAAGACAGGATTTCGATCGGGTATTTCGTCTTTCCGACCGAAGATGCGTTGATTGATAGCTCGAACTACAGGTTATTCACTTATGCAGATTTTCAAGCAGACAGGGAGTTGGATTTTAAGACATTGGGGACCAAAATCGGCCTTCCCCGCTACAAAATAGTCCCCGAAAATCCCGAATGATCTTGTTATTAAATTTGTGTGTTATTGTATATATGTGTATGTATGTCGCCACTTTGATATATACAATGATCATATATAATATTTGTGAAGAAATAAATCCGTATTAAGCATTCATGTCTTGAGTATTGTTTAAACAAGTGAAAACTATATATGTAGTTTGCCAAATTGTTAGATAATAATCGGGTCAGTGGGTGTGATATCTCTTGTCCCACGTGATAAAAATAAAAGATTTAAAATAAGTTTATAATATGTTTACAATGAACTTTTATAGTAACTTGAGTTAATCAATTTCGTAAAACGATGACGAATATGAAATAGTTGCATGCTATTTGGGTCCATTGTGCAGTCATATCGGTGCCGGTCCGAGCTCGGGGCGTGACAGAATGGTATCAAAGCCGGTCACGGACATGAAACAACGGGAAATAAAAGCTATGCGGGACAAAGCGCTACGTGATTTCACTAGCATGGAACACCAGGAAATACAATTTGGTTCTTTTGTCGGTTAATCTATTGCATTAGTTCACTAATTTAGACTTTGGTCTTTATTTATAGTCTTTTTTATCGGATTAATGATGTTATGTTTAATTCAAAAATGTTGATGTGGTTTCGACATGTCCGATTTCACGCAATGCTCAAGTGAAGGACTAATTTTTTTTTTTAAAAAAAGTGTCGATTAATTAACTAAGATCGTTAATTGATTCATAACATGAGCAAAATTGAAAAACGTGTGTAAGTTATATGCCAAAATGAAATTTCCACTTTTCGAGGAGTAGGTATTCTTTATGTTGTTAATTTGTGTGTATAGAAATGACGTGATCCATGAAATTAACGTGAAACACATATTTCAAATATTTGTATCGAGGGACAGATCCTGAAATTAAAGTTGAGGTGTGCTTGAATTTAATATAATACGTTAATTTATATATACTAGTGTATCGACGCACGCATTGCGTCCTTGTATAATATTTTTTATAATTCATTTGTTTTATATTTAAATGAGAATCAAAATATAATTATAAGAAGTAGTGAGGGATTACACTGTAATTTTGATGTATAAATTAAAAAATAAACTGAAAAATAAAAGAATAAAAAAAGACCTCAGATAGAATTGAACCTATAACTTAAAACTCAAGAAACAATACAATGACTCTATCCGCTGAACTACATATAACTTACATTATCATTTTAATATTTTATTAATATATATAATTTTTAAAACAGACAATGACACTAAAGTTAGTTACTCTAAGTGTCTCAAACTTAATAAAATAGTATAAATATATATCAAATATGAGATATTAATAAGAAAATAGTTAGCAAAATGACATTGGTATTTTTTTTTTTAAAAAAAAAACCTATTGTTCCTAGCGTATTCGAAATAAGAGAGTTAATTTTCAAAAAAGAAGTTTAATCAATATCATTTTTCAAAACTATTTATATTTTTCAGAATTTATATTTTCAAACTATTTTTAATATATTTTAAATGTACTTTCAAAATTAAATTCTGTTAAATAAAAAAATTGATAAAATAAAGTTATCACTTTTATGAGTTATTTGCACCAAACCTCTTTTGAAATATCGAAAATCTACATATATTCACTGTGAAAGTTAAATAGGTATTCTAGATATTAACTTTTATGAGTTATTTGCACCGTGATATCTTTTAAAAAAATTAGACTGTACTTAAATCTCTATATATATTTATCACAAAAAAAAAAATAGAATTGGCTCGAATCTATATAACTACTTATAAAAAGAAATTGGGCTGGGCTACAGCTTAGGACGAGCCAAGCATAGGTCCGTCCCTGTTTGTATCGATATTTCACGTAATATGCATGTTAAAGTGTGGTGCCATTTTTTTTTTTTGGGTGGGAAGTGGAAACATGATATACTACTTCGGGAACGGGGATTTACTTGATCTTGATTTTTTTATCTGGAAAATAGAATATATTGGATCAATTTTATTTATATAGGTTTATATGTGGATAATTATTTGTTGTTGGTTTTCTATTAAGTTAAACACAAAATTAAAGTGATCGATTAAAATTTTGACTATTAGGTTTTAATATATTTAATAGATTGTGAGCATTTATTTTGTAGATATATAAATGTATTTTTTGTTTTTACGATGAGTTAAAACAGAAATATCAGAAGATAATAATAGACATAATCTATACTAGTATTTAACTCATGCGATGCACGGGTTGATATTATTAAAACGTAATCATTACAAAAAATGAATAGATATTTAAATTGTAAAAAATTAATATAATTATAAAAAAAATTAGAGACTATTTTTTCACTAATTATGAGTCATGATTTCAAGATCGCACGCAATCACGTTCTATATTCTATCCTCTATTAAGAAAATAATTCAGAAGAGAAAACTAATGGATTCTCTCCAAGAAAAGACCGGACCGCGTAGATCTGAAAGATCAAAACACGTTCTAAAGAGTTCATAATTATAGCTCCAGGTATGCTTCTACTTAAGTTTTCAGTTAAATTTTTAATGATTTAGAATGATGAATTATGTAGTTTATGGATTTTCCCTGACAGAATCGATTTACTCAGAGGAGAGCATCGACCTTCAAGCTTCAACATCGAGTAAACTCCCAGTTTCCCGAAGAGTTGGATACAGAAGCAGCACCCACCTTTGAATTATGTTTGCACGTTGTGTTGGAGCCACCAGTTCTTCCTATGTAATCGTCTTTGGTTTACATGGATTTCTACTTTTCGAAACTGAATAATAATGTTTATCCTGCATCCATATTTTTATAGAAATTAGCATGAAATACGTGTGACAATAGACGTTAAAAAATTTGGAGTTGAAAATAAAATATTTTAATCTTATGATATACAAGAAATGATAATATGTATAACATATGTCGAGAACAAAATGAAATGAAATAAATTTTAAAAAAAATTATCCAATTAAATGTAGGATGGAATGAACCCTTGGGAGGTCATAATTTTTTCCTCTCATTATTGGAAAACAATACCTATGATCCACATTTTTATTAATAGCAAAAAATTGAAAGGTGGAATATATGATTTTATTCTCTTAGGAAGTGAATTTTCTATTGACTTATTATTTTTTGTGCTTCCCTTATTAAATGAACAATCAAAATGAAATATTAAACATTTATCAACAAATTTAAAAATTTTAAAAAATATGATTATGGCATTAAGTGCATAAACATAATCGAAGAAGAGCACAAAAAATTGAGAAAAAAGATTTAAAAAACTGAATGAGTTGAAAATCAAACGATAAAATGACTGAACAAATCATATTTGTTTAAAATGATATATAAACTATATAACATTATTGTTATTGAATAAGGTGTGAAATAAATTATATTTCTATGATCATTTGCAAAAATTACAGTAATTCATAATGCAGACGGTTCGTTACTCACATACAACACACATGTTTTAAGCTAGTAAGAAAAAAAACACGAGTTTTGGTCTTCAACCTGCATCATAATCCAAAGTTCTTTTAGAAACGAAGTTAATGTTTCTTTTGCTTCGATTATTAGTGGCCGAATATTTTCGAGATTTATTTATTTTTCATTCCCGAAGAAATTGGGGTTCTCCAAAAATCACAACCGATTTGTGGAGAAAAAACATAAATATTTTCCTCTCATAATATCTATGGTGGATGGGATTTTGGTCTGGTACAAATATGACTCCAGTAACATTTTATCGTTGGACTGTAACACTCGATCCATCAATTGATTTGTATATCTATCGAGTATATCTCAGTCAAATAATTGAAAATAGATAATTATTTGATTTGATCGAACATGATTAAAAAAAATTGCCTTTGAAAATATAGTTGAAAATACTTAAAATATCAAAATCTCTTCTTTGTTTATAAAATGTATCTTTTGGGATTTTTATGGAATACTTCCCAACCCATAAGATAACTATATATTGTAAACTAAGAAAAAAAATCTCTCTCTCAAACCTGACCAAAAAAAAAAAAAAAAAAACTCATTATCATGCTATCGATGTCACAATTTTCAAATTTGGTATTTTCGATAAAGAATTTTTTTCAAATATAAAACCTCTAATAAATTTTTGAGTAGGTATCTTGTGAGACAGTCTCACGAATCTTTATCTGTGAGACGGTTCAACCCTACCGATATTCACAATAAAAAATAATACTCTTAACATAAAAAGTAATACTTTTTAATGGATAACCCAAATAAGAGATCAGTATCACAAAATACGACTCGTGTTATCGTCTCACACAAGTTTTTGGCTAAATTTTTATGGGAACGTTCAAATCAATTCATAAACATTACTCTCTGTACCAAATATATATTTCGCCATCCATATTTAATATTATTTTATCTATTTATTTAGCAATAAACCATGTAATTAAATTTAAAAAAATTATTAAATAAATGTAAAATCGAAAATTTCTTTCTAAATTTATTTTTCCAATAACTTTCTTAATCCATATGAAAACACACACAATCCTAACTATACGAGAAGAAGAGAATATTTTATTTTTTGACTACTTAATCTTATAAACTTCCTGATATTACATTCAAATTTTCTAATTTAACTAACATTTGTAAACTAGCTGTGATATCATCAGTCTTTATGATTATAGAGTTAAATATACTCGATCGTGTGCCCGTTCGAACAATTAAACCCTTCAATTATAGATTATCGAAATTAATTTCTATTTAATCCACTAAATAATCATTAATCATTGTCCTATGATCAATATTATGTCAGGAATCCTTGATAGTTTATCCCTACACTACAAAAAAAAAAAAAGCTAAAGACAACGGTTTTTCCCCATTGTCGTAGGCAGAGACGTAGCCAGAAAAAATTTC
This sequence comes from Primulina tabacum, assembly GCF_025594145.1. Taxonomy (NCBI): domain Eukaryota; kingdom Viridiplantae; phylum Streptophyta; class Magnoliopsida; order Lamiales; family Gesneriaceae; genus Primulina; species Primulina tabacum. Next base: position 6,048,000 of record NC_134559.1, on the reverse strand, counting down.
GATCCTGGGCTAAAAATTTGTGGGCTAAAATGTGGGCTAAAATTTGGGCTAAAATGTGGGCTAAAATTTGTGATATACTCAATGTTATTTTATTTTTTAAATTTGTGGACTAAAATGTGGGCTAAAATGGGCTAAAATCTTTTTTAAAAAAAACTCCATCCATATTTTTAAATAAGCCCAAAAATCAAGCCTGGGCTGGAGCCCACCCGGGTGGCTCCGTCCCTCGTCGTAGGTCTTGTAAAACCGTTGTTAAAAGTCATGTGGTTAAAGAGTGTGCTCAAAAACGACGATGAAAAACCGTTGTCGTAGGTCTTGTAAAACTGTTATTAAAAGCCATGTAATTAAAAATTGCGCTCGAAGACAACGGTTTAGACTGTTGTCGTAACTACATGCAACACGATCCTTTACGTATGTGCGGTATTGGTCTGCAACACGATCCTTTAAGATCAGGTGTGCAGATTGGTCTGTGCGGTATTTACCTGTTAGGATTATAATATGAATTTGAACAAGAGATACCCACTAAGCCTATGGTCACAAAAGGCCTCTCTCCGAGGCTCAAGGGCAAAAAATAGTACTAGTTTCTCATTTCGGAGCAGCCAATGGATAGAACAATGAAAATTGATAATTTCGTTATACATATAGAAAACAATGAATGACATATGTAACACCTCTTGTTCCACATAGGATAAAAAATAAGTTTAAAAATAGTTTATAATGATTTAGAGTATACTTTTATAACAACTTAAAAAGAATTGTATAATGACTTAGATTAGACTCCTATAACAACTCACTTAATCATTTTCTTGAAATGATGAAGGATACGAAGTAGTTGCTATATGAGTTCATTGTGCAGTTGCGATTGCGTAGACTCAGGTTCGAAGCGTGACATAATGATATCAAAGATATATGATCACTATCAAGAACACATGCAAATAAGTGTTATGAGGGGCAAAGTGTTTCATTGGATGGAAGTCATTGTCTCTTGAACATACGGAATAAAGTGTTAAATCTACTGTAGTAATCTCATCTTAAACATGTAGAAGTCACTGTTAGATTATAAACCCAAGTTGAGTATCATCTAAAAATGCTTGTCTATTGGGTGGTGTAACATCTTGAGTTCACAAGTCACTATTTATTAGTTTAATTTATCAATGTGAGACAATTGTAACATTGCAGACTTCTTGAGCAACCGACGTTCGTGGTGGCCCTCTTTATACGAATTTCACTCAAAAAGGCTTGCTTATTGGGTGGTGTAGCCTTCTTAGATTTATAAGCTATTCTTTATTAGTTTAATTTATCAATGTGTGACAATTAATATTGTCGGCTCCTCGAGAAGCCCGCGTCCGTGGCGACCTACTCTAGACGGCGTCACTCACTTTTTCTGATGGCAGCACTTTTCTAAGTCGCCCTTTTAACTACTCCGACTCTCAAAAAGAACACCAATATCAAGTTATAAACCCAAGAGCTGTTTCATTCCAAAAGGCTTGCCTATCGGGTAGTGTAACATCTTGAGTTTATGAGACACTCTTTATTAGATTAATATATCAATATAGGAAAATTGTAACAGTCACCCTTAGATTCTCGATGGTGGTGGATCAAAGGTCAGACCACGACGAATACATCAAATTCTGAACGAGGGATGATTGTAGCATCCTTTTCTCATATCGATTAAATTAAAAATAGTTTATAATAAGTTATAATATACTTTCATAGCAATTTGTGTTAATCATTTTTATAAAACAAAGATAGATACGAAGTGATTGAAATAAAAACCTACTATGTAATCGTGCTTGCACCTGCTTGATCTCAAGATGTGACACATATCGATATACCAAAGATGAGAGGTCGGCAAAAGAATAAAATCTCTCTCGAACTAGAATAGGTGATTTATTACTCGACATCAACGATATATATAATTGGAAGAAGCACGCTCTAATGATCAATCAACCATGTGCTCAAACCTTCGACCGTAATAAATAATTTCCACTTTACGAGATATTCACATTTCAAGAAAATTGTCATATTTAATAAATTTTACAAATTTATTAAATTATAAATCCAATGACATGGATCCCATCAAAACATTGTACATGTTAGCCTTTCGGAGAAAATTACTATTATATAAATTAATTATCTGAATCATTAAATCATGCTCGTGGACCAAGTTTCGGTCGACAAAAAAAGTTAAATAATGAAATTAAATATATTATTTTATGGATCATAAATTTATATAGTTATCCTATTATTTTATAAACAATTTTTGTATAAATATAATATAAATTATACTTTCTTTTTATCTGGGGTTAGCAATTTACAATTTTTTTTTCCTCTTGAAGGGTTATTTTACCAAATTTATAAACTTTGTACATGCATGTGAGACTCAACTTGCAAGGAACGACGCTGACAGTCATTGAATTGGCCCCAAGATGATAAAGACAGCCACAATTGTTGAATACTACTAAAATAATTTCACTTTTTGAATAAGATTTTTTTAGAAGTCGTAATCTTTAAAAATTGTTTTTAAAGATATATATTATTTTACATTATAATATTAATAATAATTTATAAGAGTCATAAAATTTAAATTTTAAAGAATAAATTTCATGAGTAACGTTATCATGTATCTACATTCGTGAGACGAGTTGACTCGGTACATATTTAAAGCGAAAAGTATTAATTTTTGCATGAAAAAATTGTTTTTTCATGGATCATGTTGAATTGGAGATCTGTCTCACAAAATTGATTCGTGAGATATTTTCTGAAATTTAAAATGATAATGTGTAAAAAAAAAATAAGTCAAAAGTAATTTCGTATATTGAGTTGAGTCAAACTTCGAAGACCATGAGAAATATAATGTTTAGTTACTTAGGTAAGACGAGCAGATGAAAAAATTTCAATCGCATTAAATTAACATATTTAAATGCGAAGTCGTAAATTCCGACTCCGATCATACATAGACTAGGTCAATTGAAATTATTTGTCCGTGCAATTGAATTTATATAATCATTAAAAAAATTAATATTCATCTAATTTGGACTCCATAAATATATATATATATATATATATATATATATATATATATCAAATTATTTAGAAGAAATATATGTTCTATAGTTTGTAAAAATTTTTGCATTTTGATTTTAGAAATAGCATGCCTACACCAAAGAAAGCCGATTCGTGTTACTAAGATGTCTATATCTTGTGGCAAAAACGTGTGTGTGACGGTCTATCGGATCGTATTTTGTGAGACATATATCTTATTTGAGTCATTCATGAAAAAATATTACTTTTTATGCTAAAAGTATTACTTTTTATTGTGAATATCAGTAGGATTGACCCAAGGACGGACCTATGCTTGGCCCGTCCTAGGCTGTATCCCAGCCCAATTTTTTTTTACAAGGAGTTATAGATATTCGAGTCAATTTTAATTTTTTTTTAAATATATATAGAGATTTAAGCACAATCTAATTTTTTTAAAAGATATCACGGTGCAAATAACTCATAAAAGTTAATATCTAGAATATCTATTTAACTTTCACAGTGAATAAATATAGATTTTCGATATTTCAAAAGGGGTTTGATGCAAATAACTCATAAAAATGATAAATTTATTTTAACAAATTTTTTATTTAACAGAATTTAATTTTGAAAGTACATTTAAAATAGTTTTAAATGTAAATTTTGAATTTAAGTGAAACTTGTCTTATATTACACGGGTTACATATTAATTTAAATAATATATAAATTTTGAAAAATGATATTGATTAAACTATTTTTTGAAAATTATCTCTCCTATTTCGAATACACTAGAAACAATAGGTTATTTTAAAAAAAAATACAAAGGTCATTTTGTTAACTATTTTCATATTAATATCTCATATTTAATATATATATATATATATATATATATATATATATATATATATATAAATTAATTTATTATATTAAGTTCTAGCCCACCTTAACTTTAATTTCTGGCTCCGTTCCTGGTCATTGACCCGTCTCGCAAATAAAGATTCGTGAGATCGTTTCGCAAGAGACCTACTCCTATCTTGTTCCCAAGGACTACGTAAAATCGAAATACCGAAATTCTTGGAACCAGCAAACTACGGTTTGAAAGGTTATGAAGGAAAATATAATTTACTATTAAATATATTTCTCAAGATATATTCTTCCTTGTTGTTGTGATATTTAATATTTAATTATGGTTTTGCTCTTCTAGATAATTATGTTAAGATTTTATTGTGATATAATATCTGTCTTAAATTTAATTTCTTTCTTGATAAGATTATGTGGAATATTGAATTTTGCATTTCTAGATAATGAGATAATTATGTAAAGATTGTCATGATATTGTATGTTTTCTAATTAAACTCTTACATTCCTTATCTTATAGATTTGCTTGATAAATGAGAAGGTCTATAAACAACAGAACGAGGATATTGATGTGGAGCTCTTCTCAAGATCATATATACACGCACTTGTGCACGTCAAAGAATTCAGAGAATAATTCTTCAAGGGACGCTGGTGTTTGGACGAGTGTAGATACCGTGTGGTCTTGAATGTTGGAAACATCTACAGACAACATCCGTGATGAAGTTGGCTGGATATTATTTTGTTGCTTTAGTTTTTTGCTCAAGTTTTTGTTGCTTTCTTGAATAAGTTTTATTCTGGTTATCTGTTTTAGTAAACGTTTATTTTCTCAACATGCTGAAGAAATTGATTTTTGTGAAAAACACTAGTGATAGATTTTTGTGAACGTTTTGATTTTCTATTGATTAATTTTTGCCACTGAGGCACCGCACAAGTATTTATACTTGTGCATATTTAATCTTGTCTATCGTATTTATTTAAAGTCAATTTGTGTTACAAAACTTAATATTCCGCTGCATGTTGTCGTAAATGTTGTATCATTTCGCACAACACTTAACTCTGATAAAACACAAATTCACAATCTTACACTACTGTTTTCATATTAACACACATCCGTCGAGCATTATACCTTAGAGGTTACCTTATCATTATGAAAATGAGAAAGGTGAAGAAAAATGATCTTATAATAGTTCATTTGTTTACTCGTGAGCGTTAATCTTATACAATAGAATTTTTTTCTTCTTCTTTTCCGATTTCTAATATTTTTTTAGCCTCAGTTCATGAGAGCTTCGGACGTACCTAAGATCAATCTATAAACTATATATATTTTTTAAAAAAATTCCGTATATAAAGTGTTTTTCTCATTTTATGATAAATCCATAAATTAAATAAAATAATAAATAAAGAGAGAATCATATATTTGTTGTTCCCACTATGCATAGTTGCATCCATCAAACTTTGTAGAGGCATTATATATATGCTTGGCCCGTGACTAGTGGGTTCCACCACATGTAAATGTACACTAATTGCGGCCCATTTTTTTTTTTACACGAGAAATTAAAAAATTAAATTTTATCGATAATTTTTTGAAATAGTAATATTGTTGGTTGTCCTATGTTGGTTGGATAAAATACCTAGGAGTTGTTTATATGATTTTGGACAATCCTTCCCACTTGAGCTAGCTTTTGGGTTGAGTTAGTTCCAAGTTACAATCTTAACATGGTATAAGAGCTCATGTTTCCACTGTTATGTTTTGGACTGCCCATAGTTGGGTCACCCGTTCTGCCTATAATTAGGTCATTTGTAAACTTCACGCTCCAAATGTTCAATCCTGAGCGTGAGGAAGGTGTGTTATTTGTCCCACATCGGTTGGATAAAATACCTGAGAGTTGTATATATGGTCTTGGACAATCCTACCCCATTGAGCTAGCTTTTGAGGTTGAGTTAGGTCCAAGTTACAATTTTAACGAATATGTTAATGTAATTTACGGAATACGTTATTTCTCGTTAACTTGTCTAATTTTGAATTTTGATCAATTAAGTTATCAATGTTTAGTTTTGAAACTAAATTTTAATTTTCGACTATTTTCGAAAATATATGTTATTCCTCCATTAAACTTTAACGTGTAAAAATATATCATGATATCTCCATAATTTTAGCAAAAATATTTAGCTCACGCTACTCATATGCTTTACAACGTTAATATTCTATGGATAACAAATCATGAAACGTGAAGATTTAATTTTTATATATTCGAACGATAATTGATGCTAAAGTCTTTTTCCAAGTCACAAAGCACATGCAACGTACATGTATCTACCACAAACCTTTCTCATTTTAGTGGCAAATCTTCATAATCTTCCATATATAATTTAGAAAAATAATACGTATGTCATACAATATTTGGAGCATATGGATATAAGAAATCACATTTTTGTCATGTAATTTACATATTTTTCATTTTTTTTTCATGTTATCGATTAAATATACAATCTTAATTAGCCCACTAACTTGTAATTTTTGTTTGATTTTAGTCCCTTTTCATTGTAGTACTGCTGACGTGCTTTTGGAAAATGATTACGTGTAATTCAAAATAACTGACGTGACGACAAACATTGCTGATATAACGAAAGACATTGCTAACGTGTGCGATACCAAGTCATCACTTCCAATAAAAAAAATGACTGAAATTACAGAAAAAAAATGCAAGTTAGTGGTTTAAGACCATGAATCGACCACTGAAAAGACAAAAAAAAATGTGTTAGTTATAAAAAAACAAAAATATAATCTCCCACATACATGTAATATAAATAATTTAATTTTAGCAAGTGGATTTTCATATACATGTATAGTTTATAGATGTTGATAATATTAATTTAATGGTTGTGTCATGAAGAAGCATTTGACCTAATAATTGGAGTACTTTTTTTTTTTATTTATTTAAACTTTAAGAACGCTTTTAATGGAGAACCTCTTGTCTTGCCTTCGACAAGTGTGTTGAAAAGGTATAAAATAGTGGCACAAGTGGGAAGCATTTCTTTCTCCAAATCAATACAAAATACCATGATAAATTGGTCGTATTTTGGTCCCATCTCTTGTCTGTGTTTTCAAGTGTATGTGTTTGTCGTTTGAGCAGGTAACATATAAAATTAATCGTAAGTTGATTTGTTATCTATTTTATTTAGATAAATTTGTAAATATGTTGAGGTGTATGTGGTTCATGCATGGAATTTGATTCCGCGGGATTGTACCGTCGGATGCGAATCTAACGTAGATCAGAGCTTGTGCAGTGTGGTTTACGTTTCCGTATAATGTCTTATGTGTTATGGTGTTTATATGGCTTAAGTAAGGAATGTTTTTAGAAGATATAGTCTTTTTTTTTTTTAGGTGCCATTTGTTTTATTAAATAATTGAACTAATTTTAATCAAGGGGGGCAGCATCGCAATAATGGTCGGCAAGTTGACAAGTGAAAAAGGGCGGTGGAGACTTCTTCCTAAAAAAATCACGGGACCCGAATTTACTCCACTTTGAATGGCGTTTGAGTAAAGCTTGACACCCCCTAATGCGTCAATCTCTCCTATTTTTTGGTTTTGTTCATATATGAACAAAAAACAAAACCGAAAAATAGAGGAAATAGACGCATCGCGTGTGTTAAGACACTTGTATTGAGTAGATAAATTATTCGCTTTTTTATTTTAGAAATGGAGTGCGAATAGAAAATTTATGTCCTGATCGCGATTATTCGTGTTCCGGTAAACTCCATAGCAATATTATCGAACGATTATGAGATAATATCTACTGATCATTACGCGAAACGTATAATGCTATATTCCATAACAATTATTGCTGCGTGTTATGAATTAATACTATACATGAATTGTTTATGAGAGTGAGATTCATGAATTAAGAATTATGTAATATTTAATACACAAAAACTTTTGTGAGTCGAATCTTCTATTTGGGTCGTCCATGAAAAAATAATATTTTTATATCAAAAATATTATTTATTATAAAAATATTATTTATTGTTTAAATATGAATACGACTGACTCGTCTCACAGATAAAGATGTGTGAGACAATCTTACAAGACAGCTATTAAAGAACAATGAGGCATGTGGTATTTATAACCATTTCATTAATTATATTTACCGACTTCATCCTTGATTACCTAACCTATTTATTTGTTTTGACCATCTTTCAAAATAGGTTACTCCTAGTCAAGCATGGAGCCAGTAATTGTAATTAATAACATAATTTATGTTACAATATTACAAGCATAATTTTTTTTCCAATATTAATATTAAATAATGTAATAATCATCTAATTTTTGACTTAATTTGAGCCCATGGCGCTTAAGATGTCCAAGTTACTATTTTTCCACAAACTAGATAGCATATGTTTGTTTAATGGCAATAATGACATAAATTCTTTACTATTTAATTATGCAAACTACTTTGGTAATTTAATAAGTGGAATTAAATACCCTCTTTTGTATAAATAAATAAAATTTAGAGAAGAATATTAATTACAACCTACTTTAAAGTCATTTTCCTCAACAAACCCCACTTTCTTTTCTCCACTAACTCATATATTCTATGTAATTTTTTTTATTTTTCTAAGTTAATTCCTTTTGTTTTTGAAATTCCATGTAAATAAATATTATATTGAATCCACACAAATCCCCATCAATTAAATTAAACATCATTTTATAAGACAAAATTGTAATTATACACAAAAATATGACTCCTTCCAGACCTATATAATTTATATATATAATCATATACTAACAGGTAGTAACAAATGTCATCTATGTAAAAGATAAGATGAATAGATAAATGTTGGACTGTTCACTAATATTTTTGAAATTATAAAATAGTTGAACATGCCAAAAATTTTTTGACGGTTAAATCTTGTTCGTTACATATGAATTAACCATAGAAAGTATACAAATGGGCACTTGAAAGAGTTTTCGGCGCACATATAAATTATAATATAATATTACAATTAACAAAATCTTCTTAATCTCTGTTATCTAAACATGAACGTCATCTCAACGATACACACATAAATAAACATAATTTATTAATAACATATCAAAATACTATATATATATAATTTTATAGAAATGATCATGAAACCATTGTTGAGATGACATATTATATGATGAATAAGTCTCTTGTGAGATGATCTCACGAATCTCGATATTCATAATAAAAAGTAATATTCTTAGCATAAAAAATAATATTTTTTTCATGGATGACCCAAATAAGAGATCCGTCTAACAAAATATGATCCGTGAGATCGTTTCACATAAATTTTTATATTATTAATAGATAAACGTCATATCATTGATGTTCACAGTAAATAATTACACCGAGTGTTTAACTTATCAGCTTTATATATATATATATACATATATATATGTATATATATGTATATATATATATATGTATGTATTTATAAAAGTATGTCAAAAAACTCCTCGAGCTTAGTTGAGCCAAATACTTCCCTTTCCTCGATATTATATATATACATACATATAGACACACAAAAGAACCATTATTCAATGATTCACTAAGCATTTAATATTTGCCTCCCAATAATTTTTTTTTTGTTTCCATAAAAACCCCCAAAATCTCTCATTTCTTCTGTATCAGAATCTGCGGCAGCAGAGGTGAGATTCCGAAGATGGGCGGAGATAAAGCTCTGAGCCTCGAAGAAATCAAGAATGAGACTGTTGATCTGGTAAATATTTCTTATCAAATTCTTTTTTGCTTACAAAAATCAACGTATTTCGAAGCATTTTTGTTTCAAGTCTGCACAATATTTTCACGCATTCTTCAGGAGCCGATGCTTCCATTTTTTCCTCTTCTTTTTTCATCAGTATACGAAGATCTGTTCCATGATTTTGCGGAAGAAAAATTTCATATGTATATATATACACACATACGTGTATCTATATCATAAACAAAGAGTCATTAAATTATAATGTTTTTTATGCATTATAATTTTTTTTTTAAAAAGAACGAAACTAAGAAGATGAAATATGATGATAATTGTATCTATATCACAAATATATTAAAATCTGTTTTTTTTTATGAAAATTTTGTTTTCAAATGAAAATAATTATTTATGAAGATTTGGTGGTTAATGATGCGGTAAGGTATGATATTGGCTCACCATCTTTTAGTAGTGTGTAAACTGAACAAGAAAAAAAATCCAACTTTTTTCGGAAGATTTTGGCCATACGCAATTAATTTCCTTTGGGAAATTTATAAAAAGCAAATCCTATCTTTTGATGTTTATTCCGAATTTTATAATATTTCAGAAAAACAAAATAATTATTTAATTATTTTTTTTAAAAAAATTAATTGAATATTGAAATTTGATGGGTCAATTTTGTTGTACTGGTTCCGTGGTACTTTTAGCTCTTCCGAATTTCTGTTTCCTAACTGTTTCCTCAATTTATGTCCACGCCACCTTGGTTCTTTTTAGTTTTCAACGTTCAGATCGAGATTTATAGAAGTCGTAGGTTAAAATAATACTTAAATAAATCATTTTTTTAATTAAAAAAGATGTGAATTTAACGTTTGAATCAATGTTAAAAAGTGCTTTTGTTTTAAATTTTAAATAAACTAGAAGTAAAGTATAAATTGAAAAGTCATAAATTTCGGTTTATAGAAAAGTATTGCTGTTTTTAAAACGATTTTTTGTAACGAAACATTACATTTTCTAAGAGAAGAGTTGTTTTTTAATTTAAAAAAACAAGTGCTTTTCACCCATGAAGTTTAAGAAAAGATAAAAATTTGTGTGAGACGTCTTACGGGTCGTATTTCGTGAGACATATATCTTATTTGAGTCATCCATGAATAATATTAATTTTTATGGTAAGAGTATTATTTTTGATTGTGAATATCAGTAGGATTGACCGATCTCACAGATAAAGATTCGTGAGACCGTCTCACAAAATACCTACTTGGAATGAACTCTTATTTGTCCATTTTTTAAATTATTTTTCTCTAGATTATACTTACTCATTTATATTGTAAAGATTTTTAATGGAATCATAATAATAATTATTATTTAATATAATAATCGAAATTATAACAAAAATATCTCAATTTTATTTAAATTTAAATGATCAGGTCATTCTTCGTCCAAAACCACCTATATTATAAAGCACCATAGACGTATGTTCAAAAAAAAAAAAAAAATAAAGCACCATAGACGTCGAGAAAAAATTTTCTAAAAAAATAATCTGTATTATTTTTAACATTATAAAAAAATAATATATGTGTACTGCTGTAAATTATTTTTTCCAAATAAATGAAACTTTTATATAAAAGTCTATAATTTTATTTTCTTTCAACGCACCTTGTGGGTACGATAACAAGTTAGGGTGCGACACTTTTTCTTTATTGGGGGTATTCGTCAACGCATTTGATGTACTAGCGGCGTGGGGGTGGGGTGGGTATTGGATCCCCACTTTGCCGCGTCGAGTTCACGTCGAATCTTCCTCGTGAAGCATGCAGAATTTAAGACATTTTGACTGGCTAGTAAATCTATTCGGGCCCGGTCTTCACAAAAAGTCAGCTTCCTCGTGAAGCATGCAGAGTATCCTGTGTCTTGTTTTATATAATGTTGGTGAAAGCTGAATAAATATGAATAAATACTAAATGTTTTAATGATCATGTAGATGTGTAGTATAGTTGTAAACATACGTAGTTGTTTGCATTCGGTGCGTGGCCGGAGAAATCAGTTTTTCGAAAGCGAAAACGAAAGATATCGATGAGCGAAACTTCTTATGATTTTGAATACATAGTTGAAAATCTCGTGTTCAACTTCATCTTTAAAATATGGAAAGAAACTTAATATTAACACGCTGTTCAGATAACAAGTTCATCACATAAGCTAGATAATTTGATGTATTAGAACAAATGTAGAATGGATTGTAACTGAAGAAGATATTACAAATGCACCTTTTGAACATTTAGTAACGTTCAACTTCGAAGACATTTGTGAGGATGGATGTGATGCTGCGTAGGAGAGGGAAGACCAAGATAATATGATCGATGAGATCGAGGTGGAAGCTGAACTTAATATGATATATAGTTGTTAACTATGGTATAAGCAACTTAGAAGTTATATATTTTTGTTTTTGAACAGAATATGATGCTGTCGAGTAATCATGTTTCCCAGTGATGATGAAGATATTAGAAGTTTATGAATAAAGAATTTACCATGATATTTTTATATGGCTGAACGATTTTAAACATGTCTTATGATGGTTTTAAGAACAACAAATATATGATCATGTGTGAACCATTAACTCTATGTTTCTGTTTTCCACCAAATAACAGGAAAAAGTTCCGATTGAGGAAGTTTTCGAGCAGTTGAAATGTACCCGTGAAGGGCTGAGTTCTGAAGAAGGAGCCACAAGGCTTCAAATTTTTGGACCTAACAAACTGGAAGAGAAGAAGGTATCTCTCTTTCAACAAGTTTTGTTTCCTTGAATATATTAACACTTGGGTTACATATAAATTTCATAATTTGTGTCCTGGTGATTCAGGAGAGCAAAATTCTCAAGTTCCTTGGTTTTATGTGGAATCCACTCTCATGGGTTATGGAAGCTGCAGCTATCATGGCGATTGCTCTCGCTAACGGAGGTGGCAAACCGCCGGATTGGCAAGACTTTGTTGGTATTGTTTGCTTGCTCGTTATCAACTCTACTATCAGTTTCATAGAAGAGAATAATGCCGGAAACGCCGCTGCGGCCCTTATGGCCGGTCTTGCTCCTAAAACTAAGGTATGATAGTTAAAAATAATAACGTCTCTTATCCAAGGAATGAAATTAGCCTATCGCTTGATTTTCATGGACGGAGTTGATTATGAGGATTTCGTTTTTGGTATCTCTGGAGTATCCTCACTTCTACTTCCAAATTATATATTTAGTTTTCAAATATATATAGGAGATTCATGCGAATACTCCTACGAGTAAGTCTGATAATATATCAAACCATGAAAAAACTTCATTGGCTTCTTGTTTTGGATGGATTATTGAAAATAGGTCCTCAGGGATGGTCAATGGAGCGAGCAGGAAGCTGCCATTCTGGTTCCTGGAGATATAGTAAGTATCAAATTGGGAGACATTGTCCCTGCCGATGCTCGTTTGCTTGAAGGTGATCCATTAAAGATTGACCAATCCGCCCTCACTGGAGAATCCCTTCCAGTAACCAAGAATCCTTACGATGAAGTTTTCTCGGGTTCCACTTGTAAACAAGGTGAAATCGAAGCTGTAGTCATCGCCACTGGTGTCCACACCTTCTTCGGGAAAGCAGCTCATCTTGTGGACAGCACGAACCAAGTGGGACACTTCCAGAAAGTTCTCACAGCAATCGGTAACTTCTGCATTTGCTCGATAGCCATTGGTATGCTGGCCGAAATAATCGTGATGTACCCGATTCAGCACAGGCCATATAGGAAGGGTATTGACAATCTCCTCGTTCTCTTGATTGGAGGCATTCCGATCGCTATGCCCACCGTCTTGTCTGTGACGATGGCTATTGGATCCCACAGGCTATCACAGCAAGGAGCCATCACAAAGAGAATGACTGCCATTGAGGAAATGGCAGGAATGGACGTCTTGTGCAGTGACAAAACTGGAACTTTGACTCTTAACAAGTTGACTGTCGATAAAAGTTTGATTGAGGTCTTTGCAAAAGGTGTGGATCCCGATCTTGTTCTGCTTCTTGCTGCTAGGGCTTCGAGAACTGAAAATCAAGATGCTATTGATGCTGCCATTGTTGGCACGCTCGCTGATCCAAAAGAGGTACACATTTTTTATAAAGATTAGGTGTTCAAAATTGCGGACTGATAAAATAGAACATGTTTATGACTTTCAGGCTAGAGCTGGCATCAAGGAGTTGCATTTCTTCCCCTTCAACCCTGTGGATAAGAGGACGGCTTTGACTTATATTGATTCAGACGGGAATTGGCATCGTGCCAGCAAGGGAGCTCCTGAACAGGTACACTTTTCTTTTTCTTTTTTTAATTCAATATCGTGGCCTGCTGCCACTGTGGAGTCCATGGGTCCACACAAGCATGACAATGCATAAAAAGGCTCCGCTCACAAATACTTCGTATTTGTCCACAGTCTTTGTAAAATTTAATCCAAGTTGCTAGAATAATCTGATATAGGACATTGGGGGTATTTACACTTGCAGTTTACCAGATCATACTAATTATCCTTTTTCTTTGTTTTTCCCGTTTTTCTTGAATCAGATTTTGACTCTGTGCAATTGCAAGGAAGACTTGAAGAAAAAGGTTCACAGCGTAATTGATAAATTTGCTGAGCGTGGGCTACGGTCCTTGGCTGTTGCCAGACAGGTTTGTTTTAAAACTGCTTGCACGAATGTCGACATTACCATATTTAACAGTGTGTTTATCATGTTATATTTGCAGGAAGTTCCAGAAAAGAAAAAGGAGAGCCATGGTGCTCCATGGCAATTTGTTGGGCTCCTATCTCTTTTTGATCCACCGAGACACGATAGCGCAGAAACCATCCGCAGGGCACTAAATCTTGGTGTAAATGTCAAAATGATTACTGGTAAGTTAATGATTCATCACCAAGGATAGCTGCCATATTGAAGCCACAGTTTTTTTCTTCTAAATATATCCCTCAATCGTTAATGTTTCTCTGATATAGGTGATCAACTTGCCATTGCTAAGGAGACTGGACGTAGGCTCGGGATGGGAGTAAACATGTATCCATCAGCTTCTTTACTCGGGCAACACAAGGATGAGTCTATTGCTGGCCTTCCTGTAGAAGAATTGATTGAGAAGGCCGATGGTTTTGCTGGGGTCTTTCCAGGTTGGTGATTTTTCACATTTCTTGATTTTTGAAGTTGTATTTGACTCTAATAATTTCTTCTATTTTCAACTCTAAGAAATGGAAATTTGCTGCATTTTTTTGTCCATTACAGAGCACAAATATGAAATAGTAAAGAAGTTGCAGGAAAGTAAGCACATTGTTGGAATGACAGGAGATGGTGTCAACGACGCCCCTGCTCTAAAGAAGGCAGACATTGGGATTGCCGTTGCTGATGCTACTGATGCTGCAAGAGGTGCTTCCGACATCGTGCTGACAGAACCTGGGCTTAGTGTCATCATTAGTGCAGTGTTGACGAGCAGAGCTATTTTCCAAAGAATGAAGAATTACACAGTTAGTTTCGATCATTTTCCTTCTATTTTGATCTATGCATTGGTATGCAAAAAATTGTTGAATTTTGAGATAATAAAACTTCAGCAAACAGAGAATGTTATACAGTGCAAGATTTATGTGGTTTTACCATAATCACTGACATCTACGACACAATGTTAAAAGACTAAAACTCCATTAATCACTCTTAATTTGGAAAATTATAATTCCCCATTATATAGATGTAGGTATATTAGAATGAACGTGAAGGATATCTTTTACTCAATCATAAAACAATCGCGTCGAAGATAATCTTTAGATAGGTGATAAGTCTAATGCAAACTAAAGTGTCATTCATCTCTGTTTTGCAGATATATGCAGTCTCAATCACCATCCGTATCGTGGTAAGTTGATTGTACAGCATTTGACGATCTATACTACTTTTGATATGTTCGGTCCTCATATCATTCAATTCTTGTTTGCAGTTTGGTTTCATGCTTATTGCCTTGATTTGGGAATTCGATTTCTCTCCCTTCATGGTTTTGATCATTGCCATCCTTAATGATGGTAACTTGTTAGATTATGTATTCCAATTTCTCCAAAGTCATCCATTTTTTCACTTTTTTCTCCCCAAAAAAACTTGGGAATATAAATTAATAAATCTTGTTTACTTAGGTACAATTATGACCATCTCAAAAGATAGGGTGAAGCCATCTCCGTTGCCCGATAGCTGGAAATTGAAGGAGATTTTCGCCACTGGCATAGTACTTGGAGGTTACCTTGCATTGATGACTGTTATATTCTTCTGGCTGATGCATAAGACCGACTTCTTCCCTGTAATGAACCAATCCGGCCTTAATTTAGTACTTTTTTTGTGGTTTTTGCATCCACTAGTAAAACAATTTTTTCGTGCTATTCAGGACAAATTTGGAGTTAAAAATATTCGAGACAGTGAGTATGAAATGATGGCCGCTCTATACTTACAAGTTAGTATTGTTAGCCAAGCCCTCATTTTCGTGACCAGGTCACGCAGTTGGTCATTTGTTGAACGCCCTGGACTTCTGTTATTGACTGCTTTCGTCATTGCACAATTGGTAACATTTACCTATCCTAGACTTTAACTTAGAAAACATGTCTTGTTAAAATGGTCTGAATTTTAACCCTTGGAAAACCGATTTGTTTGCATAGGTTGCTACTCTCGTAGCTGTGTATGCCAACTGGGAGTTTGCCAGAATCAAAGGATGTGGTTGGGGATGGGCTGGTGTAATCTGGCTTTACAGTATCGTTTTCTATGTGCCGCTCGACTTGATGAAGTTTGCTATCCGTTACATCTTAAGTGGAAAGGCTTGGCAGAACTTGTATGACAACAAGGTACATATATATGTCAACAATTTCTGTAGAACATGACTAAAACCTTTCTCCAAAATGCTGTTATTTGGCTTTTTAACAGTTAAAAGATGTAGGTTACACTTCTATCACCATCCATACAATCTTAATATTTTTAGTTTTTCTTCTTTGAAATAGATCGCTTTCTCAACCAAGAAAGATTATGGAAAAGAGGAGAGGGAAGCTCAATGGGCTCTTGCTCAAAGAACTTTACACGGCCTCCAAACACAGGAAGCAACAAATATTTTCAATGAGAAGAGCAGCTACAGGGAACTGTCCGAAATTGCAGAACAAGCCAAGAGGAGAGCTGAGATAGCTAGGTACATAGATATTGATCTGGTCTTGCTTAATTCTTTCAAGCAAACATTGCACATGTAACGAAAACATGACCTGCTTTTTCGCATTTGCAACAGGCTAAGGGAGTTGCATACACTTAAGGGACATGTTGAATCAGTCGTGAAGCTTAAAGGGCTCGACATTGAGACCATCCAGCAGCATTACACCGTTTGAACAAGAAGCCAAAATGAGTTTCACATTAGCATCGGATACAGATCGAACTCAATATTCTGATTTAGAGTAAAACAAAATGATTAACTCTGCCTCACTAGATAAAACTTTCTTAGAGGAGAGATGATGTACTATCTATTTTGTTTTCTGCTGCATATTGAAAGGGCTGGCAGAAATGGATTTCTGTCTGATCTTTGGCCCTTTTATGAGTACAATACAATTGACATCAATGATCAACCTGTAATATTGTTATTTTTTGCTAAATTTTTGCCGCTGATCTTCCTAGTACACTTGGTTTCTTGTATCATCACCAGAAAGGAAAAATATGTTGGAAAATGTAAGTTCTAGATGACGACAAACTTAACATATAGTGAGTTTTGTGTTGAACCTTTTTCAAATGGGACAAATACGTCTGATTTCTTTAAAACATGGGATTGTAAAAGCCCATTAATTTAACATAGCGGATTTGCTGTTTTTCGATATCTAACAAAGATGGTAATAGACCAATTTGTCTGATATTTAAATATGACGTAACAAAAGGAGCATTTTCTTGGGCCTCTATTGCATTAAATTCTGAATAATTCTGTGTTAGAAAGTATAATTTATTGAGAGAACAACTTATGAAAGCTATTTAATGTCTTGAAACTGACTGAAAGCTATTCATTCCTGTATATGAATTACGATAAGAGAAAATATTAATGCTTCCAATTATCCTGTGTTTAAGACGCATTGAACTGCAACTTTCCTGTTATTTCTTCCGTGGGGAGAAAAAAGACAGTAGTAGAAAATTTAGCTTCAAATCTCTATAAATGTTGTGTTATTTACCTTTTGCAATAAAATTTATCACCTATTTATTTGCTTATTTCACACTTTCAAATATAATCAAGAACATATATGTTTTGCAATTATACTTTAAGTAATTGATCGGTCAAGTTCTATAATTTCTTGAATGATTTATTTGCCTCCTATATCATTCCTTTACGGATATAAATCCTCTAACATAGTCATTTAGAAGAAAAAAATATATTAACACCTTGAGCTCTACAATTCTTCATTGTAAGAACATATAAATTGGCAAACACATACACTTGAATTTTTTTACTCCAAAATGTTTCAATATTGCAGTAACATCAGCTCTAGCTCGACAAGTGAAAACGAAGTGCAAGTTGAAGTTGATGACGAAGATTATGATCCATGGAAAGACCTAATGTCATTGATACTTTAACAAAGTCGACAAATAGATGAAGTTCATCTAAAGAAAGCGTGAAGCCGGGAATTCGAGGCTCTTTAATGATTATTTCTCCACAAACTTAGCTATCCAGATCAAAAATTTTGGAGACAATTTCGCAAGTTTTTTTTGGCAGGAACTTTTCAGGTTGAGTGTAACGAAATTGTGCTTCAGCTCAGCCTATCAACCTCAATCCGACGGACAAACTGAGATTGTAAACCGCACACTGAAAATGTACATGCGCCCCTTCACATGGAATCATCCACATAAATGGTTTGAGTGGCTTGCATGGACTGAATTTTGCAATAACACTAGTTTTCACACTACTCTCAAGGCAACCCTTTTTGAAGTAGTTTCTGGTCGCAAGCCCTTAGTCTCTTGTCCTACATCCCAAGCCAAGCATTGTGCAGGCCAGTCATGCGCTGCAGCAACGTGATAAGCTCCTACACCAACTCCGTGATCGCCTTTTACAAGCACGCAATGTCATGAAATTGAATTATGATGCCAAACATCGAGAAGTCAACTTTGAGATAGGGGACGAGGTTCTCCTAAAGCTTCTGGTATACCGCAAGCAGAGCATTGCATCTCGTAGCAATACCAAACTATCTCTTCGCTACTTTGGGCAGTTTAAAGTGTTGGAAAAGGTGGGGGAGGGCTTGAGGACAACCACGATGACAGATGTCATGGACCCAAACACTTCAATCCAGCCCATCATGCGAACGAGTCAAGATGCAATCTCACCTCACCACAGGAACCTCGACTGGTCATGCAAGCTCCCACTTCATTATTTCGCGGCATGTTAATTTTGATGACATCTGTTTCATGATTTCTTTATGCGAAGGTGAGGTGCTGGTGACAAACTAGTTACCAGTCGTCACTTGTGCCATTGGTTGATCAAAGAAAACTACCATTAAAAAGTCAAGTTTCATTTTTGCAGAATTCTCATTTCCATGGTTTTCTAACCTCTATCTGTTCATCATGATTTGTGATCCAGGAATTTTAATGGACGCGAGTCTCGATCCTGTGGGTGAATCTACTACAGCTTGGGGATCGTAGATACGGGTACTCATACCAAACACCCTCTGTTCTAGTTCAAGACTACTTTTTTCGTCTTGTCCTAAAGTATTGGCTTGGTTTTGGTTTTGTCTTTTGTTTTTCCACCTGAATGAAAGGAATAAGGATGCTTTGATGAACTTGTTGGATGATTTACACTGGTTCTCCGTGGAGCACTTGGCAATGCAAACATTGTGAAATCAATATGCATGACTTAAATACACATTTTTCACCGATGTCAATGTGAACTGTCGTTACATCAGCTCGAATCAAAATAAAACATCGAAAATCTTGACATCATATGTATAAGTTTTGAACAAATATACGAGGGTTCATAGCGAAATTGCGATCAAGATCATTAATTCTTACTGTCGGGATAATTTGTAACATTCATTGGTTAGTTATTCTCGGTGTATGTTTTCCTATACTTGCTTATGATTATAAATTTTTTCAGTGTTAAATTTTATCAAATTTATAATATATATATACATACAAACACAGCCTAAATGGTGTCGCGTCAGAATCTTAAAGAGCAATTTTTTATGAGAAAATTTCAAGAATCTTTATCTGTGAAATGAGTCAATAATATCGATATTTACAATAAAAAATAATACTCTTAATATAAAAAATAATATTTTTTCATACATAACTCATTCAACTTCTCGTCAAACACTATCCTCAGGCGAGTTTTTGTCGATCTTAAATCACCCTTGCGACTGATTTCATGCGTTCAAAGAGGGAAAAATCGGTTATTACCGGTGAGAGTCTTCGTAGCTTTCAACCATAAGAAATTTACAAGGGAGGCGTTTGTATTGGATTTATACATATTTTCTTTTTTATCTTTTTCGTTGATCCAAATGATGCAATTGAGGTGATTCTTCGTATCCCCAATCAACCATAGAAATTTCTACGATCCAATAATCATCGTCCCCCTTTTTGATTCATATGGCTGAGGACAAAGCTAATACAGAAGTCAAACATCCTCAGGCACATCCACCGGTGAGCTCCATCACTTTCTTCGTATTTTCCAGCCAGAAGACGCAATTTATTCTTCTACGATTGTCCCAAATCTTTATTTTTTAGGTCTTACAATAATATTTTAGAATACCCATCTGAATTCTATTTCATGCATGCGCGTCGCCCGCTCAGATTCTTGATGGAGTTAAGGATATCTGTTCTGTTAAGATCAAATTTTGTAGCCTGCATGAGTTCGTTCAGGCAGGATTAAGCGTTTTCTGGTGAATTTTGTAAACAAGAAGGGGATTAGGAATGGTGGTTTGATTGTTTATAGTTATTTCAAGATTTTGATTTTTAGCTAATTAAATTAATATTCTCGCACTTCTGAGGTCCGATTGTTTTTTCTTTTAATTATGCAGATTGTTAGTTTAATTGAAAAGTATGTTTCAAATTTGTAGTTTGTGGAGGTAGAATGCAGGAGTTCAGGAAAGGTTCTACGTTTTTCTTCCGGCACTGAAGCTGGATTTGCGGTGGATTTGATAAATAAGAGGCTACTTAAGGACAATGACAGTGATAATTTTGAGAATATTACACTTGTTTCGCACATTGAGGCAGTGAAAGAAGGGGAAGAAGAGCCTGTTAGCTTTGGCCCCAATTCAGTGCTCGCTAAGTACGGCCCTGATTGGAAGTTGCAGACTGTGGTTCATTCATATGGTGATTCTCTTTCATGTTATATTCTATCTTGCTTTTGGTTGGGGATGACCTATAAATTCATCGGAGGCAACTTAGTTTATTTGTGGCAAAGTCGCATTTTTTATATAAGTATTGATGAAATTTTGAATTTTGGGGAACATCCCTTATTGTCCCATTGATCTACCCCTGGATTTTGTTAAATGACCCCAAATTGTGATCATCAGAGGTAGGTGAGTTGCCCATCTCAAGGCTACTTATATATTTTTCTTTACTCTGTTTTTTTAATAGGTGATAAAGGGGTACACATTGAACCAACTCGAGTTCGGAAAGTATCTGCTAAGGTACAAGTTTTGGTGTGAAATCTTTGAATTTTGAGTTTTGACTAAATGACTTTCATATAAAACAAGATTAATGCAGAGGAGATTGTGAAAGGAAAAGCCTGGAGAAGGCATGTTCTATGGTGTGTGGTTTCCTATGTCTGATATTTTTTTGAATATATTATCGTTGGGATGAGGTTGCTTAAAAATAAGATGTCAGAAAGCTGGTGGCTTTTGATTGACCCTTGTCATGTGAGAAATCATGAGAAATTGTTGAAGCAGTATGGGATTGACTGTGTTTGCATGAAGAAGTTGATTCGGAAAAAGCCAGTGGGTTAGGCCTTTAATCTTATAGAGTGTTCAATAAGATGAATTAAGAAGTTAGAAAATAAGGTTGTTAAAGTTTGGGCTTACCTTTTCAAATAAAAAAATTAGATCTTACTATTATTCTTAACCTAAAATGCTTGTGCTTTTTTTTCCATAAAAAAAAAGGAATCAAAAAGTTTAGCTTTATAAACAATTTATAACAAGTCTTGCTGTACCCAAACTCGCCCATTGTAAGTTGTAACCTTTTTTCCAGCCTCAAACCATGTCGAATAGAAATATATACTCATTTTCATAAGATGCCATTAAAAAACAAAAGCTTGCGTAAAATAAGCATCGTTTAGAGGAAATTCTTGATTCTTTTGTTGATTTGTTGAGGCGTCCTGTTTTTTTAACAATAACTTTTCATTTCATATTGTGAACTCACGATTTGCATTTAGCTGTCCTGTCCAAGATATAGGTACTTACATAACTTCCACTTTTACACAAATTCCTTGACAAAACATTTAAATTCGAGCCTTTAGGCAGTTGATACTTATGGTTTTCTCAACATAAGATGATTTAGGTGGTGGGGAAATCACTGGAGATCTTTCTTGTGTTTACCTCGATAAGGTTGCATCAAAGAAATTTCTTGCTTGTCATTGTTGTACGAGTAGCATTTTGAAGACATTAATGCATGATGCAAATGGAAGACTGTAATATTTGCGATTTGTTTGTTTCTACTTTCTAGAGTGATACTGGTATACTGTAGTTACTGAGAGATCATCAATCACAATCATATATTCCCCCACTGTTAGTCGCATAATATTACAGTTTGAGGTAGAAAAGAGAGAGAAGTGAATGCATAATTTTTTGTATGTTAGTTGCATAGTTTTCTAAATAGAAATTATTGAGCTTCGTGACTATCAGTACTTACAAAGGCTACCTAATGCATTGGTACCGGAGCAGGGTCTTGCTGATTCACATTCTGCAAGGTCTAAACCACAATCACCGATCAGTTTCATGTACGTTGGAAAGATATTACTTACTTTTGTTCTGCTCTTCATGCTTGGAGCTGTTTTTACAATGGTTCTTGAAAATCTTCCAAGATTCATCTTGTATATCAATTCATCTGTATGATTCTGATGTGCTAGACCGCAATCCTCGGCTTTATGTTTTTTGAGACTGTTTCTTATATATAAAGAGTAGCCAGTATCGTATGCAAGTTCTTCCTTTGGTTGTCTCAATCCAAGATCCTATATTTTTTTACCTCGAAAATAATCCAGTTGGTGATTTATTTTTACATCAAACTCGATTCTATGTGTAATGCCCAAGAAATTTGAATCTGGAAGTTAACTTGAGGATTATCGATACATATATTGAACATGGTACGGCGATCTTGAGCTGGGAGTGTGCTGGATGAACGGATGAACACCACTCCAAGCATCTTGCCGTGGTCACCATAATGTACGGTATGAGCTTATTAGATGAACGGATTAGCATAATAGCATCCCGTCCAGACCACAAGGATGAGCACAACAAACTCAATCTACTTGTTCAATCAATGGCCAAATTCATCACATATCTATCATCTTGAATAACTGTGGTAAGGTGTACACTTTGGAATACGATTATTAGTGGAAATAAGATTAGTTGTTGGGTGGATCTCGTTCACATATAAATATAATTAGCGTTCGTCCGATATGATCTTTTCAACTCATGTGTCTCATTTTCACTGGCATGTTGAGATACTAACCACAATGTACAAGCTCAACTGCAGGAGCGTCGAATCCCTGACAACAATGCACAAGCTTTCACTCGGCTTACAACTATATGGAATCTTACACGTAATGATCCCTGCAGAATTGAAAAACAAGTTATATCGTGTTGCATTGATGTATTGAGTCGCGAGGGCTGATAACATAAGATTGTATTTCAAATCAACCAGTGAAAATTGACATGTTGAGTCATGAGGGTTAATGACGCAGGATTGTTACTCAAAAATTTCAACCCGACTATTGGAAATTATCAAAGATTAATTCAACTTGTATGAGAAGCGTTCGATGCATCTGCACGTACATCAATACTAATGAATCACAGCAACATAACATCAAACCGAGATTCAGCCATCGGCTGGAGTGAGCCCAAGTGCCCAAGAGAGGGAACAAATTTACGTACAGGTACTGATTGGGTTTCTTGGACTTGCAGTCATGCATTTTCTTATGCAGATTTGGTGTCCATGGAATGGATTCTTAGAACGGGTGCCAATTTCTTGAACACGAAATAATGTTTTTTTCTGAGAAGAACCTTCTCTGTGTCCGTTTTTCCCACCGTCAATATTAGATAACAGAGCTTGCTAATGATAGTTCGTGAATCTCAGTCAGCATCCACTCCTCCCCTGTTTGACCTCCAAGGACTATAGCTCTTGTCCCTCCAACAACGCATGTACCGTGTCCCCACACAAATCTTGGAGGTCGCCCAGGTACGTTTAAAACTCTCCAGTTTGGCTTCTCTTCAGTTGGATCAAGTAGATAGAGCTGAGATGCAGAATGTAAACCTGCCACAGAGCCACCGAAGACGAGGATTCTACCACCAGGAAGACTCACGGCCACATGATCAAGCCGAGGAGGAGGAGCTATGCCTCCTGGATTACTAGTACCAGGCATTCCACTGCCCGTGACAGATCTCCAACAGGGCACATCCTCGCTAAGATCCATGGTGAACACATCACTTGATCGGAACCGTAGAGGACCACTTTTGGCAAGACCTCCAAACATCAAGATTTTCCTACCACCAGTAAACAGATAAAGTGTGACCCAAACGTGAAGGTGGAGTCCATGCTACTGGTATCTCTCGCCACACGGGTTTCTCCATTGAAAGATCGAGCAAGAAAGTGTCGCTCAAAAGAACTCCGGAATCAGCACAACCACCAGAGACTACCACCAGCTTTGTCCCATCGAGGGTGCAGGAGCTATGCCAAGATCTAGGAAGTGGTGGAGCTAAGCCGGAGATTTCACGCCAAGTAGGGTGTTTGGCATCCAAATCCAACACAAAGACATCATTGAGCAAGCCTTGTCTACCACAGCCCCCAAATAGAACGAGATGAGAACCATTCACACAAGAAAGAGTGACCCCATCTTGCAGGCGGTGGAGAACTCACTTTGACGTATTTCCATTCGGGATTGCTGGAGTTCAGATCTAATACAAAGGTATCATTTGTGGGCTGCATGTTGACACCTTCTCCACCAAAAAGAACAACACGATTCCCAACAGCACATGCACTGAAGTTGCAACGGGAGGGTTCAACGGCACCTCCAACAGTTAGTTTTCTCCATGCTGCTGCTTCAAGAGTGGTAAGTTCCCTTGCCAATCTTCCCCAACCTAATCTTTTAGCACCAGGCACAGCCTCTAATACTCGAGTTGTTTCACTACCCCATGCATTTTGACAGACCATTCGCCACAGGTCTTCATTCTTCGTTAGCTCATAAAGTCGCCGACAAACTGAGGAGATAGATGTAATATCTCTTGGACTAAGTCGTGAAAGGATGTTCATAGAAAGTACTTCATCGCTTAAGTGCATCATCCCACAAATCCCACGGCTAATATTCCGACTCCCATCTAATACCTCTTCGCAAGAAGAAACATTAAATCTAAACCTTGCAGATGCCCTCGCAGATTCCAAGAGTGAAGATCCAGGTAGTGGACCCAAATCAAGGGTTGCTTCTGCAAAGACCAGTATGCCAATTATATGTGTTATTGTTTCATTATCACCATATATTGGGGTCATATGCAACCTATTCATCATTGGGGATCCATCTTTTCTAAAATTCAATAGTTCTCCTTGAAACTCAATCCCTCTCTCAATGCATCTTCTCATGTCAGCAACTACCGAGGAGTTCACAAGAGGATGCCTTTGCTTAGCAAATGGGCCTCTGCATTGCAAGAAGCGGCTACAGAAATTTCGACAAAGTTGAGACATGAGTGTCATACATATCAACCAGGACCAAATATCTCTTGGTAGCTTCAACAATCACAGTATCATTCATGCTGAAGTTAGGAAAATACTTGGCACTCATATGACAAATAAAAGAGAGACAATGAATTGAATATTGATCTCAACTTATCAACTTAGTATAAAAGTTACTGCACATTACATCCATAATTTAATAATAAATCAATAACTGGCACATGATATTATAGCTGAATCCTTGACCCTGATATTAGGCAAAAATTGAGTGCAGTGGCTCAATTAGACAGCAAAGAAACTGCAATCTTGCAATGAATAAAAATTTTACTGAAAGAAAATTCTAAATTGGCATTCGTTCCCCAACTTCTATCCTGTTTTTATCTAGAAGCACACTGCACACTGGATCAGAAACATCCAAGGCCTTTATCCTGTTGTTTACTAAGGAAAATGTGTATCTGATAACAGAAAGAAAAAAGATTTACCAATTACGTCCAAGAACTTCCTCAGCACGATATCCCGTCACCATCTCGAACACGGAATTGACATAAATAATGGGATTATCCGGCTCCAACGCGTCGACAACAATAAACCCACAAGGCGCAGGCTGCAAAAGAGAGTGTACACAGAACGGCGACTGGTCTCCACCACTCTTCCTCAACAAAAACCCCAACCCAGCTCCAATTCCCTCCTCTTCATCACCTTCAGCGCTCAGATCAGACTCCAAATCACTATCCCTCTCCATCAAGATTCTGTACACAGCCCGTTTCAACCCATACGAAGAAATAGCGGGTTTTTAAGGTTAGGCAGCGATTAGGGACAATAGCAAATTCGTGTTGGACAAGTTAAGCTTGGGGTTAGCCAAAAAGAGAGGATCAATCGCGGAATTTGCATGTGATAATGTTCCAAGAAAAATAATACAGTTCGGCGAAGCATGAAAAATCTGTTGGTTGGTGAGTGAGTGATGCTATGAAGATAATGAATGCTACAGCAGATATTTATATCCTTTGCTTTCTTGTCTCCGCTTTTACGTATGGCGGATTGTGAAAACAATAATCACTTCTACCATTGTCTTCAAATTATTCATTGGCACTAACTATTTCCAGTGTTTTTTAATTATTCAAAATTATTCGTGTTAATTAAGTTGACTTCCTTCGATTCTACACGTTCAATCACATTAAAAAAAAGTGAGAGTCCACATAATTTAATTAATTATACATATCGAAACTATCTAATAAATAACTCAATAAGACGATCTGATTAATTATGGGTTTTCAAAGTATTAATTAAATTGAAATTGTCCACTTTATGTGTAAAAAATCAGTCTATTTAAGTCTTCTATGATGAGTCGAAGACTACTAAGGTTACATAAAGTTACAGTCATCGAGGCACATAGAATATATACGGTACACATATTCTAGATCTCTCATTCTCTCATCTAAGTCAAGAATAAAGTGATCGATTCTCTGTTGTCTTGGAAGATCAATAGCTCAACGCTACATCGATCAATAGATTCTGGTACACGTTTACTGTTATTTATATTTTTTGATAATTCGACATTAATTTTTGACATCTTGTGATATATGAATTTAATCAGTTAATTTATAAATTTAACCTGTCGTTGTTTACAGACAACAACAGTTTAGATTCATTCATCCATCTTCTCAAGCCAAATATCCCTCATTGAACATGGTTTGCATCCGTAAGCATATTTTAGAGAGAGACGCTCAATCTCTATTAATCTATTAGTTTTTACTTTTTTTTTTCTTTTTTTTTTTGTGAGCTACATTCAACGAAGGAGAATAAGTGCTTTTTTAAAGAGAGTGCTTTTTTAAAGAGTTCCGTGGAATTAAAAAGTCTGATGTATATAATTTAAATTTTTATAATTCTATAAAAAAATTTAATAGTAGTGAAAAAAATTTTGTTGAGTGATATTCAACCTTCAATTTTAAAAATTCTATAAAAATTTCGAGATATTCTAAATATTAATAGACTTTTAATTACTACATAAAATAAATTGAAATACAAACATTAAAACATTAAGTACAATTATAATATGTCAAAAATTATCTTGACTTCAACCTATGATTTGGATGGACATCTTAGATCAATTTTCTCTCTATTTTCCCTCCCCTTTCGAATCACAATTTTTATATGAAATTTTGGAATCAAGTTTGGAGTTTAGAAAAGGTGAATAAATTTTTTTTTAAAAAAATTGAAATATTTTGACTTGAGATGATTTTCAAACCGGACTTAACTATTGTTAATTATAAATGTATTTTTCTCGACTGGACATATGTAGTTGGACCACTTAAAAGTATTTTACAAAGTGCGAAATTGTGCTGTTAGATCTAGATGATGAAATGATCAAATGACTAGGCTTTTAACAAAGTTAACCGCATAAAAGTAAAATGCGGTAAAGAAAGTAACACAAGAGATTTTATGGAAGTTCGAACGTTAAAACTTTTTATGTTTCGTTTTGTTACACCTAGGAAGAAATTAACTAGAAAACTTTGATTTTACAGCGATTTATACAAACTCACTTTGATTTAGGACTTATCCTTTGATAAATTGAAATTCCTAGTTCTACTTAAACAATAATACAACAATTTTAAGTAAATAAATCCTCATATTCAAATAACTCTCGACGGAGATTTTAAAGACGATTTGAGAAGTTGTGAGAAAACCTTATTTGATCCTTAATGATCTATAATGAACTTGAACGTGGGAGCTTGCGAGCGGTTGAAGAATTGTTCAAATAAGTGTGCTTGAAAATCTTGAGAAAATTGAGAGTTTGTAGACTTGTAATTTGTTTGGACAACCTCAAATGAATGAATATACTCTCAATTGATAGTTTATCTTGATTCTAACATTCAAATTGTTTTCAAACTTCGGCTTTTTTATGATGAAAAGCAATTTTATCTTCGTTATTTCTTGAATCATAGTACGATGCATTTAATGATTTGTTGACGTCTTGCCAAAAAATAGTGGCAGATAACTTTGTAAAGTTGATCTCACGAGATAGAAGACTACAACAACTTTATGTCTCATTGGTAGACATTCAGATTTATTAATTATCATGTTTGTGAGATCTCATGATCTGATTAACGTTAATTATGTAGATTATGAGTAGAAAATCAACTCATAAGTAATTGGAAATGGATTTGAAATAGTCTATTAAAATGGAAATAAACTCAAGTTGAAAATATTTCATATTTCTTTGAAAATTAATGTATTTAATTTTAATGGAAAATTTGTAAATAAATTTAAAAATATTGTATTATATTTTGATGGCAAATGTGTAAATTTGATGACAATTTTGTAAATAAATTGAAATATAATTGTTTTAATTTAAGAGCAGAATAGTAATTAGTGAAATGTTTACTAATGTCCATGTGTCAAAACAATGGCAAATGTTAATGGAATTTCAGGTGAATTCACGTGGATGTGGATTAGTATTTGTATTATAATAAAAATAATAGAAATAATAATAATAAGAATAATGAGCAAGAGAGAATCGAGAATCAGAAACAGAAGTAAGAACCGAATTCTATCATCTGCATTTACCTCAAAACGTTTTCCAAACTTAAAACAAATTATATATTCGGAATCCTTGTATGATAGCGTACTTTTGAGTTAAGTTTCTTCTAGTTTCAGCACCTTTATTTATTGAAGTGCTGGAATAACATGTATTTGAAGTCAAGATCCATATATGTAGTAAAATAACCGACAAAAAAATTAAGTTTTGAAGTCGAAATTAATTATGTTTTGATTTCGATTTGATATGAATTTTCAAAGTTTCAAAAGATATTTGAAACTTATATTGTTGAATTTGAATGAAATTATTGATTGAAATGAATGTGTTATTGATGTAGATAGAGTTTCTATACCGAAATCTACAAACTACTTCGATTGGAAACAAAGAATTGATGTATGTTGCGATCGATTAACATACGACATGTATCTGTATCATATGTATATGTTTTATTGAATTGACTGAGAATATGTGTCTGTATGCCTTATTTGTTGAGCTGATGTGGCATACATGATATACACGTTGAGCTATGATCCTTGGATACCTATTATGATTGAGTTTGCTTCTGGGTTTCTGAACATAATGTTATGTTTGGTATTATATGGTCATTAAAACATAGTCATTAGTGACCCCGCTGATTGATTGAGATTTGAGATTTGATAGCGCTTTGTCGACGTTATCATACGAGTTTCCCTGATTGAGGTCGGTGTGTCCGCTCGAGCATTGATTTGATACCGATTCGTTTGATTCTGACATGTGCTCAGTAGATGGGCATTTGACCTGATACCTCCACGACATACATGCATTGCATATCATATATCATTGTTTAGATACTTGTGGTATTTATTGTGGTTGTTTCAGACTGAGTTTTGCTCACCTCAGAGGGGGCTGTTGTTGTCTTTGTATGTAGACAATGACAGGTACTTCAGGATATCAAGAGACCGGAAAGGGTGTTTCTGGAGAGAGTCACAGTTTGAGCTGAGGTTTTATGTTTTTCCCAGTGTATATATGTATCTATATACCGGGGCATGTCCCGAGGATATGAGTTGTTTGTATGTGGTTGATTTTGATTATGTGTGACCATATTTTATGATATGAGATGAAATATTATTTTTAGTATTCAAACAAGCTATTTTGGGCTCATTGTAAAGAAAATTTTAATTCGTTCTCCGCTGTAATTAATTAATCTTAATCAAATTGCATTGTAATAATGATTAGGAGTTAAGAGTCCCACAATATTTTTCATCTATGATTGCTCTATGATTGGTCAGTAACTGATAGGTAAGATACTTTTAGACTTTGTGATGTTTGACTCAAATATCAAATGCACTGAAACATGCAGTGTCCGGTTGAACCGGATAAAGTCCGGTTGTATTACTTAAACGGTCCGGTCCATATCTTTATTTAATTTAATAACTTACAATCTTGAAATTTCGTTAGGTCTAAAATCGTAGTCATGAGTTTTTTAAATTATATTATTATATTGCACATATAAAAATCATAAAATTTTATTGGCCCATGAATTGAAAAAAATTAATAATATTTTTTAATAAATAAAACTTAATTTTTTGATTAAATTCTTGAATATAAATTGTTTTTCAATTCTTTATAAAGAACTTCAGATACACAAGGATATATGTATGTCTGTGTAGTGTATTAATTTTTTTAGTAGCTTATATGAATCAACAATAACATGAGAAAATTAGGAAGGCATGTGACCAAAATCCTTAGATAATATAATATAATTAGTAATATAAGGGGGAAAACATTAATTAGTCATTTAAATCTGCTAGCTCAAATTAAATAGACATTTGCAAGCTTAAGTTAAATTAAATATTAGATAAATTAAATTTATATGGTCAAAAAATGAATTAAAACTTTTCTATAAAATTTTAATTAAGAAAATTCAAATTGGTTCAATCGCAATATTAATTAGCCAAACCAAAAATATTCAAATTTATGATCGTGAAAAAAATAATATTTTAAGTTAGAAATAAATATAAATCTTGCTATATGAATTCAAATATAATTTTATATTGAAATTAATAATTACATATGTCGTCTAAATTTAATGCAAAAATTAGCAATAAATTATTCTTGTAAGCAAAGTTTTTAATGTTATTCTTGTAACTACTATTCCACCCAATATAAAATTAATAGGCTTTTAAACCTTTGTGTTTTCAAAAATCATACATGATACTCTATGGATGGGCCCATTACCTCTGACTATCATTAGTCCAAATGAAAGACATGCCCATCACGTACCCAGGTACCCTCCTATAAATATCAGGTTTGATTGTTCAATTCATTCCGTTCACTATATTATTTTTCAGCAGCACACTTAGATGCTCTCCCTTTATATCCTAAGTCTCTGACTTGAGCGTCGAAGGGACTACGCCGATACACTCTCTTGGCCCCCTTCTAACGGTCTTATTCGTGATTTCAGGCCCAATGCAATTTTGAAACTTGCGTATGGACAATGACACTTACTGGAAGCGGATTCTAAATTTTTCGTGAGTATTAATACATATTTACTTACCATGTTCTTAAAACTTAAGCATATTTACTCCGTTTGTAAGAGATTTTATGTCTGATTTTGAAAAACCTGCTTTTTAAATACAATTCGTTTTTTTTTAAAATTAAAAAATTTGCCCAATAATTCCATCTATGACGTGCAAAAAGGAGATGTCGTAAATATAGCAACGCAATGGTATTAATTAATTAATTAATTCCTGCAGTTGTGTGTCAGGTTATTTAGAGAAGGTTTCAATGCAGAAAAAAGACTCAATGAAAGTATTTTTCCAATTTCTCTAAGAGTTGAAATTATGTTGCTTCATTTCCCTTTCATACCCAATACATTCATTTCGAGTGTAATCAATGTTACGATGGATGGACATATAATATATATATATATATATATATATATATATAATAGGTCTCTTATGATACGATCTCACGAATCTTTATTCGTGCGACGGGTCAACCCTACTGATATTCACAATAAAAAGTAATACTCTTAACATAAAAAATATTATTTTTTCATGGATGACCCAAATAAGAGATCCGTCTCACCAAATACGACTCGTGAGACCGTCTCACACAAGTTTTTCTCATACACACACATATATATATATATAAAATAATAATAATAATAATATGAATTTTTATCTGTGAGGCATATCAAATCTATATATATTTACAATAAAATTAATATTTTTATGAGTAACTCAAATAAAAAAATCATCTCACAAAACTCACTTGTAAGATCATTGCACCAAAATTTTTGTGATATAATATATGGTTGCATCAGAACTCCCACTGTTTATGGTAGTTGCTTATTAACTCTCCCAACCTTTTCCCCATTGTGTGTTATGGAATCATTAGATTTAGATACATTAAATACTTTAATATTTTATTGGGTCGTCACCACACGGTTGTATGGTTTGAAGTTGAGATATAATCAAACTAAATTAAACCAAATTTTTGAATATTTGAGTTTGATTCGTCGAAAGATAAAAAGAAAAAATCTTCAACTGTAACATAGACTAGCTAGTCCATTTTTTCACTTAAACCGCATGTGCTATACGCGTATAATCCCAAAATATTAATGTAGAACTAATTATATATTACAAAATCTGTGTGCTTTTATACCATGTAACCATTAGACAGCCACAGGCGGAGCCATGTGTTGTATCGCCTGAATGATTTTTTTTTTTCGATATTTTTTATACATAAAATTTTGTCTTATTTTTCGATAGCCCGAGGCTCTATTTGTCAATATTAGTTCAACTATTGTTTAAAAAATTCTAGCCCAGATGAAAATAAAAACCTGGTTCCGCCACTGAACTTAGCCCTGCGTAATCTACTCTGAACCGTACTAACTTTTGCATGGCCCGTCGTACCGACATCGGTTCCTAAACAGTCTTTAATACACGAATTTCTTATTACAAAACACATTATATTTAAATATATATGTCACCACCCAATCTTTTTCATATATATATATATATATTTTTATATTATATAATCAACGACTCATTGCTGAATGATGCTGTTGGCATGAACCTTCTCCAACATGAGGGTACTAATTTTGCTTTTACTTGCTCTTCTTATTCATCACCAAATCATGACAGCAAACTTAAGCTCGAAAGCTGCGGCAAGAGAATCGATCATCCTTCTTTCTCCGAAGATGCATAAGTTTTCCGATGAACCGGAGACCGAGATATCATCATCAAGATCAGCGATGCTGCATTTTTCCAGGTATTATTCGTCTAAGGTTACAGATGAAGATAAGCGTCTTGTTCCAACCGGATCAAATCCCTTGCATAACAGGTAAGGGAAGTTGGCCTGAAAGTTAATTTATTTATTAGACTAAAAACATGGCATGTAATTTATTTTTTTTTATAACTTCTTTATTCTATATTTTCATTTACTTTTAGTTGTAAATCATGTCCACTCTTTTCTGCTAATCTCTGAATCCATCCAAGATGTAATATATTATTTAAAGCTAATAGTACTTTAAACCTGCTAAATTAGCTAACTTTTGGTGTGCTATTAAAGTTTATATATATATATATAATTTTAAAAATATTATTTAATGAATCAACTTCATGTTCTATGTTTATCTTTCTTGTCATTTCAATTTTAAAAATTAAATTTTTTTATTGTAAATTCAAAAAATTCATTCTCTCATATTTTCACAGTTCGTGTGACATAAACCCACGATCCGGTATTATATATAAATAGTGGTGGAGCCAATAATATGGTTCTGTCCGGGATAGAATTTTAAACTCTAAAATATTTTAATATTTTAAATTGATTTACCCGAACTAATATCATGTTAATCCAAAATTATACAAAATTTACATATATATATTTTTAAAAAAAATTGGGCTAGCCCGAGTATTTATACTTGTGATTCCACCAGTGTATATAAAAGGAGAAAGTGTGCATAGTTATAAGATAATGTAAGATGATATTCCCTCTTTTTTCCAAAGTTTTAAATTTAATTTAGTCAAATTTTCCATATCATGGATTCAATTATCTTGGATATTGTTATGATATATATAGGTTAGTCAAATAAAAGCTTTGATCGAATTTTTCTCTTGGAAAAGGACAAAACAAAATGTCGATTTTTTTTAGAATATTGTTGTTGAATAATGTAGGATAAAACGTTTGTATCTTTACTAAAAATTATAGCTGATAAAATGATACGACTCAAATCTTTTACATTGTACGACCATTGGATTATGACGTTTCGATTGTTATATGTCATGATTATCTCAACTCAACTAAAACAAAAAATTGTTATTATATTGGTGGGCAGTAGTTATAGTTCGGATTCGTTATTGATGAGGGTGTTGATGGGACAATATACCAAATTGGCATTGAATTTGCCCATTCGCCATAGAGAGGCATACATCAGACAAAAGAAAATGAAAAAAGGTGAGATTTATTTAAGTCTGCGTGTCCGTATTGCAGCCAATAAGTCATTTTCAATCCCTATCTACCGAAAAATAGTTTCAATAAAAATTGGATTTAAAATTATTTATTATACTGTCTCATAATATTAAACCCGATTACATATATTTGAGCTTTAAATACATATGAATGATAGGATGTGAGCTTTTACTATATATTATGTTTGTGTTGCATATTTTTAATACTGCAAGTATACGGTGTCAAGTTTTAGTACTGATATGAGTACAAATATCGATTCCACGATAAATAATTATTTAAAATTGTATATTAAGTACCATAATTGACATAATTCAACTTTATTTAGAAACATCAAGGAGATAGTTTATAATCAATTCAAAGATAATAACGAATCATGTAGTTCTTAGCACGCATTTGAAATTCAGTGAGTAGATCAATCTAGAGATATGATTTGGTCCGGTCTCCCCTATGTAGAATTAAAATTGACTAACATATTATTAAATTGCATCATGTTTACTAACCAAGAACTCGCAATTTTCCTATTCTTTTTTTCAAGTGATAAATAGAACTGTATTATCTATTACTGATTTTAATATATCTATTCAAAATCACGTAACACATAATATATGCAAACAAGGTTCCTTTTATGGATTCACCAGATTTATAAGTCTTTTGCATGTTATAAACATCTGACGATGTGATTTTCCTTTTCTTAATTTCAATCATCTCTCTGAGTGTTAGATCTTAATTATTTGATCAATCAAATTATGGTCAGTAATCCAAAAGCGTTAAAGACAAGAAATCACAAATAAACACGATGAATTAATTCAATGAAAATTCAAAACGTCAATAACATAGGTTCGACCACGACTACGTCAATCTCTAGAAAATAAAATTAGTTCATACTCGAATCTAAATCAATACAAAACTTGTTTGTAATCATTAAAAACGTAAAAGTAAGGAACCGAATTAGAAACGTGTTGACAAGAGATGAAAGTGCGTCTCCGTATCCGGACTCAGCGTCTTCTATCTCCGTTCTTTGCGCTCCGTCCTCCGTTTGCTCTCACTTTTTTTCTCTCCTATTTTCTGTTATGTCGGCTATGTCAGAATTAATTCTTTTTCTTCCTTATAAAGCCCACGATGAAACCTAAAGAATTTGGCCTTCACGTCGCGCGCATATGTGCGCCCTAAACTC
Organism: Primulina tabacum; assembly: GCF_025594145.1. NCBI lineage: Eukaryota > Viridiplantae > Streptophyta > Magnoliopsida > Lamiales > Gesneriaceae > Primulina > Primulina tabacum. The sequence continues at coordinate 6,012,350 of NC_134559.1, read as the reverse complement.
GCACATATGCGCGGGTCCTTTTGTGTTGGGCTTCTTCTCGCGCGCATATGCGCGGGGTTCTCTATTGTGTGCATCTGAAATCCCTTCTCGCGCGCATATGCGATCTCACAATTGGCGCATATGCGCGAGGCTCTCTGGTTTTCTTTGTGTGTTGCCTATTTCTTGCGCGCATATGCGCGGGTCTTTCTGCTTCTCGCTCACAATTTTCTTTAAGGCCATTTTCATTCATTTTCACGCCCAAGTAGTAGCCTTACCTAGATTCCTGAAATAACACCAAAAATAACAAAAACGCATAATTGCGCTCAAGAAAACTAACAATCTATATGCATTATAAGGATAATTTAAGTGCACAATTTGCACTTTATCAGTTTGTATGAAAGATTTTGATGATAATACAATCTAAATATTAACATCATGGTCCTCACATCTCACCAACAATATACACTCTTCCATGTTGCTCATATCAGGTTTACGGGTCGATCCGTTCAATAAAAATAATATTTTTGACATAAGTTGTAATATTTTATCATGAGTTGAGTCGGGTAGCAGATTTATCTCACAAAATTGATATGTAAGATAATTTCATAGGAGTTTTTGTGATTTGATTATTATTAATGGTTTAATATGAGATCCTGGAAATTTCATTTAATAGTTTTATCCTATATGAGTTTATAAAACTTATATGTCTTTTATACATATAATTATATATTTTTCGACATAAATAAATTACAAACAAGTATGCCATTTCAATCTTTTAGTCTGAGAATTTTAGTCCTCTTCACCCTTTTTCTCCTCAAACTCCTTGTCAATCACTAGTTTACATAAACATGTAATTTATTTAGTGACATATGCATATATAGTTAATTGCAATATTATTCAATATTTTGAGATATAATATAGTTTATTTTGTGATAGAGACATGTCATTGGATTTGTAGAGTTTTTGGTTTCGCAGGATCTAAGTCGATTATTCGTTTTTCTTTCTCCATATTCCCCATATTTTCAAACGCAAGGCGATTTGCTATTAAACGTGTTCAAGAACTCTTGTAAGATCGTCTCTTGAGTAAATTTTGTAAGATGAATATATGATCCGACTCAACTTATGAAAATATTACATTTTATGTCAATGTATTATTATTCATAATAAATATGAATAAAGTTGACTTACCTCATCAATATAAACACGCGTAATTTAGAGAAAATTTTGGCTCGATGTAACATTTTGTGATTACATTACGATTTTATTTGTTGTTCAAATTGTTCCAATAGTATTTTAAAAAAACAAAAACAAAACAAATGTTCCAATAGTAATTTTCTAAAAAAAATTGGGATAGTGAAAACCAACTATAGAAAATTTGATAAAGTGATATTAGAATTTATTTGGTCGAGTCAATAGTTAAGTACTATTTGTCCTTAATAAAATTTTGCCGCGATACGCTGATTGTGGTTCATTCATGGCAATTCTTCTCTCAAATTACAACGATAATTATTTCGCGATAATTATTTTCTGATTAATGACAATACAAATCTCAAAATTTACCATCGACAAATATTTTTATTCCTTTCGATCTGTTCAACATTAAAATTCTATTGATTTATTTTGTACGTCCTCTAATATCCTAAGCTAATAAACTCAGCAAACGTTGTATTATATTTGACAGACTAATGATCAGTGGCGGAGCCACATGGATAGACACCCTAATTTCTTTTTTTAAAAAAATTATATGTAAATTTTATATAATTTTAGATTAATATGATATTAGTTCGGATAGATCAATTTAAAATATTAAAAGAATCTAGAGTTTAAAATTTTAGTCCAGGTAAAACCATATTTCTGGGTCCGTCACTGCTAATGATCGAATGATCACTAAGGAAACTATCGTAGTCATCCGCATTTATTTATCGTAAATATAATGTACAATATATATAGATAAATTTTTGATATTACTATCGTGTGTGTAATGATCCGTGTGTGTAATGATCCGATTTAATTATTCAATTCATTATTGAAGCCCAAATTAATTATAAAGACTCAAGCCCGCCGTACACTCCAAAAAAATCTATAAATAAGGGATGATTCTCATTATTCAAAGGGCTTATGATTTTATGCTTAAAATTTTTATCATTTGTTGAACTTTTTAGCTATCAAATAACATCTTTAAATTGTTTTCTGACTTGAGCGTCGGATTGTCTACGTCGGAGAAACTCAGGCGTCTCTGATGTTTGTTTGTGACGCAGATGATAACCCACAAAGATTTCTCTCCCTCAGCTACTTGAACTCGTTTACGAGCTACATGAACCCGTTTACGAGCTAGCTAGAATACCCTTCTATGATTACATAGATCCGTTTACGAACCTAAAGAGTAATCCGGATAATCACAATTTTTTGCTATATCAATATATATAATTTTGACAAAGATGGCAAAATCGAAAAAACAGAAAGAAAAACACTATGAATGAAATGGTAAGAAAATTCTTCGAAAGAAAATAACATAAAACTGATGTTCGTTTGTCCAATTTAACATAAACTTTCAATGAATATCAGCCTGTTTATGTTAGATTTTTTTTTTTTTTGGGAAGCAATGTTTGATTTATTAAAATATAATAGTCCGGCTTTGTAATTAACATTTTTAAGTCTATATATATATATATATTTCATTTTTAAATCGTACGGCTGAATTTTCAATCCATACTAATCCAAATGGCAAAAAAAAATTCATAGGTTTTGTATCCACCATAACATATATGATACAAAATTGATAGGACGTAATCGTGATTTAATGTGTCGTCGAGCCAAATTTAACTTCGATAATCGATAATTAAAGAATTTAATTAGTCGTTCCAAATATTTGCAATCGTTTTTAATTATTATTATTCTCCACGTTATGTTGATCGTTTATTTAGAATACAACTTATTCTTAATTAGTTTCCTTTCTTGACTATTTAGCTCAATTATAATGTCTGTATTAATGCATACGTCAATCATGTCTTGGCGATGGATTTAATTTTCTATGATATACCTGAAATATTATTTTCCATTTGATATAGTTAAATCCAACATATCAGTAATATCACCATTAATTGTTGAGTTGTCTGATGTCATATCAGTAATTGTACTAAAATAACCCGAAATTAAAAGTTATTGTACCAAATCTAAACTTTGACAACGGCAAAAACCCAAAGTTAAAAAAGTTAATTGACAAAAAAAATCATTTTCCTGGAGCTTTAGTTAGATTCTGAGTCCGTGTATTTTTTATATTATATTCAAGTTTATCTTGGGTAATCTGGCGTTGTAAAACTTTGTTTAATCACCATGTTGACAAATGACAGCTTGGCCAAAGCATATTAAATCACCTGGCACTTGACTAATCTGCACAAAAGAATTCAGTCAATATATATATCTATTATATCGGTAAATATACCACTTTAATTGTGAATTTATCTTGGCACCCTTATTAATTATGAATTTATGTCATTTAATACCATTTATCATGTCGATTGGAAAATGTAGGCCTTATGAATACCTTTCATATCAGTTAGAAGTCGTGGAGGAGGTAGGCCATGATATCTGCAGTGGTCATTAAATGTTTGTGTCGGTTTTATAATTTTCCCGTTACTCACAATAACATGTTTAAATGTTTTGTTTTCTTGTGACAAAAATACAGAAAATCTATCGGCATTGAAGCTGCAAAAGGGCTGCGTTTTCTGCATGAAGAGTGTCGAGGTTCTCTTCTCATTCATCGGGATGTGAGGCCAAGTAATATATTGCTCAACCAGGATTTTGTTCCCTTGGTAAATCTTTGTGGTTTTTGCCTTCTTTTAGGAGTTTTCATGCCTGCACTTGGTAGAATAGTAGAACCACGTTGCTCAATAATTGAACCATTCGAAGAAGTCTCTAATGAAAGATAAATACGAGTTCAATATCTTTTAGTATCTTCTTCAGATGTTCTCTTAGGAACCTCTTGGTTCATGGAATGGGATGATAAGGATCTATGATATAGGGATAATAAATTGATAGATCATTGATATGAATTACATATTTTCTAATGTTATGTTGGTGGACATTGCTCAATAGGTGCCTTTCAAGAATGGCTTGTTTTCCCGTATGATAACATTTTTTTATCTCGGTATATAGTTTATTTGTGAGCCAGGGTCATTGATCACGCTTTGTAATGCGCGGTCGGCGTACCTCTGCAATTTCCGCATATGTTGCAAGGTATGTGTAATTATTTTTTTCATCTATGGGTGTCGACTTCGATTATATGGTGTTATCAGTGAGTTTATGATTGCAGCAGCTGTGCTGTTGTTGGGTCTGGTGATGCACATGGCGATCGGGCCATCTCTATCTCCGTTGGTGAGTTAACTTGTTTATTTTTACCCTTACCATCTTTTTTAGAGTTCATTTATTCCGGTTATGCTTTTGTGAGAAGTATTCTAATTATTAGTTGGATCGAAAAAGAATTTGTTTTTTTTTGGATTAAACAGTAAGTTTGTTATGAAAAATTGAAAATAAGAATTTTTTTTTTTTTTGGCAAAAAATTACATTGTGGATCGGTTGAGCTTTCAAAAAAATTTGGTGTTTTTTTTGGATTACACAATAAGTTTGTTATAAAAAATTGAAAATACGAATTCTATTTTTTTGCAAAAATTTACATTGTGGATCAGTTGAGCTTTCAAAAAAATTTGGTGCTTTTAAAGAAAAGTATAATTAATGTCATATATATGATTAGCTATATACTAATAGTATAAATTGTGTCTTAATTTTTAATCAATTAAATATTGGACGTAGTACTTTGAACACTAAACTTTTGAGGGACAAAAATGTCTACAATCAAATTGTTGATATTAAGATTAACTTGCTAACTACTTCTAATTGTAATGGTGAAATATAAATTTTCTTTTAAAATTTTAAAGTTATTAGGGAACAAACTATTACTTTTGAAAATTATATATACATACTCAGATACTTGCATGAGACTTACATTCATAACAACTAAATTTAAAATTATATATTCCTTATCCGAAACATATGTCTATCTTACAATTTCCTGCATATTATATTAAATTTGAAAAATCGGTTCTACTTAGTCTAATTTTATATATGTAAAGTAAAAAATTTAAATAAATATTAAAATAAAACAACCCACAAATTAAAAAATCGTTTTGTCAATACATTTTAGTTACGTTATTAATATTTTAGTTACGTTATTAATAACCCACAAATTAAAACAACCCACAAATTAAAAAATCGTTTTGTCTATACGCCACATTCAAAAAAAATAAATTTTGTATTGGTTAAATTTTTTATGTTCCTTATCATAAGAGAATTTTGAATGCTCATATTATTTAACTTATGAATGAGATAAGTTGACAATTGCACGTATATGAAACCTTTGAAAAATAGTATGTTTAATTTTAAAGTTAACGGATGTTGTCATATAAATGCTTATAATAATATAATATATTATTTTTTAAGTAAAATAAAATAATAAATTACGTGTATATTTTTTTAACTTATTTATATCATCATCATTGTATTTATGTTTTAATTCAATATAAGCATAATATTATGATTATCTGCATACTTTAAAGCTCGTGCCGACTTAGATCAAGATTTAAACTTAGCAGTGACGTGATGATTATTTCTCATCATGTGTAGTTTAAAGAAAAAATACGGGGTGAAAATACACTAAACGTAAATATTAGAAATACAAACAATTTAGTTATAAATTACATGGACCAACCGTTTTGTCCACAACATTAATAGTTTCATGTTATCATGTAAGAAGAAATAATGGTGTAGCTAGCTTTTAATTAAATATTTATGGTGTCAGGTGTTGCTTCCGATGCCTTGTTGCGGGTGGCTTGCTTACCTGTCTGTGAGTAATTTGTTGTGCAGGCTTTTCTTTAAAGATCATTTATCTTTTCTGGTCTCCATTTCTAATGTCAATATATTCGTTTCATTTTATCTTTTTTTATTTCAGTCACAGAGTTGCAATTAATTATGTTAATACACTATCTGCAATTCCGACATGTCAATTTTGTGGGGCATTCAGATTTCCACATGAACCCCCTACATTCTGCTGTGACCGTGGCAAAATTCGTCTTGTGTCACCTATTGCACCAGTGGATTTGGTTAATCTTTTCGTCGATCCTTCTTCTCCGATGGCTGTATCATTCCGTCGTAAAATTCGCTTGTGTAATAGTATATTTTCATTTACATCATTCGGTATACGGATTGACAAAAGTCTAGCATCTCTTAATCATGCGGTGTACACCTTCCGTGCTGCTGGACAAGTGTTTCATGCATTGCCTCCACTTGTGCCTCAAGAGGGAAGACCTAAGTATTTTCAGCTTTATTTCTGGGATAATGACAATGAGTTACATAATATAATGTCTGCAGTAAATGAGGATGATGTTGATGAGGCCACTATGATATTATTGATGCATATTATGAAACATAATCCTTATGCAGAGCTCCTTCGAAGAATAAATGAATGTGCTTCTATCCGAGATATCCGACTGCACATAAGCAAGAACGTTCCTGTTGATCAAAGGTGTTATAATTGTCCTTCAGCTGATCAGGTTGCGGCGATTTGGGTTGAGGGCAATGATAACACTAATATTCCTTACGATAGAGATATAGTTGTGCGGTCGAATGATGGTGAGACCCATCAAATCAGACCCTATTTTGGTTGTTACGATCCACTACAGTATCCTCTTTTTTTTCCCTTATGGTGATTGTGGCTGGCAACAACATATTCTAAAATTTTCAGGAGACTTGCACAGTACATTTATGGGGGCAGCTGTGTTGCCATCTGAAGGTTTTTCTTCATTTGATCAAATTGTTGCACGCGAAAGTCATATTAAGGTTTAGTTTTATGTAATTATGTTTTTCCCAAAATGAGTGTCATGTACATCGTTTTAATGTATGTTTGTTATTATTTTTCATTTTTTGCAGTCGTTCGTGGGAAAAATGATAGGATGGTATCATGTCGGGAATATTATTGTTATAGGCTTCAAATTCGAGAAAATTTATCTTCACTATTGTTGTATGGTGGCCGGTTATTGCAACAGTTTGTTGTCGACATGTATATTAAGCTGGAAACTACTAGACTTGATTACTACAGGCGGAATCAAGCAGAAATTAGATCAGAACTATATCAAGGCATTGTTGATAGTGTGGTAAATGGAGAAACACGTGGTCGGGAGGTTGGTCATCGTGTGGTACTTCCTTCTTCTTTCATTGGGGGCCCAAGGGATATGCGTAAGCGGTATCTTGATGCAATGGCGTTAGTAAGGTATTTCGGAAAACCTGATTTATTCATTACAATGACTTGTAACCCTGAATGGCCAGAGATTAAGAATAACTTGTTTTGTGGTCAAACTTCGAATGATCGACCTGATTTGGTTTCACGTGTATTTCGTGCAAAGTTGGTTGATCTGAAAGATCAAATAATTAAGAAAAAGATCTTTGGTTCTGTTGCAGCATATGTTTATGTAATCGAATTCCAAAAGAGAGGTCTTCCGCACTGCCATTTTCTTGTTATATTGGACTCTGGGTGTAAAATTTCTTCACCGGATATATATGATAGATATGTTTCTGCAGAACTTCCCAACGAGTATTCCTTCCCATGCTTATTCGACTTGGTTTCACGTCATATGATGCATGGTCCCTGTGGAAGTTTGAATAGGAGGTGTCCTTGCATGGTTAATGGACGATGCAAACATCACTATCCTCGAGCTCACTCAAATCAGACAATACAAGGACATGATGGATACCCAATATATCGAAGAAGAGACAATGGCCTTTTCGTTGAGGTAAGAGGTTGCCCACTAAATTCCCAATGGGTTGTCCCTTATAATCCCTACTTGTTGTATCGTTATGATTGTCATATCAATGTTGAAGTTTGCTCAGGCCTTACAGCAGTGAAATATCTATACAAGTACATCTATAAAGGGCATGACAAGATATCTGTCCATGTCTCTCCTTCTGGCTCGGATACGTATATTGACGAAATCAAGATATTTCAGGATGCTCGATGGGTTTCTGCTCCCGAGGCAATGTGGAGAATTTTTGAGTTCAGTTTAAATGATGTTTCCCCTCCAGTTATTAATTTGCCTTTGCATCTACCCAATCAACAATGTGTTACGTTTTGGAACAATCAAAACTTGAGAAATGTGTTGGATTCTGAACATGTGCAGAAAACTATGCTAACTGAGTATTTTTGGACTTGTTATGCAGACATTGATGCAAGGCAGTACTTGTATTCAGAGTTCCCTCGTTATTTTGTTTGGGATAGTAGGAAGAGAGCATGGAATAGAAGAAAGCAAAAGAAGGTAATTGGTAGGGTAAATGCTGCTAACCCAGTAGAGGGTGAGAGATATTATTTACGTCTTTTGTTGCTTCACGTTCGAGGCCCTACATCTTTTGATGATTTATTAACTGTTGGCACAAGACTTTGTTGCACGTTCAAAGAATCGGCCCAGGTCAGAGGGCTACTAGAATGCGACGAGAGTAGTTTCCAATGTCTTAATGAAGCAGTTGATTTCCACATGCCTTATGCTTTGCGTAGATTATTTGCAACAATACTTGTGCACTGCCAACCAGCTGATGTCCGTAACTTATGGGACACTTTTTATCGATCTTTGTCTGAAGATTTTGTAAAGGATAGCCTCGTAGATGAAGTTGAGATAATGTCTGAGACACTCCGATCTGTGAGTAATTTTTTAGAAAGCATGGGAAAAAATGCAGATATGTATGATTTGCCGAAATTTCCAGCGATATCTAGACAACGGGCTTTGGTCGAATGCAAAGAAATATTGGATGAAAAGTCTGTTCCAATACCTTCAAGTGACCTGCTTGCTCACCAATCTCTTAATCATGCTCAAGTGATAGCTTACGGCATGATCATGGATTGTGTTGATCGAAACTCTGGTGGAGTATTTTTTGTTAATGGACCTGGGGGAACTGGCAAGACGTACTTGTACCGTGCTGTACTTGCAACAGTTCGCTCACGAGGAATGATTGCCCTTGCCACTGCTACATCTGGTGTCGCAGCTTCCATTCTACCAGGCGGTCGAACAGCGCATTCGCGCTTTAAGATCCCAATTGAGCTACATGAAAATAGTTACTGTTCTATCTCGAAACAAAGTGGGCTCGCTGATCTGCTACGTTTGACTAGGCTTATTGTTTGGGATGAAGCTCCGATGTGTAGACGTTACGCAATCGAAGCTGTTGATCGAACTTTGCAAGACCTTGTTGTCAACAAAGAACCGTTTGGTGGAAAAATAGTATTATTAGGAGGAGATTTTATGCAAGTTCTTCCTGTTATTCCTAAAGCAACAATTGAAGAAACTATCGATGGAAGCTTTATTCGATCGCATTTGTTTCCGTGTATGAAAATCATTCTTCTACATGAAAACATGCGTGCAAAAAATGATCATGATTTTTGCGATTTTTTGCTCAAAGTGGGTACAGGGGTGGAGCCTGTCGATGGAAATGGGAATATCAAAATCCCATCACATATGATAACTAAAGTGTGTGAAGGAAGTTTTGAGATGTCAGAAAATAAATTGATTGAAAATGTGTACCAAGGGTCATACGATAATGATAACCATCTTTCATCAACTTACATGACCGAAAGAGCAATTCTATCGACGAAAAATACCTATGTCGATGCGTTGAATGAAAAAATTATATCGTTGTTTCCAGGAGAAGCCATACATTTCCTTAGCTTTGATGAAGCAATCGATGACACGCATAATTCATATCCAGAGGAGTTCTTGAATGGTCTAACGCCTAATGGTTTACCTCCTCACCGACTCGTCCTTAAAAAACATTGTCCTATAATGTTACTCAGAAATTTAGATCCATCTGATGGCATGTGCAATGGTATGCCGAGCATTTTCTGGTAATGTCATCCATGCAGAGATTTCGGTTGGACAACATGCTGGAAAAATGGTTTTGATACCTCGGATACCTCTATCTCCAGCAGAAAACGAAGGGTACTCATTCCAATTCAAACGGAAGCAATTTCCGATTCGCTTATGTTTTGCTATGACAATAAACAAAGCACAAGGTCAAACAATTCCAGTTGTTGGAGTTTATTTACCAGAACCTGTTTTCTCACATGGACAACTTTATGTTGCTCTAGCTAGAGGTATCTCGATGAAGAATACTCATGTGCTAATCAAACCAGACATTGCCACTGGTAGTGATGAATCACGAACAAAAAATGTTGTTTACAAAGATCTGCTTGAGACTGTTTTTTTGTATAGAGGTCGTTAACTAATTATGTTTTTACCTCTTTGTTGACTTCTTGTTAATATTTGAGCATGTTTCTTTTTTTTTCATTTTTTTCCCTTTGTGTCGATAAATTGTTATATCGTTTAAGTCTGACTTCTTACTCCAATGTTGTTGGAAAATTATACAGACACTAATAAATATCAATTCAATAGTAATAGATACTTAAAAATCATTGTACAAACAATATATTCAAAGTTAACAATATACATTTGAACACGATATAAATTTTGTTTTTTTTTAAAAAAAAAAAACGTATCAAAGTGAACATATTTATTCTTTGTTTTCTAAAACTTGTTACACCTCATAATTTATGGAACCTCAATGTCCTAAAAGAAAATCTCTATAAACTAAATTCTCTAACGAATTTATTTAAAAAAAAACAAACAAATTTACATATTTTATCAAATTAGTATGTATAGTCCAATATGTTTTTTCCATACAATATATTTGAATTATACCCCCATTGAATAGTTGATGTGTTAAATTTTATATCGATGCATGTTTTTATTTATAAATTTGTTAATTCAAATTCGTTGTCATTATGTTTGTTTCCAAATACCATATTATAATATCGAGTTCAATTTTAAACTTTGTGTATAATATTAAAATTTTATTTAAAAAATTTATTTACGGTTTTAGAAAAATGTCATCAAATTTATCAACCGTTATTTTATAAGTTGTTGCTATAATTAGAAATAGTTATGTATAAAACATTGTTGCTAGCTTTAATGGCATTTTAATGATAATTCGTAGCAACAATTAACAATTGTTTTCAAATGAATCCGTCATTGCACACTAACAACAGTTTCTGTAAACCATTGAAACCTTTTGCACCAGCCTTGTTAGTCTGGCATGCTCCAAATAACTACTTTACCGCCCAATTGCTTACCCAGTTTTTTCGACAATAAAAAACATATGCTTATCCATTTTTTCGACAATAAAAAAACGAGCTAATTAAATTGTTGTTTATTTTAACAACGATTTACAAACAAAATGTTGGACAAGTAAAAGACAAATACACCATTAAAAAATATCATCGCTAAAATATCACCTATTTTAATCTTATGAAGATTCCTCGACGATTTAAAACATCGTTAAAAATCAGTTTTTCTTGCAGTGGAATTATTAAAAATATCGTTAAACTATAAGTTTTACACATTGATGCAAAATTACGAAAAATTTTATTTACTTTAACCAATAAAATTTTCATTACTATATACGTATGTTTTAAACAAATAATTTTAGTTATTTTGGAAATTCCAATTGCTTTGTTTATATTTAACTTTTCCCATTATAGATGTACGATAAATAAATCTATAATATAACATAAGATTTCAATATTTTAAGCTGGATTTTCTATATATGCTTTTTATTTCATCTGAAAACTTATCTTTGACTAAATGTTTAACAAAAAAACGATTTTGAAATTCTGAAATATAATATTTTTTTAATAAAAAATGTACAAACAAATAAAGTTTCTATTTCATACCACACACACATCTTTTATATGAAAAAACAAATAATCTAAATTATAGATGAATATATTAAATTCATATATTATAATAAAATTACAAATAATAATACTATAATTTTTTTCCCTAGAAATATAATACAATTTTAATGAGCCATGAATATATTAAAAAATTTGAGCTCAACTCGCTTATAAACACAACAAATTCAAAGATTCAAGAATTTGGCTCGGCTAAGCTCGATTGCTTGCCTACTTGTATGTGGCTTTATTTATCTATTTCTTCCTCCTCTTTTAAAATATATATTTTATCACTAAAATGTCTGTTAGTAGGCTCATGTGTAAACTATTACAAAAAATTGATAGTTTTGATATTTGCTTTATATATTTCACACTTTTACTTATAACAGATATAAAAAATCTATTAAGTTTATTTATTATAAATAATTTACAAATTTAAAAAGAGTACAATATTTTTATTCTAAATATATTTTACAATTTTTAAATATTAGATGACAATTTATATTATGATTATATATATTATCATTTATATTTCTTAATCTCATTTAGGCTTGTCAACAACTAAAACAAACTCGTGAGCCATGAATATATTTTAAAACAAAAAATGAGCTCGTCTTGATTATAAATACATCCAACTCATATACTCGATAATCCATTTCGGCTCAGCTCACCTCGATTACTTGCCTACTTGTATGTGCCTTTATTTATTAATTTTTATTATCTTTTTTAATACTTATATTTTATCCTTCAATGGTTCATTCGTAGTCTAATTAATCATCTGTTAGATTTTATATATATATCTTATTTATATATTTTAAACTTTTATTTATAACAGTTATAAATTAATTTACAAAATTTATTTATTAGACTAAAATTATGCATTTAACTAAGAATACTATTTTCCCTACATTTAATTCAAATTTTAATATCTATTTACATTTTAGCTTTATTTTTGTTAAGCTATTTTAGACACGATAAAATCTGAATAAGCTCGTAAGTCATGAATCTATTCTTTAAATAAAGCTTCAGTTCGACTCGATTATAATGCGTCAAAATCTTATATTCAAGAGTTCAGCTAGAATCAGTTTTATTACTTGCCTACTTGTCTGATGCTTTATTTGTTAATCTTTTACCTCTTTTGTTAACATCTATATATGATTATTCACATGTTCGCTTTTATCTCAAGATCCAAGTATTAGATAAAAATAAGACTAAAAACTTCGATTTTTGATTTATAAATTTAGCAAAAAAATATAAAGGACTCAAGTAAATTTATTTTAATATAATTACGAATTAAAATAAGAATATTACATTTTTTTGCAAAAACATATTTCGGTTTTAATAAAATAAATAGCTATTAAAATTTATGCTCTATATTTCTTAAGTTCATTGTGAGCCATGATGTTTTCTTAAAACAAAGTTTGACCTCTGCATGATTATAAATGAGTCTCGATTACTTGCCTACATTCATGTGGCTCATTTTTTTTCTTTACATTTCAATTTTATTAACGCTTATTTTAAAACCTATATTTGATACTTATTTAAATAAAATATGCATAATATCTACTTCAATTTATTTCTTTTCACATCGTATATAAAAATGTTATTTAAACAAAAGAATGGTGTACACATTCAAAACGTTAAAATAAATAGTGGGACGGCTGGATGGAAAACCAAACAATGAATGAGGTTTACTTAAAATAATTGCCTTTCAAATACTGTATATGAAAGTTGCTCAAGAATAGACGGTTCCAAATATTAATAGCAATATGTGATACATACCGTTATATATGCAGTAAACGTTTTTTAATTAATTAACACATTTATGCTACTTTGTTTCTTGGAAATGATTAACACATGCTTGACTGTGTAAACATTGCAATTACAACATCCCATTCGAAAGATTGCAAACATCGATTCCTGACATGGATAAACCCGGCAGCCTCACACACAACCCAGAAACTCAGATTGCTACAGGTTCCATAACAATCAAGAAGTCGACACTCATTGACAATCAGGTATGTAATTTATATTTTATTCCGACCAAGCATCGTAATATCGTCACTTGTATCAAAATAGGACCGTCTTCACATTTTTTTATATTGCTTCACTGAGCGGAAATCAACATCAGCTTCATATCTATTTGGAATACTCCTACGTTAGCCTTCATGTGGGTTACCCATTGCTTTCTATATATTTGTATGGAAGTGTGATTTACTCTCTTATGTTCTCGAATGTGATCTCCCAGTTTAAAACCTTGTTGCAATAGAAGTTTTTCACAGATCATAAGGTAAAGAAGCCAATCTATGGAGCGTATGTGTTTTATCTTATATTTATCCTCTGTGGTAGGCACCCTTTTTGGGTTCAAACCGAGTGTCGTATTTTTTCGAAAGTTCCTGAAAGCTAACCCACTTTTCGGTGAAAATGCATGTGTTGCCATTTTTTCCTTTTATTAAGTGATTATTGTATTGAAATTCTTGGAGAAGGTTGACAGAAACTATCTCTATACACGTCATTCTCTGAACTACGATTGTTTGTATTATTTGGTTTCGGATAAATAATTTTGCGAACTTTCTTTTATTTGAAAATTTCTCCAAAAAACTCTCCTAACTCGTACGTTGTATAAAAATACTGTTTTTATCATTATTGATCTCTTTCTATTGTGCTAAGCCTTCCATTTGTTTTATTTAAGGAAATGGCTCTCCGTACTCGTGCTGGAATTCCCCAACGTATGCGCGATCTCGCTCTCAACGAACACGAGATTGCGATAGCAACCCTTAGAGCTCAACTCTATGAAGAGAAACAAGAACATCAAGAGCAATTGTTGCGCATAGACTTGGCATATGAAGACTTAAAGAAGGAGAAACATGAGTTAGAAGAAATCAAGGACAATCTTGAAGCTGACGTGCAAAGGTTTGCATACTATCTCAATTCAGAAGAAATACAACATAAGATGACCAAGAACGAACTATACGCTTCCCAAACCATAGTCCATGAACTGTATAAATTACGTGAGAATATGGTAAAGGAAGCCCATTCACTCCAGGACCAAATTAAACAGATTGTGCTGACAGAAAACCAACGCCGTCACATTAAACAAATATAATGGGACACTTGGATGCAAAACCAAACAATGAATGAAGTTTAATTAAAAACATTGTCCTTTGGAATTTTTTCACAAGCCGTTGATCAATAAATATATGTGTTACATACAATCTTTTACGTTATGTAGAAAACGTTTATTTACATAATTAATACATTTATACTTCTTTATTTTGTGGAATTCATTAACCATTGTGTTCGTAACCTTGCTACATATAAATACCAATTATAAGTTGGCACCAATTACATCACCCCATTCGATTCATTGCAAACATCCAATTTATTCTCACATGGTGAAACCCAACAGCTTCAAACACAAACAAGAAACTCATATGGCTACACCCAACAGCTTCAAACACAAACAAGAAACTCATATGGCTACACCCAACATTGTCATGATTAAAGATCTTAAGGAAAATCAATCTGATGTCGTCATCGAAGCTCTGGTTCTTCGACAAGGCTATGAAACCGAAACAAATAAAGGTTCCATAAGAATCAGAAAGTCAATACTCATTGACAAGCAGGTATGTAATTTGAATATTATTCCGACCTCGCATCGTAATATTGTCACCTATATCAAAATAGGTCCATCTTCACAATTTTTTTTCATCTTCGCTTAGCTGAAATCAACATCATCTTAATATATATTTATGGTAACCATACTTTATCCTTTATTTGTGTTATCATTTGGTTTCTGTTTATTTGTAGGGAAATATGATTTACGCTATTATGTTCTCGAATGTGATCTCACAATTTAATACCTTGTTGCACACCAATAAAACCTACTTGATTTGTAATCCACTGGTGAAGAAAATGAACTTCAACTATGTTAATGTCAACCCGAGCATCGAACTTACTATCCAAACAAGGTCTGTGATTACTGAATTTCAAGCTATTCGACCAACGCTGCCAATGGGTATCAACTTCAAGAGATTTAATGAAATCACTCCTAAGCTTATTGCAAATGAAGACCAACGTAAGATTCATCTTCGACAATTATTTCAAATTGTTTTCAAAAAATGCTTCATTAACTTTGTGCTAACTTTGCAGATATAATTGGTTTTGTCAAAAACGTTCAACCACTTCGTAATTTCACGAGACCGAAGACCGGAACAATTGGACATTTACGAGATATCGTCCTCATGAATGAACGGTTATTGATGATAAACGATGACTAACTACATCCTTTTCTTTGCTACTATTCTTTACCCTTTTTCAGGTACACACTTTTAATGGTTATATTTTCAACAGGTACGAAACTATAGCTATTGGCTTGTGGGATGATTTAGCTGTCAATGAAGGCCAGTTGATGAAAAAAAATGAGGCTCTTGCACCTATTGCGGCTATATGCAACCTCAGAATGCAAACACACAATAGTTATACTAACCATCGACTCTCTTTATTATTTCATCATGCTTACAAATAATAACTTTCGTTTCTGCTCTTGATGTTAGATGTTTCTCAATTGAAATCTACACCAACAACATATGTTATACTCAATCCACAATGCTCCAGAGCAATTGAACTTACCGAATGGTAAAATCACTTTTAATATCTCTTCATCGTGAAGCATTGCATCTATTTTTAGCTATGTTTCAAGCTCATAATCTTTTGCGCCGAGCTAATATATGTATCTAAAAGAAACGATTTTTTCGCGTGTCATGTAGAAGATTTAGAACATTTATATTTTTTTACTTAATGATATATTCCCGTTCTTCATTTACGTTATTACATAACGGGATACAAATATCAGGTTGCACGCGACTGACACTATGCATGGAGTGAATGAACTTTGGACCAAGAAAAAGTTTGCTGAAGCAGTCGAAGTAACTCTAGAACAACTTGCCAAAAAATGGAACACGCTGAATGAGGTTTTATTTGTTTCAGATTCATTGCATCATATTAACCACTTCTTATATCTTAACTATGAAATCAACAAATACTATAACTACATTACTGCACATAAAGAATAAAAATATGTTGACGAGTTTGTAAGAAGCAGCGGGGAAATTCACCTACTGACTTAGTCTATCTCATTTTTTGTATACTTGCGTTTATCAATTCTATTTTAACTATTTAATTGACATTATAAATCACCAAGAATAAGAACCAAATTTCTAAATACTTTCATTAATTCTTCAACGTTTATGATGACCCTTGTTCACTTATATCAATTTTGTGCTCTCGAAGTATTATGCATGATAATATAAAACATCATGAAAAAATATATGAACAAAATAACTAAATCTGCTCTCTCTGTTTTTTTTTTTAGAACAACTACTACTGTGTTCAGGGAAGAATAAAGAAGTTCGAAAACAACTCATCTCTATTTTATGATGCGTGCAACCATTGTAACAAATCTGCGACAAAGACAACAAGTGGAATGTCTTGCATTGACTGTAAAAATATACCCATTGAAATAGTTCCAAGGTTTTAATTAACTCTACTTTCAATTTTTGTTAAATATATCCTGATTACTACATACAATGATGGGCCTATTATATACGATCTCAGGTATAAACTTAGTGTGTTGATTGAAGATGGAACAGGCATCGCAAAAGTAACTATGTTTGGAGATATTGTTACAATGTTCATTGGCTGTCCTGTCGAAGAATTCATCAAAACTCGCAATAAGGTAGGAAATAATACGTATAAAATATGTTTACTACTTATCAGAAACGAAAAAAAAAAAACATTTTTACCTCATCATATCATTTGGAAGTATATAATCTAATGTTCATAAATCTCACTTATGGTGCAGGACATCGATGATATCATCACTCCTAACACAGAAAGTCATAGATTTCTGTTAAAATTGGATAGGACTGTCACAAACAGTGAAGACATGGTTTCAATAATTGCTGAAAGTGTTCAAAAACCACGCCCGATTCACTCCAAAAATATCCCAACAAAAAAACAGAGATCGTTAAGACGTCTAAATAATGCAAGCAAAGATAGAGCAAAGAGCTACGCTTCCACATCTTCGAAGAGAAACGTTCCCATTACAAGTGAATCACACGACATCAATATAGAATGTGATGACGACGAGCTTCTTAAGGAGTATACAAAATGAATTAAGCGACGGACTTCGTGCAAAAAAACAAACACTGCTTCTATCACGACCAAATAAAGGATACGTTATGAGATTTCTTATTGTGTTGTCAACACTCGTTTAACTTTTCAATTGTACTCGTTTCACTTTTTATTTAACTACTTTGTATACTTTTTGTCTTATTTGTATGAATTCAACATCTCATATAATATAATTAGTTATAAAAATGTTTTGTTCTATTGTCTTAAAAATTCTATCACACGTGCAACGCACGTGCATCTTCCTAGTATATATATATATGCTTTAAACTTAACAAGCTCCGCCGGCTGAGGGCGGCAGTGCCAGTTCGAGGATGACAAATTTGGCATCATCAGTGAAAATACTACTTCAAAACAATCGAAAATCTCTAAGAAAACTTGTCTGATTTCGGACTCAGAAACCCTGTAAGCCAAACAATGGGATCATCCCTGAGTTGCTGTGATTCCGAAAAAGTTGAGGAAGGGTACGTTCAAAAACAAATTATATATAATTTTATTTTGTCATATATATAATATAATTTAAGAATATTCATTTTTTGGGGGGGTTTTTTCGGCTGACATTCAGTGGAGGAAATTGCAATACATGGAGAATTTTCACGTACAAGGAGCTGCATTCTGCTACAAATGGTTTCTGTGAGGATTACAAGCTCGGAGAAGGAGGCTTTGGAAGTGTGTATTGACTATTGGGGCAAAACATCAGATGGACTTCAAGTAAACTTATATAAACCATGCATGTTCTTTGGATATTCAAAATAAAGATTCGATTTTTCAAAATTTTCATCAGAATTTTTTGTGGAAAAAATTAAAATCACAAAATTTCCGCAATATCACCACTATTAAAGAAATCAAGGTCGCATCGCTCCTTTTACCAAGAGCAGCAATACAGAGAACTTGTTAATAACTTGAGAAATCATATTTATTAATATGAAATTAGTTCATATAATGGAGTTTGGTTAGAAAAAAATAAATATTAGGATTGCATGTTTTGGATATGAGAATATTTTATTGATGCTGATTTTTCTGCAATTTTCCATGTATATATAAATTCAGATAGCGGTCAAGAAACTGAAGTCTATGAACTCGAAAGCCGAAATGGAATTCGCAGTGGAAGTTGAGGTACTTGGAAGGGTGAGACACAAGAATCTGTTAGGCCTTAGAGGCTACTGTGCCGGGAATGATCAACGTCTCATCGTATATGACTACATGCCGAATCTCAGCTTGCTCTCTCATTTACATGGTCAGTTTGCTGGAGAAGTTCAGCTTGATTGGAAGAAGAGAATGAAAATTGCACTTGGATCTGCTGAAGGCTTGTTGTAAGATTCTTGTCATGCTAACATTTGAATAATTAGTCGTGTCGATGGCTGAAAGCTCATCTGACATCAAGATATCAGGTTTAGGATGAGGTCTGGGATTCGAGACTCAACCGCAACTCTTTTCTATTGTATTTTAAAATTATTCATTATGACATTATGTTATCAAATTTTGATATAATCATACAATATTTTAAAATTTAATAAAGGAAAAACAATGTCTCTGTAGTAAACCATAACCAAACCTTTATGTGTTTCTTGATTAATTTTTTAAAAAGGAAACATTTTCCATAAATAGTTTGTGCAAGTAAAGGATTTATTATTTGTAAATGAAAATTGAAATAATATGTCTTTCTTCCCTCATGATATTTAGGTACTTGCACCATAAGGTGACACCCCATATCATTCACAGAGATATCAAGGCTAGCAATGTGCTGTTGGACTCCAATTTTGATCCATTAGTGGCAGATTTCGGGTTCGCAAAGCTGATCCCGGAGGGTGTTAGTCACATGACTACACGCGTAAAAGGCACGTTAGGATATCTCGCGCCTGAGTATGCGATGTGGGGAAAGGTTTCCGAGAGTTGTGATGTCTACAGCTTTGGAATTCTGCTGCTAGAGATGGTCACCGGAAGAAAGCCTATTGAGAAGCTTCCCGGTGGCATTAAACGGACCATCACGGAATGGTCGGAGCCATTCATATCTAGAGGGAGGTTCAGAGATCTCGTAGATCCTAGGCTACGGGGGAATTTCGACGAAAATCAGTTGATAAGGACGGTAAATGTCGCTGCATTGTGTGTTCAAACTGAGGCAGAGAAAAGGCCTAACATGAAGGAAGTGGTAAGCCTTCTTAAAGGGCAGGAACCAAATCCCAAGGGATCGAATGCGAAGATCAAAAGTTTTCGATACGGTGAAGATTTGATGGATCTTGATCAAGCTAGTGACAATGAACATAATGGCTACGGAGACGAGAGCGGCGTATACGGCGTGTTCGGTGACTTGGAGACGCAGAAGATGAAGGATACTTATAACAGAAGTTATGGAAAAAAAATATAAGACATGTATCAACTTGAGTTGTTATCATCTTGATTTATACTTTGTTATAACATGCAGTGGGACTTTAAAGGCAATGGTTCTTTCATTTTTATTTTTGTGTTTTTTTTTCCTGGTGGAAACAATTTGATTTATAATTATTTGTGAGTTGATTATCTTCATGAAATTTATATTAACATTGAAAATGTTAATACCATGATTCTGTCAATACAATTAGTGCATTTTCCACCATGTTTCAATCAAGAAACTTGATGTTCAAACATTTATATTTGGTGTAAAGTTGGACTTCTACTTGATAAGGAAGTGGAATCATGTTATGCATGAAAAATGGAAACGAAAGTTCGACGAACTGTACACCTAGCTGTTAACATTGAATAGTACATGATTAACATGAGGGAAGAGATCGATGCTTAATTGTTGAAGCAGGTATACACTCATTCAGGAAATCCAATGCAACAAACAAAACAGCCACAGTCAGTCAGTCATGAACTTTTACGAGGTCTATCGAGTTTTCAAACGACGGATCACCACCAAAACTAACGTCTTCTAATACATAACACGAGGGTGTTGTTATTTCGATTAATTCGTGGGACGATTACGCCAGTTCGCTTCCAATTTCAGCCCCACTAACTAGAGCTGTGTAGGCTGGTAGTCGACTTTTACACAGAACGAACTTGAGGAATGTGGCTGGTTTTGAGAGTATTATGCACCTGCAAAAAGTTCGAGGAATGTGGCTAGTTTTGAAAGTATTATGTACCATGACCAAATCTAGCTAGGATATAATTAATCAATTCTCTATGGAAATTGAATATTGAATATACATTTAAATTCAATCATCAGACAAAAACGTTAGGGAATGAATGTATTCAAATGCATTATATATAATATATTTATTTAGTTTTTCTTTTTTCATATGAATAGTTCATTATTAGTTTAAATGACTCACACTTGACTCCAATAGTGTATTATTTAGTGTCCATGATTTGAAGTGTGTAATTTGGGATGGAGTGTTTAATATATTTTCTAATATAATATTTTAAACTTTTTGCTCTATCGTGTGTAGTATCACATCAATACTCCCGATGACAATGACTAATTGCTGTAAAAAAAGAAACTAAAAATATTAGATTAAAACAGAAATACGATAACACAGAGGACCCAAATGGTAAAAAAACAAATACATGAGATCAAAAAAGTAGTTTTCCCTTTTTATCGGGAATGGGTAAATAGGAGTTAATTTCCCTAGACTCTTAACCAAATAGGAAAAAAAAAAAAGAAGAAAAGTGAGAAGTATGCAATAAAAAAGATTTGAGGTTGTACTTGGATGAAAAATATTTGATTTCGAAATAATGATTTGTTTTAAGAAGGATTTGAACTACATATTTCAAACTACAGTACTCATCTTTTTGTTTGTTCAAATCTATCGTAATTATTATTGAAATTACATAATTTTATATAAAGTGAATTTGAGTTTCATTCTAATTTGTTCATCCAAACTATTCAAAGAATTTGAAATTCACTAATCCACCAATAATAACCTAAAGTTGCAATTTGGATTTATGGTTTTGAAGCTAAGATTTCGAGTTCATAATAACAAATCCATTAGTTTGTTTGGATAAATCCACTTGACAATTGATTTTAAATCCCAACTGGTTATTTTTTTAATCAACATGGTAGATTTCAAATACATCTCAATATAAAGTTATTCCAAATCTTTACTTGAAATACTCCATCAAATCCAAATACAACCTCACGTAATTTGTCATTAATTTCTCAAATGATTTTCTTTTTCACTTTCAAAACTTACTTCCCTTGATATCATACATCACTCCCTTTCCAAAAGAAAAAAAAACCAGTACATTCAAAACATAAATAAAATAGCATACATAACTTATACAATATATATATATATATAATAATATCTTGTGTTTAAAAAAAAATTTTAATGCATCACCATAAGTCTAATCAATGGATCTTTTCTTATGTCATGCTTGATGGTTACAAGTTGATTAAAATCACAATAATTAACCAATTTGACCAATTTCACATAACATAACTTAATAATGCATAAAAAAAACCATTAATTCCACCTTGTGTTGTTCTTGCTAACAAAAGATGAGTCAAATTGCCATTAATCTCTATCAAAACAGTAATTAATTGATTCCATTTAAGTGGCTAATTAAGTTTGTTTGGTTTCCTCCAATTAGTCATTACCCTAACGCATGCCATTATTATTGGCCTCTTTTCTTTGACATTAATAATTACTCTATATAATAAATTCATAATTAAAATGTATTTAACTATTTAACTCATAATAAAGCCATATAAATTAATCCTCAAGCTAACAACCCCTTCCTAATCTCATCTCATTGACAAGAGAAGAGGAAGGGAAAACAAGAATCACCCTAATCAATTTTCTCTTGTTTTTCATCCATGGAAGAGAAAGATGAAGCATCCAGTATCAAACTCGAGCTCGACTTAGGATTAGGCTTAACCACGTATGAGCCGAAAAGGGATAACTTGAAGAAGAATAAGAGGGTGCTTTTTCTTGATCTTTCGATCCCGCTTCACCAAAATGGTCATGATACCGAGTATTCGAGCTCGAGCCCGAAATTCATGCAAGTGGATGAAAAACAAGGGAGCAAGAATAGGATTTTCAATGGTAGCAAGGCCGATGATTGTGAAAGAAATTATTCCAAGAATTGTGGCAGAAAGAAGCTGAGGCTCGACAAGGATCAGATCACTTTGCTTGAAGAGAGTTTTGAACAGCTCTCTTCTCTTACAATGGTGTGTATATATATATATATATATATATATATATATATATTGAAGATTTATATCAAAAGCACAGAATTTAATACGGTTTTCTAATAAGAAAAATTCAGATTAGATTAAAAAATAATTTTTGGTGGGCATGCAGGCTCAGAAACGGATACTAGCAGAAAGATTGAATCTCAAACCTAGACAAGTTGAAGTTTGGTTTCAGAACCGAAGAGCGAGGTTGTTAAATTTCTTCTTTTCTAATAATCAAAAAATATATTTCTTCCATTTCTTAAATTGGATTCGAATAATAAAAAAGAAATTTATGTTATTCCTTGCATTATAACTTTGAACGCAGGATAAAACTGAAGCAAACCGAGATAGACCGCGAGTTCTTGAAGAAGAACTGCGAAAGGCTCAGCGACGAGAATCGACAACTAAAGAGACAACTGTTGGAGCTTCGATCACCAGCTAAAACAGAAAACCCATCACCGCCACCTGCGGCAGCGGCTCCGTTGCTGCGGCAGTTTTTGCACCCAATGACTAAGGCCGTGGCGGCGGCGCTTAAAACGTGCCCCTCATGTGAGAAAACTTGGAACAATAGGGGCGGCTCGAAACAAGAAACGGCGGCAGCAGCCGTTATGGAAGTGGGCCATGGAGATAAACTAAACAGCCGAGCCGGCTTGGAAAGCTAGGGCTTAAAGGTGGATATAGAAGAGCAAATTAAAGATAAAGAAATGTGTGTTAATGATTATTATTCATCAATTTTCATATAAAAAATATTAATTTATGGTAGATAATTTTTTATAATGATATTACTTATTAGAGGTAGTCGGTACGGTACATCGTACCGAAATTTCGGAATAACATATACTGTACCGAAATTACCGATATGAGAAAAATGATATTGTTATCGTACCGATTTTTCGGTATAAAGTTTCGGTATGGTATATGTAACATACCGTCATACCGAAAGTATATATAAAAAAATTCATTCTCTTGTTATTCTAAGACCAGTGATCACCGATACTAAACAAATCCATCAAAACAGTCAAAGAGATCAGCAATGATATATACAAAACAAATTCATCAAGACAATAAACATCAATCGCAACATGTACTTGGAGATTCAAGACATCAATAAACACCAATAAACTTCAACCGCAACATGTGCGACTTCATCATCCGCTATCTTTGCAACAATGTCTAAGGTCATGTGATTTCTGAAGCCTGTCAACTTTTTAACAAGTCGAGGCTCAGCATCCAGTCATCTAGCTAGCTTAAGGTTAGACGACATATATAAGACTTCTCAACAGTTTAAATTCTCAACTATGAGTCGAGTTACTTCACTTAACTTTGATTTGAACTATTCCATCATGATGAGTCCAAACAGAAGTTAAATTATTTACTTTGGTACAGTATCGATATATATCATTTTATACCAAAAAAATACCTTATATTTTTTAAAAATTTAACTTTATTATTTTAAAATATTATATATTTTTTAATTTATATATATTATTTCGGTATATATACCGAAAATTTCAAATTTCATACCGTTATCATACCAAATATTTCGGTATCGGTACCATACCGTATCGAATATTTCGATAAATTCGGTATTTTTCAGTACGGTAACCTCGGTATACCGAAAATTCGGTATTTTTTCCACCCCTACATGATATACTTTCATATTGGCTAATATTTTTTAATATACAAATATATATGGCATACAAGTAAATCTTGTATATATAATTAGCATATGCATATGTGTAAAAAAATATTAATTGGATGAGCAAGTTTTCTATGTTTCATCACATCCAATAGATGAGTGACATTTCATCGATGCTCATACAAATGTATATAATAGGTATGCAGCATATCAAAACTATATATAATTGATGGTTTTAGAAGAAAAAAAAACCAAACATACTATTTAGGTTTTGGAATATTAACCACAAGGCTTTAAATAAATTAATTTACAGAATGTGCATAGTTTGGGAATAAAACTTTTAGGCTACGTTTGGTACGAGGGATTAGGTGGGTTTATAGTTTTTTAACTCACCTAATCCAATGTTTAGTATGATTTTTATTTAACCAAGTCAATCGCAAATATAAATGATTAGGTTATATTAACTGGGATAAAATATTCACTCCTCATCCCCTAAGATTATTTATCCAACTCTTAATCCATATTATTTTTCCAATTTTACCCTTCTCCTATATCAAAACTCACCACCACCTACCGCCGCCGCCGCCGCCGGCCGACTTCCGTCAACTGCCAACCGACTGCCGGTCGCTGCCGTCGAACGTCGGTCGTCAGTCACCACACCGTCGCCGCCGAAGTGGATGGGCAATTTTGTCAATTCACCAAAAGATTCTTAACTATCCTATTTTAACAATCATATCAAAGATAATATTATTTATCATTATATATTGTATTCCTACTTCAATCATTCTTTTTATCATTTCTCTCTTGATCATTTCATAATTTTATCCTCCAACCAAACGTAGCCTTATTTTGATACCAAACTGTGTTCATCGTAAAATAGTTTATTTCAAATTGATAGCATACGTATACATGTTCCAATTACCATATAATGTAGCATAGAAAATTATAATTTTGGTTGTGTATAATCTTTTTGTGGTATCATATTTCAGTCTTAAACATTTATTTTTCATTTTTTTAAACAATTTTAGCCATTTTGCTATGAAAGTAGTGATGTGATACCGCACAAATTGACGCCAAAAAGATCTAAAATTTCAAGAAAAAGATATAGAGATAGCATATTATGACTAAAATTTAATAATATAGATAACCAAAATCATAAAGAGATATATACGACAAAATTATAATTTCCCGTAATGTAATAAATATAGCATTTTTTTTAAAGAAAATGTCTAATATATGTTGACGCATATGAAAATGTGGGAAATATATTTTCAGAATAGAAAATAGAAACCGAAATTAAACTAGAAGGAAAATGGTTAATTTGCATGATCAATTATATAAGTTAGGCACGACGATATTATTGCCAATATATATAATTTGATTGCATAAAATTTAGAATATCAATAATGACATTCGTACGTTTTTTTTAAATTCAATATTGAAAATGCATTAGGTAAATATTTTATTATTAAATAAACTATTATTTTTTGTATGATATTAAATTTATTTACGCATATATCTAGATATATAGTAGCATATAATATAGATTAATTAAATATAATAAAACTTCAAAATAAAAGAATGGTTGCAAGTAGACGACTCTAACCATATTTATTGCTATTATAGCCTTTAGACTCGATATTATTCTCATTTATTTGCTAATGAGTGCATAGTTCCCTTGGCCACATTACTAGCTAACTACTTGAAATGAGAAAACTTTTATAATTAAATTTATAACTTCTTTTTTTTATTTTCTATGTTGTAATTTATATAACCTACTTCGTAATTCCATTATTACATTTTATTAAATGGTTAAATCTTTATTAGTAATTTCTTTGGTACTATTATCTTCAATAGTTAACACATACATTTTAGGAAAAGTTGCAATTTTGAAACATGAATTTATATTTGTATTTTGTGGTTTTCATATTTTATGTTGACAAAATTTGATCTAAGCTAGCTATGTATCTTTAAATTTTTTATAATTTCAGTCATTTATTTTTTCAATTGTGATAATTCTTCAACGATAGTATTGATATAGTGGTGTGTGTTAGCGCTCCGGGGCGGAGCCAAAGGCTCCTATACTCGGGCTTTAGCCAGGTTATCCAATTTTTTTTAAAAAAAAATTATATGTAAACTTTATATAATTTTAGAATAATATAATATTAGTCCGGGTAGATCAATTTAATATATTAAAAATTATAGAGTTGAAAATTTTAGCCCGACGGAGCCATATTTCTGGCTCCGCCACTGGGCCGCTCCCCCAATGTTCAACTTTGCAAAAAGTTGTATGTGTATTCCTCATGGGTTCTAGCTTGACTGTTCTTGCAGTTCATGGCTTCATGTAATATACAGTAGAAAGATGGTCCCATTGACTTGCAAAAATACATACCTCGTTCAATGAAACGAAATGAACATAACCTGGTATCTGTAGGCTTGATTGGACTACAGAAAATTCCCTAAGCAACAGATTAGATACAAGGCCAAATATTTGATATGTACAACAATCTATTGATGCTTGAACATTGGCTTCACAAAGTTACTGTCAGAAGCCTTCACTAAGGGGGGAGAAACTTTACAGAGAAAGAGTTGCAGTTCCGTTACTCTCCTTTGACCATAACAGACTGATGTTGTACCCGTTTCATCTCCACGAAAGTTGAGAACTCCTTGTCCATGGGTTGTTTCCAGGGTTCACCATCTATCTGCATGTATGCCTCTGTCCATTCTCCTCCCCTGAGTTCAAACCGAATAGCTGAGGCCTGGTAATCACAGTATGTAATGCGTAAACAGTCAATCAAAACCATAAGAGTGCTTATGATGAAACTATTTTAATGCGTGAGAAAGAACTTTATACCAAGAAAAAGTGAAGATGAAAAAAGAATGGCTTCCCATGTGTACTAATTGTTTACAAGAGCTAGAATTTTCCAACATGCGCTGGCTTCTAATGAAACAAATTTGCACGACAATAAAGCATTTTTTGGCAAATTAATTGATGATGTATTATTCAATATTAAAAAAAAAATAATTGAGGCTCGCACACAACTTGTGGATGCAAGTTTCCAAATTCAAAATTATTCTTCAAGGATTGAAGTGGATTAGGGCTTCATGCCCTGCTTTGAAGTACATAGCAAACTTTAAAAACTGAGCAATTCCAACTTCATGGACACCGTTTTCAAATTCAACATCATCCTGTGAACTAGCGATGGAAAGCATGCAGCTTCTAAAATGCTAATTTTACCAATAGATAATGACTCATGAGAAATGATGCTCTTGTAGAGAATTTTGAAATTTTAGTTCCATACCTGGGCTATGTGTTTTGCCGAGATCAATTCAACCATAACCATTGAAGCATGCCAACCATGTTTCAAACCAAAAACTTCCAGCAAACCATCGTCAGCATGAGCCTCGACAAAACCTCTCTAGAGGGAGGAATACAATAAATAAAGAAGGGAAAATTAAAAGAAAACCGTTGATTGACTGAACAATCAAGTTGGAACACATGCTAAGTTGTAGAGAAAGTTGTTCAGAGTCAACAATATCTATACCTTTTCTAAATATTCTGGCTTCAAATTGCCCCAAGGATTTCTTCCACTTCCATAGCTAGGAAGATTGAGGACAACTACAGACCTCACACTGGAAGGTCCATGTAAGTCAGATAAGTTGATTCAAATCAAGAAAAGTCCAGAAAATAAATCAAGCGCGAATAAGTTTGCGATTGTTCAAATACAATTGTCAAGTCACTATAAATTTAAGATCCATCAAACTCATTAAAAAAATGAATTTAACCTCGATGGGACAGGGATTTGCTCCCATTGTGAACCATTGACCTTCTTAACATATATCCTTAAGATGTTCTTCAAACCTCTGCACAACACCAATGAGAAAAGTATTGCCAGTCAGTTTCAGCATGTGCAAATGTCAATCTATGAGGAACAAGGAGTAATGCATGCTTTGCAGAACTGACTTGATGCTTGGTTTTTTCAACACTTCGCAATTGAAATTACTTATCAACAAAAAGAAACATGAGATGCCCAATCAGCATCTTCTCTTGTACTAGATCATTGGCCAGGCTCGATCTTTGCCTAACTACTTGACAGTTTTTGTTTAAAAAAGAAGTTCCATTTGTTCAAATGTCAATTTGCCCCCTTGTCCCACGATTTAATAGGCTCAATTTGATTTTCCTCCATGCCGCTTCCGATTTTTATCAGCATAAAGTTGACTGCATAGTGCAATAGCTATGCTTGTTTTGTGATTCCAACTATTTCCGCTGGTTCACAAATATCAGATCTATGCACGCAATCATCAACAGAAATGCTTAGGAAAAATTTTCTTTTAGGAAGTTTACATCGGGACAAATTGAACTCCCATTTTATGAACATATTAGACAGAAATCTAACCTTAAACCTGGATCACTACTGCATGGCGTGAAAAACCACCCCTGCTTGCAACTGTATCCAGAATAAATTAACTGCAGTCAAAAGATCAGCCACACTTTAATGCCAGACTGAGAGTGAAAACTTTTACGTAGCCAACTCGTTTACACAAAATAAAGAAAAAAATTACATGTATATGATTGTTGTGAAATATCATGGTGACAACCGAGCTATGCAGGCACCAGATTAGGTGCAAAACATATGGGAGTATGATTATAAAAAAAATCATAAATGATAACATGATTAAAAGTGTTGTACTTAAATTGTAGCTTCTAGATCAAAATATTCAATTTTGCAAAGCAGGCTTTCCAATCAATAAAATAATGTCTCAATCCTGTTATCACACAAAGTGTCCGAACTCCCAGGCCTTGTTGAAACCTCAAGAGAATTATAGACAGCATATCAGAATGGATGGAGAAAACAATAAAAAATTTGCAATTTATGATGCTTAAAATCTCAACAGTGCATTTCCCCAAATTTCAGCAATGTATTCCTTCTAAACTTAATCTATACTACAAAACGAAACCTGTATGCTTGGCCATATTAAAGGTAACATTGCCATTCTATTAAAAGATTCATGAGATCATGGCTTTTATAATTCCAACACATGGAGAGAAGTAAATGGGTTAAACCTCCCTTTGCTTAATGCTAAGGACAGGGAGGGAAATTATTAATTAATATTGGACTCTGGACGAATAATTTGCACCTTGTTTGAAATAGGACCCTGAGCAAGGTAAGGTCTTTCGTTGCGTAAATGGTGGAAACCATAAGCCACCTGGGCATCCATACCTGATGCCACAAAAACATAGTTATTCTCAGCATGTAACAGCCCAAGAGATGACATTAAAAAAAAACAAAAAACATACCTAAGCTAAAATAATTATAGAAGACTCCCTGATAACAGGAAACGTTTCCAGGTAACTCCTCTTCAACATGTAATTCCTGCATAATCAACAACTTGAAATGGTAACATGAAGACATACAAAACAGCTAAGATTAGATCTTCAGTCAGAGATGATGGAAAACTAAATTAGCTACATTAGTGCCGACTAAATAGTGCCCCGGAAAAAACAAAGATAAATTTTACATGTAACCTGGAAAAATATGGGCCTTAATTAAGGTGGTAATTATATTGGTCATGCAATACATCACAAAATAGACGAGTATAACTGATGCGCAGCATACCGTAACCACTAACCAATTACCATGATGTAATTTTCATGCTATTATCAGATCAAAAAATGGAGTGACGCACCAGAACAGAGCGGTTGAGAGCAGATATCATACTTCGAATTCCGGAACTTTGTTTTTTCTAAATATCATTTCTTTTTACTTTGACAAGTGTCTAACCATAAGTTGATTATTTTCCTCGTAGTACAAGATAATCCACAGTCACACCACTAATAGAAGTTCACAGATACACCTTTCTGTAACAATGCATTCGACGTAAAACAGAATTTGAGAAGCAAAAGAAAAGATAGAAAAAAAAGTTAAGAGTGGAACTAAGATGTAAGTTCAGTGCTTTAAAGGGCACATTGTACTGCACAGTGTCACAGGTGATAATGAATTTAATTCAGGAAGACCGGCCTCCATTTTTACAAAAGAGGGAGACACACAAACTTCATGCATAATAACGATTTTCAATGAATAAAGATCTCACCAACACTCCATCTTGATTGGGTATTGTAATACGTCGGAAAATTTTAATAAGAGCTAATACAAAGTGTATTAAAATTTTAAAAGGAAATGGACAAAGCTAAGGAATTAAGGTCGTCTTACAAATTCATCTAACCAAGAATATGAATATCTAGCATATTATAATTCCAACTCTTACCCAAAAAGCATTATGTGAAGTGTGAACCTGAAAGTTTATCATAAATCCAAGTTGATATTTTCAATAACAAATTTTGTCTAGAGATTTCAAACAAAATATAGTGCTTTTATGTTGAATTTCATAAGATTAAAGTAACTTGGCAATGAAAGTGATAGTTACCATGTGTATAGTGTGTACAAACACTTGCGACATAATTAACTATCATGTCAACATCACCTAATAGTTCTTTTAAATCAAAGTAACTGTCAACTCAAAATAGAAACCCAATAAAAAATAATTAAACTAACTTAAGCCACGAACCTGATCAAGGGGGATTTCTTTTGTGGGCTTTAGGGAATAAGGTATTTCCAAATCCTTCCCAGCTGGCATCGAAATTAAAATTTGCCAACTGCACATTAAAGCATTCATCACACTCCAATGGCAATGCAGCTTAAAAGGAATAAAAATTTAGAGAGTATCATAATTATCAAGACATGACATTTTCAACGAAGATAAAAAGTGCTCTTGGAAAAAAAATTAATGATTTGTGTTGGCAATTTAGTTAAAGAAACTGAAAGGGAAATGAATGACAACATGTATAAGCCATTTTCACTTCAAGATGGAATTAAAAAATAATAATTATAACAAGTAGCTAGGTGACCAGGTTACCTACAATTTTTTTTAAAAGGCACCGCTTATAAAGGATTCGCACCCAAAAAAACCACCTAACTAACAACTGTATTTAACACTCGGTCTGGTAGACCGGGTTTCTTGGTTTCGGTTTATAGCCCATCAAACATGCACTGTGATCCTTCGAATTATACGCATACTCTAAAAGAAGTATGTCGTCATATTAAGTGCATTTAAGAACATAGAGGGACCTCTAATGAAAGTAATGATCATATATTATAGCCACCTGGACCCATTTTCCCTCATTGACTGATCTTTACTAGCACATTACAAAACAACTAGCAGGACATCTGATATATTGAGAAAAGACATATGATTTGCATAAACTCAATACACCTAAATGTATATGAAATAACCTTGTGTATATGAAATAACCTTGATAAAATTCTGAAGATATTAAATTTAACAAAATAAAATATCCACCTGTCCAAATGACCAATAGGACCATTAGCTATCTTGTCAAGAGTTCTTTTGATGGCTGATTTCCAATTAAAAGGGAATGACCCGCCCTTCAAAGAACACTCAAATAATTGCTCAAAGAACATACTAAATGGAATGAGAAGGCAAAACTTAAAAAAGTAAT
The DNA here is from genome assembly GCF_025594145.1 of Primulina tabacum. Taxonomy (NCBI): domain Eukaryota; kingdom Viridiplantae; phylum Streptophyta; class Magnoliopsida; order Lamiales; family Gesneriaceae; genus Primulina; species Primulina tabacum. The sequence goes on along the minus strand of NC_134559.1, from coordinate 5,980,048 downwards.
CAGAATCTTACCCAGTTAAAACTCCTCGACAAATCATTTCCTGTCCCAAGTGGTATAATTCCAGTTGGAGGAACTGGCAGCCGGCCTTGTTTGTTAAGCTCTCCAAGACAGCCAAGGACCCAACCAACAGTACCATCCCCTCCTGCCACCTATACAACACCAGAAACACCTCCCAATGTAAGCAATCCACAAACACAAGCAATATTTCAGAGGGAAGTAGCAAGCGGTATCTATTAACATATTAGAAAGTCAGTAGATGATACAAACCACAATCCTAAGTTTTTCACGAATTGATGCGGCACTACCATCTCCAAGACTAGCAAACTTCTCCAGGCAATACAATCCATACTGAACAAATTCGTGAGGCTTCACAACTGAAAGATCAAAAATCTGGCAGCATAGAAAAGGAGAAAATGAGGAACAAATTGCACAGCGCATTTTTAATGTACAACTCTGAAGCACAATATTACAGTTTTTGGCATAATATAAGCAATAAGCCAAATGTCAAAGAAATTTAGGCAACTTTCAATCTCATAAGGATCTCAAAGGATCAGGAACATAACACCAGCGACTATCAAGCACCCAACATCCTGTCCCTTAAATATGAAAAAGATATATAACCACCAATCAGATTTTGTCAAGGGAATTCATCCGCTTTATCAAATATCCAATTTGGAATTAGTAGAAAATGAGAACTTGGAAGCTGAGTTTGAGCATCCTATATTACACTTAACAAAATGGGATGTATGGTACATAGTGGCTTCACATCATTATTTTTAAATATGGTGTATTTCCAAGAATCCTGAAAAGAGGAGTATAATTGCGATTTAAGCAGTAGCATTCTCTGTTGACGCCCATTTTCCTAGCATATTAGCAACTACTTATGAACTGGGAAATAGATTCAAACGACATTGGTCTAAAAGAGACTAAATAGATTCAAACAACGTTGGTCCAAAAGAGAGAAACATAAATTGCAATTATTAACCAAAGTAGATGGCTTGTACGCTGCAAGTTAATTTTGGACGGATTCGCCAGACAAAACGGGATTTCTTTGACCCTATACTCATAATGATCCCACTACAAAGTAAACAATGGTATTTGCAAATGTTTTCACTTCATTGACAAAACGAAGAGCTCATCAGTTGCTCTGAACTTCCACAAATGATTGGAACCGCGCTTCCTATTCATCTTCAAATCCTAATTGGGAAATTATTGGGGGAAAAAATCGAAAAAGAACCTTCAGAAGTACGCAGTACAAATTATACCCAATCCTGAAGGCTACAAATTTCTGTGACATGATTCGTACGTAACACGTACAAATGCGTGCTCACACACGTAGAGTACATGTATAAAATTCGTACTTCCAAAGTCAAACTCTTCGCGTCCAGATTACCTGTTCGTCAGCCATGAGCTCCTTCAGTCGGGCCTTGAGTTCGGGCCCATGCCGCCCGCCGCTCTTTGCATTGATAAACACGACCAAAGGAAACTCCGGCGGCTCAGCTCCTCCCGCCTGAGCCTCGTCGTAAAGCCGAGAAACTGCATCCGATTCAACGTCCTTAACCTGGATCGCCTCCCTGACGGCGAGCCGGATGTACTCCGGGAACGTGATCTTCTTCCTAAGCTCCTCCTTGGTGATACGCACGCCGGCCAGCGTGCAGCCCCGTATGGAGTCAATGACGGATGACCGAGCGGAGCCGACCTGGGTCTGCGTGCCCGGGGAGTCCATTCCGGCGGTAGAAAATGCCGATTCCAACGATTGATCTTCTTCTGGCTCCAGGAAAATTGCAGAAAAGCATACGTGCTCAACGGTTTACCATGTCGCTGGATTCATCAAGAAAAACACCAATACAAAATATTTCTTTTAATAGAATAATTTTTATTATTTATTATATTTATAAACTTTATAATATTTTTAAATTTATAAGATTTTTTAAAAATTATATATTAGTAGTAAATCAAATGCTTATGTGAGACGGTTTCACGGATCTATTTTGTGAGACATATATCTTATTTGGGTCATCCATGAAAAAATATTACTTTTTATGTCAAGAGTATTACTTTTTATTGTGAATATTAGTAGGGTTTACCCGTCTCACAGATAAAAGATTCGTAACACCGTCTCACAAGAGACCTACTCTAATATTAAATCCCTCCACCCCACAAAATTATATAAACTTTATCACATTTTTTCCAATTTTCCATATCCTATCCTATGTGAATAAATGGATTTAAAAGTTCGAACCATCATTTTGTCTTCCCCAAACACTTCTGTTATCATAACTTTTTTGTAAAAATTTTATTGTCCCACCACTGCATACAACTTTATTTTTTTTAATTTTAATATTTTTTGACATGACGTTAATTATAAGTGAATTTATTTGATAAAACAAAAATAGAAAAGAAACAAGTTTGGTAATTTTAGTCCATGTGAGAGAGCATTGTTGATACATTGATTCTCGATAATTTAGTTGATGTATACCATTTTCAGTCAAAAATATACCAAATTGAAGCTCAAGAACTAGGATTCATCTCACCCAAGAAAATTATAATTGCCAATTGATGCGATCCTGACGAAATGGATGAGCAGGGTCGGGTGCTCCACCGGATCGAATCAATAATGTTGCTCAGGAAAATGAGCAAGGTAGATGGATCTGTGAGCTATTGCTTCCACTGTGACCTGCAGACAAGGAGATGAACTCGTGAATGGACGCCGGAGGGGTGTCCTGCGTGGCCACTCCGATGCTTAAGTCAGCATGGTACTTAAGCAAGAAAACCAATGTAACCAAGTGATGGTTGTGATATTGATGTAAATGAATGAATTCATGAATGTCCGAATGTAAAGAGAGAACCTGGTATTTATAGTAGGAGAAATAATGATGACCTCATTCTCCGTGCTACCTACTAATTATAGTAAGACGGCTGAGCACACCCTATATTCTGAGATGTCAAATCTTGCACTAGTCACGTCCAGCCCACTTGATTTATTGACCACTTGCATTAGTGTCAGAGATATGTCGGCTATATACACTGTTTATCGGCGGCATTAAATACTTCACTCATATCGAGGTGACCGAGTAGAATGCCTCCCGGAGGTTTACATGAGAGCCCGGGCATCTGATTGCCCGGGGAGTAGAGCCCAAGCTTGCGCCAGCCCGGCTTCAGAAGAATCCATCCAGCAGATTGACCCTGATTTGGGAATCCATTTAATATCCCGGGTCCTTACAAGGGTATCATCACACATCCCCTAAATAAGCTCAACTCTGCTTGGCAAACATACAAGTCCGACCAGCTCGGCACTCAGATCTTATATGTGGATTTTATATGGGCTCAAAGCTCAGCAGCTATCCCGGATTGGCATGAAGATCATTTACTATGCACTCAGTAGCATACAGCTATATTAGTCACTTAATTTAGCTCAACCAGAGAAGTTTCACTCTACCGAAAATGAATTCGGATTCAATATTTCCAGGTTAGTGATTTGATTTTTAATAAAACTAAAACAGCAGGTAAAGCAAAATCTCTTAAGCCCGGGAGGTACGAGGCCCCGGCACATTATCTTAAGTCCGGGAGGTATGAGGCCCCGGCACATTCTTGAAAGTCCGGGAGATACGAGGCCCCGGCATATTATCTAAGTCCGGGAGGTATGAGGCCCCGCCACATTATCTAAGTCCGGGAGATACGAGGCCCCGGCATATTATCTAAGTCCGGGAGGTATGAGGCCCCGGCACATTATCTAAGTCCAGGGATCTGTACCCTGGCTCGGGGCTCCGTACCTCGACCATTCATGAAGGCCAGGGCTCCGCACCCTGGTTATCTATTAAGTCCAGGGATCCGTACCCTGGCTCGGGGCTCCGTACCTCGACCATTCATGAAGGCCAGGGCTCCGCACCCTGGTTATCTATTAAGTCCAGGGATCCGTACCCTGGCTCGGGGCTCCGTACCTCGACCATTCATGAAGGTCAGGGCTCCGCACCCTGGTTATCTATTAAGCCCAGGGATCCGTACACTGGTCCGGGGACTCGTACCCCGGTCATCTATTAAGCCTAGGGACCCGTGCCCTGGTCTGAGGACCTGTACCCCGGTCATCTATTAAGTACATGGATTTTTACACGGCTCAGAGCTCGACATCCCGACTACTTATTGAAAGTTTCTGGCGTATTATCTCAAGTCCGGGAGACATAAGGCCCCGGCACCATATATTTAAAGCCCGGGATACTGAAGCGCCCGGCACCTCATCTCATCACTGGGATATTTGAAGCCCCCGATGCTTTTATAAAACAATATTGATTATCTCTCTTTGGGAATCCATGCATGACTGATCGGGACAGCGAGTATGACTCTAGCCCGACTATTTAGGGGATGTGTGATGATACCCTTGTAAGGACCCGGGATATTAAATGGATTCCCAAATCAGGGTCAATCTGCTGGATGGATTCTTCTGAAGCCGGGCAGGTGCAAGCTTGGGCTCTACTCCCCGGGCAATCAGACGCCCGGGCTCTCATGTAAGCCTCCGGGAGGCATTCTACTCGGTCCACCTCGATATGAGTGAAGTATTTAATGCCGCCGATAAACAGTGTATATAGCCGACATATCTCTGACACTAATGCAAGTGGTCAATAAATCAAGTGGGCTGGACGTGACTAGTGCAAGATTTGACATCTCAGAATATAGGGTGTGCTCAGCCGTCCTACTATAATTAGTAGGTAGCACGGAGAATGAGGTCGTCATTATTTCTCTTACTATAAATACCAGGTTCTCACTTTACATTCGGACATTCATGAATTCATTCATTTACACCAATATCACAACCATCACTTGGTTACATTGGTTTTCTTGCTTAAGTACCCTACTGACTTAAGCATCGGAGTGGCCACGCCGGACACCCCTCCGGCGCCCATTCACGAGTTCATCTCCCTGTCTGCAGGTCACAGTGGAAGCAATAGCTCATAGATCCATCTACCTTGCTCATTTTCCTGAACAACATTATTGATTCGATCCGGTGGAGCACCCGACCCTGCTCATCCATTTCGCCAGGATCGCTTCACCAATATTCTCTAGCAAAATTATATTATTATTCATAGTATTTCATGTCTCACTGAAAAATATGGTTGGTAAAAGAAACTTGATCACGAGTTTCTTCATCATCGTCCACTCGTCCATGGTTATCACGATTATACAGATGATGAATACCGGGTTCGAAACAGGTGGAGGTGGCAGTTGTCTCGCCGAAGTTGGGGCCGACGAAAGTGTTGCCGAAGTTAATGAGATTGTTCTAAGCTGAAGAGGTGTTGGAATAAGCTGGCTGCTGCAGCATGGCGCGGGGGGTGGTGCTGCTGCGGTGCTGCAGAATTCTGGAACGCATTCGACGAATCGAGCTTGGTGTTAATCAACTTAGTCTTCACCATTGACATCTCTCCTTGAAGAGATGATACCTGCATATGTTGATAATTGTCACTGTGGCACAAAAAAAATCTCATGCTATAGTAATTCATATAATTATATGTTACAGTCACAGAAGATATGAAATTCATTAGTACATAATGTACATTATATTTTTACTCGAGAATATACTACTTTAATAATTTAGAATAACTTTATCCAAATTTTTCGTGCATAATTCGACACATAAGTTATAACAACAATTTAATTTATTCGAAACAAACCCTCTTAGTTTTTTTGAAGACAAGAAATGGTAGAGAAAGTTCAAATATATGTTGGATATGTGTTTTGCATATCTTCTTCATTCTGTCTCGGTAAACTCTCTCTCACACACACGCTTGATTCTATATTCATTTGTATTTGGAGTAAGAAATTAGTCCTAATGATCAGTATTGCTAAGGGTTGTATTTGAAAATTTTGAATCATTTGGAATTTTGGATTAACCACAATCGGAAATACAAAATAGTTGGTGTTTAGCTCATCTTACATATTCTGTATAGGTTTTGCAGATATAGAGTTCCAAAAGATGATCAAATATTTGTTCAGACCTGTTGCAGCAGAGCAATAATAGTCGACACACAACCGTAAACGGGGTCCGAGAGGCTGTCTTGAGTTGAGCCTCATAGGTTATCGTAACCACCTCATCGTGTCGCCCGTTAGCCGGAATATGCAACCAAAGCTTCGACACATTGCTAGCCCCAGATACCTTGTGCACGGCCGCAAAACCGAGCCGCACCCTGGTCCGACCAGAAATGAGGAGCAAAAACACAACCACTAACGCACTTCCTCCTCAAGAATTTGCTGCTGTGACCACAACCTGGCTTGAGGCGCCGCGGCGACGCCTCTCCAGGGTGCAGTCGCTCTGTGGTTCGTGATCCATGCAGGAAGGGTAGTTTACCAAAAGCTAAGGAAATTCGTTGGTTTGTGTGGTTTTATATATAGGGGCTTAAAACACGAAGAAATGCACGTAACTCTCGTGAAAGGGGTGGCAAGATTAGTGAAGCTTTTAGAGATAGAAAGAGAGACGAAAAAGGTTACTTTGGTGTGGAGTTCGCTGCATGCATGTGCAAAAGAGAGAGTATAAAATTTGTTGCTTATATTATACATACATAATACACACACACATAACCAGGGACGGACCTATGCTTGGCCCGTCCTAGGTTGTAGCCCAGCCCAATTTTTTTAACAAGGAGTTATAAAGATTCGAGCAAATTCTAATTTGTTTTTTGATAAATATATATAGAGATTTAAGTACAATCTAATTTTTTAAAAAGATATCACGGTTCAAATAACTCATAAAAGTTAATATCTAGAATACTTATTTAAATTTCACAGTGAGTAAATGTAGATTTTCGATATTTCAAAAGGGACTTGGTGCAAATAACTCATAAAAGTGATAAATTTATTTTATCAATTCTTTTATTTAATATAATTTAATTTTGAAAGTACATTTAAAATATATTAAAAATAGTTTTAAAATATAAATTTTGAATCTAAGTGAAACTTGTCTTATATTACACTGGGTTACATATTAATTTAAATAATATATAAAGTTTGAAAAATGATATTGATTAAACTTTTCTTTTGAAAATTAACTCTCTTATTTCGAATACGGTGAGAACAGTATGGTTTTTTTTAAAAAAAATACCAAGGTCATTTTGCTAACTATTTTCATATTAATATCTCATATAAATTAACTTATTATATTAAGTTCAAGCCCACCACAACTTTAATTACTGGATCCGTCGCTGCATATAACAGCAATGAATTTATATTGTCAAAATATTTCACAATATAAAATATAATTTCTTAATAAATTTTAGAGCATATGATTATTATAATTGAGTGACAATCTTCGATTAGTATCATAAAATACAACTGAAACGTTGTTTGTTGGAGGTTTGGGGTAGAATATGGCTGTCTCTTGGGAAGGCACAAGATTTGTGGTGGCACACATTAGGATATACCATATGCACACCAAATTTTAATGTCTCTATTACAGAAACATTGCGGGTCGTATCGTGTGGTTCTCAGTGTAGAAGAAAGTATTTTTTTTGTGTTAATTTTCAAATCAAAGTTGGCGATTTTTAAAACAGAGATGGTACGAGAGAGTGTGCGAGGGAACATGGAGCTTGTGGATAAAGAATGAATTTAAGTAATTTGAGTTAAAGAATGAAGTAAATAATAAGAAGAAGGTTGTCATGGAGATGTGTGTGGGAAAAGAATGAATTTTGTAATTTGAATGACATTGATACATTAATATCTAACAAAATCCAATTAAAACGAAGACGAGGGAGGTACATGCACCTAACTTACCTTAGAACTAAAACATGCTACGAGGGTGACATCAATTTTATACACTCTCGTCTGCTGCTCGTGCATTAAATTCTGAGGTGTAAAAAATGTGCTATAGTTGCTGCCAACACTCAACTGCTTTAATAGGGAACCACAGAAAAACAACCGTAACACATGGAAAATGCAGATGTTGTGAGCGAGCTGCAGCCAAGAAAACAGGTCTGGAGCAGCGTGCAGATCTTCATCATGGTAGTACCGCTAGTAGAATGAAAACGAGAAGGAAGTTTATCCAGCTTACAGGACACTTGGAACTCTTGTTTGTCATGCGTAAAAGACATTGCACCCTTCATTGGTTTTAGAAAGTGTATCACGTATGGATATAGGCAAGCTGGTCAACTTCATGGGAGTAAATTTCCTATCAGAAATAACGGCAAAAGTTTCAGACAACTCTTAGGCACAGCCAAAGCCCAAGTGATTAAAAATCAATGTGTTAATTTGTATTTTCAAACATTGAAAGATAACAAACTATGGATGTGTAATAGCCAATAAATAAAGTTTACAGGATATGGAGATGCTGCTTCACACCTTTGTTCTCCATCGGAGGGAATTCGATCCATCAGTGTTGTATAGCAAAAATCCTTCTGTTATCATATCTATCCACTTTTAGCTTCTCCATTTACTACTGCGGTTTCATTCTTGCTGGAAACACTGATGACAGGTTTGTTACTACTTTTCTTTGGCCTACTTCTTTCAGATTCAAGTGCATCTTTTGCCGAACTTACCAATTTCTTGACAAATTTATCCTCCATGAGGGTATTGGCCTCTACAGGCTTGCTTTTGGAGGACGTCGTGACTTTAATATCAACACTTATTTCATCGGATAGTTCAGCATTTTCAACTTCTACAGCCTTCGTGACTCTCTTTCGTTTACTCTTCTCGATATTTTCTTCACTGAGGTCCACAGTAAGTTGCTTTTTGCCCGAATTCTCGGTGATGGAATCTGCAAGTAAGGCTCGCCAGCTCAACCGAAGTTGTCCTTTTCCATTGATCTATAAAACATAACCATCGTAATTCGGGGTAGTACAATACTAACAAAAATGATTTAGTTACACTAGTAGAGTCAATAGCAACATAAAAACCGTAGCAGAAAAATCAACCTCAATGAGCTTTACATCAATAGTATCTCCAACTTTGACAGCCTGTGATTTGCACTTGAATATGTTAGCATCACAATCCTTAAGAATTCATTAAAGAACTTCAGTGCAGAATACTTACATCTTCTGCCTTTGCCAACCAACTTGAGCTCAATTCACTAATATGACACAGTCCCTGAAGCATAAACATAAACAACTACACCATGGTAGGCCAGCGGAATGACAAGAATCCATAAAGTGCTATAAAAATAGATTATTAAATGATGCTCTAATGCACGCAGCACAAATGCTTTTTCAAATTTGGACTACCTCTCGGCCAGGTGAAATCTCCACAAAAACTCCATATGGAGCAATAGATTTGACCTCGCAATTCCTAAATACAAAATCACAATCAGATACTCTGGTAACAATTGGGAGACAGAGGTTTAGATCATTTATTATATACTTTCCAAACAAAGAACATTTTCAGAGACAAATTCAGTTACTACAGTGATACGAAACTCTTAATATAGACTCAGCAGCCACCTCCAACAGGTAAATTATTATGCTCGATAACTACAAAATCCTCACATAATTAATACTGAAATTCAGTTTACGTAACACTATTCAGGAACTCGGAACGTCTCCAAAATCCATAGTCTCGGTTTATAGTCCTCTCAAAGTCAGTCAACGTACCCTTATAGCCAGGAATTCCTCAAAAAATGAACAATGTCCAAGGCAGAATAAGAACGGATAAAATAGAATGGAGACCTGTAAATGTCACCAACACTTGGAACCATAGTGAGGTTGCTAATGATGGCTATAGCCTTCTCCAAACTTGACAAATCTTTAGATGTTATTTTAACCTGTCAGTGTGACATCCACATGTTATGCTTCATTCTTGAAAAGAAAATAAGATTAACAATCAACAATGAGAGGATAAGTTATCTTCTGACTAACAATTCCATTATCTTGAGCCTCTATAGAATCGACTCCAGTCTCCTCAATTATGCTTTTCACTTTTTTCCCGCCTGAACCAATGATAAGGTTAACCCTCTCTGGTTTCACCTGCTTTAGCATAAACGTTATAATAAATCCACATCTCAGTTCTGATAAAATCAAATAAGATGGACATCCAGATTGACAAACCTTCATAAGATGAATTATAGGAGCATATTTGGAGAGTTTCTTCGAAGGAGGAGGAAAGCATTTTGACATCTCGGCTAAAGAAGAAACAGAAAGGAAAATGAGCGTCAGAGATTGAAGATAGAAGGTACCACCTATAACAGTACATTTCATTCTTGGTGCATATATTGGTTCCTTAAAAGATATCCAAAATCGACTTTATTATCCTAGTTCTGTTCATCTGCTTGCTTATCTAAAGTGCTAGAGGCCACTGTGAATTCCAATTTGGTTCTCCAAGATTTTCAGGCACGTACAGGTCAGATCTTGTATCACGGCAGTTGACAGCATGATTCAATAATATACCAAGAATTTGCTTTCGACCCTCTCTTGCTTGCAGGAGAGCTTCTTTCATGACTGGTATAGTAATTCCTCCCACCTGCCAGTTAAATATTTATAACGAACCCAGGCTATTTAATAATGAACAAACAGATACAGTATCGATAGTAGGACAAGATAGATCCAGAGTAAATGATTAGCTAACTCAATTATACACATGGACAAATTAGAGAAATAAATTTCACAATGGAAAACTGATTTGACCTTTATGTCCATCTGGAATGCAGTTAACCCATCCTCATTTCCAGCAACCTGAAGCGCCAAATTATAATTTACTCAACACGAGTCTAGCAACTTCATCAATGCATGAGTGACAACACACATCATGGAATTCCTCTAAACCAAAGAAGCAAAGGAAAACAGCGCATATTTTTCTAAACAAACCAAGAGAGAAGTCGAGAAAACAAATTAAAATAGGAAATTAAAGTAGCCACGACCTTGAAATCCATATCTCCTGAAGCATCTTCACCACCTGTTATGTCAGATAGGATAAGTGGAGTGCCATCTCCTCCAAACTCTTCAGTGTTCAAGACCATACCCATTGCTATTCCGGAAATTGAACTCTTCACTGGAACGCCAGCATCTTTTAAAGCTAAGCAACCCCCACACACGGAAGCCATACTGCCACACACAAATACTAAATCTATAAAAAAATCAATAACTAATCACTAGCAAAACCTAATGACTTTTTATTGAGAAAAGGGGTGGGGTTGAAACTTGGTGTTAATTGGTTCAAGTAAAGAGTGGTAGGTGGTGGATGGTTCTAGGTCTGAAGAGCAGAGTCACACGGACTGAAACAGGGTCAAGTGTATAGATTGGCAGTAACGAACAGGGATGGGGTTAGAGTATTTGTGGTAGTGTTGGGTGGTTGTCGCATCCAGGGACGAATCATGAAAAGAGATGGTGGCTGAGCAAAAGAGTACCAAATGGCTAGTATGGTTTCAAAATGGTATGTAAACAGAGATTTAGTGGGGTTACCACATGATTTGACAAGTAAAGCTGGACAGAGGGCAAGGATTACTGATAGGTGATAGGTGCAGGGACAGCAGAGAGTGGTGGTAAGGGAGGTATTTAGGAGATGGGAAACAGGATTAAAAAAAGGATATGCCTCGTCATGTTCTTAATTTATTTGACGAATTCATTCCCAGAATCATTAGGAAAGGCCAAACGCATGGGAAAGAGGTAAACAACAGGAGATTCCACATTTTTTGGAATTAGTATTGCCTTGGAAGTAGTTTTTGTGGATACACACATACTATCAAATATCAATAAAGCATGGAATGACTCGAGAACATTTAGTCTTCCAACCTCATTTCTGAATTGCAAGCAGCGTCAGGGTTATGAGAAAAAAATTGAGGCATGAAGAACATGAGGAGAAAATACTTGGTCACCGAACCAACCAACACGATGCACTACCTTGAAGAGCCATTGCTTTCCGTTATGGTACTCTCAACACGAATAGTGTAAGGGAAGTGATCTTCTGAAGGCAATATAGGCTCCAGAGCTCTCTCAGCAAGCATTCCATGGCCAATCTCTCTTCTAGATGGTGCTCCTTGACGGCCAACTTCTCCAACACACGAGGGAGGAAAAGAGTACTACATGTGAAACCAACACAGATACATAATTTTTCTTGATTTTATTAACTAAAGCCTTGGATTTTCAATTGAGAATGACATACAGACAGCATACAGCCCAACGGGCCAAATAGATGAGTCAACGCCAGTGAATCTAGAAATAACAGTGCTTGTGAATGAATATTCATTTAGGAGCGGAAAAAAAACCCCACATTAAAACTGTTTGTGCAGCTGTAATTCAGTGCACAATTATAAAGGAGTTGCTTAGACCCTTAACATAGGTTTGCATCATCAATCAATTCATCTTCTTCTAGTATATTTCATGTGATCTTCAGATATGAGAATTAGAGTAATATGGTCAATAAATAGAAAATTAACAAACATAATCAGGAAACCGCAAACCTTTAGAATTGAGAAAATACATATGGTTAGTGTATTGGAAAGGTTCCACCAAACTGTTTAGCTACGGCGGAAGCAGTATTCAATATAAAAAATGTTGCAAGAGGAAAGAGCACATCACCAGAAGTTCAGGTTGTTAACTTGTCGAAATCAAGGTCAAATCTGCAACTAACATGGATTTCTACCAGCAGCTAATATAACTGCTTCAACTAGAGAGACACAAAAATTTTACAAAGTTTTACCTGAAGATAGAATCTCTTGAACTCGTCTTCATCTATAAGGTTGTCTAGTCTCTGTGCCATTTGTTTATCACCAAGTGTAACCACAGCTAATGACTACAAAACAAGAATGAGAACACATTCTAAGTTTTCAAAATGAAAGGATGTTACAATTTATTGATAGGCTGGAAAACTATTCCATACATCTATATTAGTTATACAAGAACCAAGTGGAATCCCATATGAGAAATAATTTTAACATTTCCCGTTATCTATAATGATTTTACTTGGCATATCTTTTTTATCAATTGTAATTTTATGTGAAATAAATAAAATTGCTTGTAGAGAATTTTGAACTCAGTGATTAACATTTCCTGTGATCTAAAATGTTTTACTCATCATAATCGTTTTTATTAGAATGCAGCTATTTACTATTTTAAAAGAAATTAAAAAATTAACTATTTTTTCCACGATGAAAACTTTTCAATCTCCAAAAACTAAAATAGCCTACAGTCTAATATGCAATAAAAGGTTGATGAAAAGAAAATGAGAAGAATGTAAAAGAGCAACAAACTAATATCACCAAACCTGTGTTTCACCACGAGTGAAAAGAGCACTACCATGAGCTCTAGGAAGAAATCCGCAACGTGAAGTAATCAGCCGTAAATCCTCCGGTTTTCTGCCATCACTTCTTTTTCCTCCCTACATAAATGAGAGAGAAAAGATACCAGAGTGAAAATCATGGAACCAGAAAAACAATTTATTCATCAGGAAAAAGGCTGCTATAATTTATTATGGCAGCAAAAAAAATTATATAAGAATTTGAACACTGACACCATGTTTGGAAAAACTAAAATTGGGAATTGGATTCGGATTTGGATTCTAAATCTATGGATTTCGAATTCCATTTTGGTGTTTGACAAATGTTATTTAAGAATTCAATTTGATAGTTAAAATTAATATTATTTAATATTTAAAAATTTTGTTTTACATTTTTTTTGAATCCATTCTTAATTAGTAACATTTGAAACCATGTATTGTTTAAATATTATAAATAAAAATATAAGAAAAAATTTATTTTTAGCAATGAAAAAAGTCATCAAAAGAAAATTGAGATAAAGCCACCGGATTATGATTAATCAGGTTTTTAGTATTAAAAATAATCCAGGTCCAAAAGAAAAAATTTACATAATTTTTAAAATACATAAATATTTTAATTGATTTCAAAATAGTTTTTCAAATGTATATAAAGTGTGTGTGAAATAAATGTAGTGATTTTTGTGAAAATGATATTTTAAAAGTTCTGAAAAGCACAAAAAAAATATTTTGTCCATATAACCCAAATCTCACGTAGTTCTTTCATTTTTGCTGTGATTTCATTAAGTTATCAAACCCTATCAAATCCCATCAAATTCCAATAAATAAAAATCCCATTTTAAAATATCATTATACCAAACACTCAAAATAGAATTTTTAGTTCCAAATCCTACCAAATTCCATGAAATCCATGGAACCAAACACACTGTAAGTGAACAACTTCGCTTTTTCCATGCAAAATCAAATCCTACCATATGACACTGAATGCTAATAAATAACCATGTCACAATATGATGCTAACATCAATGTGAAATATAAACAAAACTACAAGACTTAGGCGGCGGACAACAATTAAAAACAAGATGATATATTTGGATAAGAGTGAGGATCCATTGAAGTAAACTACAAGTTACAATTGAAACCTTGAATTTTATAGACTCGTCATTTATCTGAGAGGTAACAGGCAAAAGATGTACATAATTCAAACATAAAGGACACATCCCACAACAGTGTCTATTATGTTAGGATACAACTGTCACATCCTTAGGCAAAAGAAAGTATATTGAGGTAAATATGGTATTAAATTTTCCGCATAACTAGATTACAAATATATCGTTCAAATATATATCAAAACTTAATATGTGAGATCTTGTTCCAATATATATATATTTTTATTTTTAACTTTCCCACAGAAGCCAAACATGGATATCATAATTGAAGCGTTGAACTTAAAAGGCAATAATGTCTTGCCAAAAATCTTGCATGAAACCATCTTTTTACTATGATACAATTAATATCTCTCTATATAAGTAAAATAAATTGAGATATAGATATGATAGGAATTTTCCCTTAGATAAACCACAATCAAATCATATCATAGATACATCGTGATGTAATAATATTAAATTTGATTTTAAAATAAGTTCGATTTCAAACATAAAAGCATATAGATTAAGATAACATATGCTTAATAGGAAATCTTACCTCCACAATACGCCTCCTCAAAAACTTGGATGAAACTTCTTTGAAAACAAGCTTCACATCTACTTCAGAGTAAAACTAGAAGAAAAGAATTGACGCAAACTATGTTAATTCTAATAACACCTGTAACACTTAAATTTTCAGGAAGAAATATGGAATTAAAACAATTTTTTTGCCTTATCATCCATAGATGCAAATGAGCAATCATCCGTAAAAAGAAAAGTATGAAGGTTGCCTCCATGGCAAACAATTACCAAGGGGGTGGGTTTTTTTGAGACTGGCTTGATATGAACATCACCTTCATCAACTTCACCATCCACTACAAACTCCTCATGCTCTTCTTCATCATCAAGCAAGTCCTGGACCACTTCACTGGTAACAATAGCTTCTGTTTTACTAACAAATCCTTTTTCAGTAAATATGCTCAACACCTTTGCTTCCAAAGATGACAACGCCTTCTTTCTAGGGATTTTGTTCTTAATTTGAAGAGCTTGAACTAACTCATCACCTGCAATTTCCTGAATATTATCAAAAATCACTGTCATGACATAAGCTGATACTATACTTACAATCATAACAAGATTTAACATCCACTATACTTACAATCATAACAAGATTTAACATCCAGAGGTTCGAAATAGTTTTATACGATGTTTCACAAATTGGCGCTACAAAGGAAACAGCATGTTTAGAAAGCCAATAATATTCAATCCTACACACTGTTTATCTACCAAACAAACATCCAAGAGACATGAACTCATAAAAGTTAAAAATATAGTTTGAAACATGCTTACCTACTTAAGACATATCAAAACAAGTAATGCCTCACTCACTCAAATAATAAGCTCTGCTCTTCCACTCAACAAATACTGGATTCCCTCACTTACCTCTCAAACAAAGAAACCAAAATGTGTAGCAACAATCAATGTCTTAGTTGATCTGCACTGTTCCTTGAGTGTTCTCACAACTCACTGATTTTTCATTGCGGCATAAGTACTACTTGCATTTAGATATACGGAGGAAAGTCTCACCAGCATTTATACAAGAAAGATGAGAAAATTCTTGATAGTATAGACAAAAAAATTACTGCAATAAAATTTAAGATCATCAGTAGATCTGTACCTATATGTCGATGTTTTGGATGTGCACAGACATCCCAAATCAAAAGGAATTGAAAAACTAAAAAAGTACCAATATTAATACATTATATGGTGAGTAAAAGGTTACAACCACACAAAAGACAAAATGACTTGATAATTTCCATGTCATGAGTTTATCCCAATTCCCACACATTGCGGTTAAAAGGATACTAAGAGTACAAGATAAAAACAATACACTGGGACTAATGAAGATGTGATACTAATAAAATTTGGCTAGGATTTATTTTTAAGATCATGAAGTTAGAATTTATGACATGAAAAAATATTATGGGAAATAATGTCATAAGAGAAGATTAAGCATACTTCAACATGCTTATACAGCTCAGGAGGAGGCAGTTTGATTGCGTCAAGCATTTTTGGTTTCCCACACATCTTCACCAAGATTTCCACCTCTTTGCAAATAGCCCGCACTGCGTTCTGACATTGCAGGAAGTAAAAACTTCTAGTCACTCACACAAAGCTTAACGAATTTTATGATTATTCTAAAAAATTGAAGTGGATCAAATACATGGCATATCAAGATAAGAAGCACAGAAGCAAGGAAATTGCAAATGTATTTTGAGAAACACAAAAAATATTCCTTCACACAGACATACTGCTATTCCGCAATTGAACCACAACAAATCAATACATGGCATATCAAGATAAGAAGCACAGAAGCAAGGAACCTGTCCAACTTCTACAGCTTGCAATAACTTCTCTTCAGGAAGGAAGTCGCAATAACCCTATGATGATCCATTAATTGAACACAAAAGAGGTTAGAACATAAAATCTCAGGAATGCAGTACTTCAAAATAATCTTTATTATACAAAATATATATGAATCATTTATGCAGTGAGAAACATCTTTAACCAACGTATGGAGGAATTTAAGATCAGTAAGCCAGTGTTTGGCAACAGGATGCAATGAATATGTACCAACTACTAAACTTTGATGCTGGTAGTTTTTAGTAAATAACCAATAATCTATGTGAATAACATCTATAAATGATGACAATCTGATTTATGAAAATTTCTACTAAATAGAGAGTATTTTTGGATCATTATTTTGTAAATCAACCTTTTAATGCTATATTTAAGACATGAGACCTCGGGCAACCCAATTTATGAAGTTCAGGTGCATCAGTTACTGTTCCATAGGTCTCAGGTAAGGGAATAGTATAGACAGCGTAATATGATTTCAAATCTACGACATATATATTTCAACCGCCCAAAAGGCTAACCAAATTTTACAAGCAAGCACCAGATTAATCAAACTTTTTGTTCATAATGTTTTGGATTTTTCCATAGAACCGTCAAACTCTGCTTTACCAGTCAATTCCTGGATTCTAGATATAATTAAAAGCACAGATCTCAAAATTTTAAAAAAATAACCTCTATCATCAATATTGCACTATCTGTCCCTGCTAGCAACAAGTCCAGCTTAGAGTTTTCTATCTCCTTGGTAGTTGGATTCACGACAAACTTGTCGCCAATAACACCAACTCGTACCCCAGCAATAGCTTTAGAATTTGGCACTTCTGAAAGAGCTCTGTTGTATAAGATTTTTCACATAAAAAAATTAAATTTCATAAATTAGATCAAACTGATTAACCCGATATAGTCATCCAGTAAAAAGAAAGAAAAAGAAATGGGCATACACGGCAATTCCAGCTGCTGTTACTGCCAAAGAATCTGGGGGATGTAAACCATCGTAACTTAGAACCTGTCCCAGGGGATAATGAAATTCAGAAGGCATGAAATAATACTGTCGGTGTTGCACAATCATGAGCTGGCTAGGCATGAGTAGTTAATCCAACTAAAACTGACAAAAAGACCTCACTTCAAAATCATGTGACGTGGCTGACTCATATCACTCGTATTTAAGCTAAAAAATCAACTCGTTTCAGTTGGCTCAAACCCGGTGAGCATAGTTTTTCTAATTATTATCTGAAGATATCTATAGCTGACATCTGCAACTCAGTCTAAACAAAAAATTCAATTTTCAAGATTTGCTAGTCATCTCATAATATTTCAGATATTTGCTAATATACATCTAAATCACAGTGATTTCCATCTTTAAAAATCTTTAAAAGACAACTGACTTTCGGATTTCCACAATATTTATTCCATGAGAACAAGTATTTGAGAGAAGTGACATTATAAAGAAATGTATGGCAAAAACAATACAGAGGGCTATTTTCACTAATTCACTTGTTAAATGTTACAAATGTTTCACATCAAACATTAAAATTAATAAAGAGTAGCTTATAAACCCAAGAAAGTTATACCACCTAATAGACAAGCTTTTTCGGATGGTACACCTCTTGGATTTATAACATAACATCAGTGCTCTCATTGAAAGTTGGCATAACGGAAGGGGTGACCTAGTAAAGGGCCATCATCGGATAAGTGTTGATAATTGTAAAAAAATGCATATTATAGGCTAGATTAAGGTTCATGATGCATGCACTGAATACTGAAAGATGTGTGAAAGCCGTCTAGAGTTGGCTTCCACGAATTTCGGCTTCTCAAGAGCTCGGCAATGCTACAAATGTCCTACATCGAACATTAAAACTAATAAGTAGTAACTTATAAACCCAGGAAGGTAATGACACTCAATAAACAACTCTTTTGGGATGGTACACCTCTGAAGTTTATAACCTAACATTAGATCACAAGAAAAATAAGTACCCAAGATAATATCTGTGTTTCGTGATAAAATCCCTTGAGCATCGTTGGGCGAAGAGGTCTATCTATGAGTCGGCAGATGAGAACCTGCAAGAAGAAACTACTTAATTCAAATGTCAGCTACATATAGACAATTTGATAGAGGGGGTGAGGCATACCTCCAAATGTAAATAAATACAGTAACATATTTACTGGTAAAATCCACAAATGTAAAAGTATCACATAATCGACCCCGAGCCCAATTAAAAAAAATACAAGAGTGATGCCGATTATATATCAATTGTTTTGGTATTTGTTTATTCTAGTGGTGTAAAAAGTTGAGCAACTTTCTTCCCGATACATTAATTTACTTTATCATAGACAAAGAAAGCAGTTACACAATCACTTCCCATTATTTTGGAAAGTTATGGTGCAAAGGGACTGAACTATTTATGCAAGAAACACAATCGGAAGTAGAACAAAGTCAATGGACAACAGCAAGTCAATTGGAAGACAATGGTCAACCAAAAGAAATTAATGACTGACGATATTACCAGTTGAGAAAAGTCCAAAAATGCAAATGTTGAGAAGTTGGGAAGTTGGATGCTCGTCCGATTGAGCAAATCAGGAAGAGCATTAGAAAGCTCAATTTGACAATCTAGGACGATCAGGAGCCCAATTAATGGTGTAGCAGTCGGTAAGTAACCAATTGGAAGCTCAAACTAAATTCGATGACCAACTTAACATGTGTAACAGACAAAAGTCGGCAATCGAAAATGAACTGCTCACAGCTTGTAGTCTAAGACAGCCTCAAGTAGGAAGGCTGTCTAAGAGGGACAGACAATCCGAACGTGAAGGTCGTTTGAAGCTGAAAGACCTTCCTGAATAAAGAAGGAAGACCAAGGTGCAAAGTCATAAGAAGTAGCCCGAGTATAAAAGACTAACGAGGACCAAAGTGGTGATGGATCCAGAGTCTTTCTCGAACTAGGTTAATTTTTTTTGATAAAAAAACAAAAAGGAAAAAATTCGGCTATTAGTTTTATGTTTTTTTCCTAATAACATTTGAGATCCTACGCATAGTATTAAGTCATCAAGTCATCATAATAGGTTTCAAAATAGGCAGGCAATTAGGAAGAAGCGAAAAGATAAAGCTTGTAAAGGCGTAGAACATTACTCAAATGTAATGTAATAATACAAAAAGGCCAATGGTTCTTTAATTTCCTATGTTTTCAGGGTTTTTTCGCATTTTTTGTGCTTTCTTGAATTTTTACGCCTTTATGTTTAATTCTTGGTCTATGTTCTCATTCTTCTAGAACAGGTTATCATATTTCGTGATAACGTTGATTTGACTGAGCTGACAGAATCTTGTACAATGATACGAGTTTCTATTGATTACTCTAAACTCCTGTCTATTTCTCAGTCACTCGTAAAAATATGTTTCCTCAATTTCAAGTTTTGTATTTTTGTATAAGCTTTCTACGAATGAATGCTCTCTTGCTTTGCTTACAGACATTAGTATGTTGAATTGTTAGATCATTTCTTCACTATTCTTTTGTGAATATCTCATGTGCATATGAATCCAGAGTGTAGACATTTGTACGTCGAATTGTTTTTTCTCATTTAATAATTTTATCGGTCACTACCATCAATCTCTTATTATTCAACTATGTGCCCTATATTTTAACTTCATAATTGTGCGGTCCTTGCAAAACAACTTTATACTTGAATTCGACAATATTTGTGATGAGTGATTTGATAGAAAGGTTCTTCCACCAAATAATACTATTTACTATAAATGTAAATTAATGAATTGTGATGAGAGGAGATATAGAGTACCATTCTATAATTCAAAATATATGTTATCAGAGACAGCAAACACAGTCACTGGTATCAGCAAAAAAATCCTCCCTCTGGATACTGAGATCATCAGCATCAAATGCATTAGTTTTACCCAGACAAAATAAATTAGAATGTCATGCAAGCATGTAAAAATTAAATGGCGCTCATTTAACCATGAAATAGCCCATGGTATCCCAACAGTAAAATTCCTTAGCAGGTTACAAAAGTGGAAATACCTCATGATCCTTGGTCTTTCCCTCTCGTTTAAAAAATCCTCCACTGCACAGAGGCAGGTTAACAAAAACTTAATCCTCCATCACAGAACATCCATGGATTTCAAAGATTAGAAGGAAGAAAATTTGTGCATATTTACCTGGTTCGACCAGCTGCCGAAAATCTTTCTTGATAATCTACCGAAAGAGGAAAAAAATCAGAAGGCTCGCTAGGATCCTCAGCCATACAAACAGTTGTGTGGATGATCTACAAAAACTATCAAAAAAATTTGTTTTAAACAACATGCTGCTAACACATTTATACATCTATCAACGATAGGTTTGGCACTTCAGCTTGAACTTCACACTAAAGTTCTTCTTTTACTTGGATCAAACCGACCAAACTGAGAAGCACATGCATCTGCATCTGAATGGACCTTCTTTAAGATTAACCAACAGCATATATCACTTTTCTGGTCTAGGGAAATTCCAAGAAATAATCCGGTAGATCTTAATTGGGATACACACGTATTAAGTTCAAAACATACGGTTTCTCCATCTGTAACAGTAACAGCACCACTAGCTTGTCTCCCTATGTGACCTGTCTCAACAAATATCTGCAGAAAATGCAGAACAGCTTGAGGTAAAAATTCAACTAAAAAATTTGTGATCCATCATGCCTAAAAAAACCAAATTTATTCTGCCTGAAATCATAATAAGGAAAATATTTGAAGCAAAGCATAATCACCAGACAAAAATGTCCCAAACCCAGCATCCTATCAACAAATCATATTCAAGAAACAATCTTTAACCATTGTTAACTATTGTTCTTTAGCATAGTTGTCCCCGACCCCACTAGCAGCAAACTAGCACTATGAAACGTAACACATAAAAATAACGGAAAAAAAAAGCTACGAATTCAAAAGCCTAACATGACGATCGCCGACTGGGACTTTAATGGAATAAGGAGCGGAGGGTTGCAGCGGTGACGGAGCTTCCTCAATGCGAGCATTATCTTCCGCCGTCAAAGAAGCTTCGATCCTAAATCGATCAAACAACGTACTCATCCACTTACTGCCTCCATTTCTTAATTTTCTCGCTCTGGAACTTCAAGATACGAAATTCGGCAATATAATGGAAGCAAAATGACGATTAACCGAGGAATTAAAGCAATTCACATTAGAATATTGAGAAAATATTCCTGCTTGCTTGGAAGTTGACACTTTGGACTGAAATGGTGGGGTGTGGAAGGTCGAAGTGGGACGTGCTGCCAGCATTTCTTCGTCTTCCCAAAGTTCCACCGTCACTGTGAGTGAAGTGTGTGTAGCATTTGCAGGCTTATCCGATGAGGAAAAATGGAAGGTGGCGGGTGGAATCGTTTGATGGCGGGCTGGTAATGGGCTTTATTTTGAGTAATGCTCTGGCCCAATTAATTCTTTTGGGCTTGACAACAGCCCATATAACCACGGATATGATTTTTGCCTTTTAATCATTCACAATTTTCTCACATCGTTTTTCTGTTTCTATATAATAAAAATAAAATTTTATTTATTCCTTACTATTGTAGTTCTTCTGTAATACATAAGTTGATTTAGTTGCATTATTATTAGAAATCATGTATAATTTTATATACATATAAATTAGATTATTTTTTTGAGGTTTTTTATGTTAATCAATTAGTCGTGTTAATTTTATGTATTATTTTCCTAGTCTTAATAATCATCTTCCAATTGAAATACGGTAAAACCTCTATAAATTAATGAGTAGGTCTCTTGTGAGACGCTCTCACGGATCTTTATCTGTGAGACGGGTCAACCCTAATGATATTTACAATAAAAAGTAATACTCTTAGCATAAAAAGTAATATTTTTTCATGAATAATCCAAATAAGATATTCGTCTTACGAAATTGATCCGTGAGACCGTCTCACGAGAGTTTTTGTGTAAATTAATTATGTTGGGGCCGTGATATATTATTAACTCGGATAGATATTAATTAATAAATTATTATAATTTATTATTTTAAAAAGTGATTTTTGATTCAAGAAAATTTTAAAAATATATTTTATTATTGCAATGAGTTGAAGGGTGTAAAAGAAAATATGCAGAGGAAATCTAACACAAATGGCAGGTGCTGTCATCGTGCCTCTTCCCTGTAATGCATAATCCATACTGTTCCATTCAAATTCATGTATCATTTATTCACCAAGAAAAATCAATCGAAAGGTTCAGATTTCGCATAAATTTCAACTTTTTTCCCTAGCAAATACGAACAACTCCACACATTTTTCCGGTTTATGAGATCCTACTTATGTGAGCACTGGCCTCACTTCATTTCAACGGGTAAGATCTTGCCACACATACAATTAAAAAAAAAAAGTGGATCCTATATATGCATGGGCAAATTTTGGCCATAGATCTCCTATCATAGGGGCAATGCCCACATGGGTAGGATGAAATAAACCCGTTTTTTCAATCGAAAGTTTGATATTTTACAAAAAATTATAACTGGCAAAATACATCATTATATATAATATTTGAACCATAACAAAGACAAAACAGTGTTTTGGTGTAATTTGTAAAATCCACAAAGTACTTCTCTCTTTTTTTCGGTCCTTTTTTTTGTATGAAAAATTAAATCTATGTAAAAAAAATTCTGAAAAACTTATCAAGAAGCATAAAATTTAATTTTTCAATTTTAACTTCAATTTTTAACAAGAGTAGCTATTAAAAAAATTAAACTAGAAATACATGCAACACGGACAAACTAGGGCTAGTATATATAATATACAATATGTTGGTTCCTGCAAATTTTAAGCTAATTGATGCGATTTTTGGGTGACTTCGTAGTAGTAAAACAGACAAATTTGTTCGTTCAAACTTGTTTATTACAAGAATAGTAAATTGAAAATCATTGTTACTTGTATTTTATTCTACATAGTTTTTTTTTTTTACGATAACACGAAAACTCTTATGAGAGCGTCTCACAAAATTCTCACGGCTCAATTTTGTGAGACGAATCTCTAATTTGACCCAATTCATAAAAAATTATCATTTTTTATGATCAACACAAAACTTATATGAGAACATTTCACGTGTCGGCTTTGTGAGACGAAACTCTTATATGAAACATCTCATGAAAATACATTTTTTATGCGAAAATATTATTTTGCACTCCAAATATGAATTATATCGATCCGTCTCACGGATATATGAATCATGAAACCTACGTGTATGTCAAAAATATTATTTTTTTCTTTGTAAATATGGAACAGACCAACTCATTTATCAGATTTCACGTCTCACACAAAATCATTTTTTTGCAAAAATAAATTTAAATATTCTCCATGTAAGTTTAAATAATTATTGTGTGCAAATAATATAATGTATTTTTTGTGTTTATGTCGATTATTATATTTATATTTATGTTTTTTATAATAAAAATAATAATTTTCAGCCTAAACTTACTTTTCAGAAACAAAGCAGATCTTTCAAATTCTATTAACATCTCAAATATCAGGTATGGATTCTTCTGGCGATATTGTCAATTATTGTTCCTGAATAACCCTTCTCCAAGTAATGATTACATCTCATTAAAATTAAATACATGTATATGACAAAAACTTGTGTGAGACGATCTCACGGATCGTATTTTGTAAGACCGATCTCTTATTTTGGTCATCCATGAAAAATATTATTTTTTATGCTAAGAATATTATTTTTTATTGTGAATATCGGTAGAGTTAACTCGTCTCACATATAAAGATTCGTAAGATCGTCTCACAAGAGAACTACTTCAAATATATTGTCTGCTTGAAATCAATATGGGTAGTAATTACACTCACTCTAATATTTTAAATTATACATTAACTCGATCAACATATCTTAATCATTCTGACGTAAAGAGGCAACTATTCATTATGATAGTTATACATGTTGAAACACAATAAAATCAATATGATTCAAAAATAAATTTGATTTAAAGTAAAACAAAGAAAACTTATAAACTATGAAATTTTTTGTTTTTGATGTGAAAACTTACTGTCGCTATTATTCGATACGCATATGATAAAATCATCGTACTACACAATAACTTGTATTTCACATTAACAAATTGATTGATTATTATACGTGGAATAAAAAATGTTGTACATGATATAACTTCAATTTTTGAAAATGTATATTAAGTAATGACTTAAAACCCAAAATCCATCAGCGAAATAAATCTCGCCCCATAATCAATCCATCCACAATCTTTAATATTTTATATGTAAACATTTTAAAATATAAAAAATAATTATCACATGAAACGGTATCACAAGTCAATTTTGTGAGACTGATATTTTATTTGGGTCATGAAAAATATTATTTTTTATGTCAAAAATATAATTTTTCTTTTAAATATGAACAGAATGACTGATATCATATTATAAATTAATTCATAATATCAAGTTTCTATTTTTAATAGTTGAAATGTATATTATCTCTGTTTATGTCAAGGCAAAAACTTGTGTGAGACGGTCTAATGGGTTGTATTTTGTGAGACGGATCTCTTATTTTGGATCATCATGAAAAATTATTACTTTTTATGCTAAGAATATTACTTTTTATCGTAAATATTGGCAAGATTGACCAGTCTCACAGATAAAAATTCGTGAGACCATCTCACAAGAGATCTACTCTTATATCAACTCAATAGCCCCCTTCAGCCTCTATTGAGATAGGAAAAATTTGTAAAATAACATCGATTAACTATTTAATTAACAAAATGATTTGTAAAATAATATCGGTCAACTATTTAATTAAGAAAATGATTTCCCATATGTGTTTCAAATACACATGAAGATATCATTTTCTTAATTAAATGGTTGATCTCCGTTAAAAAAACAAAATACCTCATTAAGATATGTCATAAATGGTCAATTAATTAATTTCTCCATGACCGTAAATATTCTTTCCAAGATTGCAATTTTCCCTTATATTATATTATGAGAAAATATTACATTTTTTACATGCCAAATGAATACCACTTACCACTTGCCTTTTTCGTATCTTTTTGTATATATCATAACTTGTCTTCACAGATATATTAAAATCTCAAATTTGAGAAGAAATTTTGTATTTGAAATGATATTAACACAAACTTTTTTAAAAAAAATTTTAGCAAAATTTTTTTAAAAAAATTGAAATTATTTTAAGAATAAATATCTGTTTGAACAAAGACTCTATTAAAAAAATTTATAGTTTAAAATATGTTTAGACAACTATTTTTTAAACATTATTTTATAATTAAAAATAATTACCAAAATTTATCATGTATAGTTCAATCACAAAACATTTTACAAAAATATCACAAAATTATTTTTAAAAACTATAATTGGAGAGTAATTTTTTTAAAAATATTTTCTATATACATACTTAGTATTTTCCACTTATAAAAAAAACTAAAAATATTTTTAAAATATTTTCTTAAACAGAGCTTTTAATATTTTCTATTTTATTTGTTTTTATGGTTTTTTATTTATTTATTTGTGTTTTTATTTTGTAAGAGGTGGGTTTTTTTTTTTTTTTTTGGTTAACTTGATGGTGTTTGATTTTTCAAATAAAGTGTTCAAAGATTATTTTATTTATTTTGTATCTTATATTTTATTTTGTTGTTTTATAATCGGAAAAATTTATGTTTTTGGTCATGTAATTTTTTTTACTTTCATTTTTGTCTTGTAATCTGTCAATTTATGATCTCAATCATTTTCGCTAGAGTGTTGACATGAAATCGGATATATTAGCTATGTTCGACGTCATATCGTCATTTTTTGGTATCATTATATCATGTTTCAGTACTACTTCAATACTCTCGATTTAAAAGAACTGAAATAAAAAAACATACAAATTAAAATAAAAGGAAATATACATTTTTTGTAATGATTAATAACCTTTTAAATTAAGAAATAATTTTGAAACAAAATTTTGTTGAATTTATGAACGTCTCTTACTTAAAATATTGTATATATGTCATACTAAATAAGTGGGATGTATTTAATTCAGAGTTTAGATGGTTTTTTTAAATGATAGACTTTGATGTATTTGATTGATTTGTATTGACTTTTACAGAATCTTACGGATTTATAAACATATTTATGTAGATTCATGTAGACTTTTTTACAAGTTTTTTTTTATAGACTTTTGCGAAATTTTTTTTATAAAATTTTATACATTTTGTACTTAATTATAACATATTATTTTTTATTAATTTCTTTGAACCAGTAATTAATTGACATACATAACATATTCAATTTGAAATAGTTTTTCAATATATATATTAATAAATAAATTTACTTATTTAAAATTCAAATCATTTAATTCTTACATGTGTATATATGTGGGTTTGTATGCATGTTTGTACATTTTTAAAAAACATCAATTATTTAATCTGTAACTTTGTTTTTGAATTGATAATATACAAGTGAAAAGAATATTATTTAGCATTGTGTGGATATAATTTTGTATAAAAGTATCATAGTTTACATATTAATTGAAAATGCTAAAAAGAATTTAAAAAATCACGGTTGTTGCGAGCCTATTCAATTATTAAGAATTAAGCAACATTTTTTTAGATCATCTTTTATTATTATGAGTAGGTTTCTTGTGAGACGGTCTCACGAATCTTTATCTGTGATACGAATCAACCCTACCGATATTCACAATAAAAAATAATATTCTGAGCATAAAAAGAATACTTTTTCATGGATGACCCAAATAAGAGATATGTCTCACAAAATACGACCATTGAGACCGTCTCACAGAAGTTTTGTCTATTATTATTGAATATTACATTAATTTATATAAGTCATTAATTAAATACAAGTTTTGACAATTTATAGTTGTACCTTTGGCATAATGTTTGTATGTTAATGAATTTCATGAAGTTATTAAAATTCTATTGAAAATTTGAATACATCTAGACTGTTATATAGTTTTTAAAAATTAATGTTGAATACCACTTGACGTCTTAAAACTCTATAAAAATTTATTTTAAATATCACTAGACTTCTGTAAAATATATAAAAGTTTTAATTAAATACATGTAGATTTTTATTTATTAAATACACTCTTAAATGATATAGATTTATAAAATAAGGAAATCGAGTCAGAGATTTGAATATTAATATGGAATCTTTATTTAAGTAATGATTTATATAATATAGGTATTATTATATTATTAAAATATTTCTCCGACAAAATTTTGTCCCCATCACCATCACCATCACCATCACCCGTTCTGTATAAATCTCACCAATTGGCTCACTGTGTTTCCAATTCACACCCAAACTTGTCCTCCTATCTCCCTCGAAGCCTCCATTTTTGTACTTCTACATTTCTTCTTTAACACAGATTCTCTGTTCTCCGTGCTTCATCCTCTGCAAACATCGGCGATCCCGGAAAAAAGCGAGGATGAAGGAGATTTGGACAACAATGGCTTCGATAATGGGAGTTTGGGCATTCTGCCAAAGCCTCCTTCACACAGTTTTCCCCCCGGAACTGCGCTTTGCTTCCTTCAAACTCTTCCACCATTTCTTCAGCTTCTTCTCGTCCTGCTACTACTACGACATCACCGAAATCGATGGTGTCAACACCAACGAGCTTTACAACGCCGTCCAGTTGTATCTGAGCTCATCCGCTTCCATATCGGGCACCCGCCTCAGTCTTACCCGTGGTCTGAACTCTACCTCCATCACCTATGGCCTGTCGAACAACGACCGTTTGATCGATTCTTATAAAGGGGTGACTGTGGAGTGGGAGCATATCGTCACGCAGAGGCAATCTCAGACCTTCTCGTGGCGCCCATTGCCGGAGGAGAAAAGAGGGTTTACCCTCCGGGTAAGGAAGAAGAGCAAACAGATGGTGCTCGGTTCGTATCTTGATTATGTCATGGAAAAGGCGAATGATTTGCGAAGGAGGAATCAAGATAGGTTGCTTTATACGAACTCGAGAGGCGGGTCTTTGGATTCGAGGGGTCATCCCTGGGAATCTGTGCCGTTTAAGCATCCCAGTACTTTTGATACATTGGCCATGGATCCTGTCAGGAAATCTGAGATTATGGCTGATCTTTTGGAATTCGCTAGTGGGGAATCTTTTTATCAGAAAACTGGGAGGGCGTGGAAAAGAGGTTATTTGTTATATGGTCCCCCGGGCACTGGTAAATCTAGTATGATTGCGGCAATGGCTAATATTCTTGGGTATGATATTTATGATCTTGAGTTAACTGAGGTGAATACCAACTCTGAATTGAGGAAGTTGTTGATGAAAACTACTTCTAAGTCCATTATTGTTATCGAAGACATTGATTGTTCCATTAACTTGGCTAACAGAAATAATGCCGATGGAGGCTGTAGAAAAAATAGCTTCGACATTGCACCCCCTCCGGGGTCTAATGTCGCGGAGGCCGGAGCAAACACGATAACACTTTCCGGGTTGTTGAATTTCACCGATGGATTGTGGTCTTGTTGTGGGAGTGAGAGGATTTTCGTGTTCACGACAAACCATATCGATAAACTCGACCCGGCATTGCTGAGGAGTGGGAGAATGGACATGCATATACACATGAGCTATTGTTTATCTCCTGCATTGAAGATTCTGCTGAAGAACTATTTGGGAACTGAGGAGAATGATCTGGAGAAAGAAATGCTGGAGGAACTAGAAGGTGTGATCGAGGAGGCAGAGATGACTCCTGCAGATATAAGTGAAGTGTTGATCAAGTACCGGCGCAGTAGGCGTAGGGCGATGGAGGAGTTGTTGGTGACATTGAAGGCGAAAGCCGAGAAGAATAAAAGGGTTAAATCGAAGAAGAAAAACGGGGATGAGGTTGAGGAAGAGGAGCAAGAGAAGAGCGCATTGGATAGCCCATTGGAAGACGGTGATTTTAAAGAAAATTGCAGTAAATCTGAAGGAGAAGATGAAGCTGATCAGAAAATGCATTGAATTTTGTTTTCTGACTTTTAGCAACTATTTTCTAATGTACCGTAATTGTTGTCTGGATCTAGAGGTTTGAGTATCTGTAAGAAAGGGTGATTGATTGGGGCACTGGACTAGAGGGGTTAATGCTGTTGGCCTGGGGAAAAAAAAGAGTACTGTAATGCACTAATGCCATTTATTTTTGCTGCTTAGGACCTTGGTACCAATTTCATTAGTACAATTAATCTGTGATCGATGCATTCCATCGATTTCCATGTGGTGTGTAATGTGTTGGTTTTAATCTTTGCTGTTTCATGTCGGACTATGGATCAGATCAACACACACTCGTCACATAGTTTATATCTAGTCGTATTCCTCCTCCGATGAATACGACTGAACTAACTCGAAACCTTCAAACAACTCCAAAGAAGTAGGAAATAAGACCGAAAGAACACGAAACCTTTAAACAACTCCGAAGAGGAGACGCTCTATGTTCGTTCATAATCAGACGAACAACTATTTATTTGTTGACTTCATGAGATGCCATTCCAATCTCCACTGAGCACCCTGCAAATTTTGTCCTGTCAACATGGAGGAACGCATACCTTTATATGGATAGTACTTGTCGGAGCTTTGCTTGGATCTTGAATTGCTGTGTAATAATGGATATGTACCTAGAGCCAATGTGGTTTTTACTTGTCGATGGTGTGAAGTTAAATATATATCATTTACCTAATTTTTCACAAGATAAATGCATCATTGTATTGAGGTTGGTGGTGGGAACAATGGCACTGTCCATTTTTGACAGTGAAGAAGTGGAAAATTGGCTTCAAGAAACAGATTCCCCCCTTCCTCGTTGCCCAAAAAAAAAATGGTGCTTTGCATGGACCCAAGTAGCATCTTACAAAGAGGGGGTCACCATCATTCTCTCCCATGCATCATTCCTCTTCTCCAACCTTGGGGGACTTCCGACGCCTTACTCAGGCAAGTAACAACCGCAGTCGATCACCTTCGTCGACGTTCACTAACAAAATAATTAAACTCGAACATTCTTAGCACAAAAACAAAGAATCCCAACTCTTTTCGATATTTAAGCTGCGAAAACTTCTATGAGACGGTCTCATGTGTTGTATTTTGTGAGACAGATATCTTATTTGAGTCATCCATGAAAAAATATTATTTTTTATGTTAAGATTATTACTTTTTATTGTGAATATTGATAGGGTTGACCCGTCTCACAGATAAAGATTCGTGAGACCGTCTCACAAGAGACCTACTCTACTTAATAATAGTGGTGTCAAAATCAGAAACGACCCATCAACCCGACATGATTCAACTCGAAAAAAATCAGGTTTGAGTTTGGGGTTGGGGTTGGGGTTTTCGGGTTGACCCGAAAATTTTAAATTTTTTTAAACAAATTATAATTAATAAATACTACCTATATTTTTATATATTGTATGTCTGAAAAAATATTTATTGTATATTTATATTATAAATTTTCATAATTTATTATTTATTTTAAACATTTTTTATTTTTTAAATAATTGTTTATTTGATTTAATAAATATACTTTATTTTTCTACGATTAGATTTTTAAATTTAAATCATAATATGAGAGAGATTTTATTATTATGTGTTTAAATTAAAATATTAGTATTATTTTTTAAAATTTTATTTAATTTTCTTTAAAAAAAATTATAAAAAAATTCAAAATCAGGTTATTCGAGTTTATCGGGTTGATTCGGGTTCAGGTTCAGATTCAGGTTGAGAGTTTTCGGGTTAGGTCGGGTTCGGGTTGAGCAATTTTTAATAGTACTGTTGCTCAAGCCGACCCGACCCACCCGACTCACCTGAATTGACACCCCTACTTAATAATATGCCCTTAGAAATTCATAAATTATTCAAAAACTTAATTTTTTATTCGTGAAAAAATAATATATTTTATGCTGAAACTTATAATAGACAATTAGTCTAATACTGCATTCTTGACTTGTTTAAATAATTTCTTATTAGGATACTAGAATATTGAAAATAACATATTTATTAAACCCCCAAGAAAATAAATTAATGATATTTTCTTCTATCCATTTTAAAAAATCTCTTTTCCCTTAATTACAAAATGTCGTTACTTCAAATGTTAATTATAAAAAATACCATTTTCTATACAATTTCAGATGTTCTTCTATTAATAATTCACCAATGTAGATGCTTGAAAAATAAATTGGAGTAATACTAATTTGTTTTCAATGATATTATTTTTTATTTAATTTATATAAAAATGGAAGTGAATTTATTTAAATATGAGAAATTGGGATGGACATCCAAATTCTTAATCGAGATAAAAAGAAAAAAAAAAGGTTAAAAAATGATATATTTGGAACTTAAAATCAATAATAGCCTACTTTTATAAATGAATTAATTGGTTACAAGTGATTATGGTACTTTCCACAAAGTCCATTTGAGAAAAGGTCGGTCTCTGGTTTATATGCCCGAGGCTTTTGTGCAAGAGGACGACGATTCGAGAAACGAAAAGATCGAGGCCGTGTTACATGGGGATTTTATTTTATTAGCATAGCATTTGGTACACATTATTGCACTTACCAAATGTATGTGTGAAAATATTTGAGTTGTGTCTTTTGATATAAGACGAAAACAAGTAAATTTTTTTAGACAGATATATTATCCGATCGATTAATGGATAAATATTATTTTTTATGTCAAAAATGTTATTTTTCGCTCAATGTAGGGATTGAGATACTCGTCTCACAAGTATAAATCTGCGAGACCGTCTCACAAACGATATGCTATTTATGTGAATACAACTTTCCAACTAATCGCCTACACATAGCTAGTTTATACGGATCCAAATAACTTTTTAAACATTGGGATCTATGTACACACATTCAAAAGAGAAGGGGAAAAAACACAAGAATTCATATGAGACTGTTTCACAGATCAATTTTGTGATATGAATATTATATATTTGGATCATCTATTAAAAAATATTACTTTTTATTGTAAATATAAGCAATATTTACTCATTTTACGAATAAAATCCGTATATCATCTCACAGTTGACTTACTCAAAAAAAAATTACACAGATTTATATTAAAGTCAAAAGATTGAAGATTGCTCCAACGATGCAGTAAAAAGTTGCTTAACTTTTCATGCTTTTGACTTGATTTTCTGAGTGAGCAGACAAACTTAGCTATTATTATTAGTTCCGTAGCACTGCACACACGATGATAAAAAAGTGTGATCGGCACACATAACGGCCCCACACACGATGATAGTAATGATTAATAAACTGAATTTGTGGTTTGGGAAGAACAGCGGACTTTCAAGTGCATATGAATGATTCACAGATTCAGTTGGCAAGTGGCCATGGAAACCAATTATCTGTCGATCTTTTATTCTACCGAAGCATAGATTCAGTTTATGGTTAATGGCCCATGAAAAACTTTTAACTAGAGATCGTTTACCCTTCGCCCCTGACAAGTCGTGTGTGCTGTGTAATGTGAAAATCGAATCGGTAAAACATTTATTCTTCACCTGCAATTTTACAGTGGCGGTGTGGAGGCAAATCAGATGTTGGCTTGGTATGTCGAAGATGATGGGATCTCCAACAGCTGTGTTACGAGCTTTCAGAAGTTGTTATCGTGGAAATTCAGTGCTGTCTAAGATGCGCCTGACTTCACTAGCAGCAACGGTGTATTGCATCTGGACTGCACGCAATAAGAATATTTTCAAAGATGAAAAGCCGAGCGTTGATGAAATAGTTCGAAAGATTAAGATCTTTGTTTTACGTTTGTATTCCAAATTCGATTGATGTTTTCATTCAGTAGTGTAATGTTGTGGTTTAGTTTAGGGCAATCAACGTTTGGTTGATTGTTTCTCTGTATTTGTTTTTTATCCATCTTTTTAATGAAGTAATTTCGTTAAAAAAAAAAATGATTAATGAGATACTATCTAGGTGGACATTAGCCTCACTTCATTTCAACGGGTAAGATATTGCCACATATACAATTTCAAAAAAAAAAGTGAGTCCTATATATGCATGGGCAAATTTTGGTCCATCCATCCTATAATGGGAACAATACCTACATGAGTAGGATGAAATAAACCGATGGGAATGGCTTGGTGTGGTTTTTACCTATCAATTTTTTAAATTTTCTACAGTATCTCTGTGATATATGGACCCATCGACGACTGTGGGAGGCACAAGCTTCCGTCAGAGCATCCATTTTGTACACAACTTCTTCTAAGAAAACCAGCAAGGACACACTTATAGCTTGGATATCTTGATTTTTTTAACCATGTCTCGCGTCCGAGAAACAATTATAACAAATCATCGTATAAATAAATAAAAAAATATTAGCAAGAACCACATGTGCATTTTCTTTAGAATATTGCAAAAATTAGGATAGTATTGTTCAATAATACATGTAAAACATTTTTTTTGGGTGAAATTTAAAAAATATTGTTGGGTGCAATAATTGTCCCTGCTTATTAGAGCGATCGAACCGTGTTATTTAAGCAGCTGTGCGATTTAAAAGATTTGAGTTGCACCATTACTACTAGCTATAACTTTTGGTAAAGCGGCAAGCGCTCGGTCCTACAATTGGTATCAGAGCCAAGGTCACGTGTTCGATTCCCATTGATTGCAAGGAGCGGAATTATTGGGAGGGAGATTGTTGGGTGCAATAATTGTCCCTGCTTGGTAGAGCGATCAAACCATGGTGCTTGAGCTGATGTGCGTTTTAAAATATTTGAGTTGCATCATTACTACTAGCTATAGCTTTTGGTAAAACGGCAAGCGCTCGATCCTGCAAGTATGCGTTCATTTTTGTTAAAATAATGTCAAAAGTATATCTTTTTATTTTTTTGGAATATATATATACGTCGTCATGAATTTTTGTATATTGATTGTCCATAAATTGTTATTATTATTATATATAATTTCAATATAAATTTTTTAACATGTTTTCAAAAATAATTTAAAATTTTTAATCAAACTTTATTTATCTTATATATTTTTTGAAAAATATTTATTTATTATTTAAAATTTTGATTTAATAAGTGATTATATAAAATATCACTTTTGTGTACGTAAGATATAAAATACTAGTATGCTATAATGAGAGTGTTCCACCACAAAGTCAGGGGCGGGCCCTTACGGTGGGCGGGCCGATTAACGGCCTGGGGCCCCACCTTGGGAAGTGGTCCCAATTATTTTTTAAATACCATATAATTTAAATTAATTATAGGAAAATGATAAAATAAAATAAAATAATCGAGAATATTTTTATGACAAGCACGTGTCACTATAAGTTTATATATACATTCTTTCAATTCGATCAATGGTTTCTCAAAATTTTCATAATCTTCTGAATTGAAAAAGAGAATTTGAAGAATATTTCATATTACAACATAATTGATTTTTATGAACTTAAGTATTGTATTCGAGATAAAAACTTGTGTGAGACGGTCTCACGGTATTTTGTGAGACATATATATCTTATTTGAGTCATCCATGAAAAAGTATCACTTTTTATGTTAAGAGTGTTACTTTTTATTCTGAATATCGATAGGATTGACCCGTATACAGATAAAAATTCGTGAGACCGTTTCAAAAGAGACTTACTCTGTATTCGAATTGATGAATTCGAAGTTATCGATTTCAAATCTATTGATTTGTTTAAGCAAATCTACTTGATAACGAATTACAAATATCAAATATTTATATTTTGAGTAATATTCTAAAAAACGTAGACGGTAGGCGCACGGTTATTAGCGCCTAAGCCGATTTTTAAAACGGTGATTTTAAGTCATTATATTGAATTTCAAATCAATATCAAGATTGAGTCATTTCAAATCATTTATTCAAATACTTCCTCAAACTCAAATATTTTAATCCAAACAAAATCTAAATTTTTTCTTAAACCGAATTGAATATCTTGTAGTGATCGAAAACAAGAGTAGAATATATTGCTTCGAGTTGTTTATTATCTGTAAAATCAAAATAAATAATTTAAGATTAAGATGGAATTGAGATAAAGTAGATGGATTAAGGGAATATATTCTCATTTAAATTTCTTATTTAATTTATTTATCGATATCCAAATAACTTCAACAATAATACTATAATCGACGAGCCTGCGCTTTTTCCAGTACAAGGCTTCACATGATGTCCTGAACTATTTTCCATTACAAAGCTTTTTATGGCAGCTTTACCAGTGCTTGGTAATAACTACTACCATACGTACATTCGATATAAAAAAAAAATCGTCTTGTATCAAAATCTCAAGTTTAAGATTAAATCTCGAGTTTTAGATTCATTTTGTAACAAAAACGGTCTCATGTGTCACATTTTGTGAGACAAATCTTTTATTTGGGTCATTCATAAAAA
Source organism: Primulina tabacum (assembly GCF_025594145.1). Lineage (NCBI taxonomy): Eukaryota > Viridiplantae > Streptophyta > Magnoliopsida > Lamiales > Gesneriaceae > Primulina > Primulina tabacum. The sequence continues at coordinate 5,943,950 of NC_134559.1, read as the reverse complement.
AATATTACTTTTTATGCCAAAAGTATTATTTTTTATTGTGAATATCGGTAGAATTGACCGTCTTACTGATAAAGATTCGTGAAACCGTCTCACAAGAGACCTACTCTGCAACAAATCTCTCCTTTCTCGAAAAACTGAAATAGATTCCCTCCTAATGCTATGGTTTTGTCCCAGACAAAGTTAAATTTAAAAAATTGATTGTGATGAACCAAGGATAAACAGAGCGAAGCTAAAAAAAACCAAAAGTTGAAGTTTTTGGCAAAAAATCTCCCAAACTTATTAGGCACTTCAAAGTTCTTGTAAACATGATGCAAGATGACAACAGTTTGCCATAAAATTCTTGATACAGAGTATCGAGTGAGTGACAATTAACTGAAAAAAAAATCACACTCTCTTATTGTCTGGTAAAATATAATGAGTAAAATGTTACATTCCTGTACACACCTTCCACCCTTGGAACTACTGTCTATACTAAGAATGTCAACTTTCAAGCTCCTAACCACTCTGCTACAAATCGATAGCCGAAAAAAATGAAACACAATGAAGGGGGAAAAGTATACAAGCTCAAATCAAACATGGAAAACCAAAACGAATACCAAGAAATTAACTTGTGATACAAGAATGATCAAACAAAATTCCTTTGCTCCAAACTTTGTAGATATATCGAAGTTCAGCTCTAAACGAAGTAGCAGCAGCTGAAAAGTGCTGTCCCTACACTTGGGAGATATAATCCTGTATAGTGTAAGGCATCTCTGCAATCCATTCGTGAAAACAGATAATGAATTTCGAAGAACACATTCAACTGAGGAATCCTTGAATAGATTTAGAATAAATGAAGTGACATTTTAAGCTTATTCTGTTTCCATTTTGGTAACTTGTAGAAAACATCCTTGGTCACACCAAATTTCTCCTTGAACTCCACTGATGACAAATATCTCTGCAAAACAATTCATCTATGTGTAATGAAAAGATTGGATTCTTAATCATTATAATACTTTTCCATAAACATACCTCTCGTTTTGTTACATCAATATCTGCCACTCGATCAGTTGACGTGGTTTTAAGCCGCTCGTATGGGTATACTGTGAGCCCTTCCTCATCCTCCGCGCCACCTTCTTTCAAATCTTCTTGGATGGTTTCTGGCTTGGGTTTTGTTGCTTCCACTGATTTTTCCTTAGAGTTCTTCTCAGGCTCAGGTTTTGGTAAGGGTGACACAGGGATCACTTCAACGCAATAGCAAAAACATTAAAAATAAATTTTTTGAAAACGGAACACATGATTTATTAAAGAAATTTAGATTATACCTATAGTGGAACGCGGAATGATGAAGTTGCGTGCAGGTGCTGGCTGTTCAAAACCTGCACTAAGAGCAGCTATAGCTGATGATCTTGAAGCCAATTTCTCTGAATCCAGGGTCACCGATTTTGGGTAAATCTTTCCCACTGTTGGAGGAGGAAGTCGACATATTTCTTGCACCAGCATTTTCAAAGGTTGCTGCGAGAGCATTGAAAGCGGGAGACCTGCCTCTTACCCGAACTCTCTCAGGGCTAAACGACATGCTTCTTGAACGCTGTGATTTTTCAGGTGCAGCAGATCTTCCGCTATAGGAGACAACCGCTCTTCTTTTGGGTTTCTAACAGGTGAGAAACATACGAGAAATAAATACAAGAGCTTCACGATCACCAGAAGAATTTGATCAGATTTTGTCATAGCATATTTGTGAAAATATAACTCACGGTCAGATGGCAGAAACAGGAGAGGAATCAGAAAGAACAGAAACTTACATCCATAACAGGAGCGCCACCATTGATAAGAATTGAAAGTTTTCTTTGGAAAGAGTTGCCATGCATCTGTAACCCAATAAGTACTGAGTATATTTTTGAGCTTTGAATTCCAAGGTGCATACAAGACTTACAGTAAAAGAACTCACAGTAGATTTCGTGGAGTCCCAAGAGAAAAAACGAGTAAAAAATGTTGGCTCGGACCCTTCCATAACGGTATACATAGGAGTTTGGAGAGATGCTTTCTCAAGAAGAAAATCATGCGCCAAAAATTGCTATTGAAAGCAATAAAAGTTAAAAATATGTCAAAATAACGTTATATTTTTCCTTTCACAAAATAGCTTGTCGGTGTACTTTCATTAACAGCAGCAGTTTGTATTCAATTCAGCATGAAATCAAGTTCAGACATACCTCCCCAATATTTAATGCATTCATCTTGTTGTTGGATTGCACCTGTTGTCCAACCCAAACAAAAATGTCCGAGTGGCAGTCAAGAATGAATATATCTTCGGTCATCAGATCGTCCTGATTGAAATTGTGTACTTCTGTCACCTATAATAGAGAATATAACTAAGTTTCATACAGGATAATCCATCAGTAAAAAAAGGAAACTAATGCAAAATGCCTTTGTTGGGACACTCGACACTGATAAATACAGGATTGTCAAGGGAAAAAAAACATAACAGGGTCGAAAGCACAAACCAGATTCAGTTACTGTTTTCCCAGTAAAATAAAGAGAAATGAGATACTCATACCTTGAGATCTTCCGAAAACCATCAGTGTATTTCAGCAAGGTAGAATATTGAAAAAAAGAAAAAGAGTCTCAGTTGAGCTATTCGTATATGCAAACAAAAATGGACCAAAATCCTAAACTAGTACTAGATGACGACATACCCTTCAATAATGTGCATGAGAATAGATGAGGATCACTTTCAACTTCTCTAGCAATCTTCTGGCTTGGGTACTCAGATTTCCCCCCTAACAAATCCCAAAACTGATCAGATTCTGCACCTTCTTTTTGCAGTTTAGACTGCATGTTTGGCTGCAGATAAAAAGCTGGATAAGCAAAGCAGACATCACGCATATACCATATACAATTTAGCCAAACAAAAACCGCAATCCTTCCGTAATACAATTCTTCCATACAGTCTGCAGTAAGATGCATAAACTGAACTAACAAATGACATATCATCACACCTCATCTTGCAAAACATAGTGACAAAGTTAAGAAACCACAATGTGACCAACTGATAATTCTTGATGCTGAACTCCTAAAGGAATAGGAAACATCTATTACAATGGTAAGACCTTTATGAGATCCAGCATCCTCTCAACAAGTTCCTGGTCTTCAGATGTGGTAAGGCTTCCTGACCAGGTAAATACAGAGGACCCATTAAATAGTATGTAACAGTAGGAGGAGTTCAATGATGATGCCACCTGAGAATCAAATAAACACGAGTTTATACTCCTTGCTTTATAAATAGATAAAAACGAGCACGGGTTTAAAAAGAGGCAGAACATTAAATTTGGATGTTTTATAGGGGGTGAGAACATGGATAGCACAATACGCTAATATCCAATCACCAATAAAATTAAAAGCAATGTAATATCTCCACAGCAGGCATACGCGTGGGGTGCCAGCCATACGGAATCTCTATAATCCGACTATTAGCATTCATAATCAATCTCAGGCCAACTATATCTGAAACCCTTTGATGAAGGAGCTTACAAGCGTGCTTATTGTTGCTGAGAGAACTACAGTAACAGCTCTAGTTTCTTTAGAGTGGCTCTTTTGTTTCCTAAAATATCCCACCTTATAGATATCAGCTTATATTATCTTGATATGACTAATTTTCATATGTTTAATATATACTAAGCGGGCGTGAAAAAGACATTAAAATGTGGAGTTTTATATAGGTATATGCCTATATAGCTTGGACAACGCCATGTATCAGGAAGAAACATGAGGATCGATGCAGTGGTAATGTGACTCAAATTTGAAATTAAATGGCAGTTAAAGACAAGCCATTCGGTAATTGCACTAACATGTACTTGATGTGAATTAGAAAGGATTTATATATATATATATATAAAGGGTGTGAATGTTCCATTTCTGATTTATCTTGAGTATGTTATTTTGGTTTGGGATCAGCTTTGAGATGACAAATAGAACTCCATTGAGCAGTCTAATCCAAATAATCAGTTAAGACAACTTTAACCATTCCTATTCTAACACGTAGAGCCAGTGTTCACCCTCACTTAAATGCATAAATATTTTGATTTACAAAGATCTTCCTCACACTTCAGGTCAAGTGACCCCAAATGATTGTGAAATCGAGAAAACTTAGCCCTTATAATGGTTTCTTGAAGATATTTGCGACTTGCTAATCAATGGAGATGTCTTGTAATCCAATGTCTTTCTTTTGAAAACTCTTTCTCAAGAATATGTCATATATCAATGTGCTTAGTTATTGAGTGCATACTATATTCTTAGTTATGTCTATTGCACCTGTATTTTAACAAAAATAAAGTGTCTCTGTTGAATTTAAGCATAGTCAATTTTGTGTAATCCATATAATTTGTTAGCAGCAGTTTCGGCTGTCTTATATCCTGCATCTGCCCTAGATCTGGCTATAGATTGTTTTCTTGATAAAACATGAGACACTAGTGCTTTTTTTTGGTTGCTGAGCACATCCCTTGTATAGTTCATGAGACAAACAAGGTAATCACCCGATTCTGATAGCATTCTCAGTAACACCTAGATTTCTTCAGCATGCATGACATAATACGTCCATTTTCTGAATACGAGTTTTTGACTGCTTATTATCGCACAGGACTTACAGATTCAACTTGAATTGCTTGCATATTATCAGGTCCACTACCCTGAACTCGAAATAATGCCAATCCATCTTCTGCATATGTATCATCTGGAAGTTCTTTCTCAGCTATGTGATTCTTGTATCCTTCACTAAGACCACCCTGGCGATATGCAGACAGTTAATTCATCACCAATAGTATGCTTAAAACCGTATTAAACTAGAAACAAGAGAAATGTCAAATCCTAAAAATATTTGCGCCTCCAGAACCTTGAAGACTATGAAGCTCTGAAAAATGACAAAGAACTGGATTGGCTCATTCCCTTCGTAGACGCAAGCCTAGAAATTAACATTTATTCAACTATTAACACAAATATAAAGATGTAATATATTGTTTTTAAAAATAATGCCGATTAACCGCCTAGGAAAGCAATTTGCCTGAGTGGGTAAGAACTTCAGAGACTCAACCATCTTGCTTGCCTGTGAAGTTGCAGATACTCTGTCTACCTGTTAATTGACCATATTATCAACAAGACTAATGATTCATGAAAATTAAATTTATAAATACGTTAGATATGGCCATGATTTCTTCCAAATATGGAATAAAGAATTGTTTTAAATTATGGTTATTTAGGTCAAGCTACCATTACGTTAGTACTCCAAAATCTAGCCATATTCAGTACTGAAAAGTGAAAACCAGAAGTGTCAGCCAGAACTTTCCAGCCTAGTACATACAATGAAAAAATAGTATGTTTTCACCACTAACAGAGATTTGGGCTCATAATTCATTTAAAAAAACTTCAAAACCAGGAATAATGGTCTGGGACAACCCCAGAAGAATATTGCTCCCCTGTGCTTCTTCATTCTAATTTGCATTATTGACCTCTATCCATTTACATTTCCTTGGGTTGGTCTCTGACACGTCAAATCCCACCCTTAACTTGAACATAAAAGTGATTCACTTTTTGACCTGTTATTTATTCCATTAACTGGCCTACTTGAGCGCCATTAGATGCCATGTCATTATGTTGTTTCTTCCCTACTCAAGGAGAAGAGATTTGTCAGGCATGACTATTCAGCGCGTATTTCTTAAGTCAATGAAGTAGTTTTTTACATCTAAATCGTCAAAGTCAGCTCCATAAACTCTCTCGCCATCTTTAACTCTATCTGTCCATGATGCAATTTCATATAATTTGGCTGTTCAGAAGCTTTTACCAGCTTCAAATCTCCATCAGCAAAGATAGACGTTGGTGAATTTGAGTTAAAATGATAAATATTTCCAAAGATTAGAGCACAGTGGCATTAGATAACAAAGCACGACTTCACCTCAACACTTTGCTTCCCTATCCATGTCCCAATGAGATGATCCTCCTTTTCTTCTCCAGGATAAGAATACTGAAAGATATAGCAATCTCCACTGTAAAACTTTGACTGATTAGAAGCTGGGAGAAGAGTCTTCTTTCGACCATTTACACGCCAAACCTAGAAAAGTAGTAAACTATAAATCAGTGTCAGTGGGTTTAAAGCAATCTTAATGCACAAGATTTATTTCTCACACCTAAGAGATATCATCATCAACAAACAAGAGCACTGGAGACATGTTTCATTTGGATAATAAAATCAAATATCATAGACAATTTTTTGTTAATGAGAAACTATACTAGGATAATAAAAGATAACAGTCATAAAGAGCAGACAAGATATCCACAGGTACGTCAAATATAGATGAAACTCTGATTACATCAACAACAAATAAAAAATCAATTTCTAGCTAAATCTGATATCGAGAAATTCTTAAATTCTGAACGCTTCCAAATCCAAACTGAAGCTCTGAATCTGATCTTTTCCCAACATTCTTTCGTTGATTCTTCAGTATCATCGAATATCCTGATGTTTCACTTCAGCTAGATTGACCTAAAGATACAATAGACTCCCACACTCCAAAAAGTACCGCATCTCTTGCTAATATCGCGACCAATATCTAAAACAAACAATTCACATGCTGATATTGGAGCAAATATCATAGACAACTAAATCCTCTCACATCCTCAACAATCAGTTGCTGGGTGCAAGATAAGTGACATTATTGAGCCTTGTACAATAGTGGTAGATAGCTTTTGAATTTTGAACAATGATTTATTGTTCAAAGTGCACCACCAAATTACTCAAGTTAGTTTCTTGTTAAAAGACAGTTAACTTCAGTAACATCCTTCCAAAGAAATCATGTCTTAAACCTGCTTGACCAAACATTACTTATCATCGTAAGAGAATGTTAACAATCGACGATGCCAATTTTCCTCAAAAAATTTATATAGAACCAGATCTACCACAGGTTTCACATCACCTGTAAATCTCCTGAGCAATCTATATATGGTTCAGGTTCTTCCTTGGGGACTTCTGCTTTCAGAATACCCTTCACATTAACCCCTTGGCGTTTTAGAAGTGCTGGAAACATCAATTGGAAAAATAGTGTGAATTAAAGACGTTACAGGTAAATATTTTGGACAATATATAGGATAAGAAAAATACAGGGGAAACAAAAGCAAATTGTAGTTGTACAATGTCTTTCAACAATAGAACATAAACTCAGTGTATTACTGACCTGCAACCTTCCCTCTACTATCCTCTGTCACAGACACATTGCTTGATTGGGGCCAGTATTTAAATTTCGACCGAAATTGGACTGTCTCAAATCCCTCAATCACACGGATAATATGAGATTTGGATCTATTAAGGCTGTGCAGTAAATCCTGCACATGAAAAGGAATTTGTTAAGTTCATTGATAGGGATAGAACTGCAAAACCCATTGGAAAAAGCCAAGTAACTAAAGAAACTATACTTACATCAGCTGTGCTGCATGCAGCTTTTCTCGACGTAAGTGAAGTATTTCTCCCCATCCAGATAAAAACTTCTATCCCACAATCAAGAAAATAGCATTTATATGTATCTAATAACTCCCTCGTCAAAAAATCAGCCTCCACTGGTACTGCTTCCCCCCTTTCAACACTTGATCATAAACTCTAACAAGTCAAGATTCTATAGTTCCTCATCATAAACAAATAACCACCATCTGGCTACATTTCAAATAGTCTGACAGCAACATTTACTTTGTAGGAAAAATATCAAATAAAAGGTGCTCAAAACGAATTGACATTCATCCTACATCAATAATATGTAGCCAACACCAATAACAATCAATCCAAATTCCAAGGAACAGGGTAAAAATGTCCTACTGCAGCCTTATGCATCATTCATCTGAAAACCAAAAGAAGCTTTACAAAAGAAGAGGTAGACATTGTATCAGTTTATTTCATGAACTTTTATCAGCATGTGAATGAAATGAATTATAAATAAGAACTCCTCAGAGCTTCATTTGGGTAAATTTCCCAATACATTGAGATATCACAGACCGAACATTAATGATGAATCATGCCATGCTAAGAACATGAGACATATGAAAGAGATTATTGAAAGCGGTTTTATATACCAGAAAAGTCTAGGAGCAACATCAGAGCTTTTGGATTCATCAGAGTTTGTTTTCCTCGGAAGTGGAGCAAATCCACCAAAGAAACCCCAAAATTCACCACTCTCTGCATCTGCCATTAATTTTCCATCTTCTGCAGTCAAAAGAAAAGACAGCTGTGACGCATCCATCACTTGGTCATCAACTTTCAAACAACCAATGAGCAGTATATTTACCAATAGCTGCTATTTCACACTTTCCATCATGATAAGTATCTTTAACATACTGAACAACTTCCAAAGCTTTAGCCCTCTCTGGAATAGATGAGTTGGAACCATTGAATTGAAAAATTTTAGACTTTGTATCAAGAATAAATATGTCATCATGATTGAGAGAAGATCGGGCAAAAGTAACCTACACAATCATATAACAAGAAAATGATAAAGATGTGCATACTAAGATAGTGCATCAAAAGTATAGGAACAACCCAAAAAAATCTTGCCTCTTTCACATGTACGACATGCTTTCCTTTGCATACAAACAAGCGGGTCTGATGCTCTTCGGCCTCAACATGCTTAAAGCCAGATGCAACTCCACCTTCTTGAGGTATTATACATGGTTTAAAATAGGAAAGAAACTTTTCCGTTTCCCGGCCTTGTACTTCCCGATATTGAACAGCCCGCCCCCCAAGTGCTGCATCTAATTCAACAGCCTTGATGGCTGCAGTGCCGGCCTCATCCTACGTAAGGAAATACTTCGGTAATAATGACATCTCTAGAGGCACACTGACTTTTTCAAAAGCAACATTAGGGACTACCTGACTCGTATCTTTACCAAGCCAGTAATGAATATCATGGCGTAGGCCACCATTTTTCAGGGCAGTTGTCTGCAAAAAAGAACTATAAGATTAAACTGAAATACATACTTCTCTAAGTAACATCTCTAAGTAAAGGCACGTTTTATAATATCGAGAGGATAGCTGTTGGGTCAACGAAATTCTAATGCACAGAGCTAGGAAAAGGTTCGAGAAGGAAAAATAACGACTATTGTGTGATCCTCCAAGTGAAGGTTTATTTATTACCAAACTGGGAATCAGAGCAAAAAGAAAATGAAAAAAAGATTACCCATGGTTGGCTAAAAACTTCAGAGGAAAAGCTATACTATAAATAAATACTAAGGTGAGCAAATGCATATATGAAAGTGCACAAAAATCGAAATGAGAAGGTATTACAACATTGGCTTCCGGTGAGCAACTACTTAATCAAGATAGGTGCAAATGGCTATTGTTGGAGTAGAAAAGCCAAAAGTTACCTTTAATATCACATAGGAATCTCCAGTGAAGAACTTTCCATGTAGAGACTTTGGGACTGGAACAGGGTTAAAATTTTCAATTCGCCATATTTCAATGCCACTAGACCGAGTCAAGAAGCTAAACATGTGGAGATTCCAGATACTGGAAATGCAATCACAGCAATTGCAAGTGTAACAGTAAAAATCCAGTTGCCATGGCAGTGGTAAAAAAAACTATGCAAACAGATTTCAAACAGAAATGATCAGACATAATTATTTGCAACTTAATAATAATGTAATGCAAAGACAAGTTTGATTGGCAGCATTCGGATACGCCTTCTGTCCTGCCCCTTGGAAAGCTGAATCCAAATCTTTATTTGAAACTGACATGCTCTTTTCCTCAGACTTTTAAGAATTTTCTATACCCAAATTTGACCTGAAACAAGACAAGGATAACCTTCAATAGCCATTAACTGGGTATATAAAAACTAATAGGTAAAGGTAAACTCTTAGATTTACAAAACACATGATGATAGTCACATATGATCAGGAAAAACTAAAACATCAATTACAATCGGCATTCGATCCAATCGTGTGATATTGTTCAATCTTGGAAACTGTCAGTACTGTATATAGTTAAAAGATATCAATCCACGTAATTCTATCACTGAACTGCACACATCCATACCAGAAGTCCCAAGGCAATCAACATTCCATAATTAACAAAAAAACCTTATCCCAGGCCCAGGATGAATCACAAAGACACAAACTACTTGCTGTCAAACCAACCACGAATTAACCTACAGCTACTCTCAATATAAATGCCTATTAGATACATCAGCAACAACGATCTATAAGTTCATTCTGCTTGTCGGGGCAAGAGTATATACTTCTCTGCATATTATTTCCCCCCACAAGCAGACTGGAAACAGCCGCTTCTCCACTAAACACTATTCTGTGGAATCAATTTTGTAAGTACATCCAGATTCATGCTTCTCACTCCAGATGTCATGCAATTATCAGTTCCAAGTCAGAAGAGATCAACAACTAAGCCTCGTACTCATGTCTTTTCTTTTATTTGTCAAAGGTCTAACTTCCATGTTTTCTATTGTAGATAAACTCACCAAGTTGTTAAAATATACGAACTATGCGAATGACATGGAGCAATTCGTAAAATATTGACATAAGGGTAATGGACAATCTAAAATGATATTCTCCCAGGAAAATCACCATGAACCAACAAATATAGCTATCTATTATGATCAAGCTTGATGCAAGAAAGTACATTCCGCTCTTCTCAAGAAACTACATTCTGCTCTTCCCATTAATAACTACCTGGCCTCCCTCATTCGAGAATCGAAAAATGGATAAATAAACCAATGAGCAGGATCCCATACAACAAATATCAACTAAATTAATGAAAAAGAAGATAGAAACAACAAATTCAACAATTAATCCATCTGGGTAGGAATCAACGGAACCTTTTCAAATGTGCCAATGCAGTAAACTTCTGCTCAATATTCGACGGGGAAAAAAGTTTTCCTTTGAAAGCCCACAGATGATAATGGAATAAATTACAGTAAAATTTTCTTGAATCCCCACTTTAAGGAGTCAGGACCCATCAACCATTATTAAAGAAAAATCACATCTTTATTACTTATTATATCATCAAAAAAAGAAAAGAAATCAAGGATGGAAGCCCATGAACACACATCTTTATTCAAATCAAAACAGGAAAACGTTTAGGTAGCCCATTAATTATATTTTCACGGTAAGAAAAAGAACAGCAAAAATTCCATAATCCTTAATTAGGGTGGGAAATGACCTGACTTCCGATAAGAGACCGGGATAGGCGGTGCGCTAGTCATAAAGGTGAAGAGGTCTCATTTCTTATTCGCTAGCAAATGCGTAGATGCTCGGGTTATTCTCCATGCTTCTATCCTATTTCAATATCATTAAATTATATAAATTTTATCGTATTTTTTAAATTAATTAAATAATTTAATGATTAACATTTGATCGCGATATTGCAAGAAAATAGAAAAAAACCTTTACTATAAAGTGGGACCCAACTGTGCGGCGATGGCGGAAAACAAGGTGGGGATCGTGCTAGCTATGAGTTTGGTATTATAATTGATAAAAACTTGTATGAAACGGTTTTATGGGTCGTATTTTGTGAGACAGATCTCTTAATTGGGTCATTCATGAAAAAGTTTACTTTTTATGCTAACTTGTGAATATCGATAGGGTTGACTCGTGAGACCGTCTCACAGATAAAGATTTGTGAGACCGTCTCACAAGAGACCTACTCACTGTAATTTGGCTTGAAAATCTTTGACCACCGTTGAAGCTGTGGCAAGACATGGAACGTCTTTAAACTTCAACTAATTTTGTGGGGGTCATCCCTAATTTTAAAGATTATTTCATCTGTCTCAAATACATTGATTTATTTTTTTATATACATATTTAAAATTAATTGAGAGTAAAATTTACAAATAAATATTCTGGTTTTTCATATTTAATTCGTTCAAAAAATAGTTGCAATATATAACAAGATAAAATGGTTGCAACATTTCTGCCGCAACTATTGCTGAAATTGCTTAACTTGATATATATTATTAAATTTGAAATTCATTTTAAATTATATCCAACCGATTAATCAAGAAATTTGTAATCATGGATTTGATCTGAGCGCATCTTACCCAATTGCGCATATTCGAAGTTCGCATTCGTATAATTGTGCGTTTGTTAAGACATCATTAGTTATAGAGAATGATTCGGTGAGTTTCAAGGGTGTAAACGAATCACATCGGTTCGAAAAATATTTGATTTATATTCAAATTTTTTTTCGAGTCAAACTTGAGCCCAAATTATTTTATTCGATATTTCGCGAGCTTTAATATTTTACTAATATAATATAATTATATATGAAATAAATAAATTTCGAGCATTTCAAGTACTTATTTTCGATCAATAATTTAAATAGTTCGTGAACATATTTGAATCTTTTGAGCCGAAATCGAACTTTAATTCGAACCGAAATCAAGACAAAATTTTAAAATTTTCGAACTTCTAATCGAGCTCGAACTAGAATAAAACTAATTCGAGCCTTCAAATTTTCGTCATATTCGATTCAATTCGATTCGTTTACACCTCTATTATATTGAGTTATCAAAATTTTGAATCTCCACAATTGTTTGTGAAGTTTGTATGGACAAACAATAATTGCTCAATTCATGTAAGCCTCGTGAGGTGACCATTTGCATGACTTTCGCCCATATATGAATTTCCAATGTTTGTGTCTAACTCAATGTGTGTGTTTGTGTCTATATATATATATATATATATAATTTGAACATGAATGCCCCCATAGTGGGTATCGAAACATATTTGCTTGTGTAATAACTAATAACATTAGAAGCAAAATGACACAATAATGTTAAATGTTTCAAAAGGAAAACAAATTGGTATATTATTTATGTTTTTTTTTTAAATTAAACATAAAGGTAATATAAAAATTGTACGTTTGGTATTAAAAAAGAAAGAAATAAAGAAAATGGTTCTCGGCATAAAAATATAGAGTACCGAAATTCACCACTCCCAAGGAAAAAGGTGTGAAAATATTTATATGGTAATTATTATCGCACTGTTTTTAATATTTATCCATTATTATCAACTTCAAATGCAATTTCCCCCCTAATCAAACTTTTTCAATCTACTACAATTCTACGTGCGTATATGATTATAAAAACATAGATGCAATTATATAATTATTTGACACAATCATAAATTATTACAATAGCATTTTATTATAATCGCATGTGCTTCGTCCACTATTAAATATAATTATATCGAATATAACTATTATATTTTTCTTGTCACTCTTTTATTTAGTGCCTAGCAACATAACATCACATAGTCATATTGAACGAAGTGAATTTTATAGAGTGTTTGCAGTATTTAAAAAGATATTATCCAGCGTTACAAACAGTTGATTAATATGGTTACTATCGTGATTAATATGGTTACTATCAAGCACATACAAATAATAATTCTAACAATATATAAAATAAGACAAAACTTGCGTGAGACGGTCTCAAGGGTCGTATTTGGTGAGACAGATCTCTTATTTGGGTCATGCATGAAAAATATTTACTTTTTATGCTAAAAGTATTACTTTTTATTATTTTTATTGTAACGACCATGAGCTATCCCGATCTTGGGCTCCCTCGGGTGCCTTGTCCCATCTTGGGTTAAGCCCAACTGATACCAAGTCTCTTTGAACTATGTACTTATGCCAGAAGGTCATGAGTTCGAGACTTGGGGAGGTACCACTCCACCAATACTGGTGTGGAGAGTCCTATGAGTAATGACGCATGTGGAAAGCCCGTGAGGGAAAAGGCGTTACAATAAAAGGCGCTCGTCTCACAGATAAAAATTCGTGAGACCGTTTCACAAGAGGCCTATTCATAAAATAAATAACACTATTCACATTATGATTGTTTTTCAACCAATTTTTTTTGTTTTGTTTTGTTTTGAAAACCACTGGGATCTTTTTGCAGACTACATGTATCGAACTAAAATATTATCACAATTACCAAACAAGGAATGATCGATCGACGTTGGCTGTGGATCGATTCACAACTTATTTACTACATCCTACATGCACTCCACAAGACTATGTATCAATTACATGTTAAATATCGAAGTTTTACGCCCTCAGCTTATAGATTTCACTTAAACGACTGAGATGTTGCTCCTGATAGTAGGACACGGAATCCGAAAATGATCTATATATATAACTAGGGTTTTTTTTTTATCATTCTAAAAGTTTGCGCCAACACTCGGTACCAAGAAGTCATCGATTGCATTTAAAAAAGGTCCCAAGAGACCCTCAATTCAAATATACATTCAGGGAGTGTTCATCCCGCCCTGGTTTGTTAGGACAAGGCAATATCATTGCCAAATTGATTCTATGTGTCACTTAGGTTGTGCTTTGATTAACAGATTTGACATTATGAAATCTTAATCCATTGATTTTAATTTTTTTGGGCAGACAATATATTAGTGTGAATTTCAAATCCACTAAAATCACACAAAAGAACGCCAGATTGTTCGTAGCTTCGTTAAAAAAGAAAAATATTGGCATGTGATATACAAAAGTATAAGTTCATTGGATTTGGTAGTTTGAGAGTGAAATTGCCTAAAATTCATGTTTATAAACTTGATAGTGCTTTAATTTACAGCATCCAAATATAGCTTATTTAAATAGATTTCTTACGATATTATTCTTTTTGTTTTTGTGAACCATACCTATTTTTATATGAGAAAAACATTATTACAAAAAAATATATAGTAACGATAATAATAAAGACACTACAAATTTTTCTTTTTTTCAAATTTTTTCAACCCATTCCATTTTATTAGTGTAAAAAAATTTGCTCAAATCTTAGAGCCTCACGTTTATCAATGATCTTTCTACTTCCACACACACACATATTGTATTTTTGGTCTTGTATGTTTGCTTCTATGTTATTTTGGTCATATTTATTATCAAACCTAAGTGTTATTCATTTATATTTCGATTTTTGGTAATTTTAACCTTTTTTAATTGAAAGTGCCGATGTCCGTATTGGTTCCACATCATGGGAAAACGACTAAAATTACAAAAATAAAAAAAAATAGCGAACTATAAGACTGAAATTTGACAACACGCATTATCAAAATAGACAAGCATCCATGTACAAAAAATGCAATTTTTCATATATATATATATATATATATATGTGTGTGTGTGTGTATGAATGAATGTATATGGATGAGCTTTTTGGTGATGATAATTCAGCCAATCCATTGCTTTCCGTGCTGATGGTGTTATATATATGTATATGATTGCGACTTTCCTCAACTTAGATGTTGATCCACACTGGGGAAACAATGTGCGACGTATATATGTTCATTAAATCTCGACTCCCAGTGTATTTACTAATTTGACCCTTCCAAGCAAAACAGCAACTAGCCTTTATAATCGTCCCAAGGTAGGGCCAAAATTGGGAGTTCGCCTCCAAATTAACTTTGATAGTTTAACCATAGAATAAATAATGGATATGAAATAAGCACAAATACACAAATAACTTCTATGACAACAACATTTCGAATTCAGCGTGGGATAGTTGCAATTTTGGTGATATAATTTGTCAAAAATTCGTTTATAGTCTTGGAAAATTTCAATTTCCAGTTTTAGACCTCACCGAGATGTTGATGTGACATAGGAAAAACTAAAAAGAAAACGGAAACCTACTTGTTGAAAATATCTGGGACTAAAAAATGGAAGGAAAAAAAAAAAAACAATTTACGCGACTAAAAATATTGTTAAAGAATAATCGTAGTTTCCGAAAGAGAAATAAAGTACTGTGAACTTTTAAAAGATACAAAAATCCGAACAAAAAGATCTGGAGTGAATTTTTCGAAAATAAAGGTCATATCTCTGAAGTGAATTTTTTGAAAATAAAATTTCAAGAAAACAGGAAAAGCCGTGTTAGCCTTGATTTGGAAATTTTGTCTTGATCGGTCTGACATTTGATGCACCGAGGTCGTGCTCATACGTTTATACACAAGTCAAGACTTTTCCGGTGCAAATCGGGTCCTTGATTTGCAGCCTTTGCGCAGTGACACGTGAAAGAGAGAATCTCTTGACTAATCATTCATATATCTTCGCAAAGTATAACTCAATATAAGTTTACTCGATGCTAATATTAACATTCTTCATTTCACACTGACCATCCAGTTAAAAATCTCACAAGCTACTTATCCAATCTTCATTCAAAACGAAAAAAAACCTAACAGTCCAAAGTATAAAACTCCATATATCACTTATAACTTCTCCTATAAAAACAACAAATAGAAATCGCGAAATCATTCCTCTCAAATGTAAATTGGCGCATACATTATGAAGTTAAAATCCCGTATTCGCTAATAAAATATCTATCTATACATGCATTTTTGTATCTCTATAAATATTTTGACTAAGCCTCTTTTTTACTCACGCATACATCTCTGTAACATTTATAATTAAATGAACGTACATTAATTACGTTCTTTCTGCACAATAGAGACCAATAATCTTATCATTATGATCATTTTCATCAGTTAATCACTTACTTCCACAATCTTGTCTACTCATTTAACACATCCTGACATTTTTCTAACAGTGACATATCAAATACCCAGTGGAATATTTTTGTCTGAACTTGACCAGATCAGATTAGTTTTCAAATGTAAATTTTATTAATTATGCTTTTTTGGAGTTTTAATTACACATGTATATATGTATACACACACATACATATAACAAGAATTTGTTTATATGGTTTACAAGCTACTACTGTATATTCGAAGTTTACACGGTATATACCCGAATGATTGTGGTTTATAGGTTTCTCGTCATATAAAAAAAACAAATAGACATCAAGGAAAATTTGACATTTTCCAATGAAAAATAAAATTAATTAATAATAATCTTATAGAATTTGACTGGATAATTGCTGTTACAGGAATTTCCAACAATTAATTGTGAGAAATCAAAGCTTCAATGACAAATCAAGATGGTTAGGCTCTTCACAAGCTCTTTGATCAGGTTTGAAGTATCCATTAACAATCAAGTTATCATCATATTTCTCATCACTTCTCACGGATCTATGATCTGTAGGGCCATGAAGATCAAACCCAATAAACCGACGCAAACTAGTACTCGAACTTGACCCGAATCCCGGGTTCAAACCCGAGCCCGAGTCACGCCTCGCCGAGCTCGATTCTCTGATCTTCTTGGCTAGGGTTCTCTCAAGTTTATGAGCATTTTGATGACCTCCTAGAGCTTGGGAGCTGTTAAACTTGCGTCTGCAGTAGTTGCATGAGAAAACCCGCGGTTCGGTTGGGCTTAAAGGTGGCGATACCGGCCGCAATTTCGGAGAAGAAGGATCAAGCACTAGATCCAGGTTGAGCGCCTCGATTTTTCTTGATGATAAGCTCAGACTAAGAGATGTTTTGGGTTCATAATCCATGATTTTGTGTGATCAAACAGATGATTGGTAGAAGATGAAATGTGTGGATTAGTGCTTGTTTTGTGGAGGAAAAGATGAGTGAAGCAGAAGCATTAGTTAACAAGTAATTATCTGCATGGAACCGAGGAGGTATACAGGTTTCTAGACCGATGTGCTCTATATTTATATATACAGAGCATATCGCAGTAGAAAATTGATAATTATAATTATATTTTCGTGTTTGAGATAAAATCTTTTTTGTTCCTCGAGAATTTTGGTTTTTTATATTTGTCTATTTATGATTTTAATAATATGTGTAGTCAAATTTCAAATGTAGTAAGCTATTTTTATTATTATTAATTTTTTTTTACAATTTTGACATTTTTTAACTAGGTGTTAAGTGATCGTATTGATTTGATGCCTATTTGTGCTTGTAAAGTCACATCAATAATTTTAACAAAAAAAATGATTTGAATTGTCAAAAATTGAAATTTTTATGATTAATATTTAATAAGTATTACCAAAATTGTAAATAAATATACATGATAAAGAATAATAATTCCGAATAAATTTAGACGTAGATATTATAATATGTACTTTAATTATTTTAATGGGCATTTGTCATACATGTATGTATATGTTTGTCAGGATTTCTGTTTAATATAAACTGTAAAATGTTGTGTGTATCAGATATAAATTTTGTCACATATATTGTAATATTTAGTGACAACACATGACAGAATAATATATCACACGAATAAATAACTTAAACAAAAATGACTCAGAGATAATTATGCACAAGTATAAATACTTGCGCGATGGCTCGAAGCAAAATAACCACTAAAAAACAATTTGAGTTTACAAAAACCACCACTAGTTATTCTATGAAAACTCTCTTCCTTAACACGTTAAAAATCAAATTGTATCATAACAAATAATCAAATTAAAAATGTCTTCAAGGAACACAAACATTATGCCGAAAATTGAATTAACAAAAACATGATCTTCAATCAACACTTTCACAAGTGTTGTCTTCATTTTTCTCCAACAATCACGGCAATACGTTGTAGTAGCAACGACGATCTTCAAACGACGACGCTTTGAAGCTTAATCTTTCTCTAGGATAATATTTCTCGTCGTACAAAAGTCTTTTTTCAGTCACTACGTTCTTATCTTTTTATAAACTTATTTTCTCCTAGAGTTTATCCCAAAAAGAATCCTACAAAATAAGGAAACAAGAATTTTATAGAAATAAACTCTTTTAAACAATAATATCATATCATGATAATCTAAGCATAATTATCTAAGATCTAGAAAGGACAAAATCCTTAATTAATTATTTCACACAATTTTATTAATAAAGATAAAATAATTTTAATGAATAAAGTATATCAGGGAAATCAAAAATTATTTTTCCTTTCAATGTTAATTAATTGAAAATCAATCGTGTCTTTAATATTAATAAATTAATTTGGTGCGACAATAAACTTTCAACATCGAAATATTAAATTCGTATGTCATATATTATTAGCCACACCCCACAAACTACATATGCGTACTATGAATTATTATTAATAAATATATTATTGTTGTGATTTACTGTTATTTAAATTATTGATTTACTCGTAAGATGGAAAATTTTCATTATTAAAATCACATTAATCAAGCAAGTTTAAATGGATATTGGTTTATGAAATATATATATATGTGTGTGTGTGTGTGTGTGTATATAAACACACACACTCATGTTATGCGTGTGCCAGGAGGAGGTTTGGTGTAACGCGACATCTTGAGGTTTTTAACAAGTGTAACCCAAGGAAGGAAAAATTACATTTTAGTATTATAAGTTGGTTTGTTTTACGTCTAATTAGTTCGTTAACTTATCAAAGTTTTATTTTCATCTATTAACTTAGATTTTTTTCTTGGTTATTTTTTTAAATCTGAAACAACTAAATACATCGAATATTGTTTATTTGGCATTATATCCTCCTACAACAAACATGTAGCAGTAATAAAGTTTATATGATGCTTATTTTAATTATAAGAGAAAAATAAAGCGAAATGACATCCAGATAAAAAAATGGTCGTTTCCATTTTTTTTTAGTTTAGGTAGATTTTATTGTGTACAATATGTTTATTCTTGTCACAAAAGACATAAAAGAGAACATCGATGTTAAATAAGCAATGTTTGGTGGACTTAATGATTTAGAGCAAAAAAATATAAATTACTGAATAGAAACTAAATTTTAATAAGTTATAAGAGTAAAATTTAAAATAAATCAATTTATAAGACTAAAATTATGATTTTCTCCTAATAAGAAACCATGTACATGCCAATATAAGATCTGGAAGAGGGCAAGTAAGAATTGAATAATTAATGTTGTGAAAAGATTAATAAGAGTTGTGAGAATGTGATTCGAATTATATTCTCTTTGTCGGCTCAACAAAAAATAATTAAATTCAGAGTTTTTTTATATATAAAAAACATTCAAATCTAGAATTCATATTTAACTAATTAATATAATCATAAAGATGAATTTTGTAACTTTTCATACCATATCTCGTGAATAAAAATCCCATAAAATACATATATATGATATACGATAATTTTAAAAAGTAGAGATAAAGATGAGTAGAGGTAATATATATAGTCGCTCGTATTATAAGATCAAACACTGATCATTTTTATCAAAATCTATAGATGATGATAATTGTGAAACTCTAATATTTTAAAATGTACAGTAGCTCAAGCACTACGTTTCGATTGCTCTACCAAACATACGCAATTATTGTATCCAAAAATATATCTCCAATAATTACACTCTCTGCAATAAACGAAAATCGTATATGTACACGACTTTGATATCAATTATAAAACCGAGATCTTACCACTATACTAAAATGTACAGATGTTGGTAACAATACAACTTTAATTTTTTAAATCGTAAATTCCCTGAATTTAATTCTATGAACAATGGACATGAAAATTGAAAATAATTCGAGTCCAATCGCATTTTGAAAGTAGGGATGGAGTTCTTTTTCTGGTTTCCCATTAAAGTAGTCGATGGGGATTAAAGATAAGCCTCCTTGACTACATCAATTACGTGAAGTAATAATTCAGTCCTCTTTGCTGAAAAGAAAGAAACAACATCGATTAGATTAACTAAATGATCCCATGAAAATTAAGTACTTATAATCATTACTTAATTTTCTTCTTAATGATTCTTCTTTTTAACTTCTTGTTTCTCCAACGAGCTAGTAACCCGTGGGCCGTGTCATAAATAAGAGTTTAGAAAAAAATATCGAATTTTCAATATATCAAAATTATCAAATCGAAAAATATCGAATTTATCGAAAATTTCGATACAGTATTGTATCGATACCAAAATTTTAGGTACGAAATGATATAAATTTAAATTTTTTTATGCATATCGAAATAGTGAAATACCAAAATAATATATATAAATTAAAATATATATAATATTTTTAAATAACAAAGTAAAAATTTTAAAAATATATAAGGTGTTTTTTTTTTATATATATAAAACGGTATATAACGATATCGTACCGAAATATCAGTTTACAAAAATACTTCGGTATAATTGATATGTTAATTATACATACCCATAATTTTGGTATACCGAGTCCTAGCATATCAAATTTTTTGATACGATGTCGGTATAAATATTTTTAATTCTGTAATTTTTTGTACGATATACGATATGTATTTTTCGATAAGATACGATATGATATACCACCCATATTATAAATTATGTTGGGTGCAATAATTGTCCCTATTTGGTAGAGCGATCGAATCGTGGTGTTTGAGCTGATGTGCGGTTTAAAAGATTTGAGTTGCACCATTACCACTAGCTATAGCTTTTGGTAAAGCGGTAAGCACTCGGTCTAACAATTGGTATCAAATCGAGGTCATGGATTCAAGTCTCTCAAGAAGCATATTTCTATACTTCTTGGAGGGGGATGTTGGGCTAAGCATGCATGAATGAGAGTAGTACTTGGATGAGTGACCTCCTGGGAAGTTCTCATGCATCAAGCTGCTGACGTTGTGCTGCTTGTTCTGGTTGGCTAAGAGAGCCGTAAAAGAGGGACATCAGATCTTAACCGGTAATACTGTATCTGCTAGAGACATGATCGACGATAGGTAAAGGGTAAGACTAATCTCTAAGAGATATGAAACAACACCAGCACATAGATACGTACCTCCCCGAACTCCTAGGCTTAACAGCCGACCCATTAGCACCCAAGTAGGTGCACTCTACGCTGCCACAAGTATAAGAAAATAAAGTTGCGTCTTGGCTAACAGCTATGGCTTTTGGCCTAGTGGTAAGCACTTGATCCTTACAATTGGTATTAGAGTCAAGGTCACGAGTTCGATTTTCATTGATTGCAAAGAGTGCAATTATTGAGAGGGATATTGTTGGGTACAATAATTGTCCCTGCTTGGTAGAGCGATCTAACCGTGATATTTGAGCTGATGTGCGGTTTAAAAGATTTGAGTTGTACCATTACCACTAACTATAGTTTTTGGTAAAGCGGTAAGCATCGGTCCTATAAATCACGTACATCACATTCGTTGAGTTTATTTCAATTATTTCAAATCGCGTGCGATTTGAAAATTCCCTCTGAATAAGTATCATGTAGTATAAAATTTAAAAAACTATAATAACTAAATTAACTCTAAGATCGATCGGGTGCTTGTTCTCATATCTAAATTAATTATAATTAGTGTAGTGATTATTGAAGTGCTTGCGAAAAATAGGTTTTGATGGAGTAAATGAATGTAAATGATAAATTTGTAAGAGTATCCAGAAAATGTTACTTCTCAAGAATCAGAATCAATATGTGACTAACTTTGACTAAAACAAAAACAAAATTTGGAATTAAGAAACATAAAAAACTAAAACTCTAAAGTTAATCATTTTTTTAGAAATCTCAAATACTCTGGTGGTTACTGAAATGCTACCAGTCATTCAAAGGTAGGCTTAATACAATGAATGAAACTTAACATGTGTATTATTCGATTGTTTTCTTTCCCAAATTCATGTCTTCGTATCAAATGAATTATTTTTACAAATGAGTGTTGGGTGTAATAATTGTCAATGCTTGATAAAACAATCGAACCGTGGTGTTTGAGCTGCTGTGCGGTTTAAAAGATTTGAGTTGCACCATTACTACTAGCTATAGCTTTTGGTAAAGCGGCAAGCGCTCGGTCCAACAATTAGCATTAGAGCCAAGGTCACGGGTTCGATTCTCATTGATTGCAAGGAGTGCAATTATTGAGAGGGAGGTTGTTGGGTGCGATAATTGTCCCTGCTTGGTAAAGCAATCGAACCGTGCTGCTTGAGCTGCTGTGCTGTTTAAAATATTTGAGTTGCACCATTACCACCATCTATAGCTTTTGGTAAAACGGTAAGCACTCGGTCCAACAATGAGTGTTAAGTTTGATCCATGAATAAACAAATTAATAATTCAACCAGAATGACCAACAAATTAAATTCACTGCATGATGTTCTATGGTCCTGGACAAAATGTCGAACTTCAGGGAACTTTGTATCTAGTCAAAAAAAATTATATTTCTATGAAAATAATTATGTATCTATGAAATGAAACTACAACACAAAAAAGGACGTGTAGTAAAAAATCTAAGAAACTAAGGAGGCAAATGTTAGAACCATTGGAAAATATTGAACTTTACAACGAAAAAATTTCTCGGTTTCTAAATAAATTGAAGCTAGGCGGAAGATTTAAAATTAAGATCTATAGGATAGAAGGATCGTTTTGAATTAATCTTAAAAGGCAACGTTTGGTTCGTTATATTATTTATCCACATTTTTATACTCATTTTTATCCAATCTAATATCATGATTGTTGCACTGTATTATTTATCCATCTACTAATCATTTATCTCAAATCAATTGAATCATTGAATTGAAATTACAATATTACTCTTAATAAATAATATTTTAAATATTTTTTTAATATTTTCAAAAAGACAAAACAATAATATCACGTTATCTCAAATTTAATCAAATTAATCAAAGGAATGGATATATTTGAAGTTAGAGATTTCAAATTCTTAATAATATACTCATTGGTTTGTTTGGGTAATTCACTTTATAATAGATTTCGAAGCTCAAATAGTTATTTTTTGAATCATTTTGGTTGATTTCAAATACATACCAGCATAGAGTCATTTCAATGCATTTTTGTTGTTTAGACAAGTAAAAATATAAATCAATTACTCACCTGTTTATATAATATTTTATGTTAATTATGATTAATTTCAATTTATCTTTCATTTTACTTTGTATTATTGATATTTAACAAGTAATATTTTATCTATTATTTTACTATAAACAATAAATTTATAATCGAAATACATGTATTTTTCAAATATATCTTCCTTGCCATCTTATATATATATATATATATATATATATATATATAATTCACAATGTCCCTCTTTGGAAAAAACCGAAGTCAAAAACCGAAGTCATATGAATAGGTTCGACTCGATTTCAAACCTCCGCCCGTGTCCGTTAGACCGGCTGATCAGCCGCTCGAGGATTTAGACGGAGCTTCATCCTCACGGTTTCATGGAAACAAACTCGGAGCTTTGACATCGAAATTGTAGATCGCAATTTTCATCATTTGCTCTGAATTTCACCTTTTTTGCTTGGAAATTGGATGGTTCTATGATGACATTATGACACATTCTTCTATTTGTTCATGGCCCATAATTTCCCCTTCCAATTATCTGCTGCGTAGATGGATATTTGAGGTCTTTTCCAGGATACCTTACGAAAATCTCAAGAACTGGTGGTTTTCTCCCGTGTTTCTTCTTCACTGGGATCAGCATTTTCTTTGCTTTGTTTCTTCTCCCTTCATGTTTATTACTTAAATTTGCTGAGCATTTATCCCTCATTATTGTTTTGATCAGCTATATATGATAAAGCTATTGGAAAATATATGATAATAAAAGTATAGTGCATATATGGACTTCAAAAATCTTCTCCTTTGAGCTGGCTTCCAAGTCCAAGCTGTCCCCAAGTCCAAGTCTAAGTCCAAGTTTCATGGTATAAGAGATCATACCCAGAATCATCTTTTGAGACGTGAGAAGTGAGAGGGTGTTAAGATGTCCCACATAAATTAACCTTTTTACTGTATGAACTTCTGGTCACTTTCACAGCTTTTCAGTTTGAAATAAATTTATCCAAGTAAAAGCAAATTTTCACATCAGTAGAACTTTTTTGTTAATGAACATCCGTAGTAGAAAGGGTGAACCAGTCAATGTACATTTTACGTCTTGCTACAAGGTTAGTGAAAAACAGAACAGATAAGTACTTGTGTTTTGAGTAGTTTTTGAGTACATGATGCTTAGTTGGTTTGAAGTTATGAATGTGCAATTGTAAAAAAATATCAAGAATGCGTATCTTTCTTTAAAATATGGATCATGTGGATGATTTCTTGCGAGCTGTGACTTGTATACTTGTGATCTTTGTATCTCCCGGATAGTATCTGTCATAGTACAGTCAAATTGCTGGCTTTGAGGATTTTCTGTATAGGCTACATAATAAGCTGCAATGCTAGCTTGTATCCATGCCATTGCCACCCTACTCTGAAATTAAGGTAACAATTGGTTAGCACTTAGCAGCTATGATGCATGGACACTCCAAAATTGGACCTGTGATGTGTCGGACATATTAAGGACATGAAGATGGCTTGAATACATGTCACACCACTGTCTATGTTCGAAGATTAAGAGGACAAAAAACTTTGGGGACACAGAGGAATTCTTTTTAATATGTTTGAAAGTTAAAGGTGAAAAGCTTATAAACAATAATATTTTTTCCTTAGAAGTGTACATGCATAACCGTGTCATGGTTTCTGTGACCGTGCAACAAGGATTATAACACTTATTGATAGCCGAAATGCTGCTTTCTGCCAAGAGATTCAAGACTCAAATCTTACCATAAAATATCCAGTTAAGAAGGCGTATATAGACATTTCTGTTGAATACTTCTCGTGGATCACCAGTGCCCAAGTATCCATTGAAGCTTGGACGACCCCTTTGTTGTACACACCTACCTGCACGAATCCCCATATGTGCCCATAAGGTACAACCCTTGATGCAAACCCCTTGCAACAACCCACCAGCACACGAGAACATGAACTCATCCACATCTCTGGAAACCATGCTTATTGCTCGAGCTATGCTTCTGATAACAAGAAGAAGTGGTACGAGAATGGAGCCCAAACAAATATTCTCCATTGAATATTTAGTCATGTTATTCACTATTGTTTTAAAATCAACTTCTATTCCACATGCAAATTGCATGTATTTGATGTGTAATACCATGACTTGCATCGTGTTCTTGACAATCTACATTGTCCATGTCAAGCTTCCAAGGATTATGAATATGGATATAATATCGATCTTTGTTCCGGTAGCAGTAGCTACCCCAGTACCAAACATCAAGAAACTCGATCGAAAAAATAGTATTAGTGATGATTGCTATTAGTACTGTAGTTTTTACTTTTGGAGGATGATGTGCTATACTAACCCGTTACTATCCTGTACATGCATATAGAGATTGAAACAAGGAAGAAACTATAGCAATTACAGATGCTGCTAAACTACCCGGAGTCCCTATAAGGACAAGCAAAATCCCGAATGCACACGTAAGAAGAGGACTTAGCCAGAATGTGGTCTCAACAGCCCTGGAAGGAGATGCTTGTGAATGCTTGCCATGCAAATCCTATGATTCCTTCACAAGCTGTTGACGAGAGGACGGGTACGTACCATTTCTTTGGATGGAAATGATGGGTGTGGACAGTCGACAAGACACCACGAAGGGTGAGAAAGAACACCAGGACAGTGATTAAGAGAAGGTAGATGTAGAAAATGTACAGAAATGAGTTGCTGAAAATGTTTCCGTTCCTTGTCATGTCCCACTCGGCACCATTGATTTCCTGTGTTTCATTCAAAATATTACTTCATAGATTTACTGAGGAGATAATAGAAAGTCAAGAAACAAAAGCAAGTCTGCATAAAGCATGCGGGCTGGAGGTGAATCTAAGGGGACGGAGAGGCTTCCGTTAGACCTCCTTAAGTGAAATTTTTTTCAAATTCCTTCTTAAATTGCACTATATGGATTAAAATTTCATGTCCCGTCCCCGTGGAGAGAGAATAGGATCTTGTTTCTTGATGAAAAGCTGTGGTATGGATCATAAACTCCGGTGGCTGTATTATTTACATCTCTCACCTGTGACTTCCTGTCCATGTATTGACACTAAAAAAATATGTATAAATATATACTTTTCACTAAATTGCTTAGCATCCACGATTCATGGGAGGATGGAAATATATTTTCAACTCATTTCAAGGTAAGACCCTAACCCATATTTATCCTTCTTCGAGACATTTTCTTATGCATGTTTACAGCTGCACCCGTTGTTAATGTACTTAACACACTAATTGACCAAGTCCTGCTCCATTACATGTCCTTCATCTTTTAAAAATTATTTTCCCATAAGCATTAGTGCCACTCTTTTGTTTTTTTAGTTGGAGGAGAGGAGTTTTGTTACACTTGGATCTTGAATCTGAGATCTCGTCCCAAATTTGAGACATTGATACCAGATGAGCTATAACAATAAGTCATCGACACTGCTGCTTTGGTTTAAATGTAATGATATGTATATGTAAGATATTACAAGAGAGGAGATAATTTTAAATCTAACCTTGGAACAAAAAGTTTCTAAATTTATGACTTTTTTCAAGTAAAACATGTTATTATAAGGAATAATGCTATATGTATATTTCACATTGCACCAAATCTTAAATTTTGCTTGATAATTTTTAAAAATACACTTAATCCAAATAAAATGTATCTAATTGGATTCAAGAGTATTTTCATAACTTATCGTACAAAATGTAAAGTCGCGTCTAACATTAAATGTACACTTGATATTACTTTGACGATGTTATGTTTTTAAAAATATTTTTCGGAGTCGGAATCCGAATTTTCCCCGAAAACGAACATTTGAAATAGACTATTTGGATTGGGATATAGGGGAAGTCAACAATGGTGAGATAAATGAAGAAGCCTCCCTCCATCTTACGAGTCTCGCGATGTAGTTGGATAATCATTCAGATTCCGCAATAGGATTTGTATTTTGGGTAAAGGGAGAATAAAAAACTATGCTTTTTGTATAGGACCGAGTGCTTACCGCTTTACCAAAAGCTATAGCTAGTAGTAATGATGCAACTCAAATCTTTTAAACTATATAGCAGCTCAAGCACCACGATTCGATCGCTCTACCAAGCAAGGACAATTATTGTACCCAACAGTCTCCCTCCCAATAATTGCACTCCTTGCAATCAATGAGAATCGAACCCGTGACCTTGACTCTGATATCAATTGTAGGACGGAGTGCTTACCGCTTACCAAAAGATATAACTATAATTATTGCACCCAACAATCTCTCTCCCAATAATTGCACTCCTTGCAATCAATGAGAATCGAACCCGTGACCTTGGCTCTGATACCAACTGTAGGACCGAGCACTTCCGCTTTACCAAAAGTTATAGCTAGTGGTAATGATGCAACTCAAATATTTTAAACCATACAGTAGCTCAAGTACCACGATTCGATCGCTCTACCAAGTAAGAACAATTATTGCACCCAATAATTTGGTCAAAGAGATTGTGTTTGTTATAAATGTTTCTGGTTCACCAGTTTCATCTTACGAGAGCTGAAAATTATTGTTGAAAAAATGCAGAGAAAGAAAAATACCCTGAGAAGGATCTAATTAGAAATAAATTAGAAATTGGTGATGGAAAATAAATTAAGTATATTTCAAATTTATTACAATTAAAGTAAAAGAGATGTCAAATTTGATTATGGTAGTTTAGCATAGCCTTTTAAGAAAATATCTTTGACGATAATAATTTTTTTCCTTCTTAAAATAGAATTTCTTTTTAAATAATTTAATCCTATATTTTAATATTTTAAAATTCAATCATATCTTTATCTATATATTTTTTATTTTTAGATGATTATATTAATCCTAAAAAAATATAGAAAAATCATTAACTAAAAAATAACAAAAATTATCATATCTATATAATTATTCAACTATATAAGCATGTAATACACATAAAGAGATACCGGTGTTAATTAGAAACGCGATAGTTTCTCTTTCTCCATAATCACTAATCTTGGTATATTGGATATAAATATAAAAGAGAAATATGTAATATTAGTCTTTGATATTTTTTGGTCAACTATGTTGTCAAATTTCAGTATTGATATGATATCTTTTTTTGTTTTTGTTTTTGCAATTCAGTCTTTTTTTATGTGACACATATGCGGCTCCTAGTAACTCCGACATGATACTGATTTATGTAGTGTTATATCATCACTTCCAATGAAAAAATACTTATATTATCAAAAAATGAAAAATACATGATGAAAGACTGAGCTTGACATCATACGAGACAAAAATCGCGAAACAAACATATAATACATAAATTATAGTTTTGTTAGTATAAAACGAGCATGTGACACACAAAAGATTAAACCTCGTGCTTACTGCATGCTATTATTCAAAGAGTAATGCTACACGTATAACTATATTTGTACAACAATTCTAACAACACAAAAAATTCAATACAAAAATTCTATTTATACAAATCTCACGATAGATTCAATAAAAAATCTCATTAGATATAAATATTGTAAATATTGTTGTTCGATATTTTTGTTATACTTTTAGCATCGTTTTTATCGAAAATATGTTTGAAGTCCATTAGAAGACATATGAAATTTTAATTCCATCGAAAATGCTTAGTGTATGAACTAAAAAAATATATATCCAGTACAATAAGCAGGGACGGACCTATGCTTGACCCGTCCTAGGCTGTAACTCAGCCCAATTTTTTGTTACAAGGAGTTATAGAAATTCGAGCCAATTCTAATTTTTTTTTGGTAAATATATATAGAGATTTAAGCACAGTCTAATTTTTTTAAAAGATATCATGATGCAAATAACTCATAAAAGTTAATATCTAGAATACCTATTTAACTTTCACAATGAATAAATGTAGTTTTTTGATATTTCAAAGGAGGTTTGGTGCAAATAACTCATAAAAGTGATAACTTTATTTTATCAATTATTTTATTTAATAGAATTTAATTTTGAAAGTACATTTAAAATATATTAAAAATAGTTTTAAAATGTAAATTTTGAATCTAAGTTAAACTTGTCTTATATTACATGGGTTACATATTAATTTAAATAATATATAAATTTTGAAAAATGGTATTGATTAAACTTCTTTTTTGAAAATTAACTCTCCTATTTCGAATACGCTAGGAACAATAGGTTTTTTTTTTTAAAAAAAAATACCAAGGTCATTTTGCTAACTATTTTCATATTTCTGGATCCGTCCCTGACAAATAAGTAACAAAAAAATATTAAAGCAACAGCAGACCTTTTTTTTTTTTTGGCTTGACCTAATTGTAACTTTATTATAATGACAGGAACCATCCTAATAAACACTATTTTATCAGATGAAAACTGTGAAAAAATAAATTAGTCAATAGATCACACATCTTTCTAGAGGAAAATTCGAATCTCCCTCATGCCAGACTGAACGGTCTCGATACATTTTGGGACGTCGACTACACGTCAATTACATCAGGGTCGTTGGATCCAACTCCCTCGTGCTAGGGTCGAACTCCGACTCTATAACATACGCAAACACTTGTATGAGACGGTCTCACATGTCGTATTTTGTGATACGAATATCTTATTTGGATCATCCATGAAAATGTATTACTTTTTATGCTAAGAGTATTATATTACTTTTTATTGTGAATATCGGTAGTGTTGACCCATCTCACAGATAAAGATTTGTGAGACCGTCTCACAAGAGACTATTCTAACCCGCACAGTCCTGTCCTCTGCCTATCAAGCTTAACCTAATGTACAAATTCGATTAAATTTATGGTAATAACACAAATACTTGACTAGGGAAATCGTGGTACAATTTTCAAATTACAGATCCAAGCGTAGGTTTAATTATTAAATTAAGGTTAATCAATCCAGCTGCACATGTAATAACATAATACTTTTTTTGAAAGAAAACAATAATATAATAATTATGATAATACTAAATCTGTACAATCAATTAACGCGTATGCGTATTTTTTGGTAAAATCGTGTTGGCCAGTGATATTATTTGACCTTGCACGTTTCCACCATCTTTGTATCAAGTACCCGAAGAGTTGGAATCTCTTTCCTCTATAAATTGTCCATCATTGATAATTAAGATTGACATATATAGAAAAATAAATACCTGATAAAATTTGTAAGGGAGAATGGAGAAGAAAATAGCTATTTTTGTTGGATGCTGCGTTCTCAACCTTGCTTCTGCTCAGTTAAGAGTAGGGTTCTACAGTTCTTCATGCCCGAACGCTGAAAAGATCGTGCGACAAGTCGTGCAGAACAGGTTTAGCACGGATCGTTCGATTACTGCAGCATTGCTTCGAATGCATTTTCATGATTGTTTTGTTAGGGTAAGTTGTTAATAAATTCGACCAATACGCTTATAGATATGTATGTATGTTATATATTCGAGTTTGAGTTCAATTTTTTGATAAATTAGCTTGTTTTCACTCGGGGTTGGGCTCAAATTGAGTTAGGAGTTTGATTTGTTAGAGTTTAGATTCAAGTTCAACTAAGGTAAACTCCAAATAAGTTTTTTGCTCATGGGCTCATTTGAGCTTTAAACATCTTTTCTAAAAAATTAATACATAGATGTGTGTGGGTGGGAAAATTGTATTTTTGATCATATAATTTTTTGTTACTTAGCTAACGTTGTGAAATTTCAGTTTTAGTCATGTATCTTCAGACTTTTGGCAATTTAAGTCATTTTTCACATGGAGTATTGATGTGACACTACACACGTTTGCGTCACATCAGCATTACGTCAGAATAATGACTAAAATTGCAACAAAAAAAATCAAATTATAGCGGACTAAAATGAAATGTGACAACGTAAACACAAAAAATGCAAATAAACAAAAATACATAACCACAATTTTCCATATTCTTTGTAATCAATTTGATATTTTCAACGTAAATTATGAGACCTTTTTTTTTATACTACTTTCCATATATTTATCATATGTTTTTTACATGAAAGAATTATTTAAATTTACAGGGATGCGATGCTTCCATACTGATTGACCGCACGAAATCCGAGTCTTCAGAAAAGGATGCGGGGCCAAATGAAACAGTACGAGGTTATGACCTGATAGATGCAGCCAAGAAAGCTCTCGAAAACGCATGCCCCTCCAACGTATCATGTGCCGATATCATCACACTAGCCACAAGAGATGCGGTTGAGCTAGCCGGGGGACCCAAATACAACGTCCCAACCGGAAGACGCGACGGCCTCGTTTCCAACATGGAAGATGTCAATCTACCTGGTCCATCATTATCCGTGCCTCAAGCATTTTCGTTTTTCCGGGCGAAAAAGCTTACACTTAATGACATGGTCACGCTCTTAGGCGCACATACGGTGGGTGTGTCACATTGTGCATTTTTTCAGGACCGGCTTTTCGATTTCCAGGACACCCGAAAACCCGACCCCACGATGGATCGGGGATTGGCTGCTAGGCTTTTGAAATTATGTGGGACTGCTTCCAGGCCATTAAGCAAAGATCCAACAGCTTTCTTGGATCAAGGCACATCCTTTGTAGTGGATAATCAGTTCTATAATCAGACCATATTCAAGAAAGGGATATTGGAGATTGATCAACAACTTGCCCTGGATCCGTCCACTGCGCCGATCGTTAAAAGTTTTGCATCAAATAAGCTTCCATTTGGTGATAACTTTGCAAATGCAATGATCAAGATGAGCAAGATTGATGTTCTTGTGGGAAGTGCCGGCGAAATTCGGAAAAATTGTAGGGTTTTTAATCCACCTAAGAAAACTACTACTCATCGAGGGTTTTAAAAAGAAAAAATCGTCCGATATTGATATTGTGATCAAATTCTTTTATTTTTTTTTACAGTTCCTGTTTGATTTTCATGAATTGCATTATTTACTGTTTCTTTTTTGATGAGTTGTATTTTGTGTAACAAATATCTGTGTGCATATTGTATTAATCTGACCCAAATCCATCAAGCTGTTGGGCTTTCTATATTTTAAAATGTTAAAAACCTAAACCCTAAATTTCTTCTTTAAATTGATGGCTGTGGGCTGATGAGTGCTACCAGGTTTGCAAGTCTAATTTGTAAAAAAATTAATCTTAACAAAATATGTTTTTAAGAAATATGCAATTTATTTTCTTAAGTAACAATATTTAATTTTTTTTTAAGTTGTGACAATATTTTGATATATATAATGGACTAACATACCCATGTATATAAATGTATAACGTGTGTCTCTATATAAATATATAACGTGTGTCCAAATATCACTGTTCATTTATTTTTGTTCAAAATTATTTTGGAAGTTATGCAAAAATAGCTAGTAATTGTCAAGCGTATACCAAATTACCAAAATTTACAGCTGATAGTAACTGTGCAGCTCCAGCTCCAATATTGTACATCATTCAGAACCCAAGTTCAACGGTTCGATCACTCTTCTAGCAGGTTACAACCCACAAATTTCTTTATCCGGAATATCAAGTATTAGTCGGTGACTAGGTCGATCGATTCTTCACAAACTAACAAGATCTTCTATAGTCGGGTAATATATTTTTTCACCAATGAGCTAATTATTTCACTTTTTGATTCAGGCGATTGATGCTGATTAGAGTTTTTGAATTTTAGCTTAATGGGAACCTTCCAATCTTTGTTTTAATCAATAAGGTTTTTTTTTTCTAGCAAAAGCATAATATATTCTATGAATCATATATCAATCTTGTTTCAAATAAATTGTATTTGATATTGATTAGGTCTTTTGTGAGACGGTCTCACGAATCTTTATCCGTGATATGGGTCAACCCTACCGATATTCACAATAAAAAGTAACACTAATAGCATAAAAAGTAATACTTTTTCATGGATGACCCAAATAAGAGATGTGTCTCACAAAATACGACCTGTGAGACCGTCTCACACAAGTTTTTGCCATATAACAATTGATAGTGATCTAGATATGCATTAGATATGTAGACCAGTTACTTAACCATATTTTTAAAATTATTTTTAATCGATAATTTTGATGTGATACTTTTTCATGACTCGTGAGGGTCATGTTGGCATATATATAATAGTCAAATCGGAGAAAAAACCAAAATTGCTAAGAACAAAGATAGCAAAAGGCACCAAAAATAGAAATAGCTAGGTAAATTTACGTGATCAAAATTGTATGTAATTTTCTACTTAACCATATTTTTTTTAATGAATAATATCCATTAAATAAAATGATGTTTTAAAATTAATTGCATTTTAGGTCTCGTGTTCTAAAATTCAAGCATAAAACCCCTACAAGATGGGGTAAATGTGTCTGATTTTTTATAATATAGGGGCGAAATGTGTTTTATTTTTAAAAAATATGAAAGACATTTTTGTTTCTTAATATTTTTTAGACCTTTTAATTAACCCTGCTTTTTTCCCCAATGATGCACAATTACTAAAATGCCCAATTTTGTTTTTTTAAAAAAATTAGCTGCTTCAATAATATTAATATTTCATGTATTCAGGAATAAAGCCAATTAATTGATCTCTCTTAGGATACTTTTTCCAATAATTTTTAACGAGAAATTAACACCGAACACCAAAACCCATTGTTAGTAATGGAAAATATAATCATCCCACAACGTAGTTAATAGAGATGCTTTAAAAAGTGTCAGAAAAGTATTATATTTGTTGGTACAATCGAAATATAATAGGTTTGATCAGTTGTATGATTTAAAATTTTAAAATATTAAATTTAGATCGTCGTCGACAATTATAACTTTTAAGTAAAACGTTTTTAATATGAATAAAT
Organism: Primulina tabacum; assembly: GCF_025594145.1. Taxonomy (NCBI): domain Eukaryota; kingdom Viridiplantae; phylum Streptophyta; class Magnoliopsida; order Lamiales; family Gesneriaceae; genus Primulina; species Primulina tabacum. Next base: position 5,909,528 of record NC_134559.1, on the reverse strand, counting down.
AAATTAAAAAACAAACATAAGTAAATTCCATTTGATGCTTTGGTTCAATTGGCTGAAGTAGTGGTTTCTATTTCTAGCAAAAGTCAACAGGTCTATTACCTAGAAGATGACAAAAGTGGAAACCTACCAATCCCCCCAACATTTAAATTATTTAAAAATGCTCACTTAGAAAAATAAATTATAATTTATTTAATTATATAGATGTGACACCGACCTGATCAGACATCTTGGCTGTTCTTTCGGGGAACATAGTACATGCTTTTGGAATTATTAATGTAATTGTGGAGGACATAATGTGTGGATTTTCTGTCATGGGACCTAGTGGCACCACAAAATCAACCCCCACCTTGCATATTTACAATTTGATGATAATGAATAATTTTGTGTGTGTATATATATTGGGTTTCTTATGAGACGGTCTCAAGAATCATGGATTTTTATCTGTAAGATGGGTCAATCCTACCGACGTTCACAATAAAAAGTAATGCTCTTAGCATAAAAAGTAATATTTTTTTATAGATGACTCAAATAAGAGATCTGTCTTACAAAATACGATCCGTGAGACCGTCTCATACAAGTTTTTACCATATATGTGTATATATATATGAGAATTTAGAATAAAAATTCGGTTCATTTAAAATAATTATAATCATAGTAAACAAAATTGATTTTTTTAAAAAAATAGATAAAAATAAAATTTTACTCTTATAAATTTACGTCTTTGTTGTTTGGTTATCCATGATATCAAGTTGTACACAATTTTAGTTTTTTTTCAGAAGTGATATTGATGTGGCGCAAATGTGAAGCTGATATAATAATTCTATTTATTGTACCACTATTATATCAATACTCTCGTTTAAAATGAATAAAATTGAAAAATACAGAATTAAGAATGAAATCAGAAAGAATAAAATATCAAAATCGCAAAAAAAAACAAACATATAAAATTAGATTGCGAATTTCTCAAAATAAATTTTAGATTTCTCCTATTCTAAATTATGGATAAAACCTTGTTTCAAAATCAAAATATCTATTTCCAACATGTTCAAGAAAAATATATGCAAAAAACAAAATGTCGTCTAATTTGATTTTTTTTTTTTTATCTGAAGATGATATTTATTATAATTGTTTTCAAAATCGATATATTGGTGTCAATTCAATTACAAGTCATCTATCGTTATCTTTGACATTTAATTTAAAGTAAAATAGAGTTTGGATTCGAAATTAATAATTTGGCATTTTGGGATCCAACCTATGTGGGCACTACCCTCACTTTATTTCAACGGGTAAGATCTTGTCACACATACAATTTTAAAAAAAAAGTGGGTCCTACATATGCATGGGTAAATCTTGGCCATCAATCCTATCATGGGGCAATGTCCACATGGGTAGGATGAAAAAAACGCATTTTTTGGATAAAAAATAGTTGTTGAGAAGTTTTGGAACTTATTAATAAATCTTCAAGGACAATTATTTATAGAGTAGGTCTTTTGTGAGACGGTCTTACGAATTTTTATCTGGCCAACCCTACCGATATTCACAATAAAAAGTAATATCCTTAGCATAAAAAGTAATGTTTTTTCATGGATAACCCAAATAAAAGATCTGTCTCACAAAATACGATTCGTGAGACTGTCTCATATAAATTTTTGTCTTATTTATAATGCCAAAACCCGTTAGCCACCACGAAAGCAGTCGGATCGCATCGCTGGGTTGAAATTTCTACACCCAAAATAGTACAAACACTAAATATTATAAAATCAGAATCCTATAAAATCCCATCAAATCATGTCTTATTATAACCACAATCATCGATTCAGAATTTAATTTGTATTGAATCTAATTATTTTATAATTTATAAAATAGTTATTTTACCTCTATGATTTTATCACCTAAAGTGTAAATTTGATCTTAGCAATAAATTATTTTTTAAAAAACTTTTATCATTTTTTTTCCTATAAATACGGACTTATAAACTTAAATGCATAAAAACTCCTATGATACAGAGTGAGAAGTATCTCTAACTCGACGCATGAAATAGTACTACTTTTCATTACAAATATGGATCGGATAGACCCGTTTTACGAAAATAGATATGTAAAACCATCCTACTCTTTGTTATCAAAGGAAAAAACTTGTGTGAGACGCTCTTACGAATCGTATTTTGTGAGACGGATATTTTATTTGGGTCATCCATGAAAATTATTAATTTTATGCTAATAGTATTACTTTTTATTGTGAATATCTGTATGGTTGACTCGTCTCACAGATAAAAATTCGTGAGACTGTCTCACAAGAGATCTACTCGTTGTCAAGTGCTTGTGTATGAATTAGTAATTGGTTGATTAATTCAACCCGATTAGCCAAGTTTTGAGACTTGTTTGAATAATTAATTAACTCTAAAGAAATTTCACAATAGGATAAGGTGTGTGTGTTCACATTTGACTTCATTCACTTCCTTAATAGTCAAAGTTCACAAATCAAATAATAATAATTTATAAAAATAATGGTGCGAAAAAAGAGAATGTTATCTGTATTCTATATAAAATTACACCCAACCTACTCACAATAAAAAATAATACTTTTAGCATTAAAAATAATATTTTTTAATGGATGACCCAAATAAAAGATCTGTCTCACAAAATACGACCTCTGAGACCGTCTCACACAAGTTTTTGATATATATATATAAAGTACCTAAGTGGAATAACAATTATTTGTACCACAATGTTATTTCTTTTTTTAAAAAAATACCGTGAAAGGAAATATATTTATATATATTTTAACTGTCTTTCATCTTTTTTTAGTTCTATGTTTCGACTGTTTAAAGTAAAAATGTTGACTCCTCAAGGGATAATTTTTACTGATGCACACATGTTACAAAATTTGCATTAGACATAAACTTCGATCTTAAACATTCTAGTATACAAAAGGATATTTTAAATTTTAAAATATTTAGACAAGTCAAGTCGGGATAATTTACTATATCGATAAACTAAATAGCAAGTCTACAGAGAAATTACATTTTTGTCACATAACTTGCATGTTTTTCATTTTTGTCATGTCATCGATTAATTCAAAATTTTACTTCTGTAAATTGTATTTTCTTTCAATTTTAGGATTTTTTCACGGAAATGCAGACGTGACAACAGACACACATCATCTTCCGGCATTGCTTCAGCACTCCGATGAAAATGAACTAAAATCGAAAAAAGTTACAAAATAGTTGACTATAAATATAATCGACCGAAAAGATAACCAAAAATAAAAAACCATACAAATTATAAAACCAAAAATAAAAATTTCCTCGATGTGTACATGTGAGTGAAGATTTATCAAGAGCGTCGATTGACATGCCTCTCTAGGAAATATAATTTTGGCCAATTTTGGTGTTGTCGATTATTTTCCATATATTTTATTAATTATTACAATTACAATTAAATTTGGTACGTACAAGTGTTAAGCTATTACATTCTTTCATCCATGTGTATGTATAATAATTATATAAATTAATCATGCAAGCTAAGGAACGTACATAAAGCTGACAAAAGTAGCTAGAATTGACTTGGTAACTCAAATGTTCAATATTTGTCTGAAAGAATTTAGGCGTGAAAAATGAACATTTTTAATATATATATATATACACGAACATATATAAATTTAAGTTTGAATGCTACGAACGAACATGTTGTTGAATTCCTAAGACATGTCGAGAAAACGTTGTCGAGTCTGCCTGTTGGTAGGCCAAAAGTGGTCGAAGCCTTGTTCGTAGGACTTTTGTGCGAATTTATCCCTCGATATTATAATTTTTTAACTTAAGGACCAAAACCCTATTGGCTGGGTAGGTGGGGCTTCATCGTCCGTGAGGGGAAACTTTACGCGCGCGCACACACACATGTAGGTTTGGATAATTTTGGTTTTTGTTTGTATCCAAATTATGATTTTTTATTATTCAGATATTTATTTTGTTTTGTTATCGATCGATGGTAGTCCAGACTTTTTTCGCGTTTGATGTTTTCTAATTGAAGTGATGACTTGAAATCGGATACGTCGGTAATGTACCTCGTCACATAACAATTTTAAGATGACATGTAATCATTTTTCGGTATCAAGAACTCCGATGAAATATGATTAAAATCGAAAAAGTACAAATTGGTGAGACTAATATAGTAAATTAATTAACTAACATGATCGAAATGAAAAAAAAAATTCAAGTTACTGAACAAAAGATGTAATTTTCATTTTTTAAAAATAATTAAAGCTGAAGCCGAAAAATATATGGTAAGGATATATAATTTTTGTTACGAGGAAATTATGGGTTTTGATTTAAAACATTGTTTAAAATATAAAGAATACCCAGTATAATGAAAAACCATATGTTGATGACTTGTAGTTTATCTGAAATCCAGATCTCAGATTTAAGATGATAAGTTTTTCTATTCGGAATTCGATTGTAATAAAATCGCGCCGCCTACTAAAAAAACAAAAGAATATTTGTTAATTTAATCTTTTCGAAGAACGATGTAGCAGACATGATACAAGTGATCAAGTGAAGGAAAGAGTTAATTCCCTGATAGAAATCCATTAATATCTTGGACTTTTACAGGTACGTACAGATATAGTTTTTGGGTCATTTGTGAGTGTCGGTTTGATAATTCCATATCCCAATTAAGTTCGATGAAATATTATAGAATTTTTCGTGAGACGTTCTCACGTTTCAATTCTGTGAGATAGATGTTGGTTCCACGTGCGGAATTTGAGATAATAAAACCCGAAAATAAAGAATAAACCGGACACCGAGATTTACGTAGAAAATCTCTAAAAATTATTAGGGTAAAAACCACGGGCAAGATGAAAAGAATTTCACTATAATATTTTGTGGTGTACAACTCACTCACTGTGTTTCCAAAGAGAATACACACTCTCTTAATACAGGAGAACAAACACCTCACAAATATTATAGAACCAATAGGAGAAATAAGAAAACTCAAGAAAAAGCTTGAGAATGGGATGCACCAACTGATGAAGAAATGCATCTATTTATAGATGCAATTCCTCGTCTGAACAAAACTTTCGTTTCAAACTTTTCCAACTTTGCATCCCACGTTTTTTTTTTGTTCAACCAATTCGTCTGACATGCAATAAATGCTTCTGCCTAAATGTTCCTGCCGACATTTCTCCCACTTTGAGATTTGATTGAGAATCAAACACATCTCCACACATCCTTTCAATCTTGTCATTTCCTGCTGCTTATGTTTTCGCTAGACCACTTGAGGATCTACACCACTCAAACTTATCAGTGTTTATTGGCTTAGTCAGAAAATCAGCTATATTATCCTTTGTATGGATCTTCTGCATATCCACACTTCCTTCTTCTACTAGTTCTCGCACAAAATGAAATTGTACTCCAATGTGTTAGTCCTTGAATGAAAGGCTGGATTCCTTGCGATGTGCAAGGCACTCTGACTGTCACAAAACAAAGGAACATTCTTTTTTTTGTGTCCGATTTCCCCCAATAACCTTTTAATCCATATTGCCTCCTTGCAACCTTGAGTAGCTGCCATGTATTCTGCCTCATGTTGTAGATAACGCCACAACTGTCTGCAGTTTTGAAACCCAGCTTACTGCTCCCCCTGCAATTGTAAACACATAACCAGTAGTAGATTTCCTCTTATCAGGATCACCCGCATAATCTGAATCGACATAGCCCCTGAGTGTAAAATCTGATCCTCCATAACATAATACAGCATTTGAGGTACCCTTAATGTATCTAAGGATCCTCTTAACAGTGCTCCAATGCTCTCGTCCAGGATTCGCCATATACCGACTAACTACTCCCACTGCTTGAGCAATGTCCGATCTTGTACAGATCATAGCAAACATCAAACTTCCCACTACTGATGCATACGGTACTCGAGACATCTCCATCCTCTCTGCTTCACTGCTTGGACACATCTCGGAGGATAACTTGAAGTTAACAGGAAGAGGGGTTGAAATTGACTTACTATCTTGCATGTTGAAGCGTTGCAAGACTTTCTTCAAATAATTTTTCTGGGAAAGCCAAATCTTTATGTTACTTTTGTCTCGGTGAACTTGCATCCCTAGAATCTTGTTTGCTGGTCCCAAGTCCTTCATATCAAATTCCATAGCTAACTGTGCCTTCAATCCTTGGACCTGATCTTTGTTGGGGCCTGCTACCAACATGTCGTCCACATACAACAGCAAAATGATATAATCATCACCAAACATCTTGAAATACGTACAAGGGTCTGCACTCAGTCTGTTGTATCCAAGGCTCATGATATAGGGAATCAAATCTCTTGTACCAATACCTCGGCGCCTGTTTGAGACCGTACATAGATTTCTTCAACCTGCAAACCAAGTTCTCTTTGCCTATTTCTGCAAAACCTTCTGGCTGGAGCATATAGATTTCTTCTTCAAGATCTCCATGAAGAAATGTCGTTTTCACATCTAGCTGTTCTAGATGTAGGTTAAACACCGCACATAATGCCAATACTACTCTGACTGTTGTAAGTCGAACCACAGAAGAAAATATCTCATTGAAGTCAATGCCTTCTTTTTGAGCATACCCTTTTACCACCAATCTAGCACGATACCGCTCCACTTGGTTATTGCCATCTCGCTTGATCTTATAGACTCATCTGTTACCGTTGGCTTTCCTCCCTCGTGGTAGTGTAACAAGATCCCAAGTTTTATTCCTGTCTAATACCTCCAATTCTTCTTGCATTGCTATCATCCACAAAGATATATCCGAGCTTTGAGTAGCCTCGTGGAAACTCGATGGCTCACGATCATCTGATAATAGACAATATGCAATGTTGCTTTCAGTGACATAATCTGAAAGCCAACCTGGTGGTCTTCTGTCTCGAGTTGACTGCCTCACATTAGAAACCTCAGACTCAACATGTTCTTAATCTTCGTGCTCTGGTACTGCTTCACAAGAAACTTGACCTTCGTCCGTCTTATTTTCCACCTGAAATATAGTAGTTTCTGAATTCAATGTGCCTTTGTCTCTCTTTACTTTATCTTCCTCGAAGATAACATCCCTGCTGATGACAAGCTTGTGAACAGTAGGATCCCACAAGCGAAACCCCTTTATTCCATCAGCATAACCCAAGAAGATACATTTTCTGGATTTCGAATCCAACTTTGATTTTTCTTGCTCATTGTACAGAACGTACACAGGACTTCCAAATGTATGCAAATGAGAATAATCTGTCGGTTTTCCGGTCCACATCTCCATCGGAGTCTTCAGATCAATCGCCACTGAAGGAGAACGATTGATAATATAACAAGCGGTTTTGACTGCTTCTGCCCAAAATGACTTTTCTAGACCCGCAGTCCTCAACATAGCTCTTGTTCTGTCCAACAAAGTTCTGTTCATTCGCTCCGCCACTCCATTCTGTTGAGGTGTGTAAACCGCCGTGAACTGTCTCTTGATGCCCTCATGTTGACAAAATGCATCAAACTCGTCACTGGTATATTCTCATCCATTGTCAGTCCTCAGACACTTGATTTTCTTTTCAGAATCAAGTTCAACCCGCGCTTTGAAATCTTTGAAGATCTGGAAAACATCCGATTTCTTCTTGATTGGATACACCCAACATCTCCTAGAGAAATCATCAAAGTATCTTGCTCCTCCTAGGGATACAACCGGTGCTTGCCAAACATCCGAATGAATCAGATCCAATATGCTTTTGCTCCTGGTAGTAGAAGTGCCAAACTTTAATCTGTGTTGTTTACTGTTAACACAATGCTCACAAAAGGGTAGTGACACTTTTGTAAGTCCCGGCAGTAGCTTCCGTTTGAGAGAATTTTCAACCCTCGTTCTGACATATGCCCGAGCTTTATATGCCATAACACCGTTAATTCTTCTCCTGAATCAATTGATGCAACAGCTAGTTCTGCCTCTTTGTGTGTTTCTCCCAAAAGTACATACAGATTTGCAGCAACCTTTTCTGCCTTCATAACCACAAGCGCGCCTTTCACAATTTTCATGATCCCTTTCCCGATACGAGTTTTGCACCCGATGTCATCCAATTGCCCCAAGGACAAAAGATTCTTCGTCAGTCCTTTCACATGTCGTACCTCCTGTATGGTGCGAATGGTGCCATCAAACATTTTAATTTTGACAGTACCGACCCTAGCGATTTCCAAGGCATGATCATTTCCCATGAATACAGATCCTCCTGAGACTGGTTCATAATGATCAAACTATTCTCTCCGAGACGTCATGTGCCACGTCGCTCCTGAATCCATAATCCATGTATCACAAAATTTGTGCCTGCCTTTTGCAACAGTTGCTGCTTCGCTGAATAATATTTCACCACTGCCTGAAGTACTTGCCACATTTCCTTGAGAGCTCTTATCGATACTCGTACACACTTTCTTGAAGTGCCCTTTACCGCCACATTTAAAGCAGTAAATATTTTTCTTCTTACTTCTCGACTTTGATCTACCTCACCTTTGACTCCCACTGGAATCACGGTCTATAAATCTTCCTCTTATCATCGGTAACGCCTCTGCCTGCTTCGAGGTTACCAACCTATCTTCTTTATTCTTGCGTCGGCTTTCTTCTCCGAGAACCGCAGTTAAGACATCGTCGAATCTTAGAAATCCCATAAGAATATTGTTGGTTATGTTGATGATAAGTTGATCATATGAATCTGGTAGACTTTGAAGTAGAAGCTCCGCACGTTCATTTTCCCCTATTTTATGCCCCATGGAAATAAGTTGGGCAAATAAAGTATTTAATGTGTTGATATGGTCAGTCATCGACGAGGATTCCGCCATCCGAAGAGTATAAAGCCTTCTCTTTAGGAAAATCATGTTGTGTAACGACTTGACCTCGTACATCTTTGTCAGAGTATCCCAGATAACTTTGGCTGTTTTTATCTCAGAGATACTTGACAAAACTTCGTCTGCTATAGCCAAGTGTAAATTGGCAACAGCATTATCATTCATCTCATTCCACTTTCCATCATCCGTAACTTCCAACGGTCTATCTCCAATAGCCGCCAAGCAATTCCCATTTCTTAAAACTGCTTGTATCTTTATTTTCCACAGTATAAAATTGATTCCGTTGAACTTTGTTATATCATACCTTCCCGCCATTATGTCTACAACAATTTAGTAGACTGGATAAAATTAATCCCGTCTTAAATAAAAAATCTCAAAAAATCTTTTCTGATGTGGAAGATCAGTCTCGGCTGCAACCACAGAGCATACTTAGAATTTTAAAAAATTTTAAACCAAGGCTCTGATACCACTTGTTGGTCCCACGTGCGGAATTTGAGATAATAAAACCCGAAAATAAAGAATAAACTGGACACCGAGATTTACGTGGAAAATCCCTAAAAATTATTAGGGTAAAAACCACGGGCAAGATGAAAAGAATTTCACTATAATATTTTGTGGTGTACAACTCACTCACTGTGTTTCCAAAGAGAACACACACTCTCTTAATACAGGAGAACAAACACGTCACAAATATTATAGAACTAATAGGAGAAATAATAAAACTCAAGAAAAAGCTTGAGAATGGGATGCACCAACTGATGAAGGAATGCATCTATTTATAGATGCAATTCCTCGTCTGAACAAAACTTTCGTTTCAAACTTTTCCAACTTTGCATCCCACGTTTTTTTTATTCAACCAATTCGTCTGACATGCAATAAATGCTTCTGCCTAAATGTTCTTGCCGACAATAGATTTCTAATCTAATTCAAATCATAAAAAATATAATTTTATGTCAAAAATATTCCTTTTTATTACAATTATGTATCAGGCCGACTTATCTCAAAAATATAAATTAATGATATCGTCTAAACAAGCAAAACCATCGCGACTTTATTGGTTGGACCGAGAATATTACTGTGTTAATGATTTTATAAAAAATAACTAAAATTGAAAATAGATCGTAAATTGACCGACAACGATACCAAAAACGGAAAAAAAGTTCAAATTGAACTTGGGTGCAAGCATTTGTGCTCCACAGAGTTCTGTTCAATCAAACAATTCAAACGTCGATAAAAGAGTTTATTTTTAAAAAAATATATTGAAAATTAGTTTTTGGGGATTATATATTGAAAAATATAGCACAACACCGTATACGAGTTTGTTTTCTGAACAAGATATTTTTGTTGTGTATATTAGAAGATATATACTGGAATAATTTAATATTTTAGTAGTTTTCATCAAGAAATTTAAATTTTAAAATATTATATTAAAGTTATAAATAACTATACTCAGAAAGTGATCAAATATTAATAATAATGAAAAATTGTAAATTTGTTTCATATGTTTGTTTCTTAACGATTTTGGTCTTCTATATTGTCAAATTTTAGTTTTAGTTATTAGTTTTTTTTGAGTAATTTAAGTAATTTCGAAGTGACTTTAATGTAACACCAATGTCGTGGCTAATGTGATGTTGACTTGTATAGTGTGATATTTGTATTCCGATGGAGAATAACAAAATTTGCTAAAAATTAAAAAAATACATGAATGAAATTGATTTTTAATAAAATAGAGAACCAAAATCACTAAAAATTAAATATACGATACCAAAAATATAATTTTTCCCAAAGATAATTGTTGAGTTAAGCGTTCATGAGTGAGAATAGTACTGAGATGTGTGACATCCTGAAAATTAAAATTCTTGTGTGTCAAACTGCTGACGTTGCGTCGCTTGATCTGGTTTACAAGGTAGACCGTAAAAGAGTGACGCAACAAGATCTTAACAGATAATATTGTCTTTGCTGGAGACATGACCGATGATTGGGAAAATGTAAGACTAATCTTTAAGAGATGTGAGACAATAACACTAGCAAATAGACGTGCACCTCACCGGAATCATGGACCTAACAGCCTGACCTATTAGCACTTCAATTATGTGCACTCTGCGATGACACAAATATAAGGAAATAAATTAAGTTGAGTCTTGACTACAATTATAGTTTTCTGAATATTTTAATGTATTACAGAATTAATTCCAATTCTTATATGCACCAGCTGCATGCAAATACCAATTTAATTATATGTCACAACTCATTGATCTCTAGTAGACTTTTATAAATTCAAATAAATAAATTATTCAATTATTGGAAAAGATCGATTTAATTAATTATAATATATAATAAGACATTAATCCTCGAAGACTTTTGGAACATTAAATGATTCAATTATGAAATGTAGCCAACAAATACTGCTAAACCGTCACTTCATACCGCCATAATTTATTGATAAGCACATGAAAAACAAAAAACAAAAAACAAAAAACAAAACAATGGTTATATTATAAAATCAGCCCCAATATTTCAATAATTAAATCAAGCAATGCATGTGTTGATGTTTTGTTAATCCTCATGATTGGAATTCTTTATTAAAATTAAAGACACGTTGTAGTAATGTGAAATCTAATTATTATCGCCCGATTCGTGTGAATTCGTGTAGAAAATTTGTACTCAAATACATCTATAAGATCAAACGTTTGTCGACTGTATCAAAAGTTATAGTCAGGTGGTAACAATGCAACTCAATTATTTAAATCCTAAAATAGATCAAACATCATGTTTCGATTGTTCTTTCCAACATGAACAATTATTGCACCAAATAATATCTCTTCCAATAATTGCACTTCTTGCAATCGATAGAGTCAAACCAGTAGTATAAGCTCTGATACCAATGGTAAAACCGAATGCTTGTCGTTTTTGCCAAAAATTATAGCGAATAGTAACAATACAATTTAAGCTTTTTAAATTGCACAATAGTTCAAACATCATGTTTCGATTGTTCTATCAAACTGAGATAACTATTGCACCAACATGATCTTTATGATAAAAACACCAAGTCGTAGTCCCGATTCGGATTCTACAAAAATATGTGGTAACTCTCTTCTTTTTTTCTTTAATATTGGTGACTGTTTTTTGAGTATTTGTAAGAAAAATTGAAATAAAAATTTTCTAGGGGATTTTTTTTTTGTAATCTCTGATTGCATTATAGTAAAAAAAATTTGATAGTGGTAAGTTTACATCAGTCTTATTGAGTATGAACCACTATGATTTATATGTGTTTTTTATGCTTTATAATTTTTAAAGTTCAGTGCTCCAATAATTATTTGGACAGATAAAGTGATCGGATCGGAGATATAATTTTTCAAGAAAAAATGTGGAATTATCAATCTATTAACCCATAAATTGGACTTGGATCCTCTGTTGTAATTGAAAAACAGCATCTGATGATGTGCACTTTTTATACAAATTGTTTAGTTGATCTTCTGATAGACCTCACACAGAGTCAAATAAATTTAAAAATTTGTCAGATGAAACGATATTATCAGTTGATCATCTCGTGTAAAAAGAACTCATCGATGATGTTTTCAGTCACAGCAGAGGATCTAAATCCCCCGTAAATGCAATCAAAATTCAAGTTCATAAAAAAATATAGATGCAATGAATTAATTTGCCGATATTATTGAATTGTGGAACCGGCGCATAATTACATACATATTTAATTAATTAAATAAATTCGTCCAAACTTATTTATAAATTTTTATTGTTCGATGTACGACCAACATGCATTTGTAAGTTTCCACTGAATATTAATGGATGTCTCCCTTTCAAATTCTATATAAGATATTTGACCAAGTTCATTTCTCTGTATATATATCTCATTTATTTTTAATAATTTTTCATAATAATAATTACAAGAAAATTTTAAATATTCCCATAAATTGACATATATTTATTTTTGATAATGTAAAATTTTAAAATTTGATCTTTGTCCAAAATATTGGTTTATTTTTACTTATTACCTTTGCATTCTATTTTTTTCGGAGTGGTGATATGAAACTAAATATACATCAGCAATATATGACATCCAATTAACACACCGTTTGAAGAATCAAAAGTGAAAAAAAAACTACAAATTATTGAATTAGCACCAAATTTCGACGATTTATAAGATTTTAACCTAAAAAAATAATAATTTTTAGGATGAAATTTGTAATTATGCATATCACGACTACTTATTTTTTATTTTTTTTATTTTACGAGGCCATGCCTGCTTCTTCTCGCCCTGCCCTTTCGAGCTTGTTGGGGTCCTTGTTGTCTTGGATTATCTACACACCAACACCCATGAAAGCAAATACGGACAGGAAATTGTGTCGTCTACGTACATACGGGGGCAGGAGTCGGTTCATGTTGTGATGTTCTTGCAGTGTTCGATAAATATTCATATTTTATTTTTAATTTTGCTGAATTTTTTTTGAAGTTAAAGCCAACCTTAAGTCTCCCTATTCCATCCGCTCATTCAATGTTTTTTAATACAGAAATTTATTTAACAATAAAAAACTGTGAAACTGTGAGTTACGTCAGAAGAACTAAAGGGGTTTTGGACAGTATTCTCGGATTGCTCTTAAGTTTTAAAATAACCTGTGTTCTCAGATTTTCATGCAAGCCGAAACCCTAGGATAATATCCATTTACCTCTCATTCACATTTAAAGGTCCAACCATTCTTTATTTTAACCTTGGTTTACAGCCTACATCTTCTTTTTTATAAATATAATATAAAGTTTAATTGAATCCAACATCTTCTTTTTTTATGTTTGATCGGAAATTTATGTCTTTTATGAATGCACCATAGATGTATTAATATTTGTATGAATGATTCGTCATTTCATATTTGTATTTTACGTCAAATTTACGGTATATCGAGGCTACCATACCAAAAATATCGAGTTTATACAAATTTCGGTACTGTATGGTATCGATATTGAAATTTTTGGCACGATAATGATATGAAATTTGAAAATTTTTTGTATGTATCGAGATAATATATATAAACTACAAAATATATAATATTTTTAAATAATTAAGTTAAAAAATTTTAAAAAAATTTGGTATATATCATTACTGTACCAAAATTGGTACCATTACTCTAGAAATCTAGGTATAACTTTTATTGCGTAGTAGCCCAATTGGTACCATTACTCTAGAAATTTAGGCAGTTAAGTTTGGAGGTCCTGAGTCTGAGTGTGTTAGGAATCCAAAAAAACCACTTTCAAAATAAGGTCCAACAAGCATTTTTTACTACGAGGAGGAACCAATATATATATATATATATATAAACTATAAGAAAGAATTTATCTAATATCATCACGAGTCTAACTCAATAGTGATTTTTTTAAGAAAACGAAGAATGTTTCTGGTGATCAAATGATTGAACATTTGATAATTTTTTCTATGATTACTTAATCGATATTTTTCTTCGTAAATGCAATACATCCAATTTAAGGGAAATTGTAAAACTAATCCTTTAAGTTGGCCTCATTGAAATTTTGGTCAATTAGTTGGTAGTCAAATTTCGAACCCCCTTGTTTACTATTTTTGTTCGTTCCGCAGTTTTAATCATTTTTTTTAGACCGTTGACGTGATGTCGAACACGTCAGCTATACTTTAAGAAAATAAATATTTAATGTTTTGGAGCATGTTCTCCAAATTTGAGACAATGACAAGGAAAGAACAAGTTTAAAAATGCATAGAGCAAGAAATTTTCCAAAATTATGAGTACCTCTATACATTAGGATGTGCTTAAAGCGTCGGCAAGAATATTGTTATTACTGTTAGGTATTAGTGGCGACCACTAGGAATAAAGCTCGAGTAAGTGGAATAGTAAGACTTTTATTTAGGGTTATTTTTTTGACAAAAAAAATATCTTTTTATTTCTCTTTTATAAGAAAAAAAGTTTTTAATTTAGGTAAATCATTGGTTTAATCACTAGGAAAAAGCAAAGGTTGAATAAGACGTTAGTGGTTAAATTTTGTTACTCATGAAAATATAATGGATTCGGGATAACTATAGGTCGGGTTTTTTTTAAAAGACTCGATATCTAAGTTGTTATATTTATAGAAGAAATCATATCTACGCAACCCGTTTATTTATAAAAATGTTCGTCCCGATCCATATTCTACTCAAAATTAATGTTTTAGATTCGTTCGGCATCGATCTCGCATCCTATAATAATTTGTAGTTTTTTAAAAATTTAGTCTTGTGTGAATATAGAGGGGAGACAAAACTCATGCAGAGTGGGAGCGACAAAGGAATCAAGGAAAAGCATAGCTTTCATATGTGCGCTTTTGTTCCTTTATTGCAACATTCATGTACAGTTTAACATGTCCGACATCATTCTAACATTCCGATGAAAAAACAACTAAAAGTGAAAAAAAAATCCAATTTATTGGTGTAAAAACTAAATTTTGTCGATTTAAATAACCAAATATCAAAAACATGTTAACTTATAGCACATCTTTTGTAATTTTTTCCAGATCTATTGTTACGACAGTACAGTCTTGGACAATTATTCCCAATTTTTTTTTTTCAATACACAAAATTTCAAATATATCTACATTCTCCCAAAATATATCCCTACATAAGTGGCGTTTGCAATAAGTTCTTCTAATTAATATAATTATTTATAGTCATTACTATTAAATGGACAATTTCTTTTGTTATGTTTTTTTGAAAAAAGTTATTTGGTCCCTTGTGTCTCTTTCTTTGCGATTTTGGTGTTTTGTGTTATCAAATTTCCTTATTAGTATTGTACTTTTCGTTTTTTGGTAAATTTAATAATTTTTCATCGGAAAAGCTAATGTGACACTGAACACGTCAGCACCATATTGATGTCACATCAGCACTGCATTGGTACCATATAAACGACATGTTGGGGAAAAAACTAAAATTTGCAAAAGAATATATATATTACAAATTAAAAATAAAACTTGAAAAAAAAAAGCCATAATCACAAATATACAATTATATAGAACAAAAAATAAATTATCTCCTAATATGTTTTACATATATAATATTTCAAAATAAATTTTCCAGAAACATTTTCTCGACAGGCCACAAATGCAATACCAAAATTAAATTTGAGAAATTTCCTTTATTTTAAAAGAGATTAAGATTTCATTTTTTTTTTCTTTTTTTTTTAATTAAAAAACAGAGAAAGATTACGAATAAAGCTGAAATGCAACGACCAGGACAAGGATAAGGTATCTAGATTCTGGACATACAGATTTAGCGTCTATTTAGAAGGAAGGATTCGAAATTAGAATATTAAATACATCACACTTTTTTGGGTATTTTTGAATTTAATGAATTAATTTAGAATTCCGCCTTTTTATTTTTAAGTTTGGTTATTAAACGATGTGATGAATTTCAAATGATTTCATATGTTACGAGAAATTTTTTTCGTCATTGCAATCTAACGGTTTTCACAGAAAACGTAAAATATATGTACATTTGAAGAACTTGTGAATGAATAATTGCCTTGATATTGAGGAACAAATCTTTCTCATAAATTGGAGAGAACATTACTATTATGGTATTTTATGTTGACTTCGTCATTTTTTCGTCAAATTTCAGTGTTAGTTCGGTATATTCGAAAATTTTAGTTTTATTTTAATGAGAATGTTGATATGACGTTGCGGTAGCATCAACTATTTTTGTGACGTTGTAAGCTCATACAAAACAAAATGCTTGTCGGATCTTATTTTGAATGAAATATACGTGGAAGTATAATAAGACTTCAATGTTTGCGGCTCCTCCTCGAACACACATTATCAAATAAAGAATATATATATATATATATATATATATATATATAATTGTTTCATAAGATGCTCAATTAATCACTTAAAACGCCTAATTAATAATTTATTAAGATTTCAGACATAATAAGGCAATCACATGGAAACATGGACTTCCTAGGAAACATCCAATTGTACTTTAATTTGGTCTGTTTTAAACTTCTTATTAGCATTAGTTTAAATTCTAAAGCTGCACAAATTCAGACCATCAACAACACAAACACTAAAGTAAATATAATTTCACACTTCTTTAATAGGTTAGTCTTTGTAGATCTTTTTCATTTTTTTATTTATTTATTTTTAATCTTATTTGACTTGTTTTTATTCGGGGTCTTCTCTTTTACCACTCATTTAATATTATTAAATTAAAGCTTCTAATTATTAAATCAATAAATTTTCGCAGCATCTTTATGACAAGCTTAAGGGGATCTAACTTTTAATTAGGACACGTACCCGAACGTGCACATACAACAGATATACATACATGTGTGTGTAATGTAGAGATATATATATTTATATATATATATATATACACGAGGTCAAAAGAGTCATTTCAGTGCATAACATTCCTCCATGGCCTTTAAATACCCTAGCTAGGCACCCTTGATGTGGACTAGACTAGTAGACTTACAAGTTGATATATATCTACTTGCCGTCAATTTTCTTTCGTTTTGTTTACACTTTGTTTAGAATTAATGGGCGATCAAGGCCAAGATGCTGGAGGCTCGCGGCCGAGCTACGGCGGTGAGGCCGACCAGAGAAACGAGCCGGTGCGGTCGAGGTGGACCCCGAAACCTGAACAAATCTTGATCCTCGAATCAATCTTCAACAGCGGGATGGTGAATCCACCCAAGGACGAGACGGTGAGAATCCGGAAGATGCTGGAGAAATTCGGGTCGGTGGGCGACGCCAATGTCTTCTACTGGTTCCAGAACCGCCGCTCCCGCTCGAGGCGTCGGCAGAGACAAATCCAGGCCAGCCTCACAGCCGTAGAGCTGCCGCAGGGCCCGGAGCATGGTGGTGTCGGCGCAATTCAGTTCGATCAAATTAATGCTGTCACTGCTGGTTTCGTGCCACCTGGTTCCTTGTCTTTCTCGGCGAACATGAGCTCCTGTTTGGTGGGCTCGGGCTCTTCTTCGTCTTCTGGGATTGGTGAAAACACTTGTATTCCTCATAATTCTCATGATTTCTACTCGTTTTCGGGCCATTCGGGCCTGCAAGAACTGGAGCATAACCCCATTTTTTGTCACTCTGATATTGCTTCCCATTTGCATTACCAGCCTGGTGAGTAATCTTGTTTTTTCTTTCAAGATTTCAAACCCTAAATTTTGCGTCGCCCCAATATCAACGGGGTCGGTTAAATCTATCGTTTTTTAAAAAAAAAAAAATTTGAAAATTAAATTTCAGTCTCCAAATATTATGAAGTCATCTCCCACAAAAATTAATGGGCTATGGCCTATGGATCAAGAACTTTTTGTTATATTTTGAAATATGATTTTTTTCCCCTCAAAGTTAATTTCTAAACCAAAATGTAACCTCACTAAGCTCAAAACTTCGCCAATAAATTTACCACTACTATTACAAATTCTTGTGGTGCTAGGTTTCGGGTTCGAATTATTATTATTATTATTATTATTAATTTTTTTTTTCAGGTTCAAATTATACTAGATTCTTGTACGGGTAAATTTAGAAAAAAGTGGGGAACAAAATACAAATGAATGGTACAGTAAACCAGACAAGAATCCATTCCGATGTCTATTTTCAAATTTCACCCCTCGGATGTATTTTTTATTCCCAAAATATCATCGTTCTCAATATTTTTAATCATTTTGGAAAATATATTTCCATCATTTTCTTTTTTTTGTTAACTAGCCAGCATAATCATTGCGCTGAATTCAACTTCTCACCAAACCTCAAAATATCCATAAAATTTTAATCAAATATACTATATTTTAAAATTAAATAATATTTATTGAATAAAATCTTACATGGTTTTTAACGCTGATGTTGAAATTTATACCAAAAAATCTTTATTAAATATAGTTAGCTGATCATCTTAATTATATTTGTGGACGGCATAAAATTCAGGAGTGATAACAGTGTTCATAAATGGAGTAGCAACAGAGTTGGCGAGGGGTCCTCTGGATATTAAGGCCATGTTTGGTGGAGATTTTGTGTTATTTCATTCTTCAGGAGTGCCAGTTCAAGTCAATGAGTATGGATTTCTGGTGCAGAGCTTGCAGCATGGTGAAAGCTATTTTCTGGTAATTTTTTTTTTTAAAATTTTATATATCATTAATTTATATATTTAATTTATTTTTTGCATTGAAATTAGAGTCCCAGAAAACGTCAGCCCAGATTTTAATTGTTCTCATGTGAATATGCACTGAATTCCATCGTCGACCTCATTAATTATTAAATCAATTAGTTTTATGGCAAATAATATGTTTTTTTTAAATAACTTTTTGAGTTCTAAAATATATATGTTTATCTTCAAAAAGGTCTGCAGAAACTTTAATGAAATGCTCGTGCCACTGAATATATATGGTATTAAAAAAAATATTTAACTTTAATATCTGATAATTCAAGTGATAAGAGGTTCCATTATTTTTTTAATTTTTTTTTGAGTTGGAGAAAACTTATATAATTGTAGTTATTCGATCATATCGCGATGCCACGAGTAGTTATTCGGCATCTCTCTCGCCTATTATAGTTCAATATAGTATAAATATCTTTCACGAAAATGCGACAATATGTACTAAAGAGTTTATAGTTTACAGGTGTGATGAACACGAAAATGTAACTTCGTCGTAGTTGGATAAAATCGTCGCCGGAATGAAAAATTGAGGTCGGGGGAGCTGACATGTTGTTGTTTGTTGTTGTTCCTGATGATTTTCTTGGAATTGTTTCAGGTTCCCAGACATTCATGAATCCAAGTGAACGACACATGCTTGTGGGAGGTTCCAACGTTATAATAATTTGGGAAATAATGCCAAATTTGTTATTTTTAGAATTATAATAATTATTGTTAAATAATATATTGATAAATTTCCCTTTTTGTATCTTATTTTTTTGTTTTCATTTGTTTGGTTGTTCTCCGGCTTTGTGGAAATTAGTAATATATATTTCTCCAGCACAATCAAAATTAAATTTTTAGAATTTATATAATTTCGCACTTGGCATCTATTGTGATATGGCAAAAACTTGTGTGAGACGGTCTCACGGGTTGTATTTGTGAGATGGATATCTTATTTGGGTCATCCATGAAAAAGTATTATTTTTTATGTTAAGAGTATTACTTTTTATTGTGAATATGAGTAGGGTTGACCCGTCTCACAGATTAAGATCCGTGAGACGGTCTCATGTCGTGTGATATAATCCTCGGGAAATTTTATGCATTCCTACTGTATAAATAAAATGAATTGAATCGAATTATGTAACCAATATTCTTTTGAGTCAGCAAGAAATTCGATTTCACTAGGGCTTTAATTCAAATACGATAAACAAAATGTACTAAAATTATAATTAAATTTTCTTTTGCAAAGAGCGACAAAGAAAACTACTTAAATATATATACTATTAATTAAAGTTAAATTCCCTGGAGCAACTAACTTTTATTGTGTTGGCGAAACGTTTCTATAATTCCAAAAATATCATTTAGCTAGCCATTCAGTTTCATGACATTCCAAATTTCTCTTTTCATCTTACCATTTTAATTTTAAAAAAATTGTCAACTTTCATTTTATTTTATTTTTAAGAAAAAATAAACCATTTCCTTCTCCATTTTGTCTATAGATCATAAACATTAATGTGTGTGTCAAGACCCGCAAGTCGTACATTAAAACCATAGTGCTGGAAGATTTTAAATTAAAACATGGAAATACTATATACAATATGTATACTTTCTGGGATTTGGATCATCTGCTGTGGCTGAACATGTGATGTGCTCTTTTTACACGAGATGATCAGCTAAGTTTTCAAATTTATGTGATGTCCATCAGATGATCAACTGATCATCTCGTGAAAAAAAGTGCACTGCACATAATGCTGTATTTTCAACCTCAGTAGAGGATCCAAATCCATATTTTCTATGTACAATATGTATATTTTTTGCATTGCATTTATATAATGTGGAACATATATAAAAGTGGAAAAGTTTTAAAGCAAAAAAGGAAAAGTCTCAAGATTATTGAAATTATTGAATAAAGAAGGCCAATCAACATCTAATTATGAGGCAAAGTGATACCCATATGTTCATTCAAGCTCCAAGTGGTGGATATCTTAGGCAATCGTCGAGTTTATAAGAATCGAATTTAAAAGGTGAAATTATTTTATAAATAGACATGGGAACAATAATACAAAGGAAATATAATTAATTGAACAAATAATTATAACACGAAAATATGAAATTTAATTTTATTTTTTTCGATAAAATAATTTTTTTGGTCTATTAATTTGTTTTATTTTGAGTTTTATTCCATTAAATTGTCATGGTTTTGGTACATTAACTTTTTGTTATCGGTTATTTGGACCAGTCGCTGACGTAATATATCACAAGTCAGCAATTTTCGATATCAATCAACGTTTCATGGTCTTATATCAGTATATTTCGGTGTCACATCAACAATTTGATCAAAGTAGTCGATCAGAACCAAACTTCGAAAACTTAAATAAAAAAATATTATATTCTAATATTTTTCTTTTTCAATTTGATCACTTTCCATTTGATAAAAAAATTAAATTGATGATTCCCAAGACTTATGCATGCATGTTTCAAGGGCTTTAACATTTATTGCAATTCATCTGAGCCATTATTATTCGGTATTTGTACATCATTACATGACATTATTCTAAACAATGTAATAATTTCATATTATTCCTACGAAGAATAATGGCAAATCCAGTTTGGCCATGATCAAAGGTTTAACTTTCAGTTCTGTTGGTCCACTTGCGGTAATTTGAGATAAAAAAACCCGAAAATAAAGAATAAACTGGATACCGAGATTTACGTGGAAAACCTCTAAAAATTATCAGGGTAAAAACCACGGGTAAGATGAAAAGAAATCCACTATAATATTTTGTGGTGTACAACTCACTCATTGTGTTTCCAAAGAGAACACATATTTTCTTAATACAGGAGAATAAACACCTCAAAAATATTATAGAACTAATAGGAGGAATGAGAAAACTCCAAAGGAAGCTTGAGAATGGGATGATTTGAAATGAAAGAATGATGCATCTATTTATAGTAGAATTTCGAGGTGTGAAACCGCGTATAAAACGCGTTCCGTCTGAACGCATCATTTCATTTCAAAATTCTTTGACATTCATTTAAAATGTGCACCGGCCAACTTATTTTGAATGGATGACTTGGCGACAAGTTCTTCCTCAAATGATTTTTTTTTCAACTTATCTTTGTTTTTAGGAAGTTTAAAACTAAAATTATTACAACTTGAAAGATCTGGGTTTTTGGTATATAATAGGAACAATCTATATTAGGAAAAAAATACAATTTTGGTCTTATATATTTGTTTTTATGTTATTTTAGCCATATATTTTGTCAAATCACAGTTTTAGCCTACTACCTTTTTCTTCTTCCACAATTTTAATTTTTTTCTGACTTGGAATTAATGAAGCGTTGATGTAGCGCAAACGTCAAAACCGATGTGTGTAATATCACATAAACATTTCAGGTAAAGAAATGACTAAAATTGCCAAATATTGAAAGATACATGACTAAACTCAAAAATTGGCAATATAGGAAAGTAAATCACAATGAAGCAAGACATCACATAGAGGTAATCAGAATTATAATTTTCCATTTATATTATGGTAGGTGAATTATATTAAGAGTATGTCTCTTATAAGACGGTCTCACGAATCTTTATCTGTGAGACGGGTCAACCCTACCGATATTCACGATAAAAAATAATACTTCTTAGCATAAAAAGTAATATTTGTGCATGGATGAGCCAAATAAGATATATGTCTCACAAAATATGACCCGTGAGACCGTCTCACACAAGTTTTTGCCCTATATTAAATATAATAGTATAAAGTAATAGAACATTTGTATTTTTACTTTCAAATTTTAATATGTATTTACATTAATCCAATGTTTTAAAAGAGGTGTGCAAATAATTCATTTAAACTAAATTAAGAGAATTTACGATTTTAGTAATGTAACTTATTAATTTTTCATTTTTAATCCAATATATTTTCGAAGTGCAATTTAATGTAGTAGATATGTCCTTTATTTTACTTTTAATATTTTCACCGAAAAGTAACGAGGTAACGGAAAAAAAGAGAAGATTGTTAACACTTATTCGAGTGTTTGTAACAAATATCTCCCCAACTCAGGAAAAAATATCGATATATCTATATATTCTTTTGGAATTGATTATATTAATTCCACACAATCGGAAAATTGGAACTATCAAGTATTTTATTTTAGTATGTACCAAACGTGTGATGAGTGAGAAGTAGGCGTTTTGTCTGCTGAAACCTGGAAAAAAGTTTAATGAAGAGTCCGGAATTCAATGGAAATATCTTAATTATTTACCTTTTAGTATATCCATATTAGCTCACAATGATCATGTTTATTTATACAACTTTTTAAGCCATTTTTATTATATAGTTTTAAGATGTACAAATATAATAATCAAAAGCTATATTTGGTACTGTGAACTAAATTTTTTTAATTGTTTAACCACATATTCCATGTATGATAATTGTGAGTGGGAGCACTCATTTCTACCACAATTGAAAAAGTTTTAAATTAGAATTTATAAGAAGACCATGTTATTTAGGCAGTGTTTGCATAAGATTATGATTATGTAAAAACGACTAGATTTATAGATTATGAAAAGGTGGTGAAAAATCAATAGGATCGGTAGGTAGTGCATGAAAACAGAAGTGAAAATTGGATAAAGAGTAGGTTTTTTGTGAGACAGTCTCACGAATCTTTATCCGTGAGACGAATCAACCCTATCGATATTTACAATAAAAAGTAATATTTTTTCATAGAAGACTCAAATAAGGTATCTGTCTCACAAAATACGATCCGTGAGACCGTCTCACACAAGTTATTGCCTTGGATAAATATATAAATGATTTTAACATTGATTTTCTATCACTTTTGTAGAAGTAGAATTAACGTTCCACCAACTTTTGGATTTCAATTAAATTAAACAAAAACTAATGCATAGACTGAGTTTAATAAACTCACAAAATTATTTTTTAAATCTAATGAAAAGAATCACTTTTTTTAGTGATAACAACAGTTATGCTCAAATTTTTTTAATCATGTTCCGATTTATGTAAAAAAAAAAAATTATCAACAAAATTGAGGTGTGACTAACAATGATTGGAGTGTAAATAACATCACTCTTGTGAAAATCGCAAGTTCTAATTAATCAATCTACTGATTTATATTGTTTTATACTAGTCGATCTTCACTCGATCATGCATCTCGAGGCTTTGGGCGAATACCTCACCCTCTCGTTTCGATGACAACAGAACCAGATGAGCTACAAGTTATCGATCGTGCAAATTATAGTAAGTAGGATATATAAGAAAACCATTATATATTATAGTAGATAGAACAGTACCCGAAGTTGTTGGCTTTAAAGAGATATATTTGAGATGATGATGCACTTGATAAATAAGAGTATCGAGTAGGCGGAAAGGCGTGTGGGGTTAAAGATCTTGTTATAAATCCATTCGAGGGAATTGCCGAACCCCTCAAAAAATTCAGGGAATATGTTGGTTGTTGAGATTTACAAACCTTAATAAATTATTAGCACTTTTTTTTTCCCATTTTTGTATCCACTTTTGTCCATCATATCCATTCATTTTGAAGTTATTGAAACGACGAATATTATCGGAATCCCGAATCGAGTAGTTTGTCGGGACCAAAATGTTTACGATACTCCTACTTGATTAAAACGAGCTGAAACAAAAGTAGCTAGATTATAGATTTTCAAAATTTATACTCTCGAGAAGATCAAGAACTTGTCGTTTCACCAAACTTTTCTTGTATATGCCAATAAAGGATCACTGAACTTTTCAAACTTTTTACGGTAGATTTAATTTGGGCCTTAAATGGGCTACTGGAAAGGCATTAACATTATATTTGGACATCTTTCAAAGAAAACAATATCATTCTGATTTCTAAATAAAAGGGACAATATTCAGATTATTTGTGTAAGTATGTTACAAATAAAATTATTATCAGATTTTTACGCATAGTAGAAGTAACTTTTGTGGAAAACTATAGATTCCAACCAACTGGATTTGTTGTTGGGTGTCTTATTGAAGACAACATTCTTCTTGTTCACAAATTAATTGATAATCTCATAATGTAACTTGATATGACTAGAGATGTAAACTAATATGTCAAACCGAGCCAACATAGATGAGACTCGAGTTCGACTCGATTAAGATTTATATAAGCTCGAGTTTCATTCAAGTTAGTTCGAGCTCGGCTCGTTTCGAAATTACTAAGCTCGCGAGAAGCTCGACCTTTGTTAGTTAATAGATCGTTCATCATCTATAACGAGCCTAGCTCAATATATACTAGTTAAGGGAGCTCGTTTTTGTGCTCATTAAACATATAATAGATCTCAAGTTCGAGCTTGATTCAAGTTTATTAAAGATAGAATCGAGCTCGAACATATAACAAAATATATCTCTTAAACTAATGACAAAGTAAGACAAAAAAGTGTAAAATCATTCATAAATAACCAAGATGAAAAACTTAACAAAAAAAATATGATACATCTATGCTCGATAATATTAATGAAGGATCTTAAACGGGTTTTTTACCTAAGTCGAGCTTCGAAGAACTCGCTAGCAACCCACGAATTTGATCAATTACTCTTCTTGCTTTCCCTATGACTAAGTTTTGTAGTCTTTTTGAGATGGGATTTCTTGCACCAAATGCATCATTGATTGCTCACATAAATAAAAAAATTATATATATCTACACTATGAATATCTATTTAAATAAATAAATAAATATATATAATATATATATATATATATTTAATTATATAAATTTAAACCAAAAACTAAAGCCCACACTTTATATATATATATTTAATTATATAAATTTAACCCAAAAACTAAAGCCCATACTTTTAACTATAATATATATATATATATATATATATATCTCTCTCTCTCTCTCTCTCAATCCGAATAAAATTAAAATTGTTGGGGATTTAGCATTACAATCAAACAATTCATTAGAACAATAGGGGTCATTTTGATAGTTCAAAGAGTTGAGGGGTAAATTGGGAATAACAATGCAAGAGAATCCTAGTCCTAACATGCAAAACCTAACGTAGGTTTTTAAAGCTGCGTTTCTTCCACCCAACATAAATATATTTCTCTTCGCCAAAAATCTATACACGAAATCACTGGTTCAAGTAAAATAAACACCGCATTCTGTTTCGGGGTAATTTTTTTTTATTGATACTCGTATTTTTGGAACAGATTTCTTGCCACAAATCTACTGTAAATTTCACTGGAATTGGATTCCTCGTGATAATTTTGTTGCTGCGACTAAGAACATGGAATTCTCAATCCAGAGCCTTTTTACGTTAATCGATCCAAAGATGGATCTTTTTCTCTCTTCTTGGCTTTCTGGATTTGTGCAATCCTTGTCTGGCGTTTTAGCTTTAGAGTAAGATTATTACTGAATGTTATCGCTTAACTGGTGCAGATTGATTGAGATTTGGGTTCTTTCCAATCTCTTTTGTAATGGGGCTATTGAAGAGTGAATCAATTATTTGCCCCGTTGATCAGAAGTGTTCCCAATGGGCGAGAAAATATATGGGTTATTGTATTTGCAGCACAAGAGATGAGTTTTCTTTGGCAGTGGGTTTGATTAGTGTGATGAGTTGGTGTGTGGCTGAAGTACCTCAGATCATCACCAACCACTCGAAAAAATCGACGAATGGAATCTCTACTGCGTTTCTTTTGACATGGATAATTGGGTAATTCTTGTTTTAAGTTTTCACTGCCACCTTTTTTTCCTTGTATTAATCATATATCAGTGAAGTAACCTCGTCTATCAATCACACATGTTTAATTTGTCTCTAAGAGGAACATAATTGAACTAATTTTCAATTTAACGGAAACCGCTCTCTTGCTATGATCGAATTGATTTCCACAACCTTTTGGTGAACTGCTGGTGCAATGTCTGCAAACATTCTTTTTATTATGGTTGCGGACAGAACCGGGTTACACGTGTTGCTTCTTGTTTCTTTATCTGTATCGGGGATCGTTGCAACATAATAAACATGTTTTCTAGTGGTCATAAGCAAATCTATTGACTGGTTCCCTGTCACTCTTTTCTTTTTGCAGAGATTTATTCAACCTTTTTGGCTGCATCCTCGAACCAGCAACCGTAAGTTGTTTTTCGAGTAATGCTGATGCATCAATAAATTTTTGTACATATCAGAGACGACCTGTGCTTGCTCTGTCTTAGAAATTTTCTATGACATCCATATGCCAACACAAGTTAGATGCTGACATAAATTTCGGACTGCTTCAAACCATGTGACATTATTTTGCATGAATGTTTTTTCTAGTCTGTGTTGCCAAAGACATACAGATCCGATGAAAATCTGTTTGATTTAGAATGCTCCTCAAATATTAATTTATTAAGAAAACAAAAGGCCTCTGAGTTATTGCAACCATAGTTATTAGAAACACAGAAATCGTACACCAAGGCTCGGCCCTTGTGCCTCGACTCATGCAAAGGAACAGTCTTTCAACAAAACGTGCACCTCAACAATGAAGCCCAAGCCTTGGTGCACTTTTAGGGCTCAAGATACCTTTTAACCATATCTTTAAAACAGCATAGTAAATCAAAAATGAAATTCAAGACAATAGTACTAATTTACATATGCACATGCATAAATAACTATTTGTTTTATGTTGCAACAATGCAAGTTAGTGAATTTGTTCATATACAGAGTCTACTTTTTTTTTCTTCATCTCTGAGCAAACATTTCATCAAAGCACTGTTCTATAGCAACCTGTTAGCATCCTTCCTAAGTCTTTACAGCATTGAACTGGTGCTAATTTATCCACCGGCAACTTATTTATAGGAACAAACCCTCGGCTAGTGCCTCTATATGCACAATATCAACCAAAGTTGATAATTTATTTTGATATTCTGAGTATTATTAATTTGCTGGTCTTTTATGTTGTGTTGGTTTTTTCTAATATAACATTTTTCATCCTTGACTACACTTTTATTTGCAGCTTCCAACACAATATTATATGGCCGTGGTAAGACATCATTCTTATATCGAAATTTAAATTTCTACCTTTAGATCAAAGTTGATAATTGACATTTATAGTCTTTTCTTGCATGCAGTTATATATGGCGACTACCTTGACACTTGCCACACAAGCGGCATACTATGGGCTTATTTACCCACGCTTAAAATCCAACAAGAGGAGGCATGAGGTTAGAACTTATAAGACGTGTTACAGCTGAAGTTTCTCACATCGATCCATAATTTTTTGTGCAATCAAAATATAATTGTACTTCAAATACCTGTCGAAATTTTTTATCTTGCTTATGTGTAATGTTCTGCGATGATGGTTTGGGATTCCGTATGCTAATCAAGAAACTGAAAATGAAGGGAGTTGAACTTGGATTGCCAATTTTGGTTTGGTAGGATAGCCTGAATATCTGTGGTTGGCACACCACACACACAAGAAATAGGAACCGCGGGATACTTATACAAACATGAGAAATATAATGGCAATAAATGATGTTATGCAACGAGTAAATTAAGGAAGAAATATATTAGGATCAACTGGGCCATTGGTATAGTTAATCTTTTGATACGATATTTATATCGTTAACATATTATTTACAAAATAATGGGGTATAGCCAGAGTGGGAAAAGGGATAAGAGGTGTAAAAGAATTTGGAATCACAACTTAGATTCTGAACAATACCGTGCCATGTGACAGCTATGTTGCGGAATAACTCAATAAAATCTGACTTTAAGCTACGGAAAATTCTTATCAGTTTCTTAAAGACTTTGTTGTATTTCTGTGATTTGATCATCGACATCATTAAATTTTACTATCAGGGTTGTTTTGGTTGGCTACATGGATCTCTCTTTTGTCCATGATATTGTAAAGACTGTTTTGAAATTTCCTTATGCCCTTGTTAAACATACGCCAGCATGCAATCTAAACATCACTCTGCTTTAGGAACAAAATGATCATAATCCCCAGTATGGCACGCAAGCAAAGATCTTTACCAACTATTATTATTACACATAGTTTATTCTTCATTTTAATGATGCAGACATTTTACCGATCTTCATCCAAGTAAATTTTTTTTGTCGAGGCACTCAAACTTCAAATAAATATTTTTTTTTCCTAATATTTTATAAGGATTCACAAGTAACATATGAAGAACAAAAAAGCGAGTACAATTATGGTGTTAATGCCCAAGAAGTCAACAATGTAGAGAAGTGTCCAAGCTCTCCCATTCCTTTTCCAAACAGTTCTCAAAGTAGCTTACATGAAGACAACCGATTTCTTATGTAAGGAATTCCTCTATCGAATTGGAATGCATACTTACTTTCATGGTGAATATTGCGTATAATTTCTTGATCTCCATGCATGCAAATTATTTAGACATATCAGACTACAGTATGATTTATAACTTGTTTATTTCCTCTTCTCATGTAATTGCTATTGGGAACTCTTTCCTTCAAATTGAGATGTAACTAACTAGGGTAACCAAACTAGATAAAATTTCCGTTCTTCAAACTTTACAAACATCTCCATTATAGTCAAAATACTTGTTGACCTGGTTCTTCACTTATTGCACATGTAAATAAAGGTCCAGATATGCTGTTTACACTTGATATTTATATCACTAACTGTCTCTAGTGCAAGCAATTGTATTCACAAGGAGTGATCTTAGTAGTCAAGTTTGCATGCATTTTATAGTTGATTGCCTTCCTCTTTGAGACTTTAATAGCCCTGGATATTTTTCATGTTAACGGGCAAGTTTAGGTGCTTAAGAGAGCCACTAGTTTGTGTGAGAATGAATGCTATTACTATATTAAACATTAATCACATATCACACTCATGACATTCTTTTTAACATGGTGATGTGGAGTGCTGGAATCTTGTGTTTTGTACTTTTGTTTGATGTTCCTGTTCATTGAGTTGGATGACCTTTCCCTAAAGTCTGTATATGATGGATTAACTGGCCTGGTACGAGAGTTTGAAGACGAAACCGACCACTTGGTGTTTTGATTTCTTTTAGGTCAGCAAGATCTCTTTCAGTTAGTCATACACCTACATCAGGATCCTTCCCAGCTCAGAGAACTCCGCCTTCAGATGCTGAACAGCAAGGGCTCAAAGAGCCGTTGCTCAATGAAGTAAAGCCAATGTCATCTTCGCCTTCTCCAAAACCTAAAATCTTGTTCTGTGTGGTGAGAGCTTTTTACAGCTTCCTTTACAGAGTCGGAACAATTAGAATCTGGTTTTTTACATTCACTTACTTCAGGTTTTCTTGGTGACGTTCTTCCTTGGAAGTTTCAACCTGAAATTATCAGGAATCCATCAAAATGATATGAAATTAAAGAGCCCAACTGGAGGAATGGTTTTTCATGTTAGAAGGCAGCTTTTAAAAGCAAAGGTTGAGATTACTTCTAATGAATCATATTCTTTAATTTGTATGTTTTATGATGTGTCTACGGAGGGATGAAAACAAGTCAAATCTAGTCAAATACTGGCCATTTTTATATCCAAGCTTTGATCTCGAATGAATCAAGTCAAATACTAGAAATTTTTTCATATTCGAGCTTGGTCAAAAAAAATTTCAGACAGCTCAAAATTTAAAACATGTCCATTTTGAACTTGACTACAACTAGGATCAAAATTCGAATTTGTCTAGATTCATTTGGTTCTAACTTAATTATATTAATTTTAAGACTTTAATTTGGGCTCGAGCTTATAAAATATTAACCAAAATGTTAAGAGCTGGCAAGCTGTCAAAAATAGTTTGGGCCTAAAGTCAGCTTGAGAAATATGTTCACATGTTTGAGCTTCTATAGTTCGAAAATATTGAGTATATTTAGTATCATATTCAAGTTGACTCGATTCGATTGCATCCTAATCTAGCCTGTTATAAGTTGCTTACTTTGTATTTTTCTTTTCCAATTGCACGAGTAATAATGTGAATGAAGTTCTCTCATACGTGTGACAACATTTTATCAATCATTGTAATTGCAGGAAATTAGAATTTTAACACAGGGAACTGTTGCTGCAGAGAGCAATGGAATAGGATCATATCTTGGATGGGGAATGGCAGCTGTTTACCTTGGTGGACGTCTTCCTCAAATTTTCCTAAATGTGAGCATACTTTATGAATTCCCATCATGAATGTATGGTTTCATCCGTCCATGAAATTTCATTGCAAACACTAGTTAAAAGTAGAGCTGACAATGGTTTCTTTTGAATCGTGAACCGGAACAGTTTGTTCCGAAATCAGAATGGAAACCAAGAACACATACGGTTTGATTCCGGTTTCTAAAAATTAGAAAGCTAAACTGTAATCGCCTCTTTTAACTAATTATGTTTAACTAGTTTCATAATCTTACTAGATGCACCAGTTTTTTTTAACTAATAGTAGTACTATAAATTGTAGTAAAAAAGCATGGAAAGTTCTAACTTAATGTCTTTCTTCATCTATGCAGATCAGAAGAGGAAGTGCTGAGGTTAGTATTACTTTTATTTATATATGTGAGTACCACCATATATGGCAAATGCTTAAATTTTTTTTGGGTGCAGTGCAATCATACAATGCAATATCTGTTCTTGATCCTCACATTTTATCAAAATTTCATCCATTTCTACTTATTTTCACATCTGTTTCTTTTTATTATTATTATTAAATTAGATATTAGATGTTATTGTTTTATAATTTTACTATCCATAAATGCTTCATAATTATATATTTTTCAATCATTACAACTGTAAAAAATTCTCTGACTATTATTTTCAACTCTTGTTTTCGGTTCAATTAAACATCTGAATGCTGGGAATAAGTTCTCTTTTTTGTTTCATTTTTTAACGTTCTACTGTGCAGGGGCTTAACCCGCTAATGTTTGTCTTTGCTGTGGTTGGCAATGCTACGTATGTGGCAAGGTGAGTTACTACACCATCATACTTTTACCACCATGTTTAGTTTTTGTTCAGCTATAAAGTGTTCATTCGAGCTGCCGAGGGAGGGGCAGTAACCCCACTCAATCAAATTTTTTATACGTGATTTTTTTCGAAATTTCAAGTTTCGCCACCTGGTTCCAAATCCTTTGCAATTGAGTTCTGATTTCTATATTGTTTCTTTCTCAGCATTCTTGTTAAAAGCTTGGACTGGTCAAAAATAAGACCAAACCTGCCATGGCTTGTGGATGCAGGAGGATGCATGCTTCTTGATACTTTTGTATCCTTTAATACACAACCTCACTACTTCGATTGTTCTTTGTGCCCCGAGTATATATATTTATCTATAAAAATCCCGGTCTCTTCTTAATGGATAACACAGATACTTATTCAGTTCATATACTTTCGCTATCGGTCCACTCGGGAAGAGGAAAAGTGCAGAGATTAAACTGCTATCGGGTTCCTAGGTAGCTGCTATCTGTTCAACAGTTCTGGCATCCCAGATCAATTGTTTGTGATATGTTTCACTCTGAGTTTTATCAGGCAGACACTGATATTTATTTGTTACGGAATACTTAGGAACATGCAATATTATTTTTGGCCAATTGGCGCATAAATCTTTCTGGACTTTCATGAGGCATGGTTTTGATTCTTTTCTTGTTGGCTTGGTCAATATTTATATGTAACTAAAATTTAAAATATAATTTTATGTTTGGTAAATTTTTATCTAAAGTCTGATTATATTGGAGTAATTTTTTCATTTTCTCATAGAAGTACGAGTAGTATGAGAAATGGGTATTTTTATGTTTGGTATTTTGTTGATTTCTGAGGCGGATGCTGAGATATTGGTGGTGACACTTGCCTTGTCCAGGCCTCGGCCGTGGCCACGCTCCGGTCAATGCTAACTTAATTTGGCGCCGGCGGGTAACACTAGAAGACCGCACTTGGCTCGTCCAGACTCTTCATGTCGAATTCAACCTTGCGAGTCACATTAATGTCATGCGCGGATATCGTAAATCTTCTCGCATAAAATGTGGGATGTTCCTCCACTAAGTTAGAGACTTAGAGCTGATAAGCTATCGATAGGTCCGAGCTAGCATCTTTCCCAATATCATCGTCTATGTTAACACCCACCATCGGACTTCCAGCTGGGTCGAAAAGGGCTCGACCACTCACTGGATTTTTCGGTCCTAAGACCGATGACAGATCAAGAAATGCATGAAAAAATTCCAAAGACTGGCGTGGCGGTGTATCTTCTAGAGGGATAGTATTCGATTTTCTTCCAATATTCTTCAATGCACCCGTATGATTGATCTCCTTCACCCGGATAGAAGGGTTTACAATAGGGAACGAGAAACACCTCAATTCGTCGATAAAAAGCCTCTCTTTCGCTGATACAAGCTGTTTGAGTGTTTCTTGTGTGGATTCGATATTGTTTTCTTCCGAGAGCTTCTTCTGTTGGTGATTTTTTAAAAAGTCAGAAGGCAAATAGTTGTCTACATCATAGATTTCTTGCCAGTGTTAATCAAAATCCGGCACAGTATTTTCATACTTCAACTCAACCTCCTTAACCTGGACAACTTTCTTACCAATACAGCAGTTACTAGCTCTTTCTATCCAAAATCCATTTCTTGGCAGCAAATATCCTTTTCTTGCGATCATTTGAAGGAAAACTCTTCAAAGAAACTCTCGTGGGATTCGCCATCAATATCAACTATTCCAACTCGCCTCCGATATTGATGTTGTAGGCGTAGCGTTGAAAGATCTTGTCCATGGAAAATTCAGGCCATATCCATCAACAGAAGAAACCAGTGACGGTACTCTTTGATCATCAGTAATCAAATCGTGAGACTTCTCCTGTTTCTGCTGCTGTTTTTCGACCTCTTTCGGATCGTTGCTTCCACTGAAATACATTCGTGCATAAAAAATGCTTAGCTCGGTGTCATCAATGGAGATCAGTCCGCTCTCAATTTTGTGAAATTTTTGCAATATCTTTGGGTTTCCATAAATTTCATGCGCATAAACGAACAACGGAGCACTCTGCGATTTGCATATATCCATTTATTGTTGGGAAAGTACATTTTTCAGAAATTTTAAAACCGTCTATTCATTCATAATAATGCAAATACATTGTCTTTACATTGATGGAACCAATAACATAAATGAACATGTCTACCAAAACGCAGTGGAATAACATATTAAAATTGAACAACATAAATAATATAATTTTTTCACCAGCCCCATTTTGAGAGGGTTTTGCGTGGATGAGTGATATAATCGTTACTCATTAAGCGAGAGAATCCTTTCAGTCTTTAAAATAATTTTTAACATAAATTGCAATATATATAATAGTAATAACAATTATTTATAGATTTTCAGAATCTAATAGATATCAAACTTACGTACAGAACATATTATGAATTTCATGACTAATTAATATCGGTCAACTATATTTTAATCCTCTAAGAGGTAAGGTAGGAATCATTAATTTTCAGAATATATATTTCTACCATTTGTTCATAAATTTTAGTGTTTCAAATATACAAATTTTGAGAATCAATTTTTTTTAAAAAAAATTATATGATGGTCGGTTCTAAATCAGAGTACACAAATTAAAACAGAAATCCCACTTACTGTAATATTCTTAACAAAATTTCGGTTGGTATTTGAAAATATTTTGTCCTCGCTACTGAAACGATGCTCGAAAGTAAGGCTGCTACTTATTTAGAGTGATATGTTTAGAATTTTGTGTGACGATGATTCAAAATTCGAGTGGCATTTATAGAATAAAAATCTGAATGTTAATATCCAATTTATTGCTATTATCGTCCATTATCTGTCGTAACTTCAAATTAATTATTCTATACAAGATTTAAATGACTGCTGACTGTTGAAATGGTATGCCGAAACTTGGTTGTTGAAAATGGTTTGCAAAGATTTCCATTTTGAAATTGTATAATGAAATTAATTCTATGCTGAAATCGTTAACTTTGCTGAAATTTGGTGTGCTGAAATCTAGGTTATCACACCGTAAAATCAGTAAAACACACCGAACAAATCTTATGCCGAATGATCGTTCAAAAAAATGTTAATAGAAGGTTTGAATCACGACCATTGACTAAACATCCAACATCCTCCACAGACTCGGATACACAAGAGCACAATATCTTTTCTCGTTATGGGAATGTGTTGATAGAAATGAAGGTGAGATTGATAATATACAACAAACCAGGTTTTACTAGCTATGAACATCGATCAAGACATTCAACAATAACAACTAATTTTGCTTCCGTTATTTTTAAAAAAAATTTAAGACGTGTTTCCCATAATTTTGTTTCACGATATAATAAATAGAACTATTCTTTTATTCAAAAATCAATATTTAATTTATTTTTTTAAAAAATAATATCGTGTTTTATATACTTCTCAATCTTATCTATATATTAAAGTTTGAGTGTGTTTCACACAGAGTAATAAAATTATTGAAAACTAATTTTCAAAAATTTATTTTCATATAAAAATTAGATTATATATTACCAAAAATGAATAAATAAATTCAGTTTAAATATACAAGAGTTCAGTTTAAATATACAAGAATAAGAGTATTAGAAGAATAAATATTTTTTTTTCAATCCTATCAATATTCACAATAAAAAATAATATTTTTTATAATTAATCCAGATAAAAAATCATAGTCGTAAAATACAAATTTTGTCCGCAAATTTTTTCATCTTTCTTTTGCCTTCAATTTTTATTTGTTTATTATTTTGACCTTCATTCACCTCTTTCGTCTGACCCCTGCCCGGCTCTTGTTCTCAAGGGTTTTTCCATATCTGCAATCCCAAAAGCCCTGTACGCAATCCATATTGCGGAGAAATACAAATCCACTCGTAATCCTACATCAATTTATCATTCGTTTTGTTTTGTTTTCATTTCAGATTTGTTTTTCTTTTGGAAAAAATATGCTATAATGGAAGTGCTTCAATATTCAGGTATTCCATCTTTCCTAATTTGGCGTGAAATTCAAGTTTTTTACTTAAATAGCTCGCAGTATTGTTTTGCGGTGACAGCGGCAGAGGGAGAGGAGGGGGTCTGTCGGGGCAGCCTTTGGCCATCTGTCTTAGATTTTTCGGTGGTCTTATGTCTTTTTTATGCGCATGCAAATGAATATTACCCAATCCTTTTAACTTTTGGAGTTTTGGTTTCAAGGACTTCGGGCTTGGTCCAATTGGTTGATATGAGCTAGTAATTGTCTGTTCTTTTTGGCCTCAAGATTTGTTTTTTAATGTTTTTTTCTCAACCGAGTTCTCTGGGTAATTGAGTTGGCCATTAAAGGGGGAACTCGAGGTAAACATGTTCTTAGAACTATACGTGTTTGATGTATATGTTGGTATCTTTTTTTTATGCTGTTATATGTTGTACATGCATGAACATGTGTAGTTATGTGAATGTATATTATGAACACTAGCAAGTGAATTGTCTGAAAATTAGTGTATATTTATGAAGCCCATAAATTCTTCGCCAGTTTTGGTGGGTGAGAATCCATGCAAATTAGAGAAAATTTTTGTTCTCAAGTGAGAAATCATGTAATTTGAAATTTCAAGTAAAGTTGGATGCCTTAAGATTTCAACGTTTGGCATCTTGTCTTTTTTAATTGAGTTTCAGTTGTTGCCATGAATAATGCCATCATATTTTATATGTGTGATGTGGAGTACTAGAAAAGCTGAACTGGTTATCATTCTATTTTTCTGTTTGATTTCTTGTAGATTTAATCAAACTCTAATAATTTTTTCTTTAGTCTATGAATCACGATTTATGCAAAATATATTCATTCACTTTAAAAATACACAACTGTGATGGAGGAAGTTTTAGGTTTTTAGTATCAATTCCCATTAATTATTTTTTTAGATTCACTACTGAGGGAATGCAACCTACCGACTCAAGACTATAGGTTAAAATATGGCCAGTGGTAATAATAATTGTCCTAGTACGTGTGCACTAATTTAAATGTTCAAGTTTTTATCACAAATAATTAATTTGATAGCTTCTTTCTATAACATAAAACTATAGCATCAAATATTGTTTTAATAGGGATGCTCGGTGGTCATTTGTCTTAATCCAATTCAGTTGCTTGTGGATTTCTCTTTTATTTTTGAAAGTTACATCTTGGCCTGATAGACTGCATATTTTTGAGGATGTTTCAAATGATAACTGATTTTATGCTGGCAATATGTTGATCTTGTTGAGAAAACAAGTATTTGTGCATGGTAGCTGATATATTGTGAACGTGTAGATATGTTTTTTTTTATTTTTTATACTTGTAGATATTTATACTTGTGTCTTTTAAAGGTTAAAGTTATAAATTGAAATGATTGCACGTGATCATTTAAGACAGGGCATAACGTTTCTGGTGAAAAACACTTTTAAATAAAACGTGCTAGCAACGTTTTGATTTTACTTTCTTGAAGACTTTGGGCTTGCTTGGTATTGTTTTAGGAGTTTTGTGTGAAAAGTTCTGGGGAAATATTTTGAGAAAGTAAATTTAATTTTGGTTCTTTTTTTGAGGAAATAAAATTTGTTATTTTAAATGAAAACTAATGAATGATATTTAAAAATGAATTGGAAAAATATTCGACTAAAAAGAATGAAAATGAGATAGTGGTGTTTGTTTTTTATTTTTTATGATGTGGGAACGTCTTTGGAGAAATGATTCTAAACTAGGGTTATCCTTTCTCACTTTATTTTTGCCTCCACCCCAATTCACCTGCAGAAACCTTTGTCTTAAGCAAGCCGCATCATCGCTGTTGCTATACTAATATCCCAAATAGTGGTAAAAAAATATTTTTCTTTATTTCATTCTTTTGCTATTCGGTCATTAAATAATTATTTTCATTGTCGGAGTGCTGTGTAGATGAGTCCAAATAGATCCAGAAAAGCAGTCGAGTGCTAGGAATTTGATTTTAGCCCTAATTTGGTCCTTACTATCAACAAGAAGGCAAAATAGGTTACATTTTTTATTATTTCTGATTATTGGTTCTCTGATTTGGATTGCAGATAAGCAATTTAGATCGTGCATTCTCCCAGATTTCTGATTAGTTTGTCGTTACTAACTCCTAAATCTTCAATGTTTTCATGTCAATAAATATTGGGCACATTCAAATCTAAACGCAGAATCTATAAAACTAATGAAATGGGCCTTCTATAACTTTTATTATTGTTTATATCCTCATCATGTGCATCGATGTATATTTTTAAGAATTAAAAGATATTTATAATCACATGATTTTCTTTACGTGATTTTTACCATTTATAACTCAAGTGTCTTGGTGACAGAACAAGATTATTAGCAATGTTTGGAGAATTTCCATCGCAAACTAGTAATAGGGTCCACATGTGGTGCGCTTAAAGTACACTTGTCATGATTTGAGGCATGAGTCGAGGTGGCAAATACGAGGGTTAGATTGGATTTGATTTAAACCAGGTTGGTATGAAAAAATGATTGCCATGTCAGATACAGTGGGATCTACGTCTACCAATGTGTGCAACATTTTTTTCTCATCTTTCTCGACCCATTTACGGTATTAAGCTGCCAGGAAAAAGTCAATCATGTCGTTTTATCACTTGAATTTTCCACCGATAAGAACTAACCGGTGACATGAAAATATGGAACATCTCTTTAGTCCATTGTTTTCTCTTCGGCCTTTTGTATGCAAGTTACCCTTACCTTTGACTCCCTACACAGCTGTGGTGTTGGTCCTTGGATTTGTCTGCCTTAGCCAGCGATACCGACTACCGACCTTTGTCTTTTGTTAGCATTCTGTGTTTGGCTACAATTTAAGTTTTTGGGCACTTGACATGGAAGGCAACTGAAAGCTTCCTATTTTTCCTACCATTATTTGTCCTATGCCTCTTCGAGTGGTCCACTGGAATCCCACAAACTTGTCATGCCGACCCATCAACTACCTACACCTAACTGGAGTCTTGTCGATGAAACCATCCACCTCTGTTTGATGGTACCCTTGTGACATGAACTTCTTTCATTGGCACAGGACATCAAACTCATTGGTGCTGTAAAAGATACAGCCAGTTTGGCTAGCAGTCTGGGTTGTCCAATTGAATTCAGCTAGTTAGTACACTGGAAATATGGCTCATTGCTGGGAAACTTAGGAGGCAATTAGTCAATTTCTGTAAATGTCAAAATAAATTGTCTGGGTGTACAAGCATTTTCAAATGCTCTTATGCATTGGTTCT
This sequence comes from Primulina tabacum, assembly GCF_025594145.1. Taxonomy (NCBI): domain Eukaryota; kingdom Viridiplantae; phylum Streptophyta; class Magnoliopsida; order Lamiales; family Gesneriaceae; genus Primulina; species Primulina tabacum. The sequence goes on along the minus strand of NC_134559.1, from coordinate 5,870,390 downwards.
ATTCACTAAACGAAAATTCACGAGATGAAAAATACGACGTCACTATTCCTATAGAATGTAAATTGAATAGCCTTACAAAGTTGACATTGGTTCTCGGGTTAGTAAACTGCTCAGATTAATATATTTAAGCTTGGATTTTCTGCAAATGATTATTTTCTATGTGGAACTATATATTGCTTTAAATTTAAGTTGTTTATTGCCTCCACCCCAATTCACCTGCAGAAACCTTTGTCTTAAGCAAGCCGCATCATCGCTGTTGCTATACTAATATCCCAAATAGTGGTAAAAAAATATTTTTCTTTATTTCATTCTTTTGCTATTCGGTCATTAAATAATTATTTTCATTGTCGGAGTGCTGTGTAGATGAGTCCAAATAGATCCAGAAAAGCAGTCGAGTGCTAGGAATTTGATTTTAGCCCTAATTTGGTCCTTACTATCAACAAGAAGGCAAAATAGGTTACATTTTTTATTATTTCTGATTATTGGTTCTCTGATTTGGATTGCAGATAAGCAATTTAGATCGTGCATTCTCCCAGATTTCTGATTAGTTTGTCGTTACTAACTCCTAAATCTTCAATGTTTTCATGTCAATAAATATTGGGCACAATTCAAATCTAAACGCAGAATCTATAAAACTAATGAAATGGGCCTTCTATAACTTTTATTATTGTTTATATCCTCATCATGTGCATCGATGTATATTTTTAAGAATTAAAAGATATTTATAATCACATGATTTTCTTTACGTGATTTTTACCATTTATAACTCAAGTGTCTTGGTGACAGAACAAGATTATTAGCAATGTTTGGAGAATTTCCATCGCAAACTAGTAATAGGGTCCACATATGGTGCGCTTAAAGTACACTTGTCATGATTTGAGGCATGAGTCGAGGTGGCAAATACGAGGGTTAGATTGGATTTGATTTAAACCAGGTTGGTATGAAAAAATGATTGCCATGTCAGATACAGTGGGATCTACGTCTACCAATGTGTGCAACATTTTTTTCTCATCTTTCTCGACCCATTTACGGTATTAAGCTGCCAGGAAAAAGTCAATCATGTCGTTTTATCACTTGAATTTTCCACCGATAAGAACTAACCGGTGACATGAAAATATGGAACATCTCTTTAGTCCATTGTTTTCTCTTCGGCCTTTTGTATGCAAGTTACCCTTACCTTTGACTCCCTACACAGCTGTGGTGTTGGTCCTTGGATTTGTCTGCCTTAGCCAGCGATACCGACTAACGAGCCTTTGTCTTTTGTTAGCATTCTGTGTTTGGCTACAATTTAAGTTTTTGGGCACTTGACATGGAAGGCAACTGAAAGCTTCCTATTTTTCCTACCATTATTTGTCCTATGCCTCTTCGAGTGGTCCACTGGAATCCCACAAACTTGTCATGCCGACCCATCAACTACCTACACCTAACTGGAGTCTTGTCGATGAAACCATCCACCTCTGTTTGATGGTACCCTTGTGACATGAACTTCTTTCATTGGCACAGGACATCAAACTCATTGGTGCTGTAAAAGATACAGCCAGTTTGGCTAGCAGTCTGGGTTGTCCAATTGAATTCAGCTAGTTAGTACACTGGAAATATGGCTCATTGCTGGGAAACTTAGGAGGCAATTAATCAATTTCTGTAAATGTCAAAATAAATTGTCTGGGTGTACAAGCATTTTCAAATGCTCTTATGCATTGGTTCTATTCACTAAACGAAAATTCACGAGATGAAAAATACGACGTCACTATTCCTATAGAATGTAAATTGAATAGCCTTACAAAGTTGACATTGGTTCTCGGGTTAGTAAACTGCTCAGATTAATATATTTAAGCTTGGATTTTCTGCAAATGATTATTTTCTATGTGGAACTATATATTGCTTTAAATTTAAGTTGTTTATCACATCAAGCTCTTTGTGGTACGTTTTCGGCTTCTTCTTCTGACTGTTCCATCAGAAGAAAGCTTTAATCTTCCTCCTAACCTCACTCCTGAATCCTTCCTCATTATTTTCTTTTCCTACGTGGTTTAAATTCATTTGCACTATTGCAGGCGTTTGTAGGGGTAATTAAATTCAGCAAACAGAAGGATGGCTGATGAGATTTTCGATGAGAAGTCATTGTCGGAGAAACTGTCTAAACTAAATAGTTCTCAGCAAAGCATAGAATGTATCCTTTCTTTAGGAGGCAGTAGCCCTACATTTACTTTTTAGTTTGGAAGTTGTAGTGTCACATGCCATATTTGACATTACTATTCTGCAGAGGATTGTATAATCATGCATGCTATTTTTCTTGTCGCTTGAGTGATGTGGAAAATCTTTCATTTCAAGCATGCACACGAGTCTTCTTCTTCTTCAGGGAATATTTACCCATATTTCTACTCCTATTTTAATCCATTTACCTCTGTTGGTTGGAATTTGACGTGTTGGAGGGGTTCAAAGGTGGGTGTGTGTGGGTTTATGTTTTTGGTGTATATATTCATATCTATCTTAGGTTTTGAACAGTATATGCTACAACCGATAGAAGGATTGAATCTTACAATCCCTTCTTATCTTGAGTCGCATGTTTCTGTTGTGTTATTTAATTAGCTGTATAAAAAGTAATTGTTATATTTGGGTTATGAAATTCGAAATAGTTTTACTTTTAAAAGAAACTGGATATAATAGTGCGTGATGAAAGTGAAATGTTTTTCTTTTTTATGTCCAACAGTGATGAAGTATATATACATTATTGGGTTATATTGGTAATTTTGTATAGTGGTCATACCAAAAGCACCGAGTTAGTTATTATAATAGGTAGATTATTTATAAAATAGTGATATATTTACTGATTGGACAAATTATTTGGTGCTACGAGGATGCTAACTGATTCTCGTGAAGGCTACACTAATACAGTTTTACTTGTGAGGGAACCAATAGTTTTGAGAACAATCTTAGTTTCCCAAGTGACCAAGTGATAATTGCTATATCTTAGACCTTCTGATTTCTTTACATAGATCTTTTGAAAGCCTCCACAGTTTCTGTTCTTTCTTGGGATGCTTTGGTTTTTGTTATACCGTGTCTTTTGTAGGTTATCATCAAAAGTTGGTACAGTTTGAGATTGTGCACCGCAGCACCTCAGCAGTTGGAGGAAAAAAATACAAAAAAATTTCGTTCCGAAATTCAATATTAGTTGATGGATTTACTTGTCGAATGATTAGAGGTCATGCACCTTATGCAGTTCTTGCATCTCTGGTTTTAATTCTGGAATTTACTGTCATTGTTAATAAAGATGCAGTTAGAAATACAAGGTAGTAAACATGAAATTACATCTCTGTCAATGTTGAGTTTTTCTCCTTTGTCTGGTTTTCATTGTGTGGTCGATGGCTCTGGATTAGATAGAAATAGGAGGGATTTCTTGTTAGGTGGTTTTCATTTCAATTGGATTTTTGCACTGCATTGTTTTGCTTTAATTGCCAACCCAATCAAGTTGCTTAATAACAATTTTTTTTATATGTAAGTTTCTTACATATATTATATATATTTTATATGTAAGTTGCTTAAGTTTTTCTTGTGACCTGAATAAGATCAGCATGAGACAATGGATTTGGTGTCCCCTAACATAGTAGATGTTGCCAGAAAAAAAACTTTTGTCTTCTTCATTTTGTATAATTTTGGTTGATATCGACAACACAGTCCCTCAGAAATGAGTGTGATTTATGGTGCATCTCTTGATTTGTATTTTGTGATTGGAGATATTTTTTTGTTTATGGCGTGAGATATTATAAGAGTATTTCATAATGATCGGCAGATTATTATCTTTGATGTTTAATTTTCTCAATATGCTCAGTTTTTCTTTACTTTCCCTGTTAGGTTACGTCATGAGAAATTCCATTCATTCGTACTGTACATACTTTCTGATGATTTTTGGGGCATGCAGTACTTCCATTGCAGATACATGATAGTGTAAACTTAAAAACAATTTACTCGTTTATGATTGTGTGATATTTCAGCGATTATAATGTGAAAGTTGAATGTGTATCTGAAGATATTTTGTCGCTTATGATCATTCTAAAAATTCAGAGTACAATGCAGTTTCTTTAACATCCAATCAGCTTTGTCTCGGTGGTGCATTTCTCACCGGAAAAAGGCCAAGCAAGTTGTTGAAACATGGGATAGGTTATTTCAATCTGTACAACAGGATCAACGGGTATCTTTCTTGTACTTGGCTAATGACATCCTGCAAAATAGCAGGCGTAAGGGTAGTGAATTCGTGAATGAATTTTGGAAGATCCTGCCATCAGCTCTCAGGGGTGTTTATGATAGTGGTGATGAAAATTGCAGAAAAGCTGCCTCTCGGCTGGTATTTCATCAACGACCTTTCTTCTTCCTACTGAACCTTTTCTTTCCTTCTGAGCATGAAAAGTAATTGCATAACCTCCTAAGTCCTACCGGAGCATGGATAACCAACCAGTGCCCTTTTCCATTGCACGTCTTCTTGTTCTCTGCCAATGCTTGTGTATGTGTGGCTTGTGTTGGGTTGATACTATGTAATATGCTCTTTCCATTAGTTTCACGGCAATGTTTAAACTTCTCCCTCCTTTTTAATTTTTCTGAAGGAGTGGATTATTGTCTTACATTCTCTCTGTAAATACTAGAGGAGTAAGACTTGTCTTTGGATCCTCATGGATATAATTTGTTTGCTTCTTTGTTGAACTTCTTGCGCATGTTTTTGGACTTTAATTTTGTTCTTAAAATTTTTAAAGTACAGGCATGATAGATGACGAAAAACTTAAATTATATTGTTTGCTATGGCCTATGGGCATTCTGAGGATGGAAGAGTATCTCTTTTATCTTGTCAGATTTGACCTGCATATTAGTGGAAGAATCTTTATCAAATTATCTCGCCAAGTTACATTTAATTTGAATTTGACTGCTGCCAAAAAATTTCGACAGTTATTTTTTTTCATGTTTTCTGTGTATGGGCATCTATCTATCTGGTTGATGATATAAGGATATTTTTCAGTTTATGTTTGATAATTTTTTTCTGGGAGGCAACAGTTTACCACATTATTTGTCAAACATCAGGACTGCTGTTATTTTTTGCTGCTTTGAGATTACAATTCTGACCCAGCTATCTTTATCTCCTGGTGTTCCAGAACAATATTTTAATTCCACTCTTTGGTGCAACTTTATGTCATGTGCATACTGTTTTTTTCTTATAATCACTTCCACCATTACACCACTTGGTTGGTTGTCTACAAGGGCCAAATTTCTGTAGGCTATATGGATATTGCTTTTGGTCCTATTATTATTGCTCTTTTATTTGTTCTCACCTTCTTAATTACTAATATTTCGTATTCTCTTTCCTCCCCAATTTTGGGGGATGCTCTTTATATCAGGTTGACATTTGGGAGGAAAGAAAAGTATTTGGATCTAGGGGTCAGAATCTAAAAAATGAACTGCTAGGAAAGACTCCTCCACCCAACACTGGAAAGAATCCTTCTCTAATCAGCAGTGGCAAGAATTCGAATCCTATCAAAGTTGTGAAGAGAGATGCCCACTCTTTGAGAATTGTAAGTACAGACTTTGTTTTGGATTTTAATTGTAATTTGTTGTTAGGTTTATTCTTATTATATTCTCCTTTTTTGTTGATTCCAGAAATTGACTGTTGGAGGCATGCCGGAGAAAATCTTAACCTCATTTCATTTGATACATGATGAGGTTGCCAATGAAGATGCTGCCTTAAACAAATGCCGAAGTGCTATTTCTAGTGTACAAGAAATCGAGATCGATGCTGTGAATGCTTCTTCTCAAGGTTTGATCATAGTTAGTTTTCTCTAAACTTGCTTGCTGTTGGTAATGATTATGCCTTGGTTGTGGCTTTCTATTCTGGATACTCCATGATTGCATCAAGCGTGCTATAAACTTGCTAGGAGTGTTATAGATTCCTTTTCTGATTCTATGATGATGTATGAATGGTGTTAATATTATCCATGTTTATAGATGCTAGCTGCAGTTAGTTTATAAACTTTCTGATGTACTTTAATTTTGTCTTCAGGAGACGTTCACGGTTCTGTTGTTATAGATAACATAGAGAAACAAGAGAACATGCTTCACCAATGCATTAGCCAGCTTGAAAAATGTGAAACAATCAGAGTTGCTTTGGTTTCCCAGCTTAGAGGAGCTCTGCAGGATCAAGTATGCTTTTGCTTTGGGAGAAATCCTTTCTCTGCAGTTTATGTTGTTTTAGTTGATTTATGTGTCCTAATGTTCGGTGCTAATCAACAACCTATTAATTTTATGCATGGATATGGAAAATGTTAAATTTTTTTAAGATGGTATCTGAATTTAGAGATGTCTAGTAGGATAGAATGAGTTGAACAATAAACTGAAATCTTCGAAAATAATTGTACGATGAACTAATGTCTGGATATATTATTGGATTGTATGACTATTGTTGCAACTTAGAAAACTCCAATCCTCATATAAATTCCAATCTGATCTTAGGAGACTGAGAATGCATGATATTTCATTTTGACTCCGTACTTTCATGTCCTGACACATCATAACTTTCCAGGAGTCGAAGCTGGAGCTGATTCAGAGCGAGTTACAAGTAGGGTCAATCTCCATCACTCTCCATCTCTACACAGTCACACATGGTCTTTTCTTTGGTCTGGTGTAGACGTTCACAAAACACTGGTTTTTACCATGAATATTATTGTATGAATGTTTCTGCATAAGCTGGTTTCCAAAATGATAAACCACATGTAGGATGCCCATCTTTGTTGAAAAAATATATGAAAATTTACTAATTATTTGTATTTTTGTCCACAACATATAACAAGGGTGTACTGTGTACACACATAAAAAAGAGAGTTAAAACATTCTTACAAGGAAACTGAGATGAAAGTAAAAAATCTAAGCTAAATAAATATTGAAACAATCTAATCAAACCCTCTGAGGAAAACAAATCACTGGTATAATAATTTCACATGAATGTGAATTATTCAACATTGATTCCCGCTCCTCGAGATGGCTCAAGAGTGGTGTTTGGATGGAGAAGTTCTCCAAGTCCAAGATGTTTGGATCGAGATTTCTTTTGGAAAAATGCTTAAAAAATAAAAAAATCAGAAGCTAGAGTGATGGCGGGATGGGGAAGAGCGAAAGGTCTCATTAGTGTAGATAGTAATATGTACCCAGTAATGATATTCACAAGACAGATACGGCTGATCTCAAAGATCAGCTACACGAGACGACGAAGGATTTACTGGGCATGATCAGAAATGTGGCTGATTTTAAGAAAGTTGCTATTGAATCAGTGAATAATATATAAAATTATTGTTTCCTATCAAAAAAAAAATTTGCTAGTGTGTGGAAATCACGGTTTGTGCAGTGGATTAGTTTACCTGCAGTTGGTCCGTCAGGTGGAATTTTGGTTATGTGGGATCCAAGGGTGATTTCAGTTAAGGACAATTTGATTGGGGAATTTTCAGTTTCAATCCATATTCAAAAGGATAATAACAATGATTGGTGGTTTACGGCGGTGTACGGTCCATGCAAACCAAGGTCGACACAAATTTTTTTGGGATGAATTGGCAGGATTAAGATTTTTTTTATGTGGGGGAAGATGGTGCTCGGGGGGAGATTTTAATGTTGTGAGATCATTAATCGAAAAAATGAATAGCCGATCCCATACATCGAGTATGCCTTGTTTTGATACCTTGATACATGAATTGGAGTTGTTCGATCCACCTTTACAGAATGGAAAATTCACTTGGTCGAATTTGAGGGATTCACCCATTTGCTGCAGATTGGATATGTTCTTGTTCACGGTGGGATGGACTGAAATTTATCGATTTTATAGACAAACGCTTCTGCCAAGAATCACCTCGAATCATTTCTCAATTGTTTTGGATTTGGAAAAATTTTATTGGGGACTAGCGCCTTTTAGATATGGGAATGTGTGGTCGAGGCACAAAAGCTTTAAAACATCATTCTTATCGTGGTGGAACAATGCAGAATTTCAAGAAATTTATGAGGAAGCTCAAGGCTTTGAAAGGAGACATTCGAAGATGGAATGAAGAGGTTTTCAGGATGGTGAAAATGAAATTAACAGAGTTGAGAGAAAAAATAGAAGGCTGGATGAATTAGAGAGCGAGGGACGGGTTTGGGTTAAAAATCAATTGAGAAAAGATTGTTTTGTTGGGTATCCATTGTGAAGAAAAATAAGTTGAACTGTTAGCTCAGCAAATTGGATGTGGTAAGGAGAAGTGGCCGATTAAGCATTTGAGAGTGTCTTTAGGAGTAAATCCATTACAAGTCTCGTTCTGGGAATCCATTTTGTCTAAGATGTCGAAAAAGTTGGCAAGTTGGAAGATAGTTTTTTTTTTCAAGAGGGGAAGGTTAACGTTGATAACATCAGTTTTAAACGCACTCCCGATTTATTACATGTCTCTTTTTAAGGTGCCAAAAAGAATAGCGGATGTTATGGAGAACATTGTAAGGAAATTCTTATGGGAGGGAGCTGATGGTGAGGCAGTGAGTAAATATTTGTTACAAGAGAATGGGTGAGATGCGGGTTTAGCAAGAAATGTGACATTAAGATGCCCATGGAAGTTTATTTCCCGATCATACCCGACTTTTCAACAATTAGTGACGATAAAGGTTAGAGGTGGTAACAAGGCTAGGTTTTGGGAAGCTACATGGTGGGGGGATTCTTCTTTTAAAGATCTCTACCTTTCTTTATTTCAGCTTTCCACGGTTCATAATATGCCTATATCATATTTTGTTCACTTTGACAATTCGTCGTCTTCCCATTCATGGGATTTGCATTTTCGAAGGGTTGTGAGACATGAGGAGTATTAGAGTTGACTGAGTTATTAGATGTGTCAGATAGGATTAGGTTGATTGAAGGGTAGATGATATCAGAGTGTAGAGTGGGGATCCTTCTGGTATTTTCTCAGTCAAATTCTTCTTTGAGTCATTTTTTCCCGAAAATAGCTTTCCCGTTTTTCCATTTTCCATGTTATATAGAAGGTTTCAGTTCCAACAAAGATCCAGGTATTCTCGTGGACAGCGATTCTGGGTAAGTTGCCGACCTCGGAGATGATGCAAAAGAAGTGGCCCTCAATTGCTATGTGCCCCAATTGATGTGTGTTGTGTAGGAATGAAATGGAAACACATGATCATATGCTCATTCATTGTGCATTCACGAGCGGCTTGTGGGCTAGAGCTTTGAAAGAACTGGACTGGGTTGTGTGGGCTAGAGCTTTGAAAGAACTGGACTAAGTTGGGTGGTGCCGAAGACAATGAATGATTTATTCGCCATGGATCTAGGACAACTAATTGGCAAGAGGGGAAGAATTTTCTGGTAAGTGGTGGTTCATGGCATATGTTGGTCATTGTGGTTAGAGAGAAATCGAAGAATTTTTTAGAATACGGAAGACAACAGTGACGAATGCTGGGATAAAATCAAGATCAAAGTTGCTATGTGGATCGGTACTCATGAAGAATTTAAGAACGTGTCGATCTAAGATGTATTGAGGGATTGGGCTTATGTATTGAAAAATTTAAGAACGCATCAATCTTATGTAGCATTTGCTAACAGTGGACCACTAGTCCACTGATTGTAATTAACGTCTATTAAGTTATTAATAAAATATCGTTTCTTATAAAAAAAAATGCAACTCCCTAGTGTTGCGGCTGTTGACACATCCCTGTCATGGGTTTTGGTTGTACGTTGGCTTCTGTGGTAAATGAAAAAATGTAACTGAAAGTTTAAAAGGGGCGAAGAATAACGAAGCACGATTGTGTGCTTACCCAAAAAACTCTTACTTTATACAACTAGAGTTTACAATCTTTATATAGAGAAACCTATGTAACAAACCTAGATACCACCATCCTAAGAGATATAACAAACTCCTAATAAATAGGATCAATTGTTATCTACAGATAAGACTAAATCTAATCCTAACAAACAATTAAAAAATACACACGCTAACACCCCCCCCTCAAGCTGGACTGTACAGGTTGTACATTCCAAGCTTGGTTACAAATTTTTGGAACGTTGGCTTGAACAAAGCTTTTGTTAAGATGTCAGCCGTCTGTTCTTCGGTGGGGATGTGTTTTACTGCCAGAATCCCTTGGTCTATCTTTTCTTTGATGAAGTGTCTGTCTACCTCTACGTGCTTAATCTTGTCATGGTGAACTGGATTGTGGATGATGGAGATTGCTGCATTGTTGTCGCAGAATTCTCGAATTGGTCCTATAGCCTCCAGCTCAAGTTCTTTCAAGAACATTTTTATCCATAAGCCTTCGCATGTTCCAAGAGCCACTGACCGTAGTTCGGCCTCAGCACTACTTCTAGCTACAACGTTTTGTTTCTTACTACGCCACGTAACCAGATTCCCCCATACAAAAGAGCAATATCCAGATGTAGATCGTCGATCTATTGGAGATCCAGCACAGTCAGCATCAACAAACATCTGTATATCTCTGCTTTCGGTCCTTCGAAATAAAAGGCCTCTTCCCGGATTCCCTTTTAGGTACCTAAGAATTCTGTAGAGGGCCCTCATATGAGTTTCTGAAGGAGAGTGCATAAACTGACTTACACAACTAACTGCAAACCCAATATCAGGGCGTGTATGTGAGAGATGAATCAGCTTGCCCACTAGCCGTTGATAACTACCCTTGTCAACCTGTTTGTCATCTGAGTTAATCACCAATTTCAGATTTGCGTCCATGGGAGTATCAGCTGGTTTTGAGCCTAACATGCCTGTTTCTTTCAATAGGTCGAGAGTGTATTTACGTTGAGACACTGAGATGGAGTCCTTGTTCCTATCAATCTCCATTCCAAGAAAAAATCTGAGATTACCGAGGTCCTTCATATCAAATTCCCTTGCTAATTCAGCTTTAATTCTCTGCATCTCGAATTTGTCATCACCATGTTAGAACAATATCATCGACATAGACTATTAAAATAGTAATACCGGTTGACTGTCGTTTGTAGAACAGCGTGTGATCAACTTGAGCCTGCTTGAAACCTTGTCTTTGGACAAATTTCATAAATCTCTCAAACCAAGCTCTTGGCGACTGCTTGAGTCCGTATAAGGACTTCTTCAACCTACACGAATTACCTTGGTTGTGGTTGGTGTTGAACCCAGGAGGTAGATCCATGTAAACTTCTTCTTCTAATTCCCCATTTAAAAAGGCATTTTTCACATCAAGTTGTAGAAGTGGCCAATCAAGATTAACTGCGATAGACAGGAGAATACGTATGGAATTTATTTTTGCCACTGGAGCAAAGGTTTCTTGGAAGTCGATACCTTGGGTTTGAGTATATCCCTTTGCGACGAGTCTTGCTTTGTGTCGCTCAATAGTTCCATCTGCATTGTATTTGATGGTAAATACCCATTTGCAGCCTACTGATTTTTTATCTTGTGGTTTCTGAACAATTGTCCAAGTTTCATTCTTCTCAAGAGCTTCCATTTCATTTAAAATAGCTTGTTTCCACCTGTTATCACACCATGCTTCCTCAAAGTTCTTTGGAATTTCTGTGTTGGCTAGTTGAGATACAAAGACCTGCATAGCTTGAGACAAGTGTGCATAACCTAGATAATCTGAAATGGGATGGTTAGTGCAAGCACGTTTTCCTTTCCGTAATGCTATAGGAATGTCAATTTCAGAGAGTGTTAGATCCTTACCAGGGACCGGGAGTTGTGCTTGGTCATGAGAGGTGTCGGGTTCTTCTATTTGCTGCAGGTTTTTTCTTCTTTCGTAACACCTGTCATATGGCTGTATTTTTGTAGTGCTAATTGGATTTGGAGGAAGCTTTTTGGAGATTTCAGGGGTTTGATTTGGTGGGATTTGGGTAATATTTGGTGGATTTGGTGCTGATATACTAGGATCAGGAGTATCTATCAGTAGAAACTCTCAGTCCACTGTTGGAGGGTGATTTGAATCCCAGAAAATGTCATGATCTGTTGCTGCATTTTCCCAGAAATTTGCGCCACTCACTATCCCCCCCTGAAGCTGATTTATGGGATAAAATGCTTGATTTTCAAAGAATGTGACATTGTGTGAGATCAAATATTTTTTTGTAGACGGACAAAACACACGATATCCCTTTTTTGTGGAAGAGTATCCTAAAAAAATACAAGGTAAAGCCCTGGGGTCAAGTTTGCTCTTAGTGGGACAGGTATTGTGGATAAATGCCTTACACCCAAATACTCTAAGGTCTAGTTCTGAGTATATACGTGAAGTTGGAAAGGATCTAAGAAGGGTTGACAAAGGTGTATTGAAACCAAGGACTTTTGATGGTTGGCGATTAATAAGATAGCACGCAGTTAAGATTGCGTCCCCCCAAAAATGTTTAGGAACATTAGCTGTGAATAAAAGTGTGCGAGCAACTTCAAGAAGATGACGATTTTTTCGCTCGGAGATTCCATTTTGTTGAGGTGACTCAACACAAGAGCTTTGATGTAATAGACCATTTTTTGTGATAAAAGCATTCATGACAGAGTTGAAGTACTCAGTGCCATTGTCAGTGCGAAGAACTTTAATGGTTGTGTTAAATTGATTTTTGACCATGGTATAAAATGAGAAAAATATGGTTGGAGCTTCCGATTTTTCTTTAAGTAAATAAACCCAAGAGACACGAGAGTGGTCATCAGTAAATGTAATAAACCATCTTTTGTTTGAGTGAGATGCAATCCTCGAAGGTCCCCACAAATCGCTATGAATAAGCGAAAAAGGATGTGAGGGCTGGTATGGTTGAGGGGAATAAGGAATTTTTTTGTGTTTTGCAAGTTGACAAATATCACAATCAAATCGTTCATTTTTCAAGACTAATGTAGGAAACAATCTTTGCAAATATTGAAAACTTGGATGACCTAAACGACAGTGAAGGAGCTTTATTTGTTGACGCCTAGAAAGGGTAGAGGAGGATCCAACGGCCGCCAGATGTTTATTTTTAAAAAAATCACCTTGCTGAAAATAGTAGAGACCCGAGCTTTCCTCAGCATTCCCAATCACTCGGCCCGATCTCTGGTCCTGAAAAGAACATCGTGAAGATGAGAAAATAGCATTACAATTCTGATCCATTGTCAGCTTGCTGATGGATAATAAATTACACGAGAAACCAGGTATATAAAGAACATTTTTCAAGCATAACGAGGGACCGAGGGAGACTGAACCAGTCCCATGAATGCGCAAGGAGGATCCATCAGCAATCTTAACAGTGCGCGAAAAAATGCTCGGAGAATAAGTAGTAAAAAATTCTTTGCTACCCGTCATATGATCAGAGGCGCCTGAGTCAATTAACCATGGAGCTTTTGATGGGTCACAAATTGAGTTTAAAGGTTTACCGGTTGAAGCCATAAAAGAGGCAGTATGAGCAGATGAGAAAATTTTGCTCAATTGATCTAGTTGAGCATCAGTGAAGAGGGCAGGAGGCGGTGGAGCTATTGCGGCCTGTGCAGATGTTGTGTGACCAGAATTGTCGCGTATATGCTTAGGAACCCAATCGGCAGGCTTCCCATGTAGTTTCCAACATTTTGATTTTGTGTGATACGGTTTGTGACAGTGATCACACCAAGTTGTTGGTTTCTTGCCCTTCTCATCACTTGCCCGAGCTGCCATAGCCGATGAATCAACAGGTGAAGATACATTGGGGCCGAGCATTACAGATTTGCGATGTTCCTCGCGACGTACTTCAGCGAAAATTTCATCGAGAGACGGTAAAGGTTTCACACCAAGAATTCGACCACGCACTTCATCTAAAGAGGGGTTGAGACCAGCAAGAAAATCATATGTGCGCTCCTTCTCTAGTATGCGACGATGGAGATGTGCATCAGCCGGATCTTTCCAATCTTGAGGTTGGAACAAATCTAATTCCTGCCAGACACGAGTTAGAGAATGATAATAATCAGAGACACAACCATCAGCTTGACGGAGGTCGCGAGCTCTCGTTCTTAAAGCGAACATCTGAGACGAGTCTTCGAGGTCTGAATAAGCCCGTTTGACTGCGTCCCAAATGGCAGAAGCAGTCCCGTACATGAGATAAAGTTCTCCAATCCTGTTTTCCATGGAGTGGATGAGCCAGGACATGACCAGAGAGTTCTGGACGTCCCAGGCAGCAAACGAAGGGTCCTCCACGGGAGGGGAAGGGATCGACCCATCGAGATATCCGAACTTCCCTTTGCCACGAATGACCATCTGGACAGATCGAGACCAGGGAACAAAGTTGCGGCCATTAAGTTTGTATGCAGTGATGGCGCCGGAAAAAGAATTATCGGAATGCAAGTTAGTGGGAGTTGTGAGGGAGGTAGGTATAGAGGTTTCCGATGCAACCTCTGAATCATTGCCTCCAGATACTCCGGCCATGAGAGCGATGGAATTCATTGTTCTCAATTCAAAGGAAGAAGAACCTGGCTCTGATACCATGAAAGTTTAAAAGGGGCGAAGAATAACGAAGCACGATTGTGTGCTTACCCGAAAAACTCTTACTTTATACAACTAGAGTTTACAATCTTTATATAGAGAAACCTATGTAACAAACCTAGATACCACCATCCTAAGAGATATAACAAACTCCTAATAAATAGGATCAATTGTTATCTACAGATAAGACTAAATCTAATCCTAACAAACAATTAAAAAATACACACGCTAACAGTAACCTAGGTGTATGTATATAGATATGACCATAAAATAGGCCAAAACCAAATAAAATATTGCCTATACCTAGAATAAAAAATATTAGGTTAGATCAAGGCGTGTGCCTGGTCACTGCCTAGGGCCTGCTCCATGGCATGAGCCTGTATAAGTACGTTTACTTTGGAGCATGCTTTTTGAGAAGATGGAAATCTTTACATTTGAGGAGTATAAGCACAAAAACTTTGATAAGATATGCCATCATTAGTAGATAATATGATCAATATCTTAGTTCAGGTGTAGCAAGCTATCTTCTGTTATCAATCAGAGCATGTGAATAAATGGTTGAAACACATTGTGACTAATTGTGAAATTTTTTAAAAAGAGTTGTCTTAAATTTTTGTTTTAACATGTATACCCTATATACATTATTAAGATCAATAAAAGTTATGGACTAACTAGATCCTGATTGGTTTGAAACTCTAGTAAGGGACTAGGGCCTCGTATATTACCATGAATGCACCGTATTCACTTGGAAAGATCAAAGAAACATTACTCACATGACTTTGGATGAATTGCTTTAGAAATTGAAATAAATACATTATTAAGATCAATAAAAGTTATGGACTAACTAGATCCTGATTGGTTTGAAACTCTAGTAGGGACTAGGGCCTCGTATATTACCATGAATGCACCGTATTCACTTGGAAAGATCAAAGAAACATTACTCACATGACTTTGGATGAATTGCTTTAGAAATTGAAAATTGGGTGACCTGAATGATTGTGCTGTGACCTGAATGATTGTGCTGGAGAATGATATCCCATCAAATGGTATACAAATTAGCAGGTGACAAAAAGTTTGGGGGAGATCCAATGGTATACTGTCATGGACCATTTTGTTCCTCATCTTCCCCCAACTCTAGTGTTTTTTTACGGGCTAGTAGGATTCCAAGTTGTCATGTTTTGCATTGGAGCCTTTATGATTAATTTTTGTGGGAACCTAAAGATATAGAATGGTTGTACCAGAATGATGATATCTATGATGCCTACATCATCAGTTTGTACCGGAAGATATCACAAATGATGCTTTTGCTTTAAACACGTATGTGCTACAAGATTCCAAAAAATTGATTTGCCCTCTATGATGCCTACATCATCAGTTTGTACAGGAAGATATCACAAATGATGCTTTTGCTTTAAACACGGTATATACTACAAGATTCCAACAAATTGATTTACCCGATTTGCTCTGCGTTTTCATCCATAATTAATTTGCATGCCACTCCTTTGTCATCAAGCCATCAAGCTTTTTGCAGGTTATGCATTTCTTTTTCAACATGTTGTATTCTAGGTTTTGATGACCGATGCAATGCCCTCTAGTTTAATCTGTTATGACATTATGGGAGTGTTAGCAATCACAAAAAAAATGATTCTTAGCTATCGGCTTAAAATAAATATGTTTTATGTGTTTCTTATACCCAGATTTTTGTTAATTTTTACTTAATTTAATTGAATTCTAAAACTGGTAGGATGATAATTCTGCTTTTACGAAAGTGAGTCTGGTAAAATGTAAGATGTTAATATTAAAATCACTTATTTGTCAAACACTACTCACTTTTGATTTTCAGCTTTTGACTTTTGTTTTTAGACACTACTCTGTTATGATATTTATCCTGTTCTGATTTTTCTCCACTTCATAATCAATAAATTTAATCACTCCTAGAAAATAATAATCTGTTGCAACCATTTTCTTAGTTTCATGAAAGCAATTTGATTCAGGTTTTGGAAGCTGATCTCTGCTTCTCCCAACTCTAGACTTCAAGCATTCATTTACGTACGAGATTGTGAACTATCTAGTTTCTGTACTTTGCTTTTATGTATTGGTGCATGATGTCATGATGTGTTACAATGGATGAACTCTTTATTAAACATGCAGGCTGCTCGGGTTCAGATTGAGAAAGCAGCCAACATAAAACTGCAGCTTGCATCAGCCTCCTCGGCACCACCTGTGAACCAACCAATATTTTCTCCCAGCCTGTCAATAAACAATCTCCCCACCCCTCCACCTTCCAATCCTTTTACTTCTTTTGTAAACTCCATCGACAAAGAGGAGTCGCAGAAGTTGACGGCAGCTGCCGTTGCTGCAAAACTTACCGCTTCCTCATCTTCTGCCCTGATGTTTACATCTGTTCTGTCCTCTTTCGTAGCAGAAGAGGCAGCATCAAAAAGCAGTGGGTTGAAAAGGCCCAAGTTGGATACACCCATTTCTTTTTCAGGTTTCATCAACCCGGAGGGAAATAATTCAGCCTATTTTCCTTCTACGCAGCAAGCGTCAACTAATATGCCATCTGTTCAGTCGTTAGGCGCTCAGTCTGTGTCCGAGTTGAACCCATTACAAGCTCCATTCCTTCCACCACCTCCAGCTCCACCACCACTCGCAACTCCTGCTAATGTATCCGGGAATCCATTAATCCAATCTACAATGATGGGGCTGCCATTTAACTACGGTGCCAGCAACATACAATTGTCTTCGAACGCTGCCGCTGTGTACATCAGGCCAGGCCCTCCACCACAGCAAGCACATCCACAGCTGCAGAATCAGCAAGCACAGTCACAGCAGCAGCAGCCTACAAATGGTGGATACTTCAGGCCACCAGCTGTCGGGTTCTATGCTCATAGCCATCAGCCAACGACCCCACCCATACACAAGCAGTAAGTAGGTAATGGTAAGGTAAGGACCCCCCCTTGTCATTTTTGTACATTTATAGAAGTCATTAATGGCATAGGAAGTATAATGTTTCTTTCGATATCGGGTAGTTGACAATGTTTTGTCAAGACCGGGATGTTCTTGACCAGGAAATGTGGTACTTTTGGCAAATGTAAACTACATTAGCAGGAGTTGCGAGTGGTGGCGGAGTCAAAGGAACTCTTCTCTCTCCACATATTATTATTGCTTTATGGACTGAGTTTTTTTTTTGGAAATTAATTTTGGTATTTTTTAGATATTTGGACAAAATACTCCTTCACTTTTTAAATAAAATGTGATGGTAAAAACTTCAATTTTGGTGTTTTTATCATGATCAACAAAGAACTTTGTTAAATTGAAGAGGACAAAACTATAATTTTTATACTGCATTAACTACAACAAATTTTAAAGTCTAATTCCAAATATCTTTTGTGATAGCTGCGCCGATCAAGAGTGATTCAAATCTTGCTTATCTTCTTCATCTGAAGATTTCATGTGCCATTTTTTGAGACGAGCTGAAGTTCAGGACACCTGCCAATAAATCATCATGGACTTTAATAAACAATTTAATTACCTTTATTTTAATTAAAAAGTAATAATAAAATTAAATTTACCATTTAGGGGGTGTATTCATTCTATACTTTCAAAGATTTTTAATGACTTTTTTTAAATGATGGATTTTTGTGGAGTTGATAGATTTTTATTGACTTTTATGGAATCTCATAGAATTGTAAAACAAATTTCATTGACTTTTTTTCAAGATTTTTGTAGATTTTTGTAAACTTTTTTATAGAATTATGTGAATTTTGTAGTTTATAATTGTGCTTTATTTTTATTAATTTTTTAAAATAATTATTGGACATAGATAACCTCTTCAATTTTAAATTATTATTTTTTATTTATGAATGTAAATGAATTTTACTTATTTAAAAGTTAAATCAATTTAATTTGTGAAAAACGACAAATGAACTATCCAATGTATTGTAATCAAAATTTCAATTCTTTATGTCAATTCAACATATAAATAAATAATATTTTTATAAGTTCATAGTAAAATTTTATTAAAATAACACTCAAAATAATGAGTAATTTTTTATAAAAAAAATCTAATCATTACTGACAATTTGATCAACATCGTTCTACATTTCATTGGTTATGATATCCCTCCATGCATTAGCATTTGCTCGTTGTTTTTGAGTATTAAATAACTGATCAAAGTCGTCACCTTCATAAACTTGTGCTGATGAAGACAATTGAGCTTCATTATCTAGTTCAATTTGAAATTCATCAAATTGACACTTCTTTCAAAAAAAATTGTGTAATATAGCACATGCCAATACAAACTCTGTTAGGGGTGGGAAAAAATACCGAATTTTCGGTATACCGAGATTACCATAACAAAAAAATATTGAATTTACCGAATTTTAAGTATACCGAAGATTTCGATACGGTACGGTAACAATACCGAATTTTTCGGTACGATAATGATATCCAATTTGAAAATTTTGATATATACCGAAATACCGGAAAAATATACAAAAATTTTAAAATATATAATATTTTAAAACAATAAATTATAAATTTTTTTAAAATGTAAGGTTTTTTTGGTTCGGTATACCGAAAATTTTGGTATAATATCGATATGAATTTACTTATACAATAATTTAATATATAGATTAACTAAAATTAAAGAAAATAATTAAAAATAAAATGTTATATAATAATTAATAAAAAAATTAAATTTTAATTATGTTTTTAAAAATTACAAATAAAAGAAAAAATAAATAGATGAGAAAAGAATGAAAGTTTGTATTGAATTTGGGAGATTTCTCAATTAAATGTACATCCAAATATTTAGGTTGAATAAAAGACTTTTGTTGACATTTTATTGTTGTACCTTAGACTATAATTCTTGTACTTAATAGAATTCCATAGAGTCATTAAAAGTCTATTGACATTTTGAATACCTATAGACTTTTGTAGAGTTTTTAAAAGTCAAGTTTGAATATCACGTGACTTTTTAAAATTCTACAAAAGTTTACATTGAATACCACTAAACTTTTATGGAGTATATAAAAGTCTAGTTTGAATACCTCTAGACTTTTAAACTTCATAAAAATCATTAAAAGTCTATAACCAATACACCCCCTTAATCCCGATCAGTTTTCCATGTCATGAAGCCAAGTGCCGACGTTTGAGTTACAACTTCATTCATCATTCCAACCCATACGCTCTTGATATCACCAAATAATTTCACAATTCAAATACACTTGAAGACTTGATGTATAATATCAAAATCGGATTTTAGGCCATGTAACTTACATGTTTCATTTTTTGAATCTTATCGATCAATTTACGTTTTTAGTCTATTAACTTGCAATTGCGAGCTCCAAACGAGATCGCTACCCTTGTGGCCAAGTTTTATCAAGCATTGAGATAGGCGATAGATGTGATTCTCCACGACACCAAAGTTGGGATAGAAAAAATCAGACACCGTCAAAATTCTGTGCTTTTCTCGTTTGTCCATTTCATCCGATTTTTCAACTACAACAATGAAATGACGAAAACCGAGTAAATACAGAATTGAAAAGAACAGCATTGAAAGTTTCTGTAACAAGAATAGCCAAATAAAGCAGGTTACATTTTGGTTTAACTGGAAATCGAGCCGAAGCAGAATGCAGCAGTGTCGGAGTGCCAGGCGGCGGAGGTCATCGGCGATTGTGTACCGATATACACAGTTTTATGCTCTTATATTTTTTCCAGTTTATTACTTTTATTATTTAAAAATATTCTATATTTTTAAATTTTTATTATTGTTTTGGTATTTTGATATATATCAATTTTTTTTAAAATTTCTACCATTATTATGTCGAAAATTTCCTTACCATTACTATGTCTTATCAAAATATTCGGTATACCGAAAATTTTGATAAATTCGATATTTTTCGATACAATAATTTTGATATATCGAAATTTCGATATTTTTCTCATCCATACTTACAAGGATTGGGTGTTGAGAATAGATATAGGTATTCGCCTCCAATCGAGCGAGCTCAAGAATTTTTTGAATTGACTTGAATTATATTTGAAATTATTGTATTTGAGTTTAGACTTACTTCCGAGTTGAACCCGGTGTTAAATTATTTGTTCAGTAGCTCGTGAGCTTTAATATTTTATATATATTAAATATATTTATTTCAAATATTTCGAACAATAGTTCGAATAACTCACAACTATGTTTGAATTTATCGAGTAAAACTCATGCTAGAGCTTTAATTTTAACGAAATCCGAATAATTTTTTTTTAAAACTATTCGAGTTTTAAATTGAATTCAATATCAAATATACTTAATTCAACTCTTAAATTTTTCTTAATATACGACCCGATTCATTTCGTTTACATCCAAATTGAGACATCTTTTTATCGTATAGATATATTATCTTATAGATGTGATATTCATTTTTTTAATATTTTTGATAAATATAATTATTATTTTTTATATATAATTTAAATAAATCATCCCGGATCATACGTTATACTAATCTTTCATTATAAACTTAAACTATTAAAATGCATAATACTTGTTTTCAAAATATCTTTTATCAACCTAAATTAAAAATATTTAAATAATGATACGAAATTAATAAATAAATTATATGTTTTTCAACAATTAGATGTAATATATGGAGTTTTTTTTATAAAACTATATTACATGAAAAAAAATTAATTGAGTTAGATAAAAATTAATTAATTTATTTGAAAATGTAAAATACAATATAAATTAATATGTTTATAGAATGTATTTTATCACTACCAAATTATATATATAAAAAAGTAGCCTTAAATCGTGCTCTTTATTAATCCAAAATTTTGTTGTTTATTTCGTTAATTTAAAGATAAAGGCATTTATGCATAAAAAAGTAGCCTTAAATCGTGCTCTTTATTAATCCAAAATTTCGTTGTTTATTTCGTTAATTTAAAGAAAAAAGCATTTATGCATAAAACTTAGAATTTCGGACATGGAACACATGCAGTGACGACTGAAATTGGAGCACTGTGGTAACTGGTAGGTGCAGAAAAACATACTATAAAATGCTAAAATCAACCACTTATGGGAATAATATATAGTCTCAAATATCATATTATGCATCATTTTGGGTTAAATTTTCCTTCCAGATGCTAAAAGATAGTGTAAAAGAAGCCAAAGTCTGAGCACTCAAGGATAGAAGAACAAAAGGAGCATGATCAGTCAAATGTATTCAACTTTTATAGCTGAAAGGGAAAATTGAAAATCAGAATTATCATGTATCATCTGTCTATGACTATGGTTTGTACAAAAGATGATACCTAAGCTATGCCTCCTGCCAGGCAGAGTGACTAAAGTTTATACCGGCAGGGGAAAACGTATGGGTACTGTGTGCTATGTCAAGAAAGCTTCAGCTGCTCAGTTTTTTGCTTCTTGGCTATTATCATTTTCATTTTTGCTCTGAATGTTCAAACTTGCCATTTGATCAAGATTTTCCAACTCAGAAGATGCTTCATTGTTATATGGTAATGGATCGTCTTCATCAGACGCTTCTGAACCAATGTCTGACAACAAATCCGACTGCTGTGATTCTGAAGTGATGCTTATTTGATCAGATGGTGATGCATCATCAAGACTCTTGGCATCAGATTTCTGCATCTCTGCGTCGTTCATGCGCTTGGCATAAGCTTCGAAGTCGAAATTATCAGTGCTATCCCCACCAAAGGCCGACTCCAGTTTCTTCTTGTCGAATAGTGTTTCCATTATCTTCATACTCTGGGGTTGGTCTGAGTACACAAACTTTACTTTCTTGTATGTCTTATGCTCGAGAAATGGTTTCACCATCTGCAATTTGAATTTTTAAAAAAAGGAGTCCGTATAATGAAGTGTGTTTCGCAGTTTCCCAAACAATGCAATTGACTTGATAAGATACACAGGATACAGAAAAAATTGTCGTGTGAACACAAAACACGATGAGAGTATTGGAACTTACCATCCAAAAGGATTCAAATACTTTTGGGGGATTGTAGAGAATGGCAACGCCAAGCCTTTCAGGATATCGATCCTGCAATATACGTGCTGTTTCTCGAGTTACCTTCACTGATATGCTACTAATGTTCCACTGTTGGAAGTCTATTAGCCATACCATCTGCGCTTCGCCTCCATTAATGCTCAATATGGCATTTTCCATGCAATAAACTAAGTACTTGATTTGCCCTTCTACAGAGTTTGTATTCTGATATAGGGATATATCATGGCAAAAGAAGAAGATAAGCAGACATTTATAGAAGAAGAATAGAAGCTACACCGCAGTAGTTTTTAACATGATTCTTTACCTCAAATCCAGGTCTCATGACAAGTACAGTCCTTCCAAAGTTATCAAGATAGTTGGCTCGGTAGAGTTTCCCTGTCTCAGCTTCACGAGCAACATCCTCCTGAATCAACAAAAATGATTCCGAATGCCAACATGAACAATAAGATTTGTGAATGGAACATTAAATACTATCTCACTATATGATACACAGACAAGAAAACAAGCAAAAACAAATTCCTCGCAGATAACATTAATGCAAAAATATCAGTATAACCAAACATCTAGCAGAGAGATTTTGATACAACATAATATTTTTGTTTTCAATAATGTGACGTCCTCTGAAACGTTATTAATCCATATTTGGTAGGAAGCTTTCTAAGGATAATTGAACCAAAAAATAAACCGTGAACAAGTAAGCAGCAGCAGTACCCATCGGATCTTCTCAGGCTTGTACTCCATACGCCACTTCAGGGTTTCTTTCAACATCTTGCTAGCTTTCTTTGTATTCCAGTTCCTTGCTTCAAGAAACCTTAATATTGATGCATCAGAACATTGCATCGGAATTTTGCTTGCAATAGGGCCAATTAATTTCCTAATCTCATTGATCTGCATTCAAAGTAGCAATCAATCGATCCACTCCAGGAAACTTCTGAGCATGAATGAGCCTCAAAGCATTTCACGATCAAATTTTCAATAAAGACCAAATCCCAACTTTTAGAAAGCTTTGTAAAATGAAAACAGTAGAAATGAACAACAGAATAAGCCTTTTCAGTTTCCAACTTCGTAAGATAGTACACAGTATCAAACACGTCGGTTGACTATGACTCATAAATAAAGTTTCATTAATCTTTAGACTTTAGAGAACCCTCACCATCTTGATCCAGCCTCAATTTTTACAGATCATTCATATTGAATTCATTATCAAGTTCTTTACTAAGCATATCTGCATGCTTCAACTTCTCTTGAATGAAAACTAAACTCAAAAGGTGTGTATCCGTGAACTACATTTAATCAAAGAAATAAAAGTACAATGGGATTCAAATATCATCGCACATTTTTTGTCCTCTTAACCAAAAGCGTTTCAATGCAAGATATTGTTGATTTTCACGATGAGTTATTACTCATGATAGCAACCTTTTATATCCACTAAACCACTGGTGCAAAAAAATCAAGAATCATTAAATTTCTAAAGAAAACCAGCCACGTTCACTATAACATGTAAAAGAATCACTTACCTTATATTGTTCTTCTTCATGTGACAGAGTCTTTTCAGAACCACTCGCTCGCAGCTTCTTCAACGACATTTTTCTTCAACTTGCAGCAAAAATTATCTGAAGAATGCATAAATCTTTAACGTATTAAAAGATAACTAACTCAAAGCAGTGGACATTTAAAACTAACCATGCATTACAGAATTTCAGTTGGAAAAAATATTATATAAAACATTCTTCTACATTTCTTCCGAAACTAGGCATAATTCGAATCTTCAAACGGAAAAATCAAAATAAACTTTTAATAACTACTGAATGTGTGCGTCAGCGAGTGATTTTACGTGAAAACCATTCCAAATATCGAATCCACCCTCGGAACCCACCAAGAACCCACATTCACACACACGGAAGCATGATTGAACGTGTGCTTCTGCGCGCTACTTCAAGCCGAAATGCATCATTTTACGATGAAACTCAAAAGAATGCATGCGATCGTAGTAAAATCCAGAGAAGGGATATCACAATCGATCAAATATTCTGAACGAACAAAGGGAAAGATTCGTACCCAAATGCAGAAAAAACCTGAAGTAAGATGAAAATTTCTGACTGTGATCGCGAAGAATGATAGGAAAAGGGAGAAAGGAATTTAGAAATGGAGTGTTTGGGTCTGTATAGGCGTTACCATGAGACAGTTTTGTTGTTGCAGCAGTTAGGCTGACGTGTGGCAGCTGGCCACTCTATTTATCAAAATTGCACTTTGGTCCCAAATATGTCTTTGATTCCGTATCTGCCTCCATTTAACTGAGACTTTACAAAGAAAAGTAATGATCACCCTCTTTCACCCCCACAATCAAAAGAGACTATCTTTTTTTTCCCAATATTTATTACAAGAAACTGAGATTCACGGCATTCAGCGTGCGACCACAAACTGCAGCTGTTCGATACTTTTGTGATCAGATTCATCCTTAATCCAATGACTCGGATTCAACAACACATCACCGCCCTTGCCATTAATTAAGATTTGGAAAAAGTCATAAATTATTTATTACAAAAGTGATCACCAATTTGAATGAGAGACCGAATTGAAAATTTGACAGGAAAAAAGTAAGATCCCAGCGCTCCTTTTTCACATTCCCCCTTTCACGCCTACCCCTCATTCCTTTATACATTTTGATGTCGTGAGTACAGATTTACAAAACTCTTGATCGATCAGCAGAGGGAGGAAAAGAGAGTAAATTCAAAACCAAGAAAATACTGATACACGTTGTTGCTTTTTTCCCCCTCTTTCTGTTCTGCAAGATTGATCTTTGTTTCAATCTTTGGTATAGTTGGGTCTTCGCTCTTTTCCCTTTTCCGGGATTTTGTATCTTTATTTGTTTTGGGTTTCTCTAGTACTGGTTAAATATATCCGGCTCCTCTTAATTCTCATCCCATGTTTATGAAAGGCAAGGTCTTGACCACTATGGTTACTATTTTAGATTATATGGCTTGATCTAATGATAATTATTATTGGGGTGTTATTGAATATTTTTAATATGAGAGATTTACTAGGAAATATTACTTTTTGAGAGATAGGATCAAAGATATTGGTATGGAATTATTGGAGATTGGAGTTAAAATGAGGAAAGGGGCGTTCTTTGTGATCAGAAGGTGTTTTAGATCAGTTTGTGATCATCCATTTCTTGTGGGTGTCTTGTGTTTCTTGATTTTTCTGTACAGATCATCTCCTTTTATTTTTTCATTGTTGGTGTCTGCATCTCCGGTGCTTGTGTGCACTGCTGTTTTACTTGGAACACTATTAAGTTTTGGGCAATCGAACATACCTGAAATGGAAAGGGAAGAGAAAACAACTCATGAGGTTGTTTCAGTGAAAATGGGTATTTCTAGAGATGCTGCTGTTATTGATAAAAATGAGAGTTATCATGGTGAAAAGAAAAGGGACGAAGGGGAACAGGTAAGGGAGCTTGGTGACGTTCATAGAGGGGATAGCTTGGATGATACTGCACCATTGATTGATGAACGATCGACAGAAATTCAAAGAGAGAATGGTGAAATATGGGAAGCAAACAGAGAGTTAGGTGTTAATGAAGAGAGACTTAGTGATGAGGAAGCTGTGGAGAATCAGTATGCTTCGTTTCCAAAGATGAATAATGATGAACATCTCCAATCGGATTATGAGAAATCAGAAGCAGAATCATTTGATTCAGAGAGGGTAAATGTAGATTCCTTGGATTCTCCTCCTCGCTCGCCTTGGAAACGAGTAGATGACCTGGAGGAAGAAGAGGACGAAGAAGAGGAAGAAAATGACGCATTAGAATCTGGGTCTGATAAGGCTGAGAGTTCCTCTCCAGATGCTTCTATGGCTGACATAATACCAATGCTTGATGAGCTCCACCCTCTTCTTGATGAAGACACTCCACAACCTGATCATATGTCCCATGAAGGTTCTGATGCAGGATCCGAATCGTCTCCAAAATCTAGTATGAGCAGTAATGAGTCCGATGAAGGGACTGAAAATATTAAGGACTTGGAAATTGCTGATGAGGATAATGAAGATGGCGAAGATGAAGATGATGTGCAAGGGGACGAGCAGATAAAATCTGCCATTATGTGGACGGAAGAGGACCAAAAGAATCTCATGGATCTTGGGAGTTCGGAGATTGAAAGGAACCAGCGTTTGGAAAATTTAATTTTGAGGAGGAGAGCAAGAAAGAACATGAGTATGGTGACTGAAAGGAATTTGATAGACTTGGAAAGTTTTGATATTGGATTCAATATTGCTCCCATTTCAACGGCAAGAAAGAACCCGTTCGACCTTCCTCGTGATTCTTATGATAATATGGGTCTACCTCCAATTCCTGGTTCAGCTCCTTCAATTTTATTAGCAAGGCGGAACCCTTTCGACATTCCTTATGACTCAAGTGAAGAGAAGCCCAATCTTATGGGTGATGGATTTCAAGAGGAATTTATCACAGTTCAATCTAGAGAACCATTCTTTCGGAGACATGATAGCTTTAGTGCGGGTCCATCGATCTTTGCACCAGCCAAGCAAGAGAGGCAAAATGCCAAATTGAGGCCTTACTTTGTGCCTGAGCAGATGGCTTCAGAAGAGTCTGGCTACTCACCGTTTCAGCGGCAATCAAGTGAACTAAGTGATTCAAAAGTGAGTTCAGTGCCTGAAACTGAGTCAATTGGTTCAGTTGAGGATATGGTAGAGAGGGGACTCTCAGAAGAAGACAATCCACCAGAACCAGAGGCAATTATTGGGACAAAAGAAGCCACTAAAGAGAGCTCTTCAGGAGACCCAGAACCGATTTCCAAGGGAGAAGACATCCCTGAAGCAGATACGCCTGGGGAACCGGAGTTGATCTCAACCATGGAGCATGTTTCTGAGCATGTTGGACATGGAAGCCAATCTTCGGAAGAAGACGAGCGACTAGAATTTGCCCGAATTGAGAAGAGAGATGTTGAACAAGATGAGCACAAATTTCAATCAGAGGATGCTGAAGATCATTATGAAGAAAGAGGTGTGGCTAAATCTTTGGAAGTCCAGGTTACTGGATATCATCCAAATTCTGAAACTGAACAGGTAGACAGTAGGGGTTCAAGCTCTTCGTCGTTCTCAGAAGTTAGTGAAAGGGTGTTCAGTGAAACAGAAGGTGAACTGTCAATGTTGGAGGGAAGAAGTGATGGCTTTGCTGAAGATCCGGGAATTTCAACCCAGACTTCTGTGGGAAGTAATTTGCGTGTCACATTGGTTGAAGGCGTGCCACTCAGGGATCCCATTTATGATTCGAGTCCACCAGCAGACAGGAAGAATTCCTCATCCTCTATGTCTTCTGATGTGCATATAGAGTCTGATCTTGGTTTACCACCTGCGTTGGTCAAGCAGATTGTATATTTCGCAGAGAGAGAATCTGAAGGGAGCAGTGTGGAAATGGATGTTCCCAGTAACATTGAGATGTCACCTAAATCATCAAAGCCTCATTATGTAATTGAACATGGATCAGGACAGATAGATATGGTTGAGATAAGAGAGCATGATAATGTAATCTTTGATTCCCCCCGAGTTGAGCAAAGATCAAGTTCATCTGTTAAAGCTTCTGTGGAGGAAAATCTTAAGGATGATCATGTAAAAGGCCAAATCCCCTGTTCAACTTCTGATAAAAATATTCAAGGTGTGGTATATTCCGAAGATGAAGGTCAACTAGAGGAGGAAAGGCATTTGCCAGTTTCTGAAATACGTACAGTTGAAATAAGTGCACCACTTATGGAGGGTCGGTTGACATCAGATCTTTCAACTGCTGAGGAAGAAACTGCTGAATCACCAGCAGTCAGGAAGAATTTCTCATCCTTAATGTCTTCTGATGTGCATATAGAGTCTGATCTTTTGCCACCTGAATTGGTCAAGAAGATGGTATCTTTCACTGAAACAGAATCTGAAGGGAGCAGTCTGGAAATGAATGTTCCCGGTAACTTTGAAATATCACCCAAATCAGCTGCATCTCATTCTGTAATTGAACATGAATTAGGACAGATAGATGTTGTTGAGATAAGGGAGCAAGATGATGAAATCTTTGATTCGTGTAGAGTTGAGCAGAGACTGAGTTCATCTGTTGAAGCTTCTGTGGAGGAAAATCTTAAGGATCATCATGCACAAGGTCAAGTCCCTACTTCAAGCTCTTGTGAGAATACTAATGGTGTGGTCAAAGATGAAGGTCTAGAGGAGGAAAAACATTTGGTGGTTCCTGAAGAACATACAGTGAAAATCCATATGCCACTTATGGAGGGTCGGTTGACAGCAAACCATTCAATCTCCGAGGAAGGAACTGCTCAATCACCAAATTCTGATGGTGATGTTTACCATGAAGCCAATGAGAAGTTGATATCTACACCTTCTGCTGAAGGAAATGTGTCTTTCTTGGATGGTAGTACAATACACGAAAGGACCTTTGAGCATGTCAACGAAGTGCAGGTAAGTGAAATTTGTATGAACATTCTGTTTTTCTTTCTTGTTTATTATAATTAAGCCTAGTGATATAAAATCCAATGAACTAAAATTTGTATGATTTGCTTTTAAGGATCTCAATAATTGCTTTACATTTTCCGTTGATTTCTATAATAAATTTGTCATTACTCGGAGTTGTTAGTTCTGTGCATTCTTAAGACGGAAATCCAGTAAGCATGTTTAAGATCAAACTCCTTGTATTAGTTCATTTATGTCTGAAAAGTGGATTATTGACCATGAGTTGAACTCTAGAATGCAAAAGTAGATGAAATTCGTAGATATTCAATTCATGCGAAGGAATAATGATTTAGTCGCCTTCTTACATTATTATTTGAGTGAGGAAAATGTTTTTCAACATGTTTATATTGAGGATGGGCAGTTTTTTTATCGCAAGGATGGGCAGTCAAATGTGCTTATCTCAGGTAATATTACGGATTGTGAGATTCATTTATTTCCAGAAGACGCAGTAGAAAGATAAATTAGGAAAGAAACATGTCATAGTTCTGCTTGCAAACATGTAATTCTATTCATTCAGACATGAATACTCTAACATGTCTTGGTGGATTACATATTTTTGTTGACTTGGTTAGACTTCCACCTTTTCTTGGTCATCAGGTGATACTATTTTGTCTATACTTTCGCTATTTCCTGATCTTGCTTTTGATAGAATATGTTGACACCATTGTAGCTGATGATTTTGTGAGATTAAATGTGACAAGAAATATGCGTAACGTATGTTGACTTTGCTTTTGGTGTAGAACAGCAATGTATTGTCTTGATGTTAGTTTTATTTTAGGTTTAGAAGGTACCACTCTATTCGGCTTATTTTTGGTTCCAAGAAAAAAAAATGTTTTCCTGAATTGTTGACATGACCTTTTTTCAAAGTAATCATTTAGTGTATTCATAGGAAATGTCTTTTCTCGGCATTATGATGTTCTTTGCATGCTTACGGTTATTATTTTTCGATACATTTACATGGATATGCTCGTCTTATTATTTTTCGATACATTTACATGGATATGCTCGTCTGTAAAAACTGATTATCTTGTTTGACACAATGAAGGTACCAAATACACCTGTTGGATCATTTGAGGAAAGGCAGAGAATACAGATTCTGAATATCTATGAGCTTGATCAAAAGATTTCAGAGAATCTCAACTCTCCATTAAGTCCCCATTTTGTTTCCATACCATCCATGTCTTCTGGGGCAGCTAGTCCTCATGTTGAAATGCAGACGATAATTGAAGAGGATGATGAAATCAAGGACATTGATGAAGAATTATTGTCGGAATTAGATAGTGTCGGGGACTTTGCTGTTAAAAAATGGGGACCTGCCTCAGATGAATTCGAGAAACATGAAATCGTGGCTTCTACACATCGTGATGAAACAAGCACCTCGAGAGTTGTTGAGGTTAACCCTTTTGAAAGGAGTAAAATAGAAAATGCAATTCATTCTAATTTGAAGGAAGAGATTGATGTACATGAGGACCTAGATTGTATTTCAGAGCTACAAACACGGGATACTGGTGTAGCTGAAAGTATTGATGTCTCAAATGAAGAGTTCGATGAAAGAGATGACCATGACTCGCCTGATAAAAAAATGACCAAAGAAAATACAATATTTTCCGAGGGATATGAAGATACGAGTTTAGGGATTTCTCGAGTTGACACAGAAATCATCAAGGACTCCGATCTTCTAGCCAAGAAGGATGAATTGGCATCTCTGGAGACTGAAGCCAGAGATGGGCCTCCCGAGGCATCCCCTCACGTTGATATACATACAACGTCTGTAATGCCTGAAACTGAAGCTCGAACTACTGAAGATGTCGGTTTGATGTTTAAGAAAACAGATGACAAGGAGATCGAGAAATCTGTTGTTTCGGATCAACCTCGTTCTGAGCTGGTAACTGGAGAAACCATAGTTGAGCAAGGGACACTGCAAGTTAAGATGGGCTTCACTCATGAGATGCCAGTGATTGATATCAGACTGGTTGAGGATGCTACTTTGGATCGCAAGCAAGTTAATTGTGTCACCATAGACAATCGTGTCCTTCCTGAATATGAAGATCACCGTCTGCACGTGATTGGTGTGAGAGAAACACACGGAATCTCTTCAGATTCGCATGTTGCACAAGCCATTTCTCCAGAAGGTACTAGTTTACCTCAAAAGCTAGTGCTAGATGGTAACATCGAGGAACAGCTGAAGCCAAAAACAGATGATGGACCAGTGGAAGTCAAGGCAGATGAAGCAAATATGTGTCTCAATAACGAGCCTACTGTAGAAGACATAAGATCTTCTGATACCAAAAAGTCAGACCACAATGTTGAAGTCTGTGAAGACGTGCATTCAATTGAATCTATCAAAGGTAAGGTTAAGATTTCTAAAAGCCGAAGCTCAAGTTCAAGCTCTAGTTCCGAATCAAGTTCAAGTGATTCCGATAGGGAATGAGAATCGAGATCACCCTCATGCTTTTCATTGATCCCATTTGCAATTTCATTACTACTTTATGATTTTTTTTGCAAGATTTTTGCTTTCTTCAAGAATGAGTTTTCATTGATTTTCTTGAAGGTTCGAGGTTTGGTGAGGTTTCATCTTTCTGAGTTTGCAGTTTTTGAGCTTTGGTGAGTGAAAACAGTGTGGACCTATGATCAACCACTGTGGGTTCTGTAAAATATGTTAACCTATCCTGAATTTATTCGTCCATCTAGGCGAATTTGTTTCTGTGCCCCAACGTATGGGAAGAAACTGTTTTTCTTGAAAGTTTGGCCTTGTATACTGTATTTTTTTTTTTTTAAATCTATAATGACAAATTGAGTGCAGTTTTTATGTGCAATATCGGCCCATATAAAAGTTTTGTTCAAATTGTTCTGGTTTTCTTTTTAAAGCTTCTAATTCTGAGTAGTCCACTAAATACTCCAAAGAGCAGTCCTCTTAAGAGGAACACATGCAGTGCCGTCTTGCTTCCCACGAATCAGGTTTCCTATCGTCATCAGGAAGTCATGGGTTCAAATTCATGAAACCATATACTGTATCGAAAGATATACCTGATCCAGTTGGCACTTTGGTGGGGGTGTCAGTGAAGAAAAAATTTGTCGACATAGGCAAATAAAATATAATATAGTAATCCAATTAGGTAGTTGGACAGTGTTACAGATTTCAACATATTTCGTAGTTGACTTCACAGGTAACTACGAGAAGCTTGCAGCGTCAAATACATCAAAACGGGCAGAAACACCAACTTTAACATAGCAGGACTATTTAAGGAGAGAAGGCACAATTTGAAAGAACAAATTAGTAATAGAGTTCCCACTTCTTTACGAGCAGTTTGTGTCATAGCTTGCAAGTCCCAACAGCTCTGGACCTTCCAGACGAGGGTTGTTCTCAAAGCTGCAATGGCAAATGACAAGTTACAAAAACCAAAATAAGGTCACGGGAAAACAATGGAAGAGAAGGGTACCAAATGTTTCAACTGAAAAGTTGAGAGGAATTTATGAACCCAACAGAACCAGATACAAGTATGCGGAAGCAAGAATGAAAATGCATGTCTAAGCAATGTTACGAACGAAATATCTCACTTGTTTAAAGGAATGTGCTCAAATGGTCCAGTTGTAGGTATTGTACCACACAAGTTATTATTTGATACGTCCCTGAAAAATATGAAAATACATGAAACCATATTCATAATATAACATGCCATAGATGTAAGCAGTAATACAATCAGAAGAACTTACACAACTTTCAAGCTATATATGTTAGTGAGTGCCCTTGTGATTGGACCGGTTAGCTGATTATCATTAAGACGCCTGTTGAAGTATACCAAAGTTTATTTATTGGTCATAAAGAATGAAAGTAGTTTGCACATTCATGCCGGATATGCAAGTACACACAAGGCGGGACTGGCAGAGAGGGATGAATTTAGTAGCCATCAGAACATTGATTTTCGATGCTACTGAACATCACTCAAATCAGAAATGCATAAGAAGCTCAAAAGAAGCCAACTTTATCCGTACCACTCCCCACCACCAAATCCATCAAGAACCCTCTGGATAGAAAAAATGTCATGAGGTGAGCTCAAACTTACAGAAAGACTAGGGATTTCAAATTTCCCAATGATGGAGGTATTGTTCCTGAGATATTGTTGTTGTAAAGATCCAAACTTATTAAACTCTTCAAGTTACCAATCTCAGATGGAATTGTCCCTTGAATGTTATTTTTGTAAAGTTCCCTGCAATATCAAAAAGTCTGTTAACGGGATGCTAATGAGTATCAACATGAGAACAAAACAAAAGATCTTTTAACAAAAAACGATTTTCTGAACAGAGGCAAAAATATATGCATGCTGCAAGCAAGCACATATCATGGACAAACATTTCATGCAAAAAATTAATCAATGTTCACACAAGTGCATCTGCCAGTAAGCAACAGAATGAAAGAGTTGTATGATACTTACAAATACTGGAGATGTTCAAGTTTCCCAAGCTCAGGCACCAGGTGACCGGACAAATTCGAGTTGCCAAGATCCCTATCCATGTAATAACCATATTGTAATCTTCGACAGAACATGAATCATGTAAGAAAAGCCCCAAATCCAATTAAACAGGGACATCGAAAAGTGGGAACGCACATCATAAGAATATGATTTTCTCCACTATTCCATTTAGTAACACCATTTTTAACAATTTTTATCTTTCTGTTTTGCCCAATTGAGGGTCTCCATACAAGTGTCTTTGTTGTATGATGACCTACTCAAATGTCATGCTCCGAACTCCATGGTGTCCAGATCGGTGAGAACTTTATGCTATTTTAATCTTTTTGGTGGTAACTCCAATTTTTTGCTGTTCAACATATATATGCATGTCATGACATCAATATTTCACATAAATGGAGATTTTGAGATGATTATAGTTCATAAAAAAGGGGTCTTGTACTTGCTAGCATGATAAAATGCACTTTTTTAGTAACCACACTCTGAATTTCTTCCTACTCAATGAGGATCTAACAAAAAGGATCTTGAATTGCTTGCTAGAAGTAAACATTTGTGTTGTATCATTACCGCATTTCAACAACACTGATGCAAAGACATGTGCACAAATCATAGGTGCTCATAGAATGAGTTCTCTGAATAACCCACAACCTAAATTCTCTAGGTTTGCACTTGGATATAATGATTTGATTTGGATGAATGAATTCGATTTAAGAGAGCATTCAATAATGGATTTGAAAAGACACTCATCTCGGGTGTATTTCAAATTCATCACAAACATTCCATCTAAACAAAGTAATAAATGATTGGATTTGAAATTCACCTAACATAAGTGAATCCAAGCAATGAAATGAATTTGAAATATATGGATTCAAATCACTCAATCCAAACATAACCTATGTGGTTACCACTTGTCGAATAGAGAAATTATGACTATAGTTCTCCACCATTAATTCACAGGATCCAAGATAACATTGTAGATGCTTTTGGTTGGTGGACCAAATTTGGCAGATCTTGAGATTCGGAAACTTATGCAGTTTCAATCTACTACAGCACAAGACAAACGATCCATCTACATTAGACGTCATGAGGTATATTCTTTTCATGTACAGTTCTATGTACGTTTCAAAAAGCATTATTGTCAATTTTGTTTTTGTTCTGGTTTCATGAAAATGCCTGCGCACTTTAGGTCACATAACTAAAAAAACACTCAATAAAAACATGTAAACGATCAGAATGAGCCACCTGCAGCAAACAAAACAATCTTTCCTAGGATAACTTTCTGAAGGCATGATCATTTGAATTCATGGCCACCATATTCACCTCACTTCCAGAGTACACTTTAAAGGAAAACAACCATTCACCGGGAGCTATTAATGCCTAAATGAATTCACAAAATCTCAAGCACGGCTAACCAATTTGCTAAAGCAGTTAGCTTTAGAACAAATAGCAGTATCCATTTCCTTTTTCCTTTTGCACTTCATTTATTCATTAATTTATAACAATAAATTGAATCAATACCAAAGAAAAAACAAAAGTCACCAAGCAACCAAAACACTAAGCTTCACTTTGAAATTCAGAACAAAAATCCACCTAAAAATTCCGAAAACGTTAAATATATAAAAACTTCAAGAAACTTGACAGGTACTTACAACCGAGTGACGCGGTTATCTTGGTTGCACGTGACGTGGAAGTAGGTACAAGGGTTCACAAGGTTCGGATCCCAGCTCTGGAGCACGTTATCAGGATCGGACAAGCTCCGGCGTAGTGCGTGCAGCGCGTCGCCCTCCGAATTCCCAAGTGCTTCCTGTACGATTACTGATGATGAAAACACCATAGTTAGGGCTACAAACAACAAAAAATCCCTCCCTTCAGCCATGGATCCCCTGATTTGAACTCTGATCGCTCGGAAGGGATTGATTTTGCCTGTGAAGATTAGTTGAAGAGTTAGTGCGAATGATTGACGTGTGAAAGCAAATTGTTAATGGAGAGGAAGTTGGGTTTGTGTTATTTCCATTATATTTATATATATATGTACCCACACACGTTAGCACGGGATTTTTTTAAAATTAAATAATAATAATAATAAATAAATAAATAAATTTACCAAATATGATCATTTTCATTATTTAAATAATAATAACCTAATAAGATTGCAAAAAAAAATAATAACAATATATGAAATAA
The DNA here is from genome assembly GCF_025594145.1 of Primulina tabacum. Classification (NCBI taxonomy): domain Eukaryota; kingdom Viridiplantae; phylum Streptophyta; class Magnoliopsida; order Lamiales; family Gesneriaceae; genus Primulina; species Primulina tabacum. Next base: position 5,834,782 of record NC_134559.1, on the reverse strand, counting down.
ATCAATAATAAAAACAGTAATACCAGTTATAATTTAAAAATTAACGAGAATAATTGTAAAAAAATTAAATATATTTAAGAAAAAATAAAAAATATCTAATAAATAAATAAAATCAATTACAACAAATTTATTTCGAAAAACCAAATAATTTTTTTTACAGCTGAAAAATTATATATTTATAAAATAAATTTTGATTCATTTTGATTTGTATTTTTTTTCAATATAAACTTTGAATCCAACCAAGATTTTTTTTAACTAATTTTAAAATGATCAACTAAAACTATCCAAAACAACGTATTGGTTTTGTTCACCGAATCAGTTTCTGCTCAACTATAGACAATATTTAATAGAATTGTTCGTTTTGAATATGTTCCCAAATGCATATAAAGTTTGGGAATAAAATCAAAATAGTTTAGATAAGGAAAATTTTCATTTTCATTATATTTTTTTGTGCTAAGCATATTTGCAAAAGAATAGGTCTCTTTTGAGACGATCTCACGAATCTTTATTTGTGAAATTAGTAAACCCTACCGATATTCACAATAAAAAATAATAATCTTAGCATAAAAAGTAATATTTTTTCATGAATTATCTAAATACGACATCTGTCTCACATAATTTTTATCTTTCCAAAATTATCTTTTATAAAAAGACTATTATTTGTCAACATCATCATTATATGAATTTATAGTAGACTAGGCTATTGACTTGGACTCGTAAAATTCCTTTTTGGATTGGACGTTTTGGAGGAATTAAACTTGCCCCGTCTGGAAGGTAGTTGCTTTCTACCAATCTTCCACGATTTTTATAGGATTATTCTATACAAATTAAATATTATTAAATTAAATTTGAATTTTATGAAATATTTTACCATTAAATTCAACAAATAAACTCACTAATTTGATTGTCAAGTGAAAATGTCGATCATAAACTAATATTTAATTTAATTCATACCAAAACATGTATAGTAAACAGAGCAAATGTGTTAAAATCCAAAATAAGAACTCAAATTTCTGCAAACAAGAGTCGAATGACACATTACACGAGATAAAAGGAAGATTCCACTTATAGTAGGGATGAGAACATCACTTGGCCATCATAATTTTCACGAATTCTTCATAATTAATTTGGCCATCGCCGTCGACATCTGCCTCCCGGATCATCTCATCGACCTCCTCATCAGTCAGCTTCTCACCGAGGTTCGTCATCACATGACGGAGCTCAGCAGCAGAGATGAAACCATTCTGATCCTTGTCAAAAACACGGAACGCTTCTTTAAGCTCCTCCTCAGAATCGGTGTCCTTCATCTTCCTAGCCATGAGATTCAAGAACTCTGGGAAGTCGATGGTTCCGTTACCGTCAGCATCCACCTCGTTGATCATGTCCTGAAGCTCAGCCTCCGTAGGATTCTGCCCCAGGGATCTCATCACGGTACCAAGCTCCTTTGTCGTGATGCAACCTATACAACAAAAACACAGACACTTGCAATGCTGAAGGCAGTAACAACATTCTTACCTACCATATACCATGGAACTAATTGCACATTAAATTCACATTACCTAAATCTAGTTATTACAAGAAAGAAAATCCAGTTATGGATGATAGATATATTAAATTCCAGGATATGGTCCCAAGTGTAAATGGAGGATAGATGAAAACTCCAATAACGATTAAATAAGGCTATCATTCCAAGTACTAGTAAAAGTGGCAACAAACCCGTGTCATTTCGTTTCGGATATTTGATGAACATATACCAAATACTTTTACAGGCTTATGTAAACATATCCATCAGCAAGTGAAATATGGTACTACTACATTTTTGCAGAAACTACAAGTTAAACATGCACAACCATTTAATCTTCCTACATCTCTTCATTTCTTCTATAAATATCAGATCCCAACCAAAACCTATCATTCTGAATCAAAGGCGAGGACACCCATTCTCATATAAAGTCTAAAGCTACTTCCAAAGAGAGTAAACACGAGCTTCGAGCAATTTTAACTTCAAGTTTTTTGTTCTTTATAGAACTGTGTATACTGTAGCTAAGCATAATAGTTTTCCAAGTCACGGTATCCCAGTGGTTTGCCATTCATCCCCGATTCTTTGCTTGCGTATCGGCTGGTAAATTTGGATGCAGCAGCCATGTTTAGTTTGACCTGAGCTCAACCTATTTCAGAAGTCCACACGCTCACTCACAAAGTATTAGAGTTTCATGCTATGCTCACGCTGCTTCAATAAACACCACAGAATTCCACATATAAAAGCATCAATCATACCACATGTCTAAAAGTCTCAAAAAAAAAAAAAGAGAGAGAAAGGAAAGCATCGAATATAAGCTTCAATTCCTTGGGGTTCGATAAAGTGGCGATATAATATATGGTTAATGAGATCCTACTCATACACTCACTTTATTTCAGCGGGGTAAGATCTTGACACGCGTACAATTTCAAAAAAAAAAAAAGTGGGTCCTATATATGCATTGTCAAATCTTGAACATCCATTCATGTGGGCATTGGGTAGGACTGAAATAATCCATAATATATTACATATTAATCTCAAAGTAAGAAAGTTCTCATTCGAGTATTCGGGACACTAACCGATTCCACCAATTGCATATAATATACTAGAAAACCTTCCTAAAAGCATCGATAAAATTGTCACTCCGGAAATTTAAGCAATTGACACAAATCTGCGGAAATATTAAAACATGGCACATCAAAATTTACAAAAAATATATAAAACAAAAACTAATGAGATCTGAAACTGAAACTGAAACAGGAACAGGAACAGAACAAAGAATAAACTCAGGACACGAACATCTCGCAGGAAAAAAAGAAGAGAAAAACAAGTGCTCGAATACATGAAATCACACGCGCAATAAAAAAAATGATAGAAATAGAAAGACCGAACCATCGCCATCCTTGTCGAAAAGGCTGAAAGCCTCCTTGAACTCGGAGATCTGTTCATCCGTCAACTGATCCGCCATCTTTTCTGCACGCAAATCTCTTGATTAAATTCACCAGATTTGTAGGATTGCAATCGAAGAAATGAGAGATGATGCTTCTCGAAAAGAGGACAACGGGCAGTGTGTGAAGTTATTTTTAGTAAAAAGTCAGCGTTGTTTATCAGCTAGACTTGTAATGAAGATTATTATATTTCGCCCCTCTACTGAGGGAAATTTTGCAATTTGAGTATGATTGAGGGGCAAATCGTAATTTGTCTTGAAATAAATATAGACATAAAGAACACGTCTCACGTAGATGACTTTACATTGTCTTTGTCATTAATTTGCGTGTCCAATTTACCAAATGAATCGATAAGCTTCGGACAATTAATTAAATTATTCAAATTAAAATTATTCAAATAAAGTTAAAATATTTTATAATTGTATTTTAATTACAAATAAATACATAATATGGGTGATTTGTTTATAAAATACATATATATACTCACATATGAATTACAAGTTTATAGATTTTTTTAATGTTGATAATTATTTTTTTAAGAAAATTATTTTCTTAAAAACAATTGAATAAGATTATTTTATAAATTTCTCCCAAATTTATATAATCATAATGCACTTGCGCTTACACCCAGAATGTAAAACAACTTTTATATGAATTAACACCTAATTTGTCACATTTTGATTTGATCAACTCATCTAGCAGATAAATAAATAGAAGAATAAGTGTAATTCGATATAGTTTTATGAATTTATATTCTTGATATAGATCGATTAGATTTATTCTTATGGTATGATACCCCCGGATCGAAGATGGGTCCGGCTTACTCTCGGTAGCCCAGATAGTTAGTGACCCAGTATTCAGGAGCTCTTGGCAGGACATCTCCGCGGGAGGTCATCCGGTAGGTCACTCAGATCGACCTCCCAAAACACCTATAATCAAGGCAGAAAGGACGTGGCTGAGCTCCCATGTCGAGCTCCCACGAGTTTCCGAGCCGACCTCCCATATGGTGTTATCGCACCGATTGGACATATTTTGGCCGACCTCCCGAGCCGAGCTCCAACAGGGTCCAGAATATGGACGGACTCTGTTGAGTGCAGTAATTGTCCCTGCTTGGTAGAGCGATCGAACTGTGGTACTTGAGCTGATGTGCGGTTTAAAAGATTTGAGTTGCACCATTACCACTAGTTATAACTTTTGGTAAAGCGGTAAGCACTCGGTCCTACAGGCTCTTACCTAGGAGAGATTCTATTCGGACAATTACGGGTAGCCCACAGAAATAAGACCCAAGAGAGTAAAACTAGTCAAGATCTAACCATATCTAGAAGATCTAGCCAAATCTTTAAGATCTAACCAAATCTTTCACAAGATTTTGAGAATCTAAATCTACTAAATTAGGACTCTATTTCTCTTCTATAAATATCAGGTTTCATTCATTGTTTATTCATTCATATATTCATATTCTCTCAGCACACACATTACTCGCTCAGTTTTCTATTTTCTGACTTGAGTGTCGGAGCTAGGGGTTACGCCGGAACAACCTTCTGCCCCCTTCTAACGTTATTGCTTGTGCTCCCAGATTTCGAAGGTCCGATCCGAGCTCTCCAAGTGAAGATCCGACCTCTCAATTGCCATCCCGGATTTCAGCAACATCATGGTGAAAAGCTAATACTTTTGATTTAAAAATCAATATTTTTTATGAGTTGGATGGGTTAAAAATATATCTCATAAAAATGATTAATGAGATAGTCTCGTGAAAATTTTCCTGTAAATGAGAAGAGCTAATAGAATTTACTCATCGAACTAAACTATTTTTTAAAGTTTACAATTCCATTTCATTATTATGTGGACTTTGATGGATTCTTGATACGCAATCAATATAAAAAAAAATTCCAAGTGTTCATACAATCCTTCTAAGAATTTTTAAGCAGTTTGTTAATGTTGTGTTTGAGTTGACGAATTTAAGATGGTGAATTTTAAATATTTTGATTTCAAATTCTTTGATTTGATTGGATAAACATGAATGAAGTATTTTTTTAATAACTCTGGTATCAATTATACAATTTCAATATTATATATCATAATCGTTCAAATTATTCATCGCGATATCAAATTCATCTGTCTAAATAACTATTTTGACGAGTGCAACTCAATATTTTGATACACAGATAATACAAATTATATAAAAGTAAGTCTTTTGTGAGACGGTCTCACGAATCTTTATCTGTAAGAAGGGTCAACTCTACTGATATTCACTATAAAAAGTAATACTCTTAGTATAAAAAGTAATATTTTTTCATGGATGACCCAAATAAAAGATCCGTCTTACAAAATATGATCCGTGAGACCGTCTCACACAAGTTTTTGTCATTATATAATTTATATAACAAGTATATTACTTTTTGGAGTAGTTGGAAAGGAAAAAAAAGTCGATACTTTGTTGGTACTTGATATCGTGGAAGAAGCCTATGACCACATGGAATAAAAGTAAGTTAAATAATGAATGCATAGGGGGATTAGTAAAGTTTAATTCGAGTGTCTACTCCAAAAAGAAATTTGTTTAAAACTACATATAGCTGGTAGGAAAAAAGGTTAAATAATGAATGCATAGGGGAATTAGTAAAGTTTAATTTGAGTATCTACTCCAAAAAGAAATTTGTTTAAAACTACATATAGCTGGTAGGAGAAAGGGTTATTGATGTGAGGTGGATCTAGAAACGATTCGTATATATATATTTAATAATATGCATTTGATCGGACATGACGTGCTAAATATCAGGTGGCGACGCAGACAGATGTGTTGTCTCGATTGTACAAGCTGAAGGATGACCAAAGATGAAAAATCAAGTGCATTCTAACGCTTGAAGAAGTTCAATTAAGCATTCTATGAAGAGTTATCGAGTAACGAAGTATTTGAGTGTGAAATGACCCCGAAACTGACATGTTAGGGCTTAGGGCAGTGCGTCACTTGCTCAGAATTTGCGACACCAACACGTCCTAGCGGACAAAAATCGCCGTCATTTTTTGAGATCATATGATCGATTTTCATGTAAAAGATATTTTTACTTAATTATTGTAAAGTATAACCTAAATATCACTATTTGATGTCCTATTTCTTCCATCTTTGTCTACTCGTACACACATTTTATTTTACTTTTCCGTCTGAATCAAAAGAACTCTGACTATTTACCATTATAAACCTTTTAAAAGATTTTAAATAATGAATATTTAATAAATAGATAACAAACGGCTTTTTTTTAATTCATTTTTTAGCAGCAGTGATCTCTCTCAATCGGCAGCTAATCTTCTCCCAAGAAAATTCCTCACAGCACGTACGCCCTGACAATGATGCTGAAGAGACGGGAGAATTCACTCTCTTCGTCCCGCCGCCTCGCCGCCTCCCCACCATTACAGGAAACTCGCCATGCGAAACCCATCGGCTGCATGTCGGGCATTTTTCAGCTCTTCTCCAAATACCAGAATTCCAGCAAACGCCTCACTTTTGGTTAGAAATTCTGACTTTCTCCAAACAATCATGTGTTCCCTGAGTTCTTTAATTTATTTAAAAGTTTATATGAAATGGAAGCACATTTTCAGGCAGGAAACGAGAAAAATGCGAGCCATCTTCTCCAGCAAAAGACAAAGACAAGCCAAAAAAGGATTCTCTTTCCTCGGGTAGAGAAGACAAAAGCGGAAGTCAGGATTTTGGATTATCGATCGAAATTAACGTGCCGAGAAGTCCATCGATCCCGCCTGAGATCCGGCTGTCTAACGCAGTGAAATCGCCTGAAAATCCTAGAAATCCGTCCTCAATGGTGGCAAGGTTAATGGGATTGGGGGATATGAACACTTCCGTGAAAATGCCGGCATTGGAGGAAACCGGTACCATTTCGGAGAGGAGACGTCAGCTGATACGAGCTTTGGAAAAATGTAATGACGATCTGGAAGGGTTGAGGCGGATCATCCAGGCGGTGCAAACAAATGGCGTGCCTCTTGCGAAGAGAGATCTTTCAGGCAGAGAAAACGAAGACTCCTGGGTGGCGAATTCTTGCACGGAAAAGCGCACCGCCGTCGGGGCTTGGGCACCTACTAGTAACTTCCCCGAAACGCAGAATACTGGTATCTCTCTATCTTTTTGGCGTCTCTTTTCTGATTTTCATTTCCGTTTCTCTTTGCAAATTTATGCTAAGCACATAAAATAACCAGACGTGATTTCATCTGTATAATCACAAATTAAATTTGTACCAATCCAAGCTAAAAAAAATTTAAATTTTATTATAAAATATTATAAACACATTCATTTTCTGAGTTAGAGACTAATTAACCATAATGTGAAAATAGAAAAACTTTTTGACATAGCTAACTGATTGGGAAATATTAACGAGTCCGGCAAATAGTATTTTTCATTCACGAATTTATTTTCGTGATATCGTCTCAAAAAAGACCTACTCCTTTTCATTTTGGTTTTTTCATTATTAAGTTTTAAAAAATAATTAATAAATTGACTAGTCGATAATTGTAATATAATATTTTTAATAAATATATATATATATATTTTGTCCAGTAGCTCGCAAGCCACTCGATCAGACTCACTAACTATGTTCAATATCGGTTCTAGTTTTTTTAATTATATATATATATATATTTGAGCCAGAATTGAACTACAAGTTTTTTCGAAATGTAGACCATAAGTAGAATCATCTTTCAAAAATATGAATCATATATATGAACCAGAACTAGAAGTTATGGTTCCTAACAATAAAAAAAATCAGAAACCAAGATCGATAGAAAATGCAACCTTGTGAAAAGCAACAGTAAGTCCAGCATTCGAGTGGTGTCTAAATTGTTGGAGAAGATGAGTGTTTGACAGAGTTTGGAGTTCAATTCTACGTACTAACAATTTATCAGGTGAGCTTGTCACACATGATTTGCACAATATTGCAGCTGATGAATGAAGAGAAAAAATACTTTCTGTATTGAAAAATTGAGTGTTTTACAAGCGTTTCTTTGTTTTATCTTTTACATGCATGTGCTAACCGTTTCTAACTAACTCCAACTATCTAACTTCCAATCTATTTTGCTTACTAACTCTAATAGTTCCCCCTCAAGATGTACTGTAAATAGTTTGTACAGACATCTTGGACATTAGATGAACGAGAGTTGGCAAGGAAAGCGGCTTGGTGAACATGTCTGCAAGTTGAAGATGTGAACGAATAGGTAGAAGCTTGATAGACCCGTCCTTGATTTTATTTCGAATAAAATGATAGTCGATCTCAATGTGTTTGGTACGCTCGTGAAAAATGGGGTTGTTTGCAAGATGAATAGCAGATTGATTGTCATAGAATATGGTGGCTGGTGTCGTCATGGGAATGTGAAGATCCTTGAGCAATTGTGTGAGCCATAAAACTTCACTAGTGGTAGTAGCCAGTGCCATGTACTCGGCTTCAGTGGATCCTCTGGAATCAGGGCAAGTTGCCCAATCAGCATCCGAAAAAGCCCTTAATTGCATGGCTGATGTTGCTGAAAAGAAAATTCCTTGACCAGGACTTGTTTTGAGATACCTTAGGACTTGGTGTACTGCATGTAAGTGACTGGTTCGTGGCTGAGACACAAATTGGCTGAGTTTGTGTACTGCAAACATTATGTCCGGTCTTGACAAAGTGAGATATAAAAGCCGTCCGATGAGGCGTCTATATTGTGTGATGTCTTGAAGCGGATCTCCATCAAGAGAAGTAAGTCTGGTGTTTGGATTCATGGGCACCTTGGCTGGTTTACACGATAGAAAACTAGTATCTTCAAGTAATTGTAGTGTGTAGTGACGTTGAGATAGGAAAATACCCTTTGATGATCTAGCAATTTCAAGACCAATAAAGTATTTAAGATCACCTAGATCCTTGAGCTTAAATTTGCTTTGAAGATCCGATTTGAGTTCCTGAATGAGAGTAGATGATGGTCCTGCTAGTATGATATCATCAACATACACGAGCAGAGCCAAGAAATTGTTACCCGAGCCACGAGTGAATAATGTGTAATCAGAGGAAGACTACTGAAAACCAGAAACCAGTAGTGCATTGGAGAATTTTGTGTACCACTGCCGAGATGCTTGGCGAAGACCATATATGGATTTGTGAAGTTTACAGACGAGTTTTGTGTCTGTTGAACGAAACGGTACATGAGTATGGAGTCCAAGAGGAAGATCCATATAAATTTCCTCGGATAGATCACCATTGAGGAATGCATTATTAACATCAAGTTGAGCAAGTATCCAATTTTGAGTGGTTGCCAAAGCAAGAAGTATTTTGACGGTGGCGAGTTTAGCAACTGGAGAGAAAGTCTCGAAAAAGTCGACACCTTCTTGTTGCGTGTAGCCTTTAGCAACTAATCTGGCTTTATGTCTGTCAACTGAACCATCAGATTTATACTTTACTTTATATACCCAACGGCAACCAATGGGCTGTTTTCCCGTAGGAAGTGGCACAACAGACCATGTGTTGTTTGCTTGCATTGCATCAAGTTCTTCTTTCATTGCTGTGCGCCAGGAGGCAAATTTGACGGCTTGATGATAGAACTGTGGTTCATACTGAGAAGAAATATTGAGCACAAGATTCTTGTAAGAAGAAGACAAAGAATCATAGGATATATAGTGATCTAGAGGATAAGCACATGCTGAGGAAGGTGGATAATTGTATCTCAGCATGTGGCAGTGATAATCCTGTAGATAAGAAGGTGGTTTGGATGATCTGGAAGAATTGCGAGTTATAGGTACAGGCAATGATGCAGAAGTTGAAATTTCAGAACTATCATGGACATCTCTGGCTACTGATTCACTTGGCACACTTGTTTGTATATGAGTTTCAGAGGCATTGTGTCATTGAGAGAATCATATGATTCTGAATTGGTGTGAACATGAGGCTGGATGTGGCATTCTAAAGGGACTTGTGTGTCCACTTGTGCTGGTTGAGGAAGAACAATTGATGGGAATGAATCAATCACTTCTGTTGTAGAAAATATATAGGAGAAAGGAAATATCGTTTCATGAAAATGTACATCTCGTGAGATGAAAATTTCTTTGCTCCTTATATCTATCAACTTATATCCTTTCATGCCTGGTGGATATCCCAAGAAAACACATATGCGTGCCCTTGGCATGAACTTATCACGATGAGCTGTTAATGTAGATGCAAAGGCTAGACACCCGAAGACCCTTAGGTGTGCATAATCAACTGATTTCTGATATAAGAGTTCATATGGTGATTTATTTTGATTGGATGGAGAAGGAACTCGATTCACGAGAAAAGTGGCTGTCAAGATGCATTCATTCCATAGACCGTGTGGTACTCGCGACTGAAATAACAGTGAACGAGCTACATTAAGTAGGTGTTGGTGTTTCCTTTCTACCACCGAGTTCTGTTGAGGCGTTTCAACACATGAGAATTGATGCAATATTCCCTTATTCTGAAAAAGCTCTGTGAAGGCAAGATCTTTAGTATTATCTGTCCTAAATGCCTTAATTCTTCGATTGAATTGCGTTTCAATCATGGTGCTAAATCTGAAAACCACACTTAAGGCTTCGGATTTGTGTTGCATGAGAAACACCCACGTGAATCGTGTGCAATCATCAACTAAAGTCAGAAAAAATCTTTGTTTATTGACTGTAGGAACGTGATATGGCCCCCAAGTGTCACAATGTACAAGATTAAAAGCATTTGAAGCCTTATTATTAAGGGAAACAAAAGATAATCGTCTTTGTTTGGCTAATGGACAAACAGAGCAAGGTGTGTCAGCAATAGAATCAACCTTGTCTAAATGAATATGTGTTTTTAATTTCTGTAGAATTTTCATTGACGGATGTCCAAGTCGGTTGTGCCAAGTTTGAATGCTAACCTGATTGATCTGAGCTTCTGAACACAAAGAGTTACTGTCCAGAACATATAGGCCTTCTATTCTCTTACCCCTGCCAATCATCCTCTTGGTTGTCATGTCCTGAATTATAAATGAGTTGCAGTAGAAACTAATCACAATATGTGTTGTGGCTATAAGAGAGCTGACAGATAACAAATTAAATCTGAACTCTGGAATATAAAGGACATCCACCAGAATTAAAGAATCTCCCAGCCTTACGTCACCACAAAATCGAACATCCACACAAGCATTGTTTGGCAGTGTGACTCGTGTCGTCATTAAAAAAAACTGTAGGCCTAAATTAATTTTCACCTTGGTGATGCTCATGATGATGAGTCAAAGAAGATCAAAAGTTAAAAAAGGAAAAAAGTAAAGGGGTAAAAGAAAGAAGAAGAATGCTGGTGTGGTCGGCTGCGTGACTACCAAAAGGCAATGAAGCATCATTGTTTATTATTGCTTTTGATGAATTATCTCAACCTTTTCGGCTTTTTGGTCCATCATCCCTAGACCACGATATTTTTTTACTTCAACCATTTTAATCAAATTTATCGGTCCATTCTAATTTTTTCTACCAACTGTTTTTTGATTCATTGCACAACTTTAATCAATTTTTAGCAGTAAAAAATTACAGAATCCCGTTTAAAGATGGACGTGCTAATTGTATCAACATCTCCCGTGAAAACAAAAAACAAAAAAACACATTATTCGAAATTCATAGCATTTAGACCATATGTTTTTTTTTTATTAAACAAAAATAAGACTTAAAACCTTTTTTAGAGGGGTAAATATATGTGAGTTTTAAAACATAGGGGGAACTGCGTTTGATTTTTTAAAAAATAATAATATTTTTTAGAGGGTTTTATGTCTTATCGACTTTTCGCAGAGAGCTAGGATGCAATTAGCTATAAAGAGAGACAAACGAGCAATCCCCATCAATTTAATATAAAAAATATGTAAGGAATCGAGCGACGCCTGCATGTGAAATATTTTTACGTTCATTTTTTCGTTTTCTTATTTTGGAAGGAATTTACTAGAAGATTATTGATTCATTTGTCTTCGTTCTCTTTAAGCATCCAAAAGTAATATAACATTTTGATTTTGATAGCAGAATAGCCATCTTCGTTGAAATATCTACTTTATAATCAAATTTATTGCATGATTTTAGGGTTGCCTCACTTGCCTTTACTTTAATTTAGTGACATGATTATGTATTGATAAATTATATTGTGATTATTGAAGTAATATGATACATAGAAGTGGATTAGTGACTGATAAAAATATAGCATGTTTGGTCTAATCCTCTTCGTGCAGTCTGCCCAACTCCCAAAACACCAGCATGTCTCCTACCTCACCGCAAGCCTCCTACAGCATCCAAGAAACCGGGAGAGGACGATGCCGAACTAATGGCAGTGTTTTTAACAAGATCGCGTCGCTCACCACCACCAATCGCCACCTCGCCCCGACTTAGCACCAGCCCGTCGCCAAAGGCTCGGACATTAGAAGAAGTTTGCAAAAGACGTGGCTTGGGGTGAGCAGAGAGAAATGGAGAGAATATTGGTGGTGTTGCAAGATTACATATGCAGAGACTTGGTCGAGGAGGTTGTCAGAGAACTCAAATCTTGTCGGGTTCATTATTCGTTACCTCTGGACGGATGTAAAAGGAGGCTTAGTTTCTAGCTGAGTGGTTGGGTTTAGTTGTTTCTTGAAATCGTGTGTATTTAATACATTTTGACGGGTCGTACGTATATATATTCGAGGTCAAGGTCATTCTCTTTTTGCATGTCTTTCGAGTATGTAGGAGAAACATTCGAAGATTGGCCGATTGATATGTCTGAATGCTGTTAAACTTTGATTAATGCATGTCTTAGAGGTTGACCAACTTAGTCCAATTAACATCCACTCGACCCAGCCCCTAGGGATCATTCAACTATAACCAATATCAATTATTTACGGGAAGAACTCGAGCTCGCTCGCTCGCTTACGCACTGGGATCGAAGTTACTAAACCAAAACCAAACGTTGAATACTTTAATAGCCCAAAAATTAAAATATATCAAGTTAGTTGACCAAAAAAATTATTTTTCTATTTATCCATAAAGAAAAAAAATCAATGAGAAACATTATTAAATTTTTTAAGAGTGCAGTACTGTCCAAATTATTCTTAAGTAAAATCAAATTTCAAAACTAATAATTATTTCAAAAAATTTCTTTTGCTAGTTTCTTCATATATTCTTTGTAAATTTTGAACTTATTAATTACATGCATAGACACTAGGATAATTTTTTAGATTACATACACAGATTGCCTTTGTCGACGTCGTTCAAAGAAGAGATTGGACAAAACAATATTTCATTATATGATTTCTATCTGGGACGATTATTTGAAGAGTAGGTATCTTGTGAGAGGGTCTCACGAATATTTATTTGTGAGACGGGTCAATCCTACCGATATTCATAATAAAAAGTAATACTCTTAGCATAAAAAATAATATTTTTCATGGATGACCCAAATAAGAGATCTGTCTCACAAAGTACGACCCGTGAAACCGTCTCATACAAGTTTTTGCCTTATTTTTTTTATTATAACACAAGCGGGGAAGGAGATCGAACCCGAGGAAAGGAGCCAGCCTTATTTGAAATATATATTACTTGGGTATTGATATTTACACTCCACCTCATATTAATCACTCCACTTTTACTTTTAATATTTTTAATAAAAAAACATTCTTAATTAATCATTTAGTCTTAAAATTTAAAACAGTTTTTGAGATTCATTCAATGATACAACCAAAAAGAAAAGGAGGTGTTTTTTTTTCTCTGAACTATTTGGTTAGCCAATTTAAGAGAAAGATCCGTTTTGGCTTAATGTAATGTGGCTTCCTTGATTAATATTATTTGACTTATTTGCAAAATACATATTTTTTTTTTGTAGTTCTCTTGTGTTAATTTTTAATATCGTTTTGATTTTTATCATTTAAAAATACATAAAAGTTTTATTTGTTTTAGATTTGGTTTAATTGTTTTATTTGTTAATACATTTGGTTGAACCGATATTTAGATATTATTAATGGGTTTTTCATTTATAAAAGTTTTTAGAGAGGTTTTTTAGCTAATTTTCCAATAAATTAATTAGTAGCTAGATAATAGAAGAATGAAGGAAAAATGACAAAACCAAGGCATTGGAACACTTCTCCTTTATTCAGGAACATTAAGAGTAGCTACATGCAAGCATCATACATTATCAAACACAAAAAAACACCGGAGAATAACTCATTGCATGCTGCAGCTAATTACAAGCAAGTTACAGTGTAACTAGGACAAACAAACCTATGACGGTTTCGGCAACCAACCCGATAGTGCCAGTAATGACGTTTCCTAGGAAAGTCACCGGAGCTCGAAGGATTCCGGTGGGTGGCAAGAGTGTGCATTTTGCAATGGGAAGCTTAACAGTCACAAAACAAGGCAACGAAGTGTTGTCAAACAAAAGCCCATCGGCAAGATTGAGAACGGTATTGAAAAACCCGCTAGCATCCGTGAGCACGCTACCAACACTAGTGGTGGCTCCATTGCAAGTGATGGTGACATTCACCCCCTCAATGCCGCTGCAAGTGGGGCAAGGATTGCCGGTGGCTGAGCAGAAATAGGCGGCTGGCCACCTTAACACCCTTTATGGTGATAAGGTCTGCATGCGAGGGAAGCACCGAGGCCGCAGAAAGGAGGAAGAGGAGAAAGATGGTGATGGAGGAAGGGATTGCCATTGGATGGATATGATGAAATAAAACTTGACAGATTGTGTTGGTGTGTTCATTGGCTTGAAGGGAACATCTATTTATAGGGTGTTTATTTTTTTTAAATCTAGTTTTCACCTTTTTTATGTTTTTATTTCTATTATTAGTGGGTCAACTTTATAACTGAGTAGGGCTATCAACCCTAACAAAGAAAAATATTATATAAAATTGGTGATGCAAGTATTAAATTCCAAATATTATCAATTTAAAAGTTTTTATTTCAAAAAAAAATAAAAAGTTCTACTTTGTTCCGATCTCAATCCATACCAACTAAAATATTTTGATTCTACATATTTTTTTTTTTTTGCAATATTGATCATATAAAAATTTTCAAATTTCAATATTAGTCGGTTATTAATTTATATGTTTTGTTTTTATTTTAGTCTTTTTCAAATATAGCACCGATGTGGTGTCAATGTGGTATTGATATAAGATCGACGTACCATCGATGGATCTGGTGGTACATCTATATATCCACGAAGAGAAGACTAAAATTGAAAAAAAATAAAATCAAATCAAACGATACAAGATTAAGAAGAAATTTCGACAATAGTAGAAAAATATCAGTCATGGAAATTTTTTTCACTAGGAAATTCAGTTAATTAATATTGTTGTTCACTATTTGCATTAGTTAACTTTTATTTTATATAAATAAGCACACGATAAAAATAAATTTCTACTAATTGAAAATATGTACAGATTATTAACATTGGAAGCAAACATTTGAGATTGAGAACGTTCGATATGATGATTTTTCATCTAAGAGCTAAAAGCGTATAATTTTATTTTCAAAAAATTACGTTACTAATAAAAAATGAGATTTAGAACATATATATATTCTCCAATATATATATATATATATAAATCTCATATAATTACAAAGCTTTCGTTGCGTATTGGGTATTTTTACAAATTAATAATGTCAAACAAAGAGATAAAAAAAATGTTTCTAATTTAGGTAAATCGTTTATTTCATAACGAAATATAATGTAATATATAGATAGGTTATTTTATTGTATAGCCAGTTGACCTTATAATAAGGTAGCTATATATTGCAAACATATCAGTTAGTTAACACTACTCCGACTCAATTATATAGGATTCATTTCTTTTTTCATTTATTTCAAAGAGAAGGTCTCTTATGAGACGGTCTCACGAATCTTTATCTGTGAGACGGATCAATCCTACCAATATTCAGAATAAAAAGTAATATATATTTTTTCATGGATGACCCAAATAAGATGTTCGTCTCACAAAATACGATCCGTGAGACCGCCTAACACAAGTTTTTGTCTATTTAAAATATATAATTCACTTTCTATATTTAGTTGCATAATATTAGAGGTATATTTGGACCACTCATTTGCACTTTTGTTTCGATTTTAGCCTTTATTTATCGAAATATATATGCAAATCAGTAGATTAAAACCGTAAATTGAATGATTGCAAGTTATTGGACCAAAAATATAACTTCGGGTGTATGATTAATTCATCAAATTTTTTAAAAGATTTAGATATACTTTAAATTCTTGTTTTGTTGTTTGAGACTCGCTTACTACCCCAAGATAACCAGAAAATATAACAAAAGCTCTTCATTTATTTAGATTCTACGTACATGCATGCATCATACATGGAGGATTACATGAGACAACTTGTAAGCAGTCTAGCTACACCAGAACAAATAAACCGGTGACAACTTCGGCCACCAATCCAATGGCGCTCTGGACGACTGTCCCGATAAAAGTCACTGGATCTCGGAGGATTCCGGTGGGAGGCAACAGTACACACTTGGCGATCGGAAGCTTAACGGTCACGAAACAAGGCGACGAAGAGCTGTCGAATACAAGTCCATCAGCAAAACTGAGAACAGCGTTGAAAAATCCACTTGAATCCGTAAGGACGCTGGCAATTCTAGTGGTGGCTCCATTGCAAGTGATGTTGACGTTCACCCCGGCAAGGCCCCGGCAAGTGGTGCACAGTGGTGTGAGGTTACCCGTGACGGAGCAGACCAGAAGGCCTCGCACTCGAACAGCCTTGACGGAGATCAGGGCCGCGCAAGATGGAAGGACCGCAGTTGTGATGAGGAAGAAGAGGAGTAGTAGGGCAGCGGACGAAGGGTTTGCCATTTTGTTGATGGTATGAAAGATGGTGCCGATTTGTTGTTACAACTCGAAGAGACCACCTGTCTATTTATATGTTCTTTTAGTTCTAGGAGTAGGTCTCTTGTGAGACGCTATTTATATGTTCTTTTAGTTCTACGAGTATGTGTCTTGTGAGACGGTTTCACGAATCTTTATTTGCGATACAGGTCAACCCTACTGATATTCATAATAAAAAGTAATACTATTAGCATTAAAAATAATATTTTTTAATGGATGACTCAAATAAGATATATGTCTAACAAAATACGACTCATGAGACCGTCTTACACTCTCCCACAAGATTTTTCCTTAGTTCTACTCCCGTCTCACAAAATCATTTGGTCGAACTTTCTCATGGATGTTTTTGTAATTTATAATTATGTTAATTGTAATAGAATGAATTTTAAGTGCTTTCGTTGGAAAAAACCGATTTTACCCCTTTTTTATGCTAAATCGATTTAGTGGATATGTACTCTAAAATTAATGTCCATCACTCTAGTTGTTTATTCTATGTAACTGAAAGAGAAAGACTAAATATATTTTTTAAGAATATGTCCATAATAGAAGTTGGAATCATATGATTTTTGTGAAATGGATCAACAAATTCATACTTATAGTATAAATTAATATTTTTTGTATAAAAAATAAAATTTTTTATAGATCGGAGATCCGTCTCATAAAATTGAATCGTAAGATAGTATCGTAGGAGTTTTTGTGATAGATGCATCTAGCTTCCGCATTCTTCCGAATACATCCTTCGAATAGCACTCGAAGAAATGTACCAAATTTTAAATATAAATCTTTATATTTTTTGTCATGTTATTAACCGTTTTATTATTCTAATTTGTATTTATTTTTCAATTTTGATTTTTTTAATTCAAGTGATGACGTGATATCGAAAATTAATAATGTTCTGCGACACTAGCAATTTTCGATGACACATAATTGTTTTCAATTTCACGTCATGATTTTCTAGCGCCATGTCAATTTTCCGACAAAAATTTATTATAATTCGAAAAAAGTTAATTGCAAATCAATGGACTAAATCATGAATCGACTTGACAAAAACTCGTGTGAGACGGTCTCACGGGTCGTATTTTGTGAGACGGATCTCTTATTTGGGTCATCCATGAAAAAGTATTACTTTTTATGCTAAAAATATTAATTTTTATTGTGAATATCGGTACGGTTGACTCGTCTCACAGATAAAGATTCGTGAGACCGTTTCACAATAGATTTAGTCAATCGACTTATAATAAAACAAAGAACATAAAAAATATGAAAATTTTCACGATGAGCCAACTTCAATAGTTAGATTTTCCGCTAGATCAGTATACCCGATACGATTTTCCGCTAGCTACTTTCTTATCTTGTAGAATAAAATAATCCACTTAGCCAAAAATCGGTGTAAGTCAATTTTGTTGAAAAATATATTTAAAATGTGTGTATTGAATATTTGAATGTTGAATATTTGAATGTTGAAAATAAGAGTTGTAAATATTGAAAATTAGTGTGTGATGATGTAGGTAATGATGTATTTTATTTTTGGATTATTTGTAAAGATTTCCTATAAATAGATCTTTCATTTGTGAAGAAAATCACAATTGAGTAGAGAGAAAAATATTATAAAGTGTGTAGTTTGGTAAATTTTGAGAGTTTGAGATTTTTACTTTTTACCATAAATTTTTACTTTTTCACAACACGTTATCAGCACGAAGCTCTAAAAGTCCTCCATCCTTTTCCAAGCTCCAAACAGAAGAAAAAGGTAACAAAAGTAATAATATTTATTTTACTGTTATTTATTTATTGTGTATATATTTAATATATAATATAATGTTATTATTAGAAATAATAAAAATAAATTTTTCAAAAACTTGTTATAAATCCTGGGAGGATGTTAAGACGACATCCCACACTCCCGGTAAGGGATACGACAAGTATAAAAGCCTATAAGATTTTTAAAAAAAATAACTTACGACACCTCATTATAATAATGTGATATGATATACATAATTATTTAAACATGATTAATATTATATTCACCATATTATTACCATAAAATTATACAAATACATACATTTATTTTTTTGTACACCAACGGTAACAAAACGGCTAGTTTTTACCCTATAAATATCATCTCACAAACACATTCAATCACTCCAACTTTCTCTTCTTCTCTAAAAATTATTCTTCATCAAATTTTTCGAAGAAAAAAGAAGATGACTTTCTCAAAGTTATTTTTAATTATTTTGGTTATCATACTCACGAGTCTTGTATTTATCGGAGAATATCCTCCTCGTGCGTTTTCTTTATTTTTACAAATACTTGTACTTGTTGTTTATCCGTTACTTTGTATTGCAATAATTATTAACTAATAAAATGCATCGTAATTTTTTTTAGTACCACCATGTCAAATTTAACAAAGCTCGAATTTGTTGCGCTCGACATCACGGGAAAGAATTATATGCCATGGACTCTAGATGTAGAAATGCATCTTGAGTCATTGGGTCTAAGCGAGACCATTAAAGAAAATGGCATATGCACGTCACAAGAAAAGGCAAGAGCCATGATATTTTTGCGTCGACATCTCGACGATGGATTGAAATGTGAATACATTGAGATTCCAAGACTTTAAAAAAGTCAGTGATTACAATTCGGCGATGTATAGAATAATCTCGCAGTTAAAATTTTGTGGACATGAGGTCACAGAATCTGAGATGCTTGAAAAAACATTTTCCACGTTTCATGCATCAAATATTACTCTACAGCAACAATATAGAGTACGTGGATTCGCGAGATATTCTGAACTCATCGCCTGTCTTCTTGTGGCGGAAAAAAACAACGAGCTATTAATGAGAAATCATCAGTCCCGACCCACTGGATCAACAGCATTTCCAGAAGTAAATGCTGTAAATAAAAATGAATTTAAACCTGGAAACCAAAATCAAATTCAAAGACAAGGTTTTGGTCGAGGTCGAGGTCGTGGACGCGGACGTGGACGTGGACGTGGAATTGGCCGTGGTCGTGGTCAAGGCCGTGGTTTTGAAAATAATCGAGATAGTTATTTTTATAACTCATCTCAAAAGAACGTCCCAAACCATCCACAGAAAAGGCATCATGAGAATACAAGTGTTAATGAGAAGCACTCAAAAAGATATGAAAGTTCTTGTTACAGATGTGGTACTCCAGGACATTGGTCCAAAGTTTGTCGAGCCCCTGAGCACCTTTGTAAACTTTATAAAGAATCATTAAAGGGAAAAGAAAAGGAGACCAACTTCACTGAACGCAGTGACCGTTTGAGTGATTCAACTCATTTTGATGCTGGTGATTTTATGAATGATTTCTCTGGAAATGATCAATATGTTGGTGGGATAGAAATGAACAATATTGATGCTGCAGATTTTCTCAACGATTTCTCTGAAAATGAACAATATAATGGTAGAATATAAATGTACAATAATCTATTTTTCATGTATTCATAGAATAATGTTTTATTGTATAATTATGATTTGTGTTATATTTAAATATATATTGCAAGTAATTTATTTCATTGCATATTTTTTTTGAAGTTCAAATATGGAAAATGCTATGAGCAAAGCTGAAGTTTGCATACCCGATAGTGGTACAACGCACACTATCCTCCGAGATAAAAGATATTTCTTGGAACTAAAACCAACAAAAACAACGGTGAATACAATATCAGGTCCTGTAGACTTGATTAAAGGATGTGGTAAAGCACAATTTTTGTTACCTAATGGTACAAAATTTTGATCAATGATGCTTTATATTCACCACAATCGAAAAGAAATTTGTTGAGTTTTAATGATATATATTCCCATGGGTATGATACTCAAACAATGAATGAAGGGAATGAGAAATATATGTGTCTTATCACATATAAATCAGGAAAGAAATATGTGATTGAAAAACTACCAATGCTCCCTACTGGATTGCATTATACACATATAAGTCCCGTTGAATCAAACATGGTAGTTGATAATTCTTCGATATTAACCAATTGGCATGATCGATTGGGACATCCTGGTTCAACAATGATGCGAAGAATTATAGAAAATACACATGGTCATCCACTGAAAGACCAGAAGATCTTTCAGAATAATAAGTTTCAATGTAAAGCATGTTCTCTTGGAAAACTTATTATAAGACCATCACCAGTCAAAATCCAAACTGAATCACCAATGTTTCTTGAACGTATTCAGGGTGATATTTGTGGACCAATCCATCCACCATGTGGACCATTCAGATACTTTATGGTATTGATTGATGCCTCCAGCAGATGGTCACATGTATGTTTATTATCAACTCGAAATGTTGCATTTGCAAGATTACTTGCTCAAATAATAAAATTGAGGAATCAATTTCCCGATTATACAATCAAGAAAATTAGACTTGATAATGCTGGTGAATTTACTTCCCAAACTTTCAATGATTATTGTATGTCTATGGGAATCATTGTTGAGCATCCTGTTGCTCATGTACATACACAGAATGGATTGGCTGAATCATTGATTAAACGTCTGCAAATGATTGCTAGACCAATGATTATGAAAACAAAGCTCCCTATTTCTATATGGGGACATGCAATTTTACACGCTGCTTCATTAATTCGCATCAGACCAAGTGCATATCATAAATACTCCCCATTGCAGCTTGCATTTGGTAAAGAACCAGACATTTCTCATCTGAGAATTTTTGGATGTATGGTGTATGTGCCTATTGCACCACCGCAACGAAAGAAAATGGGACCTCAAAGAAAGGTTGGAATTTATATCGGTTATGATAGTCCATCAATCATTCGATATCTTGAACCTCAGACAGGCGACGTGTTCACAGCACGTTTTGCTGATTGTCATTTTAATGAGGAAATCTTCCCAATGTTAGGGGGAGAACAGAAACATACCGAAAAGGAAATTACATGGTATGTATCATCATTGTTACACCTGGATCCAAGAACAAAACAATGTGAAAAAGATGTACAACAAATTGTACACTTGCAAAGAATAGCAAATCAAATACCAGATGCATTTGCAGACACAAAAGGGGTAACTAAATCATACATACATGCTGCAAATGCCCCTGCTCGAATTGAAATTCCAAAGAAACAAATGGAAGATACTCATGATGTCATTAAACGCCTGAAGCGTGGAAGGCCAGTCGGTTCCAAGGATAAAAATCCTCGAAAAAGAAAATTCATAGAGAAACACGATGATCACAAAATAAAGAA
Organism: Primulina tabacum; assembly: GCF_025594145.1. NCBI lineage: Eukaryota > Viridiplantae > Streptophyta > Magnoliopsida > Lamiales > Gesneriaceae > Primulina > Primulina tabacum. The sequence goes on along the minus strand of NC_134559.1, from coordinate 5,812,744 downwards.
TGACGTTTCTGAAGAAACACATGATGATCAAAAAATAGAGAATGGTGTTCCTGAAGAAACACATGATGATGAAAATGTTCTGTCAGAACCACAAACTGACGAGAATCATGAAATCTCTATCAATTATATTAATACTGGAAAAATATGGAACCGAAAAGATATAGATGAAATTGATGATATATTTTCTTATAATGTGGCAATCGACATCATAAATGATAACGAAGATCATGAACCAAAATCTTTTGGTGAATGTAAAAATCGGCATGATTGGATAAAATGGAAAGATGCCATCCAGGTTGAATTAAATTCGCTAAATAAACGTAATGTTTTTGGACCTATGTCCTTACACCTGAAGGTGTAAAACCTGTTGGATACAAATGGGTTTTTATTCGAAAGCGAAATGAGAAAAATGAAATAGTAAGATATAAAGCTCGACTTGTTGCACAAGGTTTTTCTCAAAGGCCTGGAATTGATTATGAAGAAACGTATTCTCCTGTGATGGATGCAATTACGTTTCGGTATTTGATTAGCTTGGCGGTATCTGAAAATTTAGAAATGCGTCTTATGGATGTTGTTACAGCTTACTTATATGGATCACTTGATAGTAATATATATATGAAAATCCCTGAAGGATTTAAGATGCCTGAAGCACAAAGTTCAAAACCCAGGGAATGTTATTCTGTGAAATTACAAAGATCATTATATGGGTTAAAGCAATCAGGTTGAATGTGGTATAATCGACTAAGTGATCACTTGATGAAAAAGGGATATGTAAATAATTCAATATGCCCTTGTGTTTTCATTAAGAAAACAACATCCGGATGTGTAATTATTGCTGTATATGTTGATGATTTAAACATCATTGGAACGAATAAGGAAATTCAAGAAGTTGTGTCATACTTGGAGGAAGAATTTGAAATGAAGGATCTTGGAAAAACCAAGTATTGTCTGGGTTTACAAATTGAACAAAAAGAATGTGGAATGTTTGTTCACCAGACAAATTATACAGAAAAGATCCTTAAACGTTTTAATATGGATAAAGCAAATTCTTTAAGTACTCCAATGGTTGTTAGATCATTAAACATAGAAAAAGATCCATTCCGTCCATGTGAAGATGATGAAGATATTCTTGGTCCAGAAGTACCATATCTAAGTGCCATCGGTGCCCTTATGTACCTTACAAATTGTACAAGGCCTGATATATCTTTTGCCGTGAATCTGTTGGCAAGATTTAGCACATATCCAACAAAGAGACACTGGAACGGAATTAAACATATATTCCGTTATCTACGAGGAACGACAGACTTGGGACTTTTGTATTCAAAAGATGCTAATCCAAGTATAATTGGTTATGCTGATGCTGGATACTTATCTGATCCACACAAGGCACGTTCCCAAACTGGATATGTATTTACTCGTGGAGGCACTGCAATATCTTGGCGTTCTCAGAAACAAACGCTCGTAACAACTTCATCAAATCATGCCGAGATTATTGCACTACATGAAGCAAGTCGTGAATGTGTGTGGTTAAAATCAATGACCCAACATATCCAAATTTCATGCGGATTATCATCTGATATGAAGCATGTGATACTATATGAAGATAATGCTGCATGTGTTGCTCAAATGAAAGAAGGATACATAAAAAGCGACAGAACTAAACATATTCCTCCTAAGTTCTTCGCATTCACCAAGGAGCTTGAAAAGAATAGATGTATTGATGTTCGTCACATTCAATCAAGTGAAAACTCATCAGATCTCTTCACAAAGGCACTTCCTACGTCAATATTCAGAAAGCACATATATAATATTGGGATGCGCAATCTACGAAATTTGTGAAGAATTGTTCATGTCAACATCAGGGAGAGTTTACGTGACTGCACTCTTTTTCCCTTACTATGGTTTTTATCCCAATGGGTTTTTCCAAGTAAGGTTTTTAACGAGGCAGTATAAAAACACGTAATGAAGACAATCATTATGATCATCATCACAAGGGGGAGTGTTGAAAAATATATTTAAAATGTATGTATTGAATATTTGAATGTTGAATATTTGAATGTTGAAAATAAGAGTTGTAAATATTGAAAATTAGTGTGTGATGATGTAGGTAATGATGTATTTTATTTTTGGATTATTTGTAAAGATTTCCTATAAATAGATCTCTCATTTGTGAAGAAAATCACAATTGAGTAGAGAGAAAAATATTATAAAGTGTGTAGTTTGGTAAATTTTGAGAGTTTGAGATTTTTACTTTTTACCATAAATTTTTACTTTTTCACAACAAATTTATATATATTGAGAGTTGTTGGACAGTTTTTTGAAACCCATCAAAATAGATTTGTACATTCTATTTTTAGAATTATATTGGAAAACACCAAGCATATATATTTCTAAAAGTTTGATTAATAAAAAAAAATTAGCAATGAAAAATGTGATAGATTGTCGTTTTAGTAAATATTACATAATAATTTTAGAATTTAAAAGTACGGTATCTTGTATTAAAATGTAATATGATAAATTACAAATATTTTTTGAATAATGACAAGTTGAGTGTAGTATTTTTAGGGCCATAGCTGAAATTATAAATGTTTAAATGTCATCAATTAAATAAATCATAAATTAATGTGGTCTAATTTAGAAATAAGAATTTACTTGAGGGCTTAATTGTCATGATATTATTGTGTGGATATCGTTTGTGATATTTTTGATTTGTTGATGGGCCAAATTAGAAAATAATCAATTATAGTCTTTTGTAGAGATATATAATCTATTAACACAATCCCACACAATTGAGTTTCTTATGTTAATTTAGGCCCTAGAGTATGTTAAGTTGTCCGAACACGTTCCCGACGTTAACTTTCCCGTTCATATTTACCTTTTTGAACATAGTTGAGGAACAAAATTAGCACACGAGTACATTTGAGCGACTTGAACCTTAGATAGTGCTAATTTATATAACACAAAACTTCTGCGAAACCGTCCTACAAATCAATTTTATAAGACGTATCTCCTGTTCGACCCAATCGATGAAAAAATATTACTTTGAATCATAAAAATATTATTTTTTATTTTAAATATAGACATGGTCGACTCATCTCACGGAAATAAATTTATAAAAGCGTCCCACAAAAACATCTTCCTTGAATAAGAATTTCTCTCGATTCTCGGTTGCACCTATTTAGTATGAGTAGGTCTTTTGTTAAACGGTCTCACAAATCTTTATCTATGAAACGAATCAGCCCTACTGATATTCACAATAAAAAGTAATACTCTTAGCATAATAAAAACTCACAAAATACGATCATGAGACCGTCTCATGCAAATTTTTGTCATTTAGTATGTGCTTGAGTGTATGATGAAAACAGAAAATGGTAGTCTTTCACACGATGGAAACATATTGATTATATTATCAACAGAAGCCAATCAAAATTCACAATTCCAAGCATATATAAATTCACAAATCATACACACGTACGACAATCGGGGTATTTTTTTTAAGACGACGCAAGAAACATATACACGCACTTCAAACAACTTACATCAAGAGAGAGACGAAATTCCGAATCACGGCCAAAATGGAACTAGTGTTTAGTAACCTCAGCCTGAAGAAGACCGTCCCGAATCTGTGTTGCGATGTCTTTAACAGCCCCAGGACCGTGTGGAATAAACACAGCAGATGATTTGGATGATGCTCCAATTTCCTTCATTGTGTCGAAATATTGTGTGACAAGAACCATGTCCATTACATCCTTGGCTGATGTTCCGGGTACGCTTTCTGAAAAGGCTAGCACACTGTCTCTTAGCCCGTCTACAATGGCCTGACGCTGACGCGCGATCCCGAGCCCAGATAAGTATTTGGATTCGGCCTCTCCCTCGGCTTTCTTGATTTGCAAGATTTTCTCAGCTTCAGCCTTCTCATTTGCGGCAACCCTCATACGAGCAGCTGTTGTGGCATTGAAAGATTATCAGATATATTATTCTCGATTTGAAAGCAAACCCAACATATGCCATATGGGATCATGGAGCAATGGTAGAACTGGCCCAAGTTCCATTTATATTTTGTTTAAAGTCAAACACGAAAATTTTACTTAAACTCCAGACTCCAATGGTGATGCATGAACATCGGAAACATTTCTCGCTTAGACCAAACAAGAAAAAATCAATTAAGATACAAATAGAGTATTACAGCCATGCACTGACGTGAGACTTGAAGCACTGTGCTTCGGTTCTAGAGAGAGTTGACAATTTCGAAACTAACCCGAATTTATCTCATTCATGGCTCTCTTAACTTGAGCATCTGGTTCAATGTCGACGATTAGCGTCTGGACTATCTCAAACCCATAGGCAGACATCGCCTAAAATGCCAAATATACAAGTTCAGAAGTTAGATACACATTACACATATATCAACTTTTGTTATAAATAGAGCACACATTACCTTTTCAAGTTCATTCTCCACAGCCTTAGCTATGTCATTCTTCTGCTCGAAAACAGAATCCAATTCCAATCTTGGTACACTTGCCCTTATGACTAACAATGCATACAGTACAGTTCATAAATATTACCATAACATTTTCCAAGATCAGGAAAAAAGAACCCTAAGGATAGCTATTTTAAACTAACATCTTCTCTACATCACATAGACAGTGTAACCTTAATGGATGAAAGATAAAATTTCTACAATCAAAGGAATAACTCGTCAACTAAAACAGTCTCCTTCGTTGATAGAACTGACAACAAACTAATATAGTAATCTTAAAAAAAGTATCCCACGATTGCAAGAAGAGTAAAAGCAATGTGCTTCCAAAATAGAGTAGAATGAGACATCAAACACCACATATAAGGAATATAATGAAAAAAATTGCTAAGTTGCATGTCTTGAATTCGCAAAACAATGAAGAATGTTCAACAACAAAAAAGCAAGCAAGAGTTCAGTACATTGAGAACAACCAAACCTACTTTGAATAAACAAAAATAGTAATAATTGATGAAAACTAGAAAGAAATAAATGCTAAAAGCCACAAGTCATCAAAACCATACCGTCAAAAACATATGCTTGGATCTGTTCTTTCGTGTTAGATAGCTTGTAAAATGCATCTGCTGCTTTTTCAGCCAATGCTCGGTATTGAATTGAGGCAACCACCGTTACAAACACATTGTCCTGAAACGCAAGCATTTCCTACACTTTATATAGTGTTCAAAATATTGCAGAAAAACAATGTTGTATGCAATTTTTCCCTGCTGCAAGCTTTCGTTTTTCCTCATTCATTTTGACAGAAGATTTGAGTATAAGAATAAGGCAATCCAGAATGTTTATTCAATATTTCCTACTAAATATAAGTAGCGTGGACAACATAAATTGGTTTGTTCATCATTCATATCCACATTTTTTGATTGGAGCTACTGTCAGGTTATCATCACACAAAACGTGCAATAGGATATAACAATGCTATGCAACATTTAAGACCCGGTTATACCGATTACAAAGAGAACAAGTACAACTCTAGATAAAATGGCGAAACACCTTAGTTTTTGTTTCACAACGGACGTCAAGCTGCTGCACGCGCAAGGTCAGTGTACCAGCCATCTGGTAACCTAGACACCAAGGCAGGCAATGGCACCCAGGCTCAAGCACGTTGTCATACTTGCCAAACTGTTCTTTCACAACAACAGTAGACTGATCCACTTGAATGCAACCAAGCACTTGACCCATTTTTCCAATCTATAATCGCCATAGACAACAAGTGCAGAAAGAAATTTCAGACAAAATCAGTCAAGAAAAGATGATAACACTGGTGTGTCCCTGCATTTTTTGAGCGGGAACTAGAACATGATGTTAACTTCATGAGCCTCATAAGAATACCAAGACGCAACGGGCCTGACAAGCAGGTTTTTCAACCTGAGTTTAGCATGTTCTAATCACACAAACTTGAAATAAAATAAGAGAAGATGCTCAAAGAGTTCATGTTTTATTTTTAACTTTAGTATGATACCCTTTGGACTTTAAGTCGAAGCCTACAGAATAGGGACAAAAAATGAAAAAATTGCCTTAAAAACAAGTTATCAAGCAAGTTCTTGAACAATCATGAGCTCCTACATACTGAAACTTTAATAAAGATTTAAACATCATTCTCTTCTATCGTTTCCTACACTTCCATGATACTCCAGCCTTCAATTTTTACAATGAAATAGCAATAGCAAGAGAAAATAAAATCAAAAAATTAGTCTGGTGGTGACCTAAACTTAGATCAGAAATTGAAACTTTTTTTCATTGAACGAGTTGGATTCGAATCCTCCCCACTAGTTCATTCTTTATAAACCATGACCATACATTTTTTATAATGGTCTCGGACAGGTTCTTTGGATTAAAACAGAGAAATCTCATCAAAATTTGTACCGAAATATCTGAATCCGAATCCGAATCCAATCTCAGTCCCAAGTTACTAAGTAGTGGCAGAGCCCTGAGGAACCGGCAGGGTGATGGCTACCCTTCATTTCTTTAAAATTTTCTAAACATTTATATATTTTTTATTTTAATAATTGTAATCTCACCCCCTAAAATTTTCCACCATTACAACGTTAGTTTCGCATCCTCTGCAAAAATCTTGGCTTCGCTTTCACAAAGCTTCATCCAACGAGGGCCTTCGCTCAGACACGTAAAGAATTGTTAACTTTCTTCGCAACAAAGGAAAGCAAACATGGCGTTCACCCACTAAACCCAAAAACCCATCAAATTATTACCCAAAAAAAAAGCAGAAATTAGAGAATAAACCCCACAAAGAAAACTATACCAGTCACCAAACAAATAAAATTCAACAACAAGTCATCAAATATCACTAAATTGCAACACAAATTAGCCCTTCCATCAACATCTCATTCAAAGTAACATTTCGACTAAGAAAATTTATTGCGAAACGCGGAAGAAATCTTACCGTAATATATGGGAGAAATGGTGGTTTGTGTTGTGGCTGGAATGAAGAACAACAGGGTGGAGCTTTTTATATATTTAAAGCATATTGGTACGTATGATATTTTTATGAATTAAATCAACCGCAAAAACTTGTATGAAATGGTTTCATATTAGTATTTTGTGTCTCTTATTTGGTAATCCATGAAAAAATATTATTTTTTATGCTAAGAGTATTATTTTTTATGGTGAATATCGGTAGTGTCGGCAATGGGTGGGCCAATAGATGGCAGATCATATGCATAACGGTTGGTGGAGAAACGTTTAAAAAACGTGGGATGCAAATGTTGGTTCATAATTGTCAAAATAAGGCACAGGGATTTCAGACGAAAATTTCAGAAGACGCGTTTTATACGCATCTTCACATTGACAGAAGGCTCTATAAATATAGCTTCCCTCCTTCATTCTGAAATCATCTCTTCTTCGAGTTTTCTCTCATCTTATAAGCATTTGAGTACTTAGTTCTATAATATTTGTGAGATGTTTTGTTCTCATGTATTAAGAAAGTGTGTGATCTCTTTGAAAACACAGTGAGTGAGTTGTACACCACAAAATATTATAGTGGAATTCTTTTCATCTTGCCCGTGGTTTTTACCCTAATAATTTTTAGGGGTTTTCCACGTAAATCTCGGTGTCCAGGTTATTCTTTATTTTCGAGTTTTATTATCTCAAATTCCGCAAGTGGGACCAACAAGTGGTATCAGAGTATTGGTTTAAAATTTCTTAAAATTCTGAGTATGCTCTGTGGTTGCAGCCTGGACTGATCTTCCACATCAGAAAATATTTTTTTGAGATTTTTTATTTAAAACGGGATTACTTTGTCCAGTCTACTAAATTGTTGCAGACATAATGGCTGGGCAGGTACGAGATAGCAAAGTTCAACGGAAGCAATTTTATGTTGTGGAAAATAAAGATACAAGCACTTTTAAGAAAGAAAAATTGCTTGGTGGCTATTGGAGATAGACCGGTGGAGATTACAGACGATGTAAAGTGGAACGAGATGAATGATAATGTTGTTGCCAATTTACACTTGGCTATAGCTGACGAAGTTTTGTCAAGTATCTCTTATATAAAAACAGCCAAAGTTATCTAGGATACTCTGACAAAGATGTACGAAGTCAAGTCGCTACACAACATGATTTTCCTAAAGAGAAGGCTTTATACTCTTCGGATGGACGGAATCCTCATCAATGACCGACCATATCAATACACTAAATACTCTATTTGCCCAACCCACTTCCATGGGGCATAAAATAGGGAAAAATGAACGTGCGGAGCTTCTACTTCAAAGTCTACCAGATTCATATGATCAACTTATCATCAACATTACCAACAATATTCTTATGGGCTTTCTAAAATTCGACGATGTCTTAACTGCGGTTCTCGGAGAAGAAAGCTGGCGCAAGAATAAGGAAGATAGGTTGGTAACATCGAAGCAAGCAGAGGCTTTACCGATGATAAGAGGAAGATTTATGGACCGTGATTCCAGTGGGAGCCAAAGACGAGGTAGATCAAAGTCGAGAAGTAAGAAGAAAAATATTTATTGTTTTAAATGTGGCGGTAAAGGGCACTTCAAGAAAGAGTGTATGAGTATCGATAAAAGTTCTCTAGGAAATGTGGCTAGTACTTCAAGCAGTGGTGAAATATTATTCAGCGAAGCAACAACTGTTGCAGAAGGCAGGCACAAATTTTGTGACACATGGATTATGGATTCAAGAGCAACGTGGCATATGACGTCTCGGAGAGAATGGTTTGATCATTATGAACCAGTCTCAGGAGGATCTGTATTCATGGGAAATGATCATGCCTTGGAAATCGCTGGGGTCGGTACTGTCAAAATTAAAATGTTTGATGGCACCATTCGCACCATACAGCAGGTACGACATGTGAAGGGACTGACGAAAAATCTTTTGTCCTTGGGGCAATTGGATGACATCGGGTGCAAAACTCGTATCGATAACGGGATCATGAAAATTGTGAAAGGCGCGCTTGTGGTTATGAAGGCGGAAAAAATTGCTGCAAATCTGTATGTACTTTTGGGAGAAACACACAAAGAGGCAGAATTAGCTGTTGCATCAAATGGTTCAGGAGAAGAATTAACAGTGTTATGGCATAGAAAGCTCGGGTATATATCAGAACGGGGGTTGAAAATTCTCTCAGAACGGAAGCTGCTTCCGGGACTTACAAAAGTGTCACTACCCTTTTGTGAGCACTGTGTTACCAGTAAACAACACAGATTAAAGTTTGGCACTTCTACTGCCAGGAGCAAAAGCATATTGGAGCTGATTCATTCGGATGTTTGGCAAGCACCGGTTGTATCCCTAGGAGGAGCGAGATATTTTATCTCGTTCATTGATGATTTCTCTAGGAGATGTTGGGTGTATCCGATCAAGAAGAAATCAGATGTTTTCCAGATCTTCAAAGATTTCAAAGCGCGGGTTGAACTTGATTCAGAAAAGAAAAGCAAATGTCAGGGGACTGACAATGGAGGAGAATATATCAGTGACGAATTTGATGCATATTGTCAACATGAGGGCATCAAGAGACAATTCACGACGGCTTACACACCTCAACAGAATGGAGTGGCAGAGCGGATGAACAAAACCTTGTTGGACAGAACAAGAGCTATATTGAGGACTGCAGGTCTAGAAAAGTCATTTTGGGCGGAAGCAGTCAAAACCGCTTGTTATATTATCAATCGTTTTCCTTCAGTGGCGATTGATCTGAAGACTCCGATGGAGATGTGGACCGGGAAACCGACAGATTATTCTCATTTGCATACATTTGGAAGTCCTGTGTACGTTTTGTACAATGAGCAAGAAAGATCAAAGTTGGATTCGAAATCCAGAAAATGTATCTTCTTGGGTTATGCTGATGGAGTAAAGGGGTTTCGCTTGTGGGATCCTACTGTTCACAAGCTTGCCATAAGCAGAGATATTATCTTCGAGGAAGATAAAGTAAAGGGAGACAAAGGCACACCGAATTCAGAAACTACTATTTTTCAGGTGGAAAATAAGACGGACGAAGGTCAAGTTTCTTGTGAAGCAGTACCAAAGCACGAAGAACAAGAACATGTTGAGTCTGAGGTTTCTAATGTGAGGCAGTCAACTCGAGACAGAAGACCACCAGGTTGGCTTTCAGATTATGTCACTGAAAGCAACATTGCATATTGTCTATTATCAGAGGATGGTGAGCCATCGAGTTTCCACGAGGCTACTCAAATCTCGGATGTATCTTTGTGGATGATAGCAATGCAAAAAGAATTGGAGGCATTAGACATGAATAAAACTTGGGATCTTGTTACACTACCACGTGGGAGGAAAGCCATCGGTAACAGATGGGTCTATAAGATCAAGCGTGATGGCAATAACCAAGTGAAGCGGTATTGTGCTAGATTGGTGGTAAAAGGGTATGCTCAGAAAGAAGACATTGACTTCAATGAGATATTTTCTCCTGTGGTTCGACTTACAACAGTCAGAGTAGTATTGGCATTATGTGCGTTGTTTGACCTACATCTAGAACAGCTAGATGTGAAAACGACATTTTTTCATGGAGATCTTGAAGAAGAAATCTATATGCTCCAGCCAGAAGGTTTTGCAGAAATAGGCAAAGAGAACTTGGTTTGCAGGTTGAAGAAATCTATGTACGGTCTCAAACAGGCGCCGAGGTGTTGGTACAAGAGATTTGATTCCTATATCATGAGCCTTGGATACAACAGACTGAGTGCAGACCCTTGTACGTATTTCAAACAGAGGATGGTGAGCCATCGAGTTTTCACGAGGCTACTCAAAGCTCGGATGTATCCTTGTGGATGATAGCAATGCAAGAAGAGTTGGAGGCATTAGATAGGAATAAAACTTGGGATCTTGTTACACTACCACAAGGAAGGAAAGCCATTGGAAACAGATGGGTCTACAAGATCAAGCGTGATGGCAATAACCAAGTGGAGCGGTATCGTGCTAGATTGGTGGTAAAAGGGTATGCTCAGAAAGAAGGCATTGACTTCAATAAAATATTTTCACATGTGGTTCGGCTTACAACAGTCAGAGTGGTGCTGGCATTATGTGCGGTGTTTGACCTACATCTAGAACATTTAGATGTAAAAACGGCATTTCTTCATGGAGATCTTGAAGAAGAAATCTATATGCTCCAGCCAGAAGGTTTTGCGAAAATAGGCAAAGTGAACTTGGTTTGCAGGTTGAACAAATCTCTGTACGGTCTCAAACAGGCGCCGAGGTGTTGATACAAGAGATTTGATTCCTATATCATGAGCCTTGGATACAACAGACTGAGTGCAGACCCTTGTACGTATTTCAAGAGGTCTGGTGATGATTATATCATTTTGCTGTTGTATGTGGACGACATGTTGGTAGCAGGCCCCAACAAAGATCAGGTCCAATGATTGAAGGCACAGTTGGCTATGGAATTTGATATGAAGGACTTGGGACCAGCAAACAAGATTCTAGAGATGCAAGTTTATCGAGACAGAAGTAACAGAAAGATTTGGCTTTCCCAGAAAAATTATTTGAAGAAAATCTTGCAACGCTTTAACATGCAAAATAGTAAACCAATATCGACCCCTCTTCCTGTTAACTTCAAGTTATCCTCCGAGATATGTCCTAGCAGTGAAGCGGAGAGGATAGAGATGTCTCGAGTACCATATGCATCAGCAGTGAGAAGTTTGATGTTCGCCATGATCTGTACAAGACCAGACATTGCTCAAGCAGTGGGAGCAATTAGTCGGTATATGGCGAATCCTGGATGAGAGCATTGGAGCATTGTTAAGAGGATCCTTAGATACATTAAGGATACCTCGAATGCTGCATTATGTTATGGAGGATCGGATTTTATACTCAGGGGCTATGTTGATTCAGATTATGCAGGTGATCCTGATAAGAGGAAATCTACTACTGGTTATGTGTTTACACTTGCAGGGGGAGCAGTAAGCTGTGTTTCAAAACTGCAGACAGTTGTGGCGTTATCTGCAACAGAGACAGAATACATGGCAGCTACTCAAGGTTGCAAGGAGGTAATATGGATTAAAAGGTTATTGGAGGAGATCGGACACAAACAAGAGAATGTTCATTTGTTTTGTGACAGTCAGAGTGCCTTGCACATCGCAAGAAATCCAGCCTTTCATTCCAGGACGAAACACATTGGAGTCCAATTTCACTTTGTACGGGAAGTAGTAGAAGAAGGAAGCGTGGATATGCAGAAGATTCATACGAAGGACAACATAGCTGATTTTCTGACCAATCCAGCGAACACTGATAAGTTTGAATGGTGTAGATCCTCAAGTGGCCTAACGAAAACGTAAGCAGCAGGTAATGACAAGATTGAAAGGATGTGTGGAGATGTATTTGATTCTCAATCAAATCTCCAAGTGGGAGAAATTTCGGCAATGTGTGGGCCAATAGATGACAGACCATATTCATAACGGTTGGTGGAGAAACGTTTAAAAAACGTGGGATGCAAATGTTGGCTTATAATTGTCAAAACAAGGCGCAGGGATTTCAGACGGAAATTTCAGAAGACGCGTTTTATACGCGTCTTCACATTGACATGAGGCTCTATAAATAGAGCTTCCCTCTTTCATTCTGAAATAATCCCTTATTCGAGTTTTCTCTCATCTTATAAGCATTTGAGTACTTAGTTCTATAATATTTGTGAGGTGTTTTGTTCTCCTGTATTAAGAGAGTGTGTGATCTCTTTGGAAATACAGTGAGTGAGTTGTACACCACAAAATATTATAGTGGAATTCTTTTCATCTTGCCCGTGGTTTTTACCCTAATAATTTTTAGGGGTTTTCCACGTAAATCTCGGTGTCCAGTTTATTCTTTATTTTCGGGTTTTATTATCTCAAATTCCGCAAGTGGGACCAACAGGTAGTGTTGACCCGTCTCGATAAAGATTCGTGAGACCGTCTCACAAGAGACTTACTCTTAAATCAAGTCGGATATCAGCCTCATAAAATTGATTCATTAAATAATATCATAAATGTTTTATTAAATAAATTTTATTTTTAATTTTTTAATATATATATATATATTTCAAATTATTTTGTTGGTTCAATTTTTTTTTTCAAATTAATGGTTTTCAGTTTTTGTATTATTTGAACTTTGTAATTATGAGTACTTAATAATTATATTTCAGCCTCGATCTTGTGATTTTGAAGAGAGAACATCAAATGTTACAACTTTTAATGTTTCTTGTTCTAATATTTTTTATAAAACCTAAAGCAAACTTGTTGTCAACTACAAAGTTTCTCCTCATTTACAATTTGTTTCATCAAGCTTCTATTTATAGGTGACTCCTATAGGTGTTTTTGGAAGTCGTATTTAACTCGTACATCGTAAATCATATTACATCGAGATATTATTTTTAAGTGGACGAAAAATATATTTAATTTAGTTATTCGGCATGTTTTGTGGTCGATTTTTCGAACAATGTTTTATGCTAAAAATAAATATTCAAATTATCGCGATTAGCAATAATGGTTTGTGGAAAATAGAAATTCCAGATATTTAGTATTTCATATTGTAAATTTTTCTTGACAAACATTTGTATGAGACGGTCTCACGGCTCGTATTTTGTGAGACGAATCTCTTATTCGGGTCATCAATGAAAAAGTATTAATTTTTATGTTAAGGATATCATTTTTTATTGTGAATATCGGTAGGATTGACCCGTCTTACAGATGAAGATTCGTGAGATCGTCTGACAAGAGACCTATTCAATTTTCTTATTTATTTTATGTTCATGTATTATTATTATTTTGAATCCAATACGTTATTTATTACATTTTTCTCCGTAAGGAAATAAAATATATAAAAACAAGAATTAAACGTACTTTTTTATTGAAAAAACTAACTAATCCATCCAATATAAATGGAGTTTTCATAAACATTTTATTTTAAATTGTAATATTTATATATCCGTATAATGTGTAAATTATTTTTTCTTTTTATTTTTAATAACGGCGGAGCTCATTCTATATCCCATCTATTAAACTATGGTATAAAAAATTTTAATCAAGTGTCGAAATTCCCTTAAATGATGCTTTAAAATTTCAGGAACATGAAAACATTTTTGAAATTTTTGGGATAATAAATTATGAAGTTAAATCGATTGGTCGTAATTAATATTGTGTAATTATTATTTAAAATGAAACGAAAAATCGTTTTTTTAAAACAAATTGAGAAGCCGAGTGAATCGTGAATTTTCACAGAGGGAAAATACTTATAAAATTGCATTACATATTCAGTCTTTAAGTCTGAATTCTAACATTAACCTATTTCAAAGTATTTCTTTTCTATTATCTAACCAAATTTAATATTTGTTTGAAAGAGCACGTTTTCTTTGTTAGAAATAGTAGATACATGATATTTGAGTTGTCGTATAAGTTAAAAAATTGGTTATGTTATTATCGAAAACTATAAAATATTTTGATGAAATAACAAATATTTGATCATATGATTGATATCAGTCCGAGTTATGCATATTTCAATATTTCCTGAACAAATATTTAAATTTTTGGTGATTTATTAAGATGTGTTTGTATTATATATTATTATTATTATTATTATAAAAATAATCATGCTTCATGGGTTTTATCCGATAGGATCGGTCAATGTCAATATATAGTCAACAAATTTTTTTTTTTAATTGTCTTTAGCTTTATCTTTGAACATCGTAATTGTGTTTGACATAATATTGTTCCCTATTTATTTTTCAATTTCAATTTACTACAATACAAGATATATTAAATAATTTTTTTATTATAGTTAAATCTATAAAATATTTTTAAAAAAATCAAAATAAATATTATTGAGTGTAATAACTGTCTATGGTAGAAAGAACAATCGAAATATGATGTTTGTTTTGCTGTGTGGTTTAAAATATTTGAGTTGTATCGTTACCATCAGCTATATTTTTTTGGTATAACGACAAGAGTTCAGAATTACAACTGGTATAAATTTTTAATTGATAACAAAGAATGTAATTATTGAGAAGGAGATTGTTGAATACGATATTATTCATGTTGAGTAAAACAATCCATACGTGTTTTGAGTTGCAATGTTACCATCTGCTATAACTTTTGATAAAATAACAAATAATCGTTGTTACAAATACAACAGTTTTTTATGATATTATTGATTTAATATTGAAACAAATTTTAAAGATAAAACAACTCTTTTTATTCTAAATTAGATCAGTAAATACAAAAGTGTGTGTGTGTGTTTTAATTATCTTGTCTCGGTCTTTGGCTGAACATTCCTGTCATAGTCACAGATGTGAATTAGAGAATAAAATTCCAAACGAGAGGATATGTTTTGTCTAGTGAAGCTAAATATCGGGATTCTTAATAAATGCTGAAAATGAATATTAAATAAATAAACTACAATTTAATAATAATCAAAAGACACGTTTGGCGAAGAAAGTATGCTACTTTAAAAATATTTTAATCTTTAAAATCCAACTTAGGAAAAAAAAAGTGAAATAATTATATTACATACACGGGAAGCTCTACAATTTGCGGTAATATTTATTACAAGGTACCGTGGAAAAGAACATACTTGGTGGTTTCTGTGAACTTTGACTCTTTGAGCGGAAACATATGCATGTTTGTCGTAATATATACAGACAAAAATTTGTATGAGACGGTTTCACGGGTCGTATTTTGTGAGACGAATATCTTATTTGAGTCATCCATGAAAAAGTATTATTTTTTATGCTAAGAATATTACTTTTTATTGTGAATATCGGTAGGCTTGACTCGTCTCAAAGATATAGATTCATGAGACCGTCTCACAAGAGACCTACTATATATATATATATATATATATATATATATATATATATATAATTGACGTTGTTAGCAGAATAATGAGTTCAACCTGAGGATTTATGTAGTGTACACCTATGGATAGCGGTTACGGGTTCTCGTGTTACAATATAAATATATATATATATATATATATATATATGTGAATTTGTGTAGTAAAAAATATAGTATGATTTCATAAAGCAGAGGGTTTTATTCTATAATTTTCATTGTTTCGCAAATAAATATAAGTATTTCAATTATATTTATGTGGTAAAATATTATGTGACAAATTAGTCAATTTCTTTTTGGTGAACATCGAAAGGAGTAAAGAAAACTTGGAATATGGACAAAGGAGTTTATGTAATTTGATTTATCGATTAAAAAAGAAATGGAAGCAAATTTCCATGAAATAAACCAAGAAATTACAACTTATGGAAGCAACATCCTCCACTAAATTTAAAATACTTTTTTTTCCCAACAAATAGTCAATTGACGTCATTGCGTACGTGCCAAATAAACTAATCATTAGTTTGACTACACAACAATTTTTTCCAAAAAAAACTGAAATCTTATCGTGATTCAATTTTATATGAAAAATCTTTTATTTAATTCTATTTGTGAAAAATATTATTTTTATTTAAAAAAATTGTTTTTCATATTTCATTCTAAATATAGACCGCCTCGATTCGTAAAATAGATATAAGTCAAAAACTTGTGTGAGACGGTCTCAAGAGTCTTATTTTGTGAGATGGATCTCTTATTTGGGTCATCCATGAAAAAATATTATTTTTTTATGCTAAAAGTATTACTTTTTACTGTGAATATCGATAGGATTGATCCGTCTCACAGATAAAAATTTATGATACCGTCTCACAACAGACATACTCTAGATATAAACATGTGAGTTAAGATAGACCTATTTAATTTAATTATTTAAAACGACAAAAATGAATTTTGAAATTCTTCGTTTAAGAGAATAGAAATAATATTATATTTAAATAAGATAGTAAAGAAATAATGTATTTTTAATAAATAAATTTTCAAAAGTTAAATTTGAGAAAATTCATGCCATGTCCTATGTTAATCCCTCTTATGCGTTCTCAAAATCGATTCAACTGGCCTGATTTATTATTTAACCGATATCAATTTCTGGTTAATTATTTTTAACACAACCAAAAAATTGTTAAATAATAGTTCAAATAATCAGTTAAATCAATCATTAATTTCTAAATTTAGTTATCCAAAAATTTAAGAGATTAATTAATATAAAGTGTAAATTAAAGTTTTGATTAATCATTTACGCTATTATAATGCATATAGCTATCACGGTTCAGCCCACTTGTGATATTGTCTGCTTTGGTCCGAGGGCCTCACGACTTTAAAACGCGTCATAAGAGGTTGCTACATGCTCATTTAAATGCCCAGCATCTCTCCCGTTGTTTAGCGATGTGGGATTTCGCCTAAGGGTCTTTTCACCCCCCCTTTCGGGACTCAGCGTCCTCGCTGAGGTTTGCTCCACCATCCCAAACCCACACGGAGTCGCTCTGATAGACGAAATCTCACATCGTTAAACAACAGAAGAGATGCTGGGCATTTAAATGAGCGTGTAGCAAACCCCTTGTGACGCGTTTTAAAGTCGTGAGGCCCTCGGGCCAAAGCAAACAATATCACAAGTGGGTTTGGCCGTGACAATAGCTATGTATTACAATAATTAAATATTGTTCTCTCTATTAAGTTTTTTTTTTATAATCAAGTCTCGAATTCAAGATTTCATCTCAAGCTAAAGATTATAATATCGAATGGATTACAAGACATCGACCTCCTCCATTTCATGTTACCATGGATGGGATTAATCTATCTACCAACCATGAATTAAAAAATTCAATCTCTGATAAATCAATCACAAAAACTCTTGTGAGACGTCTCATTGATCAATTTTATGAGACAATCTTTTATTTGGATCATCTATGAAAAATTATTATTTTTATGTCAAAAATATTATTTTTTTATTGTAAATATGAACAGAGTTGACATGTCTCACGAATAAAGATATGTGAAACCATCTCACAATAGGCATACTCACTGAAACAATTATTAGTTTCTAATTTACAAGTTTTATCATTTTTATCTTAGAAATTTAATCAAATCAATTAAATTATAAAATCTAATAATTACTTTAAATATTTTTTAATTTATTTTACTATATTTGTCAGAGTTGTACGAGACAAATTTATCAATAAAAATGAAACCAATTGTTTCGCATAATTTCTTGAATCGGAATTTGCATCGAACAATAATTCCAAGGATAAATTAAAATCACAGGAAGAACGAGTGGGGGAAAACTGAAAACAACACAGAAAAATTACTATAAATTGGCCTATCTACACTTTATAATCTCAGTGTTGCAAGATTGATCATCATATATTATTTCTCAACAAAGGGATTTTTCTGCTGCAAGCTTGGAACTGCAATGAATCTTGGACAAACGAAAATCGGCTCGGGCATGAATCTGAATCGTCATCGAACACAAACGATCATATGGCTATCTCACGGAGCGATACTGCAAATAAAAACATTATATATGTACGTCGTTAAACAGTTTACGACTATGTGTGCGCTCAACTGCTCAAGAACATATCGTGAGCGCCATATTACTCACTCCATGATCTTAAGAATGCTTAACATGTTGATTGAAATCACACATTCGGAACAATGTTTGAAGTTAACTAATGCTTGACTGACATGCATTACCCTTTTCGAGTGTAACAAGGTTACCTGTATAATCTACAGTTGAACAGATGCTGACCTTTGTTCACATAGTTACATCTTGCCTTTTCCAGTCTAGATTATCCTCAACTTCTATAGTGAAGTTGTTCGTGAGATCGTTCAATTCTTGTTCGATAGGAACGATGAGCCGGCCAGAATCAGTTCTTTCACTTCCTTCCCTTGGTTTCACGACTGTATCATCACATGACAGATTATTCGAAATCTCAGGAAGCGTTAAGTAGTGTTCCTCATCGAGCTTTGATGATCCCATCTCAAGGTCGATTTTTTCTTTGGAGCTTTTCATACCTCCCATGACCGTGAAATCATGATCCGTAGGTTCCACAACCACACTTTCTTCTTCGCGAAAAAATGCTCGAAAATCATTCATTGAAGGTGGGATCTTAGAAAAAAAGACTTCTTTGAGGTTCTTGATCATCCCTCTGTTATATGGATTCTCCTTTTTATCGTATCGATACCTGAAGTTCTCATATGTAGTCTGCATATGCAAACATTTAAAATTTAGGAATAAATGGACTGTTGTTTACAGTTTCTGAATTTGAAAGGTGATTACTTTGCATAATTTTGAAAGAAAACTCACCTGATTCGTGCTAATCAGATAGAAGTGGAAAACTGAGAGGCCACCAACAAACCAAACAGCAATGAAGCAGTAAACGATGAGTACAACCGATAAAACATCACTCGACATGGCTTTAAATACTTTGCCTTTAGGTTGGACAATGTTGATCCAAGAGACGACAAAAACATAAATGCATAAAATCGTCGATGTTGATATAAACATGTAGAAGAACCTATAGTTCCGCTGCATAAATACACAACAAAAGATGACACTGTCACTTACACGGCATTATGTTTGTTATGGTGACGAAATTAGTTGAAAATAGCAATTCTGAAAAGCATAAAACAAGACTTTTTCTCAAGATTTAGTGTAGAGCCATATGTCAATTGTTTCATGAAAGGTTACAGCTGATATTAAAGATTCAACCCAATTCTTTTTTACGGTACACAACTGAAACATCAAATTTCGATTGTTGTGCATAGAAATAACCACATAGAAATCAGCTGCAGCTCCACCACAATTAGTGAATAATTGGATTTGAGTTTGAAAAAATGGGAACATTAAGATGCATAAAATACACCAAGACATGCAAAGTTAAACTGACATCTATCCTAAATGATTATACTTTAGCCCTCAAAATTTGTTTTAGAACGTCAGAATACTCACTATACCAATGCATTGACCAACCCATGGACAGTGGTGATCGAATCTCTGAACACAGTTGTTGCAGATGGAGCAATGAGATGCACGAGGTGGACGGTAGAGTAAACATGTGTCACAAAATTTCACTTTGACAGTGTGCCCATTTACGATGACATCTTTCGTGCGAGGAAGTTTCAGATGAGGAGTTCTACCATTGACCCACTCCATTGAAGGAGTGTTGATTTCAAATGTTTCGTCAGATTCTGGAGGTTTCGTGTTTCTAGGAACGATTCCTGGATCTCTGCTTGAGGTATGGAAGAGGAAGAATACATCCTGCAAAAACACATAGGCATCAAGGTTCAATCCTTCTCAATGAATATTTTGTATTAGATTGTGATATATATGCATTAAATATGACGAAGAAACGAAGTAAAATAATCAATATGCGATGATATATAACTTATTTTTATATAAAACAGTTCTTCAAGTCGAGCACCTTGATTTTCATAATAGTTTTATCTCCATGGCTCAAGTATAAAATCCAAATTTACCAATGGTGATTTACACAAAATTGTAAACCGCTTGAAAATCAGTCCACTTACCAACAACGTTAGCACTATAGCCACAATAAGTACTGGATACCAAGGATTGGCATTCTTGCCTTCTTTGATGTTGTGTTTAATGACCAACAGAATCTTTATACAAAACGCGAGGGCAGGACCAACAATTAAAAACGTGGTCAAGAACAAAGAAGACACATCGGGTCCGAAGATCAATCTTCCCCCTAACAAGAATTTCTGTAACAAGTGAAACAACAAACAATATAAATTAATGAACAAGCCAAATCTCAAACCATCATAAATGTAAACTTATACTAATATATAGACACCGGACTTCCAATCGACAAAGATCAGTATCATCAATACTTGATCCATTACAACTTACAGTTCTAGGAATGAAGTAATGAGGAAAATATTTACAAGAAATACACAACAGCATGCATACAAACAGGAGAAGATGTACATCTGAATCTACTATATAACAAATGAAAATTCTAATCAAACAGGGAATATCAAATCCACAATTGAAAACATCAAAAGGGCTCTTCCAGTAAAGTCCAAAGCATCAAATGATAACTCCAGTAATGATCCTAAAATAAGCAGTTTATAACTTTGATCTTACTTCCAAGAGTTGTTCCCACCTCCCATTAAAGGGCAAAGATTTGATGGGGGGGAAACTTTTTTCGAGAAACATCACGTATCAGATTCAAGAATACCCGACAAACTATCGATTAGAAGAACCATAAAGAAGAAGAGATTACATTGCTTCCCCTCCAAACTTGATAAAGCCTCCTCGGATGGGGCTTTCCGAGGTCCATACAGATTCAATGCAAGAAACTGACAACCCAAAGCTAAATTCAGATTGTCGTTGATTTCCAACCACAAGAAGCTCCTATTTTCCCTCTTCTTTCTGTTTCTTGGCAATAGCCCACATGGAGAAACACATCCAAAATCTCAAAGCTCGTGTCTTTTCATCATTATCAATCATTCATCAAGTGTTTCATGAGTTGTTTGTCTGGATTTCAAGAAAATGCAGGAGAGGGTTATGACTGCGAGACAGAGAGAGAATGTTGGAGACGAGATGATCAAGAAACAGCTTGCATCTGCTCTCTTTGTGTCTGAAGAAGACGGATTTTCTTATAAGAATATTTTCTTCCTGTCTTTAAAATATTTTGCATTTTGAAACTTTTTTTTTTATAAGTCATTTCCTGTTCTTTTCGGATTATCTGCTGAATGCTAAAATCTTAATTTAAAATATATAAAAATCATATATTATATATATAAACAAATGATTTCAGTTACATTCTTTCTCTAAGATCTCACCCAACTCGCTGTTTCTCTCTCTTCTGGCAGATTGCGCTTCCGAGGCGGGGCGGAGGTTCCAACCTCTGACCTTTTTTCCCGGGTAAGAAATGGAAATATGCTGTTATTCGTAATATCAAGATTTTAATTTTGTCTTTTATAAAATTATATAAATCTTATATTTTTGTTTTTTATAATAAAAATAACCTATCATATTATTTTTCCTTTTTTTCTGACAAAATATTTTTCACTATTCAATTTCCATATATTACAGGAAATGGGTTTTATTGTATAATGAAAAGTTCCACTTACAAAAATTGGTAAGATAAGATGGAAATGGAAATTATGATCTAAAAATGTAATCCACCAAGTATTACATCCCATTTTACATATAGTTGGCAATCATTAAAAAAAAAGGATTTTTTTGCTTTAAAAAATCAGTTTTATTTTTTTTAAAAATTCAAATTATATATAAGTTTTTGCTTTTAATTGAAATTTAAAAACTCGTGAAATACTGATTTTGCTTATTCAAAATGTGATTCTAGTAAAAAAAAAATTAGTATTATAATCACGTATTTAGACCTACTCTTAAAAGACAAAAACTTGTGTGAGACGGTCTCACATGTCATATTTTGTGAGACGGATATCTTATTCAGATCATCCATGAAAAAGTATTACTTTTTATGCTAAGAGTCTTACTTTTTATTGTGAATATCGGTAGGGTTGACCCGTCTCAAAAATAAAAATTCGTGAGACCGTCTCACAAAAGACCTACTCTTATTAAAATACTATAAACATTTGATTCTTAAATTTTCACATTCATTTTCAAACACTGCGTGCTTTTGATTACTCCATACAATTCAAATGCAATTAACTCTTAAGATCGCTTAGAACGTAAAACGATTTAAAAAAAAATTAGGTGTACGCATGTCTTGTGTTTTGCCAAAATTTAAAATTTGTAAAAAAAAAATAAAAATTAAGAGGACAACAACGGATCACATTTGGGCACAATACGACGTTGGTCAACTTGTATAGAATATCATTTCATCTTTGACAACTATATATATATATATAGCGTGTTAAATTTAAAACAAAAATTTACGTAAGATGTTCTCATAGATCAATTTTATGAGACGATTATTCTACTTAAGTCATTCATGAAAAAATATTATTTTTTATTATAAATATAAACAACGTTAACTCGTCTAACCAATAAAAATCCATGAAACCGTATCAAAAAAACGTGCTCCAAATTTAACACTTATAACATCTCTAAAATAATAATAAATAAATAAATAACATTTAATATAAGTTATGCTACAGAGAGAATTAGTTGTTGGTGTTCACCAAACGTGCGGGCACATTGTCACCGTGCTCAAGTTTATCTTGAAAAGAGGACCCTTTTGCTGGATTTTATTTGTTAGTGAAGCTCCATTTTTATTATTTTCAAAAAAATAATGAGATAATTTATATATATATATGTGTGTGTGTGTGTGTGTGTGTTCAGACATAAAAATGATTCAGGCATATAATATAATTTATGGGCCTTTATTTTAACTTCTCAAAAAAAAAAAGAGCTTATTTTTCACTTATATATTCAGACATTAAAATTATTTCTTCTTTTACTAGTAATATCATTTATCACAGAAACTATTATCTGATCGATTTTGTGATATTAATATTAAAAATATTATTTTTATGAAAAATATTATTTTTCACTACATATATATAAATCGATTCACAATATCCCTTTTATTTATTCAAAATATCCTAACATTTACTTTGAATTCTTTATTTAGAATCGTGAGTGACACACGTCTGTGTGGTATGAGTTGAATACCTAAACTCTTTTATTCCAAAAATAGATTTTCTTTCAGCTCCATACATATAAAAAATGGGAATGGTTTGAGATAAATACGAAATTGAAATAATGGAAATGTTCCATTATTCCATTATACATATATGTACAAGCATAGTTTTTGAAGTACATCTCCCGGACAATGTACGCTGTCAACAAATTTTGGTACATATTCTGTTGATTTTTTTTTAAATAATTTTACTCGTTCTCCACGACATCATCCAGAAAGAAACAAGACTAAAAAAGAAATTTGACAACATAAAACAACGGACTACATTTTGCTAGAAACAAAATACAGGGATAGCTAAAAAATTAATGAAAAATCTGAAATCCATGATCACTACTACCTCACCAAGTAAGCTAAAACCGGAACATAATTGTACAGAACAAACTAGGTGAATCCTAACACTATGAGTCGTTTACATTCATTCCTAGTACTACTCAAAGGCATGCTCCTTCCTACTTTCGACCCCAGTTGAAGCAAAAGAAAACGAGAAATAGGCCGCTACACAAAAAAAACTTACCTGCCATACGATGAGGAAGTTCTTCTCATCAGGTTGTCTGACGTCTCGCCTGCAAAATGAAACTGATAGATTAATTTTAGTCCAAAAAATTTTGGCTGATATATTATGAACTGCTAGTTTGTGAAATATATCCAATATTATGTTATTATGGTCCCACACCGGCTTCGTAATAATTTGTAGAGTGGTCGATAAATTTAGGAAGCTCTTTTACCAACAAGACTAGTCATTTAGGTTTGGACAGTGCTCCCAGACCTATGGTAAAAAAACATGCCATTAAGGCGACAGTATCGGAGGAACTCTTCTAGACGAGCTATCACAGACATATTGATGTCATTTAGCAAAGGTGGTATCAGATGAAGAGATACTTTCCCGTATGAACGAACCTTTAAATATGATATGAATTTATGAATACTGGATAGACCGGGCTTACAATTTTTCCGGGTGGAGGGGATTATGCATGCGCGAGGAATGGGAATGTTGTCACGCCACACACTCAGTTCCATCCCTTGAAAGAGAAGGAATTTTACAGAAAGTGTGACGCAACAATTCACCTTCCCTCTTGCTAAAGAGAGAAACTAAAATGGGCACACTACAAGATAACTAGCATAGATACTGCATCTTAAGTTTCAGCGTCTAAGAAAGGACTAAAAAGTAACAAAGTATTCAACTCTGAAAAGGCTATTATAACAAGTCTTCTGACATTCATTCCAAAATAACTCGATTCCAAGTTTTTTAAAAAAAACTGTCATCTAAAATAACCAATGACCAAAGTGCTTTCCGAGTTCCCTATGGTTTTTATTAAAAATGGATTGTTTCAAGAACTTCAAATTTATAGAGTTTCTCATATAAGAAAACCATATATCTCTATGGTTCTATGCGTTGAATACAAGATTAAGATAAAAAACTTTTCTTCCAAACTCACGAAAGGAGCAGTTAACAACAAGGCGCACTTAAAATTACGAAAAACTAATCAGGAATGCCCAAAGTCTATGTTTTTACATTATGAGTTCTGCAAATGCCCCAAAAGTGTATAGAAACATATGACACCATTATGGAGAGCATAAAAATGATAAAATAGCAAAGATGATATTTGGTATTTAAAAGGTGTCAAAAAAAGAAAAATAAACAAATAACCTTTTCTTCCCAAAGCTTCGAGCACCAAATCCTTTTGTTGTACCATCGTCAATAGAAGTACCCGTGGCATTTCACAGATCCACATAAGCACTTTTTCTTTCCTTTTTCTTCTTTCTCGGTCCGAACCGTCCCATAATCATATGTCAGCTCTTGCATGGGGGGAATATGTCCGATGGCAAAGAAAGCAATATGGAGATACGACTCATTATTACTTTCACGTAAAACTGGCTGCCAGAATACATTTGGCGAACAACTATGGTTCATAAAACGGGCTACATTTCCATTGTTCTTTGCACTTATCACAAGAGGAAACGGGGCTTTCTTAGAACCAGTGGAATCATCATGGACAGCTTCTAATGGCTCATAATAACGGGTTGCATCAAAAATATAATTATTGTCACTTTCATTCCCAAAACTACCACTGGCGTCATTAATAACATCCCCTGCATATTCACAAATAAAAGCTCCCGCACGTATGGGATCCCAAGACCTAAGCCCCCAGCCTCTGTTCTTTGTTTTGAAAACCTCAAGACGGACTTTAATGCCTGCTTGAGAAGTACGGTTCCGGCAATTCGGAGGACATGCGCAGGTCTGCCCACACTCATATATCAAGGGTTTGCTAGTCAGAAGAACCCCAATTGACGAATAGGGGAGAAGGCCATCATTTTTCTGATTGCACGGACAATGGGTGTCCCTGGGCTGACATCCACCCATGCAATGACAACCGAAGAAGGTCTAGACGCCGGAAAAGGCTTCGAGTATCTGAGGCTCGAAATGTACAAGAAATGACCCGGTCCCTTTTCACCATCAACGTCATTCACAAGAGTCACAGGCTGACTTTCTGAACCCGAAGTCAAATCTGGAAGTATAACGCCGGGCTGAGTAGCTGTTCCGTCTCTCCACTGCTGAATTGATTTCCACAGGGTATAAGCCTGTGGTTGCCCCGGCACCCTGACCAACTTATACTTAAAAACATTGCATCCCGACTTTTTTTCTGCCCATGATTCTTGAATTCTATACAAGCCATCATAAACATAGATCTTACCAGTTGAAAGAGGATCCTTAATGCCCCTTATGACTCTCACTTCATTGGCTCGATGTAGACTTTTCTCTAGAGCGAGATTTCCCCTTTCGAGCTTCTGGTCAATCATTTGTCCATCTCTCCTCTGCAATCCACCCTGGCCAGTATAAATTAACATGTCTCCGCCATCCCCCTCGTCATCATATCCTCCAGATGAAACTATGCTGACAGCTACCGGTTCCTCATCTGTTGTAATTTTAACACTCATATAATCTATTCCAGCCATACTCGGGGAGTGTAACCCAACTATGCAAAGTTCCATTCTGACAAAGAAAATATCACCGACTTCAATTCCCGGAACATGCCCAATCCGCTTTGTCGCATTTGTCCGGATTCCTTTAGTCATCAAAAGCGTACCAGCTTTCAAGTCAGGACGTCTAGCAATACCATTAGTCAAGTCATTTGCTTCATCAAGTTGAGTGAGTCTTCTCCTAAGTAAACTAAAAACCAAGAGTATAGTTCCAACGGTTTCCTTGTCCCCACTAGCCCTTGTAAGGTCATCAAATCCATTAAGCTTAAAGAGTGCCAAGAAACTGTTAACTAGAGATTCTACATCAATTTCATCACCATCTCCAGGCCTTCTCTTCCTTGGACGGCCCCTTCGCCTCACCGATTTATTGGAAGCCTCTGCATCAGTGGTATGCAAGCCAAACTCATTCACATATTGGTCATTCTGCGAGTCACTATATTCATCACCCTCCACAGCAAGAGGTTTAGATGGATTGACGTTCTTCCTTGGCCGACCACGGCGGCCATGTGGTTTAGACACCGGGGTCCTAAATGAATTCAATGGAACAGGAGCTGGTATAGTTCTACCATGACCAAAATTACCTTGCTGGTTTTGAGAACCATAACCAGTGTGCTGAGGATCATTGGGAACCAGAAAAGGGTAAAACGGTTGAACTCCTTGCGGAAAAGGACCACCAGGCGGAACACAAGCAAAGGGGGCGGCATGGGGAGTTGGAACATTAGGCATGCCCGGTGGGTTCGGGAATAGTGGAATAAGACATCTCAAAGGCCTCACATCGATTACCTTAGACTTATCAATTGACCCAGGCTGATGATTTGACTGTGGATTCAAACCGTGCTCCATCTAACCACAATGCACCACTGCACTAACGAGTTCTACTCGCTTAAAAATATTTATATAATTGTATACAAAATCCCCAGAAACTACTCAATGATCCTATGTCACACGCACAGCAGTAAAAAAAACTAATCTTTTTCGACCAACATGCTATACAGCATCAAATCTTGTCAATTAAACAAAAACACAAAAATAATCAAATTGTATGTCTCTAAACAAACCAGAGCTCAAAAGGTCAATGGTACAAACTCGAAGAAACTTTTGCAAGAATCAGCTTCCTGAAACATAAAAATAGATATAGTTAGTTACTAGACTGCAAAATTCGACAAACAAAAAATAAAACTTTGCAAAAAGAATGAACAGTAGCTCAAAAATTAGTGGAGACTTTCAAATACCCACAAGAAATTTAACCAGAAAAAATAAGGCCAATGCACAAAACAGATGCAAAACCACAAAATTTCAAAACCCAGTTCAGAAATAGATAAAAACATAATTTTTTTGCTTCGACACACGTATAAGGTTTAAGAAACCCCTGAGACGGTGACCAACTACTGCAGACACTATGCATCCTTATCTATAATATATAAATGTAAAATTAAAATAATATTAAAGTTATACAGCACGGGTTGCAGACTTCATTTGAAAAGGTTTGGAGACAGATCTTGGAATTGAAAAAATACCTAAACAATTAAGAGAGAGGGAGGGATCTGCTTAGCCAGCGAAAAATCGATTGCACTTTGTACTGTTTTTTTTTTTTTTTTTTCCATTCAATTCGAAGATGCAGAAATTTCGCATTTAAGTCCCTAAAGTTTTTATTTTTTGAGGAAGAAGGTTTTTGTTTTTTGGTATTAATAATAAACTCTGGTTTGAATTTTTCCAAATGTAAATTGGTAAAATATACTTGTAAATAAATTCTTTAGAAAAATATCTTTTGATTTAAAAAGGCATGTTATCCATTAAAAAAGGCAAAAACTTGTGTGAGACGGTCTCACATGTCGTATTTTGTGAGACATTTGGGTCATCTATGAAAAAGTATTACTTTTTATATTAATAGTATTACTTTTTATTGTGAATATCGGTAGGGTTGACCTATATCACAAATAAAAATTTGTGAGACCGTCTCACAAGAGACCTACTCCTGAAAAATATAATCAATTTTTGAAATTGAAATGATATATAATATAAAATATACAATGTAAATAGATTTGTTAGTAAAAAATAATATAGTAAGAGTATGCATCTTGTGAAATTGTCTCATGAATTTTTATATATCAGACGGGTCAAACTTATTGATATTTATAATAAAAAGTAATAAGATAATGGTTATTTTTATTAAACTCGTTCTTACTTTATTATAATAATTCAACCTTTATTATACAATATACATACTTTAAAAAGTCATAAATATAGTCCAGTCCAAGTTTTAGCCCACGGCCCACCTACTCAAAGATAATATTGTTAATTAAGGTTGGAAAACAAGAAAATACTTTATAGCTACACTGGATAAGTTCCATGACACGATTTTGAGAAATTTTAAAATATAAAAAAAAATAAAATTGTGAAACGATCATACGAGTCAATTTTGTGAGACATATCTCTTATTTGAGTCAACTATGAAAAAATATTACTTATTATTGTAAACATGAACATGACTGATCTGTTTCACGAATAAAAATCTGCAAGACCGTCTTACATAAACCTACTAAAAAAATGAGAAATTTGATTCTGATGGTGGAATCGAAAGTAATTTTTTTTAATAGTATTATTACATTTAATACAATAACAAAAACTATAAATTATTTCTTCTTGAAGTAGGTATCTATGAGAGAGTTTTATACATTTATATTTATATTATTAAATGAGTTGAACAGAGTCAAAATTAATATTTTGGACTTTAAATGTAATATTTTTAGTGAATCGGGTTGGATATAAGTATGTCTAAAAAATTGCTATATAAGACGATATCATATGATTTTTAATGTGTTTTTAATTTTAAATTTTGAACCAATTATATAATAAATGTGACACTCGACGTACATGTTTTTCGAATAGTTGTCTCTCTTGTATTTTAACATATAAGGGAATATATCTTGAACATCACTACATATTCCAGAAGTAACTTTGGGTTAAACTATTCGTGAATTTTTTACTCTTCAAGCAATCGCTGCTATCATCAGCACAGTGAATGACATTACAAATACTCCCCAACTTCCGACAAATGGTATGGATGATTATGGAAAATTGGAGTCCGAAAAAAGGAATAATGTAAGGAGAAAATTGGACTAAAACGGGTTACTAATAAAAAAAAAAGGGAAAAAAGAAGAGACTTCAAAGCAAGAATTTGTGTAACCAACCTGCTGCGTACAAGCCATGGCTAAATATCTGCTTACGTTAAAGCAAAGTTCAGGTCAAAATCGAGGCTTTTCGTTTTTTCTGGGCCTCACCCTTCAAGCAATATAACAAACACACAGTAAAACACACCCACTGAGAGTGTTTTGCATCAAATTTTCCCATAAATGATAATAAAATCCAACAAACTGCATTGTATTCTACCCATTAGCCATCAGGTCACGTTTTCCTGCAAGCAGTGAAGTCCGTCACTCCCTTCTCTCTCACACACAGTCGTGCACGGATATACAAAGCATCAATTGGAGATTTTTTTTGGGTTTGACCGATTTACAGGTAAAAGTTCTTTATTTGGGATGCATAAGGGAATAAAGTTTTGATCTTTGCGGAATTATTACTCAGGAAATAAAAGCCACAAGTTGTGTGCTTTGATGGCTAGTTTTGTAGTGTTTTTTTTTAAGAAAATAACTAGTTTTTGTATTTAGATAAATAGAGAAATTTATTCAAGTATTGTCTGAGCAAGAGTTATAACATCAATCCAAGCCTAGAAACCGCATTTTTAGTTTTGGAAGAATGTTTTTTAAGTGACTTTATAAATAATTTTGTTCATCCTACGTTAATTTTTTTTAAAAAGAAAATGATTTTGTAGGAAAACACTTTTGAAAAGCTTCTGTATCTGCGCTGGAAGTGATTGCAATTTCTGTAATGATGGAATCATCTATCTAAAAATAGAAAAATCTTTACATGATGGTCAACTGCCTAAAAGATGACAGAGGGTGAAGTGGGCTGATTGTATTCAAAGCAATTTTCCATGTTCCTTAATTCCCAAATAGGAAGAACTGATTAATCATTAACTTAAAGAAGAGTTTTCAAATTGAATTAAAATGCATTATGGATCGTGTCTTTAAGTGTTGATTAGGCCTACTTGAATGGCTCATAGTTTATCATTCAGTAGTTACTGGCAAATTCCGTCTTTTTTCTGTGACACAAAGTTTTTCAGAAAAAGGATACAGAGAACAGTTTCATAAAATCAAATTGAATCTTCTTTGTAGAAATAAGGAATGAAAGAGAAGTTGATTCAATTGAATATTTGACAAGTTTCTGTAAGAAAAGAATGTTTCATTTGTAAATTGTAAGATTTAAGATTATTTTGGTTGCTCTCCTTTTATATGCACGCGCAAGTTATACACGCACCAATAAAGTTCTTGAATAATAACCACTTGAAAGTAACTTAGTAAAAGAAGAAATGTAGACATTTTTGGATTTATTCAAGTTTGGCTAGTTCACCATCCAGGCAAAATGCTTTCTAGCGTTCAATAAGACGAAGTTTGTTGTAAAGATAAGCTCTTTGTTTATTATTTGTACTTTTCTTCTATCAACTGGCTGACTTTGTTCCCTGTCATTGATAAGGATAACTGAGCAAGCATTGCAGTTAGTTTATAAATAGGTAGCACAAGCTTTGGATGCATTCAGGAAGAAATGGATGCAAATATCCCCTTGAGCAATATTCTTCTTTTGCTTTTCATTTTGCTGAGTGCTATATGTCAATCTTCCGCATCGGGAATTGAAGCAAACCAGACTGTTGCACTATTTATAAATGCCTCAGAAGTATCAGCAAAGGAGATACCAAAGACAATGTTTGGTATATTTTTCGAGGTTAGATTAATCAGCCATGAAGAAAATATTAATCGATGTTGTCTTTGTTATTTTGCTTGTGATGGCAGCGGAAACATCATTGTTTTTTTTATCTTGAAAAGCAGATGTATTGTATGTGCTTATTTGAAATGAATGTTGATTGGCGCATCTCTTGTCATGTTGTTAGTCAATAGGTCATTAATATTGATCATTTTGCTGGAGCTACATACAAGCTAGAGCAGTTATCCTCCCTAGTTTATAATTTATTTTCTTAATTTTTTAGAAGACTTTTCACAATTTTAGCCTGACATTATGTTGTTGCACCCCCTCAAAAACTATAAAAATGATAGTTATATGTTATGCTCCATTAATCTCGGAATGTTGGCTCTGCCTCTTAAATTTGCAAATGAGATGTGTTCTTTAAGTTTGTGTTATTTTATGAGACATTTGTCCAGAAAACGATATTTAGCGTTGCTGCTTCTGCTTATGTTGCTGATCCTTTGGGGATGCTTGAACGGAAAACTGATCGTACCAGTTCTGAAATTGAGGATAGTAGGAGCTGGATTTCCTATACCTCTTATATTGGTTGCAATGTTTTTTTGAAACATCGTTTACCAAATTTTAGGTTGAATCCCAGTCATAATATAAGCCAAAATATATGTGGCCTGTAACACTGCTTATGTAAACTGAAATGTCTAACACTCGTTCTTGCCAAACCTTCTGTAAGTAATGGTTTCGTCAGCTCTAATGTATCGAGGCTGCAGCATGTTACTCTTTGATATTCCTGCAGGAGATTAATCATGCTGGAGCTGGAGGACTTTGGGCCGAACTTGTCTGCAACAGAGGTCAGCAAGAATTTCCTTGCGTTTTTCTTGCGTCAGACCAACCATACTCACCATTCTTAATGTATTAGTTTATATGACAATAACTCTTTAAGCTACTTTTACTTTCTTTTCTAGTTTTCCACTGTTGGGTCTGATGATTTGAAGAAATAGTCACAGTGATTTACAAGGGGATTCTTTTAGATTGTAGTATAGCTTAAGACAGGTAATGTGACGTAATTTAACTGCAGGATTTGAAGCTGGAGGTTCCAACACTCCTTCAAATATTAATCCTTGGTCTATTATTGGGAATGACTCATCTTTAATAGTATCAACTGAACGTTCATCATGCTTTGATCGGAACAAAATTGCACTCCGAATGGAAGTGCTTTGCAACCATGATGGCCCCGAAACGTGTCCAGCCGGAGGAGTTGGTATTTTCAATCCTGGCTTCTGGGGAATGGTAAGAGTTGATCTCTGACAGATATATTTGAAAAAAGTCTCGCCTCCTGATCACTAATGGTCTAAATGATCCTTGTCTCTCTACTGAACTTTATTTATTTTTTTATTTTCCTTCAAAACTGTGGGAATTTTGAATATGTAATTCATCCATCCTTTCAGTGTTTTAGATGGCGAATAAATTTTTTTTTTTGAACAAACAGTTTTTTGTTCTGTCTTCTACAGTGTGTGTGTGTCTGTCTATTCACAAAAGTTGAAGTTTGGTTGAATTATGAAATTTTAGAAGCAAGGAAAAAAACCAAAATCATGAAATAAAAAAATATTACTTTTCACGGATTTTGCTTGAACTTCTCTCTAAAAAATAAAAAAAGAAATGCTTTTTCAATTAACATATTTAAACATAAAATTAATTTTTTAAAAATATCAGTCTAAAAAGATTAGCTTAATGAATTGCTTTTTTAATATAATCTTATGATCTTCCCTGTGGATATGTGTGGTGCATTCTTGATTTAACCCATGTTTGTTTTCTTTTTATCATTCCAATTTTACGGTTTCAGTCTTTCTAATTTAATTTAAGGTGCTCGACATTGAGTGTTATTGTTACTTTGATGTTGCTCCATGATTATTGATCTTACAATGGAGCTGTCCCTGCAGCTGATGCTAGGAAAATAAATGCATTTTTATTAATTTTTTCTACAAACGATCAATTTCGTTCTCACATTTCACTGATTGTTTGCCAACTATGCCGTGATCTCTGTTGCAGAATATTGAACTAGGGAAGACGTATAAGTTGGTTCTTTATGTTCGTGCATCGCAGTCAATTAACGTTTCTGCATCATTGATTGGGTCAATTGGACTGAAAACACTGGCTACTGCTAACATTATGTGAGAATTGATGGCTCACCACTTATAGCCTCTCAATGTATAGTCTTCAATTTATTGAAGCCTCATTTGAAAAAAAATTTGTGTCATCTATGGTCTTGCAGAGCTTCTGATGTTTCAAATTGGACAAAGATGGAGGTGTTGATGCAAGCAGAAGGAACAGATGCAAGCTCGAGACTTCAACTGACTACAACCAGGAAAGGCATCATATGGTTTGATCAAGTATCATTGATGCCTGTAGATACATATAAGGTAAATATACTTAAAGTTCTATTCTGAGTTAATTGAATACTTTTACTTGAATTATGAACACTCTTTTTTAGCATAATAATGTCAATTATCATTCATTTCTATTGTCCGTGATTTTGAAAGTTAATAATTCAGTGAAACTATTTAAGAAGGCCGTGGTGATGTAAGCAATACACATTGATAAACTGCCCAATCTAGAGATTTTGACTTCATTTGAAACAAAAACGTGGTCTTGGTCTTTTAGAGATGTTAAGACAAGACGAGGAGCTTTTGCTATATGGAGTAAATGTTCTTATATGCTCACAAAGCAACTAAACAAATACATTTTTTTATTCAGTTTTTTTGATGTTACCTTCGTAAAATAAAGTAAAAATCTTATATGGAGCATTTTGTGGTATTTTATTTATATCACCAAGGGTTTATGTTCAACGCTGTTTTTAGTGATTTTCTCTGGATACAGGGGCATGGTTTTCGCAATGATCTTTTTAAGATGCTGAAAGATTTAAGTCCTGGATTTATTAGGTTTCCAGGTATTGCTATAATGCCTTCAGTATATGTACTAATTTTTATATTTTCAAGTTTCGACATTCTATTGCATATTATCAAGCGCTATACCTTCTCGTGCCGTGCCTTCTACTCCAATCGAGTTGAGAAAGCAGTACAAATTAAGAAGATTAAAAAATGTAAGAAATAAATAACAAAGATAACGTATGAGGCTCTTAGCACGGTCAGGCAAGAGCATCTTCAAGAAGGAGATGGGCATAATACTACTATATCTTCTGTTTTGCTTATGGTACTCGTTTAAGATTTCTTTCTGAAAATTTTCATATATTTATCTCACAGTTTTTTGTGCTGATTTGTGTAACTGCATCAATGTAGATCTAACGTGCTTGATATCCACATGTTAGGTGGTTGCTTTGTTGAAGGTGACTGGTTAAGAAATGCATTCCGCTGGAAAGAAACAATTGGGCCGTGGGAGGAGAGGCCTGGTCATTTTGGTGATGTCTGGCATTACTGGACTGATGAGGGCCTTGGTCATTTTGAATTTCTACAGGTGTATATCTGCAATTTTCCTCACATTTTATAAGAACATATCCTAGTTTCCAAAAAAATCTTAATTTGCCATTTTTGTCATCACTTCCCCCTTTTTCGCCACTTTTCTGCAGCTTGCTGAGGACTTAGGTGCATTACCTATATGGGTGTTCAACAATGGTACTTTTTGTGCACATTTAATTCTCCCTTGGAACACGCTCTATTGATTTTTGACTCCTACCCAATTCACCCTAAGGATTTACTTTATTGATTTTTTACTACCCTTTTTTCTTCTTGTCATGTCTAATGATTTCAGGAATTAGTCACAATGACCATGTTGACCCTTCTGCCATCCTACCTTTCGTACAAGTATGACTTCTGGGTTTGCTTTAGATATATACGGTACTTATTATTAAGCGATTTTCAAGAATGTGGAAAATTAAAGTGATTTTGGGTGGCTCATTTTGATTTCACTTACTAATATGCAATTGATAACAAGCACATCTAACTCATGCCTAACGCTTTAAGTCATGTCCTGGGTCTGCGGGCTCGGTCTCCCCCAAATGAGACTCCACACAATGAACTCTCACAGTAATTACTTTATAGTTGTTCTTGTTTTACGAATATGATTATATCAAGTTATCAGAAGAGTTATATTTTTGTATATATCTATTTACACCTCTCCGGCAACCAGTGTGGGACAGGTTATAACACTTTTGCGCCATTGTTACACATGCAGGAAAGAAGAAAGTTTTGTTATCTAGAGATTTCCTA
The DNA here is from genome assembly GCF_025594145.1 of Primulina tabacum. Lineage (NCBI taxonomy): Eukaryota > Viridiplantae > Streptophyta > Magnoliopsida > Lamiales > Gesneriaceae > Primulina > Primulina tabacum. The sequence continues at coordinate 5,777,221 of NC_134559.1, read as the reverse complement.
TTTAACGAGCTTCACTTGCACTTAAACCTCAGCCCCACCAAACTGTATTACCCTGCTAAAAGTTTCACTTAAAATGCAGGAGATCCTGGATGGAATTGAGTTTGCGATGGGTAGTCCTCAGTCTAAATGGGGTTCTGTTCGAGCATCAATGGGACACCCTGAAGCCTTTGATCTGAGATATGTTGCAGTGGGGAATGAGGACTGTGAGAGGCAAGATTACAGAGGTAGGAATTATTTATGATATAATGCTCGTGTTATTTAATCTACGTTTTAGTAAAGCAATACTTTTACATAATTTTTCTTATTTTCTAATGATATAGGTAGCTACCTCAAGTTTTATGACGCTATTAGCCATGCATATCCAGACATCAAAATAATCTCTAACTGTGATGGCTCTTCTAAACCATTGGATCACCCAGCTCATTATTATGACTATCATGTAAGAATATCAACTCTCTTTTCAAGCACTTGAGATATACTTCGGTTTTCCATGATGCAATAATTATTTATTTATTCTTTATCATATATTTTATGCTACCAGATTTATAGCAATGCAGACAATGTGTTTGGAGCAGCTAGAAAATTTGATAAAGCACCACGAGGAGGTCCAAAGGTTAGAAACACTTTGCTATGCCTATAAGATTTGATAGGTTTAGTAAATAATGATTCTTTAAATTGCATTGTAAATGGTGCAGGCTTTTGTGAGTGAATATGCTGTGACCGGAAATGATGCTGGCAAGGGTAGTCTTTTAGCTGCTCTGGCTGAAGCCGGATTTCTTATTGGGCTTGAAAGGAACTGGTATTTTTACGCTTAAAATACATGATTACCTTGCTTGCATTTTGGGCTTTTTCTTTTTCCCTTCAACTCCATACTGCATTTCCAGACCCGTATTTCCCCAGAGGATAAATTTCATAAAGCTCAGCTTTTGTTTGTAGAATATAATGTTTTATAAGAACATCATCATCTTGATTACTTTGTACCAGCAAAGTTATTCTGATTTTATGGTGTATAATAAATATCCTTAAAACTAACTTGTCCACATGCTAGTTAACTTCAAAAACTGCATGATCTATTGTTAAACTCTTGCAAGTCTAATGATATTACATCATCTTTTTTACCCTTTTGGCAGTAAGACAGTTCTTACGAGCCGGTTGATATTATGCTTCTGCTATATATATGTGTGTGTACTAAATATTGATGAAGACTTAACATTCGCTTCTACGATGCAGTGACGTAGTAGAGATGGCAAGCTATGCACCATTGTTTGTAAATAAAAATGACAGAACGTAAGTTTGTTTTGTTCCCTAATTTTTTTGTTTCTTTATTACCTCTCTCGTGATCTGTTTCTAAGCCGGAAACATTTCGCTTTTGTTTAGGTGGAGTCCTGATGCTATCGTTTTCGACTCATCGAAGATGTATGGAACTCCTAGTTATTGGATGCAACATTTCTTCAAGGAATCAAACGGTGCAACTCTTCTTAATGCTACCCTTCAAGCTGGCGTGGAGAGTTCTCTCATTGCTTCCGCGGTTATGTGGAAGAATACAGAGGACAACAACAAATATCTGAGAGTAAAAGTATAATACGATAATTTAATTTTCAAATTTTAATATATTTATATTCTTTCAAAAGTATTTAAAGGGTATTGGAAAAAATTTAATATATATATATATATATACTGAGATACTACTGATTTAATCTTTGGTAGTCTAATTCAAAGGGGGTGCTTTAATACTGCAGGTGGTTAATTCTGGGATCAACAGTGTGACTCTTCAAATTTCTATAGATGGATTGGAACTGAACTCGATACGGTCACAAGGGTCGATCAAGACCGAATTGACATCCACAAATTATATGGATGAGAATTCTTTCGAACATCCTGATAAGGTACTCGAACGCCCCTTTCTAACAATATGCAAATCCTGGGAAATCGTTGGCTCCGTCCGTGAGATGCTAGTAATTGTAATCGAAGAAGTTATATGGTTCTTACGTGTACAAAATTTCTGGCTCCGTCACTACACGTGAATGCTGATCTCTAGTTCTTGTATTGTCTTTGTGCAGATTGTTCCTCTCAGAAGTTTGCTAGAAGATGTTGCGGAGGAGATGGATATCTTGCTTTCTCCGCGATCTTTAACATCCATCGATTTGCCAATAAATCCAAACAATATCAGGATTGTAGGGTCTGATTCTGTTCTGAGATCCTCGCACTAACGATGATATTCTGTTCAATGTTGTCTATAATAAAAACAGCAACTCAAATATGATGGTGTTCACTAATTTTATATATACTGAGATTTCTCCTTATTTATTTTGACATCAAGAGGAGATTTTAGGAAATTTAATAATAATTAATAGAAAAATAATCACTAAAAAATAAATCGAGTTTATAACATCAATACTAGTAAAGGGACAAAAAAACTATCGTTTTTAACAAGTTAAAAAGTAAATTGCATCCTTAAATCTTAATAACAAAAATAACCAAAAGAAAAGAATGCAAATTCGTGTAACCTGAAATTCAGAGTAACAAAACAATTCTCGAATTAACACTTTATAAAAGTGTTGTCTTCAGATGTCTCCAATACGTCACAGTAACACAGTAAAATGTGTGATGCATTGTCTTTGCAAGTTCTTCATAAAATTCTCTCGTAATCATTCGTCTAGCTTTTTTAGCACTTTCGGCAATTGTGCAGCAGTTATTTTTTAATATATCTATAGAATTGTGTTGATCTTGATAACTTGAATAGATGCCTAACAAATAAAGAAAGTAATATTTCAAGTATGAAACAAATTCTTCCAAATGATAACGATCAAATCTAGATTTTAAAAAACTCAAAATTCTAGAAAGATAAAAAAAATTCACTCTAGATACGGACCGGGCCGACCATCTTTCCAAATTTTAATTGAAAATGTTAAATATATAAAGTCATCTTAATTAAACACATTGGTTGTTCATCTAATTTTTTTTATATTAAATATTTTATACTTTCATTTTGATTTCATGATTGAGTTTGAATTTAAATTTTTTAATAAATTAGAGTTTAAATTAATATTAAAAATTAATAATTTTCATCAGCTCGAATTCTAACTCATCTATGCATGAAGAGATGTTTGATTTTGATTTTTATTTTTTTGCCTTTTATGATAACATACTATTGAATTTTTTTGTTTTCAAATATCTAATTATAAATAAATATATATTATATATTAGTTATATGTACATATATTAAATTATTATATATGTGACTAATATATAAAATATATATACATGTAATATTATATATAAATTATATATAATAACAAGAGTATGCCTCTTGTGAGACAGTCTCACGAATCTTTATCTGTGAGACGGGTCAACCTAACCGATATTCATAATACAAAGTAAAAATCTTAGCTATAAAAAATAATATTTTTTTATAGATGACCCAAATAAGATATTTTTCTCACAAAATACGACATGTGAGATCGTCTCACACAAGTTTTTGCCTAATAACAAATCCTTAGCCGCAAGAGACGGGGGGAGTGGATTTCTAATATTCTTCATTTTCAATCTCTTGCCTTTTTTTGCCTGTCTATACTTTTTTTCCCCATTTAATTTTCATAATAATTTGATAAATTATGAGAAAAACACAATTTTTTGATAAAAATATTTCAAAAGTACTGTAATCTAATTTTTTTTAAAAAAAAACCATCAAACCATCAGGCATCAGCATATCGCCAATAATAAATTACGAAAGTCTTTTAATTTATTTAACTGCTACTATAGTCGCAGTTTGCTTTGTATTCTTTTCGTGGTTATTATATATAAATTAAACCACGCGATTATAATTTTTTTTTAAAAAAAATAGCTTACGTTTTAAATTAATTTAAATTTAAAAGTAACTTTATTTATAAAAAGATGTTTAAGAAAATTATGATTATGTTGAGCTAATCATAAAATGTTGTATTTTATTTCTTAGTATCATTAGTTTGACAAAAACTTGTGTGAGACGGTCTCACAAAATACGAATAAGGCGGTCGAACTGAAAAAATCGTTATATTGTATAAAATAATAAAATAATATAATATATTTTAAATTTTAAATATCTTAAATGTGTATATATAAATAATAAAAAAGATATATTTATCAAGGTTTTAAATGTAAACAATATACAAACAATCAAATATAGTTATATATATATTTTTTAAACAGTTAAAAATAAAATAAAATCTATTACTAAAATAATATTTTTAATAAAATTTAAAATCGATTTAAAATATATATATAACAAAAAAACTTTTAAACTATAAATATAAAAAATAAATTTTTTAAAAGATAAATAAAAACGATTTTTAATTTTTTTTAAAATGTGAAAACAGGTTCTGATCAGTTTAACCAGTAAACGATTTTTTAACATTGTATGGATCGAACATGTGATCATTTTCGATCGAACCGATCGTTCTGATTTTGAAAACACTGGTCCTAACTGTATAAGAATTAAGATGCACTTTTTCAGTTATCCCATATATATAGTTTGATTTCTAATTTAATAGTATTTTTTTTTTACAAATATATCACTGTTAGATTTTGAAAAAATGTGTAACTAAAATTAAATAGAGATAAAATAAAAATTTTGTTGTAAGCTTTTCTTTTACAATGATATTCTTAATTAGTTTTAAAATGATATTATTAATCGAGTAGATCTTTTGTGAGACGGTCTCACGAATTTTTATCGGTGAGACGCGTCAACCCTATCAATATTCACAATAAAAAGTAATACTCTTAGCATAAAAAATAATATTTTTTATGGATAACCCAAATAAGATATCAATATCACAAAAATACGATCTGTGATATCGTCTCACACAAGTTTTTGTCTTATTAATTTGTGTGAAAAAACAAGTAAATATATAAATTCGTGATACATAGAGTATATAATTATAAATAAATATAATAAGATAGACTTAATTAAACGTGAATTGTCTTCAAATATCCAAACTCAAACTTACATTTTTTATTAGTCCCTATTAGAAAAATATATTTTTTTACACTTCCTTATCTACAGAAAAACGTATTTGCACTCTTTATATTTTCTTATAGAAAATCGGCATGAAACTTTGAATATATAATAATATTATATGATATTTAGATTACATGTTTTTTTTTATGAAAACCGGTACAAAATATTTAAAATGTAGTACTCGTTTAAGAAATTTAAGTATCAACTATTTCAAATCTGTTGGTAATATATGATATTTGAGTACCCAAACAATTATAGCAAGTGTTAAAATTAATAGAAAAATTTCTAATTTTACACTCACAACCTTATCTTTTATATCATATCTAAAACAATAAATACTCAAATATCATATATTAGTACTATAATTTTAATGTTTTGTATCGATTTTCATACCTGAAGATATAAGTGGACCCAAAGAAGATAAATTTTTTTTATATAAATAAAATATTACAAAACATTTTTTCTTGACGAAGACTAAACACAATCGTATGTTTGAATTTTAAAGATTAAAAATAGATTATTCTGATTTAAACTGAAAAATACTATATGTACAAATTGAATTACATATTATATTACAAAATAAATTCGAAATTTCAAAATTATCGTTACAATTTATTTTGAAAAAAGTTTCAAAAATATATTTAAAATAGTTTTGTATTTTTAAATATATTTTATAAGCTCATGTGTAAATCAGTTTATATATATACGTAGTACGTGACATAACCGGTTAAATTTCCGTACGTTCAACGGTCCCACGTGTCCAGATCTACGCGGTTTCTTCGTTCCCACCGCCGTCCTATTTAATCCCTCATAGAGCCTCCCATACTCTCAAGTCTTCACTTCGTCTCTTCGTCTGCCTTCGCACTCACTCTGAAGCAAATTTTCTTCTATTACCTGTCTTAATTCTGAGTCCTGATCACTACTTTCAAGGATTAAAGATATGGGTCTTTGATATTTATTATCGATTTGGTTCTGTTTTTTTTTCTGAATTTTTTCTTCAGAGGATTTCGTCAGTATGGAGCAGATATGGCAGATGCACCCGACATTCGGCGACTATTTGACTCAAGACATATTTACAATGGAAACAGAGACTCTAAACAAAGCTCTGCAAAAGCCATTTGCGGGTAATCACCCTTCGTATACGGAAGATTTGCTGTCAGCTGAAATGGTCGAGTCCTTCTTCGCGGCGCCTGTTCCAACTCCTACGGCCTCCGGCGGATCGGAGAACGATACTCCTTTTTCCAGGACGCGCCGGAGCGCTAGCACCGAGTGGGAGGGTGACGAAGCGGAAGTCACGAGCGACGAAGCGTTCAACGGTGACATTTATCGTGGCGGATCCCTCCAATTTCAGGCAGATGGTGCAGCAGATGACGGGAGGGAGCTTCGTGCGGGTGGATGGAAATTTCCCTGTATCTCCGGTGCTGAAACTGAAGCCGTGTAGGCCTATGAACCGACTGCAGCCGTGTGGCAACTTGCCCACGATTGACCCCTCTGTTTTTCCGATGCAAGACCCCTCGGCTCAGCTTCCGCCTCCGCCCGCTCCGGTGGCTGATGGTGGCGCACCCGCTGCTGGGCTGCAGTTCGACTCTTTCGGTGGATTCCCGACTCTAGAGTCGTGGAAAGTTATGTAGCTTTGGTTGGTTATTACATTTTTTCTAATGCAATGGGAGGTGATTAGTTCGATCCACCGTTGCCTATTGCTTACGGGTTGATACGTCAAGGTATAATTAGTCGTCTATATATTGTATTAATTTTGAGGTAATTAATCTTTGATATCTTAATATGTAATAATAATAATATATATACTAATAAAATGTTAAAATTTTGATTTAAATTAATATAGATAAGTGGATAGAATTTTTATTTTCTAAACGTAAAGTTGCGGGTTCTATTTTTGGGCTTTTTTTATATAATTTTATTTTTTAATTCATATACCAAAATAACGGTTTATTATCTCGTTATTTTTTATAATTATATTTTGATGTTATTTTAATATAAATCAAATGAATTAAAATTTCAAGATGAAATATAATAAGTTATAAATGTATGTCTTTAATTTGATGAACATAAAAATTCATATGAAATCGTCGTATTAGTTAATTTTATGAGGTAAATCACCAATCGATCTGACATATGAAAAATTATTCTTTTTTATTATAGACATAGACCAAATTGGTAAGTTTCATAAATAAAAATTACTGAGCTCGTCTCATAGAAAACTTACTTTTACACAAAGAAATCAAATTATTCTCTTTCAAGTAAGTCTCCAGTGAGACAGTTTAACGATTTTTATCCGTGAGACAGATCAATCATGTTCATATCTACAATAAAAAATAATAATTTTTCATAAATTATCTAAATATGATATTTATCTCATACATTTAATCCATAATAGTATCTCACAAGAATTTTATTATTCTCGAAAACTTGAGAATATTGTAACATGTTAATTGGGTAGCTTCGATGCTACATGTGGGGGCACTGTCCTATATGATTTGGATGAACAAGATTCACATACATACTGTGATTTTAAAAAAAAAAAATTAATGGACCTCATGTATCTGTGACTAAATTTAGACCCTTGATTCTATCATGAGACAATACTCCTACATGTAGGATGGAATCAACCTGTTAACTGACATCGTTAGGTTGACTTGGTTCTCGATTATATACTTTAAATAATTTTCTCCCGATGATGTGATGCTCTTTATCTTTGAATGGTTGTCTTTGAATAATTATATTAATATAATATATTTTTATTGACCTTGCATTATTTTATTAATGGGTTCTAGAACAAATAATTAATTCGCTTTATATTGTCTGGGTACGTATGTGATCGTGGTCCTATAACATGTCTGGGTGGTCCAAATCATAAACATTTTTTTTTTCCAGATGAAATATTTTGATTATTTTGAAATAATATATAAATTTTCCAAACTAGTGACTAAACTAGTGACTATTAATAAACAAGTATGTACAATATTGATATACACACATAGTACACATTAAAGTTATAAAGTCGAACGTTTGTCGTTATAATTGTTGATAACGGTGTTACTCAAATATTTTAAATTGAGTTAAGCATACGTTTCGATTGCTCTAAGCAGTATGGAGAATTATTGCACCTAATAATTTCTCACTCAATAATCGTGCTTCTTGTAATCAATGAGAATCGAACTCGTGAACTTGTATCCGATACTAATTATAAGATCGAACAGTTGTTTTACTGGTAGATGTGCAACCGAAATCTTTTAAAACCGTACAACAGTTCAAATATCATGTTTCGACTGTTCTATCGAACAATAACAATGATCACACCCAACATAAATATTAAGCAATATAATGTATGACAACAACATTATCATTAATGAATTATAATCGTATAAAATGTTAGAGTGAAATTAAAAATTATATGACAAAATCATTTTTTAAATTAAAAATTATGACTGCCCCAATGACATCATTAGAGGTTGTCGTTGCCCCGACGGCCACGAATGAATTACTGTACTTAATTGTACGTTCCGTCCTTTTCAATTTGACTTGACATATCATTTGTGATAAGGTTTTTTTAATATAAAAAAATTATGTTCAAATTGCAAATCTTTTTTAAATATATTTTATGTTTTAAACAATTTTGTTTTAAGCAGGATTTGAATTTTTAATCCATTCAATATTTTATGACATCCGAAATTCAACCTTCAGATTCTTTTATAAAATCAATCCATCAAATTTTATTGAAACATATTCACGTTACAAACCTTTTTTCGCGTGCTTGTATGACTACAATCCATATAGAACGATAACGTCAAGCATAGATTCTTTTGATTAAACGACGATCGTCTAGAAGTGATTTAAATCGAGTCTATATAGTTCAAAACGAAATTAATAGAAATTTTTGATTGAAGTCTCGTATTTATAATTGATAGAACAATTCGAAGGCAAATCTTCAAATAAATAACAAAATAATCTGGGCACAAATCAATGTGCCATATTTATTTCATGGCAATTTTTTTCTGATGGGAGCTAGCAAGCTCGAAATCAGTGAAAGATAAAATAAGAGAACATCCTCTAATACGAAATAATTGACTTTTTAAACATAATTAATGGTTAATATCATTTAAACTTTAAATCAGATCTTCCATTATATATACAAACTTTCACCATGTCCTGTATAGGTCAAGGAGAAGTGATGAGAAATAGATTAGATTTTTTTGTTACGGGGGACTCGTGATCAGAGATGACAATTTTCTTCATGGGTTTGAGACCTCGCGGGGAATACCTGAAACATGGACGGAGATCACTAATATTAATATTATCACTAATAATAATAGATAATAATAAGTTTTGATTTGAAAAAATCTCCGAACACGTCCTCATCTTACCTCATTAATATTTCTGAATCGATGATGGAAGTGGAAATGATAAGTTGATCTCCATGGTTTCGGATTTGAGGAATCGGGGATGGGCTGGGGATGGAATTCAGAGACGGAGATGAGGATGACAAACCCGTCCTGCCTCTTGCTATCCTTATTCATGACCACTATCTTTTGGTATTCATCGAATAAACTCTTGTGTAATATTAGTTAGATAAACACAATAGATAAATTCTGCATGATAAGTTCGTCTAATAAAATATTAATAAGAAAAATATTGATAAGAAAAATATATTTTATAACCAGGAGAAAATACGGGAGATGATTTAGACATCATTTTGGGAGACAGTTGGTCTAATAAAAACAATGTCAGTTTGTGGTGCGTGACGGTTGACTTTGTCAACGTCCTCCGTCATTTATATCAATCCCATTCAAATCTTCACATTAGTTCACGTCACACCGACGTCATGCTTACTTCAATTTATTTACCCTCGAATCATGTCTCTCATTGTAGGATTACTAAGCCAATACTAATTTAAAACATCCTCAAGATATAAAATACACGAGAAGAAATAATACAGGCTAAACGTATAACTCAAAATAAAATCAAAAGTGTTTTGATCGTATGTACAAATAAAATCGTCTCGAGTACCATAGTTTTTTGTCAATTTTTTTCTACACGACCGTTTATAAATATATTAACGTAAAAGACATATAGTTGTAACCCGAATCAAAAGTGCCAATGCAACACGATTATGGAATATCTAACTACTCCAACTATCCAATTCGTAAAGCAAATGATAATTTGTAATTAAAAAGAGAGAGGACTTGGTCTAAAATCAATTTTTAGAAATATAATATAAAATAAAATAAAATAAAGCCACACAAAATGGGTATTTTCATACGAAATTTAAGCCAGTTGACCACCTCACTATATACCATTACAAATTGACAGCCCGCAAAGAAATTTCAACTAAGAAAGGTAGTTGCATTGCATGAGAATAAATCTTTGTAATATTTATTCGTAACAATCTGCGTATCACCGAGAAAAATTTACTATACATGTTGATTGTGGAAAGTTAAAATAAAACATGTTAATTAAGAATGTTAGAGAAATTGGGCAATATTTTTTTTATCGTTTCAAGTAAACGGATGATTACCTACCCTTTTGGGTTTTTATGTTATTTTTGGTTAGGTTGGGTTTGACTATATACATGTCGATTTCATAATCACATACTCAATTATTTGAGAATGAATGAAAACTTTAAAAAAATGGATTGACAAAAACTTTACTTTCATTTATTAGTAAATTAAGCAAATGCGAAACTTCGTATTTTTCGTGCCTCAATTGATAATCGAAGTGTGTCGATGATAAAAAAATAATAAGGCTATGTTTGGTAGCCATGATAAGGGAATGATTATTAAATAATCATCTCTTATCTCATGTTTGGTTCATTTTTAATTTAGCATGCAGGCCCTTGATTATGATTGAAAGCCCTCACTATTTATTTTATTTGTGTGATTAAATATTACTCCTCAAAGGTGTGATAATGTATAATTCTTGAATAGTGATAATTATAAAATTGTATATTGACCATAATATCCTTGAATTGTCTTCTTCAATATAATATGAAAATTAAAATTAGTGAAAATTTAATAATTAATATAATATTTAAATTTTTATTATATTTTTTTATAAATTAATTTCATATATTTTTATTATTTTCAATTATTTAAAAAAAATAAATTGTAATGCAAATTTATCTTAAATTAAAATTTTATAAATTTCTAATCTTGTTAATTAATTCTTTTATGGAAATAAATATTTATTAAATTATAATTTATTTTGTTTAATAATTATCGTAATATTTTCAAATATATTTCTAATAAATATATTTAAATTAATTTTAATAAATGTAAATTATAATTATACATATTTAATTATCTATCAAATTATTTTAAAAATATTTATAATTATTTTAAAAAACAATAATATTGTAATTATTACTAAACTTTATTTAACATTAACATTCAAAATATTATTGCTATTTTAATTATTAAAGTAGATGCATATTTACAAATTTATTTCTAATAAATATATTTAAATTAATTTTAATAAATATAAATTATAATTATTAATATTTAATTATCTATCCAATTATTTTAAGAATCTATATTTAATTAATATTTGGGGTATTTTGGTCATTACAATAAAATTTACAAAATTATTTCATCATTTTAAAATCATACCAAACATCATGTTATTTATCTCACCATACTATTAATCCATATATCTCATTTTTTTAATCACTCTAATTACTAATCATTTACTTATCCCATCACACGTACCAAACGGAGCCTAATAAAATAAACCAGGACTAGAATATAATCAATTTAATTATTTTTACGCATTTATCTCAAATTAGAATGATGTTGAAATATCAATTATATATATATATAGCATTTCTTTTTATCATAGGTAATTACGGGTCATGCTAAGCCTACCAGTGAAGGAACACACCCAAATTACATCGAATAAAACACATGTGATTTTTTTTTTTTTTTAAATGAAGAAAAACATACGTCTGATCGAAAAAAAAATTAATAACTTTTATTTAAATTTTCTTAATAAATTTACATCATAATGAAATTTAAAATTTTATAGAAGAATAAGCTTTTTTGGGATAAAAAATTGCCTATAATAATTCTCCTTTCACATTTCAGGAACTCGAGTTGGGGTGTAAATAATCCAAATCAAGGCAAATAGTATCAAGTTTAAATTTTGTTCGTTTAAGCTCGAGGTTGATTCGAGCTCTTATCATCTGGCTCGAGCTCAACTTATCTTGAAATTACTAAGCTTGCGACATGTTTGATCTCGACTCGTTAAAAACTCGTTTATCATGGTAATCAAGGCGATCTCGAGTTTGGTTCATTAATTGCTCGCTTATCATGTTTAACAAGTATGACTGGAGCTCGGTTCGCTTTCGAGCTTGTGAAGTATATAATTAAGCTCGAGTTTGATGTTGATTCGAGCTTGTTAAAAATTAAATATATCTATATTCAATTCCTTCAATTGAGATCAATTAGTTACTAATATTTGTATTTGTTAACTCAACAAATGAGTCAAGCTCGAGCTTACGAGCCACCTAAACAAGTTGAGCTCGAGCTCGCAAGCATATTAACAAACATGTTTGCGAGCTCACGAGCCGAATATCATTAGGCTTGAGCTTGAATTAACTAAATTGTCGATCTCGAAATCGAGCTCGAGCTTGTCTGGATATGATCAATAAACAAACTCAAACAAACTTTTTATCGAGCCGAGCTCCGAATTGCTGCGAATTGTTTGATTCGTTTACATTCCTAAACTCGAGTTAGGCAGTGTTTGAATATACCTTAAAAAATGATTATTAATTAAATTTTGTTTTTTTCGCAAAACTTTATAATAGAAAAATTCATTATCATTTTTTTTAGGGAGACTTGTCAAAAAATCCATATACCCATTCTTAACTTTCTCTTTATTCCCTATCATACTAAAACTTTGTTTAAACTCCCCATTTCATTTAAATTTTCAAATTTACCCTTATATCTTTATTTTAAATAATTGATTTTTCTTTTGTAAATAATGGCCCATCATGCTTCCGAAAATAAACTAAATCTTTTACCTCTTTGACCGGAGTACCACCGGGTTATATCCACCGTATTTTACGAACTGCTCCTCACAGTCCAACCACACGATCGCAACCGATGGTTACTGACGCAGATTCCTTCAGCAGCACTTAGCACAACCCTAATTCGTTTCCTACCTTAGGGTGTACAATAAAAGATAAAATTTTGAAAATAATACATGAGAGGGGCTAGAGCAAAGATTTCTTTTATTTAAACACAAACATTTTATTAATACATAGTAACCTCCTGTAGAGGAGGAGAAACTTGTTTAGCTACTGATAGTAGCTGAACTCACTACACACATAAACTTGAAAGAGAATTATTACAAATGTTTTGAAGAAAAACGAAGAGGTTGATCGATGTCTTCATCTTCCTTCTGCTTCTTTATTTATAGAAGGCTCCTTCAGATTTGAAACTTCGGACTTCAAATCTTCATAAATCTTTACAGCTTGCACATGGATCATGTAGTGGTTGAGTGGTCCAATAGGTTGGTCCCTCCACCTTTCTTGATTTGTCTTTTTCTAGATTATTAATCTAGAAACCGCCCCTTCTTGGATTTTTATCTGCCTGCGTAAATCGTATATATGCGTTTGGATCAGATCAGCTTGTATCTCCTTTCCTTCTTTTTTGAGCTGTTTATAATAATCTTTGGAAATTTTCAGCTCTTTTCTAGTTGCCTTAATCCTTATTCTGGAAACTCTGAGATAGTTGAAATACATTTTCTTTTGTTTCCAGTTCTGGTTTAAGTCTGGTATCGTTTACTGGTTCCTTTACTCTTATTTATAGTGTAAAGTTTGGGTCCAGTTTTCTTGTTTTCTTTATTGGATTCCCTTTTAAAATAAAAGATCCAATGTTCTTTTGTCTTTTATCACTTATTATTAGTGGTCCTGTTGTCCTTGTCCACCGATTATTGGTGGTCCTGTCTTTCCACTTACATGGTGGGTTTTCTTTATGTTAGTGGACTAGTCATATGTCCACTTTCAATTTTGTCGAGGAATCTTTGGCTTTCGGTTTCCTCGAGGAAAACGTGAATGTGGTCCATCTCCACTTGTGCTTGTGTTGGTAAAGTGTTTCCGATCAGATCTCGGTTTGAATCCTTTACCGAATTCAGGTTCCTTCTGGTTTTGGCATTCAAGGCAGATGTTTTCTGACCATCTTCCTATATGTGCCATGTTACAGAATTTTCGGCGAGTTTCTTTACTGGCCGGCAGCTTGCTATTCCACAAAAGATTTCTCTTTTTCTCGAATAAATCTTCTGCAAAACTTGTGATTTTTCCTGTCATGGTGTTTAACAGGAATGATCCGTTCACTGAATGATTATAAAATTTGAACGAAAACTTGACTTTGTCCATCTCAGTGAGACAGACCCATAGACCCCAAGCTCTTCTGGTAGACATATCATCTTCAGAAATTGAAGCAACCAGGGGTGTTTCTTCTGTTGGAGGGTCTTTGATAAATTTTTGGATATTTGTATCCGGCCTCCTTAACTTGATGAAATGAAAGGCTTCGTGAGAACCTTTCCCTGCTGGTTCTGGTGCTGCACTAAAAAAGTATAGCTCCACAACATCTCCTCTGGACAAATAATCATTATTCGCCCAAGTTTCATGAACAGCTTCCTGGATCCACTTTGGTAATCCTGAAATTTCCGGAAAGCTGGGTGATGTAGTATAAACTGAGGCAAGAGCCCCGAATTCATACCATGCTTTAACCTCCTTTGGATATGAATTTGGTTTCATCCATACCCTTGGATATTTTCCTGAGACATCAACCCTGTTAGTAGCTGGGTTGATTCCAATTCTTGTTTTCAATTTCTCACAATTCTGTTGATAAACCTGAAATGGAGAAATTATTGCTTCGTTAGTACCAACCTTAGATTTGCCTTTGTCAATAAGAGGCCTAAGGTTGATCTCTCCCTCTTCAATCCCCGAGGTGAAGGGTTGACTTGAAGACTCAAGATAAGGATCAGGAGTCTCTATTTTTGTTTCAGCCGACTCATCTGGTGATGATCCCGACTTAACACTTGTGCAAGGGGTATTTGAATCCCCTGCTACAGGTATAGAGTCCTGTACTCGAAAACTCTCCAGTTGGGAAACCAATGGCTTCTCAATGCCTTGGAGGATAGGCCTTTGCATTACAGACCATAACTGAGTATATGCCTGTAAACATCCTGTAATTCGATCAGAGACAACTCTCTTATCGGCTTGTTGTAGTCTTCCCTGCAACTTCCGCGTTTACGACTAGCTTGTTAAACTCGTTTTGAAGCATTTCAAGGTGTTCCCTCAAATGCCTCTGCATCTTGATGATGGAATTGATATCACTACTCTCCATCTCTTGTTAAAAAATCTGCAAGAATATTTTCATGAGATTTTATTATCACAATATCAAAAATATAATTCTGACATAATGCTTGCCATCTTAATAATCTAGCCTTCTCTGGTTTAGATTCAATTATATTCCTTAAGAACGCTTTTACCTGTGTATTATCAACTTTCAAAGTAAATTTCTTTGCAAGTAAAAATAATGGCCATTTTTCAAAAGCTCTTTTTACTGCATAAAATTCCTTTTCATTGATATGCCATCTAATGACTTCTGCATCCGAGAATAACCCACTACAATATCTGCATGGTTGTTCTCCATCTGGGGTAAGCTTAGTAAGAACTGCTGCCCACCACTGATCACTGGCATCGGTATATAATACCAGATCATCTTCGTCTTGAGGAATCGCCATTTTTGGAAGATTTTTACAAACCTCCTTTAAATGGATAAGTCCTTCTGTGTGTTCTTTTTTCCATATAAATCTTGCATCTTTTTTCAATAATGGACTGAACACCTTCCTGTGTTTTGCTAGGTTTTTTATAAACATCCCAGCAAAATTAACAACTCCTAAAAAGCTTTGAAGTTGTTTCTTGTCTTTGAGACTTTCTGGAAAATTCTGCACCTTTTCAACTATGTGGTCTTGCAGAATTATTCCTGACTCATCGATTTCAATTCCGAGGAATTCAATTTTTCTTGTAGCGATGGCTGTTTTCTTTTCAGATAAAACCAGTCCTTCTTTCTTGCAAATCTTAGAGAAAATCTCTAAATGCTTAACATGTTCATTCATATCTTTAGATGCTATTAAAACATCATCAATATAAACAAACATAAATTTAAAATAATCCTTAAAAAGATTATCCATTTTTCTTTGAAATATCTGGGGTGAATTAGCCAATCCCATTGGTAGCACTTCCCAAATATAATGTCCTTGACGTGTGGAGAAAGCTGTAAATTTCTTGCTTCCTTCCTCCATCCGAATCTGATAAAATCCAGACTTACAATCGAATTTAGAGAATATCTTGGCGTTGCGTATACAACTAATCAAGTGTTCTCTACTTGGTATAAAATACCCATCAAATTCCAGAATTTTATTAATTTCTTGATAATTAATAACAAGTCTGGGTTTTTCTCGTTTTATCTCACCATGGTTTCTTACCAGGAAACCTGGACTGCTATATGGTGACATACCTGTTTTGATTAAACCAAGGTCTAAATGTTCATTGATTATAATCTGCATATCCCTTTGATCAATAATATTCATTGGAATAGGCTTACAACGGACAAATTCATACTCTTTGCCTTCCTTAATCTTAAGACAAGCTTTGAGTTGATTTCTGTCCCACCATGCCAAGGGATCCTCATTATAATTTTCTCTGATCATTTTCTTGACATCTTCCAATGATACCTTAGCTTCAAATTCTACTTCATTTGTTTGTAGAGTTATCTTAAGGCATTCTATATCTTCTTGTTGGAGTTCTTTATCAGCTCTCAACTGGAGCATTGTTTCTCCAAACCGTCTTGAATCCTTCATTTTTGGGTTCAGAAGTTTTCCTGAATCACCATGCTTGCTGCGAAACTGGATCGGCAATTTTCTATAAAATTCTTCTCTTAGTCTCTGGACTATGATTTTGTGATCACATGGTGTTGTGAACACTAATCTTCTAGTCTCATTTTCTTGAGTATAGGATTTGAACATTTGTAGGAAATTATTTCCTAATAATATGTCAGCTCATGTATCATGAAAATAAATTGGTGGTGTCTTTACCTTGTACCAAGGTGTTTGTCCAGCACCGCCAATCATAATTTCAGTCATCTTAATCCCTTTACATAAGATTAAAATTCGTCTGGAAAAATATCTTCCAGCAATCTTTGGTAGTTCTTCTTCCAAATTATTTGGAAAAACTCCTCGTTTTGCTGTACATATTCCAGCTCTTGAATCAATATATGCAGCAAAGTATTCTGCCTTATATTGTTCATACAACATTCCTACTGGAATGTATATGGAGAATGGGCTTGTGGTCATTGGATTTTTCATATCTTATCATTTGCCATAAACTCCATTCCATACTCTAGACGTTTCCAAGGTTTGTGTTCCTCGAGAAACTCTAATCCAAGAATCATTCGATCTGATTCTTTCCCTGTAATTCCTTGAATGTGAACTTCCAGTTCTCCGATATTAATCAGTCCTTGGTAAGTTCCTATCATCGGTTGTTCCAAATAGTATATTGAATTACAAGGAAATTGATTCCTTTGTTTTGTAATATCAAATACTATTTCTACTTCCTTCCAACCTTCTGGGCATCTAAGTTTTCCCATTGTAGAAAAACTTTTTGGCTCTTGTTGGGTTTCTATGACAGGCGTTTTTCCCCATCTGTAACTCGTAATTCTATCTCCTTGAAAAGATAGTCTTCTTGATTCCAATTTAAGACTTTGATTCCTTTGTAGAATCGGTTTGTCTTGTATTTGGATATCTGTTTCCTGTATCAAAGGAAACTCAACTCGTTCTGGATAAACTGCCTGAGCAACTATTCCGAATATTTCAGGGATTTCAATAAACTCATTTCTAATAAACAGTTCAGAATGATGTGTATTAGACAGAGCATATGAAATTTGATAGGTAATAGAATATGGCCTATTACCTTCTTTCATCAGCCTTTTTTCCTTGAAGTTTTGATGCAAAGTCAAGGCTCGGCTGAAATCTCGATCTGCCAGGTTGTAGGCTATCCTTGGATAGATCACTCCTACAATCTTTCCCGCACAGAGATTTCCTGAGATTGTTCCCAGTACTGAATCTTGAAGATTCCTCATTCTTTTATCGCATATAGCAATATCAATAGGTGAATCTATACCTTCTTTAAAAGTAGCTTTTATCATAATTTGGATTGCTCCAATATGAATCCAAGACATAGTCCTTGCTACTTCTATCTTTAGTTTTTGTAATTCTTCCTTAATTTCTTCGGAAGGAATTAACTGCATCTCCATTCTATTTCCTGTAAGTTCCATCGGGATTGCCATTTCCCTTATAGATACTTTATAGATTAGATGATGCTTTCTGTTTCTTAGGCCAAGACTTCCTAAGAATTTTTCTATCTGTCCTGCAGAGAAACCTTGATATCTCTGTAGACTCGGATTTTCTCTCATGATTCTTTGAATCATGTTATGAGATATTGTTATCTGGCTGAAAAACCCAGACAGAACTTCATGTGTTTCGTGTCGAAACACCTCGCCTTCAGTTAGATTCCGATTCTGTTCCATCAGATTCTTCCTGACTTAAGACTTCTTCTTCTTCATATATACTTTCATCTGAGGCGATGTCCTCAAATCGGTATACTTGAATAAGATCTTGATAATAAACTGCTTCTTCAATATCCGGAGTAGGATCAAAGCGTTTAATACCTCTTTTTTCATTTTCTGGACAGTTGGTCGAAATATGACCTCTTGCTCCACATGTCCAGCAATTACAGTCCTTGAAACTTTCATTAGCCCGAGTATGAGCTCTTCTGAAAGTTTTCTTAGTAGGTGTTCTTCCTGTGCTTCGAGATGTACTCGATGCTTGGGATGATATCCTACTTCTCGATGGTCCGCTTCTTTGTCCAAATTTATAAGATCTGGCTTTTTGTCTAGACCATACAGTTCTTGGTTTCCAAGAACTTCTCCCACTTCGGGCTTAAGGATGAGTCCTGAAACTTTTCCTCTTATGCTTCTGTGGTTTACTTCCAATAATTGTTGGAAGATCATTTTCCTTACAACACAAATGAGTTCTTTTGTTGATACCCCTTAAGCGTTTATAATTCTTTTGTAATGCTGCCATATGGCACCATTCTGCCAACTTTCCTTTGAGGAAAGAGGCTATTCTTGCCAGCGTATCTGAATTACCAGGTAAGTATTCCCTTATGAGCATCTCTCTCCAAGGGCTTGGCATTTTTGCGAAGAAAAGCTGCATAGCTATATCTTCTTCGACTCCTGATTTCCATCTATATTTAGTGAATAACATAATATATTCATCCACCAAACATATATCATGTAATTCAAGACTATACAGAGCCTGAGTATATTTCTTCCTCTTCTCTGTATCTTGACTATTAAAATAGTCTACCCCTATAAATTGTGCTTTAAATAGGGTAGCCATTTTTCCGGTTATCTCGCTCAGAGATTCTCCGGCCAGGATTGACTCTTTCATTTCTGATGAAGTCATGTCCCAAGCAATTTTCACTGATCCCATTAGACTCATTTCTAAAAGTTTAATGAATCCTTCTTTATTGAGATCAAGTGTTCATGTTGCGATTCTCATAGCAGATGTCCAATCATCTATGAGATCTTCTCTGTTTTTGAAATCTAATACATCAAGGTTAAGCATAACCCCATAAAGATGTATAGGATCTAAAACAGTCTTCCCGTAGGGTGTTTGGTGCAAGGGAATTTGACTTCTCCTTGTCCTTGTACCCGCTGGGTGTGATCCTCCACCAGTATGGAAATCTGATTGGGATTCTCTCATGTTAACATTATGAGATCCCATACTTTCCCTTGGTGGTTCCTGAGTAGATGACCAGGTTATAGCAGGTACTTCACTCCCTGCTGTATTCATCTTTAGATCTACAACTTTGAGATTTGCGAAAGATTCCGCAAGCTCTTGTAGATCCTCTAAACCAATCATTTCTAAAGTTGTCATCAGATCAATTTCTTTTCTGAGACAGACTTGATTAGATTGATCATCTTTTCTTCTTCAGTCAAAGGTTTTGACACCACTCTGGCCTTCCCTTGTTGGTGTAACAAAGGTTCAGTACCAAAGGATGGTGGTAACCAACCTCCTGAAGTTCGTTTACTGGAACTGGGTTGTTGTTCCAGTTTCTGAATTATTGTTTGAATATCTTTTAATATTCCAAGAATTTCTTCCTGGGTTTCAAGGATTTTCTCAACTCGTTGTGGTACAAAATATAGCATATTGCCATAATTTTGTACTGTCTTCTGAATTTTTCTAAGATCTGAAGAGAGCTTAGAGGAATCTGGAACTATCTCCAAAAACTTATTTGTTTGAATTATAAGTTTACCTGAGAGTGCAGTAGCTTCCCTTGCTGTTTCTGATATCTAACAATAGTTAGATGCACTTGTTTATATTCCAAAATATTGGAATATTCCTTGTGAATTATTTTTCTCGAACCGTAGTTCGGATTCATAATTTTTTCAAAATTCTCCTTCTCATACAATTAGTTACTTAGTAAAAATAAAATTTGTGTTTAAATAAATCCACCTAAGGCTCTGATACCATTTTGAAAGCGTGAGAATCAATTGAAATTAAAATAGGAATAAGGGTATTTTTGTCCATTTTAAAGTATTAGGGAGTTAAAAGAAAGGTTTTGAGGTGTAGGGAGTTTGGATAAAGTTGAGTTTGGGTTTGGGGATTTATGAGCAATTTACCCTTTTTTTTAAAACATTTACGAACATTAAACTTAGTTGGCGAATAGGTAAGTTGTATTGCTATTCACAAGATGGTACACAACTTCACGATAAATATAAAATAGAACCACTCGTTTTCATTAATTTCACACTATTAAATCTTTTTTTCTCTCCTTCAGTTTCCTATTATTTAGTTAGAATATTGGATTTTTAATAAATAACTCTTAAACCTAAATTTCCAAGATATAACTATCGAGTGCAATAAGTATCTCTAATATTAGAGCGATCAAACTGCGGTACCAGTGCTGTTGCACGATTTAAAAGATATGAGTTTCACCGTTACCACCAAATATAGAATTTTAGTAAAGACGGTAAACACTCGATCTTATACATTTTGAGAGCTTGCAAATACTTAAACCGAAAAAACTCTAAACCTTATTATTATTCGTTAGATTTCAAATTTTTGTAGTGTGATTACTTCAAAACCATGATTTTATATAATGTGGAACGAATCATTGTTTGTAAATATAAGTATGGATAATATCAATTAGACAATTAATTATAACTACACTAAGCTATGAGGACCAGATTTGTCGTACTTGATGGGCTAGAATTTGGGCCTTGACTCGTATTATTAAGGTTTAATTTGGGCCGTCAGTCTGTAAAATTAGCTATATTTACAGATTGAGCTACTATGGGCCCATACAGAATCCAAAGCCAAAACCGCCTCTCAGGTCGGCAGGGTTCCAAATCGCGTGTATCGGGTTTTAGCTCCAGCTTTCTCAAGAACAGATCCCCAAAACCAGGTCAGTTTGGTTTCTCGCATTCATCAGAACCGTAATTTAACATGTTTGTTGATTCAATTGTTTATGTTGTGCTCAATTTTGATTTCTTACTCGTTACTTCGTGTGCGCATCATTGGATTTTCGAATTGTTCTTTGAATTTTTCGTGGAATTTGCATTTCTCCTTCACGCGGACTCTTCTGCGACCTCAAGTAGAGGAGGGAAGAAACAGTGAGGAGAAAATAGGATTTTGAAGTAGGTTAGACTATGTTGTAAAGTTAGCGTGCTTGCATCCCTCGATTCCTGGTGCCAGTTGATCTACTGGACCGGTGCATATGTATTTTGTCTGTTTTCTTGTTTTTCTAGTAAACGTATGCCGGCGATATGTGTCTTCTGTACGATAGATGAAAGAGCAATTATTATTTTTGGATGAAGAAAAGAACCGAGTTGGTTTAGTTTTGAAATTTTTGGTGCTATTTTAAATTTAAAAATTTTAATTTCTGGTTGCTTAGCATAATTTTTGCGTATTGGTTTTATGATTTTGAACTTAAGGTTGGGTTTTTTTTCTTAGTGTCAGGAAATTTTTGGTTACCAAATGGACGTGGACACAGAGATTCAGAGGGTCAAAGAAGAAAGGCAAAAGATGGAGAAGGACCTGGCTGCACTAACGTCCCTTACTTTTGACACCGATCTTTATAACGCAAACAAGTACGAGGGCTACGAGCGATCCATTGCTGTCAATGATGAGGATGATAATATTGATGGAACGGAAAATGAAATTGCTAGGAAAATGGCATCTTTTACTGCCCCGAAACAGTTTCTTAAGGAGCATTTGAGAACTGGGGAGGAGGATGACATGTCTGGTTTTAAGCAACCAAGTAAGATTATCGACAGGGAGGATGATTACAGGAGGAGGAGGTTGAACAGGATCATATCCCCTGCGAGGAATGATCCATTTTTGGACAAAACGCCAGGCCCAGAAGTCAGGACTTATGCTGATGTAATGAGAGAAGAAGCATTGAAGCGGAAGGAAGAGGAGGTGAAGAGGGAGATAGCAAAGAAGAAGAAGGAAGAAGAGGAATCAAAAGCAAAGGAGAAAGATGTAGAGAAGCCAAAAAAGAGGAATAGATGGGATATATCTCAGGATGAGAGTGCTGTTGACAAGAAGGCCAAGACGGGGTCTGACTGGGATTTGCCTGACTCCACGCCTGGAATTGGAAGGTGGGATGCGACCCCGACACCTGGGAGAATTGGTGACGCAACACCATCTGTTTCAAGGAGAAATAGGTGGGATGAGACACCAACACCAGGACGCCTAAATGATTCGGACGCAACTCCTTCTGGAGGGGTTACGCCTGGGGCAACTCCAGCAGGAATGGCTTGGGACGCTACACCAAAGCTGGGAGGGATGGCTACCCCAACACCAAAAAAACAGAGGTCAAGATGGGATGAGACTCCAGCCACAATGGGCAGTGCCACACCAGGTGCTACCCCTGCCGCAGCCTATACCCCTGGTGTCACTCCTTTTGGTGCTGTCGATATGGCTACCCCTACTCCGAATGCCATTATGCGTAGCGCAATGACTCCTGAACAGTATAATTTGTTGAGATGGGAGAAAGATATTGAGGATAGGAATAGGCCATTAACTGATGAGGAACTTGATGCAATGTTTCCACAGGAAGGATATAAGATTTTGGACCCACCTGCTACCTATGTACCTATTAGAACACCTGCCCGGAAACTTCTTGCTACACCTACTCCAATGGCAACACCCCTGTATAATATCCCAGAAGAAAACCGAGGCCAACAGTTTGATGTGCCAAAAGAGATGCCGGGTGGTTTGCCATTGATGAAACCTGAGGATTACCAGTATTTTGGTTCACTGCTAAATGAAGACAATGAAGAGGAGTTATCGCCAGAAGAGCAGAAAGAGAGAAAGATCATGAAACTCTTGCTGAAAGTAAAAAACGGGACTCCTCCACAGAGGAAAACTGCATTGAGACAACTCACAGATAAAGCAAGGGAATTTGGTGCTGGACCACTGTTTAACCGTATTTTGCCACTGCTCATGCAACCCACATTGGAGGACCAGGAGAGACATTTGTTGGTTAAAGTTATTGATAGGGTGCTCTATAAATTAGATGAGTTGGTTCGTCCATATGTGCACAAAATTTTGGTGGTTATCGAGCCTCTTTTAATTGATGAGGATTATTATGCTCGGGTAGAAGGTAGAGAAATCATCTCAAATCTTAGCAAGGCGGCTGGGTTGGCCACAATGATTGCTGCAATGCGTCCAGATATTGACAACATTGATGAGTATGTTAGGAACACCACTGCAAGAGCTTTTAGTGTTGTTGCCTCTGCTCTTGGGATCCCTGCATTGCTGCCATTCTTGAAAGCTGTGTGTCAGAGCAAGAAATCTTGGCAAGCTCGTCACACAGGTATCAAAATAGTACAACAGATTGCCATTCTGATTGGCTGTGCTGTTCTTCCACATCTGAGATCACTGGTTGAGATAATTGAACATGGTCTTAATGATGAAAATCAGAAAGTCAGAACGATCACTGCTCTATCCTTGGCTGCGCTTGCTGAGGCTGCAGCACCCTATGGTATTGAAAGCTTTGACTCAGTTTTGAAGCCTCTGTGGAAGGGTATAAGGTCCCACCGTGGGAAGGTGTTGGCTGCCTTTTTGAAAGCCATTGGTTTTATCATACCACTCATGGATGCGATATATGCCAGCTACTACACCAAGGAAGTCATGGTTATTCTTATCCGTGAGTTCCAGTCACCTGATGAAGAAATGAAGAAAATAGTGCTCAAAGTGGTAAAACAGTGTGTGAGTACTGAGGGTGTAGAGCCAGATTATATAAGAAATGATATTCTTCCGGAGTTTTTCCGTAATTTCTGGGTCAGAAGGATGGCCTTGGACAGGAGAAACTACAAACAGCTTGTTGAAACCACTGTTGAGATTGCGAACAAAGTTGGTGTTGCTGACATAGTGGGAAGAACCGTGGAGGACCTGAAAGATGAAAGTGAGCCATATAGAAGGATGGTTATGGAGACAATTGAGAAAGTGGTGACAAACTTGGGAGCATCTGATATTGATGCTCGCTTAGAAGAGCTATTGATTGATGGGATTCTCTATGCGTTTCAAGAACAGACTAGTGATGATGCTAATGTGATGCTAAATGGTTTTGGTGCTGTTGTGAACACCCTTGGTCACAAAGTGAAGCCATACCTTCCCCAGATTTGCGGTACCATTAAATGGAGGCTTAACAATAAGAGTGCTAAAGTGAGACAGCAGGCAGCAGATCTTATATCCAGGATTGCAGTGGTTATGAAGCAGTGTGGAGAAGAACAATTAATGGGCCATCTTGGTGTCGTATTGTATGAGTATTTGGGAGAGGAGTATCCTGAAGTTCTGGGTTCGATATTGGGCGCTCTCAAGGCTATCGTCAATGTTATCGGGATGACCAAGATGACACCGCCAATCAAGGATTTGCTCCCTCGGTTAACTCCTATCTTGAAGAACCGTCATGAGAAAGTCCAAGAAAATTGTATAGATCTTGTTGGAAGAATTGCTGACCGAGGAGCTGAATTTGTTCCTGCAAGGGAGTGGATGAGGATTTGTTTTGAGCTTCTGGAGATGCTGAAAGCTCACAAGAAGGGTATCCGTAGAGCAACTGTGAATACTTTTGGTTATATTGCAAAAGCCATTGGGCCACAAGATGTTCTTGCAACATTGCTAAACAACCTCAAGGTGCAGGAACGTCAAAACCGGGTGTGCACAACTGTGGCCATAGCAATTGTTGCTGAAACATGTTCACCATTCACGGTTTTACCTGCATTGATGAATGAGTACCGTGTGCCGGAGCTCAATGTTCAGAATGGTGTTCTTAAGTCTCTTTCCTTCCTATTTGAGTACATAGGCGAGATGGGCAAGGACTACATTTATGCAGTGACTCCATTACTCGAGGATGCCCTCATGGACCGAGATTTGGTTCATCGTCAAACTGCCGCATCAGCAGTCAAACACATGGCCCTGGGAGTTGCTGGTCTGGGATGTGAAGACGCTTTAATCCACCTGATGAACTATGTCTGGCCCAACATTTTTGAGACATCCCCACACGTTATTAACGCTGTCATGGAAGCTATTGAAGGAATGAGGGCGGCACTTGGGGCAGCTATTGTGCTGAACTATTGTCTTCAGGGACTCTTTCATCCGGCAAGAAAGGTTAGAGAAGTTTACTGGAAAATTTACAATTCCCTTTACATTGGTGCTCAGGATGCTCTTGTTGCCTCATATCCCGTACTAGAGGACGAAGAAAATAATGTGTTCAGCAGACCTGAACTGCATATATTTGTCTGATTTGGTGTATTATTTGTTATTTTGGTAATAGAACTCTAGGCGCTGTGTGTTGCATAATTTAGAGATGCTAGTTGCTCTCTACTGGAATTTGTCATCTTGCTGTTCCAATTTGTGTGCAATGAATGGATTTTTGAAATTTGCCATTGCTCTGATTCTCTTCGGAGTAACTAGGTATCATAAACGATGATGTTACGCGTAGCTTAGGGCTTTCGATTTAACCCGGCTAACGCAGAAGATATCCGCTGCAAAGCAATCAACTTATTGACCTCGAATGGGCTACTGCCCCTTCCAGGATCAGGTGTGGGTTGCTGGAATTTTCGATGAATGCGATCACTGATCAGAGTTATTGGAGAACATGCTGACGTTTTCATTAATTAATTGTTTAACGGGGATAAATATCATAATATTTCTAACTCCGTTTTTTAATATGCCTGTATGTATTGATTCATTAATACCCTTGAAACTTTTCAAAGAATTGTTGCTTAAAAATGGTCGGATGCTTCATTTTTCAGTGTCATGGATAAAATATATGAATAGTTGTGTAAAGAAAAAAAGTATTATACTATTTCTAAAAACTCTTAATTTGTGTGAGACGATTTGGAATCAACTTAATTAATGAAAAATATTAATACTTTTTTTTTTAAATTATTAATTTTTATTGTAAGTATGAATCGGTGGATCCATCTCATATATACATGGAAACATATACATACATATATATATATATATTGAAGTCATTAAAAAAATTGGTAACCAATATAGTTTCTCAAAGTTCTTAGGTCATCGTATAAAATGCTATGACCAACTATTTTTGCTGAAATTTCAGGCCAAGAGAAAACAAGTAAAGTAAAAAATGTCGTATCTATCTTATCGGTCACATTAATAGGTCTAAATTTAGATAAAAAATAGGTTACTTCAAGGCAGTACCCTAAGTTGCTCAAAGAACTTAGCCCTGAATAATGAATTAGATGATTGAGGACTTGATATATATTTTAATGCACACTCAAATATATCTCTAATTTTTTTTTCTCTGCACTTGTGATGCTTTATTAATTTATCTTGCATGCCACTTCTATCACATCGTTTGTGTGCAATAATTATCTTATTAGTTGAACGATTGAATCGTAGCGGGTGAGCTGTTTTATGGTTTAAAATATTGGAGTTGTATCATTAAAATATTTACAAGAGACGGAGGGCGAGGCTGTGTTTAAAATTTATTTATGGTTTATGATATATGTATTACACTAGTTGAACAATATTGTGACTTTGAACCTCCTGCAAACATTACCATCTTTGAATACCGACTTCATCAATCATCTTCACTGCCGTCCGATGTGATGATTTGATGTCATAGGATTGCAATTTTATTGTCTTTTAACATCATTTACATGTTCGCTTTGCGACTACGTACTCTATATCAATTTGTTCGTATTCATATCGATAGATATCCACTGATTCTTGTCGATGAAGCATGGAACGTTCCTTCTACATGGGCACCTGCTGCTCTTGATAGGTAAATAAATTTTTGATCTTATCGAATTTCGATCTTAATATTGTATTTTTTGATTTTTTGCTTAATCGCTTTTTATTTAGAATTTTGATATTTTTAGCATGGACTTTTTGTAATTTTAATATATATATATTTTTTAATTGAGAATACGACCAAAATTGCAAAAAAGTTATAATACAACGGACTAAAACTTTCCTTTGACAATCGCAAAACAGTAAATTTGAACAAAAAAAGGTATTTTTTCCTCAAATATATTCAAGTGAAGAAAGTAAGAATTCTCTCCAAATAAATCATAATCAAGAAAGAACATTTTCATCAGATCGCAGGCTGATGGATATTGTATACAACATGATGTCCAACAAAAACAAAGAAAAGGTAGCAAATCAAATGACTCATACCTCAACGATTCAAGGCCTCAGACATATTCAAAGAAAAATTGTGACCATTTAAAGCGAAACAGACACAAAGATGTTATACTAGTTTGTGAGCTCCATAATGGCAGAGACAATATCTCCATCTGCATCCTTGAGTGATTTGACTGCCCTGGCTCTTGAAACCCCAGCCTGTGTCATCACAAGCTCTATGTCCTTTGGTTCAACTCCAGTCTCGTCAACATCTTCATCATCCTGAGGAACACATGTTGCCTCAGTCTTCGGGACCGTGTTTGTGAGATTAGGAGTCTTAAACTGCTCCGCAGCCTGAGTCTGCAATTGTGAACTCAAATCCTCGATCTTTGCCTCTCCAAAGATTACATAAGTATCTGAATTTGGGCTCTTAAACACATCTGGTTTTGAGATGACAAACAGGATCTGAAACATCGTTGACACAGAAACTGAAGTGTAAGTTGACATGCTAGAACATGGTCAAGGAAGTTATATATAACATGACCATGTCCAATAAATGATAGTGGTACAAACATTCTTGCTCTTTTTAACAGTGACTCGGCTGACCCCAGGGATGGACTTCATTCCTAGCTTTAGCATTGCCTTGCGGCTCTTCTTCTCACTTCGGCTCTGCTTTGAACTACCACTGGCATCTTCTTGTCCTACCAAAAGAAACAAGAGAGACTTGGTCCAGTTTGCAATTATGATACATAAACATTAAATTATACAGGAAAGAGCAAATGAAACTGTTTTTAGATTTCTAGTCTGATGGTGTTATAATGTGTGTCATCACTCTTTGCTAGGGTACCACATCAGTTAAGTAATTATCATTTACCCTATTACAAGCATGGAAATTATAAGACTAGGCAGCCTTTGAGAAATAAAGTTTTCGCAGGCATTAGCAGTGGAAGTTCAAAGATGCTTGGATTGTCTTGTTTTCCGACTTTCTATTACTTCACCAACTGGAGACACTAACGCATAATTTTTGATGTAAGGATTCACCACTCACGGAAGGCTTTAGATCACAACTACTCAACACAGTTTGTTCCATGATCG
Organism: Primulina tabacum; assembly: GCF_025594145.1. Classification (NCBI taxonomy): domain Eukaryota; kingdom Viridiplantae; phylum Streptophyta; class Magnoliopsida; order Lamiales; family Gesneriaceae; genus Primulina; species Primulina tabacum. Next base: position 5,748,375 of record NC_134559.1, on the reverse strand, counting down.
CCAAAATGAGACTTCAACAATGTTTCTTTAACAGTCATTTGAGAAACGAGAAAACTTGCAAAGCCAGAAAGACAGGAAAGGTAACGTGTCTTAATAGCAAAATGTACCATATAAACTCGCATCTGACATGCAAGCATTGCATTAACAAAATAGTGGTCAAAGACTCAAGGCACTTCTCTGCGTAACGCCATTTAGAGAAAATTTTAAAAAAATAGAAGTAAACAGAAATTAAAAACCACAGAAGGGGGGGTGTTGGGGTTGTGTGGGTTAGGAAAAGCCACCAAAAGAGTATTAAGCTACTCTTCCATTACAAATAAGCGCAGATAGTTGCCCAATCAAGATAACTAATAGAACCTCATAAATATGAGTCACAAAAACAATTTCAGAACTCAACCAACGAGCACAAATATTTGAATTCTGTTAAGGTTTGATCTAGATACAGCACAATTCAGTGTATTTCATTTAGAAAGTCAAGAAAACGTCAAGTTTATAAAAGGATAAACAATTTCAGATCAAAAGGGTACAATACACATACCTTCGGTATCATCTTCGTCGCCTTCCTCATCGTCATCGTCGTCGTCATCATCCTCAATTAAAGGCTTATCATGCTGCAACATTGATTGAAATCAATAAGCCATCAGTTAGCAACACACTTACGTTTTCATAGCATGTGCAGCTCTAAAATTCCACTAGTGGGAGATGGACAGGCATTCTATACACATGAATACCAAAGTGAAATCACATCAAAAACATTAATTTCACAGGATCAAAAAAGAATTCATCGACCTCCCTCTCAACAGTAACAGAACCAAAAAATAATAATTTTTAATGCATTTTTCAAGCAGTCTTTCACCCCCACATGGTAAAACGAAACCCGCTCATATATAAGTGGGACACTTGTGAGGGAGAATCGTTTAGCGCAGGCGCTTTTTCCTTTCTCCTGCTCTAATATTTTGGATAAGAAGAAATTAGTTATGAAATTTAATTCACAGGATGGATTTTCCAACATAACCCACAAGAAAATTTCAGCAAGTGTTTCTAAGACGATCTAAAATCCTTTTTACATTAGCTATAAGTACAAAATGAATTTTGAAATTATAAATTTATTACTCTTGTCATTGTTAAAAGGTAAAGAAATAAATTTTAAAAAAAACTGTTATTGATGTTAATTACGATTGTAAAATATTTTTTCTTCTATGGGATCGTACTTTTATCATCTCAAAACCATGAAACTACAGTTCGCCCAAACAACCAAATAACTATAGCAACAAAGAATGGGGGAAAACAGATCAGAAGGAATACAGCAGCAACAATCTCAAGCAGCCCCCGACGAATCTACCAATCACCAATCCGTAGAAAAAAGCAAAAACGGCACAACAACGAAAAAATCGATTTCAAACAGAACAAATACAATTGAAAAGCAATAAATTCAATGCTTGAATCGAGATGAACTTACATCAATCTTGTGTTGCTCGAGGTGAGTTGCCAACAATTCTTCCTGCGATTGAGTCATGATTAATTGTTGAAGAAATGGAGGAGGCACTGCCTGCTTGTTTTCAGTGAAGAGAAGACACGAAACGTCGAAACCCAAACCCTCGAAATAGAAAGGGCGCGTTGCTTGTAAGAACGGAGCCTAAATACTGTTTTTTTTTATTTCTAAATATATAAATGTTATTATTTTCATTATTTAAATTAAAAAATAATCCTAACAATATTGATAAAATGATAAATAGTAAATCATATGAAAAAAATTGATGATAACAATAATACTAATAATTAATGTTAAAATTAATTAAATACAATAAATAATAATATTACTAAATTAGGGATAAACAAAATTTCTATCGAATTAAATCGACCTGAATTAAAATCAATTATGAATTTTTGGAAAATAAAGTGAATATAAAACAACTCAATTTAATTTTACTCGGTTGAACCGATTTCTTTTACAATAATAACAGAAATCAAATTGAATACACTGATTAGATAGTTGACCGACGATTTCGGTTGTGAATAAATCTAGCAAGCGGACTAGGTCAAGTTATAGTAAATGGATGATGAGTCCAAGTATCGATCCCACAGAGACTAATATTTAATTACTAGAATTTATATCACTTAACTTAAGCTAGACAAAATAAATAAAAAGATGATATGTGGATTATTAATCTAAACTTTAAATAAAATAATTGCAATTAAAAACGATGGATTCAAATATCAAGGAGGGATTCAAATTCAAATAAATAACTAAGACACACAACGGTACCAAACTCTACTATGTTGACACGTGTTAAAATTCAATTAATTATTTAATTCTTGACAATCACGGTGAAATCCCCAAATTTATTTATTAAACGATTCCTCGAGTTAATAAACCTATTTAAATCTAACAGTCCAATTATTTCTAATTGAATTTAATTAGATCTAAATGCATTAAATCTTCGTGGAATTTCAGTTTTCACCTAAAACCGCACACTGAAACCGAATATTATTTCTAGTCAGTTTAACCATGTGTTGATGACGTCTTTGTTGCTATATTTAATTAATCATCTTCCGATTCGTGATTAATCAACATACATGTAAATAGTTGATCAGGCTATTAACAAGAAATATTAAACTAAAATCAATCAATAATTAAAATCTAAAAAAATAATATAACGAAAATAAAACAAATATCAAATAAAATATTGTTTGACCCTATTGTGGTCTTAGCCTAAAAAAAATTATTCCATGAATTCAAAATAGAAGTGAAAACACATATTTAAGTTCATAGAAGAAAACAAAAGAAAGAAAGAAGTGAAAGAAATTCTCTGTGATTTAGGCATGTGTGAGGAATTCCTCCAGCTTTTGGCTTCTGTCTTCCTCCCTTATGCACTTCCTCACTGTTTCTGCTTCACTGTAGCCTTATGTTCTACGCTTCCTTCCTCTTTTCCTCTTCTCTGTTGTTCACTTCCTCCTTATTTCCTGCACTTCCGTCTTCTTTCCCTGCTGCTCTTCTGCTCTCCTCTCTTCCTTTCTCCTCCTCTCACTTCTTCTGCGTTGGTTTTTCTCTTTTGTGCGCCTCTGCTTTCACGTTACTCCTCTGCCCCTTTTTATTCTTCTCAGTGGGCCTCGTTTTTTCTTTCCTTCTAAGCCCATGTCAAGTAAATAAAATATAGAGATAAGATATTTATCAAGATTTACATAGATTTTTCAAGATTTCAATATCATCAAAGAATAAAAATATTTTATTTCCCTTTTTTTGATATTTTGTTTCCTTTGAAATCTTATAAAATCATCTTATCTCCCAATTTAAGCATTTTTTCCTCTTCTATTCAAATCTACAATCATTATAAAATTAATTATGATAAGCACAAAATTAGGATAATAATTCTAAATAAACACAAATATTATAAAATAAAATCCCTAAAATCTCTACAAAATTTGGGCTTATCAATAGTTTTTTTCGAAAAATTAAAATTTAATTTCTGCAATTTTTATCAAACCAGATTTTTGAATATGACATTCTCGATCAGTTATTTCCGTTGAACCAAAATTTTATTAGTTTTTTTTTAAAAATTTTTAAATAGTTTTAGCATCATTATCAAATAGAATTGATTTCGTTTGAAAATATAAAGTTGTGAGGTATTTATTCTACACAAATTTAATCATATCATCAAACACCCATAGATTGATTGATTACTTGAATTCAAAATATATAGTAAGAGACGAGGGGCATAGCAGTTATCCTATTGAACCTTGAAATGAAGAAATAGAATCCTAATTAAGTTGGAAAATCAAATCACCAGCCTCCTTTACCAGCTTCTGAGCTCTTCTTGCTGCTGCTACTGCCCCATCCTGAATTACCTGCTGCATCACTTCCCTGCCCCCACCCACCTCCACCTTCTTTCTTAGTACCGCTGACTCCCCAGCCACCGGCATTTCCACCACCACCGTCGGTGGTTTCACTGCCACAACCACTACCCCAGCCACCAGTGCTTCCACTTCCTGTACCTCCACCCCTGCCACCACCCCAACCACCAGTACTTTCGTTGCCACCGCCAGCATTTGAACTACCGCCAACTGCCCAAGCACCAGTGCCTCCACTTCCGCTACCCCAGCCACCATCATTTGCACTACCGCTGCCTCCCCAGGCACCAGCAACTCCACTTTGACCACCTCCACTTCCACCTCCATCTCCACATGAAGAACCATGGCCGCCACCCCAACCAGCACCTCCACCTTTGCTACCACCTGAAGCACCATGGCTACCACCCCAACCAGTACCAGTATTCTCTTGTCCAACTCCTTTCCACCCACCAGTGCTTCCTCCGCCACCACCCCAACCACTGGTGCTTCCACGTCCAGTACCTCCAGCCCTGCCACCAGTGCTTCTGCTGCTACTGCCACCACGCCCACCACCAGTGCATCCACTTCGACCATATCTGCCACCAGCTGAAGAAGCACGGCCGCCACCCCAACCAGCACCTCCACCTTTGGTACCCCCTAAAGCACTATGGCTGCCACCCCAATCACGACCAGCATCGTCATGTCCACTACCTTTCCAACCATCAGTGCTTCCTCCGTCACCACCACTTCCCCAACCACTACCTCTATCTCCACCACCAGCACTTTTATGGCTACCAACACCACCCCAACCACCGGTGCTTCCACTTCCAATACCTTCACCCGTGCCACCAGTACTTTTATTGTTACTGCCACCGCCCCAACCACCAGGCCTTACATTTCCGCCATCAGCACTTGTCCCACCAGCATCTCCCCAAGCACCAGCACTTCCACTTCCACCTCCGCTACCACCCCAGGCACCAGCATTTGCACTGCCACCACCATCGCTGTCATTTCCACCACCTCCCCAGGTACCAGCCCCTCCACTTCCACCAACTTCACCCCCACTACCACCTGAAGCACCACGACCACCATCAGCATTGTCACGTCCACCTCCTCCCCAGCCACCAGTTTTTCCACTGCCACCATGACCAGTGCTACCACCTCCCCAACCACCAGTGCTTCCACTTTGGCCACCTCCTCCATCACCACCAACTCTAGTGGTTCCACTTTCGCCCTTACCCCAACCCTTGGTGTCTCCACTTCTGCAACCACCCCAATTGCCATCAGTTTTACTTCCATCGCCTCCGATTTCACAATTACCAGCGCTTCCCCTTTGGTTACCTCCTCTGCCGCCACCCCAACCACCAGCACCTCCACGTCCACCACCTCCAACACCACCCCAACCACCGGCATCTCCACATCTGCCACCATCCCAATTGCCATCACTTTTGTTTCCACCACCGACGCTTCCACTTTGGTCACCTCCTCCGCCACCCCAACCAACAGCACCTCCACTTCCACCACCTCCCCAATTACTGTCTTTTTTACTTCCACCTCCGGCACCACCCCAACCGCCATTATTTCCATTGTCATCACCACCACCCTGACCACCAGCACTTCTGCTTCTGTCACCTCCTCTGCCACCACCGCCCCAACCACCAGCACTTTCAGTTCGGTCACCTCCTCCACCCAAACCACCAGCACCTCCACTTCCCCCACCTCCCCAATTACTGTCATTTTTAATTCCACCTCCAGCAACACCCCAACCACCAGTATTTCCACTGCCGCCGCCACCCCAACCACCAGTATTTCCACTGCCGCCATCTATGCAATTACCATCACCTTTACTTCCACCTCCAACACCACTCCAACTACCAGAATTTCCACTGCCATCACCACCACCCCAACCACCGGCGCTTCCACTTGCCCCACCTCCCCAATCAACACCTTTGTCATTGTTAGAACCCCACTTTTGCGAGTCACGATCAAAGTCATGTTTGTCAGGCCTGCCATCACCATAGGAGTCACAACCCCGTCCGCATCCCCTGACCGCGCCCGCGACCACGCCCGCGCCCGCGACCGCCACTTTGAGAGTCACCTCTACCTGAGAGAAAAACAAAATATAAAGAAAATAAATGTTACAAAAAGGCCGTTGTTCAGTTAACTAAAACAAATTTAAGATGCTTAGGCAAACTACAATTCATGGATAATTTAATCCAGGAGTGAACCAACCAAATTAAGATAAAGGAGAAGACTTCTTTATTATTGTAGAATGTAGTACCAAACAAAGCAGTTGCAGTTCGCAATTCTTGAAAAAAACTCAGCATGCTGATGCAAAAAACCGAGGGATCAAATACCTTTACCAAATCCAATTGAATAATATAACTCAGCAGACAGAGCAATCAGCATTAAGAAAAAGGAAAATTATCAATCAACTGAGAAAAGCAACCTAGATATATCAACGAACCACGTATGAATTTGAGAAATTGTGATATAGACACCTTATAACATATATATAGCAGGTGGAAGGAATGAAAAATTTCTAAGTTACCTCCTCTAGAACCCATTCCAAAAGTTTTATCTCCATCCATAGATTGGCTTCCACCCCAATCACCGTCATTGTTTGAACCACCCCAGTCATCACCAGAACCAAAACTTCTGATTGGCACCATAGCAGCAGCTGATTGAATTGTTGGAACAGAACTCTGTGGATCATCAATGTGTGTCTGAAAATATGCAACAAGACGGTCCACGTCCCCGAACATTCGTTTACGGAACTTAAATCCCTTTGGATAGAGACCAATGTACTCATGATGTGGATTCACACTTCTTATGTAAGTCAGGATAAATGTGCCAGGATGGTCATAAGATAACCCAAGGCAATACACAATTTTTGTTGGAATCTTAGCTTTTTCGATTCTAAGGAGCTCGTCAATATCAGTTTTAGTGCCCTTCCTAAATTTCCTATAATTTAACATTGTCTTCAAATGAGCTATTAATGGGTCCACGTATCGATCCATTACCTGAATGAAGAATAGCATGATAAAGAAGTTGAATTCATAAAATATTTTGCTTTTGCACCAATTCCATCAAGCCCCAGCACAAAACAATAGCCTAATTCATATGGAAATCATAGAACACTACACACCAAACAAACTAGCACGTTAATTAATACAAGACAATTTTGGCAATCATGCAAAAATTCCTAGTCAAAATTCGCTGAATCAAGAATATCTAACGTTGCAACCTGAAGGTTGACTGTAATAAATAATCAAAAGATTTTTTTTGAATTAAAAGAGCTGAATCTCCTTGAGACAGCCAATCTACAAACATTCAGCCAAAAAATGAAAAATCTAACCAGAACAAACATTCGAACAAAAAATGAAAAATCTAACCAGAAAGAAAGGGAAAAGTTTCTTCCATTATGTGCTAGTGCGTAACATTACCAACAGATCATAAAAAGAGAGCGAAAGAGAGAAAACATGCAAAGCACTGGTATATACACATTATTTGCATCCTAACACTGGACTAAAAAATTCCAGCACAGTTTAGAGCCTTGATGACACCATATGCAGGTCGAGATTCATCAAATTTTTACAATCAAAACTCGTTTGGTTTTCTAGCCTTAACCACTGTAAACAATTACCTCATCAAGATCCTCAAATGTATCTTCTCCAATTTTCAATTTCTTTCCGATTTGGAGCAAGCTTGTGATGTCCTTGAGTTCCTTTTGACCTTCAACTATGTCCTTGTTAGCAAAAACCCCATCACAAACTTTCAGCGTTAAAGTCAAATATGAAGGCCCGCGTAAACTGGGACGAACAACACTTTCACCATCTTCTTTGTCCCGGAGAAACTATAGCCCAACATTGAAGAAAAAGTTCATGAGAAAATTAAATTAAAGTTTAATAAGAAATCAAAGATAAGGATGAAGCCAAAAATGAGGTTGTGTCAAAGAGTCGGTCCATGTGGTTGGACCCAAGAAGCTGTAGAGTTATTACCAAAGCCAAAGCCTTGAGGGTAATAGCTTACGTTTCTCTGCCATGTACAGATCGAAATACCTCTTCCAGATAAATGGGAGACTTGATCGAATAGGAAAAATAAATGACAAACGTTGAGATTCTTTATACAGCAGTCAACATAAAACTTTTGAATGTATAGAAAACTTCATGCTATAACCAACCCAAATAGCATCAGCAATAACTTACAAATCAATCTACAAATCTGAAATTTTGCAACTTTGAAGATAGCCAACAAATGCACCATTACTCAGCATTTCTACGTTAAATAATTAGAAATTCTCCAATCATTTACTGACAAATAATCCTTCTAGCTTTTGCAATCTCGAACAAAGAAAAAACGAAAAACGGGCCTAGACATATATTCACTATAAAACACGATAATAGATGAAAAACACACCTCAAAAGCTTCATCAGCTGTAATATTTTTGAACTGCGGGTGAACAATCATCCTTGGCTTAAAAAGTTTCTTTGAAAACTCCTCTTTATGAGCTATTTCCTGCTTGGGCTGTAAGGTAATGCGCTCTTCGTGAAAGTATGGATCCACAATCTGATCATTCTGGAAACGGTAGCTCCTCATTGCACTTTCTCTAGAAGTTAAAAATACTTGATAGCGGTTCTTCTGAATGGATTTGATCCTGCAGGTTAAAATATCGCCCTCGTGCAGTTTATCAGTCAATTCATTGATATCCCTCCAATCATCAGTGTAATCTTCCTTACTAAGTATGCCTGTCAGTCCAGAATCAAGGTTGCAAATAGCTCTATCTTCTTGAACCCTGCGAACTGTTGCTTGAACAATTCTTCCTTCAGCCAGAGTTTCTTCCGCCTCTCCAGCAATCATGTAAAATTCATCATCTTGATTAGGTTCTACATGTGATTTGCGCCGATCCTGAAACCCTTCCATCAACTCCAATCTTATATCATTAAGGGTCTCTTTTTTGTTCTGACGTTTTTTCTGCTCGGCATATTCGTGAACATCCACAGCCGTCAACAAATGAGGATTCTCTCTAACATGCTCAATAGCAATTTCTAGCAAATCATCGTCGTCGTCATCATTCACTTCGTTATTCATGGATTCAGAGTAAACATCCTTTGCAAAATCTTGGGCAAGGCTGTAGGATTCTGGATGTATTCTTGTGTTGTCTAACAAATCGATAAATTGACTACTGCTAGAACTCAGTCCGCTTCGCCGGACTCGCAGAAATCCAACAGCATTGATAAAAACCTTTTTACCAAGACCATGAGATGTCAACAGGTCTTTCCTAGTGAAAATGGCCCCAGCTCTTACTAGGGACCTTTGCAGAGAAGCTGCTTTTCTGGGTCCAAGCCCAGAAATGAACTGCAAGGGAGAAAATAACCATTCATGACTTGAAGCCAAGTTAATATCAAGACCCACTTGGTTTGTTGCATCTATCATAACTTGTTCAACCATCCCATACTTCTCATCAGGAGTGAGAAATTTCTCCAGGGGATTAAGTTTCCAGGATAATATCTCCCTACCCGGTCCACATAAAGTTGCAGCCATAGCTAATGGATTCTGAAGATAACGTCCAAGAGCCACAGCACGCCGAATAATACCTAAAAATTATATGATATAAAAAATTCCAACGTCAATCACAAAAATATTGCCAAGAAGATTGATAGTAAAAGCATTAATAACCACAGGACACATAACACCAATAGTATATAACACAATTTCTCCAACATTCATTATTGAAATTAATAAATTCCAAGAAAAACAGTTACCTTCTTGAGAAGGGAGCTGATCGACTGATATACGGGATTTTTCATACAGGAGAGGAAGAGATTCATCACCATAAACAATATTCAGACTATCGATTTTTTGACAGTCTCTTGGATTATCCTCCACCAGCTTGAAAATTATCTGATTATTAAGGGGATAACCACAAAGAATCATGTCGATTGCGGCAAAATGGTTCAAGCTATAAAGTTTTTTGATCCGAGAGAACAAACAATATTTTTAATATAATCAAAACACAGTTCAATTGTGCACACCTCATAAATATCATCCTTCAGCCGAGTACAAGACAAATTAGCTGCTCCTAGAACAACAACATGGGGTTGGTGGTCCATCATAAATTTCTGCACTTGTTGTTGATCATTTTTCTTACGTTGCAGATCATTTACACTTTGACCACGAAGATTAAGGCATCCAGCATTCAACACATCTTCAATTTCTCCCGATGAATCCAACATCACAAAAGTTGTAGCTGGCTTTCCGGGGCCCCAACAGCAAGCCAAAACCCTGGGTGCAGTTTCTTCATTTGAACTGATATCATTTTCTTTCCGCTGATATGGTGCCACAGACACTTTAACCCACAATAATTTTCCATATTCTTCAAGCAACCAGGTTTTTGATCTACTAGTCAACCAGGATCTTGCTGCTTTCTCCATTGATGGTAGAAGAATATTGTGAAATGCATCATGAAGTATCTTCTTCCTCTGCTCGTTCCATGATTGAGCAGATTTGCTTACACCATCACTCAGATAATAATCCCTTGAGTCACTTAATAACTTATCAAGAACTGCTTCTGGTAACTTGATGGTGACCTGTAAAAGCTTCTCCTCTTCAGCCTTTTGAATCAGCAGCCACTGCGCATCCTCAAATCTGCTAAGCGGCTTGTCCCGTAACCACTTCACTCCAGAAAACATGTGAAATGAATTTATGGCTGCATTTCCATCAGGTGTAGGACTAGTTGACACCACTGCATTATCCATAAAGATACCGCGTACATGTTTCCGGACTGAAGGTTCACAGCTTATCTCCACAGCAGCCTGGATTTTATCAGTAATATCCAGACAATCAAAGACTACCCTTCTAAAACCGAATTTCTAGGAGAAATAAAAAAAATAGCATACCATGTGCCTAGCGCCTTTCAGCACAGCTTGAGGCGTCTCAAACATCATACATATAAAATTAGAAGCCATTTCCTCTGGTGCCTCCTTTGCATCCTCCAACTCATCCATCCTCTGCAAATAATACAACCAATTTAAACTCGCAGTTTAAAACAAGAGCAAATAGAAATGAATATGAAGCTACCATTTTCTCCAGAGAAATCTGCAATCCAAATTGCTCAGAGCTATAACCGAACCTATTTGCTACCTCCCGTAGGCCAGCTTTACTGCAAATGCTGTAATGTGACTTTCTTTTCGGTCTTTTATACGTACCTTCATCTAAGACAACTTCGTCTGGGGGGAAATGTAAACTAAATTTTGAGTCAACATCATCAACCTCACTTTCTGAATTTGCCGCCTTGAGTGACATGGCAATTGATTCAAAGAGTTGTTGATTTAAATTCAGTTTTGTCTCATCATATACTCTTCGAATTTCTTCTTTGAAACGTTTTGCGTAGTATGACTGGAGTGTACCCTTTCTTTTCAGAAGAAGCAGCCACTTCTGATCCAGGTCCCGGATTGTCCAGAGCACCTGCAGCACGCCACTAATTCAATATCTCGCTGAATCCTCCTGAGAGCCACCGTCCAAAAATGAAAAAGACTGGAGTTTTCGTAATTAGGTACAATCATTTTCAAGTACTTCTTTTTGAAAGACAGTCACACTACCCGCAAATCCCAAAAGACAACTTAAATATTGCAATTAGAAACCACCATTTGACTGGAAATCATCATTCAACCATAGATGGATGATGTACAGCATTTAACATAAAACATCAACCTTGTGCCGTTTCAGCTTAGGTTTCTCGATAGGATCAGCTTCAGGATCGTCTGGATCCTTTAATAGGCACAGGATCTCCTCCTTCCTGTACATCGCAATGAATGGAACCTACAGAAGAGATAGACATTCGATGAATAAGCAGGAGAATCGTCTCTACGTGATCACCAATCAAAATCATCATAAAATTTAGCAATGGTTCATGAGAACACATACATCTAACTTCTGAACATGTAGTAATTCTAGATATTTGGCAATATGGCCCTTGAGTTCGTCTGATCCTTCCGTCGCATCTGCACTCTTACTATAGAAAGGAACTGCACCACTGACAAGTTGACTATATATCCACTCGCTCTCCACTTCGATACTAATCTCATCCAATGGGGAGAGACCGGTACTTTCCTCGTATATCTATAGAAAACAATAAAGGCACCGACACTTGAAACCTCAGAATGGAAAACCTGAAGGGGTGGATATCAACAGGATGCTTAACAAACCTGAATCCTCTCGGGAATGTCTATTTTCCGAATCTGTTCATCCCTTCCTGTCATGTACTTCTCAGAAAGTACACTTGGATCAAACTGATCTTCGAGGCTCCTCTCACCAGCTTCACCAAATGTATCCACCGCTTCCAACTTGCGAATCTTCAAAAGGTCTTCCACATCGCCAAATATTTCATGAGCTTCTTGGAGAGCGGATGATGGAATTCCTGATTGTTGCATGCTCCTTGGTTGCTTCTTCCTCCTGCACACAGATGAACCAAAGTACACTCAAAAGTCAAAAGTTTATCATAGCACAAGTAACACATCCCAGATTTTATATATAAGATCTACCATATAGGAGCTCCACGCTCATCTACTTGGTCTTCATCGACAATAAAATCAGCCATTTCATCCTCTTCAGCAATATCTATGTCCTGTTTTTCCTGCTGTTCGTCCTCTTCGTCCATGTCCTCAAGCGATTGTCCTACAAGATAGCAAGAAAATCATTATCCTAAAAGTTTGGAGTCACAAAGCAACTCCAATGAAGATTACCATCATCATCACCAAACAATCTGTATTTAAGTCTCTCCTCGGCTGTTCGCCACCCCTTTTCACTTCCATTATGCTGACGTTCACCAGAAAACTGAGATGACTCTTCTTTTGTATCCCCCTGAGCCTTCTTTAGTCGCTTAAGCTTCTTATTCTGCTTATCACATATTCGGAATAATAAGCTGTCTGTGCTATAAAAGCAGCCCCAAAAACTAAAAAGAGGAAGAACAATGATAGTTACAAGGTTTGGACGAGGAACAGAAATGTTGCTTTCCTGGAGTAGTTCATAATCATCCTCGTCGAGCAAATAACTCCTCTCAGCTTCCCTGTAGTTGATTGAACGAATCAATGATGACAATAACAGACATTTTTAACCTTTTAACTACAGTTATATAAACATGAGCACTTAAAAATCTACAACTAAAAATATATGAGACAGCAAATTAGACAACCTTTTCTTTTTTTTCTTCTTCTTTTGCCTCTCACCACAGTTGTCCTCTTCATCTTCCTCGTCCACATCATCCACAATAAACCCATCTCTCTCATAAGCATCCAGTCCGTCTGCTTAGATACACCACAATAATTCCAAATGTTTACCAAATCGTATGCACTGAACAAACATCCAAAACAAATTAAACAAAAAAAAAATGATGCCAGCCAACATGCAAACGATCACGAAGTGGAGATTTCTAAAATAATGGTATTCCTTCATCCGTAGCATATTCGATTAGCCAACAGTACTTGCTCATCGAATTATTTAATTAATTAAACATTCAAAAAATGGTACTTACAAGTCCATTAAACAGCTCTTTCTTTTTGTGACAGAATTATCAAAATTAAGAGTCGATAACAGCGAACCAGGATAGCACCACGCTAAAGACTGAAACTATTCTGTACATCCACGTTTCTTTTACCCAAATGCAAAAAAAATCCAAACACGTGTTTAAAAGATATAGATGATTGCTCATAGCTAAAAGAACAAAAGACCCAAAGAGGGATATCTTCGATTGCATGCACCGAGTTCTTCAGTCACCAGGATAGGAGTCAAAGACCAACATTACAAGAAAAAATAATTTCACGTTTCATCAGAAACAAAAACAAAAACAAAAAGAAAAAATTAAATAAATAAAAACAAAAAGCGTCTAACACGGGGTAGATATTTCAAGGGAATAAAAAAATATGGCGAACAATACCGTCATCTTCATCGTCATCCTCAGCTAGATCTTCGTACAGCCCATCATCTCCCTCGTTCTGAAATCCAGTAGCGTCTGCGTACACAACATAGTCACAGCCAAAAACAAAAAAACAGTCACAATTAAAACCAGCACAGGTTTCAGATTGTAGTGTTTTCAAAGAAATGGCGCTTAGTTCGCGAAAACATCGTACCGTCATCAGCGGAGACCGCTTTTCTGCCCGCCATTGTGGTGAAAATAGTGAAAATTGACAGTCGCAAGAGAGGAAATCCTTGCGAATGCTAACGCGTGGGAAATGAAAATGGGAGCAAACCCTAAACTAAATGATTACGGAAGACCCCTGGTTTTCCCTCTCCACTGCGCACACAAAAAGCAGCACTTCGCAGAGTGACTGACGTCATGCCTTTGTTTTATTTATTATTTTTTTGTTTCTATTTTTCACAGTGCGTACCAAACTAATGTTTTTTTTTTAAAAATTAAACATTCATAACATTAAATCGATAAATCTCGAGTCACAATACAAAAAAATCAATATAGAATATTTTCATCTAGCCAAAGTAAATTATAAGAGCTATTGAATGCTCTATGAGCAAGAAAGTGTGCCACGGTATTAGCCGAACGATACATATGCTTGATCGACACAAAAAGATTCACTAGGAACATATAATTAACTTCAAGAGCCAATGCACCACAAGGATCAGTGTCCAAATTTGGGTTGAGAACTACATGAACCGCCTCCTTGAATTCAGAATAAATACAAACAGAAGAAACACTCACATGTAGACAAAGATCTATACCACAACGAATAGCCAAGATTTCAGCTGCAATGCCACTACCATGATTACAGATGATAAGAGCATGTACCAAACTAATGTTTTTTGTGATTTCTATGCTACATTTATACCCACTACTACGTCGCGAAGCGCATTACATGTTTGTACAATATTTTTTATAATTAATTTGATTTATATTTAAATAAAAATCAAAATGTTATTATAAAAATTAGTGAGATATTAGACTACAATTTTGATAAATTTGTCTATCGTAGAGGGACAAAAATAAATATACGTATTTTGTTGTTCTTTCTTGACGATTCTATCATGTTTTCAACTTTTATAAAATATAATAGATGGAATAGATACTACGGGGATTGCAAAAATTTTTATTATAAAATTTGAACTTTGAAGATACATAGTCAAATTGTTATTTTTTTCGGCGTGAGATATATAGTCCATTCATGTAACTTTTACAAATGTTGAAAATTTAATTTGAAATTACAATTTATTGTTTTCGAACTCGAAGAATTTTCTACTTTAAAGTTGAAGGCCTTAAAAATGGAAGTTTTTTAACTTAAGTAGTACTTTTTTTTTTAAATTCAAGCAATAATATTTATTTCTTTATTCGTGCATCTATAAATTTAAAATTTATGGAAACAATAGTTTTAAATGAGATGAAATTTTAAACATTATAATTTTTACAAGATAATTAAAAATGTATTAAATTAAATTATTATCGAAAAAAGGCAAAAAAAAATTGAATTGTACCACTTTGTCTCTTTAGTATAAAAAAAGAAAAAAGCAACATCTTTCAACTCTCGGTTCCAAAAAAAACATCTACATATAAGAAAGGGCCAACATTTTTTAATTATCAGTTCGATTTATTTTAGTTTCTTATTAACATATACCATTCTATAATAAAATTTCATCTTTATTAAAGTTAAAATGTCACATCATTATAAAAAAACAAATTATCAAATATTTGAAACAAATCGCTGATATGTGAAATTAATATATAAACTAGTCAAGTTTGAGTTAAAATCGAACTCGACTCATGAAATCGAGCTCATGCTCATCAGACTCAAAACAGAGAAGAATTAGTCTATCAAACTCGACTCACTGGCTATCCCATGTGCTTAGATTTTATTTATAAATTTGCTAATAATCATATTCTTAATCTCAGATGAAGAGTTTGATTCACGTACTCCAACTCATGACATGTTTATAAGTTTTATATTGATTCATTATATGTTATTTGATATAAATAATTTTAAAAATTATAGTCGAGTTTTATGACCCCCACCCGCTCACGAGTTTCTGAACAATAACGTCTGAGTTTGAGTTCATGAAAACGCATAACCTTAAAAAATCTTTAACTCAATTGAGTTGAAACGGAGTTAGATCGACTCATATAAGACAAAGTATGTACAAATTCTGCGAAAACTGCAACTTTGGTCATTTATGTTCGCGATCTTGGTAATTTATATTATCAAATTTCAATTTTAGTTTGATGTCTTTGATTTTTTTGGTTATTTTATTTCATTTGTTAATGTGATATTACTATGGATGCAGTTTCATGACAACAAAAAAATCAAAAAAATACTAAAATTATAAAAATTTTGAAGATACAGAACTAGAGGACCAAAATCAGATTTAATGCCACGTCAGTAAAACGTGAAATTGGCCTTCAGTCCACAGCCGTCGATTTTTTTTGTGTTCAGTCCCTGGGTACTTTTTAGTACTACATTTCCACATGAAGTGTACCACATTTTGTATGACATGGTACCACAATTTTGTGGGTAGAGAGTGAACCCAAAGAAATGTTTTGATTGTGGATTTTTCACCAACTTCCCCTAAGTAAAACTATCAAAAAAAAATAACTAAAATTACTGAAAATCGAAAGATACAAACTAAAATGGAGTTTTGTCATAGTAAAATAAAATCATTTGCAAATCTCAAAATTTAATCTCAAAATTAAATGAAACCAAATGAATCTAGTCAACGGAGGTGGATGGTGATAACTTAATATCATTTAATGCATAATTTTGGTTGGAGACAACTTTTACTAAATATATTTTTAGTAATAATAATAATGTAAATCAAATATAAATATTATCCTAAAACAACACACAAAAACTTGTCTCATGTCACAGAAAAATACAGTTGATCTGCTGTGGGGAAGGGGAAGTTAACTCCACAATCTTCCCTCCTACAACTTCGAACCCTAAAATAAAATATTATTCTATTCTTCCACTCCTTAACCACTCACCAAACATCTCATTTTCTCTCTCTACAACCAAAAAAGGAAGTGAAGGGGAAAAGGGTAGGCAGCCATGGACGATCTTTCACCAAACTGCACCAGTAATGGCGACTAGAAGAAAAGCCCACGAGTTGAAAAGACCAGAGCAGCCTATATTGATGAAATTACTGCAATGGGGAAGCCGGAGGACGAGCGAAATTTTCCAAGTTCAGAACTTGTGGCTCAGGGTCCGAACCCTGGTGCAGGGGACTGTAATAATTGGTGCTGTTTGTTATGCAGTAGGGTTATAAAGTTGGTGTCTTGTAGATGCGTTTTTGTTTTGGTGCTTGGTGTTGCTGTGCTGTTGTCTGCTGTTTTTTGGCTGCCGTTTTTCCATTTTGGGGATCAGAAAGATCTGGATCTAGACTATGGAGGTTTGTGGGTTTTGTACATTATCTTGTTTTTGTTTTTTGAATCTTGAATCTTGAATCCCTCTGTTTGGTTTATTGAATTGGGGTTATCCTCATTATATCGTGCGTGTAGATCTGGATGTATTTTTTATAGTCTTGCTCAATTTCATTTGTGGCTTCGGCATTTGGGTTTTATTGGGTTTTATCCTACTACTTTTTTTGGATTCAGATGCTTAGTTTGATTGGTTAGTACTTGGAATTTTCCTTTTTAATCGGCTCTTTTGGATTTTTTCTACGGATTTAAATTTCTTCATCTTTTTGATGTTTTGCTGATAATCTCTTTTCAATAATTTTGTTTGATTTATTTTTAATGATGTCTAGTGATGCAGAATCACTGAATTGCAATGGCAAACGGACCTCACCCGAACTGGGAAAAAAATCTACCTTGGATTGAATTTTATCTGTTAACAGATAATATGTGCTCTAAGTTAGCCCCTTGCTCATGTTGAGGTTTTTATCTTCCTTTGATTGGTCTTTCTCCAAGTAGAAAATTGTTTCTTAAAAAAGGTGCTTTTATTAATGCATACTAGAAAGTGAAATTTGCTCTCTTAGTAATTTGATTTTGTGAATAAATTTTTGGTTACCAAGTTGGAAATTTTGATATTGATGGGTTATTGTTCACGGCATGGAAATGTAATTGAATTTATTTTAGTTTGTGTAGGATTAAAGCATTTCATTTGTGGAATGGATCTGGAAGAAATGAAATATCAATCACCACCTTCTATCAAGACTTTGAGTTCCAATTATTTTGTTTTCCCTATCAAAATTTCTGAATAGTTTCTAAAGGACTAAGTTATCTCACACCATAGTACTAGTTCTCTCAAGCATCATAGCATGGATTTGCAATTGACTGACTGACTAAAGATTTGTACAAAAAAGTGTCTTTTTAGTCCACAAATACTCCTTGTGAGATCACTTTTTCAGTCTTCAATTTGTAGTACATCAGTATATATATTGTTGATGTCATTTTAAGTGCCATTTTTCTTCAAATCAGATAGAGATCGATAAGGTCGACTTACAAGCGTTATGAACAGTCGAAGTTTGAAACTTCATCATATAGTAATAGTGGTGAGTGAGAATACTGGGAGCATAGTTCAAACGTAAGAACTCGAAACTTCTATGGGTTAATTCAATTTTGAGGTAATCTTTCTTTTAGTTTTTAATGATTTTCTGAGGGACAATATATGTTTTAACTAATAGCGAAGGATTACTTGTGAATAGAGTTACAATACATAGGGATCAATGAAGAAGTTCAACTGTCCTTTTCATCAATCTGCAAATAAATAGGATTGAGAGATATGGGTAAATCTACTTAAGATGATAAAATTTTCGAAGTCTAGCTCCATCTGACACGCATGCCTCTAAAATCCACTATTCTTCTAATTTTTTTCCATGTAGTGTCTTTCCCCCAATATTCCGAGGTCCTGATTTTTCCTCACGGTTCTGTTCTTTAAATTCAGTTTAACTGTTATTTCTGAGGAAGGCGTTGGTTACTGGTTTTATTTCATTATTAGAGAATCAGATGGTAATTTCACCTTTGGAAGCATATAAGTCTTACGCTGAGGCCTACGCTGCATTAACATGAGGACTCTCAATCTTTAGGAATGAATCTCTTTTCCATTTTGAGAGCAATAAGAAAAACGTAGAATTCGAGCTTGACAGGATGTAAGGAAGTTGAAAAGAATAAGCTCAATTTGACTGGGATCGTCATAAAGTTCAAAGGTCTGGAAGTTCACGTGATATCTGATGCTATATCATGGGACATGTTCTTCGGTTGTTGATAACCGATAGAATGAGCTTGCTTGATATGATTTATCAATTGAACCACGACCTGTATTAGCCTAATTCAATGATTTTGTAATCTGTTTATGTCGAGTTTAGACAGCAAAATTGATTTATCATAGTTTTTCGTAATATTGGTTGAAAGGATATCTTAAGTTTCCACTTACAGTTTCAAGTATATTAGTGAATTTTGTTTCTTGAAAAAAAAATATTAACATTTCTTTAATGTTCTCCAGGTCATGATATAGTGGCGAGTTTTGTTCTAAATAAGCCAGCTCCTTTTCTCGAAGACCATATCTCACAACTCGAGGATGATATTTTTGAAGAGATGAGCTTCACCACCACTAAAGTACACTCATGGTTCTTACTTTATTTTTGTTTCATAACTTTGTTACTACTTTTCTTCTTGTTTTAATATACCTATATATTCCTACCAGTTCAGATGGCATATCATTGTTGCTAGACTTATCAAAGTGTCTAGACAAGAATCTCAAACTTCAATATCCATTTTCTGTGCTACATGTGTCACAGTCGTCCAAATTGTTTCGGCGTTAATTGTATTTTAAGTCAGAAGAAAAGTTGTGCTGCTTTTAATTGTTATCTGACAACTGTTTTGGGTTGAGTAGTTAAGAGAAAAGTAAAGGTGAATAAAAAAAAAGCGAGCTGGATTCTTTGATGGTAATCTTAACTAACTATCTTGTGAATAAAAAATGTTCAGACTTCACGAAGAGTTCGAAACTACTGGTTCCATTTTGAACTCAAACTAGTTCGTATAAAACCTACCACCCATGCTTATCTGGTGCTGTGTAAATCTTTCTTCTGATGTGCCTTGATTTTGTTCTTTTGAACTATTTAATCCTTGATTCATTTTCTTTTTGCATGCAGGTAGAAGTAATATCTTTAGAATCATTAGCTGGATCAAACATAACTAAAGTCGTGTTTTCAGTTGAATCCGATGCGACTTTCCAAAGTTTAATAAGAGCCTCTTTTGTATATCTAATTACACGCCAATCATCTCTTCATTTTACCGAATCTTTATTCGGGGATCCTTCTTCTTTTAATGTGCTCAAATTCCGAGGAGGGATCACTGTTAGTCCCGAGCAGAAGGCTTTTCTTATGCAAAACGTTCAGATTCTATTCAACTTTACCTTGAACTTCTCCATAAATCAATTACTAACGAATTTCGATGAACTTACCAGCCAACTGAACAAGGGCTTACAGCTGTCTCCATATGAGGTCCGTGGATATCACTCCTTTGCCTCTTTCTGGTTTCCTGTTAACGGTTAAATTGTTATTATAATTATATTAATTATACATAAATAGTGTCTTACTTTGTTATTATAATTATATTAATTATACATAAATAGTATCTCACTCTGCGAACGATTTATTTCATATCTCCTACAATTCAGTTCAGAACCTGTAATATTTATCGAAGAGTCTTGGCTGCTAAAAATATCATTTGCCTTGTCTTCTGAAATGCAGAACTTGTATATTAGGCTGACTAATCTTAAGGGTTCCACTGTGGCTCCCCCAACAACTGTTCAGTCACAAGTTCTCTTGGCTGTGGGTATTAATCCCTCAAACTCAAGGTTAAAGCAGTTAGGCTCAGACAATCACTGGTTCGCATTCGAAAAATCTTGGCCTGAATAACACTGTTTTTGGCCGGGTTAAGCAAATACAACTTTCATCAATATTACAGCACTCCCTCGGAAGTGATTTAAGTAGTCCATCACCGTCACCTTCACTTTCACCATCTCCTCTGTCACGATTCCCGCACCGCCACCCCCGCCAACGGCATGGAGCCACTCTTATTCCTGCTATTGCTCCTTCACTATCCCCGAGGAACGGTGGATATGTAATCGGGAAAAGGTCGCCTACATCTGCTCCCGTGTCTGCCCCAGCACCAGGAAAGAAAAAAGCAGCAGAACCTCCTGCTTGTCATTTTCGCTATAGGAATTGGTTTCCTTGGAAGCACAATAAGCATTCTGGTACAGCACCTTCCACGCCACCAGCTCATGCACCACATGCTGCTTCACCACAACCTAAGCAAGAAGATCCCTTGACACCCAATTCGAATCCTGTTTCAGCAAGTAGTCCGTTGCCAAATGTAGGTTCTGCTCATAGCCAGCCCCCATCAAAGGGCGAATTTCATGGCCGGCAGCCGAATGCAATGACTTTATTTTCACCCTCACCATCGCCATGTGAGTATATTCTTCTCTCTAGAGTTGTCTGAGCATGTCTAAATGTGTGCAAGAATGTTGCACGAGATAGGGGTCAAATCATGGATCCGGATCGGTGGTCTTCACATAGGTTTGTGTTTGTATATCTCTTATAAATTAAGAAAGTATTTTAAGTGGACAACACTGCAAGCCATGCTCACGCGTCTTAGATGTCAAGGATGAACATAAGAAGGAAAAACCAAATATCCATAGAGTTTCATTCAAACAAAATCAATCTTAGTTTTTTTAAAATTGTTTAAACAAAGTTTAATACAATAAAATGAATAATCCAGTGGAATTCAAGATCCAGATATAGATGCAACATCATGCTTAACAAGAATTACCCCGTGGTTTCTTGAAAGCCTCGTTGGTTTGTTTTTGATCATGTGTATGCGATTTCTTTGCAGCTTGTGCAGGTATCTTCTCCCCGAATTTACTGGCCCTGCCACTTTTTATATCTCTTGGATTGTTTTTGTAGCAACTGGAGATGTGGAAACACATCATTCCGCCCGGGCCATATTGTCCTAAAACTTCAAAAAGTGCATCGGTTCTTTGCTCTCTTCAGACGAACAGATCAAGCTGCAGGAATTTCGCTGGTGAGGCCGATGCGAAAAGTGCACGCCTCACCTTTGAGTGAGTGCATACATGTTGTCTTATGGTTGTAAATAGTTGTTCAAAAATTGAAAGAGGGCAAGTGCATTAAGGTCAAAGTCACAGAGGTGACAGGCCATAAAATGACATGCATTCCCTGAGTTGTGTATCATACTTTACTTATTCTACATAAATGTAAACAAATGCAAAACGCCATCCTTTTGTTCCTAATCCTTGACAAGCCTTCAACCCATAATTTTTCTGTCCTAAATGGTTTACTATTTCTTTTGAGCATCCTGAATTTTATAATACACGGTCCTGATACGGGGGAAAATTAACCAAATCGAGCTGAATAATAGTTAATGTTTCTGTACTTGATCTTGATCTCGAATTCTTGTGGTCGTTTCGAAGCTCGAAAGGTATAAGCTCCAGTTTATCTCAGATTTCAGTTTTGAATGGAGCTTGTTTCATTAGATTTCAATTTAATAGTAAAGCGAATATTCAAATCTTTATTTGAGTTTGTTAACTCTTGTTTATAGAAATATGAATAGATGTTTTTAACTCATCCAACCATATTAACAGAAAATTCATTATCAATAAAATATTACTTAAATTATTGGGATTTTCTTCCCTCCAAAATAGCGAAGCATTCTCAATATATTTAATACCTCGAATCTTTTTATTTTTGTCTTATTTAATTTGACTTCTTTTATTTATTTATCTCCTATCTTTTCCTTTTTTAAAAAAACATATAATACTAAAGTAATATTTTTAAATATTTTTAAAAAATAATTATTGACATTTCTTTTTCAAAGTTTCGCTAATTTATAAGGAGTTTTGTATCAAATTTTCTGATATTTATATTTACATTCAGGGAAAATTGCATTTTTGATTCAGTATATTTATTTATGAATTTGGTCATTTATGTTGTTAAACGTTAGTTTTAGTTATATTTATTTCAATTTCGAACAATTTTATCTCATTTCTTGTGAGAGTGTTGATATGACAAACACTAAGGTAACGAACTAAAACTAAAATTTAACAATATAAATGATCAAAATTGCACTGAAGAAAATATTTAAAATTGAAATTATAGTTCTCTCTTATATTTATATCTATTATTATTATTATTAAGCATCTATATAATACAGACAAATTTGATGTCTTTGTCCGATTTTTGGTTTTGTTTTGTTTTGTGTTTTTTGTTTTCTTACTTTCTTTTCTTTTTATTTAAGTTGAAATTGCAATATTACCTCATTAATTTTTAAATTATGATATTATCCGTATTTAAATATAAATCAAATGGATTACAAACAAGACTGCCATATCACACAACACATGCACAATAAACTAGTTATTATAATAAGTGTGTCCTCAAGGTAAGGGTGTAATTTTATTGAACTGTTATTTAGCTATCCATCAAACTATATATCCCCACGTAATTTGCTATAATACACCGACGATAGGATCAAACATTGTTGTTTTCGTTAAAAATGTATAGTTGACGATGACAATACAACTCAAATCATTATAATTTTTATAACAGCCAAAACATTACGTTTCAATCGGTCTCCCGATGTAATTATTGCTGACTTTGGGTAGTAGCAATAATACAAAAGCACTTTAAAGAATGGTTAATTAACTAATTAGGGACAATATGATTCGAGAAAACAAAATTCCCAATATAAATAAAGTAAAATGTAGAATCGTTGTTGCATTGATAATGGTCGGGGGTTCAAGTGACTTCCATGAGGATTAACCATTTGCAAGTGCTCTCGCCATTATCCAAAACTATTTCCAATCATTTCACCAGCGTCAGCTAAATTATTACTTTATAAATCTAATTTAGGTAATTTTTAATTTTTTTTTGAACTTATAAGAGTCTCGATTTTAAAAACACTCAAATTTGAAGTTATATACTTAAGTAAACTCGATTTTAAAAACACTCAAATTCGAGTTATCGCGATCTTCTTCTTATGCTTTCAACATAAGAGAATATGAGTCTCTCGTGTTTTTATAACATGAAATTGAATTCCAATTTAGAGATTGGGAAATGGATGGATGTTGTGACCTCATGATTTGGGATCTTTTGTGCATAATGGGACAATCAAATTAAACAAAAAATTTAAATGAGATTTTTGTATGAGTCAATTTTGTGAAAAAGTTTTTTATACAATCTTACTCATGAAAAAATTATTTTTTTTTATGTCATAAGTATTACTTTTCACACTAAATATGGACGGAGTCAATCGATATCACATATAAAAATCAGCGAGACTGTTCCACATAAGACATACTTATCAAATTATATGGTTGAATTTGTCATATTAGTTAAAACCACGTGATTTATCATTATATATTATTGACTTTTAGGAGAATTCACACAGTAACAACGAAATATAAGAAATATGATAAATCTTATGTTGTGGCAAGAAAGAAGTTAATATAAGGTGTTGGTCTCAAATGTGACATCTTGACATAATAATATGAAAATCAAGTATAAAATTGGAAATCGAGATTTATGTGAAAAACTCTTAAAATTATTATGGTAAAAATAATGAGAAAGATGAAAAAATTTCACAATAATATTTTGTATATTACAAACAAAAATAACACACAATGAGGGTTTTTTTTATAATTAATGTAAAAAAAAATTTAATTTCAAAAATAATTTAAAAAAATTATTTGCAAAACTAATTTAATCCGCGTTTACAAAGCGCGGACGCTCCATGGACGAGCGTCCGCGCTCGTCCACGTAGATATATTATTATTTAATATTATTTATTATTATTTTATTATTATTATTATTTTGTGATCGTACGTAATTTTATTATTATTATTTTTTTATTATTTTAAATAATTAATTTAATTCGAATATATTATTATTTTTATTTTTTTTATAATTTTTAATTATTAATTTAATTCGAATAAAAAATATAAATATTTATAATATATTAAATATTTTGTATTATTTGGTTGGGTGATTGAAAAATTAGAGATATGAGAAGATTGAAATGAGAAAATTAAAAAGATATGAGAGGATTGAAGGTAGAAAATTAAGGAGAATAAAAATAATAGTCTCTCACCAATACATCAATAACAAGGTTTAATTTTAGCATATAGTATCGATAAAACTTACGATGTATTGTAATATTTTCATTCTATTAATAAATTTACATTGTTTATTTTCTATTTAAGTTATTATTATTAATTTAATTTCAATCGCAACATAAAAACTCAAACGACATAAAAGTATATTTATAAATATATAATAATAATATATTATTATTATTAATTAATTTAATTCGAATGAAAAAAATATATAAATATTTATAATATATGTTAATTATTAAATATTTTGTATTATTTGGTTTGGTGATTGAAAAATTAGAGTTATGAGAGGATTGAAGGGAGAAAATTAAGGAGAATAAAAATAGTAGTCTTTCATCAATACATCAATAAGATATTTAATTTTAGCATATATTATCGATAAAACTTACATTGAATTACAATATTTTTATTCTATTTGTAAATGTACATTGTTTATTTTCTATTTAAGCTCTTATTATTAATTGAATTTCAATCAAAACATTAAAATAAAATATTAATCACAACATAAAAATACAATATTAATATATTAAACAAGTAATTATTAATACTTGCTTGCTTCCTTCACTTTTGGCCTTCTTATTTTTATAGATTGATTTATTTAATAAATCTATTAATAATAATAAACCTATTATATATAATTATATGTTTTACAATTAATTTTTTTTTATGAAATATGTGTTTATATAATTTTGAGAGAATTCGAAATGGGTCTTCCTAAAATATCCTTTTGACCAATTGATTTTATGTACGTTTTCTTGAAATAATAATTTAAAATAAAAAATATTTTTCAATTCTCTTATATTTTTAATCATCTCATATTTTTAAAATGGAACAACAATTTAAAATGAAACAATAAATATTTTTTCAATCCTCTCATATTTTTAAAATATTGATTTTATGTACCTTTTCTTTCGATCCTCTCATATCTCTAATTTTTCAATCACCCAATCAAATAATACAAAATATTTAATAATTAACATATATTATAAATATTTATATTTTATATTTTTCATTCGAATTAAATTAATAATTAAAAATTATAATAAATAATAATAATATATTTTTTATTAAATTAATTATTTAAATAAATAATAATAATAATAAACTTACGTAACATCACAAAATAATAATAAATAATATTAAAAAATAATAATATAATAATAAATAATATTAAATAATAATATATCTACGTGGACTGAGCGTCCGCGCTTACAAAGCGCGGATTAAATTAGTTTTGCAAATATTTTTTTTAAAAATTATTTTTGAAATTAAATTTTTTTTTACATTAATTATAAAAAAACCCCCATACAATGATCTTTTAACTATAAGAAGACACATATTTCAAAACTATTAAAGAACTGGGCATTTAAAAAGAAATGCTTATAAGATGAGTATAAACCTTTCGTCTTTAGGAAAATTTTATTGTTTAATGACTTGACCTCGTATATTTTTCTTAGAATATCCCATAAATATTTTTTCTTCTTTATCTTAGAGATATTTGACATTACTTCTTCGGTTATGACCAAGTGTAAATTGACAGTAACATTATCATTCATCTCATTCTACTTTCCATCATCCGTTATTTCCCTCGGTCTATGTCTAATAGCTACAAAACAATTCTCATTTCTTAAATCTGTTTGTTTATTTAATTTTCACAGCATAAAATTTCTCTCATTGAACTTTGTTATCTCTTACATACCCGTCATCATGTCTACAATGATTTAGTAGACTGAATAAAATAATCTCGCCTTAATAAAAAATCTCAAATTTTTTTTATAGATGTAGAAGATCAGTCAGGGCTGTAGCCACATAGCATACTCATAATTTTTAAAAAATTTAAACTAAGACTCTGATACTACTTGTTGGTCTCAGGTACAAAATTTTGAGATAATAATATGAAAATAAAGTATAAATTAGATATCGAGATTTAAGTGAAAAATCCCTAAAAATTATTAGGATAAAAACCACGTGTAATATGAAAAGATTCCACAATAATATTTTGTAGGTTATAAATCACACTGTGTTTCAAAAGAGAATACATACTATCTTAATTACATGAGATTAAATATCTCAAAATTATTATAGAACTAAATACTTAAAAGGAATGCTTAGAAGATGATAGAAGACTGAAGAATACTTGAGATTGAGATTAAAGAAATAAAAGAATAAGACGTCTATTTATAAGCGAATTTATCTTGTCTGAACGCATCAATTCTCATCTTATTCAACTGTCAACGATAATCCACCACCTACCACCATTAATTGCCGATATTTCTTTCATATGGAAATTTGATTGAGAGTCAAATATATCTCCACAAACACAAGATGGCAAAATGAATAACTATGCGGGACAATCTGGTCCTTGTTTCAGGCACTATTTGATCCGAGTTTTATAATATTTGGACTTAAAGATATTTATGTTATTCATATATTTCAAATTCTTATCCAACGAGGCGAGAGACAATAAAATTAATATGTGATCGATATGTGACGACAAATCGAGTGATGGAGACCGAGGCCGAGCTATCTAATCTTTATAATATTTTTGAAAAACTGAAATACATAAAAACTAATGATGTATTGCTATTATTCTTCTTGAATTATGTATATGTATATTATTAAATCAAAACTATTATATCTTTAAATTCAAATGAATGATTCGAAGAAATTGTTAACAACCAATAAAAATATAATAATAAATAATTTTAAAATCATTAATTTAATAGAATTAAACAATATATAAATATTATTTTATACAAAATAAATTTAACACGAATTTATTATATATAATCATTTAAAAATTTACACGTACTTTATTTACATTTTTTGTTCATATTTAATTTTTTAAGTCAAATTTATTCATTAATTTGTCATTGAATTATTCTATCGAAAGATCTAATATAATTTAATTTTTATGTTTTTTTTATTATTTTTAATAGCAATACACTTTGCATCAGTTAATTGCTTGTTTAAAAAATAATATATAATTATTATTTCCATTGTCTTGTCCTAATTAATTAATTCAACAAAACAAATTGAGGGAAATAAAGAAATAATAATAATAGAATAGGTCTCATGTGAGACGGTCTCACGAATCTTTATCTGTGAGACGGGTCAACCCTACTGATATTCACAATAAAAAGTAATATTCTTAGCATAAAAAATAATATTTTTTTATGTATGACCCAAATAAGAGACTCGTCTCACAAAATACGACCCGTGAAACTATCTCACACAAGTTTTTGACATAATTAATAATTTGGTAGCACGCAACATGACGTTTTAGGTACACATTATCATATGATGTTTCTCTCCCCCGTGATTTTGAGGTGCGGAATGGAATATGAATGAATGTATTTATTAATGTTTAAAGAGAGGAAAGTGGGCCTAAAATGCTCAAAGAACTTGAGATTTTGAGTTTTCTTTATTTTTCTTAAGATTGAGTGGAATAAGTTCCCAAGAATCATGATATAAATGATAATATACGAGAATTTAATCCAAAGAAGGAAAAGATAGTTTAATCTCTGTATTTAACCAAAAGTCGAAGAAAATTTATATATTTTTTTGAGTTGCAATAATTATCCTGCTATGTGAGAGATCAAACTATGACGTTTGAGTTGTTGTACAATTTAAAATGGTAAAATTATAGCATTACCACCACCTGTAGCTTTGGAAAAACGGCAAGTGGTCGCTCAGTCATACATTTTTCTTAAAAAATTAATGAAACATATATATAAGTTTTTGATTGTTTAAATGTTAAACAGAAATGTAAATGGTTTTTATGAGGTGTCAAGTATTTAAAAGAATTATTTTTTAAAAAAAGTATTTGAAATTAAAAATTATTGTAGGTGATACCCCATAAGGATCCGGGCCATTATTAACCTGGCTTATTACTCGGATATCCCAGATCAGAACCACTAGGCTGGACCCGTGCACTTCTTCTCTTCGCGGGCAATCAGCATTATAGCCCGGGCCCTCAAGCAAATATCCGGGTACCATACTACCCGGGCCACCTCGAGAATTGCACCACACTCGAGTGTGATTGATACATGATGCCTAATTTGTCAGAGTAGCTTGGACTTGGAGAAGTCATCAGAAGCTATAACCTGTTAACTTAAGCATCGGAGTGGCTACGACGGACACTCCTCCGGCGCCCATTCACGAGTTCCTTTTTTGTTTGCAGGTGTTGTTGCAGCCATTATCTTCACTCAAACTCCCAAACACTAAAAACTACTGATTCGATTCGTTGGAGGCTTGGAGCTCCTTACCCGGCTCATCCATTTAAGCGGGATCACATCAATAGTGTTTTATAGTACTCCATAATTTTGTCCTATATTACACGATAAATACAACTAATAATATATGTACGAATAAATTTCATCAATTAGTATAACGTAGGATCATGTTGAGAGAACCAAAATAAGAGATTTGTAAATTGTAAGTGGGATTCTGAATCAGACGTCAGCTGATATCCGAAGTGGACACAATGAAAAACACTAACTTTACAGACAGATTCGATTTGTTTTGTTTTGTTTTGTTTTTTTTTAATTGAAATTTTCAATAAAAACTTTTTTCATGAAATTTTCTTGGGAAATTTTTAGATTACACCAAAGGTTCCAATCTCCTGAATCTACTTCATTTCATATCACGAAAAAGACCCACTGAAAAACAAAAAATTGAAAAAAGAAGAGGTAAAAAAGCCTACACACACAAGACATATATATGTTGGTTGTAATAATTTCCCTCGACAGGTTTAAGGTTTCGGGGCTTCAATTGCTAACATGGGAGGCTGTGGCATCGGAGCACCAATGGCAATTGCTGGAACGGACATTCTTTTATCTTCATTTTTCTGTGTCACTCCGATCATAATATTTGCTTCAATATCTTCAATAACCAGTCCATTTTGATTCTGCTTTTGGATGGCATTTCCAGTGTTGTTACTTTCCTTTACTGGTTCAAGAATTTCCTCTGCTTCTTTCTCTTTGTACTCCTTGTATTTTCCCCACAGAACCGAGTACAGTCCCATTACTATCAGCACTGCCCCAATAACACTGCAAAAAGGTAGATTTAAGTTTGAAAAAAGTACTCGAGAAATGGTTCATTTCGGTTGTTTTCGAAATCTACGTACCCTCCAACATATATTTTTTCTGCCAAAATGAAAGATCCCATGATTGCTACAATGATCATCATCAACGGGCTAAAGGCTGTGACGAATACCGGCCCTCTTTTTTGCATCACAAGGCCTTGAACATAGTATGCAATGCTCGATGAAACAATACCCTGTACATAAATGTTTAGATGAATGTGTTATTCAACTAAGTACTATATGTGAAAAATAAGTGAAGGAAAACGTTTCGATTGTGAACTTACGGCATAGGCAGCAGCTAGCAGATTCATGTCCCATCCTATGGCCCAAGCATTTGGCTTGTGCTCCATCACTAAAGTGACAACAATAGATTGCAGTGTTCCCATAAAGCACACAAGGGCAGTCAATGAAAGCTGGGCTGTGTATTTCCTTAATGTAATGGCCTGTGTTCAAAAAATCAAGAGAAGTACTCGAATCATTTTCTTTACAAAATTCTTGGGTCTTGCATGGCCTATATGCAATATCGACCCTGTTTCTATGAGTTTGGATAAATTATTTTCAGCGGAGCGAAACGGTGTGACGAACCTGAAGAATGAAGAAAGAAGCCCAAGCAAAAGTGGCCAAGATGAGCAGAATCGAACCCTTAACCCAATCTTGGTCAGTGCCTTGAGTTGTGTCAGCAACATAGGATTTCCTAGGATGAATGTATTTGGACCATACCATGTTGATCACATCACCTTTGTATAGTGTCATAAACATGGCTCCCGCAACCGTCACTATTGTTCCCACCACCTTCGCTTGGCACCTCACCTTTTTTATATTCACCTTCTCCATCCTACACATGATTACAAGTGCACCACCCTCGATTATTCGGTTCGAAAATCGTCTGCTTTCAATCCTTATTCGAAAGTATTTACTTCATATAGCATATACATGCAATGCATATATATACACACACACACACACACGCACGCACACACGCACACACACACAAACATACATACATACCTGCAGATAACTGCCATAACAAATGTCATCGCTGGGAGCATGTTACTCATGGCACATGAAAAAGTCGGGGAAGTGTATTTCAGCCCAGCATAGTAGAAATTCTGATCGATCACCGGCCTGCGAAATCCCGATCCGAATAGAATATTAATATCAGATCAGTCCTCTTTCGCACAACATAAAAACATAACAACCCAAGCATCACGTTTCAGTTCCGAAACTCACCCGAGAAGTCCCAACACAAATAGCTGCAAGAAAATCGTGTACGTAATCTTCGGCCTCACTTTCCTATGTCAAAAACCAAGAATCAAGAAGATTCAGCTCTCATTTCTCCAAAACAAATAAAAAAGAGAATATATAATAGACATATGTCATTAACCTTTCAAGAAAAATAGCAAAGGGAGCAATGACCGCAGTGGCAAAGGCATGCCTATACACAACTAAGACATAGTGGCTCATCCCTCTATTAAGTGAAACTTTGGTTATAATATTCATCCCAGCATAGCCAAATTGTAAGCAAATCATGGCTACGTAAGGCTTAGCCTTCTCATAAAATTTCCCAAGGCCTCCTTTTCCTTCCATTTTTCCAAACTCTTTTTTAAGCTATGTACGTACGTAATACGAAGAAGAAGAAAAAAAAACTAAGAATTTCGGTTATGTAAGAGACTGAGGAAAACACACTTGGAAGAGCTTGTGTTTGTCCTAAGGAAAGTAGGACTCGACACTGTCATATTTATAGCCAAAAACAATGAGAGGAGAGGGGTGTTTTGGTCTTTTTCACCTGGCATGCACTGATCTGCATCTGAAAGAATATTCTAATTTGTCATCAGTGAACGATTGATCTGATATCCACGTGGCGAAAATCGAGACCGATGATTATGACTGGTGGGTTCCAATATTATAGTGAGCTTAGTGGTTGATGATGCAACTAAGGGGAACCTAAATTAGGATGATGTTATTTGTTAGATGTCACAAATCGAATCAACAGGACCGAAGTATATATTCTTCTGAATCCACCTTGTGTACAAATTTTACGGGATAATTAATTTTTCATTGTTCTTATTAAAATCATCGTTTTATGTAACTTTTTGTTAATTTTTGTCTCATATCGGTTGGATAAAATACCTAGAAGTTGTATATATGAGCGTGAACAATCCTCCCCCTTGAGCTAGCTTTTGGAGTTAAGTTATGTCCAAGTTCCAATCTTAACATGATATCAGAGCTCAGGTTCCACCGTTATATGTCGGACCACCCGTTCTGGCCATAATTGGGTCATTTGTAAACTTCACGCTCGAGATGTTCATTCCTGGTCGTGACGAAGGTGTGTTAGTTGTTCACATCGATTGGATAAAATACCTAGAAATTGTATATATGAGCTTGGACAATCCTCCCTCCTTGAGCTAGCTTTTGGGGTTGAGTTAGGTCCAAGTTCCAATCTTAACAACTTTTTAACGACAACGAAAGATTTTTCGACGAGTAGAAATAATCTTTTTTTAAAAAAAAATAATTATTATCAAGTTTTAAATATACAATTATTATTTTTTGCAACATATTAAATTTTCTGTCTTATTAAAATTTATCATGATCTTATCCTAAAAGTGGAGGAAAAATTATGATACAAAATTCATGTCGGATATCTCTATCATTCGGTTTCGTTTATTATTCTCCCAATTAACTATTATTGATCGGTTTCTTTTTTTTTTTTTTTTTTGATTCCATGTTGCATGCAAATTGGTTAACTTCAATTTTATTTTATGACACAATTCCCACTATAAATTTTTTTTGTGACTTTTCATTTCCACCTAGTAGAATATTATTAAGACAGTAACCACCACCTCGTTAATTTCAATGAAAGATGACCCGGCACCCTTACACTGCATGATGCCGAAATCAAACTGTTTGAATACATTTCAAATTAACTTTTTTTCATTACAATATGGCGGGGTGTCACGCCCCGAACCCGGAACGTGGCACGGGCATGCAATATTCTCAAAACTATTGGAAAAGTAATCTAAGTAACCAAAAACAGAAAACATCCATCCGATACCAACAATAATGATGTAGAAGACTTAGCTATTTAACTTGATCGTGGTTCTCGAGTTTATTAACATTTTTATTTGCTGGGAGTGGATGAGTGAGTGATACGACTAGAATCATTCCACAAGTTGGAGGAAATAGTAATGATTTTTTATTTTTAAAAATAATTTTTACATTTTTTTTAAATAAAATTTTTCGATCCAAATGAAACATAAGATTTAAATATAAAAATAATATTCGTCTAGAATATATTTATTTATAAATTTAAAATTTGTTGAGGTTGTATATTATTCTCTGACAGTACGGTAGGCTGCTCATATTTGTGTCACATGCATTTGACAGAATCTTTCTTTATTATGCTATGTAATGAAATTGTAAACAAGTTGATCTAATTTATCTCGATAAATTTTCGAATTTCCAGAAATTCTTTGATTCAATGAATCAGTTCCATTTTTTTTTACAGAAAATGGAACGATCGATTATATTAGAGTATCTTAAAATAAATTTTAAATATGTATTATAATTAGAAATAAATAAATAAATATGTTTTGAAAAAT
Source organism: Primulina tabacum (assembly GCF_025594145.1). Taxonomy (NCBI): domain Eukaryota; kingdom Viridiplantae; phylum Streptophyta; class Magnoliopsida; order Lamiales; family Gesneriaceae; genus Primulina; species Primulina tabacum. The sequence continues at coordinate 5,714,740 of NC_134559.1, read as the reverse complement.
AATTTAACGGGAAGATTCTCGAATTCGTGTTTATAAAAACTAATTATGCGACATTAATAAGATCGACTATGATGTCACAAGCTTCTTTATTTATGTAGGAAAAATTTTGAATGATAGAGTCTAAAAATGATCAGATCAATTAAAATTTTTCGAAATATTTATAAGTCGTTAAATCTACGTTAAGATATTATTTGCAAAAATTAAAAAAATGATTATAAAATTTTCTTTTACAAATTTTCAAAACTTCGTAAATGAAAAAGACATAATCGTTTTTTAAACATTCGCAAACACTACCTAAGTGAATTTTAATTTGACTGTATTCCACCATTAAGATGGTTATAAGACTAATATATTCATGTCAAAACTCATAACCCTAAATTCTAATCCTTTTAATTAGCAAAAAATTAAGTATCACTTATATTTGCCTAGACTTGGGATCTTATCTAGATAAAATCTTAATAATCAAAATGTATTTTATATCTTTATACAGTGTTTTCAAAATCAAATCAAACCGGCTGGTCTCACAGGGAACCAGACATGGTTCCAACCCGGACATTGCTTGAAAACCATTTGACCAGGAATAGGTCTCTTCTGAGATGGTCTCACGAATCTTTATCTGCGATACGGGTGAAGTCTACCGATATTCACAATAAAAAGTAATACTCTTAGCATAAAAAGTAATATTTTTTCATGGATGACCCAAATACGAGATCCGTATCACAAAATACGACCTGTGAGACCGTCTCACACAAGTTTTTACCTTTGACCAGTCAAATCGATCTTAAAAATCATTTGATCGATCAAACCGGTCTAGAACCGGTTGGAATGGTATTGTAACAGAAAACCGGTTCAACCATTTTTCGAATTTATTTTATCTTTGAAAATTTAATTTTCTTATTTTTAAAATCTTAAATTTAATATTTAGTTATACATATTCATGATTATTTGGAATTTGAACTTCATTAAAAATATTATTTTAGTAGTACTAAAATTTATTTAATCTATTGTTTTGTTTTAAAATATATATAACTGTAATTGATATTTTGAACACATGTATATAATGATTTAGTTTTAAAATTTTGATACATATTTTTTTAATCTATTTATATACATGTTTTAGGATTTAAAATTTAAAATATATTATTCATTATATAATATTAATATTTATATAATATAACAGTATACAGGTCCGACCGTCCAGATAAACTGGTTTGATCGGTTAGATCATTTTTAAAGATAAGTCGGTTCCATCACTGATTTGATTACGAAAAAATTATCTTTAAAAAGAAAAAAAATTCTATTGGATTTGATGGTTGAGGACCCAGGATTCCTTGTTGCTCAACTAAGGGGAAATAACCTAAAAAACACACCCACATATATTATTGTAGATACCAAATGTATTCCACATTTTCACTAGTGGAAAAATGCCGATAGAAAGGAATTTCAACACAAAGATTCCATGAATGATATTCTCCAGCGTCATATTTTATTTAATGTCATGTCTATAATTCACATGTCTATTCATGTGAACGATCACTGCAAGATTGTGTTTGATATCCTAATCTTAAGTACTTGTTATGTTTCGTCCGTAATCTTAAATTCACTCGAGTATAAATTCATCGACTTAATATTTCTTTTAGAATAAAAAAGATCGCATGTTAACATGACATGACAATAAGCGATCCGTGATCAGAAATGGTTATGACATTCTTATCGAACTCGTCTGTTTTCGCGATTATGAAAGATCAGGAAGTCGTATCAGGCTTAGACTAATCCGAAAACAAACCGATCGAGCTGAAGTTGTATCACCTGTCGTGACATTTTATACATTTACCTTTGCATGTTGAAATAATTTCGGGCAAATGTTTCCTCAGAAACAAAACACGATTTCTTATACGAGAAATCACTAATTTGTGTCTTGATAACAGGAAACCACGGTCTCGATCCTTAAAGCGTGGAATAGATAAGACTGCGTAGAACCGTTCTTCGACCAATAAATCGAAACCGATGTCGCCTTCCCTTGTTAGTATCAATGTGTCTTCAAGACAGAAAATAAGTTAAAAAAACATGCACAAGAGATTATCGTTTTAAGACAACCGAGGTGTAAGGTCCGAGATGTTATCAATTTTTATGAGACCCCGAAAAGAAAATAATTGATTTAAATTTGATGGCAATTTCGTAATTATTGGGGGCCGAATTGCAAATAGTGAAAAGTTGAGGGACTAAAGTGCAAATATGGAAAATTGAGTGGACACATGTCTTCACCTTACAACTTAAATGTTAATCTTCATTTCCAATTTCACATTCCCGAGAGAAAACCGAGATGCTCCATGAATTAATCCTCAACGTTTCGTTACACCATAGAAATTTTATTGTATGACATCCGATTATCAGAATTTGAATCCGAACACAGTTCTGTAATCCTTTCGACGACAGCTACAACTGGACAGTAAGTTTATTGAGTTCTATTATCATTTGAAATTATGATATTGGAGGAATTATTAATTGCTCATTATTATGTGTTCTGGGAATACTAGACATCGTAGAATCAAAGTCAGATCGAAGAACAAATTGATTTTGGAATTGTTATGATTTTCTGATTTTATCGATTGAAATGGAACAGATTTGGATTATTGATTGATTACAGATTGTAGCGGATATGAGTTATGATTTGTAATTGATATCTGTTGATATTGTATTAACGGGGATATCGGGATTGTGCCGTTATGCCGTTGATTTTGAATTAGATTCAGATTGATCAGAATTGGTATTGATTGGAGTAGTATATTGATATGGTACTATTGATATTGTCATTGCCAGATTGAGTGTTGAGAGACTTTGAATTCCAGACAAGGACGGCGTCAAAACTGCAATAAGAGAGATGTATAAGTCAATGTGGTACCGGGAGAACGACTCGAGTAAGATATACTTGAGTTTCCCTAAATCACATACTTATTGTTATTATTTAAAATGATTTGAATTGATATGCTTGTTCTATTGATTTATAGAAACATGTATTAGATGAGTATTAGACGAGTGATCTTGTGACATAAGTGCCGATAGTGATGGAATATTCACTGGCACATTGCACATTGTCACAAGATAGTGTATTGACGATAGTGCCACAGTCTGTGATGGATAGATCAAGACACTGGATGTTTGGTTATATCGACGTGGATATAATCGGAGTTTCTTCTATTACTGTTGGTCGATATAGGAATACCAACGTCTGGAAACCGGGATCCCTAGACTAGGATTGAGTCTAGTCTGAATCGTGGAGTCACGAGCATTGTCGACAGTTTTATATTGATTATGTTTCAGATTTTGATACATATTGCTGTTATATGTCCATGCTTTTATGTTTATCATATGATTGCATGTTCGTTGATTTATACTGGGATTATATTCTCACCGGAATTATCCGGTTGTTGTCGTGTTTGTATGTGTGCATGACAACAGGTGAGACATGATCAGGGTCGAGGAGATGACGAGAGATCATGAATAGAGTGGAGACCACGGACTTTGACGTTGCTGTAGATAGGGTTTGAACACTTGATAGCTAGTTGTTGAACTTTCGTCTGTATTGAATGTATGCCGTACAGGACTTGTACCTCATGTTATACTAATATGTATACTAGTATGATTTTCATTACGTTCCGCATTTTTTTTAAAAAAAAATTAGATCCGGTTTATTATAATTGATTAAATGGTCCCAATGGCGATTATGAACTTGATTAGCGTCCGGGTCCCCACATGAGGCCTAATCGAAAATTTATAACTAAGTCAATAGGAAAAATCAAATTTCAGTTTTAGTCTATATTTTTTTTTGTTGAAAATTTAGTCATTTTTCCGACTTAAAACTGACGTGATATTCGCTTATGTGATGCTTGAAGAATCAATACCTCGATTAATTTTCAGCACCTATACTATAAATAGCCCATTATGGTTCACCGAAATTTACAAAAATCTAATTAATTTTTTTTTATTAGAAACTAAGGAAAACTCTATTTTCCACTAATTCTTAAACTTGATTGCATGCCTTTCAAACCCTCGGAGAAATATATTTTATCATGAGATAAAAAAAAATTATAATTTATACTATGTAACTTGCATGATTGTCGTTTTTTATTTTGTTTTCGATAAATTCACGGTCTTTAATCTACTAACTTGCAATTTTTTTTGTTTTAGAAATTTTTTATCGGAGTGTTAACATGATATCCGATACCAGCAATATTTGGTGTCACGTCATCATTTTTTTGATATCATATCAGCATGATAGTGAAAAACTAAAATCGAAAAATAAAATTAATATACTGAAAACCGTAAAATGACCGACATCAGAACTACAAATGAAAAATGTACAAGATGAATGACAAAAATGAAACTTTCCCTTTTCGGAACATCCAAGACAACTTATCCAAAACTTCTATATATACTCGAATAATTTCCGACATACATAGTTTTAACATAACAAACTTGACGAGGAAAGAATTTTATCTTGTTCGGCGGAAAAAAAACAAGAGAAGAAAACCTTTTCCACAGCTCAAAAAACTTCTCAATTCAAAGCAGGCACTAGTCTAAGTGAGCATGGATGAGTGGAGGACATAAGGAAATCAAATGGACATCTAATCAGCCCCAATGCTCTCGACATCGAGGCGTGTCACGCAACAACACCACAATTGGCTTCACGCATGGTCCATACAGCGACGGAGCCATGGACGGGTGGAAGCGATCGTCCCCCTCAATTTTTATTTTCATTGGCTATGGCCCTAAAATAATATTTTTTTTTCACTTTCTCCCCTAATATTTGTTCTTGTCCCCCTAAAAATTTTAAATCTTTTTCCCTCTCAACCTCCATTTTCTGACTCCGTCCCTCGATCCATTGACATATATCATATCGAATGAAAACAATTACTATTATTATTATTATCATTCTGAAAATTGCTAGCCAAGCAATGAAAACAAAATAGTCAAAATTAAAAGTTTATGCGCCAAGAATAAATTTTGACAAGTTAATGGATCGAAATCCATAACTCTTAATTATTTGAGTCGAGTTTCTACCACGTATCATATTGTAATACAACAAAGATCAACACTCATATAATTGGTGTTGCCTAGCTAGCTCGTCAATATTATTACCATATCTTTAAAATTGTAAGCAGTTCGTGCTGCAATTGTAAGAAATTCATTATTCTATATATCGTGTATGTACACACGTCTAGCTTCTTTCATGGCACATAATATTAAGTGTTGGGAATCTGTAGTTAATCTTTTGGAGACTACGTTAGACTCCACTCGAAGAATTTTTGGGCTTTAAACTGAGAAACAACTGTTGCACTGATTGAGACTTTAACTTTATATATATATTTAAACAATTAATCGATCCTTTGATTTCAAGAAAGGGGCACTTCACTAAAGAGGCTTTGGTTTAATTTCCCTTGTTCGTACGTATGGATTAAAGACGTTTCGATCGAATATAAATTTTCCAAGAATTTTGAAAATACGAAAATAGGCCTGTTAATTGTCTCATATTGGCTGGATAAAATACCCGAGAGTTGTATGTATGGTCTTGGACAATCCTCCCCCTTGAGCTAGCTTTTGGGGTTGAGTTAGGTCCAAGTTCTAATATTAACATAGGCTAATTATCTTATAATATTCAAATTTATACCTTGCATGCTTGTCATATAACACATGTACGTACCATAATGCACTATTCTTTTTCAAGCAACGAAGGAAAACTTAAGTGCTTGGCGTCACCTTTCATCGTTGTGAAAAAAATGGAGACGCATGCATGTGAATTGACATCATTGCCTTTCACGTATAAATATTTGAAAACACTTATTAATTGATTGGTAGGTTCAATTGTTTATTTAAATCTTGGACATTTTTTTCGTGTTGCTTTTAATATAGTAATAAGGGAAAATTGTTTTTTTTTTTTTGTTCGGGTATGTTTGTCTCTTTGCGATTTTAGTCATTTATGTTGTCAATTTCAGTTTTAGTCTACTATCTTTATTTTTTTTGGTAATTTTAATCTTTTTATCGACTTAACGCTGATGGGACACTAATGCAATGATGATTTGGAGTTGACTTGTATAACGTCGAGTCAACACTCCTGGTTAAATTAAGCAATGCGCCCAGGACCTTTGATCGATCAAAGACTGAACATAACTTTGATTATTTTTTTGGCTTCCAGTCTTATTTCATCGTACTGTTGACGTGACATAAAAAATTTCTTATTTGTCTGATGATATGTCAACAATTTAAACAAAATAGTCAAAAATTAAAAATTAATGTACCAAAACTAAACTTTATGAACCAAATCCAAAATCACTATGACTTTTAAAAAAAAAAATGGGCTCTCTAAAACAATTAGGTTATGTATCCATGCTTATTTGGAGAATTATTATTATTATTATTATTATTATTATTATTATTAAAAACAAATAAACCAACCCCACGTACTTGCAAGCAAAAGATAAAACTCATCAATTCAAAGTGATCGCGTCCTTTAATTTTTGTGTCTACTTTAAAGACAACTTTTTCACAAATTAAACAATAATGTATAAAACAAAAAACCCCTAGCTTTTGAACCAATAATACTAGATTTATAATATTATCTCGCCTTTCACCATAATCAATTTTTGGATTCATTGACCATCTGTCTTTTTTTAGAAAAAAGAATCAACAGATTCTAAATTTTAAAAAAATATATATACTGCAAGAATCTATTTCTCTTATTTAGAATGGGATTTGAACTTTGATTGATAAAAATACACTTATTAAAAAAAATGTAGAATCTCATTTGTTTTTGAAATCAAGCACTTAAACTATAGTGATTAGTATAAGCGTTATTTTATTTTCTTATACTTTTTGTGTTAGTGCTGAGCTCTGTGCTAATCGACATATAGATATAAGGGGTTGCACCTACTTAGATACCAATAAGTCTAGTTTTTAGGTTTGTAAATCCGAAGAGGGGCGTGTCTTGTTGCTGATGTCACATATCACCTTACATATCCTAGACGTATTATTACATGTTGTTGATAATGTCCCTGCCAAAATCTGTTCTACCTACTAAGATCTAGTATAGCTATAAGATTAGAAATGACAATTTCATTCGAACTCATTGGAAAATCTAATAACAGACCCGAATATAAAAGGGTATGCAGTATTTTTTTGGTTCCGATTAAATAAACGGTTATGAGGATTTTCTGGTGCAGGGATGGAGGCGAGACTGACAGCATCATACCTGACATGAATTATAATATAAAATATACACACATATATATAAGAAGGTTAATACTAATATTCTTTTGTTGAATCATAGTGGTTAGATGAAATTAAGAAAATTATTGGCGTAAAACTTATGTTATTCTTGTAGGATAATGGTGTTGGGATAAACTATTTATAATATTTTGTTTTTTCTTATATGATGTTTAGTTTGCTAATTTTTTGTCTTCAATCTTTATTCTTATTGTTCGTTTAAGAATTTGGTAAATATGAATTAATTAATTGAAATAATTCAAATTTGAAAAAAAAATTACAATTATAGGTGTAATAGAATATTTGGGTAGTGTGCAGATATCTGATCCTCCGGCGGGTATGTGGATGGAAGTTGAATACCCGCCGGAGATAGATATCGGGATGCGAATGAATATAACGAACAAGGATATGGATGAAATATTATGTTGGGTTAAATGTGCATGAGTGAAAGTAGTACTGAGATGAGTGACCTCCTGGGAAGCTGCTGAAGTTGCGCTGCTTGATTTAGTTGGCTGTGTGAGCAGTAAAATAATGATGTCAGATCTTAACGAGTAATATTGTTTCCGCTATGAGAGGACCGACGGTAGAGAAATGGTAAGATTGATCTCTAAGAGATATGAGACAACACCAGCAGATAGACACTCACCTCCGCAGATTCTTGGTCATGGCATATTGAAATCCTACCCGAATCTGACCCAATGGACCCATTAACATCCCTACATACGACCTCTTTTATGGCTCAGGCAACCTGCAACCAGATCATACTACAACGTAAATAGTTTGGCGCAACCTACTATGATATTACAATAGCTTCTATGGAGCTCACAAATCTCATTACTTTTGTCACTCAAGCACACTCTTGAGTCTTGACTTAAGTTTTTATATTATGGAAAATTTCAAATAAATTCCAATAAAAGTTGTTCTACTTAAATATACTTTTGAGTTCCATGCACGAGTGTTGTGTATATCTAATCTAACTAATAAAAGGACTGAATTATTGGATTAGCGTTCACATTTTGTCATCGCATTGGCCTTTATTATTAATTAATTCAATAATGTAAACCTAAAATTAAAGGCATTGCTCCTTTACAGCTTTTTCCTCATTTGATTTTCCACTGATCATTATTAGCTACTAATTAAACATGATAAGCAACAAACTTAATCAAACAATCAGAGTAATCACTATCTTATTTTTTTTAAATTTTAATTAGAAAAAGAAACCTATAATGTTCACACAATTATAGCTCATTTATATATACTAGGAAAAGACACGTGCGACGCACGTGAAAATACATTTCTATTATCAATAATTGTTGTTAAAGAAATGAGATCCGAATAGATTAATTTACAAAAAATTATATATTAATGATTTTATGCTATATTAATCGATAGAAAATGAGTAATGTTACATGTGCAAGCCAAATTTGTACAATAATTCTTACAATTCAAAAAAATCAATACAGAAATTTAATTTATCAAAATCTCATGATAAATTAAATATAAAATCACATTAGATAATAACAAAATCTCACGATATAATTGTTGTAAATATCGCAGTACGATATATTGGTTGTACCTTTAGCATTATCCGTAGGAAATTCAATGTAATATAATTTGTACTACATTTATTATAAAATGAGTGCAAAAGATATTTGTTTAAAAATTTTATGTTTTATAAATCTAAGGTTATTCTTGAATGGAAGGATTTCAAATCCATGGATTTCAATACATTCAAATGTATTTTTGTTATTTAGAGAAGTAACATCATAAACTTCAAATCCACTCATTTCATGTTTACATAGTAGTATTTCATGTTAAATATGATATTTTTCAAGTCCACCCAATGTTATTTGAACTTTATTCTACTTTATATAAATAATAATATGTAAATAAGTAATGCGTAGATTCAAGATTTGATATATTGTTTCATTGTTAACAAGAAAATTATAATTCTAATCCATAAATTTGAAATCAATTTATCCTAGCGCAATCTAAATAAATTAATAATTGTTGAAAAACATAGTAGTAATAAATATTATAATTTTGTATAAATTAGACATTGGAGAAAATATAATATAAAATTGATATCACAATAGTTATTAAAATTAAATTTGAGAGAATAAAAAAGTATAATACATAACGTTGACCACTTATTTCACCACGTGTTATTGATTTATGAAAAATAAAAATATAACATAGATAATATATTCTAAACCTTAAATTAAATTATTGCGTCAAATGTTTTCTTCTTTTATATTTTCAATTTATATTGCTTTCACGATTTTTTGTTGTCATCTGTTTTTTCTTCTCTGTGAAAAACAATATTCTCGCCATCTTCATTAGCAAATCTTATGAGAAGAAATGTATATTCTTCTCTATTTGATGCCTCTACAAATCTCCACACAAATTAAGTTTTTGTTGAAAAAAAAAGTTTGTTTCATCAATCAAATAAAACCAAAGAATTTTGTTATTTCAATATTCTGCAAATTATATTTATTTTTTGTAAATATTTTAACTTAATCTACAAGCAAATAAAATCAATGAAATTTTGGTTATTCTATCTTCTAGACAACTGACAAAATATGATTAATTAATATTTTATTATATTTATCAAAAAGTGTTCAACTCTTAATGATATAACATATTTATGCAATATGTTATTTAAATACAAAAATTCAAAATTACGATAACATAATTTTTTATATATTTCATACTATATTATTGGAAGTATTAAATTTGTATATATTAATTTTTTTTCCTGAGAAACTTCTTGCATATATAACTCATTCAAAAGATTATAGATTTACAAAATAAAACAAATAATATTCAATTTAATATTTTGTGAAAAATATATGTTCACTTCATCTACAAGCAAATAAAAACAAATAAATTTGACATTTCTTATTATCAATCATAACTCATAAGGAGAAATATTGAGCAATAATGAATAATTTTTGTAAAGATTTATTCATAATAATTTTAAAAATTTACCTTAAAAGATATGTCATTTCAGATTACATAAATCTATAATTGATTTACTTATATCCATCCTTTGTAAAATACATCTTCGTCAATTGCAAGATCATCAAATAAGTAATTGTTATAGTTTCTTATCTTTACAAAGACGAAAAATAGTTAAAATTAGTAAAACTGTATGTATTCAATCATATATTGTTAAATTTTAATAATAAACTAAGGCTTTGAAAAATATTAGTTGGCTTTTTTTATAAAGAAAAATAGATAGAATAAATACTCACGAAATATTTATAAGGTCATCTTTCTTCTATATTCAATAATGTTTTGTATCATTTTTGTAAAATGTAATTAACCGTCGAACATTATTCATAACACCAACCCACATGATTTAATTATTTGGCTTCATTATTTTAATTTGTCGTTTTAAATTAATTATTCTCAATTAATGCAAAATAGAGGATAATTAATATCATGTCCTTACACAAATTATATTTTTTGTGGAAAAAATTCACTATATTTACAACCAAATAAAACAAAAGAATTTTGGTATTTCAATATTGTACAAACTAATTTTTTTGGGAAAAAATTATTTTCGCTCCATCTATAAACATATAAACAAATAAAACCCATGATTTTTTGTATTTCAATATTCTCAAATTAATATTTTGTGAAAAAATATATAGATAAAATAAACCAAGGCTTTGAACAATATTAGTTGACTTTCTTTTTGATAAAGAAATATAGATAAAATAAATATCACTGAAATATTTATTAGGATTATATCTGATAATTCTTGTATAATTTTCTAAATGTAATTAAATATCTAACCTTTTTCATGACACCAACCTTGTTAAAACAAAAACAAAATTAGTTTAATTATTTGGCTTCATTAGTTTAATTCTTCATTTAAAAAAAATTAATCTTAATGAACGTAAAATAAAAGATATTTAACATCATATCGTTATACAAATTAAGTTTTTATGGAAAAAATATTTTCACTTTATTTACAAGAAAATAAAACAAAAGAATTTTGTTATTTTAATCTTCTACAAATTAACTTTTTTTGTGAAAAAATTCTACAAATTAAGTTTTTTGTGAAAAAATTCTTTTTCACTTCATCTATAAGCAAATAAAACCAATATATTTTGGAATTTCAATCTTTTCAAATTAATATTTTTTGTGAAAAAAGTTTGTTCAATTCATCTATAAGAAAATAAAAATCAAAGAATTTTAAAGTTTCAGTTTTTTTAGCAACTTGATCATTATCTAACATAAATGTAGTTTGACAATTTTGTCCTTATCATAGTAACTGATTTGACAAAAACATTCTCACTAAATTTTTCCTGTATGTACAAACTAAGGACAAAGTTGACATTACACAATAGAAAAACTTTGACCTTGATTCACACTTTTATAATATGTATAGATATAATAGGTCTCTTGTGAGACGGTCTCACGAATCTTTATCTATGAGACGGGTGAACCCTGACGATATTCACAATAAAAAAGTAATACTTTTAGCATAAAAAGTAATATTTTTTCATGGATGACTCAAATAAGACATATGTCTCACGAAATACGACTCGTGAGACCGTCTCACACAAGTTTTTGTCATATATATAAGAAAAGATATTAAATGACCAAAACACCACTAATCTATTTTTTTTAAATAAATGACATAGTTTTAGAAAATAACAAGAACCTACTAACCAAACCATCTTTAAAATGGATTCTCAACAATTTTATATATTCGGACAAGTCCTTTTCTATTTCTTTTTTAACCTTTTTTTTTTAACGTATCCATGAATAATAGTTTAAATTGCTCAAGTTTTCTTCTCTTTTTGTATCACTTTTGGTAATTTGTCTTGTTGAATATTGACTACACCTTTACTCAAAGGCACCCAGCCTGATTTTTAAGCTCGATTCATCGATCACATAAAATGTAGACACCAAATGAATATAATTGGCATGTCGATAATTGTTCTCTTTTTTTTGTTTTTTGACGTTTTCTTCCATATCTTTTCTTATATCTAAAAACGAATATAAGAATATTTACAACGAACAATTTTGTAATATCAAACATTTATCGTTTTGCCAAAAATTATAAGCTGATGATAACATGCAACTTAGATTATTTAAATTGTACGACAGCTCAAATGTCGCTTTTCAATTGTTCTACTTAATAAGAAAAATTATTGCAAAGTACCCAAATATTTAAAGTGCCTTTTCTTTTAGTATATCTAAAGAATATGGTTGCTTCCGAAATTGGTAGAGCTCTTATCGTAGCAATCATTTTAAGAATCTGGCGGCATTACGAGACTTGAATTATTATATGTCAATTATTAATGTTTACATAAATAATTTGGATTTTCTTTTGTTCCTAAAAACCGAGTAAATTAAATATTGAGTTTTGCAAAAAAAGAAAAAAAAAGAAAAAGAAAAAGAATTCCAATTGTTTTCAACTTTTCATTAATAGTTGATTATCGAATTCAATGTGTAATTTTATCGAGAATTTCGACGGATTTTAAATAATTATGTGGATTATATGCATGTTAACTTGATGATTAACGATTTTTTAAGATTTTAATCTAGGCATGTATTGATTAATTTGTGGTTTATTAAAGGAGTTTCCGTATTATTGGATTTTAATATTCATTTGATTTTATTTTAAGTAAAACTAATATTTGTAAAATCTTTTTTTTTTTTTTTTTTTGCAAAATATAATAAGGCATCCTCCGCTCACCTCGAGTAGAAACTAATGTTTTTTTTAAAAAAAAAAATTTATAAATAAAAAATTAATTTCAGTAGTTTCGAAGCATTTTTTTAAAAAATAAAAATAATTTGGCTTCCAAATTTTTATAGTCGTAACAAAGTTACATATTCATGATATGCATGGTGTCATTTTCTCAAAGTTATGAAAAATGTTTAGGCCCGATTGGTTTTATATATTTTCAAAAAATGCACTGGATTTTAATTTTAATTTTTTTTCCTCTTATTTCAAGAATATTATATCTTATTTTATACAAGCAAATTACAAAACTACTCATATTCCACGAACTAATTACTAAATTTGACGAAACTATCAAGAAAAAATTTTCAAAAAAAAAAATTTAGCTATAAACAATGTGATTTTTTGAGTGTGTTTGTTTCATACAAACTAGGTATTATATTATATAATAAATTTTAATGAGTTAGATGGAACATATGTCATTCAAAATTTTAACGGGGTCGAGTCTTTCTTGCTCGTAAAAAGAGGTAAAAATATTAAAAGATATTAAAGGTTTGATAAATTTTTTTTATTTTATATGAGTTTTTGGGCATTAAAAAATATTAAAAGACAAGTAAAATTAATAGTTTTTAACTTATTTTCTATCTCGAAATTTTTTACTCAACCTGATTGAATCACTCGCAAGATGGGTTAATTTTACAGTAGTCGAAATCACAAAAACTTGATCTGATTCAACATTAAATTTTTATTAAATGCATAAAAAGAATTTATGAAATCAGGAACTGAAACAGAAAACGAGTTGAGGATTCAAAAGATAAAATCATCAATCATAAATCCATCCTCCTCTAAAAAATGAATGAAGTTAGCATATTCTTTGTAGTAGTGAAAATGTCAGTTGGAAGCAGCAGCCAAAAGAAATTTGGCTGGGGGCAGCAGAGCCACCGCCTTTCGTTCCATGCTCGTGTATTTTCTGTATGTCCCCTTTAGCTTGTTCTCTGCCGCCGCTGAATGGAAGCTAACCAGTAACTTAGCACAATCCCTGATCACCAAAGAATCAAGATTTACATAAGCAGCATACACAATCATTTTCAAGAATTACAGGCCTGTTTTTCTTGTACATTTACTTACTTGAGCTGTGGTTCGGAGAAACCGGTGTGTTTTCTAAGCGTTTCGTTCCAAAGGGGCGTCTTATTCAAAGTGAATCTTGCTGCATAGACTGCTGAGGCAGCAATCACTGAGGGACAGTACATTAGTGTAGAATAATTCATCATTCCAAGCTCAGCCAAGAAATATACCATGTTCTCCACCTATGAAAACCACCCAAGAACTTAATAATTTATACCCAAAAAAAATAAAAATCAGTTCAAACTGTCCCCTTACATCCGAATCAGTCATGGATGCCTTGATGAAACGAACAAGAAACACGTATGGAGTCGGGACAGTCAAGTTCCATTCCAATTTCCCGAGTATCCGTTTTTCCATGATCAAGACTTGTTTGTTTGAGTAGGTGTTGTCTGACATGCCAACTAGCTCATTAACCTGCAATAAAATCTCGTGGTTAATAAGAGATTTTACCTAAATTCAAACGAGTAAAAATGTCAAATTTTCATATATGCACCTCAGGAGCCCAAATTTCTTCGTATTTCGAGGCTATAAGCATAGCACTCATGCCCACCAGCTGAAGTTCCCTTCTTGATGCAGTTGTGGCCGACAGATAACGATCCAATATGTTGATGGTCAGGTAAAGAGTCTCAGGAGAAAGCTCGAACTTGTAGTGAACTTGGATAAGCCAATCTATTAGAATGGCTCTCATCTTCTCATTAATTTCCGGCTGTGAATCCATGTAATCATGTGGCCAGCTTTCATTCTCGGCTGACTTGTAGTAACTGTACATGTCTTCTACATATTCAACAACTGCCAAGTCATTGTTAACATCAGCAGCATCAATATCCACTATGTCCTCCTTCTGTTTGTCATTCAGACCATAAGCAGCAGCCTGAAAGTCAATCAAAATGTCTCAAAAAAATGCTTCTGAAAATAGGCAAACAAGCTGTAAAATCCCAGTGACGATGATATAGACCTGGCTTCTGGCAGTGAGTGTTGAAGTAAGAGTTAGAGCCTTCTTTCTTGATGACGACTTATCCACCGAATTCTCAGCGAGTTTTTCGTCATTTACTACTTGTGTAGGCTTCTGTTTCACGTGAACTTCCTCAGTATCAGGGCTGATTTCAATGATCTCCTCAGGCTTAGGTTTGGTAGCATCCTTCTTCTGAGCAGGTTTGCGGGCCAGGGCGGCTCTCTTATCGAGCAGAGCTCCATCCGCTACAATGGCTACATTTCCATTTACAGCCAACGAGTTCTATAATTCAAGAAAATCCACAAAGATTTATTAGTGAACGTAAACTTGAAAAAGACTATTTGCAAGATGTGATTTCAAGAAACACACCTTGTTTTCTGCGGCAGCCGCCTGGGCATTGGCGAGTAACTGAGCACAGAAACTCCTGAAAGTGTTACCAAAAGTTGATCAAGATCGATAAACAATCATACCCAAAAGTTGATCAAGATCGATAAATACCTTGTGGCAGGTCGAGAAACCTGAGGAAGTGGCTTGCCTTTGACCCCACAAGGGGCAACCATATTCCCTATGTCGCCAAGTGCACGTCGGTTCTTCTTTTCTGCAACCATGTTCTTCTGTTTAACGGCCCCAGGAATCGGTGCCTCGCCTATTATATTTCATCGTGGATCAGTCAGTCAAACAGTAAATCTTGAAAATATATATGCTAAAGATTCAAAACAATGAACAAAAAGATTGATCAACATGTTCATGGAGCCACTGACAAAAATTTCTACGCAAAAGCTTTTATAAAAAGATTTTACATTCATAAAAAATGACTTGAGGTATAACACCGTCGCTACACAAACAATACCGTAAACAATAGAAATATGATATCATTCAAAGTCACAGAAATCCAAAAAATAAAAATAAAAACAAAAAGAAACCCGTAGAATTTCTAGCATGGCTATCAACAGTCTTTTATCGGACTCCAAAATCAAGAATAAAATAAAAACTCAAACAAAACACCCCCTCCGACAGATACAACGATTGAATCCAATACCTATGTTCTTCGGCAGAATAACTTGTCTTGACGCCATATTATAGTAAATTTTACCCTTTTCCTCTTATTCGGATCCCTCTTCAGTCTCTTCTCTCTGTTTACTCTCTCCCACGCACTTCTCTACTCTCTGTGAAAAGTAATGGGAATTCGCAAAAGGGAGATGAGACGCCTCTTTTTAAAATTAGAGAACCAGCGCTTCGTTCCAACGGTCGTCTTTTCTTGGTTTTTTGGCCGTTGGATTGGAGAGGTCGATCTGACGGCCTGTGTTAATTGTTTATAAACATTCGTAATGCGCCGCCTGGGGGGCTTTGTAGCCGTTGTACTGTTCAATAGTTACCGTTGGAGCATATTTTCTTAAGGTTAATGATATTGATTGCCATGTCACACGTATATTATTTTCATGATAAAAACTTGTGTGAGACGGTCTCACGGATCGTATTTTGTGAGACGGATATCTTATTTGGGTCATTCATAAAAAAAATATTATTTTTTATTCTAAGAGTATTACTTTTTATTGTGAATATCGGTAGGGTTGACCCGTCTCACAGATAAAGTTTCGTGAGACCGTCTCACAAGAGACCAACTCTATTTTTATTATTGTGCCACAATAATAATTAAAAAAGGAGAAAAATATATATATTTAAAAAAAAGTTCACATAAAAAAGCTAATTAATTTTATTTTAAAAACTTGTGATATAAGAAAACTAATGGTCAAAATGTTTAATTTGTCTTGTCATAATATATTCTAACTTCTAAATTGTTTTGCACAATAAATTAATCAAATGCAATTTTTTTGTTATTCTGAAACTTATCCCTTTTTTTATATTCTCAATCTAGGGAGTGGGGAGGTCTCGAACTTGAGTGCTGACACAAGAAACCCCGGATGAAACCAGTAGAGTTAAGCTCCGGTTTCTTAAACTTATCACTTTTACTGACACAGTGACATTCGCATACATTAATAGGTGTTCATATGAAAGATGAGTTCATAAATGTTTGTTATCCCGAATTCTTTGAATTCGCGTTAGGATCGAAGGATTTGAATACTTCTATTTGATTCAAAATTAGAATGAAACCTCATGTTTACATTTCATCTCGAATATGTAGTCAGAAATCCAAATCTATCAGTCTATCATCCTATGTATTACAAGGAGTTGATATTTCAGAAAGCAAAAAAGGTGTTGCCGCAGCTAATTTATTCCAACACAAACACATTCGAGCACAACAATATTGTGCGATTATCAAATTTTCTATAGTTGGTTTTCAATATCCCAATTTTCTAACAAGCCATTCGAGGGGAAAAAAAAGAAAAAAAGAAGAAGAAGAAAACACATAGATATTGATTGGTATTCAAGCTATATTTGAGCACAAATGGGTACATATCCCCCGGAATTGTAAATATGGAGAGAAACTCCGAATGGCAAATCATCAAGAATGAATTAACAATTGAATGATGGGCAGAAGGTGTTACAAACTACTACCTATGAAATAGGCAACACAAAAACCATGCCTACGACGTATTGTAACGACTAATGGGAGCTGAACTGATCAAACTCGAATAAAAACACACACAAATACACACTCGGAGGTTATCTTGCATCGATCGAAATTTAAATCTCGGTCCTTACAGCAATGCATCGTCATCTGGACCAGCAAGCAAGACCTGGTGAATCAATCACCATTTAGAATCTTGTTTTTAAGGAATCCAAATTTGATAATACATGAGAAAGAAGTGTTGTAGTGTTTCTAGTGTAAAAAGAGATTAAAGACAAGAAGGTACTTACATTGCAGTCAGAAGCATACTTTCTGGCAAGAATCAGGGCTCCATTTCTGTCGTTCTCGGAGTCGAACACCAGCACAAAAGATTGTCCTTTTCGAGCCTGCCAAAACAGTGACTTGGCTGCAGAATTGCCTCCTCCTCTGAACCCACATAGCTGAAAAAGATTATTATCGAAAAGATTAAGGCCAGATTCTTCAGTTACAAACCTGGATTTTTTCTTAGGATTGTGACATGATGTTGTAACTCGTAAATCAGTTCGTAGTTAGTTTCAGGTACATGTTCAAACAGTTGTGTTAATCATATGATTATCACTGTCTATACCTGCATCGATTTCGAATATGAATCTCTGGCCTTTGTGATCCATCCTCTACTAAGCTTTATTCTCGTTTTCCCAACGTGAAACAAGTGCACGGATTGTGAAGAATAATTCCGTCCATTCATTTGAGATATAACTACCTGTAAACCGACAAGTACTAGCATCTCAAAATAGATGTTTCAAGAATAATTTAAACATGGTATGACAATAAACTAAGTTCGAGATTTCTCCATAATCTGGAAGATGCAATTTAAATAACTGTAGATTCTAAGGTCACGTACGTTGAAGTCATTGTTTGGTTTCCGCATAAGTGTCTCTACGTAGCCTGCCAAGTTAACAGCTGTAGGGGCAGAATTAAAAATAAAACCTCATTAGCCTTCCTCAACTCTCATGATTTTTTACATAGTCCAACTTATAACAGGAAATAAGCATGAAAAGCGACTAAGGTAAACGGATGTAATACTTCAATGGCATAAAGATGGAATCGTAATTCTTAACAAAATCCATTAACCATCTGCCCACCTTTATCGATAGCATCTGTTGTCAGACAGATCTTTTGGCCATTTGAGACTATATCCACTTGTAGAACTCGACCAACATCAATTGGCTCCGGTGCATAAACGCACTTGTTCGCACCTAGCAGGGGTGAATAGATGATGTACTAAGATAAAAATCAAAGAAACTATACACAATTTTTTCTCCTAAAAAGATAGTGTAATTAATAAAACTTGAGTGAAGAAAATTTGAAAGACCGATTACAGGTGCGTGTCTAGTTCTACATAGCTTATACTGTTCATGGATTATGGATGAGGAAACGAAAAAAGGTAATTGATATTAGTTGTCCCCCTTCAGGCTTGATATGATCTAGGAAATCCACAAATCCAAAGAGAAACAATGTACCGTGAGCGCCAAAAAAGAAAGGAAGTATTGATACCTAAAATAGGTTCCCTGCGGCTGGATTGAGAGGACAAACGATACCATTGGACTGAACATTTTGCAAGCTCTGCTGCTTCATTTGAGCATGAATGAATCCGTAAAATGGAACCTAACGATTGAGAACCACTTAGCTCATAGAACTGGTTAGAATTATCCTTGGCCTTCCTGCTCATTTCCAACTGTAACGCGGGAAGACATATAAGTCGGAATAAATTGAATCTTGAAATAGAAATTTTAATTATGACAAGTCAAAACCGTAGCAATAGAGCTATCCCACAGTATTTGCAGAAGGGTAATGGAGGAAAATGCCAGACCTCATTTCTAAGTTTAACTGAAACCATACATTTCTCTCTAATTTGAAGTCTCAGTTCTCGAAGTTCGTGTTCCATCTCCATAACCTTCAAAACATGAAGTAATTTGTAATTAAGTCGAATGAAGCAGTAGGGAAATGGAAAACCATAAAACAGGGACCAGTTAAAAATATAGCCACAATGTTAGAGAGCCAAGGTTGCAGTAACGTACAACTAAGAAAGAGCATAACTTAACACTATGACATCACTCACAGTATAAGTAATCCAAAAATTAAAGAATGCATTTCATGTAAATAGCAGTTTCAGTAAAGTTGTAAAGGAACATACTTAAAAAAGTGATTCTGACAGGAAAAATGAGTAGTTCTCTGCAATTAAAATTGTGGCAAAAGGATGGATCTGGATATTGTTGAGAGATGGCAGGGTGAGGTGATGGAATGATCTTATATGCATTGCGGAGAAATCTAGAATTTAGGAAAATTACAAATGGCAAATATCTTTCGTATGGATGAGCTATACTGTCTATATGCTTATGCAAAACTCAGAATCGCGAAAATTTTGTCACGGAAGCAGTTATGTACCTTTAATGGTATCTGACAAGGGAAAATAAAGATTAAATGTGATCTTCATGAAACTATTATTTAGGTAACTACGCCCAGCTTTATCAAACTCCACTAGAAATTGCATGAACTAGCCGAATGTAGTTTAAGAAATTCACTTTTGCATCTCAAGGTATGCATTAACAACATGATCAAATCAATTAGTGATCATGTAAACTTCAATCTAGGATAAGAATGTGAACTATATTAACTGACATATCTAGCCATTTATAACATGAATTGATGAGTCAGCATGGAGTAATCATATTTAAAAAAAGTCACGAATTAACATGAATTGATGAGTCAGCATGGAGTAATCATATTTAAAAAAAGTCACGAATGGCTACAAAAGAACATAGTTCCAAATAACAGTTGCATAAAACCAAAAAGGCTATTTCAACATACTTTAATAGGCTGATGCTTTAATTTGATTCTTCTGGCTTCTTGAACCTCTTCGATTAGACCCTCCAATTCCTGTAAGTTCAGAAACTCTGAACATCATAAAAAAATATGGAGTCTGCAGTAAGGATAATAGAGGGGAAAAAGTAGATGTCTTGAAGCTGCTCAAAAGTCAAAGGTCAGTTAGGGGAAGAAAAATTGGTAAAAGCAAATCAAATTTTCCTAAATCACAATGTTACCTGCTGTTTCCCTGAACTTTGGTTTCTCTCTTGTTCCTCAAGGGCTTCTCCGATCCTCTGCACCACTGCTCTAGCACTTTCAACTTCAGCACAAGCAAAAGACTTCTCTTGGTTGACCAACTTTTTAGCATCTTCAGAAGCCTGCAAAAAGAGCAACTTCACTTGTACAAAATCCATAAAGGGGAGAGAAATATTTTACAGGTGAGTTCTCGAGGACAAACAAAATAACCACCAAAATGAGCCTAGATAAAATCGAATGATGCGAATAAAATAGTTTTTGTTTTTTAAATACAAATAAGATAGTATGTATATGTTGGATATGCAGAAGATAAAGATCAGATACTTATAGCAGGAAAATTTTGAAAGTAGCAGCTTCTGCCCATACCAAGCTACAATCTATGAACTAATTGAGTGCAAATGCGGCAAACAAATGTGGCAACTATGACAAATTTTGTGTTGTGCATGTCAACCTGCTTCAGAAAGTTCACTAGCTTTTTCACTTCAAACTTCTCCTGAATTAGCTCTCCTTCTTTTTGAGTCAATTTTACGGCCAAAGCCTCCACCTGGAACATTAACATATGAGCACTATAACGCATAAATTTAATAGCATTTTGATCAACGAAATATGGAAAGATTACTCTGAGTGCACAATAATCAGACAGCTGATAGTTAACCATACATTCAACTACAACACTGACAAAGAATTGCATGAGAACCACTTAAGAATAACATCTTCTGGTTCTTGGCGCTTGAATTTGACGTGAAAGAACTCCACTATTATCTTTTTATTTATGGTTATAACGCTCTATTGGCAAGTTGTAGCAACACCGATCAAACCTCCAGTAATTGTAAATTACATGTGGCCCCCATCTTTCCGTGCGTGATTCTACAAGCTTTTCGAAAATATTTTGTGTTTCTTCCTAATCAAGCTCATCAAGGCAAAAGAGGAAACAAGAGTACAAGCCTGAGGCTTTGAAATGGTTAACTAATAAATCGTTGGTTTTGGATGTTCTTTTACGGGTGATGAGTGATGATACAAGGGTGAAACGAGTTCTGAATAATACAAAATCTAACAACAAACTCACCAATGCAGCAGGGTTCTGAATAAAAGGTTCGCAGATAATCAGCGAAGAATCTTAATTACATAGAACACTAAAATCACCATAAACTGACCATCGAAATAGCCTTTACCACGTCTTCTTTGTTCTGACCAGCCAATCGTCCTCTCAGATATTCCAACGCGTCCCTGAGCTTCTTCAGAAGCACGTGTCCATCTAAAGAAGCTACCTCCCTAAGTTTAGCCTGAATTCCAAAATCGATTTCATAGTTCATCTCATCAATTTTTTTGTCATCAATGTTAAAGTTACAGGAAAAATTCCGAGAAAAATATATCCCAAGCACACTGCTTGAAGATAAAAAAATCCTCATGTTATTAGTAACACAAGAAATTAAAGGCAGAAGCAAAGTGGCATTAAAGGACCTCATCTGACAACTTAGCTGCAGCAGCCAAATTCTTATCGAATTTGCTGGCAAGGTCACGAACAGACAAACGCTTATGCTGTTCCGTTAGCTGATTTGTTTCCTGAACAACCACCTCCTTCAGGGGTGGACCCTTAATGTCCTCCTTGATCTCTTCTAAAATATGATTATCAGGTCCTAATTTGTATTTAGGGAACTGATCAGACTTGAAGCTCACATCTGCTGACACGGACCAAACTGCCGGCACCACATCGCCTAATTCTGGACTAACCTTCGTCATTGCCCAGAGTTTATGCCCTGATACATCGAGAGCGGAGTCATTTTATCTCAAAGAAAACAAAAGATTCAATCAAAATAATATGTAAGCAAAACCTTCAGTAGTAAAGAACACCAAAGCCCAACTCGTGTTGCTTGCTTTTAGAGGAACTACACTAACAGTACATTGAAAACAAAGAATCCATCTAAATGAATTTGATTGAAAATGCAGTTATAATGCCTAGATTTTCATTAAAAATATCTTTAAGATGTCTTCAACAATCTAAAAGAAGTAGTTAGAACAAATAGAGGAATCAAAGCCAAACAGGGAAAAGGTGAGCTTGAGCACCAAATCAAGAACTAAATATATAGTTTTTCCCCACAAAAACAAACTGCTAGAGCAGCCAAGCATGCCCTTTGTAAAAATTGCCAACGCAACATAGAAAACTGAAAAGGCTCGATTCTTCTAAATAAATACTTCTGTCGAGAATGACCTCTCACTATCCCCAAAATCACAGTACCAATCGTACGTCGAGTATGTATGGAGAGGAAAAAAAAAAAAGAGCCAAACTCCCGAGAAAATCGAATCTCTAGAGGTTCATTTCAGAACCTGAATTTTTGAGATAGCAAAAAGGGTTGGCAGGACAGATGAATTATATGCAAAAAAATCGTGTATAATCGACAAAAAGGCCAAAAAAATAATAATCTTACTCACAGTGACAAGTTATTATTGCATACAATGCCGAGAGTACTACAGTAAGAAAAGATGGCACAGACTCATGTTCTCCTTCAAGAACTCGTTAGGCAGAAATGGATAGACAAAAAGAAGAAAAAGGACCGAGAAGGGTCGGCAGCCCAGATGAATTCAATGCATGAAATTGTAGTACAAATCAAACCAAATTTAAAAATAAAAAAAATATCCAACCTACAGTTGCAGATATCAGTTCCCACAAAACAAAATTCACAGAATATACTGCATTAAGAAGCAATGGAACATATTCACATTCTTGACTTGACCCGCATCACTATTCTTCAAGATTTCAGCTATGGATAAAAGTAACTATAATAATAGAGAGAAAAGATTGGTGCAAGCAAATATGTGAAGGGAAGCAGAGGAGGAATCTGTAAGCTTTTTAAAAGCAAAGTGAGAACTGAAAAGTTAAAGGCTTGACACCATTTGTGCTGACACGCCTCTATAATTCCGCCGCTCTTTTTCCAGTCAAAATGACTATTGGAACTCAAACACATTGTGAAATGACACGTAAGTCCTCGAAAGATTTTAACTAATTGAGTAGAATATCAGGAAAATATGCAAGTAAAATAAATATATATTATGTTGTTAAACTTAATTAATTAGATAAGCTTAAAATAAATAGTTTAACATATTAATAATTATGTATTATATTATTAAACATATATTCGACTGGATTTTTTTAAATCATTTATTTGGTCATCAAATTGCAAACAACACACAACATTAACCATACAGACACAAAATATAAATCAAAATAAATATAAATGACGCATAAGATTTAAAGAACAACACACAAATTGATAATTACAAATACTAATAATAAGAATTATTATAATTCTCTCACAAATGATCAATAAGAGCATCCTGAAGTACATAATGAGCCGACATATCTTTTATTTGGCGTTGTCGTGCAAGAAACTCTTAAAATCAAACATGATCATCAGGTGCCATTTCAACATCTGGGATGAGTACTTCGCGATAATCTGTGACTGTCACATTCTCATCCCTTTCATCTTCAATTAACCATTTTGTTCTTAAATTAAGTCCATAATAAGTGTTTGTAATAAATTGTGTTATGTGTTTTTTTTGTCATGACATTGTTCATTATTTTCATTTGGTGTTTATTATAAATATTAAAATTACAATTAATTAATGAATAAAATAAAAAACTTCAAATAAATTAAAAAATGTAAAATATTGAAAACTAAATTTAATTTAAAAAAATTTAGAAAAAAAGAAATGTATCAAAAAAAAGTGAAAAGAAAAATTTACACAAAAGTCATTTTACAATTTTCGCGGATGTTATTTTCGTAATTAATGTCATCCTCCAAAATTTTGCTCCAAATATACAGTGATCCTCCATAACTCTCCAAAATAGAGAATGCATTTGGAATATAGTTGGAGAGCTTTCCATATTCCATAATGGATGAGAGGATGGTTAGTTTTTTCCAAAAATATTGGAGTTTTTTGAAACTAAAGGGGGTGTATTGGTTATAGACTTTTAATGACTTTTATGGAGTTTAAAAGTCTAGAGGTATTCAAACTAGACTTTTATATACTACATAAAAGTTTAGTGGTATTCAATATAAACTTTTGTAGAATTTTAAAAAGTCATGTGGTATTCAAACTTGACTTTTAAAAACTCTACAAAAGTCTATATGTATTCAAAATGTAAATAGACTTTTAATGACTCTATGGAATTCTATTAAGTACAAGAATTATAGCCTAATGTACAACAATAAAATGTCAACAAAAGTCTTTAATTCAACCTAAAGATTTGGATATACATTTAATTGAGAAATCTCCCAAATTCAATACAAACTTTCATTCTTTTCAAGATACCGAACCAAAAAAACCTTACATTTTAAAAAAAAAAATTATAATTTATTGTTTTAAAATATTATATATTTTAAAATTTTTGTATATTTTTCCGGTATTTCGGTATATACCAAAATTTTCAAATTGGATATCGTTACCGTACCGAAAAATTCGGTATTCTTACCGTACCGTATCGAAATCTTCGGTATACTTAAAATTCGGTAAATTCAATATTTTTTTGTTATGGTAATCTCGGTATACCGAAAATTCGGTATTTTTTCCCACCCCTAACAGGGCTTGTATTGGCATGTGCTATATTACACAATTTTCTTTGAAAGAAGTGTCAATTTGATGAATTTCAAATTGAACTAGACAATGAAGCTCAATTGTCTTCATCAGCACAAGTTTATGAAGGTGACGACTTTGATCAGTTATTTAATACTCAAAAACAACAACGAGCAAATGCTAATGCATGGAGGGATATCATAGCCAATGGAATGTAGAACGATGTTGATCGAATTGTCAGTAATGATTAGATTTTTTTTATAAAAGACTACTCATTATTTTGAGTGTTCTTTTAATAAAATTTTATCATGAAATTATAAAAATTTTATTCATTAATATGTTGAATTGACATAAAGAATTGAAATTTTGATTTCAATAAATTGGATAGTTCATTTGTCGTTTTTCACAAATTAAATTGATTTAACTTTTAAGTAAGTAAAATTCATTTACATTCATAAATAAAAAATAATAATTTAAAATTGAAGATGTTATCTATATCCAATAATTATTTTAAAAAAATTAATAAAAAATAAATCACAATTATAAACTACAAAATTCACATAATTCTATGAAAAATTTACAAAATTCTACAAAAATCTTGAAAAAAAATTATAAGAGTCTATATGAAATTTGTTTTACAATTCTATGAGATTCCATAAAAGTCAATAAAAATCTATCAACTCCACAAAAATCCATCATTTAAAAAAATCATTAAAAATCTTTGAAAATATAGAATGAATACGTCCCTAAGAGTTAATATATTATGGTTTCAGTCAATCTCTATTGGAGGGGAGAGTGGCAATAGTGATTTGAGAGTGGTAAATATATCTCGCTGGCGTTTCCGTTAAAACAATAATAACTACAAATTATTAAATAAAAAGGACAGCCTCATCCCACGCGCTGTCCCCACTCGCCGCTCAATTAGGTATCAAAGCCCCCGGCGTAGTAATCGATGCACGTGCTCGTACGCACTCTGAAACTTGGACAAACGATCCTCGCCTTTTGCGGATTATTGATGCGTGAGCCTTATTTCCTGGCTTATCCGCCGGTTTAAGTTGGTAATATATTTTTTTTGGATGATGTAATTTTTAATTTTATTATTTTGATTGTCTATATATATATATATATATATATTCAAATTTACTAAGATAATTAACTACGGATCATGACATAAACAATGCGCATTTTAGAAGTGAATAATAAGTCTATTGTGAGACGGTCTCATACATCTCTATATGAGAGACGGGTCAACCACATCGATATTCACAATAAAATTAAATATTCTTAGCATAAAAAGTAATATTTTTTCATGGATGACCCAAATAAAAGATATGTCTCACACAAATTTTTGTTTTTAAAAGTTGAATAGTTTTGTTATCTTAAGATGTCCATTCTTCATTCATAATAAGATGGAAATATCAAAGTGGAAGTGAACAAGAAATTAAGTATCTGTTACACATATTTTTTTAGTAAAAA
Source organism: Primulina tabacum (assembly GCF_025594145.1). Taxonomy (NCBI): domain Eukaryota; kingdom Viridiplantae; phylum Streptophyta; class Magnoliopsida; order Lamiales; family Gesneriaceae; genus Primulina; species Primulina tabacum. The sequence goes on along the minus strand of NC_134559.1, from coordinate 5,688,019 downwards.
TTAAATTTGTTTTAGTAATTAAACCAACATTACATATGGAATGAATTAAAGACAAAAACTTGTGTGAGACGGTCTCATGAGTTGTATTTTATAAGACAGATCTCTTATTTGGTTCATCCATGAAAAATTATTACTTTTTATACTGAAAGTATTATTTTTTATTGTGAATATCGATAGGGTTGATCCGTCTCAAAGATAAAGATTCGTTAGACCGTCTCACAAGAGATCTACTCAGAATTAAATTCATATTCCAATTTCCGAATCCTCCTAAAAGTGTTTTAGTAATTAAACTAACAACCGTTTGGTAAGCTAACCAAATATTTGACAAAATAGAAGTTACCATTTTGTAATAACAAAATATTTCTAATTTCAACAAGAATGGATTTGTTTACAATGATATTCTAAGTCAAGTCTAATCATTACACCAGTTGGGGACATTCTACTCTTAAGCTTTGGGTTCTATTATCCTAATCATTACCATTATTCTCTGTCAAAAAACTTGCGTAAAATGGATCCACCATCCAATGATGTTGCTCCACGTGTGCTTATTAATATTATTTTGAAGATTTTAATTGTCCAAATTAAAATGCATACAAATTTAACTTCTTTTGCTAATAGAATTTGTAGTTTATTTTTTAAAACATGACAATTACTTATGCACGTCATCATTCAGTGTTGGAGTCGAGAATTTTATAACAGAGGAGAAGAAAGAGTATAAAGTTCGTGGGGAAAGTCATGTTTTCGTGATTATGTTACGTACATGAAACTTTTCGAATCTAATCCCCGATCGATACAACTTACTTAGAAAACTAGTAGGTCTGATTTGCATAGTAGCTAATGATGGTCTGATTTGATTAAACTTGGCTAATTGATAAAGCTTTACTTGTAACTTTAGATTTTATTACATGGTGGGGGGGGGGGGGGGGGGGGGGGGGGAGCTTTTGGTAGGTTGAAAAGCAAAAAGTTATTGCTTTTAATAATGACTAGTGATTAGCAGTTGAGCTCTCCAAATGGGATTTTGATCTAATTTATTTAGTGTTGGATAGAGATGCATGTGACCCTAAGATCCTTGATTATTTCTTGGACCACACCCTACTTTGTGAAAAAAGTGATGGATCGAGAAAATTTAATTGCTTACCCCTTTCGTATTTATGCGCGTTTTCATTTTTGGTCTTGTTTAATCAAATCGTAAAAATTTTATATTATAGTTTTTTCTAATAATATAAAAATTTTAACGACTTAATCTCCACGAAGTTATAATACACGTCGTTTCTCTTAAGACGAATAATCGATCTTGTAATATTTTTAACATTCATATTAATATATGAAATGAAAGTTACGTTACGACGTATATATCAGGTGTTATGATTATTAATTTAGAATTATTTTCAAATATAAACAGATATATTATATATCTGAAAATAGATATACAAAGAGGGAAATAACTTAAGATTCAATGGTCACACCAGTAAATGTCATGATGTTGAAATTGGAATACTCATCACACACACAAACACACACGAGTCGTAGTCAAAGTTAGTTAAGCAAAAAGTGCATGTTTAATGTCGTCTAATTCGATTAAACATTCTAAGAATAAACCTTGTATTTTTTAAAAAATTAATAATAATAAACATTTTTTTGTCGTGATATCGATCATTTACGATTTTAATTGACTAGCTTACATTATTTTTCCCAATTTTAAATATTTCACAGGAGTGATAACATGAAATCGGATATGAAAGTACACATAATGTCACACAATTAATTTTAGCATCACGCCGACATTCTAGTGAAAAAAATTTAAATTAAAAAACAGTGTAAGTTGGTGGATTTAAACCATGAATTGACCGATCGAATCCAAAATAAAAAAATTACAAGTTACATGATCAAATATATTGTTATCCTTATATATATATATATATATATATATATATATATATATATATATATATATATCAATTGGTAGGACATATAAATATAAAATGTCTAATATAAATTCATTTAGTTGAAAGTGTGCATATCGAATTCGACGAGAACCAAGGCATAACGTACGGACTCGGTGCAGATGTTAAGCAAGGCCAATCACTCTTACCAAATTAAATTAAATTAAATTAAATTATAAATTTCATCATGTAAAATGACATTTTTTGAACTTTTGGTCTTATAAATTGCAAAATATCTCTCAGTTCAATATATTAATTAGCTTCTCGAAAAAAAATAATATTTTTATTCATTTTTTTAGCGAGAATTGACGCGACTCTGATGTCGGAGAAAGATGATTAAAAAACAAACTTTTTATACAAAAAATAAAATTGACGAGACATGATCAAAAAACCAAAATTTATTTTAATGTTATTAAGTTTATTTGTTAATATTTTATTTATTTATCATTTTTAACCCGATCGTGATACTAACTTCTTAAAAAAACAAACAAACAAACAAACCGAAAAGAGTTAATAAATTTCACAAGGTAAAAAGACCTCCATGATTATCCTTTTTGGCGTTCAACACATCACATGGGGGTAGGGTTTCCAATTCAAAGCAGCCCCCACCAGCAACATCATTTCTATTTCATATATTTAATTAATTAATGCTATAGTTTTTTAGGTAGCTTCGATGCTACATGTGGGAGCAGTGCCCCACATGATTTGGATGGATAAGATTCACACACATATATGATTTTAAAAAAATTAGTAGACCCCATGTATGTGTGGTTAAATTTGGGCCCTTGATTCTATCATGGGGATAGTGTCCCTACATGTAGGATGGAATCAACCAGTTTGGTATATATACAATATATAATAAATGAATGTCAAATCTACTTTTACAAATATGTATAAAAAAAATAATTAACATGTAGTTTTTGATATAAATATTTGAAGTAATGGGAACATGTTCCATCATGCCATCCAGGTAAAGACTTAATATAGTAGTAAATGAAAATTTGATAACTTTGAAGTTTTAGTAAAATATACAAACCAATTTAAGTTTTTGGAACTATTATTAAAAATATAATTTGAAATTGGTGAAAAAAATATTAATTAGGGATGGAAAAAGTAAATGCGTAATAATTTACAGACAAAAACTTGTGTGAGACGGTCTCACGGGTCGTATTTTGTTAGACGAGTATCTTATTTGTGTCATCAATGAAAAATATTACTTTTTATGCTAAGAGTATTACTTTTTATTATGAATATCGGTTGGTTGACCCGTGTCACCGACAAAGATTCATGAGACCGTCTCACAAGAGACATACTCTAATTTATAACATACCTGGATGATATTCGAGTTTGAGACACAATTTTAACAAGCACCTCTGCTCTAATTAAAAAACACACATTTTATATATCTATTTTTATTTTTCTTGAGTATTAATTATGTACGAATCTAGTTCTATCACTATAGTAGTTAGTTATAGTCGATGGTTTCCAAGTATCCACGAAGCCAACTCCTTGTTTTGTACCGATTAATAACTCTATTATTTGGAGTTTTAGAGGGAACTAACTATTTAAATTACATTGTTCTTAAAACGCAAAAACTCATTGAGACGGTCTCACGAGTCAATTTTATGACATGTGAATTCTATTTAGATTACTTAAGAAAAAAATATTACTTTTTATGTCATTTTGTTTACTATTATAAATATTCATTGAATTGACACGTCTCAGCGTGAATAGATAAAAATAAAATAAAATAAATTAACAAATAGAAACTGTGTCAAAACTTGTGTGTGGACGTTATTTTGTTACTTGAAATTGTCCTGAACTCATATAATTAATAGTAACAATGGCCCAAAGGCCCATTTAAGGCACAATTATGGACCCATCATACACTCAAGCCCAACAAAGCAATAAGTAAAATAAAAGAATTAAATTTAAATTCTTTTATTTAAAAATATTAATAATTTATGGTCCTAGGTGTAGTTCTTGTACCACTCCGGATACCAGAAATAATTTTTAAAATTTTCAAATTTAACATGATGACAAGTCATATAGATGCGTAGTACATTAAGTAAACACCAAAATTATAATTTGTTTTTATCATTGTTTACTTAGGATTTTGGTTCTGTGTGTTTTTTATTTTCAATTTTGACAAAAATTTGTATGAGACAGTTTCACGAGTCGTATTTTGTGAGACAAATCTCTTATTTGGGTCATCCATGAAAAATTATTATTTTTTATGTTAAGAGTAATACTTTTTTTGTGAATATCGGTAGGGTTGACCCGTCTCACAGATAAAGTTTTGTGAGACCGTATCACAAAAGACCTACTCTTCAATCTTAACCTCTTATGTTAAAGTTTTTCAAATTTTAGAAGTTTTTACATGAATGTTATGTTCAGTGTGTGCCTCGTCCAAACCACATCGGCATGGATAAAAAAATTGACCTTTTAAATAAAATAAAATAAGACAGATGAAATACTAAAACTAAATATTTCACATAAACATAAACGACATAAATTATAAAAAAAACAAATATTTGGAGTTCTCGTCGAGAATCGACACAACACGAACACCAATATACAAAGCGCTACCAATGGGTTAATTAATATACTTGATGTGCTTTTATGATTGTGATATCAACTACATACTAGCTCGATAAATTACATCAGACAAACTTTCGCTCAAAAAACATAAATAGAAAAAATCGAACTCCTAACAATGAGCGTACGATCACATATTCTCTTATTTGTGAAGAAGAGAAGTGAAGAGAGTGTGGGTTTCACATCACATGTAACGATCGTATGCACCATGTGCCCATTACAAGTAGCTTATCTCTCGGATCTTGCCTACTTTCGAGGCAGCTTCTCCCTCCTCTTATTTTATTTTCAAATCAATTAAATAATAATAATAAATTGTTCCCCCTTTTAACATTTTTTGTGTTTATTTCATTTACCCCCTCGAACTATGATTAATACTCACATTAAACCTCTAGTATTTTTTCATTACTCTATTTTACCCCTCTCTCACTACATTTTAGTTATCACATCACAATTGCAATTGTAAATGATAATTAAAACATAAAAATAAATATTTATTCCTAACTATATAGAAGACAAATTACAAAGATAAATAACATAATTAAGAGCAAAGTTTCAAAAATTTCACAATTTTATTTTTTCTCGGGCCAGCAATACATGCAACAATGTAAAATTATATATAAAATAATTAAAATCAAATGCATAAATTCTATACTTTGGAAAATGTATAAGTTAAAGGGTTGTGTGAGGGGAGAAAAATTTGAAATCAATAAATTTCGATTATATTTTTATTGTTTACAAGAAATAACAGATGAAATATTAAATATATATCTTATTTGTTTACACAATATTAGTACAAAGTAGAATGTATTTCAATTGATATCATGATTGGATGAACTTGAAATCCATCGTAATTAACATGAAACACTACATAAATATGTAATGGTGAATCTGAAATTTATGGTCTTACTTCTCTTAACAATAAAAATTCATTTGAAAAAAATTTAATATTTTATCTCGCTTTTAGAATATTAAATTAAATAAAGAATCAAGAAAATATCGATAATACGAATGGATTAAATCTACAATTTGGTTAGAGTGTAAGGAGGCAAAATGCAAAATGGGAAAACGTGCAATTATTGTTCTGATCCATCTACAATGTACATGTGCATATATAAAAGAAAAGGAGGACAAAAATGGATAGATAGATGTAACGTTAAATGAGATGGGTTCTTGGGTCCGTACGATTACATCTCCCTTCAGAAAAGCTTGCACTTTCTTCAACCATCAAAACCCAAACAGAATCACCACCAAGTCCACCCCACAAGGTACCTAAACTTCACAAATGTGTTGTTCCATATCTGATATCAAATTTATCAAGTTTTTTTTTTCATGAAGAATGTTTATTGATTCAGGGAAGATTATGGGTTGTGTTTGAATTTCATTTTCGTTTAAAAGAGTGGCGAAAGTTTTGACAAAAGATTTTTATAGCATATCTCTGATAAAAATTTTGAGAAAGTTGATGTAATATTAATGTGCAGTGAAGTTATATGGTGTAGCAGTGATGATTGAAAAAGAATGGTTTTTTGTTTTTGCTTTTTTTTTAAAAAGATAGAGATATAGTTATACGATAATTATGGCTTGAAATATGGTTGATTTATTTGGAGTTGAGTGGACTGAATTTTGTCTGATGAATACAGAGATATTTATGTCAAGTTTAGAAAAGTACAAATAGAATATGTGTGGCTGTGGGAGTTCTTGAGTTTCCGGATTATTTTATATGTTTTAATGGCTGTCCTTTTGATTTTCTTGAACAAAATCTCTTGGTCCATTTTTATCTCTAAATTCTATGAGCACTCAGAACTCATTTATCATTTACAAATCTGTATGTATATATAATGGCAGAGGGACAAGAGAATGCTATAATGGATTTGGAGGGAGAAGTGATGGCTTGCGCGTACGAGGATGTTCAAGTGATGTGGTCTATTCTGGACAAGTCCAGGCACACACCTTGCACAACCTTGTTTCTCCAAAACAATTCCATCAATTGATACGTGCAATTGTCTTTTGGTCTGTAGTTGTAAATGTATATATTTTCGTGGGAATTAAGAGCTTGTGGCTGTGGCTGGATGAGGAATGACCAAGACGCCCAAACACAAAGTCTTTTTTTAAAAAAAATTCTGTGGGATGTAAAAATGGAAAACAGAGAGAACATTTGGGTCATTTTTGAGTGGATCTGTCACAAAACAACAAAGGGTTTAGCTCAGAAAGGTTGAGGAACTCTTTGTTTGATCAAGAACAACTTGTTTTTACCCGTCTGTTACTGTTTCACTCTGTTGTGACTGATTGATTCTCACAATGAGTCGAGTCGTGTTTGCTTTGATCAATGAGAAACATTTTGGAAAATCAAGTGTTGGATTTTGTGTATGCAAGAAATGTTTTTCTTTTCTGCTTTTAGTATAGGAAAACTCATACTTGTTAGATCCCCAAAATCTCGATCTTTATCAGATGATGTCATCTGAAGAGTTTTCACAGTTGACATGAATACTGAGAAGAAAAGTTTCATGGTTAACGGCAGAAACTGAATGAGCGAGGGGGAAATTAAAGTTTAAAATTTTCGATAAACCACGCGAAAAGGTTGTTATTTTTAATTGTAGTCACAAAGCTACAGTTATGATCAAGTTGGACAACCCATCATCAAGAGCAAGCTAAACCATGAAAAGTTGATCTTATTGCATTTTAAGTTTGAAGGATGCACTGCATGTAACATGAGGCATGATCCTGTGGCTTAATCGTGGACAAATCGGGCTATATCGAATCCATAATGATTGGAAAATGAATCTTAAAACGAAAAAATCTTACTGCAGGACAATGGTTATATAGGATCGAATTAGCCAACAGCCTAATTACCCTTCACCTAAAAGGTTTACTCTGCATTTGTGAAAATTTCCTGTTGTTGAGCAGCTGATGCAGAAGAAATTAGGGATCAACTAGATTACACTCGTGCATACGGGTCTATTTTTTCCCAACCTGTTTCACTCGCCAGCCTGATGTGCCGATGTTTCATCTGCACCAAACTTTTCCAGAAATGATCACGAACCTCCACCACTAGTGCACTTGCATTGTTCTGAGCAAACCAACCATTTTGGCATGTTTTCGGAGTTTCGTCTAAGTAAGCGACCTCTAGTTTCATCTGAACGGAAGCCTAGTTAAAATCCAACTTCTTGTACATGATAAATTTGCGACGATGCAGCAATATCATTCATGTAAGGTTCCAGTACGTTCTTGCAAAAAGTCACGGATTAAAGAGGAATTGGTTTCTTGATCTGATGTACCTTAATACAAGTATTTTGCAAAATGCTGAAAATTCGTTTTTAAAATCTCGAATTCTACAAGGACTAATTTATCAGAATAAATACAGATGGTGCTGCTTGATCTCATTTACTGAATAAAATTTTGGAATTATTTTTTATTCTGTTATCGTTCTATTCACTATATTAATCAACTATTTGTTCTTTTATATCCGCCAATTATAGTCTTATCACAAGAATACTATGTTAGACATCAAATACATCAATTAATGCACGTCGTCACGTAAACAATTTTTGACGCAACGTCAGTATTCCGACAAAAAATACTATAATAAAAAAATACAAATTAGTAATCTACAACAAAATGTGACAAAAATGAAAAAAATATGCAAATTACCAAATCAATTTTGACATATTTATTTATTAATATAATATTGATTTTTTTTTTAATTTAAATATCAGTAGTACACACACATATATATAGACACACTATCAGTTACCCGGCTTTCTACATTTTAAAATAAAACCATTCACTTTGAAGAAACTCAGAAACTTTCTGCTCATAATCCCCGGAAGAAACCCTGAAATCAGAGTCAAGAAAACCAAGAAATCTAGAGAAAATGGCCCCTCCAAAGAGTGCGGCCGATGAGCTTGTAGGTTCTCTGATGGGAGAGATTTTTGTGCTTCCACATTACAAGCCCACTATCGGAGGCAATGACACCATTTCATTGGCTCGCGATCCTTCAAATGTTTGCGATGAAGAAGCCATTCGAGTCGACAGTACCAATGAACTTGTGGGCTATCTCGAACACAAAGATCCTTGCGTCCTCCGTAACTTGCTAGACCGTGAGTTGATCAGGATTCACGGTAATTAATACAACGCAATTCGTTAATCCCGAATGTACGGATAAATTGGTTCTAGAGTCTCTCTGTATGCGCACACATTTATACATATATATATATATGGATCACGATGCATGATATATATAGGTTTGAAAAGACAAATTTATGTTTAATATAAAGATTTTAATTTCTTTCGTGTCTATATATACACACACAAACACACGCAGGTTTCGTGCCAGAAATAGCACCAGCAGAGCTGCATGGAGTGATTGTTCCATGTCAAATCCACGTTTATTCGAAAAAGAAAGATTTCAAGACTGTAAAATCCGCCATTACCAGTGTAGGGCTGCAGTTTTTGTCATCATCAACAGACAAAAAACAAGACGGTATGTATCTCTCTACGCTTCTATATATGAATATATCTTAATCCACATGTACGTTCCAAAGCTTATATTTCTCAAGATGTATATTCAATATATATATATATATAGACGTGGACAGCTCAGCTGCAAAATCATCAGTAGGCAAAAAACAAAAGGGTATGCATCTTTCGACTCTTCTGTGTTACTTTTATCTTAATTTACATGTTCCAAAGCTTATATATATTTCTCAAGATGTATATTTAATATATAAAATATAGGCGTGAACCAATCAACTGCAAAGAAAGAAAAGGTTCTTGGAGCCAATTGCGGGATTTTTCACAATAAATCATCCTCAGATGTATGGGATTACGTCGAAAAGAACAAGCTTCAAGATCCTGCAGACATGAGATATGTGATTTGCGACGAGAACCTGAAAATGGTCTTCAACGGAAAACCTCGTGTTATGATTCCCGACTTTGGGAGTTTGATTCATTTTCTTGTTTATAATGATAAACTCGTAGATCGTGAGTCGTTTTCTACTCTTCTACTTTTATCTTAATTTACATGTTCCAAAGCTTATATATATTTCTCAAGATGTATATTTAATATATAAAATATAGGCGTGAACCGATCAACTGCAAAGAAAGGAAAGGTTCTTGGAGCCAATTGCGGGATTTTTCACAATAAATCATCCTCAGATGTATGGGATTACATCGAAAAGAACAAGCTTCAAGATCCTGCAGACAAGAGATATGTGATTTGCGACGAGAACCTGAAAATGGTCTTCAACGGAAAGCCTCGTGTTATGATTCCCGACTTTGGGGATTTGATTCATTTTCTTGCTTATAATGATAAACTCGTAGATCCTGAGTCGTGAGCATGAAAGGTGGAAAAACTCTGAATGGAAATATGTACATACATCCGAAGCATGCATTTTTGTTCATTTTCAATAAACTTGTAGTTTAGGAACACAATGGTGATCGATTCCATGGTTGTGCTCGATACGCATGATGCCGGATCGGATTGGGTTATTCATCATCCAATTTTTATCACTTTCATGATCACAAAATGATTTATCATTTTGCAACGAATGGTGAGTATAAAGCATGCCCGATCTTCGCGTGCCATTGTGGCTATGGTTCCCGGGCTCGGAACCAGAAGCTTCGATTGGATTTCCTATAAAATGCAGCTGCCTACATAGAGCAAGTCATCATATGCATAAAGAAGATAAGAATACAACATTGACTTCAAGAAGAAATCAATAAAGCTCGAGTAAGTTGATTATTGAACTTTTCATAACAATAAGAATCCGCTGATATTCTCAATCTAATAATGTTAAGTCACACAATAGCTCAAAAAGGGTACAACTCTGGATGCTGATAAGATTAGTCATGCAACGTTCCAAGAATATCATCGTCACGATACAGATGGTACCTGAAGCATTATCAAGAATACACGACGAACATTAGTGTAAAATTTTATCAAGCAAATCTAACAGCTTTACAGAAGCCAAATACAGAACCAAATAAATTCCTCTGAAATTTTTATAGCCGAAGAATTTTACTTCAAGTATAATAATTAATTGAAAAATTTACATGCCATGTAGAGGAGTGACAGGATGATATTTCGATTTGATTGGCACACAGGAAAATTAACAAATTGGAGGACCACAAACATCGTAGATTGGCTGCTGGTAAGATCACATCATACCATAGAATATATGGTATGTCCAGTGTTTTTTTATCCACAAACGTTGCAGTGTTGCTTTTGAACTTGGTGTCAAATTTTTAACAGAACAATAGAGTTAAGTGAGTTGATACAATTCATGGTTACCTAAATGATTCAATTAGTCTTATAAATTGATAGAAACGTTCATTAACTATTCATTTTCAGGTCACAAAAGTTACTAGAAAAAAGAGAGGATAGTTTATCAAAACAGGAAACAATACATAGCACATGACTTACTCTTTTTCACCAAGCTTAACCTCTGTGCCCCCATACTCGGGAAGCAGAACAGTATCTCCTTCGTTCAAATTAACAGGAATGAGCTTTCCTTCCTTGTTACGGTATCCAGGACCAACAGCAACAACTTTTCCAGAATTCAACTGATAAAATTATCACACAACTAAATTTCAATACTTCACGATGAAATATGGAAACAAATTTGCCTCAAGTTCTCATGTAATTCATCTCAAATATAAACTGGAATCTAAGATGGCTAGCAACAAAAAAATCCATAATGTTTCAAAACACGATTGATTACTGACATTTAATAGCCAAACTACGAAGAGAAAGCTCTAGATTCTCTATCTGGATGCCTTTTGACGTTTTTCTTTTTTCCACAATAATTATTCACCCAAAGTCATCCCGCTCTACATTAAACCAGACTCGAAATATATTGTGGTTAACAAATACGCTAGACGCTAGTCTAGTTGGTTTTTAATGGCTCAGAGCTCACCTACTATGTGTGCGTGTCAAATGGAAAAAAAAAAGACTCCAAATTTTTAATAACTTCAGCAAAGTCAATCACACAAGACCCATTCCATTTACTATGAAATCATATACAAAATTGAAAGACAAACCAATCTTCCGAACTAAATCACTAGCATAATCTTCTAGGAAAATCAACAATAGTCGGGTCCAGTATAAAGCAAGACAATGCAAGAATGAAACAAATGTTCAACAGAGTAATTGATACCCATGTCATAAATCTAAAAACCAAACCGAAGTCGTGCTTCCAGTGGCATTTTCCAATCCAAAAACTCAGAGTACTAACTAGATAAATTTGATCCACATTTAATTTGCTGAATAGAACCATCATTTTAATCTTATTCAACATTTTCAGGAAAAAAAACAGCGATCTTTCACATTTCGAAGGAAGGATGAGACCTTGGAGGTTCTCTCTGGGAGAAGAATTCCGGAGCTGGTTTTTGATTGAGGGACGATCTTCTCGACCAAAACACGGTTCAGGAGCGGCAACAAGCGCTTCGCCATTTTTCCTGAGAAACAAAAAGCATACAGAGCTAGGGTTTTGGGAGGGTTTTAAGAAGATTACTTAGGGATTTGGTTAATTGACCAAATTGACCTTCTGTGGCAATTCTTATTTTTTATAATTGAAATTTTAGTTTTCCAATTTTTTTAATTTCATAATTCGGACAATTCGATTTACGTCTCTTGGGAAAAATTCATTCCAATTTCTAATAAAACTAAAATTATAGGAGGAAAGTAACGATGATAGTTTTAAGTATAATAATAATCATAATAATTTATTTAACTTCCATTTATATAATATATATATATATTAGAAAAAAATAATTTTTTGTGTTGAAGTAAAATTGCTACCTTGCACTCAACTGTACGACACAAAAACTCTTAAATTAATTCACAATAAAAACAACTCTATTTTAAACTTGTTATGGCTATACTGTTTTTTAGAGAATAGGTCTCTTGTGAAACGATCTCACGAATCTTTATCTGTGAAACAGGTCAATCCTACCGATATTCATAATAAAAAATAATACTCTTAAGCATAAAAATTAATATTTTTCATCGATAACCCAAATAAAAAATCCAGTCTCAAAATACTGCTAGTGAGAAAATTCACCGAATCGAAAGCTCCGCTAAAGCTTAAACTCAATATACTAAAATTTGATATTTTTAACATAATTATATTCATTTTTTCAGGATAAAATAATTATATTCTTAAACTAAAATATTACTTCATTTAAAAATGGTATAAAAGAATATAATTTAATTATAATATTTTTTGCATTATTTAATAGTAATACTATAATTTGATATTTATAAACATATTAATGTTTTTCAATTTATTCACACGCAATGCATGTATAATAGGAGAGCTCATTGAAGATTATATCAATTATAGTGGAGAATGGTGCATTCAGCAGCAGTAAAGATGTGTCTCTGTCTACGATGAATGCTGTAAAAATCCATACAAATGTATCCAAATGAGTTTTTAAATTTCAATCTCATGTAAAATATGTTACATAAAACATTATGTGTTCTAAAAAATAAGTCAAAGCCTAGAGGTATTAGCAAAGATTCTACTCAATGCAACCGCAGCCTTGGAACCAGGACACCTACCCAAATGTTTACTGATGAAATCTCCGGCCAATATAACTTTCCTGAGATCCACGTTCGTCGTCACTCCGAGCCCATTCAACATATAAACAACATCCTCAGTAGCTACGTTCCCAGTAGCACCTTTGGCATACGGACAACCACCGAGGCCCGATACAGAGGAATCCACAGTACTAATACCCAGCTGTTGGAAATGCCAAAATGTTAAACGGCTGATGTGATACAAAACTATAAACCTCATTGTCAGGATTGCATTCTTCTTAACGAGAAAGAAAAATTGCAGGCTTTAAAAACATTTTCAATCTTTTGATTTGTCTCGGGAGTGTGATCGAGATTTGAATAATCATGAAGGTGCCTATGAGGTTTAGTTGATATTGTATAGTTCAAGGGGAGTAAGAGTGACAAAAAACTCATTGGGTTCGCATGATAAAGTCAAATTTCACAGAATGTTCTTGTAAATTTAATTTTACAGATGCCCAGTTACGAAGAAAAATTGAATCAGATGTACAATGAATTTGTAAAACTATTTGTTGGTTACAAATCGAGCCTCTACCCGAACACACAAACACGTGATCCATCATGGCCAACTTGCTCGAGGGTAGCATAGTTGATTCCTAAAGTATCCAGATTTGTGTCTGCATCATGTGGGTAGGAAAGTGTATAAACAATGGGAAACAGAAAAACTTACTTGGAGGGACAGGAGAATGTTTGACAGAGCTTGCCCATAGGTGTCATGAAAGTGCACAGCAAGCTTCTCCACAGGAACAACCTCAAGAACAGCTTCAAGCATTGGAATTACAGTACCTGACGATAGGATAAGAAAAGGTGTCAAAAGCATATCTACCATAATCATTAAGAAAAGATAGATACTTTTGTGGGCATACCAAATGCAACTATTTTTTAACCGGATTATATACTCGTATCTTGGGATTTGAGTATTGACACAAAATACAGGATGAAAGCTAATCGAACTGCTACTTCACTTTCAGTTAAAGTACATTAACCTGGTTTCATCATGGATAAAGGTGCATGAAATGTGGGTGACTGAGTTTTAATTTCGATAATGAAACTAGGAGAGTCAAGACAATCCAGAAAAGTATAATACAAGATAATTTTTTAAATGTTGTGTTATTTTCTTGGTCATATATGGCCCAGGAAGAAGTGGATTGTTTAAAAGAAAAAGTATATACTGTAGTGACAGATATACCAGAAAAGCAAATTTAGTATTACCAGGAGTACCCACACCAATTGTATCACCAAGGGAAATTTCAGCACAACCCATATTAACAAGTTCTCGTGCAACATATGCTACCTTGGATGGAGGTACTGCTCCTTCCACTGGACAACCCACAACACATGATATATATCTGACAAAAAAGATCAATTCATTAAATATAGCGAATGAAACCTGCTCGTTCCAAGAATTTTAAAGATTAATGGCAAGTTACAACAAAACGTATTAATGAGCTGAAAATGGCTGCAGAAGTTCAAATTCGACCATATAGGATACCCAAAACTGCCCAAATATCAAAACTTAACAGCGACAAATTTCCATACGATTTGTTAAACATACATCTGTAAGCAGCTGCAAATGCCCACACACAGTTTCAATCAAAATTTTTAGTACGCGTACTACTGAGTTTCAAATATCCAGAATCAACTTATAGCTTTCAAATGACACACAGTATCTTCAACAGAGGAGACAATGTATGAATATTCCACTATATTACATCAATAACTTCTTAAATTAGGCACATGCCCTACAAACTGTCCTTTTCCAAGTACAAACATCTGAAAACATCAACACAAGCACATTACCCATGTCACACCACCACATTACAAAAAAATTTGAAAAACTTTATAGCGAGAATTCTGACAAACAGTAAACGTAATTCCAGAAGTTATGGGACAGCAGAGAGAATAAGAAATTCTGGAGCATACCCGCGAACGGGAAGTGATTGTTTCTTAGCAGCAAGGGTAACATCGCGATACCGAGCAAGACTATCTTCAATGCTGCAGTTTATATTTGACTTGGAAAACGACTCGGAAGCTGAAGCAAATACAGCCACTTCTTTAGCTCCAGCTGCTATAGCAGCCTCAAAACCCTGGGAAAATAGATGGAAGATTACAAATAGAAGGCACACAAGAGTGCATGTTGCATGCTAATGTCTTAACAGAAAAGGCAACGTACTTTGAGATTTGGTGTCAAAACAGGAAATCTACAATGCCCAATGCCCTGTATCGCTGACAATACATCCTTGGCATCCGCTAGCTGAAATTTAATTTTACCACATTGACTAGTTAAAAACAAAATGCTTCAATAACCATGATTTGAGATTAAATAACTATTATAGCCTCACATATACATAGGTATTCCGCATCAAACGAAGTCAATCAAGCCATGCACGAAGTCAATCAAGCCATGCCTTGTTAATATAATTTCTCGACAGGAAATACAAACTCTATGCTCATTTGTTTATCAGCAGCACAACCCCGGCAGGGTTGCAACTACAAGAAAAGGATTTGAGCAATTTCTTCATGAACTTTAGGTTGCAAACCACAAAGGAATGTTTTTTTCTTTGCAATCAAAGAGTAGTAAAACTGTAAAACAAATCAGAGATTGATTGAAGTCTCTCAAAAAGTTCACATTCCAGAAACTATATGTTTCAGCAGGACATACTATGCCACTGCTGTAATTATTTAATGACATGCATTAAGGTCATGAAGACAAACAAACAAGCAGCCACATCAAGTTAATTGTTATCACACTATCAGTGTTCATCTGAAACTGATGATGGTCCCCTTGTTTTCTTCCCAACCATATCAAATACTGAGCGCTAGAGAAAATAATGAAATTAAGAGAAACAAAAATTGGTTGACAACAAAGTGAGTGAGTGAAGTAAAATCTCAAAATAGGTTATGGCAAAAGCGACTATAAGAAAACCACATTAAAGGGACATCTCCAAGGAGAATGCAAGCTACCAACATCGAACGTGGTGCAGTGGCACAAACATTTAACAACCAAGGGAGTGGAGCTCAATCCACGTGAAAACAAACCCCCTCCTCCCAACAAGTTAGAGTCAAAATAAACGTGTTGACATGCTAGTTATCCTCTGAGGTGGATAGGGATAACACACCTGAGGTACCCACTTTGGTGAGACAAAACTAGTGGCCTCAACAACAGGCAATCCTGAAGAAACTAACATCTTTATCAATTCAACCTTTATTGAAGTTGGTACGACTTCCTTCTCATTTTGAAGTCCGTCTCTAGGACCAACCTCCACTATCTTCACAAATTCAGGAATAGAACTCAACAGCTGCAAGTATTTCAGAACAAAGGGTGTTAGCAAATTGGGGAGAAACTAAACACTGAACAAACACCCTCCAACCTCAGTTGGTAAAACAAAATTAGCGGGGTTCTCACAATTTAAGGCTTCGTTAAGTGAGGAAAAAGTAAAGCATCTTTCCAAAAAGAGAAGCAAATGAGAAAAAAGGAGTGCTTGTTCCGTTTCGTGCTTCACTGACTAAAAAGCTGAGAAAGAAACTAGAAGTACTAGAATTAAATTTCCAGGTTCAAAGCCTTCACTTATCGAAGGAAGGTGAAACATCATTCATTTTTAATTGTAAGATAATATTCTCCACTAATTCCTGCTTAAACAAGCTTTCATGAAAGGAATGGTACCTTGTGTTTTACATCCGAGGAATGACAATTGGAGCTGAAATGAACACTTCGCATGTGTGGGGCGCTACATCTGACTACTTCAGTTGATCGATTGAAGAAAGAGTTGAAGGACGATCTCTTAGTTTCGAATTCAAACAAATATGGTCCCTTCAATTTATCCTCGCTACAGATAAAACACTTCTAATGTTTTTATTAGAGAAGGGGGACTAGACAGTGGACTCACAACATGCAAGTGGCAAAAAGGACGAGATTAAATAGTTATCAAAAGATAACAGTAAAATAAAAGCATGACCAAGTTGTGAGTTGTAACAATTGATAATTTGTTGTCGGTATGACAGGCAAAAAAATTCCACAAAAGACGACATTAATTGGCTAATCAGAACAAATATCACAAAGGAATACGTCTGCAACATCAAAGCAGCTAAGAAATGGTATGAAACCCTGTGTCAATTTGCAGCTGATTATAACAGAGATGCACTACATCCACCATTGTGCTCCGTAACTATAAATAGTTTTCATCAAATTTTAGAAATGTATTTCTTTTGTGTGAACTGAAAATTACCGATCATGACAATGCCAACATTTGCGCACAAAATGTAAGCTCGTAAGGCTCAACTTAAAACAAGCGCCTATCAATAGACGAGCTAGCTCATTCATCCTCTCAAAATTTCAAATTTCTATTATTGCATTTGATGCAATTCAAAACTTCACTTCATCATAGTCGGCAGGCAAACTTATAAGTAATGCATGCGACCCCAGAATTGGAGTTACAAGTTCAAACCAGATAAAAAAAACCTTATTCGTGGCAGCTCAAACTTACTTCATACTTCCCCAAACAACGCAGTCGTTTCCCCCATTATTGAAAAATTGTTGTCCCATTTCATCACCCGAGGAAGTAAAGGAAAATTTTTTCCTCCTCCACCGAGATATTTTGTCGCCAGACTTACGTAATAACATCGGTAAACTGCCAAAAAAAAGCAATGGATCGTAGAATTAATTCATGTTACTAAAGTTGGGAAACTCATGTTTTCCGACAATAACAAAAAAAATAGTAATCGTCTCGCACAATTGAACAAATATGGTTAACAAAATCTACATAGAGAGGGACTTGCAGTAGAAAAATTGATCAACCTGGACAACCGATTGTTCCCCTTAAAAACCTAGATTGAGTTCGAAGAAAGGAAAACCATCAAGTTGCTCTGCGCAGCAGATCTTTCGGGAAGCTAATCTTATTATTATTATTAAATTAAGAAAATAATGGGAAAAATAAATTAATTCTGTTTTTTTATTTTATTCATATTTAATTAATTCAAAAAAATTGATAGTTTTTTTTTTTAAAATAGTTGATAAAGTATATTAGTAAAATCACAAACAGATAATTGTAAATATATAAAATGAAATATATATTTGGGGCAATGGAAAAATGAGAGGATTTTTTTTAAAAGAAATTATAGGGATAGGATATTATCCGAAAATCCTTTCGCCCATTTAAATATTTTAGTTAAAGATTTCCCCTACGATTAATGGTATTTAGTTAAATAATAAAATAAATAAATAAATAGATTTTAAAAAATTTGTAATAAGAGGTACCGGCATATGGGTGGGTTATGTACATCAAATAAATTTTTTTCCGCTCATACCATATATCGTACTAAATTTTTGTTATTGAAAAATTTGTATCGATATCATATCGAAATTTCGATGTGGTACAAATAATATGCCAATTATGCGAGTATTCGAGGTACAATGAAATGCCGGACAATATCTTTATTATACTTTTCATATCAAAAAAACCTAAAACGAAAACGAGCGCTTTGAGTTTTTATTTTTTTTGTTTTTGGGAATACCATTAGTTTTAAAATTTGATCCGTTTGATTATTTGACCTTACTTTTCTTATTTTATTTTTAATTTCATTATTTAAAAATAGTATATTTTTTAATTTATAAATATTGTTTCACCGCACTGACAATTTCGGTATCATTGTCATACTGTACCGATATTTTCGATATCCAAAAAATAACTTTCATGTACCGAATATTTTAGTATTTTTCACACCGTTGGGCCGGGTTTTGCTTTCAATTGTTCAAGGGGCCGTTGTTTAATTTTAGTAGACTAATGTGTTCCCAATAGAGTTTTTTATAAAATATCTCCATCCTTCTTCAAATCATCCAATTTCATTGAGTAAAGTTTCTAAATGAGAATTGGAAAAGGAAAACATATAGATTTACCTTTTTTAAGCCTTAAAATCATTCAAAGAAGCACAAATTCATTGGACTTCTCCTACGCACTCAACAATTCATTTATTTAATTTTGATCCTGCTCTTACTCTGAATGACAAACAAATCACAGCATTAGCATCTAAAGAGAAGAAAATATAGGCACACCAGGCAAGGTAGCTCCTGCTTCCACAATAAAAGTATTGCCCGTCACGTACTCAGACGAATCATGGATCAAGTATCGCACGAGAGATGTCAATGCTGGATCCGTCGTGCCATGAGTTTTTAATGGGACGGTTTTTTTCGCGAAAGTTCTGAGCCATTCTTTCTGCATCAGACTTTCGGTTATCTCAGATCTGAAAAGTCCCGGAGCTATGGAGTTTACTCTAATTTTGTACTCCCCAAACTCCATCGCCATCACCTGTGCATAAAATTTTCATTGTTCAAATGGAAACAAATATTTGGTATCCCGAGTAGTTGAAACAGAAGATAGCGACTTCAGTAAAAATCTTGAACCAGAAAACCCAAGATAGTTCAATGAACTGAACATCAGAAGGTAGCATCTAATGAAATTTCGAACGAACGTACCAATGATGTGATATTGTAAAATCAGAGTATGTGATTGGTTAGCATCTTTGTTGCACCACATTTGCTTTATGAAGATCATTAATCAAGAGAAGTAACAGAAATACATTGGGCAGGCTTGTAGATCGTTTTGAACTACTCCCACAAAATAATGTGATATTAGGATCACTCTTGCATTCTCAATCACATCTTAACTTACTGATCCACCAGCATCGGAATTCTAGCAGAGGTGCATCTTATGGGTTCAAGCCATGATTTCATGGTCAAAATTATTCAATAAGTCGTTCCCACGTATATAGAACTTTGTCCATATAACAGTTTGCTCTTGGTGTTTATCCTGAATCCTTCACATATACTTCAATCCCACGAAACTGCACAAGCAAGCCTCTCTCTATGGATTTTGCTAGCAACTAATTCACATCCATTCTCGCTTTATAAAATAATGTGCGATATGCCTATTACACCCTCAAACCAAAAATTCTTCAAAATCACATTTATCCCACACAATTTCCTCGGTATGCAACCACAAATACTTAAGAGAATGCACAAAAAACATAAATTAATCACCAGAAATTTTAAGATTTCTATTTTGCAGTTAGGACACATCATAGAAAAAAACTAACATTTGTCAAAGCATTAACGGCAGTTTTTGAAGACGCATAAGCAAGGCATCCAGGTAGAATGCCACGATTAAGACCAGCAATCGAACTGATATTGATGACTGATCCACCCATTTTAGCATTACGCATCAATGTACAAACATACTTTGAAACCAGCCAAGTTCCTGTTAGATTTGTTTTGATGGTATTGTCCCATTCATCTTCTGACAAATTTAATGAACTGTGCACACTGCCTGTAAGAAAAAGTCAGAGCAAGACATTCAACAATCCATCACCGAACACAAGATTCTATTAAAAATTAAATTTTAATATACATGAGCAAGATTCCAGTGGATGAGTAAATATTAATGGCTTTCAAGAGAAGACGAAACTGTCATTTACAGCAGCCAGGGATAATTCTTTGTTCCACGCTGCTCATGACGCATCAAAGTGTGAGTATTTAGCTTAACAAATAATGACAGAAATATTACAAAAAAATTTGCAAAGGGTTAGTTATTCATATCGGATTAATATTTAAGGGAAAACTTTATCCCTTCAAATTAAATATTATTTCGCCACAAAATATAGTAACTTGAAGCATATCAAAATTCTTTGATTCATGTTCTCTAATCGCTGATAATGGTGATGATGAAATCAAGAACAGCGGCAGTAAGCTAAATACATTTGGATATTCACCATAAACAACTTCAATTTTCACTTAAAACCTTTGTAGCACGGATACTCCTATGTTTTCTTTCTCTGAAGTATTGGACGCGAATACGACACGCGTATGATAAAATTCGTGTCGTTAACTTTTTGTGGGTTTGACCAGTCTAGAAGAGCCAAATGCAATGAGGCTCACAAGTATCACATAGCCTAAAACAAGTGGCAAAGTGAGACAAGTGATTTATTGAAGTGAAGCAAGCACTCTAAAAGATTACATGCTCAAATCAACATTTAAACAAACATAATCCAATATATGCTTTCCACACTATTTACGCTTTCACTAGCATCGATGGTTTAAGGTCTGGCCACATGGCTAGATCAATTTTTGTTGGAATTTTGGTGCTTAAAGAATGAAAATTAAGCAAATAAATCAATGCGTTTGATTTGGAAAAATTCGAAACGAAGAACGAAGCTTAATGAACGAATATTACGTTCGATGGTTCTGAATAAAACTCGAGAAGAGTTCATCAAATGTTGAAAGAAACTTAAATGAGTAGTCGGAACGTGTAAGGGACGAAAATCGAAAAAAAATAAATAAAAAATAAAATTCGCGTGTACAGTAGCCGGCGCGCACCTGCGCGCTTGCCTTCTGCCAGTGGCAGGCGCGCGGGTGCGCGCGCTTGCCTTCTGCCAGTGGCAGGCGCGCGCCCGCGCGCGGGTGCGGGCACCTGCCAGTGGCAGGAGCGTGCGCGGCGCACGGACGCATCCCTTCGAGTTTTTCTGCGTTTTTCTGACATTTTTTCATTCCTTTGGCATTGTTTGATGCTAGTGATCAGTTACAAGGGCCAAGGGATACCCCTATGAATGAAAGATCATGTCTTTTACATGAAAAACATTAAATGATTGATTATTTGAAAATCAAAAACACATTTTACATATCATATGCATATTGTCTTCAACAAGAGAGAGTTTCTTCATTTTCTTTGTGATAGAACTTGAATATTTGAGTGCTCATTATTCAAGTGTTGTAGTTGTATCTTGGGAGAAGATTGCCACATGCTCTAGCACATTGTGAGGGTCAAATTCTTCTTAAGGAGAAAGTGTTCAACACTTGCCTCTACAAAGACATTCCTTTGTTTTCTTCTTGCTTTTCTCTCATATTTGAATAGCACAAACAACAATTTTTGATATAGCGACAACCATGGATGCTGGCAAAAACGGTTTACCAGCATCTGAAAAAACTACCTAACACTTATTAGCTACTCCTCAGGTTGCGGAGCCAAAATGTGATCACAGCAATGCATGCCCTTTGTGATGCTGACTGTCATGGTGTCCTATTATAAGTGGCTTTTATTCATCTATCAATATCAGGTGAGTGCAAGTTAACCCAGCATTAATGTCCATACAGGCCATCTATCGATACTCTTCCGACGGCAGTCCTTTCCCAGGTAACCTCTTCCACTGCGTAGACTCACAAAGAGAGCACTTATTATGTCAAAAGCATGTAACTCGGAAGAGAACTCCAACCGAAAATCGCAACTTTACAGCCATCATGTTTCCCACGTAAAAGCAAGTTTTCTACGTGTAACCTTCTAGATTCGTGAGCGCTCAAGTTTCCTATTAATTTCTTGGGAAACCAAAGTGGGAAATGCAACACTGTTTATTAAAATATCTGCTCAAAACTCCATCAAGATCACATATTAAAAAAGAAACAAGAAACAGCAAGGAAACAAGATTGAACTAGATGAACCAAACTCGGACGCCACGAAAACCACCCAATAAAACACCTAAAAAATAAATTTAAACCATTCAAATTTCCTCAAACGACACAACTGTACTTTACCTCTAACACCAGCATTGTTGATCAAAGCGTCGATTCTTCCAAACGCATCCCAAGCCTTCTGGACCGAAGCCTCGATAACGGACCCACTAGCGCCGACGTCAAGTTCAATAGCCACAGCAGCTAGTCCATATTCATTCGAACTGGCCATCTTGTTAATCTCGTCGCAGAGTGACTGCAGCCGATCTATTCGACGAGCAGCGGCCAAGATTTTGCAGCCAGCTTTGGCTAAGTCTAAGCAGAATTCCCGGCCAAGCCCAGATGACGCTCCGGTCACCATCACTACTTTGTTTTCAAGCTGGAGCCACGGCTCCATCGCGTGAGTCCCGTGGATTCCACTCTCCATCATGGCCAATTCTTCTGGATGGCAATTTCTGAGGATTAGCAGATTCGCCACTTTTGTTTCAAGAATTTATTGGTTCGTTTCAAAACGAAACAACTGACCCAAGATTTGTTTTCCGCCGCAACTCCTACCAAACTAACTATATAATTTATTTTTTTATATTAACAGCCGCCCAACTCCTACCATCCAAACTAGCTGAAAAAAACATGTATATTAAATTATATAATTTATTTTATTTATATCAACAATTAGAACCTGAAGTTTTGTTTTAATCTGAATTTGAACTCACAAAACTACATAATTTATCAAATTCAGTCGAGTAATTTCCATCATAAATTTTTACATTCACATGTCAGTTTCTCAATGCTATATTATAATCATATCGCTAAAGAGACAGATTGGATTTGACGAGCAAGCCTGTGCAGCCCCACCAAATAGTGGCTTGTGACGGTGGTATCAAATAGATTGATTGAATTGACAACATCTCAACCCACCATAGGTTGTGGGTCGGCTCGTCCTACCAAATTATATTGATATCTTTAAGATGGATTGATTTTTAGGTTATGACCTAAGTTCTAGTTTGATTACACATCAAAATTTAATCAGCAAACATCAAAGAATAGGGACGGCAACTTATTAATTTACACGGTTATGACTTTAGGATACGTGCATTTCATTAAATGATTTTGTTCATTTTTTGGGACAAATCGTTAGTCTGATTTAAACTGAATTTAAATTTAAATAGTTGACTGAACAAATGAATGAATTGTTTATTTTATTTTGGTTCTCATTTATATGGTTTAAAAGAAAATTTAATGCTTGTGAATTATTTGTTTGTGGATAATTTGACTCTTTATTCATACACACACATTATATTCAATTATATATATATATATATATATATATATATATATATTAAACGAATTGTAATACAGTAAAAAAATCATGATAGTTATATTATTCATATTTAGTCAATTGTAATTTATGTTTTATTTCTTCTTATTTATTAGCACTGATAAATTTATTTTTTGAATTACTAAAATTAATAAAAATATATCCTTTCATTGATAGCACTGATAAAACATCACGACTTAGTTTTCGAGCTGAAGTTTTTTATTTTTTATTTTTATTTTTTTCATTTGTTTAAATATAAATAATGGTTATATAAAATTAAGTTAATGATTTTAAAATAGGGTTATGGTTTAAAAATAATTTTAAGATTAAATTGATTATTTGATATTTTTAAATAAAATGAATATTTTAATTATTTTAACACATAATTATAATTTTATTTAATTATTTGAAAGATATATATATTATACTTTAAATTTTATCAATTATTGATAATTAAATTTTATATTTAACATTTTTCTAAAATTAATTATGTAAATTAATAAAATCCAAGGCTTGCTTCTTGTTGGTTGATCCTAATATCTATCGAAGCAAGGATTGTCGACAAGAACATTAAATGAAGTTTGACAAAACTTTGTGGGTTGACAAATTGGACGGAAATAACAAGTGGTGGATGGCTATTTGTATAGAGAAAGTTTCGGACAATTCAAAGAACGCGTTTTTCTTACGCGGTTTCACACTCGAAATTCGACTATAAATAGATGCCACATTCCTTCATTTCAAATTATACATTCTTCGAGTTTTCTCTCATCTCATAAAATTTGAGTGTTTAGTTCTATAATATTTGTGAGGTGTTTTGTTCTCATGTATTAAGAGAGTGTGTGTTATCTTTGGAAACACAGTGAGTGAGTTGTACACCACAAAATATTATAGTGAAATTCTTTTCATCTTACCCGTGGTTTTTACCCTAATAATTTTTAGGGGTTTTCCACGTAAATCTCGGTGTCCAGTTTATTCTTTATTTTCGAGTTTTATTATCTCAAATTCGCACGTGGGACCAACAAATGGTATCAGAGCCTTGGTTTAAAATTTCTTAAAATTCTGAGTATGCTCTGTGGTTGCGGCCTAGACTGATCTTCCACATCAAAAAAGATTTTTTGAGATTTTTTATTTAAGGCGGTATTATTTTGTCCAGTCTACTAAAATTGTTGTAGGCATAATGGCGGGAAGGTACGAGATAGCAAAGTTCAACGGAATCAATTTTATGCTGTTGAAAATAAAGATACAAGCAGTTTTAAGAGAGGAAAATTGCTTGTCGGCTATTGGAGATAGACTGGTGGAGATTATAGATGATGGAAAGTGGAATGAGATGAATAATAATGTTGTTGCCAATTTACACTTGGCTATAGCTGACGAAGTTTTGTCAAGTATCTCTGAGATAAAAACTGCCAAAGTTATCTGGGATACTCTGACAAAGATGTACGAGGTCAAGTCGCTACACAACATGATTTTCCTAAAGAGAATGATTTATACTCTTCGGATGACGGAATCCTCATCGATGACCGACCATATCAACACATTAAATATTCTATTTGCCCAACTCACTTCCATGGAACATAAAATAGGGAAAAATGAACGTGCGGAGCTTCTACTTCAAAGTCTACCAGATTCATATGATCAACTTATCATCAACATTACCAACAATATTCTTATGGGCTTTCTAAGATTCGACGATGTCTTAACTGCGGTTCTCGGAGAAGAAAGCCGGCGCAAGAATAAGGAAGACATGTTGGTAATTTCGAAGCAGGCATAGGCTTTGCCGATGATAAAAGGAAGATTTATGGACCGTGACTCCAGTGGGAGCCAAAGACGGGGTAGATCAAAGTCGAGAAGTAAGAAGAAAAATATTTACTGTTTTAAATGTGGCGGTAAAAGGCACTTCAAGAAAGAGTGTACGAGTATCGATAAAAGCTCTCAAGGAAATGTGGCCAGTACTTCAGGCAGTGGTGAAATATTATTCAGCGAAGCAGCAACTGTTGTAGAAGGCAGACACAAATTTTGTGACACATGGATTATGGATTCAGGAGCGACGTGGCACATGACGTCTCGGAGAGAATGGTTTGATCATTATGAACCAGTCTCAGGAGGATCTGTATTCATGGGAAATGATCATGCCTTGAAAATCGCTGGGGTCGGTACTATCAAAATTAAAATGTTTGATGGCATCATTTGCATCATACAGGAGGTACGACATGTGAAAGGATTGATGAAAAATCTTGTGTCTTTGGGGCAATTGGATGATATCGGGTGCAAAACTCGGATCGAGAACGGGATCATGAAAATTGTGAAGGGAGCGTTTGTGGTTATGAAGGCGGAAAAAGTTGCTGCAAATCTATATGTACTTTTGGGAGAAACACACAAAGAGACAGAACTAGCTGTTGCATCAATTGGTTCACAAGAATTAACAGTGTTATGGCATAGAAAGCTCGGGCACATGTCAGAACGGGGGTTGAAAATTCTCTCAGAACGAAAGCTGCTGCCGGGACTTACAAAAGTGTCACTGCCCTTTTGTGAGCATTGTGTTACCAGTAAACAACACAGATTAGAGTTTGGCACGTCTACTGCAAGGAGTAAAAGTATATTGGAGCTGATTCATTCGGATGTTTGGCAAGCACCGGTTGTATCCCTAGGAGGAGCGAGATACTTTGTCTCGTTCATTGATGATTTCCCTAGGAGATGTTGGGTGTATCCAATCAAGAAGAAATCAGATGTTTTCCATATCTTCAAAGATTTCAAAGCGCGAGTTGAACTTGATTCAGGAAAGAAAATCAAGTGTTTAAGGACTGACAATAGAGGATAATATACCAGTGATGAATTTGATGCATATTGTCAACATGAGGGCATCAAGAGACAATTTACGACGGCTTACACACCTCAACAGAATGGAGTGACGGAGCGGATGAACAGAATCTTGTTGGACAGAACAAGAGCTATGTTGAGGACTGCGGGTCTAGAAAAATCATTTTGGGCGGAAGCAGTCAGAACCGCTTGTTATATTATCAATCGTTCTCCTTCAGTGGCGATTGATATGAAGACTCCGATGGAGATGTGGACTGGGAAGCCGGCGAATTATTCTCATTTGCATACATTTGGAAGTCCTGTGTACGTTCTGTACAATGAGCAAGAAAGATCGAAGTTGGACTCAAAATCCAGAAAATGTATCTTCTTGGGCTATGCTGATGGAGTTAAGGTGTGGGGACCCGGGCTCTAACTCAATTCTTCTCGGGATTAGTCGGATCATTGTTCAAAATTACGGGTCAAAATTTTGCTTTTAACATTAAATCAAATGTTTATAACTCAAGCACCAGATAATTCTATATTCATTTCATTACAACAAACATAATATACATGCCTCGTTTTATTCATATGATACAAACCAGTAATTAAATACAGTACATATCAAAAGTACAACTACTAGTTCATCTGCTACGCCCGTGATCACCACGCTATGTCCATCTCTCACCTCTGCCGCGACCCTGATCCTGCCCCACCTGTTGTTATGCACACATACTGACATAACAACAGCCGGAAACTCCGGTGAGAACAAATTTCAGTATAAAACATGTATACATGCTGATACATAATCATAAATCATGAATCAAAGCAATAATAATGGGCTTCATAGTCTATGAAACCAATCTATATAAACATGCAATACAAATCAAATCATGTCTTGACTCGACTCGACTCTACTCTAGGGATCCCGGTGTGAGTAAGACGTCACTGTCTGTCACCTACCCTCCCAATCGGGGTAACTGTACGTCTTATTCCTAGACTTCGGTCATGTCTGTATCGAATGTCTACAATCGGAGTGAATCTGATCCGAAGCGTCGATACCACCGAACATCTAGTTTGGCAAGTCTGTCGATGACTCTCCTATCTCAAAGGCTTGAATATAAATCTATAAACAAGACAGCATCATATCAAGAGATTTGAATATAAATCTATAAACAAATCATAATCATATCAAAAGATAAACAACAATTCTAGTATGTGATTTGGTTGGGAAACTCAAGTTGAATCTCATTTGAGTTGTGTCTTCCCCAAACAAAACATGCATTATACCTTTCGTCGCACAATGTCTGTCGATGTCGAAGTCTCGATGACGAATCTGTCACTATCAAATCTGAAATGGAAATGTTGATACATATTCTATCAATCTCTAATCTCAATCAACACATATCCAATTCAATACTTGACCTCGGTACCATTTGACGGCATATCAACGTAATTTCTCAATACCGGTCAATCTATCTCTCAACATATATCACCAATTCATAATTCTCAACTCATAATCATCATCATAAGCACATGATAGTACTCAAAATCTGCATATTTAATTCTAAACATGCTGGAAAATAATAACTATAGCATACAACGTCCGTTCTTCGATCCGGTTGCGTTTCTACGATATCAATAATCTCAAGAACATATTATAGAACTCAATTCATCCTTCTCCTAACACATATATATCAAAATGTGCTGGAATTGAATGAAACTTACATCTTCTTGTAGCTAGTGATGAGAGGAACTCAAAACCAAAATCGGACTAAAGTTTGGATGTAAAAATCTTGTACAAGCTAGCTTCAAAAGTGGAAGAACTTTCCTTTTCCTTGATCCCTTCTCCCTCTCGATTCTCAGCTGTCCAGGAGAGGAAATGAAGACACATAATATATATATCTTGCATGTTGAGGGGCAAGTGTCATATTTTTCAAGTAACACGTATGACCGCGGGTGCGGTAGTTCATGAACCGCGGCTGCGCTCAAGCTTCGGCTGTCCATCCATATTTGCATAAACGTCGACCGCGGGTGCGGTCAGTTCTGCACCGCAGGTGCGGTGTCATTTCTGTAAATACTTTCCAACTCTCTGTCCATCAACCGCGGGTGCACTCTTTCTTGGACCGCGGGTGCGGTGACCCTACTGTAAAATTGGCCAACTTTCTGTCCATGCACCGCGGGTGCGATGCTTCTCTAGGCGCGGGGGCGGTCTCCCTTCAAGCAACATTTCATCTTTGCATTTAAATATGACCATCTAGGGCATTACATAAGGGGTTTCGCTTGTGGGATCCTATTGTTCACAAGCTTGTCATCAGCAGGATGTTATCTTCGAGGAAGATAAAGTAAAGAGATACAAAGGCACACCGAGTTCGGAAACTACTATTTTTCAGGTGGAAAATAAGACAGACGAAGGTCAAGTTTCTTGAGAAGCAGTACCAGAGCACGAAGAACAAGAGCATGTTGAGTATGAGGTTTCCAATGTGAGGCAGTCAACTCGAGACAGAAGACCACCAGGTTGGCTTTCAGATTATGTCACTGAAAGCAACATTGCATATTATCTATTATCAGAGGATGGTGAGCCATCGAGTTTCCACGAGGCTACTCAAAGCTCGGATGTATCATTGTGGATGATAGCAATGCAAGAAGAGTTGGAGACATTAGACAGAAATAAAACTTGGGATCTTGTTACACTACCACGAGGAAGGAAAGCCATTGAAAACAGATGGGTCTATAAGATCAAGCGTGATGGCCATAACCAAGTGGAGCAGTATCGTGCTAGATTGGTGGTAAAAGGGTATGCTCAGAAAGAAGGCATTGACTTCAATGAGATATTTTCTCCTGTGGTTCGGCTTACAACAGTCAGAGTGGTGTTGGCATTGTGTGCGGTGTTTGACCTACATCTAGAACAGCTAGATGTAAAAATAGCATTTCTTCATGGAGATCTTGAAGAAGAAATCTATATGCTCCAGCCAGAAGGTTTTGCAGAAATAGGCAAAGAGAACTTGGTTTGCAGGTTGAAGAAATCTCTGTACGGTTTCAAACAGGAGCCGAGGTGTTGGTACAAGAGATTTGATTCCTATATCATGAGCCTTGAATACAACAGACTGAGTGCAGACCCTTGTACGTATTTCAAGAGGTCTGGTGATTATTATATCATTTTGCTGTTGTATGTGGACGACATGTTGGTAGCAGGCCCCAACAAAGATCAGGTCCAAGGATTGAAGGTACAGTTGGCTAGGAAATTTGATATGAAGGACTTGGGACCAGCAAAAAAGATTATAGGGATGCAAGTTCACCGAGATAGAAGTAATAGAAAGATTTGGCTTCCACAGAGAAATTATTTGAAAAAAGTCTTGTAACGCTTCAACATGCAAGATAGTAAGCCAATCTCGACCCCTCTTCCTGTTAACTTCAAGTTATCCTCTGAGATGTGTCCTAACAGTGAAGCAGAGAGGATGGAGATGTCTCGAGTACCATATGCATCAGCAGTGAGAAGTCTGATGTTCGCCATGATCTGTACAAGACCGGATATTGCTCAAGCAGTGGGAGCAGTTAGTCGGTATATGGCGAATCCTGGAAGAGAGCATTGGAGCACTGTTAAGAGGATTCTTAGATACATTAAGGGTACCCCGAATGCTGCATTATGTTATGGAGGATCGGATTTTACACTCATGGGCTGTGTCGATTCAGATTATGCAGGTGATCCTGATAAAAGAAAATCTACTACTGGTTATGTGTTTACACTTGCGAGGGGAGCTGTAAGCTGTGTTTCAAAACTGCAGACAGTTGTGGCGTTATCTACAACGGAGGCAGAATACATGACAGCTACTCAAGCTTGCAAGGAGGCAATATGGATTAAAAGGTTATTGGAGGAGATCGGACACAAACAAGAGAATGTTCATTTGTTTTGTGATAGTCAGAGTGCCTTGCACATCACAAGAAATCCAGCCTTTCATTCCAGAACTAAACACATTGGAGTACAATTTCACTTTGTACGGGAAGTATTAGAAGAAGGAAGCGTGGATATGCAGAAGATCCATATGAAGGACAACATAGCTAATGTTCTGACCAAGCCACTGAATATTGAAAATTTTGAGTGGTGTAGATCCTCAAGTGGTCTAGCAGAAACGTAAGCAGCAGGAAAAGGCAAGATTGAAAAGATGTGTGGAGATATGTTTGATTCTCAATCTAATATCCAAGTGGGAGAAATGTCGACAAGAACATTAAATGAAGTTTGACAAAAACTTTGTGGGTTGTCAAATTGGACGGAAATAACAAGTGGTGGTTGGCTATTTGTATAGAGAAAGTTTCGGACAATTCAAAGAACGCGTTTTTCTTACGCGGTTTCACACTCGAAATTCGACTATAAATAGGTGCCACATTCCTTCATTTCAAATTATCTCTTCTTCGAGTTTTCTCTCATCTTATAAGCATTTGAGTACTTAGTTCTATAATATTTGTGAGGTGTTTTGTTCTCCTGTATTAAGAGAGTGTGTGTTCTCTTTGGAAACACAGTGAGTGAGTTGTACACCACAAAATATTATAGTGAAATTCTTTTCATCTTGCCCGTGGTTTTTACCCTAATAATTTTTAGGGGTTTTCCACGTAAATCTCGATGTCCAGTTTATTCTTTATTTTCGGGTTTTATTATCTCAAATTCCGCACGTGAGACCAACAAGGATGACCCCCTAATTTTGATGTGAAAAATACCATAAGCTTTTAAAATTGTACACATGATTATTTTATCAACAATATTCCTGAATCTATCCTTACACATGTTACTTCTCGCTCCTATCTCTCAGAGGCCATTGAATGAGCGACTGATGAATCACTACAACAAATATGAGTTTTGTACGTCGTTGTTTGTATGAGCTATAATAATATTAAAAACGCACATGGATAGGATGCCATAAATACTACTATTGACGGCGTGCTTTTAATGGTACTCTCAATACATATACTCTCTATCTTCTTCTTTGAGAATAAAAAATTATTCAAATATGATTTAAAAATAGAAGAAATTATGGTACAATCAATGCAAATTCTTATATTAAACACAACCACGTGTTATTTAATTGAAAAAAACTATGATAAAGATTGATTTTTGTGTGAAGACATATTAGTTTTTTGATAAATTGTTGTTGATTTTGAACTCAAAAATTTGTTTTGTGTATATATATACACATATCCACTATAACATAATTTTGACTTCTACAAGAAATTTTACATTTGGCGACGTTGACCAATGACGAGGTGTAATTGAAACATGCCGTCGAATATTTGGCGACACCAAAACTCTTCGCCGAGTTGCGTCGCAAATTGTTTGTAGGCAAATTTCAATCGGCCTTTGGCGATGTGGAAAGTAAAACACCACTATCAATGTACGCATTTCGTGACACTGATGCTACACGTCGCCAAAGGATATTATCATGTGACGACGCCTTCCTTGCGTCGATAAATGTATTTTTTGATTCGATTTTCTTATATTAAGATATTAGACATTTGGCGAATCCCTTAGTGTTACCAATTTTTCTATTTTTTTATTAATCCTCATTTGCCGACACTATAAAAGCATTGTCAAAATGTGTCATTAATATTATTTTTGTCTATTAAATATGAATATCAAATATAATAATTATATATAGCAAAATTTAATAGATGTGTAATTTTTTATTCAATAATCAAATATTTTTTAAAAAAGAAAATAAACTAATCAAATAATGTCCAAAAACAAATCTACTCAAACACTAATTAGATAATGTTGCAAAAAAAAAAACTACATAATCGTTGTTGGAGGTGAGAGAAGTGATGGAGGAGATCAAGTCGAAGAGCCTGTCAGTCGAGGCTGGAAAGAGAAACCAGGAATGATATGTTGTAATGTTGCAATAATGAATCAAATTTTTGTTGTTGCTCATCTATAGTCTATTATTGCTCATCTATAGTCTGTTTTTGCTCATCGATCTTTTGTTACAGAGCCATAATTTTTCACCATCATCATTATGTTTTGACCTGATGTTTGTGGCTGTAGGATCACCCACTATAAATAGTTTAGGTAATGGACCTAAACCATTGACGTAGCAAGATCGCGAGCCTAAGATTTGCGTCATGATATTAGCATCTTTGGGCTGATGCACATTATCAATAGTAGATACAGACACTTCATCCTCTGGCTGAGTCGATCGAACTTCCACCATTTCAGCCTTAAAAGAAATTTAATTATTAGTACTTAAAAAAATCATTGTTATTAAAAATATAATGGAAAAAAGAGAAAATACGTTGTAAAACTAAACAATAAAGCATTTTGACATCTAAAATCTAATATTCACCAAAATTAGCAATTATTTGCAACCAGTTTCAATCTATTATTTTCTCTTATCCAAGCAAAGAAGCTTGACCATGCCAAAAAATCCAAAAGCATAAAATAAACAAACTATTTGAAGGAATGATACTCAAAATCACCAATAACAAAACCCAGAAAATGTATACACCACTGAACATAAGAAAACCAAAACACATATACATCGAGATGGAAAAATTGGTAAAGTCACAAATAAAACAATTAGTATTCATGACTCCCTTAAAAAAATGGTAAAAGATACTTACAAATTTTTGTGCAGCCCAATCATTCTTCCATTTTCCTCCTTTGTGAAACAACAATTGCTCAAAGGTGACGATCACGCTCTGAAGCTCTCCCGTCACAGGATATGCCTTAAAAAATAAAACAGTTATTATCATATAAAATGTAAAAATAAATATTATTTTATAATAAAACTTACAGCAGCGTGATAATGTTGAACCAAAGTCTTCGATCCATGAGCGCCTTCAAATGGTCAACAAAATCGATTATTTGTATTCTTCTCAGATTTTTCCTCCAAAATTAAAGAATAATAGTAGTGAAAGTAATAATAAAATATTTATCAATTAATCTAATTATTACTAACTATTTGTTTCTTATTTACAAATTAATCATAAAGAAAATTCTAATCATCTTGGCTTACTCCCTTGTATGACTTTCTCTTTGGTGCATCTTTATTTTGCAACCCATCAAGTTGCTTCCAGTGCCTCCTCATACTACATCTTCGTTCTCGAATTGCTCTCATGTTACCAAAAATACCCCAAACGTTTGAGGGAAAATTTCTTTCTACGTATCAGCGACGTCGAGTGTGCTCTATGTCATCAAATGCTTACATTTTTTGAATGAATCAATCTAAGTACACACGTCATCAATTTGTTTTGAAAAAACCCTCATTGCTTAAAATAAAAAGTATATTTTAAGTAAACATGGGATCGACAATTATTTGTATAAATGTTTATTACAAAGACTATTAATTAACTTATAACGAGACTAAAAATAAAAAAAAATGTAAATTAGAAGACAAAAAATAATTTTGTTTGGATATTTAAACTCGGAATGTCAATAATCGATATATTATAGATTTGAACTAAAATGTTATGATATCAAGAAAAAGCTATTAAAAAGTTGCAGCAAAACGCATGCCCGACACAAATGATTACATTAAATAATAAAATTTAAAAAGCGAAGCAAACAGTCAGGAAAAAAAAATACTAAAACGAGCATGAGTCGTGGAAAACTTCCACCACCAAACCCTAATTAATAATCGATTAATCCCCAAAAAACTTTCATCATGCAGCAGAGAAACTCGCAGGAGATCTCAGCCCTTCATCGGTTCTTGTCTGAAAATGGTTTGAGTTACTGTTTTCCGGAGACGCAGAGCCTTTGTTGCTCATCGGAAGTGCCGGAACTTGTGGACAGACCTGATCAGGCCCGGGGTCTGGCTGCTGCTGAGAATCACAGAGAAGCTGAGAGGAAACGTAGGAAGAGGATTAATTCTCATCTTGATAGGCTGAGAGATATTCTTCCTTGTAGTTCTAAAGTAAGTCAAATTTATCATTTCAAGTTTTGGAATGTTTTTATCAAGTCTTTTCTTAAAAAAATGTGACGGGTGTTGTTTTTATGCTTGCAAGTTTCGATCTTGACAAGATTTATTTTGGATGATTTTTATAAACGAGATGCGGATTTTGGTTAGTTAATGGATTTATTGCCTTTGGTTTTTAAATCTTGGTTCTCACATAATTTGAACTCAGGAGTTCACAGTATGATCCTTTGAATCAAGAAATTGTTGTCCTTGAACCCTTTGGAGAGTACTTTAAATTATTTTCAATTAATAAAATTTATCATGAATTTTTTTTTTTTGGGGTACGAACAGAAAACATTACTGCAAGTTTCTAAACATAAAAAGAAAATAAGCTTTTGAATTTTTTTATCACAAATTAAAGATGAAAGCTCATGATCATTCATTCTTTTGGAAAAAAGTAGTCTAACTTTACAAAAAATCATATTTTTGCGAGATTCAAATTAATTATCTGACCGTTGCAGACAGACAAAGCTTCACTGCTAGCTCACGTAGTTCAACGCGTGAAAGAACTAAACCATCAAACCTCACAAATCATGCAGTTTGATCAAACAATGCCTTCTGAATCAGATGAAGTCGCAGTCACACACGACGACAATTTCCATGGAAAATCGGTGGTTAGAGCATCCCTTTGCTGCGAAGATCGTGTTGATCTCATACCCGAATTGATCGGCATAATTAAGTCGATGAATCTGATCCCTTTGAGGGCTGAAATGGTGACTTTAGGAGGGAGAATAAAAAACGTGATAATTTTGAAAGGGGAGAAGAATTCGATGGATGAATCTTGTTTGTTTCTGAGAGAGGAGCTGGAAAGATTGGTTTTGAGTTCGGTTAATCGTGACGATGGAGGAAATTTGAAGAGGAGGAGAAGGTTTGATTCATTTTCATGAATGAGTTTTTGGTGTGTTTGAATTTGTTATTACCATCGAGGTTTATCTAAATTTTAGATAATTGAAAAGATATGTAACTATTACACGATTAAAAGTAAAATTTGATAATATAGAAAATCAAAATTGCATATAAGCAAACACATATGACGAAACTGTCTGATTTTTTTTATAAAACTCGTTTCTTAACAAAATATAGAACAAAAATTGCATTTTTGGTCATGCGTGTTAATGTTCTCTTTGCGATTTTGCTCTTTTATATTTTCAAATTTCAACCTTAATCGATTGACTTTTGATTTTTGGAAATTTAAGTTATTTTTCATAATGAGTATTGATGTGATAGTATACACGTCAGATACACATTGACGTCATGTTGAAAAAATGAAAAAATGACTAAAATTATCAAAAATAAATATAACAGACTAAGATTGTAATTTGTACGACGTAAAAAATTCGTATAGGGACAAACATAGAGAACCAAAAATGTAGTTTTCCATAATATTAATGTAACAAATCCCTTCTTCATTAAAAAAAAAAAAAAAACCACATGCAAATAGTTTGAACTTTATAAACAGGACCAAAACAAATTTGGCATTCAATATTTTGTGAACATTTTCTCTCTTAATTTATAAAAAATTTATTTCTTATAACGTAAGAAATTAAAATTTTATTAATTAAAATTCATTTTTTGCACGCATTGCCATGATTATTATTTTACGATATTTTTCCCCTACTTTTATATATTTTTATTTAATTAATTTGTTATTAACAAGCTCAATTTAATTAATTACACTATATAGTAAAAAAAATAGTTCAATAAAATTTGAAAAACACCAAATCTTAGGCATCCATCTCGAAACAAATCAGAATTTTTGCTTAAAAAAAGCATATATAGTTTAATCGCACGCATTGAACTTTAGTTTCACAATTTTCTCAAATCATACATAAATAATTTTAAGATTAACGTAAATAAATAAATAAAAGATATTCAATTCATTTAATTATTTATTATAATCAAGTGAAATAAATAAATAAAAATGGCTCCCGAATTGACATAAAGTGAGGGTTAGGAGACCGACCGGAGCTGTGGTCGGGCAACAAGCTCACGCAGCCGACAATTGGCGGCACGCATTCAAGGAATTGTCGGGTGTTGCATGGCGGGCTAAGCTCCCATTGCTATTTTTTTTAAAAAAAAATATTATTTTTATGCTTTATAAATATATAATATTTTAAAATGATATTTTATTATTATTACATCGATGATGATCAAAATATATTAAATCGTATAACAGTCAAAATACTAAGCTCTAATTGTTGTTCTAACATGGATAATCGTTGCCCGATAATTACATCAATATACTATTAATTATCATCAAAAACAAATATGGGATTTGTACCAAATCGTCGGATTAGCGACTAATTAATTCAACAAAATCATAATTGAACTTCAAAGTGTAATTCAAATCTTTTTGAATAAACATAGTCGCCAAAGTATCATTCAATGCACATGTTTTTCAAAAAAATTGATTCCGCTTGTACATATTAGCCGTTGACACACACGTATTATGTGTGTAACATAATACACGAATATTATGTATGTGATGAACCTAATATATTTATATTATAAAATTATTTTGATATAAATGATGTTTAATATTAAAGATCAAAGATCACAAAACATTTTAATTTTTTTCCGGAATCGAAATATTAATGTTATTTTATTAACGAAAAAGAAGTGTTCATGCATGTAATTAACCAATTATATTGCATTAAATAGTTTTTTAGACAAATTCAAGATTATACTATGATCATGAATGATTATTTTAGGGTGTTGAGCTATTATATTATATATAATAAATATATTAAATATGTATATTTTAGAATATGGATTATATATTTTGAGTAATCTAACAATTATTTTGTGTTAAATTAATTAGACACATGGCTATGTAGCGAGAGAAATAACTGAAAAAATATTTTTGATTTGGGCCGGCCCATCCTAAAACTTGGTCCATTTAATATTTTAATTTCACGTGTATGAGAATGACGCAAACCATATGCATACAAAGAAAAGTTATTTACTATAAAGTTAAAAATGTAGCATATATATTTAAAACTATTTTGTATTATAATACAAATGACAACAAATGAAGCGTATGCAAAAACTTATGTGAGACGGTCTCATGGGTCGTATTTTGTGAGACAGATATCTTATTTAGGTCATCCATGAAAAATATTACTTTTTATGCTAAGAGTATTACTTTTTATTGTGAATATCGAAAGAGTTGACTCGTCTCACAGATAAAGATTCGTGAGACCCTCTCACAAGAGACATACTCTGAAGTGTAAATATCAACTCTTTCAAAAGTAATAATAATATATCTTAGTACAAATATCGAAATAGCTAATATATATTTGAAAAAAATATTAGAAAATTAATAATTTCAATATATATAATTTTGATATGATGTCCATCAACCGTACCCATCTCACACTACATATGTCTGTACATGCACTAGGTGAGCACAGAACTGAACATGATTTATATATAATTTTGACGATTTTGGTCATCTCTATGCTATAAATTAAGTTGTTGTCCATATGTTTTTGATTATTTTTTCAGCGAGAATGTTGATAAGGTACTTGCATGCAAACAATGTCGCGTCGATGTCATGTCAGCACTATCCGATCAATACGTTATTTTCCCGAAAACATTCAAAACTCGATAACCGATGGTACAAATTATTTATGAACAATAATGCCGAATCATTACACTAATCCGAGACCCTCAATTAAGTTGCATAAATTAAGGGGCAAGAATTTCAATGACCATAAAACCCTATGGTCCATTTTGCAGTCCCCCACCATTAACCAAGATAGCTAGAGGATTCTCCATGTCCATTATGTTTATGGAGGCCACCTAAAAATCACATAACGATGGTAAAAAGTAAAAGTAAAATTTATGTGTTGCGAATATTGAATCATCGTTGTCTTTATTGGATGGGTGGTTGGAACATAAATTGATGTTTAAGTAGTCTGACTTGAGATATTATCACTCGCTATAATTTTTTTATATAGCGTTAAACATTTGTTCTTTTGTAGTTAATATATCATGTTTTAGGTATTTTTAATGGTAAGTTTGTGTAATTATTAGAAGGACGATAGTTTAGAATCGACGATTATTATTTTTGGAAGGGTACCTGAAATGTGATATATGAGTTGTTAGAAAAATGAGTTTTGTATCATTTAGAATCGATAAAATAATTTGAATTTATAGGAAAATTGTACATAAATGCAACATTTTATATTTATGAATAATTATTATATGTAAATATGTGTATTTTACATGTATAAAATGTGTGCGAATCAAATCATTTGTCCGAGAATATATCCAGACAACCTTTTGTATCTCTTTTTAAATCATCTTTGTTCTTTGGAATAAAAAGAGAAGAAGATATGGAGGATAGAGGGTATCTGAGAATAAAATTTTATTTGTCAATTATCACAAAGCTCCATCGTAATTTTTTTTTTAAAAAAATTATAAAAATAATATAAAAGGCGAAAAATGGAATAAAGCTTTTGAAGAATCGAGTCAAGTTTGTAGTAATTTAATGGAATTTGGACTTTTGATAGAAAACATAGTAACTCGAAACACATGTTCATGCTATTGGACTTTTGATAGAAATATAGTTGTAGCCAGTTAAATATAGTTGTAGCTCGAAATACATGTTTAGGTTTAGTCTGTTATGTAGTACAATCTCGATCACTCTGCCAAGCAGAGACAATTATTGCACCCAATAATCTCCATCCCAATAATTGCACTCCTTGCAATCAATGAGAATCGTACTCGTGACCTTGACTCTGATACCAATTGTAGAACTGAAAGTTTATCGCTTTACTAAAAGTTATAGCTGGTGGTAATGGTGCAACTCAAATATTTTAAACTGCATAGCAGCTCAAGCACCACGGTTCAATCGCTCTACCAAGCAGGGACAACTTATTACACCCAACATGTTATATTTGTTTTTTTCTTACAATTTTGATCATATTGACAACATGGTTCTAATGTGACACCGAGCAGCACTAGCCTAAGGACTAAATTGATATTTTATATTATATAGAATCAAAATCGCAAACAAATATATGAAAGTAAAATTACAATTTTTCTTTTGTTTAGTCGATTTTAAAATACAATTGAATATAGCTAAGTCGAAAAAATGTTTTCAACAAAAATTTCGGCTTTAGTTAGATCTCGAAATCTATACGTAGCTCCCTTAAAAAAATAAAAAACTCCCAAGCAAATTAGTTTGTAGTTGTGGGGGTTTAAATGGCAGTCCTCTCCTTATTAATATCATTTTAATGCCATTTATGAAACTTTAGGACTGCCATTTCATTATATATATATATATATATATATATATTATGTATAAACGTAGTGTGTATATATAATATTAAGACGGGTTGAGGAGAAAGTTATTAAAATATCAAATTCTACATTTGTTTTTATCATATAAATAAATAAAAAAAATAAATATTGGGCTCCCCATTATATTATAGAATCATATATATTTGTTGGAGAGTGTGGCGGTGAAACGCTGATTAGTTGGGGGTGCGAAGATTTGAATGGTGTAGAATATTTTTGTCTTAAATATTTCTATATACCTAATCTAGGGTCGTATAAATAAAGATGATGTAACTTTAATTCATTTAATAATGAAATTTTTCCACTTTCTATTATCTCTGAGTTGATAAAATAGATGAGCGTTTGGTCAAT
This sequence comes from Primulina tabacum, assembly GCF_025594145.1. Lineage (NCBI taxonomy): Eukaryota > Viridiplantae > Streptophyta > Magnoliopsida > Lamiales > Gesneriaceae > Primulina > Primulina tabacum. The sequence goes on along the minus strand of NC_134559.1, from coordinate 5,647,707 downwards.
AGTCATGTGTTCAATTCCTCCTACAACACTTTCTCTGACGAGTTTGTCGCATTTTTGAGAGGTTTACCTAATGCACATCGAAAGATAATGACTACGGATTCATACATCATCAAATAATGAAATTTTTCGATGCTTTCATGGATGTATGCACATCACCAACCACATAAATCTCTCGAATATTTTAATTCATTTTGATTCGATTCGATTCATATTGTTAGCATATATTCATCGTAACTGTAATGTATGGGTTATATTTGGTTTAATAGCAAACCAAGTAAGATCGTATGTGACCATAAATTTGTGTTTATCAGAATTAAGTGTTACGTGAAATGTTACAATATTTCAGACAACATACAATAGAATATATAAGTTTGTAATACAAATTATCTTTAAATAAATACGATGAAACATAATAAATTTTGCACAATTATAAATACTTGCGCGATGTTTCAGGGCAAAAATAATCACTGAAAACCAACGAGTTTATACAAAACTATCACAAGTGATTTTAATCAAAAACTAATTTTCTCGACATGTTGAGAAAATAAAATGCTTTTTAAAACAAAGAACTACATTAAAACAATATATAAGGAAGCAAAACACGATGTTAAAACTGGACCAACAAAAACAAATCTTCAGCCAACTCCTTCACAGTTATTGTCTGCAGATGTCTCCAACAATCGCGGTAACACGCAGATTCAGCACTTCTTCGATCAGCAACAACCTTGTAGATTGTTTTCTCTAAAGTGTATGGAGTGCAAAAATGCAATAGTATGTATGTGTTTCTGCGTAAATCAACACCATTTGCATAAGATGAATCCTCTTATTTATAGCCCTAGAGTTTATCAACAAGAAAACCTATACAATATGGAAAGTAAGAGTTTTATTAAAAACAAACTCTTTTTAAACAAATATATAATATCACAAAAATCTTAACATAATTATCACAATAATTATCACATTATCTAGAAAGTCAAAATCATATTTAAATATTCAAAATAATAACATAGAAAAATTAATTTTAAAAAATAAATTTAATATGAAAATTATATTTCTCTTCCATGAGTGTTACATGATTCTAATAATGAGTAGGTGTCTTGTGAGACGGTCTCACGAATCTTTATCTATGAGACGGGTCAACACTATCGATATTCACAATAAAAAGTAATACTCTTAGCATGAAAAGTAATATTTTTTTAAGGATGACCCAACCAAGAGATTTGTCTCACGAAATACGACTTGTGAGATCCTCTCACACAAGTTTTTGTCTCTAATAATAATTGATGGTATTAAAAAAATAAAGTGGTTGTGGTCGGTCGTGTGGATTTTGGACAAAGTCAGTAGTTCTGATTATTTTAAAAAGAAATTATAATGAAAATTATATAAGCGATCGATTCTCTCTTCCACCCATGTTGGTTCTTTTTATCATGCCTCATCTTCTCTGTTTGTCCTCTACTGTTCAATGAAGCATTGTATTTGTTTTACGATTTTAGTTCTCTATCAATTTGATCTGTTTTGAATTTTAGTTTTATAAATATCAATTTAGTTTGATTTTCATTTAATAACTTGGATTTTTTTAATCTGAAATCACTAAATCAATCTAATATCATTTATTTGACATTAGTATTCTTCTTCGTAGATCATCTGATGAAAATAAAATATATATTATATACATGAATAAAATAAAGACAAGTTTTTTGCTTTCTTATTTTGAAATTTTGAGTGATTTTTTTTATTTTACTCATTATATTTGGTTAGATGAATTTCAATGTGTGCAACATAAATTTTTTATAGTTATATGTCAGCCCTGTAGGTAGGAGTAGAGGTGGGTACGGTGTACCGTACCGAACTACGGTACCATATACCGTACCGAAAATATAGGTATGAAATTTTTTTATACCGATACCGATATCGAAAATTCGGTATACCGCACATTCGGTATACCGAATTTTCGGTATGAAAAAAGTTTATACCGGTATCGTACCGACACCGAAAATTTTGTCCGTATACCGAAAAAATTGTCGGTATATTTCGGTATACCGAACTTAAATTTAAAAAAAATAATAATAAAAAATTATTTTCGGTATTTCGGTATATACCGAAATAACGAAAAAAAAAATATTCTGTACCGATATCGATACCGAAAATTTCATACCGTACCGAAATTTTCGGTATACCGATTTTTTCGATAAGTTCAGTATTTTTCGGTACGATTTTTCGATATTTCGGTATTTCGATATTTTTTCCCACCCAAAGTAGGAGATCATCAATATCAAAATAAATAATATTATATCGATCTAGTGGTTTCTGGTGACAATAAAAAAAATTAAAGTCAGTGGACGAAAACAAAATTTTAACTAGTCACATGAATAAAATTAAAAAAAATGTTAACTTACAAAATTAAAACTACAACTTTTTTATTTATTAAAATATATTAACCTAAATCTAAAAAATAAATAAATTAGAGTAACTTGACTAGTAAAGTAGAAGTCGTGGTGGATGAAACTTATTTATTGTTAATTATGAAGTGTGATGGCACGTCGTATCAATTTATACTTACACCGCCTCTGATCTCCAATAAGCTCCACTAATCTTAAAAAGTTAATTAATCAATGGATTAATATATATATATATATATATATATATATATATATATTTAAGACTAGGACTCTTGTGAGACGGTCTCACGAATATTTATCTGTGAGATGATTCAACTCTACTATTCACAATAAAAAGTAATATTTTTCATGGATGACCTAAATAAAAACCCTGTCTTACAAAATACGATCGGTGAGACCGTCGTCTCACACAATTTTTTTGCCTATTTTTAATTAGCTAAGCACTACAATATATTTTTTTGATAAATTTGTGTGGGAAAAAATAGATCAATTTATTCAAATATTACCATAATTATTTCAACGACTTTCGTTAATAAAATATGGTAGTAAGTATATGCACACGGTATCTTCACGTAAATTAAATTATTTATAAAATATAGTTTTATATTTATCTATAATATATATATATATATATATATATTTTTTTTTTTGGTTACAAGAGAGGGGGTCACCCGTCATAGTACGACTAGCGCACTATCATTCTTCTGAAATATGCTATGCCCATCTTGTCTTCTTTTTTCAGCCACTGCGCAACCTTTGCTGAGTCAATTCCAAGTACAATCTTCTTGTAGCCCGAGTTCCATGCTAATTCCAGCCCTTTGCGGACCGCCCAAAGCTCTGCCTCCTCAACCGAACACCAACCAATGTTGTGGGTAAAACCCAAGATCCAGTCCCCAAGTTTATCCCTCAAAATACCTCCTCCACCAGCTTTTCGAGTTTTGTGGTTGCAGCTTCCATCAACATTTAGTGATTTCCACCCTAGGGGAGGGGGTGTCCAACTAACTATGCAGTTGGCATATCTTGCATTGTTGTTTGGCATGACTTTTTTCGAAGAGAACGCTGCTTTGATTTCTGATACCTTGTTTTTGACCCACTCCACTTTGGTGTTTACATCAACTTTCTTGCCGTTGAATACCAATTTGTTTCGCCAATGCCAAATTCCCCGTAGCGTGATTGCAAAGGCCCTGTTCCACACTATTTCCATTTTGTTATATCTTCTCATGTCCAAATTTGTTCGCAACCAATTCTCTAGGCTGAGGTTCGGGTTCTGTAGTAAGCTCTTAGTGGGAATAAGTCTATCCCAGACTCTTCTAGTTTCCTTGCACTTACGAAAAATATGATCGACGTCTTCCATGCCGTTTTGACACTGTATGCATAGCCCATTGGTAGTAAAGCCCCTTTTCACTCTCTCGGAGTTACTCATTATCTTTCCATGTCGGACTTTCCAGATGAAGGCTTGTATCTTCGCAGGCACTTCCAATTTCCAAATGGCTTCCCACGAGGTGTCATTTGTCTGCTTGTCCGTGATTAGTTCATAGGCTGAATTAATAGTGAATTTCCCATTTTTGGTGCTTCCCCAGCAAATGTTGTCCTCCATGTTCTCCTCCTCATGGATCATGTACCCAGCCAATTCATTCTCCACATGAGTTGGTAGTTTCCCGTGTAACTCTTCCCAATTCCAGCCTTCTCCCTTGATCCAGTAATCATACACCTTTTTTTCCTTCTCCACCGAGTCAATGTTGCTGAGTAAGGACAGGCTCAACGGTTCATTTCCTATCCATTTATCGATCCAGAAGTATATAGATTTACCATTTCTTAGTACTCTTTTTCTTCCCTTCTCCAGGAGATGGTTAATTTTGGAGATGCCTTGCCATGCATTGGATGCTCCTCTGATTGATTGGATCTTAATGGTGTTGGAATCGCTGCGTATGTATTTATTCTTCAGTACCTGTACCCAAAGATTCCCTTGCTCTTCCATTAATCTCCAACCTAGTTTCGTCATGAATGCTAGGTTCATAGGATGTATTCCTTCTGATTCCCAAATCTCCTAACTCCTTAGGCTTTGTTACTGTTTCCCATTTGACAAGGTGACATTTGCGCTCTCCATTGCTTCCACCCCAAAGGAAATTTCGGATCGTTTTCTCGATTTCTGAGCAGATTCCCAGGGGTAGTAGACTTGTTTGCATGGAGTAGAGGGGAATAGCATTAAGCACGGATTTCACTAGTACTTGGCGTCCCGCGAAGCTTAGATACTTTGTTTTCCATCCCTCTAACCTTGCTTTTATTCTGTCCAGAACTTGTTTGTACATGTTGCTAGTGACTCTGCCGTGAATGGATGGCACTCCCAGGTATTTGCCAAGGTCAGTTGTTAGTGGGATCCCTGAGATGGAGGACAGATTAGTAGCCACTGTGTTGTTCACATTTTTAGATACAAATATGTGTGATTTCCGGAAGTTCACTGTCTCTCCCGAACAAGAGCAGAATTTGTTTAAGATCTCCATAATAAGTATCAGCTGTTCGTTTGACGCCTCCGCAAATAGGACTATGTCATCCGCAAATAATAGGTGCGATAAGGGAGGCCCATTTCTAGAGAGTCTAATAGCTTTCCAGTGGCCATTTTCAACCGCTTGGCAGATTAGGTGGCTTAACCTCTCAATACAAATCACAAAGATGTATGGTGATATCGAATCACCCTGTCTAATTCCTCTCCCCGGTTTGATCCATTCCAGTTGCTGTTGCTCTCCATTCCAAAGGATCGATAGTCTAGGAGTTTCAATGCAAGACCTGGTGTTTCTGACCCATTCCTGACTGAAGCCAGCTTCATTTATCGTGTCTCTAATGAAGTCCCACGAGAGTTTATCATATGCCTTGTCGAGATCAATTTTGACGGCCATAAAACCTGTACCTCCCGATTTTTTTCTCATTGAGTGAAGCGCCTCTTGGTAGATAATTATGTTACCAGATTTAAATTTTTATTAGATGTTTGCGCCAACGTCTGAAAGACACTCTTAGGGTGAACATGCATCAAGAGTACGCTCGACGTATGAAATCTATGGATTTTAAATTGTTAGATTGAAAAAAATTGAAATTGAAGCATACACATATATTTGAGTAACAAAATATATTTCAAATCATTCATTCCATTTTAAACCGAATGAATACAATTGATTTCGGACGTGAGTTTGAAATCAAATCCTTTCGAATCTTTCGATCCAATGAATTTCATCTAAAGGTACCGAAATATTTTTAAGATAATTATTGCATAAGTGACTATGTAGTGAATTTCTAATATAATTTAACGGTATATATTTTGAAGAAGATATATTTTATATTTCATTAAAAAATTATGATTTTAAGATGTTATATATATCACTTTTCTTGTGAATATTCGATCAAAGGCGACATACTACGAGAATTTAAATTTGCTTTATTAAAAGTAACAAAGTCGAATAAAGTCCATTCCAATTTTTCAGTTTCGATATTATAAGTCAACATATTGATTTATCTTCTTTTCTTTTTTTTTTTTTTGTTTCAAAATACCTATATTTTTCACGAATTCGTAAGATTTGAATCCGAGTCAAATATCATTTTACGGCTTGACAATATGACAAAAACTTGTGTGAAACGATCTCACGGGTCGTATTTTGTGAGACAGATCTCTTATTTCGGTCATCCATGAAAAAATATTATTTTTTATGCTAAGATTATTATTTTTTATTGTGAATATCGGTATGGTTGACCCGTCACACAGATAAAGATTCGTGAGACCGTCTCACAAGAGACCTACCCTTACAATATAGTCCTAAACGATTTATAGAATGTGAAGAAGCAGAAAAAAAATAAAAAATATGTATTATTTAAAAATAAAAGTAAAAGGTAGATAAAATTTTAAGATAGAATTTTAGTAAATAAGTTATTATAATATTAATTTTTAATAAAATATAAAAAATATTCTTGCTAGAAATATAATTTCATAGTGTATTGTCAAAATGTAAATAGTAATTTTGGATTGTAAAAAAATAACGAGGATAAAAGTGTTTAGAAAGATTTCAAATTATTTACAAAAATCAATTTCGAAGAATCGGAATAAGAATGAGACCAAATTCTGGATTTGAATTAAATTAAGGATTAAAAAACCCATAAAAATGGTTTTTAAAGTAAAAATTGAAAAATCATTTTTTTCCAAAGAATTTAGAGTATGTCTTTTGTGAGACGATCTCACAAATATTTATCCTGTGAGACGGGTCAACCCTACCAATATTCATATTAAAAAGTAATAATCTTAGCATAAAAAATAATATTTTTTCATGGATGACCCAAATAAGATATCTGTATCACAAAATACGACCCGTGAGACCGTCTCACACAATTTTTTGTCAAGATTTTAAATACTCTCTTAAATGTTATTTAAATCCTAAGGTCATTCGACCTTGAAAGCTCACTTATGGCAATTACTCAAATTCGATAGCATTTTCTATAATTTCTTCTTAATTATTTAATGATATTTTATTGATATAAATTTATGATAAACACAATGAATTTTTAAAGCACCAATCTTCAAATAAAAAGTCTGGTTTACACAGTTTGAAGTTAATAAATTTAATTTATTATTGTCATTGAAACGCATAGTCAAAGCTCTTTTTCCCATCCCCCCTCTTTTGCATAGTTCCAACTTATGATTATGATTTTTTTTTTAAATCATACTCAAAGCATTGGGAGGACTCGAACCTGATCCATTACAAAGAAAAACAAAGTGAGACCATTGGAGCTAAAGCTCGGTTTCACTTATGATTATGATTTACATGTACGTAAATTGTTAATGTCAATAAATAACCAAATGATAATTTTTTGGTTTTTAAAAAATTTCATAATATTTTCATTACAAATATATATGGAATAATAAGTGGACAAAAATATCAGTCATCAATCTTTACAAATATGGCATCAAGTATATCCAACTCATATGGGCTAGTCTGTGTTATATTATTAGTAACTTTCTGTATATTTTAATATCACTAGATAAATTCACATGCGTTGCACGTAGAGAAATAGAGATAATTTGTATATAATAATCTTATTTAAACATGTTGGAATTATTTTTGCAATAAGAATAACTATTAATAGATTAATAAATAATTATTTGGTAACAAATAAAATCATGACATTTTCTTGTCTTTGATTTGAAGACCCCCTGAAATCTTTTTGTACCCATCGATTTTTATATTCTTAGCTCTTTTTTTGTAGGCGTCAATTGGTTCGTCATCTCGAATCTCTATTTCATCTTCATCTTCATGGATCTTTATGTTTCTGTTGATGCTTAATTCATTTGACTTTTCTACCTTTGGCGGTACATTGCTTTGTTTAGTTTGCTTGATAATCTTCCGAGATCTCTGTTTCCTGATATTGACATTTGTTGTTGGATAATTGTCATGTATCTCAATAGCTTTTTGCCACAATCTTTAACACTCCATCACGCATTTCTACTGAATTATCCAACTTGAACAAGAATGTGTGGAGCTTGGTTGACTTAATTAGCAAATCTTTATATGGGTTATTTGGTAAATTTTGCATTGCAAATTTTTATTGTTAGATTGAAAATCTAAATATTTTATTTATGTAGATATAAAATCATTTGTTTTTTTTTTTTTTATATCTGGTCATGAATTTGAATGAAATCTTCAATAGAACATCCAACAAAAGATGCCGCAACTTTTCCAAATAATGTTATTCTTACCGTCTCATTCCCATCTTCAATTGTGATTGTTATTCTATACCTGCAACATAAAGAAGTAAAGTAGTGATCATCTCTTTTTTTTTTACTAAACTTGGGTCGGGTATTGGTATTTTTTATTACCTTGGAATGATCTTAATTGGATAGTTGATGCAATTGGCACAACTTGCTTTGTTGTTTGTTTTTGTAGCAGCTTGGAAACAATGATCACATGTTTCATACCATGGAGTAGCTTTGTTTTCGATTTCCTTTATCTTGCTCCGTATCAAATGTAGTTGTTCTATGTAAAAATAAGAAGCATTTCGAATCTTGGTTTAATTTGAATGTTAGTTGTTAAAACTTTTAATATTTAGCATGGGCAAATTATCTGGTTTTTGTTTTGTATCATTTTAGTAATTAAAACTATTAAGATTCATAAATAGTAAATGCAGTACATCCGTCAACATAGCTCGGTTTTTTGTTACATCATCTAATGTCACTTGTTTGGCGTCTATGAGTGTCTTCGTAACTCAAAGTTCTTTTAACTTGTCTTGTTTTTGGTCTGCATCCAACCTACAAATTTATTATAAATAATAGTCTTTAATCATTCATATATTATAATAAACAAAATTTTCAGTGTTTTTATCTAGTTTCTAACATCATTTTATATATTTAAAAAGAAAGCTGTCATGCTAGAATAATTTTTGTGAATAAATAAGTAAGTTCATACAATTTATACAATGAAATGTATAACTCAAAAATACGAAGAGTTAGAAATTCAGAAATATGTACCATGTTTGTATTTTTTTGGTGATGTCACATAGTGGGTTAAAAATCATTGCAGTTGTAGGCGTAGTTTGTAAATGTTGTGCATCTGTTTCATTTTTTCGATTTACACCACACATTAGTCATTTTTGCTAAAAAAAAACATTTAGGAAATGAAGAAAGAAAGTTTGTTTTACAACATACTGAGAAATATGACTTCTATTTTCAGTTCGAAAAATTATTTATTCAAGATAAGGGAACTTACGCAGAACTTCTTTTGCATTCATGATATTGGCGAGTTCGTCAAATCCCTTGAATTTAAATGTTAGGTGTGACATCTTTAGCATCCGAGGTAGCTATGAAACTATGGTATTTTTTTTGTAAATTCAGCTCAAATTTGGGGTTGACATTTGAATATCTGGAGTCTATGCATTTGATAAGAGAGTTGTATATTGTATACAACTTATTGGTTTCCAATAACTTGCGAAAATATTAATTGACATTTGAGAAAATCAATCCATTAATCATTGTACCCTGTTTTTTGCAAAAAAAAAAAAAAAAAAATTAAGCAAGATTAATTTGATGGTAAAATACGTGAGTATGAATATTAAACTTGAGGCAAAAGTAAACTTATATATGTCTCTTTTAATTTTTTTTCAAAGTTAAAGAAATGAGCCTATGCTGAGAAATAATATTTTTTTATTACTATGATGGTGGAATTATGTTTTTACATAGTAAAACTTAGAAATATGAAATATAATAATTATCAAAAACAAAAAAGAAATATAAAGGCTAATTATTTTCATATGAAATATATAATATTACAAAATAAAATGAAATTATTTATTATCTAATTAAATTTTATTATTTTGTTGGTTTAGTTTTGACAAATATATCCGTACTTGAACAATATAAACTTTATTTTTAATATTTATATGCGAATAAAAAAATGATTTGCATCTCATTTTGATTCAATTTCTTTTCAAATTTTTCAGTTTGGATTTATGGTTTTTTCGAGTCACATTAAAAGTTAACATCCCTATATCAAAATCAGTTATTTGTTGATACATTTTGAACTATGTCGTATCTGATTTTTATAATGAAAACAAAAAATAAATATGTTGCACCTAAAATATTTTTCACATAGAAATGTTTTTGCTAACTAAAAATTTTAATTTTTTTTATCACTTTTTGTGCTTCATATATAAATTAATTTATATGTAAAATAATTAAATGAAGAATCAATTATTAATTTTTTAACAGTGGTTCAACGTTTATGAGACAAAAAATGGTAATATAAGATAATTTTAAATGATCGTACTCTATGTTAAATAAAAATATTATAAATTAGTTTGAACATCAAATTTGTTGAGGGAAAAATAATTTGGTAGATCTGATTTAGTTGATATTTTCTTGTAGAAACGGTAATTATCAAATTATAATTGAATGTTTTTTATGAAAAACTGGTTGAAAATAGTATTTTAATCAAATTGATTAAATAAACTAATTATTGTTTTTTTCCATTTTTTATGTAATTATTGTGGAGTGTATATATAATTCGCGAATTTTTAAAGAACTATTAAAAGAATAAAATAAAATTTGTGATAATTTGTGTTATGCAGTTTTACATAAAAAGATACAATAATAAATCATCGCTGTAAAATTTCAATTAATGAAGATGACATCGTTTCTAGAGTAGATTGTTCGAATGATAAAAATCATATGAACAGAAGATATCTACTTTTAAAACACAACTTTAATATCATATGTGTATGTAAGTTTTCAACTTCAGAAATCAAATTACTATTCTAATTTTTAAATTGTCATTTTCATTAACTAACAAAAAGTTTTTTTAATAAATTGTCGCTGAAAAAAATCAACGAAGTGTGGTATACAGAGTCAAAATGCATACTGCTTCCAACTTCCAAGTGATCATAATCGATCAAACATGTATAAAACATAATATAAGCATTGTGAAATGAAACATGAATCTATCATATCAATATTCCACCAAAGAATTGAACCAGAATATTAAAACTAAGCCCATCAAGCACTTCTCACAGAAGATTAATTCGATGGTAAAATTCGTGAGTATGATTGTGTTTGTAAATTTCAGAATACAAATAACTATAGGTACTATAACATATGTCACTGGAAATGTTTTTCTTTTTTTAGTGAAAAAGAAGTTGAGATGGTTAACAATTATTTACTGTTGTGCAACAATTTGATGATAAAAATGAGGTGATCAAATATGTATATATAAAAGTGAGTGAAAGAGAAAGTGTACATGCATGAAAATGAGTGAAAGAGTCAATTAAATAAATACAAAGATAACCAATTAAAGATGAGAAAAAAAATGATACAAATTTAATGATGACAACTAATTAATGAGGACAATAGAGTAAAATCACAATTCAATCCATATATTTATATAGATATAGATTAGATTAGTCGAGTTTTTTGTATTTTTAGTGAAAATTGACTCACATGTTGATGATCTAAAACCTAAAATTTCATATAATAAGTTGAAAAATAATCTGGGTATGAGGTAGATTAATCCGACGCATAGATCATTCGATGTTACAATTTATTAATTAAATTTAAACGATACAATATGTGAAAAATGTTTATCATGAAATGCATGAATGTCAAGTAAACTTTGTATGCAACTTATACATGAGTACATCCTATGTATTCTGATAAATTCATTATCTTTTGTTCATGAAATTATATTCATTTTCTTTAGGATTACCAAAGGAGAAACTCAAAGTTTAAAACCCCAAGAAAGGTGGTCAAAGCTCAAATGGCACACAAATTTTTTGTTAATTCAAGAAACTAGTCTCCCTCCCTCTCTCTCAACAAAGAACAGGCTGGAAGTATCCAAAAAAAACTGACCCCGCTACCATTATTGTCAGTTAATGCTTAATAATACAGCCTCGAACAAAACATGAGCGTTTGTGTTTCTCCACAAGTCATCCAAATCAAATTCAACGAAAATAAAGTATTGAATTTGTTCATAAAATGGAAAAAAAGTAGAATTTGAAAAAAAAGGAGAATGTAAAAGACTAAAAGCAGAACAAGAAAGGTGGTGGCGTTTCTTTCTCTTTTACCCCTGCAATTCTCTTTTCTTGTAGCCTCTGCTAAGAATCTTTCCTAGCTTTTGTGCTCTCTTTCTCGGTCCCGTTCTTGTTCTTGTTTCTTGCTTTTTCGGGTTCCAATAGCTTATGTTTTTTCTTCCCATTTATGCAGCTGTAATCAGTTAATCTTGCATTGATCATTGAAAATTCGCTTGTTCCACCTTCTGGGCTCTGCTGATAAGGCCTAAAGATACTGTCTTCGTTGAACTGTTATTCTAAGTTGTAAAAGTTTTAGTATAGTGGATCAACTGTCGACGACCTCCTACCTTGTTGGAATTCTCTTCTCTTCGATCAAATGGTTTGAAATTGAAATTTTACTGTATGTTGTGATCGCAAGTTGTAAGATTATCGAACTTCCTTTTGGCTTTATTATATTTACTTTCTTGAATCCTTTCGTTGTTGGGTTCTTGATTTCATGGGACTCTGTCATGGAAAACCCATCGAAACCCCACAAAATCTGTCTGAAAATCCAATAAATCCGGGTGAAAACAATGATCTTGTACTCAATTCCTCAACTGGGAAGACACCCACGTTCCCGTTTTACAGCCCAAGTCCATTTCGTAGCACCTACAAGGATTCCCCTGCTAATTCCGGTAGTGTCCTTTCAACTCCTCTGCGCTTTCTTAAGCGCCCATTTCCACCACCATCGCCAGCTAAGCACATTAAAGCTTTGCTGGCTCGAAGGCATGGCTCCATAAAGCCGAATGAAGCTACTATACCTGAAGGAAGTGAGTGTGAGATTATTGGGTTGGATAAAAATTTTGGGTTCTCTAAGAGTTTCACCAGCCACTTTGACCTTGGTGAAGAGGTGGGGAGGGGACACTTTGGGTACACTTGTTCAGCTAAGGGAAAGAAGGGTAGCTTGAAAGGACTGGAAGTGGCTGTTAAAATTATCCCTAAATCGAAGGTCCAGTTGTTTATTAGCTCAGAGTTTATACCATGCAATTGGTTTTGCTTAGTCCATAGTAGTTTGTTGTTAAAGTGAAAAATGTTCTTATTGTGAATTGCATCTGTCACTGATCTTGTTTAATCTCTCTGTTAGTTTTAGTTTTTGTGTTTAATATGAAAAATGTGCTTATTGTGAACCACATCCTTGCTTTCTGTATCTTCAGTGTGTGATTGAGATATTATGAATCTTACAATCAATTGTAAAGTGTATGAAGCATCTCATTGGGCGAGTATGTAGCTTATAGTTATTTTATGGCTTAGGTTTGTGGCTGTTGATGAGATTGGTCTTCATTTGAATGCCAGAAATGGTTTTAATAGTTTGTGATTGTTATAAATTTTCAAGTTGAGTTTTTTCTAATTTTAACCCTACTAGATTGTTTGGCTGGTATATCCACTATTTTACACGGGAATCTTGTGGTTTATTGGCTCCATTGCTGATTTCTTTAAGATCATATCATGATTTTTAGTTCTGACTGCACTTTTGGTTTATTGTTACTGAATAAATGCAAAGTTAGTCATGCTGTTATTATTATGAAATATGATAATATTTTGGTGCAGATGGCGACAGCCATTGCCATAGAGGATGCCAGAAGAGAAATCAAGATACTACGTGCGCTAACAGGACATAAAAACCTTGTGCAATTCTATGATGCTTATGAGGATGAAGAAAATGTCTATGTGGTGATGGAGTAAGTTTGAACTATAGAATGTTGCAACCTTAGCAGCTAAAAATATGACAAAATCTGATCATGAAATCCAAGGAATCAAGTGGGGGGACCTCTTAAATAAGAATAGAGGCTTGAATAATGCAATCCGGATATCCATGGAGTGATCTAACATGTTACACAAAACAATATATTTAGAGATCATGTTTCTCACCTGTAAAACTCTTTTATTCCATTTTCAGGTTGTGCAAAGGAGGAGAGTTGCTGGATCACATACTTTCTAGGTATGCTTTTAATTTCTTATTCTATCCGCACTATGGGCTATCTTGCTTTGAAGTCTCATAAGTCATGACCCATTTGTTTGAAGCAGGGGTGGCAAGTACTCAGAAGACGATGCCAAAAGTGTGTTGGTGCAGATTTTAAGTGTGGTTGCATATTGCCATCTTCAAGGTGTAGTTCACCGTGATCTAAAGCCTGAGGTATGCTACAGATATCTGCCATTGTACTGTTTTGTTCCACTCCTTTGAGTACTCTGAAGATTTATTACTCTGAAGATTCATTCTTTTAAATTTGACAATGATCTTGATAGTCTGGTAAACTGTTGTCAAGAATGCATTTTTCCATTGAATTTACTCATTGATCATACTAATAGATTTTATAGCCTTCTCTATTCTCTAGAATTCATCAAATACAATTAATGCTTTTTCATATTTTTTTCAAAACATGATCTGTCTCATCGAAATGTTAACTGCCAAATGGCTTCTTTTTAATGACCTTGATATCTCTTGCTGCTCTAGAATTTTCTCTTCACTTCGAAAGATGAGCATTCCCCTTTGAAGGCCATAGACTTTGGACTCTCTGACTATGTAAAGCCAGGTTCAGTCTGGTTTTGTTTACTCTCCGTCTCCTCTTTTATTATGATGAAGTCAGTGTGAGTGAGTGTATATTATTTGGCAGATGAAAGGCTGAATGATATTGTTGGAAGTGCTTACTATGTGGCACCTGAAGTTTTGCATAGATCTTATGGAACGGAGGCTGATATGTGGAGTATTGGTGTCATTGCTTATATTCTTCTCTGTGGAAGCAGGCCATTCTGGTCGAGAACAGAATCTGGAATCTTCCGAGCTGTTCTAAAGGCTGATCCGAGTTTTGATGAAGCTCCATGGCCTTCATTGTCTTCTGATGCCGTAGATTTTGTGAAGGGATTATTGAACAAAGATTACCGTAAAAGACTAACTGCTGCTCAGGCTCTTGGTAAGTAGTTGGATAAGGTTGATCATAAAACTTATGGTTTGTAGCCCAGCATGATCACCAAAATTTTGCATCTAATAATGTAATGATATAGATATCTTTAACTTACCTTTTCATCGAGTTCATCAATAAAAGTTGTAGAATGCTCTAATGCTTTTGTTGTGCCTAGGTCATCCATGGCTGGTTGGTCATCAAGATGTGAAGATCACTTTGGATATGATAATATATAAGCTTGTAAAAGCTTACATATGCTCATCTTCTCTGAGAAAGGCGGCTTTAAGGGTATGCATATCTTTGCTGTCAAGTACTGAATAATACTAGAAGAAGAATTTAACCTGGTCTATTGCATTGCATGACATTACACATTTACCTGATCACTTTTTTCCCTTTCCCTTGTGATGAACTACAACAAGAGGAACTAATAATCTGTATGCATAATGAAAGTTAAGACCAAACCAAACTAAGCAAATCATGTAACGGAGAACACTGAAGTCAACTCAACTCACTAAAGGTTATTTCATACTTGCTAGATGCCTATCTCAGCTATGGATGATGGTCTGTTCTGTCACTCTGCTCGCTAAAAGGCATTTTTCTTGTCGAACCATGAAATGCCACAATGGTTTTTATAGTTCATTGTAAATGGTTATGGATCTGATTTTATTTTAATATTCTATGGCAGCACTTGTTCTTGCTCTTTATTAGTTTTCTCGTCTAAGCCTACATCACAGTCACATGCGTTCATGTCCAGACAATCGCTATATTCCTTGATACTAAATCTTTATCAGTCACTACCTTCCCCAATTCATATATATCTGCAGTTCTTGATTTAGGATCTCTTAATGTGTTGATAAATTTTCGATAGATTCTTCCTTCGCTACCCTGATGCCGAAGTTGCCAAAAAGAATTATAATCTATGAATGTTCTATTATTTGTCTTCAGATAATTGTCCCCCCTTGTTTTCATCACACTCTTCATACTATCTGATTCACCATTTGGCAGGCTCTTGCAAGAACTTTGAGTATACAACAGTTAGCCTATCTACGAGAGCAGTTCACGTTATTAGGGCCAAACAAAAGTGGACTGATCTCCATAACGTGTTTCAAAACTGTCAGCATTCTCGCTCTCTCTTTTCAACTTTTAGTTTTAATTTATTTCTTCGCCAATGTAATCAATTACTCTGCAGGCTATAACAAAGTATTCGACCGATGCAATGAAAGATTCACGGGTCATCGACTATGTAAACCTGGTAAAAGTTTTAGAAATCTGTCTTTTTTTACATTCTTTTAGTATTTGATGATTCATAACTTAGCAGTATAGTTTCGTCATGTGTTGTGTAGGTGAGTTCTCTTCGATATAGAAAGTTGGATTTCGAAGAATTCTGTGCTGCTGCAATAAGTGTTCATCAGTTGGAAGGAATGAACACCTGGGAGCAAAATGCACGTAATGGCTATGAATTCTTTGAGAAAGATGGAAACCGGCCTATGATGATAGAGGAGCTTGCCACGGTATGTCTCTCCCTCCTCTTTATTAGGCCTTAAACCCTAGAGAAGATTCCAAATAAAAAAACTAGCTCTCAGAATGCAAGTACCCTGGAGCTTAAGATTATAATTTCTTATGAAGCCGGAGTAGGATTGTATCGCTATTGAAATTGTGAAGGGTACGACATGCATGTATCAATAACTAAAGTGAAAAAATCATTTATTACCCTTCAAGCCTCAAGGTGTGGATTTTGAGAGACTTGAGATTTTCTTGGCATACTAGATTGGTTAAAACGTGTTCAAGATCCTCATTATGGCGTCTCTTTCGTCTACTCTCTAAATTTTATATCCGCTAATCTGGTATTTTATAGGAACTTGGACTCAGTCCATCTGTTCCTATTCATGTAGTTCTGCAGGATTGGATAAGGCACACAGATGGGAAGCTCAGCTTCTTGGGATTCGTTAGACTTCTACACGGAGTTTCTTCTCGTACATTTCAGAAGGTGTAAAATACAGTCACCATCCTTTTTGGATAGCAGGCTATTCTACTTGAGAAAGATTTGTCTTCTCGATCAAGTGATGACTTGTTGAAGCTGCAGTCTTTCGCAGCGAATTTGTAGTTTGGGATAAAAGCTCTGCTGCTAGTTTTTTATGATGGTCACTCTTATGTTACATCGAAGCTGTTCTTTGTATTTTGTCTCTTCCAATATTGCTGCCATCGAGTTGAGGATTGTACAGATGAGACAAGATCACAAAATGCGTTTTTTTAAGGCCATGAAACAGCTGAAAGCTGCAAATGTTTATCTACCGTTCTATTTTTGCACTTGATAACGCATTACCTGCGAAAAGGTTTTTAAAATGGAGAGTTTCATCTACTCAAAATCATTTTTATACAGAAAACATGTGACAGAATTTTTTAGACATTTGAATGATATTGACGATTTACCCCAGCCACTTGGATGTGTGTGAAAAACATGTGATAAATTTTCCATCCTGTTATTTACATGTCACAACTATTTTATGTTTCTTACATGAAGATGATAAGTTATACATCGCTGTTGTGATTTATTTACTTTAAAACTCAAAGGAGTCATAACCGTACAAGTCACTCGACAGTAAAATTCTATCTCGTTGAGAGGAATCAGTATGAAGTTTTCTGGTGGACAGAAATCCCGTTTTCTGGTGGACAGAAATCCCGGGAAAATGACTGAATGGATGCTTTCATGCATTCTCTGGAAGGGCCTGGTTGAAGAGTCGAATCGATAACACCTAAACAAACGCGTATCACAAGCATCTGTACACAACCTCGGGTCTCTACATTAGAAGTATATGCTTAATTGTCTAAACAAAAGACCATAGCGAACCCTGATGGAGAAAAAATAATTGCCGGGTCTCGACTGTTTCTCAAGAAAGATGATCACACTTTGGAAAGAGCCTCGCAATTCAAAGCCGAGTTTAGAGGATATCCATCTTTTACGTTGAACCGACTTCCAGTTTTCTAATGTCAAAACTACTTGGCTGCTCAACTTGTGTGTGGGTCGAGAAGGATGTTGGTTGCTGCATTAACGTCGTTCCTAGCACGTATTAGAGCTTGCCTTGCTGAGTTCCTTTCGAATCCCATTGAAACCAGTGTAACAATGGAGTCCTCGGGTGGTTCCAACATGGATGACGCGGGAGCAGGAGCTGGATAATTTCCCTGAAGCCAAAGAAACAAAAAGGTTGCTCAACACGGTATGAACAGCCACAATAGAATTAGATTCTTTGTGTGCCACATGGAATAGCAATTTATACAGGGGTTATACACTCGCATGCACAAGAAACAAGAGATCCATGAATTCATAATTGACTCTTTTTTTTTATATATACAAAATCGACTGTGTTGCACTAGATAAAAGTTAACTTGAGACATTTAGGTTGCTTTTGTACTTAGTTATTTGACATCAATAACTTAAAAGCTATACATTTCAAATTCACAATTGTTTGAATGCTTATTATATGGGGTAGTTTTGAATTCATACTCTCTAAATTTTACCTCTTACATGAAGAAATGTAATAAAATTCAAATGCGCCCATTATATTAACGTCTTTTTAGTTTCAAGTTTCAAATACTTTTGTCTAATAAGTTCCTCCATCCAAATCAAATCCTTCAATCTATAGCTTGATGTTAAACGTCTTCAGCGCAAGACAAACAATGTAAAGAGTGTAACGTGGGGAAATTCATCCAAATTTGTAAAAAAACTTGCCTGCATCTGGCGAGAATCGGACGATGGTGCATTTCCCAGAATGTTCCTAGGTGATACCGTGGGGGTTGTGTTTCCAATAGATGGCCAAGAGAGTCTTGAGAAGAAGTAAGCAACAAAATCTGGTAACTGAAATGGAAATTGCAGAAGCTAGTCAGGCATAGATTCATCTGGTACATGAACTTTCGGTATAGACTTGCTAACTTGACGCCAAGGCCTAAAAGTATTTCACAGGACAACAAAAGAGAATAATTATATATAGAGGCCTAAGTTCCCTAGTTATTCAGCCTCAGAAATTGCAAGTACAGGGCATTACTCTCAGTGAACTAGTCAGGTATGCGATGTTTGAACATTTAACTTGCCAGACAGTATATAAAAAGAATCGATGAAATAGATTAAACTATTAAAATGTAAATCAAGTTGCATAATAGTACATATGAAAAAACTTGAATACCTGTTAAGGTGTAAAGTTGAAAAGGCCATGCATCTTAAGCAAATGAAAACCATAGTCACAGAACAATCTTAGACATTTCATTTAAATCATAAACCTTGAACGGACCTTACCTACATATTATTTTGTCAACCATATCTGAATTTCAAATCAACCACCATTAACATCATATTACACCAGTCAATAGTTATGCGATGTTTCAATCTCATTGTTTTCACCATGCTAGCAATTTTGAAAGCCCATTTAACATGTTCTTCACGGAACAAGGATGCCAATTCTTATTGAGGAAAATGTAAGCTGAAGTGGCCGGCCATAAAGTGAAAGCATAAATTAGGCACTACCTTTATTCTACGTGTATGGAACACATTTGAGCGGTACAAGGAACCTGCTATAATACCACAGATCCCTGGTAGCATAGATCTTTTCCACGATGACAAGAGGAGCTGCAAGATAGCAAATTTAGCATAAATAGTAAGTATAAAAAAAGGCAACAAAATAAAATGAATATACCAGTACCTCAACTCAAGAAACCAAAAAACAATAATAAACAAATCAAAACAAAGGCCATATCCACAATTTGTTTAATTACCTGAAGACCAGCCAAATATATAAAAGTCTTGTCAGAAAAGTTGAGACTAAACACGCGAAATCGAGTTGACACTGGAATGTCGAAATAGAAAGGTACAAATGAAGAAAAAATAAGGCCATATGGTCCTGACGTGAGTATATTCAAGGAAGGATCTGCCATGAAAAAAAAAGCAGCCGATGGATTAGAATAAGACTACTCATTTACACATAAGAAGAAAAAAGAAACATAATTCAGATAAATGTCATTTCATTAAAGTAAAAATAAATTGCAGAACCATACAAAAAACATTCTCTAGACAGAAAAATGGACACAACAAAAAACAATTTTAGAAATACTGAATGCACAACTTATGTAATAGAAGTAAAGTACCAGCTAATCAAATAATGCTAAACCAATAAACAAAAGGAAAACCCTGAATATTCCAAAAGAAAGAGAAAAAGAGCCAATTTTTTAGGGAACTGCAGCATACCTTTGAGTAACCATTGTGCAATGACTTCAAGAACTAAAGACACTATAGTAGAAAACAACACAAAGACCTGTGTGACAAGATGGACAGATAAAAGTTAACATCTTCATGAAAAGATGACAGCTGCTATGCCGACAACTATTAATATAATGATAAAAGCTGTCTATCGATATATTAGAGATAAGTGACAAATTTTCAAGCATAAATGCCACAATATTATTAATCATTAGTCCTATACATGACATGGAAAGTGACCAATCTGAATTTGCCAACAACAGGAAACACCATGGCTATTGGTAAAAACTTGAAGTTCAGGTCACTTTGCTAAAACCAAGCTTCCAAGTCTAACAAGGCAAAATTTTAAAGGTGTATACTGAAAACAGTAATCATTCACCCACACACACTTGGCCATCGAGAATATATCACTATTGCGCTTGAACATAGTCAACCTATGAAAGCTGAATGCATCATCATAAGTCACAAGTAAAATCTAAAATGACAAGGGATTCGCGAGGATCAACTATCTAATTTGACATTTAGATATATCATTCATATCTTTACAATATTAATAACTATATTATTAAGGAAGGGTGATATAAAATAACTACCTAGGTCTCTTGGCATGTTTTCTTTGTTCTTTGTAAAAACCCTTACAAATAGTTGTCTTTGATATTTTGATTTGATTTTCTTCAATTTTCTAAAATATAGCTTTCCTCCAACTAATAATATACCATATCAATTCATAATATTTAAGATTACTAAAAAATAATTATATATATCTATATTATATTATTAGGTAACATAATCATACAACTAACTTTGGTCATTAATGCACATCAAATTTTCTTTCCCAAAGTTTTCCTTCCCCACACTATTATACTTTTACTAGGAAAAAATAAATAAAAATTCAAACACAAATTTAAACAGAAACTACCCCAACAAAATTACACTATACAAAAGCATATATCGTATATAAAATTACACTTATTATATTAAACTCTATGAACAACATGCACCAAATATTGCTAATATGCATAAATGAATAGCCCTGGTAAGATTATATTTGTAGAATCTAGAATATATGGACCAATTAATGGACAAAAATTGCTCCAGCATAACATATTACAAGATTTGTAAAGTGAATCACATATACAGCAAGAGTACAAGTTGTTTAAGATGCTTGACAGCTCAATAAACCAATAATATCTCCTACATAGAACTTGACCTTGAACAAAAACTTACAGAATATTTATTAGATCCTATCTGCCTCTCAAACACACGGAAGTAATACAGCAGATAAATTCCAAAAACTAGCTCCGGCGTGGATGAGAAGCCAAAAACCGAAACTATCAGCTTCCATATTTGAAGTTTCTTAAAAATATCCTGCCCCAGGAGGGAAAAAATAGAGTCAACAAAAAATATGCAGGCATAGCGACAAACTGATTAATAACTAGAAATTATGTAACAAGAACACAACAATGCAACTTGCTTCTAATGCTCTAACACGGTAAATATTTCGGCCTCTAGGAATATATCAGTGACCAGACATATACAAAATATTTGATATCACAAATAAGCAAATGAAGATTTGAGACGCGCTTATTTAAGGTGCATCACGAATGGATGTGCACGGGTATTCCAGGAGCTGGTTCAGTTCTATGAAAAATATGCACGAGAAAAAATCAACAATGACACCTCATGGCAACAATATTTAGAGACTATTCTCTTTTATTAAATAAGAACAATCCTGTAACTAAAAAGTGGCAGATCTGAGCATGAGCCTCAAAAGGGGAAATATCAAAGTGATTTTGGCAGCTGGAGCGACATTATACACGACCCAAGTTATACCGATTATTACTTGGTGCATAACAGCGAAATATCAGAGGGGTCTAAATTCCAAAATCTGCAGTCCAGACTCCAGCATGACTAAGAAGTAAGGAAATATCATAAAAATTTTGCAATAAATAATCTACAATAATCAGATGCCGTTCAATCGTAAAGATAAAATTAGAAAAATACCAAAAAATGGAAAAGGTCAACAAGGAAACCCATAAAAAAATTCAAATAAAAAAACCCACCTAAGCTGAAAACCCTAGAATGCACTTTAAAAAGGGGGGAAAAACCCTAAAGCCACAAAACGAATCGAAACCTGGTAAGACAATGCGAGGTTTCTGTGACGACTTTGGATCCCAAATATAATTGTGAAAAGAACAGTAGCTATCACCGTCGTCCTTGTCAGTGGCGCATTGTCTTCAAAAAAAATAATAATAAATCATACCAACTATGAAAATCGAATCAAAAAATGCTCAAAAAAAAAAAAACGAGGGGGGGAAACGTACTGAAACCCGATGGGCCGCCGTTCATTTTCAGCCAAAAGTCGACCCTCTCCAAATTTGTCTAATATACCTACAAAAATTATGTAATCATGCCAATCATTACCTGTATGCTTGCCGATCTTTGTTCGGCCCTTTTCTCCAATTCTTCCCCTTCAGTATCGTCCTCCCCAACCTTCTCGTCTCCTAGTCGTCTGTACTTTATCGATGATTGGAAAAACAATTCGGGTCGACCCGTTTACGAGTTCGGGCTGGCCAATAATGATTCTTCTCGAGCAAAATTGATTTTGTATTTTTTTGGGATAATTTTTCAAAATAAATATATCATTGTATCCTATGAATTCTTATCAATATACATATTATTAAAAACTTCAACATATAATTTATTTTCTTAAAAAAAAAACTTCAACACATGTAATATTATAGGATTTTAAATAATACATATTTGAGCGTATTTTATTACTTATAAAAATTGATGTTACCTCATAAAATCGGAGTTGATGATAATTTTCAACTTCTAGTTTTTGTTTTAGCGTGGATTTAAATTCGCGTTTATTATCTATTGAGATAGATTTATGTCGATGTACCACACGAGTGTTGATTACAAATTTCTATATTTCATGAGTAAATTTTATTGTATTTTTAAAGAAGATTCCAAAATTTTAAATTAATATATATTTAATAACAATGCCTGATTTTTCTTTATATTAGGTGATATCTCTCTGTTATTCCAAGAAATGTATATTAATATAAGGTAAAATTTTGTGTGAGACGGTTTTAAGAGTCATATTTTGTTAGACAGATATCTTATTTGGGTTATCCATGAAAAAATATTATTTTTTATGCTAAGAGTATTAATTTTTATTGTAAATATCGGTAGAATTAATCCGTAGATAAAGATCTCACAGTATACATTATAACTTAGTTTTCGTGATTTCATTTTCATTAGGTCATCTTAGAATTTTACAAACTATAGGGACCACTTTGGCATTATTAACATATTAAGGGAGACCAGAGAAATTAGAAATTGGTACCCAGTAATTTCGCAAAGGGCCCCCCGAAGGCTTTAGCTAGGGCTTATCGGTGGGTTCTGGCCTGCACTTTATTTCAACTTAGCTAGTTCATTCTCACTCTTTCATATTTCTAGAATTGACATTGAGAGATCGATCAAGTAATTCGACAATCGGCATGTGGACACTCCGCAGAGCTTCTATTTGTCTCAAGTAATTGTTCTTTATCTGCGCCACTGTTGCGTGGGATTGCAGAAATTTTTAATTTTTTTACAGTACTGTGCTTTCTTTATTCATGGGAACTTGAAATCTTGAGTGAAGGAAAAAATCATAACTACCTACTTATTTATGTTTATTTTTGTTTCTTGCCATGCTTGCACTTTATGCTAGTTATGTGGGGGAATTGTTTTTTGGGTTTGAGCTGCAAGCATTGCAGCAATCTGTGTTTCAGTCAGTGAGTGAAAGAAATCGGAGAGAATTTAAATTTTTTTTTGGGATAAATGTTCTGGTTTGCTTTTATGTCTATACTGGCGATGATATCTCTGTGCTGGAGATTGATTATCATTAGCCCCACATTTCGCGATACGTATGTGCCTGCTTTCAGCTTCTCTTTGTCATTGTCAGCGCTACATGTTGTGGCATGCCATAATGCAAGTATTTCATCAATTTTCTGAGAAATTATGTGTGGAAGTGCGTGCTTAATAAGTAATTAGGTGTCAAATTGATCTGATAAAGTTCTATACTCTTAACAGTTGAACAAAAAAAGGGGTTTTTCCACCAGTATTATATTCGTCATATTCTGTGTTCTGATCTGTGGTCTTTGGATTATGGTTTTGACTAATCCGGTGACAATTGAATTTATATTGAGAGTTTTTTTTTTTTTAATGAGGAATTCTTGGAATAACCTGAAATAGATGTTGCTTGTTGGTTATCTTTTATCCCTTTTGTTATTACTCATATCAGAATTTTAATTTACTTTACTCTTTTGTAAATTCCGTAGGGTATGTGTCTTTGCCAATGAGACAATTAGGGATTTTTCTTTGGATAACTGTAATCAGTGATATAAATGAAGAACCATCTTTATCTGAACCACTTCTCTGTTTTGTTTTTGAAGAAAAAATTGTTGGGCCCCAAAGATGGGTTTTAATGTTTAGTGAACTTCTGGAAACTGTGGTGGTGAATATTTAAGAACAGTGGAATATATTTTGTCTATGTGTTTGTTACAGTTAAGGAAACTTTTGTGATGTTAGTTTTTGCATGGTAAAATGGGTTATATTGTTTTCGAGGTCATTTTATTGATATATATGTTCTTGCTATAGAAATAGAGGATTAAGTTATGGAGTCTCTCAAATTTGCTGCGTGACATCAGAAAACTCAACTCGACATTTGGAAAATTGTTATTCTGGTTTTGCTGAACCTCAAGAAAAGTTATTAGATGGGTTTCTATCTACTGCAAGATTCTACAACACTTCTACTTCTAAGTCGTATACAGAAATTCGTACTTTTTCTTCTCAAACTGGTCCAAAGTGTAATACAGAGGATGGCGACGAACTTGGAAGATGGTTTTTCTGATCTCGAAACTCCTCATGTTCTGGTTCAAGAAACTGTATCTGGTGATGAGAACAGTGATGGGCCAACCTCTGAGTCGGAGCTATCGGAAGAGGTAGATGCAGATGACATGCAAAAGGAGTTGGAGGTTTTACGTAGTGAGACTGGTGTTGGAGAAACAAAATCTACCAAAAAGAGAGCTACTTCAGCAATGACTAGAGTCATCCTAGCCACTGCCTCATCGATAAGCGAGATTTTGGATAAATGGGTTAAAGAAGGAAACAAAGTGACCCAAGCAGATGTCTCTTTATGCATGATTGAACTTCGGAAACGGCGACTGTTCGTCAGGGCCTTGCAGGTGGTTTTTATAATATTTCATTGCACTTTGATCATACTCATTACTTTTATCCTTCTATGCAATCTTGTTATCTAACAATAGCAACAATTATTTGGTGGCACCATTCTAATAGTGTTGTACAGTAGATTATTCCATATTAAAGGGAAGAAGGGTCCTTCACTTGTAGTAGGGATATGAGGTGACCATAGCTGGCTCTTCTTGAGCTTAGGATTTTCGAGCTCAACCTCTATGAATTATCACAAAATAAAATTATCATTAATTTTATATGTAAAGCTCATGAAAGTATGCACGAGCTCAACTTCTGTGTGGTCTGAGTTTGCAAATATGTTTATTAAAGGCTTTGTGAACCCAAGCTAAGCTTGTGTACTGGAACAGAAGTTTGAGGTTCTTTGTTTTTATCTCAACAACCTTAAACATGAGATCGATTGATTTACACCCTTAAGCGTGAATGATGCATATATATGCATTTATTGGAATAGAGTAGATTCAGTATGACACTCATTTTTACTGTCCTACACTGCAGCTGTCAGAATGGCTGGAGTCATCTAAGCATATTGATTTCATTGAGAGTAATTATGCTTCTCGCGTTGATCTAATTGCCAAAGTACGCGGTCTTCAAAATGCAGAGACATACATTGAGCAGATTCCTGACTCTTATCAAGGTGAATTAGTCTATCGTACTCTGCTGGCGAACTCTGTTTATCTGCTGAATACGAAGAAAACTGAGGATTTATTCAATAAAATGAAGAGTTTAGGATTACCTATTACCTGCTTTTCTTGCAATCAGTTGCTACTTCTATACAAGAAAACTGATAAGAAGAAAATTGCTGATGTTCTACTGTTAATGGAGAAAGAAAACATCAAGCCATCTCATTTTACTTACCAGGTTTTGATTGATGTGAAAGGGCAGTCTAGAGATATTTCTGGAATGGAACAAGTTGTTCAGACCATGAAAGCTGAAGGTGTGAAAGCTAGTACTCAACTTTTGGCATCCATTGCACGGCACTATGTCACTGCAGATTTAAAAGATAAGGCTGAGACGATATTGAAAGAAATTGAAGGAGACACTATAAAGGAAAATCCATGGGTTTCTCGATGGTTGCTCCCAATTTATGCTTCCCTTGGAAGGGAGGACGAAGTTGGGAGAATCTGGAAAGTTTGTGAATCCAATCCAAATTTTGATCAGTGTGTGGCAGCCATTGAAGCTTGGGGACAGCTGAAGAAAATCGATAATGCTGAAGCAGCTTTTGATAAAATGTTGGAAAAAGCCAAGAGACCCACCTCACAGCATTTTTCTGCTCTCCTAAGGGTGTATGCAAATCATAAGATGCTGGCGAAGGGGAAGGAACTCGTGAAGCGAATGGGAGAAACTGGTTGCACCATTGGGCCGCTCACTTGGGATGCTCTCGTGAAGCTTTATGTTGGAGCTGGAGAAGTTGAGAAAGCAGACTCTATTCTAGAAAAGGTTGTTAGTCAGAAAAGGGGCAGGCCCCTCTTTACTTCCTATTTCGCGATCATGGATGGGTATGCGAAGAAAGGTGACGTACACAATGCTGAGAAGCTCTTCCTAAAGATGAAACGGGCTGGGTATGTCCCAGGGCTCACCCAATATTATTCACTTCTTCAGGCTTACACAAAAGCCAAAGCTCCAGCTTATGGGTTCCGCGAGAGGATGAAGGCCGATAATGTTTTCCCTAACAAAGCATTGGCCATGCAGTTGGACCGAGCTAGCAAAGTTCAAAAGTCGACGCTATCCGCGTTGCTGGAATAAGCATATTTTACGGTTGTGATTCTTGGGTCTGTACTGGCTTGTAGACTACTGTGGTAGTTAATTTTTGGATTGAAAGTTATATTCTTGCTGTTTTGCTTCGAATTTTTCTCATGATTAAAGATAATGATTGTATTCAATTCAATTATATACTTACATTATAGGAACATGATAAATTTACTGACGAAGTTGAACTAGAAAAATGCTTCTTTTTAACTCGTAATGACAGCAACTATAAATGTCATTTTTAAGTATTTTGGAAACATGGAATTTCTAACTGGACATATACTTGATGGGATTTGGAAATGAAAAAAATCGAAGGATTTCATAAAATTTGAAAAAGAAAAATAATTTTTAATATTAAATTTGTATATATTTTGGAATTTGAATAAGATAAATAATTTTTAATATTAAATTTGTATTACGTATTCATAAAATCTTCCATCGTTCGGTTACTTTTTCTCCATTTTCTTATGGTGAACTTTATTTTTATTTTTTCCATTTCTTAAAACTATATTAATAAAAATAATATTCTTCTTTTCATATTTTTTTTTAAAAAAATTCTTCTGTATAGGTAAATGGTATAGGAGTATTTACATAAATATGATTAGTAACCAAGGTAATTTAACAAATAATTAATAATAAAAAAATTTCAAATATTAAACAATATTATTCTTAAAGTCAAATCAAATTCTTAAATAACAATTTGAATTTATATTTATAACCAAATAAAATTCTAAATCTATATATTTGAAATTTATTTCAGTTGTATTTGAATTAATGGCTATAACGGTTTAAATATGGACATAATACCGAAAATTTAATGACATGCATAGATAAAATACATGTTCGAATAAAGAAAAAGGCGAGGAAAAACCCAAAAAAAAAAAAAAAAAAACTAGAACACAACACTAAAAAAAAACTAGAACACATTAATTGGCCAATTGTGGATCTCACACCAGAAATCTCTCCGAATTTGTGTATATTATCACAACTCCTGTGGATATCTAAACTTGACATCTATTTGGGAGCGGACGTACTGAAATGTGCGTCAAAAGAATATACAGTATTAAGGTGGTTATATTTGCACTTGATGTCACCTTTCTTATTTTCATCTTAAAGCATAGTGGCAATTTTCTTGTTCCTTTTCGCAGTTCAAGTGATTTAAGCAGGTCTTCCATGTGAACAAACATCAGACAACTGGTCTTTAGCTCCCAACCGAAGGCAAAACAAGTGAGACACACAGGCACAAGCCTTCTCTAATATAAGTTTTGGATTCAACAGAGTGCGGTAGCATACCACTTGAGGTGCTTGAGACTCGATGCCTGGCCAGAATGCAAACCCATAAGCGGCATGTGCAAATCTTGAATTGGAGGAGGATTATACAGAATCATAGTGCAACTCGTACAGATTCTTGAGTGATAGTGTTGACCAATGTTAGGATGATACCGATATTATTTGTAATGCTAAAAGTTAAATGTTGAAGTCGCCATTCTCATGGCCAAAACAGAGTCGGAGTGAAAAAAGAAGAAATATATCACTAACGCTTAAAAATATTCAAGGTACAATTTTGATTGCATCCGAGTAAGAGCAACCATGTTACACGTTTTTAGGACACCAACCTCCTCGATACGAGCATTAGTTTCCAAAAACGAACTTTTGTAATAGATATCCTTCTGTATATAGCACCAATTTTATCTACTCGTGAAAGGTCTGGCTTCTTAAGCTCGTATGCGGCAACAAACCCCCGTGAATTGTCTTGGTCGTGCCGAATACGAAGTATAAAAAGCTTTCATAAAACAGATTCATATGTCGAGTTTATCAAGATTGAAAATGCTTGCAGATTTCTGAATAAGTTCCTTTCTGGTATCCACCTGAAACAAGCACAAATTCATGATAAGCATACATGTTAAGGATTCTGCACTTATTTTTGAACTCGTGGCTAGTCGACTAGCTTTCCTGTTTCTATTAGATCTTCAGATATGTTTGCGGTACGAATTGCAGCATCAACATATACTTAAAATAGACAATGAATCGAACACCGTTGAAAAGGAAACAAGAAGAAAATGGACACCAGAAAAAGAAACGAAGTTACTGTTTACTTACTCGGGCTCCCATGAGAGAAGAGAAGACAATGTTGGCTTCTGCTGCGTCCTCTACTCTTAATTGCTTCAGAAGCCGAGTTTCAGGATCCAATGTCGTTTCCCAAAGCTGTAAAGGCATCATCTCTCCCAACCCTGCATTTTACTAGTCATACTCATCCATCACAAATTCATTTGCTGACACAAAATTTCCAAAAGGAAAGCTTTTACCTTTGAACCGCTGTATGTTATATGATGCATTTGCCGGAAAAGAACTCTGAAGTTCTTTAAGTTCTGCATCATCATAACAGTAGTATGCATGTTTGCCCCTCTCGACCTGAACAAGTCATGCAACAAAGAAGATTGATATCCAACTGATATCAGTAAGATTGAAACTTGGCCAGCTCGACTGACATCATTAGTAACATAGTTAACAAGAAAATGTCTTGACAGATACCTTAAACAGAGGAGGAACACCAACATAAATGCAACCCTCGTCAAATAAAGCTCTCTGCAAGCAGTTAAACTCGGCATGTAAACTAAACTTTCCCATAAAATTTATAAAAATCACGACCAAGTTCATTATTTTCTCGTTCTCTGGAGTGCATTAGCATTACCACAGGGGCAGCTATCCGCATGTGTCCCAAAACTTCCCACAAAATTTATAAAAATCGAGACCAAGTTCATTATTTTCATATTCTCAGGAGTGCAATAGCATACCACAGGGGAAGCTATCGGCATGTATCCCAAAATGTCGCTCATTTTTGTAATCAAATTTTGCAACCATTTTTCACAACATTCGGGCACTTGGGAAATGACCCAAAAAAAGTGGTATATTTCCGCATCTCTTGTATATAAGCCAGACACCAGTGGATATCCAAAATATGTGTGGATGTTGCTTGCACATTAGTAAGAAACCAAAAACATTGAAATAAAAATAACAACTTAAGACCAATTTAATCAAATAAATTGGGTATGGGTTTCGAAATTAACCCGCTGGGTCAGATATATGTCAGACACAAATGTTCTCATATGCTGGGAGTTTTTGGAAGGGGGTCTAATAATAGTAAATTTTTTTGTGACTGATGATGAACTATAATCAAGAAAAATGATAGCTCAGTCGTAGGTTTGAGTTCCACTTAGCATACCTGGTATCTAAAGAAGAAAGTCAACAACAGTGTTCTAATGTGAGCACCATCAACATCAGCATCTGTTAAAATTATGATCTTGTGGTAACGGAGGGAATCCTTCTTGAATTCTTCGCCCTGTAAACAAAAACACCCACTTGAGCAAAAACCAAAAGGCAAAACAAAAGGTAAAAGATATTCAGTGGAACTATTTGGCCACAAGAGTGAGAATGAAAGAATGACACCTTAACTCCAAGTCCCAGGGCAAGAATAAGATTTTGAATCTCTTCACTTTTGTACATGGCAGCTTCATCCTTTCGTTCAATGTTCAAAATTTTACCCCTTAAAGGAAGCACAGCCTGTAACATGTTGACATATAGCAGGTTCTTCATATCACGGTAAGAATTTATTAGTTTTGGGAAACTGTAGGCACAATTTGAAGTTTTTTGCTAGACAATTATCAGTTCCATATTCCAAACATCGATAATAAAGAAAATAAGTGGACTAAAAACCTGCTATGTTTGGAACTTCTTAATATAGATTTCTAGGTCCTTCAATTTTGCAGGATACAAACAACATCGTGGATAGAAAGAATGTGTACACTAATTTCATCCAAAATTTTAACCTGAAACCGTCGATCACGACCTTGTTTAGCACTCCCACCAGCTGAATCTCCCTCCACAATGAATATTTCTGACAATTTAAGGAACTGGATGAATATTCACATTAGTAGATTTGTTGACACATTATATTCGGATGGAAAATTAGTAAGAAATATCAGAAATGCCCTTTAGGGGTATTCTAAAGAGAAGAGGAGGAACAAGGAGAAGAGAGACTGAAAGGATATATAACATGTATTGCCACAGGTAACCTTTAAGTGTTTGCGTGCTATTCAGAATGTAGAGATGAATTTCTTCTTCGATCTGTTTTTCAAAATTAAGAATTAGTTTATAACAAGAAGAAGTAATCAAACCAGATTCTTCAGGATCAGTAGCTGAACAATCAGCAAGCTTTCCAGGAAGGGACGATGACTTCAACACACTTTTTTGCCTCACCAATTCCCTTGCCCTCTTTGCTGCTTGAGCTGCCTATAAATAAAAAATGTACAGGAATCATATGAAGCATTCTAAGAACAGATACGAACAAAATGAAGATCACTCAAGCAAGAAAAATCAAAATTTTTGAGCTTTGTAAATGCAATAAACATCATAATTGATGCCCAATGTACCTTGAGAGCATTGAGGGACTTTGAGAGAATCGCATCAAGGACATCGGGATGTAACTCCAAGTACTCAGTAAGATATTCTTGAATTGAATAATCAACAACTCTCCTCACTTCTGGGTTTCCTAATCTTGTCTTTTAAAATCAAAGAGATATTGCCAAAGAAATTGTTAGCATATCGCATTTAACAAGGAACTCGGAACATCGTTAGGGTTCTTCTTCCCAGAAAACTATTTAAACAATTATATACACTACATAACTTGTACCTTAGTTTGTCCTTCGAATTCGGGATTTGGAACTTTGATGGAGATCACACAAGTCAGTCCCTCTCTTACGTGCTCGCCACTTAGATTAATCTCTTTGTCCTGGAAAGTGAGAGGTCTCCAGAAAAATATTAAGAACATAGGAGTATAAAAGAATTTTTTTAAAAAACTTTCAATGGTACCTTGATGAGTTTTGACTTCTTCCCTAGGTTGTTGAGTGTTCTAGTCAATGAAGTTTTCACTCCATCAATGTGAGTACCACCATCCACGGTCCTTATGCTGTTAGCATATCCTAACACTGTGTCTGAATACGAATCTGAACACCTGTGTAAATCAAGATATCCAACAACTTTCTGCTTCAGGAAGATACGAGCATCTCGCATTACTCTCTTTATATTATAGTATCTATACCATCTAACATATATTGCATCAAGGTAGCATGTGTGCATCCAACAAAGGATAAGAAAAGAAGGCAACAAAATAGGAAGCGAAATATTAAGATCTTATACCATTGAAGAGCCACATTGATTGAGACTCCATCTGCTTCTTTGTTGAATCCCACAACATCATGAAGAGGTCTCTGAATAAAAGAAGATTACGTCATTTTGCAGAACAAAATAATTCGGTGGAATTATAGAGGCAAGGAGGTTGATAAAGTAAAATGACTTTTAACATATAACAATTCTCAGAAAACATATAATTAACGACTTCCAATGGTCAAAGTAGTTTCCAGGGGTGTTGGTTTGTCATGATGCCTAGGAAGAAGTCATTACCGATATACTTTTTCTATCTCAATGAATCCTTAAAGTTTTCTTTCCAACCATGAAATTTAAATTCCATGACGAAATTAGTGGTTCACAAGCTTATTTGGCAGCGGATTAGTCACAACTCACAATCTACTAAATATGTACACAAGTGAAAACAACGCAAAGTTGAAAAAACAACCAAATCTCTAACCCCAACACAGCTGAAATCTACCTTTTTAAACAAAGTATACAGGTCATGTATTACAGAATAATTTCATCAATGTGTTTCAGCAAGATATAGTTTAAAGAATAAGAATAAATTTGATTATCTTCATGGAGGAAATAGAAATAAACAAAATGGTTTGCTAAGAGCATATTAATTGAGAAAGAGACAACAATTTAGCAACTTTTCTTGTCTCTCTTTGTGGAAAAATGCGGCTTCACTGAAAGACAGCTAGGGAAAAAGGTATCAGCTATCACAGAAGTATCATTCAGAGACTTTAATATTGCTAAGCCGCCGCCATTGAAAACAAGAGCTATACAAACACCGATCATACCTTATCAGCATTAAGCCACTTTACATACTCAGTTAATCCTCCAGCATAGCTGTACTCACTATACAGTCTCTTATCGTGGTCTGCATCCTCCTTCTCGAGTGTTATTTTAACCTTCAGTTCAAAAAAGAATCAGCTATCTATTCACCTGTGCTAGATCACCATGTTCTCAGTAAATGGAAGTTATCAGAGGGTTTGATTTGGAATAACGAATGTTTAAAAGGAAATAGTTAAAAAATTTCCTCAAAACAACAAAAACAAATTAAGTCCTCTTCATTTCATATTTTTAAACTAGACTAGCATGAATCACACAAATACACAGCACAGACTCAA
The DNA here is from genome assembly GCF_025594145.1 of Primulina tabacum. Classification (NCBI taxonomy): domain Eukaryota; kingdom Viridiplantae; phylum Streptophyta; class Magnoliopsida; order Lamiales; family Gesneriaceae; genus Primulina; species Primulina tabacum. The sequence goes on along the minus strand of NC_134559.1, from coordinate 5,614,265 downwards.
CCTACAGAAGGTAACCATAAAAAGCTACACGAGGGCTCTATAACTAAAGGCTACAAGGATATATAGAAAACAGGTGATTGTAAATTTCAATAACAATGACAGAAATTAAGCACAACCACCGACCAATGCTAGCGTTCTACCTCAGGATTAAGAAAAGCAAGCTCCCTGATTCTTCCAGATATTGTGTTGTGGTCGATTTCAATTGTGGTTGTGAATACTGAACAGAAAAATACACCAGTTGAAGGTCAATTATACAAGGATTTGAAATGCAATCGATGGAAAACATTTATAAACAACGAGTTATCAGTCACACCAAACAAAATGACTCAAAAGAAAGAAAAATGACCTTCTTTGTCTGGCCAAAAATGGATGCGCGTCCCTTGGAGGTCCTTTGAATCAGCAGGGAGTTCACGCGAGATTAATTTTGTCAAAGGCCTTCCATGAGAATATTTCTGCTTGTACTCCTTTCCATCGCGCCAGACTGTAACTTCCAGTTTCTGTCATAGGTAAATGCCAGAAAAGGAGAACCAAATTAGGCTAAATTCAAGGCCAATATCATCCTCTGACCTCTATTAGGTGTCTCCAACACTGAAGAATATCCGCTGGCATAGTCTTATTCAAATTTCAATAGATGAAAAGATAAAAATATTTTTTGAATAGATGGAAGTTTGACCCAGTTCAAAGGTCACTTCATCTTTGAGCTGATTGCTTTCTACCTTTCACTGAATATGAATGACGTGGCATGAACCACATTCAATATGTAAAAAATGTTAGAACTAGCTTCACTGCTTCAGTTCTTTCCCTTTTTATGGAAGCTTTAATTTTACTTATTGAAAAACACCATACATGGAGGACTTGAGATTATTGAAGCTGAGCTATACATGATCTATGTTTTGCTTACAGAGGAACATTTAATTTCTAAAAGTTTCAGATGATTTACAAAAGAACAAAAACATTAGCACTAAAAATTTACCGCTGATAATGGCTAACCTTACACTACAACTAATTTTCAAGAAATTATGTTAGGAGAGATTACATGGTAGGCCAAAATCACACGGGTAGCTGAATAGCATCTAAATACATTAGTCGATTTATAGTATGGCAATAAATTAAGAAAAATATCACTAAAAACCAACATGAAACAAAATCAATCTTCTGACAAACCAAGTATCTCAAACTGGGAAATGCGGAAGAGTGGCAATACTGGTGAGTATTGACACCACTGCAACATCTATCTTATTATGATGATATAACTACAGGCAATGAGACTATACCGTAGTGCAATATAAAAGAGAATCATTTCATAGAGATCACAATTAATTTTCAAGAAATTGCACATGATGCGAACAAGGTTCCATCCTTCACAAATTTTGAGAATAGACGACATGGGTGGTCGCCGTAAATATTTTCTCATCATTCCTACTTTAGATTTTTTTTCTCAGTGATATTTTAGTCCTTTTACCTTTTCCTCTCATATATCTTTTCATCAAACAAGTTCAACCAAGTCATTCATTCTATTATGTAGGTGCACTTATTTAGCAAAAACAAAAGGCAGATAACTGGAGACTAATCACCTACGTGACACAATTCAGGTTAATATAACTGTCAGAAAGACTTCAAGATTATTGGAAAAGTAAAAGATTCCAAATAGCATGGACAACCAGATCCATTATCTGCCTGAAGAAAAATGTCCACAATGTTGAGATCTGATGAATCCGAGATGAATACCTCTGACAATGCATTAACGACTGATAGACCTACACCATGCAATCCGCCGGAAACGCTGTAACCACTACTTGTACCACCAAACTTGCCTCCAGCATGCAAAACCTGTAGTGATAATTTTTAAAGAATGAATGAATTGCAAGCTATGGCAAAGATACTATCCCATTGTTTTTGTTTTCAATAAGCATTGTCATCAATTTAAATTCAACAATGAAACAACAAACACGCAAGGTGCAAAACATGACCCCTGAAACAATAGCATATATAAATAACTCAATATAGCATTCATTCCCATTCGCTTCAACACAAAGTTTTTCCACGGTAAATCAATGTGAACATGGGAGTATTGGGGGGAAACCGAAAATCTGCTTCCTTCGCTGGTACCGTTCCGTTGATTACAAAATACACAAAGAAATATCTTACAGAAGAACTATAGAAACTGACATTGTCAAGTCCAGATGATTCATTCACATCCACATGTGAAACAAGAATAAATCTTGTACTATTAAGAAATTCTGAAACTTGGACAAGAGTACAACCCAAACCCTGTACTCTTTTATCCTATTATCAGCTGTTATTAGTTAACCTGAAACTGATACTCGGAACTGATATTACAAGAGATTAGAGAATACCGTCAAGACTGTCTCCAAAGAAGATTTTCTTGTGGCTGGATGCAAGTCGGTTGGAATCTGTAATGCACAAGAGTAAGGAGGTAAAGATAAGTTCACACAACCCAACAAAGTTACAATTTCCAAAAATACCATGGCAACTCACCCCACGCCCATTATCAGTGATGCTCACGGAATTGTCCGCCAATAGAACAACATCAACCTTTGAAGCAAATCCTGCTTGAGCCTCATCAATGGCATTATCCAAGATTTCATAAACCTTAAAAAGAAGTAAGATCAACAAATTACTGACATAATTCCGGCAATCATCCGCTTAGCACATCACAAGAATGTATATTGCAAGAAAAAAGAGAGAAATAAACCAAATGATGCAGCCCACGGAAGCCGGTGCTTCCAATGTACATGCCAGGCCGTTTCCTCACGGGGTCTAACCCTTCTAATACCTTGACAGAAAAAGTTTAATCAGAAGCACTGATTCTGTATAGACACGCTCAGGTAAAAAATAGCGCAGCGAGGATACATATTCATCTATGTAATTCACCTGAATCTGCTCTGACCCATATTCTTTTGAAACTTTACTCTCAAGAAAAGCCTCAGTGCTGATACTTGATGACATGAATGCTCTGGGGGACACTATATTCCATGGAAAATGCTTACTCGAAACACCTCTCAAATTATCACTCACCCTGAAACAAACAAGACCGTAAACAAAGATAACAAACAATAACACATGAAATAGAATCAAGAAAAAGTTAAAAGAAAACTTTTCCACACCCTAATGCTCGAAGTCGCACATTTCTACATAGTTACACCATTGGTGTTCGATAAAAATGCATACCCCCGCGCAATTACTTAAAACTAGGTTACGATTCAGTTTCTAATTCCAGTTAACGAAAACCAAAACGAGGACAACTTACAGCGTAGATGGAAAGCCGCTAATCCTGTTAAAATTCTGAAACTTTCATAAAATTGACAACTAAAATACAGAACCCTGGTACTCTAACGTTGTCCCATAAGTTTCCAAGGATAAATATTAGTAAAACTTAAACTTGGTATTCCCATAGTCCTTGAAGATTATAAGCGTCTTTCGCTTGAAAGCGCTGCCTTAAGCAAATGGGTGCTTAAAAACACTTATACATCAAATAAAATTTATGTACAGCACCTAAAATAATGAACAGGCACACACACACGCTGCACAACCCAACACGTATTTCGTTTCTCCAATATTTTCCAGGGAAACCCGCAATAGAAACTAGCTCAAAAAATCGATACACCCCAACATGATATTCAAGAAATGGAAAATGATTCACCTGCTGATATGAAGTACAGAGGGTCGTGCAAGAGTTGAAGAAACAGTGATACTACATTTACCATCGAAGTTCAGAGTGTGAATGAAAGAAGAACACAAGAAACGTGAGGCCATGCGTTTCGCAGATAAGTTTGGCCTCAGTAGCAGAGCCATTAACGTAAAACCCTTCGCCCTTTTTCCTTCCTTCTTAAAAATGTCGTATCGGGAGAATGATGGTGCTTGGTTCTGAGGTATAGAAGAGCGGGCGAAGATAAAGGTGCAAACTTGTAAACCTCGGCATCAATGCCCGAAAATAATTACAATTTCAGATATATTTTTTTATAGTTAAAAAAAAAATTAGATATTTTAAAATTATTTCTTACGTGTTTATAAAATATTTTACATTAATTATAATAAATTTAAAATTTACTCAATAATAGATGTATTTAAAATTTATTTTACTTTTTTTTTTGACTGATTTGTAACTAAGTAAATATGAATTTATTATTAACAATAAAACAATAATTGAAATATATGAATTTCAAATTCATTTTTCTAAATACAACATAAATTAATTGAGCTGAAAGTTTTTTAAGCGGCTGTGAAAAATAGTAAGTCTCTTGTGAGACAATCTCACGAATCTTTATCTATGATACGGGTCAACCCTACCGATATTCAGGTCGTGGGGTTTGGGGGTTTGGGATTTATGCTAAGAGTATTACTTTTTATTGTGAATATCGGTAGGATTGACCCGTCTCACAGATAAAAATTCGTGAGACCGTCTTTACAAGAGACCTGCTCTTATTATTATAATATATTGATAATTTGGGTATGACCGAGAATCCTATCGGACGAAGATTATACGCCTGATAATTATCTCAATATCGATCGAGACGGGAAAAATTCCAACAACTCGGATTGGAAAAACGGAGGGTCTAAATATTTAAGAAGTGAAAACGAGATGATATTTGTGATAAGTGGATATTTCAAGGATTTTTGTAACACATACTCAAAACAACTAAAAAAACAAACATACCCCTTAGATCACAAATGTTGAAATTATTTAAAAGACAACAAATAAAAAAAACCGAAAGTTTATTGCAATTTTACTCTTAGAACCTTGAAATTAAACGATATTTAACCCGACAATTTATATTTTCATTAATCAGTAATAATCTTTTTTCGTTTGTTGTTTTATTAATTATTAATATATTTATTTAATTAAAGGAAAAAGGAAAAATGATTTCCCTCCCTCATTATTTTCCTCGCATTCACAGAACGCTTCCTCCACTTTCTTCGACAGATCAAGAAACTCGTACTTCTTCCTTCGCACTTCGCTATTTGATTCATAAACCTAACCAAAAGTTTCACAAATTTTAGGCTAAGTGCTTTTGATTTGTGGTTGTACGTTGAAAAAAATACTGTGGGGAAAGAGGAGTTTGGGGAGTGACTGAGCTAATATTGAAAACTGACCCTTTTTGTTGGGTTGTAGCAGTTACAATTGACAGTTGTAAGTCAGTGGACGTGAACCCTAGTCTCTTGATGTTTTATATGGGTAAATTCGACCGCCCCTTCAAAGAATTTTACCGTCTGGTGTGGTGCTGACCTGGGTTTGTCTTTGGATTTATTTTGTTTTTCTCTTTGTGGGTTTTCGGATTAAATCCTCAAGCACAGGATTTTTTGTGGCGGCTTCTTATATTTCTGGATTCTTTGCTGTGCGGTGCTTCTGAAATTTCCTAGGTTTTTGCTGGTTCTTCTGTATAATCTACTTTGTGGATTATTCTTCTCGAAACCAAGATCTTCTTTGATTCCTAGGATTTTGATTTTCACTAGATTTACTGGCAATTTTCATAAATTTCGAGTCATCATTCTGGTCGTTGTAGTTTGAATCTCTGTATGCTTATCTGGGGAAATGGTGAATCGTGGCACCAACAGCAACAATACTAATCCAGCCGATGGGAATAGGAACCTATCAACTGCTTCTTTAGGTGCTGGTGGAGGAGCTACTAGGTCATGGGGAACCACTGTTTCTGGTCAATCTAGAACGACAAGCGGAAGTGTGGGTTCTCCCTCGAGCCGAAGCGAGTCTGCGGTGGCAACTCCAGTCAGTGAGAGCACTTGCCTTCGGTTGTACAATCTTGATATCCAAGGAGACGATGCTGGATCTCAGGGGACATCTGGGTGAGACGATGAGTCTTTCATTTCACTTCATTGTGCTGCAGGCCAGAGGCCTTTAAAGCTAGTATAATGTGATTTATAACCACTTGAATCTTGCTGATTAGTTTTGTGGATTTATAGTTTCAAATAAAAAAGTCAAAGAGTAAACATTGCAGAATTGTTGCAGTGAGAAGAAGACCTTGTTGATATGCAATGAACATTGTAAACCACGTACATCTGAGGAGTTAAGGAAAAGGACAATATAGGTTGTGGGTTTATACGCCATATTATCCTAGATTTAGGGGTCCGGGAAACTAATGCGGGATCACTATATTTCATACCACCGCATAAAAAGATTGGACAAAAAGGTTTTTTTTAACATTATTTGTGCCAATGATTGAGCTATGGTTCACATGACATGACTAACACAGAGAAAGTTGAATTAATTGTGTGTAACCCTGCTGATCACTACTCACAGTTAGAAGAACTTTTGGAATGTTTACAAATGTGAATGCCGTCTCTGACAGTGAGAATCTTCTTTCCCTTTGCAACTGTAATTGTATCATACTTTTTTTTAAACAGCAAAGGGAAGAAGAAGAGAGGTCAGCGTGCTGTTGGTGGCGATAAGGGTGGTCGAGGGCTTCGCCAGTTTAGCATGAAAGGTTTTTGTTTATCATATGTTCTTATTCCATTTCATTCTTTCTGAAATTGTTACCTACGCAGCATGTTCAAATGAACATTTCAAAGTTTATTCTTTGTAGATAGTTGTCCGGCGAGATTGCATTCAAGAGATGGTGTATATAACTAACATAGTAACTTCTGCTTTTTAAGACTAAATAAACAAGCACAGAATGAGTCAAATTTGGGAAGCCAGTGCAGAATTTAACATGAAAGCATATCTTTGTGAAATTTATGAGCTTTAATTTGTGCATAGTAATTTATCCTCTCGTTCTTCACACATGGGAATGACACAGAATTATGGTGACTTTGGTCACAAAATAAATTTGTTTTCAAAGGGTCTGTTATCGTTGGGCACGACTATATTTGGTTAATAAAGTATTAATGAACTAATGATCAGAATTCATACGTTATTTGGCAGTGACACATTTTCTTAGTCGGGTTTCTGTTAGGCTGGCATCAGGTATGGTTCACATTTTTTGAGTTAGAGGGCTTCTCTATAAAATAATTAATAAATGGGTAATAAAAGCAAGTTAAGGAATTCATGTGGTTTGGACTTTGGTCAACAAGCCTTAATTTGTGTGAGCGAGTTACTGTTCTGCTGTAATAGAAAGAATTTAGAATGTGCTTGATACTATTATGCAAATCCTCAAGGATGTACCCATAACTAGTCAATCAATTCCTTTTAGCTATAATCTTGACATTCTCTAGAAGTTACCATGTTGATGGCCTACAAATATTTGTCCATCATTAGCTTGTGCGGTAGATTATTCTTGGTCCTGAACAGTAAACATGTAGCCTTCCAGAAACCCATTCTACCCATGCTTACAAAATTTGTTCATTGCACCTAATCAGAATTGTGAAGTTTAGGGCTGTTAAATAATAAACAATGTTGTAAATGGCGGTGGCGGGGCGGTCAGTGACCCTGTACCACCTCGGCCGCTTAGATGATTGACTTTTTTTATATTTAATTTTATATAATCATGCAATATATGCATAAATTAAATGATGTTTATTAGAAACTAGAAGTTATAATCTAGTGGACTGGCCTGGCGGCGGCAGCGATTTGAGGTGGAGGAGGTAGGGCTTGTTGGTGATTGGATTGGGATCATGTTTTGAAGACATAGATTATAATATATTAGTAACTATGATTTTTTAAATTTTTATGGACCTTTTGCCCGCCCGCCTAACCTGCCCCATCTCACCTCGACCGCCTACATTACCGCCTAGGAGAAAGGTGGTGCGCCTGAAGGCGATTTAGACCACTGACAATAAAAGATCAAGTTGCAGTGTTGAGCAATCTAAACATAACTTACAAATGTGGTAGCAGTGGTGCGTTGCTTTTTGGCAGATTTTTTGTGGGCCATAATTACATTACCAACTAAATGATTCCTCGCGGCTTGCAGACATGAGAACAAGAGGTAACTAGGCAACCACAAAGTGTAACAAGCTATCCATGAGGTCTTGGTTAGTTGTCATGTTAGCCAGAGCCAAAATATAAAGCATACAATGGCTAATATTATGTTTTGCTGGTTGCCTAACTTCATAGACTAATGATTACCTTCCCTCCTACTTATCATAGGAGATCAAACCTTTTATGTGGAGGCAATGGTTTGTCCTCTACTACAGTGTTGAGATGGAAAAGCTGGAAAGGACTTTGTAAATACAGAATTATAACAAGATACTGCATGTCTCTTTAATGGGATTAGAATGGTTAATTTACTTGCCTTATTCAATTTGATACTTTGTATGATGTAGAACTAGAGAACCAATGGGATATCAATTCTAAATATATGTGCTTACTTTCTTTAAATTGATTACGAAGGAACGACCAATTCATTCATGCGTTATGGGCTCTAATTGCCTTGTGAATTATCTTGCATCGTTAAACTGGTAACAGTCTTCCGTTTATGCTTATCGCAAAGCATTGAATGCTATTCTGCTGTACGTAGTACAAAATCTGACATGGTCATGTAGACTTAAGGGTGTGTAAAATAACTGATAAGTAAGTTTGGTTTTTGTTGTGTTTCACTCTTAAGAAATCTTAAAAAATTATGTATTATCACCACTTCGTGGTTCCAAGAAGGAAATTATAGTAGGGAATAGTTTTAACTGTAAGAGATAATAGTTTAACTAAAAACACAAATCAAATGGTGGCTATTACTGTGGCTTATCAGTTATCAAAATTTTATTTCATTATGACTCTTTATTTGGGTTGAGTAATGGTTAATCTTTGTTTTCATTGTGGATAGTGTGCGAGAAAGTGGAAAGCAAAGGGAGAACTACATATAATGAGGTCAGATGGCTTACGTAAATTCCCTCTGTTTCCCTTTTTGTTAAAGTTAATCGCAAAATTTCTCTTACCTGCTTTTGGTTTATTCAATTTGGGTATTGCTCATGATATCCTAATTGTCATGATGGTTTGATATTAGAGGAAATGTTTAAGAGGTCTGGAGTCATGTGCTATTTGTCTACTTCTGTATTTATTTGGCATTTTCCAATTTGTGGTGCCGTATGGTGGTTTAGTCCTGCAACTTTCACCATTTCAATCACTGTAATGATGTCTCTATCCTTTTCTATCTGAATCTGACAAATAATTTCTCCTCAGGTTGCTGATGAACTTGTCGCTGAATTTGCAGATCCTAGCAATTGTGTAACATCTCCAGATCAGGTTTGTTACTGTTTTGGAACTTTAGTTTTATATCATGTTTTGCTGCAAAACCTGTTGTCCAGGTTTTAAATTTTGACCGTATGGCAGCAACAATATGATGAGAAAAACATACGTCGAAGGGTATATGATGCTTTAAATGTGCTAATGGCAATGGATATAATTTCTAAAGATAAAAAGGAAATTCAATGGAAGGGTCTACCGCGGACTAGTCTGAATGACATCAAAGAACTTAAGGTTAGATTTCCATTCCTTCTTTTTACCATGTTCTTTACCTTTTACATTTCATCACATGAATGGGCCATTTTTTCCGGATTCACTCTTACTGTGCGAAATAATTTTTATTTACATTAGCCTGCTAGCTAATTCATCCCAACGGAATAAATTGAATGCAGACTGAAAGTCTTGGACTTAGAAATCGAATTGAAAAGAAAGCAGCATATTTGGAAGAGCTTGAGGAACAAGTAATATTCTTTCTTGTGTACACTGATTGCTTCACTGAGGTTCATTGGAATTTGATTTAAGATTTCTTTCTTATGTAACTGACTGCTTCACTGAGGTTCATTTGAATTTGATTTCTTGATGTGTAACTTAATTTCATTTTTTCCATAGTATCACTTCTTTCGATTTCTCCATTCCAATTCTTTGCTGCAGTATGTTGGCCTTCAAAACCTGATACGGCGGAATGAAGAACTATATAGCTCAGGAAACACTCCAAGTGGTGGAGTGGCATTGCCTTTTATTTTGGTTCAGGTAGAGTTGATTGTTATTTCTGTCAACATTGGCACATGCTTTTTCAAAAAGAAACTTTAATTTTGTGATGTTTGTTATATATGCATGTCTGAGCTCCTGAAATTCTCAACCACAAAAGGTCGAGTTCAAGCTCTTTGAGCTCAAAATAAATTTGTTCGGCTCGTGAGCCAGCTCACATTCTCAAATCAGGTTTATGAAATCTGTTCATAAATATGTTCACATCTCAAATCATGAGGTTGGCTCGCGGTCAAGCTCGTGAACTCTTTCACGAGCTCTATATATAAAATTATATTAGTTAATAATATTAATACCACATACATAAAATTAAAATTTATTGTATCATTATTTAAATATAAAAATTATTTTTGAGCTTGAAAGCTCGTGAACAACATTTCAGCTCAAGCTCGGGCACTACCCCTTTGGCTCTTGCTCAAAATAAATTGGTACATTCATGATTGGCTCTTTCTTGGCTTTTCTCTCGGTGTTAAATAGGATTGACAATTTAATATATGTATTAAGGTTTTTTTCCTTATCAATTAATCATGATTGAAGTGCCCTTGAATGTTTAGCATTTATGGGGACTTTCCATGAACAACCTTGACATTCATTCACATAAGGCGAAGTGGAAATTCAAACAGTGCATGGAAAGAACATCATCAAAATTTATTTTGCCTCATTGGTTTCTTTTGTATTTCTGTTAAAAGGACTTTGTAAAATGGCATACTACATTCGGAAAAGCTTTTGACCAGGTTGCACTTACATGAAGATAAACTATAATAGTGATATCTTGTGTATAACCATGCTTATGGTTTTTATTCTTCATTGGGTTTGTTTTCATGATCGTTTGAAATAGAGCTAAGATGCACTTTTGGATATCATTCTTATATTTGCTTTTTAAAAATTATAGACTCGTCCTCATGCCACAGTGGAGGTGGAAATATCTGAAGATATGCAGTTGGTGCATTTTGATTTTAATAGGTAAGGGAATTTTTCAAGGCATTTGCCCTGAGTACGTAATTAGCTGAAGGAAAGTTTCTGTTGCATGCCACAGATTAACTTTTAAAGAATGTTTTGAGCGACTACAAAGACGTGATGATGCACATATATTTTTATAACATATTTTGTACCCCCAAGCCATTTAAGTGCATTTTTCTTCTGGGTTTTTTACAAGCTTGGATTGCATTAATTTCAAATTTTATGTGGCCCCACACTGTACATGCGTTGAATTGAATCAACATGTTTAAGGAAACAATGATTCCAATGTTCCTAACACAAGATTCTTTCATTTCTTTGCAGCACTCCTTTTGAGCTACATGATGATTATTACATTCTCAAAGCAATGAAATTTTGCGAAAAACCAAGTGATGGAGGGGAGAGCTCCCGCTCCCATGTGCCCAATTACCAACCTCAAATCCCTCATCCTTCAACATCAAACATTCCGGCCATTCCTCCTGCCTCGCCTTCCCTTCCTGGAATATTGAAGGCACGTGTTAAAAATGAGCATTAGTTTCTCACACCTTCTGTATATCATGTAAAAATATGAAATTGAATCGTGTGCGCTCATTTGTAGCTTTTCACCACCTTAAGAAATTTTCACTCAACCATAGGAAATGGAAGGTTTTAGGATTCCCTTTTTGCTTCTCTGATCATCTAGCATGTTCATTAGTTCATAGAATCGTATCCAGGTTTTTCATTTCAGTTCTTGGTATCTGTATATATATATGTGTGTGTATGTGTAAGAACTTGTACCAATGACAGAGATTAGTCAAATTTGACCTTTCTTTATAAATGTTGATCATCCACTGATAGGCACCAAAGATCACTTACAAGTATTGCTATGCTCCGGGGGTTCTGGTAAACTTAATTTTCATTATCTTGTTTCCGTTCAGCTCGGAATGAAATGCATTTTTTTTAATACATTTGTGGTGTTTATGGGTGTTTCAAGGCCAACATACTCAATGTTTTTTGCGTTATCCACCTCAGAGAAAAAGCTTTATTTAGATGTATCTCATGAAGTTTGTTGAAAGTACTGATGTGTTAATTACACATCAATGTCTCGTTGGTTTCTTGTCAGCACCACATTATAAAACAGTTATAATTTTCACAAAAAATTTAAACCGACCGAAATAACATAAATAATCAAAATTACAACAAAAATTTAAGATAAAAAATCCAATTTTCTCGTTATAAATATTCAAATAACGAAAAATATAGATATCAATAGAAAGTTAAGAAATATTTTTAATGTTTAGCTTCTATTAATTTTTTTTATTTAAAAAAAGCGTCTCAAACCTAAGTCATTACAAGTGCCCAAAAAAAAGGGTACCGTGTGTTACGAGATAATGTATCAAATAATTTTTTGAAGTGTCTATGACAAAACAAGTCTCCAGACATCCTTTCCAAAATCGGCACGAACCAGCAAACCAAAAGGTTTTGCCATAATCAGGTATCAATCAATCAGTAAAGTTGTTGAATAAACAAACATTGCCGTAAAGTATGGCAAATTTGTAATTTAATCCTCCCTATTCTCAACTAATTAATGGACCAAAAAAAGTTTATCAAAGCATTCTGAACACCTAAAATAACATAGATATTTGCATGTCACTTCCACTTTGTAGAGGCTTCAATGCTCGAATAATCGTCAAATTAGGAATTTCTTTTTTTAGTTTTTTTCTGGCAATGTTCTAACCATGCCATCGGCAAACCACTTCGAGAAACCTTCTTCGACGGCCTCTCGCATCCAAGCATGTCTGCAGCATGCAATGGCTTCAGGAATGGTTAGCCAACTTCTTTCTCTCTGGCTTTTTTCTGGCCAGGATTCGAGTTCCTCCTCCACAAACAAAGCATACATGGAAGCTCTACACAAACCTTCTGGACTGTATTCATCCTGCAGCGTTTTGCTCTTGAAGCTGTAGCATCCCAGATAATGCTGAAATAAAACAACGCATAGTTTTAAGCTCTGATTTTTTAAAGAAACATCATGATATTCACATTGCAGAACAAGGGGACAAGAAAATAATAAAAAGTACATCATGATTATAGAGCTATTCATGGTTATTTGAGGCGTAAATAAGTGCAAATGTCAGTGTCTAAGCTCAAGAAGCAATCCAAGGTGTGGGCCTTACCGAAGTGGGGTGAACTAATTTAGATGTACTATAAGAAGTTTGTCATAAGGCATCTAATTGGCATAAGACAATCAAGATCCAAAACACGCAAACAGTTAACAGCAATTCCAGAACTTCATGTCTAGAAAAAAAATACTTGAAAAAACAATGTTAGGAAAAGTTTGAGGCTTTATTAGGCCAGGAAATCCTATCAACACCGTAGGACTTTATGCCTAATAAATAATGGGAAAAACAATAAGAGAAGTACAATAGGCACTAATTGGCTTTAATTTAGAAAATTGTTTTACTTCCCTGAGAATGTGCCAGGCTTGCTTTTTATGCACTAACACCTGAATCAACCAACAAAGAAACTACCGGGGTGGTGCTCTTGAACTCAAAATTAAAGTGTTGATCATGTTCATATAAGTGGGGTTACTTCATTGTCGTACGAACATGTCACCTTGTAAGCAAAACTGAGGCATTGGCTTTAGTAGAACAGAAACTGAATTTTATTAATAATCATACATATATAACCTTAGGTCCTTAGATCGGAGAAGCATAAATGATAAACAAACATAAGAGGGAAAACAACTTGACATTATATGTTACCATTAAATCCCCTCGAACTCCCGCCTCCTCTACGGCTTCCCTAACTGCTGCCTCCTCAACTGTTTCATCATTCTCCCATCCACCCTGTAAAGAAGAACAGAAGAAGCACAATGATGGTAGCATTGCCACTATCATATTTATTATGCATTTAATTTCACATAGTTAAGAGGCACACGTTAAAATTAAAGAAGAATATCTTAATCAAATTGATTCACAGAGTTTCCAGTTTTTGGATGTAGACATATTTAAAAAAAATCTGTACACATTTAAAAAAAATTGTATTCGTCAAATTCTCAGTTAAAACAATTTAAATGATTTTCCCGACCAGCGACAAATTCTTATCATTCAATTCAACATATAAATCACACGATCTCATAGAATACTTGGTGTGGATGCACAACAAATTTTCACCTAAGCAAGATCAAACAAATGTGCGGTATAAGCAAAAATATTCTCATAATAATATTCAACAATCGCTATGGTAGTTTTTTAACCATTTCGATTTCAAGAATTAATCCTTACAATCACATCAATCTGATTGCGTTCAATGAATAGTTATCTCTGAACATAAATATACTGCAATGACAGGAGAAAATGGTATTTGGGCTGAACTCAAGGAAAACAAAACCAGCTTCAGATTTCATTAGATGACCAGTCAAAGCCATACAAATAGGCACTCAAGGCTTGCACCAAGGAAAGGTCGCATAGCTATCAACTTAAACAAACAAAGCAAAGTCAATACAAGAAACTTAATTTAGATCATAAAAAAAAAATCCATAAGATGCTTTCACTGTCCCTCAGTATATACATCCAGTTACAAATAAAAAAAGTCCGTTTTTCCTGCAATCTTCTTGTCTAAAGCGTTTTCTAGAATACTATCAATAAAGGATAAAAAAAATGTGACCAGGATAAACTTATCAGCAACAAAAAGAATGTCATAAACAATAAAAAGACAACAATAAATGAAAATGCTTCATCACTTCCCAACTATTTAGATGTGCATGCCCACAACTCACACCTTGGGAAATAGAAGACCAGGTCCACTAGTAGAATTGATCATTAGTACTTCAACTATCATCTCAGATGAATCACCTCCATTGTTTTCCACATTTATGCATTTGAATGGAATACACCTGAGAAAGAATGTACCAGTCAGAAACGAGAAACTATAGTGCATGTTTATTCGTATGAAAAAAGTTACCAGGGCAGACTACTTATAAAGAACTGAAATAATGCATGATGATGTGAATTGTCGTAATCCCTGATTAAGGGAAAATTTTGAAACTTCTTTTGCCTTCATATCCATTATTAATATATTTCAGTACAGGTAAGACAAAGTGCAGGAAATATCAAAGGAGGTTCACCTAAGTATATTCATGCACAAAATAAGACACACTAGCACATGAATATCGATGCATATATCATCCACCTTTATCAAATTGATTGAAAGTACAAGCATAGGTGGAAATAATTCCAAACTTAGGATTCATCCACAAAAGATAATCAATCAAAATGGTAGCCAGCAATTTGCTAATTCACTCTTAGCTTAAAATGTTGCAAATTGTAAAATGAGTCTAAGATCACATACACAGTCAAGTATGCCAGATAGTATCACCAACAGTTGATTCTGCATGTAAGCACACTTCAATAGTGTAACATGGACATTCACATTCTTTTTATGATTCGTCTTGCTTGTCAGAGAGAGAAACCAAGTTCTCAAAAATCAAAATTTAAAATGGTCATACACTGATAGACATTGAAGAAAATGCATACAGAGCTTCTTTCACACTAGCAGATTTCTAAGGTTGAGAAGAAATTAACTTTTTTTGTTCATTTAGCGTAATGGCCTATTAATTATACCAAGCGAAACTTGAGACGAGCTGATCTCTGGGTGACAAAATGGCATGTACATATGAAATGAAACTCTGAATCCTTTTTCTCTAACTTCCCATGTTCTCTACAACCAAAAAGGTATTGTGATTGCAAAATTATCAAAACAAATCTAAATTAAGGAACGGGATTATGGTAATCTCAACATGGTCCAGAGAGTGAACATAAGAACGATTAACAAAAAGAAAATTAAAGCATTAACAACAACAGATACCAGCCAAAACAAGAGGATAAAAAAATCTTAGGTTCTATATCACATGCATTTCATCATCTATGGGATTGAATACACATGCATGAAGTTAAAGCCTTAGACAATTTAATCAACATTGTCTCCTAACTAAACAAAACCCAGCAGCAAACAATACCTCGAGAATCAAGGAATGAAATATAAAACCCAAAAGCCACACATTTCCTCAATCAAACAAAAACCCAATTTTGAAATCAAATCAATAAAATTTCCAGGAAACGTCCAAAACCAATCCCTAGCTGAAAAAAATTGAAGCGAAACTCACATGCAATCAAACACACGTCAAAGTATGCATGCATGTATATATACACACGAAATAGTGAGCGAAAGGAAAAATACCCAGCAATGAGGCGGTAACCATCCTCGTAACGCTGCTGATGCCGACCAGTTCGAGCCACCAATTCAGACATTTATTCAATAATAATAATAATAATGATAATCAACAAAAAAACGATTAAACGTGAACGAAGTTCGAATCTACCCCTCTGCCTGTATATATACAGCAATCAAAATCCGCCCTTCATTGATAAAAAGGAATCAAAAAAAAAAAAAATCACGATGGACATTAAGAACCCCGCATTACTCCTCAATATCTAGTCTAATTTCTCCAAAAAAAGAACCCAAAATTTCCTCATTGCTTTCCGAAAACCTATTTTTAGGAAAAAGGGGAGAAAAATTAACGTGAGTTAATGGGGGAGAGCGCAGCGAATGAATCGGAGCATGTTTTTTGGGAAATTTTGGAGTCCTCGGTCAATTTTTGGTGCTTCGAATTTGGGAGGTCGGTTATATACACACAATAAAATACTCCATTTTTATTATTTTCAAATTGCATTCTTTTCTTTTATTTCCTCCACGTGCGTTGAATGACGGTTATACCCTTCCCCGATTTGGCAAGCAGTGTTGAGTCTTTCCAAGGACAGTTTTGTACTTTCCATTGAGAAGAAGCTTTCCATTCATTCGAGCCGTTAGCCACGTCATTCCAGCTTGGATGATTACCTTTTTATCAGTAAAAAATTAGAGACAAAAACAAAATCAATGGCTAAAATGTTCAATTTATATTTCCAACATGTATACTTTTTCAATTTTAAAAATTAATAACTTTTATTTAAAAAATTTGATTTTTTTTTTCCTTTCTCATACATATCCGGTCTGACGACATGCTAGCTAGTATGAATAATTAGTACTCCGCATGCTCGAAACTCTTGATGGATCTTGTTCATTCGATGGTTCAGACCAGTCCACTTGACCACAGATCTGAAGTACAGATTCAACAAAGTTTGGATTTTTATGAAGTTTTTCCACTGTGGTGGGTATCTTGACCTCTAAAAAGAAGGGGTAGATGGAATAAAAATGTGCATATAAATAGTTAGTTGGTGCAATGGTGGATCGCATAGAGACACTAAAGTCATGTGTACAAATTCAAACATCCATTGGAAGTAATTTTACATGCATTTGACTCATACACCACTTTTCATGCCTTCACTCTACAAAAATATGGCACACCAAATTATACCACGAGGCATGCTTTCAACCCCATATAATTGCCAATTGTGCTAAAAAAATGAAAATCACCATCAGCATTGAAGTAGAGTTTCCAGAAGAAAAAAAAAAAGGAATACATGAAATATGAATGACTTTTAGATAATATTTCTCTACAATAGCATCACTGACAGTTAATTGAATAAAATGAGACAACACAAGAAGCAAAAACTTGAGAGGGTGACAAGGAATGTAAAAGACTTAAGTATGTTGTCACGAAGAATTATTTCTTTGCAAAATATGAATGCCCATATTTTGTAGGGAACGAGGAGAAATTATAGAGTAAAAAGGCAAGGCAAAGTGAAGCAGCGGAGGGTTAGAAATTCAGTCGACGAATCATGCTCAAGATTTTTGTCAGCAATTTTAGTGATTCCATCAATGGGAATAAGTAGTTGTCACATAAAGCTTGCCTAAACCTTGCCAAGTTCTGGATTTTTAATCTTGTGTGTCGGTTCACGTCTTGGTCTGCACCCTTTGTTCCCCCAACAAAAATTGTCATTTGGAACTTCTTAAACCTGGGTATTGATGCATGGATCTTTTCATAAACAGGCCTCAACAAGTTACCTGTAATTAATAAGGTAAGACAAACTTTAAACGAACTGTGTGTGCTTCCAACACCTGGAGCATTTCCAACGCTTTCAGTAAAAAGTTACTTCCAACTAAAAAAGAACAAATAAGCCAGCCATGTATATCTTTACACAGTAACCTGGTACGAATGAATGAATAGACCAGCAATGGTTACTATATCTAACCTATACAAAATGGTGCAGGGTAACGGGTCGGATAGGGAAAATTCTCCACGATACCCAGTCCAGCAATATGCATTTTGTTGTTCAATCTCTCACTTTACGAGTAAGATGAACCGAACCGTCAATTCACAAAAGCCACCTGACATCACTGAATTAGCCTTAGTGATAATTAAGAATATGCTACAATATTAACTTGTAAATAGTCTGCCAGTTCAATGAATTCAATCAAAGACACTCGCCTTGGTGTGCGTGCTCCTTTGCATCCAAGTTAATAACCAACAGGCTGAACAATTAGGCGTGACAATTTCTGGAATTATTATCTTCAATACCACCAGTCACTTGCCAACTTCTAAATACAACTTTCCATGGCGTCCAGCACGCAGCATTGCTCACTACATGCTGTTAGTAAATCTAATCCTTCATAAACAACAGATCCTTCAGGATGGGTTCTATCACCAGTAAAAAACACATGCAAGCCACTTCCAAGTTCAATCCAGCTGCAACCAGGTGACTTCTTCACATCCTGTTGCTTCATCGTTTTTCTCAAGATTGCCACCTCTTCATATCTTCCGGTCTCTCCATAAATATTTGACATCAAAATGTAATTTCCACAATGCTCTGGGTCAAGCTCAAGAACCTTTTGGGTGGCAATCTCAGCCAAGTTAGCATTTCCATAGAGGCGGCATGCGCCCAAGAATGTCCTCCACACCACTTGATTAGGTTTGATTGGCATATTCGACAACAACTTAAAAGCCCCCTCAAGCTGTCCAGCTCGACCAAGCATGTCAATCACACATGCATAATGCTCAATAGCTGGAGGAACACCATATCGAGGCAGCATTTCTGCGAGAAGTTCTTGACCTTGACCAACAAATCCAGCATGGCTGCAGGCTGCTAATACTCCGATGAATGATATCTCATCGGGCTCCAACCCAAACTCACACATGCGGTAAAACAGATCCAATGCCTCATTTCCATACCCATGCATGCCATATCCCATTACCATAATGTTCCATGATGCCACATCCTTAACTTTTATCTTGTCAAAAACCGAGTGTGCCTCTCTCATACTCCCACATTTTGCATACATATCCATAACTGCATTTTCAATATATGTACTACCAGCCTTGATCAATCCACGTATTGTCATATAGCCATGAATCTCTCTACCATGTGTTAGTGCTGCTAAATTTGAGCAAGCAGGAAGCACAGCAGTGACAGTCACTAAATCGGGCTGAAACCTAGAGCTTAACATACCCTTCAAAAGCCTCAAAGCTCCATCATGATCGCCGCATTGCTCATAAACACTTATAATGGAGTTCCATGAATACATATCCTTCTCAATCCAGCTCTCAAAAACCTTCAATGCATCCGCAAGCTGCCTGCATTTTCCATACATATCAATCAACGCGTTTGAAACGGCAGTATCCAAATCATACCCCATTTTTATTCCAAATGCGTGAATTACCTTTCCATTATCAACTTCTCCAGCCAATGCGAGAGCTGATAGTACGCCAGTAATAGTGAATTTGTTAGTTTTGACCCGAATGTCTGCCATCCTCCTAAAAATCATCAAGGCCTTGCCAAACTCCCCAATATGCACGTACCCATTAATCATAGCATTCCAAAGCACAACATCATCTCTCTCAGGCAATCTATCAAACACTTCAATTGCCTCGTTAATCAATCCAAACTTCAAATAACTATGCACCAGTGCACTCCCTATAAACAAGTCGAACTTCAGCCCATGTTTAAGCAACAACCCATGAATATTTCTCAAACCCAAAAAATCTGGACACGCCTTAATTACACAAGGGAAAGTAAACTTATCAGGAGCTACACCTAACAGTCGCATCTTACAGTACAAATCAAAAGCGTCAGTTGGCATGTCATTGATGGTTAATCCAGCTATAATAGAATTATAAACGAATACGTTATGAACGTGGGTAGACTCATAAAAAACAGATAAAGCATCATCAATGGAACTACACTTAGCGTACATATTTATAAGGCTAGTAGAAGAAAGAGGAGAATCAAGATGGCCACGATAGAACATGTGTGCGTGGATTTTTCTTCCTTGCCAAAGTTCTTGATTCTGTGCACATGATTGAAGCCATGCAATGCAGGTTGATAGTTCTAGAGCTGGAGTTGAGTTGCAAGAGAAGTTGCGGGAGAATTGGTGACGCGTTCTGCGTAACTGAAATGCCAAGATCGCTTTTTTATTCATTCAGAATGCAATCTAGTACGAATTTATATGCCTTCAGCAAAAATGGCAAGCAACGGCGGTGGACAGATACAATGATTGGTGGCTCCGGCGAGAGAGTACGGCGGGGATGGTTTGACGGAATATTTTCAAGTAGGCCTTTGGGGCTTTTGGTTTTTTATAGCTGAAAAATTGGGCCTGAATTTCAAAGGTCGATTTAATCTTATTATTATCAACAAAGGTCGATTTAATCTTTAATCGCAATAGTAAAACCTAATTCCAACAAATTGGGGAAATTTCGATTTCATAATTTCATGCAACAGTCATTTACAGGTCTAGATTCTAAGGGACCAAATGTTCATAATCATCTGATTGTATAATTTACGATTAAGTGTGAATTGATATCTGGTTTAATTTCAAAAACTATTTTTAGTTTAAGTAGACTTTTATGAGACGACCGTCTCGGTCCACATATATAATAAAACATAAAATTTTTGACATAAAAATTAATACTTTTGAATAAATAGGTCGATGATTTATCTCAAAATATTGAATTATGAGACAGTCTTATAAGAATCTTTGTATTTTATTTTTTATATTCGATGTTGTAATAAAATGAAATATTCAAAAATATTTTGTAATATAATTACCTGGATACTTTTTTAAAGATAAATTATTTGGCTACATGATATTACATTAACCCATAAATAAATAATTATTTTATTTAAATTTGACATGGATTGAAGAAGAAAGTTGGTAAATTAAGCTGAAAAACCCTAAAAACAAGGATGTACGTATTACCAATCAACAAAACAAATGAAACCCACAATTCAGGTTTCACACTTTCAAGATTGGACAACTTCTGGAATGAGACATGGTTGTCTTACAGCTTTAAATATGGCGTTTCACAAGATTGAAGGCCAAATAAACTTGCTGAAACTTGAAACCTTCCAAAAATCTATGAGTACTGCTCTGCAAGTTCGGACAGTGAAGTGTAAGTTCCCAAAACCGCACTGAAAATTCCCAAAGCCACAATACCAGCACTAAGCACAACCTGAGAGAGAAAATCAGGGCAGACAAGAATGATTAATGGACAAAAGGTCCATGAGATTCACGTAAATATCCAACTCTGAATGAAAGAAAATATTTCACCACCCTGAACATGTACTACTAAAAGAAGACACAATATGAGGAGTATCTAAGATTCTTGGAATTAAGGGAGACAACCTGAGTTTTTGTGGCTTTCTTCCCTTGGATTTTCAAGAAGCATAAAGCTGGCATTATTATTGCCTGGATCAAAGACACATGACGCGTTCGTGTTAGGAACTCTATATTTATAAACTCCATATGAAGTTTGTCGTGCAAATAAAGGAAAAAATGCTTAGCATCCATAAAATTGATAGAAGTTTGGCATGTTTACCATAAGAACACTAAAAAGAGAACCGATTAGAGACATCATAGTACCTGCAAAAGAAGAACAAGAAATAAAATTCATCGGTTGGTATACCATTCGAAACAACAAGACACACATAAAATGTCAAAGTAGAAGGTAAAATACATGACAGTCACCTACCGAAAAAGGGAATAAGAAATGCGACAATTAGGGAAGATATGACAAGAGCTGTCCGTAGAAGAACAAAACACAAATAACTATTGGACAAGCTAGCAGGTAGCAACTCCTCCAGACTTCTGGCCAGAGGGTTCATCAACAAGGAATACTTATTTACAGCTAAGGAATTAATAGCTATTTCCACAAAAATATGAAGTATAGCACCACAATATATTATTTTAGCAGATATTTCTGAAAGGATATTTGGTGAGTGGACTGACAACCTGCACAAAAACAAACAAGAAGTGAATCAACAAAGTCAACAGAGCACTTCAACAAGCTCAAACATAGTGTTCATCATCCATCAGGAGTCAAGACTCACCGTTGTCCATAATGCGATTTTAGTACCAACTGAATTTGGTGGTAAATTCAATGTAATCTGTGACTTTGTGTCTTCACCAAACATAAGAAATCCCATGGTAGCAGCACCACCATAGATGATAACGCATAGAATGAAACTGCACGGCGACCAAACACAACAGTCGTGAGATCTAGAACAGATAAAGTCAACTACTACATGATAAAGGTTTTAAATATCAGTTGTTCAGTACCATACTACTATCGCTTTAGTGAATTTGGTTTTATCAGCCATTGATTGGTAAATATTTGGAAACACTGAGTGTCCGGAGTAGCAATAACCATAGACACCAATGGCGAAAGGCATGCCACTCCAGCTCACCACTTTACTGCTTTGACGAAATCCAACTCCATCCACTGTCCCAACAAGAAATAAACAAAGAACCACCAGAACTGTTGCAATGACACCACCAGCTGCCAAGAGATTAAGATTACTCAAAGTTCCATGCATTGGTAAATATTATAAGAGTATGAAGCAGAAGTAGAATTCTCAAAGATACCTGAAAGATAAGAAATTAAACGGAGATCTTTCAACCAAACAGTTGGTAAGATAACAAGAACAGCGAGAATCCCAAACAAATGCATGGAATCCAGCTGCAAGCCCGGTAAATTCATAGATGTTCCAGGAAATAGTCTCGTGAGATTATCCCCTTCAAGGATAATAAATTCCACACAAGATGTCTGCACTCACAGGAAGTGTTAGAATCAAGTCAAGTTTTTCAAATCAC
Source organism: Primulina tabacum (assembly GCF_025594145.1). Lineage (NCBI taxonomy): Eukaryota > Viridiplantae > Streptophyta > Magnoliopsida > Lamiales > Gesneriaceae > Primulina > Primulina tabacum. Next base: position 5,591,332 of record NC_134559.1, on the reverse strand, counting down.
CAAAATCCAAAAACAGTGGCGTAAAGCACTTGGCTTACATATAGCTCCGCGTACAATATGATCTGCACAAAAACAAAGATAAAGTACCGTCACTGTAGATAAAATAACAAAAGTAGTACATCAATCAGATAATTTGACATTTTCAATCTTTTGGTTCATGCCCTTTCCTCCTTAGAGGAGAGTTTGATCATAGGTAGTCTACTTGCAACAAACATCGATATAAACTAACAGTAATAACAACTTACAGATACAAAAATGCGTCCACATTTCCCAAATGCAGCAGCTCCCATATCAGGAAATGTCATAATTCCTTCTGTACTTTCAAAGCAGTATTTCATTAGAGTAGCAGTATAACAACAGATCAATGCAAAGAGAACAAGCACCAGCAGACTGGCCCAGCCAGATTCTTTCACCGTATAAGGTGTAGAAAGAAGTCCAACTCCAGCCATTACATTAATACCTGTGTCATATTAGGAAAGGAGAAAATCAAATAATAATAATAATAATATTGAACTATTTAAATTATCAAATTCAAACAAAAATCTAGATTAAATAATTTTTTATAGCTAGAGAGCCACTCACTAATTTCAATAGATTCATAACATTTTATAAATGTATTTAATATTAGATGAACTCACAAGTTCATGTTATTTGAGTATTACTTAATAGAGTTGGATAATCAAGTTCGAAAATAATGAATCGAGCATTGAACTTAATTTGAGCAAAACTTTGGCTCAGTTAAGTCTAATTTTCGAGCTGCGAGCTAGCAAAAGTAATTTGAACTCGAACTTTCATACATCAATTTGAGTAGTATTCGACTCAAGTCAGTCGATTGACGTCCCTACTCTCATACAATAAGTTTGAACACTCACGATCCTATCTGAAAATCCTGCGTAGTCAAGTGGAGAATCCATTTCATAAAGCAAAACTGGGGAAGTATTAAAAAAATATATAGGGGACGGTCATCAAAATATATCAGAAATGTTATTTGCAGAGTTGTAAATTGGTACTCGGTTCACCAAAAATGTAAGAAATTTACAGATTGGTAGATCCCGTAGCTTACAGTTGAAGATGGTCTGAACTAAGCTACATCCATGCCTTGAAGAGAATTCTCCTGTCAGTTGCTTGTACAACGAAGCTTTGTTGGACAATGAAGATTGGGTTCTCAAGTCAGTGACAATATCCTCAGTTTGATCCTTATAATCACTAAGCAGGGACGCCTTTATGTTTGAGTCCCAGATATTTTGACTGTTGATGTCCATGCTTGCATAACCAGCACCAGATATACGCCGAAGTGTCCCAAAGTTTGGTGATGCAGCTATTGAATATATGTCAGTTGTTTCTCTGAAGAAAAAAAACTAATGAGCTGTAAGATTCAGTGCCCCTTCTAAAACAGAAAATAACTCTTTGAGCTTCAAGCATTTGATCCACCAAACCAAAAGATTGAAACTGAAAATAACAGTTTGATTGTTGCACCACAATAGTTGTCATCAGTCAATAAGTTCCAGCAGAGATGAATGATCAACGCCAACATTTGGGACAAACAGAGAAACTTTAAAAGAGTTGATAATATAAAATTAGCAAGAAAGATATAATTGATGGATATGGCTGCAAAACTGAATTTGATGCTGCAAAAATCTACATCAATTTTATCAATAATATGCCGGACCAAAACATGCATAGCGGTTTTTGTGGATCATCTTAGCTCCTATTTTTAAAAAAAAAAATTAATAAGAAACTAAGTTCCTCGATACACCGAAAAAATACAATTAAAGGATAAAGCATCCGTCTAACCAATCTTTCAATCTTATCTCCAGTATGATTAGTCTTCATTGTATTTAGTAACATGTCAAGGCACATCTTACAAGCATGAAATACAACCAAAGCTGGCTAAAAATACATAGCGACAAAAATAAGGTAATGAATTATCTTGCGTGGATGAAATTCAATCTTACTGCCACAAGTGAACAAATACTTGTTCTGTGCATTCGACTTTCTTGTTTCTTTCCATGGTAAATTCGTAGTAATTTTGATGTGATTCTTCTGTTTTTTTAATCTTTCCCTATGATTTCTGTTTTGAATCTCATTTGAAAATGGGCAGAAGAGTTGAAACTTGAAGCAGGGCATATGAGACATCATATGGAAAGGACTTCAAGAGAGTGACAAAATATCGGGGTTTTTTAAAGTAATTTGATGAGTGTATATCAATGGTGGTTGTCAAAAACTAATGTCACTGCCAAGCTTATTGCAATAAATCTCAAAAAAAGAGCAGGAGTCACGGAATCTCCAAGAACTATCGTTCATGGTTTCGATTTGATAACGTTTCAATTTGATATTAAAAGAATTTTTGGATGAATCACATTGAACATTTCAATACTTAACACCAAAGAATGACTTGAGCTTATCGAGTACCGAATTAAATTTCCAAGTTAGTTCAAGTCTCTTTGAAAACAGGTGAAATTTTCCTTTACAGTAAGTTGTCTGCTAAATCTTCCCTTTGCACATATTTACACATTTCATATTCTCTATCCCAGTCGGGCCTAGGCAAGGGGATGCAATAGACCGTGTTTCAAATTTGTAATTTCTGAAAACGTAACTTTCAGTTGTAAAATGCATCAACTCGTCCCTGGATACTCTATGGTACCCGCCAAACTTTTCTCAGAAGCATATATTCCCAACCTAGAATCCAAGAATGTGATTGATGGATAAAATTCAAGGTTTTGTGTGAGTAGAAAACCACTAAATCATATAGTTTCGCTATATAAAAAAAACCAACAGAAAATAATAAGTCCATAAATTAGTTTATAAATCAAACAAGTAATTGTTTAAATTCATCATCACCTGTAACTCTGAGGCCATTGCTGAGAATAGAGGGAAGAATAGCGGGATACTCCGCCGCCTTCATTATCAAGAACCCCCTCATCTTCACATTCTTCTCCGCCTTCCTCTATACTTCCCTCCTCCTCCTCCAGCAACTCCACTCCACCTTCATCGCCATCATACTCACCATGTTCCAAAAATAGCTCCAATGAATCCTTGTTCTCCGCCATCACAAGATTCCCCGTCAAGCCTCCTACGCAGAATGGATCAGCTCGCAGAACCCTTTAAGCAGACACATTCATGGGACTATCCATGTCGGTCCCACAAAAAATGATGCGAAAGGAATACACGGGAGCTATATTTCACCTCAAGAAGACGACGCCGCTGGACTATTTAACACCGTTGCCTGTGTACATACATGCACGCCACTCGCGAGAAAGAGTTTGTGTGAGAGATGGAGCGAGAAATGAAGAGAGGTTTATGCCGATTTTGCTCCTTAAATCCCACGTTGTTTCGTATGGGTGGCTGACATTCATGGAAGAAATCACAAGATTTTGCTGAGAAGATGACAGCAAAAAGATGACATGAAATTCATCGCTATCAAATGTTTTAATTTGGTACCTATCGCTTCTTGCTTTGATTCTTTTCTCTGTAAATTACCATTTTTGGCGCCTGAACTTGTAATTTTTTTATATATATATATTAATTATAATTATTAAAAAAATTACAAAAAAATAATAATTAAAATGATGAAAGTTATATTATATATTTGGAATTAGAAATATATAAGTTAATTACTATAATAAATGACAACAATAATCAAATATTTGTCCAAAGTATACAAATTCATTACGTGAAAAATTATATTAATATGCAAATTATTTTAGTAAATTTGAAATAAATAAAATGTGTAAACTTTGTGATATTTTGGGTCCATGTGATGAGTACTAAAAGTGTTATTTACTTTTTTAAAAAATGTTATTTTAGAAGGTATAAATAATAAATGAAAACAATCCCTTATTTGGGTTCAAATTTTATTATTTTTAGAAATAGATATTCACCCAAATATAGTTGGTCCTATTTGAAATTTTTTTGCTCTACTTTATTAAAAATTATAAATTTTTTTTTTCAATTTAAGGATGTGTATTGTTGAATTTCTTTTACTTAATAATCAAATTGTAATTTCTTGCATATTGTTTATAATGTCTATTTGTGGTTTTTATTAATTAAAAGTCTACATAAGTTAATATTTATTCATATAATTCTACAATTTTAATTTTAAAATCTGTTATATATAATTTATAGAGTATGTCTCTTGTGATATGGTCTCACGAATCTTTATTTTTGAGACGAGTCAACCCTACCGATATTCACAATAAAAGTAATACTCTTAGCATAAAAAGTAATATTTTTTCATGGATGACTCAAATAAGATATTTGTCTCACAAAATACGACCCGTGAGACTGTCTCACACAAGTTTTTGCCTAATTTATATTTAATGTAGAATAATATACATAAAAATCTCCCCATGTACTTAAAATATATCATAGTTTCATGTTCAAAAAATATTTTAATTTAAATTTTCCATTATTTTCTTTTGTAAATTCCAAGTTCAAGTTTTATTATTTTAGGGATTTATGTTATGGATTTGTTTTCCTCAACCTTGTAGCTAAACAATATTTCTCATATACACACTAGCGGATATCTGCATATATAATGTGTGTGGTTTTTAGGGAAAAAATTTGAGAACGAAAAAGTGTTTCTAAAAATATTTAAAACGAACATTATCAATTTTTAAAATTTTTAATGAATTGATTTTTAAATTCAAAATGATAGAAAGAAGAAACGATGTAAATTAGAAATATAAAGTTTATCCTTCTCATCAGTAAGTCAAAGTGGACAACCATGAGTTTCAGAAGATGTTCACATGAACAATATCTTAACGACGTTGATGATTATATCAACACGTGATTTATTTTTGGCAAAAACTTGTGTGAGACGGTCTCACGCTCCGTATTTTATGAGACGGATATCTTATTTGGGTCATCCATGAAATAGTATTACTTTCTATGCTAAGAGTATTACTTTTTATTTTGAATATCGGTAGGGTTGACCCGTCTCACAGATAAAGATTCGTGAGACCGTCTCACAAGAAACATGCTTTTTATTTTTATATATATGATGTAATAATGGACGTAGTAAGATATTTATGTGAACATCTTCTAGTTGTTAGTAGGCCACTCAACGTCATAATTTTTGTAGGATATTTTTTGCTGACCATTTCAAGAAATATGACAAGTAATTAGGCACTACTTTTTTTCTTTCCTAAATTACTATTTTTTTCCCTACAACTTAACAAAAGTTTATATCATATTTGTATTTCTTGGTCGGGTGGGTATACATCAGTAAGTACAATGATTCGAAACTAAAACGAAAATAGTAATAATAATAATAATAATAATAATAATAATAATAATAATATATTAGAAAAAATATGGGAATAACACATGGACTAGTTATGATTCATCTCGCTCTGCATCCCTAAGCTCTAATTTTAGCGTTTGATTTTTAGGTGAAATTGAGAATTATATATGTTGATTGTTCAGTTTGAGGACAAAGAATGAAGTGATGTTGTAAATCTATATAATTAGCACACAAAACTAGATAGACAAATTATAATATTATACAGATTTGCATTTGAAGAAATAATTATAAATATATATGAGCACAAATTGAGATATTTTGCAATAGAAACTTCTTTAAGAAAAATAATGAAAAGAAATGAGTTGTTGATCTCTGTATATCTCATTTGTAAAATTATATATATATATGTGTGTGCGTGTGTGTGTGTGTGTGTGTGTATTTTAGACCCCAAATTCCATTAAATTGCCAAATATTGCGAGGTAGCCTTCATGTCTTAAGCGATGTTAACGTATGATGAACAAGTTTTATTCTTAAGATAATGTGGAAATATTTTATGTAAGTACTGGCTGTCGGAGAAAAATCGATGTCTAAACATAGTACAGTGAGATTTTATGTCATTTTGATCAGTTAAATATTTTGACATATGTCCAAATAAAAAAACGATCAAAGGGTTTTTTTAAAAAAATAATAATAATAATAATAATCACCATTACATTAAAAACTGATGCAAATGTAGCAAGAAAAGGGGACATGTATGTGTGTATATATATATATAATGTAATATGTAAGGTCGATAATATTTTTTTTTCCCTTTTTTTTTTGTTTGGCTTAGATTATTTGCCTCAATTTTCCATTTTCTCTCCACAAAGGGAGGAGAAAGAAAGGAGATGTAATGAAAGAGAATGAAAGATTTGTTGTTTGCCAATCTTAGTGTTTCTGTCCTTGGCTTGCATGACAGATTCTTCAACTAGGATGAAGATTATATTTCAATAAAACTTATATGATCTTGGTTTTGTTTTATTCAAATTAATGAAAATTTTCTGTCATTTTGAGAGATTATTAGCCTAGCCATGAAGGCGTGGGAGGCGACAGTGCGTAAAACTCAGGCTGCAGCCAAGAAACGTGCCAACACGATATTTGGCACGTCTTATGCAGTAGATAATGTTGAGGAAGAAAATGAGGATGAAGAAGACGGGCATGCAAGTGGAGAAGTGTATCATGCAGAAAGATTTCTACCGAATGGCGACTATTACAATGGTTATTGGGCCGATAATTTCCCACATGGAAATGGGAAATACTGGTGGACGGATGGATGTATGTATGTGGGAGAATGGTTTCGAGGAAAATCAATGGGAAAAGGCACGTTTAGTTGGCCATCTGGCGCGTCATACGAAGGAAATTTCAAGAGTGGTTTTATGGATGGAGAAGGGACGTACACGGGGGCCAATGGGGGAATGTACAGGGGTTCGTGGGTGATGAATCTGAAGCATGGTTTTGGCTTGAAGGATTATGCTAATGGTGACAGTTATGAAGGCGAATGGAGCCGTGGTGCGCAAGAAGGAGATGGTAAATATCAATGGAAGAGTGGGACTTTTTATGTTGGAGAATGGAAAAATGGGAAGATCAGTGGGAAGGGGACAATTTATTGGACTAATGAGAATTTGTACGAAGGGAACTGGGAGGATGGATTTCCGAAAGGAAACGGGACGTTTAGATGGCCAGACGGAAGTTTTTATACAGGATATTGGAGCAAGGATGCAAAAGAACAGAATGGGACTTACTATCCCTCGGGATCAGTGGTGGTGGGAAATCTTGAATGGGATCCTCAAGAAGTATTCAATAATGATTTGAAGGATTGTACGGTTTGTCCCGCAGAAAAGGTCCCTATATGGCCATCGCAAAAGAAGCTCGCAGTTTGGAGCTCTTCTAAGGGTGCGGAATCGAGTGTTAGGTCGAGAAGGATGTCTGTTGATGGTAGAATAGATGCAGGTGTAGATAAGGATATGAGTAGGATGCGTTTGTCGGATGGAGCCTCACCTCATCATTGCAGTGCCGGTGTTCTTGACAGGGGTGCAATGGCGGGACATGACAGTGATGACACATTCTCAGGTTTACCCGTTGAGGGTATGAGTACTCGAGGCAGTCCACTCCGGATACCAAAAGTGGTGAAGAGACAAGGGGAGACAATATGTAAAGGGCATAGGAATTATGAGCTTATGCTTAATCTGCAGCTAGGAATTAGGTAATTAACAATATCCAGGGGCTGATTCGGAAAATAACTCGCCCCGGTTAGACCTGCCTCGGCTTATAGTCATTGTTCTCGACATTTCTTCTTGAAATATACAATGATTCTCTTTATCAATGGTGATGTGCAGGCATTCGGTTGGAAGACCTGGACCACCTCCATCTTTGGATTTGAAGCCGTCTGCTTTTGACCCAAAGGAAAAATATTGGACAAAGTTTCCTTCGGAAGGTTCCAAGATTACTCCCCCGCACCAGTCCTGCGAGTTTCGATGGAAGGATTATTGCCCAAAAGTGTTCAGGTAAATACACAATTTAAAGCTAAGATTAGCAAATTTGGATTCTAACCATAGAATGTTAAACTCATGCAGGACTTTGAGGATGTTGTTCAAGGTGGATGCAGCAGATTACATGTTATCAATATGTGGGGACGATGCACTACGAGAACTTTCCTCTCCGGGAAAAAGCGGCAGCTTCTTTTACTTAACAAATGATGATCGCTACATGATCAAGACGATGAAAAAGGCTGAAGTAAAAGTGAGACTTGTATTTGTTTTCCTGAAGTATAATCCAATCCAGCACAAAAACTGTGTTCTTATTTGTGCATATATCATATGTTTCAGGTTCTTCTGAGAATGTTAAATGCGTATTACAATCATGTTCGAGCATTTGAGAACACCTTAGTGACAAAATATTTTGGCCTGCACTGTGTCAAGTTGAATGGACCTGCACAGAAGAAGGTAAGATTGAAAACATCACGTTAGGTTTTTTAATATATCTTGAAAGATCTAACATGATTTATGGTTTAGGTACGGTTCATCATCATGGGAAATCTCTTCTGTTCCGAATATATGATCCATAGAAGATATGACTTGAAAGGCTCGACTTTTGGGAGATTGACTGATAAACCAGAATCAGAAATTGATGCAACTACAACACTCAAGGATCTTGATCTCAACTTCATCTTCCGTCTCCAAAAGACATGGTTCCAAGAATTTCGAAGGTAGAACCCCTATTTAAGCCATTTCAGTTCCAATTCTTTGTGCTGTCATCTAGCTTATGTTAGAAAAGGTCGAGACGAGCCCTTCTCTTTGCTCTTCTTATTTTGGAAGAAGGTAAAGTAAACAAGTGTCTATGAAAATGTGGCCATTAACTACAACTTTTAGCATAAAAGAACACAGCAAGACCTATAATTTTCATTATATTCAAGAAAGTGAAACTATTTTTTCCCCTGCAGGCAAGCTGACAAGGACTGCGAGTTTCTTGAACAGGAGAGAATTATGGACTATAGCCTCCTAGTTGGTCTTCATTTCATAGAAGCATCAAATGATGATCATACTCCTCCTGGTGCAAGAACACCTGTCGGTAATTACTAAACTTGTCTGTGATATTTCCATGGCAATATTCTTTTTCCTCTTGATTATTCACAGTTGACTTCGATATCTAACGTTTCAGAACCAAGAAATCAAAATTTCTCCTCTGATGCAGATAACGGAGGTTCGGAAACCGAATCAGTTCCACGTTTATCTAGAGCAGATGTAGATCAGTTGCTTCTAGACCCTGAACGGTAACAAATTTTGACAGCACTTTCCATTTTCATTACCATATTATTAGTTTCAAACGCCGGTATCTTAAAAGAAACTTTTTTCTCCCAGGTGGGCTAGCATAAAATTAGGAATTAACATGCCTGCAAGAGTGGAAAGAACTGAAAGAAGGAACGACGGAGAAGTTCAGCTGGTAGGAGAACCAACTGGAGAATACTATGATGTAATAATGTTCTTTGGGATCATAGACATTCTTCAAGATTACGATATTACCAAGAAACTTGAGCATGCTTATAAGTCCATCCAATACGACCCCAACTCAATATCAGCTGTTGATCCGAGACAGTACTCAAGGCGTTTTCGTGATTATATTTTTAAAGTTTTTGCTGAAGACACGTGAAAGATAATCGATCCCATCTTGTGAAATCTTTTCATTGTTTATGCATATATTGTTTCGTTTTTATTTGTTCTTTGTGTATATTTTTTAACCTGGTTTGAGCTAGGTAAGGCATAGGAAACACAGCAGCCAAAGAAGTTATTCGTGTGTAAAAGAACTTCCACAGTGAGTTTGAAGGGCCATATTCTAGGATTTTTAAATTTTTACTCCGATGATATTCTGTTATCAGATTTGAAACCTGTTTTACCACCAAAAACTAAAAAAATGCAAATCACAATATGATTATTCCATGATGGCTTTGTGCATAATCTTTAAAATTCGAACTCTTGCTAGAACCATGCTCACATCAAAATACTATACTCATCACCGTAAAGCAAAAACTCAACCCATGGCATTAGAATACGATTGACATTCCACAGCGCAACACAAATCTCCTCATTTTTCCGGGAGGTGCAACTCAAATCTACTTCAAACTCTTTTACACGAACATTAGCTTAATTCAATTCTAGAGTAAACCAACACACAAGAAGATTCCATAAAATTGCCAATTCAATTCAATTGGTTATAATTTTTTGCAACGCTTTGGATTAAAGATGTAGGACAACGCAAATTCAAAAGACTAAATGAAACCCCATTTCTAAGAAACACCCGTGCAAATTCTAATAACAAAACACAAATCACTGCAATGTCTTTGCAGTAAACAATCAACATACGTGCGGGAAGAAGAAACTATGAAAGTCGGAGTACCGTTGACGTTTATATAGCGCATACTTATTCAAATCTAGCATCCATGGAATATATTAATTCAAATACGACACCCACGAAATACTCCCGTTAACATAGAATATTTGAACATAGAATTTCAAGGCAGGCAGATAACAGACAGCTAAGAAGTCATCAGAGAACTTGAGGTTTCCCACTGCAAAGCACGAAGCGCAAGTTAAGTACGAGGTCTTCATTATCAAGAATCTTCACCAACTAAAATGCAATTAATAGCACAATTCTCTTAATTCCATCCAAACACCCACGATTGTTCGTTGCGAAATTTGATATCCTTGGAGGCTTGCTTACCCTGAACTTATCCAACAAGACAAGACAATCAAGTTTACCAATAACTTCACCGTTTGACACCAGAAGTTCCGCTCAACCGACCTGGAGATGGACACAAGCTGCATATACACTGAAAAACATATATTTTTAGAGAACCATAAATGTAAAATCTGAAAAAGAAGGCAGCAGAAACAAATGCTGAAGGAAGATGGTAAAGCTTAAAGAGCAACTAGAGACAAAAGCAATAAAGTATAATTGACCCAACAGAAGTAATAAGGGTATAGTGGTATACACTGCATACATGTGGGTTCCCTGATCCTCAACAACTAGCATCTTTATATAAGTTCATATATAAATGTCAGTTTGATCCTTGCATCAATCCAAAAATCTTTAGATTCACGTTCATATTTTCAACGGCACAATAAGATATTCAACAAAGTGAGAGTCTCCATGTATAATCTTATCAACTGGTTTCCTTCTTTAAATATTCAAAAACCCATACTAGCACTCTCCAGAGACGGACACACTCACACATAGATAAGTGGAAAAACCTGTTCAACAGCAGGTGGCTGCCTCTCTAAGATCAGCCATGCTCTCAGAAGAACTAACACTGGCCAGTTTGCAAAGGCGGCGGATGAAATAATTTCACCAAGCAATGAACGTTCGCTGCAAGCAAACTGGTGGCAACCTTAATTAATAACAATAAAAAAACTTCCCTAAATGATAGCATTACATTAGTAAAAACTATATAGTAAGTGTAAAAAAGAAGAAAAAGAGAAAATTAACCGTGTAAACATATATTGACAAAGAACAGAATAAATCACCTTTATCGTCTATGTTTGCACAATCATCTCACACAAAGAAGCGACCATCCCAGAAAGTCTGTCCTTGATACGGCTGTGAAGGCCTTCCTTCTTGACTTCCTTTCTGAAATTGTTGTTGCTGCTGCTCAGCAAAAGCCTTCAAAGTTTCTGAAACTTGATAACCCAGACGCCCATTCGGGTTCTCATGCTGCGGTTGCATCGCCGAACACTGCTTCCCAGGGAAAGGGAAGTTAGCTATCCCCATTGTACTGTTCTTTCCCACAGACTGGACTGTAGGTCCCACTTGATTAATGGAATTGCTAACTCCAGCTTTATGATTTGATAATGGCAACTGATAACCATCCAACCAGCTATAATCATCCATTTGTGTGATTGGAGGACTTTCATTTCTCACAGCCATTATAAATGACTCATCCACGACTTTTGAAGGGGCAGAACCAAAACCAGGAGGTGGACCAAGATGTCTGACAGGCCTACTCACTGAATTTTTCTTTTGTACTGCTGAAGTAATTGGAGGTTGTTTCACTATCATGCTGTTGGTATCTATTTCAGAGGAAAAAATGGAGCCAAGCTTTGACGGGAAAGCAGCTTGTGAAAGATGCGGTTGAGAAACCCTAAACTGACCTTCCAGCTCAGAATTCCAAGAAGGTTCATTTTCGATCAAATGCAAGTGAGCCAATCCATTCACCATTTGTTCTTGTGCTACAGGCCACTTTGTGCTGGGCTGGACCGGCGGAAGATACTGGGAAGTACCACTAGGAAAGGTTGTAGAAGGTTTCATTCTCGTACTTATTGCATTCTGCAACAGAAAACTATCATAATCAACATATGAGGACACATTTCCATTCATAAAATCAATAATTCCAGCCGCACCAACAGGAGCAAGACCATCTGAAGAAGTAAATTTTGAAGAGAATTCATCCAGTTTCTTCTCCATGGTGGAAGGCTTAAAAACAATCACCTCCTCCTCATCATCATCATCTTCTATGCTATCATCCAGCTTTGCCACAGCACTGAGAGCCATTTGGCCCTCCGGTGAAATGTCTAAAGTGTTACCATTTAAATCTGATTCGATCGGCATTTGAAGTAAATAATCATCAGAAATCCGAGATTCAACACCAATCACAAATTTCTTCAATTTCATGTCAAAATAGAATTCTTCATGGCCAATCCGGACTGCACCAGCAAGACCCTTCTCCATCACCACCAACAGAATTTTTCCTTGAAAAATCAAGGATGGTCTGGGCAGGAATAAGAGGAAGAAATCCCTTCAATTCAAAGTCCTCGGGCAATGCAAACCGATTTGTAGTTTCATTCTCATCATACTTGCTCATATTAGAAAAACATGTTTCATCTTTACCTTCATTCACAAACATATCTTCACTCGATAAGAGCTTGTTTAACAAGGAAATACATTTGTTCCAGAAAAACGACCTTGCAGTCACTTGTGTCTCCTCCGGTTCACGGGAAAAGGTAACATCCTGATGACTGGCCAACCACTCCACAAAAACCATGATCCCAGGCAATAAATAGCTTGACGAGGGATCATTTAACTGGTGACACCTTTCAAGTATGCAGCCCATAAATTCAAAAGTAGCAGTATAAGCATTCTGAAGCAAGACTGAACGCTGTAGGATATCAGCATATGATTGGTTTTCATTTTCCTTATTCAAATTGTGCACAGAAAATATGATAATGACGACCAGCCTGACAATTATAAGAATACACTCAGTCACATCTGCACCAAAGCTGAACTCCTCATTTGGGCCAGAAGAAAGGAGTTCTAATAAATCATTCTTGACCACCGAGAACACTTCAGAAAAAGTTTCCAAGCTGGAACCACAGACAAAAAAAAAAGAGCCGCAAATAATTATTTTTGCATTAAAAATGGCCTTATTTTCTAAGCATTCTTAGCAAACCTTGTGCGCGTAAAGAGAATTCCGTTCAGTCTAATAAATCTTGTGACGAAGGCTTTGAAAAGTTCAAAGTTATTTGACGATCTCTCCTTAACTGAACTAGTCGCTGCCAAATTATCTTTAAAATTTGGCCTTGTCTCCCCTTTACCTCTTCCTTTCCCTGGCATCTTTGAAGGTGCTGTCTTCTCCAAAGTAGCTTTAGAATTCTCAAGTAGTTGGTTATAAATCTGACGATTCTGTAAAATAACAGGAAAAGAGATCGTAAAATATTCCGATGATATCAAAATCAGAAGACATCAGCTACTGAATCTGTTCTCATTGTCTTTGTCAGAAATCCAATTAATCAAAGTACACAAACTACAAACAACGCATATGCTTTCAATAATAATAGAACGTAAGCTATAGCCAATTTTGAAAAACAAGTTGTGTTACATTGCTTATGGCCCCAAATAATCTAAATGGGGGACAAAGGAACACATATGAAACGCCACTTGGTATTCACAGAAAGATGCATAACATGCGAACTAGCATCTAGCATGCATGTCGGTGGACTAGAGCAAAACCAGGATGAATAGAATAACTTGTGGTTAATAGAGTAAATTTGTTTGTAGCACAGGATTTTACCTTCTCAAATGCGATGATCAAGTTGTCTCTTGCAGTAACAAAAGGATTATCAGTAGCAAGACTTCGAAAATAGCAATATATAGACAACAATTCATCATTCGCATATCCAGCTAGTATAGCAAGCTGAAAAGCAAAACAAACAATGTTAACCTACATAAATAATAAATGATATTTAAAGAAATTTCTCCAAATCGACAGAAACGTTAACAGGAATCCACCTGATGTTGTGTATTACCACTTGAAGGCCAGAGTGAAGAAGCTTGCTTATAATAACTAGATGCAGCAGCGAAATCCCGATCCTTAGAATCCCCTTCCCCATATAATCCTTTGTACCGAGCAAGGTCCCCGAGATAAATCAAACAACGATGACATGAAATCAAACCTCTTTTAACCTCGGAAAATTTATTTCCATCTTTTGACGAAGTCATCTGATTATCCAGACCATCGGAAAAATATCCCAATGGCAGACCATATTTCGATCTTATCTTCAACATCAAATCATGATAAAATCCAGTTGCCTCAGAGAGAAATGTCTTAACCTGGGTACGGATCTTTGTAAGCCGATCAGGTCCAACACGAACTTGAACTTTCCCATTTGGGGATGTGGTTGATCTTGCTGAAGCTAGAGCTGCATTGAAGAGTGCCCTTAGCTCCTCAATCCTCTCCTATAATGTAATTGCCACAGAGAATATTCTATGTCATGTTGTTCAGAAAAAGTATGATCCTCGAGAATAATTGCTTCATAGTTTTCCCGCATTTGTTGCCATGTGTTGGGGTCAGAGGGGATTTTGGCTTGGGCTGCTTTCCTTCGCTTTTTATCTAGCTCAATATTCTAAAATCGAAATTAATTCAGGTAACAGGACCAAGGATAAATGAGGCAGAAGCAACAGCTAAGTTTCAATAGCCATGCAATCAGATGGAACAAAGAAAGATACCACCCTTTGAACGATGTTCAAGAAAAGAGAATCTAGTTTTAATCATTTCAGACTTAACATGGATGATAGGTCCATGCATACATATTCAAACCTAGGAAAAACCAACACAAAATACAACTCTAAGGTAACACAAGAGAATACCTTGTTGAAGAGACGCTGAACGACCTCTCTTGAAGAAATTTCTTCGTTATTATCCATCGGAATAGTCATCATTCGTTATAACTTGCAACTTCAGAAGAAACATGCAACATCTAATCCACAAGAAACAACCTGCAGTATGATTTCCTTAGGGAATAAGCGATGACTATAATAATGCCAAACTTTCAACAGTCATTCTGCACCTGTATCGACACAACGTGATGCATTTTCATGATATCCTACATGTTTTAAATGTACTAATGTACACTGATAGAATGTAGCCAACCCTCCCGCTCAAGTTCCACTCTAAAAGTCCATGGTATTTCCGACATTATTAACAAGACCAGAACATCATATTATCAGTCCATGAGTCGTCGGACTTTCTACTTGCACCCCTTCTTTTGACTGCCAAATTCAATTTTCTCTAGAACAAGCCTACTATTCAAAATAGTAAATTAAGGTCCTTTTGACTGCCAAATTCAATTTTATCTAGAACAAGACTACTATTCAAAATAGCAAATTAGGGTCCACTGAACAGACTCTCATCCTCAAAACCAACAACCACCCAACCAACAAGAAGAAAATACACAGGCCACGGGTATCCTTATTCAACAAGAAAATTATTCAGATTTCAGATACGAGCCCAACTCATTAGAAAAAGAAATTCAAGCACAAATGGAACAGAAAATTTACCGAACCGATTGACCTACAAACTACGCCACAAACCCTAAAGCCAATGGGACTTTACACATACAAAAAATGTAAAGATACATTAAACTACACGTGAATTTAAAACTGAAAAAAGAAAAAAGACGCGAATTAAAGAAAATTCAATCAAATGACTGACCCCCAAATCACAATTCAAACCCTAAACAAACAATCAACTGCATAAATTGGTAAACAGGACAAATGACAACAAAGCGTTAAAAAAAACAAAAAAAAAACTATGCCAGCTTAAAGAAAAGCCAAAATCAATTTCAGCGAAAAAAAACGTGAAACATCAAACCATAAAATCGGATGATACTCACCTTAAAGCAGAACAGCACCGGATCTGTCCCTCCACGACTGCACTTGGTTCCCAGAATATCAAGTAATCTCTTTTTATATACGAGAACGCAGAGAGACCAAAAGTTGATGAGTAAAGACTTTAGGAATCGGGGATTATCAATGTGAATTTTGCGGTTTAAAATTGTGATTTATTTTTTATTATTTTTTTTAAATAATTATTGGATATAGATAATCTCTTTCAATTTTAAATTATTTTTTATTTATGAATTTAAATGAATTTTACCTACTTAAAAGTTAAATCAATTTAATTTGTGAAAAACACCAAATGAACTATCCAATTTATTGAAATCAAAATTTCAATTCTTTATGTCAATTCAACATATTAATGAATAATATTTTCATAAGTTCATAATAAAATTTTATTAAAAGAACACTCAAAATAATGATTAGTTTTTTATAAAAAAAAATCTAATCATTACTGACAATTTGATCAATATCGTTCTACATTCCATTGGCTATGATATCCCTCCATGCATTAGCATTTGCTCGTTGTTGTTTTTGAGTATTAAATAACTGATCAAAGTCGTCACCTTCATAAACTTGTGCTTATGAAGACAATTGAGCTTCATTATCTAGTTCAATTTGAAATTCATCAAATTGACACTTCTTTCAAAGAAAATTGTGTAATATAGCACATGCCAATACAAGTCATGTTAGGGGTGGGAAAAAATACCGAATTTTCGGTATACCGAGATTACCATAACAAAAAAATATTGAATTTATCGAATTTTAAATATACCGAAGATTTCGATACGGTACGGTAACAATACTGAAATTTTTGGTACGGTAATTTTTATAAATGACCTTTCAAGTAATTTTCTGTGTTTTGATTTTATAAATGATTTTTATTATATTTATTTGTATATGTTTCTAACTCCTTGTTAATTATTAATCACATGTTTAATTTAAACACAAAAATTAATGTGCACAAATCATTTTTACGAGATAGATTGATAAATTCAAATCCTATGGAATTTTATGAATTTCATTTTTGTGATCATCTTTGTAAAGCCCGAGATTTTAATTACTGTAATCCGAGATTAATCTGAAATGATTTATTGATTAATTGATATGATTATAGACAGAAAAGATCAGACCGGGAGAGCCGGAAGAAGATTTGACATGAAGTGCGAGAAGAGTCCCCGTGCACATGCGCGACATGTATGGGCGCACATGCGCGAGGAAGACAGAACCATGCGCGCACATGCGCGACTTAGATTCGCGCATATGCGCGAGAGGTCCCGAGAGTTGGCGCACATGCGCGACCTCAATACGCGCACATGCGCGGAACGTCCAGAGAGTTCGGCGCACATGCGCGGAACGTCCAGAGAGTTCGGCGCACATGCGCGGCGGAAGGCGCGCATATGCGCGAGCCATGCGAGAAGCCAAGGGAGAATTCCAGAGAGTTCGGCGCACATGCGCGGCGGAAGGCGCGCATATGCGCGAGTATTGAAATGCCGAGACAGTAGATCTCGCGCATATGCGCAAGTAGAGGACGCGCATATGCGCGAGCTGATAAATATGCGGACAGAGCTCTCGGCGCATATGCGCGGCACTTAGGCGCGCATATGCGCGAATCATGCAAAGCGAAAGGATGCCACTTGCCATCACAGTGCAACGTGTATATATATATATATATATATATATATATATATATAAACATACAAACGTAATTCAGGAGGCAAAAAGGAAGAAAGAAACGAGAAAAGGGTCGAGGAAGTTTGCCAAAAATCCTTGCGCCCTTTGTGAAAGATCCGCCCGTCTTAATTGTAATTAGACTTCAGTACTGTGTTCCTATCAACGCAGGCTACAACTGGACGTAAGTTTTGTTACGTTTAGATACGATTTGAAATTATGATGTTGTTAGAATTGAATAGGAATCATATATGGTGTTTCTGATACAGTGGACATCGTATAATCGAAGTCAGATTAAATAACAGACTGGTTATGTAATTGTTATGTTTTTTAGAATTGATTGATTGAGATTCGATATCAGATTTGTATTGTTATTGAAATTATGAGTTGCACCGATATTGATTATGAGTTCTGGGATTATATCTGTGGTGTTGGAATTGACGGGGTTATCGAGACTGTATTGTTATGCCGTCGAAACATCAGTTAATTGATATTGATCAGACTCAGTATTGGTTGAGATTGTATTGTGATATCATATATCGATTGGCATTGATCAGATTATGTTTTGATTTGAGTATTAATCGGAACAGGTTTTGAACTGAGTCATGTACTGATATTGTATCTATTCGATTGTCATTATCAGATTTGGGTATGGATAGAGTGGAATTTGGGACTTCGTCTTCGTCAGACCGAGAAGATAAAGGTATAAATTAATGTTGAGTTGGGATTGCACAACTCGAGTGAGGTTTGGCCCGAGTTTCCCTAAATCACATACTTTACCTTATTGTATTGATTTGATTGATGTACTTGTTCTCTTGATTTATAGACGGCTGGTATTAGACGAGTAATCTTGTGACAGAAGTGCCTGATAGTGGTGGGATCTCCACGGGCACATTGCACGATGTCACAAGATAGTGTATTGGCGATTGTGCCAAAGTCTGTCACCGGATGTTTGGCTATCGATGTGGATAGAATTATAACTTCTTCTATTACTGATGATCGATATTATATCGATGTGGATAGAATCGGAGCTTCTTCTATTACTGGTGATCGGTACCGTATCGATGTGGATAGAATCATAACTTCTTCTATTACTGATGGTCGATATCATATCGATGTGGATAGAATCGGAGTTCCTTCTATTACTGGTGATCGATACTATACCGATGTGGATAGAATCCGAGCTTCTTCTATTACTGATGATCGATACCATATCGATGTTGATAGAATCGGTATTTCTTCTATTACTGGTGATCGATACCATATCGATGTGGATAGAATCGATATTTCTTATATTACTGGTGATCGATATGGAATGCTAACATCTGAAACCGGGATTCCTAGACTAGGATTGAGTCTAGTCTTAAATGTGGAGTCGTGAGCTTAATTGACAGTTTATATTATGTTATGTTGATTATGTTCCTGAATATGGTACATGATGAATTATGTTCCTGATGATGGTACATGTTTAGAATAGGATTTATTCTTGATATGGATTTATATTCTGATTGGAATACATGTTAGAAATATCTGTTATATGCTTTTATATTGTTTTTATGATTGCATGTATACATGATTTATACTGAGAATGTAATTCTCACCGGAGTTATCCGGCTGTTGTCTTGTTTGTATGTGTGCATGGCAACAGGTGGGATAGGATCATGGTCAAGAAGAGAACGAGACTGGACTAGATAGCGTGGAGATCCGGGCTTCGAAGCAACCTAGGATTCAGCACTGATATATAGTTGAACCTAGTTGAATTCTTGTAGATAATACAAGATTTGTATGTTTATGTTTAATATGTAATTTGAATTGAATTACATTACGTTTCCGCTTTGTATTTTAAAAAATAAATTTAGACCATGTTTATTATAATTGTTTGAATTATTCCTAAAGACGATTAAGGAATGAATTAGTGTCCGGGTCCCCACAATCTTGAATTTTCATTTTTGTGATTATTTGATTTAATTTTATCTTATTTGCAAATTTGAACAAAATAGGTAAAGAAAACATAATTTTATATATAAGATGATTGTATAAAACTTCAAAAAAAACAAAATACCCAAAAAAAAAATTTGTATTTTGTTAACGTGAATATTGATATTTTGGAAAAAAATCTGGACAAATCTTGATAGAGACGACGACAAACCTTATAAAAATAAAATATTTATAATCTTATCAATAACTTTAACTTGAAATGAGTTTAAAAAATTTGGATGATTATGCTCATTAAGTTGAGATAAAAGGATGCGTATAGCAGGAAAACATAACTTATGTACAGAAATACAAGAGAGAAAAAGAAGAAGGAAAGGGGATGTACAGCAGCAAAGCGTAATAGAGAAATTTAGATGAAGAAAAAAGATGTTAATGTTTGAGGGAAAGTAGGAAAACAACTTTAAAGAAAAATCATGTCAACCATGCTGAGATTTTTTTATAACTTGCATTAAAATTTTAACATTTTATTAATATATATAATTATTAAAACAGACAATGACATCAAAGTTAGTTACTCTAAGTGTCTCAAACTTAATAGAATAATAATATAGATGTATGTTGATTAATCACGAATAAGAAGATGATTGGTTAAATGTAGCAACAAAGACGTCAATAAACGTATTGTTAAACTGAATAGAAATAGTACTCGATTTCAGTTTACGGTTTCATGTGAAAACTAAAATTCCACAAAGATTTAATGTATTTGGATATCATTAATTCAATTATGAATAATTCGACTGTTAGATTTAAATATGTTTATTAACTCGAATAATCGTTTGATAAACAAATTGAAGATTTCACCGTAATTGTCAATATAATTGAATATTTAACATATTTCAATATCGTAGAATTTAGTACCGTTGTGTGTCTCTGTTCTTTATTTGAAGTAGAATTTCTTCTTAACCTTTAAATCGATCATTTTTTTTTATTGCAATTGTTTTATTTAATAGTTTAGATTAATAATTCATATATCCTCTTTTTATTTACTTTGTTTAACTTAAGTAATAAAAAAATCTAGTAATTAAATATTAGGTTTGTGAGATCGATAATTGGATTCATCGTCGATTTAATATAACTTGACCTAGTACGCTTGCTAGATTTATTCCTAACCAAAATCTTCGTTCAAGTTTTTGGCGTCGTCGTCGGATAATTATTTAATTACTATTAGAATAAATTGCTTTCTTAAGATTAGACATTTTTTTTCAAAAACTAAATTCATCTATTTTTTTGTCTAATTTGTTTGTTTTATTTTTATTTTCTCGTGAGGCATTTCGAGATGGATCATCACCGAGTATTCACAAATTTTGTCCAACAATACTCGAAACCATTCTATGTTTCTTGGGGGAGATTCAATGATTTGACAAACAAATGTTGGTAACATGATTAGTTAAATTACATTTTTATTGGAATTTTCTATATTGGTTTGGACGAGACAACAAGAAGTTGGGTAAATTATGAAGATTTAGCAACTGGTAGTCACTTGTTTAATAGATATTACAACAGTGTGATGCACTTGTTAATGATATATAATATTTCGACTATCACTGGCATTGTGATCCTTCACTACAAGGTTGGAGTAACCAATATCCTCCACAATTATGTCCCAATTTTGTGATTCAACCATTTGAGCAACAAAAAGAATGTAGCATACATTTAGATAGAATCATGTCACAGTTGGAGGAACGTGATAAACAATTCGACAGAGATAGGTAAGAAGTTTTTGGAAATTCACACAAACTCTATGTGTTTCCTAGAAGAGCAAATTGTACTTCTAGTGCAACGAGTTTCTGAAATCCATCGAGAGAACGAACTGATTTTTGTCGATCAATTAATGACCAATCAGGTACGGGTGAAAGATGACAACTCTAACAACCAAGATTTGGAGAAAGCTTTAAATCATGTAAAAATTTCACATGAATCTAATCTTCATGTGAAATTATCCAATTTTAGGTCATACATTAGTTTTCTACCTTAATTTTGAGAAAAATAAATTTCTTTAGCGCTTTAAAAGTTTCAATAACTCATACATGTTGGGAAAAAACAAAAAATTTGGAGAGTTTGTGAAAATATCACGAAAGAATAAAAGATGATTGAAAAAAATCATAATTATGAAATAAGAGGATATAACGGAATAAAATGTATTATTGTTAAAGTGGAATGATGAAAAAATCCGGAGGATTAAAGATAAATGATGGAAGTACAAAAAAATGCAAAAGTTAAGTGGAAGAAGATAAGAGATGAAGGAGCACAATATATGATTAAATTGTTTATTTTCCCTCATTTGATATTTCATACCTTTATTGTAGCCGTGAGTTGTTGTCTAACATTATATGCTTCAAAAGACCTATTGACCGGTCATATTTATCAAACATTTAGTTGAGAAAGGCATGAAAGATGAACTTATGCAGAGTTTCGAAAATAAATTCAGAAAATATGAACACTCCTTGAACTAAAACACCTTTGAGAAATATGAATTTTGAGTTTCACACTACACATGTTTCATAATTTTTATTTTTTATAGAGAATACTTGAGTTTTGATGTAACAACGAAAGTGAATTTTATGATTTTTGAATTTTGACGAAATTTGGCGGATTAAAAAATGTTGATTGTGTCATTTTTGTTAAAATTTTTGAATATTCCTTTTATAAATTTTTATTCTTTGATTTGTTCGAGTATGAACAAAGATTAAATGTGGATGATTGATAAGTCCAAATCCTATCGAATTTTAGGGATTTCATTTTCGTACTTATATTGAATTTTCATTCTTTATTTCGTGTTTATTTATGTTATTTTATTTGTAGATTTTAACAACATAAAAAAAAAACTAATTTTGGATATAAGATGACAAAAGCTATCAAAAGAAAAGAAATAAAATATTCTTATTTTTTATTGACGTGAAAATCTTGGAGTTTTGTAGGAAAATTTGAGCAAATCTTGATAGAGATGAAGTCTCGTATTTTAAAAATAAAATATCTACATTCTTATCAATAATTTGAATTTGACACATTGTTTCAAAGATTTGGAGAATTATGCCCATCAAGTTGAGATAAAAGGTTGTGTATAACGAGAAACATAACTTTACGTACAATAACAGTAGAGAGAAAAAGATGAAGGACATAACGTACAACATCAGAGAGGAAGAGAGAAACTTGGAGGAAGAACGAAGCTATTAGAGTTTGAGAGAGAAAAAAGAAGACAACTTCAAAAGGGAAATTCTAATATTTTATTCTTATGAATTCAAACAATGTGTTTTGCTTCGTTTTGATTTTGTGAAATAAATTTTTTTAGGCTAAGACCACAATAGAGCCAAACAATAATTTATTTGATATTTGGTTTGTTTTCAATATATTATTGTCCTTGATTTTAATTATTGATTGATGTTGATTTAATATTTCTTGTTAATAATACGATCACTTATTTACATTTTTGTTGATTAATCACGAATCAGAAGATGATTAGTTAAATATAGCAACAGTCAATCAACGCATGGTTAAACTGATTATAAATAATACTTTGTTTCAATGCGTGTTTTTTTTTTAAACTGAAATTCCACAAAGATTTTAATGCATTTAAATATAATTAAATTCAATTATGAATAATTTGACTGTTAGATTTAAATATGTTTATTAACTCGATAATCATTTAATAAATAAATTGAGAATTTCACCATAATTGTAATAATTAAATAATTAATTGAATTTTAATATATGTCAACATAGTAGAGTTCGATTTAGTTATTTATTTAAAGTTGAATCCATCTTCGATATTTGAATCCGTCATTTTTTATTGTAATTGTTTTATTTAATAGTTTAGATTAATAATTTATAATACTCATTTTATTTATTTTGTTTAGCTTAAATTAAGTGATAAAAATATAGTAATTAAATATTAGTCTATGTGTGATCGATACTTGGAATCATCATCTATTTACTATAACCCGACCTAGTCCGCTTTCTAGATTTATTCTTAACCGAAATCTTCGGTCATCGATCATCAACACTATCCTACCAATGAAAAAATATATATTAATTGTCTCCGTAAATGTTGGTCAGATCGACCCATGTCACAAATATAAATATAAATCAATTAAAACGTCTCACATATACCTGGGCTTTATTAAATAGCTATTCTTAAATATTATCCAGCATTACTGTATAATTACACTCTTTATATATATAAAAATTTATAAATCTTTATAAAACCAACAATAAAAATATAAATTTTATCGAAAGGTCATTTGCTTTACTACGACTATCACTCACTCCTATATGAAATTATTTTATTATTATAGTTCATAAAAAATTTGTACAAAATTATTTACAGAAATATATATTTTATGATAATTAACAAATATTTTCATAATAAAAAATCAAACACATACACAAGATGATAAGATGAACAATTCTCCTCTAAATAAAAAAATATAGATCTAATTAAGTTGATATAAAATTAGTAAGTTACACACAACCAGGGTTGGTGTCGGGCCGACTTCGGATTATCGGATCGGGTACCCGATCAATCGAATAGACCTCTTGACTATCTGAATTACATGGAAAATATCTAGTAATTCGGGTATCACACATGAAACATTCGGGTACCCAAATTACAGCCATATTTTTCAACTTCTCGAACCAAAAAGCACAGCCAAACTATGGAACCTTACAAAGCAAGCAAGCAAGAGGACGCTTCCTCTCATTCCAATTGTGACCCAAACTAAATCTCATTTACCCGACCCGGTCGGATCGAGTTGATAAGTTAATATTTAATTAATACATAAACCAACAATAAATAATAATGCTAAGAACTATCAAATTACTGATATGGTAAAAAAATGCAGTAATTAATATATATTTGAGGATTTGATAACAATAAACATAATTAAAATGAAAACATTTTCATAATTTAATCTCATTACAAAAATTGAATAAATAAAGTATTTAAGCAAATATTACACACATCATAATAATTGATATCACATGGATGAGTCCATCCAAATCGAGCTCACACCAGATCATGGCCATGGCCCATCCCTAGCCAAGGTAAAAGGCTCATGACATGCCCAGTTATTCTCCTATAAATAATAGATTTGAGTGTCCAACTCATCAATATTCAATATATGATTTTTCAGCACCACCCTTAGTAGCTTTCCCTTATATTCTCAGTCTCTGAATTGAGCGTCGGATGAACTATGACGGGACACCCTCCGGGCCCCTTCTAACTCCTTCGTGATTGCAGGCTCAGGAGAAATTCGAAACATGCGTCTGGACTAGTGTCACTTGCTGGAACTGGATACTAAATTATCAGTGAGTATCAATAATTAATTAAAAGAAACATAAAAGAACATATTATTTTTAAGGTAAATCTTGTTCTTCCCTTGGGGAAAAAAATTATATGAATTGACTTTACAAAATTCAGTGGACTTGGGCAAAAATATAAAGAACACTATAAATCAACTATATGATTAGGGGATTCGACCCTACAAGGACAGATGTCGGACTGGATTGATGCCTGTCTAGCCCCTTCTTTGGGTCCGCTTATCACGACAAATATTGATAGAGAAATGTAATATTATTTTATTATATACTTATAATTATTGTCAATATAAATTATTATAATAAAGTATATAATTTACCTATAGAGATATATTTATGTTAATTAGTAATTATAATATTTTATTACAAAGAGTATAATATTTATTTATTATAATTATAATATAATTTTTTTAAATATCTATATTATTTTTAAAAAAATTTAATCAATTGAAGTATATTGAAAATAAAATTGTTTATCAAATTGATTTTAATAACAATAATTTGAATCAAGGATAAATTTGACTATTTAAGGCTGTGTTTGGTTCATGGGATTAGGTGGGTTTATGATTATTAAACCCACCTAATCAAGCGTTTGATACGGTTTTTATTTAACCAACTCAATTCCTCCTATAAATGATTATGTTATATTATGTAGGTTAAAATAATACCTCCTCACCCCTAGGATTATTTATTTCACTCTTAATACATCATATTTTTCCAATTTTACCCTTCTCCTAAATCCAAACTCACCACCATTTTCTTCCACCGACTGACCGCCCACCGTCGGCCGATCGACCGGCCGACCGCCGCCGCCACTTCCGACCTACCACCGCCGTCACTTTCGTCCGACCACCCCCGCCGCTTCCGGCCGATCGCCGACGCTTCCGACCGACCGGTCGCCACCACCGGTCGACCGCCGCCCCCCGCCGACACACAAATAGAAGGGCAATTTTGTCAATTCATCAAAAAATTATTAATTATCACATTCTTATCCATCATACCAAACATAATATTATTTTATCATTATATATTAATTTTCTAATTCAATTATTCTTTTTATCATTTCTCTCTTAATCATTTCATTATCATATCCTCCAAATCAAATGCAGTCTAAGTTTTATATATAGTTCATGCATGTATCGATATGATTTTTACTATTTTCCAAATTAAGTTTTCAAAACTCAAAATTACTAACACATAAATAATATGCGCATAAAATATTTTAAAGTCGTTTCACGAAACAATTTAGTGAGACAAATATACAACTTGATCTGATCTATGAAAAATATTATTTTTATGTCAAATATATAATTTGTATAGATCAAGTTAATCCAACTCATTATATACAGGCAAAAACTTGTGTAAGATGGTCTCACGGGTCGTATTTTATGAGACTGATCTCTTATTTTGATCCTCCATGAAAAAGTATTACTTTTATTCTGAATATCGATAGAGTTGACTCGTCTCATAGATAAATATTCGTGAGATCGTTAACAAGATATCTACTCTTATATAAATACATAAAATGGTGTCACGAAGATGACATCTCTCGTGGCATAATTTTCTCACGCGTCTACTTTCTGCTCGGTAAAACGTCGAAAGGAAGAAAAAGGAAATTGCTTGGATCTATAAGTCAACGTCAACAAAGTTACATTCTGCTAATTCACATCCCAGCCGCCTCAAATTTTTCTTGAATTCGGCCGGCAAACCGCCGTGGAAAGGTAGCCGCGGTTAGCCTATATATTTTATATATATTTTTATTTTATTATTTATTATTTAGCAATATTGCCAACTAATGAAATGTTTTTCTTTATCATATGTGTGATATTTGTTTAAAAAATTGTGTAAATGCCAATCTGGCTTTTTAAAATTATCAAAATTCTATTACACATTTTTCTTTTAAAAAATCAGCAAATAAAACATTTTATTAAATAAATAGACGTGTGCTAAATAAGCTTTAACTCCTACCAAAAGGATTGTACAAATTTGAAAATGCATTGAGATATCCACTGGTTCAAATTATAATTATTTATAATCAAGAATATTAATAATGTATTCATTCGAGTTTTATCTATTGAGACGAATAAATTTTGTCTATATTTATGATAAAAATTAATATTTTTTATCATAAAAATTAATATTTTTTTATTTACTGCAAAAATATATAATTATACTAAAGTAAAATGTGTCATATTTTGACAAAAACTTGTGTGAGACGGTCTCACATGTCGTATTTTGTGAGACGGATCTCTTGTTTGAGTCTTCCATGAAAAAATATTACTTTTTATGCTAAGAGTATTACTTTTTATTGTGAATATCGGTAGAGTTAATCCGTTTCACAGATAAAGATTCGTAAGACCGTCTCACAAGAGACCTACTCTGTCAAAATAATGTAAATCTTAGACATAAATTATTACATAAGTCTGGTAGAAATATCAATGTAATTAATGAAACACTTAAGATTACATATCTAACAGTCATTTGAACCAACAATATTGTAATTAATCCTTCAATGAAAATAAATGAAAGTTGGAACAATGAATATAATTAAAATGCTAAATACAATGCACTTTTAAAGAAATGTACGGACATTGATGTCTTAAATTCATTTAACTCTATATTATTCAATAAGACACTTATTTAATTAATTTGTAATAATGTCATTTATAATTTTTTTTAAAACAATTAATATAACTTACATAATAAAACACTTTCCTTGAATACTCCGATCGTTAATATTAATAACAATTTATTGTAATAAAATAAATTTCGTAACCAAAAATAATAATTTACTGGCTTTTCATTTAATAATTTTATGTATCATTTACTCTGCGTACGTACTGGTGGTCATTCATCGGAAATCATACAGAGAGGGAAGCAGCATTGAGGCGCTGTGGCGGCGTGACGGCCAAGAATACGAGCACCGCCATGATGGCTACCGGGATTACGAGGAACAACAGCGGCGGCGGCGGAAGGGGAGGAAGAACGAGCGGCAGGAACAAGAGCGACATTGTGAGCAACACCATTAAAACAGTCCCTCTAGCTCTGAAGTATACGAACACAAAACTCTTCATCAATGGAGCCCGACGTTGATAGGTTCCGGCTGCGCTTTTCCCCTGGATTGATAGCTTTTCTTCAACTTTACGCATCCTCGTCTTCATACATTAATACATACAGAGAATTCTTTTGATTCTCAAAAGGATCGGTTCGTAGAGGCCCGGGGGACGGCGGCGGCGGCGCAGCGATGGGGGTGGGAATTCAGGATGAGGGAACGGGTACGTACGTATATATATGGGGGAAGGAGTGGAAGGTGTAATTGTACGTAGTAGAATAATGAAGCGGACGCGACTTTATTTATTTTGGCATTAATACAAAAGCTGATGTGAGGGTATTTCGGACATTTCGTGTTGATGGGTCAAAGAGAGTTCAATTAGACACTGCTACACGCGATGTACCTATGTAGGTAGGTTAAATGAAAATCTAATCTAATCTGAATAATAAAAATATGAATCATGTTTAGATTGGAGCTTTCATAATTTCAAAAACTCATTATCTCGTGTCATCGTCTCACGGTTCAATTTTTATAAATAAAAATTTTAATATAACTTAATTTATATAAAAATAAATTTCTTGTGAGAGGGTCTCACGAATCTTTAAATGTGAGACGAGTCAACCCTACCGATATTCACGATAAAATATAATACTCTTAATATTTTTTCGTGGATAACCCAAATAAAAGATATGCCTAACAAAATACGACCCGTGAGACCGTCTTACACAAGATTTTGTTTTAAAAAATATCAATTTTTATACCATTCATTATAAATATGAAATAAACTTACTTATTTGTGAGATCGATTCATGACAAAAACTTAAATAATAAAATGTATTTGGTCAAAAAACTCGAGCAAATAAGTGAGAAACGTAAATGTCACCGATTGGGGATGAATTCACATAACCTAATCAAGTACTTTACTTTTCAAAAATACTCTAAAAAATCTAAACTTTAGGACAATAGTCCAAAAAATATAATCGAATAATCCGTCGATCTTCAAGAATATGATTTGGTAGCAGCCTCCCCCTCGATTTGCCCACTTGAATACAAAAAGTATCAATATTTTATCTTTTATGAACATTGTTTTACAATATGTAGTATGTACCTATTTTTTAAACATTTAAAATAATTGTATTTTATATAATTAATGTGTAAATTAATAATATATGAATTAAAAATTTCATCAATAATTTTATTTTTAATAATATAATCGAAACTGTTGTGAAAAAGTAAAAATTTATGGTAAAAAGTAAAAATCTCAAACTCTCAAAATTCACCAAACTACACACTTTATAATATTTTTCTCTCTACTCAATTGTGATATTCTTCACAAATGAGAGATCTATTTATAGGAAATCTTTACAAATAATCCAAAAATATAATACATCATTACCTACATCATCACACACTAATTTTCAATATTTACAACTCTTATTTTCAACATTCAAATATTCAACATTCAAATATTCAATACTCACATTTTAAATATATTTTTCAACACTCCCCCTTGTGATGATGATCATAATGATTGTCTTCATTACGTGTTTTTATACTGCCTCGTTAAAAACCTTACTAGGAAAAACCCATTTGGGATAAAAACCATAGTAAGGGAAAAAGAGTGCAGTCACGAAAACTCCCCCTCATGTTGACACGAACAATTCTTCACAAATTTCGTAGATTGCGCATCCCAATATTATATATGTGCTTTCTGAATATTGACGTAGGAAGTGCCTTTGTGAAGAGATCTGATGAGTTTTCACTTGATTGAATGTGACGAACATCAATATATTTATTCTTCTCTAGCTCCTTAGTGAATGCGAAGAACTTAGGAGGAATATGTTTAGTTATGTCGCTTTTTATGTATCCTTCTTTCATTTGAGCAACACATGCAGCATTATCTTCATATAGTATCACAGGCTTCTCATCAGATGATAATCCGCATGAAATTTGGATATGTTGGGTCATTGATTTTAACCACACACATTCACGACTTGCTTCATGTAGTGCAATAATCTCGGCATGATTTGATGAAGTTGTTACGAGCGTTTGTTTCTGAGAACGCCAAGATATTGCAGTGCCTCCACGAGTAAATACATATCCAGTTTGGGAACGTGCCTTGTGTGGATCAGATAAGTATCCAGCATCAGCATAACCAATTATACTTGGATTAGCATCTTTTGAATACAAAAGTCCCAAGTCTGTCGTTCCTCGTAGATAACGGAATATTTGTTTAATTCCGTTCCAGTGTCTCTTTGTTGGATATGTGCTAAATCTTGCCAACAGATTCACGGCAAAAGATATATCAGGCCTTGTACAATTTGTAAGGTACATAAGGGCACCGATGGCACTTAGATATGGTACTTCTGGACCAAGAATATCTTCATCATCTTCACATGGACGGAATGGATCCTTTTCTATGTTTAATGATCTAACAACCATTGGAGTACTTAAAGGATTTGCTTTATCCATATTAAAACGTTTAAGGATCTTTTCTGTATAATTTGTCTGGTGAACAAACATTCCACATTCTTTTTGTTCAATTTGTAAACCCAGACAATACTTGGTTTTTCCAAGATCCTTCATTTCAAATTCTTCCTTCAAGTATGACACAACTTCTTGAATTTCTTTATTCGTTCCAATGATGTTTAAATCATCAACATATACAGCAATAATTACGCATCCGGATGTTGTTTTCTTAATGAAAACACAAGGGCATATTGAATTATTTACATATCCCTTTTTCATCAAGTGATCACTTAGTCGATTATACCACATTCGACCAGATTGCTTTAACCCATATAATGATCTTTGTAATTTCACAGAATAACATTCTCTGGATTTTGAACTTTGTGCTTCAGGCATCTTAAATCCTTCAGGGATTTTCATATATATATTACTATCAAGTGATCCATATAAGTAAGCTGTAACAACATCCATAAGACGCATTTCTAAATTTTCAGATACCGCCAAGCTAATCAAATACCGAAACGTAATTGCATCCATCACGGGAGAATACGTTTCTTCATAATCAATTCCAGGCCTTTAAGAAAAACCTTGTGCAACAAGTCGAGCTTTATATCTTACTATTTCATTTTTCTCATTTCGCTTTCGAATAAAAACCCATTTGTATCCAACAGGTTTTACACCTTCAGGTGTAAGGACTATAGGTCCAAAAACATTACGTTTATTTAGCGAATTTAATTCAACCTGGATGGCATCTTTCCATTTTATCCAATCCTGCCGATTTTTACATTCACCAAAAGATTTTGGTTCATGATCTTCGTTATCATTTATGATGTCGATTGCCACATTATAAGAAAATATATCATCAATTTCATCTATATCTTTTCGGTTCCATATTTTTCCAGTATTAATATAATTGATAGAGATTTCATGATTCTCGTCAGTTTGTGGTTCTGACAGAACATTTTCATCATCATGTGTTTCTTCAGGAACACCATTCTCTATTTTGTGATCATCATGTGTTTCTTCAGAAACGTCATTCTTTATTTTGTGATCATCGTGTTTCTCTATGAATTTTCTTTTTCGAGGATTTTTATCCTTGGAACCGACTGGCCTTCCACGCTTCAGGCGTTTAATGACATCATGAGTATCTTCCATTTGTTTCTTTCGAATTTCAATTCGAGCAGGGGCATTTGCAGCATGTATATATGATTTAGTTACCCCTTTTGTGTCAGCAAATGCATCTGGTATTTGATTTGCTATTCTTTGCAAGTGTACAATTTGTTGTACATCTTTTTCACATTGTTTTGTTCTTGGATCCAGATGTAACAATGATGATACATACCATGTAATTTCCTTTTCGGTATGTTTCTGTTCTCCCCCTAACATTGGGAAGATTTCCTCATTAAAATGACAATCAGCAAAACGTGCTGTGAACACGTCGCCTGTCTGAGGTTCAAGATATCGAATGATTGATGGACTATCATAACCGATATAAATTCCAACCTTTCTTTGAGGTCCATTTTCTTTCGTTGCGGTGGTGCAATAGGCACATACACCATACATCCAAAAATTTTCAGATGAGAAATGTCTGGTTCTTTACCAAATGCAAGCTGCAATGGGGAGTATTTATGATATGCACTTGGTCTGATGCGAATTAATGAAGCAGCGTGTAAAATTGCATGTCCCCATATAGAAATAGGGAGCTTTGTTTTCATAATCATTGGTCTAGCAATCATTTGCAGACGTTTAATCAATGATTCAGCCAATCTATTCTGTGTATGTACATGAGCAACAGGATGCTCAACAATGATTCCCATAGACATACAATAATCATTGAAAGTTTGGGAAGTAAATTCACCAGCATTATCAAGTCTAATTTTCTTGATTGTATAATCGGGAAATTGATTACTCAATTTTATTATTTGAGCAAGTAATCTTGCAAATGCAACATTTCGAGTTGATAATAAACATACATGTGACCATCTGCTGGAGGCATCAATCAATACCATAAAGTATCTGAATGGTCCACATGGTGGATGGATTGGTCCACAAATATCACCCTGAATACGTTCAAGAAACATTGGTGATTCAGTTTGGATTTTGACTGGTGATGGTCTTATAATAAGTTTCCAAGAGAACATGCTTTACATTGAAACTTATTATTCTGAAAGATCTTCTGGTCTTTCAGTGGATGACCATGTGTATTTTCTATAATTCTTCGCATCATTGTTGAACCAGGATGTCCCAATCGATCATGCCAATTGGTTAATATCGAAGAATTATCAACTACCATGTTTGATTCAATGAGATTTATATGTGTATAATGCAATCCAGTAGGGAGCATTGGTAGTTTTTCAATCACATATTTCTTTCCTGATTTATATGTGATAAGACACATATATTTCTCATTCCCTTCATTCATTGTTTGAGTATCATACCCATGGGAATATATATCATTAAAACTCAACAAATTTCTTTTCGATTGTGGTGAATATAAAGCATCATTGATCAAAAATTTTGTACCATTAGGTAACAAAAATTGTGCTTTACCACATCCTTTAATCAAGTCTACAGGACCTGATATTGTATTCACCGTTGTTTTTGTTGGTTTTAGTTCCAAGAAATATCTTTTATCTCGGAGGATAGTGTGCGTTGTACCACTATCGGGTATGCAAACTTCAGCTTTGCTCATAGCATTTTCCATATTTGAACTTCAAAAAAATATGCAATGAAATAAATTACTTGCAATATATATTTAAATATAACACAAATCATAATTATACAATAAAACATTATTCTATGAATACATGAAAAATAGATTATTGTACATTTATATTCTACCATTATATTGTTCATTTTCAGAGAAATCGTTGAGAAAATCTGCAGCATCAATATTGTTCATTTCTATCCCACCAACATATTGATCATTTCCAGAGAAATCATTCATAAAATCACCAGCATCAAAATGAGTTGAATCACTCAAACGGTCACTGCGTTCAGTGAAGTTGGTCTCCTTTTCTTTCCCCTTTAATGATTCTTTATAAAGTTTACAAAGGTGCTCAGGGGCTCGACAAACTTTGGACCAATGTCCTGGAGTACCACATCTGTAACAAGAACTTCCATATCTTTTTGAGTGCTTCTCATTAACACTTGTATTCTCATGATGCCTTTTCTGTGGATGGTTTGGGACGTTCTTTTGAGATGAGTTATAAAAATAACTATCTCGATTATTTTCAAAACCACGGCCTTGACCACGACCACGGCCAATTCCACGTCCACGTCCACGTCCACGTCCACGACCTCGACCTCGACCTCGACCAAAACTTTGTCTTTGAATTTGATTTTGGTTTCCAGGTTTAAATTCATTTTTACTTACAGCATTTACTTCTGGAAATGCTGTTGATCCAGTGGGTCGGGACTGATGATTTCTCATTAATAGCTCGTTGTTTTTTTCCGCCACAAGAAGACAGGCGATGAGTTCAGAATATCTCGCGAATCCACGTACTCTATATTGTTGCTGTAGAGTAATATTTGATGCATGAAACGTGGAAAATGTTTTTTCAAGCATCTCAGATTCTGTGACCTCATGTCCACAAAATTTTAATTGCGAGATTATTCTATACATCGCCGAATTGTAATCACTGACTTTTTTAAAGTCTTGGAATCTCAATGTATTCCATTCATCCCGGGCGGTCGGAAGTATAACTTCTCTTATATGTTCGAATCTTTCTTTTAATCCCTTCCACAAAGCCATGGGATTTTTTTCAGTCAGATATTCACATTTCAATCCATCGTCGAGATGTCGACGCAAAAATATCATGGCTCTTGCCTTTTCTTGTGACGTGCATATGCCATTTTCTTTAATGGTCTCGCTTAGACCCAATGACTCAAGATGCATTTCTACATCTAGAGTCCATGGCATATAATTCTTTCCCGTGATGTCGAGCGCAACAAATTCGAGTTTTGTTAAATTTGACATGGTGGTACTAAAAAATTACGATGCATTTTATTAGTTAATAATTATTGCAATACAAAGTAACGGATAAACAACAAGTACAAGTATTTGTAAAAATAAAGAAAACACACGAAGAGGATATTCTCCGATAAATAAAAGACTCGTGAGTATGATAACCAAAATAATTAAAAATAACTTTGAGAAAGTCATCTTCTTTTTTCTTCGAAAAATTTGATGATGAATAATTTTTAGAGAAGAAGAGAAAGTTGGAGTGATGGAATGTGTTTGTGAGATCATATTTATAGGGCAAAAAATAGCCGTTGTTTACCATTTATGACCGTTGGGGTAAAAAAAATAAAGGTATGTATTTGTATAATTTTATGATAATAATATGATATATATAATATTAGACATGTTTAAATAATTATGTATATCATATCATAATATTATAATGAGTGTCATAATTTATTTTGTTTAAAAACCTTATAGGCTTTTATACTTGTCGTATCCCTTACCGGGAGTGTGGGATGTCGTCTTAACATCCTCCCAGGATTTATAACAAGTTTATGAAAAATTTATTTTTATTATTTCTAATAATAACATTATATTGTATATTAAATAAATACACAATAAATAAATAACAGTAAAATAAATATAATTATTTTTGTTACCTTTTTCTTCTGTTTGGAGCTTGGAAAAGTATGTAGGACTTTTAGAGCTTCGTGCTGATAACGTGTTGTGAAAAAGTAAAAATTTATGGTAAAAAGTAAAAATCTCAAACTCTCAAAATTTACCAAACTACACACTTTATAATATTTTTCTCTCTACTCAATTGTGATATTCTTCACAAATGAGAGATCTATTTATAGGAAATCTTTACAAATAATCCAAAAATAAAATACATCATTACCTACATCATCACACACTAATTTTCAATATTTACAACTCTTATTTTCAACATTCAAATATTCAACATTCAAATATTCAATACTCACATTTTAAATATATTTTTCAACAGAAACTAATATATATAAATTCATTTAACCAAAAGCAACATTAGATATCCTTTAGGGTAATAGATTCAGTCAGCATGTTTTACTTTGTATTTACATTTTTGGTAATTAATTTTCGGATGAAGTTGGGTAACTCAAGTTGATTTTAAACTAATAAAAAATGAATACTTTTCTTGTAAGACAACCTCGTATATCTATTTTCGTGAAATATGTCTAATCAACTCATAATATTTTTTTACAAAATTGACTCGTCAGACCGTCTCACATTGTTATTATGTATGAAAAATCACTTTTTTAATTTATTAGTTGGCAATTCAAATAATATATAATT
Source organism: Primulina tabacum (assembly GCF_025594145.1). NCBI lineage: Eukaryota > Viridiplantae > Streptophyta > Magnoliopsida > Lamiales > Gesneriaceae > Primulina > Primulina tabacum. The sequence goes on along the minus strand of NC_134559.1, from coordinate 5,555,587 downwards.
CAGTTTGGTATAAATTATATGTTAATTATAGTCATAATAAAATAATATGGTATGGATTTCGAGTATAGTTGGCCAACTAGATCCGTGGTGGTTAATTATCAACGAAAAGTGCTACACAAGGACATGGGTGGCCAATGCCAAATTATAAGTTCAATTAATTCAAAGAACAATAATTAAATAAAGTAGAACCCATTATTCGTTATATATATATATATATATATATATATAGACACACACATTTTTATATATATAGACACACATTTTTATATATATAGACACACACACATTTATATATATATTTATATATATTATAAATGATTATTTAAAGTCATTTGGTCACATTACAATTACAAGTAGACATTTTTGTATAGATTTGTCTTCCCTTTGTATTTGATGTTGATTTTGGTGTAGGGATATTTGGGGAACCAGATTAGGGGTTGTGGTTACAATTTTAAACATTCCATGTACTGAAATGTTGACAAAAATAGAAAACCATAATATTGGCAGAATCTGCAAATAGGGCCCCCGACGAAGAATCGCAATTACACCCTTTTATTTTATAAAATTCTCATCTGAGTTACCAAATATATATATATATATATATATATAAAATATAAAAGACACAATCAATAAAAAAAACTTCTTGTCATCTTCCTCGTATCTTTGTCCACCGCTGTCATGGTAGACTGCAAGCCGGTCAAGGTTTCTTCTTTTCAGTTGCTATGGTTTAGGTAGGGTCCAACTCTCAATAGCTATTTTTCTCGTACCTTTCAGACTTTTCTTTGTCACCCCAAATCAACGAACCAAACAAAATCTAGGCTTTACAAGAGGATCATACACTATGCAAATCAAATAATTTAATCGAGACAAAAACTTATATGAAACGATCTCACGAATCGTATTTTGTAAGACAGATATCTTATTTGGGTCATCCATGAAAAATATTACTTTTTATGCTAAGAGTATTACTTTATTGTGAATATCGGTAGGGTTGACTCGTCTCACAGATAAAGATTCGTGAGACCGTCTCACAAGAGACATACTCGTTAATCTAACTTACATAAAACCTTCTAAATAATATTAATAAGGTAATATGTTGATTTTCTATGTGTTAAAAAACTCGAGCACGTTTATCTTATTTACCAGAAGTTTTATGTATGCTTTTTAAAAACACGAGATTTTAAGAATTCTTAATTTTATACTTCGAGTTTTTACGAAGGATGCTACTGTAATTTACCCCTATAATATATGAACATTTTTCAGTTAATATATAGATAATCTAATAAATTTATAATTAATATTATTATTATTTTCAACTGCCAAAAGTACAATATCTAGTGCATGCACGTATATATGAGTCGGAGAATCAAAATGTTGGAGGGGTCCAATAGCAATAATGATAATTACACATATTCGGACTTTTTAGTTCTCAGTCGGGGGTGGGGGGGGGGGGGGGGGGGGCCGGAGAGTGGGGGTGGGGAGGGATTGAATTAGCTGAACCGTATGATATAGATTCTATGAATCCAGACGATTCAGTGTTACTAATCCATTGTTTCACGTGATGAGTGTACCGGCCATCGATTCACACTTTCCATTTCAAATTCGTGATCGTGTTCCTTTCGTACAAGTAAATTAATGGAAGACAGACCACATAAATTAAATTTATATATTTTGTATTCACTATTGTCATTAGATTCGGGCATGTCATGAAAATCATTTCGATGTATTAGCGTAACACCAAAGATTTTTTGAGATTTTGACCTCACGTCCAGGATCCTCTTACGTGACATCCCCATAATAGATGATGTTGTGCCATAAAATTTTTTATAAAGCTTTTATATATATATTTTTAATTTTTTTAGAATTTTTTTGTATTTTTTGTTTTAATCTTTTTCTTACTACTGCTCAAAATTTTTATTTTTAAATATTTTTTGCTCCTTTTAAAATATATTATAATGTTTTTCTCCTCTTCTTATTTATAGAACCAAGTGTTTACCACATTAATGAAAATCCGATGTTTTTTGGTAGAATTGATTGATGAAGAAAACAAAACACAAATTTTTAATCTTGTTCGAGTATCGATGAAAATGAACGAATCAAGCATGTAAAAAGAACTAGAATTGAAACACTAAAATTGTTTTACTTTCAAAACAAATGAGATAAACACAATATCAAAAAAAAAATCAAAAATAAAAAAAAATTATAATATTTTTTAAAAAGAACAAAAAAATATTTAAAAATGAAAATTTTGAGTGAAAGTAAAAAAAGACTAAAACAAAAAATCCAAAAAAATGAAAATAAAAAATAAAAAATATATATAAAAACTTTAGAAACAACTTTGTGGCACAACATCCCCTACTATGGGGACGCCACAGTAGAAGATCCTAATCCGACTTTATCACTAATCTTCTTTCTCTCAACTTCTCTCTGTTTTATCTGAAGTTTTATATGTTTTAAGAAATATTTATTTATTAAAATAATTAAATTACGTGAGCACGTGAAGATTGTTACTAATATATGTACAATACAACGGTAGAGCTGTCACAATTCTACATGTTAACTAAATCAATTATCACAAAAATTCACAACTATATATATATATATATATATATATATATATATACATAATTAATTAATTTTCTAACCCACAGGCCAACCCGACCCACGACCCGTACGTGATGAGAAATGGAAGCCCGCTTATAAGTGAGGAGGGATTTTACCTACCAAACTCACTTAATTTAGTTGATGAGTTGAGTGAAGCCACGAGAATAATAACTGAAATGATATGACAAGACAACTTACTTTTATAATATCCAGCGTAATCTATGTTATTGACAAACTCTCACTTTTGTGAAATTCAAAAAATTACATAAAATAAAAAATTTTTGAAAATCTAATATATATATATATATATATATTTATACTATTCTATTAAGTTTGAGACAATAAAAGTAACTAATTTTGATATCATGGTATGTTTTAATAGCTATATATATTAATAAAATGTTCAAATATTAATGCAAGTTATATGTAGTTCAGTGGATAAAGGCATTGTGTCATAGGGTTTAGGTTTTAGGTTCCATTATCACTGATGTCATTTTTTTATTCTTTTATTTTTTCAATTTATTTTTAATTTATATATCAAAATTACAGTGTAGTCTTCTGCTATTTCTTATAACTATATTTTGATATTTTTTTAAATATAAATTAAATGAATTATAAAAATATTATACAAGCACGCAACGCGTGTGTCGTTGCACTAGTGCATATATATATAGACACACACGCACATGTAAGTCTAATGAAAACCAGTTACTCTGCACACGCGATGCGTGTGTACACAATCTTTTTAATCATTATCGATAGACTAAAGTGAAATTTGACAAATTATAGATGGACTAAATTGATATTTGAATTGTTGAAATAAAAATAAATAAAAATAAAAGTGTGTGTTGAAATTTTTAAAAAAACAAAAAACAAAAGTGTAATATTAATATCATATAAAGGTAAAATTAGAAGAAAAAGTTGGTGTCCTCTTTAGTTAGTTATTATCATGTCTTCACATTTAATAATATAGTATAGAAGTATAGATAAAAACAAGATATTTTTGCGCCCAAAATTATCTTTAGTGTAATATTTTTATCATGTTTTAAAAATAATTAAAATTTTTAATCAAAATTTATTTATACAAGAAATGAAAAGAATTTTTACTTTTTGCAAAAAAATATTTAATTATTTTTTAAAATTTTGCTAGTTTTTAATCAAATTTTATTAATCTAATAAATTACAAAAACTTTACTTCTTAAATATTTTAATTCATTCTTTAACATTTGATCCGCGAACTAACATATGATTTTTTTTAAAATATACTTATTTATTTATTTTTATTAATAACAATTTCACCCAGGTCAATATCGAATGCAATATTGAAGAAGTCAGTTTGACAACATGACATTTTTATCCTTATTTGAGTGTTATGTCAAATTATATCGATATTTTATATGTATTATTTTCATAATAATATTTGAAATTTAAATATATTTATTACATAATATCAATAATTCTGAGTTAATTAATCAAATGTTCATATTTTATTAATTTTGATAATTAATTACATAAAATAATACTAGTGCATAACACGAGTGAAATACAATTTGATGTTGCTGAAATCCGGGATGGTAGTTGGGAGGTCGGATCTTTAGTTGGGGTGCTCGAATCAGACCTTCGAAATCTTGAAGTACAAGCAAGAACGTTAGAAGGGGGTCGGAAGATTGTTCCAGCGTAGCCCCTCTGATGCTCAAATCAGAGAATATAAAACTGAGAGAGTAATGTGTGTGGTGAGAATGTGAATATATGAATGAATAAACAATGAATGAAACCTGATATTTATAGGAGAAAAATAGAATTCTGATTTGATAGATTTATATTCTCAGAATCTTATGCGAGATTTTGTTAAATCTTAATGGGCTTTACCTTTTTAGGCTTGATTTATGTGGGCTACCCGTTATGGTTCGAATAGAGGCTCTTCAGGGTATGAGTTCAACTAGAATCTGGGTCCTATGGCAGCTCGGCTCGGGAGCTCGGTAATAACACTTCCAATCGGCATGATTTCCACGATACGAGAGGTCGGCTCGGAAACTCGGGGGAGGTCGGCATTGGAGATCGGCACGGGGAGGTCGGCCATCACTTCCTTAGTAACGACTGCGAGCGTCTGGGAGGTCGGACAAGATGACCTCTTGGATGCCCTCCTACCCACATCGCGCGTGAAAAGACCCAGGACCTTCTGAATAGTGGGTCTCTGCCCTGCTGGGCTACCGAGAGTCGGCCGAACCCATCTTTGATCCGGGGTATCACTATTGTTTTTAAAAATTCGAGTTATACTTATTTTTATATAATTGAAAAGCAAAGTCAAGCGTTGCCCTAGCAGACAAGTGATTTCCATGGGATTGTTGCTCGATTAATTTCAAAAGTATTATTTTTCATTGTATGTATAGAACACGTCTGAGTTCTGACTTGTGAGTAATTGGTCTCGTGAGAGAAGCAATTATATTGAAGTCCCAATTAAATTTATCACCATAAAATTCTTGGAATATCATGACGAATTCAAGTCGTTAAATTAATTTATCACTACTATATATAGAAGTCCCAATTGAATTATTAAAATTCAATACGTGACAAGTAAATTTAAAAAGTATCAAATTAATATAGGTTTTATGATTTTAAAACATTATTACAGGTCTCCAACATTAATGCTAGTCAACTCATGACTACTTTCTCTTCTCCTCCCATTTTCTCATTAAACGACCTCATTTTTTGGATCAAATATCGTTCTTCGCCGGCTCCCAGGCTTCCTCCTCGCCCCTGTTAGAAAAGGAAAAGTGAGACAAATTTAGAAAATAAATCGAAAATGTTGAATCGATAATCGAGTACTGTACAAATATCTTACAAGGTAAATTTCCCTTATTTTTTGTTAAATATTTACGACGTTGCATGGTGGGTACCTGAAGATGCATGTTGTTGAAAACTCTGCCTTCAGAAGACTCGAAACAAGATGCATTCAACACAAGAAACCCTTCCTCCTCCAAATTCAACATAGCTCTAGAAAACGAACCCTTCTCACCTTTCGCCGTCGAGAACTGGAAAACTATTTCTCCGTCGTTTAATCTTTTTGCGGACACTGCCGATGCCGACGACGAAGACGACAACACGTCCGTGTGCACGGCTTTTCTCCGTTCATTAGTGCTAAAATCGATATTTAGTGAATCTTGTTTCATTGAAATCTTTGACAGAAGTTGTTCCTTCTTCTCGCTGAGTCTTTGCAATTGTTTTTGTAGCTCAGGAATGTATTTTAACACTCCCGAAACTGTGGCAGGAATGCTTAATTTTTTCTACAGAAACCATATATGGAAATAATTAATCACAAAGGGTATTTAAAACTTATAATATCAATTACCAGCTCAAAATTTTAATTAGATTAACTTTAATGCTCTCTTTGATTCACACCACTTTTGGCAAGTAGTGACCAGTGATATCACATTACATATGTCATCATCACGTAGAAAATTTAACCAAAATTGTAAAGAAATCAAAGATAATAGGCTAAAACTAAAGTTTGATAAAATAGATTACCGAATCACAAATATTACAGTTTCTGAAATCAAAAGAGAGGGGGAAAAAACTCACTGGTTGATCCTCATCTGGAAGCAACGATCTAAGAGTAGAATACAAAGAATTAATCTTTTTACGACGATCTCGTTCGCATGCGTTATGGTTGAGCTTCTTGTCCGTATCATTCGCGTCTCCCTTTTCAATAAATCCGTCACGAAAACTCGAGAAATCGTTGTTCTTAGGATGTACAGTATAATTGGAAGAAGGGGAATGGAGACGATCGGCATTAATAGAGCTCGTAATTTGATCTGGTCTTTGTATGCACAAGTTTTCTTGGTTTTCAAACGTGTTGGGATCTTCCCAAAACCATCCAAAATTTGAAATCGGAGGTGATAAAGCTAGCATTTTAGTGACCTAAATTTTTCACGAGAAGTTTGAGACATAAGGTCTATTTATATAGTAGTTTGTGGCCAGTGGCTTCACATTCGGGAACCAATTAATTAAAAATAGTTGCCCCGTAGTTTACAAATAATATTTTAAAATATGCAATAAATGGCATCTTATGCTTTTTTTGGAGTTTCTGTCGCCACTATTGGCTACCTAAAATAAACATCACTATACCTGTATTTTTAAATTAATAAATTTTTTCCTTCAACTCTGGTTGCGTTTAGGTTGTATTTAGATGGATCGACGTCGTTGAAATACATTTATTTCAAACTATTCACGTTATGCGTGTTTGATCAAAATAATTTGTTGAAATTTCATGTACATTTTGTAGCCGTTAAATGTCACGCATCGATCGATTAAGTCACAGAGAGTAATATATATTATATATGGACTTTGACAATTACCTTATCTTGAGCTAGTTTTTGGGGTTGATTTAAGTTTAAGTCTCAATTTGAACATGGTTTCATAGCCCAAACTCAACGTAATGTTGGACTGCAATAATGAGTCACCCATTAATATCTTTTACGTTTCATGCTCGAAATTTTTGTTGCTGGACGTTAGAGGGTTTGTTAAATGTCCAACATCACTTGAATTAAGTTTTGAAAAATTGTATATATGGACTTGTACAATCTTCCCATTTGAGATAACTTTTGAGGTTGAGTTAGGTTCAATCACAATATATTTTTCTACTTACAGATGTTGAAAACGTCTTAAATGATTACATATAACATGGATTTCCAGATGCTTTGATTTTAGAATCCAGGTACTGAAAATTTGAAAAGAATTATATATTTAGGAGAATAAAATAGGGTGATGAGAGAATAAGGTCAAAACTCGACCCAAATATAAAAAAACTTGATCCAAATGTGAAAAACTCAACTAAAATACGAAATACTCGATCTAGATAAAATATTTATATAATTATTTACATAAATATTCAATCAAAATGACATAATGTAGTGGTAAGGTGCTGTATTGTGTAAAAACACCTTGGTTTGAATTTGGATTAGGTCAAAATGTGAATTTTTTTAAAATTTTTTATTTTAGAAAACATGTGTAAAGACTATTTTGTCCTTAAGTCACTTTCTTTGCCCAAATTAAAAACGTCAGTCTCCCTCCAAGTGAAATAAATTAATTTGAAGTCATATATATTTTAATAATCCAAACAAAATATATATGCATTATAATAGGAAACTACGTATGAACTAAGAATCTCTTTCCCTGTAACCTAGGTCCTAGCTACTAGTAAGAATCTAATATTACATAAGATTACGTTTGAATTCATGAATTTTAAATATATTCAAATGATTTTTGTAATTTTAGAAAAAACAATACCATAAACTTTAAATTCATTCTTCGATGTTTATATATTACTTCATGTTAATTATGATGAATTTCAAGTTCACTCAATAATAAATGGAATTAATGGAATTCATTATATTTTGTCCAACTAATATATAACTAAGTAAATTATGAATTTAAGATTTCATCTTTCGTTTCATTGTTGATAATAAAAATATAATCGAAATCCATGAATTTCAAATCTATCTATTAATCCAAATGTTATGTTCCTAAAAAAAATTAGCCAAAAAATTGTCTGAAACGGTCTCACGGGTCGTATTTTTTGAGACATATATCTTATTTGGGTCATCCATGAAAAAAAATTTACTTTTTATTGTGAATATCGGTAGGGTTGACCCGTCTCAAAGATAAAGATTCGTGAGATCGTCTCACAAGAAACCTACTCAAAAAATTATATATATGTATATTATTACACCTATTAATTTGACATGGAGAAATAAAATAAGGAACTTAAACACATAAGAAACCGCTAATTAATTAATTAGTCACTTCACCGATCAGTCATTCTTTTTGAAATATTTCCATAATTAAAAATGGCAGGTAATATTATTTTAATTTTCCAATGAAATCCGATGAAGGGCACACGAAATGCTTAATGGCGATGTTAATTAATTTGAAAGGTAGAAGGATATGTGCATGTCCTGCACGAGCCGCAGTTAGGCTTTCAGAAATCTGCTCGAGAATGCACGTGGAAACACAAGGATGCTTTCTTTTCTATAAATTAAACAATATATCACAATATTATTACTTCTCGCACGTAAACGATTAATTGTTTTAGATATTTTTTTTTAGTGTTTTCGGATGAGGAATGGAATATATATTTAATTTGTTGCTAAATTTTTATTTTTATTTATTTTTACAAAATTGAGAGAAATGTAATTTTGGCTAGTTTCTTTGTGATTTTGGTTTAATTTCAATCTTAGTCCCACAAATTTTAATTAAATCGACAATTTTAGTCATTTTTATTGGAAAATATTGACGTGACACTGTACATATCGATGTCACGTAGAAGCCGTATATGTGTCACGTCAGAAAAATTATTAAAATTATAAAAACAACAAAGATAGCATAAGTAACATTATTGAAACTTAGCAACACAGAGATCGAATCAAAATTGCAAAAAGACAAATATTCGTGACACGACAAAATCTTTATTTTTATTTTTTTACCATTTTTTCATGAAGAAAAGTTTTCTCCCATTTTCCAATTAATATGTTAGTTTCTTTTTAGTTATTCTTATTTCCAAAAATGTAAAAAAAAATTATTCTTTGACAATAATATTTTTTAACATAAAACCTGATATTCTAAGAAATGTTTAAAACAATTTTATCCAATTTAATTTCATTTATTTCAAAATAAGATAAATACAAAATTTGTTTTCCTAAAATATTTCCCTACACTCCTGTTTGTTTTTGGGAAATATTTTTAAATCATATGACCTCAAAATTTGTCAACGAATTCGAATAATTGATCGATACTCGTCAACTTTTTAAGTCTTTTCGATTAGGACATTGTCGCTTATAATAATAACTGATGATGCAAGAGATGGTAAGAATCTGGAATATTCAAGTTTTCTTCCGTTTGGTTTGCTATTTTGTTCATACTGGATGGGAATATTTTATGTAATTCTAAGCATTCAATTAGGGAAAAGAAAGAAATCATTTTGTTGGAATTTCTAATTATTAAGCCATTACAAACTAAAATTTTGTTAAGATCGCAGAATAAAAGTTTAGAAAAGATTATCCGAGTGGTTGAATACTTTGTTTTAGAAAATAGTAGATACGTCTGGGTGATGACATGATATCGAAAAATTTATGTCATTTTGTTGAATGTTGTCGATGTAACACCAGACATTGTTGACGTGTATGACGACACGTTTGCACTCTGGCGCAATATGACCAAATCATAAAGATTGGAAATTACTATTTTTCCTTATTTGTTTCGATAACAGCCCACATGATGGCTTACAGAGAACATGAACCCTAAATCCAAGGCAGTTGAAGCTGCTCACTAACCATTGGGCTTTCTTACATTTTAGGCTCACTAAATCAATTGGGCTGAAATTAAAGCCCAAGTTGGACGCAAAATGGAACCGCCGAACCGGTACACGTGTGAACTCGACACAGTTCGACCGTAACTTCGTTTCAGCAACTTCTTGAACCGCTTCATTCGGTTCGTTTACAGTTCACTCTCTCTTAATTTCATGAATTTGATTCGTTATACTCTCAGTTGAAATGATTATTCAATGAAAAATTGTATCTTTATAAAAAAATTGTAGCGAGGATTTATTAATATCGAATACGAAACTTTATTTTAAATTCGGAATCTTAACGTCAGATGAACTATAAATCAAATTTACATAGATATCGTTAACAACTAAAATTTTAAAATAGTTGGAATCCCAGTTCGCACCTAATTAATCTCACGACTCTTGTGAAACAGAAGCGTAATTTCTCTCGTCTTTAAAGCAACATTAAATTCTTCAGCTCGATATAAATTTTCTTTATCATGGTAGGGATCACTAATCTATGTAGGATTCCATTAATCAGCCAAATCAGTTACCATGATATATAAATTTATGTTAAATATATTTATTATTATTATTTTTTTAAAAAAATCTAAGAATGCCAAATTTTATAATAATTTTTAACAATTTATACATCAAATTTAATATATCTTCATTTGAATACGAACACCCATTCGTTGTCGTCCTTTGATAAATGCATCTATGAATAATTTTTTGGGAAAATTGTATGAAAGATCATGTATATTTGTTTATGTGCGATTGCTGTCATATGTGTTACTGAATTTCAGATTTAGTCATTTATATTACGATTACCGACAGTTTTCGTCTTTTTTTTTATGAGACATGACATACATTAGCGTTATATCCATCTGAAAAATATTAAAATTGTAAAAAAAAATATAGATAAGAACAAATCTGAAAAATATAAAAGATCAAAATCGCAAAAAGTCAAAATACATGATAAAAAAAATCAAATTCGACAATATTTTTTTTTATCGTGACCTATCTGAAAAAGCCAATTTACAAAATTTAATAAAAACCGTTGCTAGTTCAATTAAGTTATTAAATTAGTATTATAGAAAATTCACACCATTTATATTACAAAACTTCTGAAATTAAATATCAAAGGAAAGCAAATATTTAGAAATGATTGAACATACAAAATATACAACGATCGCCCACGTCTCGGACGAGGCTTCATCGGAATCAACCGGCCACCAGCCACAAGACGATTTTCGCACCGGATAACCCATCCTGGCGCCCATCTCCGACTCTCTCCGGCCACACGGCACTGTCCAATATCCTTTTCCGATCAAATGTATTCCCCAGCAACAACCTTTGGTTCTCCCGTGATCGTGTACTCGAAACCTTAACTTTATCGAAATACACGAAGAGGGTGGCCACAAAGACAATGGCTATTGCAATTAAAAGGAGCCTTAAGCTCATTGCATTGGCTTGGAATACAAGTGGGATCGCCATGATATTTTGTATGATATAAGATTATGGGAGACTTCTATGAAATAAATAAACTTTGAAAATGGTGTGTGTGTCTCTCTCTATATATATGTATATGTATATGTATATGTATCTGTATCTGTATCTGTATCTGTATCTGTATGTATATCTGTGTTATATAATATATGTTTTTAGAGATTAAACTCATATAAATAGGACTTTTAGCATTAAGCAAAAACTTGTGTGAGACGGTCTCACGGGTCGTATTTTGTGAGACATATCTTTTATTTGAATCATCCATGAAAAATTATTACTTTTTATGCTAAAATTATTATTTTTTATTGTGAATATCGGTAGGATTGACTCGTCTCACAGATAAAAATTCGTTAGAGATATACTCTTTATTTAATTATGAGTTGGTGTGAAAGGCTACACAACGTCTCCCTTCGGGAAAAACATCCCCCTAGCCTTTAGAATATCACGTATTAGTCCTTGTTAACTTAAGCTACGTTTGGTTTGAAGGATAAAATAATGAAATGATTAAGAGAGAAATGATAAAAAAATGATTGAAGTAGATAATGATAAAATAATATTATGTTTGGTATGATTGTTAAGAATGAGATAAATAATAATCTTTTGTTGAATTGACGAAATTGCCCTTCCAGTTTTGTGGCGGGGGGCGGCGGCGGATTTGGTCGAAGGTGGTTGGCCGGCCGGAAGCGGCGGCGGAGGCGGTCCGGCTATTGGCCGGCGGTCGACCGGCAGGATGTGGCGGCGGGCGGTTTGCGGCAGCGGTCGGCGTCGACGGTCAGCAACGGCGGTGTTCGGTGACCGGCGGCGGTGGTCGGCGGCCGGCGGGCGGTGGTGGTCGGCCGGAGGTCGGTGAAGAGAAGTGGTTGTGAGTTTGAATTTAGAAGAAGGGTAAAATTGGAAAAAATAGGCTGTATTAAGAGTGAGATAAATAATTCTAGGGGTTGAGGAGTGATTATTTTATCACACCTAATATAGCCTAATCATTCATATGAGTGATTGACTTGGTTAAATAAAAAACGTACCAAACATGTGATTAGGTATGTTAAATTAAAATAAACCTACCTAATCCTGCAAACCAAACACTGCCTTATAGACACCACTAACTAGCAACTGGAGAAATAGGATCCAATAAAAAGTATTAAATATTTTTCTATTAACTGAAAACTCGAATATTCAAGTTATAAATTGTCATAAACATTATTCTAAGCGATATTTGAGAATTAAAATTTTACTATAATCATTTTTTTGTAGAAGTAGAATCACCGTCTCGCTAATCTTTTGATTTCAAGTAAATTAAATAGAAGTTAATACGGGTACAAGAGAATCCGAGTTTAAAAAAAACATACCGAAGATTTTATGTACTACAATTTATGTTTTATGCTTAGTTATTTTGTTTTGATCTAGTGACTGTTCCATCCACTCCTTTGTGGTTTAGAGGCCTTATTCAGCAGCTCGTTTATTTAAATATCTTCTATTCTAAAATTTAAAGAAACAATATGATAATTGTTTCATCTGAATAAAATAATCGATACGTAGTGTTTGAGATTATATGCAACTTAAAAAATTTGAGTAGTACAATTGATTTCAAATCAGCAAAACACTCGATTTTACAATTGGTATCAGAGAAAATGTCACGAGTTCGATTCTAATTTCAAAGAATGCAATTATTGAGAGATAGATCGTTGGATGTAATAATTATCCATGCTGAGTAGAGCAATTCAAACGTGATGTTTGAGCTGTTGTACAATTTAAAAAATTTGAAATTGTATCATCAACTATAAATTTTGATTACAAAAATCATACTAAAATAACTTTTTTTAACATATAATGAAGAAAAACCTTGTGTCGAGCTCGAGACATCTAAATCTCGTCTCTGATATTGAAAAAAAAAGAAGCTACGTATTTATGTGGCCAAAATAATTTGGCAAAAACTTGTATGAGACGGTCTCACATGTCGTATTTTTGAGACATATCTCTTATTTATGTCATCCATGAAAAAATATTATTTTTTATGCTAAGAGTATTAATTTTTATTGTGAATATATATATGATTGACTCGTCTCACAGATGAAGATTCGTGAGATCGCCTCACAAGAGACCTACTCAAATAATTTTACCAAATAATAATGATATAATTACATGTGTTGACTTTTGACTAACCACAGACGCACGGTTTTCATCCAGTGGCAAGCTTTCAACCTGCGGTGTGGCAATGGGGCCCACTTCTCTGGAAAATTATTTTAAAACTCCGCGTTGCATAAACAGGTTGTATGTTTGCGATTAAAAGTAGTACTCTTGATTGGAAAACAGAAATTGGATCTGACATTTTGTACTTTTCCTTGATGGATAACGCAGAGGAATTTTTTTAATGTCAATATATTCAAGTGCACAAATGTGTTGTACTATGTTGCATCCGAGTTGTACTTTTATTTGGTAACGACGAATGTTTTCGAAAGTATTGTTAAACGCATGGAATCACGACCCTTTTGAGCGGTACCCAATTGCACATCACTTTCTCCCAGCCAAATCGCTTTGGCGAGAGGTGAAGAATCCCAACAAATTTCAGGTAAAAATAGTTAAATAATTCAGCCGTGTCAGTGTTTTCCTTGTAGTTGGAGACTGTAATTTTATGTTTTTGCTCACTTTCGTCTGCAATTATTATGTTCTAAAGCTGTGATCTTTTTTGTTTTCGGCCTTTAGTTTTTCTGGATTTATTCTCTTTGGTGGATTGTCGTCGCAGAGTTTGAAGGGCTTTTATTAACTTGGTTAAAGCTTTAGGATATGGTTTTCATGGTATCACTTTTCAATTTTGTGTGTGTGTGTGTGTGTCCCTGTTACTTGAATTTTAGAGGGCGGTCCCTTCTTCGGAAGAGGGTATAGTGATACTATGATGTGGCACTACTTGTTGCTTGGTAGTTATATAGGTTATGTGAAAATGTGTGAATTAATATGTGGGAAGTATTGATTGTTTGAGAGAGAAATTGTCTGAAAGCTTCAGGTGTGCAAAACTATGTTAGTTAAATGTTAGTGGTTCTTCAAGGAAAATGAGTGTAACAAGAGAGTAACTTATGGAAGAAAACAAAATTTATGTGTGAAATAGTATGTGTTCATAGAAAAAGAAACGTTCTATGTACAAGAAGAAGTGATGAAAGGATCAGAAGGCAAAGCATAGAGGTTGATACAGCATGCTTTGTGGGAACTAGTGCTTTCAAGAACTCTGATCTGAGATAAGGGGTAATAATAAAAGTTTCAAGTAGACTGTAAATTTACTTCAAAAGTTGAGCTTGGCAAAGAATCTTTAGGCTTTATGATTAGTAAAAAATAAGGAAATGGAGAAAGATTAAGAATTGTTATGCACCCACAAAATTTTTTGGGACATGCTAATTGCTAGGCTAAACTCTAAAGTTAGCAAAATCCAGTGTGATGCTAATCAGATGTGTTAATAATTATTTCCTCTTCACGCAAACAACATGCTATTAATTCTTGTACTTTCCCTAGTTCTTTAAATTTTATGTTTGGTTGAACTATTTGTGAATATGCTAATATCTTGTATTGATGAACTATGAATCAGGCTTTATGAAATGCATACTTGAATGCTAAGAAAGTTGGAAGGTGTTTTGTAGCTTAGCTGTTGTGGAACGGTATATTGACGGACTATTTAATTCTCTTGTTCTTGAACTTGCAAAATGTCTAACGAAGACATAAGAAAAGTCTTGCTGCATAACATACAGCTTGTAAGTTTCTACACTAATGTGTAATTTGATTGTATTTCTTGTTATATTACGTATTATGGTAAATAGCCTACTTTATCATGGGATGATTGGTTAGAGATGGCCTCCCTGCATAGTTGTTCTTGCTTTAATTTAAAATTATTAGCATTAATGTGAACAACAACTGCAAATAACGAGCTATGATAAGAATCCTTTTGAAGGAAAAGGGTGTCATTTATATGGATATAGCTGTATAAGTGAATATTTTATGAGATTGTCATTTTTATCTCTTGAAATTCTGATTGTGATTCATTTGTTATTACATTTCTTTACTTTCCTCTTTTTTGCATGTCTTTGTCATTGATTTTCCTGATCCAATGCTTTGTCTTATCAGGTTCAAAATCTCATAGAAAGGTGTCTTCAGCTTTACATGAGTCGGGCTGAAATTGCGAGTACCCTGTTACACCGGGCAAAAATCGAGCCCGGATTCACTGAACTTGGTAATTCTGTTCCCCTGTTTGGTTATTGCTGTTTGTTTGTTTATATGTATATAACCTTTCATTTTGAAGACATGGCGTGAAGCTGCCGTGACCGTGTTACACAGAAACTCTTCAATTATATTCTATTCGATATATGGGCATTTTGTATTAATAAAGATGTCTTGGGTTGTTGGAAGGGGGGGTGGTGGTTTGTGCATCTCCTTGAAAGATGTTGGTGAGAGGGTCAAAATCTCGTTGAATTTGGTTTGAAATTTACGAAATGACATTGAGTTTTCCTTTGCATAACAGTATGTCACACTCATAAGCATAGGGGTTCCATCGTGGTTCTAAAGTAAATTTGGGCCACCTTGCAGTGTGGCAAAAACTTGAATCTGAAAATCAAGAATTTTTCAAGGCATATAATCTGAGATTGATGGTCAAGGACCAGATATTACAGTTCAATCAGTTACTTGCGAGACAGGTTGATCTAATGCACCAATCACGTCCAATGGGGCCTCCTTCGATTCCTCTTACAAATGGATGTCATATTCAACCATGTAAGCTTGTTTTTTTTCTTTTTTCTTTTTTCCTGTATCAAATCATGGTAGTGTCCTTTTTTTTAATAGTGGTACTTTATGTATGGGTTTTATTGTTGTAGAAGAAAAACTTTGATAATGTCACCGCTAATTGGATCGAATTCATGTAATTGAAAAATTGCCAAAAGATTCGAATGAATCCAATCGAAATGTATAATAACCCCCTTCTTAGTTTGGTTTGTTTGTCTTTTATTTCAGAGCAAAAAATAAGCAAAAACCGATTTACCAAACTTATGAAAAAAATCACGACCGATTTATCAATCTAACTGAACTGAATTGAATTGATTAGTTCACTTACATCAGGTAAAATAAAACTTTGCTCACTCAGATTACACACAATTAGCTCTGCTTACAACTGTTTTGCCTACGTTTTTGTCGTGCAGAAATGTCTAACGTGCAAAAATGTCTAACTAAAATTATTTAAAGAATCCATTGTTTTTTCTTATAAAGCTATTTATACTTCTCCTACAATCTAATGTGTAACGAGGCATTAGAGAGATTATTTTCACCAATTGTTGAATTGTGTCTGCAATTATACAACTATTCTGACTTGAGAAAAAATTTGTTTGTTACATGGTGCCAATACACATCGATGTAGCTTACCAGGCCCCACAGTCTACAGGATTTTCTATAAAGCCTGAAAGCATGCACCAAGCTATGGGAGTGATACCTGATCTTTACATTAATGATGAGACGACCCTGCAACCTTGCATGCAAGTTGCTGTGGATATGATGAGTCATTCTGGAGGGATTGATGTGCTAGCAAATTCACTGTTGGCTCAGAACTCAGATACTGTAATGATGCAAGGAATGAATGGAGGGATGATTAAATTGGAACCTGGCTATGCCGATAATTCTTCATGCATATTTGGTGCTGACAGCAATCTTCTTGACCATGGTGCGACAATTGGTGAAGGATCAGTTCCTTCTTTTGTTGGTGCTGAGTCCAGTTCACCTATGTTGAACGAGACCATGTTGGACCCAGAAATGAACTCATTTAGTTTCTTGGGACAGATAGCTCGGAACTTAAGCTTCTCAGACTTGGCGGCCGCTGATTTTTCTCATTGTACTGGTTAGCTCTTCTTCCTCCGTGTATATGTGTGTGTGCGCGTGTACGCGACTCTATGAATTTTATGAAATTAAAGAACTCGGTCTGCTAAACATCGATGAATGGTAACCGTGCGTATTTTGACAGCGGCACTTCAATTTTTTAGGAATTTGATATATTATGACTCAAGTTTTATCAAATTTCTTCAGATATACTTGAGAGTTATTCTAGATCGCCATTCCTTGGAACTGATGCAAACTTCCTGGAGCCTCGTTTTAGGGAAGACCAGCAAGGTGATCCTTTCCCCCACCAGATCAGACGTTTCTGATGGGAAAAAGAAGAAGAAATATAGCCAACATTTTTGTTATGTTGTTGACAGATATTAAGAAGCTGGAGACCATATCAGAGGCATTGAGTTATGGTGATTTTGGCAGTGAATGAACGAGCTGTTTAATTGATACGTTGTTAGACCTTTACTCAATTAGTTTTTCAAGTCATAGCCTCATCCCTCCCCCATCGAGTACTTGTATAGCTTCTCTTCTTTTTGGTACAAACACCTTTTTTTCCTCCCCTGGTCTTGTTGCAGGGAGAATAACTTGACAGGATTGAACTTTTCGTAAATAGAATTCTTGAATTAAAGAGACTCCATGTTTTCAACCTAGGGAAGGAACTACGAGTCACACAAATTTTCTGCTGTATCTGCATACCCTTGTACATGTTCTGACCTAACATTTAATCAGCTGCGACGACGAAGTGAAAAGTTGATTTATTGGTGTGGTGTTCGTAGGTAACGACACGGTATTGGTTAATGGTATCTAGTTTGTAGTTGTTAGATTTTATGTATAAGAATTACAATCACAAGATTGTAAATTTGTGGTAGACAAAGGTTCTTGAATGCATGCTGGTGTTTGTTCATTGATTTTGTTATGGAATGTAAAACACATAATATGTAATATATTTTGGCTTTATGGCAAAAAGGGAGGACGAAGATACTCTCTGTTTTGAGAATATTTCGTGAGCCGGCATGCGAAGGATTTTAGGGGAAGGAGAAATCAGAGCAGAATATGTGAAACTCTTTTCATAATTTTTTTGCAGCCCTTCTCTTTATTATGCTTGCTATTTGTTTTAGTGTCTCAATAGCAAAGGAATTGATTGAACAAGTTATGAGCCACACTGATCCTACCATAACAAAATAAAACTTGGCTATTTTAAAACCTCACATTTTCAAGTAAATTTTCTCATATCTATTCAGAATTATTATTTTCGACTTTAATAAAATCAATTTTACGCAAATTTTCATGGAGATTGTGCTCGAGATCTTGAGTATATAAGTTTGAAAATAAATTTGTTTAGTTCAGCATGTTTGGGAGAAAAATATAAATAGAAATGAAACAACTATATTTTATAAATTCATATTTGATTATTGACAAAAACTTGTGTGAGACGATCTCACGGGTTGTATTTGTTAGACGAATCTTTTATTTGGGTCATCCATGAAAAAATATTATTTTTTATGCTAAGAGTATTATTTTTTATTATGAATATCGGTAGGATTGACCAGTATCACAGATAAAAATTCGTGAGATTGTATCAGAAGAGACGTGTTCTCGATTGTTTCCAAGGATATTGTGCTACGTGTTTCTTGGTCTAGTGGCACTCACGGCTCACCCTCTGTCTTATTCCAACAGAGGATGAGGTGTCGAGTTTGAGAAATGTGAAAAATAAAATAAAATAAAATAAAATTGTGTACTTTTGTGGGGCAATCTTTGTATAACTAACACATATCTCGATTAATTGATTTTTGTTATTTGTGTGTTATGTTTGGACAAATATTTTTTTTAATCTATTATAAGTGGAAAAATTTAAAGCTTGTGTTTAGAAAAAAAATTAGTAAAATATGTATTAGAATTTTTTTAAAAAAATTCGTTCTTTCAAGTATTATTTTTTTAAAAAAATAACTGAGATATTTTTTTGATGTTTTTAAAATAAACAAATATGGGTCGAATGGATAATAAATCACAAATAACTAAAGAAATGAGAAAATAAAATTATAATGAAATATGTTCTTAATTATACATAAGAATAAAAAATTTATTCTTAAAACAAAAATTTAAAAGTTAAAAAAACAATATTATAAAAATATTTTACAAATACTTATTTAAGTCATATTCGGTTTTTGAAAAAGCTATTGAACATTTAGAAAATAATTATTGATTGATTTTTCGATAATTCAGTAAAATATTAAAATCATTAAATAATGAAGAAAGTCGATGTGTCGAGAATAATCTGACCACAAGGACGACTCATACGATGTTCGTTTCTTGGTGAATCCACCTGATAATCTGATTATCGAGACACATTTAACTGTAACTTCTCGATTTTAAACCAGATTATATTTGGTGAGACGTCGAATCCGTGTGTTCTCGGACCTGTTTGTTTTTTCTTCGAAAGGGCCAAAGCTTACGTTTGCTACTATGCTTCGTTTAATCAGGGGGAAGAGGTTTTGAGCCGGAGAGACCAAATCTTGAAATGGGCTATCGCCAGATTTAGAGAATTGCTGTTGCGGGTAATTTATATTGCTAAAAATTAGTGTAAAGCTGTTGCCTTGAATTTGTTCAATAATTCTCGATAAAGCCTTGTTTCGACTTCTCGAGAACAAGTGGAACCGCTGTCATTTGACGTGTTTTGAGTGTCGATTGAGTGGTGGATTTCTGTTAAATCGGAAGATTTTTTAGAGCCTGATTCTTTGGTTATAGGATTGGAGTCAAGGGTTTGGAGTGAGTGGGGAAGTTTTGATTTTTTAAGTCATGGCAGTTCCATGGAAAGTGACGCTTTGGTTGGCAAGGATGATATGGCTTGCATTGAGTGGTTGGGTGGTTTCTTGCTTGACTGTTGCTGATGAAATCGCAGGCTCATTACGGACCGGTGATGTCGGGCCTTTTCATGTTGGTTGATTTCAAGGAGGTGGGGGAAACAATCTGTAGATGAACCGGTTCGATCCAGCCAACTTACTGTAGTTATTATATGTTCTAATGTAATAGAGTTTTTTTACTTGTTGATGATATGAATTAATAAATAACTGATTGTTGATTACAATTACATTTTCTTGAATGTGTGATATGGCTTGGAATGTTTAGATGTCATAGACAAGCCTATCTTTTTGATACTTAGATCTCGCTGTGATTGCTTTTCAAATTAAACGAGCAAGAGTTTCCTCCTTTTGGCGTTGAGATTTGCTGCCGGGCTTTAAGAAAACTGCATAACAATGCATGATGACTGATTATTTCTGATGAAGCACCCTTTGTCTACTGGCAGTTGGTTATTTGGCATGTTGTAACATCTTCACATGCTTTAAAGTACCCCCACATCACCATGTTTTGCTGTTCTTTCTTCTGCTGAGTGTGTCTACATGTTAATTTGAGCATCAATTTTACTGATTTTCTGTTGCTTATTTATGCTCTTAAGTTTAAATAGAATTTCGAGGAAAGTTGAGGGTCGCTATGCCGGTTGGGGTACTTGTCTTCCTGCGTCTGTTGGTTGTCATATTTCATCGTTTTCCACAATTTTAGAAAATAGGTACTTAGTCGTCTCTGGTGAAGTTTTAGTTCCGACATTTTTTTCCATGTTTATCATTTCCTTAGTGGGGAATGCCAAGAAAAGCATTCGTCAACGCTGGATTGCTCTAGGTTTCATATAATCAATCACTCAATGATAAGAGGCAACTTGAAGACATTAGAAATCAGCCCTTTATTAAATTTTTGTTGTGAGATTCACACAATCTCATGAACGGTCCCCTTAAGATTCGGTAGGATGCCCTGAATCTCTATGGCCAAGGCTTAAAGTCTAATACTTGAAAATATGAATCCATTATTTAGTACACAAAGGTTAAATATTCTCGTTTTTTTTTAAAAAAATTCTTTATAAAAAACAATTTTATAAAAATATTTTAATATAGTAATTGGATTTGATTTGTTAATTTATAGGTGTGAGACGGTCTCACGGGTCGTATTTTGTGAGACGAATCTTTTATTTGGGTTATCCATGAAAAAATATTACTTTTCATACTAAAAATATTATTTTTTATTGTGAATATCGATAAAATTAACCCGTCTCACAGATAAAAATTTGTGAAATCGTTTCATAAGAGATCTACTCTATTTTATATTCGTGCATATTCATCTCCTTCGCTCCACCAAATGAACCTCTCTATATTTTTTTAAAAATATTTTTGGGATTTTGTTCCCTTCTTTTTAGGGATGTAAGAAGAAACTTGCATGCTTCCATTTTTTTTAGCACAATTCGTAACACGTGTTTCTGAATACACACACGTGCATGCATGTATTAAATAAAACCAAGCATTTGACGAATAAACGTCAATATTCCACTTGATCTTGGAGGATGAACGCTCATTTCCCTGAATTGCTAACAGAAAAGAGCATCAGATCTCTGAAAAACAACCTAAACACTCGACAAACTCGTATTTGTTTTTTTAAGGAGAAAAAAAGAAGGAAACAATCAGATATAAATCTTGAAGAACTCAAAATTTTTAGTAAAGAGAATCATCCGCATGTCTCGAGTAATTACATCTGACTGTATATATATATATATATATATATATATTTACATCTACAACCATTTCGTAAAGTGAGTCAGGAAGAACAGTCACCGGTCACTGGCATGAACTCTGAACAGCCTGAATTTGAAAAAAAGGAATAATCATACCCGCAACTCAAAAAACTCGATGCATGGTAATTTTATCCAAAAAAATATGATTCTCGGTCAACACTCAAAGCTGTAACACGGAATTACCATTTTGATGGGAAAGATCCTCACTAGTTTCAACGGATTGAAGCTTAACGTCAAGGATAGCATTGTCGATTGCATCTGCGGTTGCATGGTGTTCCCGTTCTCTATTATCACCAGAATAAGATTGGAAAAATTCGGGATGTTGAGAATCGACCTCGTTCACATTATATACTAGTACTTGGTCGGCATCCATATCTGAATAATAGGAAGAGTGTCGAGTATTTACGCTGGTTTCGAAATATTCCTCATGGTCACCTTTCTTTGGGCGCTTACTCACACCCCTTCTTCGAACTCTTTCCTTTCCTCTACCCATTTCACCTACATCATTCTCTGAGGTAGCTACAGACTGAATTGAGCTTCCAGCATTATCCCTCAAACATTCATGGACAAGAAACCTTATTCTTGAAACCGATTCTATATGCTGATCATCCATCCCATGTGTTGAGAGGGCGTCGACTACAATAGCAATTTCCCTCAAAGCAACATTCTGCGCAGTCAGAAAATTTGTTCATCAGTCAAGAAAAGACGAGCAAAAAAGTAATGATAAAAATATCAAACATATGATCAATGGATTTGGAGCAAGACATTCTTTAATCATTCAAATTATAGAAAATCCAAGAGTTTTTTAATCTTTCAGGTTATAGAATCGAGTATTTGCTACTGTATCAAAACCTATAGCCGGTAAAAAAGATTCAAATAAAACACTTTAGCCTATATGATGCATGAGACAAGCATCATTGTTCAATTGCTGGGCCAAACATGACGGTAGAGGCAATTGGCTTGAGCGTAATATAGACACTTACCATTCTGTGAAACTCAGATGACATGGGCGTAGACCTTCCAATCAACCTGCGTGTAATTTTTAAGTACCAGATCATGTATTCACCCTCATCTAGGTCTTCCTCAGCCTCTACAATATGGAAGCAGCGATTTGCCCACTCACTAAGCTCCGATTCCATTTTTCCAGCGAGATCAATGCCACCATCGACACCACGGGTCTTCCTTTCCCATCGTGGCACTGGTTCGGGGATTGTTTGACGCATGCCAAACTGTCCTAGGCAACGATCTGGAAGGTGCCTTTCTGCCTTGTCAAAACATATCAACATCGTCTTTGAACGTCCAAGGATGAGTTGATTTAAAATGTTCTTTGGTATAACAGTGTGGCTGATATTAGCATAAGGGCACCAGTCAACCTACATTAGTGTAGAACCAGTTCACTAAAAACAACAAAATACAGAGTTTCTTTCAAGCAAGTATCAAACTCACATCTGAAGGCTTTAATGAATCTAAAGCTTTACGGTAAAAGGCCACATCGCGATTTGAGGTTGGCCCACTATGTTTCCCCTTCCATCTGAGAACAAAAGGAAAGCATTCATGGATTGGGTCATGATGAAGCTTAGGTCGACCGACATTCAGGTGATAGTAACTCCAGCACTACAAAAATAAAAGTATAAAAAGGAAAAATCATACTCCTGTGGTAAAAGGCACTCAGAAAGACTGACACAAAAGGAAACAAAAGAATGAGAAAAGGTAAACACCTGCAGTAGTGTCAAACAACCACTAATGGTGCTTTGGGATCTAAGGGAGGCATTTCCAAGTGATCTATACAAGAATGATAGTGCCGCCGCGCCCCATGCAAATTTCCCCGCTTCATCAAAATTTTCAAATAATGGAAGGTACATAACAGGGACTTTGTTACCAGTTGTCGTGGAAAAAATTGTACTACCGACAAGGTAAAGAAGGTAAGCACGCGTATAATACTCTATATCTTCGATTGAGGCATCTTCGGGACATTCACAGAAGGTCTCTTTTAACCAGTTAAGTTTCACCATCCCACCACTCATGTTACCAGAATCCGGTGTTTTACCAAGGTACTTCACACACACTGAATCACATGAGGTATAAGTCACACCTATCACAGGTTCACCATCAATTGGAAAGCCAAGCAAGTAGGCAACATCTTCCAGTGTTATAGTCATTTCTCCAACAGTCATATGGAAAGTGTTTGTTTCTTTCCTCCATCTCTCAACTAGTGCAGATATGAGTGGATTATCAAGACTAATAGCTGGAATCAATCTCAAATAGCCAAAACCAGTCTTCTTCACCAACTCAATTTGTCTCTCAGTAAGCGACCAATGGCCAAGCTTTGAAGTATGTTCATGACATCTAAGTGCACCTCGCTCCTGTTAAATCAAATTAATATATTATAAGTTGCAAATTGTTACGAGTATGATCAAGATGAGAAGATAAACTATTATATAATGAGCACCTGTCCCTCCCAAACTGCAGCAGAGACATGCTTATCTTGGTCATATAAAACGGAAGGATCCACCGGCCCAGGGTTGGTTGCATAATAATCCATAATGTTGCTAGTAGAGGCATCTGCCAAGAACACAAGGCAAACCCAAAAGCACAAAAAAATAACCAGTGAATCCATGGATACATACAGGCATATCACTGAGATTACAAGTTAACTCAAACCTTGGATGCATGTTATTATTCATAAGATACAACATTCATAACTTAAACCACGTGAGACTAAAAATGGGGCACTAGTGTACACTTTGAAGAGTCCTCAAGCAACTGGTAGACTTTAATCAACTTCTATATCTAGGTGAGATCTAGCTATTATGCTCTAGTAATTCATTATACAAGCCTTTTGCTTTGAAATAATAAGCCCCCACAAACTCATTGTCACGACTCAATGAAAGGTAATCAAGAAACTAAAAAGAATTTAGTAATGTTCTAAACTCCACATCCTCCAAATCTTAGAAAATTTTGATGCTCACATCTTTGGAGCCATCATATCACATAATCATCAATGCAAATTATTTATTCGGCATATGAAAATTGAACTCATCTTTCTTCGTTGCAAGGCCTTATACCATTTTGATGCTTCTAAGTTTTGCATCTACATTAGGAAAATGGCAATATGAAGTCGCAAAATCTAGCCCCACCCCAAACATTAAAAAATATCCAAAGCAGGGGATGATACTTTTTCCATGTTTTTTGCATCTGGCTGAGGAAAATGCCGGCATGAACTTCCAAAACTGGGAATTTGATTAGAAGAGTCCACTGACAGTTAATTTAAATACAATTTAAATGAAACCCAAACAAATGGAAAACTGATTTGAATCCAATTTCAAGCATGTTCAATACGATAAACCACCACGCTTCAAACTACTAATGTGCAGCATAAAATGATTACATTTGAGCACACAGAAACAGGAAGTTCACTTTATTAAGAAAGAGTCTGGAAAAGAAAAGGACTTACTCGGAGCAAAATGATAATCTTCAGCCTTCATGCCAAAGTACTGCAAACTTTTGCCCGTGGAAACCCTAAAAGCTGCTGCCAGGTGAAATCAATTGCTAACTCAAACAATGGGCTAAGAGGATCCAGAAATTGAAAATAATAAATAGGTTTTTACCAATGAAATTAAGGGTTGTGAAGAATTAAACCAATGGAGGAGAAACGAAGATCGCATCAAAGAACCATGGGGAATTGAAACCACGCTGAACATGAATTGAATTCCCCTAAATTGCACTTTGGGTTATTTTTATGGCCCATATCTTAAAAATCAACGGGCCTATACAAGGATCGATCTTTCCTTTTCATAACTATCTTTTCTACACTAAAAAAAACACTATCTTGTTTAAATAAAAATTTGTATCAGACGATCTCACGGATCGTATTTTGTGAGATGATTTTTTATTTGAGTCATCTATGAAAAAAAGTATTTTTTATATTAAGAGTATTACTTTTTATTGTGAATATTGGTAAGATTGAGATGTCTCATTAGAGACATACTCACTTGTTTAAAATGTCAATTTAAAAAAAAAATCGAGAGTTTGTTATAATTGGATCTATAACTAGATACTTTGTCTCCAAACTTAGAACTTGGTTATCATATGAGTAACTATAAACCAACGCCATATCAACACATTAGTTCTATAAAATAGTAGACAAAATAAAATACAATTTAATAAATTAACACTTGAAATAAAGGGATTATTTATTAAATGAAATATAAGTTAAGGAAAATTAAAATGGAAATTAACAAGAAAATGGTTAATGGTTTTAAATAATTCGAACTCTTTCATTAAATATCTATAATTTTAGTTTAAAAGTAGTGAAAAGACTAACGGGAGTTGATGTAATTTGGTGATATCTTGGCAATAATTGGCTGATATGTCTACACCATTATATCATGACACATCGATTCATGCGTTTTTTAATGCTTATTTTTTAAATCTAATTTAATGAACATTTTAAAAGGGTTTTTTTTTTTAATTTCTATATATTTTTTTTCTTTTTTATGAGTCATTGTACATTAAGTAAAATTTCCAAATAACATTATAATTTATACTAACGTATCAATACACACGTTGCGTACAATACTTTTTTATAATTCATTTGATTTATATTTAAATGAGAATTAAAATATAATTATAAGAAATAGGGAGATACTACACTGCAATTTTGATATATGAATTAAAAAAATAAATAAAAATTGAAAAGAAAAAAAAAAGACAACGTACGATTGAACAACATGCATCTTAATGTTTAGGAAACAAAGACTCTATTCCTGAGTTACATGTAATCACATTAAAGTTTTAATATTTTATTTAATATATATAATCATTAAAATCAAAAATTAGTTACTATGAATATATCAAATTTAACGACATGGTATAATATAGAATAATATAGATATCACGGTAAACTGCAGCAAATTCTATCCCGTGTTATGATGGATCAAAACTTGCCAAGATTAACGTATGACATAGATTGTTAACAAGCAAATCACAAGACCTCTTCAAGCAAGCGTTAAATTTCCCAAAACCAGCGCAGCAGCACCAATCTAGTACCGCGTTCTCGATGACTTTCCTCTCGTAAAGTTTGCACCTTTCCACCTTTAAACCTGCATTTAATTCCTATTTACTTGTCCCCTCCACCCCCATCCCACAAAAACCCCACCAGCACTGACAAATAACAGCCCCTCCATGAATTCACACCATATTAAACAATGCAAAGATAAAGGGAAAAAACAGAGCTGAATATTGGAGACAACACAAGGAGATCAATCTTCTTGATCCTATTTGTTTATATATATAATTTTCCAAATCTTTACCCTTGTCGTCATGGGATGCTCGGCTTCTTGTCCTGTTAATTTTGTGACTCAACACAGGGATCCCTCGGCGAAGTGTTCATCTTGTTCACATTGTAATCCACAGTTGCTGTCTCCTAGTAGCTCATTTTCGGACCCTTTTGTTAATCCGGTTCCAAGAACTCTCTCTGTTGCCGCCCCTTCGATTTATCATCCACCTGTGAGGAAAGGGGACTCCAATCACTTGGTCTCCCTCACCTCCACCACCTATGGTTCTCTTGTGCTCCCAAATCCTAGTTTCAAAAATGATCGTACGGTGCAGACAAAAGGGCCCAACGATTTTGGCTGTTCCGAGGACCCTTTATGTCCAGTCTCGGTTATCAACACTTGGGAGCTTATGAAAGGGCTTGATGAGGATGATTTCAGTTTTCACATAGTTGAATCCCCCAAGAAGCCTTGTAAAAGAGAGATTGACTACAGTGAGTTTGTTGAGCAGCCAATGTCTAGGCCTTTGTGGAAGTATCTATCCGAGGAATCATTACTCGCCAAAATGGAGTCTAACGTGGCATCGAGTTATCGTAAGGCATTGCTAGGTAGACAACAAGGATGTCAAAAATACAAATGCATTCCGAAGCCCAAAAACGTCGAGTTTTCGGAGTGTGAAAAGAACAGTCCTTTGGTGTTTCAAGATAGGAAGGATTCTTGCCCTTCGTTAGTTTCCGACGATAGGATTGTGTTGTATTACACTAGCTTGAGGGGCATCAGGAAAACTTATGAGGATTGCTGCATGGTTCGTGTGATCTTGAGGGGTTATCGAGTGCGTGTGGACGAGAGAGACATTTCGATGGATCGGTCATACAGGAATGAGTTGCAGGATGCATTGGGAGAGAAGGGAGTGATCTTGCCACAAGTTTTTGTCAAGGGAAAGCACATTGGTAGTGTGGAGGAGATTAAGCAACTTAACGAGTCAGGGGAGTTGGCAAAGATTTTGGAAGGCTTTTCGGTTATGGATTTGGGGTTCGTGTGCAAGATTTGTGGGGATGTGAGGTTTGTTCCGTGCCCGAATTGCTACGGTAGCCGGAAGGTTTTCGACGAGGAAGAAGGGAAATTGATTTGGTGCCCCGAGTGCAACGAGAATGGGTTGATTCGGTGCTCGCTTTGCTGCTCTTGAGTTCTTCTATAGCACATGAATTTACTTGATGTGTTTGTTTTCTAGGCTATTTCTTGTTTATTATCCTTTTGTGCAAGAGACTAGTTTAATCCATTCATTCTAATGTGTATTATTGGAGTTTGGGCGAGCAATGATAATCAGTTGCAACCGTTAATGTGACAAGGTTATTTAAACATAATTGTTATTTGTACACACTACATATGTGTTTCATAAAAAAACACAAGAATTTCCGTGAGACGGTTTCACGTATCAGTTTTGTAAGACGAATATTTTAGATCACTAATGAAAAATATTAATTTTTATGTTAAATATGGATAGAGTTGTTTTATCTGTGAAACCGTCTCAGTAAAATCTAATAAAAAATTGATCATTTTTTTACTTTTATTTGAAAAATTATACATCTTTTAAATTGAAATAGTATGTGATAAAATAAAATATAAAGAAAAATACTATTATAATATTATAAGATAATGCAAATACTTTGAAGAGAAGTGTGATGTTTAGACAAATGTAAAAAGAGTGATCTTTTGTGAGATGATATCATGAATTTTTATCTGTGAGACGGATTAACCCTACCGATATTCAAAATAAAAAGTAATATTTTTCATGTATGACCCAAATAAGATATCTGTCTAACAAAATACGACCATGAGATCGTCTCACACAAGTTTTTGCCATGTAAAAATTTTGTAATGATTTCATGTAATATAAAGTGCTCTTTTATTATATGTAGTCAAATAATATTAGAAGTTCAATTTTTGAAAAGGACGATAAAATCGCTTTATTTGGATTTCGGTTATTTTTATTAAAACTAAGCTTCAATTTTTTATATTCAATTTTATTAGATTTCTTTAGTTTTTTCTCAAATAAGTTGGATACAAATTAATTTATTTTATTTTTTACATTATTGTTGCTATTAATTTATCTCACATGCTTTATCAATACACATACAGGCATCACTATTATTACGTTTTTATTTGAATAATAAAAAAAATTAATAATAATAATAATAATATATATAAAAATATAAAGAAAATAAAATTTTATAATAAAATATAAGGAGGCTCGATTTGAAAACCTCAGGCCCTCCGGTTACACTACAAAGTCCAAAGGCCCGTAATTCAGTTTCAGTAAGCAGCAATGGATAACGATTGTGAAGAGAACTTGGGGAATTGCCTCAGCAGCTTCGTCGATAATGGCAGCAGCGAGAGCCATAGGTACTATTTGGCGCGTAGAACGCTGCTGGAGATGCTTAGAGACCGTGGGTATGCAGTGCCCAGTTCTGAGATCGAGCTCTCTCTTCAAGAATTTCGGGATAGGCATGGGCAGGCGCCTGATGTTGATGCATTGAGGATTTCTGCTCTACACCGGGATGACCCTTCTCTGAAGGTTGCTGCTTTTTCAAAAAAAAATTTGCTCGCTTTTTAATCTTTTTGATTTTTCTTTTTCTTCTATGGGCATTTCTGGAGCTTTGTGTTCCCGCATGTGTTTGAGGAAGAAAAAATTCGAATCACCATTGGACTACTAGTAGCTTCAATTAAGCTTCTGCAATGCATATCTAGTCTCTTCTTGGTTTTCTTTCTTTAGATGATGATTTTCTTGGGGTTAAAACCCAAACGATCTGTATATTTAACCTACATCCCTTGTACGTGCATGCGATGCTTGTTCAGGAGGGGTTTTGGTTGTTTAAGCTATATTGCACCCAATAAATAATGGGGATCTAAGGTTGTAACTAGTTACAATGGGCTCTTCACGGTATACAAACCTGTGAATCCTAGGTCATTACTATGAGAACTTGGCCTTTTCTTATGCAGATCATTTTTGTCTTCTCATCTAGTCTCTTTCTGTCACTAATTCTAAGTTTTACTTTTGCTGAATGAGTTAATTTTCTCCAAACAAGCTGTTGTGAGTTTGCACAGATTATTAGGACGATTGTATTGAATCTATTGAGGTGTGCTGTGTTTTCATTGCAGACTCTGGTTCTATTCTGTGCTCCAAACATAGTTAAAGTCAATGTCATCCGTGCCATTGTAGCTGAGATTGTTAGCAGAGACAGGTTGAATCGGCTGATCTTGGTAGTGCAGAATAAAATAACAAGCCAGGCCTTAAAAGCAGTGGAGCTTATTTCATGCAAAGTCGAAATTTTCCAGGTGAACTTTGCTGTTGGCATTTTGTCTGCTTTCCCTGATTTTGATTTATATGGTTTGGGTACAAGTTAATTTTTCTGTTGCAAATGCTTAATCTGTTGCCAACATGTGGATACAATTGATTTCTTTTTGCAAAATAGGAAACTGAATGCTCACATGTATGTATTCTTTTTTATATATGGTGGTCCTGAACTTCAATGCACTTTACTTGTAAATTTTGTAAACTTATTATCCGTAAGGATCTAATAAAGTACTTTCTATGTCCTGTTTTCCATTTTCTCTTGCTTACACACTTCTTTTGCTTTAGACCATTTTTTCCGATAATTTTGTCGTGGTAATCCTATTGATTCACATAAATGTTAGTATAGCATCTTTTACCTTTATAGATCTGACTTCCTTTGATTTTTGCCATGTTTTTTAGATCTTGAACTTGCTCGTCAACATAACTAAACATGAACTAAAGCCAAAACATCAAGTGCTGACTGATGAAGAGAAAGAAAGTCTGCTAAAGAAGTACAGCATAGAAGAAAAACAGGTTAGTATTTAGGGTGCTGGATAATGTTAGGTTCAATCTTACTGATTTGTAATTTATTCTATATGTATGGAGTGGATTGTTTAGTTGTTTATATTCTTTCAGTTGCAGGATTATTGTCCTCTATTATGTATTGTTGAGTACTCACATCTATGAGTATGTTATGCCACCCACATTTATTGCGGAAAAAACAGGGATATGCAGTGAAAAATGATAATTCTCTTGTATTCTTGGTCCCTCATCTCTAAGAGCATATTGATAGCTGTGAAATGTTCAAATACTCAAATCTTCTTGTGGTAAATGACCCTCTCTTGGCTTTGAAATTGATATATGTTTATTGATGCATGCGTGTTGCAAAATTTGTCCAACGTACTTTGGACCAAAAAGGCGCTTTGTTATTTCACAACCAGCTGGTCTTCCTTTTCTAATTATGTATTGGCTGACCATTAACATTTGTTCCTTTTATTTTCAGCTTCCACGAATGTCACAGAACGATGCGATAGCTCGTTACTATGGGCTGGAGAAAGGGCAGGTCGTGAAGGTTACTTACAACGGTGAAATTACACAATTACATGTAACTTATCGCTGTGTTTGGTGATCCGTCATACCGATTTCGATCAGAAATGGATTTTTCCATTGTGTACTTGACTGTTGTGGAATTTGGGGAAGTTCATCTTGATTGTCCTTCAGTCTCCAAATTCAGTTTTTTCTTTATCTTGTATTGGAAAAGATGATGTATCTATGGCCAGTTAGTACTTGATACACTTCTTTTGGAAAGTTGGGATGCTTCATATATAATTTTCTAAAGAATGTAAACTGCCACTCCCCATAACACATCTAGTCGTCTTTGAAATTCGACCTAACTGAAAAATGAGTCATTATGGTCAACTGCACAGGTTAGAGGACTGAATTGTTGTTCTTCAACCAAATGTTGTTTCAATCTATTATTTAATATGCCAATGTGATTGATGCATTTTTCAAAATAAAAAACAGAGAGAGATTCAAGATTGCCATATCGAAAGCCTCCAAAAACATTGGTCACTCTCGGACAGCAAATTACTATCGTCTTCGGCTAAAATTGTGCCGAGTTTATCATTGCTCGGTTGTTGAATGCCTTAATTGCTCTTTGAATGGGAATAGTCACCGTAGATCCACACTCTTCCATAATATCTTTAAAAGCCATGTTTCATTTGGATTAATACTCATAGGAAATTTAGGGTCTGATTCCAGCAAGTGTCACTAATACATACGCATGTTTCAAAATTGTCCCGATCCTGAAATCACGAATAAGAATGTCAGAAGGGGGTCAGGAGGGTGTCCTGACATAGCCCCTCCGACGCTCAAGTCAGCGACTGAGGATATGAGTGAAGAGCAGCTAAGGGTGCTGCTAAAAACAATATAGTGAATGAATTATCATACGCTCAAACCTGGTATTTATAGGAGAATATTTGGGCCCTTGATGAGCTTGTCTTCCATTTGGACTAGGGATGGGCCAAGGGTAGTGGGCCCATCCATGAGGTATCACCAGTCTCCCTCTCCCGAGTCGAACTGATTCGCAGATTAATTGGGTTGTCCTTGATTTATCGACGACGAGGGCATGCCATGTTAACGCTGCGAAAATTACGGGAATCGACCTGCCCCGTCAGGTCGCGGGGATCGCAAGGGTGATGGCGTGCATTTTCTTTTTGCCATTCGTCAGTCTCCAGAAATTTGGAAACAAATCAAATCGTAATCTCGTTCTGAAAGAAAAGATTTGGTCTGGGTTCCCTTATAAATACATGTCACCTCCTTATTTCATTCTCACTTCTCCCATACAGAATTTTTTCTGCTCGCCCGTATGCTGGCTCGCACCTCGCCAACCGAGCCCTCGCCCTCGCCCTGCACCAGCCTCGCCGCTTGCCCGACGTTGCCGAGCCCTCGCCCTGCACACCAACTCACCGCTCGCCCCACGGAGCCCTGCCCTCGCCCTTTCTCTCCTCGCCCCACGCTGCCCTGCCTTCGCCCTTACTCACGGGAAATTTAGGGTCCGATTCGAGCAAGTGTCAATAGTATAGACGCAGGTTTTAAAATTATCCCGAGCCTAAAATCACGAATAAGACCGTTAGAAGGGGGCCATGAGGGTGTCCTAGCGTAGCCCCTCTGACGTTCAAGTCAGTGACTGAGGATATGAGTGAATAGCAGATAAGGGTGCTGCTGAAAACAATATAGTGAATGAATTATCATACGCTCAAACCTGATATTTATAGGAGAATACCTTAACCCTTGATGAGCTTGTCTTCCATGTAGCTAGGGAAGGACCAAGGATAGTGAGCCCATCCATGGAGTATCATGGATCATAAGTATGTATTGGTGTACAAAAGTGAAAGAAATCATAATTTTGTTTTTTTATGACAATAAAACATGTAGTCTATAGATATTTTTTGTTGTGAATCGAGTAAACTATCATATAAACGTAATAATCTGTGAATTATGTTAGTTAAATAAATCATATAAATGTGAATGAAAAAAAATTCTAACAATTGTTCAAGACACCCCTCGATGACAACTTTCATAGTTTTATCTATAAGAAACAATATGATATACATAACAAAGCAGCACAAAGATATTACGTAATCATTAAAAAAATATATTATCCTGGTTATAAAAAATAAGATGTTCTAAACATCTGATATATATTATTCCACAATTTTTAGAGTAAAATGAAATACATGAAGCATTAAAGAGAAAAATCAATCCAATTAATATTATATTTAATAAATTAGGATAAAACTTGACTCAAATCCCCACCATACTCGTTTAATAATAAATAAATAGGATAATTTAATGATGTCTAGAATATTTTATGTAATAACAGCTACGATAAAATTGTAAGGATTGTTTAGTTTTTCTTTAGAGTCATTGCTGCTCGGAAAAATTAAACCTAGTTATGGGTATTTATTCTTGATCCTATCTGAATATGTGAACCACATGACCAGAAATGAAACAGGCCCTTGGAACCTAAGTAAGAGCAATGCCCCTCATGCTAGCATGATCCAAGCAACTTCATCTGTCCCTGCTATGTGTTAATAAAAGTACAGATGCAGAAGTCAATTTAATTTAATCCACAAAATTTGAATCTATAACACAGATTTATACGTCTCTTAAAAGTGAGTAAAGCAGGCACAAACAGAAAAAATATCGACAATCGCAGTTGATGCATTTGCTCACAAGGTCAACAACAAACAAGAAGATTCATACAGCAGGTTTCAATCTTTATCTTGTATCAAGTTGTTGATCATATTTACCAGAGGAACAGTGCCTTTTGCCATAATCTCTAACCTAGACGAATTCGAGGCACGTGCGAAAAGGGATATACCAAAGAGTGCGAGCTCCGGAAGAAACAACCTGGACGACAAGAATCCATGCCAGTAACGTGGTTCCAAGTCGAAAAAGGCGCTGAAGAACCTTCTGGTGGCATGCAAATCAAGCTTCAGCAGAATATCCATACCGAAACAAAAGAATTCCCTTTGGCGTCTCCTATCTATCGGCCACAAGTCTTTCCAAACTTCCGCAGATAATTCATTACCAAGAAGGTTTCGATCTGAATTGAGATATTGAACAATGGCATTGGCAACAACTGGAGCAGCCGCTAGAGTTCTTGCTACCATGTAGCCAGTTGAAGGGTGCACCATCCCGGCCGTACCTCCAATGCCCACTATTCTCTGAGGTAAAACGGGAAGGGGACCCCCCATTGGAATTACACAATGTTCATCTTCTTCAATGCCAGTCACTTTTATACCTAAATGGTTTAACCGAGCCACCATACGTTCTTGAATATCCTTCATTGGTACTCCTGGACGAGCAACAAGGGATGTTTCTTCCAAGAATATTTTTTGTGAAGAAAAGGGCATATCATATAGAAAAGTAGGGATCTTTCTATTCCTTTCCTTCAAATCTTTATTATTGTTGAGATGCGAGTCTCGCCAATCCATGAAAACCATATTATTTATATCAAATGGATGCTCTTCCACTTCAGCTAAAATTCCATAAGCTACTTGATAGCCAGGGTTGTATGGTTTGTCATACTGAACGAGAGATCGAGAAAAACCAGTCGCATCTAGAACCACGGCAGCCTGAATAATAACACCATCATTGCATATCAACAATGATTTGGATTCCTCGTTAATTACTTTGATAACCTTAGCTTGATGAAATTTAACACCGTTTAAAACACATTTCAGCATCATTTTCGATTTCAGCTGTTTCCGATTAACCCTTCCATATGGCCGATCAAGATCTTTACGTGTCTTGTTGTTAATGTACACAACAGCACCAGACCAAGTTGTGTCGAGGCAATCCAACAAATCCATGGCCTCAAATTCATCCACCCAAACACCATAATTATTAGGCCAAATCATTTTGGGAGAAGGATCGATTGAGCAAACTGACAGGCCAGCCTCTGAAACTTGCTGCGCCACCGCGAGTCCTGCTGGACCTCCACCTAAAACTGCCAGATCCACCACTAGGCCTTTCGAAGGGTCATACATGGGAAGTTCAAAATCAAGATTTTCCTTCTTGGTCTCAGGCACAAGCTCCAAAAGGGCACTAGAACTGGCTTTCACACAATTTTTTTTGCCGAATTTCACACTGGATTTCTTGGAAACAAACTTAGTTTCGAGTTTCTGAGGTTTCAAAGATGTATAGGTACTAAATTTCTCCGTGAACCCATGAATTGGTTGAAGAAAGTCAAGCTTGTTGTGAGTCTTAAGAAGAGTATCCATATTTAAATATAATAAAAAGCTCGATATTTTTCAAGAAAACCACGAAGGATTCCGCAGTTCTTGAACAACACAAACAGGGGTCTGGATTATTTCCTCGATTTTCAACCTAATCTCGTGTCGGCACCAACACACAAAAACTCGTTCAGTTTTTATGAAACCATACGCTACTCCCGATAAAACGGAAAACTAGAGTAAAATCTCATAATTCACTTACTCGAAAATCCAAATGACTGAAGGGAAGAACATGGTAGCATACTTTACAGAATCCAGCGCAGGTGAAAAGTTTGGAGCTTGTGGTGGATTCTGCTCAACCACAGCCAATGCAGAATTGTGCGATATCTCTACATCTTCGTTTTATTTTTCAAACTGCCCATTTGTGTCCATTATAGGACGGACAACTTCAAAAAGCGCGTTATTGTGAAGTTTTGGGAAAGTTTTGTTTTGTAAGAATAAAGATAGCATCATATTTGTTTCATAGAGTAGGAGCAACAAGATGATTTCCATTGAGGCTAAAATGATCGTAAATTTAATAGAGTATAATATACTTAATCGAATCATCTAATGTGACATATCATATAGAGTAGGTCTCTTGTGAGACGATCTCACGAATCTTTATCTGTGAGACAAATAAACTCTATCGATATTTACAATAAAAAGTAATATTCTCATCATAAAAGGTAATATTTTTTCATGGATAACCCAAATAAAAGATCTATTTCACAAAATACGACAAGTAAGACCGTTTCACACAAGTTTTTACATATCGTATATTAGTGACATGGACACCCACGATTCGTGTTGTAAAAGTCTAAAAATTTGTCATACATTTGTTGATGGTTTGATGAACAATGATGAATTTTGATTTTAAATTTGTGTACCCCGGGCAAATGACTGTCCAAGACAAGT
Source organism: Primulina tabacum (assembly GCF_025594145.1). Classification (NCBI taxonomy): domain Eukaryota; kingdom Viridiplantae; phylum Streptophyta; class Magnoliopsida; order Lamiales; family Gesneriaceae; genus Primulina; species Primulina tabacum. Next base: position 5,518,893 of record NC_134559.1, on the reverse strand, counting down.
AATACTCTTAGCATAAAAAGTAATACTTAGGTCATGGTAAGCTTTGGGTCGGTTATATAATAGCCGGACAAATTACTGCCCGAGACATTATCTCCCTGAACTGCCAGAAGCCGGGCTTCCAGAAGAGTCCCATGTGATTGTTCTCTACACGGGTTACCTCGATAGTAACACTTCGGCACTAGTATGAGATACCTTATCTTAGTAATCATTAGTGTCAGAATCTCATAGATTTGACAAGGCGAAAGGGATAGTTTGGCGTGTCAGATAAGTTGGTGTCAGAAAGTAGGGTATGAGCAACCATCTTGCCATAATTAGTAAATGAGCACTGAAAACAAGGTCATCACTATTTTTATTTCTATAAATATCAGGTTTGTTTAAACATTAACGGATTCATTGATTCACATATGATGGATCGATTCGGACACCTGCGAGGGTGCTTCAAACACAATATTCTCAATGAGCCGCAATAGCTCATGTTCTAACAATATATATACCGATGAATTAGGTCGATTTTTGTTTCAAACCAAGCGGAAAACACTCGAAGTAATCATTCGTTAAGAAAAACTGAGAGATTTTAATTATTAAAGACTTGTGTAAACTGATCGATTGAAATACGGTGAATCCGTTCTGACTTCTATCATTTCAACTATGGACAAAACTGAACTGATATCAGGTGAACTGATCAAATCAGATTAAAACACAATTAAGCAGTTAATACACAAGATATGTTTATGGATGTTTGGAGACTTCAACTGCTCCTACGTCACCCCTTCTACCACCTCAGGTAGGATCCACTAGAAGACTTTGATTTATATATCATCTTGTACAAACACACCCAACTATGGACTTACCCACTCCTAACTGAACTCCTAGTCTAGACTGAAGGCATCACCTTTCAGCCAACACTAGTTTAATGTCTGTGTGTCAAATACTACATACACATGCTTTACGTCTTTGTGCAAAACCTAACTTGAGTGGTGGTGTGTGTGTGTGTGTGTGTGAGAGAACTGATCTCTGAAAACTACCTGAAAATGTTCTCAAACACTGGGAGAAATATGCTTCTAAGACTAAGCTGATAACAAGTTGAAGTGTTCCTTCTAGGTCGATTGCTTCTTCAAAGCTGATAAGCATTATGTGTGCCCTCTCTGTATTTTATCTTTTCACTTGTCAACTCTCATAATTGTTTTCACTGAGCATCGACTTCTATTTATAGGCGTTCGGCTGAACGTACAGTGAGACTCAGTGAATGAATCCGTTGCAGTTTGAATTTGTTCCTCCAAATAGATCTGGAAAATTTGGCTTTAACCGCTGCTGCAACATCTCTTATTGTACCTTGATCGTACAATAGCTTTTGTATCTTTGTGCACAGCTGGATTAAGCTTGTCGTATCTGCAAACTGGTTCGCTCCTAACTGATGTTCTAAACTGGTCAGTTGAACTGGTCTTGAACTGGTGAGGTTAAATCAGTTGACTCGTCAGCTGAACTAATTTCACTGAATCGGTTGAACTGGTTAGTTGAGCTCTTCATCAGTTGAACACTTCATCAGCTGGTCGGGCTTCTAAAGGTCTTCTGCTGAACCACCTATCAACTGGACAATCAGTTGAACTGTTCTTGATACTTCAGTTGTACTGGTTTAGTTCGAACAATCAGTTGACACTTTCAGTTTGCGTCTCGATAGCTTCAGTTTAAGCTTGGTAACTGATAAGCTCGAAGTCTGATCGATTTCAGTTTCTGCGCACTTAGGTAAACTTATTAGAAACAAATAAAGAAGCTTTGTTAATATCAAAATCAAGATTGCGAACATGAAATGTTCCAACAACATATATGATACTCCTATCATTTACTCTATAGATTTTCATACACCATTATCACATCATTTTCTTTTTGCTATATTGGTTTTCTTCACTCACCTGTTGACTTTAGTATCAGAGTGGCTACGTCGAAAATCCCTCCGATCCCCATTCACGTGGTTATCTTCCTGTTTGCAGATCAGCACCAGCTTTTATAGAGAGCAAGATCTCTAGTCTTGATATATCTCGCTGTGCTCTCATATCATCATTTACATAACTCGATCCGATGAATTTGTCCACGCATATCATATCTATTTTTAGCCGGTTACATCAATAGGGAAAAAAATTGAACTTGGCACCATTTCTTGTGAATTGTGATGGAAGAAAAATAGAAAACTTATGAAGATGTTTTACTGGATAATGATAATATTTATGGAAAAGAATAAACGAAAGTGTGACGTGAAATGGGAAAGTTATGTTATTAAATAGGTTTACAAAAAGTTTGGTACTGACGATTTTAAATGATTAAGTACTGACGATGCTCTTAATTCATTCAACATATGACATATATATTGAATGAATGTACTTTGTCGGAATATTTAATCATGATTAATACTCAACACATATGTCAAAATATGATGATTAAAGATATTATCTTTAAGATGAAGACGAAAAAAACCATTTTAAAATATGAAAATGCTTCACCAAATATGAGTCACGGTTGAATTTTTTTCACATATAATAGATTAATATAGTATATATACATACGAAGATATATCCATCAAAATTGAAAAAAATATCCATCGAAATTCTCCCACATTTTTCAAAAAATAAAATTTCAAAATATATTTAAGCAATAATAATAAAAAAAAGAAGGAAACTGTGTGAAAAAAGAGAAAATTCATCCGACAATTTCATCATTTCCAACGTTTTCACTCATTCAATTTCCTCTCGACACCTCCTTAACAAACTCGATACAAGCATAAAATGCTTCGGCTCCGAGCCGATTCATTCCGTCGCTCCGTCCATTCCCTCCGCCGTATCCACCACCGCCCCATTCAAACTCCCTCTGCTGCTACTCGCTCATTAGCTCCTCGCCCTCGCCCATTTTGCTCTGTCCCCACACCACCATCCTCCACCACTGATTCCGAACTACGCAAATACATCGGCTACACCATCCTCCTTATCGGGTGCGGCGCCGCCACGTACTACTCTTTCCCATTCCCAGAAAACGCCAAGCACAAGAAAGCCCAACTCTTCCGCTACGCTCCCCTTCCCCCTGACCTCCACACTGTGTCCAACTGGAGTGGGACACATGAGGTTCAGACGCACACTTTTCTGCAGCCCGAGTCATTGGCAGAGCTCGAATCAATAGTCAAAGATTGCAATGAGAAAAAGAAGAAGATTAGGCCTGTTGGATCGGGTCTTTCGCCAAATGGGATTGGGTTAACGCGTGCTGGGATGGTGAACTTAGCTTTGATGGATGGTGTTTTGGATGTGGATAAGAAAACTAGGAGGGTCAGAGTGCAGGCTGGGATAAGGGTTCAGCAGCTTGTGGATGGAATTAAAGAACACGGGCTTACGTTGCAGAATTTTGCGTCGATCAGGGAGCAGCAGATTGGTGGGATTGTTCAGGTTGATTGTTTTGACTTCCCTCTGCTCGAATCTCCTGTAGTAAATGTTATTACTTTGTTGGCAAGGATGTTTGCTGATTCTTCATTGGACTTTTTTTTCCTAACATTTTTGTGGATTTCGTTTTATTTTTGATTTTGTTTATTTTTAGAACGTAGTTGCGCAAAATGTCGTAGCTCAGCTTTCGTATTGTCATTATGCTGCTTCTTGGGTTCTTCTAATTTAGTCCAAAAATGCAGGTGAAAAAAGATTTCTTTATTCATTTACTTATTAATGCTTGCTCAGGGTTATTTGTTTGGTGGCTGTGCTTGTTATTTTCTTTTTCATTTCAATTTCATACTCCACCTGTTTTCTTTTTCATTTATATTTCATATTCCACCTGTTCAAGCCAAATCGTTTGACTACATTCTTTATTCCATTCTTGTACGGATAAAGACCGGAAAGTCGGAATTAGTGAGTTGAAAACATATTACTTTATAGGATCCTTCAATCTTTTCACGGATCCTTGGCGCATGTCTTTTGCCAATGCTCATGTCTGATGATGTTGCTTTGTGTTACTTTCGAGCTTTCTAGGTCCCTGCATGATGTGTAATTATAATCTTCAGGTTGGCGCACATGGAACAGGTGCTACACTGCCTCCCATTGACGAGCAGGTTATTAGCATGAAACTGGTTACTCCTGCGAAGGGTACAATCGAGGTTTCAAAAGAGAAAGATCCAGAACTCTTCTATCTTGTTCGTTGTGGTTTAGGAGGGCTTGGTGTGGTTGCTGAAGTCACGCTGCAATGTGTGGAGAGGCAGGAGCTTTTTGAGCACACCTATGTATCAAATATGAAGGACTTAAAAAGAAACCACAAGTAATTCCCTTACCCAACTTGGCTGTGCATTATATCTATTCCTATAACCTATCAACTCTTTAATTAAAAAATATTTATTTTACTTTAGCCAGATCTTGAATAATTGCATTTTTAAATCTTATTGATGTCAGATGAAGTTTTCCATCATGTAGTCCGTTATTTAACCGTGTCCTGGATTTTGCTGCAATATATAAAAAGACTGGCACATCAAATTTTATTGACAAATATTTGTGTGCGAGTCCTGGAAATGGTCTTCCTTGAATCCAATTTTTTGGAGTTAGTTGGAGATGAAGTTTAAAAACCACACATTTCTTTTCTGACGGTTAATCTCTTTGCAATGTCTTCATTATATCAGATTTATGACCATGGTTTTAAATTCTCTCAGATTATCAATATTTCAACATATAGTTTGGATTTCGTGACAAGCGAAACAAAATGTAAATTCCTGTTATATTTTGCACAAAATTCCACCAAAAGTTAGTAATATCCTTGAAATTTTGGAACTTCGGAAATTTTCAAAATTTTGTCGAAATTTGTGACGTCTTTGATTTTCCGATGCAATTTCGTTATATCCTAGAGGAACTAATGACACCAAGTTTGATTCTCATGTAAACCCCACGTGAAAATCAAATATATCCAAATTTAATTCAGAATTTCTTCTATATCCATAACTTTTCAATTGTGTTTGAAAATCGAACTGTAGGTTTTTTTTTTAAATTTCTTTTAGATATTTTAAAATTTACAGTCCCGAACTATACAATAATATTGATATTTAAAATCTCAATGATAAGTAGTTGATGGTGATGGCAACTATGCATGAACACAGTAGATATTTGTACTGGGCATCACCACAATGTATTATCGCTTTTTTCTATTCTCTTCTGACCAATTCTGAGGCTAATGTGTGCTTTATCAGACAATTTAGTTAATAGATATTCTAAACGACAGATATCATGCAGTTGTTGCTCAGTTTGTTCGCTGGGATTAATGCTACAGAAATTTAGTTGTGTAACTGGAAAATGCTTGGATTCTGGATTTTTATGAACTTTATAGTTTGACAAAATTTTCCTTTTGCAGAAAACTTCTTTCGGAAAACAAACACCTCAAGTTCTTGTATATTCCATACACCGACACTGTTGTGATTGTAACATGTAACCCTCTTTCAAAATGGAAAGGTTCACCAAAGCATAAACTTAAGTATACTCAGGAAGAAGCAGTACAGCATGTGAGAGACCTCTATCGTGAGTTGCTGAAGAAGTACACATGAACTCTTTACCTCTTATACTTGCATTATTCTATTAATCAATTCTTTAAATTCACGAGACCAACAAATCAATCGTTTAAATTCACGAAACCAACATATGAAGCAAATGTAATTTCACATCTTCCATTTTTTCCGTGCCTTGCCCGCTCTTATATTTCTTTCACATATAGGGACAAAAATATGAAAGATAAAGGTGAATATGCTGATCATTTCTCGCTTTCATAATCTCGGCTATTTTGTATCTTACAGAAAAGTTGTGACCAATAATCCTGAGGAAAATGATGTGGACATCAATGAGCTTTCATTTACTGAACTGAGAGATAAGCTACTTTCCTTGGATCCTTTCAATAAAGAACATGTGATGAAGATCAATCAAGCAGAGGCTGAATATTGGACAAAGTCAGTGGGGTATAGAGTAGGATGGAGTGACGAAATTCTAGGCTTTGATTGTGGTGGCCAACAGTGGGTTTCTGAAATCTGTTTTCCTGTTGGAACCCTTAAAAAACCAAACATGAGAGATCTGGAATACATAGAACAATTGATGCAGCTTATTGAGAGAGAAAATATACCCGCCCCTGCACCGATCGAGCAGAGATGGACGGCAGGCAGCAAAAGCCTCATGAGTCCAGCTTATAGCTCATCGGAGGACGACATATTCTCATGGGTACCTCTCAATCATATCCATGTCTGCTCACTTTATTGCTTGAAATGCTTTCTATTTCTGCGTGAAAGCTTTAATATTTTTGTTTCTAAGTACTCGCTGAAGTATGTGATTTCTTTTGAAGAAGTGAAAATTTTAATATTTGCTACTTGGGTGTGCCCATTAACCGATTTAAAAATCTTAAAGCAGAAAACTTATTTAAACTGTGTTGCAAAATTTAATCTGTGCCAAAATAATATTTACCTTAATATCCGATTGCATTATGTGGTGCAACCTTGCAAATTTTTTATTCAATCTACGATTAGATAAGGTGCCTTCCTGTATAAAATGTTCTTATGAATTTCATTGTTCTTTTTTGATAATGTAATTATAAATTGTAATTTTAGATTCTTGTTTGATTTAAACTCTGTAAAACAGGTTGGTATAATTATGTATCTTCCTACAACGGATGCTCGTCAGAGGAAAGAAATCACTGAAGAATTTTTCCACTACAGGAAACTGACTCAGGCAACTCTGTGGGACAAGTATTCTGCCTATGAGCATTGGGCTAAGATTGAGGTACACCACACACGCATGCGCGCACACAAACTTAAACTAAAACTAAAATCTTTGAGGGTCAAATCTGGTCCGAACTTTATTCGAACTGTTATTGAAATCCAATGTCCGGTGCTATTATTTTTAAAAGAACTCTCATAATCTGTGGGATTGCAGTAATTGGTCCTACCGTCCTATTATCTTGTGTTGTTGTCTTTGGGCACGACGATTGAAATATGGTTCTTCTGCATCTTTACCATCTAAAAGTTTGAGTTGTACCAATATCATCCATCATACCATTTTTCACAACAAGAAGATCTCGGTTTCTTATTCTCGATGTTACTTGGTTGCAGGTACCGAAAGACAAAGATGAGCTTGCAGCATTGCAGGCACGGCTGAGGAAGAAATACCCCGTTGATGCATATAATAAAGCAAGAAGAGAGCTGGATCCCAACCGTATACTTTCGAACAATATGCTGGAGAAATTGTTTCCTGTAACAGAGACGGCCTTGTGATGAGGACTAATAATCTGTTCGTGGATTCTATACTTTAAGGTCTTTCTTGGCCAAATATTGATAATATGGTTTTCCCTTTTGATAGTTATTGGAAAGGCACGCGTAAATTAAAGTTGGTATGAACATTATACTGTTAGAAAGAGGATGCAACATTAATCTTCTCATACTCACGAATTGGTGTACCTGAGATGCATTTCCTCATTTTCTCTAGCTGCCGAAATAGACATTACATGGACTGGATTAAAGGGTCGGTCATCCTAAAATTAGGATTCATTCCGTGCCGCATATATTCACTGGTGGCATGCAAGTGGTAAGTATACTTTGTTTTTGCTGTTTTCCCAGTGGTATTGTAACGTCACTGGTTCATATGGTTACTAAAGATGTAGAACTATCAGTAAGATGTGTAAACTGTAAAATTAACATATATGATGAGATCGATAATGATTTAGTTTCTTATGTCAAATATAATAGTATATTATTTTAGTAACAAAATATATGAGATACTTGTGTGTGATTTAAATACTTTGCGTGTGGCCCATTAAAAGCCTGTCAACATTTTTCACATAGAAATAAGAGAGAAGAAAGGTGAATAATTAGAATACATGTTTGTTTTCCTTTCTGAATGTTTTATTTCTGCGGATAATTTTATCATTGCTGTTTCGCGTAGCACTGTAATTCATGGATTGTTGCATGATTTAAAACATTTGAGATACACGTAAATGATGATAATTGACACTCGAGATCCTACAGGTAAAGTTCAAAAAAGAGAATCTCTCCTTTCATCAGGCTTCTATTGCATTTTTATACAAACATTCAATCACTCTGTATATTTCATCCGATCGACTATGGCATCTATCTCCTGAAACAAAGCCATGAAATGTTTCTTCCACTTGTAAGCAACTCCAACCAGGATGCTTCATCAAATTCTTGTCTTTCAATGCATTCCTAACTTCTTCAACAGCATCCCATTTTCCCTCACGGGCTCGTGCGTTACATAAGAGCGTATAATAGCCGACGTTTTGATTTTCCAACTCGAAAAGCTTTTCACTGGCGTATTCAGAAACTTTTTGATCTTCATGAACTCTAGCAGCAGCAAGGAGTGCTGCCCATATTCTACTATCTGGTAAAATATGAAGCTTCAGAATAATAGACAACGCCTCTTTAGTCTTACCAGATCGACCTAATAAATCCACGAGGCACGTATAATGATCTAAATCAGGCTCGATACCGTATGCCCCGTTCATGAAAATCAATATTTCACAGCTTTCAAGCAAGAGGCCCGAGTGGCTGCAAGCCGATAATAAACTCAAGAATGTTACACGATTTGGTTCGATTCCCTCGTTCTTCATCTTATGGAAAAGTTTCAATGATTCGTGTCCTAATCCATGCATTCCACAACCCTCTATCATTGACGACCATGTTACAAGATCTTTCACGCGTGTTCTATCAAAAAAAATTCTTGCCGAATAAATGTTTCCACACTTGACATACATGTTAAGAATGGAAGTCTCCAGGGGTAAAGAATCTTCGTTACAGTCGAGGTGATAATTTCTTGTACAGTAACCGTGAACAACTTTGCCCAACCTTAGAGTGCCCAAGTGCATACACGCAGCAACAAGGCTTCTCAAATTTTCGGTCATGGGCTGAATACCTGCAACTACCATTTGCCGGAACAGATCTACGGCTTCATAAAAATAACCATTTTCAGTCAAAACCGATATCATTGTGCCCCAAGTGTTGGAGTTTCTGTGAGAGACATCTCTGAACAACTGAGATAAGGTTTCAAAATCTGCAGACTTAGCATACAGGTCCAACAAACTACTGCTAAGAATATGATCCAAAAATCCATATTTATAAGCAAGACAATGTAATTGTCTACCTGCATAATGATTTCCAAATTCTGCAAGCCCTGAAATTAGTGTGGTTAATGTTTCAATGCTAGGTTCAACTTCGCCCCGCATTGTAGCAAAACAATCTGTCATTCTCAGAGTCTCTCCTCTTAAAGAATACAAAGAAATCATAATATTCCAAGAAACCACGTCCCTTTTAACAATTTCTTTGAAAAGAATTTCAGAATCATCCAGACAGCCAAAATCGGCATACATTTTCAAGATTGAATTTTTCAAGGAACGGTCCAACAAGAATCCACTTTTCACCACATAACCATGAAATTGACTACCTAAAACCACATTAGAACAAGTTTGCATCATCACTATCATTGTGACCATGTTCGGCTCCACCTCTTTTCTCATTTCATTAAACAAAGCAACAGCTCCGACTACATTTCCTTCACAGGCATACCCTGAAATAACCGAAGTCCAAGAAACCAAATCCTTGTATCGCATTTCGTCGAACAGCTTCAAAGCTTTCATAAAACATCCACCCTTCACATGGGCATCAATCATCGTATTGCAGAAATACACATCTGATTCAAATCCCATTCGCATCCCCACACAATGAATCATTTCCGCAAAACGGGCACCACTTTCATCAAGTGACGTAACAATTTTAATCAATATAGGAAAGGTGAAACCATCACATGGCACATCCATGCTTCTCATTAATTTAAAAACAAGAAAAGCTGATTCAACGAAACCTGAATTCACACAATCTTGCATCAGATAATTCCATGAAAAAGTGCCAGCTTCTCTCAGAGACTTAATCAGTGACACAGAACTACCAAAATCATTAAATTGCGTGTACAGAGATATAAACTTTGAAGCAACTGCAGAAAGCAGTTCATGCCCATTGGAGACCACAACAGAAGCATGGATTTGTCGCAGACATTGAAGGCTCCTACAAGAATTCAGAGCCGCAACGGCAGAAGAAGAAAAAGGGTGTGCAAAATCATAAAATTTATGAATCTTCAAGTGATGGGATTTGGATAAAAGCGAAAACGACTTGTGGGCATGATTTGAGGACAAGAAGTGATTCCGGAGGTGATAAAAAGGATTAAATCCATTGAAACGAAGAGAAGGAATGTTGAAGATTTTAAGCAAGAGTAAATTTTTCCCTAGTCTGCTCGATGAAATCAAGGACCAATATACAATAAAATCAACGACATTCAGAACCAAAAACTGTTCGATTCCAAGAAATGCTGCCAATCATTATAGGAAGCAAGTAGCTCTAAAAAAATCTAAAGATGCAAAACGATAGAGAACTCCCCTCTAGACAAAACAAGACGTCGTCCCACATCGCCACTTAAAAAATAAAACTAAAGCGTCGTCGTACTTCACGACCTTATTTAAACAGGATCTGTTTTATCAGTTCGTACCTCCGTGTTCTTGACTCAATTATTGCACCCAACAATCTCCCTCCCAATAATTGCACTCCTTACTATCCATGGGAATCGAACCCGTGACTTTGGCTCTGATACCAATTGTAGGATCGAGCGCTTGTCGCTTTACCAAAAACTATAGCCAGTGGTAATAGTGCAACTCAAATCTTTTAAACCGCACAGCAGCTCAAGCACCACGAGACAATTATTGCACTCAACAGATAGACGATCGTTCTCGGCAGGTGCGGACCGGCTGTGACCCACCGCAACCCGTTATTAGGTGGGACGAGAGTCGGCCAGTCCACACTTTTTCGGGTCGAATTTATTAATCAAACTCACTTATTTTATGTGAGAAAACATGCTGACACAGAGAGCTTTGTCAATTATATGTTGAATTTGTAACTCACAACCCACCTCAACTCGATATTATGTAGTACGAGACGGTCCACTTTTTGGTTCGTCGAGATTTTACCAACCAAATTTACCTATTTTATGTGGCGGGACGGGCTGATAAGATGAGTTTAACTTATTTCGACAGAGCTACTTGAACGATGAACTAGAAAAATTAAGAATTACAATGTTTTTTTTTTTGGTTATGGAAAATGTAATGAATTTTAAGTAAAACAACTTCTATGTTGATGTTAAACGTGACATGTTTGACCGAAAATGAGCGCTCTCGACGAGCAAATTTTATATAAGTTTTTAAACAATTTGAAGTTGTTCTTCTTGAAAAAAAAAAAATTTGAACTCATTTAATTGTCTCAAAATACAAAACTTAATATGTTTACATCATCTTATCTGTTTTTTTTTCGTGGTCAGATAATTAAAATTATATTAATTAATTCCGCTTAAACTTCAATTAACCACAATATAAACCTTTGGACCAATCAGAATCAAAATATACTAAACTAGGAGGACTACAGGTTCATAATAAACATATTCAAATCAAGACTTATATATATATATATATATATATATATTTATATATATGTATGTGTGTATTTATTTAAGGGCACTTGGGGCCTCCTCTCTTGGTCTTCCAGTTATTGTAGCAAGGGCAGAACTGCTTATTTCCATAAGTACCAGCAGGCACACACAGACACTTCCCACAGCATTTCTGGCAGAAGAACATGCATGGCTTCTTGAATGCTGTTTTCGAGCATCTAATCTCGCACCGACCTTCGCATTCTGTCCATCGTTACATATATATAAAAATAAATAGTGTGGTACACCAAAATTAAGTTGATCATGAGTCGAGTCGAGTCGATCGTCTGTTGGAATTATCTACATGCTAAAGGTTTTTTTGAACATGTAGCTAGGAGGTGTGAGATGATATATCGCTGATCATTTATATAGTGTCAACTTGAGTTTCTGTACGATGATCTTGAATTTTTTTTTAAAACTTGATTTGTTTTAATACTACATTTAACGATCTTAATTCGAAATAAAGTCGAAACTCTACAATTTATATGAGATAGCTAGTTGATTTCAGGCAATATTTCAGGAGAATTCAGTAGCAAGAAATATATGTTTTTACGTACCTTGAGGATGGAGGCTGCCAGGAGTTGTGCCGTACTGATAATTAACACAAATTTTAATGCTGATTAATATTTGATTAATTAAATGATGGATTATATATTATATTATCTTTTTAATATACTAAAGAATGATTAATTAATCTCACCGTAGGATTAACTATGCCTGCTGGTTGTGGCTGAGGAGCTGGAGAGTTGTCCACCGTCGTAATCGCCTGCAAATTTTTTTTAAAAAAATAATGTCGGAAAATAATATTAAAAATTATCAATTTTTTGTGACATTTTTTCAGTATACTTACACGGGTTTCGACATAAAGTAGAAGAAAGCTGAGCAAGAAACAGACCAGCAAGTTGCTTTGATTCTCAAACATTCTGTTGTCTTGAGATAATTCTTCGATGAAAAAACCAGATATGACTCGAAACGGGATGTATTCAACTTAGCTTAGGAGTTAAGAAAAATATTGGGAGATCTACGGTATTTAAATAGCTGGATTCCCATGTATATATACGTGGTGTAGATTTATTGTGGTTTTTTGCATGGAAAGATGGTGCAATAATTGAACCCGTGACGATGTTGGGCAAACCCTTTGTCTTGATCTGTAGAAGGGCTAGCTAGTTTCGTTTGTAGTTTGGCAAAAATTTGTGTAAGACTGTTTTATGGACATATTTTATGAGACGAATCTCTTATTTTGATCATCCATGATAAAAATATTACTTTTTATGCTAAGAGTATTATTTTTTATCGTGAATATCGATAGGGGTGACTCATCTCACAGATAAAGATTCGTAAACCCGTCTCACAAGAGACCTGCTCTTGGAGTTTAGTTGAGAAAACTCCTGTGTTAGCTATACATCAAAGTGCGTGGTGTGTGCCTGAAAAATCGGAAAATTAATTTCAGATCGGATAAATTGATATTAATTATATAAATGATTAAATTTATAGATTATGAAGAAGTTTGAAAATAAAAGTCGAAAACTGAAAATCAGAGGTGGGCAGTAGAGCCGTTCCTATCGAGAGGCCTGAAAGCCATCCGACTCGGGTAGTTTTTTTAGAAATCCATAATTTTCGGAAAAAAAACATATTATATAGTTGTGTAAATTGATCAAATATAAATTTATTATTCGTCGGTTTTTTCTTTACATATCACCATTTTTTTATTTTGAGTCCAATATATATATTTTTAAATTATTCATGACTCTCTTAAAAAATTTATTTATGAAATTTATTAATCTCGAGTCTCTTGATAAATTTTTTTTCATCTAAAATTTATTTTTCCTGTCAAGTATGAACAAAAAAAAAACTTTTTTTATTAACTAAATTTATTTTATATTAACACAATATAAAACTTATTCTCTTACTTATAAGGATCGATTTGATATTGAAGATGATGATTTATTTTCAGAATTGACATCGTGAAGTGCTCATTAACAAGATAAGTAAAATTTACGATTGATGTAATTAATATCTTAATAAAGAGGAGGAATGTTTTGTAAATGCTTACATTGCTTATAAAATCTTATTAATCTTATTGACTATTTCAGTTACAGTAACAAATCAAAATTAAAATTCATCGATACTTTCCTCCGATCAACTATGTCATAAGAAAGTTTGAATTGATTGATTATGTTATCAATTAGAAAATATAGTACTTAACAACATGATTAAACATATTGAATTAATAATTTATGCTTTAAAACTGTAAGATGAATTGTTTTCTAGTTATCATTTTAGAATGTTTGATATTATATTATTTAATTACAATAGAAATATTTTGACTATCGTGTATTATTTGATTTTTATATTGTCACTATTGTATTGATTTATTCCGAAAAAGTTGTTATGGAACTAATAGAATATGAACGCATATTATAATTTAGGGTTGTTTTTTTAAAGTTAGACTCAGACATAAAAACTATTAAAATCGACTCTGGTAAGTAGTAGTGTTTGATAGATAAATGATTCTAATGATAACTTTTTATCTTAATCACTTTTGTAGAAACAAAATCAACATCTAAACATGATCCGACCTGGCATTCACATGTGATTCCTAAACGTGAAAGTGATAGAAGAGTCCATCACCACATGCATATGAATTCACATGTCCCCATCATTATATACGTATAGCCACGCAAACTGTTGGATCAGTAGCTTATTTGTGAGGCAAAATTCATTGACGAACCACAGGACAAAAGTGTCTTGAAAGTTCCCATATACCCAATTCTCGTGATCGAAACCCATGTTACTTGATCTTCTTTTGGTTGTCTTTTTTAGCTGTACATTTTGAGAAACTCATCGTGTCATCGGACAAGCGTCCAAGATTAGAGAAAAGTGGCATCCATGTATTTTGATCGGGTATACATTTATTCTGCATCAAGTTTTTTTGTTGGTCATATCTTTCAATTTACAATGTTTTCGTCCCAAAAGTTTCTGTATCCAATAAATGCTCTCCAGCTAAGAAACAAATCGTGAATTGCATATTAGGAGAAAAAAATGACTTCCTTTGTTAGATTTTCTACAACAAATGAATAAATGCCATCACCACTGCACAATTGAGATGCCCAATACACAGTAACAAACACAGATTTGGGATAATAACCTATCAGCGATAGTAGTTTTGGCGATGTTAGTAACTGACAAGAATGATAATCCCAAAATTCATATATCATCCTTTTTGTTCGGTGAGCAGCGTGGTGGCGATAGATCATCAATCCAGTCAGCGTAAATTCGATTAATTTTCTTGGACAGTTTCCATTTCGACGACTTCTTATCTTCTCCAGCTTTCCCTAGAGGAGAACAAACCACCGGATTCCCAGGTGCAGCCATAGATTTGGCTGGGATGGAGCCAGAGTTTGTTATTTGTTCTGTCTCTACACGTGAACCAGAAACCTTCAAATCTGTCAAAGTAGAAACAGTACTTGTCTATCATCATACAAATCTTTGTCCGAAATGGAAAAAAATAAAGAATGGTATACAACAAATAATGCACAAAAATGGTAGCTGATGTTCTGTAGATCAAATACAAAAGACACCGTCAAAAGTACCTACTCATAGTCTCAAAATCACATAACATTGCTACATGCATTTAAAAGTAATAAGTAAAGATCAATAAAAGCTTGGAAACAACCACAAAATATATTAAACTAGAAAACAGGAAGCCGATTTTTTCTCTTTTACAAAAATGAATGTTGTAATTCGAATGGAAACAGCAAGGTTAAGTATATTACTAAGGCATTAACCAAATAATCGAGGTTGAGTAGACAAAAACTAGAGTTTGTTGTTTTAAGGTGAGAGATCCACTATGCTAAATGTTACTCACAGAGAAGCCATATGTGTCTATATAAGGTTCAATTAACCCAAACTGAATGAATGTGCACAAGACCGATATATAATTTCTCGAATCAACCGAAGACATAAAATAATGGTCATGGCAAAAATGACTTTAAATTGAACGATCATAATGTGTATCACTTATACCTGATTGGCCATGAGCATAATAGCATCTTTCTCCGTATGGACACTGACCAATCTCCCATTTACCGCATATCTTGGTTTTCCAAAGACTCGTTCTTACTCGGTAATTATCCAAGCCCCCAATAACCTGCTTATTCAAATCAGGTTGATTGAAATCGCTGCTGCTCCACAAGGCATCCCTTCTAGTTCCTATGCTTATAACAGAACTCTCCCTCTGCCAAGGCACTTCGGTATCAAAGTTTGAAGGAGCCCGTTCGTGGAGGAAGATACACTTCTCCCCGTATGGGCACTCACCTCCGTTGCAATATCTCTTGCAGATTTTCGTCCTATTAATCATTCTTTGATCATCATTCCAATTACTCCCAGCACCCCTGTCATTTTCTCGAACAAGATCTTGCCAATTCGGAGGGGGCACACGTAAATCCTCAGTACCATGAGCAAAAGTGCAACGCTCGCCATTGCGGCACATGCCATCCATGAATTTAGCACAGATTCGTGTCTTGTAAAATATATGGCTGGTACCATTACTTCCGGTACCATTTGTCTGATTAACTGGCGGCTGGTTTTCAGAGTTTCTTACTTTCTTAAACGGTGGTTGCATATTTTCCGCAAAATATGGAGGCCAAAATCCTCTGGCATCACAAGTAAAAGGTGGCGGCATAAATGATTGTGACATCTAAGGATCCGGAAAACTCATTCAGTTTCTCAACAAACATTTCAACAAAATCCGAGTTCCAAACCGCTTCTCGTAATTTCTTGCCGAAGAGGAACAAAGACGCAAGGTTAGAAGCGTTTATGCCAAGTCATTCACAACAACATTAAGATTAGCACCACAGAAACGCAAGCAAAACTCAAAAAGTGAAATAAAAGACAGCATGCCCATAAAAGAACTGCTGAAAAATGAAAAATAATAAATCATCAAAAACACAAAAATTAATGAAATTTAGTTCTGTTTTGTAAAAAATACCATCGAAATGATTCCAAATCCAACCCTTAACGAATGATTTCTGGAAAAAATAAACCTATCTGATTCGTGGGCAAACAAAATGATGCCAATTCTATGTAAAACACCAAATCTTGCATTGGCCAATCTAGAAACTGTAGACATTCAGACCAGAAATCGGAGACTAAAAATTGGAATAAACAGTTACCATCAATTAAATAAAAAAAATTAAAAATTACATCGAGCCGCAACATTTAAAATATAAAAGAAACAAAAATCGAGAATTCTCAAACCCGTACTCGATCCAATCATTCAAATAATGCATTTAGGTCGAACCATTCGCATGCAATCATTCAGAAACAAATCAAAGAATGGAGAGTTGACAGACCTTAAATTGAGGAGGATCAAATCAAAATTCAGAGAATAAATTCCTCTTTTTTAAAATCAAACGTGCAATATTGATAATAAAAATGATAGTTATTGTATGACATAAAAGAGATTCTATACCGATCTTTAATCAATTTTTAAACACTGGCCAATATGAATTATATACCCGAATAGATTAAATGGCGCGCCGCTTTAACGAAACCCTAGATTGATGATTGAATTTTTAAAACCTAAAACCCCAAAACGGCTAAAACCCCAAGTAAACCGGGTTCGCATCCCATCGATAAAGAATTAGTGAATGTTACCCAATATAAATAAATTATTAATACCACTCTCTTTTTTAAGTTGAAATATTTAACTAAATATGATAGTTTTTGTTATTTTAAAATTAACGATTTTTTTATTAGGTGATATAGTAATTTATATTTTCAAAAATTTAAAGATATAGATAAATATAAATAAATATCTTTATAACTTTTAAATAAAATATAAAGTGGCTAAAAAACGTTAGCTATAAATAAATTGTTAAATTATGACATAATTTTTATTAAATA
The DNA here is from genome assembly GCF_025594145.1 of Primulina tabacum. Taxonomy (NCBI): domain Eukaryota; kingdom Viridiplantae; phylum Streptophyta; class Magnoliopsida; order Lamiales; family Gesneriaceae; genus Primulina; species Primulina tabacum. The sequence goes on along the minus strand of NC_134559.1, from coordinate 5,501,473 downwards.
AAAAATTAAGTTTGTTTGTAATTTGATATGATATTTTTTATAACTGGAAAATGTTATGCCGATATAAAAAATAATAATTATTTTAAGAACTTCATTTTTCATAATCAGCAGGGATGAAATTGGGGCGAGTCAAGGACGAGTTTGTCATTCTCTTCATCGTCTTCATCTTCGCTTCTAGCTAATCGAGAAATCCCTATCCTCGACTCTACAGTGATTAAATCATTATTCACATCATCGCTTCAAATACCAATAAGTCCATCAATATTTTTATTAGAATTACTATGATTTTATCATTAATTCTTATTGTTTATAAAATAATGATGATGCTTATTATTATTCCGGGCTGAGTTTGAAGATGAAGATAATATCTCCATACCCGTTCCAATTTTGTTGCGAGGATTTAACAAAATCCTACAACCCGAACCTATATCCAATAGCTCGCGTAAAATCTATCTCATTTTAGATTTTTTTTCAAGGGAAAATTATCATCCCCTGATAACTAGTGCCCTCCCAACACAAATATCATGATTATGTAACCTCACTGTTGGAAAAATTATAGTTTTTGAAAAATAAATCCCATGAATACATCAAATACGTGCTAAATTTTGGAGCAATATTGATTTTGGGATGTTTGGTCCTCTTCCTCTTTACTTTATATAACTCGCCTCGAACCTCTCACTGTCTCAATCTTCACTTTATATATGTTTCATATGTATTAGTTAAATAGTGATAGATATAATAATATTATTATTTTGGTGTGATTTATTCATATCAACAAGAGGTTATGATGTAATATATAACTAATGAGTCGTGACACATACGATGCGTGTTATCCAGAAAAAAAATGAAATGGTTTTCTTAAAAAAATTAAAATTAAAGTTATAAATTTTTGAAACAGAAATGATAAGATATAATATATATAAGATGGAAGGAGATTTCTAAAATATGCAATTCAGTGGTAAAATAACATTTTGGAATTATGAGAGTAACATATATAAGAGTAATGTTATATAATTTTACCACCTAATTTTATGTCAAATTTTATTATGATTTTTCTCATAATATAAGAGTAATTTTGGGAAAGAATATTTTAGAAAAAAATAATATATTTTATAATCAAATTAATTAATATAAGACTTTATCACTTATATATATAATATAAATTATTTTATATTACGATTTATATGAACTACTATGGTAAAATACTATGTGAGAAAAGATGAATTTTTTTTTTTTAGCTTCGGGAAACATATTTTCAGCATTTATCTTCTAATAAAATACTTAAATTAATAAAATATAAGACTATTAATTAAATATAATAATATTACATTATTGTTGAAATACTAAAAAATTTGAATGATAAACCCTAATTATAGATAGATCTTTTTTTTAAATAAGATTATATAGAGATTTTATAAATAAGTTAAAATTCCGCTTGAATTGATGAATTTCAAATCCATTGATTTTCAAATGAATTGAAATATATTTTTGTTTTTTTAAATAAACAAGACAATAACTTTAAATCTACCTCTTACATATTTATATAGTATTTATGTTAATAAAGACGAATTTCAAATTCTGGTAATATGAAATTCACTCTATTTTATATTAATTGCGTAAATAAACAATATACGAATTTAATATTTGATATATTATTTTATTGTAAATAATAACATTAATCAAAATTCATAAATTTCAAATCAGTGTTTTCGAATACATATTATATATTTAAAATAGATAAATAAAAACTGAATAATACTGTCTAACTGTACCTTTTAGGATGACAATGGTCCATGAAACAAAAGTCATACATTTGACAGTAGTATGACACCTCAACTAAACTAAGATATTCGAATAAAATATTATAATTTAACTAAATAATAAAAGTTAATATTATTTTTAATTTTATGAATATTAAATCATAAGAGATAGAGCTAAGTTGGATTAAAGATCAACATTTATCAAACATCATAGTCGAGTCTGATATTATTTTGGTTGTTGATGTTTTAAATAATTCTGGATCTCGTGAGCCGGTCTCACGAATATTTATCTGTGAGACGAATCAATCATACCGATATTTACAATAAAAATTAATATTCTTAGCATAAAAAAGTAATACTTTTTCATGGATGACCCAAATAAGAGATACGTCTCAAAAATACGATCCGTAAGACCGTCGCACACAAGTTTTTGCCCTCTGGATATACAGTATTACAATCTTGTACTTTTTATAAAAAAAAAATAGCGAATCAGATAGCTGAATACAACGAAGGATGAAGTCAAATACTGACTGATAACAAGTGAGCGATTGAGACACCACAAGAATCGACAGCAACAGTACAAGTAGAAGACAATTGACACTCTTTGGAAGTTATCAAATGCCGGCATTATTGGTCGACAATTCAATGAAGATGAGTACATTTATGTTCTCACCAAATAGTCACAATGTTCATAGCAATGATACTAATTACAACCGATTCTACGGCAGTGAGAACGTAATAGCAAAAATAGTCCCCGAAAATCGCATTTGCGAACAACTCAGTAGGTCATGATCATGTCTGCCGTGAACAATGAAAGCGAGGACTGATATGTAATCGCAAAACCAAATACAAGTTTCCAATATTTTGGATGAAGACAGGCTATGTAAACACTAGAAACTCCAGATGCTGAAAATGTTTCTAAGTTTTGCACCATATGTATCTTACTGAAGGATGTCTAAAAAATCAAAATGAATAAAATAATGACCTTTCTGTTCTATATTCAGGAGGCATTTCTCCTGATTCCATGTTGGTCAACCTTGAGATTGCTCCGGCATGGTGACAGACAGGTCCACACGAAGATGAAGATCCCTCGAAATTTATGTACTTTTGAAATTGGTCTTGCTCAACTCTATTTTCTTGGAAAATTTCAGGCCATGCTTCATAATATTTTCGGACGGGTCTAGTTTCCTGAAAAATTTCAGACCCCACTTCATAATTGTAATGATCAACATAACCTCAACCCCATCGGTTATTCCAACCACTGCCGCACTGCATATGTTGAGAATCACTTCCATTCCTTAAGCACCACCCATCCATGGTATAGCACGGCCATTCGAATACAGGCTCATTGCCATATGAATTTCCCCAATTTTGCTCCCATGGATCACCGTGATTACCAGATGAATAATTAGCCGGCAAGTTTACGTTCTCTTCAATATCACCCCAGCCGCTAGATGAGAATGCTTGGTTTGCAATAAGAGCATCACCAAATATTATGACAGGGTCACGATTTTCCACTTCATTGGGGACCACATCAAGGTCCGGCAATGGCTCAGGATCAATATCGATATCCCAATCAATTCTGTCAATGTAAGCATCGGGATCAGGTAATGATATGTCACATGGAAGTCCATTTTTTGTGGCCCAGAATCGTTTCTTAGCATTGAAAAATGCCTCTTCTCCCGCAGAGTCATTCCAATTAATCACATTATCATAGAGGTGCGTAAACTTCTTCATCTGTAATAGTGTATCCCAATCCAGAGAACCAACCACTTTGCAAAATTCTTTCTCCCATGAAGGCACAACCGGCTGCCAACAAACTGGCGAAAAGTAATGTTATCAGGCGAAAAAACGGTAGAAAGTTCTTTTATCTTCTCAATAATGACAAGTAGAGACTGAATAAAATAAATCATGATCAATCAAATGATCATTTAATTGTAGTCAATTGATCACCAATTTAGAAACATAGCATTAAAAAGGACCAGAAGAGTTAATTAAATATCTTAACGAGAATTCGTTACAGGATGCGAATACGACAATGTTAACCGTATTAACTAGCCGGCAAACATAGAAAAACATTATCAAATACCATGATTTTTAGATCTTCATAGTGGTAGAATAAGGACAAAACGAATCTTAACTAATCAATCGAAAAAACTTGTGGGCTTCTAGTTTATCCCGGCTCCAACTCATCAAACGTAACAACCATAATACGTACGTGACTAAATTCAAATGATTTACCTTCTAAATTTCTCTTATCATTAACAACATGCAAAATAGTATCAGATAGGAACCATAAACATGTCGGAGTAGCATGTACTAAATCAGTTCAAAGAAATGATCAGTCCCCGCACCACAAAGATACCGGAAACTTGCAATTTCAAAATTTTAGCATGACATACGTTAACAAAACTGCCCAAACACAATGAGGCAAGATCAAATAAAACTAGCATGCATTCAAAAGAATTTATAAAAAATCTTCGGCATAAAAAGCAGCCCAAAAAATAATCTTTCAGAGTGAAACCAATAAACTTCATGGGACAAAACAGAGTATTATAAACAAACCACAGAAAACTTAAAGAATAAACATGTAACTTCGTAACATCCTTTAGACAAAAGCTCACACAAGTAACAAAAGGTGAACCAAGTTGGAGACATAGTTATCATCAACATTTTACTCCCAAAACTCATTCTGTCGCCGCTATTTGACTAAATTTAGGTTGCATTGCTTGTCATATTTTCCATTTCCTTGCATTCTCAATGGACAAGGTTCTATCAAAATGTTTTATTTTACAAAGATTTACACCTACACATTTATTCAATAAATCCTTCAAAATTCAAATGCAGAATCATGATAGCAAATCAAAATAGAACAAATTAATAATGAAAAAACTGTGAACATCGTACAGCGGGACGACTTTTTCTTCTGTGATCTTTTACAATCATCCCATTTCGGCCTCCTCCGACCATCCATGATCGCAAACTCCAAACCTCTGAAAAACCAAAAACCAAGAAAATTCAAGTTCGGCAGCCGAGAACAGCGAAACAAAGCAAGAAAAAGAAAACACCCACGAAACCAATTCATGAACAGGGCAAAATTCAGTACCAAAATCAAGACCAAGAAAGACGGGCACCTCAGATTTCGCGCCACGTACAACCCTCAGTTTTCACCTCTGGCAAACCGTGATTATTCCAAGAAAAACCGTTTAAAAAAAAAAAGAAACGCGAAGAACAAGAAGGAGACGAAGAGAGTGAACATACATTTGTGTTTGTTTCTCTGAAGGGAAACAAATCAAAGAAAGAGGGCAGTCAAAATCTGTCAGAGAAGAGCTCGAAATGGCGTCATCAGTGAAGGAGTGTGCATCAATCGAAGTGGGTGCGTAGAGAGAGTCATACGACAAAACGAAAATTTTGGAAACCGTTGAATCAGCGGCGTCCAAAACATGTGTGCGACGTTTGTTTCTTTATATCAACGATACTTGTGGTTCTCTATATTCAATAAAATCCAATAATATTATTATTCATTAAAATTATTGCTTTTTAAAAAAAAACAAAACAAAATTGAGTTTTTCACTCTACAGTGTTATTGATTACAATTTATGAAAATCAAACATATCGCAAGGAAAACAACGCATCCAAGAGATCGTTCACTAAGCCACGTTGTCATCTTTTTAGGTTCACAATAGGATTTGATAAACTCACATTATCCGTTTCAAGTATGATACGTTCCAACGACATGGTTATGTACTTTAGTAAATGACGAAAACTTGTCTGAGACAGTCTCACGGATCGTATTTTGTGATACAGATATCTTATTTAGGTCATCCATGAAAAAATATTATTTTTTATGCTAAGAATATTACTTTTTATTGTGAATATCGGTAAGGTTGACCGTCTCACATATAAAAATTCGTGAACCGTCTCACCAGACACCTACTCTTAGCGAATTTACTAAATATCAAATATTTGTATAGAATTATGGAGATTCATACTTTTGTCCATCTAAAAAAACGCCAAAATTCAAACTGTAAGACATTCATTATAATAACAAAGACAACAACAACCACAATAACAACAATAATGAAGAAATAATATAACTTATTAATGTAATTATGGATTTGCTCACACGAATATTTAAAAGTTCCTAATTTTATAGTAAAAAATGTGCCTACTTTTTTTTAAAAAAAATTAATTTATTTAGTCAATTTTTTATATTTTAAAAATAAAAAAACATACACGAAATTTTATTTTAAGCAGATTTGAATTTGTAAGCATCGGATATTTATTTATGTGATTTAAATTACAACGCAGGGAGGGCCGGTCATCCCCGAAAATCAATTCATTTTTTTATTATTATCTGAAACATCAATTCAAATTACAAAATAAAATGATAGATATTATTGTTATTTGTTAGGTGTATGTTTCCCTATAATTGAGAAGGCATTATTGTTTGTACACATGTTAAAACGGGTTATTATAGAGACCTAATAACCACAATCCGTCAAGACAAAGTCGAGAATTTATCAACCCAACTCAGCTATTGTATGCGGTTGGATGAGACCGACCGACAGGGCAAAACAATATTTTGTTAGATTGGCAGGGTGCACCAGCCCGTAATCAGCCTATAGGTATATTCGGGGTAAAGAAACGCACAAATATAACTTCTTTACTTATTAAAAAATCGTATAGCAAAATTTATATATATATATATATACACACAATAGAGCTAGCTCAAAAATTATTATTAATAAAAATTCATACTTCCTAGCTAAGTTTGTCACAGCCCAGCCTACTTGTGGTATTGTTCGCTTTGGTCAGAGGGGCTCACGGCTTTAAAACGCGTCACAATGAGTTGCTACTCGCTCATTAAATGCCCAGCATCTCTCCCGTGGTTTAGCGATGTGCGATTACGCCTAAGGGCCTTCTCACCCCCTTTTCGGGACTCAGTGTCCTCGCTGAGATTTGCCCCACTATCCCAAACTCACGCGGAATCGCTCTGATATCAAATGTCACGGCCCAGCCCACTTGTGAATTTGTCTGCTTTGGCCCGAGGGCCTCACGGTTTTAAAATGCGTCACATCGTACGGCGCCCACACACTGGCTCAAACCTCGCTCTGATACCAAATGTCATGGCCCAGCCCACTTGTGATATTGTCCACTTTGGCCCGAGGGCCTCACGGCTTTAAAACGCGTCACAATGGGTTGCTACACGCTCATTTAAATGCTCAGCATCTCTCCGGTTGTTTAGCGATGTGGGATTTCGCCTAAGGACCTTCTAATGTCACGGCCCAGCCCACTTGTGATATTGTCCGATTTGGCTCGAGGGCCTCACAGCTTTAAAATGCGTCACAAAGGGTTGGTACACGCTCATTTAAATGTCAACTGATACCCCATGGATGGGTCTACCACCCTTGGCCCATCCCCAGCCTAAATGGAGGACAAGCCCACCAAGGGCCCAAGTATTCTCTTATAAATAATAGGTTTGAGCGTATGATATTCATTCAGTATATTGTTTTCAGCAGCACCCTTAGCTGCTCCCCCCATATATCCTCAGTCACTGACTTGAGCGTCGGTGGGGCTACGCCAGGACACCCTCCTGGCCCCCTCTTAACGGTCTTTTTCGTGATTTCAGGCTCGGGACAATTTCAAAACCCTGCGTCTGTACTAGTGATACTTGCTGGGAGCGGACCCTAAATTTCCCGTGAACATCACCCACAATCTCTTCCGTTATTTAACGATGTGAGATTTCGTCTAAAGACCTTAGAATCATACGACGTCCCCTCAAAAATCCAGAATGCCAAATTTATTAGTGTCAGTGTTTGGTTGTCAAATAAGAATTTTCCATCGCGGTTTTAGAAAAAATAAATCGGCAAAAAAGCAAGTTTATATTCTAAAATTGACGAATTAATTTATAAGAATCAAAATTGAAAAATACACAAGTTACGATATCAAAAATATAATTTTTTACGTGGTTAGTTATTTAGTATCACTTGTCCACTCCACCAATTCACAATTGGCAAGTTTGCACACAAAAAAATTAATTTAGATTTTTTTTGTGTGTGTTTCAAAAATCATCTTCTCCAAATTTTTTTTTTTCCAAAACAAATGTTTTTGAATTAAATTTGCTATTTGCTTTATTACTGTTCAAATTTCTCATGTACGAGCTAGTCTGCTAATCCAAATTTTTGTTGCTTTAAAAAAAATCAATCAAAAAACTTGTAAATATTAATTTTTTTTCATAAGAATAAATAACTAATTAGATACCACGATTAAAACATAATCGATTTTTTCGACATTTAGAGCTAATTGTTAGGTTAAAAAAGTTCATTGAATAAAATATTTTTTTTAAAAAAACTATTTCTTAAAGAATGTAGTGTTTGGTTACAAAAACCTTTTTAAACAAAATTAAAATTTGTTAGAAGTTGGAATTTATGACTTTTTTATTTTATTTATAATTCTTTTTTAAAATTAAAGCAAACGCATTTTTTAACATTTATACAACCACTTTTTTTTTAAAAAAAAATAAAAAAAAAGAACTTACAAAACTGACCTTATTTAATTATTTTTCTAAGCTAAACTAATTCTAAATATTTGATAAATTTATAATTACAAAGACAATATTTGCTTCGTTACAATAGATGATGCCAATGAGAGTTGGAATTCTAAAGCATTAATTTTCGATTACATAATTTGTAATACCAAAGTAATTAGCATTGAACTTTCTTACTTAGTAAATAAATTATATTTACATATTGTAGATTATGATTCAGCATGGCCACCGAAATTTTTATTTCGGTATTGTATTTTGTATAAGTTTCATTTATTCATGATATTGGTCAATTTACGGTCTTAATCCACCAATTTGTATTTTTTTGATTTTAATCATTTTTCATCCTAACGATGAATGATGTGGCGACGGACATTGCTTGAGCAGACACGCTCTGACACAAAAAAATTGGATTAAAGAGCGTACCGTTAATTGATGGATAAAAAATGAGAAACTTGCAAAGTTACTGGACTTAAAAGATTTTGGTTAAAAACATAAATCTGTCCAGAGCATTCTTAGTGAATATTTTCAATGCAAACTCGCCAATTGTGCATAGGATCCCCATGGCCAGTAGTGCTAAATACCAATACACATACCAAACATCGAGAAGAAAAGCAAGTAATGATAAACATTTCTATATTACAAAAACCTGCATTAAATGTTACCAGCAAACCAAATCTCTTTTCTCTCATTATAAAAGGAGAGACGACTTGTTCTTGCAAAAATGCACCATTGATACGATCTTCTAATTGAAATAAAATGGCGGCCGACTCAGTTTTCTTCCATCTGACGCTTATTGTAGTGCTTTCTGCATTCTATTTAGACACAACAGGTCCCTTTATCTATCTTCTTTAATTTAATTATGTCTCTTTTTGCCTCTAAATCTAATGACATGTTCTGATTACAGATGCTCAAACGGGAGCTTGTTATGGATTTCTTGGCAGCAATCTACCATCCCCAGCGGAAGTCATTACCCTCTGCAAGCAACACAACATTGAACGAGTTCGAATCTACAATCCCAATCCACAAGTCCTTCAAGCCCTCGGAGGAAGCAACGTTTCGGTTATAGTAGGTCTCGCAAATGAGGATATCATAGGCATCGCCAACGACCCCAATCTTGCAAAATCTTGGGTCCAAAACAATGTCCTCGAATACCCAACCGTGAACTTCAGATACATCGCTGTCGGGAATGAGATCGGCCCAGACGGTGGGGGCTCCAGCATTGCACCATCTCTTGCCCCGGCCATGCAAAACGTATACGATGCTCTGACCGCTGCTGGTTTAGGGCAAAAGGTTAAGGTTTCGACTGCTTTAAGCCTGGGTGTGCTTGGAGCATCGTACCCACCTTCGCAAGGAATTTTCAAGTCCCCATCGTTCATCAATCCGATCGTCGCGTTTCTTTCGAAAACTCAGAGCCCTTTTCTTGTGAATGTGTATCCTTACTTTGCATATATAAGTGATCCATCCGACATTCGTCTGGACTATGCCCTATTCACATCTCCTGCTGCTGTTGTGAAAGATGGGCCGTATGAGTACCAGAACCTGTTCAGTGCTATGGTGGATGCTGTTCATGCGGCGTTGGAACAAGCCGGTGCGCCGAACGTGGAAGTCGTCGTTTCCGAGACGGGGTGGCCCTCGGCGGGTGGGACAGCAACAACAATCGACAATGCAAAATCTTATAACTCAAATTTACTCAAGATGGTGAAGAATGGGACCCCGAGAAAGCCTGGAAAGCCTCTGGAAACTTACATCTTCGATCTGATTGATGAGAATCAGAAGGAACTTGAAACTGAGAAGCATTGGGGGATCTTTCTGCTCAACAAACAGCCCAAGTATCCCCTCTTCTTTGACTAGCTTAGCTAGCTAGGAAGCATGAATTTTGCTTTTGGGTTACACCATTAATAATAATTTTTGAGCTAGCTATAATGTATCCCAAGAAAATAAAGTCTTGTGGAAATATATATTATGGATATTGATTGAAGCGAAGATGAGTTGATGCATGTTACGATCTGTTCTTCTTTGCCAAGACTCGTTGGTAATTAAATTACAGCCTCCGGTTACATATAAGGAAAAAAAATCCAAAAGTTATATTAAAGATATTTTATTTCTTTTTTTTTTCAAAAAAATTTAAAGGGATGTTTCGACAAATTAGAATACTCAACCCAATGTAGTTAAATATAGAGTCTTATTCTGAATATACTAAGATAAAACAATATATTTTGAGTAGGTCTTCTGTGAGACGGTTTCACGAATCTTTATCGGTGAAACGGGTCAACCCTACCGATATTCACAATAAAAAGTAATACTTTTAGCATAAAAAGTAATACTTTTTCATTGATGATCCAAATAAAAGATCTGTCTCACAAAATATGATCTGTGAGACCGTCTCACATAAGCTTTTGTCATACATTTTTAGAGAAAACAAATTTTTTGTCTACTAACTTATTTCATTTTCAGTTTTTTGTCCATCAAATATTCAAATGTTAGTTTAGGTGAAATAACTTTAATTGATTGAATTTTTATTTTTTTTGCTTTTAGTATCACTTTGCCGGATTGTTGATGAATACTGATGTGGCGTTAGAAAATGTTAACGTGACAACAAAAGTTATTGAGTTTCTTAGCGCCGCGACATCAATTAGATCAAAGTATTCTAATTGAAAATTAGTGTACAAAGACTAAATTTTGCCGAGTTAATGAACTAACCATAATGAGACAAATTAGTGCATGAAATGAATAAGTTGTTTTCCCATAATTTTATTAAATATATTTTGTGTAGTTAATTTTATTGGATAATGTAATTAGATCAAAATAATGATTTTGAAAAACTAAAAATATTACATTCATGTTTAAATAAATTAAAAATATAATATGTTAATTTGTAGTAGCTTTTTTTTGTAAAGTTAGCCTATTCATAATAACTATATAATTCTACTTTTATATTATTGTTTTCAAGTTATATTATTCATTTTATCATTGTAAGCGAAATTAATTTCGTATATGTGAACAATCTACGGTTAAACTGGTGCATATATTTATCAATAAATTAAAAATTACAAATGGAAATATATTTAACTAATGTCTATCTATAAATAACAATAATAAATGGCATTGTATACAATTTGTCTCTTGGACTGTCTTATTTAAATTTAAAAAATAAGCCAACACAAGAATTTTAAACATAGTTTAAAATGTGCATAGTAATTATTAAAAAGTTTTGACACGCAATACATATAATATCAATAGAGTAGATCTCTTGTGAGATGGTCTCATGAATCTTTATCTGGAGATGAGTCAATCCTACCGATATTCACAATAAAAAGTAATACTCTTAGCATAAAAAAATAATACTTTTTCTTGGATGACCCAAATAAGAGATCCGTTTCACAAAATATGACTCGTGAGACTGTCTCACACAAGTTTTTGTAATACTTCTTGGACTGTCTCTTCGATAATGAATTTCCAACATAAATTAAATGTGCATAGTAATTATTAAAAAGTTTTGACACGCAATACATATAATATCAATAGAGTAGATCTCTTGTGAGATGGTCTCATGAATCTTTATCTGTGAGACGAGTCAACCCTACCGATATTCACAATAAAAAGTAATACTCTTAGCATAAAAAAATAATATTTTTTCATGAATGACCCAAATAAGAGATCCGTCTCACAAAATATGACTCGTGAGACCGTCTCACATAAGTTTTTGTCATATCAATATTACCGGCTTTATTCAAATTATCTGATGGGTGCCTTATTAAAATTCACACAAGGCAGCCCAACCGAGTTTAAATAGATATTTGAAATCAAATCAGAATATTGTTTGCTCTCAAGAATTTTCTGCATATGCGTACCAAATTAGAATTCTGAAATAGCTCCATTGTTCAGCACCATCCGTGAGTTTAATCTTTCCAAGATACAATGGGCGCTTAAACTTAGATTGGTTTGTTGCTTCGGCCTATTGCATATGAAAATATCGGAAACGATGCATTTAGTTTAGAATGTGCCTTTCATGACCGAGAAGTAAGAAATTTTCTTCTCCTATTCGTAATCAATTTAAAAAATTATGCATTTGTCAATGTGATAATTTTTTTCTTTATTACAGATCGCGGATGTATGATAGTGTAAACCATCCAATATTAGAAAGGATTAAACCAATCCTCAAGTAAGGACACTTTTTTGCCATAATAAAAATGTAATTGTTGCATAGAATAACATGAAGTACAATCTTTATCTCATGTATGATTTCTTTTGGGAAAAAAACCCATTTTAGTATTGGTCAATTGCATGTCGTAAACGTCTTAGTATTTTGATATATGATAGTGATATCAACCAAAAAAGTTCAAGAACAAACTATGTATTTAAGGAAGTTTTTCAAATTTTTAAATTAAATTTTATTTCCCGATTTACATGATTTACAATCATATTAGATTATTTTCATTTTAAATATCTATTCATTTTTTAGTGGTTATTAATTTTTTATGATTTCATCCGTGCATTGTAGGGTTTAGATACTAGTATTTATTAATAACTCAGAATAAACAAATGGTCGACTCTTATTTGATATTCATTTAATATTAACGTAACGAGCTTCTCCGCTACAATAGAAACTCGGGAATTTGTGATGGAGTCAACGACGACCGTCATATGAATCGCTTGCTACTGAATGGCCGAAAAATTTATTGTACATTTTTAGCTTCATAATTTTTTTTAGAAAAAACCGAGGAATAATTTTGTTACAATTAAATCTCATATTAGAAACCTCATCCAAAATTTTGAACTTTGATGCTAGCTGCCCTGATTAAACATTTTGGTATTTCGACATCTTATTCAATACCGAAAGCTACTTCTGAGGGTGCCTGATACTAAAACAAGGAAAAATTCCAAAGATCGTCTCATAAGGTGCAATTCATACGTAAGTTTTTGATTGTGTAATTATTCCAAATTTGATTTTAGTACGATAAGTTCAATTTCTGCAAGATTGCTGGCTTGACGTCGAACATGTTGGTAATCCAGCAAAAATAGACTAATAGTGAGAAAATCAATTTTTTGTACTAAAATCAAATTAGTTTGATCAATTAAAGGATAATAAATAAGTTCATATAGACCAATATTAAGAATCAAGTAGAAATTCCATGGCATTGAACTGCAAAAAGAATGCCAGAGAAGGGGGAATGATAAATAAATGATGTTGAGTACAAATTACTGCATAAAACATTGGAAGACAAGCTCTGTGAAACCGGAAAACTTCAGTCTCCGATCCGATCGATCTTCTTGAAGACAGAGTGACAGTGTTGCCTAGACTTGGGAGTTTGAGACGAAACTACAGGCCAGCTCCAGCCGTGCTCAGAAACCGCGGGCACGATATCTCGGTAACTAACATGTATAGATCAAAAACATAAATATTAAGAAGATAAATTTGAGGGAATAAAGAAAATGCTTAAAACTTAAGAGTTCATTGATTATCAGGTGATATGGAAAGGAGACGCTGGAGGTATTAAAATAAATGATGTTGAGTACAAATTACTGCAAGTTCATTGGCATACTCCTTCTGAACACACTGTGAATGGAACCAGGTTCTTTTATAGTTGTGAAAATTGTTCTCTGTGTTATATATTTATTAATGATTGGCTGCTCACTTAGACTTGATTTGCAGCTTTGACATGGAGATGCATTTGGTCCATAACAACTCCCGGGGAGATATCGCTGTCGTCGGTATTCTATACACACTGGGACGTCATGATACATTCCTCGAAAAGGTGAGTGCTTTCATTTACAAATTTCTTGAGACACTATCAATAAATAACATGTCTTTAGGCCGCGAGTAATAGTATATATCCTTGTTGTTCACTCCTCTTTAACCAAGATCGAAACGTAGTGTTTGAACGTCTCCATGGTGGAAAAGATTTAAGTCGCATCATTGGCAACTTTTAGTATGACAACACATGTTTGGTTCTAAAATGTGTGACGCAGAATGCACACATTTGTACTAATGATATCTCCTATAGTTTGTTAAAAACTTTAAATCTGCTAACGAGGAAGGGCTGAGTGGGTTTGTTTCAACCTACCCGTGCAGGCACTGTCTGCACGGGCAATGAACGGCCCGGATCACTCCACATGAGTGATCCGGGCCCACCTCCCTGTAAAAAAAAAAAAAAATTGGCTCGAAAAAATCTGAGCCGTTGGATCGACCCCTGCAGGCAGTGCCCGCAGGGATAGGGTCGACCGAACCGGCTGAGTGGATGCAATCAAGCATATGTCTGAACTTCGGCTACAATTTTCCAGCTTCTTTAAAATGACAAAAATTTGTGTGAGACACTCTCACATATCATATTTTGTGAGACATATATCTTATTTGGGTCATCTATGAAAAAATATTATTTTTTATTGTGAATATCGGTAAGGGTGAATATCGGTAGGGTTGACCTGTCTCACAGATAAAGATTCGTGAGACCGTCTCACGAAAGACATGCTCCTTTAAAATTTAAAGTACTTTTAAAAATTGAATAAATATTCTAAAACTCCATGTTGTGCTCGAATTCAGTTTTAAAATATATGAAAATGTGTTCGATAATTTAAATACGGATTAAATACTATTTAACCCAATTAATAATAATAATAACATATGGGCTCGATTCATCCGTATTAATTATTGCAAATATAAAATCGCAAAATAGTCATACGCGATTTTCAAGTCAGTTGTGCGATATCAGTTGGCAGCAGCACTTGTCGAGATCCTACACTCCCATTTTTGTGCGGCTCGGCGGGACAGAAAGCATTGGGTCGCTGGAAGCATATATGGCGGCGGAATCGAACGATCTCGAAGCTATGCTGAAACCCTTTTATCAGAGAGCTTCCGAAGCAGAGGTTTTACATCCATCGAACTCTCTCAA
This sequence comes from Primulina tabacum, assembly GCF_025594145.1. Classification (NCBI taxonomy): domain Eukaryota; kingdom Viridiplantae; phylum Streptophyta; class Magnoliopsida; order Lamiales; family Gesneriaceae; genus Primulina; species Primulina tabacum. The sequence continues at coordinate 5,486,273 of NC_134559.1, read as the reverse complement.
ATAATAATTATTTGGTTCCTTCTTTTTTTTTTCTGCCATCTAATTCATTCTAAGTACTTCAATTAATTTCAAATATGTACTGATTTTTTCTGCTTTTTCTTTGTGTAGTCTGTATGTCATTTAGCTTTTATGTTTGACGAGTTAGGGGACGAGAATGGTGGCCCGTGGAAAAATATTCAAATATCAAATGTGATTTAATTAGCATTGTTCGGCTTTCTGTATAACAAGATTTGTTCTCTCCATGGTGCAGCTCAAATGTCCTGAATTTGAATTTTTTTGACAAGAAAATTTGATTGCTTTGGTGGAATATTGAAATTGAGGATATTTCGGTGAGAAGTACTAAATTTGATTAATGGAGAATGATTACCGTATTTAAATTTGTAATTATGATCTAATAATAGCACACGTTCATAAAGTACAGAATTAAAAAAATTGTCTTTAAAGATGTCCAAATTTGTATTCTTGGATGTATTATGCAATCATCCACAAAGAAACTGTAATATTTTGACTGAGTAATTAGTCCAAGGTGAAAACTTAATGTGTTTGGTTAAAGAAACTTGCATAGTTATGCTTGCATGAAAATTTTATAATTTCTATTTGGGGTGCAGGGGCATTGACCATCTGGATCTGGTTCACCTTTCATTTGAACATACTGTTGGATTAAAGGTGTGCTTTTAAGCTTATGGGCTTTCCATGCGAGTGAATGGAAATTTGGAAAGGTGGGTTTGTCCCACATTGGAAAAATGAAGTGGTATAGATAAGTTATGTTGTGTTGCACTTTATGGAGGTGTAACTATGATTGGTCAAGAGGCTCTCTCTCGCGCACACAGGCGCAGGGGGGGTGCAAATCATTGGCTCGATTTGCAGTGGAAAAAAGGCTTGACTTGTGTGCAAGCGTACGAGCGCGACCTGGGCGCGTCGAATGTCGGACCGATCAAGGCAAAAATCGCCTAGCAGTCTATGCCATCTTTTGTTATTTTTTTTGGTTGAGACCTTTCACATGCCCTTGAGACCTTTCACATGGCTTGGCTTTTGATGCTTCATCTCACCAACTCTTGGTGTTTCATCTACCATCTTTAAGGCAACCTTTGGCCTTTCATATGGATGGTATTGACATGTATAAATAGGAGATGTGCTTAGCCAAGAAAGAAGAGAGAAAAAAAAACACCTGCAAATTCACTTTCCCCTGCATTCTGTTTTCCATCTTGCTGCCGTTCTGCTGAATTTCTGGTTCTGCTGAAATTCTGCTACAGTACTGAATCTGCTACAGTACTTCTGCAACAGTACTTCTGCATTGTTCTGCTACAGTACTTTTTCTGCTTGTTCTGCTTCTGCTCCGTCTACTGATAAAGTTCAGGTACTGATTTTGTTCGCTAGCATAGTGCTTTGTGCTGCAACTCTGCTGGTTTGCCCGTTGTATCCTGGGAAACAGACGTCCGCTGAATCCTCGGAGCACATACTGGAGGGGGCGAATCTGTTTTAAGGAAACTGTACAAGCTACAGGCCTCGGTTTGATTTAATTAAGCATTACTCTATTGTTTTCCTCAAGATACTGATTTGCTGGTTTTATACATTAGTCATACTCTACTGTGAACAGCACGCTTGTTTGGTTTACTGCATATCTGTCCTGTTTTTCCATATAATTTTTTTATCAACAAACTTAAAACAGATTTTACTCATTACGTGGTTTAAAGTTCAGATATGGCTACTGAATCCAGCGTGCAAAGGGAAACTAGTCATGTTGTCCCTACTGTGCCTACTCAAGTTGTCCCACGTGCTGCTGCGGTTACTGTCCCAGCCAGCCACGGTGAAAAGCCTGAGAAGTTCACTGGTGTGGATTTCAAGAGGTGGCAGCAGAAAATGTTGTTTTACTTGACAACACTGAACATGGCTAGATTCTTGTTCGAGGATGCTCCTAACCTGAAAGAGGGTGAGGGAGATGTTGAATCCGTCAGTGCACTGGAGGCTTGGAATCATTCTGATTTCCTATGCCGAAATTATGTGCTGAATGGATTGGCAGACTCGCTGTACAATGTGTACTGCGAAAAGAAGACAGCCAAAGAGCTATGGGAATCCCTTGACAGAAAGTACAAAACCGAGGATGCCGGGGACAAGGAAGTTTCTTGTAGGCCGCTTTCTGGATTTTAAAATGGTGGATTCTAAGCCGGTTATCAGTCAAGTTCAAGAAATCCAATTGATTCTTCACGAGATTCACGCCGAGGGGATGACGTTGAGCGAATCTTTCCAAGTGGCTGCTATAGTTGAGAAACTACCACCAGCTTGGAAGGATTTCAAAAACTACTTGAAACACAAGCGAAAGGAGATGAACGTTGAAGAGCTCATTGTTAGACTTCGCATCGAGGAAGACAACAAGAGTTCGGAAAGACGATTGTTTTCTTCTGTTGCCGCTAAGGTAAATGTTGTCGAGCATGGCCAAAGCTCGAAAAAGAGAAACTTCTCTCCCTCCAACAAGAAGTTGAACCTCAGACCCAAATGAGGTGTTTCAAAGAAGTTCTCTGGAAAATGCTATAACTGTGATAGCATGGGTCACAAGGCATCTGAATGTAAGAAGCCAAAGAGAAACCGAGAGGTGAATATGGTGGAGAACATATCTCAAGAGGTTTCGAACATGAATCTCTGTGCTGTAATATCAGAAGTTAATCTGGTGGGTTCCCCAAGGGAGTGGTGGATCGACACTGGTACCACTCGCCATGTTTGCTCCGACAAGGAGATGTTTGCTACTCTTGAGGAATCTATGAATGGTGAAAAACTATTCATGGGAAATTCCGCCACTTCCGAGATCAAGGGACAAGGGAAAGTTGTCCTAAAGATGACATCTGGAAAAAAACTGACTTTGAACAATGTGCTGTATGTGCCTGACATCCGCAAGAACTTGGTGTCAGGGTCGCTTCTGAACAAGCATGGTTTCCGCATTGTATTCGAGTCAGATAAGGTGGTTTTGTCGAAAAGTGGAATGTTTGTTGGCAAAGGTTATGTTTGTAATGGGTTATACAAACTCAATGTTAAGGCTGTTAAGCCTGTGATGAATAAAGTTAATACTTTTGCTTACTTGCTTGAGTCTTCTTGTTTATGGCATGGTAGACTTGGACACGTTAATTACGATGCAATTCGTAGACTAATTAACATGAAAAGCATTCTTGCATTCCAAATTGATAAACAACACAAATGTGAAACTTGTGTTGAGGCAAAACTAACAAGATCATCTTTTCGAACTATTGAAAGAAATAGTGAACCACTTGATCTAATTCACAGTGATATATGTGATCTAAAAGGTGTACAAACTCGTGGTGGAAATAAATACTTCATCACTTTTGTTGACGATAGCACAAAATTTTGTTATGTGTATCTCCTCAAAAGTAAGGATGAAGCTATTGACAAATTTGTCAAATATAAGAGTGAAGTTGAAAACCAACTTAGCAAGAAAATTAAGGTGCTAAGAAGTGATCGTGGAGGTGAATATGAATCACCATTTGCTGAGTTTTGTGCTCAACACGGTATCAAACACGAAAGAACTGCACCTTATTCTCCTCAGCAAAATGGCATTGCAGAGAGAAAGAATCGCACATTGAAAGAAATGATGAATGCGTTGTTATTAAGTTCTGGTTTACCACAGAACATGTGGGGGGAAGCTGTTCTAACAGCAAATTACCTTTTAAATAAGGTGCCCCAAAAGAAGTAAGATAAAAGTCCATATGAGTTATGGAAAGGTAGAAGTCCTTCTTACCAATACTTGCGAGTGTGGGGGGGTGTCTTGCCAAGGTAGCAGTACCCACTGCAAAGAAAGTAAAGATAGGACCAAAAACTGTGGATTGCATTTTCATTGGATATGCTCAAAACAATAGTGCATATCGTTTTCTTGTACATGAATCTCAAATACCTGATATTCACAATAATACAATAATGGAATCAAGAAATGCTTCGTTCTTTGAACACATATTTTCATGCAAATTTAAGGAAAAACCAAGTTCATCCAAAAGATTATATGAAACAAATGATGAAGAACAAGAGCTTGATCAAGACACAGAACCTAGACGTAGCAAGAGAGCTAGGACTGAGAAATCCTTTGGTCCGGATTTCATCACTTTCATGATGGAAAGTGAACCTCAAAGCTTCAAGGAAGCAATGAGTTCATCTGAGGGACCTCTATGGAAAGAGGCTATCAATTACGAAATGGAATCCATTTTACAAAACCATACGTGGGAATTAGTAAATCTTTCTCCGGGAAGCAAACCACTAGGCTGTAAATGGGCTTTCAAAAGGAAAATGAAATCAGATGGAACAATAGATAAGTATAAAGCCAGATTGGTAATTAAAGGTTACCATCAACGTGAAGGACTTGATTACTTTGACACATATTCTCCTGTATCGAGAATAACCTCTATTCGTGTGATACTTGCGATTGCCGCCTTGCGGAATCTTGAAGTACACCAAATGGACGTAAAGACAGCTTTTCTAAATGGAGATTTAGAAGAGGAAATTTACATGGAACAACCTGAGGGATTTTCTGCGACTGAGCAAGAAAATAAGGTTTGTAAACTGGTTAAGTCTCTATATGGCTTAAAACAAGCACCAAAGCAATGACACGAAAAATTTGATAAAGCCATGATGGAAAGTGGATTTAAATTCAGTGAATGTGACAAATGTGTATACATAAAAAACACTGAAAATGGATATGTCATTTTATGTCTTTACGTAGATGACATACTTATCATTGGTAGTAATGATAAGATGATTAAATCCACAAAGAAATTATTGAACTCAAGATTTGGGCTTAGCCGATGTAATCCTTGGAATTAAAATCCATAGAACATCAGAAGGGCTAGTCCTAAGTCAGTCACATTATGTTGAAAAAATACTTGAGAAATTCAATAACGATGACTCTGCATTGGCTAGAACCCCGATTGACACCAGTCAGCATCTATCAAAGAATCAAGGTGAGAGTATGTCTCAATTAGAATACTCTCGAGTCATTGGAAGTCTGATGTACTTAATGAGTTGTACAAGACCAGACATAGCCTATGCAGTAAGCAAATTGAGTAGATTCACGAGTAATCCAGGAGTTGAACATTGGAAAGCAATTATCAGATTGCTAAGATACTTAAGGTACACTCGTGATCATGGGCTGCACTATACCAGATATCCTGCTGTTATCGAAGGATACAGTGATGCAAATTGGATATCTAATATGAAAGACTCAAAATCTACAAGTGGATTTGTATTCACTTTAGGAGGTGCAGCAATTGCGTGGAAATCTTCCAAACAAACTGTAATAGCCAGATCCACGATGGAATCTGAGTTTATAGCTCTTGACAAGTGTGGTGAAGAAGCTGAATGGCTGCGTCATTTTTAGAAGATGTTCCAGGATGGGAAAAACCTGTGCCAGCTATATGCATACATTGTGATAGCCAATCTGCGATTGGAAGGGCACAAAATAAAATGTATAATGGTAAGCCTAGACATATACGTCGTAGACATAAAACCATTAGACAACTACTCTCAACTGGAGTTATCTCTGTTGACTATGTAAAGTCAAAGGATAATCTAGCGGATCCGCTAACCAAAGGGTTAAACAGAGAGTTAGTTGCGAAAATGTCAAGGGGAATGGGGCTCAAGCCTATAGAATAAATTGGTGCGAAGGAAAACCCAACCTACGCTGACTGGAGATCCCAAGAACTAGGTTCAATGGGACAACCTAATCGCACTAATTTGGAGAATCACTGTGGGGGTTATCCCTAATCCAGTCCTATTATGAAACAGTGAATGTTGAGGATAAGCTTACGGCTTTTAATGATTCTGATAAGAAGCAATATAGAATCACCTATGTGAGAGAGAAGTGGGGCCGTTTCGAAGGAATTGCAGGGCTCAATTCTAGACCCTCTTGCAGACCAGGCGTGTGTTCATAGCCAAAAAGAACACAATCATGAGAACTTAATAGTATCAGGGAGAGTCTTGTGTGAAGTATATCACCATTCACACAAACGAATGTACAGTTCAAAGACATCACGTCTACTGCCAACCAGTGAATTAATATGCTTTCACAAAGGAAGGTTCAAAGGGTAATACCTACCTATCCTATGCAAGACTCAACTGTTGAACTTTATCAGTGGAATCCTTTCGTATAACTTTAAATTCCCATTCATGTGGGGGATTGTTGGATTAAAGGTGTGCTTTTAAGCTTATGGGCTTTCCATGTGAGTGAATGGAAATTTGGAAAGGCGAGTTTGTCTCACATTGGAAAAATGAAGTGGTATAGATAAGTTATATTGTGTTGCACTTTATGGAGGTGTAACTATGATTGGTCAAGAGGCTCTCTCTCGCGCACACAGGCGCAGGGGGGGTGCAAATCATGGGCCCGATTTGCAGTGGAAAAAAGGCTTGACTTGTGTGCAAGCGTACGAGCGCGACCTGGGCGCGTCGAATGTCGGACCGATCAAGGCAAAAATCGCCTAGCAGTCTATGCCATCTTTTGTTATTTTTTTTGGTTGAGACCTTTCACATGCCCTTGAGACCTTTCACATGGCTTGGCTTTTGATGCTTCATCTCACCAACTCTTGGTGTTTCATCTACCATCTTTAAGGCAACCTTTGGCCTTTCATATGGATGGTATTGACATGTATAAATAGGAGATGTGCTTAGCCAAGAAAGAAGAGAGAAAAAAAAACACCTGCAAATCACTTTCCCCTGCATTCTGTTTTCCATCTTGTTGCCGTTCTGCTGAATTTCTGGTTCTAGCTGAAATTCTGCTACAGTACTGAATCTGCTAGAGTACTTCTGCTAGAGTACTTTTGCTACAGTACTTCTGCTTGTTCTGCTGCAGTACTTCTGCTACAGTACTGTTTCTGCTTGTTCTGCTTCTGCTCCGTCTACTGATAAAGTTCAGGTACTGATTTTGTTCGCTAGCATAGTGCTTTGTGCTGCAACACTGCTGGTTTGCCCGTTGTATCCTGGGAAACAGACGTCCGCTGAATCCTCGGAGCACATACTGGAGGGGGCGAATCTGTTTTAAGGAAACTACAAGCTACAGGCCTCGGTTTGATTTAATTAAGCATTACTCTATTGTTTTCCTCAAGATACTGATTTGCTGGTTTTATACATTAGTCATACTCTACTGTGAACAGCACGCTTGTTTGGTTTACTGCATATCTGTCCTGTTTTTCCATATAATTTTATCAACACATACAAATCGTATATAGCTGACCTTAAGTTGAAGCATGATTAGTGATTACCATTTCTCTAGGTTCAAAAGCTGAAAGCTATTATTATTATGAACTACGGTGTCAATGAGCATGTGTGATTATAACCAATTATGTCAATAGGGATTCATAAATTTTTTCAAATGTTGAAGTGGAAACCGTCCAGGAGATGATAATTATCTGGGAGTTCATTATTGTTCACCACCATAAAAATTTAATACCTCTCTTTTCTTTTCTTTTTTCTTTTTTTGGTAATTAAGGAACGGTTGGCGAGACTAGAAGCTGCTCTTGCTGGAAATAAAGGTCTATTTCAAAATGTATGTTATTTTTTCCCATTATTCTCGGATACAAGGTTTCTAATTCTTCCTCACCTTTCAAACATGGTGCTCTTTAGACTCTGGAGACAAGGAACTGCTTAAGTCAGTGGATGAACTTCAGTCAAAGCCAGAAGATTCAAAACCTGAGCATGTTGTGGAGAAACAAGAGGTATGTTTCTTCATGTATTATTTTTTCTTTAATTTTAGAATCTTGGAAATCAATATCTGAGGTTGAATTTTTCTGTATCAGACTATGCAAATGGTGATGCAGCTAAGGGCAGAAAATGAAAAGTTGCGATATCGAATCATCCATCTTGTTCGAGCATTGAAAGATGCTGATAGCAAATTGGCTTTAAAGTGAGCATGGTAAATGTCTATGACAATATTGTTTTGATAGTGTTTGTTCAACTATTTTGAAGCACAACATTTGAACTACCGTATGGTATTAAACATTTTACTCAAATGTTACCATGAGCCATTAACTTTTTGTATAAAATGAGGTGCTTGGTCCTATAATCTTTATTCTATTCAACCTGTTCCCCGGGTAAAAATAGGATGAAAATTTATAGAACGAAACCCACCCCTCTCCAAAAATTAACAAGTCCGTAAAATAAACCCCTAGAGTACCTCCTAATACGTTGATTTTGAGAGCTTTTTTTCTTTTGAGGCCATCAACCTAGCATACTATCTCATCCCTATAACTCAACTTTCCATATTTTCTGCCAAAAATGCATACTAGTTTTTTTTTTATATTTGATTCCATGTATCAAGCGTCTTTACGTGATATTCTATATCGGAGACTTTTACTTATATTCAAGAAAATGACACATGATAAATGCTCTTTATCAATCTCGCTTTCTTACGATTGATGAGTAGTAGTACCCCAACTATACAAATTGGTTTTGGCTGTATAAGTAGCAGGAATCTTGATAATGATGATCTTGTTGTCTGAATCAGTGAATGCTAACTGATGATGAAATCCCTTGTCCGTGCTACTTATATTCAATTGTTAACTTTGTTTTTGAAATATTTTGCACTAAAAAGGTATATTTAGTGACCAGTAATGGATGTATGCCATAGTCTCGTTTTTTGTGATTGGTGACATAGTCTCGTTTTTGTGATTGGTGACACTGATCTCATTTTACATATAGAGTCAGTTCACAACTCTTGAGTCCGGATCACACTCAGGGATTCGACCTAGGACGACCCTTGGTTTTGTAGCCTGTCATGACCTTTGGCCGTATTAAGTTTGTTCGGAGATCAATTGCATCATACAGTTTTAACTCCCTTGCATTTTTTATTACAACGTTTCTCAAGTGTTAAGAGACATCCTTCATCTGTATCCAATATAACGAACCCGACGCATCATATAATTTCCACTCCCTTGCATTTTTTTACCAGTTGCAGCGCAAGATATCGACCTGTTTTGGATCTGAACTCGACTGTGAGCCTCTAATTGTGAACATTTTTCTCTTTCGGTGATTTACTGCCAAAGCAATCGACACACTCACGCGATAAATTCCTGGAAAATTGGTGTTACTCCAAGATCTTAAACGTTTTTGAGGTTGTAAAGATTTCTTAGTGGGAAACTTTTTGGATTCATTTTTCATGTGATATCTTGTCCCATTTTATTCAATGCACCATAAATATGGAACAGGTAAAATGAACGTGCTTGGGAGCATCAGTGCCCACACAACTAATGAATATGATAAATTGTCCCTTGATTGAAACTTCTCCTGCTTCCCATATTCATTTTTATTCTTTTTGTATTATTAATTTTACTATTAAAAATTAAATTTGTATATTATTTACTAAAAATTATGTGATGATTTAATGTTATACATGTAAATTTAATCATTTTATTTTTTTCTCTCAAAAAGAAAAACAAGAACAAAAAAAGCAAATACATCATCAGTACGGATAAACTCACGTTCGATATAGCACGTGATTGATTTATGAATATTAAATTCTAAAATATATCTATTTTTTAAAGCGGAATAAATATGTAATCTTGAAATTTGTTTAAATACTTTTTTTCAATATAATGGAAAATTGATATAAAAGCTAAACATCGATGGATTAATGAATTAGGCCAGAAATAAATTAAACAATCTAAAAATGGGCTTTTGAAATAATTAAACTTTACACAGATAGAATTTCGATGGTGAAAATTGATTGTACCCATGCATGGAAAGGACATTGCTATATTTAGGAATGTGGGATTTTCGGGCATAATTAAGAATGTTATTTTTTTATTCATTTTAAATAAATAGTTTAGTGTTTATATGTGTTTATTATTATTTTTCTATTCGTGTTCAATATATCATATTCGTTAAATAAATGACCTGTTCCAACGATTTTTATTTAATACTTATTAAATGAGGATGTTATTTTTTTCGGGCATAATTATAAATGTTATTCTTTTTATTCATTTTAAATAAAATGTCATTTTAAATTCATTTTACTTTGGATTTATAATGTGTAAATAAGTCAGATATGTATATAAGATTTAATTTTTTTGTTTAATTATAAATTATAATCAAAATTCATAAATTTGAAATTTATATGAACTAAAAAATATTTAATTTCTTTACTAATCAAGTCACACATGATGTAAACATATATATCATTCTATTATATATCATAAAAGAGTAGGTTTCTTGTGAGACAATCTCACGAATCTATATATGTGAAACAGGTCAACACTGCCGATATTCACAATAAACAATAATACTCTTAGCATAAAAAGTAATATTTTTCATTGATGATCTAAATAAAAGATATGTATCACAAAATACGACTTGTATTAGCGTCTCAGACAAATTTTTACCATCATGCAACAAAATTGCATTGCAATAAATAAACCGGCATGTCCCAGACTCCCAGATAGAGTACGCGTCATTTGTCGGTGTAGTGATTTGCCTTATGAAAGTACGATGAAACTGTAAATTGAAATGTTATTTTTGTCTGATAAATCAAATTTACATATATTACCTTTGAAAATTTAATTAATCAAGTTCATTTGAGAATATGAGAAATTTTAGTATGAAATAAATCGAAATAAATGTTATTTGAAAATTAAATAAATAAAAAATTAGAAGGAGTATTTTGGAAAAATAAAATATTCCACTAAGAAGTTGATGATTTCTATTGTTCTTCACTTGAAATAAGTATAATATTTAACCATATATATATACACACACACACACACACTCTTATAAGGATAACGATAATTCACTTGTATATATGTATTTTTCAAAAATTCCCCACAGTTTTCAGTATCTTGAAATTCTCTCTAATTGTAAAATTTGAGTTTTTAATTAGACTATAAAATTTAAATAAACTCAAATTTAAATGTAAAAATAGATTGGATAAATACTAAATTAATACATGTAAATATGTAATCAATATCTGTTAATATGAGAAATGAATGACTCAAACTCCAACTGGGCCGCGCCGCCTTCTGCGATGGAACTCCTGACGGCGCCACCAAACTCCGCCGCTCTCTTCCTCACCTCTTCTCCTTCTTCAGAAACCATGAGTTTCCTTAAAGCTCTCTCCACTTCACAAGATCTGACCGACTCATTTCCAGGCCCCCACTCCTTCACAGTTACGCCAATTTTAAGGATTTTGGTGATTAAAACCGCATTTCTGGGTTGATCCGAGTGCACGGGCCATGCGGCGACAGGAACCCCCATTGAGATGCTCTCCATGCAAGAATTCCAGCCACAGTGACTCAAAAATCCACCAGTCGCGAAGTGTCCCAAGATCTCCAGTTGCGGGGCCCAATCTCTCACAATGATTCCATTTTCTTGATTTCTCTCTTCAAACCCTTTTGGCAACTGCTCAGTTGGTCTTTTGTCCTCTTCTCCAGTACCTGTAAAAACATCACCTCGATCTGCATCTCTCAGAACCCACAAGAATTTCACCTCGCTTTTCTCTAATCCTATAGCGAGTTCTCTGATCTCTTCATTTGACAATGAAATGGTCGTCCCGAAAGAAACAAAGATAGCTGATCTTGGGGCCTGCATGTCGAGCCATTTTAAGCATTTGTGGCGAGAATTTGATTCTGCTGCATTGATTAATACTGGATTAAATGGCCCTAGAGCCCATTGTCTCTTTTTACTGATTTCAGGTTTATTTAATAATTCAGAAAAGTGATTTTCAATAACCCTGGAAGTGTTGTAAATCTCGCCTGAATTAAATTTCTTGTATTCGTGTTGTTTCCCCATGAATCTTAGGAATTCAGTAGTGAAACACCCTTCCAGAGATGGTAAAATCTCCAGGATTTCTGAATCTATCGAAAAGGGTCTTCCCTTTTTCTCCCACAAGAAGAAAAAGATAGAAAAAGCTGAAACGCTGTGAAAGGTGTAGGACTCAGCATTCGGAAGGTTGACAAAATCTTGAATCACGGATCCCATCATGGAGTCATGAATAATCACAACCCGTCGACTTGTTGCTGAAAGTTTGCGTAAAAGCTCGCCGACAGGTTTCCGAAGAAGCAACGAAGCCTCGAACAGTGGCTGGAGGTGTGAGGGAAATTTGATTGACGCGTGGGGATCAGGTAGCGGGGATTGGAAAGAAAGTGATGTGTATTCATGGAAGACTATGTTTGAAATGGTCACATGGTCCCATCCCTGCAAGCGTCGCCGTGCCTGGCGGCTGTGTGTAGCCGTGCTGACGTAGTGCACCGCCACGCCCTGGGCTGAGATGAGGCAGGAGAGGTGGAGGAGCTGGTTGAGATGGCCTTGGGAGGGGAAGGGAACCATGAGAACCACCACTTCTGCTTCGCTCGAGCCGCCCTTCGAATCCATGAGAGGTGATGCAATGAGTAGTGCTATCTGTTATTTTTATTTATTTTTGGATACTAATTGAGTTTTAATTTACTTTTTTTAAAAACAAATATATGATGTTTTCTCTGTGTGAAGTCTCGATTATTTATATATACATAGGCGACAAGTACATATTCTTCCATCAATATTATTTTATTACCAACAATTAGATTTTTTTAGAGAAAATTGCTTTTCAGTCTTTTATATTTCACTATTTATAATTTTAGTATTTTATTTTATCAAATTTCGATTTTAGCGTAGTTATCTTTGCATTTTTTACATTCTTTGTTCTTTTTTCGACACATGTTGATGTGACCGCTCAATTGTATAGTATAATATCAGTAATCTCGACTGAAAAAATCACTACATTTTCAAAAATCAAAAGATACCATACTAATACTTAATTTTTATGACATATATTAACAAAATTGAAAAAAAAACAACTATACAAGAAGAAAATTATAAAATAAGTTTTACCACAACTAAATGATTTGATTTCTTAGTTAATTTTTCCTAGTTTTGTATATAAGTATTTTCATATAGCAAAAGTTCTTTTTTTTTTAATCAATGAGTTGTTTTTTCATCATGAGATCTATGCCGGTTGTCGAAATCAAACTAATGTCGAATTAAGGGTTTGAATTCAATTCCTTCTTCTTTCTCCAGTAAAGGTTTCAACAGTCTGTAATTAGTTTTAATTAGATGACGATGATGATGTGAATTTACAAAGTATTGATATAATATGTAAATGTCACGTAATCACCATTTGTAAAGATGAACCAGAAAATGGTAAAGATAATGTTCGAGTTTAAGGCGTTTATGGGTGACTTTTATGAATTTACGTTTCAATGGGATTATATTCATTATTATTCTGGAATTTAAATGTCTCCTTTTCTTAGCTCAGTTTGAGTTGAAAATGGTATATATAGGCTTGGAAACCAATAACATCCATGTGTGCGAAAGCCACTAAGAAAAAATTTGATAAAACAAAGTCACGTATCATATTATAATGACTAAAATCAAAAAAAAATTCATGTATAATTCACTTGTACATGTGGTGCTACCAATGTTCAATTGTGAACTAAAATAAAATAAATTGTTTCAAATTTTAATTTGCGTATAATTTATAGAAGGTTTATCTAGTTTTCAACTAGGCTTCTTTATTCTTGATAGTTTTACATGATTCCTCGTTGGCCAAATTTGTGAATACGTATAAAGAAGCAAAATCGAACAAGATAAGCTTAGTGTATTGTGAAATCAATATTATGTAATAATGAAATGCTTAGAAATTTATTCTTAAAAATAAAAAACTTAGGGACGAAACTGACGTAGAAAATAACCAATGCTTTATAATAGATAGGAATCTTGTCTGTATTGCATTGTACAATATTGGCATGCGAATGTAATGTCCTCATATGTTAATTCGATAAATGAATTTTAAATGACATTTATATTGAATGTATTTGAAATCCACCATAATTATTATAAAGTTACATTTGGATTTATGGATTTCAAATATATTTTTGTTCAAACATCACACTCATGTTTATATAGTACTTCATGTTAATTATGATGAATTTCAAGTTCACATAATAATGATGTCATTTGAAACTCATTCGACTTTCTATTACTAATGTGTATATAATTAATATGTGAATTTAATATTTGATCTATTATTTCATGATAAATAATAAAAAAAATAATCGAAATAATTGAATTTCAAATTCATCTCCCTAAGTGCACACACCTAATCGTTTGATCTAATATAGAGTGGATACGAGTTTCACTTGTATTGCGCTCAGATCGATGAGTTTCAAATATATTGATTTCAAATTCATTGACTTGTACTTGAATGCACAAAATTGATGCATAAAGAGAGATTTAATTTGAGGAAAGACTTGAGAGACGGAGTTTTGAATCTAGTGACTAATTTCATGAGGCGTAATTTTCTCGCAATATATAAAGAGTGAGACATAAATAATACATGACTTTTTATACTTCCTAGTATGTTGGTTTGGCTAACGTTATGTTTTTTTTTTTAATTTTCTGATATAACTATTAGTCTAATAATGACTTTTTATACTTCCTAGTATGTTGGTTTGGGTTAAAATATTACTTTTTAAACTTTTAAATTCTATATTTTGGAATTGAATTTTTTTAAAGGTTATTTTGAATTGATTTAATCGCACGTAATGTATAAAATAGTACAATTAGTTAATATCGGCAGCTAGTTATCAAGTGTGAAACTTTTAAATTAATCGACAACTAGAATAAATGTTTTCCCCACATAAGATACTATAATTGTGACATAACATTTGACTAATGTATTCCTTTAATTCCAGATTGGCCCTAACCTAGCTAAAAAAAATGAGAACCAAGCTATGTGAACATATGCTTTGTACCAAATTTTTTTTGAAACATGTGTTGTTATTATCAGAATCAGTACTTCTTCTGGTATATTATATTTTCATCATCGTTATCGGATATCATTCTCTGTCGGCGAAGACGGCGAATGGCATCGCCGTCTAACCTTGATTCCACCGGTTGGCTTGGTTTTTCCGGCAGCTTTTGTGACGAGAGAGCTTTGTTTCGAACATTAATTCCGGTGCCCTTTACAACAAAATATTTTTATCTACGTAAGTAAAAAATTGTGTGAGACGGTTTTACGGATCGTATTTTGTGAGACGGATCTCTTATTTGGGTCATCAATGAAAAATTATTACTTTTTATGCTAATAATATTACTTTTTAGTTTTTATTGTGAATATCGATAGGGTTGACTCGTCTACCAGATAAAGATTTGTGAGACCGTCCCACAAGAGACCTACTCAATTCTATATTCAACTATCTAATTCATTGAGCTAAAATTGTAGGTATAAGTTGTGAATCATTTTATATCCAAATTCTACGGGGCATAGTCAATAGTGTTTCGACAATGAGGTGTCATGTGTGAAGCTATCAAACGGATCAGCTCTCCCGCCGTCAAACAAGGCGGGTTGGGAAAACCACAACCCAGATAACCACGTTTTACAAGCACGCCAAAAATTTAAAAATTTGGCAATAATTTTTTTTCAAAAAAAATCATATAATATAAATATTTCAAAATTAATCGATCGTCAACCATTCATAAGTTATTATAAATAATATAAAAAATCAAAAATATATAAATAATTTTAAATTATAGTAACTCAGTAGTTTTTTTATTTTTTGTGAGACGGATCAAACCCAAATTCACCGATCGAGACATGTGACATATAACATGCAATTTTTCTGAAATAGAGACCTAAAGCTTTTTCACTATTAATTGTGCGTAACCCAAACATAGAAAGATGGCGGAGATAATGCTGTTTATAGGAACGTGGGCTAGTATCAGCCACGTTCATGTCTTTTTGAGGTAATATATTTTCTTCAATAGCCACATTTAAGACCCATTTTTCCATTAAATATAAAATAGAGAGAAATATAGAAAAGAAGATGAAGATATGTATGTAAGATTGAATAAAATAGTTATATTCCAATATTATATAATAGTAAATATATTATTTAATTCTTCAAATTAAAATTATTTAATTTTAAATTCTTTTATATGCTTTCCACGTATGCATGTATATTATGTCACTGCTGAAGTCATAGTAACAATTGTGCCGGAGGCACCAAGTCATGATAAAGCACTGCTCACTTCCAAAAAAAAAAAACAAAACACACCGTCTAAAGATTTAAAGTAAATATTAAATTTTATAAACTGACACGAACAACCGTTCATTTTTATAACTCAATCTCAAAAATTAGTTCGAAGACGAAAGATTGTCGAATTTTATACATTACCCAAGATTTTTTTTTTTGGATGGCAAATTTTGAATCCTGCCTATATCTCAACTCGTTAACTTTCAACTGAGCTCATGAAGCCATCCATATTGCAGCTAGTTTAAACTCAAATACAGTACAAGAAAATAATAAATCATTTTTTTAACTACTAAAGTCAAATTCTCATCGAGATACTTATTCGACCTGATATTAATTACAAGTGTTTATTTAAATGTTTTCCAGATTCCAAATACAATTTACAAACATTTCATTTGCTAGAAGCTTGTAAGCACTTAAAATAAACTCTTACAAACACTACATGATTATAAAGATCGACTGTATGTCTAGCTTCTCATTTTACTATGAGAGTGCCATCTTCGGGGTATATCTAATCGAAACCATCGTGCCATTTTATTTCATGTGGATCCGAGTATAGACTATATATACATATTTGAGAGTCGCGTCGGTAATTAGATCTACTGTTTAGATAATACCTCCCCACAACATGTCATGACGGCCAGTTCAGTTCCTCTAGCAGATTCTTCTTGCCCATGCGTTGATGTACGTGAATGTGACGATCAAAACTCCGTTACATTTATTCAATTTATAGATATCCTAACAAGACAAGATGTCGCTTCTGCTTTATGGGTTTGTTTTTATTATTATCATACTGAAAAATTCGTGATAATAAAAATATTTATTTAGAGGCTCCGATATACATCTTCCAGCCTTGAGCTTATCCTTGGTCGTGTGGAAATTAGTAAACTGGACAAGCTAGCTAGCTTGAGCATTCATGCATTAAAATGTGCTGTAGATCATATCGATATATTTAAACACAAGAATACAAAATTGCTGAAAATATCTATATTCTACATGGAGAGTTCAGCTTCATCACGCAATCATTCATACATACATATATATATATATATGTGTGTGTGTGTGTGTGTGTGTGTGGGGGGGGGGGGGGGGGGGGGGGCGCGTCTGGCAAGTACACTTCCACACAAATTGAGCACGTTTTCTTAAACCTTTTGTTCTTTTCTTTCCTTGGGAGAGAGAAGCCTTTTGAGTAGTGGGATAAGACAAAACGAATGGAAAACTTTAGGTAGCTAGCAGTTTCCTTTGTAATTTTTTGCATGCTTTAGCTTCTAATATTGAAATTTATAAAGTGCAAAACAATTCGATCCGAGCCCACATGTACTCTTTGTTGTTTGTAATAATTACATTTAAGTTGAAAGTTTATAATCATAAATCCACGCCTTGATTTTCTGGGATCCATTGTTATCATATACGTAAGTATCTGTATGATGACATCTACTTATTGAATGTGATCGAATTATACATGAGTAGATCTATTGTGAGACGGTCTCACGAATATTTATATGTGAAACGGGTCAATTCTAACGATATTCACAAATAAAAAATAAGATTCTTAGCATAAAAAGTAATGATTTTTCATGGGTAACCCAAATAAGAGATTCGTCTCACAAAATACGACCCGTGAAACCGTCTCACACAAGTTTTTGCCATTATACATTTAATAGGTAGATGACATCAACGACGCCCGCAAAATCTAACATGTGTGTGCAGTCTAGATATTATAGACATCAGTTTTTAATAAATAAATCCACGAACTTGATTTTAAATCGATGTGAGTTTTATTTTTCCCTTGGACAAATCGAATTTGGATTCTTAGATTTGGTATCAAACTATTATCATATGCTAACAATAACTCAATTGTATGTATACATATATAAACAATAGTACATATCACATTTATCTATACGCAAAAACATGTTAAAAACAATGGATTCATGTATACATACATACATATCTAAGAAAGACATGCTCTGTGTATAAAAGACATGCTCTGTATATAAATCTGTGAGACAGTCTCACAAAAGACATAAATCTGTATATATATAAACTTTTTTATAAACTCGTATATATAAATCTGTGAAACAGTCTCACAAAAGACATGCTCATACTTTTTGAATGATATGTCTAAGAATTTTTAGTTTTTAAAATCATAAACAGTATTTTTATTTACCTGATTTATCCTTATTTTATTATCTTTGATATTGAAGAAAATATATATTCACAAAAATTATCAGTGTACGAATATATTTGGATATTATTTAAATTATATATACTTTCAAATGATAATGTTAAATCTCATTTTAAAATTGTTAAAAAAACCAAAATGTTATAAAAAAATAATCTACATAATTTTTTATTTAATTAAATTTAAAATTTTGTATATAAGAAAATTTTTTGTGGGTGCACGTGCTAATGAGTACTAGTAATAATAAAGTATTTTAGGGAAAATTACAAAATTAAGTAATGATTTTTTTAAAAAAGAATGTATTTTAGGAGGAGAAAAAGAGTCTCTTGCCTGATTCAATGCAATGCTCAATTTCTATTATACTCTTTAGTCAACTCAGCTTTTGGGCTGGTTGGTCCAATTGTTAAATCTTTTGTAATTGTTATTTTAAATTAAAACTGTATGATAGAAAAAAGAGATTATTAATTAGAGTTAAAAAGCAGTTATATACTTATATATATATATATATCTTATATGGCAAAAACTTACGTGAGACGATCTCACGGATCGTATTTTGTGAAACGGATCTCTTATTTGAGTGATCAATGAAAAAATATTAAATTTTATGCTAGGAGTATTACTTTTTATTGTGAATATCGGTAGGGTTAACCCGTCTCACAGATAAAGATTCGTGAGACCGTCTCACAAGAGGTCTACTCATCTTTTATATATATATATATATATAAACAAATCATTGCCATTATATCGACATAATTTCCTATTTAAAAACATAAAATTTTAACTACTATATCCTCCTCATTCAGCCTCTGCTCCTGGTACTTAAAGTTCTGTAAGTACAGACTTTGGTTTATAATATAAATGTAAAGATTTGAAGTAGTTTTACTCATTCTAAAATGAGGGTATTTTCGAAAATCCGATCTATTTTTTTTTTTTTTGAATAAAAAACCAACACCAATTTTATATTATATTTAATTGTGGGTCAATATTTTTTTTTGTTGTGATTACATCTTGTTTGGTTATTATTTATGACTCGTTTCGTAAGTACTTATCTTAGCAATCGACAATTCAATCTTTAAATTAAACCATGAACGATACAAGATCTTGGATGTACCGTAGGTTGGAAAATTGATTCGTAACTAATGACTTCTTTAACGGTGTTGAAGAATTCGTGAATTTTGCTAAGATGGTAGAAACATAGCTTACCCATGGTTGAACAACACATTTCTGAAAGATGTTACAATGATCTGTGTCGACTTGTTTCTGAATTGCTACCCATGGAAAATTGTATGGCAGATAGTTTTTATGACACACAAAAATTAATAAAAGGTTTAAGTTTTGCCTGTTGAAAAAATTGAATGTTGTAGCAACAATTGTATGATTTATTGGGGAGATGACTTTGATTTACAAGAATGTTGGTTTTACGGGCATCCACGTTACAAACTTAGTTTATGCCGAGCGGTTAAGAAAAAAATGTTCCATGGACGAGAATGTATCATTTTCCTCTAACCCCATGTTTGTGAAGGTTGTATGCATAAGTAGAAACAGCAAACCTCATGCGTTGGCGTAGTGACCATGTACAGGATGGAGACACGATGTGTCACCCCTCGATCTGATTCACCTTCGTTGAAGCATTTTGATGACAACTCATATAGATTTTGCATCTGAGGTTCGAAATGTAAAACTAGGACTTTCAGCTGATGGGTTTCAACCATTCGGTCAATCAGGACAACAATATTCATCATGGCCAATTATACTAACACCTTATAATTTCCTCCATGCTTGTGCATACGGTCACACGCACACGTACTAACTCATCTGTGGATGTGGTTGCCGCTAAAGCTGAAGCAGCCGCTGCAACTTCTAGTGTTATGGAACTTAAAAGGGATCAGAGCTAGCTAGTTTGCAGCAGCATGTTCGTTACTTGATGGAGCACGCACTTATTGACCCTCAATCCATCTTTTCTTCGAGTGCTCGCGATTATGATGATGATAATATGCAACCATAATCTCCTTAGATATGTCATGGTTACTAGACTTTTTTGTAAGTTTTTAAGTTACTTTATGCGTCACAATATTGTTTCCATATTTTGGTAATTGAAATTAAGATATATTTTGAAATGTGGCCACTATGCTTGTAAGTAAGAATGATATGTTGATATTTTTGGATATTGATGGATTAATATATTTTGAATTTTAATAGGTGATCTGATGATGTTTATTTTAATTTGATGTGATTTTATCATGTATATTGTCAGTCGAAAATTAACAAATAGACGAAGTCCAAACAAACCATAATTAAAAAAACATTTCAAAATCCATTTGCTTTGTTGGCAGACATGGAAAAGGAGGATTCAATATCACAAGGAAGTACGAAGGAGAAATCTCCCTCTATCCGTATTTCGAAGCGTAATAAAATAAATTATAAATTGATAGAATTTTTCACATATAAAATCTTTAATTTGTTTTTCTCAATCCTATGCTCGGTTGTACAAAGATATTTTTTTAAAAAAAAAATTGAAATAATAATTATTATTTTCAATAAGTACAGTTTAGTAAATTAAATCAATAAGTAAAAAATATTTATATTGATAGATAAAAAATATTTTAAATAAATAAAAGTTATTCGTATTAAAAAAATTGATAAAAAAAGATAATCACAAATTTCAAAATTTATAGGATTCTAGGAAAAAGTTAACAAATATCAATTAAAATCCTACAAAAAAAAAATCTACAAGATTTTATGAAATCTCATTTTCAATATTTTATATCATAAAATTTTAAAACGGGATTGATATTTGTTGAGATTTGGTGAGATTTGATATAAACTAAATCAAATCTTAACAAAAATGAAAAGATTTCATCGGATTTTATGAACAAAATAATTTTTTTTTCTTTTCAAAACTAAATATATATTCTTTATATTTAAATCATTTTTCTTGTATATCATGTATAAAAAATATGTGAATATTAATAATTATTAATAAGTAAGAGATTTAAAAAATAATAAGTAAAACAAATTAAATTAATTTTAACTATCAAAATCTAATTCTTAAATAACATTAGCCAAACACTACAACATAATTATAAATCTATATATTTCAAATTCAAATCCAATTTTAAATATAATTTTTAATTTTTCAAACATATTGTTAGAAATATGTGAGATTTTACAAAATTTGGTATAAATCTATCAATTACACAAAAATTTGTTATTTAAAAAGTAAGTAAATATCTGCAATAAATACAACCCCTTAATTTTGCAAACCCAAAAATTTTACCCCTCTGTTGATTTGTTTCCTATATATGTCCATCGTAATTTGATTTAGATTCCAATTAAATATGTTGATTCAATGAAATCTAAATCAAGCTAATGTGGTATTTGGATCCATGAAATTATATGATTTGTTAATAATTTCAAATAATATTATCTCGTTTCAAATATAATATTGACATGACCATAATTTTATATATGAGTTTTTCCAAATATTAATATCTCGTTAATTTATCAAAATTATTAATTTAACACATTGATCTAAGTCGTGACCGAGAAAAATATATTATTTTGGATAAAATATAATTTATCTGATATTAATTTACAACTTTTTTATAATTCCAAAAATACATTTACTCAATTTCATGTTCAATGGTTATCTTTTCATCATATCTTATCTCCGAGAATTTAAAAAATTAATAACCTTCTTATTTAATATTTTGATTAGCATAATTACAGAGTAATTGTAACCCTAGTACACTGAAAACGGTTCATAGTATAATTGAACAGAACCAAACTCCGCCATATTCTCTGTATAAACTGGAGAGTATTTAGCTTGAAAACAATGGCGTTGAAGTTGAGAAAATCTTCTGCCGAATTGGCCGATGGGATGCAAAATGAGATTATTCGCGCTGAAGAACAAAAAAAAGAACCCTTTTCTGTGTGCGTGGGAGTGAAGGATGAGCCGTCCCCTCTGCCTCCACTGGTGATGGAGGAGGAAGAGAGCAGAGTCAAGAAGATGTCGCTGTCGCCTCTTACTCTTTTTCCACTTTCTAAAACTAACAATGGAGAAGTAATACTGGGGGATGAGTGGCCCTCTTTGCCGCCACGAAGCAGCATGCAGGGGATGTCACCGCTGCCGTCTCTTCCCCCATCTGGAGCGAAAAGCGGTGGAGGATGGATGAAACTTTTTCTGACCAACAATGATAATTCAGCTGATTCGTCGTCTGTTCTCTTGGCACTCTCTTCTCAGCAACGGATTGATATCAAGAGGACGCAACCATCGCCACCTCTTGCTCGTAATCCTTTCCATTCTACCATCAAACAGCAGAATCGAATCCCGCCACAATTGCTTGCCAAGATGGAGCATGACAGCATCGAGAAGATACCTTCAGCACCTCCCGTTCAAATCGAAAAATTAGAGGAAAATCTCTCTCAGCCGCTGTACTCCGCCAAGGAGCCGAACATCAATCAGAAGAAGTCGAAACAATCCATCCAAGAAACGCTTAAAAATCCATTTTCCTTGTTAGCCGACATGGAAAAGGAGGATCCAACCCCACAAGAGATGGTGAAGAAATCGTCATCCGTTCAAATTTCGAAACGTCGAAAGAGACTAAGGTTTAAAAGTTTAAACAAGGTTGATGATCAAAGACAGACCTCCAGTTTTTTCATTACTACTTTATTATTATTCATTGTTCCATTTTTGTTAGCTCTTCTGACAAATTCGAAAATCAGTATTTACTTTTAATAATTTGATCGTTTACATTTGCACATAATATCCGTTCTTGTTAGTTCTTC
The DNA here is from genome assembly GCF_025594145.1 of Primulina tabacum. Lineage (NCBI taxonomy): Eukaryota > Viridiplantae > Streptophyta > Magnoliopsida > Lamiales > Gesneriaceae > Primulina > Primulina tabacum. The sequence goes on along the minus strand of NC_134559.1, from coordinate 5,463,260 downwards.
TAACAAGTTAGAAAATTAGTATTTATTTTTAATAATTTGATCGCTTTTTTTTTACTAGGTTGTTTATTCACGAACGGATATTATGTGTAAATGTTTTTTTTTTGTCAAACTTTGGTAGTTTGGAATGGGTTTTAGGTAATTTGTATTTTTTAATTTTCTTAGAATCTATGACTATCAAACTGTTGTCATTTATTCAGCTCGGTTTAATATAAATCAAGATATGATTATGCTTATATATAGTTTGATTTGAATGGAGAAATTTGATTTAGAGGAAGATTTGAGGATCTGAAACAATTTGGATAAAATATTTTATTCGGAGAAAGATTTTTATGAATAGATTTCAAATGATGTTATAAACGTATTTGAAATCTATTAAAATTATTATTGAAGTAGATTTAAAATTCATCTAAATAACTCTAGAAATTTTTAAATCACGGATTTCAAATCATTGTTTAAAATGCATCCATTCAAGAACAACAAAAGACTTTCAACAAGCTTGGGATTTTTAGAGAAAAAGAAAAAAAAAAGTTTGGGATTTTTAGCAATTTTAAATTTAAATAAAAAATTACAGCTTATTTTTAATCATATACTTGGAGAACAGGCCGAACGTTTCGAAATCTTTTAATTAAAACCTTTGAGAAAAGTCAAATTTCGTTTATCATTAAGATATGATGATGTAATGTTGTGTCCTTCATCGATATGATGTGATGTTGAGAAATGTCAAATTTCGTTTATATTATTGATTGATCAAGTCTTTTGTGACACGGTCTCACGAATTTTTATTTGCGAGACGAATCAATCCTACCGATATTCACAATAAAAAGTAATACTCTTAGCATAAAAAATAATATTTTTTGATTATTTGACCCAAATAAAATATTTGTCTCATAAAATATGAATCGTGAGACTGTCTCACACAAATTTTTGCTTATAATATTTGACCAAAAAGGATTTGATTTGGTTATAATAAGCTCAAGCTAGATAGATTTCGAATTCCACTTTAGTTGTATAAAAATTTCATGAACCTGGTTGTTTCATTTATAGAAATATCGTTTAGTGACATGTAACAAAAAAATTTAATGTTTTATATAAACAAAGCTTATTAAATAATTGGCTTATCAATTATCATAGACGACTTGTAGTGTTGGAAATTAATTAAAATTAAATTATGTCACATTGGACTAAATAAATAAACTGGACATTAGAAGTTCAGACCACCTATGAATCTCTAACATGAAAATAAAATAATCCGCAGTTCCTTTCATGATCGTATGTACAAACAATCTGTACTCCAAGCACAATTAGTTTCTTTTTGGTTTTTTTGTTATTTGATTTGATATACAAAAGAAGATTTCTACGCTTTACATACATGACAACCATTTTTTTTAACTAATTTAGGACTACTGCATAGCATGTGTTAGGACGAGGCATAAAAGGGATCGATACTTCACTGGGATCCGGACCGCAACCGGCCATTCTTTTTCGCGATGATATAGTAATAGGCACGAAGCAAGCGTTTTCGGAACCTTCTTAGATCCAACCTTACATTTTGACTGTCGAGGTAGATTTTTTTGGTAAATTCCCATCCCTTGTGGTTCACGCTGCTTGGATCGGTTAAAACGGGGTCGTTTTTCGGGTAATGGTGATACAAGGAGCTCTCTCTTGGAAAGATCTTGTAGCCAATGTAGCACAAGTCGAATTTTACAGCTGGCTGCCCGTAGTAGGTATCGGCTGCCCAATCCGTTCCAAGGGGTATGACTTGGATGAAAACCGAGCCGGGCTTCATGAATAGAAAGTGAGTCATGGCTGCACCATGAACCCCAATCATGACATCACTTGAGTTGAGGACTCGGTAGATTTTCGCAAGTTCCGTGCTCCTTTGTGGTCTCAAAACTTCAACCACAAAACCCATTTGTTCCGCCATTTTCACCAATGAGTCTTCATTTGTTATAGCCCTTGAACCATTTCTTGACACTATGACCAGTTTTGGTTTATCTGAAATTTGTTTCTCTTCTAGCACAAACTGTATTGGATTGTTGGATGAACTTTTGGCATCCCGTTCTTCGTCTAGCATGAGATCTCTAACACGAGGCCAATAAGCCCGGTCAAGAAGTTCATGAAAATCTCCAATCGACTTATTACCTTCCATCAATGAAGCATCAATCGAGAGCTCATCATGGATTCTTAAGCCAACAATAGCTTCAGGAAAGCAATGCACTCGTTCATCACCACTAAAGTCTATAGCCGGAAAATCGGAGAGTTGAGACAATATGTCTCCATACTTTGTGATCCACCAGTTGTGATACTCAAGAATGACGAACACAACCTTCTTATTAAAATGCTGAGAAGTGATGTAAAGAGGCAGAATCCCATCATTAAATTCATGGTAAAGATTACCTGTGTAGCCCCCGGTGGAGAGAAACACGGCAGGAATATCGTACTCAATTTCACACTGGTGATGGAGAATACCCGAATCCCATTTCACAATGAGGTTTAATTCATCAACCGTGTTCATCAAACTAGTTTCCCATTTTCGAGTATATGGCCTAATCTTTTGATGTTCAATCACCTTTCCCTCCTCATGGTAACCATTAGAAAATGCCGACAAGTAACCCCTAACGTCGTTTTCACGATACAAAACAATTGAGGAGGAGCTAGAGTCGGTTCTTACATCCCCTCTCATCACACATACATCCGTCCGAATGCTAGTTCTGTCACAGCAAATTGTACCTGCATTTAGATACTCACACATGAGAAACTCCGGAAATTTTACAGGTAAGATCAACAAGAATCCGACAATCCCTTTGCTGCAAGCCCGTGTTGTCGCAACAGGATGTGAGAAATAATCTGAAAAGTCATGGATTGAGGTATAAATTGGATAAACACACTGCCAAATACATGTTGTGAGCGCGAATAAACATATTCACCAATAGGGTAAACATATTCATTCCTACTCCACAGCAGTTACCGCGCCTCCCCCTTCCAAATCCACAAGCAACACAAGGCCAAAATAACGGGCTTTTTTACAAAACAGAGAAAGATTACCTCAAACACAAAACATACAAATAATCTCTTCTCAGGAAAGGAAAAAAGGAAAAAAAAGAAGAAGAAAAAGAACACATATAAATGAATAAAATAAGGTGGAGAAAAACTTTGAAAACAGGGGACCCCAAATTCGGGTGCATAGCCAAAACTTAAATTTATTATTACTTATAATATTTGAATCTTCTTCCTACAAAAGCTATTCTCCTAACCACCTGCTTCCTAGCAAATTGTAAATCTCGATGTGCTTACTAAATATAATTATACGATTACTTAAAAAAAAAAATTAAATATCAAAACAGGAATTTCTTTCATCAATTTTAGTGAAGAGCAGCAGAAACTTTTAATCTGTGTAAAAATCAATTCTTTCTTTCTTTCTCACCAACCATATCATGAACATGAACCCAAACCAACTTTCCCTCCAACACAGGCACAAGAAAACATCCTAAACAGGGTGTATAGTTTGCTCACCATTAGGAACAGAGGAACAGAGGGAACCTTTAACATCAGTTTCGTACGGGTCTGCAGAAAACCAAAGCCGCAGAAAATCAACAAATATACCACAAATATATATACACGCATATATGTAAAGCTAGCCTTAAAAACAAAGAAAGCCAAAAAAAAAACATTTGAAAAGCCTTACAGAAGAAGGAGAAGCTGGAGCCGGATGACAAGAACTGGGGTGCCAAAATCAAGCCGCCATAAATAAGAGAAAGCAAAATGAAAAACAACAGCTTAAGTTTGGCTCTTCTGTTGCTACAGCTGGAGTTTCCACATATTAAACCAGAAGGGTGGAGGCAAGATTCATCTTCTTCACCAGCTACGTTTTCTCTGCTTCTTTTCCACTGATTAAACTGGTTGTTTCTTGGGTATTTCACCATCTCTTCTTCTCACGTCTCTCTCTACTATATTTTTCTCTATCTTTTTTTTTGGGGGGGGGGAAATTTTGCTTGGTGCAGGAAACTTTACAACAATAAAGAAGAAAAGAACAGACACAAAGAAAGAGAGAATAATGAAAAGTTTGCAGTGCAAGAAGAGGGAGCTAAACATGATGGGTTGGTCTGGTTTGTGCTTACGCGTAGGTGTGAAATTGCGAATACAGAAAAAGAAAGCAATTTCAAATTAATGAGTTGAAATGATAAATAATTTTTTAAAAAATATAAACAATAATTAATAAAATAAATTTTTATCCAAGTTTTCAATTTATATCAAAATATAATTTACAATCTACAATTTCGTGCTGAGAATAAATTATATTTTTAATCATTAAATGTTCATTTTAAAATTTTATATATATTGGAAAATAATATTTAAAATGTGTGTATTGAATATTTGAATGTTGAAAATAAGAGTTGTAAATATTGAAAATTAGTGTGTGATGATGTAGGTAATGATGTATTTTATTTTTGGATTATTTGTAAAGATTTCCTATAAATAGATCTCTCATTTGTAAAGAAAATCACAATTGAGTAGAGAGAAAAATATTATAAAGTGTGTAGTTTAGTAAATTTTGAGAGTTTGAGATTTTTACTTTTTACCATAAATTTTTATTTTTTCACAACACGTTATCAACACGAAGCTCTAAAAGTTTTCCATATTTTTCCAAGCTCCAAACAGAAGAAAAAGGTAACAAAAGTAATAATATTTATTTTACTGTTATTTATTTATTGTGTATATATTTAATATATAATATAATATTATTATTAGAAATAATAAAAATAAATTTTTCAAAAACTTGTTATAAATCCTGGGAGGATGTTAAGACGACATCCCACACTCCCGGTAAGGGATACGACAAGTATAAAAGCCTATAAGGTTTTTAAACAAAATAACTTACGACACCTCATTATAATAATGTGATATGATATACATAATTATTTAAACATGATTAATATTATATTCACTATATTATTACCATAAAATTATACAAATACATACATTTATTTTTTGTACACCAACGGTCATAAACGGTAACAAAACGGCTAGTTTTTACCCTATAAATATCATCTCACAAATACATTCAATCACTCCAACATTCTCTTCTTCTCTAAAAATTATTCTTCATCAAATTTTTCGAAGAAAAAAGAAGATGACTTTCTCAAAGTTATTTTTAATTATTTTGGTTATCATACTCACGAGTCTTTTATTTATCGGAGAATATCCTCCTCGTGTGTTTTCTTTATTTTTACAAATACTTGTACTTGTTGTTTATCCATTACTTTGTATTGCAATATTCATTAACTAATAAAATGCATCGTAATTTTTTTTAGTACCACCATGTCAAACTTGGCAAAACTCGAATTCATTGCTCTTGATATCACGGAAAAAAATTATATGCCATGGACTCTCGATGTATAAATGCATCTTGAGTCATTGGGTCTAAATGAGACCATAAAAGAAAATGGCATATCGACATCCCAAGAAAAGACAAAAGCCATGATATTTTTGCGTTGGCATCCCATGGCTTTGTGGAAGGGATTAAAAGAAAGATTCGAACAAATGAATTTAGTGAGAAATCGAGGTCGTGATCGAGGACGAAATCGAGGTCGTGGTCGTGGATGTGGACGTGGAAGTGGTCGTGGTCGTGGTCGTGGTCGCGGCCGTGGTTTTGAAAATAATCGAGATAGTTACTTTTATAACTCATCTCAAAAGAACGTCCCAAAAAATCCACAGAAAAGACATCATGAAAATATGAGTGTTAATGATAATCACTCAAAAAGATATGAAAGTTCTTGTTTCAGATGTGGTACTCCTGGACATTGGTCCCGTATTTGTCGAGCCCCTGAGCATCTTTGTAAACTTTATAAAGAATCATTAAAGGGGAAAGAAAATGAGACCAACTTCACTGAACAAAGTGAACCTTTGAGTGATTTAACTCATTTTGATACTGGAGATTTTCTGATTGATTTCTCAGACAATGATCAATTTGCTGGTGGAATAAATATGTAAAATATTTTATGTACCCATATGATAATGTTTTATTGTGTGCTATATTTTTGCATTTTATTGTCAGTAATTTTATTTCATTGCATATATTTTTTGAAGTTGAAATATGGAAAATACTATGAGCAAAGCTGAAGTTTGCATACCCGATAGTGGTACAACGCACACTATCCTCCGAGATAAAAGATATTTCTTGGAACTAAAACCAACAAAAAGAAGGGTGAATACAATATCAGGTCCTGTAGACTTGATTAAAGGATGTGGTAAAGCACAATTTTTGTTACCTAATGGTACAAAATTTTTGATCAATGATGCTTTGTATTCACCACAATCGAAAAGAAATTTGTTGAGTTTTAATGATATATATTCCCATGGGTATGATACTCAAACAATGAATGAAGGGAATGAGAAATATATGTGTCTTATCACATATAAATCAGGAAAGAAATATGTGATTGAAAAACTACCAATGCTCCCTACTGGATTGCATTATACACATATAAGTCTCATTGATTCAAACATGGTAGTTGATAATTCTTTGATATTAACCAATTGGCATGATCGATTGGGCATCCTGGTTCAACAATGATGCGAAGAATTATAGAAAATACACATGGTCATCCACTGAAAGACCAGAAGATCTTTCAGAATAATAAGTTTCAATGTAAAGCATGTTCTCTTGGAAAACTTATTATAAGACCATCACCAGTCAAAATCCAAACTGAATCACCAATGTTTCTTGAACGTATTCAGGGTGATATTTGTGGACCAATCCATCCACCATGTGGACCATTCAGATACTTTATGGTATTGATTGATGCCTCCAGCAGATGGTCACATGTATGTTTATTATCAACTCGAAATGTTGCATTTGCAAGATTACTTGCTCAAATAATAAAATTGAGGAATCAATTTCCCGATTATACAATCAAGAAAATTAGACTTGATAATGCTGGTGAATTTACTTTCCAAACTTTCAATGATTATTGTATGTCTATGGGAATCATTGTTGAGCATCCTGTTGCTCATGTACATACACAGAATGGATTGGCTGAATCATTGATTAAACGTCTGCAAATGATTGCTAGACCAATGATTATGAAAACAAAGCTCCCTATTTCTATATGGGGACATGCAATTTTACACGCTGCTTCATTAATTCGCATCAGACCAAGTGCATATCATAAATACTCCCCATTGCAGCTTGCATTTGGTAAAGAACCAGACATTTCTCATCTGAGAATTTTTGGATGTATGGTGTATGTGCCTATTGCACCACCGCAACGAAAGAAAATGGGACCTCAAAGAAAGGTTGGAATTTATATCGGTTATGATAATCCATCAATCATTCGATATCTTGAACCTCAGACAGGCGACGTGTTCACAGCACGTTTTGCTGATTGTCATTTTAATGAGGAAATCTTCCCAATGTTAGGGGGAGAACAGAAACATACCGAAAAGGAAATTACATGGTATGTATCATCATTGTTACATCTGGATCCAAGAACAAAACAATGTGAAAAAGATGTACAACAAATTGTACACTTGCAAAGAATAGCAAATCAAATACCAGATGCATTTGCAGACACAAAAGGGGTAACTAAATTATATATACATGCTGCAAATGCCCCTGCTCGAATTGAAATTCCAAAGAAACAAATGGAAGATACTCATGATGTCATTAAACGCCTGAAGCGTGGAAGATCAGTCGGTTCCAAGGATAAAAATCCTCGAAAAAGAAAATTCATAGAGAAACACGATGATCACAAAATAAAGAATGACGTTTCTGAAGAAGCACATGATGATCACAAAATAGAGAATGGTGTTCCTGAAGAAACACATGATGATGAAAATGTTCTGTCAGAACCACAAACTGACGAGAATCCTGAAATCTCTATCAATTATATTAATACTGGAAAAATATGGAACCGAAAAGATATAGATGAAATTGATGATATATTTTCTTATAATGTGGCAATCGACATCATAAATGATAACGAAGATCATGAACCAAAATCTTTTGGTGAATATAAAAATCGGCAGGATTGGATAAAATGGAAAGATGTCATCCAGGTTGAATTAAATTCGCTAAATAAACGTAATATTTTTGGACCTATAGTCCTTACACCTGAAGGTGTAAAACATGTTGGATACAAATGGGTTTTTATTCGAAAGCGAAATGAGAAAAATGAAATAGTAAGATATAAAGCTCGACTTGTTGCACAAGGTTTTTCTCAAAGGTCTGGAATTGATTATGAAGAAACGTATTCTCCTGTGATGGATGCAATTACGTTTCGGTATTTGATTAGCTTGGCGGTATCTGAAAATTTAGAAATGCGTCTTATGGATGTTGTTACAGCTTACTTATATGGATCACTTGATAGTAATATATATATGAAAATCCCTGAAGGATTTAAGATGCCTGAAGCACAAAGTTCAAAACCCAGGGAATGTTATTCTGTGAAATTACAAAGATCATTATATGGGTTAAAGCAATCAGGTCGAATGTGGTATAATCGACTAAGTGATCACTTGATGAAAAAGGGATATGTAAATAATTCAATATGCCCTTGTGTTTTCATTAAGAAAACAACATCCGGATGCGTAATTATTGCTGTATATGTTGATGATTTAAACATCATTGGAACGAATAAAGAAATTCAAGAAGTTGTGTCATACTTGAAGGAAGAATTTGAAATGAAGGATCTTGGAAAAACCAAGTATTGTCTGGGTTTACAAATTGAACAAAAAGAATGTGGAATGTTTGTTCACCAGACAAATTATACAGAAAAGATCCTTAAACGTTTTAATATGGATAAAGCAAATCCTTTAAGTACTCCAATGGTTGTTAGATCATTAAACATAGAAAAGGATCCATTCCGTCCATGTGAAGATGATGAAGATATTCTTGGTCCAGAAGTACCATATCTAAGTGCCATCGGTGCCCTTATGTACCTTACAAATTGTACAAGGCCTGATATATCTTTTGCCGTGAATCTGTTGGCAAGATTTAGCACATATCCAACAAAGAGACACTGGAACGGAATTAAACATATATTCCGTTATCTACGAGGAACGACAGACTTGGGACTTTTGTATTCAAAAGATGCTAATCCAAGTATAATTGGTTATGCTGATGCTGGATACTTATCTGATCCACACAAGGCACGTTCCCAAACTGGATATGTATTTACTCGTGGAGGCACTGCAATATCTTGGCGTTCTCAGAAACAAACGCTCGTAACAACTTCATCAAATCATGCCGAGATTATTGCACTACATGAAGCAAGTCGTGAATGTGTGTGGTTAAAATCAATGACCCAACATATCCAAATTTCATGCGGATTATCATCTGATGAGAAGCCTGTGATACTATATGAAGATAATGCTGCATGTGTTGCTCAAATGAAAGAAGGATACATAAAAAGCGACAGAACTAAACATATTCCTCCTAAGTTCTTCGCATTCACCAAGGAGCTTGAGAAGAATAGATGTATTGATGTTCGTCACATTCAATCAAGTAAAAACTCATCAGATCTCTTCACAAAGGCACTTCCTACGTCAATATTCAGAAAGCACATATATAATATTGGGATGCGCAATCTACGAAATTTGTGAAGAATTGTTCATGTCAACATCAGGGAGAGTTTACGTGACTGCACTCTTTTTCCCTTACTATGGTTTTTATCCCAATGGGTTTTTCCAAGTAAGGTTTTTAACGAGGCAGTACAAAAAAACGTAATGAAGACATCATCGTATCATGATCATCATCACAAGGGGGAGTATTGGAAAATAATATTTAAAATATGTGTATTGAATATTTGAATGTTGAATATTTGAATGTTGAAAATAAGAGTTGTAAATATTGAAAATTAGTGTGTGATGATGTAGGTAATGATGTATTTTATTTTTGGATTATTTGTAAAGATTTCCTATAAATAGATCTCTCATTTGTGAAGAAAATCACAATTGAGTAGAGAGAAAAATATTATAAAGTGTGTAGTTTAGTAAATTTTGAGAGTTTGAGATTTTTACTTTTTACCATAAATTTTTATTTTTTCACAACAATATACATTTAAATTCAATTTTATATATACATTTTAGAAACCACATACGAGATAAAACCGTGTCTAGACCCCTGTCAATTGGCAAGTGTGCATGAGTACTCGTGCACGTAACTGTTAATATAACAAAATTATTAATTATGTTTGAATTGTGATATAATTGACGATTTTATAAATTAATAAATATTTCTATGTTTCTTATGTGCGTTCTTGATTAATTATTTTATCAAACTGTAACATTCAAATGTCATTAGACAATATATATTTCTTAATAAATTAATTTGAAATAAGAACACTTCCCAAACATAAATAATACGATTATCCAAATAGAAGATATGTCTTATAAAATCGACTCATGAGATTGTCTCACAATAACTTGTGTGATACTTATATATTATATAAATATAATCAGGAATAAGTTATAGAGTATGTCTCTTGTGAGACGGTCTCACGAATCTTTATCTGTGAGACGGGTCGATCCTAATGATATTCACAATAAAAAGTAATACTCTCAGCATGAAAAAGTAATATTTTTCATGGATGACCCAAATAAGATATTCATCTCACAAAATATGTCCCGTAAGACCGTCTCACACAAGTTTTTGCCTAAGTTTATATCATAAAAGTGATGATTTTGTTAATTTGGGAAGTTCTTATCTCACAGTTAATGAAATTGACTAAGGAGAGTTTGTAATTAATTATGCGTTAAGTAGATTACGACACGTCATGAATTTGAGATTAAAGGAAATAATCTTTCTAATAGGCTTTGTCTTACATTTCTGCATCCTTCTAGAATTTTAAAATAGAAAGACCATATTCAATAACGATAATGTTTTGGGAACTATTGAATATTTCATCTATAATAATAAATGAGTTGATATACTGTGATACGGTGATCGACCTGATCTATATTTATAATAAAAAATAATAATTTTTTAATATTAAAATAATATTTATTATGAGTTAAGTCAAGTCAGAAATTAATATCACAAAATTAACATGTTAAACATTATAATAAGATTTTTTGCGATAAATAAATTAAAAGCATATTTATTTTAAAAAATACAAATTGTCATTTTAATTTCTTTTTTTAAAATGATAAAGCTAAAGAACTGGGGCTTGCTGTAAAAGGTTGATTTAGCAGTCCAATGAACCACAGAATGTATAAAGACTGTTTTTATTATGTCTTATTTAACTTTTTGCAATTATTATAAAAATTAACGAGAAGAAAAATATAATAATAATAATAATAATAATAATAATAATAATAATAATAATAATAATAATAATAATAATAAAAATAAAATTTAGCACATTCAAAATAATTGAAACTCCCTAGTCTATATTAGTGAATTTACACCGTGTAATTGAGTAAAAACAGTAAAATAACCATAATTAGATACAAGATAAATTTTCTACGTTATTCTATTATCGAATTATTGACGAAATATTAAATCTTATTTTATATTTAATATATAAGTATCATGTAATTTGTACTTTATTGATTTTGATCATGTTAATAATAAAATTAATTTTTAATCATGTAACTTATATTTTTTCATTTTATTTATATTACAAATTAAATTTTTTTTTTGTCATGCAAGTATGTTTCTTTTTCATTTTTTGTCGGAGTAAATGATATATTTCGGTAAAAAAAAGAAAAAATATTAAAAATATAGAACTAAAAATATGACAAATTCATTGTTAATAAAACTATATAATTACACAAAAACTTGTGTGAGACGGTCTCACGCATCGTATTTTGTGAGACGAGTCTCTTATTTGGGTCATCCATGATAAATTATTATTTTTTAATATAAGAATATTACTTTTTATTGTGAATATCGGTATGGTTGACCCGTATCACAAATAAAGATTCGTGAGATCGTCTCACAAGCGATCTATTCAAATGCAAAAAATGTAATTTCTTTCAAAATAATAGAAGTAAAAAATAAATAAATTAATTTGAAAGACGTGGCAACTTTAATTAAGTGAAAGAAACCCAATAAAGTAAAGAATAACCGAGACCACAAAGCCAACTTTGGCGGCGGCGTCGACTCGTCGTCATTACAGTCTAAATTTTTTAATTAAAAGTAATTAAACAAACACTAAAAAGGCTCAACTTTCACAAATTTCAATAAATATGCCTGACGATAAAAACACCAATTATCATAAAAACACATTAATTACAATTATCTTAAGCATTGTCTCACCGATTAACTAAAATTCAGTTCCCAAGGGCACAATGTCAGGTGAACGAGGCTCAATGTAATTTCCAATATATCTTTTGACATATTTATTGTATTTTATTTAATAATTAATTAATATTTATCTTAAAATACCATATTATATGATCAATGTATTTTATACACTCATCAATTTTATTTCTTTACTATTTGAATATGTTAATTATTTAAATATATATTGTCGTCATTGTCGAATTGAACTTGAAAGAGTTGATATTGGTCAGATTCCATTTATGGGAACGAGTTCATAGTCACAAGTTAATACAACTTGATGGTTACTATTTCCAAAGTGAGATTAGATTTCCAACTCTGTAATTCGGAACATTTTCTTATGGTTCATATGAAGTTTCCACGTTCATATCAGCGTATTTAATGAATTTGATATTTATTTTATTTATTAAATATAAAACTTACCGGTAGTACTCCAATAAGAGTCTGGATCATGAATGACCGATGAATTAAATGGATAGTCCAAATCAGGGTCAATATACAGAGTGTTTTTTTCAGTAGCTGGCCCCCGGGCAATCAGGAGTCTGGGCTTTCGTACAAGCTCCCGGGAACTTTTACACGGGCTACCTCGAGAAGCGCACCACACTCGAAATTATCAGTACGAGCTATCTTATGCTTGGCAATCATTTATGTCAGAACGACATGAGTTTGGCGTGTCAGATAAGTCATCAGAAGTAGGGTATGGACAGCCGCATTACCATACTTAGCAGGTGGACACTGAAAACTAGGTAATCATGTGATTTTCTCCTATAAATAGCAGGTATACTCACTCCTCCGATGCCCATTCACGAGTTCATCTCCTTGTCTGCATGTCACAGTGGAAGCCATATCTCACAAATACATACCTTGCTCATTTCCTTCAACAAAACACAAATCATCATCCGGTGAATTGTTCTGACTCAGCTCCCCCGATTCATCCGGATATCATCACTTACAAACTGTAAGAAAATTAAGTGATAAATTTAAAAAAAAAAGAAAATAAAAAAAAGACCGTGTTCCGAAAAGTAGATGATAAGCACATATAAACAATATGAAGGGGGTTGGCACATGTGCCAGCACAAGATTCCGGGTTCCAATCATCTTCACCAAATGGACCTTTACTAGGCAAATCAAGAACAGCCCTTTGGCCGTATCTCACAAAATACATTATCCTCAAAGTATTCTGACAATCCCTGAACTCGTTTTTCTTTACAAACTGTACCACTGGGTGACAGGCAATCACATGAATTTTGGCACACCAATCTTTTAGGCTTAAACAATGAATAATATGTGGTCTAAGACATTACTTCGAGGCAGTACTGGACAAAACTTAGCCTGAAAAAAGAAAGCAAAGTCTCTCAACTTGACTATATAACGGTAACACACCACCACCACCACGAGCTACAGAGCGATTTGGGCTATTTCGTATTATTTTTTGACAGACGTATTTGATCTTCGAGTTTCCAAAAATATAGGGGGACCTCAAAACCAAGAAACATACGATCTTTGTTCTCAAAAGACAAGATTTCTAACGTGTATATTGATTGGTCCATGCCCTTTTGTCTCGATACTTTTGAGCCATTTTTGCTTTCATAATTGGACGATAATCGATTACTTTTTTCTGGAAAAAAAACAAAAAATCGAGTTTAAAATCCTAAACGTAGAAAATTTGTCAACTTGAAGGTGAAATCCAGAGGGACGAAACGTCATGGGGTAGCCCTTCCCATAAGGCGGCCCGTAACATCCTATTGAAATCTTTGTAAAAAAAGTTTCTACATTTATAAAAAAAAAATTTATTTTATAAACTTCCCATTTAAAAAAAAAAGAATCTTTGAAAATTAAAAGTACATTGACTTCCTTGCACGATCCTTCGCGTAGCTCGAGTTCATCGGCAAGCTGGTAGCTTATCTTTGTGGGTTGAAGTTTTTCCACCGATCTTCTTAACGGAACTGAAACATCACTTTGGTAAACTCTATATTTATCCATCGTCTTCTTTGTTTTTGAATTTTGGGGAAGAGTAGCTTTCCCAGAAGACCATGGAGTCTTCGGCTTAATTCTCTGTATAACTCAAGTGCATGTATCATATATTTTGGATTAGTTATGGCAATTGATCTGCTTATTCATTAATTTATATTAATTTTTATGCACTCCTAATGATGTTGCGAAGCAACGTTTGAAATATAAGAGCAGGGTTTTTAGTTCAGAACGGATCTATTTTCGATATGATCCTGTCAAGCCGAGTTCAAAGACTCGTTTAGTCGAGCTTGAGCTCAAACCAAGATGAGCTCGAACATGGTCGAATCGATTTGGGCAACTATTGTTTGAAGCTTTTTTACTGGTATTTGATTCAATCGATTGGTTTGTGTCCGTCCCTCACTTTTTAAAGGCAAAGAATGCCGTATGTTTATAAGAAATACCCCTTTCAATTGTAGAGTTACCATTTTAATCCTGTCAATAATCGAACTCGTATTTCATGATTGCACTTTGAGCAGGGGAGTGATCACCATCGACTCAAAGGAGACCGCGATTTCAATCAAGTGACAAAAAGATGCAATCTTCAATAAGCAGCACCAAAGATCATCAAGAAAATGATTGCAGTACCACCATGGCATCAACTCATTTTGCTGTAATGATGGTGCCATTTCCTGGCCATGGACACCTCAACGTGTTCCTTCAACTCTCCTGTATTATATCCCGGTACCAGATACCAGTTTACTACCTCAGTTCGGCGATCCACATCCGTCAAGCCAAAGCTCGTATTAATGGCTTAGACCCATCAGATGTGGCCAATATCCACTTTCACGACATCCCAACACCGCCATTTGTCTCTCCTCCACCGAATCCCAACTCTTCAAACAAATTCCCTTCACAGCTCCAACCAGCATTCGATGCCACGCTGAAACAAAGAGAACCGGTTGGTGACTACATGAAAGAGCTGTCATCAAAATATAAGAGAGTTATCGTTATTCATGATGTCGTCATGGCTTATGTGGTTCAGGATGTTGCTTTGATCTCTAATGCAGAATCCTATGCATTGCACTGTATCTCGGCTTTTTCTCGGGCCACTCTTGTCTGGGAACAAATGGGCGTGCCATTCCCGATAAAATTCCCGAAAGATTTGCCGTCTTTCAAAGACAGGACAACAGAGGAGATAATGTATTTTATGTCTTTCCAGACTGAGCCAATTAAGTTTAGATCCGGAGATATCTACAACACCTGCAGAGTGATGGAAGCCCCTTTTTTGGATCTATTAGCGAAGGAGGAGTTAGTTGGGGATAGAAAAAGTTGGGTAGTGGGACCTATACTTCCTCAGAAAACACCCTCCTCGGCACTCAAGTCAGATACCCAACACAAGTGTTTAAAATGGCTTGATAAGCAGGAGCGAAGTTCCGTTATCTACGTAGCTTTTGGCTCGACAACTACGCTATCGGATGAAGAGATAAAAGAGCTAGCATTGGGATTAGAACAAAGCAAACAAAAGTTCATTTGGGTACTGAGGGATGGCGACAAAGGAAATATCTTTGATGGAGGAGACATTAGACAAGCAGGGCTACCTAAAGGGTTCGAAGAACGGGTGGAAGGGAGGGGAATAGTCTTGAGAGATTGGGCTCCACAACCACAAATCTTGGCCCACTCATCGACTGGTGGGTACTTGAGTCATTGTGGGTGGAATTCGTGTATAGAAAGTATAGCAATGGGGGTGCCTATGGCAGCCTGGCCTATGCATTCAGAACAACCAAGAAACGCTTTGTTGATAACTGAAATATTGAAGATAGGGATTGTTGTGTGGGAGTGGGGTGGTAGGGAGCAGTCTGTGAAAGCAACGACTATTGGGAATGTGATTCAAAGACTAATGTCGTCGGAAGAAGGGGATGAGATGAGACGAAGGGTGCAAGAGTTGGCTGCTGCTGTTGAACAAGCAACCGCGGAAGGCGGTGTTTCTCGACTCGAGTTGGACTCCTTTATTGCTCATATCACCAGACAAGGTGATGTGATGCCATCATAAGGTGTAATTGGCACTAAACAAGGAAACTTTTGGTGACTTTCTTCTTCTCGAAACTAGGAGTATGAAGCTCCATCATGTTCTTGTAATATAAGCATGTCATGCATGTAACTTCTCGTGTGCTTCGCGAAAAATAACTTATATTCAAATAATTATTCATCAGTAAATCTCTGTCTGAAAAATTAATGGATTTCACACACTAAAGAATAATTATATTTTATATTATTAACATGATTTTAAAAATATTAACTAACTTAGCAAGAAAATTTTATTTTGTTTTCTTAAGAATTTATAAAATGTTGATCGTTTATCTTTTTCTACTTATGCAAATTAGGATTACTATTTTTGTAAACAACGTTAAATCTTAATAAATGTTTTTGTTTGAAAATGATTTTATGCTTAATTAACTATAATATAAGTTCACTAGAATATTATAAAATTTTAGTCTTTAGTTTCATGAGTATGTCAACCTTTTATCAGCTCATGCTAATAGAAAATGAAAAACAAAAACATAGTGTAATTTAAAAGTTAATCGAAATATTGAATTTATCATGCTTTTTAATGCAACTAGTAGAATTTGATCATAAAATCATATATAGTTTTTGGGTTTAAGGCATGATCTCGTTTCGAAGACAAATTAAAATGTGAAATTGCGAATTTGATTATCGTTAATTTGATTATTTTCTTAAAAAAATAACTTTGATGCTATTTTGATCATGTCATACATCTAATTTATTTGTTTAATTGAAATTATTTTTTTTATGACGATGAAATCTATTCCGTTATTTTTTATGAATTAACACAATAGCTTGCTAATCATATTCAAAAAAAAAAAAAAATTATCTTTGGAGCTCATGGACTCAAAAAGAGATTATAGGGAACATGACCTGTCCATAATAATGTTTATGCTATATTTAAATATTTTTTTAATATAATTTTTAATTGTATATTTTAATTTCCATGATATTTATACGTGGCTATGAAAAGTCATTTAAATTATAAAATATATTAATTATGCGGACATATTAACATAAAAATACATTTTTTCCAACTCTTGGAGGAGTGAGAAGGCAGACGAATTCTTATTACATTCGAGAGAGATTTCACCAAAACTGACTAATTTTTTTTTTAAGAAAAAATTATGTAATAATTGCGGTCCTCCATCAATAATATTCATTTGTGAAATATACGGAGTAATATTTTATATGAGTATTTAATTGAATATTTGGTATTTATATATATGCGATAAAAATCAAAATCTCATTATTTTCTGTACATTCTCAAGTATAATTTTACGATCCAATGATTATTAACTCTCTTTGTATGTCTATAATACACTTGACAGAGTCAGAAATATAGCTCTATTCGAACTAGAATTTTAAATTTTAGAATATTTTAATATTTTTAAATTGATCTACCTGGACTAATATCATATTAATCCAAAATTATACAAAATTTACATATAATTTTTTTAAAAAAATTTGATGAAGCCCTGATGTCTTACCATGTGACTC
This sequence comes from Primulina tabacum, assembly GCF_025594145.1. Taxonomy (NCBI): domain Eukaryota; kingdom Viridiplantae; phylum Streptophyta; class Magnoliopsida; order Lamiales; family Gesneriaceae; genus Primulina; species Primulina tabacum. The sequence continues at coordinate 5,445,460 of NC_134559.1, read as the reverse complement.
CGCCATTGCCACTGCATAATACCTAATACAAAAATATATGCATCATCATCATCAAATATTATATATGTTTCCATAATACTTTATCATAAGAACTAATTAAAGGAGCGTCTATATAATCTTAAATTTCACCTTTGATACCCCCAACATATGAGATCGGCGTTGGCCCCGTGAAAATACAGAAAACTTATGTAATCGTGTAGTTTCTTTTTTTTTTTGTTTGCGATCTAAAATTCTTGATCGGTGAAACTATTTTCAGATGTTATGATCCATAACTGAGTTTGATCGAACCATAACGAAAAACTCATCACATCAATTATCTGCTATACTCACTTATTTCATAAAACTCAAATCAATAGTTCAAAATTTATCAGATATCAATATATCAAATTTGAGACGAAATCACTTGTAATTGCAACGTGTTCTAGGCAGAGAAAGAGTCCACGTGCAAGAAATTTTCGATGGATCCTCGCCGTCAAAATTTGGTAGACCACCTCCTCAAATATATATTTTTATTTTAAAAAATAATAATTGTTACGTAACCCATAGGCTAGCCGACAAATTTGGAACCGGCTCAAATTAACCAAAAAATTAATATATTTAATTTAAGAAACCTAATTTTAATTGAGTAAGTCTCTGATGAAATGGTCTCACGAATCTTTATGTGTGAGATGGATCAATCTTACCGATATTAACAATAAAAAGTTATACTCTTAGCATAAAAAATAATATTTTTTCATGGATGACTCAAATAAGAGATCCGTTTCACAAGATACGACATGTAAAATCGTCTCACACAAATTGTGTCATTTTTATTTTTTGTCCTCTAATAAGAACCCTAGTAAGTGGAATATATAAAATCTTGAAGCATCTTCGGATCTGCCATTTCCAAATGGCTGGGGGACAAAATGACCTCTCAATACACTAACATTATTTTTCATTGACCTTCGTGATCAACAACGTCATTTTAACGTCACTTTCATATTGAATTATTTTATTGTTTAAGTGACAATGAAAGATAATTTATCATATTATATTTTCAATCACTGCTTGAGGTGATTATTTCTATTTGTAAGGTCAACTTTTCTCCATTTAACATAAATTTAGATTGCAAACTTGATGATTAGAATATGTAATTTGTGAAACGATCTTACGAATTTTTATCTGTGAGACGGATCAACTTTACCGATATTCAAAATAAAAAATAATACTCATAGCATAAAAAGTAATATTTATTCATGAATGACCCAAAAAAATATATGTCTCACAAAATACGACACGTGAGACTGTCTCACACAAATTTTTGTCTAATGTGATTATATATACTCGATTCATTCGGTTAACATGTTTCAATTTTTGTGTAGAAAGGATTGTACGATGATTTTTTTTTTTACTAATAATTTGAAATTAATTATAATATTGATTGTGTTGCAATTACTATAAATTTAATTTAAATACTTTTTTCATTTAATAAAAGTTGAATAATAAAAATGATAAAAGGGGGTGATACTAATTTCAAGGGGCCCTCCCATGGAGAAGATCATTATCGAGGAAGCTATGCACGTGTATCATTGATAGAGGCTTGCGGGGGCCTTCATCAATAATTATATTAAAAGAAAAAAAGAAAATTAGCATATTAAATATATGATAAATGTAATTTTATTATTGTATATTATAATATATAATATTGCATCTTTGCCTTTGACTTAGGGTGAACCCTATGAAGTTTAAACCTTGGAATCAAAATAATGAATTATATTATTAACAAAAACTTGTGTGAGACAGTCTCACGGGTCGTATTTTGTAAAACATATATCTTATTTGAGTCATCCATGAAAAATATTATTTTTTATGCTAAGAGTATTACTTTTTATTGTGATTATCGGTAGAGTTGACCCGTGAAACCGTCTCACAAAAGACATACTCAATATTATTATAGTTAGTAAGAGATTTAGTTAATACAATGAACATAAATTAAAATTCGAATATATTAACAAATATTTAATTTAAAATTGATAAATTTATAGGCAATGTAATGAGTGTAATTGAAATGATGATAATGACGAGCACAAACCTCCATAGTTAACCTTTATATATGTATATATAATACTATCAATGTCCTCCAAACACCATTATCACTACTCGATCTGCCACCATTTTTCTTTACATTTTACCCAAAGAAGTGAAATTGAGATCAAATATATTTCCCCATCACCGAAAATCTTGATTCAATTGATCATGCATCTTGGATAATTAATTCCACTACTTCTGCTTATAATTTCTGCATCAATTCCCTGAATTATATTTGTATATTGTGTAGATTCGAAAAATGAGACATGAACGAGTTGTTCCGAGAAACAGAAGCTGCACAAGCACCAGCAAGATTATCCCTGCAATTAGCTACGTAAGATCGACGACGTTCTCCCTCAGCCCTGAAATCTCCGACGAGTTACACCAGCGCCGCCCTCTGGTCACCTCAGATTCCAGAGTCTTCCACAGTTTCAACAGAACTCGCAGTGGTGTCTCCACCTTCCTACGTTCTCTCCTCTCTTTTATCTCATTTCCCTCCATGATGCTTCCCTCATGCAAATGGCTGACGATACCAAGAACCCATCTCTCCACCACCCCGTCTCTGGGGAGGAAAGTCACAGGAACACTATTCGGACATCGCCGAGGACATGTCAGCTTCTCCGTACAGGACGATCCTCGGTCGGAGCCGGTTCTGTTGATCGAATTCGGGGTTTCGACTTCGGCGCTCGTGAAAGAGATGTCCTCCGGGCTGGTGAGGATTGCCTTGGAGTGCGAGAAGGGCTCGCCGCCCTCGCGTGGCGGAAGGAGATCCTCGGTGAGCCTATTTGGCGAGCCCCTGTGGACTATGTACTGCAACGGGAGGAAGTGCGGCCATGCGGTGTCGAGAATGTGCACAGAATCGGACTGGCACGTGCTGAGCACGGTGCAGAGCGTCTCCGTCGGGGCAGGAGTGATCCCGGTGGTTGATGACGGCCGCAAAGGCGGCGCGTGGGAAGGTGAGTTGCTTTACATGAGGGCACGTTTCGAGCGAGTTGTGGGGAGTCGTGACTCGGAAGCTTTTTACATGTTGAATCCCGACGGTAATGGCGGGCCAGAACTCAGTATTTTTTTGCTTAGAATCTGAAAATAAATAAATATATAGTTTTGTTTTGATATTTGTAATATTTTATATGGTGGTTTGTATGATAATTAAAAATATCATTAATTAATTAAGATATTTGAATTATTGAATGAGTTTAGGGACAATGCATGTACTTTGAATTTTATACTTTAATATACGCTTGCATGCTTAGTTATCATGTCACTTTTATTGAATCATTAACAATTAGGTAAAAAGTTGTGTGAGACGATCTCACATGTCGTATTTTGTGAGACGAATATCTTATTTTAGTCATCTATGAAAAAATATTATTTTTTACGTTAAAAGTATTACTTTTTATTGTGAATATCGGTAGGGTTGATACGTCTCACATGTAAAGATTTGTGAGACCGTCTCACAATAGACATACTCTAACAATTATTGAAGAGTTCTACACTCGATAATTTTTGTGAGGCCCATTTATTCTACTGCTTGATAATTAATTGTCATTAGAGTAAACCAGTCTCACAATTTTAATCCATTCTTTAATTTCTCTGACCACATTTTGTAATATTTTTACACACATCTATATCGAAATATATATTCTAGCTTTTTACATATGAAACGAAAACGACAATATCAAAATTTTAAGTCAAATTTTGAATTCTTCGTGCCTAATATTCATAGTCTAGTTAAATAGCAACTAATAAAAAAAATTCAATTTGTTGTAGGGATGTGTCACGAGGTTTCTGTAGCATGAACTTTGAATTTGAAAAAATTGACAAAAAGACAAAGTGAAGAGATAAGAATGACCATAATTAAAATGTTAATATTTGGAAGGAACTGTCCCATGAACAGCTGCGACGACTTAAAATGTCATTATGTCATCGACAAAATACTAAAATTAAAACTTACTTTTTAAATATTTTGAGTAGATATTTTGTGAGACTGTCTCACGAATCTTTATCTGTGAGACGAGTCAATATTATCAATATTCACAATAAAAAGTAATACTCTTAGCATAAAAAGTAATATTTTTTCATGAATGACCCAAATAAGAGATCCGTCTCACAAAATACGACCCGTGAGACCGTCTCACACAAGTTTTTACCTCATATATATATATATATGGGAAAGTTGGTGAAAAATCCCCAATCAAAATATTTTTTTGGGTTCACTCCCTACTCACAAAATTGTGGTACTATGTCATACAAAATGTGGTATACTTCATGTGGAAATGTGGTACACTTCATGTGAAAATATGGTACTAAAAAAGTACCCAGGGATTGAACACAAAAAAAACGACGACTGGGGAATGAAGGCCAATTTCCCGTATATATATACACACACATGTGTATATATATTAAATGTAACTTGATGACATATTTAATTTCGACTTATTAGGTATAGATTCATCGCTTAGTTTTAACATGGGATTAGGTTTACATCTATCGTCACGCATGGTCACTAGCATGCGTTGAGTGGGAATATATATATATATATATATATATATATATATATATATATATTTCCCAAAATATTAAACTATAAGGAAACTTATCATTGGAGAGATCGAACTAAGAAAGCTTGCTTTTACGTTGTTACCTAACATATGACTTATTATAATTCCGTGTCAATTTTAAAACGAGGTCTTGATTTGATAATCAAACCATTTTCGTCTAACAAAAAAAATCTGATTACCGAGATTGCAATAAGAATGTATTTGCTAGTGTTTATAATATTACAAAAAATAGTTATAAAATTTATTAAATCTTAAACTTTCAAATATATATAGCACTTCTAATTTTTTCTTTTTCTCTCTAAAAAAAAAATAATTTGGCGTCTTTAATTCATAACTCTTATCACATGAATAGACATACATAGTAAATAATTATACTTGATTTTTTCATGTCATTTCAATATCCACTATATACGAAAATAATGGACTTGGATATTCAATATAATTTTTTATTTATAGAGAGAAATTTTTTTTAATTTTTTTCCCATAAAATTACTTATGTAATTGAAAAAAAGCCATCCAAGCATGATAAAAAAAATTCCTTTTTTTGATTGGGCTATATTATTTTTGTGGGTAGAACTTTAAATATTGGAGTATACTATCACAAATATATTCAACAAGGCTATCGAGTGTAGCCAATACTTGAAAAAGGAGCCTTGGTAGTTGCTATATAGTTGGAATGGAGAAGAGGATACCTATTCTAGCCAATTCGAAATTAGTTTATGGAATCTACTAAATCAAACACTTCTATTATTATTATTATTATTTAAACAAAAACTTATGTGAGACGATCTCATGGGTCGTATTTTGTGAGACATATCTTTTATTTGAATCATCAATGAAAAAATATTACTTTTTATGCTACGAGTATTACTTTTCATTGTGAATATCATCAGTAGGATTGATCCGTCTCACAGATAAAAATTCGTGAGACCGTCTCACAAGAGACTTACTCTATTTTTTAAGTCTGTATAACTATTTTATTTCTAACTTAAACTGTACAGGCATAGATATCATTTGTGTCATTGATTTACTACACAGATGAAGTATAAGATATATTTTTCTTCGTCAATCATCGTTACATGTGAAGTAACATGTAACCATTCGCGTTAATTTACGAAATCGATGAAGTAAAATATGTTTATTTACTTCGGAATCGGTCCAATTTTGAATCGTTTTGCCTGCTTGGACCGGTTAAAGTCTTTGCTTATTTATGAGCTACTACTTCATTTTAAGACGAAGTTAAAAAATATCATTTTATTTCACATATTCTACTTTAATATTTATCTGTTTATTTGTTCGTTTAATATCTGAAGTATATATGTGAATTTCTACTGGTGACCAATTAAAATAGAAATGGATTTTTTTTAGATAATAATAAAAATAAAATAATAGTGAGCCAAATTAAAATTTCTATGATCTATATATATGGTATGGGAGTAGTAGTGGGTGACAGGTCATGAGTCATTACGTTTTTTGGACACACTATGTTAGCACATAGATAAACCTAACAATTTTGAAATCATATCTTCGAGTAAATTAAGAAACACAACGATCTTGGATCCATACATGCTATCAAACTTTGAAAAAAAATCTCATATTTTCTATTTATCACGTTAATTTAAAGAAGTAAAAGACGTCACGTTAATTTTGGTCATTTGCCGATCGATTGATGATTTTCATTCACTAATTTGTACTTATTTTTTAATTTTAGTCATTTTTTATGGAGTGTCGACGTGATATCTGACATATAAGCAATGTATAATGTTACGCCAACAATTTTATAATGCGACATCCTTAATTTCAGTGTCATGTCATCATTTTTCGACATTATTTTAATATTATATTGAGAATCGATTAGAACTAAAAACAAAATACATATTAATATATTAAATATGTGATTTGTCACAAAATAATAATAAAATCTTGCAAAAGAAAATATTATTTTCACTAATTTTTTAAAATTGTGTGTGTATGTGTACTTTGACTAGGTATGCATGGTGTGAGATTTAATATAACATAAATTCCAGTACTACACAGAGCATGCAGTAACATAATCATTATATTATATGGTTAGACGTGCTTGATTCTTAAAATTTAATGTGGACAAATAAATATTTGGCTGATAATAAATCACGTCAGGCATGACGTATCCCAACATGCTAGTATCCATTGGTATGCTTTACATCTATATATAATATAATTTTTTGTATAGTATTTTTATCTAAAAATTTTAGAGCTTATATTAAAATTTAAAACTATATAAATTGTTTTCTATTAGATGTTTTATAAAAATTTAGAGCTTTAATTAAAATTTAAAACTATATAATGTTATATATAGTTGAAATTTGGATATGATGATGATAATAGAAATTTTCTTCAATTACCGTTATGTTTGATTTTCTTCAATCACAAAATATTTTTCCGCGTGATATAATTTATGTAGAAAATTTATAATTTATTTATAAATTTACAAATTAAATTTCTAATTTTTTCAACAAGTGTTCTTATGTATAAAAAATTGACTATATATAAGTTGCGTGCGGAAGGATATATATATATATATATATATATATAGTAATAGTTTTTAAAGACCCGAACTTTTAATTAATAGAAATTAATTGATACATAAACTTTTATCAAGGGATAAATGGGTACATCCATGTCTAGGGATAGAAAAAAATACTGAATTTTCTGTATATCGAGATTACCATATCGAAAAAATGCCGAATTTACTGAATGTTCGATATACCGAAGATTTCGGTATGGTACGGTAATAATACCGAATTTTTCGGTACGGTAACAAGTATTTTTGGTGGCATTTTCATTTTAAGTGTAGAATGATGTAATGTCGTCATCCTTTTATTTAGATTGTGGAAATATATAAATAATATTTGATGTTTGAGATTTCGAAACATTTCACAATTTTAACTTCGATGAATATCATATTAAGTCTTGCATTTCAATTTCTTTACAAATTTTAAAAATTAATTCTGATTATCATATCCAAATTCAAAAAATTGTTTCAATTTTTTTGTCTAAACAAATCAATTTATAAAGCCCAATTAGACGTGTCATATTAGTTAGATTCAATAATCACGCCTAATACCTCCCTAATGACAAATATGTTATAAGAAAAGGTCAAATTGAAATATCCAATTGCGTTGACTAGTTGTCATTCTAGTACACTAATAATATCAAACAAAATATCGTTCCCTGTCGGGTCTTTCTAACTCTTCGACGTTACTTTTCTAAGCAGGGGCGGCTTTTCTATGCAGGGGCGGCATGAGAATAATGATACGTGATGATGTCCGGCTAAATTGAGTGTGAGGTTGAAAGGTTTTCCGACTTAATTATTCTGACGTTCAACTCAGTCGGGTATCAACACAAATGAAAGTGTTATATATAGAACATATAGTAGGTGCTTGTGAAAATGTTTTATGTATATCCTAAATAATCGAGCAAACATGAGTATTTGTAGGAGAAAAATAATGATGAATTTGTCTTCAGTGTCTCGCTACTCTTCATGATCAAACCGCTGCTCATGCCCTGCCCACCTGACACTGACACTACTGACAACTCATACTGTCTCCGATCTTATTATATCGTCTCTACGTGCTCTGATTGACATAATAATTATTTCGAAGCATGGTGATCCATACCTATGGACCCAGAATCGATGTTTATCTCGAGATACTTGGACAATGGTCATGATGTGAGGACATAGACAGAGTCCTTAATCCATTATCCTATTCTTTTTATACCGTGAAGGCTAAGATGAGAGCCTTGTATTTTTAAGTACTTGCTGGTCTAATCAGTTTCTCTAGTTATTGCATATCCAAGAATGATTTATATAATAATACGTTCTTCGATCGGGCTTATTCTTTCCCTGGCCTCCCTAGGCTTCCCGATTTTTCCTATTCTGCCCGAATCCAAAAGTGACCTCTTTCCGGAGTATCACCAATATGCTTTCAATTATTTGATTTGAAAGTGAAAGGATTTGGACACTCTCTGGAAGGGCTTACTCGAGTCCCACTTTGGATATCAGGATATGGACTTGAATAGTGAGAAAAGGATTGGACATAGGGCTCACAATGGATACAGGTACAACAGGTTGCTCAGCCAGATCTCGACCAGTTTGGGTGAGGTTTGAAGAATATCAAACGTGTATTCAATTTCTATAACCGGACTAATATGAGTCAGGTTACCAGTTTGATAATAGACGACTCGGACCTATTTAGATTTTTATACATTTATATTATTTATTTGATCAATTTCCTCTCTTTCTTCAATCCAACCAATATGTCGTGGGATTTATACAGAGACAAAAACTTGTGTGAGAAGGTCTCACTGATCGTATTTTGTGAGACGAATCTCTTATTTGAGTCATTCTTGAAAGAGTATTACTTTTTATGCTAAGAGCATTACTTTTTATTATGAATATCGGTAGGGTTGACCCGTCTCGCAGATAAAGATTCGTGAGACCGTCTCACAAAAGACATACTCCTATACAAATTATTGCTTTCATAGAATTATCACTTTTGATATTTGGTTGAAAATGTGTAATACTTTATTTGTATATTTTTTATTTTTAATTTTTGTTATAATTATACAAGTTAAAATAAAAAAAATATCATGAACATAATTTTCTCACGTTTCTAATATATTTTACAGGTAAACCAGTTAAGCTTAAGTATGGATCAATGCGGGTATAGATTTTTAGGTCCTTCAAAATTATAATAGGCCAGGTCTCGAGTCTTGACGGACAACGAAAACCCGATTTATTGACATCCTTAATCGAACATAGTCAAGAAAGTAACTGATCATCTAAAAGAATCATATAATTTTCATAAAGTAGGAAATTTAGCCATAAAATAAATTAAATCCCCTTCTCTCTATTCATCTCCTAAATTTTATAGATCCGCCCGAATACATACGGACCATAGTCTGCGTGATGCATCATTTGGATATATACAAGTAGAATCCTATAAAACCAATACGATTGGCAATTCATGTTTGTTTGCTGCTGATCAATGCATGAGTGGGAAGAGGAAGATCAAAACGTTTTTTCTCCAAGGTCGAATAACCTGATTTTCCCTTCAAGGATTCTGTCACAGAAAAGAAAACCAAATGAGTTCGGAAAAATCAGATGTGCGACGAAGAGTACGGAACACTTGAGGAATTCTTGAATCAGACAGAGAGTCTTCAGTTCTAGTATCCAACAATCAATACATTTATAGAAGAAAAATCATAATTTCGTACTCGTGCACACCTATTCGTTCTCTTATGACTGCAGCATTTTTTATTCCAGCGTTCCTTTGTGCAAAATATAGTATGTTGTCGTATATTTGAGCTGAAGGCTGAACTCCAGCATCCTCCATCCATTGCATTACCTTGTATCGCAACATAGTTCAAAACGTGACGAACATTGAGCTTAGAGTTAGTGAATTTCGGTCAATCTCACAAAATGCCAATCATAATATCATGTAATAAATAGAAGGGCATATTTGTTTCATGCGTTTTAAGATATCTATAACAAAACACTAGAGCAGTCAGTTCAAATTCATCTTCTGAAGGAAATGCCGAGAAATTTCACCTCAATATATTTCCTCCAGTTCCCAGCAGCTAGAAGATTCTGCAACAAAACTTCGTAGGTAGTTGCTTCAACTTCTGCCCCAGATGCCACAATCTTCAGAAATATCTTCATAAACGATTACAAGGGAGATATAAGTTACACGTACCTTGAATCTAACCAGAAACCTTAAAGGACCAATAAGATTATTCAGATAAGTGGCTGAGGAACTATTGAAAAGCATCCAGTTCATGCCTTTCCATAAATAATAACAATGTAAAAGAGCAGGAAGAGCTTCATTTAAATTAACCTTAATCATCGTATCAATATTTCCAACTTTTCCTAGAGAATGAAGAAGCCGGTTCAAAGTCCCAACTGAGATAAGAGGAAGTGTAGTCTCCATCATTCCGATGACATCAGTTAATCTCTTCCAATCTCGCAAGCTTCAATCAATATATAACTGTAAGTTTCTTAACTGAATGAACATCAAAATATGACCATAACCAAGACAAAAAAGATATTCTATTTAGGTGCATGAAAATAGGCAGTAAGAAGAAGAAACAAAATATTTGCGAAAATCCTGCAAAGATGGGGAGATGGAAATTGCAATATGTTTGGTAGGATTCACTTTACAGCAAAAAAAAAAATTTAATGAAATTGGAGGCGAGAGTGGGGGAGGGAGCTATGTGTGGTGATTCCATGGATTGCAAGTGGGGGACAAATCTTGGATTTTTTTGACAAAAAGATACACAATTTTTTAAAATTGTTTTGGGGTAATACACTGGATTTGTACCTACTTTTAACATTTAAACAAGCAAGACATACATGCTACATGATGAAACCATTTCAAAGAAAACAGCATCAGTAAATGGAATCTTCTGGTCTCTCATAAATTCAGCTACAAGCAGGACTTTTCCTGGTTGAGATCCTTTATTGAAACTTCTCATGAGAGCAGCACAAGCCACTGAATCTGGCTGAACATCATTCAATTCCATTTCTTGAAATATTGCCAACGCTTTCTCCCAGCATTCTGCACAATATACGGGAAAATTCAGTTTGCTCTCTGGAAGCAAATTCTCACAACTGATGCACAAAAACATAACTCACCCCCAACACTATAAGCATGTAACATTGTTGTATAAGTAATGACGTCGGGTTGGAATCCAGCCCCTTTCATCATGTTGAATATTGATTCTGCCTCAGCGAGTTGACCCTGGGAGACAGATACAAACACAAAGTATACAGAAAGGAGACTACCGCAAATACCAGTGGTAGAATGAGTTCAGGAGATGCGTCGAAATACTTGCCTGTTTGCTATATGCACAAATTGCAGAAGAATATAATTCCTTTGACCAAGGAATATTCAGTTCTCTCAATTGAGAAATCATTTCAAGTGCCTCATTGAACTTAGACATCTCGCATGAGCAACTTATTAAAATATTATAAGTAACAGAATCAGGTCTTATTTTGTTTTCCCTCATGCACCTATATATACATAAAGCTTCATCATATTCACCAACATTCATATAACTTCCAATAGCGGCGTTGTATGCTATTGTGTTCAGTACTATGCCTCGCATCTTTGCAGCTTTAAGTATAGAATCAATTTTTGACTTTTGACAGCAGCGACCACATGCCGCCAACAAGGTACTGATTGAAACAACATTTGGCTGCAGACCACTTTGCTCCATTTCACGTAGCAGTTCCACAGCTTCCGCTAGAAATCCATTTGATCCATAGGCATCAATTAGAGCATTGTAAGTCACCAGATTTGGTGAGACATTGTCTCTTCTCATTTTGTAAAATATTTTCCAGGCCTTCTTGGGTTGTCGTGATCTTCCATAGGCATTGATTAAAGAAGTATAAGATACAACATCAGGACGGATACCATTCCTTTTCATTTCGTCAAAAAGTGATGAGACAGGCTCGCTCAGCCCAAGTGAGGCATACGCACCAAGCAATGCATTGTATGAAATAACATTAGGCTTCATACCTTCTGCAACTAATGCGTCAAAAACTGCACGACAATTGTCAATTTGTCCACAGACAGAATACATATGCATGATGCTAGTATAGGTCACAATATCAGGGTGACATTCTGCTCTTTTTTCTCTCATTGAATTGAAAATTTCGATAGCTTCCTTGTATTTTCCAAGCTTAACCAAGCAATATATCACAATATTGAGGGTTGTAGTGTCTGACCGAACATTTGTACTCTTCATAAGCTCAAAATATGATAGGGCTTTTGAATACTGCGTTCCAGTTTTGTATGCAGATAAAATGATATTGTGAGTCACCAGATCAGGACCAACTCCATTGTCCGTCATTTTTTTGCTAATTTTCAAAGCTTCTCTCCAATTACCACTTGATCCACAAGCATTAATCAAGTTGTTATATGTTGATCTACTTGGTGGAATCTGCAAATTAAAGTCCACGTCAAAAGAGCTTCCGTTAGGAAATACAATCTACACAAGAACGGTGGAAGCACACAGGAACATGTGTTCAAAATATATGCAGCCAAATATATTATAGTTACAAAATGCATCTTTTCTTCACATACATACTGCCATTTATTTCAGTTTCCATTTTATGAGCTCATAAATGCTTGAGGTATGGCCGAACTAAATGCCATTAGAAATAGTTATTCCTATTGCTCATACAACTTGGCCACACACCAACAGAGAGGACAAGGGTGGAGAAGTAAGGGTTGATGAGAAAAGGAAAAGGAAAAGGAGAAAACAAAGAGATATAGATAAAGTAGACTAGGTCATACCAAATACGAAAGTGGATTTGGTAAACATCTTTAAAAACAAAGTATCTGATTATTTTTATGATACCCTAGGTGGGAGTTGCTGAGTACTGAACCCAATGGCTCTCCATCCAGGTACCAAAAGTGTCGGAAACGCAATGAGATAGAAAGCTGACATGGCATAAAATAACATCAGGCATCCTCATATACAATGATAGGAGGAATGCTAAAAGATCTACATAACTCTGCAAGGTTAACAAAAAGAAGAAAGCTCACATCAGACCCATAAATACCGACTAGGAAGGAAAATATATGTACACACAGATGCACGAAGCATGTCTTCCATTATGTTTACTCCCCAGCGCCATTGACCTGCTCTCCCATGCGCATTGATCAAAGCATTGTAGGTTTCGACATCAGGATGGCACCTAGCAGAATAGGAAACAAAGAGAGTGACCAAGAGTAAAGAAAGAGAGGAGCTGGACTGACTATTGGCAAATGGGAGAAGGAATCTCCGGGAGAAAACCTAATCCATTTTGGTGCTTTATTTCGGTTATATGAGCTGTATATGGAGCTTTTTCCCTTCAATGGAACCATGAAAATCATAAGGGAAAAATTCCTTATGTAAAATCATAAGAACCCCCATATCAAATAATTCGATTTTTGAAAATAAGATTTACAAGCAACCTGAAGTACTGGATTGAAGCTTGAAACCAAATGGATGTAGCAAATAGACCTCATGTTTAATTGCCAGGAAACAAAAGTATTTATTAATTTAATCAGCTCAGTTGGTCGTTTACTATTTAAAAGCACGAGCAAAAAAAAATTAGATCAGTTAATAACATCTTTGAACTTTGCTCGTTTAGTTATCAGAAAGAAGGGAAAGAATAGGGGAAAGAAGGCAATCAATCACCACGCAATAACAATGTAATTGTGGCAGATGACAACCGTACCTCCACTTTTGCATCTCAAAAAATAAGCCACGTGCCTGGTCAATGCGATTATGTCTGGCGTGCAACCTGATCAACATATTGTAGATATCATTTCGGGCACAATAGTTTTTCTGATTCTTCATCCAATTGAAAACCTGAATAGCATGTTCGATCGAACCCGTTTGTATTATTTCCTGCACAGCAGTACAGAAATTTGTTTAAAGTTCTGTTCACAAAAATAAAAGAATAATGAAATAATTTCATGGTATATAAACAAAATTTTTTGCTGATGTCAACAGTACATCTGTTTAAAATAAAAGTTGGCAAACAAAATTTCCATTTCAACCAGATTGTAACAACACTTAACACAAATATTGAGCACTTTTAAGAACCTACCAAACCATGTCAAGCTAAAAATTCTACTCTAGAAATGGCTGGCGCATAAGACATACTAACAAAAGTTACAAGGCATGCAGCGTGGATAGTATGAATTCTCACCGCTAACATCAGCATCTTACAACCCACAACCCAGGCTCCCCTTAATTACAATACACATCCAAAATTTAAAGGACATTCTGTCAGAAAATCAGCTGTTTAACCATTTCATTAAGGGAAATCAAATTCGTGGCAAAAAAGGAACAAATATCTCTTCTTCCTCCTCTCAGAGTACAATGGTGTGATTTGCATTAAAACATCTACCCAAAACTTCCCATCGACACATTCCTCAGTACTTTCCTCCCATCAACATATCAAAATTTCCACATAATACACATATTAAATCTGTAATACAGACAATAAGTCAAGACTAAGCGGTCTCTAGTAAAAATTGTACTATTTGCTACTATATGATTCAACAACAAAAGGGTCATCAAATTTTGGATAACTTTTTTTCAAAATGGAATGCCCGGCACATAAAAATATTCCCTTCCATGGAAAAAGAGAAACCACCCTCATAAGAACCGGGAAATTCTTTCGCGCGAACCGCCCAGCCCACTGGTTCAGCACTCCCTCGACGTCCTCCCAGTGTTTGAGCTTAGTTATCCTCTCCACAACTTCAGATAAGGTCCAGTCTTTCTGAAACCGGTCACCGTCGACCCGTAAACGCTGTCTTTTGGGCAAGTCCAATTTCCGGAGCCCCGGAATCCGAGTGTAAATTTTGTGGGTCCCGGCGTCATAGTCCACCTGGGCATGCTTCTTCTCCTTAAACGGGTCGGGTTTGGAGCAGTGAATGGACTTGTTGAGGTTGCCATTAGCGGGTAAGAAGAGCGTGTTGTTTAGGGTGGCCATGGGGTTCTTCTGCAGTGGAGTAAAGCCAGCAAGGGGATGACGATATAACCTTAAAACACCAGTAATTGACGTTTTGGCTACGCAGTTGAATCTGAATAGTGAATTTGTGGTCTGGTGTGATCGTGACATGTATCACGAATAAAAAAATTCGTAATTTTATTAAATATGTCTTCTTTTGTAAACATCAAAATCATAAATACATAGAACGTGAAATTTACAAATAATAATCAAATTATCTGAAAGTTTTGTAATCTGATTCATTTTTCCAAAATCAGATCTTGAGTTCACCAAATCATCGTAACTTCATTTTTCTATTCAATATAATAATCAAATTATTAATATTTAAAAAAACAAAAAAAAAAAAACAAAAAAACTCCAATAGTCTAATAATAATTACACTCAATTAGGCAACTGCCACATACGATTATATTAATGAGTATGTCTCTTATGAGATGGTTTCACGAATCTTTATCTGTGAGACAGGTCAACCCTATCAATATTCACAATAAAAAGTAATATTATTAATATAAAAATAATACTTTTTAATGGATAACTCAAATAAGATATCCGTCTAACAAAATACAATCCGTGAGACCGTCTCACATAAATTTTTGCATATATTAATACGATTCAGGAAGAGAACGCGCGTTACAATTACCGAAATCTTTCTTATTGCTATACAATCCTTTCCTTTTTAACAAAAAACCAAAAGATGAAAAGACTACAAAATTCTTGATGTAGAAACCGAAGACTGAACAACAATTTTGAAAAGTTGTATTTTGTAAATAAATAATCATCAAAAAACAATAGATGTACAACAATTTTACAAACGCGATATTTTAATGAATAAATAGACATCAAATGACAAAAAAATGAGAGGTTGGTCGTACCAACTTATCAAATCCTCTGTAACTTAATATAGTACTAGTAACCGAGAAACACATTTATTAAAATTACAATAAATATGGAAATTTAGTGATTTATATTGTGACAAAAATAATTTAGTTGCAATAAGTAGATATATTTTCAAATATTTATTAATAGAAATAATTGGTTTTATGTAGAAAAATAAAAAAAAAAGTATGTTTCTCATATATATATATATTAAGTATCTTGTGAGACTTTCTTACAAATATTTATCTATGAGACGAAACCCTACCAATATTCACAATAAAAAATAATACTATTAGCATAAAAAGTAATACTTTTTCATGGATGACTCAAATAAGAAGTCTTTCTCATAAAATACGACCCGTGAGACGGTCTCATAAAAGTTTTTGCCCCACACACATATATATATATATAATGTTTTTAGAATTGAATAAAAAGTAAAAAATATATTTCACAATAAGAATCATTAATAAATCTCAACCATTCTATAAATTATTAATTAACATTTGTAGTTATTTAAAATTTATTATTAAATAATTTAAACATACTTCTAGAAATTATTAAAATGTGCCATGGTGCAAGAATGCATCTGATGCAAACGGATTAAATCTCGGGCAAACGTCTCTATCGAGTAATTTTATGTTAATGACCAGATTCATTGACTAATTCTCAAATATCTCCAAATAAAAATCAAATTAAAACATTTAGCCAAACAATATATACACACTCTTTTGTTTATATTCTTTGAGGTACCAAAATTGGAGATACCATCAGCAGATACGTTAGCACGCCAATGACAAATATACCCGAGTGAAAATAGTGAAAATTGGATTACTCACTGTCTATAAAAGCGCAGATTACCCAATTATCTTGCAATCTGGTGGAAGTTTGCTAGCACGTTTTAGTATTTGAACTGATTATCCCAGTGGAATTCTCAGGTTGACTGAATTTCTGTTTTCTTACCAACTTTTTTGTGCTTTGAAAATTTGGAGACAACGGCCGGTCTACGGATATTCTCTTGGTGTTTCTTCTGCATTATTTTCTTCTCATTGAGATTTTTAACGCCAGAATAATTCCTCTTACCGTGTCCTTGCCGTCTATTTGGTAAGTTACCATGATCAGAATGTCCAGCTTTTCTGGAGGACTTTCCGAAGGGGGGTTGTTTTCTATCATCTCTTCTTTTCCAAGGTCTCCCAGGGCCTTCTTCATTCTTTGTCAACTCCTCTCGTTTCCTCTTGTGCTGCCTGAAAAAAAGGCAACTGAATAAATACCGGACCATGTAGCCGAGTAGAGTTACTGGCGGATACAAGAGTTGCACTCGTTTATCAAAGAAATTTACCCCCTAGGAAATGAATCAGGATGATCAGATTTACTCTGACTGCTCTCCATTTCCTTGGAACTTGTCTTGCCACGACGATTCTGTGGCATTAAATTACATGTTAGAGCGAAGAGTGTAAATTTGAAAGCTTACAGCAAATTCATTAGATATATGGATACCAATAACGGCCCAATAGTTATCACAGATTTATGATCATAACTCGATACAGACAACAGCTTTCAGAAGCTAACAGCGAATCCACAATTTATGAAGCATCACTGGATGAGTCCGTAACTTGCAGCAAAAACAAGAGAGCATAGCGAAAAAGAAGAGTACCATGACAACCCCCTGGACATAATCCTTGTACTTCTCAGGTGTAAGAGCCTTTACTGAAGGAACACCGCACTTCCTCATCATGATTTCTAAGATAACTGTGACCTGTAGATAAAAGAAGCATCTACATAACGATTCTTGAGAAATCAAAATTGAAGTATAATACATGCAGCAAGTTTTTATCAATGTAGTAGCAATAGTTAATTATCCGAAAGTCAATTAACCATAATTTTCAAAAAGTTACTCTTTTCTCAATCCCATCTTTGAAACACTTTTGTTAGTTCAACTCCTTCATATGCAAGATTCTTAAAATACTCTCTAGGAAGTTAATGATAAGTAGCACATACAAAAGTTATATTTATCAAAAAATAGAAACATTCACAAAATAATTTATAATACAAATCTAAACATATGATGGAACAATTTAAACAATACAAATTGATATTCTGTGCATTTCACTGCTAAAACATATAAAGTAAAGATAAAGGGAATACAACATGCAAACTGAAAACAAATCTTCTTATTTCTCGACATGTAAATATGCCTTCTTTTATGCATTACTCTTGAAGATGGATAAAAAGTAAGCACTTTTCTTCAACTTAATGATCTGGTGTATAAATACTTAAGACTTGCATTATTTCTCAGATAGACCAGGACGAAAATTCACACCTTTGTTTTGAAATGATGGCGTGAAACAGATGACCAGCGAAGAATTCCATCGGCAATGTCCGGAAGAAAATTTTGTAAATCGTTTGTTTTCAGGCAAGAAACAAATACTTTCACAAAGCCCAAAACAGCCTGTTCAATTTAGAGCAAGTAACACATAAAAATACCAAACAAATGAAATCACCCTTCAATCATAGGTCAGGAAACTAACTTTTATAATCTCAATTGCTTTGCTGTGCAGCAACTCCATTACAGAAGGGAAAATGTCAGGTACTGTGAGGCAGATATCAGGATCACTGTAAACTAATACCGAGAGTGCAGACACCACCCCACTTTTTATGTGAGGAGAGGAGCCAGAAAGATATCCGATAATCTGAAGATAAAAACATAATTATTTTCTCCATGATAAACATCAAACATGATTGTTTGCTACACTTAGTGGGTATAATGTAAGTCAATACAAAAGTTAGTGCATCAAATTTCAACCAACGAATAACCAGTTATATCACAAGACAAGCTTACGAGCCACACACTATTTCAAAGATAACCATAGAAGGCAGCATGATTTAGCAGACATGAAATAGATCTGAAGTAAATGATAAAATGTTTTGTGGTAATTACATTTGAACATCTTTCTTTGACTTCGTACTAGTTTCTATTGCTAGAAATTACACTGATAAAGAGACAGCAGGTCTTCATAATATGACATGTTTTTCCTTCTAATCATAATCACAACTTGTCAGGGCACGGCGATAAACTTAGAAATCAAATGTCATGATCGTTGCATGTACTCTCAAGACAATATTAGTGCAACAATACATGATTGCACTCACCATAGTAAGAAATTTCTGATATGGGGCACCACAAGTAGCATCTGATGACTTTCTCAACTTACAACTTATCGCATTTATAGCATCATAAGCCACTTTCCTGCCATCTTCATTAGACTGAACATAAAATAACATTTACATATTAACACAATTAAGTGTCAAACAGCCAATGCCAATCGCTTGAAAGTAACTGTCATTCTCGAGCAATTTCTGTGAAATAAAACACGCCGTATAATAAAAAAGTGGGGGAAGGATACAACGTTCCTAACAGGAACACTGACATATACTATAACTGAATCTGTTAGATCCATATCAAACAATGCCAATACCGAAGCAGAATCAAATAATGTATTTGTATGAGAAATTCATTACTTTTATTGTAGGCAATAAAAGTATTCCCAGGACGAATATAAGCAGATTGTATTACCCATTTTGCCACATAAGGCAGGTATCACATGCTTAGGAAGCAAAGGTTTGTGATCCCCAAACCCACTTCTCATCTCTAATTTTTCCTTTAATTGTGACATGAGCATACAAAAAGACGGGCTACTGTAACATAATTTCAGTAACCTTCAGATCCCTTATAATTGAACATTAATGCAGGGCATGCAGGGCACTCGCAATGTCCAGGAAAGGCGCTTGCATCTTAGTATTAGCTTTCACTACTGAAACAAGTCTATCACCTTTCTCCAAATCATAGGATAAATATTAATCTACAACACACGAGAGAACATACACATGCACCTGCGCCAATCCCAAAAGAATTGGACATAAAAACAAATGCAAAGTCTCGGAGATTAGTTCATACATCTTTTAAAGTGAGAATAATCTCATTCAGGACAAGGAAAGCCTTTGAATTATCGTCATCCAAGTTTCTCTGCAAAGAAGTAGAGAGTATTTATTTAATTCAAATAAAACACGAAATAGTAAGAAAATTAAAGTTCTAGAAGCTGACAATCACTCTTAACAAAAACACGTTCATCTTCTAATCAACCCATTAGCATATAACAAAAACAAAATCAGATCAACAAACATATATCTTCAAAAATTGTGTTTTCTGTGTACAGAATGCTGGCCTACCGTTATCGCCTGAATCAATAAGGTCTGAAAACAGGCAAAACGACTTTTAAGAAATTCAATGTTTGCTGAAGACTTCACCCCAGACAAGAGATCCATCACCACTGCAAACTGTGAAGAGCAGAACCAATAATGTTTCTGCAGAGAGAATAACGTAAGCACAAATCATGTTTTCTACTTCCAGGTAAGAAATAATAAGAGTATAAAGGAAGAAACCTCCAGAATTCTGCACAGAGTTTGACATGCTTCAATCTGGCCAAACTCATCCGTAGCCTAATACCCAAAATATGCAGTGTCATAACCAGATCATCAATTAAAAACTTGCAAATTAAAAAAATAAAGGGAAATAACTAACCTCCTGCAAAGCACATTTAATTACGCAAAAGAGTAATTTGACCAGATCCTCATCAGATGCGTCAACAAAGCAAGATGCAAGATCCAATATTAGATGCCTGCATACAGACAAATTTGTGAGTTTAACATCTATGATGTTTATAGTCCATTATCACATTCACAAATCTTCCCTCGGCAGAGTTAGAAGACGCTGAAGAAATACTATCTCATGGCAACTACAAGGACAAATAGTTGAAATTTGAATTATGTCATTATTTCACTAAAAGGAAATTCACTATTACCTCTCTGCGTCTGTTCCAACTGAAAATTCACCACCCTGTTCTTTGTCACCAGAGCTATTAGTCTCATGCTCCACTTTTTCATGATCAACCATATCACCAAGAAGCTGAAACTTCTTAAGAGAATCCATAAAGATCTGTTTTGTTTCTGAAGAATCACAGATAGATATCAAGCATCCTATTGCACCCTAAAAGTCAGGACAATAAAAATTCAAATCACTATTTTATGTTAACTTCAGAAAACAAAGTAAATAAAAGACAAAGTTAAATAATACAGGCCTGCCCCCGTTGAACTAGTTTGCAAATGATTACATGCATCAGACCAAGGAAACATATATTAGACATTTACACACTGACTGTGGTAAGAAATCAATCAGCAAAGAGTACAAGGATAAAACCAGTCTTTAATCTCATAATATGGATCAGCTCATGCTCATCTATCATTTCATCAAATGCATTAACATTACGCAATGAGAACTAAAAAGTTAAAACAAAAACAATTCCCGAATATGTCAACTCATGCTGGAGAGGTCATAAAAGAGGTTAAAATATGTATAGAAACACATATATTAAACATGGATTAGGCAAGGATCCACCAATGCTAAGAAATAAGAAGAAAAGCTCCCATTTAACTATGTCATGTGTGAAATATAATCTGCAACTATCAACTCCATGGCTCTGAATATGGGTATAAGCTACTTTAGATGACAAGGAAGTAACTTCAGAAAAGGAGAGACGAGCTTTTAAACTTGAAAGAAACAATAATCAGCGAAAACCTTTAGATGCTTGCGTGTCTCTGGAGGGCTCTCAAACAAGAAATTGACTAGAGCCTGAAGCAACTCCTTGGAACATGAAGCCAACACCTTCAAATTTTTTTTTGCGATCTTTCTCGTATAAAAATTTCTCGTTTTAAGATCCGTGCTTTGAACTTCTGTCAACTCCTCAGACCTCTGATCAGATGCGAGCACCTTTTTATTTTGACTTACAAGTTCCTATCTCCAAAATACAAACAATCCAGTAAGACAAGCAGGATACTAACATCATTTGAGAAGAAAGTAGAGCAAACTGACAATTAAAATAGAGCTCAACAAAGGATTTTGAATCATACCTGCAGACTAATGGCAATATTCTCAAGCATAAAAGAGTCTTTTTTCAGAAAAATAATTAAGAGGTTGGCAAGGGTACCAAAACTCCGATAAGTATCGCTTGGTTGACGACAAAAGGCAGGCAACAATCCCCAACAACCAAGGGAGTAAGCCTGCAGATCTCGGCGTATTACTGACTTTTTAACTGGAAAGGAGCAAAAATTTAAAATCCAGATATTCGTAAAAATCTCAATGCCACAAGGCTTAAGCTTATTTATAATTCAGCAAATTAAACAAAAAAAGCTAAAATTTGCAGGTATACAGAGGAATAACAATAGATATGTGCAGTCTCATCAATTGGCCGCCTAAAGTTCTAATCCACAATTATGAACTGAGAAGTATTTGAGATTGACACGAAAAAGAGTTCAACAATACATCCACCAACAGACTTGTAATTGCAACACTCGAGCTTTATAACAGATGGATGGAATAATTCAACACCAAATTTTTTAGGGAAAATTACATTTTTTGTAAAGTAATTTGAACTATTTCTATTTTTAGTCTTGTCAACAGTTTTTTTCATTGTTCACATGACCAAAAGTGAAAAATAACGCAAATTACAAGAATTTGAGAGATCGAGAACAAGGAAAATCAATATCGAGAATTTACCATGTTACAGTAGCAATAAAAGATTAAATTCAGGAAATTGCAAAGCTTTCCGACATTGTCAATTGTTGTCTTGATAACTTATGTCTGGAAATCATTCATGTATTTGTTCTGATTTAGACGTGATCATATTATTATTAAATGGTTCACATTGATTCATTCAAATGCTTCAATAATTAATGAAATTAATCACATGGTGAATTGAGGGAAGGCAAACTTTCCACAGATTCTCGTGAATACCTTTAACCGATGCCCGCTCAAAGGATTCAGCAAGAGGGATAATATGCTCCATAAAAAACTGCAGCGAGGATCCAACTATATTTTTCTTTAAAATAGGTATTAACCAACTATTTGAACAGGAAAAATCATTCACCCCGAGGGAAATGGGGATCAATGCAAGTATTTTTTCTGGTCCCATGGCAACAACAGCAGATCCAATGCAATCTTGAAGCTGCAACAATGAAGTAAATAAAGAGTATGAAACACACAGGTTGAGCTTCACTGACAAGCTATAAACATGATCAAAATATGGCAAAAGATTGTAATAAAAATATTATAAATGAATATAATGAGAAAGCTTGCCTATATTAAAATATGGCTGAAAATATGAGATAAATCACCAAGAAAATCGGTACCACTCAACCACACCGACGTACAAAACCCAATACTGCTAAACAATTTAATTATATGTAATATGAATGAAAACTCAGAAGTCAGAAAGTACATGAATGTGAATAGCAACCACAGTTCAAGAGGCACAGTTGACACGTAATCAATTGACATAAGCCAGGTGAAGATAAAAAAACAAGCGAGTTCTCATTTTATACTAAATTTATCAGCAAGTGGAGAGATAGCAACATATATCTAACTTGTGGTTGTTCGTTTGAAATTTGAGTTCCCATTTCAGTGCTTGAGAGCAAATAAGAGATGGACGGGGAGAAAAAGAAGGGGGAGAGGGAGCGACCACGGGAAGAGAGAGACTTCCACGAATACTCACATGTATAATTTCAGAAGCACCTGAAGAACAAGCATTCATCAAGTCAGCTAGTTTAAGAATTATACCCTCCATAAGCATGTATGATGTCTCCTCTACAAAAAAAGGTGGAACATATTACCACAAAATACTGAAAAAAAGAAGGTTTCAAATGACAGAGTATCAATTGAAGACTCCTAGAAAGTTTACAAACGTATTTCAGAAGCAAAAAATTTACAATTGTTCTGAGCATACTCCAAGAGCTCATTATAGGTCACATCAACAAATTCAATCGACGGAGTAACGGACACTTCAAAAACATGACCAGTACCAATTCTATTGAAGAGAAAAAACTTAGGGAAAGGAAAAAGGAAGCAAAGAGTTTTAATACTTTTCCACTGCAAGTGCACCACAAAAAAAATTATTAAGGCTCACTAACCAAGTTTGAGGAACAAATGAGCTAAAACTGACAAGAAATGCTGGTTTGGAATTTCACACCCAGTTCTCAGAACATAGTAGAACGCAGTGCATATACTTTTGGCTGCTATAAACTTCTCATTGTGAACTGACTTGTCTTCCATTTCCTGGGTTTTGATGGTCAATAAGCTTTCTCCATCGATTAGATGATTTATCAGCTCCCTGAATATGTTGGCAGCCTGCAAAGAAATGTTGGCTTCAGCTGATAGGAGACCTAATAGAACACGTCCATAGTTAGTAACGGGAAAATTTCAGCTAAACTACATAGAGAAAATAAAGAAAAGAATCACGATTATGACATATCGGTGAAGTTTTCCTGCAATATCAAAAATATGTACCAATTCGACTATACTGTGAACATATTTTAACATTAAGATGACATTAAAAAGGGAAAAATATAAACTAAAAAAATTATAACTTGCCCACTTTGCCTAAATAAGAAGAATTCTAAAGAACTAACTCATCCCTCCCAGATGACGGAAAGAAAAATTAGACGGTTACTTGTTAACATTCCGGAATTGAATTCATAAATTCACCTTTCTTTCCAGTCCTGACAGTTTATTATTCGATGGACCATAAAAATATTTTCTGTGATTCAGTTGGTGACTTTCACCATATTCATGATTAATAGAATTCCTAAAACTGAGGCACACCGCACGTGCAAACCAGGCACTGCAAATAGGGGAGCAGTTGTTCGCAATAGAAGCATATGTATTTGCTGTAAGGTTCAAAAGAGGAAAAAGGCCTGCCACTGGAGACAAGGAAAGTCTAACAAAGAAGAGAAAAGGGAAACAAATAAAATAAATTGAATCGAAAGTATTACCTATCAAGGATTCAGTTACTAGAGGGAAATAGGAGATTGATTTATGTAAGTTGCCATCACGAAGTTTGCATAAAGCAGTTTTGGCTAAAGTTGCAGCAAAAACTGCAGTTTCAACTGGATTCTTTTCTCCCGAATATATGTATGGCACTAGTGATTCGACAATATCTTCGGCAATGGGAACTATGACTTCAGGCCCTGAATTTTCAAATATGGCCAAAACCACTTCGAATACTGGCCTAGTCAGTGCCGAGCATGGGGATTTCAAAATCTTCAATAATTGCGACAGGGTTCTAGTGCGAATTTTGACGTAGAGATATGGAACAGCGAGCTTCATCACATTTAGCAAATGAAGAGTTTCTTGATGATCAAGATTCACAATAGCATCGTTCCTGGACCCATTAATAATTTCTGTGGTCGTAATTTCTGCTGCCAATGGCATGTGCTCTTTCGCCAATAAATAAATTAATTTACTTGCTTTCTTGCTGACAGCTGAAGATCCAAGTGACTTGAAAACAGCGAGAATACAATCCTGAGCACATTTCCTCACCTGAAACATTAAAAAATGAAAGCAGTCGTTAGAAGTCAAGGAGTCTGGTCTTATTTGATAGGAAAAAAAATTATTATTAAATCATGGTTTTATAAAAGGATAACTCATCCTTACTATCCATCCTTCATAACTATAGATTCACAACCCAATTAATCCAAGAAGCTAGATTTTAAGTAATCTTATTCATGAATCCCACGTAAATATAATACAGCTGACAGCTGCCAGAAAAACGTCACAGAATAATCAGTGAACCCACCAATAAGTGTTAATCTCATTTCATGCAACTGCCAAGGTCAATAATACATAGTAGCTCTAGCGGATCAATTCCAACTATAACAATTCAAATAAAAACCAACCACACTACTGCAGCAACAAATTTTCGGCAGCAATACATTGACGCAAATAACAGATTACAAGTTTCAGCACCCTGATCCAATAATTTAGAGTCACTTGATACGACGTTCCGCAAGTAACCAATAAACTAATAGCATTATAACAGACTAATCTGTCATGAACTCGGACAAACCTTAGGCCGCTTATCGATACAGTATTTCAGAAGCCATTCAAATCCCAGCTCAACAGATTTCCAATCATTCAAATTACAAAAGTCCGTGACCAAAATACCCAAAGACTTCACCACTGCCCTCACACTCGAGGTTCCCAAATTACTCCCCCTATCCTCCACCACGCCAACCAAAACCCTGACCGCATCCTCCGCCTTTTCCTGTCTAATTTCGCATCTACTTATCAAAGGAATAATTATAGAAAGAAAAGAGGTTAACGCTGCGAGAGCAGTGGAGTCGAGTGACTTCAAACTGGAAAGTGAAGTAATGGTGGCGGCGAAATATGAGATAGGAGTGAGGGGGAGAGTCGAGGATTGGATAATAGAGCGGGAGGCGGCAGCGGTGGCGCAGAGGTGGCGGTGCTGCGCGGCGGATGAGTGGGAGTAGCGGGTTAGAAGCTGCTGGCATATGTCGGAGTTGGCATGGAAGATTTGGGACGTTTCAGCCATTTCATCGTCCATTGCTGCGGCGTCGGACACTGAGTTTTAGGGGTTAATGTAGTGGGTTTTGTCAATCACAAGACAAAGCGCATTAGTAAAACGCACTTTGATGAATTGACATAATCAAAGTAATGGGTCCTTTAATGGGCTTGGATACTTCCGTCGAAGCCCGTCCAAAACAGGACGCAATCATCTACTAAAATTTGTTCAAATAAGTGTCGTTAACACGAATTATATAAAATTAAACACATCAAATATTATATTATATATATAAAAAATACATAGATAAAATATTCTATTAATTTATTTTTCAAATATATATATAGATAAACTTTAAAACAATTTATTTTTTTAAAAAAATGAACAAAATATTTTTTCTACTATTTACTATATATGTTGTTTTGTGCGTTTATTTTTTATAATTCATGTAAAAGAGGTTTATTTAAATAAATTATAGCACGTTTTGAATGACTAAACATAGATTTCGCCCACTTCCAAAAGACCCATATTCCGGTTTTTTTTTTTAAAAAAAAATTTAATTAACAAAAATTATACAATAAACACGGTTTTGTATTTGTGAAACTTTTCATTAGTTTATATTTAATATTTATCAGTTTTATGTGACCTATATTATAAAATCGTTTTAGTTGTTGGATATACATTTTGCTATTTTATTTTTTAAAATAAAAAATGAACAATAAATAAATTTAAAACGACGACGATGATGATAATAATGATAATAATTATAACAACAACAACAATAATAATTAACACGTGTATATACCAAATTTTATATGACAAAAATCATATCAATCCGACCGATTTAAAATCGATTATTACAAAATAAATTCAAACTGAATCTTCTAATGAAATATATAATTGATTTTTTCTTTCAAGTGCATTAAATAATAACACAAAAACTTTTGTAAGACGTCATAAGAGTCAATTTTGTTAGACATATTTTTTATTTGAGTTAATCGTAAAAAAATATTACTTTTATTTCAAAAAAATTATTTTTTATTATAAATATAAACAAAATTGATATGCATGAATAAAAATAGAAGATAGATATTCGAATAATAATAATAATTTTAAGAAATAAAGTTTTGAAGAAGCTGGAGGAGATCTTATCAACCCCTGGCTTATTACGTTTTTATATTTTTTTAATATATATATATATATATATTTTTAATTAAAAAAAAACCCACATAATTCTCTCTGGAAAATCCAAGGTCAGTGTTGCCGAAGAAACAAAATGGCGACTTCGAATTTGGATTCATCTCCGCCTGTATCACAGGCGATTACTCCTCCGGGAGTAGTTTCAGGCTTCCAGCACACTCCATGTTATTGGTACCTTCCTGTCTTCAACTGTTTGTTTATGACTGAGTTGAGGGGAATTTGGCACAGCTTATGGAGGATTAAGTATATTACATTAATTTATTTTGATTGATTAATTATTTCATTTCCTGAAGGCTGCTGCAATGCTGTTGCTTGTGTGATTCTGCTTTTTGGCGTTTTGGTGTATGTAAAAAAATTGACCCTGAACGATGTCCTATGATTTGTTTTTCATTTGTGGCTATTTTTTCAACCTGTGATTTAACAGTTCATTGATTTGTTTTTGAGATATTAGGAATTGGAGTTTATTTGTTGTTTTTTTCGTAGCAGGGATTCAGGGAACTGGGTTAGAATTACCCTAGAGCTTAACTGTTAAATTTGAGAACATATTTTCAATTTTGCAGCGAGGAGAACGTGTATCTGCTGAGCAAGAAGCTATGCGAAGATGGAATATCGACATCAGATTGTTCTGATCTATTCGTCATTTTCATTTCCAATGAACAAAAACAGGCATGTAATTTGTGGTAATTCTTATATTCATCTTAGACGTTCTTGTGATGTTAGGCATACGGATCAAGAAATAAATTTGTTTTAATTTCGACGATTGTATCATCTCAGATTCCATTGTGGCATCAGAAGGCCAGCCATAGAGCCGATGGGGTAATTCTTTGGGATTACCATGTCATCTGTTTACAAGTAAGAATCAAATAACCGACAAATTCTTGTTTTTGGGAAAGTAATTTACATTGTTTTGATCGTTATGATTTACTATGAGCACTGCAGAAAAGAAAAGAAAGAAACTTGCCTCATTTAGTCTGGGATTTAGATTCAACTCTTCCCTTCCCATCTCCCCTTGTCAAATATGTAGCTGAAACCTTCCGACCTTCATTTCAGCTTTTTTCTCAGTTTCACAGGTACATTCAAATGCATGCTTTCTTGATTTTCTGTCTAGGAAATTCTTGTTTTTGAGGTGAATGTCAATGCTGCATCTTCAGTAGAATATTTGCTGACATAACAACTTAATTTCTACATATGGATATGTGAATCGCCGGATCCATTACCGTCCCTTGTGTCGTTTTCTGTTGTTTCTAACAGTACTCTTTCCAATTTGCATTCTTTTATTATTTGCATCAGAAATTTCCACTCTTTTTGTATGTGGAGAAAGATGATTTATTTTTGTTCTGTTTCTGCAAGTCTTCTGGTAATTAGACTAATTTCTATAGAATAGAGAACCTTTGAAAGGTTCCAGAACTAAATGGAAGATCCAAAGATGGGATATGTAGAATCCTACCCTTAATCATGCTGTGTCTAAAGTAAATCACCCTCTCTATTGGTATAGCTTGGGATCGTTTGATGCTTTAGTAGAACCATTGATAGACTCAATTTCTGTCCTTTTCTCCATAATAAGAATTTTTTTGGTTAATTTCAGGATTTTTAGAATTGTGCATGCCCCGCTGTTCCTCCGCTGTTTTGCATCTGATAGAAGACACATGAAAGATTCAGCAGGCAATTGGGTTTTTCCTCCACCTTCATATGAAGCCATTGCCGCTGAAGGTAATTGCTATATTAAACAGTATGAATTGTTGCAAAGGAATGCACGTGTTTATATGCAACTTTTTTGTAGGAATTCAAGCAAAATATATATGCTAGTTGTTTTATCATGTTCTTGTTTCCATGTGCTTAATTTGCTGATATTGGTTAAAAAGTAATTTCCAATGCATCTATTTCATTTTGTCAATACCCTAACTATGTTTTTTCGTTTCTACAGATGGGACGTTGCATAACTTGAATGAATACATGGAAATGTCCGCTGTCGATGTCGTAAAAACCGTAGGACCTGATACTCTAGATGATGTCTTATCTAAAAAATTTGGTGTCTTGATTAGTGAAAGCCAATTGGAGGAGTTCTTTTCTATAATTTCCTGAGCATCAGTGACAACCATGTTGCACGTATCGAGTTACATGGCGAGGCAAGCATCCTGCCACAGCCTGTGTGTACACTGTAAGCCATGGGATCCTATCACTCAATGTAATTTGATCACATAATCTTTAAGCAAACTAAAAGTTGAGACTAGGTTATAAAACACACCAAAATATGTTTCTCAATTTTTCCCTAAAACCATCTATTATGTAAAATTCAGTTTATGGGTTTAATAGTAATATTAATACTGTTTGCAACCTCTCCCACGCACCATTACCGTTAATTCGAGTTAATTTGCAATTTAAAATTATTTTCCTTCATTCAACTTCAAGTTTAGCACTTCTATCCATTTCACGTTCTTTTATATTCGACATTTCCCTAACAAGCAACGCTAACAGCAATTAGTGGTTTATAGGTTTTTTGAAAGCTTCTCCAATTCCACAAACTAATTGTATTGAATATTGATGAGCAAAGTTAAGGAGCTGAGCTAATTTTTTTTTTTACTGAATTCGCGTTGCGCTTCATGTTTTCTATATCTAATGCTTTCAGCCATTTCCACAATAAGGATCCATGAAAAATCCAACTACGATGGGTAAAATACAGTTTGTTAATTTTGATCATATTTGGTTATGATTTATCTCCAATTGAATCGGACTGTATTTGAATTAAATTACTTTTCCAATGATAACTCCTTTAATCCAATTAAAATCCAAAGGGCTCAAGTCGCTTTATATATATATATATATATATAAAGACAAAAGACTTCTTTTGTCTTTATATTAGATTTTATAATGTCACTTGTTGTGTGCACATAAAATGTTTGGTTCCTTTCTGTCAAACAGATTCAGACGATAAACTTTAAAGATAATTTTACAATTTCTTGATCGTAGTTTCAAAAATTCATTTCGTATAGTATTGTAAAATATGATGAAAACATAAATTGCTAACAATCTATTTATTATTATTATTATTATTATTATTATTATTATTATTATATATTTGTTTCAAATCCATCTTTGGATGTGCAACATTGTTCAAGACTAATGCTTTTTTTTTTTGTAGGAATTTGCCCAATTTGATAAAAACACTGCCTTATCTACTGGACAGAAGCAAACATAAAGAAGAAATTGGAATTAAATGTAATTCTTCCGACTACCTCATTTTTGTTGAACTAGAAGAGTATATTTATACAACAATGAGAGAAATATAAACTAACCTGTGCAGCCTGGACTAAGATACGGATTGCCTTCATATCCGGCTGCGCAATTACATCGGTATCCGCCAAGACCCGTGCTTGAATCAACGCAAACACTATTTTCTCTACAAGCAAAATCAGCAGATCTCTCAGTTTCCTGACAATTCCCACTCCCAAATGCCCAATCAAGTACAATATGGACTTCTTGGATTGTCCTGTTCTTAAAATTCTCATCCGAGAAATCCGAAACCCGAAACTTAAACACATCATGATCCCTGAGAAAAGCATACCCACAAGCATCAAAACTCCAAACTTTTGTATGAAATTTCATATTCGTGAGTTCCAAGGAAATATTCTTTAAACCTTTTAGAATCAGAGTTTGACAGCAGCCAATTCCAGTACAATATCCGTCAAATAAATTATCATGTGAACAAACTGAATAACATTGGCTTGTTAAGTTCATGCTGTTGGTGCCAAGAATCATAGCAACATCGTCGCAACCCACTGCTGTAAATCTATTGTACTCAGAAAAGCTGTAGGGAGACCCTGTCAGGTCGAAGTTTGTCGTGTTCTGCCTAGTGATATTGCCTGATTTTGAGTAGCATCCTTCAGAGACTGAGTTTTTTATCTGTATTTCGTTATCAGATATGTTAACAACTTCAAGATTAGAGGATGTAATTATGAGTTTAGGCGGGGTGATAGAATTATCACAATTCATGTCAAACCAGAGGCCTATGGAGCAGCCTGAGTTGTTGCCAATGTCGAAAGGGAACGGAACACTTATATCTCCGCACTTGGCTTCGCAGCCAGGTTTTGCTACATTGGAAAGGGGATGACCAGCAAGTGACAGTGAAAGGGACAAGAAAATAAAGATTATAGATTCAGGGAGCATGCTTTTGATCTTCATGACTTTGTTCAGGAGTTGTATAACTTAAATCTCTCTTGAC
Organism: Primulina tabacum; assembly: GCF_025594145.1. Taxonomy (NCBI): domain Eukaryota; kingdom Viridiplantae; phylum Streptophyta; class Magnoliopsida; order Lamiales; family Gesneriaceae; genus Primulina; species Primulina tabacum. The sequence continues at coordinate 5,413,576 of NC_134559.1, read as the reverse complement.
TCTGGTGTTGTATGGGTTGACTTTGGAAGTTTATTTGTTGTCTTCTCTTGCATTGGAAAACTTGAAGTGTGACTGTATTGTCGTCACTGTAGCTGATCAGTTTTGTATAATTATGTTTGATTCATAGGATTGATCTCGTAATTAAGGGAAGAAGATGAGAATTTCTTCTAATGTATACGCATATGTTTGAAGTTTTTCTTCACTTCTATGTATCTTTTGTTGAATTAACTGCAAAACACTGCATAAAAAAAATTTATCATTCTTTCGAAATGCTTATTAGGTTATTACTAATAAAAAATTGATATACTTCACATTTTTGATACCTGAAGTATGCAGAAGATAGTTCCTACAATCAGACTTCACCCAAGCTTCTGTTTGCCCTCTGCATCATTTTTTTTAGATTTTTATGGATTCAAAGATATGGTTTTGGCTGTTTGAGAGCTTTAAATATTTATCCTCATTTGATTTCTCGACTATCTTAATTGTCAACAGAGTTCACTGACTTGACTTGGGAGGAGTTCCCAAAAACTGCTCCGCTAACACAAGGGGCAATCACAAACTCACAAATGGCATCCTTCCAGAATCGGTAATTACAATTGTTTCTTTCTCACCAAAGATTTTGGTGTTTCGTATAGTATGCATCTCTTCTGATAAATTTGTTCGTGCTAGAGACGGTCTATGCGGTTGTGTAATTTCCTCATTTGTTAATTTGAAAGAGCACTCGCAGTCCCAGGTTGCCTTGATATAGAAAAAATCGTGCCAGAGATGGTCTATGCGGTTGTGTAATTTCCTCATTTGTTCACTTGAAAGAGCACTCAGAGATGGTCTATGTGGTTGTCTAATTTCCTCATTTGTTATTTTAAAAGAGCACTCCGCAGTCCCAGGTTGCCTTGATATAAAAAAAAAAACACACAACCATGTAATTCAGTTTCTGGACTGGAATACCTTTAAATGGCAACAAGAGAGAGCTGTGTTTGGCCTGCTACACTCCCAAAAGGAAAAGAAATTTCTGGTGGGCATACTTTATACGCTGATATGATGTGAAAGGAACGTTGTTGAACATGAAGTAAATTATTATATGTGTATCAATAGTTAGTGTTGTGTTCGGATATTGGCATCACCAGCACACAACATACAACGGAAATTGATTATTTAACACACACGTAGACTTTAATAAACTAAGAATGATCGCGTGCAATGCACGTAGGTGACTAATAATGAAAAATAAATATTTAGATAATTTTTAAAATCGTTTGAATAAAATCGTATTTATTAATCTAAATATACCAAAATACAATAAATAAAAATACATGATGACGATAAATCAAATATATTCATTTATTTATATAACAATTTTCAGTTCGTGTGATTATAACATAATGATAGCTCTATCAAATTAACAAAGATATTTTTCATTCAAATATTATTCAAAATGGAAAACAATAAAAATAAAATTAATAGAATAATGAATAGTACTAAAACCAAAATCACAATATTTTTAAATGAAGTGCATATAGCGATTGTCAAATAAAATTCTCTTAATTAACTAAATTATTATAATGATGTTAAAATAAAACCCATAAACTTGTTATTAAGTTAAATATCAATTTTGTTTTTGCTAACTTTTAACTCCTTGTGAATTTGGTTTAACTTTCTCCTTTTTTAAAATATATATTATAGATAGTTAATTTATATCATAATAGATCATTTGAAAATTAATATTGATGATTAATATTTCATGTTAAATAAAATTTTAAAATAATATCAATCAAATAAATATGTGTAGTAAAACACATATACGTAACATTCAATTTAAAAATATCATATATAAAAAATTTAATTTCTAAAAAATATAATAAATTAGCATTATAATCCATATTTATTATAAGGATTATTTTAATTAGAAAATTATAAGGATTATCTCATAAATTTAATACAAAAATATAAAATAATTTTCATTCTTTTTAATTTCTCATTAATTTCTTTTTTATGAATAAAGTTGAAATAACTCAAAATAATCAAATTATATTGCAAATAAGAAAAATTTGCAAAAGAGCATATAGAATTTGCATGCTCTCAGTATCAATTTTAATTGAGAAAAAACCATAAGAAAATTGACATTTTCTCGCATTGTTTATATAACACTTGAAGAAAAGTGTAAGCTTAATATATATATTGAGACATTAATTAATATCATAATTTATTAAATTAAAATTATAAAAAAGTATCGTACTAATGTATTTGTAATATTTTTAGTCAATTCAACTAAAATAATGAAATAAAGTTATTCTCATTTTCCATCTCAACTCTTAAATCAGAAAATTAAAAATTCACCAAAATAAATAAATGAAACGTTAATTAAGTAATGGTGTGTAAAAGTGTAACTAAGAAAATTCACAAATCAAACTCATATATTTATAGTATATAGATCTGCTACCTTTTAACTTCTTGCGGATTTTGTTTAACATTCTCTGTTTTTTTAGAATAGATAGTTTATTTTATATCAGAATAGATCATTTGTAAAACATTAATGAAGTAATAGAAGTATAGATTTACTCTCGAGGTTCTCCAATGACTTCTTTCTTTAATATACTAGATTTATATATTTTACTCGATCGTATCGTACGGTATTCGCTTTTGTTTTGGTGTACCCGAAGATTTTTCATTGCCCAAGCCTTATGTTGTACTAAAAAGCCTACGAATTTGTTACCCCAAAAAATCGTATGTCACTGATTATGAGAAGACTATGGTCTTCATATGTGTGTGTGTGTGTTTTTTTTTATGGGTGGATTCCTAACAGCGCCAATTTTCTATCAGTAATCAACTATCAACTTATGTATAATATATTTATTTGTTTCATAATCGTAGAAAGAATTTAACTATGTCTCATTGATTTAAAATATATAATACCAAAATCAAGGACTTCACAAATACAAATATATTATATATGTGTAACACATAATATATTTATTTTTATTGAATCATATACATATAACGCATGTGCTCCACTGCTGGTATTTTATAACAATCCAGACTACACGAATTAATGGGTTCATCCGAAGTGTGAGATTTTATACACCCATGCCTTTAAATGAATTTCTGCAATGCTAATTGATTAACCACTAGACTTACCCCCCCCCCCCCCCCCCCCCCCCCCCCTCCTATAGTTTTAAGATTCGTTTGTCGAAAAATCTAGGGAGTTCTTGATGAAAAAGTATCAGTACTCATTCTGTCTTTTTGCATGGAAGACAAGTTCAATTTATAGCAGCACTTTGACAGTACAGAAATTTCCCTTGGTATGAAACCAGGCACGGAAGTTATTTGTACACACACATACACATACACATACACAAGGGCAAAAAATAACAAAATATGGACCCTTTTTCCACTGGAGTCACAAATTCGTAAACAAGAAGCAAAAAGGTCTCACAAGTCACCTCTCTCTTCATCCCATCCAGTAGCCAACCCATCGATTTTCCTTGAAATCCAAACAAACCAATCACAGGCCAGGAAACTTCATCACATGTAACCCCAATAGATAAACGAAGTACAAGTGGGCAACCTCAATTTTCCCTCTCTAAATCATACGAAGAAAAGAACTCAAGCCACAATATTGATGTCTACCCTTGTCGCCACGTGTCACTCTCTCTCGCCATAAACTAAATTAACCAAAGATTTGTTGTATTGTACGCCCCCTCTCAACTCTAAAAGCACAAGCACTCTGCTGAAACAGGAGAGTGAAGAACTTTGCAGAAAATCTTGAAACTGCACAGAGAGTCTAAAGGTTCACACACACCATTTTTCATAATTCTGCTCTTTTTTTTTTGTCCAACTCTCCGTGCACAAAGTTTCTTTGTCTATCCTCAAAATTTTATTCTTTATCTTGTAACCAAGAAACAAGTGTGTGTTTCTTGAAATTACAGACATTGAGCAATGGCCTCCTTGGTTTCTTCTTCATTCACGATACCCAACTCTAAGGTTGAACTCCTTTCATCAATTTCACAAAAGAACTACTTTTTGCGCTCATTTCTTCCCAAGAAACCCAACCAACGCAATAAACAGGCATCCCAAAAATTTAAATGTGATGCAATTGGCAATGGTTTGTTCACTCAAACCACACCTGAGGTACGCCGAATTGTGCCCGAAAACTCAAGAGGGCTTCCCACAGTAAAAGTCGTGTACGTCGTGTTGGAAGCTCAATACCAATCATCCCTTACAGCTGCAGTCCAGAGCCTTAACCAGAATGAAGAGTATGCTTCATTTGAAGTTGTGGGTTATTTGGTGGAGGAGCTTAGAGATGAGAATACATACAAAACTTTCTGCAAAGACCTTGAGGATGCGAATGTTTTTATAGGGTCCTTGATTTTTGTTGAGGAATTGGCCTTGAAGGTGAAGGCTGCAGTGGAGAAAGAAAGGGAAAGGCTTGATGCTGTTCTGGTTTTCCCTTCAATGCCTGAGGTAATGAGACTCAATAAGTTGGGTTCATTCAGTATGTCGCAGCTCGGGCAGTCGAAAAGTCCTTTTTTTCAGCTTTTCAAGAAGAAGAACAAGTCATCTGCCGGATTTGCTGACAGTATGCTGAAGCTTGTGAGGACTTTGCCTAAGGTTTTGAAGTACTTGCCAAGTGATAAAGCCCAAGATGCAAGGTTGTATATACTTAGCTTGCAATTTTGGCTCGGGGGTTCGCAGGATAATCTTGTGAATTTCTTGAAGATGATCTCTGGTTCTTATGTACCAGCTCTGAAAGGGATGAAAATCCCGTATTCAGATCCGGTTTTGTACCTGGATAATGGAATTTGGCACCCTTTGGCTCCGTGTATGTATGATGATGTGAAGGAGTACTTGAATTGGTATGGTACGAGGAGGGATGCAAATGAGAAACTAAAGAGCTCGAATGCACCAGTGGTCGGTTTGGTTCTGCAGAGGAGCCATATAGTTACTGGAGATGAAAGTCACTATGTTGCTGTGATCATGGAGCTTGAAGCGAGAGGGGCTAAAGTGATACCCATTTTTGCTGGAGGGCTAGACTTTTCAGGGCCGGTCGAGCGGTACTTCATTGATCCAATCACGAAGAAACCAATGGTGAATGCCGTAGTATCACTTACTGGTTTTGCTCTTGTTGGAGGGCCGGCGAGGCAGGATCATCCAAAGGCCGTTGAGTCCTTGATGAAGCTTGATGTCCCCTACATTGTAGCGTTGCCGTTAGTCTTTCAGACTACAGAGGAGTGGCTGAATAGCACTTTGGGACTCCATCCTATTCAGGTGGCTTTACAAGTTGCTCTCCCGGAGCTTGATGGAGGCATGGAACCGATCGTTTTTTCTGGCCGAGACCCTAGAACAGGCAAGTGACTTTCTCACCTAAAATAGTTTGGTCAATTTCTTTCTGAAGTATTAGTGATTTTGGTTGTTTAATTTGTTTGGACTGGTTTTATGTAACTATCACAGGGAAATCACATGCTCTTCACAAAAGAGTGGAGCAGCTCTGCACCAGAGCAATCAAATGGGCTGAGCTGAAGAGGAAATCTAAGGTATATAATCTACTGATATAATTGATTTATAGCATTTTAATACAAAAGACTGACTGGAAACCCGCTGGGTTTAATAAACTTTGAAGATGAACAAAACCATTATCTAGAAGAAATTGAAGTGAATTATCAAGGCATAAATACTTGTAGGAATTCAAGAATTATTTTTGGAATTCATGAGGTAAATATCATATTATAAGAAAGGTAACATCAGGGTTGATAAATTACTTCCAAGAAAATTGTGATTGATGATAACCGTGATGTGGTCTAAGTTTCAAATTTGATTGCTACTTACCTGGAATCATAATCATTTTGTTCTATCTGCTTTACTCATGAACCATTCAAGTTCTGCTGATTCTACAACATAGCATTCAGATGACATTTAACAGTATCTTTCATTTACAGCAAAACTTACCTGCCTAATTTATCATATGCAGACAGATAAGAGGCTAGCGATTACCGTATTCAGTTTCCCCCCAGACAAAGGCAATGTTGGAAGTGCTGCTTACCTGAATGTTTTTTCTTCTATCCACTCTGTCCTCAAAGAGCTAAAAAACGATGGCTATAATGTCAAGAATCTTCCTGAAAATGCTGAAGCCTTAATGGAAGACGTAATTCACGACAAAGAAGCTCGGTTCAACAGCCCGAATCTTAACATAGTGTACAAAATGGGCGTGAGGGAGTACCAAAGGCTGACTCCATATGCCTCTACTTTGGAAGAAAACTGGGGGAAACCTCCGGGAAATCTGAATTCTGATGGAGAACACCTTCTTGTATATGGCAAACAGTACGGAAATGTGTTTATTGGCGTACAACCCACATTTGGTTATGAAGGTGATCCGATGCGACTTCTTTTCTCAAAATCGGCGAGCCCACATCATGGTTTTGCTGCTTACTATTCGTTTGTTGAGAAAATATTTAAAGCTGATGTTGTTCTTCACTTTGGGACTCATGGTTCTCTTGAATTCATGCCTGGGAAACAAGTCGGAATGAGTGATGTTTGCTACCCTGATAGTCTTATTGGGAACATCCCAAACGTGTATTACTATGCTGCCAATAATCCGTCGGAGGCCACCGTTGCTAAGCGTAGGAGTTATGCAAATACAATAAGTTATTTGACTCCTCCAGCAGAAAATGCTGGGCTTTACAAGGGATTGAAGCAGCTAAGTGAGCTTATTTCTTCCTATCAATCTCTTAAAGACACGGGACGTGGGTCTCAGATCGTGAGCTCTATCATAAGCACGGCTAGGCAGTGCAATCTTGACAAGGATGTGGAACTTCCCGAAGAAGGGGTTGAGATTTCAGCCAAGGAACGAGACCTCGTGGTGGGTAAAGTATATTCCAAGATTATGGAGATTGAATCACGGTTGCTTCCATGTGGTCTTCATGTCATTGGTGAGCCTCCATCGGCTATGGAGGCGGTAGCTACTCTGGTCAATATCGCTGCATTAGATCGTCCTGAAGATGGGATTTCTTCTCTGCCGACAATATTGGCTGAGACCAAGGGCCGAGCAATCGAGGATGTCTATAGAGGAAGTGACAAGGGCATTTTAGATGATGTGGAACTACTTCGACAGATAACCGAGGCATCCCGTGGCGCAGTTACCGCATTTGTTGAGCGAACTACTAACAAGAAAGGGCAGGTTGTTGATGTTGCTGATAAACTTACGTCAATTCTTGGTTTTGGAATAAATGAGCCATGGATTCAGTACCTGTCGAACACAAAATTTCACCGTGCCGATAGAGAAAAACTTAGAGTCTCGTTTCAATTCTTAGGGGAATGCTTGAAGCTTATTGTGGCGGACAATGAGTTGGGAAGTTTGAAACAAGCGTTGGAAGGAAAATATGTTGAGCCAGGTCCAGGAGGAGATCCAATTAGAAATCCGAAGGTTTTACCCACCGGAAAGAATATCCACGCGTTGGACCCACAATCTATTCCCACAGCTGCAGCTATGCAGAGTGCAATGGTGGTTGTCGACAGGTTGCTCGAGAGGCAAAAGGCTGAAAACGAAGGGAAATATCCCGAGACTATTGCACTTGTCCTGTGGGGAACAGATAACATCAAGACATACGGGGAGTCACTGGCTCAGGTAATGTGGATGATTGGAGTTAAGCCAGTTGCAGATACTTTTGGGAGAGTGAACCGGGTAGAAATTGTGAGTCTCGAAGAGCTTGGAAGACCAAGGATCGATGTGGTCGTCAACTGTTCGGGTGTGTTCCGGGACCTTTTCATTAATCAGGTCTTCACACTTTCTTGGCTTACTTCATAGTTATTATAAGTTTATCCATTTATCATTTTCATGTGTAAGTTCTATTATATTTGTACATAGATGAATCTCCTTGATCGAGCAGTGAAGATGGTCGCTGAGCTAGACGAGCCTGAAGACCAAAATTACGTCAGAAAACATGCACTGGAACAAGCTAAAAATCTAGGAGTTAATGTACGTGAAGCTGCATCCCGTATATTTTCAAATGCCTCGGGCTCGTACTCCTCAAATGTAAACCTTGCCGTTGAGAATTCGTCCTGGAACGACGAGAAGCAACTCCAGGACATGTACTTGAGTCGAAAGTCCTTCGCATTCGACAGCGATGCTCCCGGTGTAGGCATGACTGAGAAGAGGAATATTTTTGAGATGGCTCTCAGCACGGCTGATGCTACATTCCAAAATCTTGACTCATCAGAGATTTCTCTCACTGATGTCAGTCATTACTTTGATTCGGACCCAACAAATCTGGTGCAGAACCTCAGGAAAGATGGAAAGAAGCCTAATGCATACATTGCTGATACAACTACAGCTAATGCACAGGTAAATTCCACGACTTGCCATCAAGAAATAAGTTATTCATGGTTTTGCGTACTATCTGTCTGCTACGTGTAAATGGCAATCGTGTTGGTTAGAAATCAAAGAATTTATTTTGAAACAATAAAACTAAATGCACCCCATGGATTTTTTTTCTTTTAATCATGTGGACGCTGTCTCACATAATTTCTCTTATCATATTTAGTTGTGTCGCACATAAATTATCTACTATATTTAGTTTCTAGAATATATTTCTACCAATTTTTTACTCAGCATTCTTTTAACGACGATTTCTTCTTGATTTAGGTGCGTTCGCTATCTGAGACCGTTCGGCTTGATGCAAGGACTAAGTTATTGAATCCAAAATGGTATGAAGGCATGATGTCGAGCGGGTACGAGGGGGTTCGTGAGATTGAAAAACGCCTGACTAACACCGTTGGATGGAGTGCAACTTCTGGACAAGTCGACAATTGGGTGTACGAAGAGGCAAACACCACGTTTATTCAGGACGAGCAAATGTTAAACAGACTCATGAGCACGAACCCAAATTCTTTTAGGAAGTTGGTTCAAACGTTTTTGGAGGCTAATGGGCGTGGCTACTGGGAAACTTCTGAAGAGAACATTGAGAAATTGAAGCAGTTGTACTCAGAAGTCGAAGACAAGATCGAAGGGATCGATCGTTAAAATCTTGATTCAAAACTTGGATCCTGAATTTTTTACCCCAAGAAATTGCTCATTATGTTCATTTTTCCAGGGTGGTTTGCCTTCATTGTATTTGGTAACCTGTAAGACACTGATTTCTATTGAAAGCTTTACTCACCATCATCTGTTCCTAACACTACAAGACTACAACTATACCCCCTGGATTAATATTGCATTTTTGCAAGAACCATGGTACTTCTCGGGTAGGTGAATTCAAGTCAAACTCGAGTTCAACTTGAAAGAAAAAGAAGTCTTTGAGTTCGGTTCAAAAAAAAATTTGAGCTCGAATTTTAGTATAGCATATTTTGATTATTTCTAGTTGAGCTAAAATATTTTGATTTTTCTTAGCATCATTGCGTCAACATACTCGAGCTTGAGATTTGGTATTTTACAGTGTATTGATACAAATATCCATTCATTTTTACTAAAAATAGTAGTTAAACAACATGATTTACAAAATAAACCTAAGAGGACACAAAAATGTAAATAATATTGAAAATGATAAAAAAAATATCTCGACACTAGTAATTTAGTTCATCCGATCTATCTATTGCCTCAAGTATAAAGATATCCCAACAGTGATGATGAACTCAAGTTAATGATTTCTGGGAACAAAATGCTCATCTGTTGCTGGTATAAACACATGATGAATGTAAATTACTCATCTTACAAGTAACAAAGATGAAAACATAAAAAAAAAACGTGATTCTCCAAATTCTGTTTAAGTGAAAATAGATTTACATTCAGTAAAAATTTAAACAAAAACAAATCTACAAGAAATGCCCCCTATTGAAAGAATAGTACAACAGACGACTCAGTATACATACCTCGACGAAAGGGTATACATTTTCAGATCTCGCCTCCTCAAGAGCTTCAAATTTTCCCAGTACTCGAATCGGACATCAAAATAATTCCATCAACAAGGGATCACCAGCTGCCATGAGCCTGATCAGCTTAATAAAGTCTTGCTCACTCGACACATTCCAGGGGTGAACCGCAGGTGCTTCGGGAGAATAGAATGTAGAGTTACTCTGTGGCTTTTGCTTATATCTCATAGAATCGAACACTGAGTCGTAATTCTGGGGAGAGTCCATTGCTAGAAAGAACATTGGTACAGCAACTTTGTGGTGGATATCTAGATCGCCCACTAGACTGACAAGATCGATAAAGTCTGATACAAAACGTCGGGGGAGATAGAATACCTCGGAATTGCAGATTACAAGGCTCTGGTGATCTTTTACCGTTTCTTTGTGACTCACTTGTAAATGGGCTGGCATCGTGGCAACCACTTTCCTCACCAGACCGCCTTGCTTTGCAAACCAATCTGAGTTGCCAGCAATTGGGACACTAGTCCAAGACTTGGACACCTAGAGGAAGTAGTTTTTAGAAATTTGAAAAACAAAAATCAACATTATTCTGTTTAAACGAATCGAGGTGTCCCTAATGTTATTTGGTTATCATTCGAAAACATCTAACTCAAATCAAATTCGTCAAATTCAAGTCTACATACTTTGGGAGCTTTTATATATTCAGTATTTAATACACTATAATCATATGATTAAAAGGAGCTCATAATTTCACCATAGTTCAAGTCTTTGCTTGATAAAATTCGATAATTTAGTTCAAACCAAATGAATCAATCCTGAATCCAACCATTAACCTGCGCTGAACTTAAACTCAAAGTTCATTTTCGTGCTTCAAATTAGCTAAAATAATCGAGCCTGAACTGAGCTCGAATACGAAAATTTGAGTAATTTTCGTCTCCATTGGTAATTTTGCACCTCTACCATTGAGAGATAAATTTATTTACCTTGTTTGTGATCCAGAGCTTAGTCTTGTCGGCTTGCAGCAAGTTCCAGTAATTAAGAATAGTATTGTCTTGCAAAAATAAAAAGCCATCCGCACTGGTGTATCTATCAAATAATTTTGGCAGATTCCTGAAGGAAAAAAAAGAGAGGCAAATATCACATTAGTATGCATCTCAAAATTTTGTCAAATAATAATAATAATGCTTTCAAAATAATTAAAAGAAACAAAAAAGAGTAAAAAGTATCAGGACGAAGTTGAGTTTCAATTTCAACTATCAGTATAGCATTAACTGCAGTAAAGAAAAACGAATAAGTAACAGGAAAAGGAGGATGATTTATAGATTTGAAACTAAGAAAAAAAGTTGAAACTAGAAATGAGGAGGAGAATTTACTTGTAAACATGGTCGGCATCCCCTTGTTCCACAGCAAGATCCACATTTTTCTCCACTGATAAAATTATAACCGTCTTAAATATCCTTCCATATAGCAATCTCCACTCTAACGCTGTGCGTTCCACAGGTCCATAGCAAAAGATAATGAGCACAACATTCCCAAAATTCTTCCTCCATGTTATCAAGTTCCCAATTTCATAGTTCACCACTCCCGTTTCTTCAACCCCAAGATGCACAGATGGTAAATTCTGTGGTACAAATTCCTTTCGATCACCGTCACCGATGTTTGCTCGAGGCCTGTCGAGTTCAAGGGACATCAAACGAGGCTGCTGGTAACCAACAGACAGTAAGTCTTGAAGCCATGCGGCCGTGAATTTTAAGTCCTTTTCTGTCCAAAATCCTTCCTCAGCCATAACGTAACTCAGCTCTAAAATTTTCTCGAACAATCTATGATTACTAGATCTCCATGCCACCAAGAACTTAATCAACCGACCAACATTAACGTGGAGATCTTTCTCTTCAGAAAAAGGGTATGCTTCAATTTTATCATACCGATGAACGGTGGGAGGATACACCACGACATACCCACCAACTTCCCATAAAAGCCTTTGGGCCCAATAACCTCTCAGTACGTCCGAAGCCATTGAACTCACCGAGACAGGAAGCATCAACCCCCAAAATGCAGAAGAATGAAAGATAGTGTTGAAAGAATTTACAGGAACCATGGTACCTTGAGGTAAAGCCACTTTAGAGGCATGCTCATCGAATCTAATGTCAAATCCTTCCAACGTCGATTTCCTAGTAAAGTAAAAAACCGAGTCCACATCAGGTAACCCATTCGAAATTCCCTGTTGAATAAACTGTTTCCCACCAAAAACCTCTGTATAAAATGGTTCATGCTCAATATCACCTACGTTTTCTAAGGGCAACCCCCTTGGCCAAACGGACCGCTGCCCAAAATGTATATAAGGGTTCACAACAGTTCTATTAGGATTATCGTGACTATATTGCAAAATAACCTCCTGTCTCGAACCCTCGCCGACCAACTCAACGTCAAAATGTTTCCCTATATCGTTATCAATCACATCACCTCGATCATCAATGTCATAAATCTTTTGTGCACCATGCTGTATGGCAAACAAATACCCAACAGTTTTTCGGACATAAGAATCAAAGGGCAAGTAATCGACCACTCTAAACCCCAATTGAGCTTGCATGTCCAATGACAAATATATAACACCTGTCAAAATAACATTTATACAAAATGATTCTCCATTTTTGTATCGAAAGAATCACATAAACTAATACACTTAATTTATTCACATTAGCTGAATTTATAATAAATTAGCAACACCCTGGTGTGCTTGTCGATAATTAAAGCAATTACTGCAATAAATCATCAACTTTCAGATAGCAACTGAAGATGAGCTTCAGCACAAATAGTACCTTTCAATTTCCAATCTTCTGGAGTCCTGGAATTGCCGATCGCAAGAACCTGCCACCCTTTAATCTTAGCCATTTTCTTCAATGACTCCGAGGGATACTCAGACACCGAAACAACGATCCATTTCTCAGATCGAAAGCTTGAGAACGGGGTGACTTTATCGACAACGCGGGGGATAGAATTCCAATTGATTTGAGGAAACTTGGGGTGAATTGAATGAGACTGAGTTGACTGAAGGCACATCAGCGCCGCCGCGTCTCCCCCGGCAGTATAATAGTTTCGGAGGCAGAACACAGCGGCAACGGTGGTGATGACAAGGATAATCATGCCGATTCTGAAGATGTTCTCCGAAAGCCATGTGGAGAAATCAAGTTTCTTGGGAGGGAATAAGCGGAATTTGTTCCTCGATTGGTGATTGAGGGATTTTGGGCCATCGGAAGAAGAGAAAACGCGATCTTGGACCAACATTTGACCTCAGTTTCGGAACCAAACTGATCCTCGGAGTGACACAAACCCACTGCCAATAACAGAACAATGGTAGCTAATTTTTGTACTTTTTTGACACAGTTGATGAATTCAGTACATCACTGACAACAGTCTGGCTTTCTAGTTGGTCCAACACAGAGCCCCTGCGTTTTCGAGGTGGGGAGAAGAGGAATCTGGGATCTAAAACACTCGATGTGTGTGAGAGAGAAGTTGGATTGGGGTGCTGCCGACAGTAAATGGGGTGGGGAAGGGGACGATGTTTCTTAAGGTTGAATCCAACTACTCCTGTTGTCTAGTTTGGTGAGAAGTGTAAAAAAAGACAGACTGGGAGTGGAGGGTGTCTTTCTCTACACTTAAGCCTTGGTCGTTGGATTTATTTATTTTTTCGTGCACTTATTTTTATTTTCATTAATAATTATGGGAAAAAACTTATCTGAGACAGTCTCACGGATCGTATTTTGTAAGACGGGTCTCTTATTTGGGTCCTCCATGAAAACGTATTACTTTTTATGTTAAGATTATTACTTTTTATTGTGAATATCGTTAGGTTTGACCCGTCTCACATATAAAGATTCGTGAGACCGTCTCACAAGAGACATACTCATAATTATAATCAAATTCTTCGAATATTTTTATATATTTATATCTTAGCCTGTATTTTATGGATTTGGATCTCTACTTTTAGAATGAACACATGTATTGCTCTACATTTTTTTATAGAAGATTATTTTTTCAAATTCCTCTCGTAATATGAGATATGACGATCTTATATTAAAAATTACACGAGATTATCACGTGCTGTAGAGCAATCGAAATCCGAGCAAACTATCAAATACTGGCTTGCCGTGGAGACGAGAAGTGGACATGTCCAACTTACATATTTTTAATTATTTGAAGTAATGGGGGGGTTGAGATGTTGCATTTCATGGTTTTATTTTTCATAATTATGAGAGAATGTGTATTAGTGATTAATGTGATTACGATTCAGTGTTATCCAAAAAAAAATTAAAATTATTAAGATTATTGTGAAGCCGAACAAATGTGAAAAATTCATGGAGTAGGAGTGAGTATTCGGTCAAAATCGAATGATCCAAACTTACCAAATTATTCATACAGAAACAAAGAAATATAATTTAATTAAAATCGATTATTTTGTTAGATTACGTCAAACTGGGCCGGGTTAGCCTATGACTAACATGTCTTGGGCTTACGTAACAAAGGCCCATATATAGTTTTTGCTTTGAAACAGTTTTTCTATATACGTATTTATATTTATACAATTTTGACATGTGAACGATCACCAATGATTTTTCACTTATTTTGTATATCTAATAAATAAATGGTACTTGTTGTGAAAAAGTAAAAATTTATGGTAAAAAGTAAAAATCTCAAACTCTCAAAATTTACCAAACTACACACTTTATAATATTTTTCTCTCTACTCAATTGTGATTTTCTTCACAAATGAGAGATCTATTTATAGGAAATCTTTACAAATAATCCAAAAATAAAATACATCATTACCTACATCATCACACACTAATTTTCAATATTTACAACTCTTATTTTCAACATTCAAATATTCAACATTCAAATATTCAATACACACATTTTAAATATTATTTTCCAATACTCCCCCTTGTGATGATGATCATGATACGATGATGTCTTCATTACGTGTTTTTGTACTGCCTCGTTAAAAACCTTACTTGGAAAAACCCATTGGGATAAAAACCATAGTAAGGGAAAAAGAGTGCAATCACGTAAACTCTCCCTGATGTTGACATGAACAATTCTTCACAAATTTCGTAGATTGCGCATCCCAATATTATATATGTGCTTTCTGAATATTGACGTAGGAAGTGCCTTTGTGAAGAGATCTGATGAGTTTTCACTTGATTGAATGTGACGAACATCAATATATTTATTCTTCTCTAGCTCCTTAGTGAATGCGAAGAACTTAGGAGGAATATGTTTAGTTCTGTCGTTTTTTATGTATCCTTCTTTCATTTGAGCAACACATGCAGCATTATCTTCATATAGTATCACAGGCTTCTCATCAGATGATAATCCGCATGAAATTTGGATATGTTGGGTCATTGATTTTAACCACACACATTCACGACTTGCTTCATGTAGTGCAATAATCTCGGCATGATTTGATGAAGTTGTTACGAGCGTTTGTTTCTGAGAACGCCAAGATATTGCAGTGCCTCCACGAGTAAATACATATCCAGTTTGGGAACGTGCCTTGTGTGGATCAGATAAGTATCCAGCATCAGCATAACCAATTATACTTGGATTAGCATCTTTTGAATACAAAAGTCTCAAGTCTGTCGTTCATCGTAGATAACGGAATATATGTTTAATTCCGTTCCAGTGTCTCTTTGTTGGATATGTGCTAAATCTTGCCAACAGATTCACGGCAAAAGATATATCAGGCCTTGTACAATTTGTAAGGTACATAAGGGCACCGATGGCACTTAGATATGGTACTTCTGGACCAAGAATATCTTCATCATCTTCACATGGACGGAATGGATCCTTTTCTATGTTTAATGATCTAACAACCATTGGAGTACTTAAAGGATTTGCTTTATCCATATTAAAACGTTTAAGGATCTTTTCTGTATAATTTGTCTGGTGAACAAACATTCCACATTCTTTTTGTTTAATTTGTAAACCCAGACAATACTTGGTTTTTCCAAGATCCTTCATTTCAAATTCTTCCTTCAAGTATGACACAACTTCTTGAATTTCTTTATTCGTTCCAATGATGTTTAAATCATCAACATATACAGCAATAATTACGCATCTGGATGTTGTTTTCTTAATGAAAACACAAGGGCATATTGAATTATTTACATATCCCTTTTTCATCAAGTGATCACTTAGTCGATTATACCACATTCGACCTGATTGCTTTAACCCATATAATGATCTTTGTAATTTCACAGAATAACGTTCCCTGGGTTTTGAACTTTGTGCTTCAGGCATCTTAAATCCTTCAGGGATTTTCATATATATATTACTATCAAGTGATCCATATAAGTAAGCTGTAACAACATCCATAAGACGCATTTCTAAATTTTCAGATACCGCCAAGCTAATCAAATACCGAAACGTAATTGCATCCATCACAGGAGAATACGTTTCTTCATAATCAATTCCAGGCCTTTGAGAAAAACCTTGTGCAACAAGTCGAGCTTTATATCTTACTATTTCATTTTTCTCATTTCGCTTTCGAATAAAAACTCATTTGTATCCAACAGGTTTTACACCTTCAGGTGTAAGGACTATAGGTCCAAAAACATTACGTTTATTTAGCGAATTTAATTCAACCTGGATGGCATCTTTCCATTTTATCCAATCCTGCCGATTTTTACATTCACCAAAAGATTTTGGTTCATGATCTTCGTTATCATTTATGATGTCGATTGCCACATTATAAGAAAATATATCATCAATTTCATCTATATCTTTTCGGTTCCATATTTTTCCAGTATTAATATAATTGATAGAGATTTCATGATTCTCGTCAATTTGTGGTTCTGACAGAACATTTTCATCATCATGTGTTTCTTCAGGAACATCATTCTCTATTTTGTGATCATCATGTGTTTCTTCAGAAATGTCATTCTTTATTTTGTGATCATCGTGTTTCTCTATGAATTTTCTTTTTCGAGGATTTTTATCTTTGGAACCGACTGGCCTTCCACGCTTCAGGCGTTTAATGACATCATGAGTATCTTCCATTTGTTTCTTTGGAATTTCAATTCGAGCAGGGGCATTTGCAGCATGTATATATGATTTAGTTACCCCTTTTGTATCAGCAAATGCATCTGGTATTTGATTTGTTATTCTTTGCAAATGTACAATTTGTTGTACATCTTTTTCACATTGTTTTGTTCTTGGATCCAGATGTAACAATGATGATACATACCATGTAATTTCCTTTTCGGTATGTTTCTGTTCTCCCCCTAACATTGGGAAGATTTCCTCATTAAAATGACAATCAGCAAAACGTGCTGTGAACACGTCGCCTGTCTGAGTTTCAAGATATCGAATGATTGATGGACTATCATAACCGATATAAATTCCAACCTTTCTTTGAGGTCCCATTTTCTTTCGTTGCGGTGGTGCAATAGGCACATACACCATACATCCAAAAATTCTCAGATGAGAAATGTCTGGTTCTTTACCAAATGCAAGCTGCAATGGGGAGTATTTATGATATGCACTTGGTCTGATGCGAATTAATGAAGCAGCGTGTAAAATTGCATGTCCCCATATAGAAATAGGGAGCTTTGTTTTCATAATCATTGGTCTAGCAATCATTTGCAGACGTTTAATCAATGATTCAGCAAATCCATTCTGTGTATGTACATGAGCAACAGGATGCTCAACAATGATTCCCATAGACATACAATAATCATTGAAAGTTTGGGAAGTAAATTCACCAGCATTATCAAGTCTAATTTTCTTGATTGTATAATCGGGAAATTGATTCCTCAATTTTATTATTTGAGCAAGTAATCTTGCAAATGCAACATTTCGAGTTGATAATAAACATACATGTGACCATCTGCTGGAGGCATCAATCAATACCATAAAGTATCTGAATGGTCCACATGGTGGATGGATTGGTCCACAAATATCACCCTGAATACGTTCAAGAAACATTGGTGATTCAGTTTGGATTTTGACTGGTATGGTCTTATAATAAGTTTTCCAAGAGAACATGCTTTACATTGAAACTTATTATTCTGAAAGATCTTCTGGTCTTTCAGTGGATGACCATGTGTATTTTCTATAATTCTTCGCATCATTGTTGAACCAGGATGTCCCAATCGATCATGCCAATTGGTTAATATCGAAGAATTATCAACTACCATGTTTGATTCAATGAGACTTATGTGTGTATAATGCAATCCAGTAGGGAGCATTGGTAGTTTTTCAATCACATATTTCTTTCCTGATTTATATGTGATAAGACACATATATTTCTCATTCCCTTCATTCATTGTTTGAGTATCATACCCATGGGAATATATATCATTAAAACTCAACAAATTTCTTTTCGATTGTGGTGAATACAAAGCATCATTGATCAAAAATTTTGTACCATTAGGTAACAAAAATTGTGCTTTACCACATCCTTTAATCAAGTCTACCGGACCTGATATTGTATTCACCTTTGTTTTTGTTGGTTTTAGTTCCAAGAAATATCTTTTATCTCGGAGGATAGTGTGCGTTGTACCACTATCGGGTATGCAAACTTCAGCTTTGCTCATAGCATTTTCCATATTTGAACTTCAAAAAAATATGCAATGAAATAAATTACTTGCAATATATATTTAAATATAACACAAATCATAATTATACAATAAAACATTATTCTATGAATACATGAAAAATAGATTATTGTACATTTATATTCTACCATTATATTGTTCATTTTCAGAGAAATCATTGAGAAAATCTGCAGCATCAATATTGTTCATTTCTATCCCACCAACATATTGATCATTTCCAGAGAAATCATTCATAAAATCACCAGCATCAAAATGAGTTGAATCACTCAAACGGTCACTGCATGTGAAGTTGGTCTCCTTTTCTTTCCCCTTTAATGATTCTTTATAAAGTTTACAAAGGTGCTCAGGGGCTCGACAAACTTTGGACCAATGTCCTGGAGTACCACATCTGTAACAAGAACTTTCATATCTTTTTGAGTGCTTCTCATTAACACTTGTATTCTCATGATGCCTTTTCTGTGGATGTTTTGTGACGTTCTTTTGAGATGAGTTATAAAAATAACTATCTCGATTATTTTCAAAACCACGGCCTTGACCACGACCACGGCCAATTCCACGTCCACGTCCACGACCTCGACCTCGACCTCGACCAAAACCTTGTTTTTGAATTTGATTTTGATTTCCAGGTTTAAATTCATTTTTACTTACAGCATTTACTTCTGGAAATGCTGTTGATCCAGTGGGTCGGGACTGATGATTTCTCATTAATAGCTCGTTGTTTTTTTCCGCCACAAGAAGACAGGCGATGAGTTCAGAATATCTCGCGAATCCACGTACTCTATATTGTTGCTGTAGAGTAATATTTGATGCATGAAACGTGGAAAATGTTTTTTTCAAGCATCTCAGATTCTGTGACCTCATGTCCACAAAATTTTAATTGCGAGATTATTCTATACATCGCCGAATTGTAATCACTGACTTTTTTAAAGTCTTGGAATCTCAATGTATTCCATTCATCCCGGGCGGTCGGAAGTATAACTTCTCTTATATGTTCGAATCTTTCTTTTAATCCCTTCCACAAAGCCATGGGATTTTTTTCAGTCAGATATTCACATTTCAATCCATCGTCGAGATGTCGACGCAAAAATATCATGGCTCTTGCCTTTTCTTGTGACGTGCATATGCCATTTTCTTTAATGGTCTCGCTTAGACCCAATGACTCAAGATGCATTTCTACATCTAGGGTCCATGGCATATAATTCTTTCCCGTGATGTCGAGCGCAACAAATTCGAGCTTTGTTAAATTTGACGTGGTGGTACTAAAAAAAATTACGATGCATTTTATTAGTTAATAATTATTGCAATACAAAGTAACGGATAAACAACAAGTACAAGTATTTGTAAAAATAAAGAAAACGCACGAGGAGGATATTCTCCGATAAATACAAGACTCGTGAGTATGACAACCAAAATAATTAAAAATATCCTTGAGAAAGCCATCTTCTTTTTTCTTCGAAAAATTTGATGATGAATAATTTTTAGAGAAGAAGAGAAAGTTGGAGTGATGGAATGTGTTTGTGAGATCATATTTATAGGGCAAAAACTAGCCGTTTTTTACCATTTATGACCGTTGGGGTACAAAAAAAATAAAGGTATGTATTTGTATAATTTTATGGTAATAATATGATATATATAATATTAGACATGTTTAAATAATTATGTATATCATATCATAATATTATAATGAGTGTCATAATTTATTTTGTTTAAAAACCTTATAGGCTTTTATACTTGTCGTATCCCTTACCGGGAGTGTGGGATGTCGTCTTAACATCCTCCCAGGATTTATAACAAGTTTATGAAAAATTTATTTTTATTATTTCTAATAATAACATTATATTGTATATTAAATAAATACACAATAAATAAATAACAGTAAAATAAATATAATTATTTTTGTTACCTTTTTCTTCTGTTTGGAGCTTGGAAAAGTATGTAGGACTTTTAGAGCTTCGTGCTGATAACGTGTTGTGAAAAAGTAAAAATTTATGGTAAAAAGTAAAAATCTCAAACTCTCAAAATTTACCAAACTACACACTTTATAATATTTTTCTCTCTACTCAATTGTGATTTTCTTTACAAATGAGAGATCTATTTATAGGAAATCTTTACAAATAATCCAAAAATAAAATACATCATTACCTACATCATCACACACTAATTTTCAATATTTACAACTCTTATTTTCAACATTCAAATATTCAACATTCAAATATTCAATACACACATTTTAAATATTATTTTCCAATAGTACTTTATTTATTAACACAGAAGTAGACATTGTTGATAAACGATATAAAAACTATACATATATTTATTATTTTATATAAACCGACTTTTTCAATTAAAATTTTTCTCATATAGAAATTTTCTTATAAAATTCCAAGATGCATAAGTATTTCACACCCTGTATATTATTTACTATATGAGTTTCACATAAAATATTAATTACATGGCTTATGTTTAAATACATAAGTTGTAGCTTAAAACATATTTAAAAAAATTCAATTTTTTTAAGTGCTTGTATTATTTAAAAATATATATATGCGCTTTCGACGTTTGGATAAATATTAAAAATATTTTTGTTTTGATTTTTAAAAATAACTAAAATTAAAAGTCAAAAAATCATAATTTTAAGCTTCTAAAATATACTTTAGTAAAAAAAATTTAAAAAAAACTACATTTTTTAAGAAAATACTTAAAAAAAAAATTTAATTCACGAGCTTGTTTAATCAAACCGACTATAAATAGTAAGCAATCAACTTTTAAAAAGTCCCATTCCCATATTTGCCCACAAAAAAAAAAAAAAAACAATTCCAAATTCTCCCGCCATTTTAAGGGAACAAAAGCATGGTCTCGAAGACAAAACAAGCTTCATTTCCTTCAAATCTCGAACGAACGGTCGCCTCCGTCCTTCTCCTCCTCTCCTCCCTCCCCCCGAAGTAAGATTCCATTCCCGCTACCATTTATACTTCCGCCATTTTGATTAAGTTCCCTACATCAATAATTATTGTTTTTTTTATAATTTCAGGGATATGATTAACGACTTCAGCAGTCCAGAAAGCTTAGAGAATTCGAGATTTTCCGTCTCGAAATCAAGCAACGGATCGTGGAGTTCAGAGACGAGTGTAGATGAAAAAACGTCTGTGGTCATATCTGTGCCTCGGTTTCGTCATGAGCTTAAGCTAAAGGTAATCGACTGATCGGTCTGTTGATTTAGTTATGAATACATGTAAATCTTACTGTGAGCTACAAATAACTGGTTTGAGTATGTTTGAATACTATGTAACGACCGAAAATCTGCTGTGAATTTTGACTAAGCTACTAATTGTTTTAGTAGTTGATTCAGATTTAAGAAACACCCTGTTTTTATGTAAAAAGCTGAAACTCGCGGTTATTGGTCAATAAATTGTTCCCCTGATATTTTTTTCCTTGAGAAAATATCTCAGCCGTTGTTCATTCTCTTACTCTAAATATCGCCCCTCTTTGAGTTAATTTATGCCGTTATTGACATAGTGATCAGTTGTTTAGCCATTTTTTTAATAACTGGATGTTACAGAGTGTTTCTGTATCCATATTTTTGTGTCTGGAATTGGGAATTTCATACTTCTTCATTTTTGTTTAAAACGGATCTGTAGATCTGTGATCAAATTTCATTTGCAGCTGAGATATGGGGGTAAAACAGGACGCTGCTTACTGCTATTTGTTGAATAAAGTTGAGTAACATAAAATAATGACAGAAACATATTGTTTATTTGGATTTTGACATCTCTGTATCTAGCTCCACAGATAATGAGAAACATTCACCGAATTTGAAGATTATTCTTCCAACTAAGTAACCCAGTAGGACCCACCATATTTCACATTTGCGCGTGTAGTTATTTATCCTAATTTTAACAGTGTTTCAAATGTTTTTCCCTTGATGATTCCACAAATGCTCAGGTAGCTCGAAAGAAACGCTCAAAGAGCATCTGGGTATCTGATGACCTAAAACTGACTTCCATCAAGCCAGCAACATCATCCGACTGTGCTTCGGGCATAACATCAGCCGATGCTTCATCGTGCTTGTCAAGTAACCCAAGCATTCAAAGTCACAGTACCGAAAGTAAAGCCATCAAGAAGGTGAGGAAGCCAGTTGTTTCTACTCATATGGAACACCAAGCTGAGGCCATACTGAGAATCTTGTCTAAAGGGAACGCTTCTGAAGTGAAAATTCGCCAGTTGCTCGGTGATAGCCCCTCCACCAGCAAAGCCTTGAGAACGTAATTATCATACCTCACTGCCTTATTTGTCACTTTTTATGCGAGAGTTGGGATGAAACGTTTTTATTCTACACAAGAATTTCTCACTTATATGGGTGAATTTTATTTCTATTTTTATTTTTAAAAATGGCTTTTTCGATATAAATCTGCTCTCATTATTTGATTGAGTTAGTCTTGGTAGGCTAGTGTCTGATTCATACGTCTTGGATAAAAATTCTGGGTCAAGGCATAATAAACTATAAAATTATCATTGAACAATGTCTTATAATTTCGAGTTTCTGGGATAAAGTGTTTCAACAATGACCACATGCCCTTTTTGTTCGCAGGAGAAAATTAATATGTTTTCTTAAGATATCTAATCCCCAAGGCCCAAATTCCGGAATATCAAGTCCTTCGGCTTAAATGAATACTATATTCCAAAACTAACAAAACCTGTTCTTGATCTAGGTTGCTGAAACAAGAGGAAGTAAAGAGATATGGAGCTGGAGGTCGCAGAGATCCTTATATTTACAAGGTAATAATGCAGAATCAAAACTTTATGATCATTTGATGTCAATAAAATTATAAAATTAAATTTAATCTAACTAATTGGTTTCAAGAAACTACTCGAGCCAGCAATAGTTTATCCAGCATGTAGCTGTAAATAGGTGGATATTCATTTTTAAGTAAAAAAATCTAACTTTAATTTCAAAATATAATAAAATGTGTAATCTGAAATTTGGATCCCTCGCTAATTAACAGGTTACTTGTCTATTTGCTCTTGTCTTATGCATATTCAGTTATTGATCTTTTGCATCATTCCTCAGATAGCATGATAGCTTACACGGTTCTACAAGTTATAACCCACCAATTTATCACAAAATGGTACGTACCAATTCTGTCTATATATAGGAATAATTCTGCACATTTTTACTTGGAAAAAAAATATGATGTAGAAGAGTATATAATAATATCAGCCATGTATATATACTCTATTCATTTATAATTGTTGTTCTAAAAGAATTATCATATGATACAGAATCATAAAATTCACACGTTATGTTCTATACCATATTTCAAATAATATGATATAGGTTGTGTTTTGATTGATGGATTTCAAATTCATTGATTTCAAATATATTTTTATAGTTTTAGAGTAGAAAGATCATAAACTTCGAATCCAACTCTTACATGTTTTATATTATTCATGTTAAGTACAGATTTAATATTTCATCATTTTTTTATTGTTTATAATAAAAATATAATCAAAATTATGGATTTCATATTCATCCATCTAAATGTATTATCTTATGTAGTCCAGGATGAATTAATTTATACATAATCTAATGTGAGAAGCTCTATTTATCTATTTTTTAAAGTTCAAGTATAATATTATTTCAGACTATAAAAATATAATATAGTTGTTCACACTATCGACGAGACTTGAGCGTGGTCTCGAGATTTGTTTATTTTGGGCAAAGAAATAAATAAATCTACCTGAATAAATTCAAAAACTATATGCAATCAGCGAGACTCGAGCTTGAATCGAACTGTATATTTAGTCAATTTTAACTAATCGAGTTGTATATTTATATTACTTAAATTATATTTGTTTACAGCATTTTAGATTATGTTTAATTTATATAGGAGGAAAATATTTTAATTGGATTTGGAGAGATGGAACCCTTCAAATTTCACGTGGCTCCACGACTTTGTAAGTACGAAATAATTTTGTGGGCAAAAAATTATGAACTGTTTTCTTAAAAATAATTTGAGGGTGATTATTTATTCCAGGTGTATTATTAGGGAAAAAAATGCTAAGCTTGTTTTTAAACATGTTTTCGTTTCTTTTTCTTTTTTACATTTTTAATTGAATCCATAAAATTTATGTTTTTTTAAAAAAAATATGTTATTAATTCTACAAATTTTTATTTATCTTTTAGTTTTTAATTTAATTTAAGAATTATATATCTAATATGACCTTTTTTAAAAAATAAAATAATGCGATATAAATAGTATTTCCCTATCGTTTTTCTAAGCAAGCATATTTATTTATTAGGAAATAATATTTGACTTTTATTAATTAGCTTGTAAGTCCGTTTTCAGATGCACAAAAAGCCCTTTCATCTGACTATGCCCAAAGTCCCTTGAACTAGTAAATAGTAATTAATTTACCTGGCTTTTGCTGTTAAGAATGGACAACCCCAAAACCAAGTGCTTCAAAAATTATTTAAATAATAGCAAATTAAACGTCCTAAGCCAACTATTAGTGGTACATTTTTCTGGACAACTCAACATTCTTTATTACGTTATTTATTGCCTTTCCATATTTTATCGGCTAGGAGTTCATAACTTGTCGACCCCCTAAAATAACTAAAATTTATTCCTACCCTTCAACTTTTGGTAAGGATAGCAACCATGAGATGTTACTCACCTATTAGATGTGATGAAATAAAGAAAAATTATACATCTAATAGGTAAGTGTCATCTCACGGTTCTCGCATAAATGTACACGGTGAGTGTACAACATATCGAAATTGTCATAAAATATATCGAATATAAGACATCATAAAATTGATAAATTAATATATGAATTAGAGTATCTAACACCAGGTATCATATGAATTTTAGGAATAATGCATATCTTATGTATGTTCAATCATATCATGGACTGGTTCCACATTATGCATAAAGGACCAAGAACCTGGGGCTAGACATTTCCAATATATATTGTTGACCAGTCTATTCCCACTGTTGCCACCTAGCTACACGCCTACACCTAACGAAAAAAGGCCATATTTGACAGAGTCGCTCACAAGTCAATCCGTAATTAATTAGTCAAAAAAACTGAAGTTCAACACCGAATTAAGAGTCCATATAAATGCTTGCTAGAACTGCAACTTACAAAGACACAAGTCTCCCCATCTCCACCAAACAGGAAACTCTCACATAGTTTAGTGTTCTTCGATGGGAAAATACGTGGAGATTCTAGATGCAGGGGTTAGAATAGCGGCCAGGTTTCATTCTCACTGCCCTCAAACTGCTCGCATGTACTACCACCCTCCATCCGCCGTTGATGACCATCACCACGCGTTGCTCCGCCAGCCTGACCACCGTGAGTCCTCATGTTTCCATGGCGGCATAACACATGATCAGCTTACACATGTGGCGAGGTCCAACTCCACCGCCAACTCTAGTTCATCGTTCAGTTCTGATTGTAATAAATTTGTTGTTTATTCTTTGCTATGAGAATTCGAAATGAGAACAGAAGTTGGATTAATCACGAGGCCAGGTGGACAAGAAGTTTTCGTTTATATTAAAGATATATATTATTCTTAATATATCACAGATTTCATAACACTGCAGGGAGGTTTTGTTGTCCATAAGTTTTGGGGATTGATGAAAAAACATGTTTATTCATTTAAGGATTACATTACTATTTTATTTAATTTTGTAGTATCGTGATGAAATTAATTGAATTTTTATATATAGTTTTTGTACTTCGGATCTTGGATAGAATGTTTTTCATATTTACCCATGCACAAAATTAGAAAAATCTTCTTCAGAAATCACGATCTTTACATTTTTGGTCATATTATCTCAATAAGAATTTGGTATTCTATTTTAAATTTCAAACTTAATCTGTTATATTTTTTTGACAATTTCAGTCATTTCTCGATGTTACGTTGATACGACACTGATGTGATACTGACATGTCTAGTACTATATCAATATTTTTGATAAAAAATGATTAACATTGTAAAAGAAATAGGGCTAAAATGAAATTTTGATAACATAATATATTTTACTGAAAAAAAACAAAATATTCACAATATGACTTTTGACTCAGACAGCCTTATTTATGAAGTCAATAAATTAATGCTCGCACTTGATGTGAGAAAATCATCGATAGTTGATTCGAATTCAATTAAATACTTCATTTTGTTTTTTGTTTGTCTTTAAAAAAAAAAACAAATGAAAGAAAGAAAGGCCTATCCTCCCCGACGATTATATCCCAATAATATTAATTCTCCCCGAAATTAGCATGCATGATTATTAGAGTTAGTTAGAAAAATATTATTAACTGAATTAAAATAAGTTCTGTTTTCTAAATTAAACTCATAAAAATTAATGATTTCTATACATGAATAACCAACAGCCTGGGTGAAAAGTAATATGGCTCCGCCCTTGTTCATGAGCCAAGCTGGCTCATAATATCAAAATTACTTTTTAGATGTTTTTTAGGGAAAATAGTCAATTTAGTCTTGGCATAAACTTGTGTGAGACGGTCTTATGGGTCGTATTTTGTGAGACGGATATTTTATCTGGGTCATTCATGAAAAAATATTACTTTTTATGCTAAGAATATTATTTTTTATTATATTTTGTTTTATTTTTTTGCCTTCCAATCGGTTAAAATTAGATCTTAGTCGTTTGACTTTACTTTTTGTTAGGTTTTAGTGTTATTTCTCTGGAGTACTTACATCATGATGAGACACATCAAATTTTTTTATGTCATGACAACATTTTCGAACGCACAATATCTAAATTTTCACGGACATTTCAAATTTCACATGGAAACAAATGTAATTACTTTTATTTTTAACTTACAAACAAATAGAATAAAACATCAAAAACTCTACAACAAACCCACACATTCATAAAATCAACCGACACGAGTCTCTCACCATTTTTATGAGAATTTGAAGGTTAAATTTTGACCTTATCATGCATGTGAAAAGAAATACTCTTGTATAACATATACGAAATCGTGGCATGGTTATGTGCGTGGAGAAAATTAAAAATAATTCTTGAATCCATACGTTACGAATACGGATGTATAATTTCCCCAAAAATTTTTTTTTTACATATTATAGTGAACTTCTAATTCTAAACTAGTGAAGGGCAGAACATGTGTGATCAAGTAAAACAAAGCAACGAGTCAGCTGGACAACAAAAAATGGGTCATAACGTGAATATTAAAAGGATAAAAATGATATTAACATTCCACAATTACTCTCAATTTTCATAAATAGTTTTGGATGTAAAATTTTATTCAGTTTCAAGAGTTTCGAATGAAATCCATAAAATTCAAATCATAAACAAACAATTTTTTAATAAAATATTTTGTATTTTATGTCATTTTCACTTCCATTATTTTATTTTTGTCAAAAAATTGTGCGAGACGATCTCATGGGTCGTATTTTGTGAGACGGATATCTTATTTGGGTCATCCATGAAAAAATATTAATTTTTATGCTAAGAGTATTATTTTTTATTCTGAATATCAGTAGGGTTGATCCATCAAACAGATAAAGATTCGTGAAATCGTCTCACAAGAGACATACTGTTGGAAACTAAATTCCGGCGTTTGACAAAATATGAATCAACTGAAAATACGAACCAACTGATCGAGTAAACTGAACTCAGCAACTGGACTTAATAACTGAAATCAACTGACTGATCAGTTGATATATTCAGCCGTATGCTAAGCACTCATCAACTGAACATATCTCGGGAAAGAACAATCAACCGTCAAGAGACATAGAAGATTGCAACGCCGCACTTCAATCAATACAGCTTAGAAAAACGCATTTTGGCGAAAGCAATTAAGACGCCGCATCACAATAAATGAAGCAAACAATGTCCAAGGAATAATCAAGTAGAAATCAACGGATACAAATATTCAAATTCATCTCAAGTTACCGTTGGAGAAAAGAAGCTTATAAATATGACAGAAGAACAGCTGAAGAAATAAAAGAGTCAACACTATTCAAAAAGCTTGCTGTCATTCTGTCAAAATCTTAGCTCAATCTTACTTGATATATTCGTAGCAGTTAAGGCTACAATTTGAGCTCATTAGCAAGTTGTAATAATCGTTGAAATTCGATAGTGCTAAGATCAGATACGCACTGAGAACATTCTGTAATACTAAGAGTTTCAGTTTTTGGCAGTGTTAAGTCCAAACTGAAGTGGGTCAGTACAATTCTTGTATTTGATCAAAATCTTTTAGTGGATATCCTATCCTTGAGATAGAAGGGGTGACGTAGGAGTAATTAAATTCTCCGAACATCCAGAAACAACCCTTGCCTACTTTATTTCAGTTTCGTATTATATCTTTCAGTCAGTTATTTTCCGCAACTACTTTAGTTTAACTGATTGTCATTGACCAACAAGATTCCGAGAATCAGTTTGTCACCAAACTAAACTCAAAATTCGAAAAGATCAGTTTTAATTGTGAGTGTTTATTCAATCCCCCCTTCTAAACACTCTTGATACGTTAATCGATCCTATCACATACTTTTTTTTTTTTTACATATTTTGTGCATAATTTTTCCATTTGTTTTTTAATCTTATATAAAATTTATAGCATTCATATTATAACAGAAAACAAAACGTACCGAAAATTCAGTAACATTATGATCAAATTTATTGTATGTATACCTTAACTATAGGGAGACTCTCCTTTATATATATATATATATATATATATATATATAGAAAAACCACTCCTTTTAAAAATATATATATATATATATACTGAGTATATTTTTTTAAATTATACCAGGTATTGGTGGCTGATACAAACAGACAATATAATCAGTATAACTCCCTATACCACAGGTACCGCCCCATCCCCCACGGTCCGAGCAACCGAAGTATGTGGTACGAGGCCAAAAAAGCTGGTGGCGTTCGCCCTGTGCATGACGGAAACTATCGACGGCGGCTTCTATGACTTTAATCGTATTCCTCTCGTCGCATTGGTAGTATCGACTCAACCAAAACTTCCCTTCAATGTTTCCTTCTTGGGCCTTGTCCTTACTATAGGTCCCTTCGGCTTGTTCTATGGCGATATTGAACGATGCATTACCCAGCTCAGAGCTCCATTTGAGAAGGGGAAGGTTGGCTGCAGTTCGTATTCTTCTATGGATTCGAGCAAACATTCGTTTATCGAAGTCAATTATGTTCTCACTCAACAAGGTAAGGCATGAGAGGAACAAAATTAGGGTTACTAATAATATTCTTGTCATCTTTTTTTTTTCTTTTTCTTTTTTACTTTCTTTCTTGTGTTTGGGTTCGATTTGTATACCTTTTAAGATCAGATGTCCTAAAGTAATTGAGGGATATGTAATAAATTTATTTTAAGTTTCGTTGGCATTGATAACTTGTTAATATTATGTATATAAAGAATGCGAGTTAATATTGCTTTAATTAATGAGAGAAGAATAATAAATTATGAATTATTTTTTTTATTACAATGACTGATATTAATTTTACCATATCAAATGGGTTCATATCATCGTCTTATCGAGCGAGTCTGTCACACAAGATTTGTTCAATTTAATTTATCTGACCAGCGTGATTTATATATTACTGTGTTAGATTAATGGTTTACTCAGTGTGTAACTAATTATAGTGAATGCGGGCTTATACGTCATAATAATAATAATAGTTAAAGAGGGTTCCTAATTTATTTTTCCACGATTACGTTATCAGTTGTGTTGATTCACATTAAATATTTATTATTCGAGTGGAATTTTTTAAAATTAATTATTGGATTGGTTTTCACGTGATTAATCTAATTCACAAGTCTTTTGTGAAACGGTCCTTACGAATCTTTATCTGTGAGACGAGTCAACCATATCGATATTCACAATAAAAAGTAATACTCTTAGCATAAAAAGTAATATTTTTTTATGAATGACCCAAGTAAGAGATTCGTCTAATAAATACGACTCATGAGATCGTCTCACATAAATTTTTGTCATCTTTACGTTGGGGTGAAAATAATTAATTTTTTTAGTGACAAATTTTAGTTCAATCGTTAAGATGACTACTTTTTTCTGTAGATTGGGTGAAAATATTTAATTTTATTGTTAAAATAAAAACTTAATATAATACACGCGACTGATTTTATACTCCGATCGTTAATATTTAATTTATGATATTATAATTAAGTTTTGGAAGAAAATGATTGGCGAAAAACAGCGATGCAATTTGTCATTTATTACAATTGTACGTGGAACACTTGATGAAAAATCAATGACTTTGGGTGCATTTGGATTGGGTTTCGAATCCATTATTTCAAATTGATAATCACGAAAAATTTAGGGTCCGATTCAGCAAGTGTCATTAGTCCAGACGCAGGTTTTGAAATTACCCTGAGCCTGAAATCACAAATAAGATCGTTAGAAGGGTGTCCTGGCATAGCCCCTCCGACGCTCAAGTCAGAGACTGGGGATATATGAGGGGAGCAGCTAAGGGTGCTGCTGAAAAACAATATATTGAATCTACAATCATACGCTCAAACCTGGTATTTATAGGAGAATACCTGAGCTTGTTATGAGCCATTCACCTGCGGGCCTTAGATATGGGCCGGGAGTTTGGGCCGGATCTTGATGGGTTCATCCCTGGGGTATCAACAGTCTCCCTCTCCCGAGTCGAACTGAATCGTAGGTTCAAAGTTCGATTAGTTGTGTTGTCCTTGGTTTATCGACGATGAGGATGTACCGTACTAGAAAAATCTACTTCGTTTGCCATTAATGAACGATGTTCACCGCTGCGAAAATTACGAAGATCGACCTGTCCGGTTAGGTCGTGGGGGTGTGGGGGCAACGCCCCCATAAAAATTTTCTCCTTCATTCTCATTTCTCCAACAAAAAATACCAGCTCTTCCCTGCCACGCTTCACCTACGAGCTAACCCTAGCGCCGCCTCACCACCACTCCATCGTCACCTTAGCCCGCCGCCGCGCGCCGCCCCACCTTGGTCGGAGCCAGCGCGCCCTCTCCGAGCCACCGCCGCGCGCCGCTCCACCCTCGCCCGAGCCAGTGCGCGCCCTCGCGGAGTTTGGGCCGGATCTTGATGGGTTCATCCCTGGGGTATCACAAATCGACTTAGTTATTTAATTCAATTTTTATATTGGATAATTTCAAATCGACTTAGTTTTTTATTTATCTATGGTGTTTTATATGATAAAAACTTATGTGAGACAGTCTCACATGTCGTATTTTGTGAGACGAATATCTTATTTGGATCATTTATGAAAACGTATTAGTTTTTATGCTAAGACTATTTCTTTTTATTGTGACTATCGATTGGTTGACCCGTCTCACAGATAAATATTCGTGAGACCATCTCACAAGAGACATACTCTTTTATTATTAATTTAAAAATAACGTCCTTATTCATGGCATTTTATTTTATTTTTTGCAATTTCATTTTTTTTTCCTTTTAGGAGTTGAGGGTCATCCCTTATTTAATATAATGGGACTTTTAGGAGTTTATTACTAATTTGAAATATAAATAAATGTGAAACGGTCAACTATTTTTCAAAACCAAATCTTTGTTTTTAAAATATTAGGTAATTTATCTTTCAGACAAAATTTTATTCTAATTATTTTTCTAAAAAAATATTCCTTAATTTATTTAGATATATGTTTGTCTAGTTTTCGAAAAAATAAAGAAAGATGTGTGTGTCCGTTTATTTTTTCTTTTATTTTTACTAGTAACTTGATTATTAAAAATAATAATGAAATTTGGAATAATAATATTATTACTAGTAAAAAAATATTTCAAGTTTTTTAAAATTAAATATTAAACGGATTGATTATTATTATTATTCCAAATATTATTATTATTTTTTATTAACTCTATCGCTAATAAAAAAAGTCAATAGACACAAATACACACCTTTTTTTATTTTTTTTCTTAAAAAACTAAACCAATACATATTTAAATAAATAAAGAAGTTTTTAAAAAATAAAATAAAAAGAGTATACATCTTATTAATTATATTATGGTAAAAATAAAAAATAAGTAGAACGACATATATACTTTATTTTTTCCTTGAAAACTAAACAAACCCATTTGAAAAAATAAAGGAATTTTAAAAAATAAAAGAGTACAAATATTTTGAAAGATAAATTATCTAATTTTTTTTAAAATATAATGGACCAATTTACAGTTTTAAAGTTATTTATGTTTCAAATTAGTTAACTTGTGCTCCAACTCAATTTTTTGATAAGCGAGTTCAAGTCTCATGTCTCATGTTAGAGTAGATCTCTTGTGAGACGATCTCATGAATTTTTATCTGTGAGACGGTCAACCCTATCGATATTTATAATAAAAAGTAATACTTTTAACATAAAAAATAATACTTTTTTAATGATGACATAAATAAGAGACTTCGCTATATTAAATGGTTTCGAGTTTTTTAAAAAATGAAATTGCAAAAAATAAAAATAAAAAAGCTGCCAACATCCGCGCTTACCCGCCGCCACTCACAGACTTTGCAGCGTGCTCCATTTTTTTGGAGGACACTGCGAAATTGGTGTTGGATTTTGCATTAATTTTGAAATTTATTATTATTTTTAAATTTAAAAAAAAACCATTTATGTAAATAAATGCCATAGTCATCAAGACGAATTTCTCAACAATTTATTTATGCAAATGTAAAAAATGAAATCTGATAGTCACCGAAGCAGTTCAAGCGAATGAAATTTAAACTTTATTGTCAAATCAGGTTTAAACTTTATTGTCAAATGAAATCTGACAATGAATCCCTCAAATCAAATGAAATTTATCTTTCCAAATACAACTTTATATCAAATCTGATAGCATACTGCAAAAACAATGGCCACCACAATGCAGCGGATGGGAGTGTTTAGGGCCATCCTCCCTTAAACAAGATATCAGCTGTTTCTTATTGGATTCTTGATTTCACCAATTAGAACTACCTTCCGAGTCATGCGACTGGTAGAAATCATTTGACCTCGCGATATTTACTTCCTCGAACTCATTATCATCTGGAAAGCTCAAGTAAAAAAGTAGAGTGATGCCAGAGTTGAACAATACATGCATAAGAATACACAGTAGATACTAGACGGGTCTTATGTTGTATATGAAAATATATCTGAAGCCTAAAGTTAATAAAGAGGAGATAGGGTTGTCACTTTCTTGGCTTCTAGACTTGAAGTAATTTATGGGAATCTTCCTATCACAATTTTAACATGTACATGTAGAATGTACTCTCACGGGGATTACTCCTACAATGGCAATACACGATTTTGATCAGTTAGATGCATCATCTATCATCATTCCTAGCCACGATACAAGAGATCCCTTGTCACGATTATATGCATTTTTATTTTCATAGTTTATACCATCGTCACAGAAGAAATATAAAGCTGACTATAAATGGAACTGCTATATATATATATGCAAATGAACAAAACAGTATGCCAAGTTCTATGTCATTCCCTAGAGACATAGACATGAAAATAAAAATTAAATCGTCTATGATTTACTCACTAACTAACAATGTAATAAGTTATATTTTGATATTCCAAAAGAAAACAAATCTATGAAAATTAGAGAACCTTTTCTCAGGGTCAGGCCGACGACAGCATCATTTTCAACCTGGAAGACACAAGAAATAACAATCGATTTAGGTTCCAGACCAAAGTAGTAAAATAAGTTTCAAAAAATTTGAAATCAATTATTGCATAAAAAATTAAGGTAGAACCTTTTGATCTGCCAAGGATTTAGAATCGTCCAACACTTCCCGATTTGACATTAGTATCAGTTTTTGATTTTTAGCTGGCTGATCAATGAGTTCTTGCAACTTCTCCTTGATTTGTAGAATAGTCTCACTTGGAACGCATTGCAGAAAGTAAGTTGTCTTCTCACGTTTAACACGGATATACATCGCCTTGTGATCAAGTAATCAAAATTTCAGTGTTAGCTTAGATCAACAGCTGCTGGAAACTAATCTAACAAATGAAATCCGTGAAGTAACAAGAATTTCTTCCCAAAGTAGAATGATTTAGATATTCACTTTACTGTAATCAAATGACAGTATATCAATCAGAGTTACTTGACAAGCTATATAACAAAGTGAGAGATATCACCAAAACCAACGAACCACTTTAAAGTATATGAGCACTGAGAAAACTTCAATCGCTTATATCCATAACATGAAATTTCTGTATCATTTCGTCCTCTTTCTCAGTAACTAAAGAAATCACACCTGCCCTTTACACTCTTTATCTTCTAAGTCTTGACATTCAAAATACGCCAAAATTGCAATGTAGGACCCTTGGTCCTCACATTAATAACATGCAAGCAGAAGCTGTTGTTTATTTTAGTTGAAAATAAAATCAATATATCTCTATTAATGAACCTATCCTGGTGATAAATATTTTCTAAAATCTCATACAATAAATTTATAAGAAAATAAAGCTTAAATTCCCAATATGCAAATAAAGCATAAATCATGAAACAAAATTATTGTAAAAGAGACATGTCCTCTGTCACATCACCTACCATCTTGGTGACCTTCTATTGCTTCGACCCTTGTTCTTCACCTAAAAATATATCGACAAGGGGTAAGCCTAGGGAGAGTTAAACATGCCATAAAGTCAAATACATAAACATATGCTAGATATGACATAGCATAGCATGCAAACTAAACATGAAGCTCGTAAATTGCACAGACATTCGATGCATGTCGGGCTTGAATTCATACAAAACCTCATACTTAAGATTTGGAATACAGTCCATACAGGTAAACACGTGGATGAAATGCTTAATCATCAGTCCCCAATCGGACACAAATAATAAGCCCTGGATGCCGTAACTCTGGACAAGCCATGAAATGCAAAGAATGCCAAAGGTGCAGCCTGTGCACCGTAAAGCATGTCATAGGCCCAACCCACGCACCGTAAAAGTACATCACATCTCAAAGGCCATGCACCATAAACTTAAAATACACATCATGCAATGACCTACTCTTATTACTGCAAAAAAATCAATTTTGATCACACAATACAAACAAATAAACAATAAAGCTCAAGATACAAATACATGAATGCTGAAATATAATGCATGGATAAAAAATAACGTAGAAGCACATAGAATCACAAGACCACATAACTTCCATGCAGATAGAAAAATATCGCATTGATCATACAAACGCAGGCTAACATACTGAATACATGAAGCTCCCAGGTTCTAAAATATTCTCATAAATTGAGTTTTTTCCTAAAAATTGAATCGGAATTTATGAATTCTTTGGTTATGTTTCATAATAATTCATAAAATCGTGATACAATAACTTAGAACTTATCCCACATTTCCTTTCACTTTATTTCTGGACTTATCAGTTAGAGAATTTCTTTACCGATCTTCTAAGTACATGACCCTGCTTCTAATTAATTGATACTTGAAAGTTCCCCAACACTTGACCTATCCAGAATCACCTAAAAGGTCTATGATCAACGATTTGATAATTAAAAAAAAAAAACTTTATTCCACACAAAAATAACCTAAAGTTGACTCTAAATTTCTTAACTAAAAATGTAATGCCACCTGACAAAACTTAATCCAAAATTATTAAATATTTTTAAAGGCTGAAAATTTTAAGGAAAATCATTTTTGGGTAGAGTTAATTCGGGGTGGTTTATTGAATTATTGTCCTTCTTGAATTTAAAAAGCCAATGAATTTTCGCTCGATTCTTGTCTAGGACTTTGGGGCTTTCATACAACACTCGACAACATAATTTTATCATGTTTCAGGACCGCTTCTGGATTGCACAACAGGGCTTCCCGCTACAGCAGTAGCGTTTCAACCGGACTCCAGAAACCCAGCCATTTCCCAACTCATATCCGTACTCTACTACTATCCTAAAAATTCCTCTCATGAATTCGTACGCTAAAGAATAGGTTTGAAAGGCTGAAACAATAAAAGTTTGAAAAACATAAGGAAAAAAAAGACTTTAGAAATGACGGAAAATAATCCAAGACTGAGACTTACACCGTTTTGAGGCTAAAGAAATCATCAACCAATTGATTCCAATTAACTGATTCGGCGTTGGATCGAAGAAAAATCGAAGTCAAAATAAAAAGCTAAAATCTCCGCTGTGCAGGTTTCTTTCCGTTCTTCTACTCCTGATTTATGGGGAGGAGTACGGTGGTCGTCTGTCTCAGAGAAGGGTAAACGTGGTGCAGCAGCTGTGGCTCGCAGGTGGAACGGAAAATGGGAATTCCTGGTTAGGTTTCTTCGCCGGAGCTGCTGCTGCCAGCTGCACTTCGCTTCTAGCTGTTAAAAGCTCCAACAGATATTTAATCATTTTTTTATTAAATTTTAAAAGTTTTAGAACTAATTTTAGAATTTCAATTTTCTATAACAAGCGTATGAATTAAATTGTTAAATAAAAAAAATACACTTAACAGCTTTAAATTTCAAATATTAGTATATTACCCAATTTATTTCAAACATAACATGATATTTTTGTCTTTTTTTTATTATTACATCTCTTGTGATACGATTTCATGAATTTTTTAAGTTTTTACCTTAAAAAATCATATAAAATATCCTATTCATCAGTACTCCTGTCCAAATCATTGATTGAATGGCTTAAAAAAAATTCCCAATTTTGAGTATATATTCATCTTCACAAGTTCACACAATCCTTCATGTATTACAAAATTAACTTAATAATTTTAAAGCAAGAGTAGATATGTGATTCTAACACAAGCTCAAATAGAGGTTTGATTATTCACTGCAAATTACAAAGTATAAAAAACACAGACACTTGGGCACATCTTTGAACTTCTCAAAGGTACAAAACTGACATCTCAAATATGTAAGAGTTCAACTTGTACACTGATATTCCACAGTACTTGAACTACTTGTATATCCTTTGAGTTGAAAAAGTGCAAGGAATCCCATTTAGCTTAAGGTGCTGGATTACAATCCTTATGATCAAAACTCAATCAATATGCATTTCAATATTTTATATACACATTGTTTAGAGATATGGATACCAATAGATCTATATTATATATTAAAAACAAGATCGCTTGGCTGGGAGTCGTCCGACGGCTTTCATGAGATTGGCAATTTCAAGAATCCTGGCCACTTTGGTTCCTCTCTTGGCCTCAGCTGAAGCTCTCCTCTCCTCTGCTTTTCTGTGGGCTTCTGCTATGTCATTCTGCATCTTTTCCAGGGCCTTTGCCCTTTTCTCCTCTAGTTTCCTCTGAGAATTAGAAGATTTTCGAGTTCATCAGATTATATATTTCAAAAACAGGGAAAACAAGATAGAATCTGAGTGAAAAGAATTGGATTCTTCCTTGTCGATTTCTACATGTGCCAGCCATTTCTTTAAAGCTTGACAAAGCAGAACACTTGAGGCCCGATCTATAGCAGAACTTACTTTTTTTTCCAAAAAAAAAAATGGCATGAAATTTGAAATTATTTCTAGAACAGATAAATCGTTGCATGATCTTCAACTTTTCAAGAAACCCGCAAAATTAAAGACCATAGCAATAAACTAGCAACCCCTGCATGCGTTAATCTGATTTTTTACACGCAAAATTTAGAAGTACCTCTTCTTTCTTCATCCAAGAAGTAGCTTTCTGCACTTGCTCCCCCTCCCAACCTTTAATCACAACATCCTCCCGCTTAAACCGATTATTAATCTTGGCTATCTTCGCATTTTGCCACGCACTAATCTTCGACAAAACCTCCTCTTTCTTCACATTTTGCACCGACACTTCACCTCCATTGATACGGTAATCACCATCACCCGCAGCTGCAGAAACTGCCAACGCTCTATCCCCATCACCTCCGGGAGACTGCAGGGGATTAGTATCCGGCACAATCGCCAAAGGGTTGGTTTCCTCTAGCAAATTCTCCTCCTCTCCTATCCTCCCCAAGTTCCCCGTCTCATTCTCCGAAGCGATATTGGAACCAGCCAAGACTAAAGCATTGAACTCTCTACTGATGGAGGTGAAATTAATCTCCGATGAAGCCATAGAACCAGGAGATGATCTATGGCTGCCGGTTTCCCAAGTCTCCCGACGTCGGGCCCCCGAGGATGGAGGCGTGGTCAAGGCATGGATTTCTCTGATCGCAGGCGACGACCCATCACCATCACCATCATCATCATCGTCATCTTCATGAGCATGAAGTGTATCACCATCTCGAGTTCTTGATAAGACTAAGGCTCGTTGATTGCTCGACATATATCCGGGATTATCAGCTAGTTACGTTTCTGAGTGAGTTTGTGGGAGAATATAGAAGTAAGGAGATGAAAGGAAAGTGGTGAGGAAGGAAGCGGTAAAGTTGTTAATCATTAATTAATGTCTTAATCGCATGTTATTGATCAATTAATTGAGTTTAAAGTAGGCCATGATCCCAGAGCTTCATGCAGTGAATGGCAGTTGGAGAAGACGTTTCCCCGTAATCGATTGCTTAACAATAAATGATATAATATTCGGTGAGTGTCGGCTCGGAGATTTTTGTCGACGAATGAAACTTTGCACTGAGGCATGAAAACAAAATGCGGCATCCCTTTCACTGAAGAAACGTGTCCCGAGATCAATGGCCTGAACGATCGATGGAGGACACTTGGGGTTTGCTTAATCCACACGTCTTTCTTACACGATAATTAGTTTAAAATAATGAAGCTAACGCGACGAATATTCAAAAACTATTAATCGATGTTTTGATTCTTGGTTTGTCTTCTTATCTCTTAGGTTGATGTAATGGGAGTGTGAAGCAGCTACGTCGAAGGTGCTTCGGCTATTCATCTGATTGGATGGCATTTATGTGACGGATCACCGTATCAGTTCTTCATTTTCTTGGAGTTTGATTGACATCGGACTCTCTCTAATCAAGAATAATAATCTACAATCAAATATACGAACTACAGCAAACTTTAATAATTATTTGAGTAAGTCTCTTGTGACACAATATCACGAATCTTTATCTTTATATGTGAGACGGGTGAACCGTGCCGATATTCACAATAAAAAGTAATACTTTTAGCATAAAAAATATTACTTTTTCATGGATGACCAAAATAGAAATCCGTCTCACAAAATACGACTCGTGAGATCGTCTCATACAAGTTTTTGTCTAATTAATTTAGGCAAGATGAAATCGAGAAAATCTCATTTTGGTACGAAAAAGCAATGAAAATATAATAATCACAAGTGAAAAGAGGCCTTAATTGGGCTCGTCGTTTTGAGGTTCAAATTTCGATGACAGACTTGGGGAGCAAAAATTTGGACCAGGATATGGGCTCGTAAGCATGGGTAGCACTTAGCAGGTCATTGCGACGTACACACGCATAAAATGGTCGTTTTGTTGGTTTTATTGTTTTAAAAAAAGTAGAGTATGATATAAATATTTTGGTTTGGGTGACTAAGAGAGTAACATTTTTTTATTTTTATTAGAACAACATTTTTTTATAAATTTCTAACATTTTGATTGTTTTCCTTCTGAGTTCGCCTTTATAAGAAATATTTCAAAACAGATACATCATATAAAAAAATCTCAAAGTTGCGTTCTTAATTGAAACCGAACTTATATATGTATAAAGTTTTATTATGTTGATAAATCATATGAGCATCAGCTGATGTGACGTTCATCTATTGAATACACATAAAATTACCTTAGATGATGGCTACATAAGTGCTCTCAACGAGTGTTCGCCATATCGTAACATTTAGATTAGATATATACTATATAGTTAATATAATCTTTAAAACAACATAATTAACATGATTTTTTTTTTATATCTCATATTTGTTTCCACTTGACCCCTTAACGTCCAAAAGTCAAACGTTTTAATTTATGAAACTATATAAAATGATTTATTATTATTATTATTATATATTATTATTAAAAAGAAAAGGAGAGGGTATTTTGAGTTGGATATGGTCATATGAAAACTTCTCCATGGACAATGAGAGCGCCGAATTTGACCCGTCGGCTTTAGAATATTCCATCCAAATTAGACTTCTCATAAAGAAGCCAACTTTTTGGTCACACACGGAATTCAACTTTGTCACATGTCAAAAAATAGAAAATGAAAATAAAAATAAATAATATCACTAAAAGTATTATTATTAATCATTTATTTTTTAAAAAATAAGACTAATTTGAAAAGTTCCCGTGCGAAGGGAACACGGGACGTGACTTTCCATTCATTATCTTTTTAAGAAAAAATGTAATTCAAAGTTTTAATCACTCCCAAAAAATATTTCGTTGTACGCTATATTTTTTAAATTAATCACACCATATATTAAAATATAACTCTTTTAATACCATGTTTAATTACACGTGTTGATTCAAAAATATATTTAAAAATAAATATAACATCGAACATGTATTTTAATCTCCCAAAACAAAACTTTATATTTATATATATATTTAATATAATAAATATTTCGTCTATTTATAT
The DNA here is from genome assembly GCF_025594145.1 of Primulina tabacum. Lineage (NCBI taxonomy): Eukaryota > Viridiplantae > Streptophyta > Magnoliopsida > Lamiales > Gesneriaceae > Primulina > Primulina tabacum. The sequence goes on along the minus strand of NC_134559.1, from coordinate 5,372,610 downwards.
TTCAATGTCTCATAGTAAACATAGGTGCTTAAAAATTGTAGGAAAGACTTAGAAGCTAATCTTGTTTGTTTTGATACTCATTGCTAATAATATTGTCCATTATTGTTTTTGTCTATTTTCTCAAAGTAATTATTGGACAAAGTTCATCATTATCAATTAGGGAACTTTAAACATGGCGTTATCCAATTATTATTGTGTTTTTTTTCTTCGAGTAATTATCTTGTGAAACGGTCTCACAAATCTTTATATGTGAGACGGGTCAACCCTACCGATATTCACAATAAAAAGTAATACTCTTATTATTTTTTCATGGATGACCAAAATAAGAGATATGTCTCACAAAATACGACCCGTTAGACCGTCTAACACAAGTTTTTGTCTTTTTCTTCAGTTACCTCAAATCTTGAGAAGAACAATTCTTTGAGTACTACGGTTTTTTTGAACTTAGAAATTAATATTGTAATACGAATCTTCTATTTTAAGTCACTCATAAAAAAATATTACTTATTATTGTAAATATGACAAGGATTAACCGTCCCATAGACAAAGATCAATGAGATCGTATAATATTTTTTGAATCGGAAATGGTTTTGGACCACTTCTAAACCAAACAAAATGTTTGAAAATAGTATGATTCTTTGGGAGAGAATGAAAATAAATGTGTTCGCACATTAGTCAAATAGAATTAGTTGCGAGGAGAAAAATGTGTGAAAAGATATTTATTATTTTGAAAGATACAATAGGAGGGAAGTCACCAAGAAATGACGGTAACTCTCCCTCCATGATGTGAAATATTCCAATTCTCGACAGTTCTCTAGGCATTCACAAAGGCCTTTCCCATCCTCCCTTAAATCCCCTTCGCCTTCTTCACATTGTTTAGCCAATACCAAACCTTTTCCTTTAACTCACTGCATATTTCTTGAAAAATCTTCAATCAGGCTGTTTGAAACAGGGTATATTTTCTTGGTTTTGACACCCCTTTTATCTGGAACATCGAATCTTGAAATATCTGAAACTTGTTAGGCGGGTTTTGAAGCTGGTTGAATTTAGAGAAAGCCCGATTCTTTGTGTTATTTATATATTGTGTTTTGATCTTAAAGTTTGGATTTTCATCTTTAGTTGAGTGGTAACTTTTTGATGCAAGTTATAAGCTTAGTCGGCATAGAAATCGTGGGAATTCTTCAGGTGGGAGAGTCTGGAGCTTATGCTGATAAAAGTTAAATCTTTATTCTTTCGATCAGAGGAAGTTCGGAATTTGACTGATTGATACCTGGGTTTTGATTGAATTCTGACTATACTTGTCTCAAATATTAAAAAATTTGTTTGATTTTTCTTGCTTTCATTAAGATGGGAAATTGTTGTGCTGTCCCGAAAACTTCCGATGAGGAGATTGTGGGAAAGCGTGCGCCAAATCATTTCGCTAATCGTGATGGTAAACATGTGCCCTATGGTGGATACAAATCCTATGTATTAACCAATCCAACAGGGCATAACATTGAGAACTTTTACGAGCTGGGGCGTGAACTCGGTAGAGGTGAATTCGGGGTTACCTATTTATGCACTGAAAAATCTACCGGGGAAGTCTTTGCTTGTAAGTCGATATCGAAGAAGAAGCTGAGGACTAGAGTAGATATTGAGGATGTGAAGAGGGAGGTTCAGATCATGAAGCATTTGCCTAAGCTTCCAAATGTTGTGAGTTTGAAGGATACATATGAAGATGATAGTGCAGTGAACTTAGTTATGGAGTTGTGTGAGGGTGGTGAACTGTTTGACAGAATTGTTTCTAGAGGACATTATACTGAGAGAGCGGCTGCCGCGGTGACTCGAACTATTGTTGAAGTTATTCAGGTGAAGATTCGATTTCTTGGTGTTTTGTTGCTTTATTACTCTGGTATGAGTTCTAATCTACATTTGCTAAGTAGAGATTTTTAATTTTGATTTATCATTTGTTTCTGTCAGTATACATACATGCATTGGCATAGCCAGGAATGAGGTGTTTGTTGAATTTTGAGACATTGGAGTGGTGATATCTCGAGTGATAACTGATACCAATTCCGTTAGAATGTTTCGCATCTGTTGTACACTGACGCAAAAATGTATTATTTCGTGTACTTTGACTGAATTTTTCACGATCGTATCTGTTTATGTTTTCAAAGTTATATACTCACGTATTTTTTCCTTAATAGGAGAATTATAGAAGTTAAAATTGTTTCTCTGCATCCTTTATTTTCTTTCTTCCAACTTTTGTTCTGTCTATTGTTGTGGTTACTTGCAAAGAAACTGCATTTTGTTTACTCGTGAGTGTTATCTGATTAAGTGGTTCTTCCTGCAGAATTGCCATAAGCACGGGGTCATGCATCGTGATCTTAAACCTGAAAACTTCTTGTTTGCAAATATGAAGGAAACAGCACCTTTAAAGGTCATTGATTTTGGGCTATCAGTTATCTTCAAGCCTGGTATTTTCCTTTCACACTTTATAGTTTTTTTGGGTTGCATTAAAAAATGTGTTAGATTGCACGAGCTAAAGTTTTGGTGATTCTACAGGCGAGAGATTTGATGAAATTGTGGGAAGTCCGTTTTATATGGCTCCAGAGGTGCTGAAGAAAGACTATGGTCCGGAAATAGACATTTGGAGTGCTGGCGTAATTCTCTATATCTTACTCTGTGGATTTCCACCGTTTTGGGCTGGTTAGTTTCCATCTGCGTCCATATTTCGAATTTATGCAACTAGACTTAATGTCAACTTTATAGTAGGAGGATGATCCAAGTAATAAAAAATGGTCGTTTCAATTATATTTTGTGTATCGTATAGTACCTAGGGATGCAAAGTTCGGTTAACTAGCGTCTGCAGACATAGGGAGTCTCTCTTATTTGCTTGAAAGTAATGAAATTTCCCATCGGTTTTGACAATCCCTCTGGCACAAAATGTTGTTAATCTGCAGAAACTGAACAAGGCATTGCCCAAGCAATTGTCCGTTCTGTTGTGAGCTTCAAAAGAGACCCCTGGCCTAAGGTTTCTGATAAAGCCAAAGACCTGGTAAAGAAAATGCTCAACCCTGACCCCAGGAAACGTCTTACACCCGAGGAAGTTCTAGGTAATATTTAGCCCATTAAATTTCACAAGATTTCGATCAGTACCATGCTTGATTGCTTGTTTCAAATTGTTGATAATTCTAGCTGCTTCACTTGCAGATCATCCTTGGTTGCAGAATGCAAAGAGTGCTCCAAATGTTTCTTTGGGTGAAACTGTTAGAGCTAGGCTGAAGCAGTTTTCAATGATGAATAAGCTCAAGAAAAGAGCTCTACGGGTAACAGCTCTTGCTACTTGTAGCAAATAGACGATAAATAATGGTGTCGTTAGCCTGTTGAGGTTTTTGCTAAATCGATTTCTCGAATGTTAGGTGATTGCCGAGCATTTATCTGTGGAGGAAGTGGCAGGCATAGTCGAAGGATTCCAATTGATGGATACAGACAACAAAGGGAAGATTGGCATTGACGAGTTAAGAGTGGGGATACACAAGCTCGGTCATCACATCCCGGATAGCGATCTTCAAATTCTAATGGAAGCTGTAAGTGTCACATTTTATTACAAGACTTCATTTCTAGGCTTAAATCTTTTGAAGAGCTCGAAAGGGCTATTCATCTATGAATCGTTCATCAGTAAATGATTCAATAATCTGCGAGAAGCATGGGGAAAAGTAGGGCAGTGACCCTCCCTATAAAAATATTGTCAGCATACCTCCCATGAGCTCGCATTGTTTAAAATTATTACCGAAACAAATAATGTCATTTTAGAGATCACTTCATTTGCAAAGTACAAGATTTTTGAATGCTACACGCCTCGCCACGTGTAAATTCAGCTTTGTATCAACCAGTAGAGTAATTTTAGTTTTTTTTTATAAAAAAAATCCCGTTGTAACAGGGTGATGTGGATAAAGATGGATATCTCAACTGTGGAGAGTTTGTTGCAATCTCTGTTCACTTAAGAAAGATGGGAAACGACGAACACATACACAAGGCTTTCGAGTTCTTTGATACTGACAAAAGTGGATATATAGAGATGGAAGAGCTAAGAGATGCCTTCGCCGAAGAGGCAGAGACAGAGGCGACCAGCGAAGAGGTCATTATTGCCATAATGCAAGACGTAGACACGGACAAGGTCAGTCACCTTCTATGTCAAGTTTCTGACCATCTCAAACACATTATTTCCTACATTGCTTGAATTTGTTTCTGGGTATTATTGTTCGCAGGATGGGCGTATAAGTTATGAGGAGTTTGCTGCGATGATGAAGGCAGGAACAGACTGGAGAAAGGCGTCGAGACAGTATTCAAGAGAGCGCTACAATAGTCTGAACTTGAACTTGATCAAGAGCGGATCAATACGAATGTGATGGCTTACTTTGAGTGGAAACAATCTTTTTTCTTTTTTTCTTTTCCATTTCGCCCTTCTTTTTGTTAATTATGGTTGTAAATATACAGCCACTACCAAATTTGGTTATTATTTCGTATGAAGATTGCTGTAAACAACATAAGTAAAAGAAATTGGTTTAATGTATTCAATAGATATTCAATGTATAGATTATTACACAATTTAATCGATACTGTTACTGATTTTGTTTGAAGCTTTTATTACCTGTCGTGTGTAAACTAAGGAGGGTGTATTCATTGCATAGATTTACTGATTTTTTTTAAATAACCGACTTTTGTGTAGTTATAAATTTCTACTTATTTTTGTAAAATCTCACAGTTTTTAAAGATTTTCACGTAATCTTGTAGATCTATTTTGTAAGATTTTTGTTGACGATTTGAAACTTTCTCAAAGAATTTTATAGATTTTGTAATTTATTATTGTGTGTTTTTTTTATTTCTTTGAACTAACATATGAACATACATAACTTTTATTTATTTAAAATATTTTTATCTATCTTTTACTTTTTGATTTAATTTATAAAAGACGATAATTAAGTGAGTACTAAATTTATTATAATTAAACTTCAATTATTCAAGTTAATTCAACATAATTAATTAAATAATCTTTTAAAAAACATAATATTAACGAATATTAAAAATTAAAATAATTTCATTAATTTTAAGTTAATTTTTATAAAAAAAATATCAAATTTGTTTTTGACATTATGTATTATAATAATTTTACTATCCTAAATTTTGATGATTGACAAATAATAATATTAAGTCGTTTCAGGACCCGGCCGCTGCTTTTTTGTAATTCAGGATTTCTGACGGTTGAATCAGGACAAGCCGTTCAGATAGTATATAAAGAAGTAAAGTCGACTAAGAGAGCTCAAGCAGTAAATCATTTGTTTTCTGACTGTGCACAAGTTTAACAGTTTTGATTCAACTGCACCGGTCAAAAATGAGCATATCAAAATGGATATTGCATCTCAAGCAATTCAAACGACTACCAGTTCAGGTATGATTACACGGTATCCTATCAATTCTTGAATGACAAAAAGCTTCATAATTCATCTATGATATTTCAGCTTTTTTCAGAAGCTATAAGCTAAAAGTCGCAAAATCACAAAAACATTAAATGATAATTTAATAATATGTACGACAACTGAAAGAAACATATCGCTTTTGTCATAAAAATATAGATGATCGTTAAAAAGCAAATATGACCTTTGGAGTTTTTCAACTATGAATACGTAGAATCTAAATTGAAAATTAAGTTTCTTTAGTTGAATCACATATCAAGTATGCATTATTTACAAGAGTTTAGAGCACGCTTAAGTTATGACATTTCAAACAACTCAACTTTAGCACAAGTCTATCAGCTTATATCATATCTCCAATAATTTCATTGTGTTACCCTACCAACTTGCATCGTTTAAGGTGACCGTTGCTTTAAATTGTGTTTTCTGATGAACCAATGATTCTTAAACATTCAGAACCTGTTGAAGCATATACCAAGAGTTTCAACATAGACAATCATAAGTCTTAGATGAAATGAGTCGTTACAAAGAGTTATATAAATCAATTTTTTTAGTGAATTCCTTCTTAAGTGGAAGAAATAATGACGTATGAGTATTTATTTTTTTACATCCATAAATACTTGTCTTCTTTACATTACGCGTTTTTATTTAACAACTCATATCTAGTCGTTTCTTGTTAACTACTAATTCCATAATATATACTTTATAATTAGTCAAATCGGACCCTTTTCGTACTCATTTTTTTTAAGTGGTTTAGTGAAGCTAGCCATACAAAAAAACTTCTTTTAACAACCTAAAAATTGTCAAAAACAGCTAAAGTTTGAAAAAAATTTTGAAAGAGTTTATTCACCATCTTTTAAACTCTAATATGTTCTCAACGGTAAGTATGTTAATTGTAAGTATATACACAAAAGTTTGAAAGAAATTTTGAAAGAGTTTATTGACCTTCTTTTAAACTCTAATATGTTCTCAACGGCTAAGTACGTTAATTGTAAGTACGTACACAAAACAGAAATTACTCACGACAGGTTAGCAAAGCATTGTTGTTACTTATTTAGAGTGATGTGTTTAAACACCAACAGAAAAGGAAAATGTTTAACCCCATTAAAGAAACTGAAGAACTCTAACTAATACTCACCACCAACCAAATTCGCGGGTCGGTTGTTGTTACTTCATATTTTTGGCAAGTAATGTTCTGATCTCTGTATTGTGAAAGAGAAAAATTCGTCTCAGATCCATCATTTATTCTGTTTTATGTAGTTTGTGTGAAGTAGGTGGGGGGTGGTATTGTGTACGGGAAGTGTGTGAGATAATTGACGATGTTGGATAAATTTCTTTAACTCCATAAAGTTAAGACCCAAATTCATCACGTCCATGACTCGATTAAAGAGGCAACAATGGACAAAATATACACATGACAAATATATACAATATAATACAAGCTGTAATTTTCCCATCCATTCCCGAATCAGGATTCAACCTGTGTATGTATACGCCAATATATATGATTTCTGACGATCAAGCAGTCGGGTATGAGGAATCCATGGCAATCCCACAAAGCCCTTCTTTAGCACTGATATCCTTCTCCATCATAATATACCCCTCCATACCCCAACTAGTACCCCAAGAATTCTTGACCAACCAATACTTAGTACCGTCCTCGGCCTTTCCATATCCAACCGCGGTCACGCCGTGATCGAGATTGGTCCCACAGTCCCCTGTAAACACCCCGCTTGAATAAAACTGGAACGACATTCCGCTGGCATCGATGGACACAGACACGGGCTGATGTGCCACGGCCTTAACAAGAGCAGCCTCGCTGTTTGTGGGCACCTTTTCGAACCCCGAAATCTTGGCTGCGTGGGATGCTTCTTTGTTCCTGTTGCAGGTTCCATCTGCGGCTGAGTAAGGGTACGTGGATTCGGAGGCGACCCCTTTGTTCTTGGTGATGAACTCGAAGGCGTCTTCCATGTATCCGCCCTCACAGCCTTGGTCATTGGTTGTTCTGTCGCAGTCTACTATTTCTTGCTCGGACAGTGAGATCAGTTTGCTTGTTGAGAGCTTGTTGATCCCTTCTGTTGCTGCTATTGCTGAAAATGCCCAGCAACTTCCTGTAGTTTTAGGACAGGAAGATAGAGAAGAAAAAGATTGTAAGTAACTCGAATATGTACCTTCAAGAAACGTTATACACTTGATCAACCAAACATGGCTGGTCGGAACACTAGTCTCCCTTTATTTTTAACATTTCTACGGATTTATATCTTGAAGAAAAATTGAAGCGGAATCTCAGAACATAATACTTTTTTGCCCTATTCAATTTCATTATGTAAGTGCTTTTAAAATTTTTAAAGCCAAACCTGACATAAACCTTGATATTTCTCAAGGAAAAACGTTTTTGTTAAGAAAGCTTGTCTATCCAAATGGCCAATAACTAGAATGTCTTACCGCATTGGCCTTGATCCTTGACTGGTGTAACTGCTCCTTTCTTTCTCCAGTCTATGCTAGGTGGGACAACACTCACATTTTCATACTTAAATGAAGTAGTTTGAGTTGATTTCTTCTTCGAAGAAATGGTCTTAAGTCCATTCCTAGCAGTCCTAAACTCCTCATTCGTTTGATCTGCAAATGCGTTGATGCCAAGCTTGTAAGGCCTATCTCCGCCTTCATTGAACCTTTCGATGAACTCGACATTATCCTTGAATATCTTGAAGCGAATCGCCCTTTCTTCGACATTTTCATAAACCCTGCCGTATTCTAGCATCCATTGCTCGTGTCTCTCTAACATGGACAAAGTTGGTACTCGACGCGAGGTGGTTTGAGAGATGAAAATTCCCAAGATTGCCAACATAAGAACAATGACACTAGATTTGATGTTTAGTGCTGATGAGATAGCCATTTCTAGGTTCAAAATATCAAAGAACACAATGTGTTTGTTGCATTTTTAGCCTCGATGAAGTAATGTATTTATAGGAGAGAATTGGCACAAATATCGTGAAAACGAAACATTCAATTAAAGTTATTTCCAGTTTGCCGGGGAGATTAAGGTGACATTTAACTATTAACGTAGGCATTCGTTTAAACATACTACAAATTGACATATAATTTGTTCTATAAAAGATTGCCCTACCCTTGTTTTTTCTCCACTAATATCTTGGCATAGTTTGACTGGTGATTAAAAAGTTTGCATAGAGTATTTCAAATAAAATTTATTTTACAGATAACTCCAAAAAGTTTTATAACTATAACAATTATTTTATTTTTTAAAAAAAAATCCTTTAATAATTTCGAGCTTGAACTTGAATATAAAATTTAATATAAAATATAAATTCAATTCAATGATTGACAGATATATCATACATATGGTACTTATCTCACAAATTTGACCAACTATTGATATTCTTCACTTGTATATCTTTTTTCACGTGGATTCGAAGGAGAATGACAAGCCTTACAAATCCGAGCCGACGAATGCCTCAAAGTATTCTTCCTTTGAGGTGGAAAGAGTATGCCAAAGGACTAGTTTAACAGTCCAAACGACACAGAAAAGTGGAATTGGATCATATTTGTCAGGCTTGTGATTCTCCCTTGGTGGCGTGAGATCGTACCGGTATGAGAACTGGACCACCGGTCGGTAGGTGTCTCTCCGTAGACTCACTGACGGCTGGCTGATCGGAAATACGGATCCCTGATTATTTCAGCCGGTTTTCGAATTTAGGGTTTCCGATTGATTGTATCCCTCATCCCCAAAATCCGTTGAATTTTCAAATATTGACGATTTCGATACTCTACCTGAACTTCTGTGGCTCCCCTATGGCTACCTCATGGCTCACAGTAGTAATATTATATTTGTGTTTTCACTTCTCTTGAATGAATATTTTATTCGTGTTGTAAAATGCTACAATGATTTGAAGGATCAGGTACCTTCAAAAATTTCAATTCTTTTGGCACGAATCTGTGTTTCGACAAGTTTCTTCAAATAGTTTGATTATTTTATCCTCTTGTTGAAGATATGAAAGAGTGCAGGTGTTTCGGAATGCTGATTTTGCCCAATAAAAGCTACACACTTCTCCCTCCCTCCATCGAAGGCTTACTTGTTTTCGAAGGAAATCGACAGGTAAAGTAATCGAAAAATGATGATTTAAATTACTTTGTGATTCAAAATATTTAATTATAATTTTTGATCTTTCGATTGTATATATATTTGATTTGAGACTCTTGGCCCTAAGCAACATCAATTATGCTTTCATCCAAATTTTCTTCACTCGGACGTGTGAAACAAATACAACTTGCGGTCTTCTAGCACAGTGTGATATCTTGGATCAAAATCTATGAGACGATCTCACGAATCTTTATCTGTGAGACGGGTCAACTTCTACCGATATTTACAAAAAAAGTAATATTTTTTTCATGGATGATCCAAATAAGATATCTGTCTCACAAAATCCGACATGTGAGATTGTCTCGTTCAATTTTTTGTCTTTTTAGAGATTAATTTTCTTATCATTTTTCATTTACAAATATAACAATTATTGGCTTAACTTTGGAAAAAGTAGAACGACTAAAAAGGAATACTAATAACGGTGAAAGTGAATCCAGTTACCGGTTGTAGCTTGAGGAGAACCTTGGACACTACCCCTAGAGCCGAGTTCGAGCTTTGTTCATGATGATGAAGTTCTTGAGTTTCAGTTATTCCAAAATTATACGAAATCGAGCTTGAGTATTAAATTTGTTGACTTGGTTGGCTAGAGTAGGATGCGTCAGAGACAATCTTTACTCGCCTTGAGTGCATCTCTTGGTGACTTGGTGCTAGGGGTGAGCAAGATTTCGGTTAAATCGAATTAACCGATCGAACCAAGCCAATTCAGAAATCCGGTTTGGTTATTTCAGAAATTCGGTTTTCAAATTAAAAAAAATCAGTTATATCGGTTAATTTCGGTTCGGTTACGGTATTCAAAATTTTGAAATCGGTTAACCGAATTGACCGATATAATAAATATTGTTATTTAATAAATTTTTATTATTTATCAATTTTTATATATATTTTAATTTTAAATTTTAAAATTTGATTTGTTATTCTCCTTTGACCTTTCACGATATTATTCTTAATCTGATTGAAGAATATCAGATTCCCCTAATTCAAAATCAAATTCTAAGCGCCGCTTTCTCGTTCTCAAATCCCACTTCTATATTCTCCACTAGTAAGTTCTCTATTCTTCACTGGTAAGTTTTGAATACTGGAAAGCGTTACACTCTTGATGGAATGTGTGAATAAGATTGATGCACTCTGTTCTGGTTTTCATGTGTCATTCATGAACAATATACGCAACGAAGATGTCCCTTTCTGTGAGAATTAGGCATGTTGGCCAAATAAATCACTATCGAAGTATGGGTGATTGAGGGGGCCAAAACATGTTTTTCATTGGGTGATTGAGGAGGCAAAATCATGTTTATGTAATCATAATGAAATTTATGTGTAATTTCTTTATCGGCCCTAACTGCAGGAAGTATGGGTGATTGTGGGGGCAAAATCATGTTTATGTAATCATAATGAAATTTATTCTCACTGTCGTACATTTTCTCCAAAGGAATTTAAGTGTAATATATTCTATTGGCCCCAACTGCAGGAAAATTGTTTTATGATTTAATATTGATGAAAATTATATTTTCTTACTTGTAGATGTCGCAAGAAAATATATCAAATATAGATGTTGATGGTAGTTGTTCCATTCCAATGCTACCACCTTCAACGGGGATGGAAACATGTGCAGATTCTAAATCAAAAATGACGAAGCGGAAGCCGATGAAATCAAAAAGTGAGGTATGGGATCATTTCAAAAAATTTGAAAATGACAAGAAATAAAAAAAGCCAAATGCAATTACTGTGATAAGGAAATATTTTGTGATCCATATAAGAATGGAACTGCGAGTTTGAGGGCTCATATGAACTCATGTAAAAATCACCCTCATGCGGTTGAAACAACTCAAATACAATTAAGTTTAAAGTCGGGTGAAAAAAAAGTGAGGTGTCTTTAACATCTTGGAAATTTGATCAAGAAGCTTATAGAAAAGCTTTAGCTAGAATGGTTGTTGTTGTTGAGCTCCCTTTCAAATTTGTACAAGGAGGAAGGGTATAAAGTTTTTATGGCAATGGTATGTCGAAGGTTTATAATTCCTTCAAGATGGACGGTTGCACGTGATTCTGTTGGTTTATATACAGTTGAAAAAGAAAGTTTGAACATTTTGTTGAATGAAGCATCACAAAGAGCTTGTTTGACAACGAACACATGGACATCGATTCAAAAAATCAACTACATGTGTCTATAGCCCACTTTATTGATAACAATTGGCAATTACACAAAAGAATTATCAATTTTTGTCCAATTACAAGTCATAAAGGTGACGCAATTAGCTTAGCAATTGAAAATTGCTTTAAGGGATTGGGGAATTGATCGAGTTTTCATTATTACAGTTGACAATGCAAGTTCAAATGATGTTGTTGTCAATAATTTTAGAAGAAAGATGGCTAATTGGGATTCTACTATTTTGAAGGGAGCTCATATTCACAAGAAATGTGTAGCTCATATAATTAATTTAATTGTTGTTGATGATTTAAAAGATATAAATGAATCTGTGACAAGGGTTAGAGATGCGGTGAATATGTTAAGCAATCTTCTGCTAGATTAAGCAAGTTCAAGAAATGTGCAAAGCTTGAAAAAATTGAAAGCAAGAGTTCTTTATGTTTAGATGTATCAACAAGATGGAACTCGACTTTCTTGATGTTGAATGTAGCTCAAAAATTTGAGAGAGCTTTTGAAAGATTTGATGAACAAGATCCATTTTTACATTAGATCTTCAATTCAGAAAATGGGAAATTGTTTTGAATGATGGAAGGGTGATATTTGGAGCAGATGGTAAACCACAAAAAGAAATGAAGACTAATGATGGGAGACCAACATGTACTGATTGGAGTAATGTTAGACTTTTTGTTTCTTTATTGCAAGTTTTTTATGAAATAACATTGAAGGTTTCGGGTTCATTGTATGTCACTTCCAATACTTTTGCTCATGAGATTAGTTCTATTCATACTATATTGAATGAGTGGCAAGAGAGTGATGATACTGATGTGCATTCCATGGGGTTAAGAATGAAAAATTTTTTTGACAAATATCGGGGAGATTCTGATAAGACGAATAAGTTGTATTATATTGCTGTGGTGCTTGATCCAAGTCATAAGTTGGATTTTGTAGAATTTGTGTTGGTAGAGTTGCACAGAGCTGAAAATGGGGCAATAGTAGGAAAGATAGTCGAGGAGACTTTGTTTGCTTTGTACAAGAATTACAAGGATAAGATGGATCCTAACACCTCAAAAATGTTGTCTGTTCAAGAATCAAGTGATATTGAGTCCAGAAGTTTGACCCAAACAGATTTGAAAAGACAATCAATCCTTGCAAAATACAAGAGAAAATGCACAAATTTTTTGCTGATGGAAGTATATCAGAGCTCGACAAGTATCTCATTGAAATGGTTGAGGAGTATTATGATTCTTTTGACATTTTGTGATGGTGGAAGCAAAATTGTCATAGATTTCCCATACTAGCTCAAATTGCTCGAGATTTTTTGGCCATTCCTATTTCAACAGTCGCTTCTGAATCTGCTTTTAGTACAGGTGGTCGAGTACTTGATTGCTTTAGGAGTTCATTACTCCTATGGTTGTTGAAAGCCTTACTTGTACGCAAGATTGGCTTCGTTCATGCCCAATACCAATCAATATTGAAGAAACTTTAGAAGATGTTGAAAAACTTGAACAATGTAACTTTTTTCGGGAAAAAACAGCTTTGTTAGATTTTTATTTACCATTAAAAAAACTAGTTTATATTTCTTATTTGTCACCATTTATTTTTCAGATTTTTCTAAAATTGTGTTGGACTCTTCTTCAACAACACAAGAGGATTAGTGAAGTATGAATGACTCTTACCATTAAAAAATACATGTATCGTTTTCTAAGTCAGTTGACTAATCAAATGTTTGTTTAATTTCAGATGTTCAAGATCTGTGCAAGGCGAAAGAAACTTGACATTTTGATGCATTCAGTGCACTGTTTACTGGCCAATTTTGTGCTTAATCTCCTTCATGGAACTATATTTATATGTATCTTTTTTGTGGCCATGTTATGTTATTTTATAAAAAAACATGTATTAATTGTGTTCAAACAAAACTTATACATTTGTGATGTGTATGATTTTATGTTTTTATGCGTTTGTGTAGATTGTAGTGTTCAAGAAAAATTACATATATGATTAAAGTTAAATCACAATTTTTTTAAAAACTAATCGGTTAATTCGGTCACCAATCGAATTAACCGATTTTAATTCGGTTCGGTTTTCATCGGCTATGAAAATTTATTCGATCGGTTCGGTTATGGCTAAATATTTCGGTTCGATTCGGTTATGGCTAATTCGGTTCGGTCGGTAACCGAACCGACAATGCTCACCTCTACTTGGTGCCGTGTCGGTTTTGCATAAAAAAATTCCATTGATTGTTATGTAGCATTCTCTCTGTTTTTAGTTGTGTTTACAAATGTTTCAAAAAATGATTAAGGCGAATTTGTAGAAGAAAAGTTCATAATCATTTTTTTAACATTTAAAAAATAGTAAGATAATTCTTCAAAAAATAAAATAAAAATTAATAAGATAAATATTTCTTCTACAAATCTTTTGTCTTGTAAGTGAACGATCTCACGGGTCGTATTTTGTTAGACATATATCTTATTTGGATCTTTCATGAAAAAATATTACTTTTTATACTAAGAGTATTATTTTTTATTCTGAATATCGGTAGAATTGACCTATCTCACAGATAAAAATTCGTGAGATCGTTTCACAAGATATCCAATCCAATCCAAATCCAAATCCTTCCGTCCCTCCAAAAAATCGATTTTATTCATTTTTAAAAAAATCGAATTTATTTATCAAATTTGATTTCAAGCGGACCAATAAAATGACCCACCATAACCAGATCCAATAGTGTTCCCATCCTTGGGTAAGTTTGATTTGAATGGAATTTACTCTTCAATTATTTTTTGGCAGCCGAAAGGCAAAACTTTAATCAGAAGCAACGGTTGGATTCAAAACCTTTTGTTTGTATATATATGAATTCGTTCATTGGGATGTACAGAGAGAAATTAAATAAACAAAATCACTAAACGCTTTTCACAATTGAATTTATATTTTTATAAATTACTAATTTAATTTTATATATTTCACAATAGAGAAACTTACAATTTTATTGATGTAAATCAGTCTATTTGGAGTTCTAATCCTCCAACTTGTCAATAATTAGGTTCATCCCGTAATTTAGGTTTTTTTTTTTTGTCATTTTTCACCGAAGCAACGAAACCAAGCAAATATTATTTATTTGACACTGATGTTATATTATGTGCTCATCTTGCCGTGATAATAACTTATATTACACATATTAAAATCTATTTTGACAAAAATAAAATAAATCGACAGATTTTTCTCTTCCATTTTGAAAAAGGATTGACGTTTCTCTTTATTCTTGCTTAAATGAATTTTAATGTGTATAATATAAATTTTATTCTTGTCACATGATATATATATTGAAAAACATTTGTCATAAATAAACAATATCCGATGATCAAATAAAAAAAATAAAAAAAACTTGTGCTGCTTCAAGATTCTCAATTGGCCCAACTCTCAGACATAAATTTACAGACCTGTATAATATATAGTCTAGTATTAATGTTCTTCACTTCTTTGCTTCTTCAGCTGCCGCTGGCTTTGGTTGTTCCTCCTTGGGCGGTGGCGGTGGCGGTGGCGGAGCGGAGGTTGTTACACCGCCGTCGATGCAGCTGCGGCACTTCCTCTCCACACATCCTTCTACGTCATGTTCCCCTGATCCCCCCAAATGCCTTCCTCCACAGAGCCGAGCCAGGATCCCCGCAATGACTCCCAGTATTGTGATAACCGCTAGCACCACCACCAGTGTCTCGATGGAGTGGTGGGTGGAATGTCTGGGCTCCACCTCCACTAGCACCGGTGGCGGCCCTACAAGTGGCGGCAGCTGATTCACTAGAGCCATATCCAAGAACAGATGGGGATGTTTTAAAAGAATATATAGATGTTAGACAGAACTGAGCTTGATGAAGTACAGATTGAAGATGAAGATGACCATAGATATTCAGGATTATGGAATGAGCATAATTACAGAATCAGCTTCAAAGATTTTGGGATTGTTAAAGCGTGAAAAAATGTGTCAGTGTGAGAGAGAGGAGGAGAAGAAAGTAGTGAGAAAAGTGAATGTGTTCAAACTGAGCTTTGGAGCAAAAAAAATGATGGCATTGGACTTTTTGGGAGAAAAAAAAGGAGTGAGCAAATATTTTAATTTAATTACAAGAATATAGACATAATAAAAAATATTATTCTAACATTTTTTTGTCACAAATTCAGTATATTTATGATGACAATAAATAATTTATATGATTCTGAACTTTTTTCTTTATCGATAACTGCTCATATTTTGTACATATTTAAGCTGATTAATTAATTTAATTATTTGTAAATATAATAATAAACTGAAAATATGACCGTTGTCCCATGAATCTAACTTTTTTCTTTCAATGGTTGGTAATAATTTCATGATAGCTAAATATATTTATCAAATTTGATTCCAAGCGGACCAAAAAAATTCACAAAAGTCTATAAAAATATTGTCAAAAAAGTCTACATGAATCCACATAAATCTGTTTATAAATTTGTGATATTCTGTAAAAGTCAATAAAAATCTATCAAATCCATAAAAGTCCTATCATTTGAAAAAGTCATTAAAAATCATCAAAACTCTGAATTGAAAACACTCCACTTAGATATTTTATATGTTTGTACAATTCATGAGATGTTTACCTAATTTATAGGGTTTCACCATAACGGTCAAAATGGCTAGTCCATTCAAGTCGGTTTATCATATCATATAAAATAATATTGAATTGGATTGAAAATATATCGTCCCTTAGATTTCACACAAAATTTATTAGACATGTCATGTCGAATAAAATAAGTGAGTTAGATCGATATTTTATCAACCGACCAAAATGGCGGTCGCCCTACTCTAAACTAATCGTATAATCTATAGGTCATCTTGTCTCATTAGTTCATTTTGATAGCTCTAACTTTCACATCTTCTAAACTTTTTCTATAATAAAAAATATATGAATAGAAAGGTAACATTTTTGCATTGCGAAATATCATTATTATCCCTAATTTGTTCGTTGGTGTGTGAAATGAGACGGACATTTTTGGGAAAAAAATCAAGGGTAAATAGGGAAAAAAATTATGTTATTACCATTAATTAGAATTTCATTAAAGAGGGAGTGGAAAAAATTGTTTATCAGTTCTTTAAAAAAATTAATTAAAAAAATGTAAATGATATTTTTTGTGAATTTTTATAATCTATACTAAAAGTTTATGGAAAAAGAACAAATAATCGAATACAAATATTCAAAACTTGTGATAGAATATTAAATGTATAAATATTCAAAAACAAAGCATTACAGATGAAGATTAATTGAGGAATCTAAAAGAAATATAATTTATTTTTATTCGACATAAATACATGTAATTCATAAAAATTATAGTAATAATTAATTAGTATGTGATGGGTACATGCTCAATATAATTATTTAATCCAACTCGATTATTTATTTGTTGGATTAATAAGAATATGTCCAATTTAATAAGCTTAATTCAATTAGTTATTTGTTTAGTTTTTTAACATTATTTAGGCCCAAAATTTTGGATTGTATGTCCGAAAGCCCAAAACCATTAAGCACTCCTAAAAATCTATAAATAGAGGAGTTTCTGCCCAATTCAAGGTATCCTCTCATTTTGATAAAAGTTCTCCTGTTCTCTGAGTTTTCTTTAAACTGCTTACTGACTTGAGCGTCGGAGTGTCTGCGTCGGGAACCCTCCCGACGCCCACTTGACGAGTGTTCGTGACGCAGGTGACGCCCAACAAATTAACTAGGTATTGTCTACGTGGATCCGTTTACCAGCCAGATGAGCTCATTTACGGGCCAAGTGGACTAGTTTACTAACCAGTCGGATCTCGCGTGCGCAGTCTACGCGACTCATTTATTTTAGCTGCATCAGTATGTATTGAGTGTTAAAGTTTTTTATACTTTAATTTTTTTTATTTATTATGTATTTTATACTAATAAATATTTTATCCTCAAATAAATAGATACAAACAATTATATTATTCTTTTAAAATTCTACTCATATTATATAATCATAAGTGATTATAAAAAATATTATATATATGACTTTAAAGTTCAAAGAAATGAAATAAAAGATATAAGTAATAAATAATAATAATAATAATAATGTTTTATTATTTTATCATGAAACTTATTATACTTATGTAATTATATTGCTAAGATATGCTAAGCTCCTACATTATCATAAAGAATGTTAGTTTGCGAGCTATTTTAGAAATTATACGCAAAACTCGAAATGCAATTATAGCTTCGTTTGGATGAGTACTAATAATTTTTTTTAAATAAAATTATTTTTTAAGAAAATTTTATAAAATGATTTGAAATTAATTTTAATAAATATGCATTTAGATAAATTATTCTATAAAAATATTTTTATAATTAAAAATAATTAAGAAGATGTTTTGACGATTATTTTATAAAAATCTTTTAGTTGTAATTTTTTTTCTTGTTTTACAATTTATTATCCGTTTTGCATGCGTTGTTTTATTTTAAAATTATTTTTCATTTATTATTTAAAAATTATAATTTAAGAATGATATAAAAAAATTAATTTCATAAAAATTTTAGAAAAATAGTGTCAAAATACATATTTTAATTTTTTTAACTTATAAAATACTCAAAAACGTTTTCAAAATATTTTATTCAAATATGTTTCATTAATTTTTAAGTTAGAATTTATGCAAACATCTGAAATACATGAGGAAAAAATATCAGGCCTCAGTAGAGTCTAATTTTAAAAATAAAAAAACAATATTCATCCTTGAAATGTAAATATAGATCATGCTTTATGTTTGGTAGCCATGACAAGGGAATAATTTATCTCGTATTTAGGTTCATTTTTTATTTAGTCTGCATGCCCTTGATTATGATTGAAAGCCCGCACTATTCATGTTATTTGTGTGATTAAATATACATTCTCAAAAGGTATGATAATGTATAATTTTTGAATAGTGATCATGATAAGATTGTGTATTAACCAGTAATACCCTTGAATTGTCTTCTTCTATATAATATGAATATTAAAATTAGTGAATATTTAATAATTAATATAATATTTAAATTTATATTATATTTTTTTATAAACTAATTTCATATATTTTTATTATTTTCAATTATTTTAAAGAAAATAAATCGTAATAAAAATCCATCTTAAATTAAATTTTTACTCTTGTTAATTAATTCTTTTACAAAAATAATATTTGTTAAATTCTAATTTATTTTGTTTATTGATTTAAATTAATTTTAATATATGTAAATTATAATTATAAATATTTAATTATCTATCAAATTATTTTAAGAATATTTATAATTATTTTAAAAAAACAATAATATTGTAATTATTATTAAACTTTATTTAACGTTAACATTCAAAATATTATTGGTATTTTAATTATTAAAGTAAATGCATATTTACAAATTTATTTTTAATAAATATATTTAAATTAATTTTAATAAATATAATTTATAATTATAAATATTTAATTATCTATCTAATTATTTTAAGAATGTATATTTAATTAGCACTTGAGGCATTTTGGTCATTACAATAAAATTTACAAAACTAATCCACCATTTTAAAATCATACCAAACACCATGTTATTTATCACACCATACTATTAATCAATATCTATCATTTTTTAATCACTCTAATTATTAATCATTTACTTATCTCATCACACATATCAAACGGAGCCAAATTGTAATGCAAATCGATGTACTCTCAGTTAGTTAAGTCGAATTGATCTCTTATGAAACGGTTTTACAAACATATATATGTGATATTGGTCAACCTCACATATATACCTATTATAAAATATTATATTTTGTACGTAAAGTAACATTTTTCATAAATTTGGACTGATCAAAGTTTAGTATCACAAAAGTAACTTGTGAGACGATCATAAGTTTTTTTTACATTTATTAATATAAAAAACATTTACTACTCCTCAGTAGTCAGTAAAGTCTAAATTTTTGGTTCAGTAGAGTCTAAATTTTAATCCATTTTAAGAAGACTTTTGATTATTTTATTTGAATTTTTTTCCTAAAAAATAAATAATTCTTTTTGAGATATTTTTATTATTATTTTAAAAAATCGAACTCAAACATAGAATTAATGTTCTATTTATATATTTATTTTTATTATCAGTAACTCATCAGTCAAGTTTACATATTTGGCGTCAATTTTCAAATCCGCGTTGTCTTCTCTTCCCTGCATTTTCTTTGTCCAATTGCGGATTGGGGTAGAAAAATCTAACCCCGATTTTGCCGTTGCCGGCACGAATCCAGGCAACACGCTACGAATTTCAAGATTTATAAACGCATTTCAATTGATTTGTCATTTCAAATTCTCTGTTTTCGCCGGAACAAGATCCCGTGTTTCGAAATCATGGGGACTCCGGCATTCCCAAATTTAGGGAAACACTGCAGCGTTGACGACTGCCACCAGATTGATTTCCTTCCTTTCACATGTGATTGTTGCAATCAGGTATGTTTATGATATCGTATGCATGTTAATGTACTCGTGATTTTGATGGAATCAGTAGATTTATGTGTATGCAGTATTGTTGGGTTTGATTATTTAGAATTTAGTAGAAACTGCAGGAAATTTTATTCTACTTTTATTTTTGTTGTTTCATCATCAGCTTTTAGAAAAATGGTTGTTCATTTTTCAACGGAATTATCGGGTGTTTTTTTGTTTTTTTTTTTCCTTTTTGTAGTCTACTCCGATGAGATCTGATACTTGCCTTAAAATTCGATTATTTTTTTTTTGGGAATTGGGAATTTCTTATGGGTAGACCGTGTAAAAGTGTTTTTTAGAGCATAAGGATTGCAGACTTGTAGTATGTGTGGAAGGTTCTGAATTACTGCTGTGAAGTTTGTCTTGATATAAAGGTCCCAATCTTAACAAATTGAGGTAATTGTTTGGCACGAGCGATTTATTTTCAAATTCATCAAGAAAGAGTTGAATTTATCGACCTTGAACAGAAAAGTGTTATACTATATTGACATATGGTGTCTGGTGATGAATGATGTATACTTGCACTTAATTGTTAGAGTAGTTTTACTGGCACAATAATTGGAGTTCGTTTAAAGAGATATCTGGAGAACATTAATGTCTGTGACCACGGATTAAGATCAAGCTTCTAATTGTTTTTAAACATCTATACGAAATAAAATGAAACAAGGGGTCATTGTTTCTGTTAAAGTGATCCTACTTGGTCAGTGAGTCTTTTTTCATACATTTTAAGAGTTAACTCGAGTTGATTTTTTTTTATGACGAGATGTAGGATATGGATATAACTAACACCTCACTCCTACAATATCAATGATCACTTGGAGTGGAGAAAATTCTGGAATCAAATTTGGTTTTCCTTTTTCCTTTTATATTAAATATGATGATTGTTTGGCCGTTCATTTTTCTCAAATTTCTGCCATTTTGATGCTGTGGATGCTACTACATGTTTTTACTTCAATAAGTCTGTATTGATTCTGTGGTCTGGTGAACTTTTTTATTTGTAGAAAGCGTGATAGTGATACCGACGCTGTGTTGTGATGTGATATTTCCACTGTCACACGGGAATTTCTTGCCAATTTACTGCTCGATGATATTTGTTGACGAGCTATAGCTTACATTCATTTCTATCCTTTGTCATCCATTTTACTTTCTACCATAGCTGATAGCATGTTCTGGTTTCATTAATCATAGTTGGGACTATACTGTCTATAGTCATTGCTAATGTTAATCGCCCATGTTCCTCATTTCATCTACCGATGACTATCATTAATTCAGCTCTTCTCATTCTTCTAAATTCCCTGTAAAATCTTCACAGGTATTCTGTGTTGAGCACCGGAGCTATGGCAGACACCAATGTCCCAAAGCTAACAAACATGATGTTACTGTTGTCGTCTGCCCCCTCTGTGCAAAAGGAGTTCGTTTGATCCACAATGAAGATCCTAATATTACTTGGGAATCACATGTAAACATTGAGTGTGACCCATCAAACTATGAAAACACTACCAAGAAAAGGAAATGTCCAGTACCAGGCTGCAGAGAAATCCTAACATTCTCAAATTCAATCAAATGTAGAGATTGTACAGTTGACCATTGTTTGAAACATAGGTTTGGACAAGACCACAAGTGTCCTGGACCCAAGAAACCTGAACCCTCATTTCAGTTTATGGGATTTTTGAATAGAACCCAAAAACATGACCCCAAGGGAGCACCGGTCACTTCTTCATCAAATTGGGGCACAAGTTTCCTCAAGGCAGCTTCTTCAGTTCGAGCCACAGCTGAAGCTGGAATGGCTAGATTGAGCAACGAATTCAATCAAGCATTGAGTAAGGATGGAGCAGTCCAGAGTAGCAATGGCAGTACAAGTCAACATGGAAGTTTGAGTGGGCAAGTTGAAGTGTGTCCACGGTGCAATTTAAGATTCCCTAATGTTGGAGCTCTGGTAGATCATGTGGAAAAAGTTCATGAAAGGAATGGGGTCATGAAGGCGACACTTGATGTCTGTCCCAAATGTAGTAAAGGATTTCATGATCCTGTTACCCTCGTGGAGCATGTCGAGAGAGAACATGGAGGCGTCTCAAAATCGTGATAAACTGCGTGCCAGAACTTGACCACTGTGCTTATTTGATGCTATTTTTATTCCATTAATTTTTTTGTTCATAAGCTTGAGGATGGCTGTTACCCATGGCCGGTGATTATTTTTTTCTTGTTCATTAAAGAAATATTTATCATTACCAAGATGTGGAAGGAAGAAGTGTTGCTGATCTTTTCATGAGGACAAGTTAAGCAAGTGGAGAACATCATGCATTTTGATTATTACCTGTGACAAAATGAGAAGATTGTTTGTAACTTAGGAAAACAAATTATCACACCTTGTACGTGAAAATTTGTAACAATTTTTTTACAAGAACCATTTCAATGAAATTATTTTTTGAAAGAGTAAGAACAAGTGTGTGTATTAAATTATAGACGGAGTGAAAGAAACTACATCATTTTAAAAATTATAATTTATATAGTTTAAAACTGATATATATATTTTAAAACATGTGATCCATACCAATAATAAATTGAATGTGCAAATCAATGGTATTTCAAGTAATATATCTTTGAAGCGAGGGTTAAAAGTTGAGTAGAAAATAGAATTTATCAAAATATTTTTTAAAACTTGTTCTTCTGAATGTTAATTGCGTAGGGTGATTGGGACGATTTTTGGTATCACTTACTTTAAAACATGCACCCAAATATATATATTTTTTGAATCAAACGCACTCAATATATTATAAAAATATGATCAAGCCGAGCACATAAAGAGTTGAGCAGGGTTGCCACAAAGGTTGGTGTCTCAACCCATAGGCAAGGACTAGGACAACAATATGCATTCATAGCTGTAGCATGAGCAATGTCATTCACTTTCCGCCACAAACCGTACTGAACACTCAGGATTGACAACCAAGAACAGCTTACATTGGGAAATAATAGAAGCAAATTCAGACAGATCATTTGCCGAAATGCCAAACGAGTCAACCACGCTTTTCAAGTCCGATTCAAACACCGCCTTCTAGAAATCCAAATCGCGCACCCACGAAAGAGCTTCCAGCAAGCTCATAGGCTCACCTTCAACAACAGGCAGTCCCCCAAAAAAGACAGAAGAACGAACCAAAGAAATGCACCAGAATCATCCCCCAAGACCATTCCAAAACTGGCAACCACTACTGTGAGGATTTGCTACATCAACTGTCGCCTGGGACTTCACATATATCTAACATACAGAACATTCAAGGCTGTAAAAACTGTATCAGGAGCTGAAAGGTGAGAAGAGTTCCAAAATTCATTATTCCTTTGCTTCCAAATAGCCCACGCAACCATAGCAAACTTAGATATATACTGTTCATGGAGCTTATCAATCATCTTAAACAACCATTCCACCACAGATGCAGGAACTGAAGCCAAACATAAGCTCTTAGCAAGTTTTTACCATTACTAGATTGTGGACTCTAGACTATTGCAGTTTTTTGTTTTTCATGGTTAACCAATTTGTTTACACATTTAAAAATTAGCTATATTTAAAATAATACAAACATTTAACATTTTAATTCATATCATACATATCAGAAACCAACAAATTCTTATTCATCTCATTAAAGGCCAATCACAACTCTAAGAGAACCACTCTCATTGCATTTGTTCTGCATCTGATCATCTCTTCGATAATTTCTATCTATAAAGATTGCAACTCTGGTTTATCATCAACTTTTACACGCCACCGAGAATCCAAGATGAAGCCAACCCCCGAGCATTTCCCAAAAATTACACGAAATTTGTCAACTGGTGTAGCCCAGATATACTGCAGTCTAGTATGATCAGTAGAAAAATCTACTTCGCCTAATTTTGAGAGATTTCATTAAGCATTTCGACAACCTTCTTCATTTTGGGCCGCTTTGCTGGTGTGCTATCTGTGCAGAGTAAAGCTACTTTTAGAGCAGCCAGCATTTCTTTCCTCCAACCAAACGACACAGTGCTCAGCCGAGAGTCCAGGATTTGCTCTGGGGTCTCCCCTCGTATAGGAGCAGTATGAACCCACTTCACCAGATCGACCCCTTCACCAAAAGCCTCTTCCACGGGAAGTCGTGTTGTGAGGATCTCAAGCAGGACAACTCCATAGCTATAAACGTTGCCAGGCGCTGTAACTTGCATAGTATATGCATATTCTGTTGAACAAGTTAAAAAGATTGTAGGCAAGTTAAATATAAGGTTAAAAGTAATTTACTAAAATGACATGTGCAAAGTGTAATCGTGTTCTATGGTTAAAAATATTTTATTTTGGAATTTGAAATAGGATAAGAGAGCATTCTAGAAGGGAATTGAACACAGACTTAAGTGAAGAGCTCAAATCCAAAAAACCACCCTTCCAAGGGTAAGGAGTTCACAAACTTATTAACTGCTCAAATATTTCTCATGGAATCAATATAAGATCATGACAGGAGCGAACCCAAGGATAATTTCGGCACGACCTCATGTTGGTTCGACTCAGATTCAAGACAGAGAGGTTACCTGGGGGAATATATCCAAATGAACCAGCAACAGCACTGATACTTGCTGTCCCTCTAGATGGGTCAAGGAGCTTGGATATTTCAACTTCACCGACTAATGGATTAAAATTATGATCCAGAACTACGTTGCCTGAAGAAATATCAAGGTGGATAATGGCCACATGATGGAGAAATGCCAGCCCTTCAGCCACTCCAATGGCAACGGCAAGTCTAGCAGACCAATCAGGTTTGTATTCTGGTTTCTTCGAAATATCGTGAAGAAACTGAGCCAACGTCCCATTTGGGAAGTACTGATGTAATAAAAGAACATCTTCTTCAAATACCACAAACCCAATAGGCCTCATCAAATTTTCATGGCAGAGTTTACTCATCTTTTCAACTTCTCTGATCATCTTGCTCCGATGATGAACTATGGTTCTGTCCATTGATTTAAGTTTTCTAACGGATAATATCATACCAGATGGCATATCGGCTTTGTACACAGTGCTAAATGTACCAACACAGAGCTTATTTGTATCTTTCGTAATTGCTTTGGCAACTGCTTCAAAGTCTACGGCTTGCTTGAGGTTCTCAACAAACACATTTCCGAGTATTACTACTGGCATAGTACTTGTTTCATTTTCATCAGTTCCTGAGTCTTTTGCAACTTTTTCTTCCTTCTCCCTCATCATAAACAGCAATACAACTACAGTCACCGATGCGAAAACAGCCAAACCCGAACCAATGACAACCAATACTATTCTGTAAGGCACCTTGTGGTGGTAAGCATCATGAGCCTGATCGTTCAAACCTTCACAATAAATACTTAAAGGCTCACCACAGAGCCCTTTATTTCCAAGAAAGCTTGAATTCAGGCTTTTTTGAAAGGGAACAAAGGAAGGTATTTGGCCGCTGAATTGATTGTTTGAAAAATTAACCTCTATCAAACTTAACATGCCTTTTAATGCTGCTGGAATGCTTCCACTCAGTTGATTATCAGATACATCTAATGAAACTAGCTTGTCTAGTCTTCCAAGTTCTTCAGGCAATTGGCCATGCAGATGGTTGGAACTCAAATTTAAAGCAATCTGCAAGTTCTTGATACGCCCAATCTCGGGTGGAATACTTCCAGTGAGACTGTTACCACCCAAATGTAATTCGAGCAGTTTTGTGCAGTTCCCAATCTCATGTGGAATCTCCCCACTTATTGAATTCTGACCCAAAAGTAGGAACTGCAATCTTGAAGTATCGCAGATACTCTCCGGTATGGTGCCATTGAATCTATTGTTGCTTAAGTCGAGCTTGTTCAGATTCTTGCCCCGAAGAATTGAAATTGGGATGTCTCCAAACAGATTGTTTCCAGAAACAATGAACTCCTGGAGATAACCGAGTTCGCCAAACTCGGGTGGGATGGTTCCAATGAACCCATTTGAGGCTACATTAAGGAGGGACAGATTCAAGCATCTCGAAAACTCGGTCACAATTTCTCCAGAAAGATTATTATTGTCTGCTTCAAAATATGTTAGGCCGCCGATGTTTCCAATTTCTTTAGGAATGCCTCCAGTCAAGTTGTTATTCCCGATCCGAATGCTCGAAAGGTCTTTGCACTTCCCAATCGATTCAGGAATACTCCCATTCAATCTATTCAGAGTCAGGACCAATGTTTCAAGCTTTTCCATTGCAAAAATGCTATCAGGAATCGACCCCTCAAGCTGGTTTGAATGAAGATTCAGCAACTGAAGTTCAGAGACCGAACCTAACTTATCAAGAATCACACCACTCAACTCATTTTCATAAGCAGCGAAGATTCTCAAATTGGTAAGATTACCCACCCACAATGGGATAGAGCCATTCAATCTATTTGAAAACAGCTGTAAATCCTGCAGCTTCTCTAAACCCTCAAGCTCATCAGGTATAACACCCATGAGCAAGTTATTGGATAGATTTAATTCCCTGATATTTCTAAGCCTACCCAACTCTAGAGGTATCGAACCTCCAAACTTATTGAATGATAAATCGAGAAACTCAAGCTCCGATAAATACCCAAAAGCAGATGGAATGAAGCCTTGGAAATTGTTGTATGAAAGATCAAGCCACTTTAGTGCTTTGAGCTGAGAAATGAGAGTCACATTACCTTGAAGCCCGTGATTAGAAAGATCAAGCCTCTCAACAAATGAATTGTTGGAGCTGCAAAAAATGCCAGGCCACGTGCAATAATCTGAGTTATTTCCGTTCCAACCAGATATTTTAAGCTCTTTCCCAATTTCTAGTAGTGTTTCTTCATCATTGAACACTTGAGTAAATCCAAGTTGAGAAGATGAGAGCAACCCAAAAAGCAAAATACTCAACAAACACAAGAATTGCATTTTGGTGTTGCTTGCAATTTGGGAAAAAAAGAGGACGGAACTAAAGATGTTTTCTTATCCTCACAAAGACAAAGGTTCATGGAAACATCAAATTATCGTGAATTTTATAAAAAACGTGAGCTTCTATATTTCTATTAATGCTGTGAATCCACTAATAGGTTACAGAGCAAACAACATGAAGACTCTGCCATCTCATATTTTTAGTAATGCGAAACAAGAAAAGCCTTGAAAGAGACGACCCCACCATCACATTTCACCTTTCCTAAATGGCCCATATCAAAAATCTTGAAAATGAAGGGAAATAGAAAGCAAGGACCTTTCCTTCCCCACAACTTAAGAAGTAAAATGTACTTTTTATGATCAAAACCAACAAAACCAAACATACCAATTCAGCCCAAAATCTACCAAAAAAGCAGTAATCTTTCTGCTGGAACATGACATATTATGTGGAGCACACACAACAGACATGAGGGCAATCAAGATTGACAAAGGCCAGAGAGTAATTTCAACAATTCGTTATTAAAACTCAATTGACTGAGTACACTAAAAAAAAAATTTAATCCCAACACGGTAAAACACAAAAAAAAAAAAGCAAGGAAAAAAGAAAAATAAAAAAGCTGAGCAAAAGCTTGCAGGTAGGAAAAGAAGGAAAGGAACTTTCCTAGGACTACAGAAGAACGCAGGTGGTGAAAGACAGATTGTACAATGTTTACAGTTAATAGCACCTTTCAGGAATGCTCAGAATCAGATGTTTTTTGCGCGCTGTCACCCTTTACGAGAGAGAGAGAGAAGAAAATGGTGAGACGCCATGTTTGTGCATAGTGAAAGCTTCACGAGAAATGAGCAGTCTTGAATCAATGACACTGTTTCTGTCTCAGACTGTTGCAAGCGTGCCTCTATTATACTTCCTTGTACTACAGTTAATTTTAGAGGAGAATCCAGTTAATTTAAGTATTAATTATTGATTACTAAAATACTATTTTTTTATTTTTGTTGTTGAGTAGGTCTCTTATGAGACGGTCTCACGAATCTTTATATGTGAGACGAGTCAACCTTACCGATATTTACAATAAAAAGTAATACTTTTAGCATAAAAAGTAATATTTTTTATGGATGACTCAAATAAGATATTTGTCTCACAAAATACGACCTGTGAGACCGTCTCACACAAATTTTTGTCTTTGTTGTTTTGCTTCGTGATTGTGATGACTTTGTTTTGATTTAATGGAAAATGAAATTTTTTTTAAAAAAATCAAACAAATACTATAAATTTCTTTAAATGAAGCGACGATCATATACTCGAAAAAAATTATATATTAATTTTGAAATTACATAGAAAACAACTATTGTAAATCAAGAAGGTGGAATCGATTTCAGTTTTCACCTTGAAAATGAGCAGGCTTCGACATATTGCAACAATTGGGACCATGTAATGTCTATTGTTGCTAATTATTTCTCAATGCCTGGTTTCCCAAACACACATTGTCCTTTTAATGGCCTATTTCGATGAGTTAACGTTTAACTAACTCATCAAATTTTATTTCACTTGCGATGTTTGAAATACGTGTTGAAAAAATTAATTTCGAATCATTTTTTTACTCGAATTTCGGATTCGATAGAAATTCGAGTAAAATCATTTTTGGTATATGCATTATTGATAAATTATTAAATTCTTGATTAATGATCCCTCTAAAAAAAATCAATTTTATACTAAATTTAAATTGTTTTCAAAAAATCATTTAAAGTTTCAAACACCCTTTATGTTGGAAGCACAAGAAATGTAGGTATAAGTTGAAGATAGTAAAATATTTGCTTACAATGGATGTACATTTTCTAATTTTTTTCTTTTAAATCGGCTTATCGAATCAAGTTGTTCATACTTTTACTAAGACGATGTTTTCATGTGTGATTTAATAAGATGATCTTACTTTAATTTCTTATTAATTGTTCCCGATTTCGTATAATATACAACTCGTGTTATTTGTTATTAGTGTACGAGAATCAATATAAATTATTAAACTGAAGAACAATCGAAACAAGAGACTTGAATTGTTAAGCGACGATAATTGCGTAAAACGATAGAAATATGACAATTGTGTGTTATTAATGTTTAAAATATTTAAGTTAGAATGTTATTATTGGTTATAATTTCATAAAATATGGTGCTTAAAATTTTCATCAAACCATAAATTAAATTATGCTTTAATTACGGAAAGTGCTGATTAACAAATAGAATTAATTCGTATATAAATACGTACACAACTTTAAATTAAATTATAAATATATGTTAAGATAAAGCAAAACTAAGCCGAACTTCTTCCTGGTTTTAAGATCGCTTTTGAACATAATCATGAGCTTAGTTGAGAGTAGGCATAAAGAGGTGATTGAGGCTTGATTTTTGGAGGAATCCGGGATTTTATTTTTTTATTAATTAATTTTTATATGGGTAGGTCTATTGTGAGAAGGTCTCACGAATCTTTATCTGTGATACGAGTCAACTCTACCGATATTCACAATAAAAAGTAATATTCTTAGCATAAAAAGTAATATTTTTTCATGGATTACCCAAATAGGATATATGTCTCATAAAATATGACATGTGAGATGGTCCTACACAAATTTTTGTTTTTTTATATTAATACTTCTTTTTTAGGAAAAAAATTATTTGTGGGTGTTTTAATTTGTTTATATTATTTAATTAAAAGAAACTTGAAAATACAGGCTGCACTTTGTGCATTGTAATGATTGGATCACTTTCCAAAATCAAAAGATCTAATCATTTCATCACTCTCTCTTTTTTTATTTTATTTATTTATATGAAATATCACATGAGATTATCTCATGAGTTAATATAATGTGATAAATTTTTTATTTGATCGATCTTAACAAATTATTATTTTTTGTATCAAAAATATTATTTTTCACTTTATGTATGAATTGTATCAATTTGTCTCACAAATAATATATCCGTGAGACAGAAAGCTACACTATTATTTAAGATATGTTCAAGATTATATTATTATTTGTTTTCACGCAATATATAACTAGCTTGAGCAATATTTCAGGAGTATACAAAATAAAATCAAACATATTACAATTGATAATAAAAAAAATAGTGTTTGTTAAAATAAATAGATAAAAAGATTTGCGACCAATTTTAAGTATTATATAAATCCAGTTGATTATTATACGACACCAAAGTGACCAACATTACCTAATGGATTGACTAATAAATCAAGTTTTTTAGTACATTATTATAAAGCAAGAAGTTTCACAAGACAGAAATGATTAAACATACTCAAACTCCTTTATGGTCCATCTCCAACATCCCAAATGAGTAAAGTTTGCATTTACCAATATAATCCCCTGTTGTTGTCTGAACTTACGACGACTAAACTAGATCGAACATGGTCTAAGATGAATTTATACGAAAATGAACGATTTAATATATAACACATATGCGACAAAATCTAAATTTCACCTCGAATTTTACATCAAACTTACTACTCGTGATAGGGTATTATAATTTACAAGGATGAAAATACACTTACTAGCATGTAGATGACACAATCTATTAGCACTTGAAAATAGAAATTTTTTTCATGACTATGTTAGTTATCCCATATCAATTGGAAAATTTTTTTTTAGAGTGGTATATATAGAGTTGGACAGTCCTCTCTCTTGAGCTAGCTTTTGGGGTTGTGTTAGATTTAATTCTCAATCTTAACATGATATAAAGAGTGTTTCACTGCCCATAATTGAGCCACCCGTTCTATCTATACTTGAGTCATTTTTAAACTTCACGTTCCATGTGTTCATTCTTGAGTGAGAAGAGCGTGTGTTAGTTGTCTCACATAGGTTGAATAAAATCCCCGGGAGTTGGATATATGGATTTAGGATAATCTTCTCCTTCTTAAACTAGCTTTTGAAATTGAATTAAATCTAAATCTCGATCTTTTCACGTATTATAACATCGTATTAAATGGTTACACTATTTAAAACATTAAAAAAAATTGAAGAAGAGAACATATTTTTTCAACAGGAATTTTCAGATGATTTGACTACACCATCCTTTTGGTGCTCATGTCATGTGAATGGGTAATGGTGTGTGGGTGGCCACTTTAGGTGAATTAACCTACATGGCCCATAAAGGAAAAAAAGGTACTTCATATTTTTTTCTAAGAAGAAAAAAAAGTGAGAGAAAAGAAAAGGGATTTAATCTCTAGTGATTGAGATTGGGCTCTCCCTTTATTGGACATGCATCATGACCCTCTGTATCATGCATTGTGCCATTGTCTCTCTTTTGTCTACCCACCCCTACCCCTACACCCACCCACCCCATCTATAGTAATAAAAAATGTAATTAAAGAGGGGGAAATTAAACATGTATCATTACATTATATAACAACTTGCTCACAATTTTATTCAAGAAAAGTCTACTTTTTTTTAATAATTTAATGTTAGTGACATGAAATAGAAAAGAGGTAAAATGCAACCCTTTCCACATATCAAATAAAAAAAGTGGGAATAAATGTCATAATTAAGGGAAATTTTAGACAATGACAAAATTTATTGGCTAATCATATTTCTATTATTTATATATTTTTATGATACAACTTTCTTTCTTTTTTCTCCAATATTAATGGCATTGAAAACCCAATAGTGGGCCAGATGGACAAGTATATAAATTTAGTGGGTCTAAAAAAAGGCCCACATTTAAGTGGCCTAATTTCCCTAGCTAAGCCCAAACGATGCTCCGATTTTCTTTTATTATTTACAGCCACGTGGATTTTAGTTAAGATAGCTTATTAATAATTAAATTAATATCATTAAAACAAATATCCCATCAACCAAACAAAATTATTCAAATCTATACTTTTACAAATTTTCTTAAAGATAAAAACATTTAAAAAGTCTAATTTATCATGTTTCTTGGAATAAGCCTCATTCTTTTATTTTCGACTTCCTTCGCATCGGAATTGATGGCGAAAGTATGCCCCCCCTCCATTCTTGTGCAATTTATTAATCACTCGGATTGCAAATATTTTA
The DNA here is from genome assembly GCF_025594145.1 of Primulina tabacum. NCBI lineage: Eukaryota > Viridiplantae > Streptophyta > Magnoliopsida > Lamiales > Gesneriaceae > Primulina > Primulina tabacum. The sequence continues at coordinate 5,340,405 of NC_134559.1, read as the reverse complement.
AAAAGTAATGAGTAGACGGTCTCACGAATCTTTATCTGTGAGACGGGTCAACCCTATCGATATTCACAATAAAAAGTAATATTCATAGCATAAAAAATAATACTCTTTCGTAGATAACCAAAATAAGAGATCTGTCTCACAAAATACGATTCAAGAGACCAAAAATAATTATGAATCACATTTCTATTATCTATTAACTAAATATTTTTACATTTATAAAATTCATATAAATCACATATTTCAAATTATATTTCCAACTAGGGTTATAATTCTAAATCCAAACAGGAACAGAATCCCACAAGTTATTAAATATACTTCATGCATTGGTGCATAAGCACGTCAATCTGTGTAGTGGATTATTTAATTAGTAATTTCACGCAAAATGGAACAATAATCCTAGCTAAGCCATTGAATAAAAATGTAATGATGTAACGTCCATTATTGTAACTTGCTTGCAGTAACGTGATTACTTAATTTGTATTGTTTTCTTAAGGTCAATTAGTTAAATAACAAATAAATTTGTTTATTTATTATATCGATCTTTTTTTTTTCCCTTTTCGCAGTCCGAAGATCGGGTGATTAACAAATTGTACCAGAGTCGATGGGGCATACTCTGTGAAGAGGATGGCGAATCATCGTGATTTGCTAGAAAGGGAAAGAAAAACCAAGATGCATGTAGATCGATCAATAGTGGGACAAGACCATCAAATCAAGAAAACAAACACTGATGATCACGGCTGTGTCCTCTGTCACGAAGCAGATGAATCGGTAGCACATTTGTTCTTCAAGTGCAGATTCTCCAAGAGTATTTGGGATGGTGTGCGGTGTTGGCTTGATATGAAGAAGATGATGGGTTCTACAACGAGCATTCTGAGAGCTTACAGGACAATTTATAGGGGTAATTCGGTGCTATCAAGAATGAGACTCACGGCTTTAGCGACTACGGTGTAGCAGGTGTGGAATGTGCGCAATAGGGTTTTGTTCGAAAATGAGAAGGTGGAAATTGACGATGTCTTCATGAAGATTAGAATCCACACTTACCAATGTGTTCCCGAGGCAACAAATATTATGACAGTGATGTAGTTCGTATTTTATTTTAATTAGATATTACGATTTTGTTTCTCTCCTGGGGATGACCAGAGTATTCGTTTGAAATGAGATGTTACTGCGAACATCTTATACAAAAAATACATCGAAAATAATTAAATATAGAATGACCCATCATCACCCGTCTGAAATCTTGCCCAAGATCGAGATCTCTCATGAATTTCACATTATCACTGGGTATCCAAACATTCATGCTAATTACTTTGGGACAAATTTTGTTCGATCACCATTTGTACAAACTCGACTAGACGATGTCCTGTTAGCATGTTATTGATATTCTTATAACTTCCACCATTTTCACTCTCTAGTTTTCTCTATACACGGCATGCACAGTTTCAGATCACTGATTTTTCGAATCAATGCCTCTTTTCAGTAATGACGATAAATTATACTCAGGCGAACATAAATTAAAGGCTTAATTACCAAAGCTCAAGTGTTAGTTGCCTTTGGGTGGTTTATCTGGAGTATCATAGTTCTTGGTGTTGATGAATCGACCCCCGCACCCTCGAGCTCTTTTCATGGCATGCAGATGCCGAGATTCATGAAGATATGGCTGACAAATAAAATTTTGGATGCTTAGTTAGAAAATTGTTGTTTTAAAACTGAACAATAGTACTAAGAGATCGGGAAGAATTCACGAGTAGATTATAAGTAATTTGTAAGGAAAACAATTAATTTGAATCGTTTGCCATTTTATATATTTGTTATTTTTTTAATGACTTGAGTGCACATCAGGGTAAAATCTTGGTCAAACGCGCAGTAATTTACATATCATGCTACCCAAATAAACCATACAGAGTATATCATGTTCTTCCGAGAAGGTGTTGATAAAGAGAATTAAACTCACGACCATTGATAAAATATTCGCGTGCTTCACTCACACATCTCATGGCTTTGTTAAAAGTTTATTTGATCTAATATATATCTTTTATTTCTTTTAAATAACAACAAAATATGGTTACCATCTTGATTAGTTAATTTGGGTAAGCTTAATTTATTTTATATTTATTTTTAATCCAAAATAACAATAACAACTAAAGTATAATGATAGAAATTAAACATGGAAAAGAAAAACACTAGGAAATTAAGTTGTTTGAATAATCCTACTAAATTACTATGCAAAAATTTATCAAAACCGGTTGCCCTAATATGAAAAAACGAACCACATGAATTGTTAGGGTTGGTCGGGTCACAAAATTGTCTCGTGAGAAAATCTAATACAAGTTTTTGTGTTATATGTTTTTTTTATTTTAAATTAGGACAAAAAAATTAAAAAGAAGACGAAACCTCATTTAATTTTCTAAGTTTTTCTAAATAAATGTTAATTGGCAAACCTTTCTAACTGAAGTGTCCATTTTATTTTCTAGGGCAGCCTTTGCACGCAGCCGTCTTCGCCTCAGAATCCCGTGGTACTGTTTGGCATTCACGTAAACAGGCTCCTCGTGAGAATATGAGTAAGAGGAAGACATATGACCTGACCCGTATGCATCCGGATTCGTCGGAAACAAACCACCAGCACTTTTCGGGTGGCCGCTGACGCCTCTGCCATTAACATGATTTCGTGGTGTTCCTTGCATTAAATTTTCGCCGATCACACGAGCTGGCACCATGGCTTCGACATTTTCTTGATTTCCTTCCCTGCACACTGACAATAAAATTCTTTCCCCTGTGATCCAAGAATCGGACCCCGGCTTGTCAATTAGCACTATATTTCTAGATAAAAAAAAAAGAAGATTGAACTTTTGTGATTTTTTGTTTTTAATAGAAAATTTGTGCATTAAATTTTATTTCTTCTAAAGGGATCGCGTTGGTAATATTCACACAGGACATGACAAATATTTCCGGTCGCAAGATAACTTAAAACAAACTGGTTCGACGGCGGTAGACTTACTCGTCGAGCTTGCGTTCGATCGGTCCGGGGCGAAAATGTTACTGTTGCCATTTTTACTGCCATAACTCCACCACGATTGTGAGCCAGACGAGCTCGAGTCCATTAACCCATACGCATCAAATCCATGATATTGCTCATCTCTTTTACCCATTTACACTTTCACACTGCTCACACACAATTTAAAGGCCGTTTTCAAGACTTTTACGAAGGAAGAAAATTGCTAAAATTGTTTGTGTAAGACAACTTACATTCAGTTTTTGAAGAATGAAGAGATCTCTTCATGCAATGTTGCATATATATATATATATATATATATATATATATACACACACACGCATAATAAATAATGTGTGAACTGAAGGGGGGAAATCAAAGATATTTCATGAAGAATGATTAGGTAAAATTATTTATTTGTGGGAAGAATATTATTATAATTGTTTGATTGGATGAAACGTAGACTATATTTTTTAAACTTTGATGAATGAATTTGGGACACGACATTTCTTGGCTATGGTACAGAGTACTTGAGAGAGAAATGCATGAACCATATATCCTTGTATAACACGTAACACATGAGTATATTACAGATGTTGGGTCCAAGATTTCAAGATAGCATAAACAAATTAAGGATGCAATAGTCGTTGCTACACTTACTGTGAATTAATGGGTATATTCAATTTTTGAATAAATATTAATCATTTTTTAATTTTTACTATATATAATGAGTAGGTCTCTTGTGAGACGGTCTCACGAATCTTTATCTGTGAGACGTGTCAACTCTATCGATATTCAGAATAAAAAGTAATACTCTTAGCATAAAAAGTAATACTTTTTCATTGATGACCTTAATAAGATATCGGTCTCATAAAATACGATCCGTTACACCGTCTCACACAAGTTTTTGCCATATATATTATATATGGTCATGTGATAAGTTTCACGACTTTTGGTCATGCATGTATACGTATCAGTATTTTTAAATATAAAATGTATTTATTTTAATTAAAAAAATAAAAACACACACACACACACATCAAAAGATTAGTCAAATTAATGTTTTATATCATGGCTAGAACGAGTACCATTTATCATATCTAAAGAGAGAACCTCGAGGATGCTAATTAATGTTTCTTAATTTTGACTATTATTTAATTTCTTAGTAATTAGTATTATCACACACTATTAAAACAAATATTTTTTATTAAAAAAGGGACAAATAGTAATTTAAAATATAAAGATTAATTAAAATTTATTATAATATAGATTTAAAATTCATAAATATATTGTCGTTCAATTATAACTCATGTGACACACATCATGATCTTAATTTTAGAACGAAATCTTGAATTTGAGACTCAAATCACGTCTAAAAAACAAAAACAAAATTTTTTTGTAATTATATTGGAGAATATGGTAATTTAGAAAGTTCAAAAATACATCATTAAAAGTTGGATATATTTGAGAAGAGTGTTTACTAAAAGGCATAAACTTGTGTGAGACGATCTCACATATCATATTTTGTGAGGCATATCTCTTATTTGAGTTATAAATGAAAAAATATTAATTTTATTATGAATATCGCTAAGATCAACTCGTCTCAAAGATAAAAATTCGTAAGAGCGTTTTCACAAAAGACCGACTCTTGCTAAAATGGTGTTGGAAAAAGAAATGTGGTATTTTAGGAAATATGGTAGAAGGCCACATTGATGGAGTCCACGATAAGGGTAATACGCGTCCCACCATTTAGAGACAAGTAGACCCTACGCACACCAACTACCATTTATCCATGGCCACGTTTCCCAATGACTCAACGGCTGTTGACGGCGCTGCGCCGTTGAAGTTGCGGCCATGTCCTTGTTGATGACGGCGACCGTCAACTTTCCACATGTTACCCTATGGTAAATTATGATTTTTTATATTTTATTTTTAAAAAAATAAAAATAAAACAAAATCACCTTATAATTGGAATGAATGTAACTTTCGTAGTTGCGTGTACGTTATTTATAATTTATAATACATAAAATGTAACGACGAGATGATGACGGAAAATTTACTATATGCTTAGAGAGTTAGATTAAATTATTATATAATTTGAGTTAAATATTGAATTAAATAATGACTTGAATTTTTTGTCATTTGTATCAAACAGTGTGGTTTGATTTATCATTTTGAATATTTTTTCAAGTATCTTTTTTGTTATTTTTGATTTTTTTTCGGATTAGTTTAAATGTTGAGGTAGTTCGGAGTTGGTTGTTGATATGGATTGGGAGTTGGAATGCTTATAAAATCGGTTGAGTTTTGTTTTTGTTATTCATTGATGATTTAGCCCATGTTATCACGTGTTTATTGATTTTTTTAAAAAATAAAAATTTGAGATGTTTTTTTTATGTTTATAGAGTTTTATTATATATAGTCGATATAGTCTGGCAGTCGTAGATGGTTGTGGTTTCCTAGATGTTACTTATATTGATAGTGTCATTATTCACTCAACACATGACAACTGTGTTGAACAATGAGTCATTGTCATTTATCCATACATCATGGTCGAATGAGACAATGTGCATAAATATATTAGCATGAACAAAAGCATCATTCAATTTGTTTTGTTTTGTTTTTCTTATTCGAGCTGAGTTTTTTATGATAATATTTTGTTGATTTGTTTTCGAAATTTATTTTGTATCCATGCCATGGTGGTGGATCATTTGGTTTTTGGGAAAAAGCCGTGAATTTTTCGATCTATTAATCCTTTTTAAAATATTAACTGTGATTAAAATTAAAATTTATTTATCTAAAGCTTTTATCAATACAAAATGATAAATTATAAGTTTTGATATATATTTTAATATTTTTTAAGATTTCGACAAAGCAATAATATTGGATATGGTAGTTATATGCCAATTATAAATTCACTAAAATATATTTTGATGATATATGTATGTATATACATTCTTCTATTTTTATTAACTATTATTTTTAATTTATCTAATGTTGCCCACTTATTATTATTATTTTAAAAAGAATATGAATTCGCCCGTGTGAAAATAGAGCTTAAAAAATCTGGGTAATCGTCGTGGTTCAACAGTGCTTTCCTCAAACTCGGACCAAAAAATAATTAATACTTTTAACTTGAGCTTCATAAGATAAATTTTTTTAGCATGAGCTTAAAAAAAAATATGGATCTGCTTAATTAAGGCTCGAATTCAAAATAATAATAATAATAATAATAATAATAATAATAATAATAATAATAAATGATTTTTAAGATAGATGAGTTCAATTTTAATTGTAACTTTGAAGAAACATATTTTTTTATTTTCAACTCAAAAAATGAGCCGAGCTCGACAAGCAATATATCGCGCGTTCTTTCATTTTTCTTGGAATGTTTCGGGGTTCTGGGAAGAGCTGAATTTTCTTGATTCTGACACTTCAGATTGCTAGCGTGAATGAGGTCGATTGTCTATATATTTTTCATTGTTCTCTTTTTTCTTAACAGTAATTCACATGGTTGTGGCATTTTCGATTCCATGCAAGTAAACATGACAAGGCTATATATATATATATATATATATTTATTTATTAAAGTGTATACTATATATGATGGTAAGTGCATGTGCGTCATATTAATATATAGAAATTGAACTTATCTTATTTTCATTCATATATAGCTATGCAAATTTTCTTGGAATGTTCGAATCACATGCATGAGTTAAACAAGTTAACAAGGAGAAGCATTGATTTTGCTTAGAATAGTTTCTTCAAAATCAAATAAGTGGGTTAAAGCATCACAAACGAGAAAATAAGTGTTCAAAAATCTAAGTGTGGAAGGTTTAACTAGCTCAGCTCCAAGCATTTATCTTTAGGAAATGAAAATTTCTAATTAAATCTCGATTTCGAAGGAGGATGAAAAGAGGAAGAAAAAAAACTTGAGACATCCCTTTTAACATGCAAGCGAAAAGAAAAGGTGTTCACGTACAATCAAATATTTTGAGTCGATATATTGTTTTGAAATGCTCGCGAGAAAAAAACCTCAATTTCTGGAGGAGCAAAGAACTCGATATTACACGATCTTCGTTTCAACTTGCAAATTTCCGATGTTAATCTCCTCTTTTTCGGGGCCGGTGGGCACTCTAGGGTTTCCGGTATCTTGAATCTCTTGCCTTTTGGTGTTGAACACACACTTACTAAAATTTCTTGTGTAGTGGTCTCCTTCAATCCCTCATCGATGTAGCACAATTCGAAAGAAGCTTGCATTCCCGCCATTTGTTCTTTGTCGATTTTTGGCCCGAGAATTCTTGTACTATTTGGAGCCATTTTATGGAAGAATGTGAATGAACCCTTTGCCCAATTTATTTCAAAGAAGTTGTTGGAAAAAAAGTAGAAGAAATATTTTTCAAAGAATTATATATTTGATTGGTTGAGTTATAAAATCTTGCATATGTAAGCGTTGAGACCATATTAAAATGAACCAAACATATGATGTTAGAATTAGGGATTAAACTATGTCGGAGAGTTGGAATGGATATAATGTGGCTTTTGAAGTAAAAACAACAATTACACAACAATTTAACAACTGCTACCGCTAAATATTAGGTTCACTTAATTTCTTAATGTTTACAAATTATATATGAAAAATAATATCAAAGCAAATTAATCGAGTGAGTCAAAAATAGAGAAAGACTCAAAAATAATTATATTTGAAAGCTAATTAAAAAGGATTTTGGAGTGAGACACAAATAGAGAAAGATTATTTTCTGGGGGAATCCAAAACTATTGCTTAAGAAAGAAAATACATGTGAATTATGGGTCCGAATTAGATTAAACAAAATTATATTATTTTATCTATATTCCCATAAAAGACAAAGTCCATACAAGATTTTTTTCGGATAGAATTTGGTGGTTTTTTGTAAAGTATAAATGTTCCACAAATTTAGGCTCGAACTGCAGGTCTCGAGGGTTGTAATTATCATATCGAAATGGATATTAAGGATGAGAAAATTCATATAGTACACGTAATTATATATTATTGAACAAGTTTGTTATAAGACCATCTCATAGATTTATCTTCGTGAGACATGTCGACCATGCTAAAATTTACAATAAAAATTAATATTTTTGGTATTAAACGTAATACATTTTCATGAGTGAAACAAATAGAATATCGGTATCACAAAATTGACTAATGAGACCGTTTCACAAAAATTTTTGTGTTATTATTATAAGGATAAATAAAAAAGAAAGAATTTTTAATTATTGGCTCCTTAATTAATGTTTAATGTTCACAAAGTTCAACTCCATTATCATTCAATATTTAATTTTTTTTTTGAAAATTTTAAAGTACTAAATGGACAAATTCTTTAACTACTAGCCGACTTTTCACTATCTATTGCTGAACAAGGTGTTAGATGGATGGGGGTTGCTTCGATCCTGGTGCTGTAGGATCCAAAATCTCCGGCCAATTCATTTTTGGGTTAATGAGGTCGTTATATACATTGGTGTCGTAACTAGGTTGGAATTTTCGTTACACTAACTCTAAATATCTGGCGTAGGTTTTTTTGAGACGGTCTCACGATTCTTTATTTGTGAGACGAGTCAACCATATCGATATTCACAATAAAAAGTAATACTCTTAGCATAAAAAATAATATTTTTTCATGGATGACCCAAATAAGATATATGTCTCACAAAATGCGACTCTTGAGACCGTCCCACGCAAGTCTTTATTGAGCAAACCGAGATAAAACATTAATTTAATATTTTTTCTCGATTCTCATTGCATAGAATATGCTAAATCAATAAGATAATAATTTTTCAAAAGATCCATATATAAAATCATGATCTTGTCACTTTTTTAAATTAATAATTATCTAAAATTATAAACATAACTAGAAAAATTTAGTAAATTATTATTATTATTTGTTTTTCATAAAATTTAGTTATATTGTTGTTTTGTTTATACGGTAAATTTTATTTGGTTAATAAATATAATGAATATTATTTATTTAATAAAAACAACGAATATCACTTGCTTATTTTTCTAAATACATATGTACAATGAATTTTTATATATTAATCCAAAAAATATGATATAGACATTGACGAAAAACAATAATTTTTTTATATAATTGTATTATGTTTGCTCAATAAAAAATATTAATTTATTGGTTAATTAATTTTTCTTTCAATTAATAAAATTTCATAACCCAACACTGTTATATATAAAAAAAATTGAAGCTCTACTCTGCTTGTTATCACCCTGCGCGATTTCTCTCCCTACACCCATAAAATTCCCATTCCCAAATAAATCAAAACCCTTTTTTTTCAACAACCCTTTTGGTGCAGTACGTGTTCAAGAAAAGCTTTTCTTGTTGCTGGGACTCGCTATTCTTCTCTTTTGATCATTAACTGGTGAGGAATTGTTCGCTTTTTCCAAGTTTTAATTGTCTGTCCGTAGATTGAATGCAGGGAAAATTGGTATTTTGTGTACGTCTCCTACATGGAGTACGTACTAGCCAGTTCATGAATTCTGATGGTTGCAGAGTTTCGATCGTTCTTGATTCCTTTATTCCTATATTACGCGCAAGATTTCGATACTTGTATAGGCATTAGCGTTGGAGTTCATGGGCATGCATCGTGATGAGTTTGTTTGGTAGCGTGGGATTTTTTGTTTTCTATTGTGCGTTCTTTAGTTTTTCTTGAAATTTTTTTGCAGTTTTGGGAAGAACTGAATTTTCTTGATTTTGACCCTTCAATCATTAGCTTGATCATAGGTAGTTTATATTTCATTTTTCTATTTTCTCTTATCAGTACGAATTCACATGGTTAAGGCATTTTCGATTCCATGCAAGTAAAAATAACTTGTATCTATTGATTCTGATGACTGTGTTGGATTTTCATTTCGTCTTTTCATGTCTCGGTTGCCGAACTAATTCAAATTGGATGCAAAATTTTGGTACTAATTACGCGATTTCTTTAAGAAATTAGAGCGTTTCTTTGTACGTGGCTTATGTTGAGATTCAAGAGTTGGTTTCTTCTGTGAAAGTGTGATCCCTGCTTGTTCACCTTTACAGTCCTAACGTTGTTATAGATTAGTATCTTTCAATCAGATTAAGGGTGTTTTTGGATGACAGTCTTCATCCGTCGTCAACACCTCGTCAATGGTCGATTTCTACATTTCGTCATCTATAAATGGATCTTATTGATGTTTCCGTGTCTCTCTGGTTATGATTCTAAGTACAAGAATTCTACCTTTTCTTTCTTGCAGTTGAATGTTGAAACGAAAGTCTACAAACGAGTAATGAGCCATAATCAATTCACGAGTATTGAAAGCCGACCCTTTGTTTGAGAAGTTGAAAGTTCTTACAGTGTCAATGGGACCTCGGACGAAGTCACCTCATTCGAAGTTCCTAGGAGTCGGATCCTCATCAAATTCTCTCTCAATGTCGGCACCTTCTCCAAGTATTGCCAATCGTGCTGTTAATCCATCATTACCGGACGTCACCAAGGGCACCTCTGCTACAGATCATGAGTTTAGAATGTATTCATGTAAGATTGAGAAGTGCCCTTATCATGACGACAGCCCCCATATTTGGAGGCAGTCTAGCTCTTTATCTGCTTACTCGAGATACGCTGCTGCTGGCACTGCCATGGGTTTCGAGCAAGCACCATGCCCTGTACCAGATTCGCCATCGATTTCTGTTACGCTGCCCATGCGTCCTTCCACCATTGAGATTTCAAACAATGCTCCAAATTACCCCTTCGAAAGTTCAAACAAGCAAACCATTCTTTCCCGACCAAGTTTAAGTGCCGATTCTCCACGTCCGCAAACCTCGTTTCCTTCAAATATGGAGGATGGTTTTCCAGGAATTAAATATCATACATACTATGGCCCTTTTTCGCCTAAACTCACATCAACAGATCGATCCGGCCGGAAACAGAAACAAAGCATGCTATCTCCAAGTAGAACCTTAGACGACGAGACTTGGTTCGGGCCGACGCCTGATTTATCATGGGTAGACGCCCTTCTCGATGAACCAGAAGATTAATCTTCACTTCCTCCAACCAGCGCCACGAGTAAATCTCCCAGTAAAGGAGCACAGTCAAAGAAACAATACGAGTAATTACTTGATCGAGCAATTTTTTTGAAGGATACGAACCAAGTCTGGGATTTTTCTAGCTAGAAAAGTAACACCGATCATTTTCATTTCAATCCTTGATTCATACCGTTTTGATGGTTTGGTATATTGGTGGCATTATATTGTCTGGTTATTAGCTTCCTGATAAATTGTCACAACACAACATTTTACATTCTTTTTCCGAATTTTTTTTAACCTCAATTTTTTATCCTAAGATCTAGAATATCGCCCCGTCAAATACTCAAATTTAGTCACGATAAAGATGAATTTGTATTTTTAATCATGCAATTTGCAAGTTTTTTTTTTATACATAACTTTTGGTTATGTTAGACTTCATTTTTAGTCATGTAACTTGTATTTGTTTTTCATTTTTGGTCTTTTAACTTTTTTATATATATTATTTTCATTTTTAATTTTTTTAAACCGAAAAACACGATGAATCAGGGAAAAAAAACCGAAAAATAAAAAAAAACATATAAATTATAAGATAAAAAGTGAAAATTCATAGTAAAGTGACCAAAAAATATATATAAAAAAGCGTGTTACATAACTAAAAATGAAAATCATTATTAACATGATCAAAAGTTAAAAAAATTACAAATTTCTTAACAAAAAGTATAATACAACTTGTATGTGTGCGTCTGTGTGTTTGTCTAAGTCTTCCACTATATATAGTAGGCGCCCAAATGATCCAATTTTGTGTATTTTCAATACAAATATGTTATTCTAGTTCCAATATGATGCAATGTATTTATCAATTTCAAGTAATTTACTCTAAATATTTCATAAATCACACTAAGATTTAGTTGATTAATGTTAAGCCTAATTTTATTATTCTAAACCTATAAAAGTATATTCTTATTTTATGAATTCTCTTGATTATATATAATTATTTAATAAGTTTGTCTACATATAATGTTATAAGATTTAGGTTATATTTTATTTACTTTTTTTTTTATGCTAGATACTTTTTGAAAAAAAATTCGGCATATATATACAAGTTTATTTAAGATTTCAATCGACTTGATAGTACAAGTTCATATTATTTTAAGGTCTTGTGTTCAAATAATTTCAAATGCATTAATACTAATATTTTTTATTTTCAACTCAAAAAATGAGCGAGCTCACGAGCTATATAGACGGGCATATTCGAGAAAATGTAGATGAAGCAAGCTTGAACCAGATAAACGAGTCGAGTTCGAGCTCAGAACCAATAAACGAGGTGAGCTCAAGCACTAGCTAACGAACAGGCTCGCGACTCGTGAGTTTATAAATGAGCATGTTTGCGAGGTCACGAGAATATCTTAAGCTTCATATCGACTTGATAAAAATAGAGTTCAGCTCGATAACATTAACAAATGATCTCAAATGAATTTTTACCAATCCAAACTTCTAATAACTCGTAAGCAGCTTGATTCGTTTACCCCCTACATTCTCCCATTACCTCTCAAATTGAACATTTACATGACAAAAAAATTCCTCAAAAATCCTACCGTTTGATTTCTTTCTCCTTCGTCACTTTTCCCAACCTCGTCTTTCTTCGACTTTGGATTCGTGATTGTGAAGCTACAACTCGGTAATATTTTCTTTTATTTTTTCGACTCTTGTAAGTTATATTGAAGTTTTTAATTTATCCATTTACATTGACTTGTAATTTATATTCAGATTTTATTATTGGTGATAATTATATTATTGATGTGCATACAAGCTATATTATATTATTATTATATTTGAATGTACATTTCAATTTCAAATTATAATTCCTGGTAATTATAATTTTAATGAATGTACATTTCAATTTTTTTTTTTTAAAAGAAGTTCTATCCTGCTTGTTATATCACATCACAACGACCACAATTTTCCCCGCGCGATTCCCCCATAAATACACACTCCCAAATAAATCGAACCCTTTTTTTTCACAAACTTTTTGGTGCAGTACGTGTTCAAGAAAAGCTTTTCTTGTTGCTGGGACTCGCTATTCTTCTCTTTTGATCATTAACTGGTGAGGAAATGTTCGTTTTTCCAAGTTTTAATTGCTTGCCTGTTGATTGAATGCAGGGAAAATTTGTATGTTGTGCACGTCTCCTACATGGAGTACGTACTAGCTAGTTCATGAATTCTGATGGTTACAGAGTTTCGATCGTTCTTGATTCCTTTCTTTCTATTTTCTGCGCAAGATTTCGATACTTGTATAGGCATTAATGTTGGAGTTCATGGGCATGCTTCGTGATGAGTTGGGTGTATGGAATTTGTTGTTTTATATCGCGTGTTCTTCTTTTTTCTTGGCATGTTTTGGGATTTTGGGAAGAACTGAATTTTCTTGATTTTGACACTTCAGATTGCTAGCGTGAATGAGGTCGATTGTCTATATATTTTTCATTGTTCTCTTTTTTCTTATCAGTACAAATTCACATGGTTGTGGCATTTTCGATTCCATGCAAGTATGTCTCTCTGCTTCTGATTCTAAGATCACGATTTCTACCTTTTCTTCTCGCAGTTGAATATTGAAATGAAAGCCTAGAAATGACTGAGCCGGATCATTTCCCATTCCCTTAAGAGACTAACGAGCCATAATCAATTCACGAGTATTGAAAACCAAACCTTTGTTTGAGAAGTTGAAAGTTCTTACAGTGTCAATTGTAACTTCGTCCAAGTCACCTCATTCGAAGTTCCTAGGAGTCGGATCCTCATCAAGTTCTCGCTCAATGTCGGCACCTTTTCCAAATAGTGCAAATCGTTTTGTCAATCCATTGTTACCGGACGTCAATGAGGGCTTCTATGCTACAGATTATTTTAGAATGTATTGTTGTAAAGTTCTGAAGTGCCCTTATGACGGCAACCTCCATAATTGGAGGCAGTGCCCATATACGCACACTGATGAAAGAGCTCGGAGGAGAGACCCAAAGAAGTACTTATACAAACACACTCCATGTTCCAATTTCACCTGCAACATGAGTTGTAAATACGGAGACCAATGTCGAAACGCTCATGGAGAATTTGAGAAAGGGCTTCACCCAGATTTGTATAGGACTAAACGTTGCTTAGTTCCACGACCTTGTACAAGACCAATTTGTTTTTACGCTCACACACGAGAAGAACTCCGAAAGCCCTCTAGCTCTTCATCTGCTTACTCGAGAAAACCAGCACCATGCCATGTGCCAGATTTTCCGTCGACTCCTGTAACGCTGCCCAAGTCTCCATCCACCATTGAGACGTCAAAGAATGCTCCAAATAACCCCCTCGAAAGTTCAGATGAGCAAAATCTTCCATCCCAACCAAGTTTAAGTGCTGCTAATTCTCCAAGTCCAGAAACCTCTACTTTTTCAAATGTGGACGATGGTTTTCCCGGGAAGAAAATTCGTAGATATTCTGATCTCTTTACGCCTCCATGCAAATCGGCAGCCACTGATCAATCTCAGAAACAAAAACAAAGCATGCAATCTTCAAGTAAAACCACACACATCAATCATTCCCATCCATGTTTAAGTGAGTTTCCATCAACCACTGGAATTTCAAACAATGATCCAGATAAGCCCCTCGAAGGCTTGAGTTCTAATGAGCAACCCCTTCCGCCACAACCAAGTTTAAGTGAGTCTCCATCCACGATTGCCATTTCAAACAATGCTCCAGACTACACCCTTGAAGGCTTGAGTTCGAATGAGCAATCCATTCTGTCCCGACCAAATTTAAGCGCCGATTCTCCACGTCCAGAAACCTCATTTTCTTCAAATATGGAGGATGGTTTTCCAGGAAAGCATTATCATCCATTCTATGAATCCCGGAAACAGAAACAAAACACGCTATCTCCTAGTAGAACCGATTTTTCTCCAAGAAACGTCAATCACTCCCTATCTCAGCCCCTGATTGGGGTAACGACAGAGCCTGCCTCTCCAACAAATTATCAGGTGTCAATGCCAGCTCTCCAAGCGACACAGCCACAACAGACTCCGAGTCCCAGCTCAAGCAATCTGGTCTTTAATATTTCAGCTGCTGACAACTCAGACGACCGCTACGAGACTTGCTACGGGCCGAAACCTGACTTAGATTGGGTTGACGAACTTCTCTATGAATCAGACGAGTAAATCTCCTAGTAAAGATGCAAAGAAAGAAACAAAATGAATAACTTGAACGATCTACTTTTTTTGAAAGATATACGGGAACCAAGTCTGGGATTTTCTACTTACTAAAGCAACACTAGTCTTTTTCATTTCAATTCTTGATTCACTCACATGGTTGCTAAACTGGTGACATTATATTGTCTTGTTATTAGTTTGCTGATAAACTGATGAAACACGATATTTGAGACAGCTATGCATATATTTTACATTCTATTTTAAATTTTTTATCCTCGACTTTTTAATTCCTCGCATGTGCAATTATTAAATAAGAAAAAAAAAAACAATTTTACTGTTATAGACAGAACTTTATCAAAATGGTTCCAATAGGGAAAAATAAATCGTGATATATATGTGAGTAAGCCATGGGAATTAATTATTCTAGCCTGATAATGTTTTACAATATGACCTTGTACAGTTTAAAAACATGAAGATTCCCTTATTTTATCCTAAAGTCGATGGCAAAAATTTGTGTGAGACGGTTTTACGAGTCGTATTTGTGAGACGGATCTCTTATTTGTGTCATTCATGAAAAAAATATTATTTTTTATGCTAACAGTACTATATTTTATTGTGAATATGGGTAGGATTGATCCATTTCAAATATTAGGATCTGTGAGACGGTCTCAGTCAAAGTCCTATGAGAAACAGTGAGATGTGTTTCATATATTAATTAAAAAACTGTTTTATGGATCAATTTTATGAAGAATATGTAATTTGTGACACGGTTTCATGGATCTTTATTTGTAAAATAAGTCAAATCTGTCCATATTTTCAATAAAGAGTAATATTTTTTAATGTTTGACCAAAATAGAAAATCAATCTCATAAAATTGACTCATAAGACCGTCTCACAATAATTTTTCTTGTCTCATGAAACGGATGTCCTACCATCTTGAATCATCATTAAAAGATACCAAAAGAGTTACTAAATTAATCGATAGAATATATGTAATATCAAGTATAGAAGTGCCAACGAAAAATATGCTCATGTACATCGATGCATCATCTTTGATTTTAGAATAACAACTCACAAATTAGATGCTCTAAAATAATTTAGAGTACTACTAATTTATTTAGTATGTAATAGTTTAGTTTTATATTAATGTATACAGTTCTTTAAGAAAATCATAAATTTTTAGTATGAAGGATTTAATATAATTATATTATAATATTTGGTCAATTTAATAAAATTTGTAATATTTTCGTTATCATCGTAACTAATATATTTTAGATTGAAGGACATAGTTGTAATTAAATATAATAAAAATTCTAAACTTGGTCGAAGCATTTTGAAATAATTTCTTTTTTTAATAAGATTATTTTAAAATTTTAACCAAGGTTATTATTATTATAAATTTTAGAATCCCTCTTTATATATAATAATAATAATAATAATAATAATAATAATAATAATAATAATAATAATCCCTCTGTATATATAATAATAATAATAATAATAATAATAGAGTATTGATTAATTGATAAATTTATCCTTTGTATTCTGTTATTCGTCGTAATATAATTCAACAAAAACCCTCGGTCCAAAGGCAGACGTCGTCTAAAACCCACAGCCTCCAATAACTCGCCGCTCTCCGCTTCTGCCCGCCGCTTCTGCTCGCCGCTTCTGCTCTAAAATATGGCTCAAGCATCTGAGGTTTTATCTCTATCCGTTTCGGTTGTTTCTTTTGTTGTTTTAGCTTTGTATAATGCCGCTATGTTGGAATTTACCGGTTTTTTTGGTCGATTTAGGGGACGACGGAAGCTGTTGAGGCAGTGAGATTTGGTTTCATGACAAACGAAGAAGTGAAGAAGCATAGTGTTGTTAAGATTACTAATCCAGACCTGCTCGACACTCTCGAGAAGCCAATTCCCGGTGGACTGTATGATTATGCCTTGGGTCCTCTTCATGAAGATTCTTGGTAAGGATATGAACAGGGTCGGACTCAACGGGATTTGATTGCCCTTATGAAATAAATGCAACTTTTCATACTTAAGTTTTAAAAAAATTTAAGTTCTGCACGGAATTATATTAGGTCATACAATCAACTACGTATGCAAGTATTTATGACAATTTTCATTTTAGAATCTTGGTAGTGCTAAGAGGATACAATATGACGAGTTTTGGTCCCTTGCAGGTGTAAAACATGTGGTCAGAGGCAATATAACTGTGCTGGTCATTGTGGTCACATCGATCTTGTTTCACCGGCATATAATCCTTTGCTGTTTAACTTGCTGCAAATTATCCTTAATAAAACCTGTTTTTACTGCTTTCATTTCCGGTCAGCTAGAGAAGAGGTAATTTAGTTTAAAGGTTGCATTTTGTTCTGTTAGTTATCAATTGTTGCTTATTAGCTGTTATTTCTGTCATCTAGGTGAAGAATTGTGTTTCTCAATTGAAACTGATTTCAGAGGGTGATATCATTGGGGCAAAAAAGTTTGGTTTGACACGAAAGTTACGAGACAAAGAGAAGTATGCTTGGATCTTATCATTGTGTACAGATGAAGCAGAAGATAGTCAAGGGAGTTGTGCATCATACTTATCAGAACGCTCTGGTAGTCAAAATAACTATGACCATCATAAGAAGCCTCATTGGGATTCTTCTATGCTCACTGAATCTATTTCTGTCCTGAATGAGTTTTTAAAGAAAAAGAATAAGAAGTGCAAGAATTGTCAATGCAGTAATCCAAATATCAGTAGACCAACTTTTGGATGGTTGCATCTGGTATGTTTGATTCGATGACAGAAAAAAGTTTATGATTGTTAAAAGTGGTACTTTGTTGTTTTTCTTATGTCACACATGCATGTTATGATTTATTTTTAGCCTACGGCCCTAAACCAAATCTATCAAACTCCACTGTTCTTGCTGTGTTGGTTTTAAATAAATGTGATGAAATCAGTGGCTCAGAGAGTTTTGCACTGATAATTATCATCGACCTCATGTTGCAGTGCAGAGCACTTGACCTAAATATTCATTATTGTATGCTTCCTTTAATAAAGAGGAAATCTTGACATCTAGTGTCATGAGTGAGAAATTTCCAGATCTACTCAAAGAAACCTGCATCATGAAGTTTTCTCAGTCTCAATAGATAATCTTGGGTGATCCAAAGTCATTATAACATGCAACATTTTTGTGTGTGCTCTGGATGTTGGTAGGTGCTCTTCTTATGGTTGGACTAGTCACGTACAGAGGGCAGGAGCAGTTCAACCCACTATTTTTCTCTCAGTTTTAGTTAGAACTACCTGTGTTAAGGGCAGTTACAAGTTGTAACCATTATTTTACCCTTACTTTTAACAATTACCTTGTGAAAAGGGATAAACCTGGGACCAATAAAAGTTGCAAGCTATGAGAGATACCACTCTGTTTTCATTTTCCGGGAATAATCTCTTCTCCCAAAATAACACGCAATACTATTTATTTTTATTTTCTTCTCCAAATCATATTTTACTACCTACTACATAATCATTACTTTTAACATTTTCTTCTGTTGTTTTCGGAGACACCATCATTATGTTATATTATAATTCAAAAGATACTATTTTAAAATAATTTTATTCAACCATTTTCGGAATGCTTTCCCCTCAAAACTGAATATATATTTTATTTTCCAAAATATTCCCACAAAATTTTTCTCCCAAAACTTCAAAAATAAAACTAAACATCGTGCTGAATTTTATGAACCCTGATTTCGGAAAAAAAATCTGCTTGAATGACTTTGCTGGGTACGCGACATAGTGGAACTTGAATTATGGTGAAAGATCTGTAGTTGAACTTATTGGAAGGAATCTAAGATAATTATACATTTAACTATAAGAACTATGACTGATTGTACTTCCCTTGTGGTGGTGATGTAACCCGGTTCTAATTGTAAAAAAGCAATTGAATATTGCTAAAGATGTTCACTTTTTTTGCACACGTCTGATTAATCTTCATTTCTGTTTCACACTATTGTCTAATTAGCTTCTTTGTATAGGTTGGACTCACTGATAACCAAATTCGGTCCAATCACATACTACGTAGCAGATTGAATGTGCCTCACGATGGGGAAGAAGATAATAAGCATCCATCTGAGGTGGTTAATGCTAGTGACTGCTCAGGATTTGATGATGATCTTGAGACCACTGAGGCAAATTCATTTGTAGCTTTATCTGATGGTGGTGAAAAGCTCAGTAAAAGTCTCGCGAACCATAAAAGAAGTAAGAGTATGGGTTCTGAAGAAGTGCCAATTAGTAATTTAAAAGGGCCTCTGTTGCCATCAGAGGTACCTTCCTCATCATTAATTCTAGTACTAGTTCTCATTTATTAAATATTTGGTCTTTTGATATGTTCCTTTACTGCGTGCCTTTATTTCTCAATGCTTACAGGTTAGAGACACTTTGCGTCGTTTGTGGGATAACGAAGCTCCTCTTTGCTCATTCATATGTAATATTCAGCAGCAACGTGAACAATCTGAGAAAACACAAGGTCACTACATGTTTTTCCTAGAGACTATTCTTGTACCCCCCATAAAATTCCGACCTCCGGCCAAAGGTGGTGATTCTGTAAGTATTAGAAATATAATGTTATGTTTTGTAACTTTAAATAGACACTTAAATTTTCATGCTCATAATGGTTGTTCGATGTGTAGATAGACTTTTTCTAGGACAAATGAACTCTTTGAATTACCTCTCATCTCTCTTCAGAATTCTTGAAAAATGTTTTACTGTATATTCCCTTTTCTACCATCAGTTATCTTTTTTTTTTTTAATTTTCAGATAATGGAGCATCCTCATACTCTTCTGTTGGGTAAGGTACTGCAGTCAAACATTGCTTTAGGAAATGCTCATGTTAATAATGCTGAACATTCAAAGATCATTAATCGCTGGATGGAGCTTCAGCGATCTATCAATGTGTTATTTGATAGTAAAACTGCAAGCAGTGAGTCTGTTTCTGTTGTTCTCAGCTTAAGTCTATTTCCGTGGTTCTCGGCTTTTATGGTTCTTCATGCTTAAATTCTTTGAATATATTTGCTCCTGAATTTTTTGTGATTCTGCTTAATTTTTAGAATATAGCAATCAAATACATCATTGGGAGTAAATGTACCCCTCTACAGACTCAATTTTTATTGAGAAAGCCTGTACTAGAAAATTAACACATTGTGAAACTAGTCTGAGATAAATGAGATTTGATTAAGAAAGATTTGGAAAAGCTGTCAAGAAAACAATTATGTTATAGAGCCAGTCAGATGATAGAGAGAGATTTTTTATGTTAAATTCTTTCAGGTGTCCAAAATATCTTCATCGAGTGTTATTTGAACTGGCCTATTTCTGCTTGCCGATTGTTTGTTTTCCACTTTGTGGAATGCGTGGATTAGGCTATAAGTGTTCTTTGAACTAGCCTATTTCTGCTTTCTGATTGTTTGTTTTACACTTCGTGGAATGCGTGGATTAGGCTATCTGTTAATGTAGTCAAACTGGCATTTTTTAACAAATCTAGCAGTCATCACTTCTTAGATCAGACTAGACTCTCCAACTGAGCTGTGTTCATTTTACCTGTAGGCATCCAGTTGAGTCATTATTTTAGACAATGTATTGTTTAGTATTTTGTTAAAGAAAATTTACTTCCATATTTTGAGAAATTTTGACCTTGTAATCCTAAAGGTTGAGAAACTAACATAATGAGATCCTTCAGATGAAAAATGACTCTGCTTAAGAGTCAGCAAGAAATATCCATTGTCATAAAAGGAAAATGTGGTTTTAGAGTGTGCGATTTTAAATTTCTTGTGTTGATTCTTTTAGGATTTTAGTTTGTACTCTTAAGAGCGTTGATAGATAGTGTATTGAGATGGTTGGGAATAAAATGTTTGTTCTAATTTTTCTTTGCATGAACCTTGAGTTTGTTAAATGATAGCGAAAGAGACAAAAGTAAAGGATATGTTTGGTTTCAATTTCGGATGCCCATTCTCTACTTTTGAGAACGAACAAAATATTACTCTCATTTAAAGTGTTGTAAATACTTTTTTGACATGATCGAGAAATAATTACGAGTTCTAATTTTTGCCCTTGCTTTTGGGGAACCCTTTGATATGGGTAAGTGGTAGGAAAAGAGACTAGAGTAAACGGTATGTTTGGTTTCCATTTTAGATGTCTATTCTCTATTTTTGAAAGTGAACCAAATATTCCACTCATTTTCATTATCCTCTATCAAAACATCTTTTCCTTGCTTTTAAGTATTCCAACTCAATCATAATTTTGAAATAACTTTTTACAACAACCCGATTTTTTTTTAATTCTTGTATTATATTCTAATTCAATAAATTGTGGTTTTAATTTTTTTAAAACCACACACAAAATCAAAAGTTATACATAGAATTTATTGTTTTTATTATATAATATATTATCGTTTCCTATAAAAAATATATCTATTATGACACATTGTCACATGACATCATGTTTGCAATACAAAGTGTATATATTACTTTCTTCTATACATTTCTCAGAAAACAGTGAAAACAAATCCAAACATAGCGAAAATCTTCTGTAAGTCTAGATACAGATTTTTTTGGGCTTGGATTTTCTGAATTTTAGATTTCTCACAACTACCCTGTTTGTTTCTCCTATCAAATTTGCTGTGGGTAATAACCTTAATCAGGTTTTTTGAGAAATTGCATCGAGTAGTAGTTTCTACTTTATTCCTCCGTATACATTTTGCTGCCATTCCCATTTTATTGAGTTCGGAAAACGGTGGTAGAAAGTTTGAACTAATAAAACATGATGATTTTGAGCCTCAGGGATTGTTAAATTAACCGAGGTGTTGAAGTAGAAAAAGTATCACGTGTTTCCATGCAATTCTTGATGTATGATAAAGATGGGTAGCTAGTTAACTTGTCTAGTTTCTGCAGCTTGTATCTTTTCATTTTTCTGCAAACTGGAGATGTTTAATTTGAGCGGTATATCTTTGTTTTGCATCTGTTTATCAATCATGTCGTAAATTTATCTGACCTGGATAGGCTGAAGAGCGTGGAAACAGAATTGCAGTCATTACTCTAAGAAACGCTCTGTTTCCACACCAAGCTGTTAGCATGCTGTCCAGAGTGCAATTTAGACATTGTTCTGAGACTTATGATAGTTACATTCCCTATTATTTTACTCACATTCTTGTTATGCTTTAAGAGCACTATTTTTTCGTCTCCATACCATTTGTCAATGCACTCAGTGGGAGCAAATAAAACAATTCATTGCCATGAGCTCCTGTGTACAAGCCTTAATTGCATTATTTTAATTTTACTGTACTTCAACATTTGGCCACATGGACACTATATTTTGTTTTATTTAATAATTAATTTCCTCTATACCATTTTCCTTAGTCGGATTATCAGCGCGTGAGACTGTTGCTACTATCTTTTTACAGAAGAATAATAGGTGTTGAGTAGTGTTTCCCTCTTTAATGCTATGGTAGGTCAAGGTCAAAAAGATGTCACTTCTGGAATTTGCCAGCTGCTGGAGAAGAAAGATGGTATTTTCCGTCAGAAGATGATGGGGAAAAGGGTCAATTTCGCTTGCCGGTCTGTTATATCTCCAGATCCTTATTTGGCAGTAAATGAAATTGGAATTCCTCCATATTTTGCTTTGAGACTAACCTATCCTGAGGTATGTACGAGTTTTCTCTATTCTGCATAGTTTTGTGGTATCACTTAATCAATGAAATAAATAGAGTTGTGCTTTACGTTACTCCTGTAGATGTCAATGTGGATGAATTCTTCGTGAATTAAGCATATCTTTTCCAGTCGGTGTATAACTTAAAAAATATAACTCGCGCAAATTTATTCTTTTTTTTCCTTTTGTTTGTTTCCTAGTAGCTTTGGGAATACTAATTCCATCGCTCTCCTTTCCATATGCTTCCTTGCATGTGTAAAAATGATGCCATGCAGAGAACTAGAAAATAGTATAGATGTCACGTCTCGGGCCCGGGCCTACACAAACGCGATTACACAATGAGCTTCTAAGATTACTACCTTGTATTCGTTCTCGATTTACGAAAATAGTCAAGTCAAGTTATTATGCAAGTTCATTGTATTATAAACCAGTGTTTTCATAAACGCATCGGTGATCGAACCAATCTACCTTAAAAAAACGGTTCAACCGATCAAATCAGAATACGGTTATATTTTATAAATTATTATTATGATATAATTAATTATATATTTTAAATTTTAAAACCAAAAAGATGTATATAAATAGACAAAAAAATATATTTACCTAAGTTTCAAATAACTATATACATATATTCAAAATATCAATTATAGTTATATTTTTTTAATAAAAAAATATTAAATAAACTCTACTACTTATAAAATAATATTTTTAACGACGCTCAAATCCCTAATAATCATGTATATATTTAGCCAAATATTAATTTTAAGGTTTTAAAATAAGAAAATTAATTTTTCAAAAAAAAAAAAAATCGAAACCGATTGAACTGGCTTACTGGTTTTTAACCAATCTAGCCGAGTTTGGCCAGTTTGACCTCTAAAACAATTTTTGCTTATGTTTCGGACCAGACCTTGACTGGATCTCGGTCGAACTTGTCGGTCCGGTTTTGAAAACATTTATAAACTATTTTAAACTTCATTTTCTAACCAATGTGGGACAAGAGGTATTACAATCAATCACGTCCCGGGATTAGGCCGCGCAGATGCAGTTGTATAGTGAGCTCATCGGTCAACTACTTTGTATATGTATTCACTTTACAAAAATGACTAACTCAAGTCGCTTCAGGTGTTCATTATCTCACGCGGCTGTATAGCGAGCTCCTCTATCAACTATTTTATATATGTCCTCACTTTACGAAAAAGACTAACTCAAGTTGTATTGGGAGTTCATTATCTCATTATAAACTCATTCAAACATCCATTCCCTCATTCAGAACGCAATGTTCTCATCGTGGCCCTACTCATCGATCCACCAACACAGAGAATCTAGAGACGATTCTCATTCTCACACACGCAACATTTAGCCCAACACATAACGCGTATTTCAAAGTGTTCCAGCTGATGACCGTCTTTGCCATTATAAACATTTATAACTTCATTTTCTAACCTATATGGGAAAATAAGTATTACAATAGATGGTGATCTGATAAAATGGTCCTCGAGGATCATATAATGTAATAAAAAGAAGGTAACTTCTTGTTCATTATAAAGAATATGAATGAACTGATAGGAGTAAGAACAAGTGTAATCTGACATAGCAATTGTCCTGCTTTTCTCACTTCTCCTTTACTTATCTGTGTAATTTCACTTTTTCCCTAGGAAATATGGATTTTGGAGGTGATAGACAGCTTAGGCTTTGTTTGGTTTTATTTCCTGTTGATCACAGGAACAGGAACAACACCGAAACAACTTTGAGATCGAAACAGTGCTACGTTTTTGGAGGATGCTATGTGAATGTTCTGTATTTTTTCCACCATCTGACTAATAAATTACCATTAGATTGATCAAGTTTTACCTAATATATTTCAGAGGGTTACTCCTTGGAATTCTGCTAAATTGAGGGGTTCTGTCATTAATGGACCAGAAATCCATCCTGGAGCTACAGTATATGTTGATAGTGTAGCCACTGCAAGGCTGCCCCCTGGCAATGGAAAAGCTCGATTGGCAATATCTAGGAAATTACCTTCTTCAAGAGGGGCAATTACGCAATCGGGGAAGAGCAATGACCTTGAATTTGAGGGCAAGATCGTGTATCGCCATTTGCAGGATGGAGATATTGTGCTTGTGAATCGCCAGGTAATCGAAGAGATCCAAACAAGCTAGTATCCATACATCTTTCTGCATAAACCTTGTAAAATAGTTTTTATTAGACCACTATCATCATCATCATTATAACACATTCCCACTTTTTGCTGGATCGGGTACATGGATATTAGTTATTCAAATTAAGCGTTTTTCTCACGTGTCATATCTTAAAACGATCTAATATATCTTCCTTAACCACCTTTATCCAAGTTTTCAATAGTCTATCCTTACTTCTACTTCTTATATCCACTTGTCAATCTAAGATATGTCGGATTGGGGTCGTGTTTGGTCTCCTCTTCAAATGACTAAACCATGTTAGATATCTCCCTAATCTTATCTTCTATGGGGTTACACTTAAATAGCTCATAATCCTTTCATTCTTAATTATATCCTTGTGCGTTTGGCCACACATCCATCTTAACATACGCATATCTGTTACCACCATCTTATGCATTTGTAGTCCTGTAGTGGCCAACACTTCGAGCCATAAAGCATAGGTGGTCGAACAATAGTCTTATAACATTTGCCTCTCAATCTCGTAGGCATCCTTCTTATTAGATCACTATATTGTTAAAATTTATTAAACTATTGTTTAAAATTTTGAAATGTCTAATATTTGTTATTCTACGATGTTGTGAGGTCTTCCTATGGAAATTCTTGTAAAGTGTTTTGGTAACTAAAGTTTTCAGGTCAACAGCCTAGTCATTTTCATTGAGTAGTCTTCTTTAGTTATGCATAATATGATATCAACAACTTGCTATCGAAGGCCATGTGCTTGTTTGTGATATTTTGGAATTGGGATAAAATAGTATCCTGTTTAAAGATGCATGTTGTTACTTTATTGTTGTTTTTTTAAGGTGCTACCTAGCCTTGATGCTTATTTTCAATGTCAGCCTACTCTCCACAAGCCAAGTATTATGGCTCACGTTGTTCGCGTATTAAAAGGAGAGAAAACGCTGCGCATGCATTATGCAAATTGCAGGTTGGGGTCAATTTCTTTTATTGGTTGTATGCCATTTTTATTTTTATTTTTATTTTTTTGTGTGTGTCGAGCTTTGACTTATGAGCACTAATATTTGAAGTCGGCTGCAGCTCCTACAATGCTGATTTTGATGGAGATGAGATTAACGTCCATTTTCCTCAAGATGAAATTTCTCGTGCTGAAGCTTACAACATTGTAAATGCTAATGAGCAGTACATTGTTCCAACTAGGGGTGATACTGTGAGGGGCTTGATTCAGGTTTCAACATCAGTGCTATCTATTATATTGATATTATCTTTCTCAGAACTTGTTCACAACTTTTCATCCCGTGTCTTTATTGTTGTTCCTTGTGATTTTAATAATCCAGGATCATATCGTTGGTGCTGTTCTTCTGACAATGAAGGATACATTTATTACACGTAGCGAATTCAGTCAGCTGCTTTATGGATCCGGGGTGTTTGCAGGTGGGCCTGGTATACTTCCAGGCAAGCATGCCTTGAAAATTTCTTTAGTAGCTTCCGAGGGTCTGGTGGAGTCTGTTTTGCCCACAGTATGGAAACCAGAGCCTCTTTGGACAGGAAAACAGGTCCAATTTTGCGTCTGGTTTTATTCTCCTGGGATATGAATGATAGTATTAGCAAAATGTCTAGATTTCACTGAAGTCTAAATTTTATAAACGGTCATCAATCTTTGAGAAAATATTAATTTTGTGTGTTCCCTTTTAGGTCATTTCAGCGTTGTTGAATCATGTAACCAGAGGCTGTGCTCCTTGTACCATTAAAAACCAGGGGAAAATACCAAAGAATTATTTCACTGAGAATAATTGCAAAAATGAAGAGGAAGATGAAGATCAAAACGCTGAGCACAAGTTGCTAATTTGGAAGAATGAGCTTGTGCACGGTGTGATTGACAAGGCTCAATTTGGAAAATTCGGTCTGGTTCACACAGTGCAAGAGCTTTATGGATCTAACAGTGCTGGCATTTTGCTTTCTGCATTGAGTCGCTTATTCACAGTCTTTTTGCAGGTGAAGCCTTGCACTTTTGATTTTCCTTTAAAATGTTCTAGTGAAAGTGACTGGACTGATGCCTGATTTATCACCTTTCATGTTTTATACGTCGCTCAGATTCATGGATTCACATGTGGGCTAGATGACCTTATCATATTGCCTCACTTTGATGTCCAACGGAAGGAGAAACTTGAAGGAGATGATGTTGGTGAAGAGGTTCACTGTGATTTTGTGAAGTTCAAACCTGGACAAATAGGTGTTATATCATAAACTTTTATGTTTAATATGTTCTTCTGTTCCCATGTCTATTTCAACTGACGTATCAATAAAAAGGACCAAACCTGAGCGATGATGGCTTAAAGTTAACTTCTCCTTTCTGGAGCTTTGTCTGGTTTATTTGTTCACTAACTTACTCTGTCATACAATTGCTTTTATAAAGTGTGATATTACTCAATGTACTGCGTTACTTGGGCGTTACTCATCCGTATGTTAGATTTCAGATCCCATTTTGAGAGTGGGGTCCTGTTATACTGCCCTTTTTCCCTCTTCCTATTCTTTTTGCTTTATGACATTTTTTGCATTAACAATTTTTCACCCTTTTTTCTTTAGGCACCGAAGAACTGCAGTTAGAAATTGAGAAAGCCATATGTGCTGACAGAGAATCTGCCACAGCATCGTTGGATGTTAAAATGAAAAATAAATTGACAAATAAGCTCACTAGAGAAGGTTCTCAGATACTCAAACATTTACTTACATCCGGATTGTTAAAACCTTTCCCGAGGAACTGTATTTCTGTTATGACGACAACCGGGGCAAAGGGCAGTACGGTAAGCTAGAACATGCTCAAAAATCATGAAACCTGTGCAATTTTTTCCCGGAATGGCAATGGAAGCTACTTTTAGTGCATTTTAAGCTTGAGGGAGATTAACCTCAGTTAAGCATCATACTGACTTTTACCAACCACAAATGGAGTGGACATTTCTATGTTAACTCTCCAAAATCAATTACTTTCTATCGCTCTGTGCCCATAGTCATCTTTAATCATCTTTCAACGTAGAGTTCTCTGCACTGTTGAATATGTTCTAGCCGATATCTGAATTTCAGATAAGAAAGGATTTAGCCAAAGCTCTCTTTTCATACAAGATGAAAGAATCTCTTGGGAATCAGGACTTGAAATTTGCATATATCACAAGGATCCACGGGTAAAGTTTGGAGGGTAACATCAGTGGATGGGAGAAGTTTTATGACAATGCACTGTTAATGTAATAGTTTAGCTGTTCGAAAAATTTGAATTCCGTCATATTTCAAAAACCGGTTCTCAATGGCAATTAAGGATCGAATGAATATTTCTTCAACAATTTGTGCCCTGTCTTCTGAAGATTTCTAGATATCACTATGGTTTGGTGTGTGTAGATATTTGGCAGTTTCTTGCAGTTATTTCATAATCTCTCACTTACAAGAGTAATAAACGTCTATACTGTTTTCCTCTATTAGTTAAATTAACCGATAAAAATTCGGGCAGTAGCCTAATTTATACGCTAAATGGTTAAACTGCTGAGTGCTGACCTGTTAATAATTTAGTAATGGCCTTAATAACATATTTCATTCTTATTCATTATTTATTCTTTTGAGTAAACTTTTGGGATGTGTTTTCTGATTTGCTTACCTTTTACGAGTTTTCATTTTTATTTTTGTTTAATTTAAATTTGAAATTGTGATTTCTACTAACTTGGATAGGTGAATTTCCAACAAATATCTGCCTATCTAGGGCAACAGGAGTTGGAAGGTAAAAGGGTTCCCCGCATGATGTCTGGGAAGACTTTGCCATCATTTCCACCCTGGGACTTCACTTCTAGAGCAGGGGGCTTCATCACTGATCGTTTTCTTACTGGTCTTCGACCTCAAGAATATTATTTCCATTGCATGGCTGGTCGTGAAGGGTAAACCGATGCTTTGACATTTTTTCTTTGTCTCTTGGTTCACTTGTTTTGTTTGGTATTTCGAGTAGTTTTCATTTTAACTCTCATTTTTCTGTGTGATTGCAAAGTTGAACTTGGAGTATAAGAATAATAAGAAAATCATTTCAGATTATGTTTCGTCTTTTGTACTTTTGTTTATGCGTGCATTTTCATAATTTTTGTCATCTTGATTTCTTTTTTTCTTTTTTTTTTGGTTGGGTGATGGTGGGTGGTTATTTTCTACTTGTAGGGTTTCTGTATAACTACATTTTCCCGTCTTCCTAATACATAACCTGTGTAGCCGGACGTGCTAATTGGCTAATCTTATTTAAAAATTAGTCATTACATTGTTATTCTTTTATATCATAAGGATATGATATGTGGTTTTATTGATGATGACGCCGTTATTGAATACACCATAATATGTTGGTAATATTGACAGTATTTTTCAATTGGACTCCTGAATTTAGAGTTACTTTGCCTCTGTTTTCCTCCTTTTACAGCTTCTCAACTGTGAACTTTTTTACAGGTTAGTTGATACTGCAGTAAAAACATCTCGCAGTGGATATTTACAGCGGTGCCTGATAAAAAATCTTGAGAGCCTGAAAGTCTGTTATGATTATACTGTCCGTGACGCTGATGGTTCCATCATTCAATTCTATTATGGAGAAGATGGAGTTGATGTGCACCAGACAAGCTTTCTAAGAAATTTTGCTGCACTAGAAGATGTAAGATCTTACATTCTCCTTTTATTTCTTCCTCGAATGGGCTAGTTTCTAATTTCCTTCGGCTTTTCTTGAATACTTGTCCAAGGAAGAGTAATCTATATACCTTGATTTCTAATTTAGAATCAAGGGCCGATTTTCCAGAAGTTTCAAATTGAGCGTGAGTTCAATGCTTACATTGAAAAGTTGCCTGAGGGCCTTGAAGAAGAAGCCAATCGCTATATTGAAATGGCAAAAAAGAAATCAGAAATAGGGAAGATGAATGTGATCAATAAACTTCATAAAAGACAAAAGGCAACAAGTAACAAGCATCTATCAGATAAACTAATGACAACTGTAAAGAAGCCAGACAAGTTCATAGATTTGGTGAAGCAAAAGTATCTATCAAGCCTAGCACAAGCAGGAGAACCTGTTGGTGTCATTGCTGCTCAGTCTGTAGGGGAACCATCAACCCAGATGACGTAAGATAGTTTCTATCATCTATTATTTGCTTTCTCACTGAATGTCACTCTTTCTTTTTTAGATTATACCTATTTGTTTCTCGGTTATCTCGATAATTCGGTTTACATCTCATGAAATTTTTTTGTAGCAGAAAATTTATTTAGTATGTTGTGTACTTTTGCCTTAAACGCACAAGTGATAACTGTTTGGGAAAAATGGACAAAATGGCTACGGTACAAACTCACTATTGCCTAAACATTTAACCTTTTCTCATCCGAGTATCAAGCAATTTTTGCTCAGTGCTTTTTGGTGATATTTTCCCACCGAATGGGCCTTAATTGGAAAGGGTATTAAGACCATCAGTGTTTCATACCCTTTTCTTGACGAGTTTGCTTCAAAGGTTGAATTACTGTATTAGCACTCGGATTGACATTCGTTGATTCTATGGTGTTCAAATACATGTAGCAACTTCAATTGCCTGTTTTATTTTATCCATTTTTTTAAATCCAAGTGGTTGTAAAAGTGAGAATTTTGTGCTCTATTATGGCGAAGGTTCTGAGTTCTAGATTGTGTTATTCTTTCACCATTGAAAATAGTTATCTGCTTTCATTCAACGATCTGTGGTAAGGGTGCCAGTAATTTCTTGTCTGATTCTCGTATTGTTTTCAGGCTCAACACATTTCATCTTGCTGGCCGTGGTGAAATGAATGTTACGCTTGGTATACCACGTCTCCAGGAGATTTTGATGACAGCATCAGAAGAAATCAGGACTCCTATTTTGACGTGCCCATTCTTGCAATGGAGATTGAAGTGAGTTATGGGTTTCATCTTTGCGTTAATTAGATAAATTATAAACGGGAGTTGAAGACCTTTGTGTGGCTTCATTTGCAACACTACTTTCCGAACAAAACCATATATTGTCATCTCATTTCATTTTCCCCCAAATATAATCTCACTTGTTTTTTATTCTTCTAATATAATTATTATTTTTTCATTCAGCTTTTTCAATAACTCCAAAATATATTCTATTATTATATTATGTTCGATCTCCATACACTAATTTAGATTTAAAAGTCGTTTTATATACTGATATGATAGCACTGTTAGACAATTACTATGCAATTAGGATCCATAGTAATATGTGCACGCACACTCACATATGAAAAGAGTGTCTTTAACTTCATCGAGCAAGGTGACTTATAGACTCTGATAACATTTCCTCGATCTTTTAACGGCATTGTTGTGTGTGTAAACATCTGTGGAAATTATCCCAGACATGTCTCATTTACTTGTTAAAGGGAATCAGTTATGATTTTTTTTTTTTTGGCATTTGCAGGTCTGATGTCGTGTCTCTTGTTTCCAATGTGAAGAAGGTCACTGTAGCAGATCTGTTGGAGAGTATGGAAGTTCAACTATCAGTCGATCACCGTAAACAAGCTAGAATCTATAAGCTGATAATTAAATTAAAAGATTCCGAGTTTGTTTCTTTAGAAGACACGCACGAAACTCTCAACTCTGTGTTCATAAAGGAATTGGATGATGCAATAGAGAATCAAGTCGTTTTTCTATCACGAATCTTAGGAATTAAAAATTTCAAGTCCAGTTCTAGAACAGATGAGTTGAACGAAATCGATGGCGATTCTGGTGTTGGAACGCAAGAAAAGGATGATGATGATGATGATGATGATGGAGAACAGGATGCCGGAGATGACCTTGGTTCAGATGCACAAAAGAGAAAGCAACAAGCTACGGATGAGATGGATTACGAGGATGGATCTGATGTTGAACCTGGAGAACATGAGTTACTGGCGGAACAGGAAAAAAGAATTACCGAGGATGACCATCTTGAGGATGAAGAAACCAGGAAAGAAAAAGAAACTGAAGACTCGGCAAATGACAATGAGGAGTCTAATGTGCTAAATGAGGATGAAGTTGCGTCAGTAGCTAAATCAAATAGCAAAAGTCGTAAAATGTCAAAACTAGTGAAGACAGGAAAATTATCTGATAAGATGCGTAGGGCAAGATACGCTGCTGCCGAAGGCTTCTCTTTTGAAGTGCACTTCAAATTTACCAAGGAACCTCATTTACTTCTTGCTCAGGTACTTCTTAGTCCCTCATCTTTAAAGTCTAATTAATTCTTGGATTACTATACCTTCCGTTCAGTAATTAGTCATGGTGAGTTTGTTTATTTATCTATTCATTTTTCAGCTTGCCCAAAAAACGGCGAAGAAGGTATACATCAAGAGAGCTGGCAAGATCAGTCAGTGTAAAATGGTACGATACGATGCAGATGAAAAAACGGTCATTTGGGATGATAATAAAAAACAAAAGGGTGATCCTGAAAACCCACAAACTGATGCAGAGGATGCTGCCGCCTATTGGGCAGTAAAGGCATTCGGAGTTGATTTCAAATCTTTCTGGGAAATGAATGAAGACCTTGATACGAGCCGTCTATATTCCAACAATATCCATGCCATGTTGCAGACATATGGAGTAGAAGCTGCCAGAGCCACCATTATAAGAGAGGTGAAGCAAGTTTTCGATATTTATGGAGTAAAGATTGATTATAGGCATTTAAGCTTGATAGCGGACTACATGACGCACACTGGTGGATACCGGCCGATGAGCAGACACGGAAGCATTTCCGAGTCTTTGTCGCCGTTTCTTAAGATGTCATTTGAGACGGCATCTAAGTTTATTGTTGAAGCAGCATCTCACGGGCTAACAGATGACTTGGAGACGCCGTCTTCTAGAGTTTGTCTGGGCTTACCTGTGAAGATGGGGACTGGTTGTTTTGACTTGATGCAAAAATTGGAAGCTTGATGGTGCCATGTAATGTGACTTCTTTTGACCATCATTCTTTAGTGTACTGTAAAGTTCAACTACACCATATATATTTATATTCTATTAAAAATAGTTAGTTCCATTGTGTATAGAGACGATATTGCCTTGTTATTCATGATGGTATTACTAATCAAGTCATTGTGCTTAATTATTTTTATTCTTCAGATGTAAGTTGTACATGATTGACACAATTGTTGTACTTTTTTTAAAACATTAAACAACGGTATATATAATTCTACATTTTAATATTTTAATTTACCAAAAAATAGTTGTTGTATAGTTCAAAATCACTGAGTTTTAATTTTTTTCAGGTATTTGACCCCAAAAAAATTGATGTATTATATATTTTTTAGTCGTCGTATATATTTCAAAGTTTGGGTGAAAAATAAGTGGAGTTATATTCGTAAGAGAAATTATCATGATAAAAGACTAAAAAATGAAACAAAAGCAGTAAAACAAGTTACTTTTTATGTATATTTGATACCAAGAATTGATGAATCTTATAATTTTTAGTAACACTTTTGTACATGAAAAGGTGTATTGTGAGACGGTTTCACGAATCTTTATCTGTGAAACGAGTCAATCCTAACAATATTCACAATAAAAGTAACATTTTTAGCATAAAAAGTAACACTTTTTTATGGATAATCAAAATAAGAAACCCGTATCACAAAATATGATCGTGAGACCGTCTCACACAAGTTTTTGCCATATACTAGAAGCAGAAGAAAGAAAAAAGGTTGGAATGTTTATTCAACTCACTTCTAGACATTTCACCGATTCTAATAATCACTTCTAAATATTTCACCGATTCTAATAATAATGTAATTCAAATATTTATAATAGCGAAAAAGTTTAAATTTTTCGTTTTGACTATTTCATAATACAAACAAGTATTATTCCCTATTCACCATCTTAATAACTGCATCATCTTACAATTTATTAAACAAAAATAAATGTTATCTTTATATCTAGTGTCAATTTTAGGATAAACTTTTTGTCGTTTTACTAAATGTAGCATCAAATAACAATACATCTCATTTTTATTTTATGAAATAATATATCTCAAATTTTAAATTATATACTAGTCCAAATACAATATTATGGTCTTACAATCAAATGATTAATTATTACTCCAAAATATATACGTTTGCGGTTGAGACCAAAACTTTCACACATTAAAAATTTTACCTCAAATCTAAATAATAATAATAATAATAATAGAATTTCTGGAAATTCCAAGATTGTTGGGCCTTCATTTTCTTTTATGGGCCTAAAGTGCAAAGTCTTCGGCCCATTACAATAAACACAACCATATATTATTATGATAAAAACCCAGAACCCTAGTGTGCGTCTCTGCAAGCCTCCTCCTAAAAACAGTCTTCCATTTCCCTCAATTCACAAGAGCCATGGCTGACGTTCAGCTTGCTCACTCTGAAAAGACCAAGAAAAAGAAAAGCAAGTCCAAAGAAGATGAAGGAACCGACGCCGTTGATTTCCTGATAAAGCCTCAGAGCTACACTCCCACCATAGACACCTCTCAATGGCCGATTCTGCTAAAAAACTACGATAAGTTGAATATAAGAACCGGACACTATACCCCTCTTCCATCCGGTTACTCCCCTTTGAAACGTCCCTTAACTGAGTACATTAAGTATGGTATTCTTAATCTGGACAAACCCGCCAACCCATCTTCTCATGAAGTGGTGGCATGGATTAAGCGCATTTTGCGGGTCGAGAAAACTGGGCATTCGGGCACCCTAGACCCGAAAGTTACAGGTAATTTGATTGTTTGCATTGACAGGGCGACGCGGTTGGTGAAATCACAGCAGGGTGCTGGGAAGGAGTATGTCTGTATTGCCAGGTTGCATTCGAAGGTGCCTGAGGTTTCTAAAGTGGCTCGAGCGCTGGAGACTCTCACAGGTGCGGTTTTTCAGAGACCCCCTTTGATTTCTGCCGTTAAAAGGCAACTTAGAATTAGAACTATTTATGAAAGTAAGTTGCTTGAGTATGATGCCGATAGGCATTTGGTTGTTTTCTGGATTTCGTGTGAGGCGGGGACATACGTGAGGACAATGTGTGTGCATTTAGGCCTTTTGTTAGGTGTGGGAGCGCATATGCAGGAGTTGAGGAGGGTGCGATCTGGGATTCTCGGAGAGAAGGATAATATGGTAACGATGCATGATGTGATGGATGGGCAATGGGTTTATGATAACTATAGGGATGAAAGTTATTTGAGGAGGGTCATTATGCCGTTGGAGGTGGTTCTGACTAGCTATAAGAGGCTTGTGGTGAAAGATTCAGCAGTCAATGCCATTTGTTATGGAGCAAAGTTAATGATTCCAGGATTGTTGAGGTTTGAGAATGATATTGAGGTTGGCGAGGAGGTGGTGTTGATGACGACAAAGGGTGAGGCAATTGCACTAGGGATTGCAGAGATGACGACAGCAGTCATGGCTACCTGTGATCATGGGACGGTTGCTAAGATTAAGAGGGTGGTGATGGATAGGGATACATATCCAAGGAAATGGGGATTGGGTCCTAGGGCATCGATGAAAAAGAAGCTTGTTGCTGAGGGGAAGTTAGATAAGCATGGGAAGCCAAATGAGAAGACACCGGCAGAGTGGATGAGGAATGTTGTTTTGCCTAGTGGAGGAGATTCTGTGGTTGCCAGTCTTGCGGCAGCTGAAGAGCCACAGCCTTCAAATGCCTTGAATGTGGAGAGTGCTGCTGTGGAAGTTGAAGAGAAGAAGAAGAAGAAGAAACATAAGGATAAAGAAGATGACAAAGAGGATGGGCGGAAGCGCAAGCTAGAAGAGGTTGATGATAGTGTGGTATCTGAGGTTCTTAAGAAAGCCAAGGTAGAAGCAGAAGAGGCTCAGCAGGTGATGGAAAAAGCTGGATTGGAGGTGGCTAAGGTTGAAAATTTAAAGGTGGAAGCAGAGAGGAAGGAGAAGAAGAAGAAAAAGAAGAAAGAAGGGGCAGTTGAAGATGTAACTGTTGATGTTGAGAAATCAAAGAAGGATAAGAACAAGAAGGATGAACCTGGTGAATCAGATGAAGAGAAATCTGAGAAAAGGAAGAAAAAGAAGGACAAGGACGCTGAAAATGGTGACTCTGGTTTTCCTGAAAATGATGATGAAGCAAGTAAAAGTGCGAAGAAGAAGGAGAAGAAGAAAAAGAAGCATAAGGATGCTGAAGAGGAGTAGACTTGGGGATTTAGGTCCGTGCTTCATCTTGGAGAACCACTGCATGTGCCCTGTAATATTTATCATTTGCATGAGAATGTATCCTTCCAAATTTTGATGTCTATTTGGCACACATATTTAGGCTGCCTGCCTCCACCTTGAGCTTTCGACCATAGCCCAGGTCCTTATAAGATGTTTTTCTTTTCCATTCTATTTTCTGTTTTTTATGTTTTGCAAGATCATGTACTTCATAATCTGGGTGTTTTCATCTATGAAGATAGTAGCTATTTTTTTTAATGCTTTAACATTTGTGCTTATGCCAGTGTTAAGCGGTTGTGTTGGTATATGCCAGGTGCTGCTACAGAACAAAGGTACACGCATGTGTGTAACATGAAACTGAACCTTTGTTCGAGGGTAAGAAACATGTTTATTCTCTCTCAAGTTTGTGGCAAAGCGAGGAACTTCTCTCCTTAGACATCAACTTGAACATGCACATATCTTGGTTATACCGAAATACATCGATCATATTTGATTGGTGTATTAACTACGACTCCATACCATCAAATTTTTAAGTATATCCATTAAATTTTGTGTCACAGTTGCTTCCACCTTTCAGTCATGAATCATCCAATCTCATACTTGCTACATTATGGCTATTCTCCTAATTAACTAGTGCTCTCATGGTTTTCAACTTTTTATTATGTCAAACCATTCACTGATGGATGTATTAATCATTCATAAAAACACTCCTAAGCTCCTTTCCTTGTGATTTCTTTTTTCATGTTTGACCTGTGCTAAGATTAAATGTATAACGTCTTAGTCTCAACGCTTGCTGCTGGTAGTTCCAGCAGGCTTTTGACACTACTAAGTAGATATTTTTTTGGTACAACCATGTTACGGTGCCAATCTACTGTTTTGGGCTATGCTTCCGATCCTTTCGGACTTGAAATACACCTCGAGGAACAAAGGAAAGTTTGGTTCAGCACTTCAGCTCGAATCTCACGAACAGTTGGGAACATGGTGTGTACCAAAAGATCGATCTTTACACGAACGGCAATCAAACTGATGATTGCACTTGAATCGGATATCCCTCCGGTAGAGTTCTTGCGGTATGCTTTCACGGTTGCCAATGCAAATCTTGATTAGCCACAAAATAAATTATTTTCTCGCAAGCTAGCTGGGTGACATTAAGGTTTTAGTTTTATAAGTAAATTAGATGTGGTATTCTATTATTATATTATATTATATTTCAATTTGACATATGAAAGATAAACATATGATAATGACAAATAGATAAATAGTCTGAAATAATAAATAAATAATGATAGTTAATATAGTATTTGATTTGATTGATAAATAATAATTTGTTTGATTTGATTGATTAAATTTGAGATAAAATAATCATTTTGTCATTTTAATAATTAATAAAAATTAATAATATTATTTGTTAAAGATAATATTGTAAATTAAATTCAATGATTTGATCGATGTAAGATAAATAATTAATGATTTGATTGATTAAGATAAACTAATTAATAAATAAATAAATAATATGAAAAAGTAAACATGATTATGAGACATGAAACGTGTGCCTAAATTAATCAGTTTATCGAAAAATTTATTGTATGAATTGACAACCCAAAAAACGATTCACTTGGGAAACCACAACTCAATATCTACTATATTCACCAATATAATACTCTAATACGAACCATGTAGCAAAATGTTTTTTCAAAAGACACCCAAACACAATATACTTTATTATTTTTGTGCACTTGGTTCGTGGTAATATGTGTGTATAATAAATGACAAACGAGTATAAAACAAAAAACAAAAAAAAAAAGAAGAAAACAAAAAATGAATAATCAATCCCTCCACGTTATGCAGTTTCATAATTGCTCACTCTATATTATTTTATTGACAAGACTTATGTGCTTTGTAAAACGGCGGACGAATCATTTGTTTTTTCAATGTAACATGTGAGTAAATATTTGGAACTATGTACGTGAATGATTGAGTATACAGAAGAACATGAGCTCGGTTACAGCAGTGCTCAGAGGAGTATATAGTGGTGGATCCAAGCTAGGAAAAATGAGAGTTACAGCATTGATAACATGTGTATCATGTGTAGAATATGAGAAAAAGAGCTTTTTTTGAAGACGAATATCCAAATATTGCAGATACTACTCTAAAAATCAAGGTACTTATGTTACATTGTAATTCTTGCAATGAATTACAACGATTTGATTTCATATCTTTTTTTTATACTCGAATCACTTTGGATTCCAGAGCATGTCTCCTGTAGTTATATTATTGTATAGAGTCTTGGGATATGTCTCGTGTGTATGTGTTGGATCATGGTGAAATCTGGATTAGGTCTGTTTACCAGAGATTCATTCACTACCCCCATCAAACGTTCCTTTTTATGTTGTTCACGTGTGAATAGATTGTTTTCGACTTGTTCCTACAGTCCTAACATGAGCATTTGAGCAGGGGATGTAGACTAGCCTCTGTTCTTAATCTCAGTTTAATGAAATTGTGGAGTTACGCTGTGATTTTAAAGATTCTCCAACCCGTTGCCACCTTAAATTACCACCTTGATGTGACATTATGGCTATGTACTATATTTGATATTTGGTTAGAATATTATGTTAGCTTTTGATTATAACGTTGTTAGTACTGTTTTATTGTCTTGTTTTTTCTGAAGATGTCCAGTATATTTGTATAAACTTTATTTATCTTTTTAATATAATCGTTTCATTTTTTTTCGGTATTAGGAATTCTATTCAGAAATTCATTCACGGATAAAAATTCAAACTTTAACTTGCTACTCTATTTTTTTTAAAAAAAATTGAAGGTTAAAGGGCTTCATCAATTTCTGAAATTCTTTTTGGCCACTAATTATGCATTTCTTGATTCTGTGAACTTTATCCATGAAAATACTCTGTTAGTACACGCAACAGGCTTAGCCACCGCAATGCTGAAAGATTCACGTGGATCCCACTCAAGAAACTAGCATAGTAGCATACAAAGATGCCACCACTCTTATATTTTGATATTTTAATTTTATTAAGTAGTTGATTTTCAAAAGGCCTAGCCCGTCTGTTTTCTCTCCATTTTGTGAAATTCACAAAAAACCAACCTCAAGAGTTCTTGGTTCTTAGAAACCGGGGAACTGTAGCCTGTAGGACCCAGGAATGTAGAAAAAAGATTGTTCATTGTTTTGAACAGAAGAATTTTAGTGCTAAGTCCAAGAATAATTGTGTTTTAGGTTTAAACGAAGACTTGGTTAGAAGAGTTTGGATTTGCTGTTTCAGTCTCCTTGTGCTGTGATTCGCCTTCTTTTGCTGAGTCCCTGACCGTTGCTTTTCCTGCTTCTCACACGCGTGAGGTTATCAAGTTCTTGAATTTTTAGCATCTTATTCATAATAACACCTTAATGCTTGTGAAATTTATTTGCGAATCAAGGATTTTAATCAAGGGGTGACTCGGTGTTTATTTGATCAAAACATATTCCAAACGATCTGTCTGTGATTGGAGTATGGCAATAGAAACATGTTACTTTATCATATTTTTTAGTGCAGAGACATGGGGAACCACAATATTTCTTTTGAGATAGTTTATTCATTTATTGGATACTTGATTTAGGTTGTTATCGCAGGTGAATACAGTACAAAGAACGCTGGCGGAGGCTTGGGGATGGATCAGGGAGACCTTCATTGATCCTACTTTCAATCATCAAGGTGACAATAACAAACTTTTCCCTTTGTTTTGTTTGTACAGATTGGAGACCACATTATTATAGGAGACAACGAGGTTGAATTTTTGAACTCTTGAATACAGAATTGACTCCATGGTTTGTTGCAACCATTATAAAAGATATTGAAGTAGTCAAGAAACGTTTTTAATTACATCTTTTAAATGCTTCAATTTTCTATTGAGTCTGGAAGCAAATAATTTAGAAGAATCCTTGTTAATAGCATTTCAAATTTATAAAAGATCATGTATATATACAGATTGGACTTGCAACTGCAACAAACAATGGTTGAAATATATCTACTGAGATCAGAAGAAGCGGCATATGGCAAGATCAAGGGAACGCTTTCAACTCTTGGAGATCCTTTTACACGTATAGTCAGTCCTAAGGTAGTAATCTCGATAATCCCGAAAGTCCCAAAAATCATGCTCGGAACTCTCTCGGTTATCATATAATTCTGTGAAGGATTTGTTCTAATCACTGCTGATCATTAAATGCAGGAAATCAAAGTTTTAGATAGGTAGTGATGGAAATTTACAAGGCGTTGGTTTATGTATCAACTCTGAACCGATGACTGGGCATCTGGTTGTGTTATGATGCATAGAGAATAGCCCAGTGGCACGTGCTGGAATACATAAAGGAGATGAATAGTCGAGATAAATGGTACCTTTTTCAAGGATTTAACTCTCAGTTCTTTCAAACTATCAGCTGAAGTATTATTGCTCTGAAAAGCTCTTGATTTTTTTTTAGGGACTTCAGGTGAACGACTCGTAGGAGTGACTAGTGAAGAAGCTGCTCAAAACTTAGAGGCTGTGTCGAAACAACTGTTACCGTAAAACTCAACAGTGTGAGCATTTTTTTCTGATTATCAACATCATGGTGCATATTCCTTAGCGATTCTACTCTACCATTTATCAGGTTAATGACATGGGGAGTGCTTGTGTCAAGGAGGTATACAACCAAATCCAATATTTGTGCACTTTGAAT
This sequence comes from Primulina tabacum, assembly GCF_025594145.1. Taxonomy (NCBI): domain Eukaryota; kingdom Viridiplantae; phylum Streptophyta; class Magnoliopsida; order Lamiales; family Gesneriaceae; genus Primulina; species Primulina tabacum. Next base: position 5,299,495 of record NC_134559.1, on the reverse strand, counting down.
TCACTCATAGATGCAATAAATTTTACACAAGATATAGTTTTTTGCTCAATGCAATGTGATGATTTTTACATAGATTAAATTGCCCAGCGAAGTTATAAAGCTTTCACCTATCTCTAGTGCCATCCTCTCTCACATAACACCTGAAGGGCATCTATCAAAGACGGGTTATGTGCAGCTGTCAACTTTCTCTCAGGTAGTTGCTAAAATAAAATCTGACTTTTTCGAGTGTGAATGCCAGAGATCGAGTGTAAAATCTGTTTTGGTGGTGAATATGAAGAACCAAAAAAGTAGTCTCCCGATTAGTGGTTTTATAATGAACATGGAGAGGGTAAAGGCTGTTCAAACGAATAAACACAACATTCACATATAACAGACTGCTGCAGCAGAGATGGAAGACACAGCACATGAGATGGAGAATCAAGGTGTGCAATCATACATATTGGATCTACGAAACAATCCAGTGAGTTCTTGGTGTGCCCTTTTTCATCTGAATCCAATTTATTTGGCTAAAAATGCTTGATGTTGTTGATTCGTTTCTCCTTGAAATTTTGTAGGGTGGTTTGGTGAAAGTTGGACTAGATGTTGCTCAAATTTGGCTAGATGGAACGGGGACTTTGGTGAACACTATCGATAGGGATGGAAACATGTTACCTATCAACATGATAAATGGCCACTCTTTAACACGAGATCCACTTGTTGTATTAGTGAGTTCTCCCTTCTAGCTGTTGCAGATATTACCCAGAATACATCGTTTCTTCGACTGCATGAGGCATCTAAGTGGAAGGTCAGCGTTTTTTTCTCGGGAAGTAACCAAACCCTGTCTTCTCTTAAAAACAGGTGAATGAAGAGAGTGCAAGTGCAAGTGAGATTCTCGCAGGGGCCCTTCATGACAATGGCAGAGCACTTCTTGTTGGGCATAGAACATTTGGCAAAGGAAAAATTCAGGTTAAGCTTAACTTACCATTTTCAGACGACCTGAGGCCTCCTTAGCTGCTAGGAAATCACTGTTAAAAATGACAAAAAAGTAGATCCTGATATCTCTGAAAGCATAGTATGCCACAACAAGGGCCGGAAAGAATTAAAACGAGTCAAATAATTCCTTTATTTTATGTTCAAGCTATAACTTGATTTGTCTGGTTCATGTTATCCACATTTTCAAAAAACCAAGGAAATATTTGGTTTTGTTTCTGAAAATTATTTTCTAACCTTCAGAAACAAAAACCAACCTGCTACTGCATTATCATTTTCTCGTCTGAAAATTCATTTTCACTTGCTGTCTAATTTTTTTTCTTTCCTCCCCAAAGGCGAGCTCTTCATAAATAAGGCTTTGAAACTAACTGAAATCTTTGACGCAGAGTGTGACACAGTTACACGACGGATCAGCCCTTCTCATTACGGTGGCCAAGTATCTATCTCCGGCGCTTCACGACATTGATCAGGTTGGCATTGCACCAGACGTACTACATTGCTCAACTGATATCCTCAATTCACCCAAAGACTACTTCAACCATAAAAACTCGGCCACCAAATCCTTGGAAAGTGATTCTTGTGTACTGTTAGCCCAGCATCAGCTTGATGACATTCAACTATTAGAAAGCTCAGCTTCTTGATTCATCATTCGGTGGATCACTCGCATTCGGATTATTGTTGCTCAGCTTGATTATTGTTACTATTAGCATTAAAGATTGTGGATGAACAAATTTAAAGATTACAATCAAGAAGCTTGATTATGGTTCCAACTATAAAGAAAAAAATTCAAATCCGAATGAAAGAACAGTTTCGGTTCTTTTTTTTTTTCGTTGACACTGCAGATTTCACTTCGCAGTTTGAGAGGGATCGTGCTCAGGTCCAGAGGCGAGGCTTTGAGTTTGTACTATCGAGCATCGCCAACTGTTGCATATGCAAAATTTGGCAAAATTTGACACTAAAGATTTCACTTCACAATTTGAATCTGCATTTGCAAAATTTTGGACAAAAACTTGTGTGAGATGGTATCACGAGTCGTATTTTGGGAAGCGGATCTCTTATTTGGGTCATTCATGAAAAAGTATTATTTTTTATGTTAAAGATATTACTTTTTATTATAAATATCGGTAGGGTTGACTCGTCTTACACATAAAAATTCGTGAGATCGTCTCACAAGAGACCTACTCTTGCAATTTTGTGATAACTTAAAAGACATATCGATAAATTGAAATACGTTACACCACATACATCAATATTTTTGGACGAATAGATTATTACAATTAAACGTCGAACGTCTCAAATTCAAGAAAGATCTATATCGAATTTGATTCTAGTATTTATACAATCATTTCTTTTACAGCTCAAAAAGCAATTGTGAATGATATCCGAGTTCAAATACACAAATATTATATCGATTTTTCGAGTCACATCTATGAACTAAAAGCTTGCCAATATGTTATATAGCAAATTAATTCGATTGTTGGGTTCCTTATTGTGGTAGTTGGGGCTATGCACAAGAAGCTTCTTCCTATGTCCAAAAAGTTGGTCATATTCCCTTTTGTTCCTTATTTTATTTTCTATTTAGTTTGTGGCAAAAAATTGTATGAGACGGTCTTACATGTCGTATTTTGTGCGATGGATCTCTTATTTGGGTTATCCATGAAAAAATATTACTTTTTATACTTAAGAATATTACTTTTTATTATGAATATCGGTAGGGTTAACTCGTTTCACAGATAAAGATTTGTGAGACCGTCTCACAAAAGACCTACTATTAGTTTTTATATTTACAAAACGCGAAACATTTTGATACGTGTACAACGTAATACACAAATAATACACAAATATTATATATGACATGTACGTAATATATTAATTGAGGTTATTTTGTTACTTGACTTTTAGCAATATTATTTCATAACTTTTGAAAAAACAAATGATTAATTAACTAACCTACCTAAAATCAGTGTGATTTGTTCGATTTTGTAGAAGAGGCTCCTTAGGTACATTTTAAAATTAATATATTATTATTATTATTACAATATATATCGGAATTGGATTATGTTATTTGATAAAAACTTGTGTGAGACGGTCTCACGGATCGTATTTTGTGAGACAGATCTCTTATTTGGGTTATCCATAAAAAATTATTACTATTTATGCTAAGAGTATTTCTTTTTATTGTGAATATCGGTAGAGTTGACCGTTTCACAGATAAAGATTAGTGAGAACAAGAGACATACTCATGTTATTTTATCCATATCATTATTGCACATCTACTTTTTATTTTTAAATATTATATTTTACATTATCATTAAAATTAATTAATACACTTTATAGATTACAATTTGCACATACTTTATAAAACAAATTACATTATTGAGATTATTTTGTTATTTTGTTCATACTTTCTATATTTTTCTAACATAATATTTTTCCAATTATTTCGATTATTAAAAATAAGTTTTGTTCGTAATTTAAAATAAAAAATGAGTTTCGAACAGACAATTAAAAACTCTCAAACAAACATATTGTTTAAATAAATAAAAATAATATATTGAAAAAGGAAATAAAAATATAATGACTTCCAAACGAAGCCATATTCGTTTTTTCTGTTCAGATATATATTCAATAATCTCTTCGACCAATTTCGAAGAGATACAAAGAAAAATTGGTCATCGATTAAAAAGTTACTCTCTTCTCTGGGTTGTTCTCTCTCTCTCTCTTCCTTCTTTTTCTTTCTTCACCTCTCAAACCGTTTCGATTATCTCTTAATCTAAGGTACTCTCGACCCTCTTGGGCTTTTAAATCTGTTGTTTTTTTCCAAGAATTTGACTTCGGTTTTGTGATCTGCTCATGGGTATTGTTCATTCCGTAAAAAGATTGAATCTTCTGCTCGTATACCTTTTCTCGTGGGTCGAGATATAGTCTAAAATTGTTGGGTTGATTTTGCCAAGTCAAGATCGGGATAAAGCCTCGTTATTTGCTAAATTTTAGAGATGAAAATTTTTCTCTGCGTCTGTCTGCTGGCTTTTGCTTTCTTTCTTATTTCGCGTGCGCTTACTTTTATTTTATCGTATCAATTATGCTGCTTATGGAAATCTTACGATCTTTCTGACTGAAATCTCTTTCACCTATGGAATTACTCTTTTGATTTCGAACTAAGTGATTATGAGAAATATGGAAATCTAGGATTTTTATGAGGCTGATGGATTTCTGGGATTTTTGTTTTGAAGGGAAATGGGGTCGATTTTGCTTGAAGGTGAGTTATGGGAATTGTTGTCTGGTGTTTGGGCTGTAGGGACTTCGAGAAAAAGAAAGCTTGGATTTTTTTTAAGTTATTGAAATTATTCATTTGTGATTTTTTTACCTTCGTTTATCCTTTGGTTTCCTTCTCTTGTTCGTCTTTTTTCGGAATTTTGATGGTTCTTTGCTGCCCATTTTCAGTGAGTGGAATAAGATGGGTTCATAGTTGCCCGTGTTTGTTCCTTCTATTACTTGCGATTTAATGGTTATCAAACAGTGTGGCTCTATTATAGTGCACTGTTTTGTTATTTTTCACTTGATGGGTAATTAAGTATCATGATTATTTTATCAACTATTTAGTCTTTTATTTTATTTTTTCATCAGTGGAATTTTCAGTTTTGCAAAAGTTGAATGATTTGAAAATTTCATTCAAATAATTATCACAAATTTTGAACTGGTGAGTCGTGAGTGATTCTGTTGTGTTCCTCACTATGATAAACAAGCAAATTAATGGTGGAGCTTTACAGTACCTTGATTCTTATATATTGAAGAAAGAAATTGAAGACCAAGAGATTGAAAATGTTAAGAAATTCAAGAAGTTGAAATATGATTGTTCAATTAAATAATTTCAAAATTATCTATTTAGGTTAAGCTAGTAATTATCATATTTTAAGTTCCTTAGTCCAACGGATGTTGGACTGCATAATCTTGATTTATGTTGATTACAATTCTTCTGTTTTACAAGTTCCTAAGTCCAACGGATGTCGGATTTCGTAATCTAGAGAGTTTACCTTAATTGGGATTCTTGTGTTTTACTAGGAAACATTAGATTATCTTTTGCTCATAAATATCTCATTGTATTAGACATAGAGATTATTGATTAAGTTTATATCAGAGTTTCTCTCTCTTTCAAGTTTTGGCTTGTTGTGCTGCTGCTTGTTTTTATCACAAAAAAATTAAACTTATCAAAGTTATTAATTTTGTGGCGTTTGTCGATTGTTCTTCAATTGGGTTGCCAAAGATTAGTTGCCAAAGATTAGTTCTTTGGAGGTTCGGTTGATTACAATTGTTGCTGAACCATAGAGTTTAGGTGGAATATGAATATTGACAAAAGGAAGATAGGGTCGTTTCCGTGTGTAGGATCGAGGGCACACATTTAATATACTCATGTTTGTGTTTCCCTGCTTGCAAGGAATCGTATCACAATCTAGTTTAGGGGTGGATTTCACAGACACTTGTTTCGAAGATTGGGACTGAGTTTTTACAAGAATTCTTGTTGATCATTGAATTGAGTGCACGATTGACGTCAATTTCGTGTTTGCTTTTCATGCCTACGAGGATTCATATCAGATTCAGTATCGCATCCTGTTATATTGACTTGACATTATCTGCTCATATGACTATATGAGTAAGCAGTCCTTGTTTTGTCTTAGTGGTTTAATGAAGTGTCTGAATTCATCTCAGATTATAGTTCTTGATGTGTATTGATGCAAGAAAAATACATGGATTAAGTTCTAGGTTTGTACGTGTACCTTACTATCTCACTCTGTTTAACTTTCTTAAGCACTTCAAGACTGATTTGCTTCTATGGACTCGGTTTGGGTCTATAACTTCACTTTTATACATAAACAGTTTTTTGCTCTTTTGTAAACCTTTATCTTCTTTTTTAGTTTATGGATTGTTCAATTAGATTAGCTACTTTATTGAATTGTGTGCGGATGGGAGATGTGTTCAATGCATGTGATCTCAACAAGTATGCAACACAACTATGCAGTTGCTACTTCAAAAGGTGTAATTTTGTGTATCTGAATCGATTCTGCTTCTTTTTTTTTTTCCTTTTGAAACAAGAGCACTTTAAAAAGTTTTTGTTTAGTAAACTCTTTTGTTGAGCTAAATGAGTTTGCATTCAAGCTCACTTGATTTAGGCATTAAATTTGGATCAGGATGTTATAGATTCTTGCAATCGTGTTTCGTTTCCCGCTTGGGAATTTTCTTGGGTAAATGTTAGTGCTCTTTACTTTTGATGCATTTCTTGAATAGCCTTATGCACATCGAGTGCATGTTATGTGGAAATATCAGGACTTGAAGGAATGGAATCTTCCAAAGAAACTGGTTGCCAAGTTCCCGAAGGCCCTATTCTTTGCATTAACAACTGTGGCTTCTTTGGAAGTGCAGCTACCATGAATATGTGCTCCAAGTGCCATAAAGACATGGTGTTGCAACACCAGCAGGCGAGTCTTGCTGCCTCGTCCATTGAGAACATAGTCAATGGTAGTTCAAGTAGCATCAATGAGAAAGAACCAGTTCTTGCTGATATGGTGAACACGGAAGCTAGAACAGTAGAGTTGAAAGCTACTTTTTCACAGTCATCCTCCGAATTGATGTCGAGCAAGAGTTCAGATACGAAGGCAGTAGAAGGCCCAAAACGATGCACTTCTTGCCGCAAGCGTGTGGGTTTAACGGGATTCAGTTGTAAATGTGGGCACCTCTTCTGTTCAGTTCACCGTTACTCTGACAAACACGACTGCCAATTTGATTACCGGACTGCTGCTCAGGATGCTATAGCGAAAGCGAATCCACTTGTGAAAGGTGAAAAGCTCGAGAAGATCTAGAAGTTTTGAAATGAATTAAGATGCTTTCACGTTATATATTATCTGTGCGTTCTCATTTAAGTTTATCAGTTGTCTTAATAGGACTCTGGTGGTGTTGTGGGGGCGATTTACTTCAAGAAAATGGGTGGTATCATTGTAATTTCATTGGGATATGTCGAGTCCAGTGTCGCTGCCAATTGGGTAGTGATTAGTTTGGTTTGTTACAGTGTGTAAGTTGTCATTGCTGGATGAATGACGTTATTGTTGTGAAATTTGCAACTTGCTCTTCATGTTATTGTGCGTTTTTTTATGGTCAGGCGGGTCTGCATCGTAATCGTGCTATACAGAAGACTTGATGACTTGGGGATGGGTTTGGTGTCTGGCTCGATTAAATAAACTAAACATATATTATATATATGATTCTTGAATGTAAGTTCCGCAATCCGCACACATTTGATAACGCCTACATCAATCCGCATCTATTATCTTCACTCTCCTTGGGCAACCAAAGCTACCATAGTCTCCTGAACGGGGAAATATTCACAGGTTGTATACAATGTTTTTTTTAACGTAAACAGTAAAAGTAGAGATGTTCAAAAAAATTTTTTAACAACAGTCCGAATTGAAATGTGCCGCGTCCTCTTTTCCTATTTTTTTTTTCTCTCAAAATCGTAATTAAAAATAATAATCATAGATCACTGTTTTTTTCATTTTTTTTTCAAAAATCATACTAAACCATCTCTTTTTTTCTTTTTCTTTTTTCAAGAATCACACTAAACCGTCTCACGTAAACCGCTTGACGTAGCATTTGGTTGGCTTATCATGGATAATCGAATCAGACACCCTTTTCGAAGTGTCTCTGTTTTGTGATTTTAAGTGGAACATACCAAATCGATATCAAGATCAAAATGTAAAAGAAACAGCTACGTCTAAGCACCAACAGTGAGCTAAAAACCCCAAAAAATTCATTATCTCGGCAAAATCAAATCTTATTCCAGGATAGCTATATGTACGAACGAACAATAGTTTGGGTCGCCCGATTTTTACTTCATAATTCTGATGAAGCAACATCTGAGAAGGATATAGAATCAACTCGGGAAGTCATATGCACAACCACCGAATCATATTCTAGACCAACACCACCTAGAATGTAGAGGATTTGATCCTCTTCAGAGATAGAATGACCACAAGCTGCGAGAACATCCACGTATCCTTTCATCTTGGCTATATCATCTTTCATGCTTAAACCCTCTTTCTTCTAAGGTTTGAAGCTGGAGTTTATAGTGCATAGCTTTAGCCTTGAATCCAGAAGCAAAAAGTCGTGAAACTCTATATCTATGCCGATGTGTCGCAGCCAATCATCTGACTATGCATGCTTTCAGTCATAGAGACAAGAAGAAGGAGAATAGAAGCTGATCTTGTCATCACCATTTAACAAACTGGGGATTTATAGACCACCATGTGTAGAAACAACCAATGATCGTATCAACATTTCAGTCAAAAAAGAAAAAAAAAACAAATGACAACCTTTGGGTCAGAGGTTCATGATCACTTCAAGTAAAAGTGTGAATCACATTTGTGCTCCACAGCTTCTTGTTCATGGGGAAGAGAAAAGTTCAAAATGACTAACTTTAATCCATTAATCTGTAACATAGTATGCGTACCCTTTCCTTTCCTTTACTTTTTTAGAGTGGTGTAGAGTACTCCGTCGTATGAATTGAGGGAAGATTCTGAATTTTGACCAACGCATCTGGATCAATGGGTTCGCTATTATCATTTGCAAATAATTTGTTGCGATTTATATTTAGTCATGATGTAAAGGTATATATGAATGAAATCGAGTTAAACATTGTTTGTACTTTTATGTTCATCTTTGAACTTGGATTTTATCGAGCTATTGATTCAGCCTGAAGAATTGATGAAGGTGAGGCATTTCTCTAGTACTCAAGTAATCACACTCTCATTTATTAATAAGAAACTCAAAGCATATGTTAAAGAAACAAGTGTCGTCCATTCTTTTCCCACCAAAGTTACAGTAAATATAACATTGTGGTCCTCACTGTTTGTACAATCCAGAGTAGAAATTCCGCAAAGAAACGTTATTCACAGTCGAAGGTCGAAAATCCAGTGGATTGTTCCACTTCGCCGTATTCTCCCCATCCCATCTCATGTTCAAATTCTGTACATCCAAACCATCGATGTGTTCCATCATGAACCCTGCAGTGCTGTGATTTACTAGCCCTTTACACCCTGGTCTATAGTCCACCAGCCCACCTGAATAGTTCGTCCACCTTTTGTAGTCCAGGTTCACGTTGATAAATTTCAAATTGCTAAGAATTCCGCCTTTCGACCCTGATAAGAATATGCCATTTTCGGAAGTTGCTGTTATGTTTATGAATTGCAGATTAGATATAGAACCAGCTTTTGATTTGTCGTCTCGTGGACAGGTGGTAACATATATTGGCTCCGCTCTACCCCACCATGAAGGATCATAGTATCTTGTGCTGATCTTAATGTTTGAGAAGACAACGTCACTAACATTTCCTGCAAGATTCAGTAAGAATTTGATTATCGTTCTTCAAACACAAATATGATTAACTTTCCCCTGGTCCACGACTTTAAGAGGGTGGTGATCGGCTGTTTGATGGAAATATCCACTAAAATTTTAGTGCCTGCATCGTGTTTTACGGGCTTATAATAGGGAAGTAGTTATCTTAAAAACAAGTGGCTACTGGTAGCTTTATGAGATGATTTTGTTGATTAATTAAGGCTATAGCATCAAGGGTCTACCACTGTACCAAGAAATCATAGGATGGAGTAATTCAAATCTTTAAACTGTTAGGGACCACACAGGAGTTGCAATATTGGAGACTATTTTTGCAGCACAACAAAGGCAAACACAAAATCCTTTGGCTACAAAGTAATCTTAACCAAACGCCCCCTCGAACAATATAGTTCAAGACATGCTAATGAAACAAGAGGCTTAATTCTATAAAATCAGTTAAGCTTAATAATGACAAAAGAAAGCCAGAATTCCATACCTCCATCACGTATTTGAAATCCAAGCCCCCTGTGAGATTCTACAATGGTTATATTATCAAACACCAAACCTTTGAACTCATACGAGCTAGCACTCCCAAGTTTGATGGCTGAGGACTTTGTTTTAATCCAGCAGTTGGTCGCAGTAAGGTTATAGAGGGGGGAGGTATATGTCTTGGGACATATAGCATCATCTCCAGTATCTATTTTGCATCTTGTGATGAACGTGTTGTTCGAATCTTCAATATCTATCCCATCGTTGTTGGGTGTGTTGAAGTCTCCATAGATAGAAATATCATGAATCGATGTGTTTAGGCACCGGACAATATGCAAGCTGGATAATCACATAATATTATCATATAAGAACATTAGTGGGGGAAGTTAAAAAAGAAACAAAATAAGAACAAGAAGTTAAGGAATACTCGACTTAGACACGGTATCCCAAAGAGCTTATTTTCTTCCTGCTACCTTTTGTATAGAACTTACACTGCCTGTATATTAACCAGAATAACTTGGAGCTTTCTTCTAAAGTCACTCTTCTAGCTGTTCTCATTTGTTCATTGCTATTGAAGACCTTTTCAAGCCCTTTGTGAAATAAATAAATGTATTTCACTGAGCCTTTGGCTCTCGAGGGATGAGAAATTTTTGGATCCCACAAACAATTGTGGAATATTTAGTAATCTCCTAACTGATACTCCGGCCATTTGAACCTGTAATCTACTCCTAGGCTTATGATTTAACTAACACGCGTGTACCAGCGAGGCCAGCATGAGACTCAATCTCAAACCAACTCTGGTCGAGGGCCGAATTACAATTTATTCAAATAATCATAAAATTCTGGGTTCTTGAACCAATGTCATCACACGGAATCGGCAAAATAACTGAGCCAGCTTCGACCTCCCTCGTAAAGAAAACGAAATTCGAATAAGCAAATGCTAAATCTAATAGACACCCTCGCAAAATCAAGTGGATACACAAATACCCACCATAAAAAAGGCACCTTTATAGCAAAAAAATGAACCAGTGAGCATCCAAAAAAGTAAGAAAATAAAAAGATTGCGTACCACCAATAAGCCGGCTCATTCAATCTCACATTCCAAATCCTCGCATTCTTGCAACCAATAAACCCCACCAACCTGGGCCTGCACTCGTCATCAAAACACGCCCCCGTCTGATTCCAGCTCACCATCACATTCTTTCTCTCATCGAATCTTGTCACGAACTTCAAACCCTGACCATTGATCTCCCCTCCTCCAGTTATCCCCACGTCCACCGCATCCACCGCCACCACCACGTACCATCTGTCCTGCTTTTCAGGGTAGTCACTCAGCTTAGTGCCGCCGAGGATGGTAGCGTTTTCCGAGATGTCCAACGTTACGCCGGATTTCAGGAACAGAGTGGCAGTCAGGTACTTCCCGGTAGGGAAGGTGACGTAGCATGTACGGCGGTGGAGGAGGAAGGCGGAAGAGCAGGCGTCGATTGTGTACTGGATTGGAACGGTGTCGTAGACGACGCCGGTGCCGGTGGCGCCGTAGTCTTTCACGCAGAGGCTGAGTGGTTGCAGGATGGAGAGCGGCGATGTGGCGGAGTGGGATTGCACGAAATAGCTGAGAGTGCAATAAAGAAAGACTTCGAAGTGGAAAATGGATAGGATTAATTTCATGGTTGGCTGCCTGATTTCAGATCTCTGAACCAATGCGATTATGTTCTTCGAATAAATAATAAATCAAATTAATGAAATTCAATTCAATGATTGAGTTCACATATTTTGATTATTTGGTCAATCAAATATTTTTTTTAAGAGAACAAATTGGATAGTTTGTCATTTGTCCATGATTTATTTGGTCATGCATTTACGACATTATCCTATGTATTGATTTTTCATGTTATCGAAGCAGAATATAGTAGGTAAAAACTTGTGTCAGACGATATCACGGATCGTATTTTATGAGACGGATCTCTTATTTGGGTCATCCATGAAAAGTATTACTTTTTTTATGCTAAGAGTATTACTTTTTATTGTGAATATCGGTAGGGTTGACCCGTCTCACAGATAAAAATTCGTGAGATCATCTCACAAGAGACCTACTCAATATAGCAGGCTCAAAATTTTGAACTGTTTAATTAAAATATTTAAATACAAATAATTATTATATAGTAACTAAATGAAATAAAATTTATTCTTCTTAATATAAAATTTTATATAGACTTATATTGAATATGAAAATACATAAAAATATACTTTTAAAATAATACCAATTAATTAAAAAAATTATGAAATTTTAAATGAAATCAATAGCATTTCAATAAAAATATGTAAAAAAATATTTAGATTAATAATGATCGTAATAAATAATAAATAAAAGATTATATTTTTTAAAAACATAAGTTACAATATATAATATAAAAAAATTGATTATAAAATTATTATAAATAACTTAAAAATTAATCTAAATAAATAGATAAAAATTATACTTTATTAAATACATAAAAATAACTAATAAATAAAATAATCACAGGTAAAAATTCACGAGAGTGTTTAAATATTATATTAACTAATAGATACTATTTATTATTAATTAAATTTAATAGCAAAAATGTGTTATTAAGATATGACAACACTTGGTTATGAACAGTGACTCATCTTATCTCATTTTGTCTTAAAAAAAGAACCTTTTGTGATTCATTTTATCACACAAAATCCTCTGAAATTCGTGGCTTTACGAGGAAAACTGTATGGTGAGAAAATAGTGAAAAATAAAATAAATTCAAGGAAACATTGTTCAAAAATCATCAACTTTTTACACAATAACCCATTCTTACTCATAAACTATCATATGATGTATGTGTAGCATGATCGTGATCCAATTCCATAAATTTTGGATTCATGAAAATCCCGAAAAATTTCATAAATCTTAGTTTTAGCTAGTCACTACAAGCTCAATTTCATTATTTTTAAACAATTTTCATTTCGGTTTTTCATATGAAAGTTGTTAACAATGTGTTCTGGTTTAAGTCTAAGTATGTGTCTGCAATCATCCTAGCCATTGTCAGAAGTGCTATTTTTGGTCTTCCGAAACAAGTTCGACGTCCATTCTTGTTTTTCCAAATTTGTTATAGATTTATTCCGATTTTTGAAAAGTGCTCAACAAAAAGTTGAAGGAAATTACAAGACGCATCTCTTGTAAAAATTCCAATCGCGTGTAGCGTTTTTTTACACATGCCAACGAGTTCCATGAATTTTATGACTTACGAACGATTTTACACTCCTTATAGGATTTTTGGAAAATTTTATTATTTTTTGACATGTATTTTAATTATTATAAATTTTTAAAGTGTTAATAAAACATCACCGTATAAGTTTTGTACAAAAAAATGAGTTTTAAAAATTCCAACATCTATTATTAGTCATAACCGGTGTAAAATCCCTCGAACGGTATTTATAAAAATTATATTGGCTTGTGATCGACAACTAAGGTGAAAAGTAAGTGGGATGATATTTTCTCTACCGTGAGGTTTTTCTTTCTGTTTATTCTGTAATAAAGCTTGGCACTTGACTTGGAATTTACAGTAAAGTTTATAAAGTACTGATTAATTCATATACCCATAATATTGTGCATGTCAAAAATTATTAGTCATATGTACCGCATATTTGAATATCTGGATTTATTGGTTATCAATTGGTTATCGATCGGCTATTACTGATTGAATAACTGAATACATGAATGAATGACTGAATGAATTAAGCATTGACAACGATCTATGTACCGGATTGTTAGTTCAACGGACAACGTGACTTTGGAACGAAAATGTAAATCAAATGAATAACATGTTTAAAACTTGATATATGTTCGTCTAAACTACGTGACATCGGTCTGAAAATATGAGTTTACTTTGGATCATAAATCATTGATTGTACGAAATCTACTTGAGTACGTGGGAAAAAATGCCTAATCGAATATTGGCGTGAGTCACCTCTTTAGCATACATTATTCACTTCAGAGTCTTGAAGATGTGCTGCATGTTACTTGATAAGATATTTTCATAATGATACATTGTTACTAATATATACGTCCTATACTTATAAATTTTTACTTGGCTTGTTATAAATATATATATCCTAATTTTATTAACTCACTAAGTCCCAAAGACTTAACATCTATCTTTTTTTCTATTTATTGTAAATTCCAAATATATGAATTCGGGACTACAAATAGGATGAAAATTGATAATAAAATTGTTGACTTGACAAGATGGTGATTATTATGTTGAATTCGTGATTTTGTTATATTCTTGTAATTAAATGATGGTACACTCTTCAACTACAATAATGATAATGTTGTAATTTGGGGCCACACATAATTGTTGTTAGTTTCGTTATTGTTTTGTTTTGTCATTATTATTTTTTGAGTTGGGTGGTTTATTATATACAAATACATTTGTTGATTTTGGCATTGCTAAGAAGCCATATTGAACTATATTACACAAAAATTCATGTTAAATAGTCTGATATACCTATAAACGGAGCAAGGAAATTCGATTAGGGGGCGATTATGATTTTTTTTAAAAAAAATTAATTATCAAAATAACCCGAATATAGAATTTGACATATATTTATAAAATAGTTTTCATTATTAATTATTTTTGTTGTTGTTATGTTTGCATATATAATTTTAAAAAGGTCATTATAAAACGACAATCTTAAATTAATATAATAAAAAATTTAAAGCACTGTTTTAAAATAAGACGTGAGCACTTTTAAAACTGGAAGGAAGGAATCCGAAGGCGACGTAATGAGAGTCTAATACATTTGCGCTTGGAAGTTGAAAATCGTTAGGATTAGACTTTATCGGCCTACCCAATAGATATTTTGAAAGCGGGATAGGGTTGGAGATGAGAAAATTAATGTACGTGGATTCTCCGATTAGGTAGAACACGATAATATGACAAAAATTGGGACATGATTATAATTTGGGAGATATGAATGACAAACCCGTCTTCGCCCTAGTTCCGACTCATTGTTATCTCTATGAAACACATGTTGTTTAATATATGTTAATTTCATAGAAAAATATTATTTTTTCATGTTCAAAATATTAACTTTCCACCGCAAAATTAACATTTTTGGTCAACAAATTTATGAAACAATAGTGTATAATAAATCTTACTTTTAGTGAATAATAATATTTTCATATCAATTAATCTAATTATTTGGCACCAAGCAGTAGTATACTTTAATTGTTGATTAAAATATTAATATTATACAAATTAATTTACTAATGAACGAATTATTCATATATTACTATATCAGATTAGTATACTTTAATTGTTGATTAAATTATTAATATTATACAAATTAATTTACTAATGAACGAATGATTCATATATTACTATATCAGATTTTAGTCGTGATACATGAAAATGATTTCTTGTTTTTTTACACGTGGACCCAAATTATCAATATATGTCAAGATCGGACGGCTGTTTTAATATACGTTTTTGTCTTCCTTTCTTTCTCTAGCTTTCAGCGCCACCTCAGCGCGTTCATTCACTCGCTGTGAGTTGCTGTTTCGAGTCATCCTCTCCACTGGGATTTTGGGAAGATTTCCATTTTTAATCACGTATATTTGGGGTTCACTAATTTCTTTAACATCAATGGTCCAGATCCTGTGGAGGCACTGCCCCCACCGGTAGCATCGACACTACCGGGATTTTGATCGCACAAGGTCAACTCGAATTTACCTAAACACCCCTCAAAGTGGAAATTGATATGAGTATATGGCACATTCGAATATCTTACCAGCTGTTTTTATTTTATACAAGATAATCAATATATCATTCACTTGAAAATAAAAAAATATAAATGTAATCAATATATTTTATTTAATAATGAGATAATCTGTCACATCTTGAGTCTAGATCCGTACTTATGTAACTGCACTAATAAATCTTTATAACAATTACTTCGTATTCATTTTTATTTTTCGAGAATGATTAACTTGAATTTCTATAAAAATATAGTGTAATCTGTTATAAAATTATTTTTATTTTTAAAATGTTTGACAAAAAATATGACATAAGTGATCGATCGCATAGACTCACGGGCACATGTGTATGTATGCTCTGAAAAGGTAATAACGAGCGTGTGTACTTTGGCTGCATGATTTCCTGACATCCCACTCCTCAAAAAAGCCTATTTTCTGTCTATTTACAAAAAAGTCCTCGCACACATCCAAACTTGGAACACAGTAAATTTTTTTCCTTTTTCATGTTTACCGATTCATTCATTTTATGATTGGATTTCGAAATCAAAATTATTTCTTAACTTCAAAACAATACCAAATAAACTATAAATATCGACAATGATTTAATTCGTCATAAAAAGTGAGTTAATAAGTGACAATCAACCATTATACTAGGTTACTAGGATGGATTCAATAGAAATTAGGTATCTTATTATTAAACGATATCAAGAATATTTATCTATAACACGTGTCAAATCTATCGATATGCACAATAAAAAATAATACTATTAGCATAAAAAGTAATACTTTTTTATGGATGACCCAAATAAGATAATTGTCTCACAAAATACGACCCGTGAGACCGTCTCACACAAGTTTTTTTTTTTAATAAAAACAATAAAGTATATTTATGCGATATTTTTAAGCAAAATCATTTCTTATTATTTTAGTAAAACCATGAAATTTAAAATATTTAAATAGCAGAGTTGCTTTTTGGGGGACTTTATATCTACAATATGATTTCATTTTAGAGTTAACATCAACTTTCATTCAAACTTTATAAATATCAACTGAAAATACAAATGTAAAAATTTGTGTGAGACGGTTTTACATATCGTATTTTGTGAGACAGATCTCTTATTTAGATCATCCATCAAAAAATATTACTTTTTATGCTAAGAGTATTACTTTTTATTGTGAATATCGGTAGGATTGACCCGTTTCACAGATAAAGATTCGTGAGACCGTATCACAAGATACTTATTCAAGCCGAAAAAAGTTTTAAAATAAAACCACTAAAAAGATCTTAAAATTTGAAGGGTGGAAAATGTCAAAACCACCCCTACCAAAGGATATTCAGTGCTTGGCTCTCCAGATAATAAGGCATAACAAATCTCCCCGAAAAGAGCTAACATCGTGAGTGGAAAAATTGGGAAAGTAAGTTCGTATGCTTCAATATATTTAACTTAATTAATAAATTAAATATACAGCAACAAACAAAAACAAATTAGCATCTCACAATAGCCAGGACATGATCCATAAATAGTGTCCGAGTTGATGTAATAAGTGAATTTTTGATGAATGATCTTAAGTTCCGTTATCTACCAATATTTTTTCGAATAAACATGTCATGTAAAATTTAGTTAGTATAATTACTTAACAAACATAATTTATATATTAACGTTAATGACTGAATGACACAACTTTGGTTATAGCCAAGTTCAAAGATTGGATCGAAAAATAAAATTAATAATTATTTTTCTAGATTCAATTAATTCAATTAAAAAAATGCACGAAACCCAACAACATTAATAAATCCAAAAGAAGCATTTAATTTTAAAAATATTTTTTCACATAATAAAATAAAAATATAAATATAAAAAAGCCACGTTACTCAGAAAATTTAAATTACTTCACCCCTGAATTGAATATAGACCTCGAAAATCCATCCATTTAACTTCGTTCAAATTTAAAATTTAGAATAATATCATCCCGTACAATCCTCTTCTCCAAATCCTATCTCTGTTCATCGCCATTAACACAGAATCACCCGCTCACTTCACACACATAGCACGTTTTTTCTGCAACTCCTGGTTGCAGCTGGTCGTAGAAGCATCTGCTGAATTGTATATACAACACGTTTGGTTTGAATGTATCATAAAGACTGAATCTTTGGTCAACTTTGCCTTCAAAGATCGAAACTTTATTGAAAAAACTTAGAGGAAGCATGAAGCATAAAGATAATGCTTCTGTAGTACTCAACTTTCTTTACTTCTTCACGTTCTGCATTTATTTCGCTGCTTCACTGAATTCAGACGGCCTTTCACTGTTAGCTCTGAAAGCCGCCATTGCTGAAGATCCAACGCAAGCTCTCGTTTCTTGGTCTGAATCAGATTCAACTCCATGCAGGTGGACTGGTGTCACCTGTGATCATTCCTACGATAAAGTAATCTCCATTTCACTGCCCAGCAAGAATCTCACTGGCTATATTCCATCAGTTGTTGGAGCGCTCTCGTTTCTGACGGCTCTTGATCTTTCACACAACTTTTTCTGTGGACCTTTGCCACATGCTATCTCCACCCTCCAAACCCTCGTACATCTCGATTTATCTTGTAATAATTTCAATGGTTCACTTCCAGAAAGCCTAAGCTATTTAACCCAATTGAGAGGGACCCTGAACCTTTCTTACAATGCATTTTCCGGTGAAATTCCAGCGAGTTATGGGCGGTTCCCCGTGATTGTTAGCTTAGACCTTCGGTACAATAACCTCACTGGAAAAATACCTGAGGTGGGTTCACTTTTGAACCAGGGTCCAACAGCGTTTTCAGGGAACCCTTTTCTTTGTGGGTTTCCATTAGACACTCCATGCTCAGAGCCAGAAGCTCAGAACCCAAGATTCTTCAACAACCCACAAAAACCTCTAGATGGAGGGGTTTCCTCAAATTGGTTTGTAGAAAATCGAAAGATTAAAGGCGGGTCCGTGTTGATTTCAGTGATTTCTGGGGTTTCCTTCGTGGTTGGTGTAGTGTTTGTTTCAGTGTATGTAATTAAGAAAAAACGGAAGATGGGGGAGGGCAAAATGGGAACAGAAAACTTGTGCAAGGAGGAACTGGGGATGGAGAAATTGGAGAGAAAGGAGGAGGAGCAAAAGGGTAAATTCGTTCTTGTTGATGAGGGGTTTGGGTTAGAATTAGAGGATTTGTTAAGGGCATCAGCTTATGTTGTCGGCAAAAGTAGGAGTGGCATAATGTACAAGGTGGTGGTTGGTGGTGGGAAGGGCGGTTGCAGCCAGGCGGTGGTGGCGGTGAGGCGGCTGAGTGAGGGTGATCAGCCCTTGAAGTTTAAGGAGTTCGAGGCAGAGGCGGAGGCCATTGGTAGAGTTGAGCATCCTAACATTGTGAAACTGAAGGCTTATTACTATGCCAGCGATGAAAAATTGCTGGTTTCCGAATTCATTCGGAACGGAAGCGTGCACAATGCACTTCATGGTATGCATTTTTTTTTCAGTTCCTGATAATTGATCAAGGTACTTTTTGCAAGAACCTATTTTCATCGGTCATACATTTAGAAGCACATGAAATAAGCTCTTTCAAATTTCAAACGGTTTATTGGTTAGGCGCTGAAAATCACTTAAAATAAGTTTTGCAAACACTACCTAAGTCTATTACTGGTAGAATCATTAACTGCAGTTAGATTTGATCGTTATGTTACGAATTATTTCCGAGATTTTCTTTCTGACGCTGTTTCTTGAGGGTGTTATATACCAGATGCATGTATGTGAAGAAACCTTTTGTTATCTTGTTATGTTTTCAGTGTATGGATTTATCAACAAGTCTTCGACGAAAAATATAATAATTTTTTAATCTGTTATTTGAATGTTGCTGCAGGAGGACCTGCCTATGCATCGCCTCCGTTGTTTTGGGCAGCAAGACTGAAGATCATTCGAGAAACCGCAAGGGGTCTGATGCACATTCACGAGTGCAGCCCAAGAAAGTATGTCCACGGGAACATAAAATCATCAAAAGTCCTGCTTGATGATGACCTAAAACCGTACATCTCCGGGTTTGGTCTCTCTCGTTTCATTCCAACAAACCCAAAATCTTCCGGTGCTCATTCCATAACACCTAAAAGTTCTAGCAGTACTCTACCAGCAATCCTGTACACTGCACCAGAATCTCGAGCTCCAAGCAGCAAGTTGACCCAAAAAAGCGACGTCTATTCCTTTGGTATTGTGGTTTTAGAGATTCTTACAGGTCGACTACCGGACGGTGGGCCTGATGATGACGGTAAAGGACTCGAGAGCCGAGTTAGAAAAGTGTTTCGCGAGGGAAGGCCGTTATCTGAAATTATCGATCCCGCTCTTTTGCACGAGGTATATGCTAAAAAGCAAGTCGTTGCAACGTTTCATATTGCGTTAAATTGTACGGAATTGGACCCCGAGTTGCGATCTAGGATGAGAAAGGTTTGTGACAATCTGGACTGCATCGAACTGAATGAGAAATGACCTTAAAATATTGTAAAGATGCGGTGTTTGTCTTGGAAAATCCTATGTTGTAGTAGCATTGTGGTATTTATGATTGTGTTTCCGGTATTGCTATCTGGGGGTTCTTTCGTTAAGTGGACGTGCAAGTATTGTTGTTGTTGGATATCGTAGTGTTCTTGATGCAGCATAATATTCACTCATAATTCGAATTTTATAACTTAAATAATCAAATTTTAGTAAATTGAAATATGGTCACGCTATAATAAAATTAAACTTAATTTAGGATCATTTATTTTTTAATATTATAAATGATACTCATGAGAAATTTAGAGTCTGATTCCGGCAAGTGTCACTAGTACAGACGCATGATTTTGAAATTATCATGACCCTGAAATCACAAAAAAGACTGTTAGAAGGGGGCCAAGAGGGTGTCCTGGCGTAGCCATTTCGATGCTCAAGTCAGTGACTGAGGATATATAGGGGGAGCAGCTAAGGGTGCTGCTGAAAACAATATATTGAATGAATGAATTAACACTCAAATCTGGTATTTATAAGAGAATACCTGGGCCTTTGATGAGCCTGTCTTTTATTTGAGCTGAGGATGGACCAGAGGATAATTGGCTCATCCATGAGATATGGATAAACTAGTGAAAATATTTGTGGATTTTTTATTCACATTCAAACAATAGCTATGGCCCCATACCCAGTTCAAATTCGATCGAGATGCGGTGGGTGAGGGCCAAATTTGAACCGATTCCCGTTGATGGGCTTATCCTTGTCTGTGTTTCAATTCTCAATGGGAAATGAAATATATTTTCTGTGTTAAATACCTAAAACAATGATATTTCTATGACAAAAACTTGTGTGAGACGATCTCACGGATCGTATTTTGTGAGACATATATCTTATTTGGGTCATCCATTAAAAATATTACTTTTTATGCTAAAAATATTACTTTTTATTGTGAATATCGGTAGGGTTGACCCGTGTCACAGATAAAGATTCGTGAGACCGTCTCACAAGAGAATATCTAGTTTGATGTCAATATTTGTTTTTTTAAAAGAAAACGAAATATTTATCTCACGAGAGAATATCGAGTTTGATGTAAATATTTGTTTTTTTAAAAGAAAACGAACTATTTACTTCAATATGGAAAAATATAAACATGTTTAATTTTTTTCCCCGGATATAATATATATTATTATAAGAAATAATTAATTTGAATGAAAATTAAAAATAATAATTATATTTAAAGATGTAAAAAATAAAAATAAATTTTCACTATGACAAGAAACAATAGAGAGCGATTCCAATCCAAACAGACCCTACAGCTGACATTTCAGCTGCTGCATTATATACCGCCCAAATTTCATTTTGAAAATTTGCCAAATTTCACCATTCTCGCTCCATCCGTTTTCAGTTTTTCTTCTCCTTTTCCCTCACTGATCGCCCTACAAATCCACGCACACCACGCCAGACCCACCTCCATTGTTATTCCTACTTAGCACCTTCGATTCCACAGAAGTACGTAAAGAAACCCCACAGAATAGTTGTCTAAGGTATCAAGAAATTTCAAATTTTAAGTGTTCAGAGCTTTTCTAGCATGTTATTGATGTGGGTTTTCGAAGATTATAAAATTTTCATCGTCTTCATCAAAATTTTCATGGCGCATTCATGTTTTTTTTAATGGTTGATTCAGTTCAAGTGTTTGAAGGTTGTTGATATAATGCCGGAGGCAAGAGATCGATTATCGAGGGAAGATGACGTAGTGGCGAATTACAGCAGAAGAAGAAATTCAAACACTGGCAATCGAAGCAGTGGGAGAGGTGACTCGCTGATATTTGTTCGACAAGATGATGCTGACGAGGGGCAGCGTGCTGAAACTCCGTTCAGATGGCGAGATATGGCAATGACTGGGACAACGGCAGAGGCTTCTGGTGGTGGTGGTGGCCGTGGGAGGGGAATTGTTGGAAGTCCAAGAATCGGGCGAGGCGGTTATTTTTTACGGTCACCTGCATCAGTCTTTGGGCGTGAAAATTTGTCTCCCATGATTGGCAGTGGCCGTGGTCGAGGCGGTTACCGTGTCCGTGGAAGTAGCGTTTTGCCCGCTTGGTATCCAAGAAGACCTCTTCGTGACATCACTGCTGTAGCGAGGGTAATGCACAAATTCCCTTTTTACTTGGAAATGAGTTCATCTTGTGATTATGTATTTCGAGAAATGGAGTAAATTAATTTGGACTTCGAGGGCTTTTGGATGAAGCACTGCTCTGGTCTTTTGAGTCTTAATATATAATCTCTGAGTTAAGCTTTTAGCCTTTATTTCTTATGTCTTGCGAATTAGTGATGCACAAATTTGCTTGATTGTTAAACATAGCCATGCTTTAATGCAGAAAGATCTCACAATAATAAATTCCTGTCTCCTGAATACACACTTTTATGTACTATTCATAAACTCGGTCC
Organism: Primulina tabacum; assembly: GCF_025594145.1. NCBI lineage: Eukaryota > Viridiplantae > Streptophyta > Magnoliopsida > Lamiales > Gesneriaceae > Primulina > Primulina tabacum. The sequence continues at coordinate 5,276,966 of NC_134559.1, read as the reverse complement.
TATAATTCGATTTATGCATTCAGGAGATTGATTTGTAACAATATTAAGCTGGCATATTTCAGGCAATACTTTAATTATTGCGTGAGGCTACTTATGATTAATTACTCATGGATTTGGAATTATGAACAAGACTCTGTTTCACCATAGGAATAGATGTTTCTTATCTACAGTTTGTTGGCAAATGGCAACATAAAGTCCGGCATATTATGCTTTTCTTTTTCATCTGATTATGTTAAACCTCGTTGAGCTATGTCCGTAGAATCTTCAGTGTCAAATCAGTTTAATATAAATTTGAATTGGATTTTTATTTGCACTTACTTTGAATCATGTGTTGTTATCAGCAAGTAGCATCACACTGTCATTTTTGTTCTTAGTTCTGTGAGGGTGTATCATCTTTCTTTATGTTGATTTGTCATGGAATTCTTAAATTTTATTTTGTATTTGTTCAGTTTCAGGTCAATGCTTTATCCATATTTCTAAATTAAAATATTTATTAATTTGTCCTATAACTAACTTAATTCTGTACCAACTTTCAAAACTTTCAGTGTTTGAGTTGCGGTAGCGTCATTCACTTAACTCTTCTAAAAGCGTAAGAATCCATGTTTCACTGAGTTAATATTCATCCTTGATAATCAAGTGTTTATATAAGGTATATGTTTAAATATTCATCCTTTTCAACTTTACCTTAATTAATAGACCTGTTGCTGGATAGTGGTTGGATATATTTTTTGTCTTTGACTTCATATCGAGGTTCGCTTGACCAGGTAACGATTATCAAATACTTGTTCTCTTTCAGTTTGTTTAAATTTACGTTAAGATGATTCTTTCCTCAGGCAATAGAGGGAAGAAGATTGCGTCGGGGAGAAAGTGAAGGCCTATTAACTGAGAGTCCTATACCCCAGGACCAGACAGTTCGTGTTCCTTCTGTGTCTACATCAGGTGCTCAGCTCGAGCACGATATTTCTATGACATCTCCACACCCAACAATTGGAATTAAGCACTGCCCACCAACTATCGGGAAAGTGCCAAAGATATTGCTTGATATCACACGACAGAGTGCTGAAGAAACAGCTTGCTTAACCCCACAGAGAAAGCTTCTAAACAGCATCGACAACGTAGAAAAAGTGGTCATGGATGAGCTGCGTAAGCTGAAGAGGACTCCTACTGCCAAAAAAGTTGAGAGGGAAAAAAGAGTTCGGACGTTGATGTCAATGCGGTGATCTCAACTGTTTGTTTATCATTCTTTGTGACCTCAATCAAGGTTGAGACCTGGTGGTGTTTTGGGGATGTCAAAGGACTCTGGACTACTGGCATGCGTGGTAGGGATGATCATCTCTTGATGATCCACTTCTTTGTTGTATTGATCATCACTTGATGATAAACTCGCACTCGTATTACTCATTCTTGTTTTTTTTCCTGAGGATCAAACTATCTGTATTGATTTGAACATAGCTTCTCTCCAATGTAATAATACAAACTGCTTTCATGCTGACATCTAGGTGAAAAATAAGCAAGACTAGGAACCGATGACAATTTATGACAGTGCTATTTTGGGATAACTAGTGTTGTTATTTGCTTGATCTGCTATAGTTTCTGAACATGATTTTGATTGAGGGCCCTCAAAATTCTGATGGGTTCTGGTGGCATTGAATCTTTCTGCAAGATTATTTCTCCACTGTTTTTTCTCGAACCTGTGGATTTGGCAGATTCCTAGAGGTCGATAGTTCCTGTGGATTTGGCAGATACGTGATCCATTGTAGAGCCTTTAGATCTTAATCGTTATTACAATACAATCTGATTAGGATTAATTAATTAATTACAGCGGAAAACGAGTTTAAATTTTCTTTACAATGAGTCCAAAATATTTCTTCTATAATTTGAATACTAAAAATAGTATTTCATCTCACATCATAAAACTAGCCCACACATAATCAAAACCAATCATATACAAACAACTCATATCCTCGGGACATGCTTCGGTATATATATATATATATATATACTGGGAACAAAACATAAAATCCTCAGCTCAACAGTGACTCCCTCCAGAAGTACCCTCTCTGGCCTCCTGATATCTTGGAGTACCTGCCATTGTCCACACTACAAAGACAACAACGGCCCCCCTTGGGGGTGAGCAAAGCTCCGTATGGAACAACCATCATATATATAATAGATATCTACACGATGATATATGATATGCAATGCATGTATGTCGTAGAGGTATCAAGTCAAATGCCCATCCACTGAGCACATGTCAGAATCAAACGAATCGCTATCAAATCAATACTCGAGCTGGCACACCGGCCTCAATAAGGGATACTAGTATGATAGCGTCGACAAAGCGCCATCAAATCCCAAATCTCAATCAATCATCGGGGCCACTAATGTCTATGCTTTAAGGGTAATGTAATATCAAACATAGCATTGTGTTCACAAACCCCAGAATCCAATCAAATCATATCAGGGTATCCAAGTATCATAGCTCAACGTGCATGTCATGTATCGATGTATGCATCAAACGATGTGTGTTAACAAAACATTTATTTTATACATCGATATTCAAATCATAATGTCATGTATGCCACATAAACTCAACAAATAAGGCATATAGACATGTATTCTCATTCCAATCAATCAAACATATATCATATAATACAGATACCTGTCGTATGTTACCCGGTCGCAACATTCCTCAATTCTTCGTTTCAGTTGATGTAGCTTGAAGATATCAGTATAATAAACTATCTACATCAATAACACATTCATTTCAATCAATAACATGATCCAAAATCAATAATATGAGTTTCAAATATCTTTTGAAACTTTGAAAATTTATATCAAATCCAATTCATAACATAATTCAATTCCGACTTCAAAACTTAGTTTCTTGTCGATTATTCTACCACATACAGGAATCTCGACTTCAAATACATGCTATTCCAGCACTTTCATATTTAGAGCTGCTGAAACTAGAAGAAATTTACCTCAAAAGGAAGCTCTCGACGCTAGGATTCCAAATATATAATTTGTTTCGCGTTTAGATAACGTTTCGAAGTCGATTCGGACAGAAGATATTGATTTCCCAACTTTATCTCTCGAAGCCGCTAACGGAAGGTGAAGGAAGAAATGAACAAAAAAGCTTAATCTTATCTCCACCGATCTCGCGCTCGGGCGGTAGAATTCTCGCGCTCGAGCGCGAGACATTCTGTCCCCGAGTGACTTACACCGCGCTCGGGCGGTAGAATTCTCGCGCTCATGCCCCCGAGTGCACTTGCACCGCGCTCGGGCGGTCAAAACTACTGCTCGGGCGCGGAAAGTTCTGTCTGAGCACAATTTTGTGCTACACTGGCGCTCGGGCGGTCATTTCCTACCGTCCGGGCGCCATACGTTCTGTCCAAAATTATTGGTCTTATAATGTATTGGCGTCCGGCTTCTCCACTCAAACTCTTACAACTTTAATTCTATTAATTAATCAATATCTAGTGCAATATTTCATTATTAACACTTATTTTCTCATTTTTCATTGTCATGAAATATCTAATATACATAATCACATGACAATTTCATAAATTATCGATAATCAACATAGGATTTACGATAATACGATACACGGTCCTTACACCCACTACTTGGAAACCTGAAGAAAACTTTAAAGGTTGATATTAAATTTGAAGTGCTTCTACAGCAGGTTCATGTTTTGGTATGTTATCCAATTTTATCGTGTGTTTATTTGTGGTCTATGCCACATTGAATCATCGATATTCAATCTGATAGGAAATAATTGAGTTTCTTGTTAAATTCTACTGTGTAGGTTCAAAGCATCATTAATGTGCAAAGGCATAGGGATTGGTACTATGGGCTTTCGAAGGTTTGTTTCAATCTATTGCCTGCACGTGCAATGAACGGCCCGGATCACTCCACATGAGTGATTCGGGCCCACCTCCCTGTAAAAAAAAAAAAAAATTGGCTCGAAAAAATTCGAGCCGTTGGATCGATCCCTGCAGGCAGTGCCCGCAGAGGTAGGGTCGACCGAACCGCTTTCGAATGCTTGATTATTTCAATAGTCCAATGACAATAATGCTCACTTTTTATTATTATTATTATTATTATTATTATTATTATTCAAGTTCATCAATGTTGCTTTTTGCTAATAATTATGTGATAGGTTCACAATTAACTCTTTTTATTACATATGCTATCTCTATACACACACACACACATCTAATATTCTAACATTTTTGTTTAATATATAATGTTTTTTTATAACTTTAACAAAATTTAATTTATTTAAAATTCCTAGTTCACTTCTCATCTCAAACCTTTTTTTAACTTTCGGTAATTAATTAATTAATTTATTTATTAATGAAGTTTAGGTTTTTGGCTTCTCCCCTCTCTGTCAAATTTTTTTTAACTTTTAATTTTTAGACTTTTGACATATCTTTCATATTTTATAAATACCTTACTACAAATTAAAATTAAGGAAAAATAATTTTTTAAGCTTATAAAATAAATTAAATATAGTGAGATTTATAAAAGTACAGTTTGCCTTTATAAATAAATCCAAACTATTCTAATTTTCAATCATTTATACAAAATTCTGAATTTCTTTTTACAAATTTTGGACACCTTTTTTTGTCCTATCCTCTAAATATCTGTTTGTCTGTATCTGTATCTGTATCTGTATCATATCTATGAGTAATGAAACATGTGGAAAGCCCGTGAGGGAAAAGGCCCAGAGGGAACCCAAGACGGGACAAGGCCCACGAGGGAGCCCAAGATCGGGATAGCCCATGATCGTTACATGAATAGTCTCGTAACTACCATGATTTTTTAAATTCATTTTAGCATTTTCAATTAATATGTAAGTTATGATATTTTCATGCAAAATTATATTCACACAATACCAAATAATATTATTTTTACTTGTATATTATCAATTTAAAAACAAGGTTACATGTTAATCAATTGATGTATTTTAAAAAATTTACAAACATGTTTAATTTATTTAAAATTCCTAGTTCACTTCTCATCTCAAACCTTTTTTTAACTTTCGGTAATTAATTAATTAATTTATTAATGAAGTTTAGGTTTTTGGCTTCTCCCCTCTCTATCAAATTTTTTTTAACTTTTAATTTTTAGACTTTTGACATATCTTTCATATTTTATAAATACCTTACTACAAATTAAAATTAAGGAAAAATAATTTTTTAAGCTTATAAAATAAATTAAATATAGTGAGATTTATAAAAGTACAGTTTGCCTTTATAAATAAATCCAAACTATTCTAATTTTCAATCATTTATACAAAATTCTGAATTTCTTTTTACAAATTTTGGACACCTTTTTTTGTCCTATCCTCTATATATCTGTTTGTCTGTATCTGTATCTGTATCTGTATCATATCCATGAGTAATGAAACATGTGGAAAGCCCGTGAGGGAAAAGGCCCCAGAGGGAACCCAAGACGGGACAAGGCCCACGAGGGAGCCCAAGATCGGGATAGCCCATGGTCGTTACATGAATAGTCTCGTAACTACCATGATTTTTTAAATTCATTTTAGCATTTTCAATTAATATGTAAGTTATGATATTTTTATGCAAAATTATATTCACACAATACCAAATAATATTATTTTTACTTGTATATTATCAATTTAAAAACAAGGTTACATGTTAATCAATTGATGTATTTTAAAAAATTTACAAACATGCATACAAACTCATATATATATATATATATATGTAATGATTAAATGATTTAACTTTTAAATAAGTAAATTTATTTACTAATATAAATATTGAAAATAATTTCAAACGGAATATTTTATATATGTCAATTAATTATTGGTTCAAAGAAATTAATAAAAAAATAATATGTTATAATTAAATACAAAATTTATAAAATTTTATAAAAAAAAGTCCACAAAAGTCTATAAAAATTTTGCGAAAAAGTCTACATAAATCCACATAAATCTGCTTAGTAAATATGTGAGATTATGTAAGAGTCAATAAAAATCTATCAAATCCATAAAAGTCTATCATTTGAAAAAATCATTAAAAGTCTATCATTTGAAAAAATCATTAAAATTTATCAAAACTCTTAATTGAATACACCCCACTAAATAAATAAAGAATAAATTATAATTAATTAAAGTGAAGAAGATTATATTATAAACCAATAGAGATATCGTCCCAAAAGATTTGTTTATTGATAATGTAACTTTCTTGAGTTCATAACAACAAACTTTGATTAGACATTGGAAATACCGTAATAAAAGTTGTTCAAAACATGTTTTCATTCAATGAAGTTGGAACTACCCTAATAAAAATATTCAAAAGAAGTCTATGTGTTGTTTTCGATCAAACTTTGCTTGGACGTTGGAACTACCCAATAAAAATATTCAAAATGCCAAGAATAATGGATGCAACTGGTTAAGAAAGCTGAATAAACTAAGCCTAAATCCATATAATTATATGCTAAACTTAACTGTCATTACAGGGAAAGGGAACTACATGTTAAACACTTTCAGACACCGATGATCAATGAAGTTGAATGAAAACAACATATAAAAATCTTGAGTCTGCTAAAGAATTTTACGAACTCATGGTGCATCAAACTCCTAATATACAAGAATCTATGATGTATATCAAGTTATACTCATAATTCTGAGTTTAAAATTCATGGCCGAAATCTGGGAATATATTGGTCTTTTCCTCGTTTGGCTCATTTCTATGATACTTGTTCGAGCTACGTTGAATAAACACTCTTCCAAATGCCTTCCCCGTAGCCCTCTAGCCTTACCGATCATTGGACACCTCCATCTCTTAGCTCCCATACCTCATCAAGCTCTAGCCAAACTTGCGTCTCAATATGGACCCTTGATTCACATATACCTTGGTTCAGTTCCTTGTTTAGTTGCTTCATCACCGGAAACGGCGAGAGAAGTTCTCAAAACACACGAAGGCTCTTTCTCGGATCGACCCCAAACAGCTGCCACGGATTACTTAACTTACGGTTCTCAAGATTTCTCATTTGCTCCTTATGGACCGTATTGGAAGTTCATCAAGAAACTGTGCATGTCTGGACTTCTTGGAGGCCAGACGTTAGACTCGATGATGCCGACTAGGCGTAGCGAAATGAGGAATCTTGTCGAACTTTTTTTGAAGAAGGCCGAGTCTGGTACTTCTGTTGAGGTTGGGAAGGAGCTTATCAGAATGACAAACAATTCGATATCTAGAATGACGATGAGCCAAAGATGTTCGAGGGACGAAAGTGGAGCAGGGGAAGTCAGGAAACTGATTCAAGAAACTGCTGAACTTACAGGAAAATTTAATCTATCAGATTATATTTGGTTCTGCAAAAACTTGGACTTACAGGGATTTGGTAAGCGTTTGAAAGACGTCCGCGACAAGTTTGATGAGTTGATGGAGAAGATTATAGACGAACATCAAGAAGCAAGAAGATCAGTGAAGCAAACAGGGGAAGTGGGGATTGTGAAGGATTTCCTTCACATTTTACTTGATATATCCGAAGATAAAGGCTCAGAAATCAAGCTAACAAGGGAAAATATAAAGGCTTTTATCTTGGTAACAAACATGGCTTTATAATGTTTTTACCAGCATATTCATGAACAAGTTTTGTGACATTATTGTGAAGAAACTCAAGTCATTTTTAACAGAACTATACGTTGTTTTTGTACATGTATCAGGGACATATTCGCCGCCGGAACAGATTCATCAGCAATCACAGTGGAGTGGGCATTGTCAGAGCTAATCAACCATCCAAACATTATGCAAAAGGCAGTTCAAGAAATCGACAGCATCGTAGGACACAACAAGGTCGTTGAAGAATCCGATATCCCAAACCTTCCATACATCCAAGCCATCATAAAAGAAACACTAAGGCTCCACCCCACTGCCCCATTAATCATCAGAGAATCGAGCAAAGACTGCACCATTGGAAATTACCACATCCCATCTAAAACTAGACTATTTGTCAATGTTTGGGCTATTGGAAGGGATGGTAGCCATTGGGAAAACGCACTTGAATTCAGGCCCGATCGATTCTTGAATGATGATGGAAGTGTGAAAGGGCAGCTGGATGTGAGGGGACAAAACTACCATCTTTTGCCGTTCGGGAGCGGGCGAAGAGGATGCCCCGGATCTTCATTGGCATTGCAGATCGTTCAGACAACCTTAGCCGCCATGATCCAGTGTTTCGAGTGGAGGGTTGAGGGAGGAAATGGGATTGTGGATATGGAGGAAGGGATTGGAATAACACTGCCAAGGGCTAATCCTTTGGTTTGCTTTCCTGTGGCTAGGTTCCAACCTATTCCCGTTTCATCTATGTGACTTTTGAAGGTGTTCATTGACATAATTGGTTATCTTGCAAAGATTTTGAATTGTTTTTTCTACAAATTTAACATTTTCACATTTCTTCTTTGGAAATTAAATCCATCCAAATTCTTCCATGTATCCAAATACAAAATTAAAAAAATAAATAAACATCCATCTCGTAATATAAGTTTCATAAATTTATTGTTAGAAACATAAATCAATAAATGCCAAAAGAAGACATTTACTTGTGGTGGGGATAAATAAAGTTTTAGATTAAACATAGTAAAAATCCTGATTTTGACCTTTTCTTTTGTCAACCTAACTTTGATTTTAAGAGCATCTTTCCAATGGATGAGCAAAGTGTGAGAATATATTCCTCAATAGATTATTTCAAAAAATATGTACAAGTAATAGCCATGTAAACCCTTTATTTTCGTGCTACAAAAATGCTATTCAAAGAATATTTTAGATTACAAAAATATTTTGTTAACTGGTTTTTCTAATTTTATTACAATATTATATGTAAAAATTCTATGGGTTAAATATTTTAACTTTGAATGAATTCACGTATATTAAAAAGGTAAGGTGTTTTCTCTAAAGTAAAACAAATGGAATCGCATTTAATCTTTTGATGAAGAAAGTATTAATATTGACACCTCAAAGCTTAAGTAAACAAAAGAGGAATAAAGTCTAAAAGCATCTTTATTGCCAAGAATCATGCATGTTGTCACCCCTTCTCTAAAGCTTCATCATGCCTAGTTTAGTCATCTCTTGGAATTTAACCCTTCAATCTTCTTATTTCTAATGCACTCATGGCGAACGAATCGAATTTCTAGTTACACGAGTCGTCGTCATGCCCTTCACCTCCAAATAATTATCGGGTTTCACAACGTGACATATGATATCAGAGCCGACCTTAAATTACTTTAAATGTATACTTTACGCGACATTTAAATCCTATTCACTCGGGCTTATATTGATTGCGATAATAAAAGTGTTACACATAATAAGGTTATCAAATTTCCAATGAAGGGCTTGATTATAAGCTTCAAAATTTTAAAAAACAAATCAAAGAATCTTTAAAAAGCCAAAATGGTTTTTCAAGTCCAAAAGACAACCTTTGTCATCATGCATAAGCCATCAGAACTACTTTTGATAAACTGCAGAATATTTGAAGCTTTTGTTGCCAATATTCTAGATTTTCTGATGTTTTATAAGCATAAGTAAAGTGGACAACTTGAAGAAATGCGCTTAAACAAAGCAAATGCTCATACCCTTTTAATCTTTTCACACTACCTGGTCCCTTAATCAAACCTAAGTTAAATGAAGCATCAAAAAAATCAAGAATATGATTAGCTGGTGACGCAGAGGCAGTGAGAAAGAAGATGAAGCATATTTCAGAGTTTAAATTTACAAAAAGGGGATGAAATCTTCATTTAAAAAAATAGGATTCTTGGGTTGAGACTTATGTGGTCTAGCTAAAGCTGATGGGTGTTTTTCATCCATTATTTCAGTAATCCAAGTTCGAAGAACCAAACTCAATATAGATAAATTCTTTCCCAAACCGAAAAAACATCAAGATATTTGATTTACGTGATGAACACTCGTGCACCTTCAAACCCTCCTCAAGATGAATACAAGATTAAAGAAACAAAGCCACAGTTAGGCGAGCGGTGGCCTTATGGAGGAGCTCGAGGTGGTGGAGGGTGGATTAGTAGTGACAGAGTTACGAGTACGTATGATCTTGTCGAGCAAATGTATTATCTATATGTTCGCGTGGTGAAAGCTCGAGACCTCCCTCCAAACCCTGTGACAGGAAACTGTGATCCTTATGTGGAGGTGAAGCTAGGGAACTACAAGGGTAAAACTCAGAGATTTGAGAAGAAAACGAACCCGGAGTGGAATCAAGTGTTCGCATTCTCGAAAGAGAAGATTCAGTCCTCTGTTCTTGAAGTGTTTGTTAGAGACAAAGAGATGGTAACAAGGGATGATTATCTTGGAAAAGTTGTGTTTGATATGAATGAAGTGCCCACAAGAGTTCCACCAGATAGTCCTTTAGCCCCTCAATGGTATCGCCTCGAAGATCGTCGGGGCGAAAATAAATTGAAAGGGGAAGTTATGGTGGCAGTTTGGATGGGGACGCAAGCTGATGAAGCTTTTCCTGAATCTTGGCATTCAGATGCTGCTTTAGTGGAAGGAGAAGGTGTTTTCAGTGTAAGATCAAAGGTGTATGTCTCACCTAAACTGTGGTACTTACGTGTTAATGTGATTGAAGCACAGGACGTGGAATCAGAAGACAAAAGCCAGCTCCCACAGGTGTTTGTTAAAGCTCATGTTGGGAACCAGATACTCAAGACTAAGCTCTGCCCAAGTAGAACCACTAATCCGTTTTGGAATGAAGATTTGATCTTTGTTGCTGCTGAGCCTTTCGAAGAGCAACTATTCCTCACTATCGAAAATAAGCTGACCGCATCTAAAGATGAGCTTGTTGGGAAGGTAAGCTTGCCATTAACCATCTTCGAGAGGCGTTTGGATCACAGGCCTGTGCATTCTCGTTGGTTCGATCTTGAGAAGTTTGGGTTCGGTGTTTTGGAGGGAGATAGAAGAAAAGAGCTAAAATTTTCAACAAGGCTTCATTTGAGAGCCTGTCTTGAAGGTGGATACCATGTACTAGATGAGTCCACTATGTATATCAGTGATCAAAAGCCTACTGCTAGGCAACTGTGGAAGCAGCCAATTGGGATTCTTGAAGTAGGGCTCTTGAGTGCACAAGGGCTTCTACCGATGAAAACGCGAGATGGAAGAGGTACTACAGATGCTTACTGCGTAGCTAAATACGGGCAGAAGTGGGTAAGAACTCGAACCATAGTAGATAGCATGAGCCCCAAATGGAATGAGCAGTACACGTGGGAGGTGTATGATCCCTGCACGGTGATCACAATTGGAGTTTTTGACAACTGCCACTTGGGAGGGAAGGAGAAACCAGCAGCCGGCAATGCTTCCGGAAGAGATTCAAGAATAGGTAAAGTAAGAATCCGGCTCTCGACATTAGAAACTGATAGGATCTACACCCATTCTTACCCACTCCTTGTGCTGCAATCATCTGGTTTGAAGAAAACAGGCGAACTCCAGTTAGCGTTTCGATTCACTTGCCTCTCATTAGCACACCTGGTGTACCTTTACAGCCGGCCATTACTCCCCAAAATGCACTACCTGCATCCATTCACAGTCAGCCAATTAGACAGCTTAAGGTATCAAGCAATGAACATTGTGGCATCAAGACTCGGAAGAGCTGAGCCACCACTGAGAAAAGAAGTGGTTGAATACATGATAGACGTGGATTCTCATATGTGGAGCATGCGCAGAAGCAAGGCCAATTTTTTTCGAATCGTCTCGCTCTTTACGGGCTTCATCTCCATAAGCAAATGGCTTGTCGAGGTCTGCCAATGGAAGAACCCAATCACCACCATTTTAGTCCACATCCTCTTCTGCATACTGATCTGCTACCCCGAACTAATCCTTCCCACGACATTCCTCTACATGTTTCTAATCGGACTTTGGAACTTCAGACACAAACCAAGAAACCCACCACACATGGACACAAAAATATCTTGGGCAGAAGCGGTGCACCCAGATGAACTAGACGAGGAATTCGACACGTTCCCCACGTCTAAACCTCAAGATATCATCCGGATGAGGTACGATAGGCTCAGAAGCGTGGCGGGGAGGATACAGACGGTTGTGGGAGACATGGCAACACAGGGGGAAAGGTTTCATACGCTGCTGGGCTGGAGGGACCCGAGAGCGACGAGCATATTCGTGGTTTTCTGTCTCTGTGCGGCCGTTGCTCTGTATATAACTCCATTCAAGATCGTGATTCTGTTAGCGGGCTTGTTTATGCTTCGGCACCCCAGATTTCGAAGCAAGATGCCCTCCGTCCCCAGCAATTTCTTCAGGCGATTACCGGCTCGAGCTGATAGCATGTTATAGAGAAGTTTCCAACTTTGTCTGAATCTTATGATGTATCTTTGCCTTATTTGTTATTTTCGATTTGCAGTGTTCTTCCTTAACTCCTCTTTGTCCGTTTGATTTCTGTTATCGACATTTCGGCTGGCCTGTACATACATCCAAACATTTCGAGTTCTCCTAGGTTAATCAATTATAAGAATATCTATTTTTTTATTAATTTTCTTTTTTTTATTAATATAATTTATCTGAGCCGACATAATTTACACGCGATTACATTAATCTAAAATATTTACCATTTTTTTTCTCGACAAACTCATAGGAGTTAAAATTTGTTTATCTATAATTTTACATGTGAAAAATCATAACTAAAATAATTATGTAAAAAATAAAAATATATTATCTATAAAAAAACACATAATATAATATATTATATATACTATTTATTAAAATTAAACTTCATTTACTAATTAATTTTGGTATAGTAATTAAAATATTTTATAATTAACAAAATGTTCTCTTCCTTCCAATTATATATATTATATTTTTTATTTTATTTGCTTTTTTATAATTTTAATTTCAAAAAGTAATAATTTACACTTTAAATTATATAAAAAAGACAATTTTATTATATAATTTTTCTAGAGAACACATTTATCGCGTGGTCGCTGATTAATTCGGGCCGGGTCCGGACCGATATTTACGTCCATTGCCTTATGTTAGAGCATCTTCAACCCATCTCTATTTTGGATCTCCAAAATAGAGTATGGATTGGTGCTCCAACCCAACTCCAAATGCAATCTCCATTTTGGAGATTGCAATAGTGATCCTCCGTTTTTGGAGGATCACTATTCATTTGAAGATCAATATGGAGATTCCATCAAATTACTGAAATGTCATCATAACAATTGAAAAATAGTCCTTTTGTATTTTTATGCATTTGTTTTGCTCCATTTTATATTATTATATTTCAAATTATTTATTTAATTAATTTTAATGTTAAATAATTTTTATACTTAGTTAATTTATTTTAATTGTTTTATTATTGACCATTTGTGGGAGGAGTACAATACTTCGGAATATTAGTATTTTTAAGGTCAATTTATGTGTTATTCTTTAAACCATATGTGTCGTTTATGTTTGTCGTGATTTATATTTTATGTTTATATTATGAATGTTGTATCTTGTCGTTTATGTTTGTCTTGTCAAAAAAATGTATTATTTTAAATAAATTGAGTTTAATACATGTTTTATTGTATTATGTTTATCGAATTAATTAAATTCGGTTATATAATACATCATGTAATTATATAATTATATGTGTGTGTTTTTGAAAATGAAAAAAAAGAAATGGAGTATTTTGTAATATTTTTAGAGGATATGAGTTGGAGAAGTTTTTTAAAAATAGAGATCACGAATCTCTATTTTGAAGGATAGAAGATAAAAAATAGAGAACATGGGTTGTAGATGGCCTTAGCCTTCCAACTGGACGTTCTGAGTGCAATAATTTCCTTCATCCTGAACATTCCACAGTTAAAGTTCCATTTATGCCCCTACTGATTCACGCGCCACCTCGATGATGGATTCCGCCACCGAACCTCAACCGGAGCAACCACCGTCCACGCCCGTAGCTCCCACGTACTATCTCCACCCCCGCCGCGAGCCATTCGAGCACGGACTTCTCCCCATTCCCAAACTTATATTCACCGATGGCACGCAGACGCTATCCCAAATCAAATCTGTTCTCCTCTCGTCGGATTCTAATTACCGAGTCAGCTTGGAAACGCTATCCCGAGTGTTGCAGGTTCCCATAGATCACGCGCGGCTTCTGCTAGAAACCCTATCCTCTGTTCTCCACAAAGATTCCGATCCTTTGGTGAATGCTAGGGTCCCAAAAGATATCGATGAAGTCGGCGTTGATGTGTTTGATTTGTTGGTTTTCTTGTATATACAGAGTTATAAGAGGTTGCTGCCTAAAGGGCACAAGGACTCCGCGGCAGTTGCTGATGTGTGGCCTTCAACGTCGGCTTTTGATGGGTTTTTATCTGCTCTCTCACCATTGCAGGTGTTAATTTTTTCTAATTTTATTTTGTTTGTTTGATGTGCAATGTGGGTGAAATATTTATTGGTTGAAGCTGGTTGTTGAGATATGAAAGTGATTTTATGTTTTTGTTGATGTTGTTTTTGGGTGTGTGTAAGCATGTGATGCCTGATATTGTTGGTGATGCATTAGAAATGCATTTTGGATTGAAATGTATCGACTTTAGGTGGTGTTGTGAATTTATTGAGAAGTGAGCATGGAGTTATATTTTGGACATGTGGCTTATTTATATATGCGATTATTCACTTTACTTATGATTTGTGTTAATATCAGTTGATCTTAATTTCCTATGGTCCCGCAGTTAAGAGATGATGACTTTCGTTGTACATGTCATTAACATATAATTGTTAATTTATTATCATTATTTATATGTATGATTATACATATGACAGTTAGTACGCAGCAATAGTCGAAGGTTTATGCCATCACAAGCTGATGAAGAAGCTCATCAGCTATTGTATTTGCAAAAACACCTAGGCAATATTTTATCCCTTTTGGCTGACTCTGTGGAAGGGGAAGATGATGAATCAATGGTATGTCCATTGGCTTATTTTGTGTTAATGTTGAATTCGCTGGTAAATAATTATGTTGAGATGGCGCCATCATCTGTTGTCCTTACCACATTCTGTTTTACTGGATGGTTTTGTTCATATGGTTATGGTCTAATAAAACTTGTAATTCATGTTTTAGTTGGCATGTTTTCTTGAGCTGTATACTATAACTCTGAGTATTCTTTTGTTCCAGGTTCTATCTATGGATAGATTTGAGCATCTTGGATTTATGATTAATTTTGGTGAAAAGGGATCCGAGAGAATTCCCTTGTGCCAGAATAGTCCATTTTTTGCGAATTCGGATCCTGACATGCCTGATGTTCCTGTCCCTGCATCACAAGTTCTTGACTGGCTTCTTCAAAATATATCTACTACTCTGGAACACATTGCTGATAGAGTATCTCCAAAAGAAAATGTGCCCAACAGTTTTTCTGACCAGGATGTTCCGATGGCTGATATCAATACAAGTTCAGCAAAGCCCTCTAGCAGTCCTCGAGGTCCAAGTTTCATCGAGGGGGTCTCCAAATCATCAGTTGTAAAACAAGCATCTGATCTCAAGAGCACATCTGTGAAGGTGAAAAGCAGCCATTGTTGCATCTCACATTCCTTTTAATTCTCTCACAATTTTGGTTGAAACATTGCCAAGATTTCCATCAAATTTATTTGCGTGTTAAATTCTGGTCATTTGACTTTTTTAATCATGGGATATTGAGATTCTCTAGATTTGTTGAGTAAATTATCTGAAATTTAAAGTAACTGCATTGTAATTGTCAAATTCTATTGTTTGTGGAAAGTCATCTTGGTAGATAGGAAAAATGACAAGTCATTATAAGTATATATTTGATGATACTGATAAATGTTTCTTCAATTTTTTCGCCTTAGTGGTCCTTGCTTTGATAAATCAAGCATCTTGCTCCTCATTTACAAATTTTTCATTCACCATGCACCTAATAACTATGTAGTATCTGTTATTCTCAGGTTGTAAATTGCCACGAATCAGCAATTTACATATTGGCATCACTAAAATATGCCACGGTCTATGGATGCTCTGATGCCACAATTGTTCTGGGAGCCATTGGGAAGGTACTGCATGGTTGAATCTATTAATATGATTCTTCTTGCATGTAGATGTAGTTCTGGTGTTGATAGAGTCTTCAAATAAATAGCATTGTGCCAAGATGGTTACTCTAGCTATTACCTTGTCTATGATCTATCATAATGTGTGCTAGACATTATCAATAACTTCATTGCCTATGCATGTATGTTTATGATACTCGTTTCCATATCATTTACTTGTTGATTTCTTTTAACTGAGTATATCAAATGTTAACATCAAATACTTCTTATTCCTGCTTCATTGCACCTAATAGGCCGTCAGAGTTGAACATTGTGAACGCGTTCATCTAATCACTGCTGCAAAACGCATCTGCATAGTGAATTGCCGTGAATGTCTGTTCTTCTTAGGGGTAAACCAGCAACCCCTTGTTGTTGGAGATAATCATAAGTTGCAGGTGGGTTTCCATTTCTTTTGTTACTTAAATTTACTGATTGTTCTGTAATCACCATATCCATTTTGAGTTATAATTCTCTGGGTTAATAATCCTGTTTGCAAGTGTTTATACTTTCATAGTGCATGGAATTTGCTTATATTCATGCATCTTGTTAACCTTCGAAATGAGTTTTAAGTTATTCCTTTCCTTCTTGTTCCCAAACATTTTCACACAGATTTTTTTTCTTCTTTTTCTGTTTAACTAAAAACAGGTAGCACCATATAACACATTCTACTCACAATTGGAGGAGCACATGAATCAAGTTGGAATTGATCCTAAAATCAACAAGTGGGATGAACCTGTGGTACTTGGAGTGGTGGATCCACACGACTCATTATCCCATCCAGCTGGTGTTGCAGATGTTCAAGCCGAATCTGCCATCCGCCTTGACCCAGATCAGTATACTAATTTTGTGGTATGCGCATTAATTGGTTTTCTATGCGTAATCAAATTCTGTAAATGGATCACACTTTTATTCTTTTTGGCTGTCTATATTTTCCATGTTTTTATTTTAAGTTCCTATGTTGATGCAATTAATGTACGATTTGTTGACACACACAGATACCAAACTGTTTGGGAAGTGAACAACCTGGTTCTACAAAAGACAATCCATTCCCTTTGCCTGATGCCTATCTTGCATCACAACAGAAAAATGTATGTTCAAGTGCTGAGATGAGCAGATGACACCTATGGATACAATTTCACGCACTCCTTTACTCTGGTTCTTTTTGAGCTATTTTATAAACTCAAATTTCAAAATGATTGTTTACTTGTTTCTTGAACCTCAGCACAAAAATTTGGAAGAAGTCAAGCAAATCTTGAGGGAAACTCAACTTGAAGAGAGCCGTAAACGAGAACTATCTAGTGCTATCCACTCGTGTTTTAAAGATTGGTTATATGGTAAAATCTGTTACAATATAGCCACATTTTTATTTACTTTCCTTGCAGTCATACGATAAATGTGATGCAACTTTATATGACTTGACAGCATCAGGAAATATCAGGCAGCTGTACTGCTTACCCGGCGAGTAGCCGCAGCCTGGACACATAATAGCTGGAAGAGAACTTGATTCAACCAGTTGGAAGTCCCTCTTACCATTTTTTTTAATGCTAGAGGTTCTGGGACTTTGATGGTGTTTAGTGAGGAGGATGGTAGATTGCAATCAAATCAAACACGTTTAAAGCTGAATTGTATTTGTACTACTGTGTTGCCAGAATAATGGTGCTGTGAAATTCAAGTACATGTTTCTGAGGGATGAAAGACCTGAATCTCACTTACATTGAAGTAGTTTGTGTTATTTATTATATTGATATATGTCTATTTACTTTATATTAATTAAATATTTAAATAAATTAAAATACTCTCATAAGTATATCATAAAATAATTATTTAAAAATTAAAGTGTCTTTAAATTAAATATCTCAATATATATATATATATATATATATATATATCTCTGTGTGTGTGTGTGTGTGTGTGTGTGAGAATTCAATTCTTAAAAGGGCTTTTATTAAAATAACCATTTATCACAAATAATTTTTCTGTAGGTATTAAAAGCAATGCAAACAAACGATACATAGGCATAACTCTTCATTTACAAGTATCAGCAATTATGCCCTTTCCGAACATAAACAATTAATGTACTCTGTGCAACCCAAAATGTCTCCATTCCTCGACCCAAAATCAAAATACAGTCGATCCGCATTCAACAACGAACTAATTGTGAAGGTGGCTAAGTGCTAGCTTGTTGGAGCCAGTTGAAATAGCTTCTCAGCTTGATCTGGGAAGAAAGTAATGAACAGAAATGCACCTGGAATGTGATCAACTTAAAATTAGAGAAAAAAATCTATGGACAATATTCAAGAAAACTTGGACTTGGTCCTTTTGAACTTACAGATAAGTACAGTCCCTAGTACGGCAGAAATTTTGCCTTGTATGGTGACTAAACCGGCCTTTCCCGCATCTTTCAGCTCCGTCGAACCGACAGAGTCAAATGTCCCTGAAACAGTATAGTCTTTCGGTATTCAATACCGGCTTAAATACATGACCAAGATTTTTGAATAAGCAGAAATGCACCTGTTGTCACAGATTGAAGGCCTGATGTTATACATGCTATATTCTGATATCCAGCTTCCTCTAATTGGTAGGTGGCAGAGGCCGACCTTAGATAGGTGAAGAAAAAATTAGCTTTGATTCTGTAAAGAATTCTGGACTTAAAAAGACTAGAGCTAGTTGATTGAATCAACCCATATCAAAGATGTATAAATTCTAACCTTAACATTATCATATCTGATTCCAAGATGTATTCTTGGATCTCAAACTAGTTTTTTGATGGATCAAAATTAATCGCTATTACACATAAACGAGAACAAAGAAAAAAGCTTTTCAGGTTACCGGAATAGCAACAAAATTATTTTGGTGACAACAAAACTAGTTTTGTATTTCTAACATGTTTCATTAATTGCGCAGATATAGCTATATTTATCCGACAAGTTGAAAGGAAACAAGAAGATCTAGAAGCTGCATTCTCATTTGAACAAGACGTATCTATCAGAAGCCAAATAGAACTGCCTTAACCGGCAGCAGATCAGAATTGTCTTAGTCGGAAGTCGTCTCAATCGGAAGCGAAACAGAGTTTCTCTCCACCATAAACATAACAAATAGACCAGTGTTGACTAGCATAGCTGTCAACCAGCTGAGACAACATCAGGAAAATAAACCAGCAAAAACATATTCGGAAATGATAACTTCCAGTATAAGACAAGTTTTTCGATCAGATAAAATAACTTATACCGACTAGCTTCCTTTGGACCTTTGGTCTTATACATAACTATATATAAGAACTAATTAAGGTAAAATAAAAAAAGTAAAGAGAATTGCAAAATATCATCAAAACGAAGAAGTGATGGTGGAAACAGAAGAGAGACGAGCTGGAGAAGTTAAGTCATTCATTTCATAGTCAACTGAAGAGTCACTAACCAACGTGTTAGAGAGATTATTGTCATAAATCATCTGGATGATATCTTTGCATATAACATTAATCAATATATGCATAGCCAATCCTTATGAATGGTCAAGTAAGCTTTAAAATCGTACAAGAGTGTGATGATTTTTATGCGTAGTTTGATAGGACGTCAATACAAAATAGAGCGAATCTAAACTGATATATAGAAAATAGTGACTCAAAGAACAACGTGGAACGATTACAGTGACTCAAAGCAACAAAAAGCTACACTAATCTGAACGCAAACAACACCCAGCCAAGGATTAAATCCTTCACAAGAAGAAAGGCACCCCTATCTCCCTGCCCTAGCACAAAGCTAGACAGATACATCCATCTGCTCGACCCCCTCTTTTTTCAAAATCTAGTGTTATTTATTTCTTTTCCATTTTACCCTTCCCCGAGTAACCTCTAGTTCTAGTTTATTTCAGCCCACAATAATAAAACTATCCAGAGTATTTAAGCCCAATCTACTTAAGTCCCTAACACAGTTCCAATAGTGTGGGGTCTATGGATGTGATAACAGTGAGCATTTGTTAGCTGTTTGTACTAGTGATTGGGTCTTTTAATGCTAGAAGTGTGGTGAAGACTTCAGAGATACGTGTGAATCCAGAATCATCACTGGCTTTTTTTAGTGATAAGAAGAGAGTTTCCACATTTTACTTTTTCGAGGCAACTTCAATTTGTTTTAACTTTATACTAATAGAGATGCATTTCTCCTTCCATCATTCTTAACACTTTTAAAACTTACAGAACATTTTCATGCATTGTTTAACATACTGCTTCGGCTCTAGCAGTCACAAGAGGTGACCCCAGTTCCAGAATCCTAATAATACTACACTACTACATGTGCTACATAAATTAAACATTAAAATATTGAACAAATACCAAATGTGACCAATGATTTGAAAAATGAAACATAACCTTTTGTTCAAACTTCATTCCTTCAACTTGTATGTCTCATACAACAAAGGATGCAATCAGTAACTTCAGTTACGAGTAAAATCCAAATAATGTTTTACTGGGGTACTCTTCAGCACAAGTTGAGGAGGTGAATACCAAATAAATGTTCCTCGGTAATCTTGTTCCATACTTTCGAAAACCAAATAACAAAAAGAAGCTATAACCGAATTAAGAAACTGACCTCAGGCCCTCTTGACAAACAAGTAACAGCTTGCTTTCTGGTGAAAACTGGCTCCTAACAGATTGCACAAACTCGGGGTTAGGTTTAGTGAACGGCAAGCCAAAGAACAAACCAGCAAAATTGTTGTGTACTGTCCTCTTTAAAATTGTTCCTGTATTATATAAACTTCCGAGTAAATAGCAAAACCAAAAGTCTTGAAAACCATGAGACTTATATTGAAAGGCTATGAAGGCAAACCTAAGTCATTGTCTTCGTTTTCAATGAATAATGGGGTGTGATAGCAGTCTTTTATATGAGCTCTCTCGAACTGAATTCTATCACGAACATCCAAAACTGCATATCCCTCAACTGCAATAAGTTTTTTTGCTTCTTCAGAATTCACAAAATTCACTTCTGCTTTGATTACCAAGTTTCTTCTATGCAATCGGCTCCCTTTCAGTGTCTGTACTTGATGAGTCCCCAATACTGACCAAGATGTTACCAAATTGCTGAAACCACATTCATATTATCTTAATCCACCTAAAATTTAAACACTATTCTTTGTAGTTATTGCAAACAAAAAGCGATGAAAAATTTTTAACAGCAAGATAAACTAAAAATGATTTTGACATTTGCGCCCAGAATTGTTTGTAAAACAAATTGGCTGTTTCATCTTTTGGCGGCTCATACAGATGTTTGAAGCTTTTAACACAGTCCGCACCACAATATATCAAATGACAGATTTCAAGACCCGGTGTAGACGCAACAATATCTCACTTATGAGATCATAGTCGCAATTAGACAAAGAAGAATATAAGGTTCTAAAGACAGAATATAAACAAGATGTCCCATTCAAATGATTTCTTGTTAAATATAACAGCAGAAAGACTAATGAGTAAGCTTAAGTTATCTGGCGAACATTTACAATAGCTTGGTAGAAAACGGGAAAAACATAATACACCTCCATGAACGAAAATGAAGATCTACATTTCTTCTTTAAAATGTAATCTTGAATCGATTTCATCAAAAATTCAAAATTGTTCACAAATTGGGGACAACTAATCACTTCGTCCCAAATGTACACTAACAGTAAAAAAAATTCAAGCACAGCAAACTCCAGATGACAAATATTCTGAATTTTCAAGAGAAAACGAACACCAATTAAAAACATCTGGATAAAATATCTCATCTTGAATGAACATAAACAACTCACTTCTAAGTTACGTGCAAGAAATTGCATAATAAAATTGGGAAATGGTAAAGGTAAGAGAAAAAAAGATAAAATTTGACAGTACCTCCGAACGGAGAGTGTGGAGGAGCAACAGAAAGGGATTCCTGTCATTTCTCAGAGAGTAGTCGAAACCTCCCACTTCTCTTTCCCTATGTATCTTTACAGACCGTGTCTGTCGCTGCTGGTTGCCACCAAGGATCGATTGAAATTTAAGCGAGTCATTGGGTTTCTGCCACGTGGCATATGGAGTGAAATGGATTGGATAACGAGCACAAACATTCCTCAGAAAATCTCTGCAATTTGGTCTATCGTCGCTTTACATCTTGTGAATAGTTGAAATCGAGTTTCTTTCAAAAATTTGGTCTTTCTTTTCACTTTCATCTTTGTTAATTTTTTTGTTTCGGGTGCTAATTTAACTGGTTTTTTTAAAAAAATATTATAAATTAATAAAATAATTATAAAAATATAGCAAATTGGGAGGATTTGTAAAAATATAACAATCCGGGACTAACTGTCCCGGATTCATATTTTTTTATTTTTTTTTTTAAAAAAATAAGGAAAAGAAAGTGGGGCATGTATTTTTTTTAAAAAAAATATAAGGGAGATCGGCGAAGATTTGGAAGACACCGTCGCTATTCGCGTCGGTTTAAACAACAACTGTCGCTAAAGTAAATCATTGTATTACTACCACGGATTCTGAGAAGACGTGTCCCATTTTCTTTCTTCAAGTAGAAATACGGGTATTCTTTTTATCATCGTCAAAAATAATTGTTCCTCATATTCATTCTCGCAACTTATTTTTTTCATTCGATTTATATGTGCAAAATCAATCTTTTCTACTTCGATCATATATTAATATTATTTGTTGATTTTATCGTCCATTTCATTTGAAGAGATACGAAGATGTAATGTTTAATTTCGTTGATAATATTATAATTATATATTAAGAAATAATTTTTTTGTGTAATTTTTTTTATAATACTTGTCATTTATCTCATATATTAGCATCGTCCGTTGATATTATTACAAGTTCCGTATAATTACGTCTGAGAAAATAATTTAATTAATTTTTTAATATTTTGTTTGTATTATTTATATTATATTAATATAATTATAATTTTGTTCACTAACATTATATGATTAGAGATAATTTAGTTAAATATCATATTTTTAATATTAATCGCGATGCTAAAAAATAGTTTGATATAATATTATATCTACAATAATTATATTTAATTTACGTGATATAATATTATATCTACAATAATTAAAAATTTTAATTAATATACTTATTTTAATTACAATAATTATATTATTTGATATAATATTATATTTACAATAATTACAATAGTTATATTTAATTTACGTGATATAATATTATATCTACAACAATTACAATAAATACAATAATTATAATATTAATTGTTTTATTGGAATTAAAATATGTATATAAATTACGGATTTTATATTTACGTGAAATTTTATGTATATTATATGTATAATTATAGTATTAATTGCATTATAAATTACGGAGGTTAAAAATACGTGAAATTTTAAAACTTATTTTCTCAATATACTTTAAAAACGTAACAAAATACTTTATAATTTCATTAGTATTAAGTAGACTAATATTAACTCATTCTTATATTAAAATAAATTATTTATATTAAAATTACTTCTTAATATATAGTTATAATATTATCAACGAAATTAAACATTACCTTTTCGTATCTCTTCAAATTAAATGGACCATAAATTCAACAAATAATATTATTATATGATCGAAGTAAAAAAGATGGATTTTGCACATATAAATCGAATGAAAAAAATAAGTTACGAGAATGAATACGAGGAACAATTATTTTCGACGATGATGGAAAGAATATCCGCATTTCTACTTGAAGAAAGAAAACACATGGAGTTAAAGTCTTCTCAGAATCCGTGGCAGGAATTCACGGATTTACTTTAGCGACGGTGGTTGCTTAAACCGTCGCAAATAGCGACGGATGTTTCTTAACTGTCGCCACTAGCGACGGTTTTACATAAACCGTCGCTGATTTACCTTATATATTTTTTAAAAGATCCGTGCCCCACTTTTTTTTTTTTTTAAATAATAATAAATATGGACAGTAAGTCCCGGATTGTTATATTTTTACGAATCTCCCCAATTTGCTATATTTTTACAATCATTTTATTAATTTATAATATTTTTAAAAAAAACCCAATTTAACTACTGCATATCAGCAAAGTCCAATATCTTGTGTCATATCATCGACATAGGACATTAATTGACGAAAAAGATCAAAGGCGAATAAAATGTTTATTAGATTAAAATCAAATTTCGAAGATTTATAGATAAAAAACGAAAATACGTCATTTCTCACAAAAATTATCTTAAGCATTTTATTGACCTTGAATCGTGGTAAAATTTCACAATAGTCGAAGAACATATTAAGAAACTTGGAAAATATATAGAGGAGATTTTTTGTGAGACGGTCTCACGAATTTTTTATTTGTAAGACGGGTCAACCCTACCGATATTCACAATAAAAAGTAATATTCTTAGCATAAAAGTACTATTTTTTCATGGATGATCCAAATAAGAGATCCGTCTCAAAAAATACGACTCGTGAGACCGTCTAACATAAGTTTTTGCCAAACATATATAGCTAATGTTGGGGTGCTCATAATTATTTTATGTAATTCATCATTTTTAAATATCTATGTTTAGATTAACATAAATTAAAATAAAATTAAAGTGATAATCTGTTCTATGAGTAAATTTTTTTTATTTTTGTGATTCTTTATGTATTGGAAAAATATTAGATATTATATATTTTAATTCAATATTTTTTCTAGAGAAAATAATTTTTAGTGAATATATTTTGAAAAATAATAATATAAATAAAGGGTATTATTTTAATTGTAATAAAATTGAAAATATAATTCTAGTTGTCTTGGTCCAACTGTTGCTGCAGCTGGATTCTGGAACATAATCTAATGGCGGGAGGAGAAGAGGATGACTACATGGGGGACGTTTCACAGTTTCTACCGCCAGAAATTCCTAAATCTTCCTCAAAACAGGTAAAATTTTCGATCTTTGTACATTATGTTCATCAATTATATTCGAATAGTTAATTCCCCATAACCCTAATTTTTAAAAATTTTCCGAGTTGCCGATCCTTGATAATCATTTACTTGTATTGATTTTTGGCCTTGTTTACAATTTTAGAGTTTATATTCTTACAGATGATTTTTTTTGTGAAAGAAAATTAAAGGGCTTTGTTGTCTACTTTGCCCAATCCTAGGTGGTTAATTTATTTGAGTTACTGAATTTGATATTTGTCCTTTTTTAATGAACTTCTGCATACATTCTGTAGGGTCTCAGCTTAAATTCTTTGAATAAGAAATTGGAAGGCCCAAATTGGCAGGAGCAGAGAAAACTGAAATGGGGGCGGAAGCAAATAGATGAGGATCAACAAACCATGGAAAACTTAGCTTCAGCTATTCCAGAATCCAATATTGGGTTCAAACTGTTGAAGCAAATGGGCTACACTCCTGGTTCGGCGTTGGGAAAGGAAGGTTGTGGTAGAACTGAACCTGTGGGGCTGGAGTTAAGAAGGGGGCGAGCCGGAATTGGCAGAGAGGATCCGAAGGTAGAAAAGATGAAGAGAGAGAAACAGATTGCCGAGACTAGAAAGAGAAAAGTGGAGGAATTGATTGTAGATTTTGGGAGTCGCCAGAAGGAACGATGGAAGGGAAGGAGGATTATTGTGAATTATCGCAAGGCAGAGGATGCACTAGCACAGCTGGAAAACAGGGATGTTGAAATCGAGAAGAAGGGAGATGATGATGGGGAAAATGAAGAGGAAGAGGAAGAAGATATTACGGAGGAGGTACCTTCTTTTTATTTTTTATTTGCAATTGTGCCTTAGTCAGTTGAAATCCTAATACTTTGTGGATTAATCTAATGGATTAAATGTATAATTATGATTGATGCAAGTTTTCTCAAACTTCTTCTGTGTAAGTGGAACTATTTTTCTTATACCTGCACTATGGTAAATCAGGAATTCTAGAGCAAGGAGTGTGCTTTTCTTGAATCAAATCCAAAATGTTGGCAGCTCAGAATGTAAAATATTATGGTAATAACTTAGGTCTGGTTATCTATTGTTTCTTTTGATGCAGGATTTGACAAACGTATTAATGAAGCTAAGAAACAAGTTTCGTTACTGCCTCTTTTGTGGATGTCAGGTACGTCATCTTCCTGAGTGTACAAGAATGGGAAAGATATAAAAAAGATTGATCTTTCAGTGTCATTTGTCATTTGTTCATCTTGTAATATTCAGTATGAGACAATGGAGGCACTTTTATCTGACTGCCCTGGGATTAATGAGGATGATCACTAGATGGACAGTTGTTTAGATGTTCAAAATTTTGGTCATAATGCTGAAGAGCGGAAACTGTCGATCTTGTGAGAATGCTGCCGTTACAATTTTCGAGTTATGATTGGGGTGGATCCCTGGAATTCTGGTATGTCTTGCCACCATTTGAAGCTCAAGCGAACCACAGCACATGATATGTAAAAACAGTCAATTTGCTTTGATGTAATTTCGAAAGTTGGTTTCCTCTTGCTCGTCCTGCTTTTTAAATTCTTGGATCTAAAAAAAGGTGATAACACTCGTATATGTAACTTACATTAATGTTTGATGACCTCGAGGGCGGTTGATGTCTTGGATCACCACTTTTGCATTATATTGTTTTTATCATTATTATTAGAGTTTATATCATGTACTTGAATGGCAAGACACACATGCTTGTGAATGTGAGCTGAACACATAAGTATCACGATTTCCTAATAAAAGACTCTGGAAATTAATATGGTCTAGGTGAGGAGCAAAGATTCTGCAGCAAATATTATAGGAAAAACAAAAAAAATTAGAGTTGAGCTATCTGATAGCAAAAACTATCGATAGCCTTCTCCGTTAATGAAAAATCTTGTCTCTAATAGATAGTCTCAAAGCAATACAACGAAATCTTCATTTGCACTCAACGCCAACTTCAGCAGCCCGCCTTGGTGTACTTTTCCTTCTCCTCCCAATTTGTCTGTACCCAACTGATGGCTTGACCAAGACGGTGGCATTAGCCTTGGTAACGATATCATTTTCCTCTTTCACTAAATCTGTATGTTCCTTCAATGAAGCCCTCTTTCTCTTCCTTCCATCATCCATACAGGATTGATTCTTGCTACTTTCACTAGATACCCAACTTTTCATGTCCTCGTGGCCTCCATCTTCTTCTTTTACCATCTGACATTCATTTTCATTTTCATTCTCAATATCATCCTTCAATGACTTCTGTGGCCTTCCTACTCTTCTCTTCAAAGTCAAGTTCTCTTCCCCACTGTTCCGAGTATCATCACGAGCAGCGATCACCGAGTGTTTCTTCCCTTTTCCTCTACCTCTACCCATTTTTCAACCCAGCTCTTTGAATCAAACAAAAGAAATCTGCGAGACAGAACACAACCACACAAAATTCTAAGAAATTTCCTTCTTCAACCACATGATGGATTTCATAAGTCCACTGGAAATAACCAAGAAAGTGAATATGAACAATAACACAGAAGTCTAACAGCACAACCAAAAGTTTATCCTATTTATGTCGTAACAAAGTAAAACTGAAGCTCATCTACTCTCACCCGTAGAAAGAAATTACAACCACCTAATGACCTAAAAGAGAGAATCGAATTAAACAGCCAATCATCAACTTATTATACATAAAGCACAAACTTACTTGCACCAAAACACTTGGTAAACCAAAAGGAAAACAAAAAAGTAGAAGATTAAGTCAATATGACTCATCATAAACCCACAAAACCACATCAAATTTTGATTAATTAAGTTGTTCAAAAGGTTGCAAAAAAAAAAGAAGAAGAAAAAAGCACACGCTATATGAAGATGACCTCAGAAGAAACAGCCGCCGCGAAATGCATACTTACCGAAAGTTCTATTTAAAATCCAATAATCTGATGAAGTTTCTACTGCATGAACCCGCAAAGGAGGTTAAAAAAAGAACAAAACCCAGATCGGAGATTGAAGCAAGCAAGATTCGGTAAGATTCAAAACATTTTATTTTTAATTTTTCCCATTGGAATGTCGAAGAAAGCTAACTAAGCCAATGAGGTGAGGAGGCAAAGACTGCAAATTTGTGAGAAAGAAATGAAGAGTGAAAGTAATGCGTGCGGTTAAGTGGTGAAAGGATAATTTATTTATTTCGAAGGGCATTTTGGGAATTCTGGGTAATGAAGTATGAATGAAGCTAACCAAATATTGTTGAATAAAAAAAGAATGAAACTTGTTACATTTAAAAAAAATCTTCATATTTTGGTAAGAATTAATTTTTTAAATTTATGAATTCCATGACACCAAAAAAAAAATTTAGTATCACTACAGACAAAAACTTGTGTGAGACGGTTTTACAAGTCATATTTTGTGAGACAGATATCTTATTTGGGTCATCCATGAAAAAGTATTACTTTTTATGCTAAAAATATTACCTTTTATTATGAATATCGATAGGGTTGACCCGTCTCACCGATAAAGACTCGTAAGACCGTCTCATAAGAGACCTACTCCACTACTAATTTCCATAATACTTGTTCAAAAAAATAGATATTTCATACTTTCATTTTTTCCACAAATTTTATTAGATATTATATGAAAGACAAAAGATCTATGACTTTCTTCTTTATGCATTTTAAATCGACAAAAATCAGAATTTTCACAATAATATAACAAATTAAAGTCTCTCTCTATCTCTCTAATACTTAGCCAATAATTAAATTTTAATGTGACAATTTGCATTGGTTAGATGCGACTCATTATGACTATCACACCATACATAGACAACAATATATAATTCCTTGTTTGGTAGTTGAAATCTTCAAACACAAAGCAAAGGCCTTTAATTTCACTTTTGTTCTTGTTTTTTTTCTTTCAAGTACATTAAGTGCATGCCAACTGTTGAAATGACAAAAAGGCCCCTGTGCATTTTTGGGTAGCGACCTTTGGGTGCATATTTTATTCTAGCTCGGGGACCACACGTAGAGCAGCCGTTTGCCATCATTTGTGAAATTGCTCTTTCAAGTGGGCTCAGAATCTTGGTCAGATTTGAATTGGGTTTATGACTTGAAAATTAAACAAATGGTGACTTCTTTCTGATAAAGAAATGAATATGATGTGAAATTCACGATTGTCTTTTTACTTCTAGTTTGACTCCTTCAATGCCGGATATATATATTGAGGCTTGCAAAGCACAAATGAAACACGTGAGATATAATATAGAATCGAACGTACTTTATAATTGGTAATAATTGTATAACTCACATATTTTAAAACGTATAATAATTTTAACATAAGCAATGCTTTGCATCAAAATACTGTACTCCCCGGTCTGGAATCATGTGCACGGGTGCTGGAACATGGCCATGGGTAGCTGTACTTGTGTGCGTTGGTAATTATCAGCAAGATTGTTGTGGGAACCCGGACGTTAATCATACTCTTAATCATTATTAGGACAATTTAATCAATTATAATAAATAGGGTCTAATTTTTTTTTTAAATGCGGAATGTAATGTAATTCAATCTAATATACATATCAGTATTAAAGTACAAGTCTTGTACTATATATACAATCATTCAACTAAGGTTTAACAACTAAATATCAAGTGTCCAAACCCTATCTCTAATCCAAGTCCGTAGTCTCCACTCTAATAACGATCTATCTTCATCTCCTCGACCCTGAACCTGTCCCACCTGTTGTCATGCACACATACAAACAGGACAACAGCCGGATAACTCCGATGAGAATAAATTCCCAGTATAAATCAATGAAACATGCAATCATATAAACAATGTAAAAGCATGTAACAAATATCAGTGACATATATCAAATCTGAAACATAATCAATATGAAATCGTAAATCATACTCGTGACTCCACGGCTCAGACTAGACTCAATCCTAGTCTAGGGATCCCGGTTTCCAGACGTTGGCATTCCTATATCGAACATCAGTAATAGAAGAAACTCCAATTCTATCCACTTCGATATAACCTAAACGTCCGGTGTCTTGACCTATCCGTCACAAACTGTGGCACTATCGCCAATTCACTATATTGTGACAACGTGCAATGTGCCATTGACGATTCCATCACTATCGTCACTTATGTCACAAGATCACTCGTCTACTACATGCTTCTATAAATCAATAGAACAAGCATAACAATTCAAATCATTGCAATTAATAACAATAAGTATGTGATTTAGGGAAACTCAAGTATATCCTACTCGAGTCGTTCTCCCAGTACCACATTGACTTATACCTTTCTTTTATTGCAATTCTGATGTCATTCCTGTCTGGAATTCAAAGTATGTCAACCCTCAATCTGGCAATGACAATACCAATAGTATCATATCAATCTACTGCTCAAATCAATACCAATCTGATTAAATCTGGATTTAACTCAAAACCAACGGCATAACGGAACAATCCTGATATCCCGGTCAATACCATATCAGTAAATAATAATTACAATCCATAACTGATATCCAATACAATCTGTAATCAATTCATAATTCAAATCTGTTCAATATCACTCGATATATTTTGAAAAATCATAACAATTCCATAATCAATCTGTTTCTCAATCTGACTGCGATTCTACGATGTCTAACATATCAAGAACATCATATATGAATCATATTCAATTCTGGTAATATCATAATTCCAACTCTTATCAAAACGTAACAAAACTTACGTCCAATTGTAGCCTGTGTTGATAGGATCACAGTACTGAAGTCGGATTCAAAATCTAACGGACGGATAGCTTAACATTTAAATTGCATGGGAAAGAACAAGTGGCTCCTTCTATGCATTGCACGTCTCGCGCATATGCGCGACCCTCCTCGGCGCATATGCGCGAGACAATATGTCTCGGCGCGTAGCATCACGGTGACTCGCGCATATGCGCGCCCTCACTCGGCGCATATGCGCGAGGCCCTTTTCCATTCTTCACAACTCTCGGGTACCCTCGCGCACATGCGCGAATCCATGTCGCGCATATGCGCGAGGTTCTCTGCCTACTCCGCGCATATGCGCCCGGCATGAACGCGCATATATATGCGCGAGGCTCCATCCTCACACATAATTAAATCTCCTTTCCGCCTATCCCGGTCTAATCCGTTCCATCTATAATCACATCAATTAATCAACAAATCATTTCAGATTAATAACGTAGCAAATCCCGGGCATTACACTTGTATAATTATTTTTGTAAACGTAAACAAATAACATCCCATGCTTTGCTCACTTCAAGTGTTCCAGTTCAAAGTGGAGTTTGCAAATGAAACCAGTTTATTTAGTTGATTTGGTCCAAGGTGACCGAATGCTGGGCCGGCCTATATTTTTTCAACATATTTTATTTTATGTTAACTTTGGATATTAAAAACTAAAACCCAGCCATATGACCGGGCTTTCCATGGCCTGTTCAAATTTATGTCAACCGGGTAGGGTTTGGAATCAGGCTATTTTTAGCTCTATAATTAAACTCGGCCTCGGCCCATTCGATGTTTTCGACCACCTTTTCTTGAACCATGCATGGATGATTTATTCACTCATTTCAAGTTTGCATTCAGCAAGCAACAAAACTAAATGATTCTTCTTCAACACTTCACACATGACAATCTTGAATTTCACTTACAAAAATAGCATAATTGTTTTCTCCGAATACACGAGATGTGTACTCTAATGAATCACGAAAAGGTTTGTGTTTTTTTCGAGCTGGCGAATAGCCGACTCATGTATTCTACACGCATGCAAGAAAGTGAGAGCTATACAACTGTACAAGTTGCCTTAGAAGAGATCTGGTGATCACATTACTTCGCACTGTACTTTGCTCGATGTTCATATTTCGGTATCGACTAGACTGCTTAATTTGGATGGGAAACTCATGTCTTCAAATGTAGTTGATATGTTCTCAGGACATTTGCTGTCAGGATAACTCGGATCCACTAAGATTTAATTACCCGTTTTTTGTTGCTGCTCAAACAACTTTTTGAGCTGCTTGGTTTGTTCTTCGATCCTTATCTGTAAGTTTCGTTGAGTCTGCATACCACAGAGATGCAAAGAAATTATTCATAGGTATCTTTATACTATTTTAAGTCGAAGGAGCAACATTGAAACAATGTTGAAATTTTGTATACCTCTAGTTGCTCATAAAGATGCCTTTGGAAGTCTAATTGTTGCTGCAATGCCTCCTTGAGTTGCATTCCACTGCCAAAAATAACGTTTAAACAAAAATTAAAAGTCTGGTTTTGATACAAATGACAAGAAAAATGAAGTCTTACGTTTTGATGTCGACCAGTGATTCATCACTTGTACTTGTTTTCTTCCCAGATTTTTCTGCATGATCAGAAAAGAAACCAGTTTATCTATCATACACTAACACCACGTCTGTCTCGGAGATTCTTTATTGGTCTAAGCTAAAGTTTCCATTCAAAAGACTATTATTTTCTTGATGAATTGAGATACCTGAATAAAGTTACATACCTTCAATAGATTCTTGTATGTACTTGGCATTTCGATATTTCTAGAAGAAGAAGACATAAATATGGCCCAAAAAAAAGCACTGGTTCAGAAAATTTATATAAATAACAACCATTTTTGAAGAAAGGGACTCGGTTCATTGTGTACCTGCAAATGGCTTTTGATATGAAAGATTGTAAGTCCTTCAGTACCCATCAGATTTAGTATGGCCTTCGGTGTCGCCTCTATGTTATATTTATAGAATCCAATTAACCAATCTGTGTCGTGATTCCGGGTTGAGAGAACTATGCATAATGTTAAAGATTACTTACTTTCAGGGCCACCAAGCTGATTCACACAGTTAACGAATCGATCGTGAAGATCTGGAGACCACCTAATTCGTTTCTTGCTAGATGAAACTGCTCCAGAAGATGCAGAGCTAGTACTCAATCCGAACTCGTTTACATGTGTGGAATGAGATGCATATAAATTTTGCGGTTCCTGTTTCAAATATTTAGTTCAAAACGAACATATCAATCATGAAGGGTCATTGTGTGAAAGGAAAAAAAAGAAGCTAATTCTTGTAGGACTTACACAAAAATCCTGATTTGCATCGAATGGAGCAGAAGGGGTACCCCTACACGAATCATCAAGATCGCCTAGTAGCCTGTTTTTTAGGTATAGAATCTGTTCTTTCTCTGAAAGGTCGCTGAATTGATTTTCGAACAATCCGTCAGGCCTGGTATATGATCCGTTTGAAGTTAGAGTTCTTGGAACTGATAATAGACCGTTATCGGATTGAAAATTGGGTAATTTTTTATAAGAATCCTTGAATTGTTGGGAGCAAGGAATGGAGTTATTTTCTTGGAAACCAAATTGAGGTAATCCCATGAGAAATTCGGTTGCATAAAAACCAGAAGCCTGTGATCCAATCCTGCTGAAGATGGTATTAGATGAATTTTCATGCCTGAAATTCCTTTGCTGTGAGCCGTTTTCTGCTGCTATCAACCGAGTATCGAGTTCCATTGGTGCAGATTGATGCCAAGCACCAGAGTTTTGTGGAAAATAACATTGAAATTCTGGCGAAAAATCGCTAGAAAAACCATAGTTCTGCTGCATTCCCTTCATTTTACACGACCACAAAAATCTTCAGGACTAACAACAAAGGAAAAATGTATCAAATTCTTTCCTTCTCATTGGTTTGTTTCTTAGAAAATACAGGCCTCTATCGAGAACGCGACAATAAGAATGAAACGAATTTGTATCGGCTGAGAGGACAAGTAGCAATGTTGATCAGATTCAGGTATCTGTCATGAAAGCCTTTTTATATACATGCTGCATATCTCGAAATACAACTGTGAATATTTCAACTGTTGAGTGCAATAAATATTTTAATGGTTCTTTCAAGTGGATAGGTATGAAGTGTGAAGTTTTGACAAAACCAAAGCATATTAAAATAACAACATTGTTATAAAACTCAGCAAATATATATATATATATATATATATATACACACACACACACACACACACAGAGAGAGAAACTCTTGGTTAGTATGATTTTCAAAGATCATAATAATTGTAAGTTAGGAGATAATTAGAGTATAGTGTTCTTGGAATATATTCTTTATTGTTCTTATTGAATATATCTTATTGACGTAGTGGGAATTTGCAGGAACTTTCCAGAAAAAAGTTCCAATAGAATTACTATCTGAAAGCCAAGAAAATTCGAATTTTAAGATTCCTAGACGTGGACGAAAAAAGAGAATTAAGAGGGGGGAAAAGCACTCAAAGAAAAATAATGGATTCGAACGTAAAATTTCACCTTCTCCAAAATATTAAAGCAAAGATTCTGTTGAGTATAATAATGATATTACACAGTTTAATTACACACACTTTTAATAAATCTCCATTTTCTTGGCCACATACCGATAACTTATAATTTTTCTCGAAAACCAATAAAATGAGTTTATAATGGGCTTATAATAGACTTCTATAGCAACTTGGGTTAATCATTTTCGTAAAGCGATGACGAATACTAGTTGCTATAGGGGCCCATTGTGCAGTCATGCAAGCGCGGGTCCGGGCTCGGGGCGTGACACCAACTATAAGAAAATCCAAAAAAAAAAGAAAACTCGGCTTCTCTTCAACTTGTTACCCGACAAGCTTTAAACACTGAAAATCACTGCTCGTGCATTAACGATTTACCGCAGCCATTTTCAAGCATCTATAAACTTACTTATCCTCAAAATAAAATGACATAATTAATTTTAAGACGGTCCAAAACTGATTCTCGTTAGCATCCATTCGCATGAAACAAACAAATGAAAGCCAAATAATAAAACATTAAAGGACAACTCAAATTATTGTGTGCATAAATATAAGATGGAGACAGCTAATTAAACTTGTCCGCCTGATATTTACAACTTTGAAATTTTGGGACCTCCGATTACCCAATTGAACCCAGACAGCCTCAAACAATATTAGTTCTTGATACCTAATTGTTTTATCAAAAGTTATACACGATGGTAATAATATAATTTCAATTTTTTTTTTTAAACAGAATAATAGCTCACGTGTCGATCGTTATCCTAAAACCATACAACTAAGAGCTCGAGTATTATGTGTCGATCGATCTCCTGGTAAAGATGGTGGTGGGTGACATAAGTTAAAACAAGATACAAACGTAGTATGAATTAAAAGGTTGCAGGTTAGGGATTTTGCTTGCCAAACTCAAATTTGTATATTATACACTAATGATTGACCAGCTAGACGCCACGACTCGATGTTGCTTTCTTAAAAGAAACCAAATAAATCGATTAAAAAAAAGAAAGAAAGAAATCATGATATATAAGTAGAGTTGACATCCTCCATTTCAGACATGAAAATTCAAGATTTGAGGCATGTAGGAAACTTAGAAATATTCTTTAATTCAAATATTTTTATTAAATAAATTGTTGTTTCCAAATTTTTTTTAATAGATATTGGAAGACCTATAAAATAATTAATAATTTGGAAAGGATCAAATGCAAAGCATGTATCCTAACATGCCAGCAAATGGATCTTGGGAAATTCAGGAAACAGATAGTGTGATTCAACAATTAGAAAAGACATTTTTTCTTGTAATTAGGTCACATAGAAAACTACATCTATTTGCCCCTTAAATCCCTCAAAGGACACCTTTTTTTAAAAGGAAAATGTCTCTTATTATAATCATATCATATATATAGGTTAAATTATTTAATGAATATTACCAATATTTTATACATTGCTTGTACATTTAGAACTTGTTTTCTTGTGTATTATATTTTAATCAAACTAAATTAATTCGTCTAAAAAAATCTAGAATTTATACGTAAATTAATAACTTTGAACATGGATTTTTATAATATTTTTTTATAATTAATGAAGAGAATTACGATAATTTCTTGATTTTATAGATTAATTAGAAGTGATACATCCATTTTATAAGTTACTCTACCTCTCCTTAATTATACAGTATGATACGATATTGATTTAGAAGACAATCAACACTACGTAAATGAAATGAAAAGCCAACGTTGTATCCTAGGTTCTTAATTAGATTTAACTAGACAGTCCGATGTAGAGATGACAATAGATCGGATCTAAAGTTTAAATTCGGTCAACGGGTCTATAAACGGGCGTGGGACGGGTAACGAGTAAATGATTCATTCGTGCAAAGTTCTTAAGCTTGAATTCAGTAGTTCCAAGAGAGTTACAAATTAAACTTGCGGAGACGATGGGACCAAAATGTTAAATAGGACAAAACTTGGAATCATATTCATCCATGAATAACAATATATATATATATATATATAGAATTAGATGCTTTATTTGAAGATTCCTATCTAATTATATATAGAATTTTCTTTGGAATTTTCTTAAACAGACTCCAATTAACATGTAGAATAATTTATGTGATTCATGAAATACGTCCCGCAGCCTAGCTAAATCATGCAATCGATATTGGTCACTTCGGCATCGACCCAAGACAAATCGACTTTAGGCTTATTGGTCATCATAATCGACTTACTTTCATGGTACCGGATAAAATCCGGCCGAGGGATATTCGAATCGCCGCTAGCTGGCTCCATGAGAGAAGCGTCGTAGGGGCTAGTTTCGATTTCAACCCAGGATAAGCCCTTTAGGAGTCAACTTGAAGCCTAAAAAATATTTTTATTAACTATTAGCCAATATATTAGAGTTCAAGAGCAGTTGAAGGATCTTTACGGGTAGAAAAGAAAGGAGCATAATAATTGACTCGTCGACAAGTTAATTTGGTCGATAATAACGAGATTTAGATAATTTTTAAAATCGTTTGAATAACATCTTTTTTATGAGTATTTATTAATCTAAATATATCAAAACACAATAAATATAAATACATCATGACGATAAATCAAATATATTCACTTATTTATATAACATTTGTCAATTTGCATGATTATAACATAATGACAGGTTCTATCAAATTAACAAAGATATTTTTCATCCAAATATCATTCACAATGAAAAACAATAAAAATAAAATTAAGAGAATAGTAAATTTTACTAAAACCAAAATCACAATTTATTTAAATGGAGTGCATATAGTGATTGTCAAATAAAATTCTCTTAATTAACTAAATTATCATAACGATGTTAAAATAAAACCCAAACTTGTTATTAAGTTAAATATCAATTGTGTTTTTGCTAACTTTTAACTCCTTGCGAATTTTGTTTAACTTTTTTCTTTTTTAGAATAGATATTACACATCAACTCAAATATTTTAAACGGTATATATAGTAGCTCGATCGTCATGATTCGATCGATATATTCAACAAGGACAATTATTGCACTCCAACAATATCAATAATTACACTAATTGCAATCTATGAGAATCAATCTCATGACTTTGACTCTTATATATACTAATTGTAAGATCATGCATTTGCTACTTTACCAAAAGTTATAATCGGGGTAACGATGCAATATTAACTAAAATCTTTTAAAATCGTAAAACAACTCAAACGTCACATTTCGATTGTTATACCTTACATAAACAATTATTGCACCTAACAAATAAGATATAGTTGTTATTTTACATTCTAGAAATCATTTTTCTAAATCAAATTTATTCTCACTAATCAAATATGTGAGAACCTCATATTCCAGCAGTAGCAGCAGCTAGCAGATTTCAGTAGAAGCTATAAATTTCAGGAGCAACTCATATTTCATAAGATGGTATTTTCCAGCAGACAAAATCCAGCAGCAGAAGAGTTCAGTAGCGAGATTCCAGCAGATAGCTACTGGTTCTGCTCAAGACTTGTAACTGAAGCATTTAACATGGAATAAAAGCTATTAATGGCAGATTATAGTCATTAATTGGAAGGCTAACAGTCATATTTTGGCCTATAAATAGCACCCTCAATCTCTGAAATGGTTGTTACCAAAATCTTGAGATCACTTGAAATTAGAGCGAAGAGAGTGCATTTTTCGGAGCAGTAGAAACCAGTAGTAAGAACCAACAGATTTCCAGACTTCAACCGAAATATTTAGCAAATTACAGTAAGCGGGCTTATGTATAAATATCTTGAATCCAGTTTGATGATTTATGTTTTAAAGCAAAGTTTTGTACGATCGATTTCTAATATCTGAATTTTGAAGCACTAGAACTTAGTGAACTAATGGTAGGAATATATATTATGAACATTACTGATTACTGATTACTGATTATTGGCCTCACCCCTTAGAGGAGAGAACATATATGGGACTGATATCAATTTAGCCATGAAATTCACAAACGTGCTCAGTGTTTACTTGTTAAAATTCTGATTTCTGATTACTGAATACTGATTACTGATTTCTGAATACTGAATACTGATTTCTGTTATGAAAATAAGAATTTCTGTATATTATTCGTATTACGGTTTCTGTATGGAAACTGATTTCGAAAACTGGAGTTATTCCCGCCCCCGCTTACTGAGTGACAATCATATCACTCACCCACCTAAACCCATCTCAGATAAGAACGAGGAAAGTTGTTAGAAGAAGGGGAGCAACTTCAGTTTTGGGGCTGGTGATGAAGATCGATGTTCTTAGTTCTGATTTGTAATTAGATTCCGTTGCATCTGTTAATACA
This sequence comes from Primulina tabacum, assembly GCF_025594145.1. NCBI lineage: Eukaryota > Viridiplantae > Streptophyta > Magnoliopsida > Lamiales > Gesneriaceae > Primulina > Primulina tabacum. The sequence goes on along the minus strand of NC_134559.1, from coordinate 5,238,385 downwards.
GTATTATGTTCGGTTTTACATTTCCGCTGTAAGACATTTGTATCAGACAATGATTATTATGAATAAAAGAATGATTTCTGAATTTTGTACTTCTGAGGCTTGTTGTTTTCGAATGTAAATTTATGAGCAACGCCGGTGTCAACTAACCCCGTCCCGGGGCATGACAAAATAATTTCATCGAACACAAAGTAGTTTTAATTACTAATAATAATTTAAACACAAATATTAATTGTTAGAGTGACCACTCTTTGTCCTCACATACGCTTCATTAAGTTGCAATCACAGTAATAATGGACAATGAATTGGTAACATAACTTAGTTAATTTAATAAGTGAGTAATATTAAATAACAATTTTGTTATTTTGAAATGTGAAAAATAGTTTTTATATATATAAATTCATCATATATAATGATAAATTAATTAATATGTAGAAAAGATAAAAAAAATTATTTTTTATGTATGTAATTTCATCATATACAATTAGAAATTAATTAATAGGTTGAAAAGAACAAACAAGATAACAAATCAATATATTATATATGATGATTTCGTAATAGAATAATGCTAATATAATCATACTTTGTATTATGTTTAGAACGCAATTGAAAATTGATAACAAAATATATAATAATAGAAAATTAAATTTTAAAAACACTATTATCTAAAATATTATCATAATACATAATGAATCATAAGTGAAATCACTAAATTATTGAGTAGTTATTTATTTAATTATTACTTAAATCAATTTATAAAATAAAAAAGAAAAATTATGAGTAAACTGATAAATTTAATATGCATTAATATCCAAAAATATTTAAGATAAACAATAAATTATAAAAGAACATATCAAAAAAATCATTGATTTAATTTGCTAAATTAAATGAATAAGATTATATTAGAAAATTCACAATTAGAAGTCATATATTTATATGTATGTTATATATATATATTGGATTTTTTTAATAGTATACTAATTTGATAATCTTTAGAAAATCAATATAAATAATAACATGATGAATTTACTTACAATAATTTCATAATACTGGGTTTATATTATGAATTTTCTTTTGTAAATATATAGTAATTAATAATAGATAGCACAAAAATGGAGAATATAGAGTTATGGAGGTGATGCCACACTATATAATTTTGGGAAAAAATATTATTTGAATATATTATCTATATATATCATTATCAACTGATTGAATATATATATATATATATATATATATATATATATATTCAAATTTTATTTACTTCTTGATATATAAACGCTTCATTCATTTATTTATTTTTAACTATTGGGTTTGGTGCTGAAATATCATAGCATGATCAGCCCAGAAACTCAACATGCTTTTTGGATCAAACCCATAGGCCACAAGATCACTGGTTGACAGTGTTAATCTACTGGAAGTCAGTAGACATTGTCCGCCGAGTCAGTAGATATCTATTGGAAGGTAAGTAGCCGAGTTGACCAGTTTTGGCCTTGGACCGCCCAGGTCACGCTCACGCACGAGTCAAGCTATTTCAGTACAAATCGAGCCCTTGATTTACATTTTCTTGTGCACATTTGCGGAGAGATATCATCTTGGCTTACAACATTCTACGCTTTCATGACGTGAAATAGTATATAAGCTAACTCATCTAACCTTATTTGTTCCATTTTGAACCGACTTCCCACCACATTGTTCAATTAATTTAAATTGATTGGGTCGTATCACAATTTTCATTCACGCATGAAAGCTCAATTCCAACAGGACTCCTTTTATGAGTTTCTAAGTACTACTATAAGAATAAAACTATTATTAATCATGTATGAAATGGAAAAAGATAATTCTAGAACCAATACGTGGAGAATCAACCAGGAAAGAACATCTAAGAGATAAAAACAAACAAAATGTGATACCCTTGTCCCACATCTTAAAAATTAAATACTTAGAATGAGTTTATAATGGGCTACAATGAACTTCTATAGCAACTTGAACTAATCATTTACGTAAAAGCGAGGATGAATACGAAGTAGTTGCTATTAAGAGCCCATTGTACAGTCACGCGGGTCTGGGCTCAGAGCGTGACACAAAAACTAAAAACAAAACAACATTTTTGAATTTCACATAACACATAAATTATTTCAACAATAGCTACGAAAACAATACCGATAAGTAAATGCGATAAAGTGAACAGAGAGACAAGTTTGTTTTATGGAAGTTTGAATATAGATATTTCTACCTCTCCGCTGCTTCTATTTAGATTCCAACTAGAAGGTTTTGTTTTACAACAAATTATACAACACTTATTTTTTATACATTTTGAAAATTTATTCATAATTACATGCAAATATGTAAATACTTTTAAGTTGGAAAACTTTAAAATCCCGTCTCTATCGATATGTCCATAGTTTCTCGTGATTTTGATTCGTTTGTTCGATATTATGGATATTGAATTTAGCAATTCCAAGAGAATATGAAAAAAGGTTACGTTTGGAATTGACGCTTTTGAAATTAATTTATTTCAAATTTTTAATTCAAATCCATTATGTGTATTTTTTGCTACGCATTTCAATTTTTAAATTCTTCTCCAACACTTTTCTTTATACATTTTGAAAATTTTCAAATGTCTATTAACTATATATATATATATATTAATGTTTCAAAACCTTAGAATTTTCAAATGCTTTAATTAAGTTTATTTTTAATTCAAATTCAATTACACCGATCTAACTGCGACTTTGATAATCCAGGGTAGTGTGTTACCGAGCTAATCCATAAATTAAAATCATTTTAATACACGAATCATTGATAAATTATCAAATCGATACGTGAATTATTGAAAATGACTTAATTGATTTCATGAATAATCTAAAAAGTAAATATAATTTGGATATTCCGGATCATCTACTCGGTACATATCTAACAAGTAGCAGCTAAGAATTCTCCATAATTTTTTTTTATATTTAAAATAAGCAGCATTAGAAACAAATACCCGTTTAAAGTTAACGTGACTTCTTGTTAAATGTCGAAACTTTATTTATTATCTACTTATACTGTGAGTCCTAGGCAGTGCCGTTCTTATTTGGTGGTAAGGATGTAAATGATCCAAATCAAAACAAACAGTATTAGGCTTGAGCTTGGCTCGTTTAAGATTGTTTGAGGAGCTCGAGCTCGATTCGAGCTTTTATTATCAGTCTCGAGCTTGGTTTGTCTTGAAATTTCCAAGCTCGGGAAAAGCTCGAGCTCGACTCGTTAAAAGCTCGTTTAGCATGTTAATCAAGCCAGGCTCGAGCTTTATTCATTAATAGCTCGTTTTGCATGTTTAACAAGCCTGGCTTGAGCTTGGCTCGTTTTCGAGCTCATAAAGCATATAATTGAGCTCAAGTTTGAGCTTGAATCAAGCTTGTTAAAAATTAAATATATCTATAAACTAATTTTAAATCAGACTATAAAAATGTAAATTTATTCATAAATAATCAAAACGACACAAATAAGAGCTAAAAAAAACATAAATCAATATATTATTGAGCATTCCAAAATAATACGTCTAGAATATTCATCATACACTGATATCACCATATAAATAACAATGAAATAATTTCACCTCTTTAATACTTCAACTAAGTCTGGTGAGAAAGTAGGGAGGACGTCAAAGAATCCATTAAAATCAGGAATTACAAAATCATCTCCAATAACAATTAGTCAAATATCCTGCAAAATTCATAATAACATTAGTACTAATATTCTTATTTGTCTAGTGTTCAATTCCTTCCATTGACCTTAGTACTAGAATTTTTATTTGTCAACTCAACAAATGAGTCAAGCTCAAGCTTACGAGCCACCTAAACGAGCCAAGCTCGAGCTCGCGAGCCTATTATCAAACATAGTTTGTGAGCTCATGAGCTGAATATCTTTAGGTTTGAGCTTGGTTTGATTAAATTTTCGAGCTCAAAATCGAGCTTGAGCTTGGCTTGATAAGATTAACAAACGAACTCAAACGATATTTTTATCGAACCGAGCTTCGAATAGCTCGCAAACGTTTGGTTCATTTACATCCCTATTTGGAGGTAGAAGAGTCGTTCGACTCGGGCCTATTTTTTTAAGTCCATAACTTTTTTAAAAAAACTTATCATATAATGGTGTAAAACGAAATTTCTCAAAGTTAAAGTTCACCAAAAACTTTCTCTTCAATCAATCATGACATAAGAAAATATTGAATAAATTGGGTATGTTATCGATTGAGAAAGAATTACTGAATAATACGATTAGTATTTTTAACTTTAAAACTCTAAGACAGTTTTTTTCAGTAATCATTTTATACATGTTTGATCTTATTGTTTAATTTAGTGATTAACTCAATAAAGTTATGAATATAAAAGAATATGAATGCACATTATGATTTAGATGTCTCTTTTAAAGTTAGATTCTGACTAAAAAATTGTTAGGAATCGGTTCTGTTCGTAAGCCCGAGTATGATGTCTTGTTATTGGGCGACTATCATGAATTATCTGCAAAACTATGTGGCAACGATGGAGATTAATGCCATAATAGAATGATTGCTTTTTGCATTGTTTGTGAAAGTTTTATGCTCTGGTACTACCAGAAGCAAAACACTTATTTATTTCTCCATCCCTGGGCTTTTCTATCTTTATTTATTTATTATCTGTTTGTTTTATTATTGGACACCAGTTGATATTTTTATTTTCCCAATATAAAAATTAAGATTTTAATCGTGTATTGCTCTAAATAAAAATCTTTTATTTTTTCACACAATAGTGATTTTAAAATTACATATATATTAAAAAGATATTAAGGTAAGACGAATGTTTTTAAAACATTTTTGGTTTTTCCTAAATCTTGAAAAATATTAAAATAAAAAAATCGTATGTCTAAAATGTATGTCCAACACTCCCTGTATATATCATTAATTAGTTGAAGCCCTAATAAAATTAATTAATTAATTAATTCGTGATAATAAACTGAGGTAGAAAATACCATTAATATTGTAAAATCCATGCATGAAGCGCAAAGCAAATGGCGTCACCATTTATTTGCTAAATCTTTCATACATGAACACGAAACACTTGAGCTAATACATGCATGCATGTGTTGTCATTGTTCATATAATGAATGTATAGGACGTAGAAATCCTAATACATTTGCATCTACAAACTGCATCATGTTATGAAGCTGGAAGAAACCCTATGTAAGCACTTACATACGCGCGGTTGCATACGTTCTATACACGAAGATCACGTAAAAACCAATCAACTATTTAAATCATCAATATCCAGTTATAGGTAGAACTTATATTAAATAGTATGTATATTGTGAGACAGACAGTCTCACAGATCTTTATTCGTGAGATGAATCAATCATGCTCATTTTTATACTAATAACTAATATTTTTTCATGAGTGACCGAAATAAGTGATTCATCTCACAAAATTGACTTGTGAGATGAACACACAAAAGTTTATGTGGATTTGAGAAAGAAATTGTAACAAAATTGATAATATATAATATGGTGCGTATGTCTAATTAAAAATGATTACTATGTTATGATGAAGACATTTAGGGCTTCCAATGATTGACATATAATATATTTGTGTTCCAAACGTGAACAACTTCATTTGGTTTTCCAAACTAAAAAGGGTGTTGGTTGATTCGGTGTATCTTCACAGCTTTTGCCATTCAAAAGTTGATATCTTCTTAGTCACCAATATATACAACTTGATTTCATTACATATATATATCGTCTCCTCAATATTGTTTTATGTGGGCGTGCAAGATTCAATGTATTTATTTTATTATTGTCAAGCATTCATTTAATGATCTTATCCTAGTATTCTTTCGTCTCAAATATATAGACTTGTTTGATTTTTCAGACAAATTTAAAAAATAATCGTGGGAAAAAATTAACAAACAAACTTCCTATGTTATCCTTTTTTAATTCATTTTGTGTGAGACGGTCTCATTGGTCGTACTTTGTGAGACGGATCTCTTATTTAGGTCATCTATGAAAAAATATTACCTTTTATACTAAGAGTATTACTTTTTATTGTGAATATCAATAGGATTGACCCGTCTCACAGATAAAAGTTCGTGAGACCGTCTCACAAGACCCCACTCATTTAAGATAACTGAAAAAAAGAAAGAAATCTTATATAATTGAGATTGAGACGGAGGTACTAAAAAATAAGTAGACGTAGAAGGTTTATGTTCTTGGGCGCATAAACTAACGGAAAACACGTTACTTAATTAATCAAAGCTCTTGGGAATAAATAAATTATATATTGATCCATAAGACAACGTACCAGTAACGTACGTTTACTGGAATAAATAAAATTTTGCATTAATTGAACTTTCGAAATCGGTTTACACCATTAAAAGTGATGTCAAAAATATTAATTTTTATTGTATGATTTCATTCTAGAGAAAATTATAATTTTAGTCATATAAGTATTTAGAATCAGGGTAATGTAACTTGTCAAAGTTTAGTTTTCATCCGGTAACTATTTTTTTTCATCTTTTTCACTTGAAGTCACTTAACTTATTGAATATTGCTTATTTGATATTAACACTCTTCTACAGAACACGACAAAAATAAAGCTTGTGTTATACAAATTAAAATCCATATAAATAAAAATAAAGGAGAAAATAAAGAAAAATAACATCCAAAATTTCAAAATTGGATGAAAATCTAGTTCTTTCCTTTATTTTTATTCAAGTAAATTTTACTGTTTTTAATATAGGATTTTTTCTCGTCACATGAATAACACGGGAGAGCGTCGATACCAAATAAGCAATATTCGATCAGTAAAATGAATTGAGGTGAAAAAATATTAAAAAAATCAAATTATTCGACGAAAGACAAACTTTGACAAGTTACATGACTAAAACTCAAAACATGCAACTTACATGTATAAAATTGCAAGTTTCTTTTTCAGTCTTATTTTGTTCTCTCTTTTTTGGCCATTTTAGTTTTTTTCTGACATGGATAGTATATATCACATCATTATAAAATGGATAAAAATTACAAAAAATTAAAAAATATGATATTAAGACCGACTATTGACAACATAGAAAATCAAAAATACGAATAATCAAAATACAGTTTTTCCATATCTTTGTTTTTTGAAAAAATATATATATATATATTCTAAGCCTCTTACACTGACTAATATACTAATACTATACGATGAATAATCGATTATATCCGTGCATGCGTTACTTGTACGAGCTAAGATCTCGACATGTGTCAAAAGATCATTTTCAGACCTCGGATTTTGAGTTAGAACAGGATCTTGACATGTGTCAAATAGTAGGTAAAGTCGATCCTACGGTGCAGTCGATGTGTATTTGCATGACTGTCGGCACGGTGAGATCGACTTTACCTACTATATTGTCTATACAAGTAAGATCAAATTTACATACTATACAGTAGTGTAAATGTAGGAAAATACGTACAAGATTTCGGGTTTAGATTTTTTTTTTCAAAAATTAGTTATAGTATTAAATATTGTGAATAAATTGAGTTCTTTAAGCCACTCAAATTTAATATTCATATAATTTCCATTAATTTGTTATCTTCGAGGGCGGAAATAGGGCTGATTTAAGATGATATTTTACCAGAAATTAAACTATTTCTGTAAAATTATATATAACAGCGTCGAATCTGGCTTATTTATCTCCTCAAGTCTCTGACATTAGATTGCTTGATTTTCATTCCTAAACCTTTGCCGCAAGACTTGGGGACCCAAGTATTATTTTTTCTCTCTTTTCACCTCTATAATTATCTGAAAATATCAACATACTAAAATAACACAAAAACTCATATAAATAATTTTACGCGTCAATTTTATGAGACGCGTATTCTATTTGAGTCACTCATAAAAAATGTAATTTTTTATTATAAATATGAGTAGGTTGACTCGTCTCACGTACAAAGATCCGTGAAATAAATATTAAAAATGTTTTTAAATAAGTGGAGGTAAAGTTTTTATAAAAATAAGAAGGAAAAATTGCCAAATTAATTAGACTCAAAAGTGGGCATGACCATGGGTCCAACGAGTCCTTGTGACAGGACAAAGAGAAAGAAAAAGTCCTAATTCAAAATGTGCAAAGTTGTTGGCACTTTTATTTAAATCACCTAATCCTTGTGCCATTTTGGAAACCAATATGCTCTATAAAATCCATTCCCATTCACAAAAAAAACACACACACAATCCCCTCAAAATACACTAAAATGTCTAAGCCAACCTCCCCAACAAAATTCCTCAATCATTCCCTTCACATTTTCTCCATCAAACTGCCACACTCTTCCCTAACTTACATGAAACACAAAACCCTACTCCAAACCTTCCTATTTTCGTATATTTATCGGATCGCCCGAGCTCTCACGAAGGCGAAATCATGCCTACTACATCACCTCAAAGAGATAGATTTCATCCACTTCGCGCGATTCCCTTTGAAGAAATTAAGCAAGAGCAGTAAGCAGAAGCAGAAGAAGAAGCTCTTCTTTGGTTCATTCCGACTACACTACAACTGGTGTTCTTCTCATGTCATGCCTGTAATGCAGCTTGAAAACACTTGGAGTAGTTACCCGATTTCGACGTACAAAAATATTCGAGACAACGACGACGACGACGAGGAGGAGCTTTCGGAGTATCTGCATTGGCTTGAGGAGAAAGGTAATGAAATGGATTCATGCAGGATTAACGAGATTGACAAGCTCGCTGATTTGTTCATCGCGGATTGCCATGAGAAGTTCAGGTTGGAGAAACAAGAATCTTACAGAAGATTTCAAGAAATGATGGCTAGAAGTATATGAATATTAATTAATTATAATAATGGATTATCAGATTAGATTAATGAAATTTTCACTTTTTTACTTTATAACTTTTCTCTTTTGAATTAAATGTGATATTAATACTATATTGATTGCACGGAGTTTTGGAGGAATGGAAATTTGATTTCAAATTATTATGTGTGTGTCATTGAGATTTGTGCAGATTCAAATAACATGTTTTTTTTTTTTTGGGTATATTTGTTCAATTATTATTACGAATTATTATTCTAAAGCCTGAATCAATCTGGCTTATGAAATGGGATTTATTATTATATTCATTATTTTTCTAATTTTTTGACTCGGCTTTGCAAAAGAAACATGCTAAATCCTTTCTCGAATATATGCCAATTTAAAAGTAAAAAATTCCTTGCCGAAAAGTAAATTAAAGTAGAATAACATAATATGAACAAATAATTATGAGATTTCAGCTACTATAATAGATTCTAAAGAAACAAGCTAAATTAATTAGTCGCGAGTGGCTGATTACTTTTAGGACCTTATATATTAGTCTGTATCAATAATCAACTATTAGATTAGTTCTAAATATCCTCCAAAATTCTCCTTTTTTTGGGTCAAATTAAATATAGCTTTAAAGGATCCCAAGTGATTAAAGTTCTAACAAATGACACTTTATAGTAATCAAGAAGGTAATAAAATAAGAACTACCAAAGAATCTTTAACACAAAATGTGAAAACATATCATAAGTTAAAAAGAACAAATACAATATTAGAGTTAATATCGACATAATAGATACTATAGAATTGCTACACAAAATTTTTGTGAGATGATCTCACGAATCAATTTTACGTGAAGATCTACTATTTGGATTACTTATACACAAATATTATTTTTTGTGTAAAAATTATTACTTAATATTGTCGGCCGAGCTGTATGAGGCAGAAACTCGTCCCACGTATGGTTCGGAGGCCGAGCCCCACCCCAGCAGTCAGGATGTGACTTAGGTCAACTAACAGAAAGAAGATAGAGTTAACTCAACGATTGCCTTTGGGCTCCGAACTCCACATGGGAATGTAAATTTGGGTAGAGTTGACTCGTCTTATAGATAAAAATATGTAAGATCGTCTCACAAGATGCAAACTAAAATTGCCCACTGTTGATAACAATTCTGATAAGATAAATAAAAATTAATAATATTCATGACTGAAGCAACTCAATCTACACACCCCTTCTTTGAATCTTCCACTTCGATTCTTCAGGTCGGGGTGGGCTTCGCGTTTATCATTGGGCTGAACTGTAACCGAGGCTCACGTGATGTTCAACAAATAAAAGAACATGATATGTACATTTATTTCACTATTTATTTTTTGTTTTCATTAAAAAAATTTATTCCCTGCGTGTAAATTTTTATTCTCCTACAAAATTTTGGCTCAACAATTTTTTTTATAACACGGTACGAAACAAAAATTTAAAATATTTATTTATACATTTCAAGTAGTGTAAAAAAGCACTATTTTGAAGAAGGCAAAAACTTGTGTGAAACAGTCTCACATGTCGTATTTTGTGAGACAGATATCTTATTTGGGTCATCCATGAAAAAATATTACTTTTTATGCTAAGAGTATTACTTTTCATTGTGAATATCGGTAGGTTTGACATGTCTTGCAGATAAAGATTCGTGAGACCCTCTCACAAGAGATCTACTTTTTGAATAAAACATCAATAGCCGAATCAACTTGACCAAGTCATATTTTCTATTTTTAATTCTTTGATTTCTTTCTTTTTATTAATTCTAAAATTTATAATTTGGATTTCGTAAGTTTTTCACCTTTTTTGTTGGATTTTAGTTCTTGATTATTTGGATTTTTAGTAATATTTCATTTTTCGCAATTTATGTAAGTATTATTATTTGTCCCCTTGATGATTTGACAGATAGACAAAATTTATAGATGAAACATTCAACATAAAATAGAATGTGAACTAAATTTTTATCCATAACATTAAATTTCATCATTAGTTTTACAAATGCATAAGAATGTGAACCTAACAACAAAACTTTGAATTTGTGATATTAATAATTGATATTCCATGTAAATTAAAGTAGAAAATGAAGATGAATTAAAAGTGGATAAATCTGTAGTTTTTTTAAAAAATATATCAAAAAAATTGAATAGTTTGTTAAATGTTTTTCGTCCGGATGATGTCAATATATAATGGATATAAACAAATAGCAAGTCCCACCACTAAAAAGGACTGAATGCTTGTATGCCTAATTTATGCAGAGTGGGTCCCCTATTCAGCAATACAGAATGCCCTTGCATAGCTTCCTGAAGTATTTCCCATATAATCGGTTCTTTTTCCCGAATTTTACTTTTACCAACTCCTATGTTCGAAGCAAGATGTTGGCTAATTAGACTACGAATTATAAACATCTGGAAAAGCTCTATTGCTATTTCGCGCGACAATCCGCATTGATGTAATGAGAGTGAAGGACTTTTTCTGGTACTTGAGAAACCAAGATAATATAGATACAATCAGTTACCCACTTTATATTTCAAAGCTTATTTACTCTCCCGTAGATATAAACCTCAACAATAGCCGTCTATATATATATAAGATAAAACTGAAGAATTCAAAAAAAGAAAGGAATTTGTTTCAAATTGAATTCGACCCGAATATTTTAAATAAATGAACTACTTTATATTTTGTTTTATTCCTTCATTGTGAAATTCACCATTAATTGTATTTAACAAAAAGGAAAATCCCAAAAATCAAACGAAAGAAATTGATCAGCAAACAATACTATGTGGTATTCTGAAATGAAGGGATGCATTTTGGATATATGTATCCTAACTTGGTTTATTATTCAACTTGATGTATCATCATGAGAATACTCAATCAAACAAATATTTGATATTTTGAATTGAAAGTTGATTTTTCAAAATAATTAATATTATATTAAATCAATTATAGGTAATTTGATTTAATTTATCTCATGCAGTCCACCGATTTTATAATTTTGAATTTGAAATTTAAAGAACTAAATAAATAGATAATTTTTTCTTAATTTAAGAACTCAAAATCCGCAACTTACCCTTTTTCAAAATATGCAAAGCCAACCTAAACAGTATATTTGGAATCATAGAATTCAAAAAACTTTGGTGGGATTTGTAATTAAAATATCATTTTTAATTTTTGGAAAGATATGAAATTTCAAAATGGAGTTGGTATTTGGTAGGATTTGATTTAACTAAATGAAATATTTACAAAATAGATAAAATTTCATAGGATTTCATGGAACTTGGTCATAAAAAAATAAAATTATTTTTACTAATAAATTTTTATAACTTGCTCTTAAATTTTAAATATTCTTCTCAAATTTTATAAAATACCATTTATCCAAAAATACATATTATCAATTCATAAACATTAATTCATATATATATTTTTAGAAAATTATTTCAAAATCAATTTTAAATATTTTATTTTAAAATCTTTTATAAATAAGACATTTCTATTAAAAAAATTGTTTTAATAGTAAAATTTTAATTAATCAAAATTGGATTAATTATTTTTAATGATAAACTTTATAATTTGTGCATTTATTAAAAATATTGTTCAATTAAAAATATTTTTTATATGTTTGAAAATAACATTTTTTCATGATAAAAAATAAGAATATTTATATAAATATTGTTAATAAGCAATCATTTTAAAAAATATCAATACGAGATTTTTAATATAAAATAAAGTAATAGTTAAATCAAATTCCTGATTATATTTAAAAAAATATTACACACACCCAAATAAAATTCCAAATATATGGATTAAAAATCCAAATCTAAATCCAAATCTAATTTTTTATTTGTCAAACATACTCAAAGTGATCGTAAGAACATGAAAATAATCAAGAAGCAATTTTGGGTAATGGTTAAAAATGAAATCATATGCTAATTTATACAACTCTACCCTAAAAATGGATGGACGAGATCTAACCTATATCCTATGGTGGTGATTCAGTCTCTAGAATATCCGAGAGATATTTATAAAGAAGGTTCTAAAATATATCACGACTTAGCTTCTACACAGTTCTGCATGATCCCTAATCCAGAATATTCTTCATAATTTTATTTTACAATATACCCGAGGAGACGAATCTGTTTTAAGGACACTATTTTTCATACATGTCTCGGTTTGGTTCATTTTAAGCCTTACTCTACTGTTTGCTTCACTATACTGTTCGCTGGTTTTCTTTACCGAAAGCTTTCTGTACTATATCAGTCCATATATTGTGCAACATATTATAGATAATTTTAAAAATAATTGTTATGTTCCTGTGAAATAAGGACATGAAGTGTAAAAGAAACTAGAATATTTTAGATAAAACAAAAAAAATTCAGCAAAACACTAAGACTCAATTTAGACAAGAACTTTATAAAATATTTCGTTATTATTTCTTGAAAATCATTATATTTTATTGTACTTTAAATCATTAAAAATAGAGACAAAATGCAATTTACTCATATGGGCTCGTTTATTGGATTTCTGTTGTACCCAAATTCTGAAACTCAACTTATTTGTTTAGTCCAATTATAAAGAAGCTTAATTTCCAATAAACCCCAAAGTAAGCGAAACTCAAGCGATGTTAGTTTCGCTATTGTAGTAAATTAGAAAGTACCATTCAAATCATCAGCAACTACATCAATCACCTAATAATTTGAGCTCGAGTCGAGTGTATATATATGTGTGTGTGTGTGTGTGTGTGTGTGTATGTATATGTTGAGGTGACTTTTATTTATTGTATGTACATGTATGTATATAGATAGTTACTGTTATTTTGGGCATCTGTTGGTGAGCGATACGATATGTTCGATGTTTGCAAGAAAATCTTGTGAAATACATTAATTTTTCGCAATTTTCGCGTGAATATCTCGCGGTGTCCATAAATGCACAGAAACAAACGTCCAAGATATCAAAATTCAAAAATATATATATACGTACGTATCTGTTTGGCTTTTTGCTCCCTCACATGCAGTAGTTAATTAGCTTTGAGCCGCTTAAGGTAAATAGTACCGTTCGTTAAATTTCATGGCATAAGACGATATTCGTCAAAGAATGTGGGACACCATGTCTTATACACCATGCCAAATTCAAGCGAATCAATTGGTCCTCATGCCGAATATAACTGGATCAAGAAATTACTTCATGAGCGTATAATTTCAAAATGATCAAACCACATTAATTAACTCGACAAATCAGAATACCATAACAAATTATCTATGATCATCATGATTAAACCGAATAAAAATGTTCAAAGATAGGATAAATAGCATAACGAACACTCCTGCACCCTCGAATCAAAAGTAACATGTTTACTAGCAGCAACTGCGAACTATCGAGCTAACTATAGTATCAGTTCTGCGTGGGATTTGGAATGCTCGCCGGAGTCTTCCTCAGGCTCTGCTCCACAGCTTTCTTGGTCTGTTTCTTGGCTCCATTGATGTGTGAATAATAATTAGACGACCAAGAGGAAAACAACAGTCTTCTTGATTGTATGATCGATCTCTCATCCGGGCTTTTAAGTTGAAAAAATATAGAGATAGTAAGGAAAACTAAAACCATAGCCAAGCTTAATGCTAGGGTTTGGTGCTTCATTTTGATCAAGAATCCAATGATCTATATAGATATATAGTGAGATTTTAACGTGTATATATGTGGATAGGATTAGGGCTAGGATAGTTGATATATATTAAATATTAATGCGTTTTCTCCCCACTAACTTTCATGTCTAGGCATGCATGATGATCCTCAAAATTTTATATATTTAATTATACAATTTTGATAGTATAAAGTTACCCATATTACTTTAATAATTGAGATCTATAGCTTTTATGAGGTGAAAGGTGGCATTTAATTTATTCTATTGTTGGAATTTGGAGACCACAAAATTAATCATGTGGAAAGGGATTGACTAATGTTTCCAATTATACTGAAATCTTTGCAATTTTATTAGCCAATCAATTAAATACGTTGATTAAATTAATATTTCAATTTGTGGTGCTTAGCATGTGATTTCCAAATCCAACACACATTTAAAACTAATCAATACGTAAATCATTAATTACTTTTACTCGATCTTAGTTGAAAGATTAAACCTATCTTCTTGTCTGTTATGACATCCATTTATAATATTCAATGATAATTTGTACATTGGATCATGATTCATGCATTGCATTTAATATAATCAGGCTACAATTTTCCTATAAATACTTAATCTAATACTTGTACTTTTTTTCCAACTTTAGTCCTTTTTTATATAAAATTGCTGGTGTTGTATAGAGCCGTAAGCAATTTTCGGTGACATACAATCATTTTCCGATTTAACGTCACATTAATATTCCGATAAAAATTAACAAAATAGAAAATTGTTGATTAGTATATTAAAACCGTAAATTGATCGATAACATTATGAAAATTTAAAAAAAAAATACACAAATTAATAGACTAAAAATATAACTTTCCAATTTTAGGAGCATACAATTGGATAGATTTTGCAATTTGTTCTTTACAAATTCAGCAACATAATTAATGCTTTAGAAATATAACATTAATAAAATTGTGCTTAATTAATTTTTCACAAAATGTTCATTAATTGAAGCATGTGGCTTTCCCCAAGAAAGTGGAACGTCACTTCTGGCAAATAAGGCAAACTAATCACTTCCAAGTTCCAATTGTTTAATGTTTTTTTTTTTGGACAAAAGTTGAACAGGGCTTTGAAACGATGTTCACCTAATGCGGAATATTTCACCCTAACTCATGGAGTACTGCCCCATAAGAAGATCAAAGGCCCAAATTTAACCACATATATGCGGGGTCCACCAATTCATATGCGAGGTCCATCAAATTTTTTAAAATCAACGGTCCAGATCTTGTTGAAGCACTGCCCCCATAGATAGCATCGACAGAACCACCTAATGCGTAGCACCGACATGGATTGAATAAAACAAGGATATCCAGACATTAATAAAACATCAAGGAGATGGACAAATTTTTTTATTTTTTAATTTGCTTAATTCCAACAAGGATTCTTAATATTTTAAAAAATGAGAAATATTTCTAGGAATAATATTAAATTCTCGATTTCTTTATATCTAGTCTAGTTGGTGAAAATTTTGGATATCGACTATCTCTCATACATTTTTTAAAAACATTAAATGATTTCTTCTTGTATACATTTTTGGCTCGAAGGAGTTCAAACTATCCCTCAGATTATGTGATTTAGAGGTACAAATGAGTCGAGTTCGAGCACGATAGCAAGAAAAATATCATTATATTCTCATCACGTGTCTAAATTAATGACCAACGTAACTCTATGGACAATATATCGAAGATACTTGGTTATGAGTCCGTCTGCCCTATAGTTCTTCGGTTTATTCAAAACCCGATAATGAATAGATCAAAGTTGGTATATAAGCGACTGAATGATGTAGTTGGGAGCGCAGATTCGTACACGTCGTGGTTGAAAATCTGGCTCTGACAGAGACAGTTGACATCCGAGTGGAAACCAAAGAGGAGGTTCGGAAGATATTAATCATGTGCAAAAAGTTGTTTTACCCAGAGTCCAGAGATGTTCTCGTATCATAGCCGGAACTGGAACTACATTCCTCAAGACGAGGCCTTGAGACTTTCACTGCTATCTGCTCTTAGAGGTGAAATCGAACATGTTTCTCGCAACATGATTCAGGAGGAGATACCAGCTGTAAAGAGACAGAAACAAGGAGGAGAAGATCAAGTTGCTATTAGCCTATTACTCCTTCTGATACTCATTCGCTCGAGCCCGCAAATTCGACTCAAGTTCGCCAAAAAGGATCACAATCCAGCTACTATAGCCCGTCTGCTGCAAATTACAAGAAATGAAAAAGCATATACAAGATGAGAAGATTGAGCTGGAGAAGAAAAAGTTCGGCCGCTGTTTTTTTGTGTAGTTTAGATAAACCCAAAGGGTCAATGCAATAGTCTACAAATTATGTAGATCAGATAAACCATACTAGACAAGTTTTGTGTCGTAAGATAAAACTGGGAGGAATGCTTAGAAATGAGACGGAGAAATTGAACCTCGGGCTCCAGTGGTAGAAGCTCACTACCATCTACCATCCAAATTACCTCCTTGATGAATTGTTTGATACCTAATTTGATCAATTTGGTAGCGAAAATTGCTATATGTACCTTAATTGCATTGAAATTGTGCCTGATTTTACGAAGGCAACAAGCGTATTTCATTCTCGTCGAGCTGGGAGTGTTCCATTTCTTAAATTTTTTTTTATTATCAAACTAATTTATTTATTTATTAAATTAAATATATTTAAAAAATAATAAAAAGGCCCTGCCAAGGCGAGAGAGCTCTTTCAAAATTTTCGAACAAAACCCCTCCTTTCCATTATTCCCACCACACTTCTCAAATCACTAATTTTAACGTTTTCTTCGGTTTTTGGGTTTCTTGATTTTATCTCACCAATTCATTATATTCGTGTTTTAATTTTTGATTCCATAACCCTAATTTTATGAATTATAATCAATGGTGAGAACTCTGAAGAAGGAACCGATTAGCAACGGTGGTCCATTAACTCGAAGCAGTGCGCAGAACATCAATGGTGAAGGGGTTACAACAAATAACGGTGGCCCTGAAGATACTACTGTTGAACGCAGGGTGATTCGGTCGAAATACCTCAGATTTAAGAATCGGATTAGTGGTGATTTTAGCTCTTCCGGACTTATTTATTTTTGTTTCATAGCCCTTTCTTTTAAGTTCAAATCCATGTATGAGCCTCCTCGATTATCACGCGTAATATTGGATCTGTAAAGGTTTTCGTTACTATCTCTATCTACTTAACATTTGTGTTTTTGTGAAGAGATTAATTCTCTCTGTTTTTGTGGCGGTAGGGGAAGTGAGAGGTATTATTTTTTATATGCAGTTTTTTTTACTTAGTTCTCTTTTTTATGTCTGGATTGTGAATATATTGAGAACCAAGCAACATGATGGTAATTTTTCTTTTGATTTCTTGTCAAACTCCAACTTTTGTATGAACTTGGAGTGATTATTTTGACAAAATAATCTAATACTACATTTAGTTCAGTTGAAAATGAGTTATCTTTTTGTGTAACACTGTAACCCATTTTGATTTATCATTGACAAAATAATCTAATACTACATTTTTAGTTCAGTTGAAAATGGGTTATCTTTTTGTGTAACCCATTTTGATTTATCATTGCATAGCTTATCAAACCAAGCTCCAATTTATCTAATAAGAAATTTGTTGTCTGATTTGTAATTTAGCAAATTGAGCTTAAGTATGATCCATCTGGATCTTCATGTTGGGCAGTGAATTTGTCTTTATGCAATATGGGTGCATAGCTTATTTAGTTAAAGTAAGGTGTTTCCAGTGGTGGTTTTTCTCTTGGAAAGCTTGCATCTTTGTCTTGGATGTATGCAGTAAGAACTAAATTACTAAATTCTCATGTAAATTGAGTGCGTGCAGATAAAATAGCTGATTATTTAATTACTTTAATTTAATTAATTGATGGCTTTATTTTCTTATGCAGATGAAAGAGATGATATGTCAAAGGTTGATGCTGATAAGTTCAAACTGATGATTGATGAAGTTGATAGCTTGCATCAGCTAGGTATAGTGGGCGAAGTTGTTTTTTAGTTGCATTATTTTGCACCTTATAATTTGTTTGGTTGTACTTTTGACAGTTTTTGGCCTCTGCAACAAAGTGATAATTAGAACAGCAGTTAGATTGATTTCTGTCCTGAATTATCGACCTGCAGCACTTTTTCAGTCAATTATTTTTCATTGAAATTTGTATTATGCATGTTTTGGGGTAGGATATTGTGAAAATACATAGGTTGCCTTTTTATTTTGCGTTTAACTTAGATTAACTTTTTAAAAAAAAAAAATTAATTTACTACTAATTTTGGCTAAATATTTGGCTTTTCTATATTTCCTTTCAGTACAAAAACCCAGGGAACAAGTTGCAGATGCAGAAGCCCTGTTTGACATCACAAACACATTTGTGTCCTCAGTCAAAGCATATAGAAATGAAGGCAGGACTCCTTTCGACTTTGTCAGTTGTCTTCTGCTTAGGGATTTGGGGCAACAAGGTGTAGCAAGCAGTCAAGAATATGATGGTAGAAATTTGATTAACTGGAAAGAAATTGGACACTTGGTCTCGCATGTTTTCCGAAGTGCCCCTGGTTGCTGTACGATGTAATTATCAATAGTACCATTCCTCATTGTTCTTCTCCTTCGCACCATTTTTTGAATCTGCATGATATTGAGTTATCTTATCTTTAACCTCTGACAGGGTTGGGCCCATGAATACCGAAATGAAACAGCGTAAAACTGTGGTTCATAGAAAGCGTACAAAGCTAACGGTAGACATTCGTCCTGAAGAGGTATTTTTTTGCAGTTGGGCTCTACAGTATCATGCTATCATTGCTTATATTGCTCTGTTCTCTTGTTTCCCTCGTGTGCCATATCATGGATATGTATGAGGGACGGGTAATGGAACTGCGAACCAACGCACTGAAGTTTTGTCGATTTTCGGTCATTTCTTTGGACCTCCAGATGATTATATTTACCTATGTATTATAAACTGCAGCATCCATCTCCATTCTGGGTAGATACTGAGGCTATTATCATATCCTTTAAACTGAAATTTTCTTTCTGCAGCTTGATGATTCTGTTAGGAAGGAGAAGACCGACACAGATAAGAATATGGCTGTAATGTTTGATATTCTGAGAAGAAATCGGAACTGCAAGCTTGAAAATTTGATAATAAACAGAAATTCTTTCGCACAGACTGTAGAAAATTTGTTCGCTCTGTCTTTCCTGATTAAAGATGGACGGGTGGTGGTAGCAGTTGATGAAGACAGATGTCATTTACTTTGTAAGTTCTTTATTTCCCGATGATGTAACTGATCAATCCTCTTTTTCGTATCATTTTTCCTTGTCTCATTTTAAAAAAAAAAATCTAATTGGAGTCATTATTCCTTTCAGCCCCAAGGAATGCTCCTAGTGCCAATGCAATTCTTTCTGGGGAGGCCTCTTATAGCCATTTTTTATTCAGATTCGATTTTAAAGACTGGAAGGTACTTAAGTAAAAATTGAAGTTTTAACTTGCCATTATTTTTTATTACACCTTTAGATATTGAGAACGATTACATATGTGTCTAGACATCCAATTGTCACCACTAAGATGACATAATTAAATGGAAGATGGAACAACAACCCTTTTTCCCCTGCAAAATGCAAAAATGCAATATATCATCTACGTACAAGTTTTCTGATAATGTTGTCTTGCAGTTAATGTTGGCTTCTGTTGGGGTTGGAGATGAACTAATGCCACATAGGTGTCACGTAAGTCATCCTAGTAGTACTCTACCAAATTTAGTAGATGAAGAAGCTGAAGCGGCACCACCCACAACACCTATAAGAAAATTGTCCCGGAATCGAGGTTTAGTTATGCAGGAGCAAGTCGTCGTTGAAGACTCTCCTGAAAGTGGTGATACTGCTGCCGTTAGAGCTGCTGCTATACGGAAGGGAAAGAGGAAACTCACGTAAAAATGGTCCGCAATATTGGAAATGGAGATCGGGCTCATGATGTCCGGATAAATTTGCCATTTTTTATTGTATGCAATGCTTATTTTGCTCTAGTTTAGCTTCAGAGTTTGTATTATGCCAATATCTCCTCGGTTGAAATATACGTGTAAGCACATTTGTAGTGAAATCTAGTTATCGGGTATGATCGTTTTACTTTTCTATATACGAGTAATTATGTGATTGATTTTTTACTATCGATTTTGATCCTTTCAACACCGTGATTTTTTATGTGATGATATTTCAATATAAGTAATTTTTATAAAAGAAATAAAATTTGATTAGTAAAAAATAATTTTTAGAATAAATTAATATTTTCATATGCTTTTAATCTAAAATTTGACGGAGATTCCACAAAATTAAGTGGACGCTTTACGTTATTTTTTCAATTATTTTACTAAACTACTCCCTTATAATATTTTTATATTTAGAATAACTTGATCTTCTATTAATTTTATTAGGCAAAAATTTGTGTGATATGGTCTCACAGATCGTATTTTGTGAGACGAATTTCTTATTTAGGTCATCCATAAAAAATATTATTTTTTATACTAATATTATTATTTTTTATTGTGAATATCGGTAAAATTGATTTGTCTCATGTATAAAAATTCGTGAAACCATCACACGACATATTTACTCTTTTATTAATATATATGCAATTTAATCTCTGATTCAATTTTTATTACTTGTGCACCATCTTTCAAGGTGAAATTCAACAATCACCATTTTCCATCGGCGGCCAGCGCCATGGACCCAACCCTAATTGACAAATCCGCCACCATATTAGTCACTGGACACCGCGGTCTGGTGGGATCTGCCGTGGTTCGCAAGCTCCGTTTCCTCGGCTACGCCAATCTCCTCCTCAGAACCCAATCGGAGCTCGACCTCACATCCCAATCCTCGGTGGACGCCTTCTTCGCCGCTCACAAACCCAACTACGTCATCTTGGCCGCCGCAAAAGTCGGCGGGATCCACGCGAACAACACCTACCCTGCAGATTTCATCACCATCAACCTCCAAATCCAGACCAACGTCATTACCTCCGCCTTCAAACACAATACTATTAAACTCCTCTTCCTCGGTTCCTCCTGCATTTACCCCAAATTCGCCCCGCAGCCCATACCGGAATCTGCCCTATTGACCGCTCCATTAGAGCCCACAAACGAATGGTACGCCATCGCCAAGATCGCAGGCATCAAAATGTGCCAGGCATTTCGCATTCAGCACTCCTTTAATGCGATCTCCGCTATGCCTACAAACTTATATGGGCCCAACGACAACTTCCACCCCGAAAACTCGCACGTATTGCCGGCTCTGCTTCGCAGGTTCCACGAAGCAAAAACGAACAATGTGGGTGAAGTAGTGGTTTGGGGGAGCGGGACGCCGTTGAGGGAGTTCTTGCACGTGGATGATTTGGCTGATGCGCTAGTCTTTATGATGGAAAATTATAGTGGATTAGAGCACGTGAATGTGGGGAGTGGAAAGGAAGTTAGCATAAAGGAACTTGCAGGATTGATCAAGGAAGTTGTGGGATATCAAGGGAAGATTGTTTGGGATTCCAGTAAACCAGACGGCACCCCGAGGAAGCTTATGGATAGCTCCAAGCTCGCAAGTTTGGGGTGGGAGCCGAAGATTTCCCTTAAAGAAGGACTTGAAGACACATACAGATGGTACTTGGAGAATGTTGTTGCGCAGCAGTAGAGTCTCCGTTGATTTTTGGCAATTTCATATTATGTCTTGTCCTGTATGAGCTCTTGGTATGCTACTCATTGATTACTTATAGTCTCGGGGATGAGAGCATCTGTTTTTCAACTGATTAGTGAAATGATTGTCACACTACATCGATAAAGAACCATCGTTCCATGTTATGAAATTGAAAAATTTTATGTTGTATAACAGTACAAGTATCAATGTATCATGAAGATTGATGGAGTTGGCCATTTTTTTATCCGACCACTGAGATTGTTAGTTCGATTTTTAATCTACATGAAGTTTTTTGTGGTGGTTGCGTTATATGGTCTTTGGTTTGCTTGATGACTTCTTCTGGATCTTAGTCATTCTGATTTGGTCGTTTAACATGTGCTCGTTTCTGAAATTGAATGCTTTTTCCGGAAGGTCGATTGAAACCCTTATTGAAATCTTGCTGTTGCTGATAATTTTTCTATTGACTGATTAGTCTCAGAGTAACGAAATGGTCATCATACTACATAGAAATAAGGGTCTTTTTCAGTTAAAGTAGCAATCTTGGATGTCTTACCAGGGTATTCTAGTTGAATTCGAGAATCTACATCTAGAATCAGCATGTCTTAGTTTTCCACGTTAGATTGCTGCAGAAATTATTATTTCCTTGAACTTGTTGATATATTTGACTTATTGCCGCTGCCTGCAATATGTCGCAGGAAAAATAGTTCTTTTCTTTCGTCTGGCGTCTGCAAACTTTAGATGCAGTGGTGCACGATATTTTAAGATGCAGTGGTGCACGATATGTTGGTGGAAGTTGAAAAAAATAACGACATACAATTTTCCTAGTATGGAAAGGGTGTACCTAAAAAGGAGGAGCAGATCTCTTGTAAGACGATCTTATAAATCTTTATCTGTTAGATTTGAGAATAGGTTTCTCTTGTAAGACGGTCCATCGAATCTTTATACAGGCCAATCTTATCGATATTCATAATAAAAATAATATTTTTAACATAAAAAATAATATTTTTGTATGAATGTCCCAAATAAGAAATCTGTCTTACAAAATATTACAAAATACGATTCGCATAACCATCTCAGATAAATTTAATTTACCTGCTTTGGATGTTCAAAGTGCCTAAATTGATTAGACAGTTGTTCTGTACGAACGAAGAAATTTCGAACAAAAGAGTCGTTAAAAGGTGGTTTAAAATTATAGCAGACGCAGTCATAACAGCAAAATAAATAAAAGATCTAGCAGGGTAATGCTTAAATCAAAAACTCCAAATTTCATCTTTTGTTCTCACGTACGAGATTATAACTAATATTCGTTTCAATCTTCAATCAAATCAAACCAACTAATACTCGGAACTTACCAAACTCACACCAACTAATACACCTTCAATTTAACTCGAATTTACCAACTCGAACTCCTTCTAGTTACCAGGTTACTAATATTGCTCATTCCATTTAACGAGGAAAATAACCTCTACATAAATATATAACAACACAATTTTATTCACCAGAGTAGCAAATTACATCAGACAAATCAAATACATTTCAAATATTAACACACACAAACTAAGGCTGACACCCTTATTTCCTATCAATCACAAACCCTTGAATAATACCGGGCTGCGATTCATTTCCAATACACAACCACACTATGCTTTAGAGAGTATGACCTGTGTGGCCGGTCCCCGTCAGATGTCCACCCCCGATATGCCCAGCTCCGCCGGTGTCCGCACCTGCAGCTCCTCCATGGATCGGGTCCCCCGTCAGATGTCCACCCCCGAGATGCCCAGCTCCGCCGGTCTCTGCACCTGCCGGGTACTCGGCACCGGCAGCCCCTCCATGGATCGGTCCCCCGGCCGTGTGGCCTGGGGCAGCTGGGTGGTGGTGGTGTGCCCCGGTGCCTGTATTTGCGCCGCCGATGGCGGTGAATCCGCCATACCCACCGGCGGGTACCTCATGCCTGGCGGCCCTGTTCTGCTGAATCGCCCCTTGTTTCTCGCGCTCCGCCTCCTGAATCTTGGCCTCTTTCTTTTGGGTTGCCATATCTTTCATCATAGGATCACGCGTCTTCGCCTGCTCAGCCTGATAAACAAACAAAAGAACTTGAACGGAAAGCAAAACAAAACAAAGAAAACAGAACACGCCCATACGTAGACAAATAATACCTTTTCTAGTACGGTGGCCTTCGTCTTCTCCATGCCAGCCCTGGCAGAAGCCGCAACATTAGCCGCTGTTTCCTTCGCTGCCTGCATGTTTTGTCAAATTCTGAAATCTTTCACCTCAGTATTATCAACTTCCCACAAAACGTAATCAAAATCGTCAGTAGATTGAACTTGGATGAATCGGTTGAGATTTGCAAGGCTATAAATAGAAAGTCTTGATACATACGTGGAGATGGGAAAATGAAATATACAAGGATTTCTTGACAAGTGTTCAACACGTGTTACTCGGAATGCTAAGTTTTGTGTTTTTTTTTCCAATTCATAATATATCCGTTGTCTTCTAACACGTATCACTTAATCTTTGTTTTTCAGAGGATTATTATTATTGCAGTGTCAAACTTAGCGGAAGATTCGATCCATTCCTTTCAGATAAAACTTTTTTTTAAAATAAATATCTTGTAAAACAATCTCATAAATAAATAACAATATGATAAAAAAAATTTATCTATAATATTATTTACTGAAAATAAATTTTTTTAATCATACACATCTACCTTTCATGGTGTGATATAAACTTTTTATCCTAGTTATGACAAAAACTTATGTGATACGATCTTATGGGTCTTATTTTATGAGACGGATTTCTTATTTGGGTCATTCATGAAAAAATATTATTTTTTATTGTGAATATCGATAATGTTGACCCATTTTACAAATAAAGATTCGTGAGATCGTCTCACAAGAGACATCTAGAGAACCTATACGTAGGGCTGTTTGTGCCTAATTTACATTATATCTGGCTTTAAATTATTTGGCATCAAAAAGTCAAATTTATTTGGAATGAGATATCGAGTTCATTCATCTCTAACATAAAAGAAACATGAAATGTGATTAGCTCATGTACTTGTATGGTACGTAAATCTTGACTTGGAACTTCAATTTTCAAACGCCTAATTATAAACTAACATTAGGCCATTATAAATTATAAATAACTCTGTGTGCAGACACGTTTATACATTATATATTTTAGGTTACGTAAAAATCTCCATAATCTGCATTAGTTTGACTTGTGATTTTTTGTTTAAATCGTCAAATTTTGATCTTTCTATAATAAGTTATTTTTTAAGTTTAGGATTTTTCAATACTGTCAAAAAAATTAACTATAATAAGTGTTTTGATAACAATATCGATAAAAAAATGATTAAAAATAAAAAAGAATGAATTTGATATTTTTAGAATAAAAATGAATGTACGGATTTTTTTAGGAATTAATTGCAATGACTTTTTATTTTTAATTTTTAAGTCAGAGGATGATATTTTCGCGGTTGGATTTTAATATAAGACTCAATCTCAAACTTGACATTTTGGTATCAGATGAGTTGCAAAACATCATCTCTATTTCATTAAAGAATAGGTCTCTTGTGAGCAGAACCGTACCTGTGAGTCACATGGTCTGAGGCAATATGTTAAAAAAAATCTTGTTATGATAAATAATCGTAAAGCTCATTTTGGAAATTAAAAATAACCAAAAAGATAGATATAAGGAAAATATAATTTACGAGTTATATATTTATCTCTTTGCGATTTTTTTCTTCGTGCGCCACAATATCAACATAGCTCTAACGTAATGTAGTATCATATGAACAATTATATTGAGAAAAGATTGAAATTGACAAAAATTGTAAGATATGTTGCCAAAATTGAAATTTATCAATATAAACTATCAAAATAACAAAATGATAAATATAATGAACCAATATTGTAAAAATATATGATTTGTTTTAAATAATAAATATAATATTTTATTCAAGAAAATAGAAAATAAAGATATGTAAAATAGGTAAGTATCACAATTTTTTGTGTTTTATTTTTTTGAAATAAGTCCAACTATGTAAATTCAAGAAAAGATGCCAAATAATCGACAAGTAAAGTATAAAAGTTTAACACATGAGTTGACACAAGATAAAATAATACATATATTGGATAAACATTACCATTTTATGCATATAAATTTTTAAAAATTTTATCAATGAGCCGTGTAGTTTTATTGTTTAGGCTGTATATAATTTGATTAAATACACAACGAACACAATCATCATATTTAATTATATTTTCAATAGATCAATGTCCAATTTTTTTTAAATGTCCATTACACATACTATTTAGGTGCATACCTAAATAACATGAGACTTATGATTTTTTTTGGGCCCCTGTGAGGGCCGGGCCCCGAGGCGATGGCTTCTCTCGCCTCACAGGAGGTACGGCCATGCTTGTGAGACGGTCTTATGAATCTTTATTTATGAGACAGGTCAACCCTATCGATATTCACAATAAAAAGTAATATTATTAGCATAAAAAGTAATATTTCTTCATGTATGACCCAAATAAGATATTCGTCTCACAAAATATGACTCGCGAAACCGTCGCACACAAATATTTGCAAATTGTACCCTTTTAATCATGTAAATCGTAGTTTTTTTAGTTAAAGACTTAGTATTTTGGTACAACGAATTTAAAACTCGAAACTTTATCTCGATTTAAGTAAGATAGCTATAAATTATTTTTTTAGCCCTATAATGGGAGTAATCAGTATCAGTACTTATTAACGGACTAAAATAAGCAGACTGGGCCTGGAATTGAAACGGTCCTTGGGCTGTAATAGAACTCATTCGTTCCAGGAGGCAAGCCCATTTCAAGAAGTATACATAATCCAAACTTTCATGCCAAATAAAGCTGTACCCGGACATGCCATAATATTAATCCCCTGTTTAATTTTCAAGACAAGCATAAAATATGAAATGTAAATGGACCATATTACTTGAATTTAGACGACAATTGTTATTTCTTGTATTATATATATACATATATCTCTGTGTGTGTGTGTGTGAGATAGATTTGAAATAGATGCGTGTAAATATATAAACAACAACGAAATAAGTTGAATAGACTTGTAATAGCATAGAAAAATCTAGATGTGCAAGCAACTTTATTATGTTATTGTTTGGACAATATTTTGAGTTGGGGCGTGCAAAGTGCAATATGCACCAATTTGTGTAAAAATGATGAAAATCTAACTTTTAAAAATACAATGATTATAAATACTGAATTTGATTGTCTGTTATGATCTTCTTAACGAATATGACATCATAAACAAAAAAAAAAAAAAAAACACTAAAGAGAAACTGGAAATTGATAGATAAACTTTTAACATGGTCTATATTTTCAATAGATTGTATAAATTTACAAAATATTAACATATAATAAAAGAACGTTGTCTGGAATATGAAAGAAGATGACTAAAACTACTGGAATTTTGAATGAAAACTATGAAAATGTTTGACGAAAGCTACGAGGATTCTACAGGGAATTTGATAGCATTGTGCCAGAGAATGTCTGTGGCTGATGCCCTCATTTTCTTAACCACATTGTGCGGTTCTCCCACTCTCTCCACTACTCCATGATCTTGCTCAGTATTTCTTCACGATATTTTCGCGTTGGTACGCACTTTGATTTATCCAAATCCACTTACGAACGTTTTTGTTTTTCTCTATTAATTTAAATTGTTGTGTTTGGACAATTAATCGAGCCTAAATTAACTTTTGGTGCAAACTTTATATAGATAATTGCTTTCAAAATAAAATTTATAAAAATTCAACAATTCGAATGGGAATCATTATTTTTTCTGCCTTTTTTTCTATTGACATGTATATTCCAATTAAATCCCATAATTCGGATGTATAAGTCTCTTATTTAGGTACTATACATTGACCCTCTCCTCTTCATCATGTCACGGTAAGTTTATTCAATCCTTATCTTAGAAAAACTTTAAAAATGTATATTAATCGGTCTTTTTATGTTTTATTATTTATTCACGTATCTTGTGATCCCATTATTAATTAGTCGATATATATATATATATATATATATATATATTATTAAGTGTGAGACCTTTAGAGTAACTACCTTAGATGACACTAAAATATTTAATTCAATAATTACCCATCTTATTCTACTAAAAACTTCCTCAAGTCACTCTATATTTTACATAGAAAAAAATCTAAACAAAACTTTCATTTTAAATCAAACAACTATTCTAAAATAATCTCATGCTAATTGTTTAGGATTATTTGATCAAATTAAAAATAATAATAACACATACAATGTACTAGTATATATATATATATATATATATATATATATATATATATATATATATAGGGAGGAAATCAAAACCCCATTATTTATATATTGATGCTCCTCAGTTGGATGGATCAGAAACAAATTTTTGCCGGCCCGAACACTACTACTGCTCCGTTTGCATTATCCATGAACAAAAACTCACAGATAATATCCAAAAAAACGAAGCCAAGAATCCGAATAATACACTTGTTTGCGCCGGAAATAATTGAGGTAGATGCTGCAAACTTCAGAGAAGAGGTGCAGAGACTCACTGGGAAACCAGCAGACGATCAAAACACTTGCAAGAGGTCCAGGGTTTCAAGAAACTTACTGTTGGAGCCAAATATATCTTCAGCAAACAAAAGAAAGCTGGAAGTTGCCAGCATGAGGGCTGGAGTTGATGATCACGATGGGATAAAGGGGGAGGGAGAGATTTGGAGGGAAGCATATTCAGGAGGTGGATTCTTGGGAAGATTTTCAGAGATTGAGTATGCATTCATGCAAGAGATTCATAAGTTGACATACGTGGAAAGTACTACTCGAATGGATGCATATGGACCTGACTCCAACCCGAACTAGGTGATATAAATCTTGATTTTTCAAAAATGAAAAGGTCTTCACTGTCCTTGTAGTGTATATATATATATACTTGCATTTGCTCCTCCTATACATGGACTATACTAGTCCTTCATCAGGCTTGTTAGGTTGGTCATCGGCTTTGTTGTCTTTCTTAATTCTTATGTGATTAACCTTTTTAAGGAAAGGAGAATCAGTGTTTTCAGAACCGGACCGGGCTGACCTGTTCGACCGAGAACCAATCACGGGTCTGGTCTGTACTTAATTCAAATAACATTTTGTAAGAATACTAAATGTGTAGTTGATATTAATAATACTAAAGGTAGAATGTTTTAAAAAAAAATTAAATTAGCTTATATGAGGAGTAAACTACTTATTAGTTAGTAAAAACTAATATATATATATTCAAAGATTCTTGATTTTATACGACTATATATATTGTATCAAGATTTAATAAAAATGGGAGATATTGATTGAAGTTGATATGTTTTAACCAGGTTCATATAATCATGAAATCTTCTTAATGCTTACGTGCATAAAAAGAATAGGAACCCAAATCATATATTAATGACATAAATCCAATTATCATTGACTAAGTATAGTTTAATTAATACCCAAGAGCTTGATTCAATCCAAACATGACCAAACACACAATTAAAGTACTTGTTTAATAGAAACTCAAACATATTTTACAAGGGCAAAAACTTGTGTGAGACGGTCTCACGGGTCGTATTTTGTGAGACGAATCTCTTATTTTGGTCATCCATGAAAAAATATTACTTTTATGCTAAGAGTTTACTTTTTATTGTGAATATTGGTATGGTTGACCCGTCTCGCAGATAAAGATTCGTGAGACCGTCTCACAAGAAACCTACTCTTTTACAAGAAATAACCAATTACCATACTCTTTGAAAATCCAATTAAAACTGAGATTGGTTACCAAAGGATAATAATTAAAAGAGTATGTCTATTGTGAAATGGTCTAACGAGTTTTTATCTGTGAAACGTGTCAACCCTACAGATATTCACAATAAAAAGTAATAATTTAGCATAAAAAATAATACTTTTTCATGGATAACCCAAATAATAGATATGTCTCACCAAATACGATCCGTGAGACCGTCTCATATAAGTTTTTGTCTAATTAAAAATAATAATCAACATAGTCCCTTAAAATGATTCATGAGTCAAATATGTTAATTTGAAACGTAACATACTTAGAAGTATTCCTATTTAATTGACACCAATTAAATCGAGAAAGGGGTATAAATCGCAGGCAGCGCCTCAAGCAAAAATATTTTAGAACTGGCTTCTCGACCATGTCCAAATTTGTGAAATATGTTCAAGAACGCTTCAACATTTAAAATGGTCCAAGTTTCTATTTTCAAGAAACGAATTCGAAGCTTTGATACCAAACCACTTGTCTCCAGTTAATATCAACTTGCATACATGGCTAGTTGACGAACGAGGGATCGTCTCCTGTGAAATGAATCCAAGGGCTGGATGTCGAAACTCGGAAGGAAAGCGATTATTCATCCTCAGAAAGATTAAAAAAGAACTTTAAGATCAATACCTGCAATCCTACAGTTGCAATGTGACGCTCATTGTTTTCTCGAATATGCTACAGTAAAGAAATAACTTGAGGAATCAAATAAATTTACTCCTAAAGAACTTGGGTGAAGGAGATGATGCTAGCGGATACCCTCATGCTGGATCGAAGGGTGCGATTTTGATATGCTGGCAAGAACTCAACAAAGAACTTGATATCAGTATGCTAAAATCACTATATTTCCTAATGTGGAGCAAGCTTATCACACAATGACTGATATGCCGCACTGCAGGACTTGAATTTCTGTTCGGCAACAATCTGTACAAGACATCTAGTTATCGCTTTTTTTTAATCTGGGAATTAATAAAATTAATCATTCAAGTAATCAATGATTAAAACCATATGCTCAACACTAAAAATAGTGAACAGTCGGTCACTATAATGGGAAAAAGTTTAAATTACCGAGTTTGGCATGGATAGTTGTGGGCATATATAGAAAGTAAATTTTCGGTTTAAAAAACTGCTACTTGAAAGTAAAATGTTTGGTGGTATCAAAGTTGTTAAACGCGAGAATATAGTACACGAACACCCTGGTAAAAGTATATCTTGTTGAAACGGAACGAGAGCATTTACAACACCATTGATGCAAAATATGCAAGTGTGGAGAGCAACAAAACAACATTGAAATACCTTGTCAGAACCCTGGTGGCGATCTGGATGCCATTTCAATGCACTTGTCCGATATCTGAATAGAATAGAAATCGGGATGATACGGCAGAAAGAAAGCAATCCCCAAGTGGAAATATAAGGTGAGAAAGTTTCACAAGATCTTACGCATTTTTTACATCTTCTAAATTTAAAGGACCCGATGCACTCAGTCCCAAGGCTAGCCGGTCAGAAGTTATATCCGCTACAGGTTCCTCAGATTCTGAAGAGGAATCATATTCCTCGTCAAACCGATGTCTCCAACGGCGAGAACTCCTATAGTTGCTAGAGTAACCAGTCGAGTTCCTAAATTGTGGTTCATCATCAGTTGTGAAGGACCAATAGAAGTATCGGTTTCCTCCAAATGCTGAATGAAAAATGCTCTCAAATTCAACATCATCGTCACCATCACAAAACTCAAATCCCCCTGAAAGTAGTCACATTGACCAACTTTAAATGAAGAAAACAGGTAATTGAGTCTAAAGAGAGTGTAAACTGCTTGTAAGGATCTTTCGTTCAAGAAAAAAATTGAGCAAGAGATAAACTGCCATTTTGCGACTCCGGTGAACTGGCAAAACCTCTTTTCCACCAAGGACGAACCCATGGGGGGTGAGAGTAAAGATTCCCTGGATTGGGAAACTGAAATTCTGTATGATTTTTCCAAAAGCACATGTTTTGCAGCTCATGATGTATCAAGTCCCCCAACACCCACCCACCCCCATCTTCGGAAATGGGTCCGCCCCTGTTATTGGATACTGTCCATCAAGAACTACAACAAGAAGAACAGAGAGAAAAGACTCTTGACACGATTAAATTGAAAATTCATGAACAGGTGAGTTCATAAAACAGAATCGATATTGGAATGAATAAAAAGGTAACTCACGTCTCCAGGTTTGTGATCTCTTATTTCTCATATTTCCCCTTCTAAAACCATCATCACTGAAACTTGGTCTAAACCATGAGCCTCCTCGGCTTGAAGATTGATCATACTCATCCCTCTCATACTGACAGCTCTGGTTCATACAAAACAAAGAAACTGTAAGGGAAACCATTAATCAGAGGTAGCTGGATGGATATTACCCATGGACTATT
The DNA here is from genome assembly GCF_025594145.1 of Primulina tabacum. NCBI lineage: Eukaryota > Viridiplantae > Streptophyta > Magnoliopsida > Lamiales > Gesneriaceae > Primulina > Primulina tabacum. The sequence continues at coordinate 5,205,961 of NC_134559.1, read as the reverse complement.
TGTGATCGCACTTAAATGGAGAGAAAGGTGATAACAGTGAGAGAGTCAGTTCTTAATTCAAACATAATAAGCAATTGCCACACATGTACTTTATGTAACAAAGGTTAGATAACTTATCAGATGTCTACCTGAAATAGCTGCTCTGCAAATTCACTGACATTGTATAACAAACTTTGTTTCCTGAGCCTTTTGGTATACTCGTTAAATTTCTGTAAAAAAGAATTTCAGGCAAACTGGCAGCTTAAGTTCCTCAACCACGTCTAAACAGTAGAACCATTGAACAATACTTTGGCACAAATATGCATTAATTCCATTATGTAAAGCTTTTATTTGAATCACACATTTGTTCATTAGATCCAAAGAAAAATATAAATCGGAAAAAATTGGACACAAATTAGAATCACTTCTAATGACACTGCAAAACTTACCAGAAAAAAGTGTGAAAAATACTGCATATATCCAAATCAAGACAAGGACTTAAAATGACTCAACATTTCTACAACATGATTCAACTCCATAAATTTTATTTCAAGTGCATATTAGACAATGGACTTTCCAGGAACATCCATTTTTTGTGAATGGAGTACTGATTAACAAAGCAACGTGAAAATAAATGGCCTTGCTTGTAGATGGTCCTCAAGCTAGCACCTAGCAGCATCAACAATCATGTCCGAATTATCAACAACCCACTCGAAGTCTGGAAACTGAATAAGATATGGCATACTGCCGAATGAATTAAAAGAGAACTACAAGGGACATGAAACTAGATTTTCATTTCAACGGAATGAATATGGGTTGATGATTGATTTATTTCATTTCATTGCAGCATGCATCTTACTTTTAAAGTCCATGGAAAGAGTGCAATGAAATTTTTGTATGCTTATTCTCTTTTCCCATTTTTCTTATGTTCCCTCCGCATACATTTTCCCAATTTGACCTCAATTCTTTAAGGCGAATGGATGGATAACCTCAATTATTCTGTGCCCTCCACTTACATTTTCTCAATTTGACCACAATTCTTTCAATGATCTTTAAGGCGAATGGGTTGATAACACGTGAATTTTTCACAACATAAAAAAACCTTCAACACTCAAATCGGGCGTTCACAAGTGTAAAAAATTTCCCCTTCAAACACAAATCTATTAATACAATAAGTTCCCATGAGAAAAATAAAAACGAAAGGAGAAAAATAGATGGTGAGGACTCACCCTTGGTGAACTCTTAAAAGAACGTGCCTGCACAACAGACATAAAACAATGTTAAAACAATTAGTTAACATTCTGAAATTCATCCCGTCATAACATTTTGCACGTTGTTTCCTAAAACATCATTAAGTGCCTGATAAATAAAATTTTTATAAACTATCTGCTAAAAGCTCAAATCTTTTTAGTTGGTATCACCAAGAAAGCTCTCCAACTAAGGTTATCTTTATATGTCATGAAATCCAACCCAAGAAACTAAATTTATAGAACTCAGAAACAAACTCATTGGATCCTTTACACAATTCCACGAGAAAGATCTCGTAATCACAACATAAATGCGCATAACCTTTTCTCCTTGGGACAATCCTAAAGCTAACAGTTAGTTCTTTCATTCACAGATGTTAAGGATTGGCAAAGAAATTATTGACATGTCGACCTTCTCACATCTCTATTATAAATTGAAAAAAAAGCCCAGAACTTGACGAACTGATGATGCATATGAAAAACAATCACCGCATCAAACAAACAAATGCCCAAACATAATTCTCCAAAGGTCTTACAGAATCCCAATGGGTGCGCCTTCTTCGCTCTAAAACAGGGGTGCAATGAAAAAGAGAGGCCCTAAGTTGAAAAGGGTTGGTTTGAGAATTGATTCTTGCGGCTGCTCTACCGGCTTTATTCATTTCCGTAATCCGTTCTCAAAAGTGGATTTTCTCTTCCTTTCTTTGGTGGCCGGTGGGATCAAGGAGTGTTTCCTGAGGAAGAACAAGAACAAAATGGGGTAAATAAATGGGTTGAACGGAGCCGCACTCTAGGATTAGCGAGTGACTCGTCGAGCATCGACTTCGGCCTAATTTGGAATTCATAATTTTCCTCTTTACACAAAAATTTAATAAATATTTCTTTGTTGTATTTTCTTTTTCAAAAAATTTGTTAAAATTTTATAATAATACGTCCGAACTATTATTCCCGTGCATTCATTCTACTACTAAATTCTAATATATTGTTTTTCCAAGGAAAAAGTCTAGATAAGTTTGTTGTGACCGTTATTTTATGATCCGGTAACGGACTTATAAAAATTTTTGTTTAACTTCAGATATCGTTTCATTCGAAAGATGATATGATAAATGATGTATTAATACATAGACTATAAATCTGTAGATAATGTAATGATTATGATTTTGATCATTTGTAAAGTTTGAGTCGACGGTGAAATAAAGATTTGTAATATATTAATATATTTACATCTTATATTTCACATCAATAGATGACTATGATGTGTATAGATTATTAAAGTTTTCGGTAGCATTAGCAAGAGTTACATGGCAAACTAAATTCAATTTTTGAAATTTAGAATAAAGTTGAATGATTTACATCTCTGGCCCATAAAACAAGCCGTAAGAATGGTTTTTCAGAATCTTCAAAATTATCTGATGACTTAGGTTTCTTGGTTATGTGATTGCAGATGTGGATGACCAAGGCAGAATATGCTGAATCTTGACCTTACATTGTCTATTGAAAATGTTTTTAAAACGGAATTTTCAAGAATGAGATTGATTCAAATCCCTTAGTTGGCTTCGTTAGTCATTTACCTTTTGTTATTGATTTCCTATTGTTCTTCCCTCAGTGGAACCAAAAAATTAACATACCTGAGATGGTCATTTTCCCATTGATGATATGTGCATATGCAGCAGAAACTGTGTGTTTCCATTGGAGTATAGAACAACGAATTTGAATCATTCAAGAAAGGAAGTTTATTTAATGAACCAAGTGGGCATTAGAATTTGAAACCCATTGTCACGAAATCACAAGTAATGAATAGAACTCACTGGTTCTGTACAGAAACAGACGTGCGTGCGAAAATTGAGATAGAAAAAAATCTTGTTCAAATTAAATAAGATATATGAGACAGCATAGGCAGAAACACTGAAATTCCTGAGTAAGCAACCTTCAATTTGCGTTTGCACCGCCAATCAGTTACTGAAAATTAAAAATTGATGGTCCATCAGCATCCACAAATCCTCGTACCGAAAGATCAGGTGGAGAGTTTCTGTTCGCCAACATATTGTGGTCAATGAAGATGACGACAATGGTAATATCGTCATGAAAATGTCTCCTGACCCCAGGATCAAGTTTCTTGATTTCATTATACGGCATCTCTCTAGTCTTACCAGCCTTTCGCAAAGCTGCTACAAGAAGTCTTCGAGCTATACCCTAATAGGCCATGAGATAACGGGAGAAGGCAAAAAAAATTATTGATCGAATTCGAGTCAAGAAAAGATTAAGATCAAATATAAGAACATGTAACATACCAGTCTTGGGTTATTGTGTACAATCTCAACAGTCTCCTGATTTGTTAAGTGTTCCCAAAGACCATCAGAAGCAAAAATGATAAATTTGTCGTCACGTCGTAAGTCTCTTGTAGAAATGGCTGGATCTGCTCTAAGAACTGGACGACGAAGAGGTTCAGGAAGGTGAAATCTTGGAAAAGATGGATCCAGGGCAAACTCTGATCCCTTCAGATAGGCATCTCCAATGGATCTTGAAACCTGAAATAAAAAACACCGGTAAAGACTTTGGGGGATGAAACCAATGCCGGAAAGTGAATCAGAAATTTCGTATTGGTAAAAAAAAATCATACAAAATCTTGATGTATGGTTGTCAATAAACTTTAGCATATAGAACCGAGTAACAAGATTAACAATCAAAAAGAAAAGGGAAAAAATCAGAAGCTGGAAAATTGAACCAAGGGATTGAAGGTTCTATGCCGAAATAATAGCAAATCAAAGCTGAACCATTGGATCAAACATGACTATATATATAATTATCTTCAAACTTCAATAGCTCATTCAAAAGATCAACAAAATAGATTGAAAACTTTATCCTCTATAACTAACTAAAGCCTGGCAGGAAAAAGAATTATTAAACCTGAGGCATTGTTTTAACGTCGTACCATTACTTCCACTGGTTTAAACATCCTATTTGAACCCGTCTTCAAAATTAAATTACAATAAAACGTCTAAACAAAGCACAAGTAGCAAAAGTTGAACAGATATTGGCTATATGGCAGATTGTTTTATAGGATGACATTATTTTGGTAATTGATAAGTTTGTACATCATGACAATTCTCGATCAAGAATCTGCATTTCTTCAACGTATGGGAACATTTCAATTTATATTAAAATGTCGGTCCATATGCTTCATAAATTTTAGTATAGTGAAATAATACTTCGTTAAGAGTCAGCCTCGGAGAGCATGAAGAAAACTAGAGATGTGTTTAATAATCCTCAGACTAATAAACGCTTCTCCATAGGTAATGGGTGGTAAACCTGAATAATGCCTTTGATGCGCCAAACACCTTGCTTTAAAACTAGAATTTGTGGATCTTCCGGATGTAAAGTTTTAAGTTCTTTTCTAACTTCCTCCATACTAGCATTATGATCTCTGGTCAGCTGCTCAGCAGCAATTTTGTTTGATCTGTCTAAGTAACCCATTACAGCTCTTGAATCCCCCAGATTAGCCATATATAATGTACTGTTCCAGATAACTCCAACTAGACAACAAGAACCGATTGCGGCAATTCCTGGTTTGATTGCATAAGCTCTTCTAACAAAATTTAGAAAACCGTTCTCTGTTTCAGAATATGCGTTACTAATAACATCTTCGGAAATTTTACCATTTTCTCGAGCAAGTCCTGTAAATAGAAAGGGTCATTCCAAGCATTTGCAAACCCCATTCACAAACTTGTATAAAAAATGTGAACATATATCAACATGCAGCTCAAGAAAGTTCCTCTTTGTGTGACAATACTTGCTTTATCCAGAGACGGAAACATAAACAACCACAGAAGAAAAAAAACAAAGGTTGTATTTTGATGCAAGTTAAGCAAATTAGGGAATTAAAATTAAAACCCTTGATTATTCCCACATGAATAACTCGATTTTGAACCCAAGTACTCCAACACATTAGAAACTGTTATAAGAGATAATTCGGGTGGCAACTGAAAGCAAAGACTTAAACATTTCCCGTTATATACACATAAAATTATGACTTCACCTCTTTATGAAAAAATTTGGTTCTCGCGGTAACTTAAGGAGATGATAGAAAATTGAAAGGGAATGAAGCCTTACTAAGTAGATGATGAAAGATGTGGTCACAAATGTATCTTGAAGCCTCAGGGCCACCATGGCCATCATACACGCCAGCAAAAGTCGCACTTCGGCCTGTCTCTACCTGGCTCTGATCCTCGAGAACTTCATTAGCCTGAACCATGGCAAATGAGAACTCGCCATGGGAATGCCTTTCGAGATCTCTGGACCAAAGAAGTGCGTCATCTGCACCTCCCAAATCCTCATCATCATCCTTGCTCATACGGGCATATCGACTGAATGGGCGCAGACATGTGGATACTGTTGTTCCCAACCAAGAACACATCCCTCATTTCCCTCTGATTCAGTGCAATCAAAGATTCTGATGTTGAAGCAGGGAACTAATCCACACAAAAATTAACAATCGCACCACAATACATAGAATGAGACAGTAAGACATAATAAGCCAAACAAACAAGAGTATTTTTACACAAGCAGAATTTTAATTTCAAACAGTCAGCAAAGAACTATTCCAGCAAACTCTAAAAAGTATAAGACAATATGAATATAATGAATCTAAAAACAGGTTGTCTAGAATCAAGGGGCGACAGTTAATATTTTAGATTAGGACACGAAGAGTAAGTAATCCAAGGAAGACAAAAATAGAACTATATACCTGAAATTATATCACAAAAAAAAAATATAAAAAGGTGTTCAGGTTTTGAAGGACAGGCGAAGAAAGCAATATCACTTTTCATCACTCGACAAAATTGAAAAAAAATATATAATCAGTATATTGATCTAGCGAGAGTTGACATTTGGCTGCTGAGATCAAACCCCCACAACTCCAAGTTTCAAGGCTGTATTAAACTATTAATAATACAGCGAAACCCAGAGAGAGTAAAAAATACACACACACACAGAACTATGATCATTTAACAAAAATCAATCTTAGATTCAAAACTGCAATACGCATAGTACTCACAGTATAAGTTGAACAAAAAAAAAAACTAGAAAACGGCTTGCAAACTTCTATTCAAGATGGTACCACAGAAATTTGAAGAAAATAAAAGCAGGAAAATTAATAAAAACAACTATCCAATCTCCTAACTCAAATCTTGATAACAACAAACCGCAAAAGACAAAAAGAATTGATCAATGCCAAATACTGCCGACAAAATGCTGGATTTTTCAGCAAAGAAAAACCCCACAAAGAAAACCAAGCGACCATTCAATCAATGCGTAACAACGGAAAATAAATGATTTATTTAATGTAAAAAAAAAGGAGATCTTTAAATCTTGAACCAATCTAACATGAGATTAGAAGTTTGAAAAAAAAAATCGAATCTTGCCTGCAATGACTTGGAAAGAAAACGGATCTGGGCTGAAATTATAAGTGGGATTGGTGTTCTAGGAGGCGAAATATCAAATCTCTGAATTTATACGTGAATATTCCGCAGAGAGAAGATGTAGCAGAGAGGACCGTCGAATATAGGAAATTAACTGAAATTTGATGTGAATATATTTAACATTTATTCAATTATCATAATTAAATATTGACAAAAACTTGTATGAGCCAATCTCACGAATCGTATTTTATGAGACGTATCTCTTATTTGGGTCATCTATGAGAAGTATTACTTTTTATGCTATGGGTATTACTTTTTATTGTGAATATGAGTAGAGTTGATCTGTTTCACAGATAAACATTCGTGAGACCGTCTCACAAGAAACATACTCTTGAATATTTTATGGTTAAATGAACCAAAATTCAATGTTTGGTTTGACTTCTAAAAAGCACATAAAATTTAAATATAATTTAATGTGATAAGTGGAGTAGTGTGGGAATATCATAATTATCCAGGATTCCACGGTTTGTTTAAATTTTATAATATTTAATTTAATTATGATAATTATTGATATAACTACTTTTTTGAATGGGAAAGAAAGAGTCGTGTATTTGTGTTATCTACCACGTAGTTTGATGTCATAGTCTACGCTATTAAGGATTAATATGACATATCTATATATGTAGATTAATATTTTTATTTATATATATATATATATGAATAAGTCTCTTGTGAGACAGTCTCACGAATCTTTATATGTGAGACGAGTCAACCATACCGATATTCACAATAAAAAGTAATATTCTTAACATAAAAATTCATATTTTTTCATTTCATTGATGACCCAAATAAAAGATTTGACCCACGAAATTGATCCGTTAGACCGTCTCACAAGATTTTTTGTGTGTATATATATATATATATATATGCAGTCTTTTTTAATATATATTTATAAGGCAACATTATAATTGAATCGTTGACTTGTGTATGATATGTACATTTTATAGGATGATAATTAAGGTTGACATGTATTTTGGAAAAAGGTTTCACGTGTCTTAGATCATTATTATCATTATTATTATCGAAGGTGACAAAGAGCCATGTAAGCCCTAAATGAATGCCAATCTGAAAATGGAATATATCCTTTATCTTGGGGGAAGTCAACTTTTTTATGGAGGATTCATCATATGTAGAGTGTTCTTTTACCTTACTTTTGGTTTGAAACTTGTGACATTCTGGAGGAAGAGTGGACCAGAAGCCAATGAGCATATGTTTGGGGAGTTTGTTGTACATATTTAGGGCTTCCGTTTAGTACGTGTGATGTGATAAGTAAATGATTAGTAATTAGAGTGATTAAAAAAATGAGATATATGGATTAATAGTATGGTGAGATAAATAACATGGTATTTGGTATGATTTTAAAATGATGGATTAATTTTGTAAATTTTATTGCAATTACCAAAATGCCCCAAGTGTTAATTAAATATATATTATTAATAAAAATAAATGCAAAAATGGGAAGAAAAAAAAAAGAAAAAAAGGAAAAAGAAACCCTTTTTAGCACTTTTCCTGAGAGGAAGATGCTGCCTTTGTAAAGGGAAGAAGCGTGTTGGAAGGAATTAACTATAAAGTCGTGCTGAATTATGTGTGCCTAAGTACTTAGGTTACCTTGTATATATATATATGGTGAGTTGTTCAAAAAAATTCAAGTACACCACATACTACTCGTGACAAAATTTATTTTTACCAAAATCACATGCATCGTTTCATGATCCCAAAATTTTGTTAAAAAATATTGTAAATACCCCATTATTAAAAGCTATTATTGATTTCATCACCTAGTACGTATACAAAAGTTTTTTACGGTTGAAAATTTTGGGAGACAAATCCATTATTAAAATAGAGGAATACTATGTAAGTTTGTTATTTACGAAATCGTTGGAAAAACAAAGTTCGTAAAAAATATATTCTTGAAAAACATGAAAGTTTTTTTTAATAATTTAAATAAATATTTTTACATTTATTTAATTTATTAAAAAATACTATACTACTAAATGTATAAATTGAAATATTATAAAATTGGGACAATCGAAAAGAAAATGAAGCGTATACAATTGAGAAGGGACTAAGTATGTAGGAGTATGGAACATTATGGTAAATCTATTAATCTTCAAACAAAAGTTGCATAAATTAATAACCTTTAATTTGATAAAGCATTGTTTCCTACTAAGGATAAAATTCAACATATTTGCATTATCTCGTATTTGGCTCAAATTTTACAATAATTTGAATTGAAAATAGTTATATTATCTTTATTTTTCAATTTATCGTCTAATCATTTCATTTCGCAGCCCAATATGTAAATGTTAGCATATAATTTCAGAATAAAAGAATTCAAATATTTTCAAAAATACTAACTGGAAACATTCAAATCTCTCTCAAATTTGTGTGTTCATTAATCAGCCTTCATAGTTCCTACTCCGATCCCAAACCCTAATTAATTAGATATGTTCGTCCCTTGCTATCTTCATAATTATACTTGGTTTCAATGTAAGCTAGTGTATTGCAGTCTGAGTTTGATCATTAGTGGTACTAAGGCAAAATGAAGCCCAGAATATTATGCAATCACAATGAAATTGAGAAACTTAAAGGAAACAGATTAATTTCAAAAACTCACAACCAAGACGACGACACAATAATACACAAGAAATAATCCCACGCAAGAAATAATCTCATCAAGTTATTAATGGTGCGTGCATGCATTGCTCTAGAATTTGGTCTGGATCTGATTCACGATGCTCTTATCCACCTGGAAAGCCTTGGCAAGAACATCAGAATTGATATCCGGGTTCGACCCGAAAACTGCATTGGCAATGGTGATCACTCCAGGATTCTGACTGCTCAATGCTGCTATAGCAACTGCTTTCCCAGTTCCCACATTGTGTTGGAAGTGGATGAGACCCACCGGAAACACGAAAACATCACCTTTGTGTAGGGTCTTGGTGATGAACCTGTTGTCGGGATTCGAGGTTATGAATCCGACTAGAAGGGAACCCTCGATGACTGTAAGGATTTCAGTGGCTCTTGGGTGAGTATGTGGAGGGTTGATTCCAAGTGGCGCGTAGTCGATACGGACCAATGAGATTCCAAGAGTGTTGAGGCCGGGCAATTGAGCTACAGAGACCGGGGTGACCTTGGAGCCAACAGCATTGGATGTATTTCCAGGTAAATGCAGCCCACTAAAGAAGAAATCACTGGCTTCAACTGTCGCAGGGTTTTTGCATGGTAAACCATTCACTCGTGCTGAAAAACATATGCGCATTAGCAAAGAAATTTATAATTGTTGGAACCATTGCTATTTCTTGAGCAAGTAATTGCTAAAATGTTGCATTGTTCGCTTAGAACATTTTATAGTCTCAAAATGGTGAAAAATATGGACAATTCACTTACTTGGCATCATCGGGTTTGCGACGCAGAAATCTTGCAAGGGGCTAGGCTCAAAGGCAAAGCTGATGCAGCAGAAACTAAGAGATATTAAGCTAAACAAGAGCACGAACGTTGCCATTTTCAGCTTATAAATTTGAGGGAATTACAAATTAGATCTGTAATTTTTGATGAAACATGAAGCTAATGAGCAACTTATATAGAGAACTAAGTTCATGCAGTAATCTAAACATACGTCAAAACATACCGTCCCCATGCACCCACCAAACATTATATTACATAAACATATTATAAGATACTGCATGATTTTGCCGTCCTAATTAAAATGATTTATTTTTTGTTATTATTTTATATATTATATCGTGATGATCATGTTGTTAAATGATTGTTTTATTTGTATTCTTGTGATTATGATTCTTTCTGTTGTCAAAACGAATCAAGATTAATAAAATGCGAGGAAATTAATAATGATCTTTACCTGTCAAAAAGAACTTCCAATTCTGCATCTAATCCATTTGACAAAGAATGGATTGGACAAGGAAAATTAGAATGGCTCCTCCCCCGACTAACTTAAATTATTAGGGAAAAAAATAATCACATTGTTGTCTAGTATGTTGGCGCATCCATTAATGGGTTTTTAAGTTCAGAATCTGATGAGCGTCGAAAAGTGTTGGATGAATGGATGGATCAGAGGACATATTTTTATGGGAAAATAGTTTTTTTAAGTACATTAACTTGTTCGGTTTTTAGGTTTTGTCTTACTAAAATTTTAAAGTATAATTTTGATACATGACTTTTAATTTTTGGCAATGTCGGTTCAAAAATGATGTGGTACTAGAAAATGCTGACATGGCATTGAAATACACTGACGTGACATAAAAATTTATCGATTTGTCAGATGACATGTCAGTAATTGGATCAAAATAGTCGAAAATTAAAAAATTGTGTATCAAAACCAAATTCGAAAATCTACTGGACTAAAATTTGAAATTGGATAAGTTTGTGGAATGAAAAATTATTTTCCCTGTTATTATTATTGATTGTTGGTTATAATAATTCTCATTTGATTTAGAGTGCAATCTTGTTCTTGTACACATATACTATGAATGACATATGGCAAGACCTTTACACATAGCACATGTTGAGAAAAACTCTTTAAAAGAATTATTCTGCTAAAACTTACTAGAAGTAATTCGATAAAACTGTAAAATATAATAACTATTAAAAATATCACAAAAAAATAAATTTTGTGATATAGTATCACGAGTCAATTTTGATAAACAGATTTTTTATTTGGGTCTGCCATGAAAAATATTATTTTTATGCCAAAAATATTACTTATTATTGTAAATATGAGCACGGTTAAAAGATAGTTAATCTCTAATCGTTTGTAAGCAATACTTACTCGATTCGTGTTAAATCAATGTCCTTTTATGAGATGCTTGATTTATAGAAAATCAATGTCCTTTCATGAATGACCCAAATAAGATATCAGTCTCACAAAATACGACTCGTGAGACCTTAACACACAAGTTTTTGCCTTTTTGAAAACAGATGTTGATATAATATGTTATTATTTACGACGTGATTTTTTGGTTTTAAGAGATAACATGTGAGAAAATAGTTCAGTTTATAGTTGATTATGTCATGAACAAGAATATGATATGATTATGAAACAAAATGACAGATATGAAAAATGGGCTAACCCCAGCCCATGTGCCCAAAATAGGTCGGCCAGTCCCCGCATGTTACCCTCTTACGCTAGCTCCGGTACCCCAAATGGCCTTCTTCCTCCCAATTCCCAAACCCCCCGAAGAATCACAGATCCCCACAATGCGGGGACGATAATCCCTCTAAGAGCATCTCCAACCCATCTCTATTTTGGAGTAAATCTCCAAAATAGATCCAACTCCAAACATAATCTCCATTTTGGAGATTGCAATAGTGATCCTCCATTTTTTTAGGATGACTATTCATATAGAGATTCCACCAAATTACTGAAATGACATCATAACAATTGTAAAATAATCCTTTTGTATTTTTATGTATTTGTTTTGGTCCATTTTATAATTTTATATTTTAAATTATTTAATTAATTAATTTTAATGTTAAATAATTTTTATACTTAGTTAATTTATTTTAATTGTTTTATTATTATTGTTTATAATAATCATGAAATGGAAATAATAAACAAGATAATGATCACAAAAATTAATAACATAATTTATTAGAAACACTTCTTGTCTATTTAATTTATTTAACTTGATAAACATGCGATTTTTTTAGATGATAAACAGTAGACAATACGAAATGACATCACCAACAATTAAAAGACATCACCAACAATTTAAAAAACACAAACAACAATAAAGTTAAACGTCGATTTTTTATTTTATTATGTTTATCGAATTAATTGAGTTCGGTTATATAATACATAATGTAATTATATAATTATATGTGTGTGTTTTTGAAAATGAAAAAAAAAGAAATGGAGTATGTTGTAATATATTTTAGAGGACGTGGGTTGGAGAAAGTTTTTAAAAATAGAGATCACGGATCTATTTTAAAGGATAGAGGATGAAAAATAGAGGATATGGGTTGGAGATGGCCCGAAGAATTTATTGAATCCAGGCCTCGTTCATATTCATTAACTGATATCCTTGCGATTTCTCTTACGCAACCGTGAATTAACATTCTGTTTCATAAGGTCACGCTCTCTTCTTCTTGTTTTATTTTTTGGTTTTATTTTTCTGTTTAGAACATGAATCTTGGATTGTTGCTTTCTTGTCTTTGAAGATTTGACCCTTTATTTATTTTGTATTGTCTTTGGGTCGGGAGTGTTGGTCGTTAATGAGAATGATGTGTTTGGTTTTGCAAATATTGATGTTTTGATGGTATCTTTTTAGCGGTTGTGTTTTGGGATTGGATTTGGTTGACTCACTCGGGGGTTATTTCCGTCGTTGAGCTGGCCTTAACGAATTTGGGGTTTTTCTTTCTTTTGGCAGTTCTTGTAGTAGAATTTTCTTGCATTTGGTTTTGACTTTGCTGACCAGCAGAGGAACTGGCGCTGGGTTTGATTGGTGTGTTCTTTGATTCAATAGAACATCATTTTATGATTAAGTATTATTTAGATGCATATCCATTGGTCTGAACGTTAGTAAGAACTTTGGGTCTTAAAGATTGGATTTTGGTTGCAAAAGATGTAAGGGAACTTTGAATTTCAGGGTCATTTTTTTCAATGGCAGAAGAGAACACGGATTCAGTGAATCTTGATCTCAATTTGGGGCCTGATGATAACTTATATGACATTGGCGAGTTTGGATCAGGTTCTTATTCTAGTGTTGCTTTGAACTTGGGGAATCGGTTGGATAGACATGGAAATCGTCGGGTGGGTCCTAGAGTCATCCGGCGGAATGAAAGTTCACTATCCTGGAGGCGAGATCGAAATCTTTTTGAAACGGGAAACACTGCGACAGGGTTAACCAGTAGCGGTGCACCACAGACTGGTCCCAATAGTGTGGTGTCTGAGATCAGGCCAGTTGAGATATCCAAAATTGGTGATAATAGATGTGGTTTTTCTACAAATGAGACTCGAGATAAGAAAGGTGGGAAAAATTACAATGATGAAAGTGGCTTTTTTTATTGCAATATATGCTTGGATTTGGCCAAGGAACCAGTTGTAACTTGTTGCGGTCACTTGTTTTGCTGGCCATGTATTTACCGTTGGTTACACCACCATTCTAGTGCCAACGAATGTCCAGTTTGCAAGGGGAGGGTTACCGTAAAAAACATTATCCCAATTTACGGTCCTGGTCCTGCTCCTAACACATTGGAGTCGGATGTAGATTTGCATATAAAGATTCCTCCCAGGCCTAAGGCTCGGCGGGTTGAAAGATTGTCACAACTAAATCAAAGGATTAGGAGTGTGGGGAATTCGTCTGATTTCGGTCCTAGGATAGCCCCTATACATTTTCAAAACTATCCTCATACAACGGACCTTACTACCCCGATAAGCTCTTCCGAGAGGGTAGAGACTGAGTTCTTTCTTAGATCCTATTTTCAAATTGGCCGCATGGAAAGCAATCAAGAACTGGCTCCAACTTTTGAAGACAGGGATTCTGTGTCGAGCATTGCTGCTGTTATACACTCAGGTGGTCAAATGATAGATAATGCAGTTGAAATTGATTCCACATTGTCCCTCTCTACTTCATCTTCGAGGAGAAGAACCGCAGCTTCAAGAAATTCGGATGTGAACAGTGGAGACTCGCGTATAACTTGGAGGAGACTAAATTGATACGCAGAATTCAGAATGATATTAAGAACGTAGTTGTCTTGGTAACCATTTCATATAACCTTGTTTTTCACTGGAATGAAGGAAACAAGTCACGGATTTTAGGTACATCTACAAACAGACCTGCAAATTTCGGCCATAGTTATTAGAATTTATGATCCACATATGTTTCTCCGTGTAGGTACTTCTGGGATATGGAATACAGATTACACTACTATTTGCGTTTTTTTAACCTTCTTTGGCTCTTTCTTTAACGATAAATATGTATATTTGACGTAAGAAATCACAAAAACTGTGGATAGATGTAACATCCCGAAATAAAATAACTAATACTACTTTAACAGTTGTTGAAAATAATTTTTTTAAATTTAAATAGTAAACTCTCGTCTTCTGAATTTAAATAAAATGAACGACTAAATTCTTGAAAATAATCCAAGTATAAAATATTTTCATGAATAAAAAAATATCATTCATTATTACTGTAAAAGCGTTATCCAAAGCGAGCATTTGAAAATACTTGTTTGCCAACAAAATTTTGAATAAATAAAAATCAGAGTAAAAAGTTTAACGTGCATATAATATTTTCATAAGAGCAATCACAATGGGTGTTAAACACAATGGGTGTTAAATGGATGTTAATAACACCCATTTAATAACGCCCACTCACAAGAGAGAGAAAGGGGGCCCCGTTCATATGTTTGAACGCCCCTCTGTTTGCTTATTTTTTAAAAAAAATTTGACATTTAGCGACGGTTTTTTCAAAAACCGTCGCTATTTACGATGGATTTTCAGAAACTGTCGCTGAACGCGGGGCAAAAACCGTCGCTATTTACGATGGATTTTCAGAAACCGTCGCTGAACGCGGGCTCCACACACGTGATGATGTTTCCTTATTTAATGTCATTTAATGTATATGTTTAAATTTCAAATTTTCATTTTTTAAAAATAAATTCGGATATTAAAATAAATTAAAAATAATGTTCAATTAAAAACTAACGATTGTTTTTTTTATAAAATTAAAAAAAATTTAACGGCTAATTAACGGCTAGTTAATGTCTAGTTTAATAAAAAAATAATATATTCATCTATAAATATTCACACACTACACAAATTATTTCAAACATCAAACATATTATTCTTCACTCCAAAAATCTTTTTTCTTCTTTTTTTTACTCCAAAATGTCTCAATATTCCAGTAGTTCAACCTCTAGCTCGACAAGTGAAAACGAAGTCCAAGCTAAAGTTGATGACGAAGATTATGATCCGGGGAAAGAGCTAATGTCATTGATACTTCAACAAAGTCGACAAATAGTTGAAGCATATCAAAGTAATAACGTGATGCGGCGAAGAAGAAGGTTCATCCAACCCATCCAGGGCTCAAACCGAGGATTTCATGAATATCTCCGAACAAATTCCGAAATACGTGACACTCATGTGCATCACCAACTTCGTGCCGACTTAGTTGAACATATTTGGTCACAATACAACAACAATCCTTGAATTAGTATTTTGCATCTTCTCTTAAGTTTAATTTATTTTCTTTTATTTTTATGCAAGTGTTATTTATTATTATATATTGTACCGTTTTATTTTAGGTTTATAATAAATTTTTAATTTTAAATAAATGACACTCATAAAATTAAATTATTTTACGTACTAAATATATAAAACATATTATTATTAATATAAATTAATAATAATTTAAATTTCTTAAAAAATTTGAAATTGAATTTATTTAATTTAAAGTAAGAATAAGATGAATGAGTGGACAGCGGAACCTACAAATAATGAGTGTGAATGTTAAAATGAATGTAAGAGAATAGATATGTTAATGTAATGTGTATGTGGCATGTGGACCCTACGATTTTTGATGAGGTGGTGGGTGTTATAACAATAACGAATGCGGGTGCCCTAACAATAGTGGTCATCAGGTTTGCACTGCACACAGTACGAGCAAGCTCACTGTTCAGCACCTCATGTCTCCTCAAAAGCATCAACATTTGCATCGATCAAGTCTAGTGAGTTTAAAGACTCAACAAGCATAAACCATGAATAGCAAATAGTATTTAATAAAATCACATGCATTTGAAAGTAACGTGTACGAAATAACAGCTTAACATACATAAGCATAGACGTGCCATAACTGCAGTAAACATTTTCATAAAAGTGCTTCCATCATAACATGCATAATCATATTTAATTTTGCGTAGAAATATGTTCAAAGCAAGTGGCCCGTAACATAAATCATCTGATCAGACTAAACCACAGTACTGAGCTGGCAGGGATCACCACAGCCTTTCGATCGGATGTCCACTCCCACACATAAATTCCCTGTCATATTTTACCGGGTGGAGAGGTCCTCGGTCATGCTTTACCGCTTTCCAATCCAATAATCATAAATCCTCAGTCATGCTTTACCGGGTGGTCACTAGACAAATCACATACCTCCAAAATAAAATATATTGTTTTGCACGTCAATCATACTTACAACGTCGTGGGCTTCGTTGGAACGCACTGGGAATATGCCCCAACCACAGTAGCAAAGATCCAGGAGATCCCAACGAAGCCTACAACCAAAAACTTGAGAAAACGTGAAGAACATGCACAATTTTCACAGCTTGAGCGGTTTTACAATAAAAATCATATATCTCTCATTTCTTATCAGAAAATTACAAATTTGTCATCGAATCGAATGTAACACAGAGTGCTACAAATCATGTGGAAAACAGTTTCCAGACAACCAACCTATAAGTCACAGAATTCAAAATAACATAAGGTGACGGATTTTATGACACGGGAAATTTCATAGCTTGTACAATTTTGTGATAAAAAAATCATAGGTCCCTAATTTCTTATCAGAAAATTACGAATTTGCTATCAAATCGAAGAAAACACAGAGTGCTACAAATCATATGTTGAAAACGTTTCAGAAAACTGACAGATAAACCGCATGAATCAAAATGACATTCAAATGGCGAGTTTTGTGATTCAAAATTTTTCAGAAATCTTTTAAATCATAATCCATCGAACTTTGCATATAACGAATTTTCATGTACAATATACATCAAAATACATAATATGACGAGATCGATGCGTAAAAGAAAATTTTATACATGGATTTGCGTTTAAACGTTCTAATAAACGAATACCGGTGCGAGAGCACGTGGAGGATTAACGGATGACGATTCCTTGATGTTTTTCTTGACAAAAACTCACCAAAATCTCCAGAATATTGGTAGGATGAGTACTCAAGAGGCTGGTGCTCAAGGGAAGTACAACCCTAGCTTTTTCCTCCAAAAGTAACGTGTATGTGTGTGCGCGTTGGTGTGTATGTTTAGGAGTAGGTGTATGATTAGTATAAGTAATTAGGGTTAGGAAAAGTCTAATAAAATAAATTAATAGGCTAAACTCGTATTAATTTAATTATTTAGACCCACTCAAAAATTTAATAAAATATTTAATTACCAAATTTTTATATTAAAATCTCCAAATATCGAAATAGTTAAATGGAGTACTTAAAATCTTAATTTAATTTAATTAATAATTAATTAAGGCATACAATTCATTATAAAAATATTTTACACTCAATTTAAGGATTAAATCCTCAAATTATAAATTTACATTTAAAGCGCTTAAAATCTTATAAATAGTTTAATAATTTAAATTGAACTTTAAATGCTAAAATTCATATGTCATTTAAAATAACTAATTTTTTGGGCTTAAATAAAAATATAACATTTAATTTTATCGTCTTAATCGTCTCCGGTCTCTTATCATCGGCCAAGTATTGAATATTCCGTTTGAAAAACTTAAACTCAAGAAATGCATTTAAATCTCATAAAAATAAACATATAAATATTTAAAATAAATTAAATACGTTGAATTCATCATTTAATTTTTTTAAATTGATTAAATTAATTAAATTATTAAATTATACATGTGATTTACGTATACTGATTTTTAAGCACTACAATAGATGACAAAAGTTTTTTTATATCGAAAAATTATTTTTTATTATAAATATTTTATGAAACATATATTTATTTAGATTATTCAATAAAAATTATTATTTTTTATATCGAAAAAATTATTTTTTATTATAAATATAAATACGATCGACTTATTTTATCGGTGAGACTGATACCTACTAATGAATGGATTACACAAAGGATAAATAAGAGCATGCATGGATGTGATTATCATTCTATGATGATTGCAGTATTTATTTTGTATTGTATTTATTAGAGTATAAGAGAAGAAAAGCATGGGAAATACGTAATCATGATGTCTGATGGAGCATCCTTCTCTTTCCCCGCAGTATGCTATTTTTTTTATATCATAATCACCAATGTGTATGATTATTATTGTCACAATGATTTTGTTCTTCTGAAAAATAAATTATGCGCATATTTAATTTCTTTCACCGAAATAACAATAATGATGATGCTCATGTCTAGCAAAAAATCAAATGTCTACCAAAAATGTAAGATTGTAAATAGTCTTGTATTATCTGATAGTTGATTTGAGTCGTAATATTCTAAGCGTATATATCTTTCAAATTATTGTTATAATGAATGATTTATATGATACGACCCCAGAGACATTCAAGATAATATTTAATTTTTCCAATGTGAGCATTTTATGTTTTTTTATACATTTTCACGGATTAGATCTTTAAAAAAAATTATATGTTGTAATTTTACCTTATATATTGTTAAATTATAAATAAATGTAACACGACACTGTTATCAATGCATTTTTATATGATAAGATGTTCGGTTAGACGTATATGAGTGTGAGTGTTATTGAGCTTGTGATAATCTGAGAAGTTTTCGTGCGTCAAGTTGTTAACGTTGCGCTGCTTGATCAGGTTGGCTGGGTGGCCGTAAAAGAATGATGTCAAATCTCAACGGGTAATATTTTTCGTCACTTGGGAAATGTAATGCTGATATCTAAGAGATATTAGACATCACAAACAGATATGCACACATGTCTCTAGACTCATGAGCATTTTCTGATATCATTTCAGCACTCAAGTGAAATAAATCAAAAAAATATGAATTTTGAAAATTTAATTAATCAAAATCCAAAATAAGGAAAGTTAATCAATCAAAAAAAGTAATTTTCTATATGACAATTACAAATTTTTCATTAGTAACTTAATGTTAATAAATTAATAAAAGGCTAGAGAAAGTAATGTTGTTTGGTGATTCCAGGGCTCAAGGGCAGCCTATTCTGCAATTAGGGTCTGGAAACAGGCAAATCTTCCATCGAGTCCCGGCTCAAGATTCACCTTATTGAATTGACACAACTCATTTATATTCAGAAAATCTTGGAAATAAATATTTGATTTGATGTGACAATGCCTTTATTTAATATTTGGCAATTTAATTCAATCGAGATATAGATAGTAATTAGTAACATTGATGATCAAAATGAAATTAAAATCTATATAATTATTTTAACTTCTTTTTAAGTTTTTATTTATTTACGTTTTGTATAGAATTTAAAATTATAAAATCATCTTTATAAATTAAGATTATAAAAAAAAGTACGAGACTCTCTACGAAAACAAAATCAAATCATAAATATAGAAGAGTAGGTCTTTTGTGAGACATTTTCACGAATCTTTATCTGTGAGATGTCAAAAAAGAGATTCGTCTCATAAAATACGACTCGTGAGACCGTCTCACACAAGTTTTTACCAATAAATTAGAATTTACTATCCAACAATTATCATTCAAATTATTGAAATACAAATATGCATAAACTTGTAGGATCATAACGGTTATATATTTAGAAATAACAATGGATCCGATCTATCTTATTTAGTGCTTAAATAAGTTAAACAAACACGAGACAAGTAAATTGACGATCGATTTTTTTTCCCGAAATGAGTTTTAAGTTGGCTAACGTGTTTTACAGGACTCGACCTGATTTATTTTTTTAATACATAAATGA
The DNA here is from genome assembly GCF_025594145.1 of Primulina tabacum. NCBI lineage: Eukaryota > Viridiplantae > Streptophyta > Magnoliopsida > Lamiales > Gesneriaceae > Primulina > Primulina tabacum. The sequence goes on along the minus strand of NC_134559.1, from coordinate 5,185,625 downwards.
GTTTTAAGTTGGCTAATTGTTTCACAGGTTGAACTCAACCAGTGTAATAAATATACAAAATACCCATATTTTCTTATTATGAATAGTATATTTCTCTTTATATAGAACTAAGAACGGAGAAATATCATATCATATTATTTATTCATCATTAGATACCGTTATTTATTAATTTTCATTGGATTTCAGCATATTATGAATAAAGTATTGCCGTAGTCTGCCGCAGGTGTTTGAATGGAATATATATAATATACTGCAAATCATTTGAAAATTCAGAGAATGTTCAACCCACAAATATATATATTGTTTCAAATATTTTTGTTTAAAAATATCCATGATACATGTGTGTGTGTGTATATATATATATATATATATATATCTAATTGTAATAAAGTTGATTTAACAAAAGTAAATATTCAGTTTTGTTAGCCATAGTAAGAAAATTGGGAGTAACATGTAGAAATTTAAGTTATGAAATAGGCAAAAACTTGTTATCAATTTTGTTGGCCATAGTAAGAAAATTGGGAGTAACACGTATAAATTTAAGTTACGAAAAGAAGTCAAAAGCTTTAGTGAGACGATATCACGAGTCGTATTTTGTTAGACGCGTCTCTTATTTGAGTTATCTATGAAAAATATTACTTTTTATGCTAAGATTATTACTTTTTATTGTGAATATCGGTAATATTGACTCGTCTCACAAATATAAATTCGTGAGAACGTCTCAAAAAAGACTTATTCACGGGAAAAAAAATGATCAGTGATGGTTTGACCAGAACTTTTATTGCCATAATTATTATTGTTATTATAGTCATGGCTTAATTATCATTATGATTGTCAAATTGTCAACATATATATTTCATTGTCGACTACTCAAAAATGGATTAGATGGCATCGAATTTTAAAAAGGTCGTGTTTGAGTTAATCTTATTTTATATTAAAATGTCGTACATAATTTCGAAGCAATATGTTGATTCACGTAAAAATAAATAAGTTATTTTTTTTATTAACGTTAGATCAATTCTTAGAATATCACTCCAAAGGTCGAATGAATCAATCTTTGCATTTAAGTTTTAGCTATAATTTCCATATCCTTCACCAAAATACGTTATTTAATTTACATTACATTTTTCTTGTAAAAAAAACTCGTATGAAACCAAACATTTCCTATTATATAATCTAATTTTCTTTTCTTTTTTTTAATAAAAAAATTCAAAATAATAATTCAAGAGAGAAACCACGGAGGAACAGTGAGACAAGACTCTTTAATAAACAATAACATATAATTCTTATCATGAGAGCATGCATGACTTCAATTATTGCAATGATCCCAAAAGCATGACAAATCTGATCCCTTTTCAATTTTTTAAATTTAACCTACCCTCGACATCTACGTACAATATCATGTGTATAATAAACCATGAACACTTTTGGTATATATATATTTTTTCTAATTTTATGGTTTTTTTTAATTATTATTCATTTAATATTATAAGCCACATATATTTATTATAATTTTTTAATTTTGTTTAAAACGAAATTTTATTTTTGTCATATGAATTTATTTGTTAAAATATATAATTACATGCATGATTTTATAGAAATGAAAGTCCATGCACGTTAGCTACATCATTACACAGGTATGATGGCTGCCTCATTGGACACAGGACTCTGGTATTTGACGTTAGACAGTCAAATTTCATACTTTTTTCCTAAAGTCTAATTTGGTTTTTTTTTTTTTTGAAAAACCCAATATTTTATAATAAATTTGATTTATTAAAATTATTATTCTTGAAATTTGTTTTTATCTCCTCTTGGGAAATGGGGAAAAATGAAATTAGTCTCACATCATCATGTGCGTGACCAAATAAATCTATGTAATCATTTAAAAGTGGAAATTAAAATGACCAACACTTTTCCGTGAAATAAATAAGTATTTGTGCGTTACAAATTAAAAAGGAGCCATTCTAAATTTGTTCGGTGGGCTTAAATTTTCTCTCTTTTAAATTGATTAGATCGTCTGCTCTTTTCGATCCGATTCTAGCTAGCTCTACTTCCCTGCTTTTTTTTTGCTCGTAAAAAAAAAAAATTCCATCTCTCATGGAGTTGGCCTTGAGCTTGGGTGACACCCCAAAGCCATTTTCTTTACATGAAAAATCACAGAAAATTCTGGGGATGGATTTAGGGTTCTGCATGGCTGTGGAGAAGGATGAAAATAATGGTGGAAGAGGTGAAGAGACAACCGCTTCTTCTGAGAGTGAGAGGCGAGCTTCATCGTCAGATCCAACGGTTCAGCTTCGTCTTCTTCCTTTCTCTCCGGTTCACACAAGTCATCCTCCCTCAAATTACAAGTTTCCTTTCCCATGGTCTACTGATGGCTGTAAATGTTCTAATTGACTTCGTTATTCTGTGCTTGAGGAAAAGTTTCTTTTTTTTTGGGTTTTCTTCTGATCGATTAATCTGTGTCTCCACTGTGAAAAAAATCTCATAGGCCATCTATACTTGTGTTGTTTGTTGAAATATACCTGACTAAATATGAACGTTTTCTTTTAAATTGTAACGGGCTTGTTTAATATTTTGACAGTGGTTAGTGAAGCTGTGGGAGGGGAGAAATGCGAAGAATGGGCGGCTACGCTTTCATCTACTAAAATTAATAAATCATATGAGATAGATTATTTTTCAATATTCAAAAGTAAAAGGAGAGATTTCGAAGAAATCACAGCAGCAGATCGAGGTTGTACAAATTCAAGGGGAACTAGTGACGATGAAGAAAATGGCGTGGCTAGAAAAAAACTCAGACTCAGTAAAGAACAGTCTGCCTTTCTTGAAGACAGTTTCAAAGAACACAATACCCTCAATCCTGTAAGCTTTACATATATATACATACACACACACACACACGCACGCACGCACGCACATACACATTAAATGTTTATAACCTGATGAAATATAATATCAATAAAATCCTTCATATATGTATATATATAGTTAAGAATGGATGTTCCTTTTTAAAAAAAAAGTAATAGGAAATTTTAGTCAGCCTTATTGTTTATTTATATTTCTTGGCTGAAGATAAATAATAATTTTTGGTGTTTTTGTGCAGATAATTCTCTAAAACTCAGTTCATATGTCACGTGTAGATACATTTTGATTACTTTCTCTATATATTTTTTTTCATATTGTTAGGTAAATATGGGTTCTCGTTTTTATATTTTCAGTATTCGAAATTTTAATTTGAAAAATAAAAATAAAAATTGTCCTGGCCTAATTATTAAAAGTCAGATTTCTCTTCTCTTTGGAGTTATTCTTTTTCTTCACGGGTTATACATGTGTTTTTGACTTATCTTCCGTTGAACAATACACGCAGAAACAAAAGCTTGCACTTGCTAAGGAGTTGAATCTTCGTCCTCGCCAAGTCGAAGTATGGTTCCAAAACAGAAGGGCTAGGTCGGTAGTTACGTACTTGAAAAATAAAAGATGTATATGCATACATACATACATTATATATATATATAGTCGATATTTATATGAATAAAGTAGAAAAGTTATTTGATTATTTGATGGATTTATGAAAGACAATTATTTGGTTAATTTATATGTGTGACAGGACGAAATTGAAGCAGACAGAAGTAGATTATGAGTATTTAAAGAGGTGCTGCGAGACGCTGACAGAAGAGAACAGAAGGTTGCAAAAGGAGCTCCAAGAATTAAGAGCACTTAAGGCTACTCAGCCATTCTACAAACAACTCCCTGCAACAACTCTCACAATGTGTCCCTCTTGCGAAAGAATAGCCACCGCCACCGGCGCCGCCGCTAATAAGCCTACTTCTTAATTGATATCTATCAGACTCCCGTTTCAAGATTTTTAAAGATGAACGACTTTCTTTTATTTTTTTTTCGTTATCTTTGTTTTTATTTGACTGAAAGCTAAATGTAACAGATCAGGGTTTGGAGTAGAAATTACAGAGCTTTTTAAATTTTGTTTGGCAGATTGCTTCAAAATATCTGAAGTAAAAAACTATGTAGATATTATATCATAGGACCGAGAGGACATATTAAATCTATTTAAAAAGAAAAAATAAAACGATAAATTTCGCCATCTACATATTCTCGTGTTAGTATATTTCAACGTAAATCATGTAGACGTTCATGTTTAAAAAATCACTAAAATTGTAAACAATAACAGACAATAATTGAAAGTTTTCGACAACATATATATGAGTAGGTCTCTTGTGAGACTGTCTCACGAATCTTTATCTATGAGACGGGTCAATCCTGTTGATATTCACACTAAAAAGTAATACTCTTAGCATAAAAATAAATATTTTTTTCATTAATGACTCAAATAAGAGATTCGTCTCACAAAATACGACCCAACGAGACACAAGTTTAATTTGCCTATTATGAAATACCAAAATCACATGTAAACAAATACACGAAGATAGTCTTCAAATACACGATCTCTCAAAAACTTTATAAGATTTAGCGCAACGTCTCAGTCGTCCGTCGACTCCTATCCATTATCATCATTAATTTGTATATATAATTGCCATTTTCGATATCATTGTGGGTGTTTTGACTTTTCTTTTTTCTTGATTGATATTTTTATAAAGTGCGATTTCAGAAATTTTGGTCAAATATATTGCATTTAAAGTTGATCAAGTAATTCATGTGAATGTCTTTATTAGCTTTTTGAAATGCAATTTATAGCATATTCATCGACCCTTATTTAATTTCAGCCAAAAAGACGTATTGTGATTATAAATGTAAGCAAATTTTTATTTTAAAAAAATATAATATGTACAAAATTTCAATATATCTATACAATTATAATGGGTTACGTTCCAATTTTTATTATTTCAAGAGAATTCTTTTAACACAAAAACTCTTGTGAGACGGTCTCACGGATCAATTTCGTGGGTCGAATATCTTATTTGGGTCATCTATGAAAAAATATTACTTTTAATGTTAAGAGTATTATTTTTTATTGTGAATATCGGTAGGGTTATCCCGTCTCACAGATAACAATTCATGAGATCGTCTCACTAGAGACCTACTTATTCTTTAATAAAAATTATAACTAAGGCCTCAAAATCTATAAATAGATTGTTGCTTTATATTTGGAAGCTATGTTCTCACTTTTATTGTCCAAACAATTTGGTCTTGTCGCAGAATATTTTTTACAAATTACTTTTACCGAGCAACATGATTGCTCATACCTTGACTAGAATGGCCTAAACGATGGTTCTTTTGCTTCTATTTGAAAGAAACCAATTTATTCATGCGGTGTATATATAAGTAGTGCTCTATTTAATCCAAAGAGTACAAAGTGTTGGGTGTAATAATTGTCTTTGCTTAGTAAAGCGATCGAACCGTAGTGCTTGAGCTGCTGTGCGGTTTAAAAGATTTGAGTTGCACCATTACTACTAGCTATAGCTTTTGTTAAAGTGGTAAGCACTCGGTCCTACAATTAGTATCAGAGCCAAGGTCACGGGTTCGATTCCCGTTGATTGCAAGGAGTGCAATTATTGGGAGGGAAATTGTTGGGTGCAATAATTGTCCTTGCTTAGTAGAGCTATCGAACCGTGTTGCTTGAGCTGCTGTGCGATTTAAAAGATTTGAGTTGCACCATTACTACTACCTATAGCTTTTGGTAAAGTGGTAAGTACTCGATCCTACACAAAGAAAGAGGTCACATTTTTTTCAATGTAAAGACAAGTGTGACTCATTTGAAAAAAATACATGTGACCCCTAGTAGCTCTTTGATTAAGGGTTAGGATGCTAATTTATAAGTCGGAATGTTTTCGCCGAGCTCTTTTAGCGCCTCAAAAGTTGGTTTGTGACGTAGACAACAACCTTGAGCTCTTTTGGTAAAGCGGTAAGCACTCGATCCTACAATTAGTATCAGAGCCAATGTCACGGGTTCGATTCCCGTTGATTGCAATGAGTGCAATTATTGGGAGGAAAATTGTTGGGTGCAATAATTGTCCTTGCTTAGTAGAGCTATCGAACCGTGGTGCTTGAGCTGCTGTGCGATTTAAAAGATTTGAGTTGCACCATTACTACTAGCTATAGCTTTTGGTAAAGTGATAAGTACTCGGTCCTACACAAAGAAAGAGGTCACATTTTTTTCAATGTAAAGACAAGTGTGACTCATTTGAAAAAAAGACATGTGACCCCTATTAGCTCTTTGATTAAGGGTTAGGATGCTAATTTATAAGTCGGAATGTTTTCGCCGAGCTCTTCTAGCGCCTCAAAAGTTGGTTTGTGACGTAGACAACAACCTTGAGCTCTTTCGATTCGCGACTTGTTATATTATCGGAAATGCTTATATATATAATAGTATAAGAGTACAACGCGTGCACTAGACACTAGTTTTCTTGATTGAGAGGGTAGGCTTTAAACGAGAAAGACGTGTTTAATAAATTTGTCACTCAACACTTTGTGCATGGTTTCATACTCGAAGCTAATTTTTGTAAAATTCAAAGACGATTTGGTCTCCAATAAATGAAAAAGCCAAGAAGACTTTAGGAACTAGAAAAACGCTTTCTCCATTGGTGAGTTTAATTAAATTTATTTTCTTTTGAAATACATTGTGCAAAACAAATAAAATTGGCAATTAAATATTTGAATTTAGTTGGCAAGAATCAAGATCACGAATTGTTAGTAGTATATACCTACACATGATTTTATTAATTGATTTGTAGAAGCACGCTTATTACTCCCGTGTTTATAAAACCAACTTGATGTGGCGGTTATCAATGAGAACGAATCATTATTTTCAGCTCAGTGAGCTTGTTCTCTCATTTCTTCACATGGTATCAGAGCGATATGATTTATCTGGAGCTCGATTTTTTTTCAATTGCATCGTTTCAGCAGCTGTGAAAGCTATTCATAGCTGATATGTTTCAACGATCTAATGGCAAACAATTGCAATTTCAATGATCCGCTATATATCCATCCTTCCGACACTCCGGGAACGAATCTAGTGAGTGATCAGTTAATTGGCGTGGAAAATTATGGTATCTGGAGCAGAGCTATGCTATTGCCTTGCGAGCAAAGAACAAGATCGCTTTGATAGATGGCAGCAGTCGACGACCACCAGTTGGGAGTCCAACCTTGCTTCAATGGGAAAGATGTAATGCGCTTGTGTTGTCCTGGATAATGAACACTGTATCGAATGAATTTTTTGGTGGAATAATATATGCATCAGATGCTTCAAAGGTGTGGACAGACCTGAAGAAGCAATCTGATAAGATCAATGGATCGAGAGTTTTCTCGTTGCACAGAGAAATTGGACGCCTCACTCAAGGTAATAGCACTGTCTCCACGTATTACTGTAAGCTTAAGCAGCTTTGGGATGAATATTCAGCTCTTATTGTTTTGCCATCGTGTGAGTGTGATACTGCTAGAAAATACTTGGAGCATGACTGCATGAGCAACAACATCGGCTTTTTCAGTTCCTGATGGGGCTTAACGACAGCTACATGCATATAAGAAGTCAAATTTTAATGATGAGTCCATTGCCTACAGTTGGACAAGCCTTTTCCTTGTTGTCTCAAGAAGAATCTCATAGGGCATTATCCTCGGTTGAAGTTCCAATAGCAGCCTTCTATACTAATCAGTCCAAGGGAGGTAAAATGATGAAGGAGAAGACAAACTTGATTTGTGATCACTGTAATTGGAACGGTCATACCAAGGAATATTGTTATAAGCTCGTTGGCTATCCTCCATGGCACAAGCTGTACAAATCCTCAAGTAAAGAACCAAACAGAAGTGTACACAAGGATAATTGGAAGAACAGAAAGATGTCAGGAGATGCCAATTTTGTAGAAGAAAGCACTACTGCTGACCAATCAAAAACAGCGGCTGGAACTCCATCTCTCTTTACTCCTGGTCAATACGCTGAAATCCTAAAGCTTTTGGGCAATGGCAACACACAAAATGACTGCACACCAGCTGTGAACATGGCATGTACTCTTTCATCCAATGTAAGCTCAGAATGGATCATTGACACAGGAGCCAATGAGCACATGATTGGTGATTGCTCTCTGTTAAAAGGTTCTAAGTCTGTGGTAGATTCATTTGGCACAGTGAGATTACCAGACGGTAATAGGGCTAGTATTAATAAAGTTGGCTCAGCCTCTTTAACAAGTTCCATTGAACTAGAACATGTCCTATACATACCACACTTTCAATTCAATCTTCTCTCGGTCTCCAAGTTCACAAGGAATCATGGTTGCTTTGTCACATTTTACCCTCATTTCTGCATGCTTCAGGACCTCAGGACTGGGAGAATAATGAGGATTGGTAAAGAGAGGAATGGACTCTATCACTTCACTACAGAGGCAGTGTCAAAATTAACTCCCAAGGACAGTTCTGTTTCTCCACCTTTTTTGCCTAAATTTGATGGTCCATATTCATGTTCGGCTACTGAAACTTGTAAGCATGTCAATATTGATACTTGGCATAATAGATTAGGACACATGTCTATATCAAGGATGCAAATGTTGCCTTTTATACAAAGAAGTGATACAATTTCTCATTGTTCTGTGTGCTCTGTTTCGAAGCAAAGTAGACTAAAGTTTCCACAAACTAGTTCATCTAAATCTTCATCTGCATTTCAGTTAATTCATATGGACATTTGGGGTCCATTTCATACCCCTACCTACAATGGTGAGAGGTATTTCCTTACCATTGTGGATGATTTCACTAGGGGAACATGGGTCTATCTTATGCAATCTAAAGTAGATGTGCTTAGAATGATTAGATTGTTCTTTGCTATGGTGGATAATCAATTTTCAAGAAAGGTTCAAGCTGTAAGAACAGACAATGCAACCGACTTCTTCAAAAGTGAGTGCCAACTTTTCTTCTCCTCTTTGGGAGTGATACACAATAGCTCATGCCCCTATACACCACAACAAAATGGAACCGTGGAAAGAAAGCATAGGCATATTCTGGATGTGGCACGAGCTCTTAGATTTCAGTCATCCTTACCACTCAAATATTGGGGAGGATTGTGTATTGACAGCCGTGTATCTAATTAATAGGGCTCCTACACCATTGCTAAGGAATAAATCCCCTTTTGAACTGCTGTTTCAGAAGACTCATTCCTTAACAAACTTGAGAGTTTTTGGATGCTTGTGTTATGCTTCAGCCCTACCAATAAGCCACAAGTTCTCACCTCGTGTTGTACCGTGTGTCTTCATTGGATACTCCAGTGTGCAAGAAGGGGTGCAAGCTTCTAAATCTGCAGACACGTAAGACAATAATTTCCAGAGATGTGGTATTTCATGAAGACATATTTCCCTTTGCTGTTGATGATCAGCCTTGTCTCATTTTCAAACCATCACCTATGGAGGATCTTTCACTTATTGATGAAGGACCAACAATTACCCTACCTTTAGATGAACCATCAACTTCCAGTACTATGCCCTCTGATGTCCCATTACAAAGATCCAGCAGAATCAAAGTTCCTCATGTTTGGGCAAATGATTACTCTTGTTCAGTTGCACATAATCGTGATCTTAACACTTGCCTTTATCCTATGACCAACTACCTAACATATGATCTTTTCTACAAGACACACCAGAACTTTCTAGCAGCCATGTGTCTTCAGTGAAAGAACCTCACTTTTATCATGAGGCCGTTGCTGATGTTAGATGGCGTGATGCCATGAATGATGAGCTTGTTGCTCTGGAAAGGAATCACACATGGGATATTGTGGATCTTCCGCCACAAGTCAAGCCCATTGGATGTCGTTGGGTGTAAAAAGCTAAACTCAAACCCGATGGTGGTATTGAGAGGTTTAAGGCACGTCTAGTGGCAAAAGGGTACACACAACAACCTGGTATTGATTTCACTGATACCTTCTCTCCTACTGCAAAAATTGTAACGATTCGTTGCCTTCTTAACATGGCTGTTAGTTATAACTGGCCTCTATTTCAAATGAATGTCACCAATGCATTCCTTCAATGAGATTTGGATGAGGACATCTACATGGATATTCCACAAGGTTACAAAGTTCAGAAGGAAAATCAGGTTTGTAAGCTCAGAAAGTCATTATATGGTTTAAAACAGGCTTCTCGCCAATGGAACACGAAATTCTCGAATGTTATGATTGAAGGTGGTTACTGTCAATCCCAACATGACCATTCTTTGTTCTTTAAGCATGATGACAATTCGATCACTTTGCTTGTGGTCTATGTCGACGACATTGTTATCACGGGAAGCAGCCAAGCAGCCATCACAAATTTGAAAATGTTTCTTCATTCCAAGCTACAGCTTAAAGATCTTGGTCATCTCAAATACTTCCTCGGCATTGAAGTGGCCTGTTCCAAGAAGGGTATCTATCTTAACCAACGGAAGTATGCGTTGGAACTTATAGCTGACACAGGTGTGGCAGAGGCTAGACCATTTGATACACCTATGGAGCAAAACAAGAAGCTCACTAGCCACGAGCTTGATTCTGTTATGGAACGAAATCCGAAGAATACTCCTGCAGATGCCTTACTGGTGAATCCAGGTGAATACCAACGTTTGGTTGGTCGGCTAATCTACCTGACTATAACTCGGCCTGACATCTGTTATGCAGTCCAATCCTTGAGCCAATTTATGCATGCTCCGAAGGCATCTCACTTGGATGCAGCTGTTCGTGTGGTCAAATACATTAAGAAGAACCTGGGTCAAGGCATTTTATTAAAGCCTTCTGCTTCTCTGTCTCTTACAGCATATTGTGATTCGGATTGGGCTGCTTGTCCGATGACTAGGCGCTCCGTTACTGGTTATTGTATCAAATTAAGGACTTCGCTCCTATCTTGGAAATCCAAGAAACAAAACACGGTCTCACGATCATCAGCAGAAGCTGAATATCGTGCAATGGCGACCACCACTTGCGAAGTTACTTGGATTGTTGCTCTTTTGCGTGACATGGGCGTACATATTCAAGGTCCTACGACATTGTTTTGTGATAATATGGCTGCTATCTACATTGGTGCTAACCCTGTGTATCATAAAAGAACAAAACATATAGAAATCGACTGTCACTTGGTACGTGAAAAAATCAAGGAAGGCTTCATCTGTACTCAATACGTTCCTACCCACCAACAACTTGGAGACATTTTCACGAAGAGTTTAGGAAGAGCTCAACATGCTTATTTGCTTGGACTTCTAGGGATTTGTGATCTGCATCAACCTTGAAAAGAAAGCTATACACACTGATATCAGCATGCCATGATACCAGTTTGTTGTCTATAGTAATTCAAGCTTGATGTTCACATCCACACCAAGCTTGAGGGGGGAGTGTTAGTAGTATATACCTACACACGCTTTTATTAATTGATTTGTAGAAGCACGCTTATTACTCCCCTGTATATAACACCAACTTGATGTGGTGGTTATCAATGAGAACGAATCATTCCTTTCAGCTCAGTGAGCTTGTTCTCTCATTTCTTCACACGAATAAAGTTGTTGACTCAAATTCCTCCGACAGGTACAAGGTTGTTGTTTTTATTTGATTCGAGCAACGAAGCTAACACAACACTATAATTCCATTTCTTAATTATTAGAACACCAAAAAAATTAACCTCCTACCATCCCCGTTGACAAAGAAATCCTTGATCGTGATAGATATGATAATCTATCACATGGAAAAGAAATTAAAAAACATTTCATAATAATAAAAAACACTAATGAACTTTTCTTAGTAATTTCAATGAAATGCTGTTATTGATAAAAATATAATATGTAAAATAAATATTATGTGATAAACTTCAAACAACTCAAGTTAATCATTTTCATACGGAAAGTTACAGGAAATAAATTTAGTACACCCTGTAAAATTTCAAAAATGTGAAAAAACATTGTGTAAATATAATTTTGTTTAATTAAAACTCCTATTTTAAAAGACAAAAACTTGTGTGAGACGATCTCACGAGTCGTATTTTGTGAGACGGATCTCTTATTTGAGTCATCCAAAAAAAACTATTATTTTTTATGTTAAGAGTATTACTTTTATTGTAAATATCGGAATGATTGATTTGTTTCACATATAAAGATTCGTGAGATCATCTCACAAAAGACCTACTCATTTTAAAAAATCAAGCATAAAATTCGTTTGAACTTATATATTGAGACCTAGGCAACAGCCCCATGGCTAAAATGTGAATACATAAAGTTCAATAATCCTTTCGCAATTAGATTGAGCGAATGTCCGTTTTAAGATATCCAATTATTCAATCATTCAAATGATTGAACATTTCATTTTAATACATTTGACTCTACTTTTCTCTAGAGATTTCAGTGTCATTTTTTCTATTATTTTAGTATTTATCTATATGTTGTTATTTTATATAGTCTTTAAATTTAGATGAGATATTGGCCTAATCCCTTCCACCTATAGGCTTTTGTTTAAATTCGTTTATATATTATATAGATAGAGATATACCAACTACCAATCCCAAACTATATTATCATTTAAAAAAGATAATCCTTTCAAAAACCTGATCAGTCATCAAACACAAAAACTCATATAAGACAATCACACATGTTAATTTTATGAGACAAATATTCTCTACGGGTCCACCTAAGAAAAAATATTATTTTTATCTTAGATTTATTATTTTTTTATTGTAATATGAAAGTGTTGGTATGTCTCACGAATAAAGATTCGTAAAATCGTCTCACAAGATATCTATTACGTCCTATTTCCCCACCAACCTCCAAACCGACAATTATTATTATTTTTTCATATTTATTTATTTTTGTATACCGGCAATTTCGTTCTAATAATAAAGAACGCTGATTACCACCCAAAGGACAAAGGTCAATGTTTCCCATGTGAAGACGTGGAAAAATGAAGAATAAAGTGTGAAAATTTCAATCAATCGGTTAACAGATGTCCGACTAAAATATATAATAATATTCATGAAAGTAGCAAACTGTTGTGTCAGACTCAAAGCTTATATTATGAAAGTTCAAAGCATGTAAGAATTTAGACAACTGTGAAGAAAGATAATCAACAATATTAATTAATTGTTAACCAAAGATAAGGCATACTTTTTGTCACCTTACTTTAATCAAAAGCACTGTCACGTCCCAAGAAATTTTTGATAAATTATATTATTAACCTGGGATCTAAAATATATGAACTACAGGTAAATTTGGAACAGAATATCATGATGTAAATGGTTTATTTATAATCTTAAATAAACAAATTAAACTATTAATTACAATTCTTGCAGCCATTTCCCCTTTCCTCTCATTATCCCGATGAAAACATATCAAAAGTTATATATTCAATGAGTGTTTTTTTGGTTGTAAAAAAGCAAGAGTGTAATGCACACTTCTATAAATAACTCGTTTCAATGAACAGGACAGAGCATAGCATCCTCGAGTAGAATATTTACTGCTGCTTTAATTCTTGCCTGGTGATTTGAGGGCGGGGAAAACCAGCCGCATGTGATCCAACAATTGATGGTCCCGTCGAGATGCCATCCAAGAATTTAGATTTGGCCTACGACTGTTTCTCCTGCTGTCGAAACTTGTTTGATTTAACTAAAAGCTCTGCGTATAGGATCTCGTTCCATGCATCCGGCACCCCAGGGAGGCACCAATGGCTGCAGTCTTGGAAACTTAAAGGAGATCTCCTCTCTTCTTCTGAGAGATGTTGTTTCCGGTATATTGATGGATGGCCATCCTTCCGATAATCTGTCATTCTGGTGACGTTCATATATGTTATATGGGTCTTCATTCCTTTAAAGACCTTCTCCAAAACAGTCATCTTTGGTGGATAGGGAGTTAGATACGTATCGTTCTTTATTGGCTCCGTTTCATGGTCGCATTGCCCCCCGGAATTCCATTGCCCACCACTACAAGCAAAATGCAATAGGTTCATTGAAGAATATATGGATATGCAACCTTCTTTGCTGAAGAAAATCAATGACTAGAAACTAGATAATAATGCTTATCCCACACCACGGTTTGATCTTTTATCATAATCCTATCGTACAAGTGAGTAATTTAGTCAGATTACTACCTGAAATGAGATGCTGAATAGCCCCTGAAGAACACGAGAGATTTCAAAGGACTGACATGGGTATCCACCCATCTTCCCCACGTCGTTAAGGCCTTTCGAAATGCTTCATTCACGTCTAGGTCGCTGTAAACATGGCTCCCTTCTTGGTAATAGTCCTTCCTGATTTATTCAAATGATGATAGTTTAGTGTAATGCTAGTCATACAACAATAAAGTTATCGAAATGGGACATAATTATTTCTTTACCCTTTCGAAGTTTTCTCATGAGTCCACCAGTGTCCAGTGTTGAACACAATCACGTCTGCATTTTTATATTTGTCAGCTGAGCTTCCAATCATATCAAGCCGGAGTGTTTCCTTCTTCTTTCCATTTTTCGACGAGACTTCCCACTCTTGAACCAAGAAAGGAGATACAAAAAACTCCACCCTGCATTTGTAGTCCTATCAAAATTACACAAAGTAAGAAAATGTTCACAACAAAGATCAATATTTCTTGGAAGATGGAAAAATATACACATATCAGTTCAGTAATTTACTTCAAATATGAAGGCATACGAAGCTTCTGCCCGAAAATGGTGCCGGCCGGATTCTTCATAAACCTTTTTCTGATCTTTTACAGAGTTCTTGAGGATGCAAATAAGAGATTCCCACATGTTCCGGTTGAGGGAATCGCCAACAAAAACTAGCCTTTTTCCTCTCAACAATTCCAGCATATGGCTGCCGTTTAACCTTAATAATATTCAAAAAATCAACGTATGCTAAACTAGAACATTAAAAGACAGTGAAAAGATCAAATATTTCACGGCTATAGTCCAATCCCACATCAACAAAAAATTGAACTGATCAATCTGAAAACCCAAACTTTTTTCTGAGATCGAACACTATTGCGGGATTGCAGAGTCATGGGGTAATTTTCTAGAAATGAAAAAAAAAATAGATTTGAACCAAACCAATTCAAGAAATTATCAGACCGATGTAGCAGTTCGAATGTCACTCTCGGTGAATATCTGCCCATAAAAATTCATTCTGCAGAGTATTTGAAAAAAATGGAGACGGGATTTTGCCACATACCTTGGAAGAGCGCAACCTTTTGGCTTCCACTTAAGTTTGTGGTAGCCATTGTCAGGCCTACCGTTAAGGAAACAATTAAATTGCTCATCGATCAGAGAACAAGAACCGGGATTGTACAGCGGATAAGAGTCATCTCTCACCCAATTCCCATCAAACAGATCACAATTCATCAGGTCATCCATCCCTTGTTTGCCATTTGAGGCATTAGCACTAGTGTTCTGTTTCTTCATCAAAGAAGAAGTGAAATTATGAATCAAATTCTTATCTGAGGTCCCTTTTCCTGATATCAAAGTAACATTTTTCACCGGATTCGGTGGCTGAATAACAGTTCTGTTCGCAGCACTGCTCTCATTTGCCTTCAAGACTTCAACTTTATCACCCAACGCTTCACCCCGAGTCTGATTTTGTTCTACGACTTCACTTTTATCACTCAACTGGTAATTTTGAGTCTGGTTCTTGACGCCAGAAGACCCTTCACTGGATTTTGTCGGGGTTGTATCGTTATTCACAATCTCATTGACAGAAGGCTTCTGGGGCAAAACTGTGACGTTATTTGGCTTCAAGACATCAACTTTATGGGTTTCCTCTTCATTCCGAGTCAGGTTTTTTGCGGCAGGAGTCTCTTTATCCGAATTCGGTGCCAAGGATGACAAGCTCTGAGATCCAATACTGTCGGTTCCCGAAAAATTATGGGATTGCGACGGAGACGACGAGTTAGTGAAGAAATAAGAGAAAATCGAAGAAACGCGAGATCTATACGATTCATCCGAGAAAATCGAAGACGAAGTATGAGAACTCGAACTAGGAGCACCATGGCCGCCTGTACTTACAGCAAATATGTTGGTGAACCATGGAGAAGAAGAGTTCGAAGAAGGGCTAAAAGCGAGAAAAATGGTGAAGGCAATAAAAACAAAAACAAACCCATATGCAATCGCAAAGGTTTTCTTCGTTCTGAAGATTGAGAAGTGGATTTTGAAGTCGGAGAACAGACTCCCACCATTAATCGGCGCATATTTCTTTATATCCGCCATGTGAGCAGCGAATGTTTTGCAGCACAAACGAAATCCTCGAGAATGTATGAGAATTTCCCGGAGAAACGGAGAAAGAAAGAGAGATTTTGTTGTGTGCCGATTGGAGAGTTGAAATACAGAGAGAGATGGAGAAAAAGTAAGAAGTCTGAGTGGGTGCGTGAGAGAGAGTTTCCTTATCAGAAATGCTTTGCTGCGTATGTATATATATTGCATGTATACGTGTCTACATCTTCAGTCAATTTTAGATGATTTACTTCTCAAAATAAACAGAATTTGAGTGTCTTTAATGCAAGTTTTACTTTATAATAATACACAGAAGATCTTGTGGTATATATTCTCCGCGAGAGAGATGGAGTGATATTGCCACGACATTTTTTCTACTGCCAGATATAAAATGATCAACTTTTTGTTTTGAGTAGGTTTTCTTGTGAGACGGTCTCACGAATTTTTATGTGCGAGACGGATCAACCCTACCGATATTCACAATAAAAAATATTAATCCTAGCATAAAAAAATAATATTTTTTCATGGATAACACAAATAAGATATATGTCTCACAAAATACGACCCGTGAGACCGTTTCACACAAATTTTTGTCTTTTGTTTTTTCTCCACATTTAGATCTAATATTAAAATATTTTATAACAGATGAGTTAAATATGTTTGATTTTTAAATATTAGATAACTCATAAACTAATCTGTTGATAAATTTTATGCATATATTTTAAATCCAAGATTTTATTTTAAAAATATAATCTTGATTTCCCTTTATTATCTTTGCCGTTGAATAATTTTTCCCAAACCAAAGTTTACCCTAGCGTGGAAAAAGTGAGTCCACCACAAATGTGTAATGATTTGATTTTTGATACCAAAATGCCACTGGAGTTTGAGTGATTTACTACGAGTGCCACCACAGTCAGCAACTCTTTTTAAACTACAATCCAATCACTGGCATGCCTCCACGTGTACACGCATTCGGATGGAATTTTCACGAACTCTCCAAAGTCCAAACAAGCCCCAATTTCAAACACAATTAATTAAAGTATTAAATATTAATTATGAATTAAATCCCATAATAAAATCATTAACGAAGATTTCCTACCAATTTCAAATTGTTTCTTCATTCTTTTGACAATATAGTAAGATAGTGTCATATTTGCAAAACTATAATCATAATCAGTAGAAAATTTCTCAGATTTATTAATATCTGTATAATTCATTGTGCATATCTATCAATTTTTAAAAAAGGAAAATTATTTTTTTGCTTACGAATTTTTGTCTCTTTACGATTTTGCTTCTCGGAATTATTAATTTCAATTCACTATCTTTGCCTTTTATGACAATTTTCGATATTTTTTCGATGCGACGCTTATTATGTAATGTTACATCAATATTATCAATAAAAAAACTTAATTTTTATAATATAGATAATCAAATTACAAATAATCAAACATATTGAACCGTTTTTTATTAGACTTTTGACACTCACTTTCCCATATTTTCGGCTTATCAGTTGTATTTTGAAATTTATATTTTATTGACAAAAACTTATGTGAAATGGTTTCACAGATCGTATTTTGTGAGACGGATCTCTTATTTAGGTCATCCATGAAAAAATATTTACGTTTTATGCTAAGAGTATTACTTTTTATTGTGAATATCGGTAGTGTTGATCCGTCTCACAGATAAAAATTCGTGAGACCGTCTTACAAGAGAGAGACCTACTCTATTTTATTTCCAAGATAGATGTATGGAAAAATTCAAAAAATAAAGAAGGATAAAATTTATATAATTTTACATTTATTTCATGGCAAAAACTTCTGTGAGACGGTCTCACGGATCGTATTTTGTGAAACAAATCTCTTATTTGGGTTATCCATGAAAAAATATTATTTTTCATGCTAAGAGTATTACTTTTTATTGTAAATATCAATAGGGTTGACCCATCTCATAGATAAAGATTTATGAGACTGTTTCATAAGAAACCTACTCTTATTTCACAGTGGGTTTTTTGTTTTGGTAAATTTGCGTATGATTAATTAATGAGAATAAATGGGCAAAAAAGTAGAATAATGAAAGTGGAGTTACATAAATTCTTGACGCGTGGACCGCCGTGGTATTTAACTTTGACTACGGCCGCCCGTACGTTTGCCCGTCAACGGCCGTAGCATAGTCTTTGGCTCCTTGACTTGTTATTTTAATATAATAAGATTTGCTACATAATTTTTATTTTGACAAAGAAATTAAAATATTAATAAAAAAATTTAATAGAGTTGAATATTCAAATGATCATTTATTTTTTAAAAATATATAAGATAATTGTCCATAGCCAAATATAAAAGATAGGTTTTGAGTATAAAATATTATATTTATAGTTTATATTATTTAATTCGAGAGACCTATCGTAAAATAACTATTGAACTTTTACAAGATAATATAATATGCATTTAGAAAAAAATCACTGTGAATGTGTGTGTGTAAACAATATACAAAACATATTTTTTAATAGACTAAAATATCAACTATATGGTAGAATATTATGGAGTTAGACATAGAAAAATAATTCACACACACTCTTGTGAAACATTCTCGTGTGTTAATTTTATGATAAAAATTTTCGACTTGACCCAATTTAATTTATGGAATTTATTATTTTTTATATTAAAAATAATTTTTATTATAATCATGAAACGGGTCAATCCGTATTACGAACAAAAATCTATGCGATAGTCTCATAAATCGCTTTGCACATAGGGAAAGATTAGGATGAATATTTGATAAGCCCGTACTACATACTTAGTTAAATGAATGGGCAACTGATAGATGACAAAAATTTGTGTGAGACGGTCTCACGGGTCGTATTTTGTGAGACGGATCTCTTATTTGGATCATCCATGAAAAAATATTACTTTTTATGCTAAGAGTCTTACTTTTTATTGTGAATATCAGTAGGATTGACTCGTTTCACAAATAAAGATTCGTGAGACCGTCTTTCAAGAGACCTACTCTAGATAGATGTTGTGACTCATTTGTTCATAATTGCTCAAATCAATAAGCAAATGAAAATTGATTTGCGGGTTTCATAATCATAAAATTAATTTTTTTATTAAACAAATGAAAATAAAAATGGGAATTTTATGACGTTGGTGACACGTTCCTTTCCTGCTCGACTGACGCAATAATTCTCGAAGGGTCGATTTCAAATATGACAAATGAACACAAATGGTGTGAATTTCGAAGTTGCATTAAATTGAAAATTTGAAATTTAAGGATAAATCCAAATATATTATTGCCTCGTAACTCCAATATTTTCGGATTTTTGCACGATTTGTGTTGCTAGTATCGCCAGCCAACGAACAACTCCATTTGAATTTTTAATTTCATTAGATATATTTAGAGCATATCAAGTAGAATTTTGGGCGAATCGTTTCCCCGCCATCTATATTCGATGTTTGACAAAAACTTACGTGAGATGGTTTCACGGGTCGTATTTTGTGAGACAGATCTCTTATTTGGATCATCCATAAAAAAATATTACTTTTTATGCTAAGATTATTACTTTTTATTGTGAATATCCGTATAATTGATCCGTCTCACATATAAAAATTCGTGAGACCGTCTCACAAGAGATCTATTCTGTATGTTTTGTGATTTCAGTTCGCTATGTTATCATAATTTAGTATATGTCTTAGTATCTTATATATTTACACGTGGACAAATAATTATTTAATAAAAAAATAACGGAGAATCAAAATTGTAAAAATATAAATATCGGTGGTAAATTTGTTATTTTTCTTAGAAATTTAATCGGTATTTACGTGGTTTTTGTCGGAACGATTGTAGGGGTATGTATTGTTGTTTAACGGCAAAAACTTGTGTGAGACGGTCTAACGAGTCGTATTTTGTGAGACGTATCTCTTATTTGGGTCTTCCATGAAAAAATATTATTTTTTATGTTAAGAGTGTTACTTTTGATTGTGGATATCTGTAGGTTTGATCCGTCTCATAGATAAAGATTCGTGAGATCGTCTCACAAGATACCCTACTTTTTTTATTCACGAGACGAGTTAATAAATAATAATATTCAAATTTACCATCAAAAATAATATTTTAACATAAAAATTAATTTTTTTATGGGTGATCTAAATAAAATATCCGTCTTCTCGTAAAATTGATCAATTAAACCATCTCAAATAAATTTTACACACACACATTAAATGAATCGAAGGATATCCAACTGCCAGCTAATACTTAATCCACCGACGTGATATAAAAAAAAAAACAATATAAACGATTATTTATTATTTATTTGATATTGATTTTATTGAATTTGTGACCGAGTTACGAGTTTCAGATTTAGTTATAACAATTTTTTTAAATATGGTAGAATCATATTGAGCGAAGAACGATTCAAGCAAGATCAAACATCAAATATGTGATAAGTAAAAGCATTTCTATTTTTAAAATCTTTAATTGATTAATAATAGCTTTATTTTCGTTTTTACATAATATGTTTTAGATTAGGTTTATTTTAAAACGGTCTCACAAATATTTATTCGTGAGACGAGTTAACTCTGTCTATATTTGCAATAAAAAAAAATATTTTTCATGAATGATACAAATAAAATATTCATCTCACAAAATCGAGACTCTTTCAGAAAAGTTTTTGTGTATGCTTTATATGTATACCGTATATGCTATTGAGAAAGAATGGTATATAAAATATCTACCACTAAATTTGGTCTCTCATATTTCTCATTAAGAGAGGAGCTAGCCAGTCGACACTTCAAATGTTTAATTAATAAAAAATATTTAAATTTCATATTTTTAACATCAATATTTAATATTTCATAGTTTTTTCTAATAAAAAAATTGTGTGAAATATACTTCCATTTATTCTTTATATGATTATAGACGACATAAATATAATATCATGCAGGCTTTAGTGCCTATGCTTGTATCACTGGCTAACTATACATGACTGGAATTTTTAAAACTAATAATATAATATTATAAATTATGTTGTGTGTAATAATTATGTCATCTGAATAAAGAAATCAAAATAGAATGTTTCAGCTGTTGTATATCGTAAAAAATTTGAATTGGATTGTTATCAAAATTGACAAAAACTTATATGAGAAGGTCTCACGAGTCGTATTTCGTGAGACAAATCTATTATTTGGGTCATCCATGAAAAAAATTACTTTTTATGTTAAGAGTATTACTTTTTATTGTGAATATCGATAGGGTTGATCTGTCTCACAGATAAAGATTCGTGAGACCGTCTCACAAGAGACTTACTCATCAAATTTTATGTCCTACAATTAGTATTAGAGCCAATAACACGGGTAAAATTTTTATTGATTGCAAGATGTGTAATTATTGAGAGAAAAATCGTTGAGTGCAATAAATTTTTTTGTTGAATTGAGCAATCAAACGTGATATTTGAACTGATATTTATTTTTAAAAAATTAATTTATATCGTTACAACCCATTGTATCTTTGCGTAATTCACGATCGCTCGTTCTACATATTATACTTCAAATTATAGAGCTGTCCCGCAATAACAAAGCAGGCTGTAGCATTATTCTTTTAGGCTGTTGCCTTTTATACGCATTAAATAGGTGGGTGGATTCAGTTTGTTTTCAATTATCACCCATTATATTGAACTATTTAATTTATTCATTAATAAATATCTAATATCAAGTTACTCAAAATTTTATTAAATTCAAGATTTTAATTTCAGAAATATTATATAGTCATTACACCAAATCAATTATATTTCTGAAAATCAAGAACTGAAATTTTCAAATGGAAATAACGAATCAAATTCATTAATTGGGCTAGATCGATATACTTCTACGCGCAATTATGTTGTAATAAATTCACGTACACGATGGTACTTGCACTGGTGGAACTAGTAGGAGTAGGTAGATGATTGTCGTAACTACAAAATTATTAATTTTATTCAATGTTCCGGTGTATTTAATATATATATATTCATGAGTATGTTTGTATGAGACGACAAGTCAATTCTGTTCATATTTATCATAAAAACTAATATTTTTGGTATAAAAATAATATTTTTTCATGATTGACACAAATATAATATATATATCACAAAATTGATCCGTGATATTGTTTTACAAGAGTTTTTGTGTGTATTCGCACAATGTCAAGAACTGAAATGGAAGAGCTTAGCTCATTGAGCTAACTGATAAACGTGTACCTAAATAATACATAATAGAAACGTATTTTGGGAACAATTAACACTCCCCCTTCAAGCTTGGTGTGATAGGTCATAGACACCTAGAAGCCCAAGCAAGTAGGCATGTTGAGTCTTCCCCAAACTCTTCGTGAAGATGTCACCGAGTTGCTGATGTGTAGGAACGTATTTAGTGCAGATGAGGCCCTTTTTGATCTTCTCACGAACCAAATGACAATCAATCTCTATATGTTTCGTTCGTACATGATAATACTAGATTGGCACCAATGTGAATGGCAGCCATATTGTCACAAAACAACATTGCTGGACTGCTAATCTGAACTCCCATGTCATGCAAAAGGCCAACAATCCAAATGATTTCACAGGTAGTGGTTGCCATGTCACGATATTCTGTTTCCGCAGATGATCGTGAAACAATATTTTGCTTCTTGGACTTCCAAGATAAGAGTGATGCCCCTAGTTTAATGCAATAGCCAGTAACCGAACGACGAGTCATGGGGCAAACAACCCAATCTGAATCACAATACAAAGAATCAGAATGCTTTAACAAGATGTCTTGGCCTGGGTTTCTTTTAATGTACTTGACAACTTGAATGGCGACATCCAGGTGGGATGCCTTCGGAGCATGCATGAACTGGCTTAGATATTGGACCGCATAGCAAATGTCAGGTCGAGTTATAGTCAAGTATATCAACCGACCAACCAAGCGTTGGTATTCATTCGGGTCAACTAGCAAAGTATCTACTGGAACATTTCTTTGAGCTTGCTGCATGCTAGAATCGAGTTCATGGCTAGTGAACTTCATGTTCTGTTCAATAGGAGTGTCAAATGGCCTGGCCCCTGCCACACCTGTGTCAGCGATGAGCTCCAAAGCATACTTCCGTTGGTTAAGGTAAATACCTTATTTGGAACGTGCAACTTCAATGCCCAAGAAATATTTGAGATGCCCAAGGTTTTTAAGTTGCAACTTGGAGTGAAGAAACATTTTCAGACTTTGTATTTCTGTCGCACTGCTCCCTGTGATGACAATATCATCAACATACACTACAAGCAAAGTAATTGAAGCATTATTTCTTTTGAAGAACAAGGAGTGATCATGTTGTGACTGACAATAGCCACATTCAATCATGACAGATGAGAATTTCGCATTCCATTGACGTGAAGCCTGTTTTAGACCGTATAATGATTTGTCAACTTGCAGACCTTTTTTTCCTCAGCAATTTTGTAGCCCTGTGGAAGATTCATGTAAATATCCTCATCCAAATCCCCTTGTAGAAAGGCATTGGTCACATCCATTTGAAAGAGGGGCCAATTATGGACCACGACCGTCTTAAAGAGACATCGAATTGTCACAATTTTTGCGGTGGGAGAGAAAGTGTCATGGAAGTCAATACCTGGTTGTTGTGTGTATCCCTTCGCCACTAGACGAGCCTTAAATCTTTCTATACTGCCATTGGATTTATGTTTAATTTTGTACACCCATTTGCATCCAATGGGTTTCACATTTGGTGGTAAATCCACAACATCCCATGTGTGATTTCTCTCTAGAGCATTAAGTTCTTCATCCATGGCAGCACGCCACTTTGCATCAGTGACTGCCTCATGATATAATTGGGGTTCTTTGACTGATGATATGGCAGCTAAAAAGGACTGGTATGACTTGGAGAAATGACCATATGTAAGGTGGTTGGCTATGGGATGTACACAAGTGTTAGGATTATGTTTATGTATGAGGGAACAAGAATAATCATGTGTCCAGATGGGAGGAACAATGGTTCTAGTGGATCTGCGCAGTGGGATATCTGAGGGAGCAGGACTAGGTGCAGATGGTTCATTTAAAGGAAAGGCCATTGCTGGCTCTTCACTGGCCATTAAGGGATCCACCGTAGTAGATGACGAATTAAAAACAGGAAGAGATTGGCTAGTGACAGCAAATGGAAAGATGTGTTCATGAAAAACCACATCTCTGGAGATTGATATCTTTCTTGATTGCAGATTAAGGACCTTGTACCCTTTTTGCACGCTGGAGTATCCTGTAAAAACACAAGGCACGGCCCGAGGTGAAAATTTGTGGCTTATAGGTATAGCTGAAACATAACATAGGCACCCAAAGGTTCTTAGAGTAGTGAAGAGGGGAGGCTTATGAAATAACAATTCAAAAGGAGATTTGTTCCTCAGTAGTGGTGTAGGAGCTCTATTGATTAAGTACACAGCTGTTAACACACAATCTCCCCAATATTTGAGTGGTATAGATGATTGAAATCGAAGTGCTCGTGCTACATCAAGTATGTGCCTATGTTTTCTTTCCACTACACCATTTTGTTGTGGTGTGTAGGGGCAAGAACTATGATGTATCACTCCCAAAGATGAAAAAAAGAGCTGGCACTCACTTTTGAAGAAGTCAGTGGCATTATCGGTTCTGATTGATCGAATTCTCTTAGAAAATTGGTTGCTCACCATAGCAAAGAATAGTCGAATTAGCCTAAGCACATCCATCTTAGATTGCATGAGATATATCCATGTTCCCTCTGTAAAGTCATCAACAATGGTAAGAAAGTACCTCTCACCATTGTATGTAGGGGTATGAAATGGACCCCAAATGTCCATGTGAATTAACTGGAATGCAGAAGAAGACTTGGTCATACTGGCTTGTGGAAATGCTAGCCTACTTTGTTT
Source organism: Primulina tabacum (assembly GCF_025594145.1). Taxonomy (NCBI): domain Eukaryota; kingdom Viridiplantae; phylum Streptophyta; class Magnoliopsida; order Lamiales; family Gesneriaceae; genus Primulina; species Primulina tabacum. Next base: position 5,160,591 of record NC_134559.1, on the reverse strand, counting down.
TGATATAGAACACACAGAGCAATGAGACAATGAATCATTTCTTTATATAAATGGTAACAATTGAATTCTCGATATAGACATATGTCCTAACCTTTTATGTCAAGTATCAATACTAACATCCTTACAAGGATCAGTAGCAGAATATGAATACATCCTATCGAATCTAGACATAAAAGATGGAAAAGTGAAACTATCCTTGGGAAGTGACTTTGGAACTGCCTTTGAGGTGAAGTGGTAGAGCCCATGCCTTTCCTTACCAATCCCCATTACTCTCCCAGTCCTGAGGTCCTGAAACACACAAAAATTTGGGTAAAATGTGATAAAGCAGCCATGATTTTTTGTGAATTTGGACACTGATAGAAGATTGAATTGAAAGTGAAATAAGTACAAGACATGTTCAAGCTGGATGGAATTTGTTAATGGGGCTGAACCAATCTTATTAACATTGGCTCTACTACCATTTGGCAATCTTACTGTGCCAGTGGAGTCTACCATAGACTTAGAAACTTGCAATAGAGAGATATCACCAATCATATGCTCGTTAGCTCCAGTGTCTATAATCCATTCAGTATCAAAGGTTTGTGAGGCAGTACCTGCCATATTCACTACTGGTGCACAATCATTCTGTATGTTATTGCTGCCCAAAAGCTTCAGAATCTCAGCATATTGGCCAGGAGTGAAGAGAGACGAAGCTCCAGTAGTTATTTTCGGTGCTGCTTTTGGTTGATCAGTATTGTTTTCTTCCACAAAGTTAGCATCTGTTGACATCTTCCTGTGGTTCACATTATCTTTGTACACCCTTTTTTTGGTCCCTTATTTGGAGCTTTATACAATTTATGCCACGGAGGATAACCAACAAGTTTGTAACAATTCTCCTTGGTATGTCCATTCCAACTACAATGATCACAAATTAAGTTCACTTTCTCCTTCATGGAGCTACCTACTCTGGTCTGATTAGTGTAGAAAGCTGCTATTGGAGCTTCAACTGAAGACAATGCTTTGTGAGATTCCTCTTGAGACAGTAGTGAAAAAGTCTGTCCAACTGTGGGTAATGGACTCATCATCAAGATTTGGCTCCTTATATTCATGTAACTGTCATTGAGTCCCATTAGGAACTGAAGCAACCTCTGCTGCTGCTCATGTTCCAAATATTTCCTAGCAGTGTCACACTCACACGAAGGCAAGATGACAAGAGCTGAATACTCATCCCAAAGTTGTTTAAGCTTGCAGTAATACGTTGAGATAGTACTATTACCTTGAGTCAGCCGTCCAATTTCTCTATGCAGCGAGAAAATTCTCGATCCGTTGATCTTGTCAAACCGCTCCTTCAGATCGGTCCATACTGATGAAGCATCTGATGCATAGATAATTCCACCGAAAATCTCCTTCGATGCCATGTTCATTATCCACGACAGCACAAGAGCATTGCATCTTTCCCATTGAAGTGAAGTTTGGCTACCAACCGGTGGTCTGCAACAACTTCCATCTATTAACGCAATTTTTTTCTTTGCTCGAAGTGCAATCAGCATAGCTCTGCTCCAAATGCCATAGTTTTCTACTCTGATCAGCTGATCATTGACCAAGTTTATGCTCGATGTATCGGACGGATGAATATACAGCGGATCATTGAAATTGCAATTGTTCGCCATCATGGAAGTTGCTTGAAGAAATAACTGCAGATTTGCTTTTACAGCTATTTGATCAAACAATTGAATTGAAAAAAAACCCTAGGAATGAAACCTTGCTCTGATACCATGTCAAGAACTGAAATGGAAGAGCTTAGCTTACTGAGCTAACTGAAATCTTATTCCTCATTCTCAAGTTCAACGCCTTATATACAAACTAATAAACGACGTGTTCCTGAATAATACATAATAGAAACGTATTTTGGGTACAATTAACACACAAGATATATAGTTAGATTTACAAATAGTGGCGTAGCCATAGTATGGGATGGGTTGGGCTCAAGCCCAGCAAAGATTATCAATTTTTTTATATAGACATAGCGTAGTCCAATTATTTTCTTAAGTCCATCCATTACAAAAATAAAATGAAAAGAAAAAAAAGAGAGAAAGTAAAAAAGACAATAGAAAAAAAAGCTCATGAGCGCCTGGAAATTGGAATTTCCATCTCAATAGAACTTCTCACTCTCTGTGAAGCCTTGAATCCCAATGATGGCTTCAAATCATTCTTTGAAAGTGTTATTTATTCTTTGGTTGATAAATTTTATCCCAATGATTTTTCCAAAGATGACATGAAACATTTGAAGACTTAATTGGATCATTACAAGCTTTATGTATTTGAGGATCCGAGATTTAAAGATATTGATTCTCTTCCTAAATTATGCCGACTACTAGTTGAAACAAATAAGTCGATGATTTATTTCATTATTGATAGACTGATTCGTTTGGTCTTGACTCTTCCAGTTTCCACTGTTACAACCGAGCGAGCATTTTCAGATATGAAACTTCTCAAGACACCACTTCGCAACAAAATGGAGTAGAAATATTTAAACAATGCAATGATTTTGTATATTGAGAGAGATTGCCCATGACATTGATATAGATTACATAATTGATATTGATCTTTTGAAAATCGAAGGTTGCGACTAAAGTAGTGTTTATTTAAGTTACCCTCTTTCGCGTAAGTTTTTTTTATTATTATTATGCGTAGTCTTTCATATGATTAATGTTTAAACTTTTAGAAAATATTTATCCAAATTTGATGATTATATTGTGAAAATCGTTGATTGCACTTAATCTTTATGTCATGTGAAAAATGTTGTATTAATTTATAGATTAATTTTTTTTTATTTTCTAGCCCCTCATATTTTGAAATTCTGGTTACACCCTTGTTTACAAAATAATAGATTTATTAGAGATAATAACCACAAATATTTTACGATTATAAAAAAAAAACCCATACAATTAATCTGAAAGTATTTTGTAAAACACTTTAGCAAAGAAAAAATTATTCTATGAAATACAATTTTGATAAAAGAATATTTTCAAAAAGTCCCCAACATGTTTTTTTTTAAAAAAATTTGTGTTATTTATATATGTGCAACACATATAATAATACAAGAACCCGATAAATAATTATTTATCGAATAAATTAATAAACTTAGTAAACGAGAAAAATAAAATATTCGGGTGGCCTATGACAAATAATTAGGGTCATGCAAATTAAGCTATTTGCTTACTATTAATAAAAATTTAAAGAAGAAATAAGTATATTTTTCATAATTAAATAGCATAAATGAGGCTTCATTTAAATAATAATAATGCATAAATAATAAATAGAACAAGACGTGTTTAAAACAATTTATTCAGTGGTTGAACAGTTTTATTTATTTATTTATTAATTTGTTAAAAAAAAAGTGAATTCACAAAAAAAGAGAAATAAAAAATAAATATCGCAAGGCTCAAGTTCCGTATGTGAGTCAGTCCCAGTATACTCGAAATTTTACGTAATTCTTTTTTAAAATTTTAAAAACAGTTTAATTTATTTATTATCATTTTACACTTAATTTTATCATATTTTTCATCTTTAATATAAAAACTTTTACGTTTTTTTAGAGTTTTCCTGCAAAATTACTCAATACTCAAGCTTGAATTCAAGTGAGAGCAACTTCAGAAGTACTCGAATCGAGCTCGAAATAGAAAAAAATAGCACTACTCGATTAAATTCAAACTTAAATTTGTGTTTAAGTGTTTAATTTATTGTTTTTATTTTTTAGATTATTATTAGTTTTAAGTTTGATTTATGTGTTTTTTTAGATTATCATTAATTTTAATTTATTGTGTTTTTTATGTTATATTTTGTTCTTTTTTAAATATGTACAGGCTCTTCTATGTGTTATTCTCTGATGTCATTTATCTTTTCGGTTTTTTTTTTAATTTAAAAATTTTACATTTTCAAATCGAAATTTAAATCTCAAAATTCAGGGGAAAAAATATTTTTCAATAATGAGAAACCTGAAATATAATAAATTATATGTTCATGCAATATTCTACCACAAAAAATATATAAAAAAGTTAAATATGATACAAGAAATGTCTTCTAGCCTTGAAATTTATACATGCATAGTATCAAAACGGATATTTCACACTCTTTCACCTATCAAACCGTACTAGACAAGTCCTGTACGACAAACTCGTTTGAAAAGTGTTCACAAGGAAAATCGAACATTCACCTATTTCACCAAATCGGATATTGTTTACAGACAACTTCTTATAATCTTGTTTTTGTTGGAAGACACCAAAAATATAACAACTAACAGTACATCATAGTTATATAATTTTTTTATTGTCATTATGTTAGATTATTATTTTTGTTGATAACAGTACAATGTATGAGAAATTCTATTTTAGTCGTAGAGACACAAAGATGTACCATAAGAAAAATATTAATGGAAATCACGTCATATTTACTAAAACTAGCAAAAAGCACGTGCGATGCACGTAAATATTAATTATTTAATAAAAATTAAATTTGATTTTTATTAAAAAATAATTTGAATCATTTTTTATTTAACTGAGTTTAGTTTTTTTGTCAGATTAGACGCTTGGCAGTTGTGGAGTGATGGAGAAATGAAAGCGGAGGTAGATCGGAGGCCACGAAGCATGGCTTGTTATCGAAGAAGTGAAGCAAATGATCCAACAGTTCGTATAAAATAGAAACAACCACCTCTAGCATATATCACGATTATCTAATGTAACACTTACGACATGTAAATACAAGGTTTTGTTTGTGTTTTTTTGGTTGGTTGCTCATACATATCAATAACCTAGGCATGTTTCACCCAAAGAAACTCATAGGAGTAAACCGCGTGTCGGAAAAAATGCGCTTGAAACTTATATATAAAATATATTCAAAGTGTATATGTGGGATATTGATCAAATATTCGGGAAGAAGATAAACCAACCTAATGAAGAGGCTTTTGTGGCTTCTAACAGGCTTTAATCCCTCTTCACCAAAGTATACTTCGTTGAATCATCCACGATCCCTTCCACAAATTTGGGATGGAAGTTGAGATGAATCAACACTTCAAGAAGTCCCGATCCACCTGTGTCTGTCATATGCCTTCTGCAAGTTCACTTAAAAAATAAATCTGATCGAAATGCACTTACGAGTGTACTTTCTCAAAGCTCTTGAGCAAGGTGGATGTCTGCAATGAACCTTCCATGCATAAAAGTCGCTTGAGCTTGGGATAAAATGGGTTTATCGATGCTGAGAGCTATTGGATTAACCTTTTTCCCGATTGTATCTACTCACTATTCTAAATATTAGATGTATTGGGGGACCAAACTCTTTGTATGTTAGCACTATCTGCTTTCCTCATCTAGCTCACGTTCCCAAATTAGACTAAAAACGCTTTCTGTCGAGGTTGCCCCGACCCTTAGGATGACTAATTCATGTTCAAGTGTCGTTCACATCGAACTTTTTGCTGCAAAACCCAGGGATCGAACCTGGGCGGACCGGCCGGTCCAATCCAAAGTCCAACTACGAGTTTTTAACTGCAACAACTTAAATATACGCTATTGGAACTGGAATTAGCGCGGCAGCTAGCCCTCCTATGGATCCTCGTTAAGGGATTTGGATTGTACTCATTCCAATTAACAGACTCGTAGAATCCGATATTGTTAACTCCACTAAAAGGCTACAAATACCCACAAAGACTGCTGGCCCGAAGACAGCATTTCCCAGTAGACAAGCCATGTTGCAACAGTAGTAGTGGATGAATTCAAACTTTGTAAAAGATTTGTCAAGGGACTCAACCATTTTATAGAGTAATAGACAAGAAATGGTTGGAATAAAGCAAATTCTTGTGTTATTGCTTATCACACATATTCAAACAAGAGATGGATGAGCCACAATCCACTAGCAGAAACGTAACAGAAGAAAATCTCTAAATTGATACCCAGACAAGTCGTGGTCTTGTGTCAAATTTGCCGCATTTAATCCACGATTCAAATAATCGAGTCAAACATTACAGAGTTCTATTATCGAGCAAGAATAAACCTGAAGCATATTCATATTCCAAAGCCAAAAACTGTCCGTATTCTGTGGAATATGATCTCTCTCCATCCCTTCTCGGTATTTTCCACCACAGTTGAATTGCCATATCTGCAATATAGTAAATTGAAGAATGGAAAATCGAACAACGTCAAGAAAAATGTTGAACCAGAGACACCGACCTGTCTTCTTCGGGTATATCAGCGTGTGTGAGCTTGACAACTGTCACTCCAGATTCAGGCTCGTCAAAGCTAAGGCGCACCTGCACGAATATCACCATCTCTTATCAGCAAATCAAGTAAGAAAATTGTTTGCCTAAATCAAAGACGTCCCACAAACATAAATACCTACAAGGTGTGCGAAATGTATAAATACATACAGTAACACACATGCATGGAAATGGAAAGAAATGACAGATATGTAGCCACACAAACTCTACCCGATACTTCGAAAACTAGAGAGACATTTGCTATGAACATGATTTGAGCAAATAGAAAACCGCAACACCAAGTAAACATGAATAACAATTTTGCAGTTTCATCCGATTTTTTTTTTAAAAAAACATCCTATCTTCCAAACAACTAGACAAAAACCTCTCATGGCTTGGTTATCCATTCAACCAAAGAATGATGCCATCTTTCAGTAACTCAATTTAAAAGCCACATATTCTTAATGTGCATTATACAAATCTAATTCGCAGTAGTAACAGATAGTTTGAACACATTAAAGCTCAAGATAGACGAATACTCTACCTTTGACTGGATTCCATCAGGCCAGCTACCAAATCGCCAGTTCTGAACAATCAACTTTCCTTCCAGCAACTCAACATTTTTCCCCGTCACTGAACCATCAAAGATACTAAACTCCCCTCCTACCTCCTTACTTATCCGAGCATTGCTTTGAGTAAACCCCTTCCACCTATTCTCATCCATTAAAATCTCGTACAAATCCTTAGCTCGACAATTAAACTTTTCAGTCATAGTAATTGTCTTAAACCCCTCATTTCTCTTCTCCTTCTTCTTCTTACTCTCCTTAACACTTGAGCCACTGTTACTGGCCGAAACATTACCCGAACTAGCTGCAGACCCAGAATCAGAAGTTGGTTTTTTCACCGTCACTTTCTTAACTTCCAAATCATCCTTAGCAGGCCCACCTTTGGCCATTGCATTGACAAAATCTTTAACTTTCTCAAACACAAACGGCTTCCCTTTCGCAAGAAATGCTTCCTTCACCCTTTTCCCAACCGGCCCATCATCTTTTACAGTAATTCTAATCTCGGGATCCTCGCCAGAATTCTCATCGGCTATGTAAGGCAGCTCAACAGTACCCTCAGTATTCAAAATCACAGAACTACCGTCGGAATCTTTGACCTCAGCCTCGTAAGAAAGAACCAAATTTAACTCATACCCAGGTATTATTTTCCCCTTTCGAACGTTGAGGTATGCTTCTCCTTCGAGTTTTTCGATGTCCTTGGTTTTAATGTAGAGATTTCCTTCGCCAGAAAGGATTGTTTTGTTGCACAGGAGGTTGGTGAGGAAATTTCGGGACCAATCGAGGCAATCGGTTTCTGCCCAGTGCCAGTTGTGGACGTTGGCACCATCGGCGCGGTCTTCCACGATCCAGCGTTTGTCGCCCTCACCGATTTTGGCCATTTTTAGCAGAGAGATGCTTGGCGTGCGTTCGTTCTATATATAAATATAGTCCACTAATCACCAGTCAGTCTGAAACCCTACTCCATAATTTTTAAATCGTTTTATTTTATTAATTAGACATAGCACAAAAACCTACAATATTTCCCCCAATTTTTTCAGTTCCTGTCTTCTCAATTTGATCATATTATACAAGATTGGATAGTATGCTACTGCATTGATCGTTTAATTTTATTCAAAATTTACTTGATAGACGTAATTTACAGATTACTAAAAAGATAAAAACTTGTATAAAACGATCTCACGAGTTGTATTTTGTAAAACAAAACGCTATTCCATTGATCGGTTTGATATCATTCAAAATTTACTTGATCGAAGTAATTTACAATTATTGGGTCGACCATTCATTTATCTCTATTCAAAGCACACAAAAATACTAGCGACTATCGGTTAACAATATTATAAAAAGATTTTCTAAATTAATTTTTTTAATTTAAAAATAGACATCAAAATCCAACAATTTATAATAATATAATAGATATCCTAAGTTAAAAAATTTAAAGACATTGAATAGTAGAAAGTAGAGGATGAATAACATTATACAATAAATTTTGAAATTAACAAGATTTTAATATACAGAACAATCCAATCCTATCACCAAAACCTTAATCTTCCAACATAACCAAATCCCATCCAAAAACATCTAGCAGAGCATGATGAAGAGGACATAATCATTATTTATATTTCTCTTAACTGAGTACTACGACAAAACTTAAACTTGAAGTCACACAAGACGGAATATGATTCAAAAACTAATTAAATAAACCGCTTTTTCTCGTTACTGAACCAATACAAGAATTTGTTACAACAATCCTTCCTAAAATAAGAAAAAGAACACCAGCTGGTCTATCCTTCCTCCCCAATACGGGGTTGGGGCTACATTACAAAACCAAGAAAGAAAGCTTGTAGAGCACCAAAAAATAAAGCGAACACCACTAATAGATAATCAAATACAAATACGTGTAGAATGATAAAGACGCGACCACAAGGCAACAGCAACATACCTTCAGTTCCACCATACATTACATTACTCTCCCAGAGTACAATTTCCAAAAGTTGCAGAAGCTCTCCTGAAAGAGGAAGGGGCAACAATGATAAACATAAATGAAGGATATAATGTGAAAAGATGTCGCAGGCCTAAAGTATGATTTATATACACGATCTGGCCAATATGAGAGAGCACTAGACACAGAAGTTGTTCAAAACTAGCACAGCAAGGATGGATTGAACAGGCTATATGGGATTCCAATGGCAATTAGTAATTTCAGTCGCATGTTATAATAAAAGCTTCCCGCCTGCATTGGATTTCAACTGGCTGTAGAATTCTGTGAAGTCCAGTCGAAACATGAGGAACTTCAAGTCGACATGTTGTTGTGTGGGCAATTGTGAAATAAAACCCTCAAAAAGTGATGAATATTCATTTGCAGTTACATCAACAGCTTGCCCCATATTTCTAAGAAATTCCCCAGCTCGTCTTGTAAGTTCTTTCCTGCCTTCACCAAGCCAAGAACTGGGTTCTGAAGATCTGTTACTTGATTGCATCTGTACTTTGGCTTTGTCCTGATACAGACGGGAAGACTCCGTCGTTCTGTATATATAACAAACAGAAGGGAGAAAACTAAGAAACAGCGCTCATCCAGTTTAGTAGGAGAATAAAGTATGCAAAGAAAAAAACAATACCTTGATTGCAAATCATTTATGCCTTCATAAAGTCGATCTGCGTGACTTCGGAATCGCAATATGAGGTCAAATAATGTAAAAAGGGTCTTGTTAAGGTTTTCAGATCGTTCACCTAATAGAGACTTCTCAACGATTGAGTGGAGGTACTTCTCATGTGCTCCAAGTAGATCATCTAGATCTTTAGCTACTTCCATTTCCTTGGAGAAATTAGACCATGACACCTCCAGCACTTCAAACATTATGTAGTACTGAAGATTTGTGACAAAATGATTCATCTCGTCCCAGAGAACTTGGCACTTCCTAGATGTCAAAATCAACTGCAATGTAACAGCACGTGGCAACTTAGAAAAGAACTGAGAAGTAACACGGTTTGGTTTCATTCCTTTCCAAACGCCAATCAGTGCATGCTCTATCCTTCTAAGCTTCCACAAAAAGTTAAAGATTCTGAGATACCTAGACATAACAGATTCAGTGAAGACAGTATTCAATGGAACTCTTGCGTCATATTCTAATGAAAACACGTCCCATCCTCTGTCCCCCGTGTTATGTGGCATCATTTTAACTCTTAATCTATCCAGCATATCACGATCATCGTACTGCGCATTTGATGATCTAATCGCACTTTCCAAATTTCCAGCAAGTTTGAACGAACTTATAGTGTTAGCAGGCTCAGACAGCTCAGGGCCAACAATATCCATTAGGTACTGAACAAAATCCCCTTGCCCAAGAAGTAAATATCTCTTGATTGCAAGGCAGTGTTCTTTGAACTTATACCGTGTATACATGACATCCAACAAATGCTTGTCTATTCTCTTTGCTGCTTCTGCTACTAAGGATTCCAGAGCATCAGTCTCACCATATCCAAGATCACCTCTCCTAGTAGTTGTACCAGCTGCAGCTGCCGCTTCTTTCGCCGCATCAGCCCATACTCGATCCTCGCAACAAACTCGAAGGAAATTAATGGACTTTCCAGTCCTTAAGACGCGTTGAGCAAGAGATTGAGATATGAAAGAAGGAAGCATTGCATCAAGTAGACGATAACCTTCCCTCCAGAGACAATCTGCTTTCACAGGTTGACTTACAACAAAAAATTCTGCAAAAATATCCTCGAGCTCCCCTTCCAATACCCAACTTCTCACCATTTCAAAAAGTGGGGAACATACCTGACGAAGTAGCCTTTTCATGAAATCATTTACAAGTGGATCACCATGTTGAGCACGCATATGAATTGCACCAGCCATGGCCCCACCTTTTAGAACTTTACAACTATCAACCAAAACAGCCATTAGCCTCATCTTCACCATGGGTTCAGCAAACCAAACTGACAATCTCCTCAATGAGAGATAGTTACCTGAGCATGCATTTTCAGAAACTAAAGGAATCGAATTCATTGCCTGCCCTTCAAGCACAACCAGTAACTTGTAATACAATGACAACTCATCTTGTAAAGCAGCACAAAATGCTTGTCCAACAGTCCCAATATCCTCGGCTGGAAGGCGCTCCATACTCTCCGTTATATACCCCTTGACTTTTCTAAACAACCATCCAAGCTCGCAGAGCTTCCGGACCATTGTCCTTGTAGCCCTGGTAACCTTGACAAAATCTGGAAGAACATACTCATCGGCCTTTTCATCAAACTTCAGATATGCCCCGTCAATCCCTTGGCATGCATAGAGCACATCCCTCACCAAAACCTCTTCTGAAACCTCATTTTCTTCCTTAACCAAGTCTGCAAATTCCCTATATGCCATATCTCGAAGATTTTCAGGGTCCTTTGTCACCATCAATACCCCTCCATTCCATCCTTTCTTCACACTCTCCTTAACTCTAAAACTACTTGTATTATCCCTCAATCCCCTAGAGTGCTTCACATTTTCATTCAAACCCACGATATTATCTGAATAATTCCCAACATCCCATTCGCTCTGACTTTTATCCAATTTCCCAAGATTGCTCAAACCCCTCGAATTCGGCACTTTTTCAACAAAACCACTCAAATGATCAAAATGGCCATTAAACCCTCCATTACCTAAATCCTTACTCGATTTCACAAATCTACCAAGACGATCACTCAATACATCACTCTCATGTAATGCTGGCAACCCGCCAGCAAACACAGAATCCAAAAACCCGTTAGAAATCTTATCCGAAAACCGATTTTTCTTAAATTTCTGATCCTCAGATATTCTATTCAGCAAATACAGTACAGCCCACTTATTTTTCACGCTCCCGGGACCATTTTTCGACGAGAACTTAGAGTACAGATCGGCAAAAGTTAGGGCTTCGGAGGACTTACCGGTAGTGGCGAGGCGGCGCTTGATGGACTCGACAACGGAGAATTCGTCCGCAGCAATGGAGGGCTTCATACGGCTGGAGAGGATGCGGAGAGAGTACTTTAGGGCTTGATTGTACTCTTCCTGGGTGGGGATTGAAGAGTACTTAGGGTTGTCGGGCGTTTGAGGGTCGTAGAGCAAGCGGTGAACTAGTTCTTTGACTACATCCACTACTCTCCGGTCGGCGTCTTCCATGAGCGGCGTCGCCGTTGTACTCTTGAGTTCGGATTTTCAGATTTTTTGAGTTCTAATTAATTTGTTAATATATTGGGCGGGGAAACCAATAATATAGTAACACTTCATTTTACTTACAAATTCTTTTTAAATAATTTAAAATTTTTACATAAAAAATATAATTATTAATATAATAACCACCACTAAAATTCGTTCGGTGAAATTTTTTTCAATATTCCGAAAATATCTTTAATTTAATTAATTAATTTATTTTATAATTTTTTTTGGCACAATCACACGTATTTATTAGTTCCCAATATTGTTTATAAAAACATTTTTTTTAATTGATATTGTTTGATTATTCTTAAAATAAATACATATTTAGATTTTTTAATAAAATATATATCTAATGAAAATAATAATTACAGACAATCGTCCATGTCAACGGACAAGACACAAATTTTAAAATTTTCAACTGCTCCCCATACGCATGGCCAAAATCAATTTAAGATAGAGAAGACAAAGTACTGCGTAGCAAAATGACAGACAAATGGGTTTGAACTGCATGGTCGTTTTAAAAATTTCTTACTTCCGGGTAATCCGCGTTGGTTCTGGCAAATACTCTATCGATATTTTGTACTTTTTTTTTTTTGGAAATATATGCGTTGTTTGGTTGTTTCTTAAGCACGTTTGCATTATTCATTTTGAGCGTAAAGTTTGGATTTTTTTTTAATTAATGTGTTAATAAGTACAGTCCGTTTAAGATTCCGAAGTCTTTGTTTCTTGGTTTTGTTTTGGTCAAGGCTGTATTTTGTTCTGGTTTCGGTGGAAAAAAAAAATCGAAGCTTTGAATCTTTTTGTTTGAATTGATGATTCTAAAAGACTAAAGTGGGTATCGCATTTTGGCTTCTTCGGCCTTCGCACTTGTTTTTTTTGTTTTTTGTTTTTACCTATTTTTAAATTATTGGCTTGCGCAGTAGCATTTTTGGGAATGCGAGGTACGTTTGTTTTTATGGTTGTTTCTTTTTCTCCAGTGATTGAAGGGTTCTTAAATGGTTCAACTTTTGCTGCAACAAATTGCTTGGTTCGTTGGGTGAATCAATTGGAGATATAATTAGTATCTGTGGCATGTTGCTCTGTTGGTGATTATTACCAACAAACAATCATTTGTCACATTAAAATTTTAATTCTTTATGGCTTAATCTATTTGGGAACATAGAATATTGGTTATGGGTTGTCGAACAATCAGTATGGTTGTTGTTTGGTCATTACCTTTAGTCTTGTCTGGATGTAGTTGTGTGGATTTTGTTTTTGCGTTTGTTGCTGAATATTTGTATATATTCTACGTGTGAAATGTCCCTCCTGGTTTGATTTTGATTGCCTTAACCAACATGGAAGCCTTCGTCCCTTGCATCCAACTAACTGTCTTTCTTTTTTTATGCGCTGCCGATGTATATCTTAACGATTTATGAAAGGACAGTTCTAAGTTTAGATCACTTTAATTTGACATTTCAAATTATTAGTGAACTGTTTTTTGTATTGGTTCCATTAATATATAATCTGTAGGTTATATTGATCGTATGGGAGTATGGTTCTTGTTCTATGTCATGAAAGCAACATATCTGTAGTCCTGAAAATGAAAGCTTTGTCTTTTTCTGATTTTTTTAGGTGGTTGGTGCTAGAACCTAATCGCGTGTTTCCTTGATTATCTACTGAACCCCGACAAAAAGTGGTTAGATGGATAAGTTAAAAACGAATACAAATTAATTATGCGCTTAGATTTACATTGTTTAATCATTGGCATTAGTTTTGTGGTTTCTGTCCTTATCGTGCAGCTTATATTTGCCAATTGTTTTATTCCGCATCAATGATTTCCCATCGTTTTATTCTCTATTCTTGATGACAGGCTATATGTACGTTGTTAAAAAGAAATTAGTGCAGCATCTAATTTCAGCGACGAGCTAGGAATACTATTGGAGGGCATCTTTTTCAATAATGGCTCCAAGAACTGGTTCTTGCACTGATGCAACTGAATCACACTCGAAATATGGTAATTATAGAATGCTGATGAAGGAAGATATTGTTCATAATCGGAAAAATGCAATTGTTCTCCGTGAAAAGCATGGTTTAAAGGGTGTTCAAGAACTTCTTCAGTGCCGGGCCTGTCCAAATTCAACGCATCCACCCATTCAACAGGTCTTTATATGACTCTGAAGTTAAATATGTTTTAGTATTCATGGCACAGATGCCAATGATAGAAAATTTCTGATATTTGGACGCTTCAATCTTTGCTTCATTACCTCGACATTTCCAGGTTTTGTTAATTTGTTTGCTAGTTTTGTTATTAACTCGTGGCATTGCCTATGTTTTTTCATTGACATTTATTTTGGCTCTATGATTTCGAATGTGCTACATTTATTTCATTTATAACATTTTACGCAGTGTCCAAATGGTCATATATTATGTGTAAACTGCAAAAGACTTCATAACTGCTGCCCAACTTGCCAAATTGAGCTTGGAAACCTAAGGTGTTTAGCTTTGGAAAAAGTGACTCCATCGTTGGAGCTTCCCTGCAGATACCAAAGTTCGGGCTGTAACAATATATTTCTGTACCACGGCAAGATTAAACACGAAAAGAATTGCCCTTTTCGGCCTTACTCTTGTCCACATGTCAGTTCTGAGTGTCATGTAACCGGTGATATTCCATTTCTTGTTGCTCATATGAAAGAGGATCATGCAGTTGATATGCACGATGGATGCACTTTCATTCATCGATACGTTAAATCAAATCCATGCGAAGTCGAAAATGCTATATGGATGTTAACTGTAAGTTTATGGTTCCATACTTTCAAATTACTGATCTATATTTATAACAAGAAGTCGCTGAGAAAAGTAGTACTAAATAACTGAGCATACCTCGTTAATTTATAAACAGTTGTAATGAGACATAATCTAAGTTATAAGTGCAAGTTTTTTGAAAACCCCCACATCCTCCATCATATTACACAAACTTGTAAGCAAGTCTCAAACTTCCAATACAAACATTTCCATTTTTTGACCTCATGCAGGTGTTCAACTGTTTCGGAAGACATTTCTGTTTGCACTTTGAGGCTTTCTTACTCGGAACAGTACCTGTCTACATGGCCTTCATTCGTTTTATGGGCGAAGACTGCATGGCCAAAAAGTTCAGCTACACATTAGAAGTCAAAGCCTGTGGCCGTAAGTTGGTATGGCAAGGTGTTCCAAGGAGCATACGCGACAGTCACAGTAAAGTTCGTGATAGTCAAGATGGACTCATTATCCCGAGGAGCTTGGCTCTCTGTTTCTCTGGTGGGGACGGTGAACGACTTAAATTGAGAATAACTGGACGGATATGGAAGGTGTAAGAATCGAAGATGGTATATATGATATTGTCTGAATAATTGTATAGCCTGTGGAATTACCGTCATTTCGATCAAATGACTCTTAAAGTTTATGTATTCTTGATATGATATGTAACTTTTGTTGGCGTCAAGGATATTAAAATAGGTTACATGTATTAGGATGGCAAATACTTTGTAGAATTAAATGCATCTACTTATTCACCAACTCGTATCATAATCTCGCCTTTGGATTTTGTTCTCTGAATTGCATAATATATATACTTGTGTCATGCGTGATACAAAATGTACGTAATTCTAGAAATTAATATGGAAAATATGATACTAGAGAAATGGATAATATAATGGATTGATTCTATCTTATCTTTAAGGTTGATTTAATGACATACAATGAGTCACAAATGATTTTTTTCACATATTAGATCAACCTTTAGGACGTTGCTTTACGGGTGTGATTGAAAAAATAAGAGAAATGTGAGGCCTAAACTTGGTTTAAAACTGGAGATGATATTAAATTTGAATTCTTTAAACAAATTATTGCAGGAATTAAGTTTAAAATTCAGACTTCGACTTGATTCAACCCCAGAAGCTAGCTCAACGGGGGGATTGTTCAAGACAATATATACAATTCTCAGGTATTTTATCCAACCGACTGTGGGACAACTAATACACTCCACTCACGCGAAAGAATGAACCATCTGGAGCGTGAAATTTACAAATGATCCAATTATGGGCAGAACGAGTGACCCAACTATGGACAGTCCAACACATAACGGTGGAACTTGAGCTTTGATACTATGTTAAGATAGCTCAAAGGTAGAGGATTGTCCAAGACCATATATATAACTTCCAGATATTTTATCCAACCGATTTGGGACAACTAACAGGGATAGCGCAACAATCTTAAAAGCATAGATGTAGAAAAGAAAATGAGTAATTCATGCATGGTTATTTATTAAAGAATAATTGTGAATTGTGGTGGAAAGAATAAACAATTTTATAGAACTTTTTATTGAATGGATTCATTTATTTATTAGACGTGCAATATTAAGGCATGCACGTAGGTAGTAGGTTGGGTGTTATTATTAGTGGTAAAAAAAACTTCTGCATGCGACTTTCCCGCGAAACTCAGCATTGGATTCAAAGCTTCTTACGCCTTTAATTTGTCCCACACGATAGATTCAGGAAAAAAAAACATGTACATTTCTTCATTCTTGAAAGTCTAAATTTGGTTTATTTTGTAAGTTTTTCGTTTTCATATTTCTTGAACAATCATAGAATTTCGGGTTTTAATCGAATTACATGTATAATTTTCTGAATGATTTTTTTTGTTTGTTTTTGCTTTAGTTTTTTTTTTTCAAAAAAGTCTATTGATTATAAGTTGTTGTTCGCTGTTAAATCCATGTCCACTGGGTTTATTTAATTTCGATTTTTTTAATTTCAATCTGCATGGACATTATCTGATGATGATCTCGTGTATTTTCTTGTTGCAGCAAAAATTTCTCGAAAGATGCAAGATTTGATATAGATTTTGGTATTTGGTTTGGTTAAAATTGTGTGACTGTGCCTTCCAAGGTCGAAGGATGTTGTGCTGTGGAGGTGCAGAAGAGGAAAGTTTCAGTGGTCCTCCGGCGAACCAATACACGGCCCCGCCTAAATCCGGAAATCCATATCCTGGTGGCACAAATACTGGAGGTATACATTTTGACATACTCTTAATCTCTTCTCTTTTGTATATCATGATGAATTAATGGCAATCTTATTCATGTAAAATGGTTTATTTGAAAATTTATAATGCTTATCTTCTGGAAATTGGGATCGTTGATCGATGTAGAGGTTGTTTTTGGTTCGATTTTTTAAGGTAGCGACAGAGGAGAGCCAAGAACTTCTGCTGCAAGAAATGGAGCTCCTCAGAAGGTTTTACCAATTGAGACACCAGCACTGTCATTGGATGAACTAAATAGATTGACTGGTAATTTTGGAACAAAATCTCTGATTGGTGAGGGCTCGTATGGTCGAGTATTTTACGCAAAGTTAAGAAGTGGGCAGCAAGCAGCAATCAAAAAGCTTGATACCGCTTCAGCACCCGAGCCTGAATCTGATTTTGTAGCTCAGGTATTTGAACATAGCACTTCAGTTTTTTTTTCCTACTTTTGCTCTTGGATGTAATAATGGTTAGTTTTTTTCCTAAAATAACATGTTGCATCCAGTTATCCTTGGTTTCGAGGCTCAAGAACGAACATTTCGTGGGGCTGCTTGGGTACTGTCTTGAAGCAAACAACCGAATCTTGGCATACGAATATGCCACAATGGGTTCTTTACATGATGTTTTACATGGTATGTCGAAGTATACATATCCTTGAATTCAATGAAGAATAAATTTAATTGTTGCTCTGTTACATTCCAGGTCGGAAAGGGGTGCAAGGGGCGGAACCTGGTCCTGTTCTGACCTGGTATCAGAGAGTGAAGATTGCTTATGGAGCAGCTAGGGGGATCGAATATTTGCATGAGAAATGCCAGCCTTCAATTGTCCACCGTGATGTTAGATCCAGCAATGTGCTTCTTTTTGATGATTTTGTAGCCAAGATTGCGGATTTTTGCTTGACAAACCAGTCATCGGATACAGCCGCTCGACTGCATTCAACTCGAGTCCTCGGAACGTTTGGCTACCATGCTCCAGAGTAAGTTAATACCGAATCTTGATATAATACTAGTACACATATAACCCAAGCACATGCTTTTTATATGCACAATAGAGGTCAAAAAACTACTTTGTTTATAAGAGAAATTCTAGTTGCGAAGATTTTATATAAGATACCACTGATAAACAAGAAATGATGTTCATGGGAAGAGTAATCAATTCAGGCTGTTCTGCTGTCCCAAATCTTTAAATAACCCCAGTCAAAAAGAGTGATTTTTGCTTGAAGTTTTGAGATATTTAATGTGATGCTAAAGGTACGCTATGACGGGACAAATAACTCAGAAAAGCGATGTATATAGCTTTGGGGTGGTTCTCTTAGAACTTCTGACCGGGAGAAAACCAGTAGACCATACGATGCCTAAAGGACAACAAAGTCTCGTTACATGGGTGGGTGAAGTCTTTTTTCTTTTCTTTTCTTTTCTTTTCGGGTTAAACGATATTTGTCTCTTACAATCTTGATGGTAATTGATCTTATAATAACTCCAACTTATTATTCTAATTTCTTCAGGCTACTCCAAGACTTAGTGAGGATAAAGTGAAGCAATGTGTGGATCCCAAGCTAAACAATGATTATCCACCAAAGGCCATTGCAAAGGTTTTAGTCTAGTGTAATATATACATCAGAAACAGATTTATTATTTGAAATATTTTTTGAATTCTTATCCTTGTGGTTTTTTTATCAGATGGCAGCTGTAGCAGCACTTTGTGTTCAATACGAAGCCGACTTCCGGCCGAACATGACGATTGTCGTCAAAGCTTTGCAGCCGCTTCTCAACTCTAAACCAGCTGGCCCTGATTCTAATTCATAACAATTGTGCTTATATGATATCTGGAATTGGCCCAAGCTCGGAGCAACACCAAGTCTTGTTTCTTGGTAGAAAGAACCAAACGTAAGAACATTGGCATTCTTTAATTTTTATTTCTATAGTAATTCTGTGTACTACGACATCTGATGGCTCCTGTCTAGATGAGTGTGTTGGTAAAGTTTCTAATTTTCATTTCAAATTGGGGTGTAGCAAACTCCTTTTCCCTGAAATATTTGTTGATATTGGATTTAATATTTAAATTATTTCTATCATTTCGTTGAATTTTGTTAAGATTGAAACATGGACTTAACTTAACATCAAAAGCTAGATCAAAGAGAAGATTATTCAGAGATTTTATCCAAACGTTGTGAGATAACACACTCCCTCTCACGGCCAAGACTGAACATCTGAAGCGTGAATATTACAAATGACACAACTATGAGTAGAACATGTGACTCAACTATGGACAGTTGAACACATAACGGTGAAATCTGGACTCTGATACCATGTTAAGATTGAAACTTAGACCTAACTCAACACAAAAAATTAGCTCAAGAGGGGGATGATTGTCCAAATCCATATATACAACTTTCTGAGATTTTATCCAGCCGATATGAGATATTTTATCGACATGTACTTTTTTGGTTAATACATTACTTTCAGCGTAGATTCATTTATAATGAGATCAAATATGAACGTAATTTAGATAATTGATGATTATTGACATTGTTTGAGAAAAAGTAAATGTGCAAGGTGAATTGGCTAACATTGGGCTATGAATCCGGGAAAATCGGCTAAAAGCCTCGTGGTCATGGACGTAAGTAACATTGGGCTATGAATCCGGGAAAGTTTCAATACTGGAGAGTGTCAATTTGGATGGATCGAACGTGTTTGTATCGGGTTAAAGCATAGATATTTTAAAAAATTCTCAGCCTGAACCCGAAAACTTGAACTGAACCCGAACAAAACTAACCCGGCCCACATGATTTTTTTGAAAATATTTTAAAATTTTCCAGATATATGATTTTTTACTATGTAATATTATTATTTAACAAAATAATTAAATAAAAATCAAAACACATAATAAATATTTTAATTTAAAATATAATAACAAAATATTGTTTAAAATATATGATAATTATATTTCATCTATTTAAATATTTAAATTTAAGAATAAAAGTAGTCTAACTATTAAATGTTTAGAAAATTCCAATGCTTCACAAAATATAAATTACATGGCAAATATTAATGGGATCAATAATAATAATAATAATAATAATAATAATGTTAAAGCATCACAATCAATATTCTACAAAATAAATATTTGATCAACCATCATCATATATGAACAAATTAATAAATTTGAAGTTCTACTTGCATAAAATTTAAAGTATACTTACTATAAAAAAATAAAAAACTGTTTAAAAAATCAATATTTTACAAAATAAATATTACGTGACGAAAATTTATAATATCGACACATATACAATAAAAAGATTTGGGCAACTCGAGTTGAGTCCAACTCGACTATTTTTTTGGGTCAGATTTCAGATTCAAATTGATTGATCCAAACCCGAAAACACCAATTCCGAGTCTTAAACAGCGGAATGTGAAATAGAAGCCTTTAGGCGTTTCTCTTGTGAAAAAGATAACAAATGAATCTGCCTCAAAAGTGAGTGAGCCTCATGGAATCAATCGTAAGGGTGCCGTTTTCAGTTTAAGCTAACAAAACTTAGAAAGGAAACCAAGAATGGAAGTGGACAAAGAAACTGCAACGATGGAGGTGTGGAATAGAGAAACTGTGCCAACGGTGATGAAGATTGTCTGCACCAGACTTCCTCAGAGAGACCTAATTTCCCTTTTGCTTGTCAGCCCTTGGATTCATGGAAATCTAATTTCTCACCCTTCCCTTTGGCAGGTAATTTTTGTGTGTTTGTGGGCCAATGCAATAGTGCTTGTAAAGCTTCCTTTTTCTCAGTATTTTGCCAATTAAAGATCGAAAATTGTGAGCTTTTTTATACGGCATTCTCTGTTTAGTATTACGGGTTTTGAATTTTTTGTTTTCAATTTATTTTTACACAAATTCCTACTTCTCCTTTAGGTTGACAAGTGTCTGTAAACGCACAAGATATTTG
This sequence comes from Primulina tabacum, assembly GCF_025594145.1. Taxonomy (NCBI): domain Eukaryota; kingdom Viridiplantae; phylum Streptophyta; class Magnoliopsida; order Lamiales; family Gesneriaceae; genus Primulina; species Primulina tabacum. Next base: position 5,139,655 of record NC_134559.1, on the reverse strand, counting down.
TATGTCAAGATCTTGTCATAGTGTGTATTTTTCCCAATCAAACTTGAAAGTTGTAAACTTGATCCTTTGTTTGCTATATGGGATAGAAGGTGCTCTTGTTTTTTGCATATTAATTCGCACTCTTCCGTTTGGCTGGTAATTGTGTATTTACACAACAACAAGATATAGACTATGTAAAATCATTCCTTCTCTTAATTCCTTTCTAACTTAAGTTTGAAGGTTGTGCTCTTTGGTCTTCAATGAGCATATTTTTAATATATTTCTGGCCCTGTTTAAGGTTCTTGATTTTCATGAGATGGACAAGGCAGGGGATCGCCTAGTGGCAGCTCTCTCTCTGGTTAGTATTTTCTCCCCCTTCCTTCTCTAATGTCGTTGGCAACTTCTATGGTAAAATATGGTTTTTTGAGAAAATATTCTAGTAAAAAGAAAAAAAGAAAGTACTTACTGTCCAGCTACTAGAAACAGAATAAGTATGACGGGAAATAAAGTACCTCAATTTCGTGTATAGACAGACCCTCTTGTCTTTATAATTGGTAAAAAAATTGTAGCAAGAGACACGTTGATAGTTAAGGTGTCTAACAAAGGGCTTGTTTTATGTTGCTTTGCAGTCAAGATACCAGAATGTGAAGCATATAAAACTTGAGTTTGCTAGGGATATTGAAGATAAGCATCTAGAAATTGTTAAAAACGTGGTAAGTTTTCAAATATAGTTGCTCGTTAATTTCTTCTCAGTTTTCTTTCGTTCATGATTTTGACCATTTTTTTTTAATCATATATCATTGCATTGCAGTGCAGAAATTCTGTTGGAAACTTAGAGGTTCTTAATTTGAACGGTTGCCAAAAGATATCTGATGCGGGTATAGATTTTATAACATTCAATAGCCCAAAATTAAAGGACTTCTCTATCTACTGGAATGTGAGGTACTTTGCATTTCTGTATAACACATACCCAATTGTTGTACTTGCTAATAGTATATTGGAAATAATAGTCATAAACCAAGACCTTTAGAATTCAGATAAAGTTTCGGTTTCAGGGTTTCAGATCTTGGAATTAAGAACCTGATGAAGAATTGCAAACTCGTGACGAATTTGAACCTTAGTGGCTGTAAGGTATAGTGCAAGTTCCTGTTGGCCCGAACATGTTTCTGATTACCGATCCTTTTGTCTAAAATTATTATCTTACTACGGGTGTTGTGTCAAATCGCAGAATGTCTCCGATGAAAGTTTGAAATTGATTGCCAAAAATTATCAAGGGTTGCTTTTATTGAACATCACGAGGTATGATCTTTGTGGTGATCATATATTTTAATACCATAAATGAAGAAGTTGCAAGTGCATGATTTTTATGATTATCCAAGTGAAGGGCTGGTTCAGTGGAAAAAGAATTTGAAATTTTATATAATTGTTCTTAAAAATTGAAGTCCACCCTTCCAAACCTATAGACTCTTTTACCCCTTGTATGAAATCCTGGGTCTTCCCCTACTCTGAGTTTCTGAGCTTTTCTCCCTGTTTTCTTGGAGTCGTCTTTCATAGAAAATTTGAATGGTTGTTCTTGCCTTTCTGTCGAGGATTATGCGTGAGATGCCTATATGAGCCCTTCCCAAAATACCAAGTTGTGTGTTAAGCTGTTGACAAACAATGCATATACATGTTTAGAACTGAGAATTATTTTGACAATTAATGCCCACAAAAACCAAATATCAGGCTAATCAGTCCAAACGGGAAATATTATGAACTGCATCCTGACTATTCTGTTCTGTATATTTAGATGCACCAAGCTGACTGATGGAGGTTTGCGAACGATATTGCTGAACTGCTCCTCTCTTCAGAGCTTAAATCTATACGCTCTTTCAAGGTAAATGAACATAATTTACATACTTCCTCTTGCAATTTTTCTGGTTTACAGTAAGGGGTCGTTCGGACTGTATCTTACCTTTGTACAGTTTTACAGACGTAGCATACCAGAAGATTTCACTTTTAATACATCTTCAATTTTTAGACCTCTGTGGCGCTCAGGTGTGATTAGTAGTCCACTTAATTATTTACTCAATTTTACCATAATCAATTCTGATTCTATTATTGCATGTCAGAATCTGTCTGACGAAGGACTTTCTTGCATAGCTAACTGCAAGAGCTTGATTTCACTCAATTTGACCTGGTATGTGATGTATTGGAGCCTGTCTTTTGTCTTTTAGATAAAAAGAAAGTAACCTAATATGAGTCATGATGAATTCTTGACTTCGTACGAACAGGTGTGTGCATATAACCGATCAGGGTGTTATATCTATTGCACAAGGATGCACATTTCTTGAATTTCTGAGGTGAGTTTTTAGATAATGAAACAATGCATCTGTCTTTTCCATTCTAGTAATTCCTGCTTTATCCATTAACTAGTGATACTGCATGATTTGGCGATTCTTGATTTCTTGTTTCCAACTATCTTTTGATCCTTGACCCATGCTCATGGAGGATCAAGTCTTGTCAGTATCATGGGTATCTTTAGAGGTGACTTTTTGTGGTACTTTTTCAAAGACACGTATTTCAGATCTAGAATGAAAAAAAAAAGAGGGAAGGGGACCAGAAATATTTGATTGTCCTTAGAAATTAAGAGTTGAAGGAAATTGTAAAGAGAAGGGATGTGACCATTCCTGCTGGCTCCCTCTTCCTTCTTCCTCTCCATGCTTATATATCTATTGTCTATATTAGAATTTGAATACATGTGGTTGGCATTGCAGCTTGTTTGGGATAGTTGGGGTGACAGATAAGAGCTTGGAGGCCCTTTCAAAATGTTGCTCAAATACATTAACAACACTTGATGTCAATGGATGCATCGGCATAAAGGTGCATTATCTTTCATTGTTGCATTGCAGCTATTTGTCAATAGTTCACAATGTTCTTACCATGCGTATGTATTTCTTGGCAGAGACGTAGCCGTGAGGAATTGATTCATTTGTTTCCTAAACTCAAGTGCTTCAAGGTCCATAGCTAGGCTGTCACTGTAGCATCTGTCAATTTCTTGCTTGAAAATGACCATTTTACTCTGAGATTTAATTACCTGAGACGACAATATAATAGCAACACTCAATGGAGCTGGCCTGATTTAACTGTGGTTATAATGCTATGCACAAACAATAAATCAAAATCTAAAAGCACCCCTATAAATCGAGAGTACCATCTTTTGTGCATAAAAACTAATCCCAAATCTGAACCAGAAATCAGGCACATAAAGTACGAATTTTGCCCCAAACTAGAAGACGAGATATGTAAGCAAACATGAACTTTCCGCTGTGTATATTTCCAACCGGTTATCCAAAACTGAATTTAAATGTAAAGAAAACTTTGATGTCTTGACGTTACAAATCTAAATGCAACTCCTATCACCGAAAGTTACTATAAACGTGGCCCCTTATTCACGATCCCATAATGGGTGGATATGAGGCTTAAGTTTACGCAGACAAGACGAAACACTCGAGGGGCAATCACTGTTTTCTCGCACCAAAATTACCAACGATAGCGTGTAATTATGGCTCCGAGGTAAGGGTTAGCACTAATCCGAATGGTGTTATTCTTCTCATATAGAATTCTTCCTCCATCGGATCATGTGGACCACAAATATTTCACGAGAGATCCAGCCACACAGGATTTCTCCCTATATAGCATTGAAAAAGCTCCCATATATTTTTATCAGGTACCATACCATATGTTGAAGAACCAACTCTTTTTATTTTGTCAAATCACAGAGAGACTAGCAAAGAATAAGCCACGCTAAGCCACACTCGGAGGAGAGAAAAAGGTCGCTGTGCAGGTAAAAAGTACCACGGATTATTTTTTCATTAAAAAAACTGTTGCCAGCAGAGAAGAAATTACAACCTGGTTCACTTGCAAATAAAACCAATCACTGTAAACATATCTCTATAAAGGATGGAAAGATAAGATATTAAATATGGGATTATCATAAATATTTTCTATGAGACAAAGGTGGCATGATACAAGTGACTCTCATAACTACAAATCCCACAAAGGGATAAACCTAGAAAATTAAAGATGAGAACAATCTAAACATTAAATTCACTTTTCTTCCCGCTACAAACTTTCAAATTTATCTTCAGCCAGACCTGCATGAGGCAAAGCAAGCACACCAATCATTACATATCCAATTCTTAGAGTAGAAACTCTTGGCATGACAAGATTAAGAGATTGCGTTGGATCAACAAACATGGGCGTGTTCAATCACTAACAAGATTAACAGACTGCGTATGAATTTCCTCTATGAGTCTAGAGGTGTTATTATATATCACCCGCGGGCTTGTACTGATGGAGAATCACTACTTCTGTCCCAATTGCATGGCCGTGTTCAATCTCTACCAACTACGAACCAAACATGTCCAAAGAGAATAACCAAAATAGTGTGTAATTCGTGTCCCATTTGCATGACCGTGTTCAATCTCTACCAATTACGAAGCAAACAATGTCCAAAGAGAATAACCAAAATAGTGTAATTCGTGATTTGCAACCGAACCATTCAGGATCAGTTCGGTGAGAAAAATATATGGTATAATCAGAGTGCTTTATAATGTACTGAAATTGGAGCCCCAAATCAATCTTTTAAAAAAAATCGGGAAATAATATCAGAGAACACTGTGAATCTAAAAGAAATTTAAGTACGATGTTGAACGGCTTACCTATCGTTAGCGTCTAGTCCTAGGCTTACAACGAAACTCAGCCAAGAGCGCTATGTGATCAGAAGACCATTCTGGAGAAGGAAGAGCGGCATCTTTTCGCAAGCTATCCTCATCCAAGAGCTCCAACAGAGACTCCACGGACAAGGAATCGGCTACAAGGACGCAAACATTTCCATAAATATAATAAGACAGCATAACACAAATTAGAAATTATCCAGTTTTGCTAGGGTTGGAGAATGGGGAGAGAGGCAGTGAATGAACTAAAAAGATTACAAACGACCAGAACTTATTTCAATGAAAAACTGATGTAACTCTAGTATACCTGAGTAAAATATGTAATCATGAGTACCAATAAAATCTCTTGTGCAGTTTGTAAATAGTGGTTCATTTGTAGCAGGATCCATTCTCCTCCTTTGTTCCAGACCAAGACCGACACCAACTCTTGCAAATGATGAATATGCACTTACCTAGAAAATAAATGCCACAAACACAAATATTGAACATTAATATGAACACAGCAATAGGCTACAACATCAAATACTCGAAAGAGAATAACAAGGTAATACCAATGGCAGCTGATGTGTGAGTTTAGCAGCAGGGCGAAGAATGCCAAGTGGGTCAACGGCTAATTCAGGATGAAGTGGATCCACCTTCCCCATAGCAAGGAGGGAATGAGGAGCACTGTATTTCAAACCCAAAAAAGAAGAAGAAGAAGCTAACACTGATGTTCCAAGACAAAAATGCATGCATCTGATTATATTATAGGAGAACAACACCTTCCAGGAATTGAATTGAAATCCCCACACACCAGCATTGGGATGTCTGCACTAGCAGCAATTTTTTCCAGTCCTTTCAATAGAGTGTGGACCTGATATGGACAATGGCATAAAGAGTTACTTTGATAAAAGGAATTCCAAAGAATTTTAATATGTTATTTGAGAGGATGGCCACATAAAATAACCTGCCAAAGTCTGACATCCTTCAACTCTTGATGCACATTTACATGTGTGTTTGCCTGTTCGAGAAACATGAGAAAGATACAAATCACGAGGTTCTCCCCCGAGTAACCATCCAAATTAAGTGTGTAAAACATAGTCACGAAAAAAGCGCAGGAATAATTAGAATACACTTGAAGACATCATCGACAAAGCAATTTGAGAAATTTACGTAAACAACACAGCAACTAGCATTAAAAAGAAAATGTATCAGAAAGAATCTCAATCGAAAGATTTGTTCATTGGATTTTTAGCAGGACAACAAATAATCTGCAAATAGTATCTGATTCCACGGAAATTATCATGGCTAGTTGGCTACTTTGATGTACCTTCTTCCCTGATATTACCTTTTCAAAATCGATGCGGCAAACAGCAAGGAACATTATGTATCCATTTCTTATGTTGATTTGTACATATTTATAATTATATATCTTCAACAAAGTTCGAGCTCGTAATATTTGATTCAAACATATTTATAATAAATCATATCAATGCTGAAAATAAAATAACAAGTTAAAATCATAACAATAAATAGAATTCCAAAATAGAAATCTTACAACACAAACAAGCTGGCGCTTTCCAGGGTTATCAATGCCCTGGTTACCAAACTTTGCTTCAAGAACTAAAATTAGTGCAACATTATCCTGCATGGAAGATAAGGGAAATTAAATTTTTGTCCACTAAAACAGAGATAAAGCCCAACTAAAAAAGTTAAAAGTAACATAATCATCACACTAGATTTAATTCTGAACTAGCTGTAACCCAGTAAGCAAAAAAAGCCTTTAAATCTGCAAGTATGGTACCTTGACCAGTCGACTCAAAGCATTCTTCTTTTGAGCGCTAGGAACCAAAGCATCAGTTAGAGATTGTGCAGCTTTGTTAAATTCAACCTACATTAAAAAATGTCAACAATGAAGCTGATATAAAGGAGCTCAAAACACATTCATTATGGCACTTTAGTTACCTCATATTTTTTGACATGTGAAAATCTATCACGGCGGAAGAAAGTAGCACAACCATCAAGGGTGTTGATGTTCCCGTTAAAAACCTGCACGCAACAATAGCATTGTGTATCAATAACATCTTGACTTTATCATCTTGATTTAACCTAGGTTCCACCAACCTCTGTTGTTTTCCTTTTAAACAAAGCCTGATAGCCATGCTTATCCAGCTCAGGTGCAAAAAATTCCTCAAAATGATCACTTTGAACCTAATGAAAGAAAATTTTACACCAGGAAAAAAGGGTTAAAAAGTTAAAAACACATGACAGAAAGACCATTACCATGGCTCAAATCCAGCTACTACAGGCAAAACAACTTGACGAAAAGCATCCATATGTTTAAAGGAAAGAACAAACAACTCTGTCAAAATGCGAAATACGTATTTGCAAAGGGCTTATCAAATATATTTTGGAGAAGTGATAGATTTACAAAACAAATGAAACACAACATTTCTTTCTATGTAAAGATTCATCAATAAAGATGAAAAGATTTTTCATGTTTTAAGCATCTTTTACCAACCGAGCTTCATCCAAACTGGAAAATGCCTTCGCTCAATGGCTTTTTAACAAATGCCATCACCGTTCCACAAAAAAACTGTTAGATTTTACCTTTTACTGCCTAACATTTTCAATTTCCACGGGTCTAAACCTTTCACATGTTCACAACAATAATGAACTCAAATACAATAATAACATCTAAAAGTTTTAAAAAGAAAAAACACAATACAGTTTGCCACAATTGTGTACCTCCTGAAGACAAACAATGTCTGCATGATAACCAATTATTTCTCGGAAGACGTTTTGTCTGCGGTAAGTCCATGAAAGAGCCCAGGATGGGCAATAGCTGTATAATTCACTTGTAGCATAAACATCAGATAAGATGTTGTATGAAAGCAGAGAGAAAGTCCCTGCAGATGAAATGCGACTATCCAAATCTAGATGCCCAGGAACATCTATTCCAATAACAGAAATCATACGCCGTGGACAAGGTGATGGAGCTGGAATCACACGAGATGTTGATAAGGTACTAGCAGGACCCACGGATAATTTTGTTTCTACGTCTATTACAATGCACTCAAATTTAAGAACATGACCAATATCATCAGCTGTTGGTGTATATGTCTTGAACCGTCCAACTTCAAACCATGTTTCGTCACCACTCCTCTGAGCAACTGCAACAGGATACAACGCAGTGGTTCCATTGGACAAGCTAGGATTTGATTGAGAGGTTGGCAAGTTCATATTGATCATGTTTGATGTTGTGCTACTAGTACTGTTGAAGCGCCCAAAAATCTCTTCCTCCTCGTTTCCATTTTCGTTCACAGCACTAGCAGCACGCTCATGCAGAACTCGATGATGTTGCCAGGCATCAGAAAAACACTTTGGAGAACAATGGTAACTCTTGGCAACAGGAATTTTGGCCTTAACACATCCAAGGCATTGTAATGTAGCTTGTTCGGTAGGATGAACCGTACAAACCGCGACTTTTTTATCACTTTGAACACGATACCTACATAGAAAACCAAATATTAGTAAGAAACACTAGTAATCTGATGCCAAATGTCATTCTATCATGTATGCAACTTCTATCCAACTAATCATGTAAAGGGGTTGTATAAAAACAATCACGGTAAAAAAGGTCCCTCAGACCAAGTGTGATATCATCACCAGTAGTATGTCAAGTATCACCCTGAGATAAGATATAATGGAATATCAATCAACACAAATAAAAAAGGAAATTTTCAGCAAATAAAATCGAAGTTTCTCTGGATTCCACACAAAGGATGGAGATATAATCCCATTAATCATTAACTAAATATTCATTATCAGTCTTTAACATTATCTTTCTCGTCATCATCAGTAATCCCTCGTTCTCGAACTGGTTGAGTTGGCAAAACATCTCTCTTTACTAATGATATAAAATGCAAAAAGATTAGAGCAATTAAAAAATTGGCAAGTGATAGTTCAAACCAACATACCCCCTAATTAGATATTTAAATATAAAAACAGTAATGTAAAGAGGGCCAATCAGCTGTGAAACCCGTGACACACGTTTCCATGGTTCACTGCTAAGTTCGCAGAACGGCATCTGTCGCGACAGTTCCAAGACAAAACAGGTGCGTAACTATAATGCCATTTTTTTTATGGAATATTGGCAATTTCACGGCTATCACATAACGGTACAGAGATTTTGCCACCGGGACGTTTTTTATTGTTTTATTTTTTCCATTAAAAATTAATCTAAAATTTTACAAATTATCTAATCATCTCTATTTTTATTTTAAAAAAACCCCGCAAAAATAACCGCGACCGTTCCGCGAAATGCCAATGGAACTCGAACATCAGCCTCTGCGACGACCAACGCGACCTGATTTTTCCACCAGGGGCATTAATTTGTGCGACATTGTACCAGACAAACCTTATTTAAAAGCTAGACCTTTGCAATTAACACATCAAGGACAAAACAACAGATAAGAACAATGAAGAAGATAAAAATGCGACAGTGAGCTGTTAGCATCAACCAATTATGAAAAGCCCGACACTGCCGCCATTAACATCAGGCCAAATAGGGATAACGAAATCTAACAAAAAAGAACATTTGAAAATGAGAAAGGATATGGGACCAACTTCAAGACAATGAATTTAAGAGATGTTCGTACAACCGTTGTTGGATTCCATAAATTTCCAAATAATTTCAGAGTTGCTCACATACCTGCAGATTCAGATTATTGAGAAGATGATTCTCCTTCAAAATCACAATCAGTGCTAAATACAAATAACAGGCAGAGAAAGATAGAAAAAACAATCTCGGAACCCACTAAATCCTCACCACTGGTTAGCACAATTGATAACATCCAACAACGACATAATAGCGCGAAAAATCTTAAAAACTCGACTATTTCATAGCTACACATGCAAAAGCACAATAAAAATTATCATAAACAACACAAAAAAGAACATCATCAATCATCGGGTCATCGAAAAGTCTGACACACAAACCAAGCTAAGAAAAACTAACCATTTATATCTTAAGAAACTCCCATCGACAGGGTTCAACTCAGTGACATCATCGGCAACAACAGAGTTATCGGGGCGTTTCAAAAGCACATACGGCGTCAACTCGCATCCTACTATAGGTATATCGGACGGCACGTGCACCCTCAGCACACTCAGCATTTTCTACTAACCTCTCGATTACTCAATTTCTCCCCGTCTTCCTCTAACTTCGAACGAAACCCTAACGCAACAAAATGAGCAGATTTATGAAACAATAAAGGGCGGCCTTGTGGCGGATCCGCCATCACCTCGTCGCAGCGCCAATCGCCAGCCTTGCGCTTTCAAAACCCAAATAAAGTTGCAAAGAAGGAAATCGAAAGATAAAAAAAATGTCGACCGACAAGGGAAAATGAAAATCTCGGAAACCTCGAATCAGGAATAGCTCGGAAACAGATTATTCACAGAGATTTAATCAATTTGATTTAAATGATAAATTCAAAAAGAGAGAGAATCAATTGATAGGAGGATTAGGGTTTTACAAAAGTTAGTGTGCAAGAACAGAGCTCATCTCGACACATTTTTATAAGAGGGTCATGTGCCTGCGTACATGCATATTACTACCATACGCTGCTACACTACCACATCTTTCTTCTATAATTTTTTTTTATGATATGTAATTTTTTTGTTTTCTATTTGAGATAAAGACGATATTATTATAATTAAATATAACAGTCGAGAACGCGTCTTAAATTTAAAATTTTGATGTCAAATATTAAACGTTCTATTTTTGTAATATTTGATGACATTATATCGTGATCAAACATATTTGTGACTACTCAAAAGCCTACGGGCTATACTTTATGCTGTGTATGAATGTCTGTCAGGTCTAATTAAATAGCAAAAAACACTTATTAAATAAATCAATAATTTCGAATAAGTTCCTATTGAAAATAATTTATGACACAAGATGCATAATCGAGGTCTTCAATCGAGAATCAGAATATCCCATTTTCCATAGATCTCTTGGTTGCTATAATCTGATTTTAACTAGTTACAAGAATAATTAATATTTGGTTGGTTCCTGTTAGAGTTCGATCCAATTCTTGTTGATCGTTCTTGGACTTGCTAGATGATCACACATGTACAACAAATTACTCACAACTCATGCAACTGAAGTAAATGCAAGAATATTTACGTGGTTCGACGAAATTCGCCTACATCCATGGGAGGGCAACCAATCTTTATTGATCAAAACTGGATGACAAGTACAGACCCTTTTGAAACCAAAGAATACAAAGGGAATAAGCTAAAAAATTCTATCAGAAAGCTGCAGTTCCTTCCTCTCTCACTTCTCTTTCGAATCCTTCTGTTACTTCTTGATTGTGTGTGTGAAGTCTACCTTTGTGTTCTCTCTTCCTCCTTTTATTTAACCGCATTGACTTCCATCGATTGTTTCCCAAGTTTGTTTCCCCTTGTTAGTTAGATTCCAACCAACACATCAATTACCCGGTAGTTATGCACACCTTCACAGTTGCAATATATATTAAACGTTGGAGCTTATTGATTTCAAAATGGAACAATTTTGCTTGATTAATTCAATTTTATTTTACCTGCAAAACTCCCATTAAAATAATGTATTACATGTTGTGAATAGTAGAGAATAGAGAGAAGAGAGAATGATTTTTTTGTGTGCTTTATTCATCATTGGAGACCTCTATTTATAGAACTTGAATAGGTAACAATATCAATAATCATCTATAATATCTTTTCTATAATACTCCCCCTTAGATGATTATCGACTCATTAAATCACTTCTAAGAGATGTGGGAGTTCAAATGCTGCCTCGTTAAAACCTTGTCAGTAAAAACCCAATGAAAAAATCTGAATGAAGGAAAAAAAGTACAACAATAGATACTCTCCCTGATCTCAATCATCTGAGATCCTTCAACTGATGCATCCCTATCTTGTGCACCAATTTCTTGAATGTTGAAGTTGGTAATGTCTTTGTAAATAAGTCAGCTACATTGTCGCTTGAGCGAATTTGATGGACATCAATATCACCATTTTCTTGAAGCTCATGTGTATAGAAAAACTTTGGTGAAATATGCTTTGTTCTATCACCTTTGATGTAGCCTCATTTTAACTGCGTAATGCAAGCAGTATTATCTTCGAATATTACTGTTGGGTCATCTTTGGCTGTTGGGAGTCATCCACATGATTCTTGAATATGTTGTGTCATAGATCTCAACCACACACACTCCCGACTTGCTTCATGCATTGCAATGATCTCAGAGTGATTTGAAGACGTCGCTGTTAAGGATTGCTTCACCGACTTCTATGATATAGCAGTGTCTCCTCGTGTAAACACATAACCTATCTGGGATTTAGCTTTATGTGGATCAGAAAGATATCATGCATCTGCATATCCGACTAAAGGAGACTTTGATTTTGTCGAATAAAATAATCTCATATCAATTGTACCCCGAAGGTAACGAAATATGTGTTTTACACCATTCCAATGTCTTCGGGTTGGACATGAGTTATATCTCGCTAAAAGATTAACAGAAAATGATATATCTGGGCGAGTACAATTTGCGAGATATGACAGTGCACCAATGGCACTTAGATATGGTACTTCTGGACCAACGATTTTTTCTCCATTTTCAGGTGGTCGAAAAGGATCTTTGTTAGCATCAAGTGATCGAACAAATATTTGTGATGCTAATGGGTGTGCCTTGTCCATGTAAAAGCGCTTTAATATTTTTTCTGTATATGATGATTGATGAACAAATATTCCCTCTTGCAAATGTTCAATCTGCAATCCGAGGCAAAATTTTGTCTTTCCTAAATCTTTCATCTCAAACTTATTTTTCAAGTAATTGGCAGTTTTAGTAAGCTCTTCTGGAGTGCTAATAAGATTTAGATTATCAACATATACTGCCACAATTGCAAAACCCTCATCTGTTCTTTTTATAAAAGCGCATGGACAAATAGCATTATTTGTGTATCCTTCTTTTAACAAATATTCACTAAGACGATTGTACCACATGCGACCAGATTGCTTTAATCCATATAAGGATTTATGCAGTTTTATTGATAACATAGCCTTGGGCGCTTCACCATTTTCTTTCGATAATTTGAAACCTTCAAGCACTTTCATATATATATCACTATCAAGTGAACCATAAAGATAAGCAGTTACAATATCCATAAGTCGCATATCAAGAGTTTCTGATACTGCTAAACTGATTAGGAATCGAAAAGTAGTGGCATCCATCACATGTGAATATGTTTCCTCATAGTCAATTCCAAGTCTCTGCGAGAAACCTTGGGCTACGAGTCGGGCCTTGTATCTTACAATTTCACCATTTTCATTCCTCTTTCGTACAAAAACCCATCTGTATCCTACTGGGATTACATTTTCAGGTGTTCGTACTACAGGTCCAAACACTTTATGTTTTTCTAGTGAGTCTAATTCAGTTTGTATGGCCTTCTTCCACTTTGGCCAATCATCTCTTTGTTGACAATCCTTAAGGATTGTGGTTCTGGGTCTTCATTATGTATGATATCAAGGGCGATATTTAGGGCAAAGACATTGTCAACAATTGTGTTATTTCGATCCCACAATTTTCGAGATGATATATAATTTATTGAAATCTCATTACTTTCATGAGAATTTGATTCTTCAGGAATAATATTATCCAAGTTTGGTTCATTGATCTTTCTTACTATATCATCCAAGATTTCTTCTTCGGGAGCTTTTGAATTTTCTTTCTCTTGTACATTTCTTTTTCGAGGTACAATATCCTTTGAACCAATTGGTCGACCACGCTTCTGGCGTATTTTAGATTCATTTGCAGGTTGAATAATAGCTTGTCCTACGGGGACATCAATTTTTACAGGGGTATTCTCTGCATGTATATGTGACTTTGTCACATTCTTTGTATTAACAAAAGCATCGGGCAATTGATTTGCAATTCTTTGCAAGTGAATGATTCTTTCAACTTCTTGCTCACATTGATTATTTCGAGGATCATAATGAGATAGTGTTTTCTCATTCCAACAAATCTTTTGTTGTTCTTCGGGACACAACTTTATTTCTCCTAGATTTGGAAATTCCAATTCATCGAAGTGGCAATCTGCAAATCTCGCAGTAAACAAATCTCCTGTTAAAGGTTCCAAAAATCTAATAATAGATGGTGAATCATATCCCACATAAATCTCAAGTCTACGTTGTGGGCCCATTTTGGTTCGCTGTGTAGGTGGGAGAGGGACTTGTACTGCACAACCAAATACTCGAAGGTGAGAAACATCAGGCTCTCGACCATAAGCAAGTTGTAAGGGTGAGTATTGGTGATAATTATTTGGCCTTATACGAATCAATGATGCAGCATGTAATATGGCATGTCCCCACACAGATGATGGAAGTTTGGTTCTCATCAATAATGGTCTAGCAATTAATTGCAAACGCTTAATAAATGACTCTGCTAAGCCATTTTGTGTATGGACATGGGCAACCGAATGCTCAACTGAAATCCCTATTGACATACAATAGTCATTAAATGTCTGCGATTTAAATTCAGCAGCATTATCAAGACGAATTGTCTTGATTGAGTGATCTGGGAATTGAGCTCGTAATTTAATAATTTGCGCAAGTAATCTAGCAAAAGCTATATTTCGAGTTGAAAGCAAACTAACATGTGACCATCTAGTAGACGCATCAATCAATACCATGAAGTATCGAAATGGTCCACATGGTGGGTGTATAGGTCCACAAATATCCTCATGAATTCTCTCCAAGAAGGTTGGGATTTCAACATCAATCTTTGTAGGGGAAGATCTTATAATTAGTTTACCTTGTGAACAAGCTACACATGGATAATCATTGTGTAAAAGAATCTTCTGGTTCTTTAGAGGGTGTCCATGTGAGTTAATTATTATTCTGCGCATCATTGTTGCCCAGGGTGACCAAGTCGATCATGCCATAATTTGAAGCTCTGTTGGTCAACAAACTTCTGGTTTGTGACAATGTTTGCTTCGACTGTTTTTATTGTTGTAAAATACATTCCAGAAGGAAGTGCACATAATTTTTCTTTTATATGCTTCTGGCCAGATATAATAGATGTTATGCAAAGGTATTCGAAATTAATTTCATTTAATGTTTCAATATGGTATCCATTTCGGCGAATGTCTTTAAAGCTAAGCAAATTTCTACTGGATTTGCTCGCATATAGGGCATTTTCAATATATAGGCTTGTATTATTTGGTAAAATGATTTTTGCCTTTCCATAACCCTCAATAATTTTTGATGCACCCGATATTGTTGTAACATTATTTTCAGCTAATGTTAACTCCAAAAAATACCTTTTATTTTGAAGAATGATATGTGTTGTACTACTATCCACTAAGCATTCATCCTGACATTTCATCGTTAATCTAAAATAAAAATATAATTCAATAAGCTAAATTCAATAAATAATGTGTAAAGCTTTCAAAGAAAATATTTTATTGAATAATGAAAACATTTATTGAATAACAAAATAAACCTCCATGACAAATCCTAAACATGAACTGAACATCAAAATAAAAACGAGACCACGATAACCTAATAAACAATAGAAATTCAAAGTAGTAACAAGAGCAATTAAAGTAATTACTTATTATTTTCTAACACACCACCACCAATCAATTATCTATATTTCCATCTGGATTAGCAAATAAATCAGAGACATCCAAGTGAATTATATCAATTGGATCATCATTGTCCACAAAATTTATCTCCATTTTCCTTGATTGATTTTTGGTATAGATCCACAAGATGTTTTGCCGTACGACAGGTACGAGACCAATGTCCTTCCATTCCACATCTATAACATTTTTCTTCATATACTTTGGAACTCTTCTCCTTTGCTTCTTCATTATTGGAATTCCACTGCTGGTGGCTTGTTTTATGTTTCTTTCCATTTTGTTGCTGATAGTATCTTCTTTGGCCACGCCCACGCCCACGTCCACGCCCACGTCCACGTCCACGTCCATTGTTATGATTTTGAGTGAAATTAGCATTCGCTTCAGAAATGCAATTTCATATTCTTCAGGAAATGTAGTTCCATTTGCTTCAGGAAATGGTGTGGATCCAGTTGGGCGCATTTGGTGATTTTTCATGAGCAGCTCATTGTTTTGTTCAGCAACTAGTAAGCATGAGATGAGTTCAGAGTACCTTTGAAATCCACGTTCACGATATTGCTGCTGCAGGAGCACGTTTGATGCATGAAAGTGGAGAATGTTTTTTCTAACATGTCTTGATCAGTGACTTTCTCTCCACAAAGTATCAGTGTGGAACTAGTCTTGAATAATGCAGAGTTATAGTCACTTACAGACTTAAAATCTTGTAACCGTAGGTGCATCCATTCATATCGGGCTCTTGGGAGAATTACAGTTCATTGATGGTCAAATCTTTCTTTTAGATTTTTCCAAAGCTCTCGTGGCTCTTTCACAGTGAGATATTCGACTTTCAACCCATCATTGAGGTGATGACGGAGAAAAATAAGTGCCTTTGCATGGTCCTGCTGGGACATTTCATTTCCTTCTTTTATTGTATCTCCTAAATTCATAGAGATAAGGTGGACCTCGGCATCCAAAATCCATGATAAATAATTTTTTCCAGTCAAGTCAAGCGCTTCAAATTCAAGTTTGGTGATGTTCGCCATTGCAACTTAAAAAAAAATTATATAATTAGAATCATGACATAAATAGAGTAAAATTGCATTACTATTATTGAAAATAAATATTATAACAAATTATGCATGTTACTACTTTTACTATGTAATTTTGAAATTTTGTTATTCTATTTGTTAAACTAACATCGATGCAGGTGTACATTGAGATGTGCTCAATTAATAATTTATGTATCTATTACAAATTGCACTAATTACAAATTGTAGCATTATAAACTAAAGAAAAAAATAACTCTTTTATGCACAATTATTCTAAATACATAAAACAAATATCACAGAATCATGCCCAACTTCATAAACAAGCCATATATTTCTTGAAATGGAAAAAATCCAACACTTTGGACTTAAAGAAATTATAATAAAATTTATGTCTTAAAAAAAATTACTCCCACACCTAGAATTTCTCACACCACTGCTGCGGCTGTGAAGAATTATGAAAATCCAAATAATATAAATCTTAAATAAGCAATCCAAGATATGAAAAAAACTTAAATCAAAACAACAATACATTTATAATCAATATTCTTCAAGAATATTGTCGAAACATATGATAGTTATCTAAATTCTTCAGGAATATGATAACATTATATTTTATATCAATATTATTCATAGATATTGATAGATTTTTATGATTTTAGATCAAGATTCTTCGGAATATTGATAAATCTTATTCATCTATATTTTATTCATAGATCTATCAATATCTTCAACATAAAGTTGTGTTGTGCTACTTCAGGAGCATCAACATAAAATTAAAAGTTGTGCTTCTTCAAGAGCATCAATATAAATCTATAATTTGTGCTGCTTCGGGAGCATCAATATTAAATCTAAATATTGTGCTTCTTCAAGAGCATTCATACAAGAATAAGAATAAATTATTTATAAATTTTACCTTGAAGAGCACTCGTGCTGATAACGTGTTGTGAATAGTAGAGAATATAAAGAAGAGAGAATGATTTTTGTGTGTGCTTTATTCATCATTGGAGACCTCTATTTATAGAGTAGATTTACAGAACTTGAATATATAACAATATCAATAATCATTTATAATATCTTTTTATAATATTCCACAATTTTTGTCTTAATTTTTAGTTAGCCAATGGTAACAAAGTCCCCTTTTGCAATCTAAATTTTTAGCATCTCCTAAAAAATACCTTGTTAACTTTTGGAAACTCCAAAAAAGTTAATTATGTGAAATTAAAGTGAGCTTTGGACAACATGGCCGTGGGTTTTATAGGTCAAACGAGAAGAGCGGATGGTGTGAGGAAAGAATTGAGAAAAAAGGATGGATATTTTTAGTTATAAACAGAAGATCTTACTTAACATTGCTGATCTATGTTCCTTTTTCTATTTATGTAATCACCCTAAAGCGATGTATAATTGCTTGGCCAAAATTGTGAACCAATTATGATTATTACTTGTGTGATTCTGAAGCCTTTCAATCCAAAAATGGGTATCTTCTTGTATTTTCCTCAGCTTGAAGTGCATACTCGATAGTCTACGCGGATGTATGGCGGATACGCAACATAATTTACGCAAATATTAACATAAACAATCAATGAATCTTGAAGAATTGAAGCTAACAATTGATGTACATTTACCAATTATTTACACTCGTGTTTTAGGTATAGGAGGGAGCAGGTTTCTGCCTTGTTCCGCTCACCATTGTGGGCGAGGCGGGGCGTTCTCCCTGATGCCTCCTGTCAGGGTAGAGTCACTTAACATCGTCCCTTTCATTTTTAATACCACGCGAGGCGTCACTTGACCCCTCTACCTAACAAATCCAGTTCTTTTTGCTTGTATATTTCAATAACATCTACAAACCTCAGGCTCCTCTTAGTTTTTTATCCTTGCCAAAGTATATCTCAAACTTTAGGAACCCTCTAACAGTCCGGTATCAGTTCTATCCCCCAGTTCCAACGAGTTCTTGACAAGTATGCCTGCCTAGACCGATAAACGAGAAACTAATTTCCAATAAATTCTAAATTTTAATCCCCTCCCCCATCTATATCAAAGGCAAACTGATGGACAATAACAACATAAATTAAACCACAAGAATGTGGGGATGGGGTGATTTAAGCTGTCAAAAAGATAAGTCACGAAGATTTTCACATGCACAAGTAGCCGTGCAATAGAGCCAAATCAAGAAAGAAAAATTTAATCATAGAAGAGCATTAGTTAGGAGGTTCGATGCAGTAATATGTGCATATGCAGTGGTTTCTTGTGCATCTCCCCCGCCCTTGTGGCTTCAAGGAGCATTTGTGCATGCATTTGTATGAGTCGCATTTTCTCGGTTTCATCCTCTCGTGACACCTGTGCTCTGGAATCCAAACAGAATGTGCTTCAGTCAATCTCCAGGCTGCACCAAAAAATAGATTAAAAGAGAACACAACGCAAGGCGCCCAAACGAAGATTTAGCATCCGAGCAAGTATGTAGTAACAGAACAGTGACTAAGTAAAGAAGCGATGGTTTAACAAGAAGGCTAAACCTGAAGAAAAGCTAAGAATGACGAGGAAAAAGATTGCAACAGATAAACTCTTCATCCTGAACTTAGTTGAAAGACAACACCATCGAAGTTCTGGCTCCAAGCCCAAGTATTCTCTTTAAAAGCATTAGCTCAAAGAAAAGCACCACTGTTTGTGGAAGAAAGGACCGGAGGTAGTATTATATGTGCTAAAGTTAACAGAATTTGTACTTGTAGAAAAGGAAGTCTTCAATGGTACAAAAGTTTAAAATATTAAAAAAGGCATGCAAGTATTTAAATATGGCAAATAATATGTCAGTAAGCTTGTTCAATAAAATGTTCGATGAAATTTCTGAAAACAATCAAGTTTTGATGTGTCAAGAGAAGATGTATTGTACAAGCATGGTGTAGAAACTCGGTTATGAAATGCTTAACAGGTCTCCTTTACTCCAGCACAAGTTCTTTTCTTTGCATCCACTCCTAAGTGAAGCTACACGAACTCAATTTGGTTTGGGATCCTATTTGGTTTTGAACCATTTGATGAATGACATAAAGCCATACTCCTCAAATTCCGATAATTGCGAAATGATATGTGATCAATTATATTTAAGAATCTCTATTAATTTCATCGAATGGTTCATTTATTGGAGATAATAAACAATACCAAGAGGCCAAACAATGGCTTGAAATAAAGAAACCGAACAAAGGTCCACAACGTATTAGTGCCCACTTTCAAGAAGGATACAAAGGAAATACTTCCACAATGAAACCATCTACATAAAACCAAATGATTATCAACTTATCCAAGAAAACAACTTAGGTGGCATACAACACCAGCATATTTTAATTATAAGGTAAGAAATCAACGTGTTCCAAAATTGATCCAAATTATCAATACCAAACTTGTCCATTACACAATCGATGAAGGAAAATAGAACTAGTCCGATGCAACAATATCCAAAAAGAAAAGGATAATCCACAGTATCCAGCCAACCCTCAGTAACCACCCTTGAGATCATTGACCACATCGTATGGAATAGGAGTGACAGTTTCTAGAGTTGCCCCTTCCACCATGAAACCAGGTTTGGGTCCCTCTGGCTGCCTCTTGGTGCTAATAATTTTACCTTCTGCCTTAGCCTCGGCCTTCAATTGGTCGTTCTTTTTAATCCTTTGCAGGATTTCTTCATGGCAACGTGATGGCTGAACATGCTCCACACGAACATGTAACCTCTTCTTTATGATTCTGTTTCCAACCTGCAACAAAAATAAACAACGCATTTCAGAATAGTTTTTTCCTCGTGGTGAAACCGTGAAACTTAAATGAATGTCAATTGAGAATGTTTAGACAACAGTTTCGTTATTTGCTGCACTTTATATTTCTACAGCTCTCCAAGATAAATAACACATATAGAAGAGAATGCAGATAAACGCCTTTCTAAGTTATGGCAGCAAATGCCTTAGCCAACAGAAATTCAATAGTCCAATGCTCAAGAATATTGCATCCAGGGTATATTGACAGACTCTGGATATAGAATGCCTCACATAACCACAAACTCGTGTGAATGAGAAAAGTCTCAATCATTCAAGAACAAAAAAATGCATAGTTGTATGACCACCAACTGGAATAAGTTGGTTATGAGAATCACAAGCACGGATCTTTATCATCAACACAGACTACTCTCGACAAGTTACTTTAAAACCCAATCTCAAGGAAGTTAAAACTTCGAAGTTACGATTAAATCAAAATACATAAAACAACCCGTAATCGCCAACATTGAGAAAGACAGTCTCAGACATCCAAGGAGACAGCATAAGCTCTCAAGCCTGGCGAAGGCGAGAGCTCTTGGGCGGCCACTGCGAATGTTTTGAGAAACAAGCCTTGTGTTTGTCATCATCGACATATATTTCATCTCAATTGCGCAAAGAAACAACCTTTACCGAATTTAAATGCGCCATTCTAAAACAAACTTCACAAAGATCATTTCAACACACTCAGAAACTTCTCAGAAATTTAATTTAAAGAACTATATCAACAAATCGATATAACCGAAAAAGTAAAAAATACCACAAACACCAAATTCTCACCTGCTTATTGACTTCGACACCGATTGCACGCTTGGTGACGTTCCAGACCCGACCCGTTCTCCCGTGGTAGAACTTGTGGGGCATACCTTTATGGATCGACCCGTTAACTTTGACATCAACGTAATCTCCAACTTTGTAGATCCGTAGGTAGGTGGAGAGATGGGTCGGACCCTTCTTGCGAAAGGGACGAGCGAAGAGATCTCTCGTCCGTGCCCTCAAACCGTGACCCGCCGGCATTTTCCTGTGTCGTGTGAATCTTGATACTACGAGAGGCGATGAATCAAGAGATTAAATAGTATTCGAGCACTAGGGTTTTAAGATTTGAGATGAATGGGCTTGGAGTGGACATCAAGCCCAATCATGAATGTCGACATCAAGCCCAATCATGAATTTATTTATTTTAGTATACTTTTTTCAAAATACTTTCTATGAAAAATCATTACTTATGGATCCAATCTTCTTCGTAATCAACAAAATATTATTTTGATCAATTTATTTAAATATGATTTTATTTAATATTTTCTCTTAATTTTTTGGATGAGTAGTTTAATACTGATTTGTGAAATGAAATTAAAAAATCTTTTAAATTACACGAAGATGAATTATGTTTCGAATGTTAGTTATATTTTCATCGGTTTCTTGCAACTAAAGAGACATAAATCTACTGAATTGTTTCGGAAAGGCAAAAAAATTCTTTAAATGACATAAACGCATAACTAAGTCATTAAAACATTGCCGGAATTGATAGCTAGAATTTTGCAAAGTGTTCGTTTGAATATATGTCATTAAAACTCTTTCGGTTTTTCTCATGATGTTTGTACATAGAGTATTGATCTATTAATCTCCTTTGACTTGATCAATTTCTTTGCTTTAAAATCATATTATATTTATTATCTAATTGTAATTATTTTTTTCTCTCATGTCTCGAAGTAAAGAGCTTAAATTATGGACACATTATCGATTAAAATTGGGTGGAATGTAAATAATATACAAAATTGGAGTAAACTGACATAAATATAATTAGAAGGGGGGAAGTGCGATTAATCAACCCTTTATGATAAATCTGCCCATAGGACGCAACTGGAACTGTGCTGGAGAAAAAGTATAGGTCGAATGGGGACTCGAGAAGTGTACGAGGAGAAGCTTCGAAGAGGGAACCTTCACCACGATCCCACCATCAAACCCGGCCTCGGCTCCGCCCGCTGCCCGCGCTGTCTCTCTCTCTTAAACCCCTCCAAAGTATATACCACGCTAGCTTCGTTACCTGGTTGATTTTGTTTCTTTCACCGTATATATTGTTTTCCTCGTTTTGTTACTACAGGAGAATTCGGAATGGAAAATCGCTCCAGTTCTGCACGATGTTACTGCCGTGGTATAGTCATCTTATTGATTATTTTTAGTTTTGGCTGTTTGCGCATTCATATGCGTTAATTGAATATGAATTTTGTGGTGTCGTTGTTACTATATTGCTCTTGTTGAATATTTCCATGGAAGGATGGATTCTTTACATTTCAGTTCTGATTCCCTTGTCTTGTTTTGTTTGTGTTGTGAAGCCTTTTATTTTCTTCTAAATCTTGCTTATTTTAGAGATACTTGGGTTGATGTATACATATATATATGTATATATATGTGTGTCTGGGTGGGAGTGGAGAGTTGTTTAATTCTTTTCAGTGGTATCATAGTTCATAAGTTTGAGAAGGAGATGCAATCGATCAGCCATGCTGTTAGTAGTACTCTGTTTCTCCATACACAAACCGAGTTAGGTGTGATCATGTGCCCCCTGCTTTTGAATTGGAGACACAAAGATCACTTGTTTATGAGATAGAAGATTTACATTTGGAGCTAAAAGGGACCTCGTGCCTATATACCGCACTGATTTGCATCTGCAGTAATGATTCACCCTTGATGCAGTAT
Source organism: Primulina tabacum (assembly GCF_025594145.1). Taxonomy (NCBI): domain Eukaryota; kingdom Viridiplantae; phylum Streptophyta; class Magnoliopsida; order Lamiales; family Gesneriaceae; genus Primulina; species Primulina tabacum. Next base: position 5,116,783 of record NC_134559.1, on the reverse strand, counting down.
GCTTTTATATATTTTGAATAGGCTGGTTCTGGACTTGGAGGGATGCTTAGTGCAGTCCATGGATTCAACACAGGTACAAAAATGAACTTTTAATCAAGCAATCCTTGCATGTTACTCATGATGTCATTCTGCAGGAATTCCTTATGTTCAAAAACACGTGAAGGGGCCAAAGTGGCTTCCATTTATTATTGGGGTATGACCGCTATACGTCTTCCACTCTTATCATTTTGTATATTTCTTCATCTCTGCTATCAGCTGTTTAAATTTCATGAACACGCATTATGCCTTCTGTTCACGTTTCTAATAGAATTTTCACCTTTACTTTTTTCAGCTTCCACCCCTCTTAATGTTTTCCGCTGCCAGCGCCGCCTTTGGAGGTATGGATTAAAATGGTTCATCTTATCCGAGGCTTATAGCATTACCTTTCGACTACATTTATTTGAATTTTGAGGTGATATCAGTTTGGTACTTTCAGGCTATGATACATATGATTAACATAAACAAAATGTTTGCTAGTAATCAAATGAAATTTGGCGTATGATGAATACACGGGATAAATAAGTTAGGCGATTGCCATAATTCTATATTAGAAAACATTTGTACGGTAAGTTGTATGACCAAAACTCCAATTTTCACTTTTAGAGGAAACAGATTACTGAGATCTTGCCAAGGGAATGTGTTGGTTCACACTACCTTTAGTGGCATTTGATTTTTATTATGAACTTGTGATGCATAATTGAACTTTTGTGAAGCATTTGGCAACTTAAGGCTGATTTGGATTTTAGTGTATCGCCCCAACCTCTGTTTTTTCTGTGTGACAATGATGGTAATATATGTAATTACCAAGCACCTGGCATGTGTATCCCTCTGTAGACATTGCTGTGAAACTGCTGGTTGTATTTTTAAATTTGTCCTTACATAAAGTTGATATCTGCGTGCTTGGTTGTTTGATTGCTCTTATTTTTTGTCTCCATTTTAAATTTACATAAAGGGTCATCTGGTCAGGGGTGAGTTTAACAGATTGTGAATTTGCATTTCTAAACCTTCAGCAATTCCATTAACTCGTAGCTATTTTATCAATTGACTTGTCTAAATTGAGACATGGCTTATGTTTTATGGAGAGCGTTGTGACACAGAATGACTTGAGTTTTGACAGAAGTATCCAACACTTGTTTCTTTTTAAGACATTTAGTTATGGAGGTATTGACCTCACTTTTGTGTCTTGGAGTAGATCAATGATTCCTGATTTTACAGGCTATGCACTTCCAAAGTTCTCTCAACTAATCGTCACATCCTACTATACCGCATCAAGCGCATCACACTATGGCGTGTCATTGCTCACTAGGCACATTGAAGAGGGCCGATTATCCAGGATTCAACATAAAGAGCTTAGAAGATAACTTGCAGGCGCTGAAGTTATATTAATTTGTGTACTTTGTCTTCAGTTTTGTAATTAACTCTACCTGTACTTGGAACTAAGATGGTAATCTCAAAGGTTTTGTTTTTCCCTTAAAAATAAATTTCAAGTGTCGTGTTACTCTTGAAGAGTTGTCAATTTGTTCACCTGCGATTTTATTTCAAAGTTGGTATGCTTTCACTGTGTGAAATGTATTGATACAAACAAAATTCTCGTGACGAATGTTTCACCAGGATTTGGTGCCCTTCACCACGTCAATCTGTTTAAATATGTACTTTCTATTCCTATCAAAGAAGTTGGGCATATTTAATTCACCTCAGAAAGGATAACATCATCTCTGGCCTGTTTGGACCAAGGCCAGATATTTAGAATGCATTATGAGATCGCTTAGCTTATAGAACATGTGCCTCTCCACTATCGTTTTCATGCATTATATTGCTCTGTGTTTGACTTGGGGTTTATCAATCTACCTTCGCTTAGCCCCCCAACATCTATCCTGAAAAGATAAAGAGGAGCAGGAGGGTTCCCACATCAAAGATGACTGTTTCTTATGTGGCATATTTTCTAAGAAAGCCATGAAATATAGTTCTCATCAGAGCTAATCAAGGCTATCTTCTTCAACTGAAAGATTGTTAGTGGAAACTCAAGAAAATTTAACAATTGACGAGGATATCATTTATTCTGGAAATGGAATCTAGTTCTTAAGCATTTTTGGGATTTGTTCTCTAGTTTATCCATTATATATTTTCAGTTCACTTGGGAAGATTTATTTTTGCTATCGTTGGTTTCGTCCTATTTTCTTGGTTTTCTAGCTATAATTTTGGAACTTGCGGGGTGGTGTTCTTTGAGATTTTGCTGGCTTTTTATGCCACAAAATATTTTGCTGGCTCTCTTATTTTTGCTTTATCACTGGCTGATTTTAAACATCCTACTCTTGAATTTTATTTTCTTGGATATCTACTGCTTCCACCATTAGAAGATCATCGTTAAATCGTCTTTGCATGTTTCTGGAAGTTTTTCTCGCTTCATGTTTTCGGCCCTGCAATCAGTTTAAATTTTTTTCCCTGTATCAATAATCAATTTAATTTTTAGTGCACTTCTTTTGGTTAAAATAGTGATGTTTTTTTTAAACTTCCTGTTTCCACCTTCTCCCTAATACGGGTGTTGTTCTGCAGATGCATTTTTATTCCGTCGATTATATTGGTACTAGTTTAATGCGCTCACTTCCTTATCTGTTTTTCTGCTGTATAAGACCGCTGTTCACTTAACTGCTGGTTTGCCATTCTTGTAGGACCAAGTCAATTCATCTTGCTTTTTATGATACAATTGTGAACAGTTTTGCTCATTTGGTACTTGTTACATATTAAATTAGTAGATTCATTTGACACAGTTGCTGAGACTTAATTGGTTGAAAGTAATCGAGGCTGCATTTGCAAGTGTGTGACATACTCGGTATGAGCTGGTAATTCAGAAGCTTTAACTTTTATAGGTCGCTTTCTTCATTATACCTTGAGCTATATTTCTCTGCCTTTGCTGGACACTACAGAAAGAAAACAAGATTTTGCATAAAGATGAATGGTGATTAGCAGGCATGGATCTTGCCCTTTTTCTACTTCAGAATTACAAACAGAAAGTATACTTCCATGATAGCAACAAATTTCCTTCATAAAACATTGCTGCAGTTGTATTTATGCATTTGACTGTTGAAGTGACCATTAACACAGCCTAACGTCTTTGAATGGAGGATGGTTTTTAAGTTCGTTTTGGTCTTTACGCCGAAATGGATAGTATGTTTTCCTTCATAGTTTGCATGTAACATTTGGATTCGTTGGATGAAGAATTCATTTAATATTTGTACCTGTGTTCACCTAATTGACTTAATGTCGTGCATCAGGCATATACTCACCTAGTACAAACCTGTGCCCGTGCTGACCATCATGTGTAGATGGTCAGCACGGCTGGACTTGCAAGCACGAGTTTACGTGATACTTGTAGGGTTGTGGTACCGGCCTGTACATCTCTTTCTTCTGCATCGAGACATGATTTTCGAGTTAGACAATTGGATCCCATGTATCAAGCTTCAAATGCTCACCAACTTTCTTTGGGTGGTTTTACATTGTTTTGATAGTGATGCCATGTCATCGATGTGGTGTTCCGGGATATCACCAACGTGATATAGAAATATGCAGTGTTATATTGATACTCTCACAGAAAAAGAAATAAAATTGATATAAATTGGAAGACATGTGATAAAAACTTTAATTTGATGATATAGAATATTACAATCACATGACAAAGTTGTAATTTTTTTAATTTTTAATATATTTAAATTATTCGACCACACAAGTTTGTGCTAATTTCTGCATTTATTCAATAGAGCTCAAGATATAAGTTTGAATCAAATGAATTTAGCTACGATTTCAAGACATAATAGAATTTAAGTGGCACATTTTTTCGGGCTTCGAATTCAAGCTTAACAACGAAAAATGTAAATGAATCGGTTACCCGCGTTTATTTCTACTAGGTAAAGACACGTGCGACGCACGTGAAAATACATTTCTATTATCAATAATTGTTGTTAAAGAAATGAGATCAGAAGAGATTAATTTAAAAAAATTATATATTAATGATTTCATGCTATATTAGTCGATAGAAAATGAGTAATACTACATGTGCAACCAAATTTGTACAATAATTCTTACAATTCAAAAAAATCAATATAGAAATTTCATTTATCAAAACCTCATGATAAATTAAATATAAAATCTCATTAGATAATAACAAAATCTCATTAGATAATAACAAAATCTCACGATATAATTGTTGTAAATATCGCAGTACGATATATTAGTTGTACATTTAGCGTTATCCGTAGGAAATTCAATGTAATATAATTTGTACTACATGTATTATTGTTTAAAAATTTTATGTGTTATAAATCTAAGGTTATTCTTGAATGGAAGGATTTCAATACATTCAAATGTATTTTTGTTATTTAGAAAAATAGCATCATAAACTTCAAATCCACTCATTTCATGTTTATATAGTAGTATTTCATGTTAGTTATGATATTTTTCAAGTCCACCCAAAAATAATGTTATTTGAAATTTATTCTACTTTATATGAATTATAATATGTAAATAAGTAATGTGTAGATTCAAAATTTGATATATTGTTTCATTGTTAACAATAAAATTATAATTCTAATCCATAAATTTGAAATCAATTTATCCAAGCGCAATCTAAATAAATTAATAATTGTTGAAAAACATATTAGTAATAAATATTATAATTTTGTATAAATTAGACATTGGAGAAAATATAATATAAAATTGATATCACAATATTTATTAAAATTAAATTTGAGAGAAGAAAAAAGTATAATACATAACGTTGACCACTTATTTTACCACATTTATGAAAAATAAAAATATAATATAGATAATATATTCTAAACCTTAAATTAAATTATTGCGTCAAATATTTTCTTCTTTTATATTTTCAATTTATATTGCTTTCACTATTTTTTTTGTCATCATTTTTTCTTCTCTGTGAAAAAACAATATTCTCGCCATCTTTATTAGCAAATCTTATGAGAAAAAATGTATATTCTTCTCTATATGATGCCTTTACAAATCTCCACACAATTAAGTGTTTTGTAGAAAAAAAAAGTTTGTTTCATCAATCAAATAAAACCAAAGAATTTTGTTATTTCAGTATTCTACAAATTATATTTATTTTTTGTAAATATTTTAACTTAATCTACAAGCAAATAAAATCAATGAATTTTGGTTATTCTATCTTCTAGACAACTGACAAAATATGATTTAATTAACATTTTATTATATTTATCAAAAAGTGTTCAACTCTTAATGATATAACATATTTATGCAATATGTTATTTAAATACAAAATTACGATAACATATTTTTTTTATATTTCATACTATATTATTGGAAGTATTAAATTTGAATATATTCATTTTTTTCTGATAAACTTCTTGCATATATAACTCATTCAAAAGATTATAGATTTACAAAATAAAACAATTCATATTCAATTTAATATTTTGTGAAAAATATATGTTCACTTCATCTATAAGCAAATAAAAACAAATAAATTTGACTATTTCTTATTATCAATCTTAACTCATAAGGAGAAATATTGAGCAATAATGAATAATTTTTGTAAAGATTTATTCATAAAAATTTTAAAAATTTACCTTCAAAGATATGTCATTTCAGATTATATAAATCTATAATTGATTTACTTATATCCATCCTTTATAAAAATACATCTTCGTCAATTGCAAGATCATCAAATAAGTAATTGTTATAGAATCTGATCTTTACAAAGACGAAAAATAGTTAAAGTTAGTAAAACTATCTGTATTCAATCAAATATTGTTAAATTTTAATAATAAAGTAAGGCTTTGAAAAATATTAGTTGGATTTTTTTATAAAGAAAAATAGATAGAATAAATACTCACGAAATATTTATAAGGTCATCTTTCTTCTATATCTAATAATGCTTTGTATCATTTTTGTAAAATGTAATTAACCATCAAACCTTCTTCATAATACCAACCCACATGATTTAATTATTTGGCTTCATTATTTTAATTCGTCGTTTTAAATTAATTATTCTCAATTAATTCAAAATAGAGGATATTTAATATCATGTCCTTACACAAATTATGCTTTTTGTGGAAAAAATTCACTATATTTACAATCAAATAAAACAAAAGAATTTTTGTATTTCAATATTGTACAAACTAATTTTTTTGGGAAAAAATTATTTTCGCTTCATCTATAAACAAATAAAACCCATGATTTTTTGTATTTCAATATTCTCAAATTAATATTTTGCGGAAAAAAATATGTTCAATTCATCTACAAGAAAATAAAAACCAAAGAATTTTGGAGTTTCAATCTTCTTGGCAACTTGATCCTTGCCTAGCATACGTAGATTGATAATCTTGACATCATAATAATTGATTTTACAAAAACTTACTCACCAAATTAAAGATAAACTTCTTGCATATATATATAAAATCATTCAAAAGATTATAAATCTACAAAATAAAATAAATCACATTCAAACAAATATTTTTGTGAAAAACATTTGTTTACTTCATCTACAAGTAAATAAAAACCAAATAACTTAGCTTTGACTTTGTCTATAGGAAGTAGTGAGTATTGCTAATGAATAAATTTTATAAAAATTTATTTATCATAATTTTAAAAATTTACATTCAAAGATATATCTTTTAATGTTACAAAAACTATAACTGATTTGTCAATATATATCTTTTATAAAAATAATCATTCGTTAATTGCAAGAATCTCTCATAAAATAATTGTTATAGTTTCTAGCCTTTAAAAAGAGGAAAATAGAGTTAAAATTAATACAAATATATTATTCAATCTTATATCGTTAAATTTTCATAATAAACCAAGGCTTTGAACAATATTAGTTGACTTTCTTTTTGATAAAGAAATATAGATAAAATAAATATCAATAAAATATTTATTAGGATTATCTATATTTATATCTGATAGTTCTTGTATCATTTTGTAAATGTAATTAAATATCGAACCTTCTTCATGACACCAACCTTGTTAAAACAAAATTAGTTTAATTATTTGGCTTCATTAATTTAATTCTTCATTTTAAAATAATTAATCTTAATGAACGTAAAATAAAAGATATTTAACATCATATCATTATACAAATTAAGTTTTTGTGGAAAAATATTTTCACTTTATTTACAAGAAAATAAAACAAAAGAATTTTGTTATTTTAATCTTCTATAAATTAACTTTTTTGTGAAAAAATCTACAAATTAAGTTTTTTGTGAAAAAAATCTTTTTCACTTCATCTATAAGCAAATAAAACCAATATATTTTGGTATTTCAATCTTTTCAAATTAATATTTTTTGTGAAAATGAAAAAATTTGTTCAATTCATCTACAAGAAAATAAAAATCAAAGAATTTTAAAGTTTCAGTTTTTTTTGGCAACTTGATCATTATCTAATATAAATGTAGTTTGACAATTTTGTCCTTATCATAATAACTGATTTGACAAAAACATCCTCACTAAATTTTTCCTGTATATACAAACTAAGGACAAAGTTGACAATACACAATAGAAAAACTTTGACCTTGATTCACACTTTTATAATATGTATAGATTCTTTGAAAACTTTTTGGCATTAAGACCATTCATTTTACTGTTAAAAAATTAATTCGGTTCCAACTGTAATCAAATTTAAATCTGAATTGAGTCAGGTTTGACTGAATACTACATAAAAACTATAGGTTCCAAAATCATAATGAGACCTACTACTTATTAACTCTTAATATCTAGTTTTTTCTCCAAAAAAAAAAAAAAAACCTTATTATTCAACATAGGAAAAATTAACGCTCACACATTTTTAGTTCAATTGGATTTGATAGATTTTTGATGCATTTGTGTGTATGAGAGACTATATGATATTATATTCATCCGTTCCAGTCACGTGTGTATCATTTTTTTTCGATTGTCTCAAATATATAGTTCAATTTCTATAATTAATAGTTTTTTTTTTCTCTTTTTTTGTTACTGATATGCTTATTAACTAAGTGATCGTGTAAAATGTACAACTATTTTTTATTGAATTAAATATGTATAAAATTTTGTTTTACGCTGATTTTTTTTAATATGTGTGAACACCAAATAACACAACAATATATTGGCAAAAACTTGTGTAAGACGGTCTCACGTGTCATATTTTGTGAGAAAGATATCTTTTTGGGTCATACATGAAAAAATATTACGTACTTTTTATGCTAAGAGTATTATTTTTTATTGTGAATAACGTTAGGGTTGACCCGTTTCATAGATAAATATTCATGATCGTCTCATAAGAGACTTACTCCAATATATTTCGGACAGAGATGATAATAAATAAAATATTAGCAGAATAATTTCCCACTTATAAAAAGGGAGAATACAAGGATCAAACATCAAATGGTTTTCACTTATTGGGGCATTGAATATGTGGTACGAACGAGGGGGGGCTGCGTTTGTTTTCATACTAATAAGCGTATGCTACGATTTTAAATCAGACAAAAAATTTGCTTCATCTCAATCAGTGCATTGGCAGTGTGATTAATTCTTAACCACAATATTTATTGATTAAAGACACACATTTGTAAATTTCTAGATGAGTTAATTTTTCCAATGCTGAATGCTCGTTTTTTTTTTTTTTTTTTTGTGGGGATAAAAAAATCAGATATTCGGAGTTAAATAAGTAGGTCTAGTTTGTTAGATCCAATTTTTCATAATTTATTTTGTTGTTGATAACGAACAAAGTTACTACTTCGATAATTACGGGGATCGACCTGCCCGGTCAGGTTGCGGGGTAATGCAACTCTTTGGAAATAAAACATTGTTTCATGATGCGTTTTCATGAAAGGGTGCATTGTTTTATGAAGAGTCGCGTCCGTTCTGAATCAATGTTTCATTTCTATATATATGACATCATTAATTCAAGAAAAGCATTCAGATTCTGATTTGATTTAGTCACCTATAAAAATCAGAAAATCTCCATTGTATCCTGAGAGAAATTTTTCGTATCCCTATGACTAAAGCGAGGGAGAAAACATTTCTTAAAAGAAAGTGTTGCAAACGTGCTTCGGAGTTCATTCATATTTTTCAAAATAATCTCACAACATAGTTATGATTTTGAAACCGATAGTTTTTATGTAGTGTTTGCAAATGTTTTTTAAAAGTTATTATTTACAAAAAAATTATAAAGAAAAAATAAATTACAATTATGTTTTTTAAGCATTTGGCACTCTATATTTTAATGAAGCTTGTAACAATCAAATCAGTCAAACGTGACTCAATTCAGATTTAAATTCAATTACAGTTGGAACCTATTTAATTTTTTAACAGCAAAATGAATCACAGCTATCTTAATGCCAAAAAGTTTTCAAAGAAAAGAAATAAGCGTGATTTACCGATTCATTTACATTTTCATTGTCTTGCTCTAGGCATAGATGTTAACTTGCCCACCACTACGTACCACCAGCGTCGCGAGATGTTTGCATAAATATCTTGTAGAACACCATATCGATTATCTTCTCACATATTTTTCTGAATCTTGAAAAACATGTTGTATTTAATTCTTACAAGATGTTTATGCAAACATCTAGCGGCGCTCATGAGATGCCTAACAACAAATGTATAACATATATGAGTGTGTGTGTGTGAGACTGGTCTCACGAATATTTATTTATGAGACAGGTCAACCCTATCGATATTCATAATAGAAAGTAATACTCGTATAAACATAAAAAGTAATATTTTTTCATGGATGACCCAAATAAGAGATCCGTCTCACAAAATACGATCCGTAAGACCGTCTCACACAAGTTTTTCTTAATATATATATATGTATTAGATTCAATGGCATGTGACATATATTTAATTTCAAATTTATTATTATTATTTATTTTTGTTGTGTCGATATATATATATATGAATGAACTGCATCTGCCGCTGTTGAAACACATGCATTCGTACCTTGCTTTTAATTATGTTACAGTCAAATTATTATCATAGTTATTAACGGAAAAATGCATTGATATATATATAAATAAACTGCTGGTACATTTATCATGAACCACCCCACTTCCACATAACATATATAATCAAACCCAATTTTCATGGACAAATTTTTCCTTACAAAGTAAAAAATAATAATCAATGTTCGAATAATTTCACATCTTCATACTCAACAAATTAAATAATACTAATAGAAGCTTGTCAACGCAATCCTAAAACTGATTTATGTGATCCTACCTCTAGGACAATGCCTTAAAAGATCGATCCGATTGAATAATATAGTTGCATATGTATGATTTTTCGTATTCATATTGTACGATGAATATATATATATATATATATATATAGTTTCACATGAAAACTCAGTTATGGTTCATTGTATGTCATTGGATCAACTCTGACCACGTTACGATAGATTATTAGAATCAATCAATGTCCTAAACGTTGCGAGTACATGGGGTTAATTGCCTACTGCCCGTGTAGAGCATTGTCGGATTTCAATAAAATCTCGGGCCTGGGTTTGGAAATTGCCATAGGATTCTTATCTGTCGCCGGCCAATTAATTAAATGTATATGTATATGTGAAAGTGAAACTCAACACTTTAATAGTTCCTTTTCCAGACCAACAAAATGATATTTTGAGAATTAAAGAAATTAGGTTATACATTAAAATTGAGAAAATGAATCTATTTTCCACTAGAAATTTGTTTTTTTTGAAATTTTTTATCGATATATAATATTTTTGCGGAGTTATATATTTGGAACAATAATTGTGTACGTTTTTTTTTTTTTTTTGAGTTGAAAGTATTTTGTAAGATAAAAATTTGAGGTGTGTTGCAAGGTTTGTCTATTCATAAATAAACAAGTGTTGTGTAATCGCTTTAATATACCGACAATTTAAAAGGCTGTCTTCGAGTTGTACCCATTGGGAGAAAAAAAAAAAAGAAAAAGAAAGAAAGAATTATTTGATTATATGTTTAGAAACAAGAAATAATCTTCATTTTACCTCCACAAAAGATTTTCAAAAAGCATAAAATCAACAATAATTTATCTGCATGCCTGTTCTTTAATTTGTGTGTTAAAATCAACCAAAATTGACAAAAAAAAAATATACAGCCAAAGAACTTTGTATCGTCACAGCTGTAAGGTTAATCCATCGGGGTTGGAATATGTGTGGACTCGAACATTCAAATTTAAATTAAATATTGCTTAATATAAATATATATAGTTTTAAAAATCTTAGTAAGTAATTCAAGAAAAGGGCTGATTGTGCGATGATTATTAATACTAATTGTGAAGGAAGCAGGATTATGATAATTCCTCGATTTTCCTCATATCCATGTTCGAATATAGGCTGCATACAACACATATATGAGTATGTAGAGATTAAATTAAACTAGCTTTGTTACTCATGAGATGAAATGAATGCTCAATTCCAAGAAAACAATTAAGATCGATCAAAGATGTAAATCCAAACTCACATGATCTTGCATGCCAGGCTTGGATTCATACCCGAATCGATTCTGAGAACTAGGGTTGCTACTAGTAAAAGATGGCAATGGAGTCTGCCCTTGATACTGATGCATCGGCACCATCAAAGAACGTTCCCGAGTACCGAAGGACGACGAACTATGAGCATCCTGGAATCGCCACAGCCCCAAAGGGCTACCGTTAATGGCCGGTTGATGCGAACTAAAGGAGCCATAGCCCCTGCTGCCGGTATTACCTGTGCCACTGTTGCTACTGCTGCTCCATGAGTGGTACGCCAAAGGCAGCGACGGGGCCGATCCTAGGCGCGAGTAGTTCATAAGACCGTAGAGTTGTGCCTCGGACAAGCCGCCATTCGCCATGGCGGACTGCAAGTGGGCTCGTTTGGCATGCTGGCGTTCCCTCTTGTGCGCGTTCTGGTGTCCCCCCAGTGCTTGTGAAGTTGGGAAGTTCCGACAGCAGTAATGGCATTCGAATTTCCTGTTGCTGCTGATATCTGAGTTATTGTCATTACTACCAATCATGTCCTTGTTTGCATCGCGATCTTCTTCACGATCAGTACTATTGTTGTTTTCATGGGGGTCGTCGAGTACAGAGTGAACACCGTTGTTGCCTCCGAATTCTTTGCCGAAAAGCCTGATGGCACCAGCCGAGGATCCCTTCTCTCTGACGAGCGGCGTGGGGCGTATGAAGGGTAGCTGGGAGAAGGAGTCGACGTTCATGAAATCTAGGGTCTCGCTCTGATCCATCTTCGACTCCATGGAAGTTACTACAAAAAGCTGGAGTTATATAGCTAGCTAGAGAGTATATTCCCAGCACTTGATCGATCTGCAGAATAAAAAATGAGGCAGCTAATGGAGAAAAAGAAAATGTGAAAGAGGAGGGGATTTTCTTGAATGTGATGGTGGTGGTGGGGTCAAACATGGAGAGTGGTCATTGATCCATCGATTAATATCGGAGCTAAACCTCAATTCTTTTGATGAATGAATATTTGGGGAGATAAGGTCCCCTCTCTCCCCCCCACCCCCACCCCCACCCCCACCACCCCCAACCCCCATCCCGTGCAGCACTTCTTCCTCCAAGTTTTGATGGTAATATGTGAGATGTAACATAAATGGATATGGAACTTATATTGCACTTGTTTTCAGCTTCCATTTTTGCATATTTAATTTCCCTTCACTTTTAAAGATTTTCATTATTTGAACTTAGATACGTGATAGTTATTATTCTAAAGGATAGAAATGACTGTCATTGTCTTGCAATAATGACCACTCCTATCACTACGAGCATTATTTCCTCGTTCTGTGTTGAAAAACTGGAAATCAAGAAAACAAACCCACCCCTTTATATTAATTTCAGCTTATTATCACTAAATTCCATTTTTTTAATTTAAAAATAATAATAAAAACCTCATCCTATAATACATCATCACCCCTTCCGTCGCTTCTCGATCTGTAACATATATAATAATTCTTGGTCAAATATTTACGTGCCGAACCAGTAAATAGCTTGCTCACAACTATTTATTAGTAATTTCTAAATATCATTTCATGTTAATCTCGTTGTTGGAAATACACATATTTATTTTTTTGGTTAAAATTGTGTAAGTAATTCAAATGAATTAATGAAATGAGAGAGATGTGAGGGGAAAGAAGATGGTCGGGTCTGAGACAGTGATGAGGTACAAATACTTCTTAAATACCTGTGTAAGTATTTGTTGGAGCCATTCTGCGGTGGTCCTAAAAAATCTAACCAAGAATATTGCATACAACATCAATTAATTTTTCGAACTATGTAACGACCCCCCCCCCCCCCCCCCCCCCCTTTTTTTTTTTAACAAAAAAAGGGTTTGTCACAAATTATTAAAATATGAGCATTTATATTATATATAATATAATATATGTGTGTATGTGTATAGTAATAGTATGGTTTATAAATCTTTGTTTTTTTTAGCCAATAGAAGAATTGGTTATAACCGAGTCTCGAATCCGATATTCTTTTCCTCAAACTTGATATCTTGGTACATGCAAATTAATGAGCTATATCCAATATGGTTTTCTAGGAAATTAGAGATACCATTGCTTTTATTTTTTTTAATCAAATTTCAGTATATCATGTATATTATGATTTTTGACAATATTTTCTTCTTTTCACCGGAAGTTCTGATTTGACATGACTAACAAGTCCAAAAAATAAAAGATAGCCGACTAAAAATGAAATTCGGAAAAAAAAAACTTACAATCAAAATACGTACAATTTTTCCGAAAAATTATTAGTTACAAGAAAGCAAAAAAAATAAAATAAATAAATTAGACGAATGGTCCAGCCCGAGTTGCCTGCATGGGATATTTTTCTTGTTACAGTGTTAACCTTAAAAGAGTGGGTAAACCTGCATAGAGTGGGTAAACCTGCATGTGAAACTGTCCCATATATATATAATACGCATGAATTGTGAGTACCATTAATCCATACAAATTAAAACACGAAGCAATTCATTGTAAGGTCTTCTGCAGCAGCACGTACTCACTACTGGAAGAGTTATTGCTTTTGTAGTTAAGTTTCCACTTTTTATTTAATTTCTTATGTACGGCACTGATTAACTAATAATTGCATATTAAAAACCATGAAATAGTTTTTTTTTTTATTTTTATTTGTTTTTGTGATGAATTTTTAATGCACGGACTGAAATATTAATAATTTTTTTTATTCTGTTTCGCACATCATATCATAAATTTTTAGGGACGGCACTTATTAATTAATAATTGCTTATTAAAACCATGAAATAGTTTTTTTAGTTAGTTTTGCTTTAAATTTTCATATTTATAAGTTGCAAACTTTTTACTCATTTGACCCGAATGTCTTTAATGTAGGCTGACACATATACATACACATATACATATATATATATAATAATCTAACTTCTTTTTATAATGATATTAACGTTAGTTAATTACAGCATGTGTATTAATAGTAATAATGAAATTGTATCTTTTTAAAAAATATTTTTTATTATGCATTATTAGGATCGGTTTTGGATTTCTTTAAATGTATTTTTCTGTATGAGTTAACAACTAATGAAACTATTTTTGATCCAACTGAAATTATTTTGATCATGGACTTAAACCCAACTAACTCTGAAAACTCGTTCAAATGGAGATGATTGTTCAAGTCTATATATACATCTTTCAAAAACTTTATTCAATCTCTATGAGATATTTAACACTTAAGATCATATAATTGAGGTTTAATCCAAGAACTTAATCCAACATATGTGTGACATTAACACACCTCATGTCCAGAAATGAATAACTGGAATGTGAAATTTACAAGATATTAGCTGGTAATCTATAAGGATAGGCCAACACAAAACGGTGAGTCTGTACGCTCATATCAAGGACGAGAATACTTGGACACAAAACAGGAAGAGACGAGGAGATAAAAAAGGATCTCCTTAGCGATGTCTCATTTGGGGAATAATCTGTGTCCAATTTCGTACCCATTATAAACTATCGTATACCGTACTGATTGCACACAAAGCATCACTAGCGCGACCCTTTGGGGATGCAAACCCATCTGAACCATCATGTTCTTGAGGAATGTCCATTCAACACGATCATACGCTTTAGACATATCATTGTAGCCCCAAATTTTCCTTGCCTCTTCTTTTTCAAATAATGCCCAATTTCAAAACCAATTAGGATGTTATCCGTGTACGTTAAAAATCTGCCCGGGGTGAAAGCACTAAATTATAGTAAATTCTTTATATTAATTAATTACATTACCCTTTTTTACCTTGTGTATTTTGTGGTAATTGTTCCGAGGATGAAGTACACCACCTATTCAGTGCGAGGAGCTGGTAATTAGCTCTGCCTTCAAAATACAGTAAGTTACCCTTCGTTGCCATATAAAGTCATGGTCGCAGCAGAAGATGTGAGGGGACCAACATCACCATGTGTATACTTTTTACATGCTGTATTCAGTACATGGTACATATTCATATTTATTATTTCTTTGGGTACATCATACATGAATTCATACATATACACTTCATTTGTGACACCTTGTCCGGGTATTTGTACACATATAGGCACGCATCATCATCATCATCATAGTATATTTTCGTTAGTTACCGAGTTGGCTGCATGGATATTAGTTCTTCAAATTAAACGATTTTCTCACATTTCATCTATTAAACTAAGATCTAAGATATCATTCTTATTAACTTTTATATAAGTTTTTGATGTTCTACCCCCTTTTACTCCTTTTATTAACCAGTCGGATTGAGACCGTGTTTGATCTCCTCTTCACATGACAAAAACCATATTAGACGAATATTGTTAATTGTCCCACATCGGTTGGATAAATAATCTGAGAGTTGTATATATGGGCTTGGACAATCCTCCCTCCTTGAGCTAGTTTTTGGGGTTGAGTTAGCTCCAAGCTCCATTCTTAACAAATATCACTAATCGTATCCTCTATGGGGGTTATACCTAAGCAGTTCATAATCATTTTATTTATAATTATATCCTTGCGCGTTTTGACACACATCCATCTTAAGACACACATGCACTTCGTTTGTGACACGTTGTCCTGGCTCGAAACAATATTTATACATATACAACACGCATATGGGGTTGGTTTAATTTGATTTGTTTCGACTTTAACTCCCGACAAAGCAAGGAACAAATCATTTAACATCCATGTGAAAATCCCAAAAAAAAAAAAAAACACATAACTCAGTTGTATGATCATGGTTGGTTCACAGGGACTAGATGCGGGTAGGTACGTCGTTGCCATCGCCATCCTTCCATCTTAATTTCCTTTGGGGTTTTTTGTTTATATTTTATAATAAAAAGTGTGTATAATAATAAAATTATTATAAAATAAATATAACACTGATCTATTTTCACAATTTACCTTCATTAATTAATCATCTTATTATCAAGAATTTGTAAGGTTTGTTTTCTTCCATTTCCTTTGGTAATTGATAAGATATAATTTAAAATAATGCATGATTTTTCTTAAAATTAATAAACTCCATCTGAATTTGTAAATAAATTCTTCCATTTTATATGAATTATATGCTGCCGATTTTCCTTTTTCTTTTTCCTTTTTTTATCGAAAAATATTTCAAGTAGCTATTGTTAATATTTATACAAAGCAACTATCGTGGTAATTAATATTTTATGGTCGATGTAATTATCTGTAGACAGATACAGTCGTGTAAATTTAAGCTTAGGAATTTTAAATAGAGATATAATGTTCTTTCTTTGAATTTTTTAACTTAGAAAAATGATCCCAGAAAGCTCTACATGGTCTTACTAAAATATTCAACGAAATAAGCAAATAAATTAAAGTTAGTGTTTAATATCTGAGAAAATGGGCGAAAAAGAAGATTATTTCTAAAATCAACTTTCATATTATATGGCCAAATATAATACATATAACTGTTGCTGTTATTTTTTAAATAATTATCAAAAAATATATATAAATATATATGTATGTATATGTACTTTCTAAATACCATGTGGACGTGGACTATGTTCATTCACAATTATATATATAATCACCACCGCCAATAAAAGCACTATCGCCATCAGATGGAACCCTAATTCTCTTCAAGTGGTAAAGAAAGAGTTAGAATTTGGCTCTTTGGTTTGCTTCCAACTATAGTCCCAAACACATGTATAAACAAGCATGCGACGTCGATGGCGTAGACAAAATCGAAGCTCGATAAATCAATCGTAGAAGCGCCGGACTTGAAACTATTATATGAAAATTTAATCGAGAAATGTGTACAAGAAGGCGAAAAATTTCAAATTGAATGAGCAGTGTCATTTGTATGCGTGTACCGTAGTCTCGATTCGGGCTCGTAAATGGGTACCATGTCTGTCTGTTTGTTTGTTTTCCAGTAGAGATTGGATGCATGGGTAGCTGAGGGGATTGAAGGGTCGCAGTCAAGTTGTTCCCCCCTCTCACTTTCAAACAAGGTGGATTGAATGAGATGTTGCCTATGAAGAACTCTTGTCTTCGGGACCTTATCTTTATCTTCGTCTCATCTGCATCATCATGCATGCATTAATAACTATCCTAGGACCACCATAGAACCAACCGATGCTACATTCC
The DNA here is from genome assembly GCF_025594145.1 of Primulina tabacum. Lineage (NCBI taxonomy): Eukaryota > Viridiplantae > Streptophyta > Magnoliopsida > Lamiales > Gesneriaceae > Primulina > Primulina tabacum. The sequence goes on along the minus strand of NC_134559.1, from coordinate 5,099,137 downwards.
TAATTGCATTTTTGGTATCAATATTTGCCTCGTTGCAATTTTAATTATCTATATTGTTACATTTCAGTTTTAGTCTGTTATCTTTTTTTTTTCTAATTACAATTTTAATTATTTTTTCGATGTCACGTAAACGCTTCATTTGAAAAGTAACTAAAATTATCAAAAACAATGAAAGGTACAAGATTAAAACTGAAATTTGATAAACAAAAAATATCAAAATCGAAAAGTAGCAAATATGTATAACCAAAATATAATTTTCTATTTATACTCGTATTTATCTTCAATTCCGGCAATTTTATTAAAAAAAATATTGCTTAAGGTAATATAAATATCCTTTTGATACAATTGTTTAAACACCGTATTTTACCGTTATACTTGATCGACTAATTTCTTCCAACAATTAGACGCGTGATTTTGACTCTGATACCAATTACAAAATCGGTTAACCAAAAAATAAATTATAGATAATAACAATGAAGCAACTCAAAATTCTTAAAATCATAAAAGAGCACAAACTTCACATTTAATCGCTTTCATAGCAAGAGCAATTCTTCATCAAATTAAACGTCCGATTTCATTGATCAAACACTTGTCATTTTATAATAAATTATAGCTAGCGTGTTTTAATTGTTATTATCAGTTCCATTAAAAACAATTATTGGTCCCCCAAAAATAATTTTAAATCGTATAATAATATTTATTAAACTGATCAACGTACGTAAAAAAATAGATATTTTGGCTGAAGTTACAATTTAAGAAGCAAATAATATTGCGGGCAGAACATGGGAACCCCACGTCCTTTAAAAACAAAGCATATCAGATACACATTTTAATTGATCTTATTATAGAAACAAAAACAAAACAGAACAAAAAAACAATAAATAAAAATTTACATATTTAATCACAATAATAAAAATGCCAATAAATATAACAAAAATATATACATCCAAATGTCGACATATATATAACAAACAACATCCCAAAAATATTATGGAATTGGCAAATTACTTCAACTCAAAATTTTGGACCACAGTAGACATCTTTTCAGATGTTAGCATTAAACCATGCTCACAGCCACACCCTTTTTTGTATCGATTTCTCCTTTTCTCAACTCGGAAAATACAAATATTGACAAATAAAGCATTTAAAAAAGAAATCAATGGATTCATGTGCTCCTACCAAGATTCAAATATCTATATTGAAAGTGACATTTTATTTTTACTAACGTGTAAGCTTATGAACCAAATGATATATACATCCAACCTTAGCTTCGAGTCTAGCTAAACCTAAATTATAATTAAAGTCACCATTATTGGCTATTGTTTTTAAGTTGAGGTAATATATATGATAATTTAGAAATTAGTTTCAGATAAATTAAATTATAAGGAAATCGACGATGGATGATTAATTATTTGAAAGGTGACTTTTACGCACCGTCGATCCGAGCCCGAGCTCGACCCCCGTGTGCCTATCTATACATGGCCGAGACCGATCGAAGCAACACTCGCTATGCGTCGTAGATGCACATTTTTTCTCTAGTTTATAAAGAGAGATCAAAATTGTATAATTATAGTGTTACCATCCTAAAGAAACAAATTGTTGTATTTTGATACATATTTATCATATCTTGCAAATCGAATGTGAGTTAATTAAAGAGAAAAAATTAAACGTCTACCCCAATTTTACCCTATATAATTGGATAGCTTGCGGGAAGTTTAATAATTTGGGATGCAAGGCAATTAATTAATGTCAAAAACTTGTGTAAGACGGTCTCATGGGTCGTATTTTATGAGACGAATCTCTTATTTGGGTCATCCATAAAAAAATATTACTTTTTGTTGTGAATATCGGTAGAGTTGTCCCGTCTCACAGATAAAAACTTGTGATACCGTCTCACAAGAGACCTACTCTTGATTAAATTTTGTTTTCGGTGGAGAATATATTAAAATTGCAAGTGGATACCTCTTGAATTATTTGCCAAATAAGTAGGTCTTTTATGAGACGGTCTCACGACTCTTTATCTGTGAGACGGGTCAGCCCTACCGATAGTCACAATAAAAAGTAATACTCTTAGCATAAAAAGTAATACTTTTTGATGGATGACCCAAATAAGAGATCTGTCTCTCAAAATACAAGTTTTTGCCTTGTCGCCAAATATAACATATCTAATATATACTTCAATTTATACAATAAATAAAATTTTTAAATTTAAATTCTTAAATTTACCATCAATTAGTAATTAAAAAAATTTATATACAATCTACTGTCAACTAACAAAATAAAAATGATAACTTAGTTTTATAAATTAGTGTGCATGTTTATTTCTGCTCATTATAGACAACTGTGGCTAAGCCTGCAATATTATACTATATTATATATCAAAGTTAAAATAATTATATCATGAATAAATAATCGAAATTTAATTTTACTTGTAAAATGTAAATTAAAGCACATTTTTGGTAGTTGTAAGGCAACATCGACGCTTCATAATGTTTCCCCCATTTACTACATAACTACTTCAAATGGTCCACGTTTTTGGCTTTAGATGTTGACCTTACGTACACAACCACTTAATTATATAATATATATAATTTAAAATACCTTCATATATTTTCTACATGCGAATATCATTCATTTAAAATATTATATAATATTTGATATAGCGTGCAGACAGAATTTAAAACAAAATGGTTGGTCTTTGTTTTATATATATATATATTGTAATTTCGCTGAAGTTTGGATATGTTTTTCTGGACTTTTTGTTTGAAATATCTGAACAAAGTTCATCTTCATAATTTCAAGACAACATTTTATTATTACAGACTATGTATTATTATTATTATTATTATTATTATTTTATATATATTATTATTGAGTTATAAATATATTTATTTATTTTTACCCGAACAAGTGGGTAGAGGCAAGCTATTTTTCCCGAGGTCTTTGCAATCATTTCTGGTATCGTTATCAGATGACAGTGTAACACAGTGACTTGACATTGCCACCATATACACATTACACGCATAGTTTTCGTTTTTTAGGATAAAAAAAGGTTGAGTCCATGCATTTCGTGGCACTTTTTGTACTTTACCTATTCAATTACTCTTTCTTGGAATTATTATTTAAAAAAAATGGTCCCAATTTTATATTGTTCACCGTATTTCCTTTTATTTTAAATTAATTTCTCCAATTTTATTGTATTTACTCATTCCTCGGCTTCAATAAAATTCAAACAAGTCATGTATCATAAGAAAATAATTCACTCGTAGCAAAATGTGGATAGTGAACTCGAAAACCGGATTTTCTATAATCGGATAATCGAAATACCTTATCTTGGTTAAAAGATTAACTAGAAATCAGAATCAAGGGATTTGAAATGCATGGATTAATGAAATTATAATGTATCTTTTACCCCCCAACAAGATTTAAATTTTCCCAAGAATATACAAGTCCTTTCTCTGGTCTGTCTAATGCCTAAAACCCAAAAAGTAGGGACACTTGATTAATTGGCATACTGTATAATGATAAAGAGGGGCAGGTGACACATTAAATTAAATATGACCAAAGTTTTTATATAACTTATAGTCTTATATGATATATTGGTACTAATATATAGTCGGAACTAATTGTGGTAACCTACCTAGCTAGCTACATACATACATACATACATAAATTTTCGTATGTATATGTTTGCAGCTAGCTTGCCAGGTGAATATTTATTACTTATATATAAATATTCAAAAATAAAAATGCATCTTTGTATGCAGCTAGCTAGGTTACAACAACATTATATATATATACTGGTACATCGACACACGCGTTGTGTGGTTATATAATTTTTTTTTATAATTCATTTGATTTATATTTAAATGAGGATCAAAATATAATTATAAGAAATAATGAGGGACTACACTGTAATTTTGATATATAAATTAAAAAAATAAATTGAAAAATAAAAGATGTAACCTAAACCTCGAGAAACAATGACTCTATCCGCTGAACTACATATTAATTGTATTAAAATTTTAACATTTTATTAATATATATAATTATTAAAACAGACCATGACACCAAAGTTAGTTACTCTAAGTGTCTCAAACTTAATAAAATAGTATATATATTATATATATATACATTATTTTTTTTTTTGAAAAATGAGGTGAAATTGGATTTTTATAATAGCATGACATATAGCTGTATATTTTAAAAATTATTTACCTGCTATTTTTCGATTTGTTTATATGTAATCTATACCACAAAACGAACGACAATGATTTGTAAGTATATGGCAGAGCGGCCCAATTCAGTAAATTCAACTGACACTAGCCCAGCTCGGCCCATGATTTGGCCCATTTCGGTTTGCTTGATTGCCACCTCTCTCGAACTTCGACGCTGGAGAAGAACAATGACGAAAATAACACGGGACAGATATTTTTTAGCTCGTACAGTGTATTCGAATGTATTAAAATAAAAGTTTATTCACCCTCGATCTGAATTTTTTTTTTTTTTTATGTCGAATTTTGATTACTCATTGTTCTTAATTTGTTATGCTGAGGTGTGTTTTATTGTACTGTACGTAGTATATATCGATCGTGGGATTTTTTTCATTCAGAATTGCCAAGTTACCATGCTTCAATGGTCGATTATTGTTTCGATGAATTGGAAATGTGGAATATATATATATATATATATATATATATCTTTTTGCATGGAAATTTAAGGGAAATCTGATGTAGTTGATGGCAGAAAGAAAACCGTTGGAGCAACGCTATGGGATCGTGGATAATAGTCTTGGAATGAACTAAACTATGCTGATATACTTGGTGTATTTATAGATGTTATAAAGGGCTTTTTCTCCAGCTATCGGAGACAAGTACTCACCTTATTTCTTGTGAAATAATATGATTATCACGAAGATTAAACCAACTTCTCCAAAATTATTCATATGAAATCGTCTCACACACATAAATCTTGTTGATTTTGGAAGTCAACGCTCAACAGTACCGATGGCCCACAGAACCTAGCTGAGATTATTATAATCACCATTAGACTTCGTTCCATCCGGCAGTAATTGGATTAGGACACCAATCCAAGAAAGTTTTGGCTCCTTGTTCTCGTTTTCATTCTACTTTTAGTAGTTTGGTTATAGATATAAAAGAATGTAATAACAAATACTTTTTTCCGTGAATTGGTGGATTCATTCGACCCTATCTTTGGGGTAACAGTAGGTGTAAATGAGTCACATGTGTTTTTTCACGTAGACTCGAACTAACCAAATTTGTGCTAGTGGAATACAGTAGGCTTCCTCTTGTACGTAGGGCAACCGCCCCTGTCCCAGTTTGGACATGCATGTGTATATATTACCTTACCTGCAAATCCCATTTGTTGGGTTGTTGAGTGGTCATGGAATCAATCACCTTATGAGGCGATATTGAGCATCTAAATCAATTATTGTCAACCACTGTGGAAGGTGAGATCTTTATTTCTATTTTTTTATTCAAAATATGTTTTCTTTCTTGACATTGAAATCAAATTCTCATGGTTTAACTTGAAGAATTATATTCAAAATAATCGATGTTTTATGAAGATGGATACTGATGCAATCAAAATTGAATCGATGATCACGAACCAATTTCTTCAATAAGCTAGCCGAATCAAACCGCTCCAGAAATATAATTAGGTATCAAAGAAATAGGGTGAGACGACTCCGCCCGGAGGCGAAGCCACTCCGACGCTCAAGTAAGTATAGTGTTTGAGATAAAAATACAAGACAAGCGTAAATAATTTTACATGAAAGCGTACCTTGATTAGGGTTAGGAGCCCTTTATTTATAGGTGTCGAGTCTTAGATGACATGAAATTTTGTAATATATGGCAACTAGATTTGTGCATATCAATGCAATATTTTGTGATATCTCTAAAATATAATTAATGATATGATAAGATTTTTACCATATCATCGTATACATGTTTATATAGTTGTCTAATTAAATTAGTTGGTTGGAGCTATATTTAATTTAATCGGTACACATACAATCACTTCTTTGCTCTTTGCTGTATGTTATAAATGACTATTTGTCTTTCCACAATATTGTCTCTAAGTTTCAAATTTGTGATACAGATCTCTTAATCGACTTAATCAAACCCGAGAAATATTATTTTTTATGGTTAATATATGATTTTTCAGTGCAAAAATATCATTTTTATTGGTTGTGTTATGAAAAATATCATGTGATATATGTTGATTTGAGTGAAAATATTCGACCTATGAAAAATATTATTTTTTAATATAAAAATATTTTTTTGTTATATTATGAAAAATATTTTGTAATATATGTTCATTTGAGTTAAAAATATGACTTTTATGTCAAAAATATATTTTCTAATATATATTAATTTAATTAAAACTTATTATTTTTTTATGTAAAAAGATTACTTTTCAATATGCATGTATAGAACAAGTCAATACATCTCACGGATATAGATTACGTAATCGTGTCACTTTTATGCATGAGACCTACTCTTGTCTTTATTAAATATTTTTAATTATCAAAATAATTTTGCTAGGAAATTGAAATTTATGAAGTATATATTTAGCTGGTTAAATGAGATTATCAATAATTTATAATATGCATATGTTAAATTGAAATTTATGGATTATATAATTAATTTAATTGTTGTAAAATTCGAATCACACTATGAATGATATAAAAAAAACAGTTAAAACCATATCCTTTCACACCAAATAATCTATACTATTTTATATTATCTATACTATATTATTAAGTGTGAGAACATGATAACAACAATTCAAATATCAATTTAGTCCCTATCATTGCACACACGCATAGCGTGTGCAAATTAACTAGTATAGAATTAATTGTTATCCCCTAAGATGATTACATTTATTAATTGGGCATACCTAACTAACATCTATAAAATCCTAATTCACATTCATATTTTATTTAAGAAATATCTAGCAATTTCCACAAAAATCCATAACTGCTAATTATTTTTTTTGGGGCGAGAATGCCAATACAATAGTCAATAATAAGAAGTTTAATTTTTTAAAGGTTTTTCGAGTTGATAGAGTAAATAAATAAAATTTTTTTGAAGAACTTATTTTGTGTTGTCGGAATTTATCTGACTAATTTGATTTACATGTTTTTAAATTAACCTAAAGATTTGTCGAAGGTGGATAGAGCAAATGCATACAATCTAACGTAACTGGCGGTGGTGACCTCTTTGCGTGACTCCTTTTTTGGCACGTCCTCTCTCTACTCTCCCATTTTCTCATCTTATTATTATTTTATTCTTTCTTTATCTTCCATTCACCTTTTTCCATTTGTTTTGTATTATTTTATTCTGCTCCCAAAAAGTGTTTCGTTTCCGCAGCACAAAAGAAGAAAGAAATAGTATGATTTTGACAAAAACGGGGGTCAGAAAGCTCAATCAACTGCTGGAGGGGAGATTGGACGCCTGCCGCTGTTCGTCGTAGAGCATCGCTTCCAAGGCGAGTTATTCCAAATGTTCAGGGGTGGAATTTAGGTCAGAGGAGAGGATGGTTGAGAAGATCTTCGGTTTTCTCAGCCTGCATTCGGCGTTTATTTATGAATTGACGGTTGTGTTTTTGTACGTTTATCAGCTGCTTTTGGGGCTGAATTGATGCGAAGTATTTTATTTTATTTTTATTGATATTAGGTAATCTTCGAATCTCAATGTGCTTTTAATGTGATTGCCTCTTGGTGTTTTTGTATCTATTGAGAGTTTTTTTGCTGAGATTGTTCTTGTTATTCTTACATTTTGTGAATGGACGAGGAATTTTTTTTTTGTTTTTGAATTTGTTGGTTATATTATTTGATTTAGCTTGCTTACACTTGGAGCATTTTATGTAAAAGGGGAAAAACTAGGCAGCCCAGTTTACGAGGTGTCTTGTCAGTTAAACTATGACGGACATTTCTTTTTTAATCTTTTCTGATATATTTTCTGTTAAAAGGTGAAACCAATGGCTACAATACATGGATCGAAACCCAAAAGACACAGCTTAAGAACAACGGCTTCGGTCAGCAACAACTCTCCAACGTCATCAACAACTTCATCTTCTCGGCAATATCTCGAGCCATCTGCTGACAGTCTGAGTTCACCAGCATCATCATCTGCTCGAAGTAAAACCCAGCTCTTCTATTCAGAAAGTGCATCTTTGGATGTCGAGAAATCTAAAGAGAACGTCACAGTCACGCTGAGGTTTCGCCCACTCAGGTAAATAAGAATTGTGAAATACAAGTATTTTGGTTGGTTTTTCATTCCAAATGTTGTGGTGATTCGGTAGCACTTTTGTTGCCTAGTCCGAGGGAAATTCGAAATGGAGAGGAGATTGCATGGTATGCAGATGGGGATACTATTGCAAGGAATGAGAATAATCAGTCAATTGCTTACGCATATGGTATGGCTCGTTTGTAATTTTTGGGAGCTTGGTCTCTGGGGTTGGATATGTTTGTTGCATCTTGATTATATGATGGTCTAGGAATCAACTTACTATTTTAAGCGATGCTCCTGTGTCTGTTTTAAACATTAAAGTTCTTCCGTTAATCTTTTACCTATGTAACAATTTCCAGATCGCGTTTTTGGTCCTACAACCACAACAAGGCATGTGTATGATGTTGCTGCTCAGCATGTTGTGAGTGGCGCAATGGATGGAATAAATGGTTTGCAGTTTTTGCTCTTCTCTTTTAGCTAATACACATTTTTTTCAGCAGCAACTTTCTATTTTAATAAACCATTAAAAGGTATGTAAACTGCTAATGTATGTTGCAAAAGCGAAAACAAAAAGTGCAAATTCGTTCGCATTGGATGCCCGTCTTTGCTCAAAGTGTTGAATTGTTGGTTCAAGGTCAACGATTCAAGGTCGCTCAGCAGGACCACCTGATAAACTGGTTATGCTTGTGTGGCCAACTGAACAAAATATCAGTAAAAAGAAAATTTGTTTTTGTTGTTGAAACTTTTTTTTTTGTGAGTAAGGGCCTTGCCTAAGGTAAGCTTTACTTCTCAATAGCAAGCCCTCATTACCACATCACTAACGAAGACAAACAGTAGAGTGAAAAAGGGGATGATAAAAAAAAAATTGTTCATCTAAACTGTACAATACAAAATACACTGGGCATACATACCCAAGCATTTGCAATTCAAAATAAGTCTAAGGAACCATATCATTTAAGTACACATCATTTAACAAAATATAATATTATAATATAAACCACTAGAGACATCTACTTTGATATCTTCCAAAAGTAACTCAACAGTTGTCTCGGTTTCAACAAAAATAAAATTATTTCTAGTAGTCCAAATATAGTAAGCAGTGTAAGACATAGCTTGCACTCTTGCCTTGGTGATACATGTCATTCCCCCGTAGGTTTTCTTGAACTGTTTCATAGTACTCTTTGGGGGTTGTCATGGAGTAGAAGCTGCATACACAAAGTCTCACATTGTCCCTTAGATCTTAAGTAAATGAGTATCTAAAGAGTAAATTGTTTATTGATTCCCTATCCAAGTGACACAATGCACACATTTTATCGGCAAACGGAAGCCTACCCATTGTGAGAAGCTTCCTAAATTAGCATTGTTAACTTTATTTTTGGGCAAATTTATTTTTCTGTTTCTAATTATAGGTACGATATTTGCATATGGTGTTACTAGTAGCGGAAAGACGCACACAATGCATGTAAGGGAACTTTCTTCTTGCTTATGTTAGTCTCCTCATGTTTTGACATAACTAGAACTCTGATTCAAGTTTTCTTCTATCTGAATGCTTAATCTTGAAACTTTCTTGTGTTGTTTTTCTTAAACTCATGTTCCCTTTGTTTCAACTGGATGAATTGCTAGTTTTATGGTATCTCATGTCTTCAAATTAAAAAGTATCAGTCAACTCTCCATTTTGAACAAGATTAAAAATCATCAGTCAACTCTCCATTTGAATAGACAAGCATGACATGTTCTCAAGTCATGTTAACCAGCTTTATTGCATTTTCACCCCAATATTATGTGCGTCAATGCAATTTTAAATGCTTTTGTCGAGAGTAATTAATAACAAAATTCACAAGTACTTAGAAATATGCTATGACTAAAGTATTTCTAACTTAAAATGTCATTAGCTTAAATAGCTTCTATCACAATTATTGAAACTGTGGCTAACTGGGGGATCAGGGTACGAAATTCAAATGCAAATAGCTATACATCCCAGGAGTTTATTTTAACATGATTAAATTAGTGTCTTGCAAATTCCTTCTCTTTTGACAGTTCAGTGTGTTTATTGACTGATTTCATCTGCTTGGTTAAAATCTAGTGCATAATTTAGATTGCTTGCATTTTTTCCTTTGGAAGTTTTCTTGTAAAATCCCACATTCTCTTTGCTCTTCATTTTCACAAATATGTAACCATGATGAATGGTAAATTAAGTTCTGATACACCAAGATTTTAGTGGCAGAAACTCATTAATTTATACGGTTGCAATTTCTGGACCATAGGGTGATCAGAGGTCTCCTGGTATTATTCCATTGGCTGTGAAAGATGCTTTCAGTATCATCCAAGAGGTACTTGAAATGGTTTGGCCTCAGTTGCGATCCTTGAAGCATTATAGTCTGATTAAAACTGTACTTTTGATAATTACTTCAGACTCCAAGCCGAGAATTTCTCCTACGCGTCTCTTATCTGGAAATCTACAATGAGGTTTGACTCTAGCCAATCTCCAGATTTTTTATGAATCTTCTTTCCTGCATTCAATTTTTGTCACCACACGGAATTAGATAAAAAGCAAAATATTGGAAAGTAACTGGAATGACTCCAATGTCATGCAATCCATGTCCTGTTAGCAGTTATTTGAATGAATGGGTTTATCATCATTTGGTAGCACACATCCTATTGAAATTTGTGATGAATCTTCTATCCTTCGACTTTCTATAGCTCCCTTTTATCCCAACATTTCAATTTAATTAGTTAGAATAAAGTTGCCAATTAGGTTATAATTTCTGTAATGCTCCTTTCCTGTCAGTCATTGATTAGATGTATCAGTTCACTCTTTGGAAGCATTTTTCTTCCCGTTTGAATTTGACTATAAACTGAGATGTGTGTGATATTGGTTTTCTTCTCTGTTCTTTTTATTTCTAGGATTTTGTTTTCAAGATAAAGAATTATCTTTAATAGTCTTCACTAATTTTCTCTTTTCAGGTTGTCAATGATTTGTTGAATCCAGCTGGACAAAATTTGAGAATAAGAGAAGATGCACAGGTGATCCTTTTTCATTGATTAATGAATCTCTGATCTTTAAAATATTCTGGACTTAATTGTAGGACCGCTTTCTCTCCTACGAATCAATTAATTACTCCATCCTGATGCAACTTCTCTCTTTTTTTTTCTCAAGAAACAAATAGAAAGTGTGTGGTTAATAAGGAACAGTTTATTAGTCTTACTGTCACAATTATTTTTTCAATGGTCGAATTTGTGAAAGTGTTTGCCATGATTATCATCATGCAGTGTCCTATCAAGATTAAGAATATTTTTGACAACTGAAGTTTATGCCAACTGTATTTTGTTGTTTTAATGAGACAACAGACCTTATCGTGTGTATCCGATGATTTGATCCGATATTCTGTATCGTTTCTTTCACTGATTAAGGATGCTCTACTTGGTGTGTGATCCAATGATTTGGAAGAACGAGATGTTTTCTAAATTTTCTGAGATAAGGTTTTGAGGTATATATAATATATGATAAGTTTAGGAATGCCAACTATCAGCTTAATTCGCTACATTTAAAAAAAAAAAGTATTATCATGTAATTCATACAACCTTAATTCGATTTCTCTTTTTCGATGTGAAATATGTTTTATGTTTAACCATTTTGCATTTATCAATACCATTTTTCCCCTTCTCTGGAGAGTAAAAATTCTAACATAGGCCATCCAAGATCAAAATCTGCTGATATAGAAAACTGAGTATCTCCAAAATCCTATTATTTAATAACAGGATATGATTTTTTTGAATAGAGCTTCTGAAAGATAAAATGGAGGGATTGGTGTATTTGGGCTCATTTTATAAACTACAAGGAAGCATGGTTTGACGTGGCACTGTCGTCATGATTCATTGTGTGGAATTTCTGGAGATGATTTGTATGATGCATGTATAGAAGAGAATGTATTGTGAGATAGTTTAAATCTTTATATTTTATGCTATTGGGGCTAATCTAAAATAAATATGTATGCCAGATAAATGAATCTCAGATGTTTTTAATTGGTTGTTGCCCTTGAGAAACATTGGGAGGTAGCTTAATTGCAGTAGAGAAAAAATGAGGATTTTTGAGAAAATGCAAAATATGGAGCTAACAAAGACGTAATGCTTGCTCTATCAAATTAAGGAAAAAAATTTATGGGACATGAGCGGAGATTTCCATTGACTTTGGTGAAACATAAAGGAGCGGAAAAAGATTAAAGACTTAAAGGGCAAAACCAGATGCAATTTTTGCTTTCAGTTTTTTATCTGAGCATTAAGTTTCTTTCTCGTGCTGTGTTCCACGTAGAATAGTTATTTCTTGGTTTTCTCCGCCATGTAAGTGGTGTGTAATACACAATCAGTTGCAATCAAAGTTGCTGATGTTGCTTGTTGAAAAAAAGACGCAAAAAGAGAATTTTTTAGACTCTTCTCAATAAATTCTTGTCCGGAAAATGTGTATTATATGGCTTTTAAGGGGCCGGGGTATGCCTACATTTTCAATTAGAAGAAGGGTTGTTGGAGGTGAATATAGAATGCAGTAAACTGCAAGCCTCTGAATGTTAGTTTGCACTTAATTTTTTCTCTTGCATTTCCTTGGTTGTCCTTGTTGATGAGGGTCAGGAGATCAAGTATATTCTATTGTGAATCATGCTTTCTCTATGGAATAACCAAAACATTTAGGGGTTAACTGAAAACTGAAAATTTGAAGTATTCACGTCCTTGTGGAGTTGTGTAACTTTTGAATTGTTGGAAGTTTATTTGTCTTTTATTTTGTCTGAGCATTTGGCTTATTTTATTTGATGCTACAAGTCACATTATAAAAGTGAACTGCTCAAATAATGACTAGATGAGGTTCATATCAGTAGCACAATTTATTCATTTAAAGTACTTATCATGCAGTCTGCCCAGTTTATGCAATTATCTGTGCGCTGGTACGAGGTTGTGTTTAATTGGTTGCAGGGAACCTTTGTTGACGGAGTCAAGGAAGAAGTTGTGTTATCACCTGCTCATGCCCTATCTCTTATAGCTGCAGGAGAAGGTAAACTTGTGCATCTATATTTATTATCAAACCTGTTCAGTGTACAGTATAAATTACAGTATCAGTTGGAGTGCAAAATTTTTGGCTTTGGTCACGGGCAATCATGCTGTTTGTGCACTGTTACAAGTTCATGTATCACATGTTACACATGCCTTATATTTTTAGGGTATTGAATGCTAACATTAGTCTGGATTACCGGTTACTGCTTATTTAGACATCATCAACTTCTATCATTTTTTGTGAACTGTGATATCTAAAGTAGTTAACAAATTTAATAAAATTAATACTTATTTACTTTTGCTTGCATTTGTTTTTTGTTTTTCTCAATGCTGACCACAGAGCATAGACATGTGGGTTCGACATTCTTCAATTTACTTAGCAGCAGAAGTCATACAATCTTCACTCTGGTAAGTAGAAGTGTTGTTACTGCATCAAAATGTTTTATTGGATGCAATTCTTAGGGCTTATTTTCTTGTTTCTATTAATACTTCATGTGAAAGTATTGTAAATTTCTTGGCTGTACAGACCATAGAGAGTAGTCCCTGTGGAGAAAGTAGTGAAGGTGAAGCTATTACCTTGTCACAATTGGTATATACTTTCTCTAATACGTATTCTACTCTCTTTTTTATGGCATAATCTCATTTCACAATATCAGCGTATTTACTCAATGCATTGATGAAGTTGACTATTTATATTCAGCCGAATATCTCTGAACTTTCATTTGTAATATTCATCCCTGCAGAATCTCATTGACCTGGCAGGTTCTGAGAGCTCAAGGGCTGAAACAACAGGCATGCGTAGAAAAGAGGGATCCTATATTAATAAGAGTTTGCTGACTCTTGGAACTGTGAGATCCCTTATTTTAGTCACTTTTGTAATTGTACTCTAACAAATTCTTCTTCTAGTGAAAAATAAACATGCATTAATGCAACTGCACATGCAAACAATATGGGGACTTGAATACATGTTTGTTCAGTCACGAGCAAGTTCATGGACTCATAAGATTGTAAGAATGATGCACTTTTTCGATTTTGCTTCTACTTTTCTGGCCCGAGATGTTTCTAATTTTCTGAAACAAACCTTGTTTTATGACCTTATGCTAATTAACAATTCCTGATATTCTTATTTGCTTGCCAGGCAATTAATTGCTAGGTAGCACATCAATAAATTTTCTTCCTTTTTTCTTTTCTTAATCTTTTTCTTCTTTTTTTTTATGGTTTTTTGCTAATGATCATGCAATCTGTGATGTTAATAGGTTATTTCAAAATTAACAGATGGGAAGTCTTCACACATACCTTACAGGGACTCTAAATTGACAAGGCTTCTTCAGTCCTCACTTAGTGGTCATGGGCGTGTATCTGTAAGAGTTCATGCCTTTACTTTGTGCATGTGGGTTGTGCATGGAGTGTAATTCACCAATAAAAGTGGAGTGTTTATCTTGGTTCTTTATCTTTAGTAAAGTGGATATAAGTTCCATTTTTTTGTCAATTTAATTAGCAATGAAAGCATGTATTGCAATTTGTCAGGCAAAAACTGTTTAACTTAGTGATGTGATTTCTTATAAATGCTCTAGAAAGAAATATGTTCTTATATATTTACTGTTTCTTAATCAGCTAATTTGTAATATTACGCCCTCCTCAAGCAATGCTGAGGAGACACACAACACATTGAAGTTTGCCCATCGGGCAAAGCACATTGAAATTCTAGCAGCACAAAACAAGGTATGATCTTTAAATATATCCATATTGAAATCCTTATTTTAACCATTTAATTCAAGTAAGCCTTTCTAATGCAGATAATTGACGAAAAATCACTTATCAAAAAATATCAAAATGAAATTCGATGTTTGAAGGAAGAATTGGAACAACTGAAACAAGGCATAGTGACAGTTCCACAAAAAAAAGGTGGAGGTGACGATATTCTTATCCTAAAGCAGAAGGTGAGCCATTAGTTTCCGTGAGCTGTCTTGAATTTTTATTATTCTTGAAATGTATTGAAAACAGGTATGAACTATGTTATTGAATTTGTTTCTAGAAAGGATATGCTGAAGTTCTGCGAGTTCTCATAATTTAATTTTGGTGAAGAAGTCTTGTGGCTATAGTTAACCTACAACATCTTTGTTTGAAATTCCTAATTTACTTCCAGTTGAAGTTTTTTTTTATCAACTGAGGGATTAGAACTTTGTTTGAAATTCCTAATTTACTTGATAAATAACTATAGATTTATTTTCTTGTGGCTATAGTTAACCTACAACATCTCTTTTAACATCTTCCAGTTGAAGTTTTTTTTTTATCAACTGAGGGATTAGAACTTTGTTTGAAATTCCTAATTTACTTGATAAATTTTCAGTCTTGTGGCTATAGTTAACCTACAACATCTCTTTTAACATCTTCCAGTTGAAGTTTTTTTTTTATCAACTGAGGGATTAGAATTTTGTTTGAAATTCCTAATTTACTTGATAAATAACTATAGATTTATTTTCTTTTAAAAATCCAGCATCTTACTGTGCCAGAAGTCGTCAAAGAAATTACTACCTTGTTGCCACAGCAGAAATTAAAAATTTATAAGCATCTAAGGCTTTTTTTTCCTGATACTGAAGTGGTATACCAAGTGTCTCAATTCATTTTGATCGTGTTGGAAACTATATGCCGGAAACTCTCAACTCTCATCATCTGGCTGTGTACTTGCTTTTAGAATGGACTGATTTTATGCATATAAAGAAGTGTGTAATTTTCAACTTTTCCTTCCTTTCTGTAACAGACTCTATGCTGTCATTATGTATGACAAAATGTCAGTATGCTTGACTTCATTTGTAGCCGTGAGATGTGTGAGATTAGCATTTTGAGTTTGAGATATTATGTGATTCTAAAGCATGCTCGAAATGCTTGCTTCCAGTCAATTATTGACTTATTCATTATAAACAATGTTCAACTGTATTTTATGAATGTATGGAAAATCTTGATAGAACCCAAATTTTATTATAACCCAAACTGTTGGCAAGATCAAGGTTTTATAGCGACGTGATTTTTTATTTCTCTCTTTGTTGGGAGCACCATTGATTATATTCTAAATGCATGCATGTGTGCATGACAACGTGAACCAAGAACTTAAAGTCTTGATAAATCTCCTGCCGGAAAACGTTGGTAAAGGATCTCAAAAGGAATTGTGGGGGAAGAACTTCTATAATGAAAAGCTTTGTTATAGAAAGAACTTCCAAATTTTTATTTATTTTTATTCTAAGATGTTTTACGACATTCCAGAATATATCTATTTATAGATAACCACGATTGGTCTTAATTTAATAAAAAAAAATCATCTTAATGTTTTTTCCTCTGGATCCCTGCACAAAATGTGGGTGAAGGTATCTCGTTGGTCCTGTCATTTTACTGGCAATTCGGTTGGTCTTTCAACCAATTGTTTCCTCTTTGAAGTTCAATAATCCTTTTAAATGGAATCCATCATAAGGAAAAAAAATGGTTTGTCATGTATTCAGTTGATTTAATGATTTGTGTTGGACTAATTTCTGAAGCTTGAAGATGGTCAAGTGCGACTACAGTCAAGATTGGAAGAAGAAGAAGAAGCCAAAGCTGCTTTAATGGGGAGAATACAGCGTTTGACAAAACTCATTCTTGTTTCAACAAAAGCTTCACAATCACCAAGAGTTGCTCACCATCCAGGACCGAGAAGAAGACATTCCTTTGGGGAAGAAGAGGTTTGAATTCATTGCTTTTGATCTTTTTCTCCATTTCCTTCTTTGATCTCCTCACTGCAGATTGTGCGTGGGTGAAATGACTCCTAAATGTGCCTTTTATTATTTTTAAAATGGCTAAACTTCATATTTTCTGGTTCTTCCATTTGATTCCTTGGCAGCTTGCTTATCTTCCACATAGAAGACGAGACCACATCTTGGATGATGAAAGTATGGACCTCTATGTTTCTCCTGATGGCAATGCTGAAACTGTAGATGACCCATTGAAAGAAGAGAAAAGGACAAAGAAGAATGGTTTGCTGAACTGGTTGAAGTTACGGGTCCGTGTGATGCGTCATTTAGTTTTCTTCGGTTTTGCATTCTAAGATGTTTCATATTTTTTCGTTCTCCGTATTCAGTTCCCTGATTAAAGTTTCACATTTCATAAACTAACCTTGCTAAGTTTTTGCTATCATAGAAACGAGATAGTGGCATAGGGACATTGGTAAGCTCTAGTGAGAAGTCCAGTGGAGTTAAATCAACTAGCAGTCCTTCAACTCCTCAAGCTGATAGCACAAATATTCACATAGAAGCAAGACAATCACATTCTTTTCTCACAGAAAGCACTCCTTCTGCCAATCATTTTTCTAACTCAAGACAATATGAAATGTTTGAGCCCGAGGATAATTATTCTGGACTAGAGACTCCACTGGTATGACACATGAATTCTCGTTTGTTTTTCTTGTAAACAGAGTGCTTTGATTATATATAATGAAATCAACTTATGTAGTCTTTGTTGAATTTCTTCTGCCTTATTAGACAATATAATCCTTGTCGATCCATAGGTTTGGTGTGTGAACCATCACATCCACCTTTATCTTATGTTCAACAGACCAGCATAAAGACTATGGACCAGATTGACCTTTTGAGAGAGCAGCATAAGATTTTGTCAGGTGAAGTCGCACTTCAAACAAGTGCTCTGAAACGATTATCTGAGGATGCTACGAAAACATCCAAGGAGCAAATCCAGGTAAAATTTCTATATCCCATATTTGTCCATGTTCCAATGTTCTTGGACATCATAAATGACTTTTTATCTTTCTTAATTGAGGTGGAGATTAGAAATTTGAAGGAAGAAATGGGGAAAAAGAGTTATCAAATAGCTTCATTGGAAAAGCAAATATCAGATTCCATCGTTCCTCGTGGCAAGGAGGACAAATTAGAAGAATCGCTAGTAATTTTTGACTTTAACTTCTAGCAATGCTTCGGTACTTGAATTAAACTCATCTTTCTAATGTAATGTTTAATCATACTGCAGTCCCTCTCTGAACTAATGGACCAGTTAAATGAGAAGTCTTTTGAACTTGAGGTACTATACCTTGTACATCTGGACCATTTTTTTTATTTTTGTGTTTACATATTATCAGATACCCATGTGAATACTAAGATAAAGTTCATGTCTGAAGTCTTGTCACAAATTTTGGAATTGAACATCTGTTCCTTATTCTAGTGGCCCATGTGATAACTAGAATACATTGCCAATTGTGGCCTTGGATTTTTGCAAGCTGTCTATGCTCAATCCAATCCTTAGTGCCTGGTTTGTCATCATATGGATCATGAAGCTGGAGTCACTACGAGATGGAATTCTTAATTAGATGGTTTCTTTTTTCATGTTTCTTGCTTCTTGTTTCCAGGTCAAAGCTGCCGATAATCGAATTATCCAGGAGCAGCTGAACCAAAAGGTGCCACCTTGTTTCATCTCTATTTGCAAGAATTTGTTAAGTGTTCATCATTTTGGTTAAATATATTAGTGTACTCATTGTATCAGACGTTGGAATGTGAAGAATTGCAAGAAACGGTTGTGTCCTTTAAACAACAGTTGTCCAGTGCTGTATATCGAGGAGGCTTCAGTTCATTGACCGATGATTTGCAAAGCTTTTCTGAAACTACTCACATACAGCAGATGGGCAAAAAAAATGCAGCGATAAAAGATTCAAATGATATGTTGCTTCTACAAGCGAAGGTTCAAATCATATCTCAACTCCTTCCATGATTTTCGAGATGTTTTTGGTTTTTCAGTGTTTATTGAGTACGTTCTGTTTTGAGAGAGGGATTGACCATCTGCTGCCATGAAAAAGTCCCCGTCATTTAGTAACAAGTGAAGATTGCCTACTGTATTGAGTACTAGCTAATGTTTGATCTACGTTTCTGCAATGCTGATCTTATGCTTTTACCCCTCGTAGGCAAGTGAAATTGAAGAACTAAAGAAGAAACTAGCTGAATTAACCGATTCAAAGAATGAACTAGAGCTGCAGAATAATAAACTTGCGGATGAGAGTTCATATGCAAAGGGATTGGCATCTGCTGCTGCTGTTGAATTGAAGGCACTGTCAGAAGAAGTTACGAAGCTAATGAATCAAAACGAAAGATTGAACTCCGAGCTTGAAGCCCAAAAAAAATTGCCAACCCAACGCCGAACTGCCATACCTAACAGCAGGAATGCTCGGGGAGAGAGTTATGTCAAACCCCACGGTGTTGTCTTAACCTCTGATATCAAGAGAGAATTGGCCCTCAGCCGCGAAAGAGAGCAATTTTATGAAGCTGCCTTGGCCGAAAAGGTTGAAACAGAATCCGAACTGCTGAAGAGACTCGAAGAATCCAAACAGAAAGAAGCGTACCTGGAGAATGAACTCGCAAACATGTGGATACTCACCGCAAAACTTAAAAAATCTCAAGGCCTTGACTGTGATGAACTAACTACAGAAAACCCGAAGCATGATGACTTTGATATTCAGAATAGTCGATTATTTTAACAATCAGTATGTGTTTGTAAATGGTTGGAGAGGATTTTTTGGACTTTTTTAGTGTTTGCTAGTCGGTGTGATTCTGGTTCGCTACATCGTGAGTTTAATTAAATTTCTAACTTGTATTTGCATGTGCTGGCTTTAGACAACGGTTGATTCAGCATTGGTGCTGTCTTGTGTTGAGAAGTACCAACACCAGTTATTTCTCGCAAGTTACTCGTACGTGCGTTAACTGGTTTTTTAGATATATTTGGCCCCAAAACCAAGAGTGGGTCTCCTCCGCTTTCGCTTTCGCTTTCGATATGTGAATGCCCACAAATTTCTGTATAATTCACTCGCGTGCCTGGTGTGAACACATCCTCAGTTGCTAAAGCCTGTGGAATATGGTGATTATCTATTCTTGGATGGGTACGGAAGTGTTGGACAAATCAATCTTGAGTACGTTCATAGTGCAATTTCGGTCGGACAATTTTCAACTTAGTATAGTCGCCGGCTTTCAATTATTATATTAAAACCGCCACTTATCCTAAGAAACAAGCATATATGAAAATTTTGCCGATCGATACAGTAAAAAATAAATACTTTTTGGTCACATGTGTATACATATATATAATATTCCATCCGTCTTATTAATCCAGAAAATATTTCCTTCATTGGGTACTTTTTGTTAGAATGCTATACTTTTCGGGCGAAGGAAATCAGTTTCACTGAATTTGATGAAAACTAATGTTTAAAAAAGAGATTACATTTATACATATTATATATATAATCATGACTTGTATTTGCTCCGAAAATAATATTAATAATAGTATTATTGGTATTCATAAATTAATAATAATATTATTTTTTAAAATATTACTAATAATAATATTATTAATATTGATATTAATATTATCACTAATAATAATAGATAATAATAAGTTTTAGTTCGAGAAAATTTCTGAATCCGTCATCGTCTTACAATATTAATATTTTTGAAACTGGGGATGAGGACGGGGATGAGAAGTTAATCCCCGAAGTTTCGGGTTTGGGGATTCCCGATCCCAAAAAAGCAAGGATCGGAGTGAAGATCGAATTCGGGGACGGGGATGGGAATGGCAAACCCACCCCGACCACGTCCCATGGACACAAGTTTTCTATTGCACGCCACTTTTTGTTAGAATGCTATATTTTTCGGGAGAAGGAAATCAGTTTCACTGAATTTGATGAAAACTAATGATTAAAAAAGAGATTACATTTATACATATTATATATATAATCATGATATCTAAAGCTTGAGAGTCAAATCCGGCTTCTCTAAACTGAACTCGATGCATACTGCCTTGCCATTCTCACTTTCCTCTGCATGGATCCCAACACTCTCCGCAAGACTGAGTTCCTTTGGTGGCAAGAAATTCATCACAACAAAATTAGGACATGTTTCCATATTATTATTATTATTACCATTTTCAAGCTTGGATGAAAAGAGCAAAGGTTTTGGAATATTCTGGTTCCTGATCATCTTTGGTTGGAAGTTAACGTTGGAAAGCTCATGTTTCACCATTTTGGTTGCTGCATGCAGATTGAGAGTACTGGGATTTGGAGAAGCCTCGATCACTGTTTTCGGGGAATCGGGTTTCAAGGATTTCAGGGCTCGAACATATGCACGCTTTCTGTACCCAATTGGATCCCTCACAAACAGCCTCTTCTCTTCCAAACGCTCGCTCCTGTGTGCATTCTGGTGCCCTCCCATGGCTTGGGCTGATGCGAATTTCTTGAAGCAGAATGAACAAGTGAACTCCCATGACTTAACCATTTGCGTCAGCTTCAATATTTCTTCTCTATCAGCACACACCAAGCCGTCGCCTTCTTTTCGTTTCTTAACCATTTCGTTCGGCAGAAGAGGGGGCATGCAAATATTTATGTATATATTTCCGATGTTTTTACGTACATAGTGAGTGAGGTAGGAGAATGAGAACAAAAGAATTAAAAGAGGGTATTCATGAGGAAACAAATGAAGAGGAGGTGGTTGCGAAGCAGGCAGGTGAAAAATATATGATTCTGTGTTTATTTATATATAAAAAATTGGCCCGTCTCTTCAGATATATATATATACACACACACATACATACACACACACATACAAAAAAAAAAGAAAAAAAAATCACGACAATGTCATCACAGATGTTTAGTTTTTGATCATCTGAGGTTTCTTCCCTTTTCATCTTTTTAATTTTTCTCCCTTTCCTCCGTAAGAAAAGCAGCAAAAGCAAAAGAGATTATTTCTGGTTGAGTTACAGTAATTTCATGGTATTTATGAGAAGAAATTTTGTTCAATCTGCATGCAATGTAGGCTTTTCTTCACCAGACACGTAAGAGGAAGAGACGAATAAAGCACTTAATTGGCTCAGATGCAAATGGAAAAAAAAAAGGTTCAAATATTATATGTAATTCTTTTATTTGAAAATCCCTTTTATATATATAATATAATATATGGCTGGTCAGTGTTGAATGGATTACATATATAAAATCAGCATTTGTAATATGCAGAGCTGATGCCTAAAATTTCATTCAGCATTTTACATATGTGTGTGTGTGTGTGTGTGATATGTAACATTGATTTTCTTGAATTATGGCAACCACTTTGATCATATTTAAAAAATTAAAGAAGCTAGCTTTTGTTAATCCCACCTCACAATTATAAATATATAATGTTTTTTTTTACAAAAATCATAAGATATAATATTAAAATTGATTAATGAGGTTGCAAAACTAAATTTGTAATTTTGACGAGTCTTGTTTTATGAATAAGGGAATTTTATTGTGTTATTACATAATATTTCTTCCTTCTTTAGAAAAAAGTAACATGTTATTAGATTCGGAAAATCAGATTACAGGAAACTTGTTTGGGTTTGTGTAACTGCGTGCATCTTTCTTAGATTCTATTAATTTCTAAAATGGATTTCACATCCCGCTTTATCATCCCTCTAATATAAACCAAATTAAGGATATCTAGTTTCCGTGGGCCACCAATATTCAGAATATTCTTCCTGAATAAGAAATATTTTTTCAAAAATATATTATAAGAGAGATGAGCTAAAGTTGGAGAAGAAATTAGAAGTCAGAGAGAGGTAGAAATATTATTGATAAGTCACTTGATCAAAGTTACATAATAAATATTAGAGTGTGTTTTTCGTGAAACATTCTCAAAATTTATTTTTGTGTGATAGATCAACTCAATTTATATTTAAAATAAAAAATAATATTTTTTTCACTATTATTGGTTTGGAGATCCATTTTATAAAATTGACATGTGAGACCATTCCACATGAGTTTATATGCAAATATTAATATGCGAGGATAAAACTGTTAAAAAAAAATTGGTGTCACATTGACATACCAAATTAGTTAGTATGAAGTACTCAGGTAATAATAATAATAGGTCTTCTGTGAAACGTTCTCACGGATTTAGACAAGTCGACTTGATCCATACTTGCAGTAAAATTTAATATTTTCGATATAAAAAGTAATAACTTTTTATTTTTTGGTCTGTTCAGATCAGATATCCGTCTCATTTGTCAATTTTGTGAGACTATCTCATTAAAATTTTTGTATTTGAACTTTTATTTTCTTATGTTTTTACCATAAGATTACGAGTAGTGTAGTAATTATTATACACATAGATGTGTCAATTCCGGTGGATCAGGGTGATGCATAATACTGGTTAAAAATTGTTCAACCCGAACACGAACCCGACTAACCCGATTTTTTTAAAAATTTAAAAAAATTCAAAAAAAATAATATTTTAATTTAAACACAAAATAACAAAATCGCTTTTATATATATGATTTAAATTTAAAATTCTAATATAAAAAATAAAGTATATTTACTAATTAAATAAACAATTGTTTAAAAAATAAAAAATGTATAAAATAAATATTAAATTATGAAAATGTATGATATAAATACACAATATATATTTTTTCAGAAATATAATATATACAAATGTAGGTAATATTTATAAATTATATTTTTTAAAACAAAAATTAAAATTTTCGAGTCAACCTGGGTTTACCCGAACCCGATCATTTTTTGGGATCAGCTATCGGGTCCAACTCGATCTGACCCGAACCCAAAAACTTCAAACTCAAATCTGATTTTTTTGGATTGCACCGTGTCAGCTTGGTGGGTCGAATCTGATTTTGACACCCCTATATGCATGGAAGCTAACACCTAAATAATTTTTTGAAAAAAAAAACTCTTAATCATTAACGCGAACATATTTTATAAGTATTAGTAATCTGCACATGTTAGTACTTAATAATTAGTACTAGATCTTGATGTTTCGTGTAAAAAATTAGATATTATATTAAATTAAAATTTTTTGAAATGGACTTTATAAACTATTTTTAATTTATATCAATTAAAAATTTGTAATAAAGATGATTTGCTGCACAACTGACTGTGGTTAGAGAGGTTAAACATTGAAGATGTGAGAAATGAAATGAGAGGCTTATAAAATAGGTTTGCGCAAGTTTTGAAACATGAAAATTGTTGTGAAAAAGTAAAAATTTATGGTAAAAAGTAAAAATCTCAAACTCTCAAAATTTACCAAACTACACACTTTATAATATTTTTCTCTCTACTCAATTGTGATTTTCTTCACAAATGAGAGATCTATTTATAGGAAATCTTTACAAATAATCCAAAAATAAAATACATCATTACCTACATCATCACACACTAATTTTCAATATTTACAACTCTTATTTTCAACATTCAAATATTCAACATTCAAATATTCAATACACACATTTTAAATATTATTTTCCAATACTCCCTCTTGTGATGATGATCATGATACGATGATGTCTTCATTACGTGTTTTTGTACTGCCTCGTTAAAAACCTTACTTGGAAAAACCCATTGGGATAAAAACCATAGTAAGGGAAAAAGAGTGCAGTCACGTAAACTCTCCCTGATGTTGACATGAACAATTCTTCACAAATTTCGTAGATTGCGCATCCCAATATTATATATGTGCTTTCTGAATATTGACGTAGGAAGTGCCTTTGTGAAGAGATCTGATGAGTTTTCACTTGATTGAATGTGACGAACATCAATACATCTATTCTTCTCAAGCTCCTTGGTGAATGCGAAGAACTTAGGAGGAATATGTTTAGTTCTGTCGCTTTTTATGTATCCTTCTTTCATTTGAGCAACACATGCAGCATTATCTTCATATAGTATCACAGGCTTCTCATCAGATGATAATCCGCATGAAATTTGGATATGTTGGGTCATTGATTTTAACCACACACATTCACGACTTGCTTCATGTAGTGCAATAATCTCGGCATGATTTGATGAAGTTGTTACGAGCGTTTGTTTCTGAGAACGCCAAGATATTGCAGTGCCTCCACGAGTAAATACATATCCAGTTTGGGAACGTGCCTTGTGTGGATCAGATAAGTATCCAGCATCAGCATAACCAATTATACTTGGATTAGCATCTTTTGAATACAAAAGTCCCAAGTCTGTCGTTCCTCGTAGATAACGGAATATATGTTTAATTCCGTTCCAGTGTCTCTTTGTTGGATATGTGCTAAATCTTGCCAACAGATTCACGGCAAAAGATATATCAGGCCTTGTACAATTTGTAAGGTACATAAGGGCACCGATGACACTTAGATATGGTACTTCTGGACCAAGAATATCTTCATCATCTTCACATGGACGGAATGGATCCTTTTCTATGTTTAATGATCTAACAACCATTGGAGTACTTAAAGGATTTGCTTTATCCATATTAAAACGTTTAAGGATCTTTTCTGTATAATTTTTCTGGTGAACAAACATTCCACATTCTTTTTGTTCAATTTGTAAACCCAGACAATACTTGGTTTTTCCAAGATCCTTCATTTCAAATTCTTCTTTCAAGTATGACACAACTTCTTGAATTTCTTTATTCGTTCCAATGATGTTTAAATCATCAACATATACAGCAATAATTACGCATCCGGATGTTGTTTTCTTAATGAAAACACAAGGGCATATTGAATTATTTACATATCCCTTTTTCATCAAGTGATCACTTAGTCGATTATACCACATTCGACCTGATTGTTTTAACCCATATAATGATCTTTGTAATTTCACAGAATAACATTCCCTGGGTTTTGAACTTTGTGCTTCAGGCATCTTAAATCCTTCAGGGATTTTCATATATATATTACTATCAAGTGATCCATATAAGTAAGCTGTAACAATATCCATAAGACGCATTTCTAAATTTTCAGATACCGCCAAGCTAATCAAATACCGAAACGTAATTGCATCCATCACAGGAGAATACGTTTCTTCATAATCAATTCCAGGCCTTTGAGAAAAACCTTGTGCAACAAGTCGAGCTTTATATCTTACTATTTCATTTTTCTCATTTCGCTTTCGAATAAAAATCCATTTGTATCCAACAGGTTTTACACCTTCAGGTGTAAGGACTATAGGTCCAAAAACATTACGTTTATTTAGCGAATTTAATTCAACCTGGATGACATCTTTCCATTTTATCCAATCCTGCCGATTTTTACATTCACCAAAAGATTTTGGTTCATGATCTTCGTTATCATTTATGATGTCGATTGCCACATTATAAGAAAATATATCATCAATTTCATCTATATCTTTTCGGTTCCATATTTTTCCAGTATTAATATAATTGATAGAGATTTCATGATTCTCGTCAGTTTGTGGTTCTGACAGAACATTTTCATCATCATGTGTTTATTCAGGAACACCATTCTCTATTTTGTGATCATCATGTGTTTCTTCAGAAACGTCATTCTTTATTTTGTGATCATCGTGTTTCTCTATGAATTTTCTTTTTCGAGGATTTTTATCCTTGGAACCGACTGGCCTTCCACGCTTCAGGCGTTTAATGACATCATGAGTATCTTCCATTTGTTTCTTTGGAATTTCAATTCGAGCAGGAGCATTTGCAGCATGTATATATGATTTAGTTACCCCTTTTGTGTCTGCAAATGCATCTGGTATTTGATTTGTTATTCTTTGCAAGTGTACAATTTGTTGTACATCTTTTTCACATTGTTTTGTTCTTGGATCCAGATGTAACAATGATGATACATACCATGTAATTTTCTTTTCGGTATGTTTCTGTTCTCCCCCTAACATTGTGAAGATTTCCTCATTAAAATGACAATCAGCAAAACGTGCTGTGAACACGTCGCCTGTCTGAGGTTCAAGATATCGAATGATTGATGGACTATCATAACCGATATAAATTCCAACCTTTATTTGAGGTCCCATTTTCTTTCGTTGCGGTGGTGCAATAGGCACATACACCATACATCCAAAAATTCTCAGATGAGAAATGTCTGGTTCTTTACCAAATGCAAACTGCAATGGGGAGTATTTATGATATGCACTTGGTCTGATGCGAATTAATGAAGCAGCGTGTAAAATTGCATGTCCCCATATACAAATAGGGAGCTTTGTTTTCATAATCATTGGTCTAGCAATCATTTGCAGACGTTTAATCAATGATTCAACCAATCCATTCTGTGTATGTACATGAGCAACATGATGCTCAACAATGATTCCCATGGACATACAATAATCATTGAAAGTTTAGGAAGTAAATTCACCAGCATTATCAAGTCTAATTTTCTTGATTGTATAATCGGGAAATTGATTCCTCAATTTTATTATTTGAGCAAGTAATCTTGCAAATGCAACATTTCGAGTTGATAATAAACATACATGTGATCATCTGCTGGAGGCATCAATCAATACCATAAAGTATCTGAATGGTCCACATGGTAGATGGATTGGTCCACAAATATCACCCTGAATACGTTCAAGAAACATTGGTGATTCAGTTTGGATTTTGACTGGTGATGGTCTTATAATAAGTTTTCCAAGAGAACATGCTTTACATTGAAACTTATTATTCTGAAAGATCTTCTGGTCTTTCAGTGGATGACCATGTGTATTTTCTATAATTCTTCGCATCATTGTTGAACCAGGATGTCCCAATCGATCATGCCAATTGGTTAATATTGAAGAATTATCAACTACCATGTTTGATTCAATGGGACTTATATGTGTATAATGCAATCCAGTATGGAGCATTGGTAGTTTTTCAATCACATATTTCTTTCCTGATTTATATGTGATAAGACACATATATTTCTCATTCCCTTCATTCATTGTTTGAGTATCATACCCATGGGAATATATATCATTAAAACTCAACAAATTTCTTTTCGATTGTGGTGAATATAAAGCTTCATTGATCAAAAATTTTGTACCATTAGGTAACAAAAATTGTGCTTTACCACATCCTTTAATCAAGTCTACAGGACCTGATATTGTATTCACCGTTGTTTTTGTTGGTTTTAGTTCCAAGAAATATCTTTTATCTCGGAGGATAGTGTGCGTTGTACCACTATCGGGTATGCAAACTTCAGCTTTGCTCATAGCATTTTCCATATTTGAACTTCAAAAAAATATGCAATGAAATAAATTACTTGCAATATATATTTAAATATAACACAAATCATAATTATACAATAAAACATTATTCTATGAATACATGAAAAATAGATTATTGTACATTTATATTCTACCATTATATTGTTCATTTTCAGAGAAATCGTTGAGAAAATCTGCAGCATTAATATTGTTCATTTCTATCCCACCAACATATTGATCATTTCCAGATAAATCATTCATAAAATCACCAGCATCAAAATGAGTTAAATCACTCAAACAGTCACTGCGTTCAGTGAAGTTGGTCTCCTTTTCTTTCCCCTTTAATGATTCTTTATAAAGTTTACAAAGGTGCTCAGGGGCTCGACAAACTTTGGACCAATGTCCTGGAGTACCACATCTGTAACAAGAACTTCCATATCTTTTTGAGTGCTTCTAATTAACACTTGTATTCTCATGATGCCTTTTCTGTGGATGGTTTGGGACGTTCTTTTGAGATGAGTT
The DNA here is from genome assembly GCF_025594145.1 of Primulina tabacum. Classification (NCBI taxonomy): domain Eukaryota; kingdom Viridiplantae; phylum Streptophyta; class Magnoliopsida; order Lamiales; family Gesneriaceae; genus Primulina; species Primulina tabacum. The sequence goes on along the minus strand of NC_134559.1, from coordinate 5,070,355 downwards.
ATAAAAATAACTATCTCGATTATTTTCAAAACCACGGCCTTGACCACGACCACGGCCAATTCCACGTCCACGTCCACGTCCACGTCCACGACCTCGACCTCGACCAAAACCTTGTCTTTGAATTTGATTTTGGTTTCCAGGTTTAAATTCATTTTTACTTACAGCATTTACTTCTGGAAATGCTGTTGATCCAGTGGGTCGGGACTGATGATTTCTCATTAATAGCTCGTTGTTTTTTTCCGCCACAAGAAGACAGGCGATGAGTTCAGAATATCTCGCGAATCCACGTACTCTATATTGTTGCTGTAGAGTAATATTTGATGCATGAAACGTGGAAAATGTTTTTTCAAGCATCTCAGATTCTGTGACCTCATGTCCACAAAATTTTAATTGCGAGATTATTCTATACATCGCCGAATTGTAATCACTGACTTTTTTAAAGTCTTGGAATCTCAATGTATTCCATTCATCCCGAGCGGTCGGAAGTATAACTTCTCTTATATGTTCGAATCTTTCTTTTAATCCCTTCCACAAAGCCATGGGATTTTTTTCAGTCAGATATTCACATTTCAATCCATCGTCGAGATGTCGACGCAAAAATATCATGGCTCTTGCCTTTTCTTGTGACGTGCATATGCCATTTTCTTTAATGGTCTCGCTTAGACCCAATGACTCAAGATGCATTTCTGCATCTAGAGTCCATGGCATATAATTCTTTCCCGTGATGTCGAGCGCAACAAATTCGAGCTTTGTTAAATTTGACATGGTGGTACTAAAAAAAATTACGATGCATTTTATTAGTTAATAATTATTGCAATACAAAGTAACGGATAAACAACAAGTACAAGTATTTGTAAAAATAAAGAAAACGCACGAGAAGGATATTCTCCGATAAATACAAGACTCGTGAGTATGACAACCAAAATAATTAAAAATATCCTTGAGAAAGCCATCTTCTTTTTTCTTCGAAAAATTTGATGATGAATAATTTTTAGAGAAGAAGAGAAAGTTGGAGTGATGGAATGTGTTTGTGAGATCATATTTATAGGGCAAAAACTAGCCGTTTTTTACCATTTATGACCGTTGGGGTACAAAAAAAATAAAGGTATGTATTTGTATAATTTTATGGTAATAATATGATATATATAATATTAGACATGTTTAAATAATTATGTATATAATATCATAATATTATAATGAGTGTCATAATTTATTTTGTTTAAAAATCTTATAGGCTTTTATACTTGTCGTATCCCTTACCGGGAGTGTGGGATGTCGTCTTAACATCCTCCCAGGATTTATAACAAGTTTATGAAAAATTTATTTTTATTATTTCTAATAATAACATTATATTGTATATTAAATAAATACACAATAAATAAATAACAGTAAAATAAATATAATTATTTTTGTTACCTTTTTCTTCTGTTTGGAGCTTGGAAAAGTATGTAGGACTTTTAGAGCTTCGTGCTAATAACGTGTTGTGAAAAAGTAAAAATTTATGGTAAAAAGTAAAAATCTCAAACTCTCAAAATTTACCAAACTACACACTTTATAATATTTTTCTCTCTACTCAATTGTGATTTTCTTCACAAATGAGAGATCTATTTATAGGAAATCTTTACAAATAATCCAAAAATAAAATACATCATTACCTACATCATCACACACTAATTTTCAATATTTACAACTCTTATTTTCAACATTCAAATATTCAACATTCAAATATTCAATACACACATTTTAAATATTATTTTCCAATAAAAATGACTTCATTCTCCCTTTATTATATATAAGAATATATTGGAAATATTTCCTTCTCTCGTGTAAAAGTCATTCTCGTAGCCAATCATTTAACGACAAGATCACCTTCAACACCCAAAACCACATGTGTAAGGTGATGAATTGTCTATGAATATTACATTGCTTACATGAGCGACAAGTGTTGAACACAAACTATAAGTTTTTAATATTAAAAGGGTAAATGATTTTTTTATTAATTAGTCTAATTATTTATGTGATCTCGAAAAATACATATATCATATCGAAAATTACTGATGTAATATAGAAAATTATGGGCTTGTGTCTCATATATTTTGATTCAATTGATAATGTGACTTGAAATTGTTAATTTGTTAGATGTTAAGTCAAACAGTTGAATTAAAATAACCAAAAATTAAAAGCCCGAGTATCAAAATCAAACTTTAACATATTAATGAACCAAAACTCAAATAATAGCTCTTTTGTAAAACTGTATCATGGATCTTTATCCGTGAGACGGATTAATCATTTCTATATTTACAATAATAAGTAATATTTTTGACATAAAAAGTAAAAAAAATTCATAAGTGACCCAAATAAGAAATTTGTCTCATAAAATTGACTCGTGAGACCGTCTCACAAAAGTTTTTGTAAAACTCAAAATTAAACAAGTTAACTTGGTCCAATTATTGATGTGATATTGAAAATTACAGACATGATACCGAGAATTGCTCATATAATATTGAAAATTGTTGGCTTGTGTTTCAGATATTTTGGTTCAATTATTAATGTGACGCTGAAAAATAATGATGTGCAATTGAAATTGTTAATTTGTGAGATAAAAAGTAAACAATTGAACCAAAATAACCAAAAATTAAAAGTCAAAGAACCAAAAGCAAACTTTAACACCTTAATGAACCAAAACTCAATTAATAAGTCTATTGTGAAACAATCTCATGGATCTGTATACGTGAGACGGGTCAATCCTGCTTGTATTTACAATAATAAGTAATAATTTTGACATAAAAGTAAAACTTTTTCATTGATGACCCAAATAGAATATATGTCTCACAAAATTGACTTGTGAGATTGTCTCACAAATTTCTTTGTGAAACTCAAAATTAAACAAGTTATTGGACAAAACATATATTGTTTCTTGTTTAAAAACGATTTTTTAGTGTGATCATAAACATTTGGTAAGGAATATGGCCACGAAAGGAATGTGATTCAATCGAGCACAAGCCAAGCCAGATCATATATCTTTTAAACTGTTGTTTCCTTAAATAAATAAAACTGAAATTGCATTCACATTCTTTGTAATATACTCGAACTTGATGTTCGTGCCTTATAAGACAATACTACCATCACTTGGCTCAACGAGCCGTAAAATTGCAGTGTGTGAACGGAAATTTAATAGACAAGGACATTTCACCGATGATCAAAACCAATAATAGCAAACACTGACCAATAAAAGACAAGTAAATGCAAATGTTGAGCAAGACATCGTCAAGAAAACTAGGTATCCTCGTTCCAAATATCCTAAATTCTACACAAGTACTCGCATTAAATTCTACACAAGTACTCGCATCGACTGTCAATGAGATTTTATTGTCAATCCCATCTGTCACAGGTTACACAACCACCCGAGTTCATAAGACTTTCCACATTGACATTGTTAGACTGCTCGTATATGTTAATGGAACAGTTGTAGCATATGCATTTGCCATTGCCTGGCAATGGCTCAACAGCACAGAAAATAAAGGGAAAGGGGAATTCATCCTTCTTTTTGGCTATGAACAAAGTTTGGTCCTATTCCTCCCATCTATTCAATGCGCTAAACACATCTTACAGAGCTCAAAATATCATAGAGATGTTTATAACAGCTTTATGTCTGAGTGGAAAGCGAATTAAATCAACACATCACATATTAAAATCATAACATCTCTTGTCGCTAACCAATGACAGTTACTAGGGAAGTCCTCACCCGACCCATGTACACCCTCGTGCAGTGGCGACCAGCCCGAAGACTGTTTCTACTGTTAGGCTCATGGGGCCAGATGACGAAGGATGAGATGATGATGACGAAGGATGAGGTAATAAAATCAATGATAAGACTCTGATTATTGTAAGTCAAACGTGTGAGATGATGCAAATATGTTGAATCTCATATCGTAGCCCCAACAGCATAGCTACAACTCTATGCATCAGCATTAATATGGCTTTGATACCAGCTCAGGTGGTTCAATCCACAGTTATGAAATCAAATACTAGTGGCAGCTCAAATCCCATTATTTTGCATTCATATCAATAACGAGGCTCATGGGATGGAAAAACAATGATGGGTAATCATGCTAGAATCATTAAATTGTTAAATAACATAAACAAACGGATGAATATATATGAATTTTCCACATACATATGAATAATGTTGACAATTTGTTTGTAAATCAAAACTACTAGATTGAAAATCCCAACAATTAAATGTATAGTTCCAATTATTAATCAATCCTTCTAACGACATCGTCTAATCATAATCCCTTGCAAAGAGAGAAAATAAATCATTACCCAAACGCGTGAATCAATCAATCCATTACTCAGCTCGATTTGGGATCGGGCATGGGGAAAAGTCCAGCGCCAGCAGCCCCTCGCGGCGGAGAAAAGCCCAAAAACTTCTGCAGATTCGTCCTTATGCTGATCGAACACAGCAGATACAGAAACGCCATCGAACAATCCGTCATGTCATCCCCCAACAACCCCCTATGACTCATCTTCTGCACCAATTTTATCGGGATAAAAGGGATTTTGGCCACAGCTTTGCCTTCGAACAAACTGTTCAATAACCCGAAAACCATGAACAAGACCATGGCCACGACCGCGCCCGATTTGAACTTGAACAAGGACAAATCTCGGCTCGATTCCTTCAATGACGTCTCGACCCGGTCGATTTTCTTGGTTCTGGATGACTTTTTGATGAGATTCGAGGATACCGAAGTGGCATCGGATGTCTTCATAGTCTCGAGTTTCTTGGACGCTTTGTCTATCGTGGATTTGAGGGATTTGTAGGAGGAAGTACGATAGATGAGTAGCCACGAGATGGCTTCGCATACAAGTGCGGTGCAGATGGAGATCCAGACCACCGTGAGGCTGTCGGAGTATCTGAAAGTGGAGAATAGAGTCGACGCCATTGGGAATCTTCAGAGATCAGAGAAGAGAATCTGCCCACAATTTGGTCACGGTTCATATTTATTAACCTTTTCGGTCTCCTTGTTCAATAAATATCAGGTTTTTCGTGAGACCATATTATTGATATATTTTTGTGATAGATCAACTTGATTTATATATAAAAAAAAATTTAACATGATTTATATAAAATTAAAATCAATATTTTTACTATCAAAAATAATATTTTTTCGTGAATCGTTTCAGTTGGATATTTGTCATATAAATTATCAATGAATAATATTATTTTTTTATAAGAATAAAATAAAATATTTAGAATTATATATATGCGTGTAAAACGGCAAGCATTCGAGAAACAAATCTCATCTCCGCAACCTCTCTCTCTCCCAACCCCATTTCCCAATCCATCTCGATCTCTCCTTAGAATTAACCTTCAAATTTTGATCTCGTTTCAACCACTAAATCTGGTTCACATGTGTGCGTACACGTATAACTGTTATATTATTATTTTTATTGATATATATTCCATTTCTGCGATATTACTTTCGGTCATTTGTTGTTTTTGATCTGCAATTTAGCTTGTTTTCGATCTGTGTATGACGAATAATCAAGCGGTGACGTATCATTTAATCCGCGTGATTGGTTAACTGGATAATTTTGATTCGGACGGATGGTGAGCGGAGGCGAGTTCTTCTGAGCTGATGAAGAACTGAAATTAGGGGAAAATGCCAGGAATAGCGCAGAGGATTAATAATATCACTGAAGATAGTATAGATAGTGATTGTCAGAATCCATTGGTGGGGAATGGAATGGTTCCGTTTCATTCATGCAATGGATCGTCAGGTTCTGATGATGGATTCTGGTTGAAGCATCGCGATGACGTGAGCTACAACCAGCTACAGAAGGTATATGTGTTTGCTTTTAATTTTAATTTTGATGACATTTTAGAAATACTGAAGTAACATGGGTTTATGGGTGTTTTTTTTTTTTAATTCGATGGATTGATTCGATTTGGATCTTTTTCTTTGAATTGTAAAGTTAATCTCTTAGGATAGCAAGTTTACTGAAAGTGTATTGATAGTGTTGGTATGGATCCATATTATGTGGGAATTAGATGTACATACATGTATGCTGTTTATTTAGTTCACAATTGTTTTCGAAAGTTTTAGATTGATTGTGCACTATGGCAAAACAATTAACTTCCGTATTTGTTGGGTCAACATTTGGATTGCATCCCGTTTTGATATTTAAATATATCTTTGATTCCTGCAGAATAATGTAAGAAAGCTCCATATGTTCTCCGAAAATTGCCCATGTTTGTAATTATGTTATATATTTATCTGCACTATTATTGGTAAATTTATTCATGTGCTTAGTTACCATTTCGTATCTCTGTTATGTTGTTGGGTGACTAGTGCATAAATAAACTATCAAGTCTCGTGATTCTGGGATTATTCTTGTACGCCTTTCTCCTTTTATTATTATTGCTACTTGTTGGCTAAGCTACAAGTAACTCAAATAGCCATGGACGATATTCTTTGTTGTTTGCAGTTTTGGTGTGAGCTGACGCTACAAGCTCGTCAGAAACTTATGAGGATAGACAAGCAGACATTATTTGAGCATGCTCGTAAGAAAATGTATTGCTCCAGATGCAACGGGATGCTACTTGAAGGTTTTCTTCAAATTGTCATGTATGGAAAGTCACTAAAGCAGGTTGCATCTGGTGGACAGTGCTGTGTAAAAGTCACAGACAATCAAAATGATGATGACTTATGTATTGACAATGGCTGCTGCGATGATTCTCTAGATCCATCCGTCCATCCATGGGGTGGATTAACCACAGCTAAAGATGGAACACTCACACTATTGAGTTGCTATCTTTGTTCAAAATCTTTCAAGGGGCTCCAAAATGTAAGTTTTATTTCTATGCTGTGATTCTATGTATTATTCCTTCGGGGAATATCATTAAATTTCTTTGATTTGCATCAGGTGTTTGACAGTGCTTGTGCAAGGGAAAGGGAACGTGAATTGATTTATCCTGATGCATGTGGGGGTAGTGGTCGAGGCTGGATAAGCCAAGGAGTGGCAGGATATGGTAGAGTGCATGGAATAAGAGAAACGTGTGCTCTTCACACTGCCAGATTGTCTGTGGAGACATTGGCAGATTTCTGGACCGCCCTTGGAGAAGAGACTCAACAATCTCTTCTGAGGATGAAAGAAGATGATTTTGTTGAAAGACTTATGTATAGGTGTGTCATTCTATAACAATTTGACAATTTTGCTATCTCGAGATGTCTATCTGTAGCTCATGCAGAGCTCTACAAGGAGTCACGTTATCTACATTCCATGAAAATTGAAAGCTATTTACTTCCTTGAACTCTGTTCTTTATATATATATATCTATATATATATATATATATATATATATAAAATATATAATCCTTTTACCCTCATTGGTTGAATTATTTTTGTTATAACTAGAAGTTATTATTTGAAATTGAATATGCTAATTCAGGCATATCGCATGCATTCATGCAGGAAATTCATTCATTGGCGAGTAACCTTATAGATGGAAAACATAGTGTATCGTTAGCTTTTGTTTGACAGAGAGTACTTATATTGTTAACTGGTTGCGTATTGACTATTAAAACTTCAGTATGTAGCAGATGATAGAGTCCATATATTCTGGTCTTCATGATCACAAAGATAGAATGTATTTTGGGTGATCACTTTTATGCAAAAGAGGTTTATAAACTTCTTGTTTGCAGGTTTTACCGTAAAAGGTTTTGTAGAGATTGCAGGAGAAATGTTATACGAGAGTTCAAGGAGCTGAAGGAACTCAAGCGCATTCGAATGGAACCTCGTTGCACAAGTTGGTTTTGTGCCGCAGACACAGCCTTCCAATATGAGGTGTACGATTTGGACTGTGTTGCTGTTGTATACTCCCTCTTTGTACATACAGTTTTTGTGTCATGAGAACTGCATTGATTATTCGATTCAAGTGTAATTTTGAATTCAAGTTATGGTTGGCAACTATATTTCTAGAATCATAATGTGTATGCTGTCTCAATCATCAGGTATCTTTTGATACAGTTCAAGCTGACTGGCATCAAACATTTTTAGATTCTTTTGGGGCATTTCATCACTTTGAATGGGCTATTGGAACTGGAGAAGGGAAATCTGATATTTTGGAGTTTGAAAATGTTGGCTTGAGTGGAAAGGTTCAAGTGACTGGTCTAGATTTGAGTGGTTTGAATGCCTGCTACATAACCCTGCGTGCTTGGAAGAAGGATGGACGCTGCAATGAATTATGTGTGAAAGCTCATGCTTTGTGTGGGCATCAATGCGTTCATTGCAGGCTTGTGGTTGGTGATGGATTTGTTACAATGAAAAGAGGGGAAAGCATCAGAAGGTTCTTTGAACATGCAGAGGAGGCTGAGGAAGACGAGGTAAACCAAATGTCAGATTTTTTCTTTTAGGAATATATGCTCCAAATGTCTGTTTTTGGTTCCTTTCCTGTCTGTTTGTTCTCATTATATTCGTATTTTATTTTTGTGATTTCCAGGATGATGACTCAGAGGACAAGGATGGAAATGAGCTTGATAGTGATTGTTCCCGACCCCAGAAACATGCGAAGAGTCCTGAGCTAGCTCGAGAATTTCTCTTAGATGCTGCAACTGTCATTTTCAAGGAACAGGCATGTTTCTTTTCTTCTTTCCTCCCTAGCTAGCGGCAGCTTTTAAGTTCACTAGCAGGAACCTACCTATTGAAAATTCTGCTGTCATTTAATTTGTCATTCTTATACATGACCTGGGGATCCTGGGACTCCATTGTTTTTACTATATTAATTTTTGAAATAAATATTTTTTGTTCTGTGTAATTAACGTTGAATTTTGTATGATGACGTGTGCTTTATCACATGTATCATTCACTCAAGACTGTGGCAAGTTTTTTGTAGATGTTTGTCTCTCAAGTTTCCTTTAGAATTAGTCGGTGAAAAAATTTTACTACAGGAAAGTACCTGACAGATGAATCGGTAACTCAATTCAAAACTTGAACAAGTATACGTATGGAAATAACACAATTTCTTCAATTAATGAAGTTAAGTTGTTATGGAGTGCTTAGTTGGCTGGTTTATTTATTTTTCATCTAATCAGCTTGTCCATTATCAAGAGTTTGCTAACTTGGCAGTGCATTTTCTGTAGGTTGAAAAAGCTTTTAGAGAAGGTACAGCCCGACAAAATGCACATGGAATTTTTGTATGTCTTGCTTTAAAGCTGCTAGAGGAACGCGTGCACGTGGCGTGCAAGGAAATTATAACTTTAGAGAAGCAGGTGTTTAATCTATGATATTGTCACGGTCGTGTCTAGCTATTGCCCTCCTATTAGAATTGAATTTCTTAATTTGGATCCATAATTGATCGCTTTCAATTTTTTATGCTGCAGATGAAACTTCTTGAAGAAGAAGAGATGGAAAAGCGTGAAGAAGAAGAACGCAAGGAACGCAGGAAAATTAAAGAAAAGGAGAAGAAACTCCGAAGAAAGGAGAGGTTAAGAAGTAAGGAAAAGTGGGAAAATAACTTTGGTACTGAATCAAGCATAGATTCACTCACTCCTGATATTTCAGAGGAATTAATGCAATGTGTTGACGAGGAAGCAGATGTTTGCAGCAGTGACTTGGTCTGTGAAACACCAGTCAGTCCTTTGTCCCCTGATACTCGAGATAACCTGCTTTTTACGGACTACATTTACTCAAATATGGTCAAGCACTCTGAAAACAGTGTGACTGAGGAGGAGTTTGGAAAGAGGAGAGACTGGAACTCCTGTCTCCTAGCTGACCGTGTTAAATACACTCGCAGGAAGCTGAGGTTTCGCAAAGATTCCCAGCCAGAATTAGGTTTGAAATGGTCTGATAGGAAAAATGGTTCTTCAGTGTCGGAAAGTGGGGCGATCATGAGCGGTTTTGTATCTAAAAATCATGCAGATGTTTTCGATTCTGCAAGAAGCATTAGTGGTTTCAATAGGCCAGAGTCTCACGTTATAAAAGTAACCCAGGAGCCAAAATATGGAATTAAGTCCGTGTCACCATCAGATTTATCAAAACCATATCACCGCAGCAACAAGTATCCTCAACAGGAGTCCATACCTGAGATTTATGGGCGACATAAAAGCAAGTTCATATCTCGCCACCTGAACCCTCCTAATATTAAGAAAGTTTGGGAACCATTGAATTCACGAAAGAAATGCATTCAAGGCAACTCAGACTCTGATGTTACCTTGAGATCCACACCCAAAATTGAAGCCCCCGAATCATCTCGTGCGTCTGGTTCTGATGAAGGGATATTTATTCCAGTTCAAAACAATCATGTTTATAATGATGTAAGAGGGTCGACAGGATCCATCGCTGAGAATTGCAGAGAAACAGAAAATGTATTCCATGCAATAAAAAAGCCTTTACAATGTTCAAAGGAGGCAGTAGCAGAGGATCCCAAGATACGACCTATGACAGGATCTCCGCATGGAACACCAGAGTCGTCAGTTATCAGTTCTTCCAACTCTGATAACTACTCATGCGTCAGTGAGGGAGACAGTAGCACATCCTCTTCAAACCCTCAAAATCCAGAAACCATATCCATATCAGATTCAAAGGAGGTCTCACAAAACTTGGATGGGAGAGAAAGTGCATGTTGCTTCAAAAATGAGGAGTTCGCTGCTTGCCGCAGTGTTGTGATAGATCACAGCACAGAGAGAGGAGAGGACACTAAGATCCAGGGACCTGATTCCAGGAGGACCATTTCTTTGGGAAATTTTCCTTCAGAAGCAACCACATATGACAACAGGAGATTAAATGTCAGTTTGGGAGCTGCTCATCCTCCAAACGTGCTTCCACATTATGCATTTTTTCATGCCCCGCCCGTTAACTGTTATCAGCCGAGTTCACTAAATTGGCCAGCTGGTTCTACCAATGGATTAATGTCCTTACCTCACACCAACCACTATTTATTCCCGAACACTTTTGATTACGGTTTGAATGGAAATGCAGGATTAATGCAGTATGGAACCTTACAGCATCTGCCACCCCCATTGTTGAGCCCTACTCATATACCCGTTTTCCATCCAGTCGCACAGGTTAAGAGTGTTAGCCCAAAGACTCATACTAAGGTTTCCAATCTAAATGAGCAAAAAGAATTGCTACAGAACATGGAGAGTATGGCTGAAACTGATCGGAATCCTGCAAAACCACCAATGGTGGTGGATGCCACGCAGAATAAGAAGTCTAACAAAGTGGTTGTGGGGGATAATCAGGGTTTCTCTCTTTTCCATTTTGGTGGCCCTGTAGCTCTTTCGACAGGGTTTAATGTAGATACTGCTTCATTAAGAGAAGGAACTACTTGGGATTCTTCTGCGAAATGTCCTGATGGTGATAGTTTCTTCAATAAGAAAGATGCAATCGAAGAATACAACTTGTTTGCAGCCAGTAATGGCATAAAATTTTCACTCTCCTGAAGTTTTGATTCTTTTATTTTATTACTCTGAAGTGAGTGATTCAAGTGGCTTCAGGTTGGTATTTTTCTGATTTCGTTATCGAGTAGTGGAAGCTTTGAGCGCTTCGATATAAAGCAGTTTTTTCATACCTGAGAACAGAGTGATGGAAGATTTGAGTGCTCTACTTCGATTGGTCTTGGGAGTACTATTTTTTTCTTTTTTCTTCTTTATGGGAAGAAGGCCGTGAGAGAGTTTTAGAGACTTCCATTTATGTTTGGTGGTGATTTTACTTCATTTTTTTTGTTTGGCCCTCTGCAAAAATTTTGTTGCGACATAATATTTGATCATTACTTGAACGATTTCATCGCTCTTTCGCTGGTTGCAGACGGTTACTTCATGATTTGACATGACATGGCTTGGCATTGTAGCTTTTGACAATTGTTCTCCAAAACTAACGCAGATTCAATGTTCAAATGCCACGAAACAAACCTGTTCTAGATCAAATGCAATAACAATGGTACATATGTTCACTTGTCTTACTTTGTGTTGAGTCTCAGAACGGCTGAGTAGAATCTAGCAGGTTCGTCCACAAATTCAACCACTTCAAATGAATGCTCAGCTGCAACACTTCGCAACATCGTTTCCTCTGGCAAATTGGAAACCACCACATCTGGATACTTAAGTCGTAGCTCTTCTACCGCTTGCCTTCCTTGAGGATGGCTCATCACAACTCGCGCACCTTCAAATGATCCAAATAAACAACAAAATAAAAATTCAGCCATCGGACCTCAAAAGGCGAACAAGACTAGCTTAGTTTTACAACATACTACGACCAGGAGTAAAACAGTGAACAAGAATAGAAATGAGCCCCAAGAATTACAACTTAAAGAATCAAGCTAAAACATGGCATTGTTTAGTATTCCGTACAGTCCATTGCTATAGTTTGAGATTTGAACAATCGATCAATTCAACCAGCATATTGAAACATCCAACCAAAACTAGAAATAGTAAAGAACAAGAAGACGGAAATGTAAGGAGGAAAAGTATCAGAATGATCATAAAAATTTCTAAACACCCAAAAAATTACAGGAAATTCAATGTTACCTGGCAAACAACGCTTGGCAAGAGCTCCAAGAACCTCATCGAGATCAAAGGGTAGACCAGGGAGGAAGTATAGGAATACTACACCAAAAGGTGTCCACTTCTCAGGTACATTTATCAGTTCACCTTGCCAGCATTTGACCTTGTCATATTTCTCCTTGATGCAAGCCAAAGTTAAAAGAGAATCATGAACGACAAGTAACTGTTCGATAGGTGATACATCAACAAGTCTATCCACAAATGCTTCAGAACCAATGGAGACCAGAACCCTCGAGGTTTCCGAAATGCCTCCAGCAGAGATTATTCGGTCCATCTTCAGTCTATGCTCTTCATCAGAACTCGGGTAGTCTGTGTCAAGAAATGACCAATCCTTCTCTACAAAATTTTCAAATTGCACCACGGAAACCGTCCCCTCGTTTGAAGAAATTGTCCCGCAAACGGACCATCGATGTGAACGTGCAGAATTGAGAGAAACAAGAGGAGATCGAGTTTCATGGGAAGGTTGGTGATAAAAGTGTGAGTAATGATAGCCATCCACATTACCAAGAGGCCGAAACTGGCGATAAGAGGTTACTACATGGGAGGGTGGCTTAAGTGGAAGAAATGAAGAGATTGAAAACATAGAGCACATAAAAATCAAATCTTTAAAAAAAGAGTTATACTATGTAAAATTTATTTCTTGAAATTACACCGAAGAAACAAAACCCAGATAAAGTAGAGTTCTTGTTTATGCCTGTATCATCCAAGATTACTAAAATCCCACTGTCCTGCTCTGAATACCGTCATTCAATATCAGACTTTTACATCAATCAGCCACAGAACATAGAGTTGAAAGAAAAAATCCTAACAGACCAAGAATCTTACCAGTTGATACCTGAAAGATTAACAATTATGCAGCGTTGGAAGAGCGATGGAAATAAGAAGCTGTGATTATTATCCTCAAGGATTTGCAGGAGCGAAGCAAGGAAATACAAATAAATTTATGTCGTGCTTGTGATTAACGCGATCTCTCTAAGTTCGTTAGATCCTTGAAAAGTCGGGTGATGTTTTGAGAAACAAGAAAGTTAAACACAAATAGTGTTGACTGAATTGGTTAAGGCCCAACTTGGGTAGTTTTGGGCCTTATTTGGTCCAGAAAAGAAACGAACCAACGGGTCTTCAAGCCCAATAACTAACAGAACGCCGTAGGAGACTTTTAAACCATCTATCAAACTTGAACGCACAAACATTTTAGACTAATTTCCAACTAAAACCCATGACATTATTATTATTTCTCCTACAAAAATCCGTTCTTTTTTTTAAACCAGAAATCCAATTTGCAAAAAACTAGCAAATTTTTCCTGAAATTACCTATTTTAATTTTAAATAAAGAATTGATTACATTTTAAATTTCATGATTAAATTGGCCAAATATTTTATTGTTACACTACATACATTAACATAATTTTTATTTTGCATTCAAGTGAATAACAATCGAATTTGTATTACTACTAGCGTAAAAGGTTATTTATCTTGTGATAAAAAATAATATTAACCAAAATTGTTTAAAAGTTACGACCACGAGGTATATAATAATGAAATTTCAAGAAGAATCAGCAACAAATTTTATTTTTTTAATTTTCTTATAATTTAATTTATTTAATATAAATAAAATAAATACTTAATTTAATAGTGTGAAAAATAATCTTGTCGATCTATTAATTTTTTACTTTCTAAAATTATATATTTATTCATATATCCCCCTTTTTTTTTTTTATCAGAACACAGTTTTAAAAAAATTAAAATCAAGTTGTTCAAAGAAATTTTGGATAAAAATCTACAGGATTTCAAGAAATTGGTCTTGTTGGTATACAAGATATTAGAATGAGTTTTTCTTCAGAGAAAATAAAACCTTTGAGCTTTCTATCGACAATTTTGTACGAGGAAGACAATCCCTTTATGACACCAGCAAACAGCAGTTACCGATGAAATAACTTCAGTGTGGTAATAGCCTGCAGGTTGGGCAGAACCACTTCCCTTTAAATCTCGTCTCTGGAGTGAGGCCGACGCAGGCGTAATGAAACCATTCACCCCCTTGGCACTGTCAACAAAAACAAAGCAAGTCCATCTCAGTAAATTACACCAAAAGAAAATATCTGAAATGTTGCACTATTGCTGGAAGCTGCCAACCTCTTCTGTCCGCCATTCAAGAATTCTTATACCCATTTTGAAAATTAAATGATGCAACCAGGAAGGAATAAAGACTAATTTTTGTTCAAGTTCAGGGAAAAGAGAAGAAAAAGAAGGGAAAATGAACTTACATTTTCATTGTCACAAGCAATCATATCACCAAAAGAAACCTGCACAACAACATTGTGTTAATTCTGAAGCCGCGGACTCAAACTAGAAATTGGGGAAACGGAAGTCAGGACCTGATGACAAACACAGTAAGTAGGTTCATTTGGATCAATGGGTTGATCAAGCTCAACCGGAGAAGCAAATTCTTTCTTAAGGCTGCCAGGAGGTGGCATGAGCTCCAAATCTCTATTGCGCTCCCTGTCCCAATCCTTTTCCCTGTAATCAATCCTTTTTGATTGAGGAGTTCCAAAGAGCGACCTACGCTTCTCATTTTTAGGAACTAAAGGCAATGGAGGAAGCACAGCCAATTCATCTGGTGCTATTTTACCTTCTGCAAAAATTATCATGGACATGATCCATCATCAATTACAACCATTTTGGTAGGCTATACTAGAAACAGGCCTGTCGGCTAACTAGCTCACACCGACCTTGTTAGGCCCAGAAACTATACACACACAGCAAAACATAAGCCCACACAATTTGTTGATCCATAAAGGGCTGGCATTACCGTCGGGAAATAAGCATTCAAAAAAATACTTTCTAGACCATTTATTAGAAATGTGATTATCTAGCTGTTTTCCAAGCAATACACTACATCAAAATCCGCATCAAAGAAGTTGTCAAACCTAGAAATTCATGACAAAAAATATCATGGGATCTTGGAAATCCACGATAAAGAACTTGTCGAACTTTTACAAGCCACAGGGCCCCAACTAAATTTACTAGAAAAATTATTATCTAGCTGATTTCCAAACTAGAAACACACTATTTAAAAATCCCTAGGAGTACCTTGTTTAAGATCTTCCGCAAAGTTGTTCAGATCCTCATCAAGACGTTTTATGTGGCTGTCAATCTGATGGATAGTCGCAAAGAATCAAAATTATCACCTTCCCTAATATATATAGACATGGCCACAAAAGATAGCACGCTAAATCCTTCCGTCACCACACAAAACAAAATAACAAGAAGCCAAAGAAAAGCATCTCTTTCCACAGTGTCCAAACATGGGAACAAGACAAAGTGTTAGAAAAACATAAAGAAGTAAAAAAAAAGGAAATTCCAGCCAAATTGCCAAAGCTTGTTGAAAAGTTACGTTGATGTACAAGCAGTGTTGACCGAAAAATGCAGTTAAACATCAAACACTTCTCAAATGTTTTCTGAGCAAGTTCAATTCATTTCTAAGTAACATCCTCCTCCCTGAGAAAATAAAAAATCAAATGACCGATTCAAGGTTGCAGTTGAACTATAAACTCATTATCTACAAAGCAGAACAAAAATTGGGGACTTCTGAACAAGCAGCCATAATTTAAATTTCAACCGACACATTTATACATTCAAAAGAAGACATATCAACAACAACAGGACTTGTGGGGGAGGGAAGGAGGCACTGGAATTGGATCAGACCATTTCTAAATTCAGTATGAAATCTTTGGGATGTGCAGTGGGTAATCAGTGTGGAAGAGTAAATAATCGGTGTGTAAGAGTAAAATGCATATTCCATAGAACCGACCTTGTCGAACAGACAAAACACTTAACAAGCACCATTAACTGATCTAAAAGGTTTGTTATCATCAAAATAAAAGGTGAAATATTTCAGCTGACAGGATAAAAGAACAGATTCAGACACAACTACTTTGCAAGTCAATTAAAATATTGAACGCAGATAATAATAAAAATGAAAGGCAAAGAAACATTTCGCGTGATACTATAGTAATCAATGCAACAGCAGCAAAGATACATCGAAGGGCTTACAAGATCATGAGCTTGTCGGGCCAGTAAAACCTTCTCAGTACAGAGGCTGAGGGCGTTGTCCTGGTTAGCCTCAATCTCCTTTCGAAGCTTTTCCAACATCTCATCCTCATCCTCCTCTTCCACCTCCTTGTTTTTCCTCCACATAGAGTTCACCTGGGATGCCAACCCCAGAGAGTACTTGGTCTGTTGCCTCGTGTGATTTATCATAGCTTCATTAATAACATTCCGATGCAGGGGAAACGTTAGTCATTTTTCATATCAAAAGTTTGAGTACAGCAACATTAACCATCGATCATGCAACAGAAAGCAAACAGTAACAAATACTACATCAGATAATAGCGGCTAAACCTTGGGACCGCTCATCAAGTTCTCGAATGGTGTTCAGAAGTCTCTGCAACTCCCCCGGGAGCGTGCTAGAATCTTTCATTACATACCCAAAATACGACAAGTAATCAATATCACCCGCTATAGTTTAATCAACACTGAAATTATATAGCAATGAAAAGCTCACACTCTACATAGTCGTCTACAAAAACTCCCGTCCTCGCAATAGCCATCTCTTCAAAAAAGATTGTTTCGATAGCTAACCAAATCGCTTCTTCTGCAGCTTAACAGCACACTGAAATGAGGCAGATACAAAGAGAATGGAGAACATCTAGCCAAATATAGAACTTGACCAAATTTTAAACTTCCGAGATGACAATTGAGCTACACGTGTTTCAAATTTCACTTACCATAAAACTAGGAATTTTCTTATTTGAAAATTACAGCAAGATATTATAAAAATAAGACAATTACTTCGAAATCTGATCTTGATTCATCTAGCACCTGGGGCTTCGAAGTTGGAGACTTTCGCAAGGAGGAGGACGACGAATCAACTGCCGGAGTTGCAGGATATTCGGTGGCACGTTTGATTTCTAGGGCTTGGAAGCTGGAGCAAGAACGCATGTGCCAAAATTGATTTGAGATTTTTGTAAAAAAATTATTCTTAAACATTTTATTATTTACGTCAGTCTATTAGAGGAGCCGGAGTTTCTAACCGCGGTGCCCTGTATTGAAAAACTATTTACAATCTTAAAAGGACTAAAATACTACCCTCCATAGTGAAATTTCTATTATTTTTTTGTTAAAACTTTTTTTCCCCTTCTGAGTTATCTTCAGACTTCAACCACATTGAAATTAATGTCTTTCGAATATGTCTCTTTTAAGACGATTTTACGAATCTTTATCTGTGAGTTGGGTCACCCTACTAATATTCACAATAAAAAATAATAATCTTAACATAAAAGATAATATTTTTTCATGGATGACTCAAATAAGATATTCGTCTCACAAAATACGACTCATGAGACCGTCTCACACAAGTTTTTGTCATGTCTTCGTGGGAAAAAAAGGGTAAAGTAAATCGCATATTTCTATAGGATATTTTGACATACCAAAAATCCAAATTGAATGGGGAATTTTTTTTATTAAGATAAATTACAATTAAGAAAATATTAAAAGAAATAATAATTAAAAAAATAAAAGGTAATTTAGAGGTAGCCAAAGAGGCTTCACCAAAAACAAAAAAATTCATTAAAATCTATATTTCATATTATTAAAGTCGAGGGAATTTAGAGTAATTGATTTTTATGTCATGTCTAAATTTTAAAATATTAAAAATAGTTTACTCGAATACGAATATTAATGTAATTTTACTATGTTCATTAAAAAAATAAAAAATAAGATTATAGTTTTTTTATATGTTTCTTTACGATTGTTTATTTTTCAACATATGAACACGATACATAAATTAGAAACATAGGTTCATCGATATTTGTTTGACTACTATTTTGATATATAATCAGCTCAACTTTTTTTTTTTTTTGCCTATTCTTAATTTTTCGAGGGTATAGAATATGTGTTTCTTGGTAAAATATTGTGTCGGATTAAGATGTTTTAGTAGAAGAAACATGATAGCAATTCAAAGGACCATGCATGCTGATCATGAAATCAGTTGAAGTGTTGATAAACAACAGAGAAAGCACAATTCAAAGCATCCCGCGGTCCTAAAAACATGTAAATTTCTGCTCGTTTTTCACAACGCTGGATGTTACCAGGACTTGAGAAGAAGAAGAAGAAGAAGAAGAAGAAGAAGAAGCGCAAAAACTGCAAGTCAGGAGTCATTGTTTGGGAGTTTACTGAGAATTGTATGTTCAGGCTTGTGATCACATTCGTAATCCAAATGGACAAAAGCCCTTTCGACTTCGGCAAGTTCTTCAATCTTTATCTGCAGTGATTCTCCGATGGCATGAGCTTCCTTTAATGGCAGATCCTCTGGAAGCTCAATGTCCACCTGCTCCCCATTTGAATGCATATGAGTAAGCCGTGCATTATTTCACGAAAGAATATATAATATTTTATGGATGAAGCCAAACAGAACAAACTGCTCAACTTACCTCCACAAAGTAAAGAACACCAAAGGTGTAAGCACGGACAGTGTCCACACGTTTTATTTGAGGATCGTGTCTCAATACAAGATAGGTAAGTTTCTGCAGCACTTCAGTGGGAGCTGATTGTCCCACCAATGAAACTACAAAAAAGGATCCAACCATAACAAAATAGCCAAAAATGAGCAATAAACTCAGAAGAATTTTTACAAGAACCGAAATCCATAGTGTACAAGTCCGGTTATAAATTTTCTAGCGATTCAATTAGTCTTATACTTAAATGGCAGAGATTCTTAATATAGATCATTAAGAAGTTTGTTAAAATTAAATAGCTACATCGAACATTTTCCATTAGCTTGATGGTTTGGGACAGATTAGTTTCAATATAGTGCCAGAGCCATAAGCTCACAAGTTCGAAATAATGGACTAAGTTGGTCTTGAGAAGTAATTTCCGAGTCTATGTAGCTCAATACCTGACCAAAATTCAGGCATGTGTGCATCATATGTTTATTTTGGACAAAAATTCCCCAATCTTCAACACAGATGTACGATGCCATATTAGCATGTCAAAACTATTATTGGCCCAACTCTCATAAGCTTAAACTTTTTAAAAAAAGGTCTTTAACTAACTTCAGTATTCATCACCGCGAAAACTTGAATGAAACCTGCCGTGTGTATCTGGAAACTTGTCATGCATACCTAAAACCTCGAATGGAATTTGTCTTCTTAAAATGGAAGGTGGTAATAGTAATATACTAATATGGTTGAGTTAATTCTTTGCAAACAGAACGGTGTGTGTGATATGTAAATGTATATAAAGAAGAAACCTGCATTTTCCAGAACAGTTCCAGACCAATTGATGATGGTGTAAAGAGCCAGAAAAATAGCACCAATAGGATCGATCCACCAATAAAACTTATCTCCAAAGACCGCAGCAATCAACCCCACCACATTTGTCACCACATCAAAGTAATGGTCCTAAGTTGGTCATGTATATCATTCTATTTAGTGAAATAACTTTCATCTTTAAAACTCATTAATTGGTGTGAGAGTGGACCTTGGCATAGGCTCTAACAATATTGTTTTTAGACCTTCTGCAGTAAATCCAAAGAACCAGTTTAACTCCGGTAGCAGTAAGCATGATGACATACAACCAGAGCAGTTGATTTGAACTCATCTTTTCTGTAGGTTTTTCTTGAATTAGCTGTTCTAGAGCCTGCATCAGCACCTGAAATCCTGAAAAATTATTTAAAAAGAATAAAAACCCTCCATATACATGTTCCTCTGCAGAATATGAAGCCATAAATGCTTTAAAAGAACACCTCTGTTTATACCCACCAAGAGTTGCCATTATAGCAGCAAAGATGATAATGCCTACTGGTTGAACTCTCAATTTCCCAATAGGATATTTGTAGATGTTGATGTTTTTCATTGACAAGTGGGTAATCCAAAGGATTCCTCCAGCCATAAGATCGAGCAAAGAATCCAGCGTTGAGGCTGCAATGGCCAACGACCCACTTTTTAAAGTAGCAAAAATCTGTGGAAAAAAAAAAATTGAATATGTTATATAACATATATAAATTCGGTGGTGGAAAAGGCAATATTACAAAATCAATGATCATCGTCAATTACAATTAATTACTTTAAACCCAAGTAGCAAGACGTTGGCCCAGTTAGAAATGTTCATCGCCCTTTCATGTTCCGCCAGTTCTTGAAGTTCCAGCTCTTCATCCATGGCATTAGATGAATGTAGGGAGTCAACTTCTTCAAAGGACTTCAAGGTTGCGAATTGCCTTTCATAGTACTCTTTCTCGCCTGAAATATAAGCAACTTATGCAGATCCATACAGATATATTGATCTATAAATGATATATACCACTACGAACATGTTCTTTCTCAGCGGAAAATCTGCCGGCTATAAAGCTCAAATTCGTTTCAGAAAGAAGAACGTACATTTTTCTACGAATTCGGAAGAATCCACACACACGCAAAAAAACAGAGTAATCTAAAGAAATGAATTAAGATATAAGCGTGGCGTGAGTACCTTTAGCTAAGGCGGGTGTTTTGGAGAAGTCGACATGAAATGGGGATTCGGGATCAAGGCCCGACTTCACCTTTTCGGGCAATTTGGACAAGAAATCACATCTCAGAGTGTTGATTGAATATCTACTCTTTTGATGCTTCAACAACGTTTCTGCGGGTTCTTGGTTACTGGACAACAATGGCGTCTCCGCATCCATTGTATAGATTCTAAAGGAGCCGGACCTGTCCTGAAAACGATCTCAGAATTCAGAACACACTGGATCCCATTCAACAAGAAGAAAGGCCGGCTTGGAAAAATCTTGGGAAACTAATCTACCAATTCAACTTCTCTTTCTACCCGCCGAAACATGTGATTTAGCTCCTCGTTAACAAGGGCTCCACCTTCTCTAATTATTTTATTACTGTGGAATATTATCATTATCATTATAATTGATTTGAAGGGATAATAATAACTTTCTATATGAGGTAGGTTTCTTGAGATACGGTTTCACGAATCTTTATTTATGAGACGGTCAACAATATCGATATTCACAATAAAAAGTAATACTTTTAGCATAAAAATTAATACTCCTACCGATATTCACAATAAAAAGTAATATTCTTAGCATAAAAAGTAATATTTTTTCATGGATGACCCAAATAAGATATATGTCTCACAAAATACGACTCGTGAGACCGTCTCACACAAGTTTTTGCCTTCTTTTTATTGTGAAATTTCTTCGCATTTTATCTATTTTTATGTAAATAAACAATAAATAATAAATTAATTTACTTTATTTTCTTTTTTATTTAAAAAAAAAAGTTAATACAAAGATATATTACGTCCGAATCCGATGAATGATATTTAATTTGAAGAATATGTTTTTCGTGAGACATCTTACAGAATAGATTGACTTGGTTCATAATTAACAAGAAAAGTAATATTTTTCCGTTAGTAGAGCAAGGTCAGAGATCCGTCTCACAAAAAATTGATATTTGAAACGGTTTCACGATAACTTTTTGTGTGGTTTTAAAATAACGATTTTGTTACTAACCATATCTCTTTTATAAGATAATATGATTAACTACGAAGAAGTTTATTCAAGTTATTAATAAAAAAATAAAAAAGAGTAAGTAGACGTGGAATAAAAATATTAAAAACATACGAATAGAACTCAAAAATCTCTTCTTTTCTTATGTTATGCTGATATAACTCACGAGAATATTTTTTTATACATATATAGAAACATAGGTATTTAAGGAAATCGACAAACTTAATTATAATTTTTTTATTCACTTATTTTTATGAATTATGACTATCAAAACATTTACTAAAAGTAAAAATAATAATAACTTAAAATATATCATTATCGATTTATTATATTATAAAAATTACGTATGGGCTGTATTTGATAATTTTGGTTTGATAGGAAGAGAGAATAAGAGATGGATGCGCATGAAAAGCTGAGCCTTGGTTGGGATTGGTACAATTCGTTGGCATTGACACATTAAATCAGGGTGGATGGGATTTGTCCTTCAGCAATCAGCGTTAATGAAGGAACCTAACCCCCAAGACTTCAGATATTTGACTATATTTTAACAATTAAAAATATTTACGAAACCACGCGCAGATATACATTTATTTTATATATTTCAATTACATCTCTCGATTGCTTAATTAAAAAAATAACATTATCATGTTTAAATGATTATTTCATAACATTCTCGTGTAACTACACATGAGGTAGGTCATTTTCTTAATTACTTCTTTTGCGCAACATTATTGATCTCATTTCTAAATTTTGGAAACTTTTCTTTCAACGTTCCATTTCTTCACATATCATGTTTTAGAAAAGAAGTGATATGCATAGGAATAAAGTCGACCAAAGGGGACATTAATGCTCACAAAAATTACTTCTGTTGCGCAACATTATTGATCTCACGATAGCAATGTTGAATAGATTCAATGTATCTCTGCTTCAAAGTATCTCAAATTTAATAAAATAGTAATGATAATATAGATAGTTTTTTTTAGCAAGTGATAGTATAAATAATATAGATAATAATAATAATAATAATAATAATAAATAGACACGTGTAAGAAAAATGAAATGGAGGGTGTAACCCACGTGGACACTAGGATAGAATTGTCCTGCTTCTGACGTTAAAATATAAATTTTTTGTTTGATTAAATAACTTTATATTTAAAAATAATAATTAAAACAAAATTACAAATTAAAAATAATAACAAAATACATTGACATTTAATTAAATTTAAAAACACAATAAAAAATATACATAATAATAAAAAAAATTTAAAAATTACGCATGATTAAAAAGTGGACGAATTTCATCATGCATCTTTATGTAAACTCTAGGTTACGTTTGGTTGGAAAATAAAATTATAAAATGATTAAAAGAGAAATGATAAAAAGAATTATTGAAGTAGAAATATAATATATAATGATAAAATAATATTATTTTTGATATGATTGTTAAGAATAAGATAATTAAGAATCTTTTGATGAATAGACAGAATTGTCCATCCACTTCAGCGACGTCGGCGGTGTGGTGGCAGGCGGATGTGGTCGGCCGATGGCGACGGTGGTCGGCAATCGGCCGACAGTTAGCGGTTGTCGTCGGTGACGGAAAATGGTGGTGAGTTTGGATATAAGAGAAGGGTAAAAATTTCTTTAACCATAATCACACAAACAAACTATTAAATTCTTTTCTTTTCTTTTCTTTATATCATGTATTTAACACGTGTCATATTATTATTATCTCAAATTTTAAAACTCAATATTTTATATTCATAAATTATATGAAATTTTTATTTGATTGTAAAACTTTTATTTTGAGATTTAAAATTTTCACTTCTATTTTGGATGCATTTCTTATAAGATATTTGGAAACCTCGATATTGTGAGGATATCGTTTGGAGATTTTGAATCACAATGCTAGAACATATCTTTTGTTCATTTGGAATGAAATATTTCGTAATTTGTTGAAAGAGCTATCGCATCTTTAGTAGTTCATTTGTTATATAGTATCATGTTTTTATGTAATTTTAATTCACATGTTTTATATTTTATTAAAGAAACATGATTTATTTTTAGATATATTTGAAATTTTTATAGTGTTAAAAGTGGAAGAAGCAAGTGAGATTTTTTTTAAAATTTAAGTATAAGATTTAATGCCCAAAATAAAAGTGATAATTTTAGATTGTAAAAGTTTTATTATCAAATAAAAATTTCATATAATTTCTAAAAATATAAAATTTTGAGTTTTAAAATTTGAGAATAATAATATTAAGAAACGAAATGAATTTAATGGTTTGTTTGTGTGATCATGGTTAAAGTACCTGCAATAATAATAATAATAATAATAATATTATTATTATTATTATTATTATTATTATTATTAAATTGACACGTGTAAGAAAATGAAATGGGGTGTGACCCACCTGATATAGCGAAGGCCCAGCCGATAAATCGGAACAAAGTTGACCTGTCCATATTCGCCAGTTGGCTGGCTGCCATTAAAGAACGAGAGTGATCATAATAAATAGAGTAGTTTTGGGGTAAGACCAAAGCATATATACTCGAATTATTTAATTTGATATATATTGTGGTAAATTATGTAGAATATTACCAACTTCATCTCAATTATATAAATTTCATTTCATTTTTCAGTTATTTTAAATATATAATACAATGTTCACATTTCATTTTAATTTTAGATCTGATTGACTCGTCTCAAAAAAATAAATCATTGATATCATCTCACAAGAAACCCACTCAAAAAATTTTCATCGATCATACCAAAGTTATTAGTTAATAAAGAAGGTTTAACTTTAATAAGTACTATATGTGAATTAAATATGGATAAAATTGGAAATTTGTGTAAATATTCTCATTTCCAATGTTTTTCTAATTTGTGTGGGAAAAAAAATATATATACTATCTTATTAAGTATGAGTGGGTTATAAAAACTGCTTGAGGAGTACACTAAAATTTCTTCTCTTTTTACCCTCTTTTTCAACACCACCTATAATAATTCCAACCACGTCAATCTCACGTCTGAAATCTTTCCCAAAAATGGAAGCTCTAACCGTACCAATACATTTGAAAACTTCTCAATTTAAAAAAACCTTACGGTTAGAATTTTTAACGCAAAAAACATTTCTTTTTTCTACCATAATATTATTAATTTTTTTTTACTGAAATTAAGTTTAATTGAAAAATATATTTTTTGTCATACACAACAATATGCACAAACATTATTAAATGTTATGTTACAAGCAGCGCGTGTGTCTCGTGTACTATTATATATAAATTTTTAAGACGAATAGAGCACTTTTTATTATATAAAATGATTACCGGTTTGTTCCCACTGCTGACTCTTGGGTCAAACCATCCGCTGGTTGAATTGTTGGTTCAATTTTGATTAAAATCATATTTTTTTTTATAATTTTATAATTAATTTGGATTGAAATAAATTTAAACTAAATCTAACTCTCGAATTTTTTAAAACCCAATATCTTAGACCATCTTCAACTATATACAGTATTTTAGTTAATTTTTTTCTTCAAAATGATATAATTTATGTCAAATATATAGTTTTTTTTTTCGAACTGACCAACTCTAAACACAACTCTGAAAAGCATATAATATTGTTTTATTTACAAATGATTATTTTATTTCATATATTATTCATTTATAAATTTATTAATTATAAGAAAAATATTAAGCTTAAATTATTATAAAATTAATTTTATGCTTATGAACAATATTGAGATGTAATAGTTGTCCACGTGAATAGAACAATCGAAATATGATGTTTGAACTGATATAGTATATATAATTTAAAATATTTGAGTTTCACAATTATCATCAAATAAAATTTTTGATAAAGCGGGAAGTTTTCGATCTTACAAACAATTAAATATAACTTAATTTAATATACATTAAAATCATTAATTCAAATAAGTTTGTAAAAATGAGACTTATTAGATTAGTAAATACCACAAATGGTTTAATAAAAAATATAGAAAATAATTAAAAATTATTCAATGAAACTCTTTATTTATTAAAATTATATTTATGAAATTGAAACTTCATCAGTCTTTGTTTGCTCATACACTAATATATGGAGGAATGGATTCAAAATATTCCAGGGTGTGGTTAGAAGAAAAAGCATGGGCAGCTATCACATCAGCCACCCCATTTGCTAAACGTTGATAGTATTTGAACGATATTGACGCTGTGGTCAAGTGGCGGATTGACGCTCTGGTCAAGTGACGGAGCCAAGAATCTGGTGCGATCAAGCTAGAATTTTAAACTATAAATTTCTTTAATATTTTAAATTGATCTACCGACTAATATCAAATTTATCCAAAAATATACAAAAAATTACATAAATTTTTTTTTTTAAAAAAATGAACCACCCAGGCTAAAGCCCGAGTACAAGAGACTGTAGCTCCGTCGGCGGGATTGCACGTTTATTTCGCATCATCTTATCATCATTAAACAATCAATATAAAATATACATATTTAATTATATAAGATTAAATAATAATAAAATGATTTAATACACAACATGTCTGGAGCGGGTGGAGATTAAATGTGGATGAATAAACTTTTAAAACTATTTTTTGGAATATATGAGTTTGAAATGATTCTAAAATTAAACTCAATACTTTTAAATTTAATAGTCATTTTTTTGAACGGACGGATACAATTAGATCACATAAAAATTATTTTCAAATTGCCGAAAAGCCTGCTTGGATCTGGATAAAAATATAATCAAAAGACTAAGTTTTTAACGATGTAAATTGGATAAATGTAAATGTGGTCAAGAAAGCAACATAATAAATTTTTATGAAAGTTGGAATGTTTAATCATTTTATGTATTTCTTTTTTTTTTCGCTTAGGAATAAATTCATTATGATACTCACGGAAAATTTAGGGTCCGATTCCAGCAAGTGTCACTAGTCCAGACGCGGGTTCTGAAATTATCCTGAGCCTGAAATCACAAATAAGATCGTTAGGAGGGGGCCAGGAGGGTGTCCTGGCGTAGCCCCTCCGACGCTCAAGTCAAAGACTGAGGATATATGGGGGGAGCAGCTAAGGGTGCTGCTGAAAACGATATAATGAATTGAATGAATTAACACTCAAACCTGGTATTTATAAGAGAATACATGGGCCCTTGATGGGCCTGTCTTCCATTTGGGCTAGGGATGAGCCAGGAGTAATGAGCCCATCCCTGGGGTATCACCAGTCTCCCCCTCCCGAGTCGAACTGAATCGCAGGTTCGAAGTTCGATTAATTGTATTGTCCTCGGTTTACGGGGCGTGAGTTGTGCACTTTCTTCCTGCCGCTCGTCAGTCTCCAAAACTTTGGAAACAAATCAAGTCGCAATTCTGCTCTGCGGGGAAAGATTTGGTCTGGGCTTCCTCCCTGCAACGATCACCTCCTTACTTCATTCTCACTTCTCCCACACAAAATTTCCACTGCAATTCACCAGCTCTCTCCCGTCTAAGTCTCATCTGTATGTTAACCCTAACGTCGCTTCATCATCACCTCACCACCACCGTCGTGCACACCTTGGCCACCGCCTCGCTCGAGCCGCCGCCTGAGCCTCGCCAAACCACCACCCCACCTCGCCCGAGCCACCACCCCGGCCTGCTCGCCCCTCGCCACGCTCGCCCATGCTCTTCCTCCGCTCGGCTGCTCGCCTCGCCCCACGCCCTCGCCGAGCTGCCCTGCCCTCACCAAGTCATGCCTCGCCTGCACGCGCCTCGACAGCGAACGCTCGCCCGAGCCCCCTGCTCGCCTCTCGCCATGCTCGCCCGAGCATCCCAAGCTCGCCCTCCACCATGCTCGCCTGAGCACCCGAGCGCTCCCCTCGCCACGCTCACCCGAGCGCCCATCATCGCTCACTCGCCCGGGCGCTCACCCTGCTCGCCTCTCGTCGTGCTCGCCCGAGCAACCCGAGCTCGCATCTCGCCTTGCTGCATGCTCGCCCGTACGCACGCTCGCCCACGAGCGCTTGCCCGCAAGCCCTCGCCCTCACGCCTGCTCGCCCGCAAGTACACCAGCTCGCCCTCACGCCTGCTCGCCCCACTCCCTCTGCACGCTCGCCCGGGTCGATCCCCGTAATTTTCGCAGTGGCAAACATTGTTCGTCAACGACAAACGAAATAAAATTTTCTAACACAATATGCCCTCGTCGCCCCCATCTTCACGGTCCTCTACTAAGCTTTTGAAGGGAAATAATTTCCACTTCCCCGCGCCCTTGACTCCTCTGTTAAAATAGTCCTTAGCAGGAAAAATAAGGTTTCAACCTCTTCACCTTCTAACTCATCTGCTTGGTGATGCCTTAGTAGGAAAATAAAACTCCCACCTTATCATCTCGTAACTCCCCTTCTAAGCCGGGACTTAGCAGGAAAAATCAAACTTCAACCTCCTCACCCTCTGACTCCTCTACTAGGCTCAGCCCAAGTAGGATAATAAAACTTCAACACCCCCACCCTCTAACTCCTCTGCTAGGTGCTACCTCAGCAGGAAAATAAAACTTCAACACCCCCACCCTCTAACTCCTCTGCTAGGTGATACCTTAGCAGGAAAATAAAACTTCAACACCTCCACCCTCTAACTCCTCTGCTAGGTGATACCTTAGCAGGAAAAATAAAACTTCAACACCCCCACCCTCTAACTCTTCTGCTAGGTGATACCTTAGCAAGAAAATAAAGATTCTCCACCCTCACCCCCTAACTCCTTTGCTAGGCGATGCCTTAACAGGAAAATAAAATTTTTCTCATCCCCAACTCTGCTCCTCTGCTAGGCGATGCCTTAGCAGGAAAATAAAGATTCTCCACCCTCACCCTCTAACTCCTCTGCCAGGCGACGCCTTAGCAGGAAAATAAAAATTCTCCTCATCCCCAACTCCGCTCACCCCTTAACTCCTCTGCTAGGTGACACCTTAGCAGGAAAATAAAAATTCTCATCATCCTCAACTCTGCTCCTTTGCTAGGCGATGCCTTAGCAGAAAAATAAAGATTCTCCACCCTCACCCCCTAACTCCTCTGCTAGGCGACACCTTAGCAGGAAAATAAAAATTCTCCTCATCCCCAACTCCGCTCACCCCCTAACTCCTCTGCTAGGCGACACCTTAGCAGGAAAATAAAGATTCTCCACCCTCACCCCTAACTCCTCTGCTAGGTGACGCCATAGCAGGAAAATAAAATTCAACACGTCCACTCTCTAACTCCTCTGCTAGGCGATGCCTTAGCAGGAAAATAAAATTCAACGCCCCCACCCTCTAACTCCTCTGCTAGGTGATACCTTAGCAGGAAAATAAAATTCAACACCTCCACCCCCTTACTCCTCCGCTAGGTGATACCTTAGCCAGAAAATAAAATTCAACCCCTCCATCCTCTAACTCCTCTGCTAGGTGATACCTTAGCAGGAAAATAAAGATTCTCCACCCTCACCCCCTAACTCCTCTGCTAGGCGATTAATTGTATTGTCCTCGGTTTACGGGGCGTGAGTTGTGCACTTTCTTCCTGCCGCTCGTCAGTCTCCAAAACTTTGGAAACAAATCAAGTCGCAATTCTGCTCTGCGAGGAAAGATTTGGTCTGGGCTTCCTCCCTGCAACGATCACCTCCTTACTTCATTCTCACTTCTCCCACACAGAATTTCCACTGCAATTCACCAGCTCTCTCCCGTCTAAGTCTCATCTATATGTTAACCCTAACGTCGCTTCATCATCACCTCACCACCACCGTCGTGCACACCTTGGCCACCGCATCGCTCGAGCCGCCGCCTGAGCCTCGCCAAACCACCACCCCACCTCGGCCGAGCCACCACCCCGGTCTGCTCGCCCCTCGCCACGCTCGCCCATGCTCTTCCTCCGCTCGGCTGCTCGCCTCGCCCCACGCCCTCGCCGAGCTGCCCTGCCCTCACCAAGTCATGCCTCGCCTGCACGCGCCTCGACAGCGAACGCTCGCCCGAGCCCCCTGCTCGCCTCTCGCCATGCTCGCCCGAGCATCCCAAGCTCGCCCTCCACCATGCTCGCCTGAGCACCTGAGCGCTCCCCTCGCCACGCTCACCCGAGCGCCCATCATCGCTCACTCGCCCGGGCGCTCGCCCTGCTCGCCTCTCGCCGTGCTCGCCCGAGCAACCCGAGCTCGCATCTCGCCTTGCTGCATGCTCGCCCACGAGCGCTTGCCCGCAAGCCCTCGCCCTCACGCCTGCTCGCCCGCAAGTACACCAGCTCGCCCTCACGCCTGCTCGCCCCACTCCCTCTGCACGCTCGCCCGGGTCGATCCCCGTAATTTTCGCAGTGGCAAACATTGTTCGTCAACGACAAACGAAATAAAATTTTCTAACACAATATGCCCTCGTCGCCCCCATCTTCACGGTCCTCTACTAAGCTTTTGAAGGGAAATAATTTTCACTTCCCCGCGCCCTTGACTCCTCTGTTAAAATAGTCCTTAGCAGGAAAAATAAGGTTTCAACCTCTTCACCTTCTAACTCATCTGCTTGGTGATGCCTTAGCAGGAAAATAAAACTCCCACCTTATCATCTCGTAACTCCCCTTCTAAGCCGGGACTTAGCAGGGAAAATCAAACTTCAACCTCCTCACCCTTTGACTCTTCTACTAGGCTCAGCCCAAGTAGGATAATAAAACTTCAACACCCCCACCCTCTAACTCCTCTACTAGGTGCTACCTCAGCAGGAAAATAAAACTTCAACACCCCCACCCTCTAACTCCTCTGCTAGGTGATACCTTAGCATGAAAATAAAACTTCAACACCTCCACCCTCTAACTCCTCTGCTAGGCGATACCTTAGCAGGAAAAATAAAACTTCTCCACCCCCACCCCCTAACTCCTCTGCTAGGCGACACCTTAGCAGGAAAATAAAAATTCTCCTCATCCCCAACTCCGCTCATCCCCTAACTCCTCTGCTAGGCGACACCTTAGCAGGAAAATAAAGATTCTCCACCCTCACCCCTAACTCCTCTGCTAGGTGACGCCATAGCAGGAAAATAAAATTCAACACGCCCACCCTCTAACTCCTTTGCTAGGCGACGCCTTAGCAGGAAAATAAAATTCAACGCCCCCACCCTCTAACTCCTCTGCTAGGTGATACCTTAGCAGGAAAATAAAATTCAACACCTCCACCCCCTTACTCCTCCGCTAGGTGATACCTTAGCCAGAAAATAAAATTCAACCCCTCCATCCTCTAACTCCTCTGCTAGGTGATACCTTAGCAGGAAAATAAAGATTCTCCACCCTCACCCCCTAACTCCTCTGCTAGGCGATGCCTTAACAGGAAAATAAAATTTTTCTCATCCCCGACTCTGCTCCTCTGCTAGGCGATGCCTTAGCAGGAAAATAAAATTCTTCTCCCCCACTCTGCTCCTCTGCTAGGCGATGCCTTAGCAGGAAAAATTAATTCATTTCATCCTCACAATACAACAACATCCACGAACTTAATATAAGAACTTGGCTTTATTAACTTTCAACTGATAACATAAGATAAATTCAGAAACAAAATACAGCAAAATTCAAGTCAAGATTAATATTCTCTAAGGTGACAAGCGTTCCTCAGCCTCTTTAGACCCTTGCCCGACGCATTCTCCAACTTTTATCTCTGCTCCTCTTGTACCTCTATAGGACAAAGTTACACAGTTCTTCATTTCCTAATCATGTTAACCTCCAAACGCGCTCTTTTTCCTTCCTCCCTCACTGCCCCTTCATAACATCGACGCGCGACCCTCTGATCCCCGCATAAAACTCCAACCTCCTTCCCTACGGGAAACTTCAACTTCTGATGATACGTGGACGCTATAGCTCTGATATCCTTTAGGGCTGGTCGCCCCATAATTCCATTGTAAGCAGATGGGGTGTCCACCACAGTAAATGTTGTCATTTTTGTTACCCGCTGAGGCACATGTCCCAAAGATAGAGGAAGGACAATCTGACCGAGCGGCGGGATGGGATGTCCTGCCAATCCATAGAGCGGGTTGTATACCGGCTCAAACTCAAATCCTTCCATCTTCATTTGATCCAACGTGCTCTTGAACAAGACGTTCACGGAGCTTCTATTATCAATAAATATCCTCGCCACATCATAAACGCCTCGAAGGTCTTCCACCCCAAAACTGAAGACGGGGTCTTGTGGTAAGTCTGCAACCTTAGATATCTAAAAGTTCTCCAACCTTCTCCCATGTGCCTTCCGAGCTCGCCCAGAGTCTCCATCAGTAACACCCCCCGAGATCATATGAATCATTCCTCTAGTAGGGTTGTTATCCTCATTCATTCCTCTCCTCGGTACGACGAGTTCCTGAGGAACACCTTGACCTCGACCTTCATCTCTCTGCTCCCCGACCCTCTGATTTAACCATGGAGGGCCTTGACCACGCTTAGGGGACGGGCGAGACCTCGGTCGACTCCCGGATGCAAATCCTTCTCGTCTGTCCCGCGAAGGCAACCTAGCACTGCTCTTAGCCCTTCGCGACTTCTCCCACCTCTCCTCGGGCTCCCTCACCTCCATCACCTCGTCACGACTCCTATTCAGAGGAACATGTGATGAGAATTGTCTTTTGTCCCTAGCCTTATTATCCTCTCTCTCGCCCGCGCCTCTCTTCCTACTTCCTCTTTCCGCTCCCTCAACTCTACTTCCCCCAGGTCGCTGCTCCATCCTCTTATGCCGCTGGGCATCTTCGAGATTTACATATTTTTCCGCCCGAGATAACAGCTCATCATAACTTGATGGAGGTTTCTTTACTAATGATTTAAAGAACTCTCCTCCTCTAAGTCCCTGGGTAAAGACACTTATCATGATGTCAGGAGTGGCGGCTGGTATCTCCAGCGCTGCGTTGTTGAAACGCTGGACAAATTCTCGCAAAGTTTCAGCCTCTTGTTGTTTCATCACAAACAGGCTCAAACAATTCTTCTGGTGCCTCTTGCTGTTGGCAAATCGGTGCGAGAAAGCTGTAGCGAAATCCTCAAAGGACTGTATGGAGTTGGGTTGCAGGGTATTAAACCATTGCTGGGCTGACCTCACCAACGTGCCCAGAAACACCCTGCACCTGACCCTATCTGAATATTGATGTAATAGGGCCGCATTCTCAAATCTCTCCAAGTGTTCTTCGGGGTCAGTATGTCCATCGTACTCTCTCACATTCGACTGTCGAAAATTTGGAGGAAGTCCTTCTTCTAAAATGGCTAGTGAAAAGGGACTTCCTCTCTTGGGTGCCGGTGCTCTGCTTCCCAACTGCTGCCTCAACATCTGTATCTCCCTCCACATCTCCTCCATCTCCGGATTCTCCTCACTTGGTAGGGGTCGCGTCTCCTCCACCCTACTCTGACTGCCCTTCACATTCTCCTCTCGCTCCTGGCGAGCGGCCTGCTCTTCTGCAAACATAGACTCTTGATTCCTCTTCATGGCCTCATCCACTGTCCGGGTGATAAATTGGCTCAACTGTTCCAGGGTCAAGTTCCCCACATTCTCATTGGGACGGGGTTGCTCGACCCTTGTCTCGTGAAGGGACTGCTCGGTTCTTGTCTCTTGACGAGATTGTTCTTGTCTCGTCTCAAGACGCGGTTGTTCTTGTCTTGTCTCAACATGAGATTGTTCGGGTCCCCTCTGAGGACGCGATGATGCCGAGGTAACTCTTCTACTTCTTTTCTTGCCTACCATCTCTACGTCTCAACTCAAGTGTTCCCACAGACGGCGCCAAGTGATACTCACGGGAAATTTAGGGTCCGATTCCAGCAAGTGTCACTAGTCCAGACGCGGGTTCTGAAATTATCCTGAGCCTGAAATCACAAATAAGATCGTTAGGAGGGGGCCAGGAGGGTGTCCTGGCGTAGCCCCTCCGACGCTCAAGTCAAAGACTGAGGATATATGGGGGGAACAGCTAAGGGTGCTACTGAAAACGATATAATGAATTGAATGAATTAACACTCAAACCTGGTATTTATAAGAGAATACATGGCCCTTGATGGGCCTGTCTTCCATTTGGGCTAGGGATGGGCCAGGAGTAATGAGCCCATCCCTAGGGTATCACATTATAAGAGTTCTTTATTTTTTGTTTAGGTTTTTTTTTACTGATTATGTAATTTTTATTATTAATTTTACTTTTTATTAATTCTTTGTATTATTTAAATACCTAAAAAGAATGAAAAATGTGTGCAAAGCCACTTCACTGCGTGGAAGGAATCCGCACAGAGCCACCTGCACCATCACGCGTGGATTGTTTCCTCGCACGATTTTCTCACCCCTTGAATAGGCGAGAATTGAAATGGGGCAGAAATCCCATTTCATCGCGGGGTCTTCTTCGTCTTTTGTACGTGAACTTAAACACTTATCTATTGCATAAATTGAAATTCTCGGTAGCACTTAAACAATAATACAACAATTGTAATCATAAATAAATCTTTAGATTCAATCTATTCAACAACTCTCGACATGAGCGATTAAATAATGTCGCGAGAGAGAAGACAACAACAATTGTAGTCTTTTGATAGCCTTATCTCTTGTGTATGACTGATAAAAATTATCTTCTGATATAACCGAACTGGTAGGTATTATGACTCCGAACTTTGTGAAGTTTATCTTGAATAACAAATTCACTGAGATCTACAGAGCCCAGTTGGTCTGAATAAATTCTGGTTTGATATTAAGATATACAATTTGAATTATTCTGGTTGGACATATCGTCTAGTTGAGCACTTATATGATCCAATATTGAATAGTCCAGTTCTAGAAGGCAGTGCGATTAGAGAATACTTGAACCCTAATATGATACATAAAAAAATATGAGAAGACAGTTGGATCTCGTGACAGCAAGACTCTTTTTGTTATCATTCAAGTCAATGAATTACAACTCAAGACTATTAAAGAAATAGAATATCTACAATTAATTAAAAAAAATATAATTTATAAAATCAAAAAGAAAGTTCTTACCAAGATGGATGTGAATATTGATGATATGCACATATCTGTTAAATGTGATAAAAATAGAAAAATTATACATCAAATAAGTAAATATCACATCATCTGTGCTAATATAAATATATATAATGAGTATACAACATATCAAAATTGATTTCTTGTGAGACAGTTTCACGAATCTTTATCTGTAAGACAGGTCAACCCTACCGATATTCACATTAAAAATTAATACTCTTAGCATAAAAATTAATATTTTTTCATGGATGATCCAAATAAGATATCTGTATCATAAAATACGACCCGTGAATTGGATGGATGTAATAATAGGTGGCCGACACCAACTTGAAGGCAATTTATTCAATAAATTTATTAACTCGTTTCCAAAAGGAAATAACGTCCATTCACTCATAATACCATTTGCTTTCGTTTTCACTTCCCATCTTCCTGAAGGTTTACTAATTATTGACTTTTTTAATAAAATAAAATAAAATAAAACTCACTAGTTTTTCCATAGAATCTTCTATGATAATAACTAATACTATAATTATTTTGATTTTCTAAATTCAATTTTGGCTACTCAGGAAGATTTTACCATAAAGTCCACATTTACAAGGACAATATTTATTGTCTAATGTATTGTATCTTCTTTTTTTTAAAAAAAAATACATGCATGGGATGAACAAAATATTTTCGTTGGTTTTGAATGATAGAATCACAAATAAATAAATTATATCGATACTATTGAATAAATTAAATGTTATTTTGAATATTCATTGAGAATCACACATTTTTAGGTTGGATTAATTGGTAATAAATAATAAAATATTTGATTTGGCGTGATTGTATTGAAAATGGATTTATTTATGAATTTAACTATTATAGTTTGGCTAATTAATATAGTGAATGAAATTCTTAAATAAAATATGGATTATATTATTTTTTACTCATAAACATAATCAACTGAGAAAAAGAACGGAGAGAAAAGTCGTTGTCGGCTTGATTTGAGTTTGGTAATTGAAAATTTATTCAGATTTTTAAAAATTATCTATATGTAACTTAAAAAAAATTGTAATTATTATTCCGTTCCAACACATTTGTAGGATGAGATGACACCAGACAAAAGAATAAATTTAAATATTATTATTTTTTATTTTAATTATTGAAAAACTTACAAAGATATTATATTAGTGTTGAATCTCATCGTTCGAACCAAATAGTATCGTCAATCTAAGTAAAACAGAGCCTAATAGCTCGTTTAATTCGTTCCATGCAAATGTTTAGTTATAATCGATATATCAGGAAGAAGAAATCTATTATTGATAAAACATTATTTGCAACTAGTTACTTTGCACACGCGATGCATGTGTGTACAAACTTTTTTATCATTATCAATGAACTAAAGTGAAATTTGACAAATTATGGAGGGACTAAATTGATATTTGAATGGTTGAAAAAATAAAAAATAAAAATAAAAATGTATGTTGAAATTTAAAACAAAAAACAAAAGTGTAATATTAGTATGATATTATGGTAAAATTGAGAAAAAAAGTTTGTGTCATCTCTAGGTAGTTATTATCACGTCCTCATAATTAATAATATAGTATATATAATTGAAAATATAAATATATTGTTTTGTGTAATAATTGTTCCTACTTGGTAGAGTGATCGAACCGTGGTGTTTGGGCTGCTGTGCGGTTTAAAAGATTTGAGTTACACCATTACCACTAGCTATAACTTTTGACCTAGTGGCAAGCGCTTGATTCTAACAATTGGTGGCAAATGATAAAATGGTAATTTATTATTTTATCTCAAATTCAATCGATCTAATTAAACTTATTACTCTATCCGTCTCATGTGTATAAAATATTATATATTTTTCATACATATTAAGAAAATGATTATAAATTTTATAAATAAATTTTCTAATTTTCCTTTATTTAATGAGAGTTTTTATTAGTTTTTAAAAAGATCATTTTTATCATGATAAAAATAGTTAGAAACAATTAATGTATTTTAATGATATGATAAATATATTAAAAAATAGAGAAAAAATATTAAATATGAAAACTGAACTATATATTTAAAAATAAAAAATGCAATCTTTATATTTTTTTAAAAATATTATTTATTATTTTTATTTTATATCTAACTCAAATATTTTAATAATCAAATATATTTATGACATCCAATTTCATTAAATGGGCGGTAAAAATGATATTTTTGGGTGGTACTGTTCTTCCCTCTGACTTTTCAACGCCAACCTCTTGACTTGACTGGAGGGAGTTTAATCAAAACTAAAATCGGGCCTGAATCTGCTGGCAATTCAGCAGGCTACAGTATTTTTGTGGTTCTTGGAACTTTCTCTTCTTTTTCTTATTATTAATTATTATTTTATTATTATGTGAGTACTCTCTCTCAAACTTGCCTTTATTTCTTTGCGAGGACAGAGGAAAATAATTTCTAGAAAGAATTATCAAGGGGAAGAGAAGAATTATCAAGGGGAAGGAGAGGGGGAGGGGAGAGAGAGATTACTGTAGAAGCCAATGGAAAGCATCACAGGGTGGCAAGTAACTATTCTTTGTGGGATAGCATTGTGGATCGTGGTTTCTTCGATTTTAAATCTGACTGGAAAGATTAGATCTTTAACACAGCCATGGGTTTCGCACTGTGTCCTTTCCGGCACTCCCATTATTCTCAGGATCCAGGTTGGTTCGTTGGGGTGTGTTTGTTGCAGATTTTTTTTTTTCTTTTTGGCTTTTTTCATGGACGACTTTCATTGGGTTTTGCAGAAATGCCAGAATACGTATTTGGATGCCTTGTTTTCTGGGATGTCTTGTGTTGTTTCCGTGCCTTTTTACACTGCGTTTCTTCCTTTCCTTTTCTGGGTATGCTCGCTGTTACTCCTCTATTACATGTGCGTTTTCTGTTTGTGATTGAGCCAGGATTTGGCTGAATTTTGAACATTCCACTCGTAGAATTGTTTATAAAGTTTTTCTTTGTTGTCTTTTAGACCGGGCATTGCAAATTGGCTAGGCAGATGACTCTCTTGATGGCCTTCTGTGATTACATCGGAAACTGTACAAAGGTAAGTTTCTTGCCGTACTTTTCATCGGATTAGGCGCCTGCAGATAACAACACCGTGATCTATTTTGTAGTGTGTTAAATGATTTATTTTTATGATCATGGCTAACAGGATGTAGTATCGGCACCTAGACCTAGTTCTTCACTTGTTAGGAGATTAACAGCGACCAAAGACGAGGAAGAGAATGCAATGGAATATGGATTACCTTCTTCGCACACTCTTAATACCGTTTGCTTGTCAGGGTATGAACTATGAAAATTTTCTTGCATCACGACTCATGTTATTTTTGGCCTACTCAAGAGGCAGTATGCCTTTGTTATGTTTGCGCGCCACGTGCCAATGGAATATTATGTTAGTATTTGTTGATGAGAGAAAATTGATATTGTGTCCCGTGTTATTGGCATGCTTCAGTTTCCCAATTCTTTATCTAATCTTCCCGAGTTTCTCTGTTGGGCAGCGCAGGTATCTGTTTCATTATATTCTGTCCTACTCTGGTTATAATGTCTACACTGCTGTAATGGGATTCAGCATGGTTTGTCTGGTTGTGGGACTCATTGGCTTGGGTAAGTATTATGTTTCAGAATTTTAATGGTTTCTTATTCTTGTCCTACATATCCTGATCTAAGGTTGCTATATTTTCAGGAAGGATATACCTGGGAATGCATAGCTTGATTGATGTTATTGTTGGTCTAGCTATGGGATTGGGGATCCTGGCAATTTGGCTCACTATGTCTGAATACTTGGATAATTTCATAGTCTCGGGTCCAAATGGTAAGGATGCTCTCCATTGACGAGTCATCATTTTTACCCTAACTGCTGTCATGTCATAATTGGGAATCATTGTCAATTGTTTAGAGAAGCTAAAGGTGATGATTTTTTAAAAAATCACGGTTCAGAATTCAGACATGGTTTTGCAGAATCCATGGCCATTAGAATTTTTCAATTTATTTATTTATAGTGATGCAGAAGTGAGGTAGATCCTTAACAGTTGATAATGGCCCAGTTCTGTTGCGGTTCTCACTCCAATTAAGATACGACATGCCCAGGGTCGGTTCTTGGTGACACTATCTAGAAGAAGCTCATGAACATGACATGAAGAAAATGCAAAACAGTATCATATCAGAGGATATGAGAATGCACGTGTCTGTGAATAAACGTTTTGTCAGTTCAAGGACCAAGAGCTGATTGCCTTTTGCCTTCATGTTTTAGTGTCCAAAAACGTGGAATTGCATGTGAGCCTTGCATGATGTATTTTGGATATAGTTACCTAATCGTGTTGTAGACCTTCCTTGTTTCGTCACCTTTTCAATTGATTTAGTTAAAGCGCATGCTAAATAAGGTGCTTGAAGTGTCAAATCAGAGGCCACTTTGCTTTAGCAATTTTTAACCAGGGGAG
This sequence comes from Primulina tabacum, assembly GCF_025594145.1. NCBI lineage: Eukaryota > Viridiplantae > Streptophyta > Magnoliopsida > Lamiales > Gesneriaceae > Primulina > Primulina tabacum. The sequence goes on along the minus strand of NC_134559.1, from coordinate 5,030,841 downwards.
CTCTTAGCATTTGACTCACACATAAATGTATGATAAAGTTGAGAATTGGACTAATTTGATAAGGGAAAACAGTTTTTTATAAGGGAAAACAGTTTTTTTCTTGGCTGTAAGTTATATGTTACAGAAACCTTGATCTGGGGTTGCTTTACGCGTTTGATCCCCAACTTTCGTTTGATTAAGTAGATTAGCTCATGGATATCTTTAATCTCAGTTTCTACCGAATACCTTGTTACTAGCATGGTAGCACCTTTATCGGTTCCTCTTCAGCAAATTTATGCAATTTCAACCACTACCTCTTAGAAATCTCAATTATGCAACTCAACCATTAATATTTCTTTAGATTTATTTTTGATGGATTCTTCAAGTGCACAGGTTTGTTTATCAAGTGGGAATCATACTTAATTTACAACCTTGGATTGTTTTTACAATCCATTTAACCAAGATTTGTTTATCTAGTAGATATTCTAAAAGTATTCTTTCAATTTTGAATGCCTTACTATCTATTTGATCCAGTTTGGTTGACATCATTAACTGGGAACACCGATATACCAAGAATGTGATTTCCATTTCTGTCTTATTTAACAGCTAGTCATTTGTCAGTAAGGTAGAAAACCTGGAGTGGACGTTTTTTTGTTTTCTATCATTGAAAAATATGTTAGCACCATTTTCGTTGTTATAGTATGTGAAGTAGACGTTTTTTTGTTTTCTGTCATCGAAAAATATGTTAAGCACCATATTCGTTGTTATAGTAGGAATTGATGTGAATCTTGGCCTTCAGGAAAAATGATAAGTATAATCGTTCCTAGATTCAAAATGGTGATGGGTGTATGCTTAGCGTGCTTTTTTTTAAATATATTTTGGTTGATATCTATAAATTGGATATTTTTTTGTCTGCAGTTGCATCATTTTGGGCCACCCTTAGCTTCTTGTTACTCTTTGCCTACCCAACGCCTGAATGTTCGACCCCTAGTTTTGAGTTCCATACCGCCTTCAATGGTGTTTCCTTGGGAATTGTAAGTGAACAAACTTTTTTCCCGTTTAATTTCTCGGCTTGTTTGCTGCTGTAGAGGTCAATATGTTCGACGGCCTTTTGTATTCCATTGCATTAATGTCATCATTTTTTACCTCCTATATTCTTGTTTATACTACTTTAGCTACATATATATATATGTAGGTCTTCACGGCCTAACCACTTGACTGATGTGTTATGCTGTGTTCTCTTTCACATTATTCAGATACGTCTGAACTTTCAGCGTATTTTGGTTTATAATCCCCACATGTATGTTACACCAGAGAAATTATTGACGGCAGTCATATTATTCAGGTAATTGGGGTCCACCTAACGTTTCATCAGTTTCACCATGAAAATGTGGCACAAATATTTTCCCCTCAGTTGCCAGTTCCCACATTTGTTGGTAGAATTCTTTTGGGCATTCCAACCATTCTTGTCGTGAAGTATTGCAGCAAGGCTCTTGCAAAATGGATTATTCCCATTCTTGCGAATGCTCTGGGAATTCAAATAAGATCAACGAGCTATGTACCCGCTTTAAAAGGTGGGATGTCTCCTGATAAGAAGTTGGGTGAAGTGAAGCAATCAGGGTATGTCCAGAAACTCTTCTTTTTCTCCGAGCAGACTTCATTTGACGTTGATACTGGCATAAGGTTCATTCAGTATTCTGGTCTTGCATGGTCTGTTGTTGATCTTGTTCCTTCTCTATTTTCTTTCCTCGGCTTGTGATACCATGTACCATATGCTTTTGTATGGCGAGCTATTCTTTTTTGGTGCATTACTTGTAATATGCACATATGTACGTGGACGATTAAATTCTTTAACCGTTAATGCCATGACCAAGCAGTTTAGAAATTGGAAGGATAAAATTTTCATCAAACGAATGTTTTTGAGCCACTTGGGTTTGAAAATTCCTTGGTATTGTATATGGTACAAGATTTGCAAGAAACGCTGCTACAGCTGGAGCTGTTGCTATGTATGCATCAATGATAGCGATCAATTAAAAACATGGGAGTTCTTGCAGATGTGGTTTAAGTTGTCTGCTGGATTGGTGATTCATTAAACAATAAGTGTGTTCAAACAGACAAGACACACATACATAGCTGATAATCTATATGTATTATCACAACCACCATACACTAGCAACTCTTATTTTTGTCTCTATTGGTATCAGGAAATTACACAAAAGAACTTGTAATATATTTGGAAGAAGAAAATGTTCAGCTGCTCAAACCTCTACCCTTCATCACATGCCTTCTCAACCCCGGAATATGAACATTAGAGATGTAATCTTTCCAATCTATATTCTCCACGTCAAATCCAAATTGCAGTTGTTCTTCGGTAGACATAGATCCCAGCAATCTTTTAGTGTTGCTGTTATCAAACCTGTCATATATTTCATGTTGAGGGAAACTATATACAGAAAAGCATGTTGGGATCATGGAAAACTTGAAAATGTATACCTGCCGCCATAGAATGCATAGGGTTTGTAAATATTAGCCAGATTTTTGGCTTGCTCCACTGATTTTCTGCAAATGAGTTGGAGTTTCTGTGACAACTTTCCATCAAGATTGGACAAAGCCCCCAATCCAGTTCGGTTGATAGCATGCCTCCAAAGGTGAGAGGAGAAGTCATCCATGGAGCTGAATAGCTTCATCTGTGGAACACGAACTGGGACCCCTGTAGAGTCGATGAATGGCAGAGAATTGAAGTGCTCGAATACTAGCTTAGCCAGGTCCCTGAAAACTAGGGGGTTCACAACAGATGAAGCTATCTGATATGTGCTAGTTTCTGCTTTTCCAGATGCCCCATGCTTAACCATGGCTGCCAAAGTTGCGTTCACAACCATATCTGCTGGAACCTGAAACAATCCCTGACATATCAGACCTTTTAATCTCTATCTTCTAATTATATAATACTCTGAATATATTACCATTATTATTATACTGAAAATATACAAAATTTATCGTGATCAGACTTACCACATCAAGAACTCCATTTGGGTCAACCAGAAAACCCGTGAGCTGACCCTTTCCATATTGAAGAATAATGGGATCCATCATCCTGGTGAATAGAGATCAACTACGTTCATATCTGTTTATCCAAGTAAAGTTGTGATCTTTCTTGAAATACATACCTGTTCCCCTCCATCCAACCGGGGAATGGTTCTTTGTAAGTGCTCTCGATGACACTTGGTCTAATTACGACAACTGGTATGTTGCCTCTAAGGTTATTTATCATCATCTCTCCCATCGCCTTCGTAAAAACATATGTATCTTGCCATCCAAATTTGTTTGCTCTGATGATCATAACATTGAAAACGATACAACAAAACTAATTCTACGATATTTGAGCAACTACAAAACTAGATATTTATCAGAGAAAGAACTCGAATTTGTTAAATTACCTTTGGATCCCTAGATCTTTCATTTTCTGAAGCAGTGCTGCATCATCTCCAAGAGCTTGCTTTGATTCCAAGACTAGCTTTATTTCATCTTCCACATTCAATCTGTGGTGTATGTGATCACCTGCTATACTTTCACCTAAGCTGAAAGGCTTTTCCATGATTCTGCCTTGCCTTTGTCCATTCACATAAGCTGATATTGCCATAATAAATAAACGAAAATAAACCATCTTCTTCAAGAATGCACATATGTAAATCTATCCATATCAAACATGGAACGTTCGAGCATATCTACGTTTAAATTTAGACAAAAAAATCCAACTTAAAGAACTTTCACGATCACAGTGGGAGCTTTGATCAATAAGAAAAATGGAAATTCGGAGTCATTTAAAAAGTTTGCATGACAGCTAATACAATGAATACTTGCAACTTGCCTGTGGATATTTGCAGGAAGAGCTTAAGTTTCTGGCATTTTCTAGCAAAACTCATAAGGCGCATAGGTCCACCGGTGTTTATGTCGAGAGCTGTATCATACCTGAAATTCATCAAACCTTTTACCTAAGACATGCATACTTTTTGGTACATAATTTCGTCGTAGATATTAAATGAAAACACAAAAAACCAAATAAATGCTTCAAGTGTATACCTTTCATCAAAAGTTGTATTAGCTGCAGAATTTATTATCACATTAACCTGTTTGCTGATCAAATCAGACGCTTCCTCATCTATACCAAGATTCGATTCACAAATATTTCCAACCACAGGAACCAACTTGCTCAGCATGAAAGCTTGATATGATTTTCCATGAGTTTGTTTCAGGCGCTTGAAAAGCTCCGTATTTATTATCTACGAACGTTTAGGGCCATTAACTTTTGCATAAATTTATTTCAAGGAAATATATACACAAAGAAATCGGTGCTTAAGAACTTGCATACTTCATTTTTCAACCTCCCAATAGCAGCTTCTTTGTTCTTAGCCTTGATCAAGACAAATATACTATGGACATCTGGTGCTGTCCTAAGTATTTTCTCAATGATAACTGAAAATTGTACGTAGAAAAGACATGTAAATATTGATTCATCATACATATAAGTGACATATAGCAACATCATCTTCGTAACATAAACTATAAATCTATCAGTTAACTAGAAAATTGCATGGTAGAATATTATCGCTCGTGCACACATATTGAAAATTTCTCCTCCCTATACGGCTTAACGTTAATGAAGAAAATTAATTTAGTGAAGAAAGAGGAATTACTTTTTCCCAAAAATCCAGTAGCACCAGTGATAAGAAAGGACTTCCCTTGAAGAAACTTGACAATGCCAATACCATCATCGTGCATTTCCACATCCTTCCCTTCCGGACTTAAAACCAGACTACTAGCTTCCATAAAAGTGGTCGCCCCATGATCCGAGCTAATCAACGACGACGTTTCCGTAAAAACAGAAGAAATCCCACTGAACTTCCTTGCATGATTATTGCCACTTTGACAGAACACCACCACACTCTTGTTATTTTTATTTTTACTATAGTCTGAGACATTCACAGCGCCGTTTAACACAACCGGGATGGAAGAACTGAGAGACAAAGCCTCCATTCTTGCCCTGAGATATGTAAAAAGTTATCACAAAAGAATAATGCAAGACAACCCAAAGCTTTCTATGAGCTAGGTGCAATAATGGTTGGCTGCAAAGTTAGCTTAACAATCTCATTCCTTCTATTTTTTCTTCTTGAATTTTTTAATACAAAAACAAGTTAAAAGCTTGTTTGTATAAGATATGAGTTTGGTTCGATTTAAGATGAGAAGATAAAAGATGGTTAGTTTGGGGGGTTTTTAAAGTGGAAGGAGATAAGAATTAGGAGAATCAAAACAAGGCTCTCTTTTTGCATGCCTCCCCCTATGCTAGCTCACGCACTTACTCACAAACGACTATTTTGCAGGAATCCTAATAATAAATTATTACATAATTTAATTTATAAATCAATATAATTAGTCAGCTCTATATGTTACGTTGTAAAAATCTAACAACAAAATACACCAGAATAAAGGGTGTGACAACCTAGAATATATATTATACTCACTTTCCCCAACAATATATATCTATATTTCTATAATCTATATAAATAAGAATATAATAAAAATCTCAATTGTGTTTTTATTTTTATATGCCCTTGATATTTCTCGAAATTATCATTGACTCTTGATCTTTCGTCCTTTGATTTTTCCCTATTTTAATGTATTTATCCGTGTCTATATAAAAGTATGTAAAAACTTGTGTAAGACGGTCTCACGAGTCGTATTTTGTGAGACGAATCTCCTATTTGGGTAATCCATGAAAAAATATTACTTTTTATGCTAAGAGTAGTACTTTTTATTGTGAATATCGGTAGAGTTCGTGAGACCGTCTCACAAGAGACCTACTCATAAAAGTATGAATAAGAATCTCAATTGTGTTTTTATTTTTATGCCCTTAACATTTCTAATTTTTCGAAATTACCATTGACTCTTGATCTTCCGTCCTTTGATTTTCCCTATTTTAATATTAATTATAATTATTAATATTAATTGTTTATTTTTATTTTGTATATGTTAATAATTAATTGATTCTTTATCATATAGTTGATGACGTATTGATATAAGCTACAAAGTTTGTATATGGATAGAAGTTGGATAGTCATTATCGACTGAACCATTATTTATTATCATTAAATTACATTATTAAATTACATTCAATCCAATTAATTATGAATATATTTTTTAAACCACGAGTATTCCATGCAATTGCCATCTTTTGTGGCTTCTTTCTTTTCCTTTATCGAATAAGTAATAATAATGAATATAATTCTTTAGTCCTAATGAGAGATAGAAGATCGTCGACGGGATCTTTTAAGGTTTTGTGAATTCCTGTTAAGATATGTATTGTATTTGTGTTTCTTAGTTTTCCAAATTCTATTTTCTTGTGATTATTATGTTGTTATATTTCATTTTTTGCATGACTTAATGAGATGTATTCAATTCAGAGTTTTGATTACTTATAATGACTTTTTCAAATGATAGACTTTTATAGATTTGATATATTTTTATTGACTTTTACAGAATCTCACAGATTTATAAACAGATTTATGTGGATTCATGTAGATTTTTTTGTAAGATTTTTATAGACTTTGTGGATTTTTTTTATATAGAATTTTATACATTTTGTACTTAATTATAACATATTATTTTTTATTAATTTCTTTGAACCAATAATTGATTGACATATATAACATATTCAGTTTGAAATAGTATTTCAAAATTTATATTAATAAATAAATCTACTTATTTAAAAATTAAATCATTTAATCCTTATATGTGTATATATCTGAGTTTATATGCATGTTTGTAAATTTTTTAAAATACATCAATTGATTTATTTGTAACCTTGTTTTTGAATTGATATATATATATATATATATATATATGTGTGTGTGTGTGTGTGTGTGTGTGTGTGTGAAAATAATATTATTTATCATTGTGTGGATACAAATTTTTTTATAAAAATATCATAACTTATATATTAATTATTGAAAATGCTAAAAATAATTTAGAAAATCATGGTTGTTGCGAGGCTATTCAATTATTAAGAATTAAGTCCCTCGGGGGCCATGTCCCATCTGAGGAGAGAAGATAAAAAGAGATGTGATGTGAAACGAGTGAGAGAGAAATAAATAGCTTGTATATGAGTTAGAAGTTTTAAAAATCCATCCAAATCTTTGGGTTGAACCTAATACAATTTTTGACAATTTATAGTTGTACTTTAGGCTTTAATATTTGTATGTTAATGAATTACATGAAGTTATTAAAAGTCTATTGAAAATTTGAATACCTCTAGACTTTTATAGAGTTTTTAAAAGTCAATATTGAATACCACTTGATTTTTTAAAACTCTATGAAAGTCTATTTTGAATACCACTAGACTTCTATAGAATATGCAAAAGTTTTAATTGAATATCTCTAGACTTTTAAAATCTACAAACGTCATTAAAATAATATTTTTTATTTGAATTTCAAATGTTGCTTTTTAATTTTATGTATTAAAACAATTTCATCTTTCATCTTGCACATTAATTATAATATAAACTATTTTTTATATTAGTTATCAATCTCTGTGAGTTTTGAATATCTAATGTATGTTATTTCATGGTAACATAAAACAATGTGATTACAAGAATAGGATATTTATTTGTTGTAGTTCTTGAGCTCAGATGATTTCAAGTGCCTGAGTTAGCGGTTCTTGTTGTTTCTCAAAGAAATGTAAATATGAAAGAAATACACATGATGAATAAGGAATATGGAACTAGAAATAAATACGATAGAAAAATATGAATAAGAAGAATATTCTCGTTGTAATTGAGTTAGCCATTTTTTTATTAACGATATCGTGAAAAATATTTATTATTAAAATAATCGATTCAAAATAATATGGACAAATAACATATGTTTAAATGTAAGTAGAGATATATTATAATGTAAGTAAATATATATTATAATTAAGTTTAATGATAACCTTATAAAAATTATGAAAGATCAAGAGATTATATTAAACAAGAAATTTAAAAAATGATGTGAGAATAATGAAATAATAAGATAAAATTTTCATTTCCAATGAAGTGACATGATATTAATTTGAATTGCAAGTATTTTTACAAACATATATTAATTCGTCATCGTTTATAGCTCAATATGTATATCAAATTTTACGAGTTCTTATGGAGGAAACAAATTAGACTTGAATATTTAATCTTTGTTATCGTATTTCAATTAATAAATTTCCAAGATCGTTTAATAATTTCAAATAATATGTGTTTCACGTGCAACGCACGTATTGCTTACCAGTGCCTATACATAGTGGAGGTAGTTAATGTTTCGATCGAAATTATCCCGCAAGAAGATGATAGTGGATACGATCCAATGGAGAATCAACCAAGCAACTCGATATACATGAAAGGAATATTTTATTCTTTTATTATTTTGTTAAATTGATATTATCAATTTAAGATTTTGTCTTTCTAGATTTTCAAATCTTGCTTGATTTAATTTTAAATGATAATATCTTGGTTTAATTATTTCTTGATTATAAGATCTTGCTTGATTTATATCTAAATATTATATGATTTGTTTTTAATATAATTTTTATCTCAAAGATATTTTATCCATGTTTAAAATAGTGTTATCTCTAATAAAAATCTTATTTCTATATTTTCTTGGACTATTTTATGGAATGCTTTTTAGGTCAAATATTGGTTATATATAGATGAAGAAATTCACGGCCGCAGGAGAAGTGGGGAGGAGAGAGTTGGAGAGAAGAGAGTCTTTTTCGTTTGAAGCTTCTCGTGTGAGTCTTTTGATGTGACTCTTTCGTGAGGTCGGCAAAGGAGCGCTTACATAGAAGAAAAAAACAAAATCCGAACCTATATTTTGACGAGATGTTTTTGTGTGATTGGTTGATCACTTTACAGCGTATGAGAGCTGCTGGATTTTTCTGAACACACAGAGAGTTCAGATATTGAAGATTTTCGTGTTGAACATTTTGTGTGATTTATTCACATATACCGTGTTGCTGATTGGTGTTGACAACACTCGAGAACAACACTGACGCAGAGTGTTGATCGAAGAGTGGTTGTGTTTGTTTTAAGCAATACGTTTTTTATTTTATGCATCTAGTTTTTATGTGATTTATTTTGATGCATTTTTAATTCCTTGGAGTGTCAAGGAATTTGGTTTTGTTATTCTCACTAGTATTGTTTTGTTGTAAACGATTTACATAACTTTTCTAGTGAATTTTTTGCCATGAGGCATCGCACAAGTATTCGTACTTGTACATAATTTAAATCTGATATTAATTTATTAAAATTATATTTGTGTGTTAATACTTAATTTCCGCTGCATGTTGTGTACTCGTGTTAACAACACCAGAGCACAACACTAACTTCTGATACACACATTATAATGTTTCAATTAATTTTCTGTACGTTTACGAGCAATAATTCCTTACAATAGAACCTTATCTGCCTAGTTCCTCTTTATATATACTAGTATTTAACCCGTGCGATGCACGGGATGATATTATTAAAAATTAATTATTATAAAAAAATAATAGATATTTAAATTGTAAAAAAAATATAATTATAAAAATAAAAATAAGAAACTATTTTTTCCCTAATTTTGAAAAAAATTCTTAAATATAAATGTATGTCGATTAATTGTGTTATCCTAAGTTAATGACATGGTTCTTATCGTGTTTAAAATATTAATGTCTACCACCAACCTAAATACATATTTAGTTCTTTAATTTTTGAGAAACTATATATATTATTATTTTTTTAACATATGATAAATAAATATTTTTAAATCAAATTTAATAAAACTAATGAGAAATAATTTTTTCAAATCATATCATAAATTAAATTGATTGATATAATCAATGCAAAAGTTTTAATGTAGTTTATGTTTTTAATAGAGTTTAGTTTCATTTTAAATAAAAAATAATAAAAGACATATAATACATAAATTATATTTGGATTAATATAAAAATGAATTAAATTCAAATTTGATTGCAAATAATAAATGAAATTATCATTTATTGCAGTACACATTTCAATATTCATGATATATATTTCTTTTTTTAGAAATGACATTTTGACGGAAAATTACTATTTTTGGCAAAAAATCTGATTTTATATATATACAGATATACACAAAAATAAAATAAAAACATATCAACTGAAAAGACTTCGACTCACTCGTAATTTTTCACGCAGTCACGAATGTCACATTTTCTTCACTGCTATTATATTACATATTGTTATTATTATTTTTAAAAAGCTATTACATTATAGATACATAATTTCTGGCGTGGTCACATCCATTTCATGTGAACAATAAACATCATGTTCAAATAAAGAAGTTTTGGAACTGGGATTTGAATTTGTCCATGTCCGGAGGAGGCAATGAAACTAAGGCATTGATTCCATGGCTGTCAGGAAAAATCCAACAGATATCCTTCCTATGGCTGGCCACCGGGCAGCTGTATAATGGCTTCCCCCATGGATACTCCACTTGATCAAACCCTAATTTTAGCCATGAACTCATCATATACTCACCACATGGGAGTAATTTGTGTATCTCCATCGAATCAATGACAGATCTTGCGTACTCACTCGTCACTCTCGCCGGAGCCGCCGACACCATTTCAACCAGATTTGAGAACGACCCGTGTTCTATGTCTGAGCATTTTGCGGATGAATAAGCAAGCAGAACTGCGTTGCCGCAGTATGGCAGAGGCAGAGGTGGGTTATTCAGCCTGGACCTTAAGTCCACCACGTTTAGCAAAGTGGACACTCTGTCTGACTCTTCTTTGTTGTGGTCCTGCATATACGACAAGGCTTTGCATCGCCACACGAGCGCCGCCACCACGTCGAAACTGGAGATCTTCTTCTTTGTATCTTTTGCTGCCTTCTGTTTTAGATAGGTGATATCATTTGGTGTGAATTTCAAGATTATGTAGTCCAATGTTTCCCGTTTACAGTCGAAAATAGGTGGGCTGGAATCGGGGAGTTGAGGTTTGAAAAACTCTGGATGTGGATACTCAACAGTGGGCGGAGATCTGGCAGCAAGGAGGCGGCGGTCGTTGCATGGAGTGAAAGGGAAGGGCTTGTCTTCGTCCAATGCTTGGGAAGCGAGAATATCACTGAAAATTTTAGCACTTATTCCGTCATGCAGTATATGATTCACCGACATTCCAAATGCAAAACCTCCACACTTAAATGATGTTACCTGCAATTGCAATAAACTTCATTATTTCATGTATACAACCCCCAAATATTTTATCCAACTGATGTTGAATAACTAACACATGCACTCTCTCACGCCCGTTTACGAGACAATAAATGGTCCAACTATGTGTAGTGCAATACGTAACAATGAAATCTGACTCTGATATAATGTTAAGTTTGATACTTGGAACTAACTCAACTTCAAAAGTTAGCTCCAATGAGAGGATTCTACAGGTTCATATATATTATAACTCCTAAAAACAACTAACAATATTCTTTTATTTGTCTCTCTCATCATATATAAATCATTTAGTATTTATAAGGCAAAAAGTGGTGCCGGCAGAAGATTTATTTGGAAGGTACATATACACTTGTAGTTTTTAGGAACAAAATATATTTTATAATTTAAATTTGTTTCCTTGCGGATGTCTGTTGGCACCGCAGCTGAAAGGAAGTTTTGCTTGCATATAACCTGAAAAATGCAGAGCGGTTGATCATCGTGATCATCAGCGGAAGACAGCACCAGATTCTTTAGAGAGTGGACAGCAAGTTGCTGGAATCCCAGATTGGGACAACCCAATTCGCCTATCTCTTCAAGTGAGTACTCAGAAGAGGCCACCACAAAGCCAGCCCCGGCCGAGTTGCACTCTATCTCCAGCCGCCCGGATTCCTGGTTCAGCTTCAGTCTTCCGGCCATGAAGTCGAAGAAGACGAGCACTTTTTCCAGCGCAGTTTTGAGTCTTTTGGCCACAGATTCGGGTGGGAACTTCGGGTCGGCGGAGAAAAAATTGGCTGTGGGGATTCTGTAATTTAGAATTTGATCTATGTTGGACAAGAAGATGGATTTTTTCTCAGCTGACTCTTGTGCTGGGAAAACCAGCGTGGATTCTTGGAATGTGACCTTAAGGTCTTGCATGGCAGAATTGGGCAAGATAATTGCCATGGCTTGGCCTTATTTCTTATGATTGTATATATGTTATCCCGATAAGTTTTTGTATGAATTGTGCGTATAGAAATGTTATCAGCCGCAGCTATTTATTGACAACTCCATGCAGGGTTGATTGTTGATTAATTGAACCAAGATGGAGCTCCCTCCATAGTGAAATCCCATTTTAGTAATATATTTCTACATTGCTTGCATCCCACAATAAAGTCCTTTTTTTTCCCAAAAAAGAGAAAATTAAATTGTTATTGTTTTTTTTAAGGATTTGGTCACATGTGTTGTGATCAAATTTCAGTTTTAGTCTCGCATATTCTGATTTTTGGTAAATTTAGCTTTTTTTTCCAACGAAAATAATGATGTGAAAAAGCACACATAAGTTTTACATTAATGTCATATTGATATCACGTAAGCGTCATGTAAGAAAAATGATTAAACTTGATTTAAAAAGATAGATGATTGAGATTGTAATTTTAAAATATAGATAACCACAGTTACAAAAGAAAAACTTATACGATCAAAAATACAATTTTCTTAAAAAAAAATGCACGTGGGTGTATGTATTATATAAAATAATTTTTTTCATGTTCATTAAATCATGAACTGATCTTAAAAGGGGCCCTGCCTTCTTGAATAAATTTTTTTTTTTAAAAAAAACAATTGAATATATGCATAGTTAAATGTGCAACTATGTATGACAAGCATACAAAACCAACGAGTTAAATGATTTCAATAAATTCTACACTAATCGCGCAAGAAGAATGAGAAAAAATCGGTTGGACTTTCTTTTCAATTATATATAAATACGGGCCTTACTTTTGGTGAGAAATCAATTTGCATTAATAAGATAAGTTACTAGGAAGGAAAAAAGTTTTTTAAAAAACCCCTTGGACCCTTTTCTTTCTTTGATTGATTGATTTTATACCAGATTGATTTTTTTCCCTAATTTATCAAAATCTTTTCACAAGTTATATATATATATATATATATATATTCACAAACTCCATATCAAGACCGGAGTTCGCATGTTCAATTCTTTACCAACCTCGCTTGCTTGGTATTGTTTATCTAGTTGACGTAATTTGTATCTTATTGTATTCAGTTTGAAAATTTATCCAGTGAACATATGAATAACACGGCTTCATGTTCCCAAATTTTCAAAATTGAATAAGATAAAATGTTTATTCCTAATCTATGTTAGTTTCTAAAAAATTGATTATTCAAGTGTGAGATGGATTTATTATGCGATATAAGTAGTAATATTAAGTACTGATGAATGAATATAATGATATCTAATATTAAAATTTTACTTTCCATTTACCTTTTTCTCCGTCCGCTTCAAACATTAGATTTTTTACTCCTAAATAAACAATAAAAGTTCATACTGATTATGAATTTGAGTAGGTCTCTTGTGAGACGGTCTCACGAATTTTTATCTGTAAGACAGATCAACCCTACAGATATTCACAATAAAAAATAATACTCTTAGAATAAAAAGCAATACTTTTTCATGGATGACCCAAATAAGAGATCCGTATCACAAAATACGACCCGTGAGATCGTCTCACACAAATTTTTGCCTATGAATTTTCTTTAAACAAGGAAATTAAATACCTGATGAAATTTAGTGTTTTAAGAGTTTAATTTTTATATTATGGATTTAAAAAACAATATTAAAGGTAACTAAACATGTCCATAGCAAATATAAAATAATAATAAACTTAATACATGATTCACCAAGTGCCGACGTCACTATCTTGTATAGCGACATAAACCTCTTTTAACAGGAGATAAACCTAAGTTCGATCCAAGCGATCGTGCCATCGCACTTCGTAATTTTTTTTGACAAATTCTAACCGATTTAAAAGGTAAAAAAAATATTTGAAATATAATTTTTTAAAAAATAATGATAAAATTTGACAAAGAAGTGAAAAAGGGCCTGACCTCTTTTCAAGTTATTCACCACGAATGGGTCGGCCCAGACTTTTCTCGGAGGAGAGAAGAAAATATCTGATAATTGCACAAATGAATCAAACAACAAAGATGAAAGATAGAGCAGTTTTTGTATGAGATGGGTGAATCCGATTTCTTACTTAACATTAAAAATAATATTTTTAATATAAAAATAATATTTTTTCATGATTTGTGATATTGTCTTGTAAGAGTTTTTTTGAAGACGAAAACTTTACACTAACAATGCATACACATCAGAAGTCAAGAAATTTTGGAGTCAATCATATAGCTAGAGTAGAAAATAAATTAACAATGCAATTAAGTAAGTGCTGTTTATATGTTAAAAACACAAAATGAGCAGAAGTATGTATTAGTACAATTATTATTACCTGAATAAGGTTGTTTGATCTGTTAATTACGCTGACAGAATAAACCGCAATAAAACAAAAGTAGGTCACTTGTGATACGGTTTCACGAATTTTTATCTATGATACGAGTCAACCCTACCAATATCACAATAAAAAATAATACACAAATAAAAAATCCTTTTAAACTCTTAAAACCGTCTCACATAAATTTTTGTTGAAGGGAAATATAATTTTCATAGTAAATTGATTTCCCTAATATTATCTTTTCCTTGTTAATTTGATTGGGTATAATATTTAATTATGGTTTTGCCTTTCTAGATAATTATGTTAAGATTTTATATAATATACTCCTTAAATTTAATTTGTTTCTTGATAAGATTTTGTGAAATATTGGATTTTAGCTTTCTAGATATATATTTATGATAATGATTTATACGATATGGTATTGTTGATTTTGTTTCTCATATAATTCTTGTTTACTATATCTTATAGATTTCTTTATGGAAGATAAACTCTAGGAGAGATGAAGGCTATAAATAAGAGATAGAGATTCAAAAGCATTGACTGAGAGAGATGAAGAGAAATTCAGAGAGTTTTAAGTGGTGGAGTTTTTCAGTGGAGTATTTTTCGTGGGCGGCTTTTTCGATTTATTGCTATCGTGTTTTTTCACTCTGTGCTTGAAAGTTTTCATGTTGCATATCTTGTGCACGTTGCATGTTGTGGTTCTCAAAGAAAAACATCCTACAAAGACGCTGTTGTTTTGAAGAGTGCAGAAATCGCGTGTTGCCTTGAATGTTGGGGACATTTGCAGACAACATCCGTGACGAAGTTGGCTGAAGATCGGGTTTTGTTGTTTCAAGTTTTTGGCTCACGTTTTTGCTTTCTTGTTCACGTTCTAATATTGTTGGTTGTTTTTAGAAAGCTTTATTTTCTCAACTTGTTGAGAAAATTGATTTTTGTCATAATCACTAGTGATAGGTTTTTGTAATCGGTTTGATTTTTTAGTGATTAATTTTTTGCCATAAGGCACCGCACAAGTATTTATATTTGTGCAAATTTAATCTCGTCCATCTATTTATTTAAAGTCAATTTATGTTTTAAAATATAATATTTCGCTGCATGTTGTCCGAGATGTTGTAACATCTGGCACAACACTTAATTCTGATTAAACACAAATTCACTATTTTATATCATATTCTGATATTTTTATTATTTGTACTATCTGTCGAACAATACAACTCTTACAAGTGGTATCAGAGCCTACTCTTGATATAATAAGTGTTGATTCTGATTTTTGTTTTGTTTGACAGAAATATTTAAATAGACACATCACTGGCAAACGCAGCACTTCGACCACCAGCTCCTAAACCTCATGTCCAACAATAGTTTCGACCAAGGAATGAAGAGAAACACTGGCTGCAAGTGAACCCTTTAGGTGTTGGCCTAGGTGTTGGCACTCCTGGCCGCAACATCTGCGAAAAATCAGTTTGTTTAAAATCTACAGCTTCTGGAAATTCGAGTGTAGATGATGAATTGGAAGCTGATGATGAAGAGATGATTCTTGTGAGTGTTTAAAAGCTTTATGAAGAGTTGTTTGAGGATTGTACCGAAAGAAACAAGCTTAACTCAACTCTTATGAAGGAAAACACCAATCTAAAAGCCGTGGTTGCCAAACTTGAAGTAATTCTGAGCAAAAAGAATTTAGAACTGGGTAAGACCAAAGAAGAGCTTCAAAAGACAACTGAAACATTATCCAAATTCAATTCGAGCACATCCAAGCTTGATTCCATACTTTTAATGGGAAGAGATAATAAAAAGGGCTTAGGCTTCAAAGACGGTGTGTTTGAGATTAGTGAATCATCCAAGTCGACTTTCTTTGTGAAAGAAAAAGATGTTACATCCACACGACCTACATCTCCAATCAAAATCTCTCCACCAAAAAGACAATCCACTGCACATGTCCCTAAGAAAAGAAAACGCAGGTGTGTATGTCATTACTGTTTTAAGCCTGGACATATCAGGCCTTACTGTTTTAAACTCAGGGATGACCACATGAATCAAAAGACGAGTCAGATGTTGCCTCGAATGTTGCCCAACATTTCCTGCAACACCTCCCACCATCGACCTACGGTAAGACAAATTTGGGTACCAAAGGTAAAAACTTACTGTAATGTTATCTATACTTCATTGAAGACTAACACCGTAGGTCATTGGTATTTTGATAGTGGAAGCTCACGCCACATGACAAGATCACGAGAACATCTTACTGATTATGTTGATCAAAAAGGTGGTAGAGTAACCTATGATGGGGGAGCTAAAGGAAGGATTGTTGGAAAGGGAACATTAAATGTTGAAGAACTACCAAAGCTCCATAATGTGCTTCATGTTGAAGGATTAAATTCGAATTTGATAAGCATAAGCCAACTGTGTAATGATAATTTGCATGTCGAGTTTGATAAACATACGTGTGAAGTGTTTGATGAAACTAACTTGTGCATTATGACAGGTACAAGGTCTTCGGACAATTGCTACCAAATAGATGAAGAACGTTCATGCAAACATGCAGAAGTTAGTGAACTCGACCTATGGCATCAAAAACTTGGACATGCTAGTTTCAAAACCCTTAAGAACTTGAGTAAGTACGATGCTGTACGATGTATGCTTAACCTATCATCTAGTACACCATATTTTGTGGAGACTGTCAAAAGGGTAAGCAAAATCGCGTGTCACATCACATGTTGCCCTACTTTGGGACAACACATTGCCTTGAATTGCTACACATGGATCTTATGGGTCCTGTGGAAGTGGAAAGTTTTGGAGGTAAGAAGTATTCCTTTGTTTGTGTTGATGATTTCTCACGGTTTTCATGGATAAGTTTCATTAGGGAGAAATCAGACACTTTTAATGTGTTTAAAAAATTGGTCACACGGATTACAAACTTTCATAATTTGAAGGTGAGAAGGATAAGGACTGATCATTGTAAGGAATTTGAAAACTCCTCATTCTCATCTTTTTGTGACAAGAAAGATATTTCACATGAATTTTCTGCTCCAAAGAAACCACAACAAAATGGGATAGCCGAACGTAAGAATAGAACACTTCAAGAAATGGCAAGGGTGATGTTGACTTCAAAGTGCATTTCAAAGCGTTTTTGGGCAGAAGCCCTTAACACAGCATGTCATATTTCAAATAGGGTGTATTCGAGAAGTGGTTCGACTATGACATCGTATGAAATAATTATGGAAAATAAGCCTAACCTTAAATATTTTCATGTTTTTGGTTGTGTGTGCTATGTTTTGAATGACGGGGATCAACTTGCAAAATTTGATTCAAAGAGTGATAAGTGTTTGTTTTTGGGATATGCAACTAATAATCGAGCTTATCGCATGTTTAATTTACGAACTAGGACTATTATGGAATCCATTAATGTTGCTTTTGATGACTGTGCAGATTTGAAAAAGAAAACAGCTGAAGATGATGTGGAAGACCTACTGGAAATTCCAATCATACTGGAAAATGCAGATGTTGCTCCAGATGTTGCAACACCTAGCACAACACGTGACACTGAAGTCATTGAAGATGAGGACGAAACGAATAGCGATGATGACGCAGTAGATGATGGACAGAATATTCCAAGAAAAATTCAGAAAAACCATCCATCATCTCAAATAATTAGAAGTATGCATGAAGGTGTCAAAACTCGAAAGAAAGAAAAAGTAGATTACCGAAAGATGGCTGGACTTATTTGCATGAGCTCCTTGTACTCACAGATTGAGTGAATATCTACTGAAAATTAGGTTCAAACTAGGTGAGATAGACAAAACTCTTTTTATTCAGAAATCTAAAGGTGAGATTCTTATTTGTCAATTCTATGTTGATGATATAATCTTTGGTTCCTCATCTCAAAAGCATGCTGATAATTTTGTTGAGTGCATGTCATCTACATTTGAAATGAGCATGATTGGTGAATTAAGTTTCTTTCTTGGTTAACAAATAAAACAAATGCATGATGACATCTTTTTGTGTCACTTTCAACTGCTGAATCCGAATATGTGGCAGCAGGAAATGGTTGCACTCATCTTTTGTGGATGAATCAAACGATTGAATACTATGGACTTAAAAGTGAAACTTTAGTTGTGTACTGTGATAATTTTAGTGCAATCAATATTTCAAAAATTCCAGTACAACACTCTCGAACAAAACACATTGACATTAGACATTACTTTATTCGAAATTTAGTAGAAATAGGATTGATTCGGATTGAATTTGTTGGTGCAAATAACCAATTGGCTGACATTTTCACAAAAGCATTAGATTTTGAGAGATTCTCCAACCTTAGTAAATCTCTCAGCATGTGTTCTGCCTGATCATTCATAGATGTTGTCCCAAATGTTACAACATCTCGAACAACACCTAACATGCGTGTGCATTTTTAGGATTTTGGCATTCTGCATTACATTCATACTGTTATCACAATGATGTACAATCTTCTGATGCACTTACAACTTCTTGTTCTATTTAATCTAAACACACTTGGACATGATTAATGATATGTTTAAATCACAAAGTAGTTGAGGGATGATCATGTACTCCATGACATTGACTCATACGAAATGTGACTTGAAAAGATTAAGTAAAAAGACAAAAAAATCAATTATGCATATGCTCTGTATCAGAAGAAAAGATTGGAAAAAGCTACCTAAAAGAGTCCAATGAAGACTGTGCTTTTAGTGTGGGAGCTACCTCTTCTGAATTTCATATAGAAGGTAAAATAGAAGAAATTGGAAAAAGCTACCTAGAGAAGTCCTAAAGAAGACCGTTCTTCTAGTGTGAGAGCTACCACTTCTATGATCAGAAAGCTGTTAAGTCACCAAGTGTGAAGAAAAATCAAAATTGTTTTTCTGGAATTGTGCGTGTTGTCAGAAGATATTGCCAACATTTGTGAAAACACTTCATTTGTAAACATATCTCATATTTGTTTTCATGTTTCCATTTCTGTTACATTCTGTTATTAGGCATAAATAGGTCATGCATAAACATAACATTGTTAATATTGTTTTGTCATGAGGTATTAGAATTTCAAGAGAGAAAATTCGTTGAAAATCCAGATTTTACGAAAAATTGAATATGTGTGATTTTTGATGGTTCAGTGGTATTAAATCGATGTGGGTTATAATTCTGGAATTTTTTTTTGAAATTATTTTTGACGCAATTATTTCAGTAATTTTGGATAGTGATTACGAGCTAAAGCTGATCTTGTCTCATACGAGAACTTAGTTTCTGACTATCGTCTGGCTATGGAGGTAGATGTCCATTCTGCACAAAAAAGGGGAGAAGACGCGACTCAAACTCAAGGAAGTGTGAATTGAAAGGATCAAATGATACCATCTATCTGATACATTTGCTTGATTTCGTTTTTAATGTTCTGCTTTGTTATGGTTTTACTTCCCTGATGTGTTTCTGTTTTAATAAACTGCTAATGATTTTTTGCATGTGTTGTCTCAAGTGTTGCCAACACAACGAACAACAGCCGTACTAACTTGATTTTATTCAGGGGGAGAAAAATTCTCATATTAAGGGGGAGTTAACTGGAGTGTAATTGAGAAAATGAGTTTGATTTGATTTTGTCCAGAAAAGCAAAAAGGGGGAGATTGAAGGGAAATATAATTTCCATAGTAAATTGATTTTTCTAATATTATCTTTTACTTGTTGATTTGATTGGGTATAATATTTAATTATGGTTTTGCCTTTCTAGATAATTATGTTAAGATTTTATATAATATCCTCCTTAAATTTAATTTGTTTTTGATAAGATTTTGTTAAATATTGGGTTTTAGCTTTCTAGATATATATTTATGATAATGATTTACACGATATGGTATTGTTGATTTTGTTTCTCATATAATTCTTGTTTACCATTAGATTTCTTTATGGAAGATAAACTCTAGGAGAGATGAATGCTATAAATAAGAGATAGAGATTCAAAAGCATTAACTAAGAGAGACGAAGAGAAATTCAGAGAGTTTTAGTGGAGGAGTTTTAGTGGTGGAGTTTTTCGTGGAGTATTTTTCGTGGGCGGCTTCTTCGATTTATTGCTATCGTGTTTTTCTCTCTGTGCTTGAAGGTTTTCCTGTTGCATATCTTGTGCACGTTGCATGTCGTGGTTCTCAAAGAAAAACATCCTACAAAGACGCTGCTGTTTTGAAGAGTGCAGAAATCGCGTGTTGCCTTGAATGTTGGGGACATCTGCAGACAACATCGTGACGAAATTGGCTGAAGATCGGGTTTTGTTGTTTCAAGTTTTTGACTCACGTTTTTGCTTTCTTGTTCACGTTTTAATATTGTTGGTTGTTTTTAGAAAGCTTTATTGTTGAGAAAATTAATTTTTTTCATAATCATTAGTGATATGTTTTTGTAATTTGTTTGATTTTCTAGTGATTAATTTTTGCCATAAGGCACCACACAAGTATTTATACTTGTGCAAATTTAATCTCGTTCATCTATTTATTTAAAGTCAATTTGTGTTTTAATATATAATATTCCGCTATATGTTGTCCGATATGTTGTAACATCTGACATAACACTTAAATCTGATTAAACACAAATTCACTGTTTTATATCATATTCTGATATTTTTATTATTTGTGCGTCCAACAGTACAACTCCTGCATTTGTCAACAAACACAGCGAGAATTTCCAGACGTGCACAAATCTTATAATAAAAGCATAAACAAAAACAATATATTATGAGTGAGCGACGATAACGGTATTTCAAATTTAGATTCATTCAAACAACAGAACCGCCGTTGATCCGAATGATTTGTCCATTAACCCACGCGCCACCGTCACTCACCAAAAACCCGACCAGCGGTGCCACGTCGGTCGCCTCGCCCAATCGACCCATCGGACAAGCGTCCACCGACATCTGGACCATTTCTTCGCTCTTACCAGCAAAAAAAAGATCCGAAGCAACCGGCCCAGGAGCCACGCAGTTCACAGTGATCCCACTTCCCTTCAATTCCTTCGCCGCAATCTTCGTCATCGTCTCCACGGCGGCTTTTGAGGCGGCGTACGCCCCGTACCCTGGTATCAGTGAGCCCACGAGCGAAGATGTGATAAACACCATCCTCCCTCCGCCGCCGCGCGCCAGCCGCTTCGACGCCTCGCGGCAACAAAGGAACGAACCTTTGGTGTTCACGTCGAATGTCGTTTCCCAGATGTCGACGGTCGTATTGGCTATGGATGAGAACGTTGAATCTAAGGTCCCGGCGCAGTTCACCATGATGTGGGCCGGTGCGCCGAATTCTTGCTCTGCTCGATCGAAGAGATGCTGGACGTCCGTTTCGCTGGAGACGTCGGCTTTGACTGCGATGGCGACTGTCGACGAAGGCGATTTGGAGTTGAACTCTGCGGCTATGAGATCGGCCTGGGTTGAGCTGGTAACGTAGTTGATGACGACCTTGGCCCCAAGGGATCGAAGGTGAGTCGCGATTGCGCGTCCGATCCCTCGTGCAGCGCCGGTTATTATGGCTACTCGGCCGTTGAGTGGCGGAACATCGACGGCGGTGCTTGTTGCCATGGTCAATCGAGCAGTCTCGATGATTGTTGAGAGGTTTTATACGATGCTCTGTATATATATAGTTACATACGGTGGTGATGTCAGCCAATGCGTCAGCAAAAACTTGACTAATGTGGCATGGGTAATCACGCTACAGACACCACCTAATATTTTATTTTGGAAAAATACTTATTTCTTGTCGTTCACCCCTTTCCGCTGCTGAGCCCTGCGAAAATTATTCAAACCTTCATTCCAAGTAGAAATGGCACCTCCTTCAAGGAAATCTCAACCGAAATACCTCCGGAATCCATCCAGAAAAGCTGGGATATCGAAAGGAAACCTCCGCAGCCGCACTGGTTCGTCGCAAAAGCTACCTCTCCAGCTCGAAAACGATGCCCCAAATTTCGTGCGAGGTTTTATACTCCCCTGCTTGAAGAATTCACCCTTAAAATTGTGCCTCATGTGGCTAAGCATGGTAAATTAACAGAAAAAAGTCACCTTACCTGGATGGAAGGCATATAAGTTTGTCTATTGAGTTATGATCAACATTAAGCTGAAGATATTTAGGATTTGTTTCACCGAGAAAGACAAACAGAAAAGGGACAAACTAGATGAGTCTAGTATCTCTTGCTTTTGATATAATGCTTATCGATAATCTGTAAAAATTAAAGGAAAGGGTATTGTTAAAGCGATGAAATCTGCCTTAATTTTGCCAGTAGATAACAATTGTTCCATGAGTTCAAAATGATCAGCGTTCCTTATTTCTATAACATATTCTAGTTCCTTGTCAGAATTCTTCTTTCAAATTTAACAAATGCTTTCTTTATGCTGACGTTTTAGGTGGGGGAAGAGCTTTCAGAAAAGAAGAGAAAGACGAGATTGGATCAATTTTGGATAATGAGATTGAGGTCGACCTCAGATCATTGGAGAAAAGAAAGAAGGGAAAGAAGATGAAAAAAAAAGGAATCAATCCGTGGAGGATGATTTAGGTTCACTATTTGGAGATGGAATTAAGGCTAAATTGCCTAGATCTTCCAATAGGATCACTTTAAAGGTATGAGTTTCCATGTTATTCATTACTTATTCTACTTAATTCTGTTTGGTAAATCCTATTGGGAACTTTTTTTATCATGTATTTTGATGGAATGGATTATTTCAATTTAAGCTGTAAGTAGTTTATAAATATGATTGTTTTAATAAGTAGTGTGTTGGGAATAGCTAGGTTATAGTAGGACACGACTTTTGGTGATTCAGGTAACTTGGTGTACCAAAATTATTTAAGCTTGTGAAGTCCTTGAAATTATAAAGATCGTGTGGATTAGTATATCATAATTTCTTAGCCTCTTAATTTATATATGGGCATGATGTATTGACTAGTAAATCTTGAATATTATCAATTCCTGCATGAGTTCTGTAAATAAAGGTTGGAGTACACCTGAGGCTTAGATGTTGAGGAAGTTTAAATTTTGGAATCTCTCCAGTCTTCGTGGCCCATTAAGCTCGTCGAGAGTACCTATGAGGAGCATGCACAAATACACTTATATGCATCATGTATCTAGCCTTATCTTCATGGTGTACATATGGAAGAGTTTTAAGTTTCTGATGTGTCTCATACTCCAACTAGGCCTATAAAGTTCTTTCAGAATACACATATGGGCACTATAAGCTTACGATCTTATATATCAAGTGTAGTTTTATCTTTATCAGTACTACATCTTGTTTGGTACCAAATGATCTACCTACAGAAAAAATCATTAATAATGAGGACCATTTTGAAAACTATGGTGTATATCAACACACCTTGGTCATATCCATCAGCATATTTCTCCCTTTTGAATCTGATAATGTTATGCATGTGGACATGCATGTAATTTTATTTATTTGCAAATTTTGCTAATGTTTTTAACATATTTGAATATCTCACTTATTATCGAAAGTTTCCAAGCTTTAGTGAGCTCTATTTGGTTGTAGAACATATGTGCACTTCTACTCACCGTCATCAAAAGATTACACCACACATATAGGCCAAGTTCGAGGCAAAGTGTCGGAATTTAGTAAAGCTTACGCTTTGACCATGAACTAGGCCTGGTGAGACTTTAAAAGTTTGAGGCCATGAATGTGAGATACACCTATGTCCACTGAAAATATGTTTTAGTTTTGGTGTGTAAAAATACTCTAATGTTTCCTTTACCTCTCCATTAAATATGACAGAATGTTTATGGTTGATGTGCAATGATTTTTTATGGATATTTTGTGTTTTGATGTACCTCTGAAGATGTGCAATTTTCATTGGATTTTTATGTGGAAAACAAAAAAATCCTAATGATTTTTAACTTGACTATAAATGTTGGTTGCATTGTAGCTTTTCAGTATATTTTTTCGACATATCTGAGCAGGGAACAAGAAATAAGGGCTGCCAAAGAAAGATTGCTGGAAAAAGACATCCCAAAGAGTAGCGATGAATTTGAGAAACTTGTTCGAAGCTTGCCTGATAGTAGCTTTATATGGATAAAATATATGGCATTTATGCTCTCTTTGGCAGATGTTGAGAAGGCAAGATCCATTGCTGAGAGGTAAATGGTCAATATGTATTTCTTTCTTATTCTAATGAACTTGAATTTTATAGGGTTTTTGGTTTGAGAAGCATTCTGCACCCTGATATGAATTTACTTTTGTCATTGTTGATCTGCAGTGAAAAGTTAATGTATAGAATGCTGCTACTGACGATGCTTTATTGACATCTAGTTGACTTGTACAATGTATAGATGCTAAAACTGATGTTGGTGCTTTATTCACATCTAGTTACTTATCTTTCAATATTAGCTGTGCAAGCCATCGCATATAATTATTAAAATCCGTACTTAATTAGCTTCTGTTTGTTTTTTTGAGCTTCTCAACTTGTTAGTCTCATCCTCACATGAAGTGCTAAATCATCTTTAAGTTAATCCATCCTTTTATCTCATAATGTTAGGGCTCTGAAAACAATTAATATTCGAGAAGAATCAGAGAAACTGAGTATCTGGGTTGCTTATTTCAACTTGGAAAACGAGTATGGAAATCCTCCTGAGGTACTAAAAGAAACTCCTTCGCATATCATTCATTTTTTTTGAATTTGTTGGGCTAGTCTTCACACTACTTCAAAGAAGAAAATAGAATCATTCAAAATTCCTCGTCATTTGATTTTTTTAGTCTACAAAATCTTCCTTTCCAGGATGCTGTTATGAAAATATTTCAAAAAGCGTTGCAGTATTGTGATCTCAAAAAGGTGCATCTTGCACTCCTGG
The DNA here is from genome assembly GCF_025594145.1 of Primulina tabacum. Lineage (NCBI taxonomy): Eukaryota > Viridiplantae > Streptophyta > Magnoliopsida > Lamiales > Gesneriaceae > Primulina > Primulina tabacum. Next base: position 5,005,507 of record NC_134559.1, on the reverse strand, counting down.
GAATGTACCAAAGAACAGAACAACACAAATTAGCTAGCGAGCTTTTTGACAAAATGGCTAGGAAGTTCAAGCATTCATGCAAGGTAGGTTCAGACATAGCCATTCTTTCTTTTTCCATGTCTTTGCATTTTACTTCCTGCTGCTGTTCTGTCTTATAATGTATTTTTGGCATTTTCAGGTCTGGCTAAGTCACATTCAATCTCTTTTGAAACAAAACTCTGATGGGATCCAGTGTGTTGTAAATCGTGCCCTTCTGAGCCTTTCTCGACACAAGCATAATAGCATATAAAATTTATTTCACAGACTGCAATTCTCGAGTTTAAATGTGGAGTTCCAGATGGAGGGAGATCCCTGTTTGAGGGAATGTCATCCTTGGAAGCATAAAATCGACAATCCTCTAGGTGAAAATTTTGCCTAGCGTGTTGTAATAAAAAATTTGTGAGATTATTGTAACTTTCATGTATTCATTTATTATAAGTAATCAACTGAAATCTCATTTGGAGCCGAGGAAAATCCTAAACTAGTTCATATAAGTCGAGCACCAACATCGTCCATACATGGTATTCATGCAAGCGTTCCTCACAAGACATTGTCCCTAACACTAAAATACAGCTAATGTTTCTGAACATTTTGAACAAAAAATATGCAAAATACATTTAGTTCAATGCATAATGTACTCGTTCAAGTAATCTGACAACTTGATTGATCATAACTGGCATAGACGTTCTAAAACTTAACATTGCAGTACTTGGTGATGCAAGAGGCAATGCCAACACAGCTTCTTGTTGCATCCTTGTTAGCTCCAGGAACTGACTCAGAATGTCACCATCAAGGATCGTAGGTGTCCCAACCTATCCACCAACCCCCCAAAAAAAAGAAGAAAAGAAAATCAGTCGGTTTCAGTCCCTCACATATACACGTACACGAAGACAGCACAAGATGAACCAAGTTCACAGGGGCTCACCACATTTTCACGTCTTCGATACTCATTGTGGTCATTTCCTAAAATAGGAGCAGTAAGCGGGTGAATCACCAGCTTAGATTGAACTTCTTCCAGCAACGCACATTCCTCCCTGCAACGAACATATTCATGTGAACAACAGGTCAACAACCCATAAATAATTCCAACCAATTACCATGATAGCCTCGAAATAATACAAGCACGGAGTCATATTTTATACTATATTACGGAATAGAACCATATTTTATAAGGAAATATAGTACTCTTTAAAATCTAACAGTGATGCACACACCCGTAGATATTTTATAAGCCAATTTCAGACTGCTATATCCATGTTTGACAGTAAAGAAAATAACAAGAAAAAAATAGAGGAGAGTAAGGAAGATGCTGGAACTAGAAAAGAGAAAAATGAAAAAAAAAGAGATGAACAGATAGATAACATACCTTGTAAAGGGAATGAAGATTATTATGCTGCCCAACAGAGTAGATGCCATGAAACAGTTATGTGTCAGATTTACAACATTACTAGCAGCATCACAGTCCTTCGTTAGGTCATCTGCTGGGAGTTTGTACGAAAATGATCCCTGCAGACGTTATAAAAATGACAAATCACATATAAGAAATAATGACGTAAAGAACTATATGTTGTAGATCCTACTGATGTCTAGAGAACAAAATTGTTCTTGTTAAAAGAAAAACACCTTTATCAAAGTTTTGGTGGGGTCTGTATGTATATTAGGCACGATCGTTGAAATTGAACTAAGGAGGATAAGTCATCGAGTATGACATAGATGCCATCAAAGCTAGAAAAATACAAATTCCAATTCAAGGTCCTATCGCAAAAACTAGTTAGGGTAGAGTTAGGGACCATGAAAAAAACTTGGCACACGAAGGAGTTCCTAGAAGGATATGAGAAAATATTTCATCAGACAGACCAGAGATTTGGCCCACCAACCTAGAAGAGGATTTGGCAAACTTGCATTTCTAAGAAGACAAGTGTGATCTGCACTTCAAATTGACAGGTTACAAGCCAGGTTTCATCAAGTCGGTTTTACAAGATCAAACTCAGTTTCCAGATTTTGGCTTATGCTCTTGCAGTCACGGATAATTTAAAGTCAATTAAGAATCACAAGGCCTGAAAATGGTAAATTCACACAGTCGGTTTTCAAGGTGAATCTGAATAAATTCCATCCAACTTATGGACAAATTTTTCCATGTGGATCAGCTCATAATAAGTAATAAAGTTATACCGGGTTAAAAATTACAAAAATTGCAGGATACCAAAATCTTCAAGAAGTACAGTATCTCATTGGACTTTCTAGCATTCAACAAACATACCTATGGCTGGCCTCAGTACAATTACTAATTCAAATTCAGAAAAATAATAAGAAAAAGCAAGAACTTTATTTCAGTACGACCCTTAATTTACTCACATGCTGAACACATTTTACTTTCTACCATATTCTGGTACTTCGTGGCATTTCATAAAACACAAGGAAAGAGACATGCATTGTCTAGTCCATGTTATTTAATAAGCCTGTTCGCGTCCAAGCTATCAGAAACTATTGGCTCTAAATAAAATTTTACCTTCCTTATACTCATGGAAATCTCCCCCATATAGTAAGAACAACTAACCATCAAGTTCCGCTCTGGACTTGCCTCATCTGTAACAGGAAGTTGATCAAATTCATTTGATCAAAAGATAAATATTTTGTTTCGGTATGGGCTACACAATAGTTGGAAATGGAAATCATAATGTCTTGAACACACACACACAGCTGTGTGGTTATCTGAGCGTTGAAAATCCACCCTAAATCAGCAAACATCAAACTCAAGGAAGAATTTATTTAATACTGCATTTTTAACAATTCTGAAGTCCTATAGTTGGATAATCAAGTAAAGGGTAATGCACTTTTCAGAAGCAGCTTAAGATGCTCATAATTTAAAACAATTCCAAAAGGTCTTGGATAGGATAGCACATATTTTCAGTATGCTACCAAAATGTACTAGAAACAGGAAAAATTATTAGAAATCAAAGAATATATTATGGCATTGGATATGATATCATTAAAAAATAAGATGTATCTTCGGTATTTTTTATTGTAATTTTAGTATAGGAAAGATTTCCTATCATATTTTGGAGGAGATATTTTCACCTATATAAAGTAGTGTTTGAATTCTAAATCAAGACACACACACACACATAACGAAGTTTACTAACTCTTCAATTTACCTTCTAAATGATTTGCACATGACACGACAGCAATACTCCCCTTGCAATCTGAAACAACAGCAGTATCTACATCCATAAGCATGCAGTCACCAACTAGCCGTTGGACAGGATCACAGTATACTAGCTCCAGTTTTCTGGAATCCTGGATTCAAACAGTAAATGGTAGTTTATAGTAATTCAACCAAATACTTAAGAATATATTTCGATACTACCATCTCTAGTATTTAAGCTTCTTTTTCTTTCCATCTTGAAACAACACACACTTCTGGTGAAATGTTCAGATCAGGGAAAATGAACTGGTTACTGCGCAGAATATAAACAGTATAGTTGCTGACCTCATGGTACAAATAGAAAAGAATACCATCACAACAATCCCCAACAACAATCCTGGTGAAATGCGCAGTTAAAGTCATGATTGTAAAACGCGTTCTTCCAACAGCCAATCTCCTGACCCTCTGAGAGTTATCATTTGGAAAACTGCAAACATAAAACTGAAAACAAAAATAGCACTCTTTACAAGATCCCCAACAATCTTCACCAAGGTTCCTGTAGCAGAATAAAGAATTTCCCGACTTACAGAACTACCGGCAGAAGCCAAGAAATACCGATCCATGTAAGGGCACACAGCAAGGACCATCCCAGGCCAAATGGTTGAATAAGCTAATCGCAATTTCCATGCTTCAGTTTCTTCAAGTTTGATTCCATCACAGCTATTATCTTCCAGGCAGCTGCAGAGACTACTGCTTGAAAGCTGTTCTGCAGCACAACCACCAATGTCGCAGAAAGATGGATTTTGATCGGACGATGAACCCGTCTTGGAACATAGTGTGGCAGAACCACTGTCAGAATACTGCATACGTTCAAGGCAAAGAACCACCAAACGACCTTTTGTACTGTAAAAAACACACCACAGTTACATTCAGCATGTATATAAATCAAAAGAACTCCAATAAAATCTACTAATTAAAACCAAAATCAATACACCCTAAGTAACAGTAATATGAAAACTTCCTGGAAAATGCATTAAAGCCCTCCACAAGGTAGATATCTAACCTTTCAGCTTCACCACTAGGCATTATGGCCGGACAAGCAGATAGGCTCGTCCCAACCACCAGCACATGCTCATTTCCAACTTTCACAAGATTCATGCATTCCCCTGTCTCCCCAAATTCAAATTTGAAAGATGAAAATAAACTGCCCGTCACTGGATCCACATAACAGATGTCAGATGAACATGAATCATTATCCAAATCCGTCCTCATGACAAGCAATAATTTGCTCTCATTGTGATATAACACTTTTCTAGGCGTGCCCCCAAGATGAAATTTCTGAACATTAAGCCTCTTACTTGGCACCATTTCCACCTATGACACAATTAGGAAGTATCCTGATGTCAAAAGCAATTAGAGAAAATTTCTCGGCGTCTCAAGAGTCAAGTCATTATGAGCAGAAAGTTGCAAAGGCTAACATAATACCTTTCATTTCTATCTAATAATGTCATACAGTTTCGGTAAACACTAAATATGTGCATTCTGAAAATAGAAGGTGCGCGACCATGAAACTTCTCGAGGGTGAATAACTTTGATGTTTATTTCAAAGGTTGAGGGGGTAATGGGGAAGACCTAACTGATCTACCACGAAGGATTTTCTTTTTATAATTTTTAGTGAATTACCTAGAAAGTAGGTCAATGCAGGCTTTATCAAAAAAATAGTGCTTCAGTCATTTCAGGCAAACATGTTTATTGGATTTACAGGCCATCTGTGTAAGAATATGATTATTTTGGCACCAGGCAGTGTTCTACAAAAGATCTGAGCTTTATAAAATTTTCTCCAACTGTACAGATTTACAACAACCAATTACACAATATGGTTGTAGTTCAGTGCTATATCCAGAATTCTTGTAGAACATTTTTTTGGCACAAACTAATACAACCACAATTTAATTCATTATGTTTTCATGTTTGATATTATTCTCACGTAGTACATCAACTGCTTGTACTAGATCCAACATAGAGCTAAAAATATAGGATTTGATTGCAAAACAGAGTAGAACAGTGAAAAAATTGGTACCAAATCAAGGGACTCAATTCAACCACCTCAACCCATTTCCCTTCAAGATGCAGGACACCTATAGTAGTTCTCAGCTTCAATTGCAATTTTCACAAAAACCAAAGAAATCATAATTCAAATTTCCATCAAGTAATTTCTGACTCATGAGGCGTTGTACAGAGAATGGGTCATTCTACCAATGGATGGTTAAGAATTGAGATGACCTATTATTATATGGCAAAAGTAATATTCTTAAAATCTATTTCATGTCCATCTCAATCATTTCATATAATTATGTATGTATGCTCTCAAGACAGAGAAAGATACGCCCACAAAGAGGCCATTCGGCTTTAGCACCAATTTTGGAAAATAAAAGTGAAATGCAAAAGCATTTCAAAAAGGGAAAAGTTGAAGCAGAGGCAGAATCAATCAACATCAAGTATAGACTTATTTTACCAGATGAAGACTGTTCTCCGCAACAAATAAAATTCCTCCAGGGCATTCCACTGAACACACAGGAGAGACATGAGTGGAAGGTTGAAAGGAGATGGAGGTATACGAGAGGCTATGTCTTGCAGTATGCACTAACCAAGGCCTATCACTGAGAGCAATTACATCAGCATCAAGGGAATCACCCAAGGAAACCAAGAAAACAGGCGTGATACCAATACGACGCACAGCAATCAGCTGAAGATTAATTGGAAACTCTCCTTTAGCCTTTCCAGATGCATTGGAAATGGATATTGGTAGTACTTTATGATTTGGAGATGTATACTTCCATGTGGCCTGAGTATTCACCATACAAGAACCAACAGCAGACTGCTGACAAGAAGACCTAGCTGATAATAGTGTAGAAGTAACAGGCCACTCGAACCTAAGAAGCATCCCATTCCTTAATCCCGAAAGAACATACAGACGATCAACAAAGACAAGCCTTACATCTTGAGGAACACAACCACTAATAGCAGCTCCCATGGTGTTCGTTAATGAAATAAACCCTATAGCAAAAATTTGCAGCCCCTTGTCGCATGTAAAGGATACAACTTCTACTGAAGGCTTATGAGTACCGATAACAAACATGTAGTCATTATTTCCAATTGTAAGAGGCGCCATATGGTGGTTATCTCCATAATTTACTAATGATTTATTCAGCTCAAGGTGCTTTTGAGGTATGGAAAAACAAGACACTTCATTCTGCAATTTCACGCACTGAATCTCATATACTTCGTAATGATGTGTCAATGAAGCTCTAATACCAAGGATGAATAAGAAGCACGGACTGGAAGTTGCTACAAGGATTATACCATCTCCAACAGCTCCAAGACTTATGGACATATTATCGGGGAACCATGAAGTCCAAATAGGAGATACAAGAGTAATACCTTTTCTATGTACAGCTCCACTAGGCAAACATAGTCTGACTCCATATTGGTGGATCTGGACCATCACCCCATCGGCCACAAGACCACAAGCCAAAGTACAGACATCAGGCTGAAAACCAACAGAATCAGTCACATCAGAAAAACTAATGCCAACAGAGAGCACCCTGGTTTCTTCAATGAATGACAGTACAAGAAAAGAATGATAGGGATCAGATGCTTCCATTTTTAATGTCCAAGTACCAGTAATACCCTGATAAATAGGAGCAGTTTTTAACGATTTTTCCACACTGATACCACTTCGAATGATTCGTAAAGATCCTTCAGGAGCCATCCCAGAGCAGGCGAACATTTGATCGAATTTCTCTTCAGGATAATCAACAAATGTCATATCCAAGATCGGCGCAATATTTTGAATCGGACTTCTGTGGCACAATAACCCCTCTTCAAATTTTAATACCATTCCGTCAGTCATGTCAACAATGGTTGCCACAAATCCACCATCAAGCCACAAAAGAGCCTTAGATGGTAAACCTCTGCAAAGAGAAGCAGATAGATTTACTCTGATGCGATCAGAGTCAAAAAGAACTTCCATTGCATATATATCTCCAGAATCTGCACTAAAAATTATCCTGGGAATATATGAGTCACCAGGTTCCCAACTCCATGAGCAGACATAATTAGAACCAGGTTTAACGCTACTGTAATCATCGATGTTCATCGGGTCATCATATTTATTTATGTCACTAAGCTCCAACAACGCAGACGCAGCAATGCTACACGTACATTCTTCATCCATAATATCTGGTATTCCAACATGTTCATATTTTTTTCCCTCAAATGGAGTAAAATTCAAACTTGTTCTATAAACACAAGAAGGATTATGAGCATTCCTAAAATCCATCAGGACAACATCACCAGCCCTAAACAGGAAGGCATATCCGTGAACATGAGGGACTTCAACAATATGATGTGCTAAGGGTCCAGCTTCAGCAAACTTATATAATACGTGGATTGCATGTTCCTCAATGTTCCATTCCAACAAAAGAAGTTCATTCCGATAAAAAGATCCCCTTCTGTAGAACAAGAAGAAAACTTCTAAGAATGGTAAATGAATATGTTTTATTTCTCGAATACAGCCAAAGCACCAAAAAAAAAATCATTTGGTGCAAAGATAAAATTAAATGATAGGAAAGTAGTTCTCAATCTCAAAGCTAAGACATAAAACATTCCTATTTAAAAGAATGGCCAAAACTGGCTTATATTCCTTCCCGGGCTGAGAGTTTTCTTTTGAGATGAAGCACATGCTCCATATAGTTCCAGAGATATTAGTAGATCCTCTATCAGTTTGCAGAAATTCATCTTTTTCAGGAGGACAAGAGATTCTCTAAAATTAGTAAAACAGAAAAAAGAAGAGGTTAGAAAATTTTGTAGCATTTACTGAATATAATTTTCACACAACGAATTAAGAGGACAGCACCAATACAAAATCAATGGTGGTCGAGCATATGCTCAATCCCAACCTTATCAATGATTTGACCATTGGAGGAAAATGAAAGCGAGAAAATAACCAACTGGTCCTCATACGCACTGGCAGCAACAAAGCAACCACTGTATAGGGCAAAGCATTAAACAAACTACATGAATAGCAATTCTAAAATCTCTGAGTGGAAACTGATGTAGCTGTTTATCGTTGGAAAACTCAAGTATGAACAATAGTAGCCAGGGACTAAATCACCTGGAATCAACAGTCAACATCCTTCCAACTTCATGTCTCGAGTTTCCAGGAGCAGAAAGTTGTAAATGAGTCAATGGGAAAAACCTGCAAGATTTAAAGAATAAATAAGTAAGCAACCACTCTCACACGACTATTTTGTGAAATAAGCCTGAAGCTTCAAAATAGGAAAAATGATTTCAAGAAAAAGATAGCAATAAAATATCACCGAATAGAACCTGTGCATTTCGTTGCAAAATGAAAGAAACGACAGCTTCCCTGAATCAGAAATGACAAGCAATATATCCTTCCCTCGTAACTACCAAACAATCAAGCAATTAATCCTCAACAATTTCCAAGAAAAAAAATTGGCAAAAAAAAAAGAATTAGCATAAAAAACCTTGGAACTCTGTGCTTGAAATCTCTCATTCCAAGGAAGAACTGCAATATCTTTTATCGTACCAAACACAGGTTGTTCGGTGATAGATTGCATAACGCCATCTTCATCGATTATCGCAAGTTCTATTGATGTCTCCTGAAACAAGGTTTGGCAGAAAGTGAGATTTTATGGCAACATCTCTGAACGACTTGAATTCTTGTAAGAGTTATTAATTAAGGTTCATAAACGACTTGAATTCTTGTAAGGCAATTTTGTGATTCAGTCACGGCATGCTGTATGTGGAAGATGCTGACATGCATATTTTTTTGGACATAGTCACCGAGAAATAGAATCCAGAGACTGATAAAAAAAAATATAACATACATTGTTTGCCTAAGAAAAACCGCTCAAAAATCACTCGATTTTTTTCAGAAAAGCAGTTCATTCGGTCAGTTCATGAGCATCGTTACTGTTTCGGACCAAACCAATGGGCTCCTTTGGACTTAATCAATCTCCAGTCACCCGGGGTGAAAAAAGACGATGATTCCATGAAAATCAATCACAAATTACGAAACAAATGACTGAACCTAGTCACGCACACGAACACAAACACAGCTCAACAACGACTACGGCTTAAATGCTTACCTCGAATTTCTGATATCCAATCAAAAGAACACTCAAGAAAATAAAATTCACATAGGAACATAAGAAAAACCTTGCCGAAGACGACGTCGTAGGACGCGGGGGAGCGGAAGTGACCACGTACAGCTTGAAGAACTACGCTGCCTCTGAGTAATGTCTTTGCCAAATAACAAGCGCTGGCGTTGTTGCAGGAGGCCGATCGCGAGTTACGGTTGGCGTTTTGCCTTGCTGATGCCGATGAAGAGGAAGATTCATATTCCGGAACCGCCATTTTTATCTCCGAGAGAAGGATTGGATTTGATTGATTGGGAGAAATTAAATTGTGAATCAAATCATTGGCTATGTCCCTCTATGAAGATGGGGAGTGAGTCAACAGCAGTTAGCGAGGGAAAACTACGGGTCAGTTAGCAAAATAAGTCCGGCAAACATTTAAAAAAAAAAACATTTGAAGAGTGTCATTTAAATTTCTCCATTCTGGCCCAATGATTTTTTCTCAAAAAATTATGCATAAACATTGAAAATTCGATATTATTATATAATATTTGAATATAAAATATTTTAAATCTGACATTGATATATATATTTTTGAGTATTTGAAAATATATAAAAAAATATTTGTATTAATTATATGTATTTTTTCAGAAGAAAATCGATATAAAAAATTGAAAATATGAAAATATTGGATTACAAAATATTTTTTATCTAGTACTAATATATCATTTTGAATATACAAATATGTATGACAAATATTCGTATTAATGACTCATGTCTTTTTCGGATGAAATCGGTACAAAATATTAAAAATGTGGTATTAATACATGATATTCCAGTATCAATTATTTCAAATATGATACTAATATATAATATTTAAGCAAACAAACAAGTGTAGCGAATATTGATATTAATACAATTGTTCCATTTTATACTAAAATTTTAATATTTTGTATTTGATTTAAAATAATTATTACTTCAATATCATATATTTCTTCGGATTTTCAAAGTTTGGTACCAAATTTTATCCGAGAAACACGTGGTCCAATGAGTGCATAAACATTTTTTTGCGTGAATCACAACAATTTTTTATTTTTATTTTTTGGTTTTACAAAGACTAAACACAAATACAAATATCGGGTGAGGATTTAAAAACAATTCTCCCATAGAAGTTCTAGTATGTACCAATGGTATGATTGGTCGAAAGTCCGATGCCTACTCTCAAATTACGTCAAATCATAGGCAAAATACTATTTAAATATCATTCCAAATAATATAATTCGTCTAAACACCTTTTGGTCAGTAGTTATGAATTTTTTGTAAACGTTTAATTAAGTTGAAACACAATTAATTTCTTCTTTTTTTCCATGTCTTACGACTAAATTAAAAGTAAAAAATATGGAGACATCATTGTTTGATAATAGTAAGATTCAAATAAATGTGGTAAAAACCCAATTGCCAAAGAAAAACTAAGGATTTGCTCTATGCCTTCCGTCTTTATAAATAATATGAAGTTAAGTCATTATTAAGCATTTTTTTTTCTTAGGCATTCCCTATTTTGGGGGGGGGGGGAACTCCTTATACCTCTCATTTGATTGTTCCTGGTGAACTAATTCTATGAGTGACTCGAAAAATAATAATAAAAAAGCTCAGACTCGATTCTAATGGATTTACATCTCTAAATAGGAAGATTGTCGTCGACATGTCCACCAATTAATCTAATTCAACACCGTGGTTGAAAACTGTTATCTATTGTTATGTGATCTATCTCTCCTCTTATCCATTGTTTCCTGACCTCCTATATATAGTAATACAGTTGTTTTCCAAGAAACACATAAACAAATATTTGATACGCTCACAGAGACAGGGAGAGAGCTTTGTGATTCCATCCTCTCTCCCACCCGCTTTCTTCTTCTCCTTTTCTCTCCATCTTTCTCATTGGATTTCTACAGAGATTCGAGGTAACATATTACATACAAATCCATTATGGGCTCTTGTTTGCACTTGGAAAATATTAAATTATATACATTCTAGATGTTGGTTCATGCATTTGATGAATGTATTTTGATTGATACAACTTGTATTCTTTAAAAAAAATGTTGAGAATATGGCCTTTCTCGTTTATGTTGAGCATCAGGATTCCAGTTAATTTCTTCCTTTTCCCTCATTTATTTATTGATCAAATTTGTGAATATGGCAAGAAATCAATCTATCAGAGCATTCTTATTGGTTGGTTCTGGTTTTGAGAGGAATGGGAATGACATTTGCATGTTCATTGGATGATCTGGATAGCCGATTAGTGAGATCAGTCAGTTTTGGAGGTAACAACACGAGGATTGCTCCATCTGTTGGTTTTAACGTTGGAGAATCTAAAATGAAATCTTTTGGTTCGGCCAATATGATCCTTGAAGGATCCCTTAGCTTTAAGAGGAGGGAATTAGAGCCCAAAATCTCCATCCAGACTCCGGAAGAGCGTGCATCAATCAGCTTGACAAGTAGCTACAAATTGCCCATACTCAAAAAACCACTGCCATATTCCGACAATGACAGACATCTGGCTGCTGTGAGGTTGCAAAAAACATACAAGAGTTTTCGAACACGAAGGCAACTCGCAGATTGTGCTGTTCTGGTGGAGCAAAGATGGTACCTACCCTTTATGCTTTAGCTATTTAATATAGCATCGCATTCCATTGTGTTCCTGATTTGGAATGTTTGTCGTTTAGGTGGAAGCTTTTAGATTTTGCTGAGCTCAAACGTAGTTCTGTATCATTTTTCGACATCGAGAAACCTGAAACGGCTATTTCACGTTGGTCAAGAGCAAGAACAAAAGCAGCCAAGGTGCTGTATGTACAATTACTCGCTGCACTTCGTTGTTTTTCAATTTTCTTACGACCAAGGCTCTTTCTTCATTAATGTTAGGTGGGGAAAGGTTTGTCAATAGCTGATAATGCCCGGAAACTAGCTTTGCAGCATTGGCTTGAGGCGGTAAGTGTCTGTGATTTGAGTTATTTTCAATGGATGATGTTCATTTATGAAATCAAGGTATTTCTATATTGTGTTCTCAGATTGATCCTAGGCACCGCTATGGCCACAACTTACAATTCTACTATATCAACTGGCTCCATTGTGATAGTAAACAACCCTTCTTCTACTGGTAACTTTCATGTACTACAAAGTGAAGAAGTTTCATTTGTCTACATCTATCTCTATGACAGTTTACTTTGAACTTCAGGCTGGACATTGGAGACGGTAGAGAAGTAAATCTAGAGAGATGTCATAGATCAAAACTTCAACAACAGTGTATCAAATACCTTGGTCCGGTAAGTTGCACAACCCCATGTAGAAGTTCTTGATTTTGCTGAATATATATCCATGATGCGCAATCTCTTAGATTCGACTTATCACTGAAACCTCAACATGGCTAATGTGAAATAGCACAGAATTGTCTTTTTCACCTGACTAGATTGAATTGAGCAAATTACTCCCTATTCAACTTTGTAGATGGAGAGACGTGCATATGAAGTTATCATAAGTAATGGGAAGTTAATATACAAAGAATGTGCCAAAATTCTGGACACAAGGGAGGGGCCAGAAGATGCAAAATGGATCTTTGTGCTCAGTGTGTCCAAAATCTTGTACGTAGGACAAAAGAAGAAGGGTACTTTTCAACATTCCAGTTTCTTAGCAGGAGGTGCAACATTATCTGCTGGACGATTAGTTGTAGAAAATGGTGTTCTGAAGGTAAAGAATATAACACAATGCCATCTCTTTTTTCTTTTTCTTTTTCTTTTCCTGGTAATGTTATTCATCTCCCAAAATACAACCACACACTCTCATGTATTTTAATTTTCTTACCCCGAAAATATATTTTTCCTTTCTACATATTGAAATATAATAATTACATTCGATTTAATTTTTCAACGTTAATTCCAAGAAAATTTTTTATTACTATATTACATTATAACTCAAAATATATATTTCAAATTTTAAATAATACCACCCAATAATTTAGTACAGTAAGGGAGTGTTTGGTTTGGTGGATAAGGTGGGTTTATTTTTTTTAACCCACCTTATCCCTCGTTTGGATACGCGTGATTATTTAACCAAGTCAATACCTCCTATGAATGATTAGGTTATATTAGGTGGGTTAAAATAATACCTCCTCACCCCCTAGGATTATTTATCCAACTCTTAATACTTCCTATTTTTCCAATTTTACCCTTCTCCTATATCCAAACTCACCACCACTTCCCGCCACGACCGCCGCCACCGACCACTGACCGCCGCCGCCGCCGACCACCGACCGTCGCCGCTGCCGCCACCGACTGCCGCCGTCCCCGGACCGCCGCCGGCCGTCGACATCGCCGGAGTGGAAGAAGAAAAAAAAAGAATGAAAGGGCAATTTTGTCATTTCATCATAAAATTCAAAATTATCCTACACTTAAAAATCATATCAAACATAACACCATATATTACATTCCTACAACAATAATTTTCTTTATCATTTACTTACTAATCATTAGTTTATTTTATCCTCTAAACCAAACGCAGCCTAACAGTTCAGTTTTCCCAAAACAAAGCCTCGCAAAGCCCATCCCCTTTCTTCTTTAATAATTGGTAATTTAAACTAATTGCAAAGGGTCAGGTGACATGAAATGTATGATCTGCTGTTTTGGACACAGGCAGTTTGGCCACACAGTGGACATTACCTTCCAACAGAAGAAAACTTTGAGGAATTCATGTCCTTTCTTATGCAAAATAATGTTGATCTCAGTGTTGTTCAGGTAAGATACATTATGGACTTTGGTTGTACTTTTGTCAAACATGGAAAAAGCTAATTTCGAGTATGTTGCAGAAAGCACCGAGTAATGAACTCGAAGTTTGCGTTGGCCTGCGTAGTAGCATATCAGTACCAGATTTCCGGTATGCTGGAGGCCACGAGATAAAAAACGTAGAGGGCTCGAGGAAAAAACATTCAAAGGATGACGAAAATATGCAACCCCCAATATCAAGATGGTCCAGGAAACTACAGTCAAAAATCGCTCTCCTTCAAATTCCAAAGAGGGAGGAAGCGGTAGAGTTGTTCAGGACACCAAAACCAGGGTCTCCTTATATTCCAGATAGTCCACTGGATGATGGATACGAGACAGCAGACGAATACCTTTCAGATTCAGAGTTCTCGTTCTCCAAGCATAACTTATTCGATCAAGATACTGAAGAAGAGGAATATGAAAAATATGTCCCTCAAGAAAAGATAATAAAGAGGATAAACTCACACAAAGGGATGAAATCTTATCAGCTGGCCAATCAATTATCATGTAGATGGACAACAGGAGCTGGACCGCGAATTGGATGTGTCAGGGATTATCCTTCAGAGCTCCAGTTCCGTGTGCTAGAAGAGGTAAGTTTGTCTCCCAGAAGTGCATTGTCATCACCTCGTAGAAGTGCAAGACCAACTGTTACTGTGGGATGGAATCTTACTCCTACCAACACCGCTGCATGTAGAAAGAAAAGTCCACTGGCTATAGAATCATCATAATTCATCCACACAAAAGAGGAGGAAGAATTGGTGTAATTGACAAGTGCAGTCTTGGGAGTGGAAAACATTCCCTCTTAATTTATGAATTTGTTTTTGTTCCATCTATCCATGATTGCCTTCCTAAAATTTACCTATGTAAAATACTTCAAAATTTGTAGGTCAGATAGTTTGTTGGTGTTTGACTCTTTAGCTAAAAACTGTATGTGCCATCATCATCCACGTCTTTCGATCATCTCGTATCACATTCCAAACAATCTATAAAAGTTAAACAAAATCTACCATTCTCATTTGAGTTTCTAGTTAGAATTAGATTAGGATGTTTCTATTTCCAAATTATTACAAAGTTTTGGAAGGTTTTATCCAATGTTCTTTAATTTATGTAATAAAACTAGGTTTGGAAGCCCCCAAGGCACCGGTGGTGTTTCGTTAAAAATAATTATAAACTATATACAGATTTATTGGGTTGTTTATATAATAATTAAATTATATAAATATTTAAGAAGTAATTCATACTTCTCGATGAATGAGAATTTATATTCTAATTGATTTTCATTAATAATAGGATTCAAAGAAAATCAGTTGGTAAAACTACATTGTTTCATATTACATGAATATAATAATATATATTTTGAAATTTTTTTGGAGCCAATTAAGTTGCGAAAATTACAATTAAATGAACGAAATGGATAGGTTTACTTCGACAAGGACTCAAGGCATACATAATGGCTGGAAAAATGGAACAGCCATTTTGCACGCAAAGAGATTTTATCTTTGCTTTTAAACATTACCCTCGCAGGTTGAATCCAATTCAATAAATGGAATGACAAGTGTGGCTTACTAAACCTCCTCAATGTTAATAAAAGAAAACCGAATGGATTACGATACACACCGTTTGAAGTTGGTAGTGATTTTCCACAATCATCACTACTCCACATATTTGATGAACCAAAATGGCTGGTACAGCTGCATTTCCTCCAGTAGCAGTACAGTTTCCTGGTCGCTCCAACTATCCCCATCCACATCCCTGTAATATATCATGAAACTGGCCTTCATTTTAGGAAAACCAGTAGTGGCAAATTGGTAACTAAATGACTCAATGGTCCACATAAAAGAAATGAAAGCCATAAAATTACCTGAAGTGAGAATTGGGTAATTTTAACAGAAAAAAGATAGTCCCCATTGTATGTATTCATTTATCAATTTTTATACTATGAGGTAAGTACTTGAGGTTACAGATATAAATAATATAATATTATGTAGTATAAATCATAATACACAAATTTTCAAATATGGCAGCTTTTGTAACTAAATTTAGATATTACATAATAAACTAACTTGAAAGGATGAAGAAAAAACCAATCAATCACTCTACAATTGGATATGCACGACTAACATGAGAGACCAGCTTTTGGTATCATGTTGACCAGTGTAAAATTAAGATATCATAAACACAGGACTTCCACCATGGGAAAAGCTAAGTGAAGATATCATATAGAAGTATGTCTAAAGATTCAATGTCACAGGTGATAAGTGCAACCTTGTTAATAACAAAATGTATCCATAGTTAAGAGTTCAGTCGTCCTCTCAAAATATATCCACCAGTTACTTCAGAATGGAGTAAAAGTTTTCCTGAGTTATTCAAGTTAATAACTTTATTCGATTAACCGAACCCATGAACTAGAATATTTCACTTTGTTCCAGAAACTAATCGTGCACACTAAAATTTCACAAAGCAAGATATAACCCGGCACTCCGACGCCCTTTATCAACCCTACTGCCAGGAATTGCCCTAGTTGGCCTGATCACGTGTAATTCAACCCATGTCATTTGCGGTATCCTCCAACGTAACCCCTCATAGAGCTGAACTATTCCAGAGTACAGGCCAGAAGCTGCCCATATGATATAGTCTCCAACATAGCATACCGCCATGCCCTGATGTCTGTCTGTTCTCGCCATTCCATGAAACCCTCTCCACTTCCACAATTCCGAGCACCGCTGAATGTGGTCTATTAACCACTCTCTTGATCCCAACCAAGAAATAATAAATTTTCAATCCATCGACATTCAAGTCTTGAATCTCTTGCATGGTATCTGAGCAGTCCTATATGACCTGACTGTGGGGATCATACTCAGTTTCAAGTTGTTGTTGGGGTGGGCTCAGATCAGGTTTGTCATCATCTTCATTGTCCTCGGGGATGATTTCACCTTGATTAGATCTTTTACCTGATTCTCAATACCACTTTCAATGAGCCCCCAGAAGTTATTGTAGCAAACCCATTTTTCCATCCAACTTTAGGGCATCGTACATTAGCAATTAAATGAAAAACTTTAATCGGACCACATATCTATTATTTGGCTACCAGCAGTTAGAAACCCCTGGGCTGTCACATTTATGTCGCATCCTGAGCCTATGAAACTGTTGGCCACCAGTGTTTTCCACACCAGAGTTTTCCAGGAAAACACTGGTGTGCAGCTTGAAACTACATTATATGCTTGATGTGAAGGTCTTATATGAGGCTCTTTCTTGGCTCAAAGATGGTTTCACCTTGATCGCCTCTTTTACCCGATTCTCAATACCACTTTCAACAAGCACACGAAAGCCCTTTTCTAGCAAATCCATCTTTCCGTTTGACTCTAGGGCATCACACACTAACTTATAAGTATACTCCCTAGGAATTGACCCTCCCTCAACAAGCTCAACCAAGAAATCCCTTGCCTCAATCACCCTCCCTGCTTCACATAAGGCATGAATTATAGGTGTATATGAACTTGAAGTTGGCACCCCATGATTCCTTTTTTGCATAATTCTCAACATCTCAATAGCCTTTTCAACCTCATTCACTACACTGTAGTATCTAATGAAGGAATTATAAGTAATTCTGTTAGGTACACATCCTCTTCTAGACATTTCGTCAAACAGTTCCAGTGCTCTCCCAATCCTACTAGTCTTACAACAACCATTGATCAGAGAATTGTAAGTCACGACATCTGGAACAAACCCTTTAAACAACATTAATCGAAACAAATGATTCGCCTCCCACATACGTCTACGTGTAGCTTTTCGACATGCGGTTTCCATGGCATACCTACAATAAGAACTAATCAAAACCGTGTATGTAAAGGCATCAGGGGGATATCGAAACCCAGGCAACTCCATTTGTTCCAGCAAGAATCTCGCTCTTTTGAAAAAACCAACTTGACAAAGGGCGTAAATTATGGTATTATAAGCATAAACGTCAGGCTTGCAGTGAAATTGCTTCATCCTATAAAATGCTGACAAAGCCTCATTCGCTAAACCTTCTTCCCCTAAAGCTTTGATCAAGCAAGTCATGGTTGCAGTTGTAACAAGATTGCATTTTTCTGACCTCCGCGACATGTTTTTCAAGAAATCCCACAGTAAATTCAATCTATTCCCTTTAACTAGAACAAGAGCCATCTCCTTACAGGTTTGCTCATTGTGTTGAAACCTGAAATGGGTTTCAACCCAATAGTAAAACTCTAGTGCCTTTTCCAGTCCATGATTCAATTTCTTGGGGTTTCTATGAGCTGCCGGGCCAAGAATGAGAGAACCCTTCTTGTATTTAACGGATTCTTGTTTGAGGTTCCTTTGTTTGAGTGGGGAGCGGTGTCGGGAGGGCTTTTGCCGGCCGATGGATCTGAAGGATTGAAACAGGTGTAATGGGATAAACCTTAGGACTTGAATAACGCTTTCTGAGGTCCAAATGAGGTGGTGGTGAGGAAGAGCGGTGTTGAAGGGCTTGTTTTGGATTATTGCTTGCAGAACTTGTTTCGCGATGGTACTAGTTTGGGTGACAAAACAGCGGCAGAGCGGCGGCGATCTAAACATAAAGAAACTAACTGGTGTCGTCGGAGCAGGGCCTCGGCGGTATTGACTACAGTAGTTGTATTCTTCAAATTAGATTTGTGCGCATTGAGTTTTATTTCACAATTAAATGTGAAAAACAATGGCATTTAACTTTTTTTAAAAAAATATTACATTTCCAAATATACATTTAATCTTCTAAAATAACAGAATTTTATATGTCAAAAAACAGAACATGAAAATAATTTTTGAAATTCATCAATCCAAACGCAATCAAAAGACTTTTGTTCTTAAAAAACACTAAAAAAATGACATACATGAAGTTTACATTAAAATTCAGTGATAAGTTCGTGTTGAGCAAGATTATGATCTCTTTTATTTGTTGTACGATAGCAACATGTAACTATAGTGTAGTACGTCTTATGCTCTTAAGTTTCAGCATAAACACCGAAGATCAGTTAACAAAAAGATCAAAAAAAAATTGTGGATAAAGATCAATGATTGAGATAACGATGAGATATTAGTCACAAAGTAGCCAATGGGCAAGAATCGAGATGTTAGTTCAATGGTCAGGGTGTTACCCAGTAATGTCCGAGATGTTCTTCCATACTACTTAAATTTAGCTCGAGTTGAAGTTAAGTGCTAGGTTGAAATATTTGGATATGTTTGCGAGCTACTAAAATTATTAGTTGAAAAGCTAAGAATATTTTTATTTAATATATTATTTTATCATATTAATAACTATTAAACAAGTTCATTTTGACTTTAATTTCTATTGAAAAATATTTGAAAATTTCGAGTTCGACTAGAATTCAATAATTTTGAATATGAATAAACCAGATTTGAAAATGTCATGTACGGTTCGAATTATTAACACCCCTACTTCATACAAGTTTGAAACAGCATGAATACTTCAATTTAAATTGCGTGAAGAAAACAGAGATTCATTCCCTCGAACAATCTTGATGGTCAGAGATGACAATTTTTCCAGTGAGTTCGGGGCTCCGTGAGGAAAATCTGAAACGAGACTGGTTTGGTGACTAATTTTCAGGTTCGGGGATTTTTTTTTAATCCCCAAAATAATTCGAGATGGATATGGAGATATTATCCACATCCTCGAACTCAACTCGATAATAATAATATTATAATTATTGATATTATTATTTAAATTATTGATAATAATTTCGGATTTGGAGATTCTCTGAACCTACTCATACTCTTGTCTCATTATTATTTTTGAAACAGAGATGAGAATAGGGATATCATTTGGTTTGGGTTCGGAAATCACTGAACACAAAAGAATTGGGTATGAAGACGGTGATACAATTCTAGGGCGAAAATGATGATGACAAACCTATCATGCCTCGTTATCATCTCTTGATAAGACCAATGTTTTAGGACGATGGCGATGCCTAACAAAAAATAGGACGAATATGACAAGAAGTAGACGCTATATTCAGATATTAATTTATGTTACAAAGAGTAAAAACAACAAATAAAAGATTTCACTAGACCAGGCAGATATGCACATAGTTGAGTTTATTTTAAACAGATTAGAAAAATTCCAACATAAAAACCAACTTGGAGGACAGTGCCAAATTAGGCCTTTAAGCTCCTAGTTTAAAAATTCACCAAAATAACTAAATAAAATTACAGCATGACACTATTTGAAAAGGACTTTCAATCTACTCTGTTGGACATATGCAGAATGGCATCTTATGTTTAGAATCTATATATTATTCATTCCATTTTGCAAGAGAGATGGAGACTAGTTGTATCCTACTTTGCCTCCAATTGGCAAGCTCTCCTGCCCTCGCTATTGTTTAATTCCACAATTTGGACTTATATTTCAAGTTAGGACAATAAAGCAGTCCAAACTTAAATTCTTACAAAATAATATAGTGAATAGTTTTATAACATATTAGTGCAAAACAATGTGGATCCAACATCTTTTCTCCCACTCCACAATATCTTGTCCTTTTTTACAGTCAGCGTACGCCTTTAACTAATTAATAACACGTTTTCAACAATCATTAAACATCACCATTAATGAATAATAAACAACATCGTCATAGAACCGTTGTTTTTCCTGTTAAATTCGATCGAGTCAAAAGGGATGAAAGACTGCTCTAATATAGGCTCACGATGACAAAAAAAATTGCCATCGATATCGTGTTACATCTTCAATACCATTGCATGATATGAGTTATGCACATTTTGCTAAAAATTAGCATCATTGATGATTCTAATACAAAATTTCACGACATTATAGGAAAAAAATACTTTCTAAATGTAACATATAAAACGTAAAAATTTGCGTTATGTTTTTTCAAAAAAATATTATAATTATTAAAATAAGCGATGGCCTTTATCCCATTAATTTTTTTGGAGAAAACATAGTGATGTCACTGCAATTTAAAAAATAAAGACAAACAAATAATTCAAAAGAACGACCACAACAAAAGAAATTAAATAATTAAACATTGATCAGCTTGGTGCACATATATAAATTAAAGATGGTGATTGTGTACATTGACAAGCAAAACAATTGATTTATTTACTCCAACTCCGAGACTGATCATTAGAGGCAAGAATGGAGATTCAGTTCGAGCAGAAAGAAAGCAAGAACGGCAACAAAATGCTGAAAAATGGAAAGAACAAGAGCAGGAACAAATTCGTAGGAGTGAGGCAAAGGGCCTCGGGGAGATGGGTTGCCGAGATCAAAGACACGACGCAGAAGATTCGTATGTGGCTGGGCACTTTCGAGACGGCGGAAGAAGCTGCCCGCGCCTATGACGAGGCCGCCTGTCTCCTGCGCGGCTCCAACACCCGCACGAATTTCGTCACATCTCATCTTCAATCCTCACAAAACTCCCCGCTCGCATCCAGGATCAGGAATCTTTTGAACACCAAGAGAAAATCTAACACCATCAATTCGAAAAACCAAGAATCATGCCTTACCAGTACCGCTGCTGCTGTTGCTGACGATTGTCAAGACACGAGCGCCGCTACTAGTACAGATACTACTACCAGTACCACCACTGCTGCTACCACCATTTTCGAGTGTGCTGATGATCATAGTAACTATACGATGTTCGAAGATGTGTATAAGCCGGATTTCAGCCATTTTGAACTGCCCTGGACAGAGATTATATGTGGGGGCGGGGGCTTTGGGACGATGTTCGATGATAACATTTGCTTATCAGAATTCGAGCGGATGAAAGTCGAAAGACAGATATCAGCATCGCTTTACGCCATCAATGGTGTGCAAGAATATATGGACATGGAGTCTACCACTGATCATCAACCCACCTTTATGTGGGATCTTCCTCCTATATGTCCCCTTCCATGTTAAATCCATCCATATATGTCATTTACTCCATGTCTGAATTTATAAAATCTAATATATCTCCATTTCTTCCATCTCTATATGTGTGTGTTTCAAAGTTTTGCAGTTTTCCAATTCAATCAACCCATTAATGACATGATTATCTTTAAAAAAAAAAAACACACACACACACACATATATAAGAGTAATAGAATACTATCATAATTAGTGTTTGATTTGAGACATTTGAAAAAACAAAAACGAAAACGAAAACGAAAAAACTTTAATAACATTGACATAAGCGCAAAGATAAACAGCTGGTTTAATATGTACAACTTAGCTTACAAATTGTCACACTCTTGAACAAGATACGACTCCTCCACAAACCATTCAGAAAAATTTGAATCATGGGTAATGTAGATCTGACTCTTTATTATTTCATTATTTACATTTTAGATTAATATTTTTTGAGGAGTAGCGGTCTCACAATCTTTATTTGTGAGACGTGTCAACCGTATCGATATACACAATAAAAAGTAATACTCTTAGCATAAAAAGTAATATTTTTTCATTGATGACTCAAATAAATAAGAGATTTGTCTCACAAAATACGATCCGTTAGATGGTCGTACGTAGGTTTTTGACTTTTTGAGATAATTTTAAACTATTTCATAATGATGTAGTACTATATTGTTAACATTTTTATTGAAAAATGATTAAAATTGTCAATCGTTAAAAGACATGTGATCGAAATTTATCGGTATAAATAATCAAAATCACAAAAAGATAAATATATAATTCAAAATTTTATTTTTCATCTAGATTTAAATTTAAACCATGTCGGCCAAAAAATAATTTTTATGGTTTTCGGGCACTCCTAACTATCATAATTTTTCCCCAATTAGAAGAAGCTCGAGGGATATATATATATATATATATATATATATTAAATATTTAAAGAATTAATTTTATATTTTGGGGAAAGTCGGAAAGAATAAATATTTACATGGTTATAGTCTGCCAACCCCAAATAAAAAAAAACAAATTTAAAAAATAAATAAATAATAATAATAATAATAATAATAATAATAATAATAATAATATTCATGTTCTCATCCTAGTAGCTAAACAATGGGCACAGTTAAAGCGGTGGCAATCATCTCCGGCGCAGACAACGACGTCAGAGGCGCCGTCCACTTCATCCAGCGCACCACCGCATGTATAGTTCTTGATTCTTTTCATTTGATTTCGATTTGCTGTCTTTGATAAACTCTTTAGTTCAAAAACAGGCGGCGAAGGTACCCAAGTGGAAGGAAGAATCAGTGGGCTGAGTCCGGGTCTTCATGCTTTCCATATTCATGCTCTTGGTGACACTACAAATGGCTGCATTTCCACTGGTTAACAGTTTTTTTTATCTTCACGGTTTTCCCTGCTAATACTGTAAATTTCAAAGCGTTTTAACCCAAATTGATATCATGAATTGTTTAGTAAAGATTTCGACTTTGTCTGTTTTTTAACTGAAAATTATAGATTCCAAATCCATAAAATCTTCCAATCCAAACATAGCTCTAAGAAACTCAGGATCTTTCGGCTTTGATCA
Organism: Primulina tabacum; assembly: GCF_025594145.1. Lineage (NCBI taxonomy): Eukaryota > Viridiplantae > Streptophyta > Magnoliopsida > Lamiales > Gesneriaceae > Primulina > Primulina tabacum. Next base: position 4,981,869 of record NC_134559.1, on the reverse strand, counting down.
ATATCTTAAGAAGGAAAAAAAATTGGTGTGGCCCCAATGGGATTTATTTGGTGTTTACGGAAAATGATGCTCGATATTTCTGTAGATGTTCGTTTTCCCACATCAAGTAATAACTATCTATCTTGCCTCAGGCGAACTCTGACAAATTGATGAACTCTATAATGCTTTGAAACTCCGTTCAGTTAATCTACCCAGGAATAGAACTAGGCCAAACTATGCATTTCCGACTTTTGGTTTAGCTGTTTGGATGCAGTGATATGATTCAATTTCTTGAGTTATTTAAATTCAATTATCAGGGCCTCATTTCAACCCGTTAAAGAAGGATCATGGATCTCCAACAGACGAAGAGCGTCATGCCGGTGATCTGGGGAACATAGTTGTTGGCTCAGATGGTGCTTGTTTAATTGAATGTGTTGTTTTATTTGCAGAATATTTATCAATTGTCAGTTTGGTTTGATACACTCGACTTTGGTGTTCCAGGGGTTGCTGTGATTTCAATTATAGACAAGCAGGTATATATCTTTGTCAGTTTTCCTGGGACTTTTTTTAACTGTTCCAAGAAACATTGTAAGATTCCAATATAATTCTTCTAAAAATTCATATTGCAATCCACCACTCCATTAATTTGTTGGATTAGCAGATCATGTTGATTTATATTCTTTCCTCTATTTACTGCTGCACAATAGTAGTTATCATAGTTTTTTGACAAAATGGATCAAATTTATACTTTTGTAAGTCATGTCTCTGTCTAGATTTTGTTAAAATTTTATTTTTGGTTTTCAAAAGTTTTAAGACATTGTTATTATGAACAGAAAGGATTCAGGTTTCCTTAGCTCTGTTTATTCCATTTGTTCCAAAAATCTATGTATCAGCACTTCTCGGTTGAATGAATTCAACAAAAAAGTTTATTTGTACCATTTAATTATTCCGTTCCTTTTCTACCCTACAAATTTTTATCTGTTCCGTTTAAGTTGAAATTGCTCTTCACTAATTTTTGGGGAAATTGGAAATGAGAGATCCCACTCAGTCATTGTTTTTGCTTGCAAATAAAATTCTATGTGAGATGATAGCATTGTGATAAATAATGAACAAGGTGGATGGTTGGTCTCTTCCTCTCTGGGATTTTCAGTTGGAACAGGAGGTGCTACTGATTCTCTAGTTTCAGTGATTATTTTGAGTAGGAAAACTCATGTTCATTGATTTTGTTCTATCTTGGTTTTAAAATAGGATAAAGGTCAGTAAACTAATTTTTAGAACCAATTAGCTAGAATGTTTGGTTTATAATTCTTTTCTTATTTGCAGATACCTCTAAGCGGCGTGCATTCCATTTTGGGGAGAGCCGTCGTCGTGCATGCTGATCCTGATGACCTTGGAAGAGGTGTTGTACACCACCCTTACACTTGATCATCTCTATAAATTTACTTACTTTTATATGCTCCGCACGACATGAATGAAACCACTGGGGGTTTTAACAGGCGGACACGAGCTCAGCAAGACAACTGGAAACGCTGGTGCAAGAGTAGGATGCGGTAATCTCTTTTGAGCATATAAACTAATTGTTTTCTCTTAGATATCTGGAGCTATGCATTTCCTTGTCCACAGACCCGGTGTGGCTAAATGTTGGAGGATGGTCAGATATTTATTCTACCTATCTTTGTTACTTTGATCAGATTGTATTCCGTCCTCGTAGATCCATCTCAGGTTTTTGCCAGATTGAAATAAAAGAACGTAAGAATTAGGAAATGACTTCTTGATGATAGCACGCAGCAAAAATATCATGAAATGCTGCTCATGGTACAAACACCCCATGGATCTCATTTCTTTCTTCGTAAACGCGTTCTTTTTTGGTGTGTGCAAGCCTGGAAGGAAGGTGGCAAGAAAAAATATGCTGTTTACCATTGTTGTGGAAATTGTGCCCGCGGAAATTTAGTTAGAATATTAGCGTCAGATTTTCGGCTTCATAAAACCTCTATGTGGCTATTTTGCATGCTTTTCTCGATGCTACCATTTATATTTTCGATATCATCGCATCTTGTTTGTTACAATCTTCTGTCCGAATTGCTTTGGCTAACAAGTTGAATTTCATATTTGGCAGGTATCATCGGGCTTCAGTCATCTGTCTAATAAAATCTGTACTCCATACAATATGATTGGCGAATCAGTCCCCATGTATCACTTTACAGCCTATGCATTTTCTGTGAAAACCTAATGATAAATCATAGTATTATTTAAAGGAAATAAATTTTTTTGCTTTTTTCCCCATCTTGGTTAGAACATGAACGTGTTGAGTGATGATGCCGACACTACTCCAAACGGAATTCATAAAAGTGGATAGTGGACGACAAAAACAACACCAGGGGTGTCATGATACTATGGAAATGAAAATATGAGTAATACATCATCAAAATACATGTAGTGAGTTATCTCTGTTAGCTCACAGCGAAGGGAAAGGGAGACTCAACGGTTAACTGTTATTATTGTTCCCTATCCTCTCAACCAAGTGTTACGGTACGACGAGTGGTCTCGTAAGGAAGCATCATGGGGCTTGTATTCCATTACATAGGTGTGAGGAATTTTCAAATGCCTCTTGATAGAATCCCTCAGCCCCATCACCGCCTGCAATGCAAAACGAAATCAATACAACAGAATTGCAAATGATGACGATGAGTGTGATTCAGATACAAAAACCAACCTGATTATCAGATGCATTGCGGTTCCACACACTCAATATATCCTCATTGAAACGAATACTTAGGACTGCTCCACATATGTTATCACCGTAATCAAGTTGATCTCCTATCAAAGCTAGAACCTGCAAGCAGGTGTATTCAAGAAACACAGGTAAGAACCATTTTTTGGACGAATGACACTGCATAACTTGGAGCCCATGATGGATAGTTGATTCTGATAGTATATACAAAATTGAGACAGTCAAAATCATATATATTTGAAACGAACATTGAGCCAATATACAAAGTAAGCATGCAAGAAAGGTTTACATGATAGTCATACAAGTGGAGCCAAGATTCAATAAAAGCAAGAACACATTACATCGCTAACATTTCATCACATTCTTTTCTTCATAAATGATTCAACTGCGTGCTTTGATATTGTTGATCTATGTGAACAGATTTAGATAGGTTAATCTACATACATTAGGATAGGCATCTCTTTTCGATGACCCCATGAAGGCAGATGGGTGGCTACTGGACATTTAATATCAGAATGAAAAAGGTTTGCAGTTTATGAGAGAAATAGAAGAATGTCAAAAGACATAAAATGCTCGCAAGAAGTATCGCATTCTTAAAAATTAACTGTTATCGTTATCTACATGGCAAAGTTGAACTCTCGAGTGTCAAAAGTATGGCTCTCTTACCCATATGATCACACTATAATAAATTGCTACTCTTTCTTGCTTTCACTTTTGAGTTGTTAAAAATTAACTGTTATCATTACCTACATGGCAAAGTTGAACTCTCGAGTGTCAAAAATATTACTCTCTTACCCATATGATCACAATATAATGAATGCTATTCTTTCTTGCTTTCACTTTGGTGGATTGTGATGGTATTTGGCAACAGTCCGCAACGCCAGAGAGATTATAGGATTGTTATATATTAATGTTGATTACAAACATTAGACAAAAAATGGGATGCCAATTTACGTCATGGTCTGGAATGTTTGTTCCAAGGTATTCAAACAAGTAGCTGATCAGCGTCAAATAAACAGAACCATCTGTGATAGAAGGCAATCTAACAAAAATAGCAATAAATCTTAAAGGATTTTCTGGTTGCAGTGAATAAGAACTTACTTTCTGTACATAGTCATACACCCAAACCTTGACATGTTCGATTTACAAGATGGGAAAGGTACAAAAACTTAACGCGGATAGCAGGCTGGGAACTGTAGGGTGTCAGTCTAACACAAGTTCTCGAAAGAATGATTTACTAGTAGTCTGATACCAGGCTAGATGATGCAAAATCACATTTTTATGTAAAAAATTCCCTACCAGATCCTCCCAGAAACGGCCAGACACAGCCTTTTTAAATCTAATAATCCACTTCCCACCATTGCAGTTAGCAGAATCCTGATGAAAGGAAACCATGATTGAGGAAACCTGATTAATTGAGCTAGGAAAAGGAATTATTGACCAGCTTAACATGTAAAAGCATACCTCCCATAGAGGACGAATGCCGTCCTTGAACAGATGCAAGTCAGTTGGACTAGGCAATGTTGAGGGGCGAGCTAGGTGACAATAGCAGATCCAGAAATCTTCGACCTGAAGTCGAGCAATCCGTAAAAAAGGTGCACTTAGAACACCCAGAGAAATTAAATCTAGGATCCATATAGGAGTTACAAAGGCCACATGACCGCACAGAATGAATCTGAAAATAGATTCTTACTGTACTAAAGTCCACAATCTTCTTAATATTGTCCTCATATGATGTTTGACTTCTGACTCCTGGAGTCCGACGAGTATACCAGAACACAAATTTGTGCTGAAGATCACAATGAGATGAAGTTGCATTATAACCACGTACATCATATGAAAAGATTACATACAGCATACCGACACATGGAAAATGTAGAAATGAACTAGTCGGAAATTCATACACCTTCCAAACCCTGTCGAACTAGTTTTGAAGGAATCACGTGAAATATTTAGGAAAGAACAAGGTCAACCTCACATATCTTGAATCATTTGCTCTATGACCTACGTTATATTTAGAAAAGGTGCATTTAGATTGATGTGTTTGGAATCTCCACGATAGTTTCGACATAAGGGGATCCAAAATCAAATTTGTCCATCCATACACAACCCATAGGAATTTGACGAAATACCATCTCAATCAAAAAGCTTCATATATTTATCAGCATTATAAAAATTTACATATTTCCTGAAAACCCTTCAACTTCACGTTTAATTCAAATTTTGGTTCATTTTGAAGTCGGTTGATTTCTATATGGAATTATGAATCTTGTATGAGCAAAATATAACCCTCCATTCCCTTTTTTGGCCCAAAAACAAACTTTACATGAAATCGTACCGTAAACAAGTAAAACCAAACAAAACCTAACTTGAGCTTGCAAGATAGCTGAAGACTCAGCGTGAATTGTGAAGAATAAAGGTTTAATCAAAAGGAATTTTGACTGTGGATGCCTTCTGGAGTAAGATGCCAATATCTACGCAATCAAAGAGGCTATCTAACAAATATTATCCAGTGAACGAAATTTCAGGGAATTTGCAGCTTCCTCACAAAAAAATAGAACAAATAAATTGAAGATGCCAGTAAAATAGTGTTTTAAAGTTTAAACAACCCAATATAACAACTCGTAAGAAAACCCAAACTGTTAGTTTTTCTTTCAGTTCACGATATTGTATAACACAAATACTGCGAGGAATCTACTTATTTTCAACAAATTTAAAGTGCCAGCACAAGCTTGCCCTCATTATTACATTTCACTTGGACCAACCACTATTTCTGCCCGTTTTTCAGGGATACATCAAGAAACAAACAAGTTCCCCCAGTTTAAACGATAAACTAAAACTTTACCGAAAAGGAATAAGTAAATGATAAACCAGGCATACATACGCAAAATTTCGAAATCAAAGAACAACGATCCAGCAAACATGCATACACGAATCGTGGATATGGAATGGAGAGATGAATCAACGAGATACCGAAATAAAGGAACCTATCGGGTAAGAGAGAGATTGAAGGTTTTACGAACTTTGAGAGGATGGAGTTCCAGGGCTGCGATTTGCGAATCCACGTCGGCAGCCGGAGGCGGTAAAGGCATGCCGTAATCGGCCTGTTTCTGATCTGCTGCTGCCAATTCCATTTGTTCTTCCTCCTGTGTGTCGGACGGTCAGTGGGAAAGGAAGATGAAGACTGAGGAGCTCCTCGTTGGTTGGTCTCTCGTACATATTTGATTATTGTTTGGGCTCATGGGAAGGCCCAATTGAAGAACTGTCCCAGCCCTTCAAAATTTCTTTTGTTTGTAGACTTTTCAAATTGGGCTCAGCCCACTTCGTCATAGAAAAAGGATGAGTTGGGTTGATAAATCTCAATTTGTTTGGAGACGGGTCAGACGGGTTGAGCTAGTACGGGTCATCCCACAAGAATGTTATTTATTTTTATCTTTTAAAAATTGGTTGAATTATTTGATTAAATTTATATTCTCTTTTCTCAGCATTTCAAATGTTTGTATAATTTTTTAATTAAAAAATTTACGTTTTTAAAAAAAAAATTAAAAAAAATAAGACAGTCTGGCCCGTCTAACCTACGGCTCAAAGTGGGTTGAGCTGGTTTTATCATTTGGAGGATCAGCCTGGCATGTTTAATGGCGGGTTGCAGGCTGCCAGGCACATTTTGACATCCTTGTTTCTTGCTAGAGCCATCGAAACAGACTAACAAGGGTCAGATTTTAGTTATATTACATGGACCAAGATGGATTGGAAAATTGTTAACTCAATCTGTCTACTTGATAGGGCGGACTGATCCAACAGGCTCATCTCACTTTGACTATTCTATTTTTAGCTAACGACAGTTTTTCTATAATTGGATCCCGAACTCAATAACTCGTCTCGAACATGAAATATTGGTGTCACATGAGTTATAAATCGACTCTTTAAAGCTTTAGCTTTTTGGAATTGATTTTTATTCTTATTTAAAAAAAAATTTGATATACACTCCTATTTCATCAAGATTTCACCAAATATAATTTTCTTTAAATAACCAAAATATCCTCAAATTTTTTTTAAAAAAAATCAAGTTTTAATGCCTAAACTTAAACGAATTAAAAAATGATTAATTTTTTTATTTTTATTTTTTTAAAGAAGCCATATTCAAAACTCTAGACTTTATCATTTTCATATTCATTTGCGTTCGAATTCCACCCCTAACTTTCTATTAATAAAAGAATTGTATTTTGATGATATTCTTTCCTATCTTTATTGTGATGACCTATTCTTACGAAGCTTGTCGTTGTCGAGAGCCAATTCTAGAATATATTGCATATTTTTAATTATCGTATCACTCGATTGGAACGATGCATCTCTACGATTTCAAAAAACACAAGAGAAGAAACACATCTTCATATTTTGTTGTCGTATAAATCAATAATTATTTTTAAATTTCCATCGTTTTTTTTTTAAAACGTTAAAACTGCAAAATAAATAATAAATTTCAAATTTAAAATTCATATGATTATTACAAAATTTAAATAATTCAGAAATACCTCATTATTGTTATACGATCAAGACAATATCTTATAATTCTTTCAACATATACCGGTGAATGTGTGTAATTAACATCATTTTGTACTATACTATTCCGGCCCTTGGATGTAGGATGGAATAATCCGAATCGGTAGGAATCGAGCACGTGTGACAGTCCTGAAAAGCCGCAGCATTGCGGCTTTTTGCAGTGGACCCTGCCACCAACTACCTTGTTTTTGTAATTTTATTTTTAAAAAAAAATCATAATAAAAAAACCCACGAAAATTACTAATAAAATCATAGCAATAAAATTAATTAACAAATATTATGAAAGTATTTTAAACAAATTTTGGTGTCATGTCGACATATCAGAGTTAATTAGCATGAGATGTTCAAGTTTAATAATATACTATCGATTATCGCACGTGATGCATCATGCATGCATGTTCTGTAATTTTATTTTTGTATATAATATATTGTATTGGTAAAACTCTGTTTCATCATATTGTTTGTGTTTTTTCCGTAATTACCCAATGTGCGTGTATTATTAATCAGTTGGAATAAATATTTGAGAAAATTATAAAAGAAAAATCAAAATATTGAAGTAGTGTGGTTATTTATATAAGGGTGTTTTAGGAAAAATCACATAAAATACACCAAAAGACCGACGTGGTTATTATGTCATGATCTTCCATAATAATGATAACAGGCATATAGTATATATAATCTAAGAGACACATCTAATTTTGAGGGTGGCATAGATTAGTTATCATAAAGTTAATTGGTTAATTGACAAATAGAGATGTAATCGAATCGAGCCGAGCCGAACTCTTGAATGTTTGAGCTTTGTTTGTTTATAATCGAACCGAGCTCGAGCTTTATTTAACGAATATATGCATGGCTCACGATCTTATTCAAGCTTTTATCGAGTTTAAACAAGTTTAATAAATATCATGAATTATACATTTAAATTTTTATTAAATTATTTAAAAGTAAATTATATATTTAAAGAAAAATATATTATTCTTATTAAAATTTGTAAATTTGTTATAATAAATAAATTTAATAGATTTTTATATATATTTCATAAATAATATGCAAAATCAATAAATCAAATATCAAAACTATTATTTTTTCATCTAAAATATTACTCATGAACTTACCAACGAACATGTTCACGAGCTAACGAGCCGAATACTGTAAAGCTTGAGTTTGGTTTGTTTATCTTAACGAGCCTCATTAAACGAGCTCAAACGAGCTTTTATCGAATCGAGCTTCGAATAGCTCACAAACGGTTTGGTTCGTTTATATCCCTATTGACAAATATATATATATATATAAGAATGATGGGTGACAAATAGTTAAATTAATTTGTGTGTCTCTATATATATAAATAATAATTATCATGAGACCAACTCACGAGTCAATTTTGTGATAAGAAAAATATTATTTTTTTATGTAATAAAGATATCCAAATATGGACTGGATCAATCTGTCTCACGGATATTGATCCATATATTAATATGAAATAAAGCTAAACGATTGTTCAAACTTTCTTTAAATCCTCGTAAAATAATTGTTTTTCACAAGCAGTGCTATACTTAATTTGCGTTCGAATCCCACCCCTAACTATAAATGCCATAATTCTAATTGAATATTTCTAAGATGATGATGTAATCAAAACGAAGTTATTATAAGACGGAGGAATAATATGTGAATAATCATAAAACTATTTTTTCAAAAAATCGATTGACTTACGAGATATGACGATTATGAATATCTATAATATAAGGATATCATAATTACATTTAACTTCAATTATCGTAAAACTCGAGTTAAATGTTATATGAATCAAGAAGACTGCGTCTTATGTTTCAGACCAAATAGTGCCTTAATATTATATTTGTTGCAAATTTTATAGAGGTAAGCGTGCGCTGTATTAAATTAATTAATGACAAATTCTTAATTGCGTGTTTGCTGAACGGGGAGACTTTGAACACTAATTTCAATAGAGATGGAAACCAAACAATTACAATCATGTATACCAAAATGTTTTATTTTATCATATTTTATTGTTTGGTGTGTGTGGGGTGTGTGTGTGTGTGTGTGTGTGTATATATATATATATATATATACATGGCCTATCCCTTTACATCTTTCGTATTGGTTTACATAAAAACAGGGTTAGTAAGACTAAAAACAAGCATATAAACCGTGGAAGATTGTTCCACGAGTTCTCTAGAAAGTCAGCATTTCACCCATTCAACAATAGCAAACTTCCAAAAACCGAATAAATCGAGTTTTTTCCATTGACATTGACCCGAACTTTTACTAAAACCGGGCAATTTCGGAAAAATCGATTCATGTACTAATCAACTGGAATTAATGAAGTTTGACAGTTTAATTTGGTTGAATCGAAATCTTAATTCTGAATTAACATGGGACCAACTTAATTAATATCTTTAGACTATTTCTATCCACAAGTAACAAATTATTTAATTTTCAAAAGAACCAATTAACTGGTAAATTGGAAATAAATATATAAACTCAAACTCAACTTTATCCTAATTGTCTACACATAAAAAAGATATAAACCGTTCAATTTATTATATGAAAACATGATGAACCATTCATAAAAAAAATCGATCATTTAAATATGGTATATAACCTGAAAATCTTGCGTAGCTATATATCTTGAGACTACATCCATTTAAGAACATACTCGATATGTTAAACAATTTCACGTATCATAATTACGAATAGCAAGGATAATTTGAGAAATTTTAAAAAAAGTAAGATGTTAAAACAAAGATTTGAAAAGATGAGCGGTAAAGAAAAAATTGAATATAGACAAGAGGATTTATTGTAGAGTTGCCCGCCGTTTAACCCAAAAAAAAAAATATGGATGGTATAAATATCTAAGGTAGCAGGGGCAGAGTGGTATTTTTGGCCATGTGGGGACCATATTGGCACGTAGCCCCGTTCTGTCAGCCAAGTGAGAACGAAGATAGAAGAAGATATTTTGTAATTATTCATTACACAGCATCCACATCAACATCATGGGCTGCCCGATTTTAACTCGAATTCCTCACTAAACTCCATGAAAACAGTTACTTGTATATAATATACCACCATTAACGACCAAAAGAACTTCAGAGAAGATGGATATTGAAGAGTGGGAGCTCCTCTCCGATGAGGGATTTCTTGGAATACATGATGATGGAGGGAAGAAGATTAATCCCAAGGGAAACACTGTTTTCCACATGAACTACTTCATATGTCCTTCGAATGTTGTTGATTCTGTTCCCCAGCACCATCCCAAGAATCAGCTCCCACCTCTCTCTGTTCATCTTCTGGGATCAAGAATCCCGAAGAAGCCACCAGATCAAGAATCTGCTGTACCACAGGTGGAGATCAATAAGAAGATCACGCCTCCACCAACATCAACATCAAACCCTGTTTCACAAGTTTGCTTCAAAAAAATGAAGGAGATTGAATTTGTCGACATCAAAGTGGACTCACCATGGTCCGGTAGTGCTAGCAGTAGGGGATTCATTCCCCAGATCGAAGGCGCTGCTGTTTTTCAATTCAAAGAAAAGGAGGGCCAGAACGCCGTTCCTTGTGATATTTCAGAAATGGAGATCAAGGAAGACGATACCAAAGATTCAAAGAAAGGCGATGGAGGTGGATCGAATATATGGAAATGGAGCTTAACTGGGATCGGTGCTATTTGCTCCCTCGGAGTCACTGTTTGCTGCATCATCGTTTTCCGCAGCAGCTGCAGGATGAGTAACAAAAATCCTCAGCAGAATCAAAAGCTTCAATCACAAATTCGCGCCAATGACAAGGTTAGAACCCAAAAAAATATCAAATTAAGCATTCACTAGCTCATTGCATTTCGAACAGAGGACAAGTTTTGTTGGGTTTTTGGAGAGGTACTAAACATTTTTATAATGTTGGCAGAGGAGCAAACAAGGGGTAAACCATGCAAGTAGGCTCAGTGAAGCAGTTTGTGCGATGAGAGGAGTTCCAATAGCTAAAGCACGCATCACTTGCGGGGGTCACTACGATCATGCAGCTATCTGAGTACGAGAAGAATTATGGTATAGGATGGATCAAGAAACTAAGAACACACATATTTCTTATGTTTGTATTGTTATTATATTCAGACTAGAGCAGTCTCCATTAGTGTGAAAAATCTATTCCCAGTGTATGCACATCATCGTCAATGTAACAAAAGGGCACAATGGTTATAAATTATACACATGCAAGTTACCCACTGTCTTCCTGATTACATATTCCATACAAATCCATAGCCTTGTCCATTTATTACATGATACCAAATTCTGATTTTACTATGCTACTAAACAAAAAGGAAATGAGATAATGCTTAAACTTCTGTCCCAGTGAGAACAAAATAACGTACCTAGGAAAGAATTCTTAATTTGGAAATCTATTAGGTTGTGCTCGAATATTAGAATTCGAAGTCATGGATTTGACATCCATGTGTTTCAAATCCATTGCTGATCCAAGTTGATGGAATGTTAACTATAAAGAATTTGAAAAGACGGCTTCCTGCTCCCATCCAACCCCCTCGCCCGGGTGATTTCTCTGAACTTCACATAATCAATTCACCGACACAATAACATCCAAAGTACCCTTCTCTATGACTGAAATACATGAAACTACTCTTTAAATAAACGAGTTTCACAACAGGTAGCACACAAACATGTTAGAATTCTAACTGTAAACATCTGATTATGACAATCTTAAGGAGTACTAGGTGAAAGAGATGCCTCGCAAGATGCAGGAAGAGAACACCAACCAGATTCACAAAAGGATTTAATCCTTGTTCTGATCCCTCAACACAAATGGATTAATCTTGCTTAATTGATCTCCTGCACTAACTAATTTTCCAGAAACTAATTTCTTCATAGAGAATACACACACATTTAGAAACAATTACCCACATGTTTACAACAATTTCACACTGAATACGGAGTATGTCAGAAGTATTACCTGCAACGTTCTATTTTAACTGAAATAATTCATAGTAAATGATCATTACATCGAGAACAGAGTCTTCAACAGAAAAACCCACGACAAAACACAACCATTCCCACCTTATCAATCACAAAAATGGAATAAAAGCATCAAGAGTGTCTCAAATTCACCATGGCCCACAGGAAGAATATCAAGTTCCCAAGACTGGAACTTAACTTAAATCAGATGATAAACAAACTTTAAACTTCATACAAAAGAACGAATTAACGACTGATAAACAAAATAGCAGACAACTATGCATACAACGACTAATAAAGGATGGATAATTGCTTAATCTGAGTGCAGATCGTCTTCTTGGAAATGGAAATCCGACGAGGATGATGAAGCAGAAGAGGAAGAGGTGAGATAAGGGCTGTCGGGGTAGGGGAAGCAGAAGAAGGTCCAGAGCCAGAAGGCGAGGCGGCGGAGCTGGTGCAGTGGGAAACAGAAGAGTAGATGGAGAACTTGATCGGTTGGCAATCGTTGTGGGTTGCACGCTATGTACTGACAAGCATTAGCCGACACTTTGGCCACCCCGACCACCGCCGCGCCGCTGAACACCATCTTACGATCCCGATTGGATCGAAAACAATAATAATAACAAAAAAAATAACGTAAGACGTGCAATCGCCGATGAGGGATTTTGTGTGTCAAATTGAGATTGGATTTTCTTCAGTGGCCATGTTGTTCGTCGTCTTCTTCGGAGTTCAGATCGGGAAGTTTCAACTTTGGTTTGCTACGTGTTTATTGCTTCATTTTTATTATATATATCTATATCTTTTTAGTGATCATTTAATTTAAGGGTGAATGTGATAATAATTATTTCAACTTCTCAGAATTAGTACGGGTTAATTTATATTAATACCCTTCAAGTTTGAGCTTATTCTCAGTTTGATCCCAAAAGTTTTGTTTGTGTCTCAATTGATCACAATTGTTAGATCAAAGTAAAGAGCTGTGACCGACACACGACTATGAAATCACATGACTTCATTATTTATTCCCAAAATTGATCGATCAATCCATAATCCTTTATTTCATATCATAAAATGAATGCTTAAATGAGGATTAAGAATGCAAAGCGATATGGGATTAGGGATCATGGTTGTTTATCGATCGATTAGGGACAAGTCGTGTGGTCCTCGTATACGTCGATCGTTAACTCTTAACGTCAAACAAATAATCGGGACGAAATCAAGACACAAACAAAAATCTGATGTATATAATTAACACAAGCAAAATTTGATGAGAATAAAACAAAATTATAAAAATATAATTAGGAGATATATTATATTATATTAAATAAAAGTAACACTAAAATAGAAAGTTTGATATTCAAAGACCAAGAATACAAAGATAAAAAAAAGTGATCTTTATCATGATATTGGTGTTGCCAATGGACCAACTCGGATGTGTTGAATAGTTTGTTAAACACTAGACCGAGTTCAATTCATATGAATCTCAGTAACTTGAAATTTTTCTTCCTTATTTAATTTATACTATTCAAGGCTTCAATTTTAGCTACAGACCGACGTCGGAATGGAGGTAGATTTGGAGATACTGGTGATTAACTAATTGAACAATTAATACTTATGAAGGTAAAGCTATTTGAGTAACTACATTAGTAACATACGAAAGAGAGAAAAAAATTAAGGGTCTTTGCTTAATGTGTGGAAAATATAGATATATTTAAGTGAGTTGGTTGGTGATCACAGGGGAGTCAGCTATGAGATATCCTTTATCTTCCAGGTAAGATACAACTTCACCAGCCATCTCATTAGGTGTGGGGCAGATTCCATCCTTCTGTTGTAATTCAATCTGAAACCATAATAACTTAAGTGAGGGTAAGAGAAAATGCAAGCACAAAGATCAACTGTTGTATGTATAACTCCTGATGAATCACCAAAGATCTGTTGAATAAAATTATTACAAACCTCACAGTTCAAAGGAGGTTCATACGGATCATCTACTCCGGTAAAACCTGAAACTTAATCATAATGCTGATAAAAATCTGACCCAGAAAAAGGAAAACAAATCTAGAATTGCTAGCATACAAGGTTTAGTCAAGAGAAGATGCACCTTTGATCTTCCCAGCCCGCGCAAGCTTGTAAAGACCTTTTGGATCTCGGCCTTCACATAACTCAAGAGGCATGTTCAAAAAGACCTGGAAATTTTGCTTTATGAATTTTTTTTAATGCCTTCGTTATATGTATAAGGATGTGCTTGGGATTGGAAAACTAATTCTTGCCTCAATAAAATTTTCTTTTGGTAAGAGGGCACGGCAAGCTTCTCTGTCTTTACGATAAGGAGATATAAGACTAGCAATGCAAATTAACCCACCATCAGCAAAAAGCTTTGCTACTTCACCTAAATGGACAACAAAGAAGATACATCATTAAACAAGCAGTAAGTATCCAATACCTACACCTCATGTCCTAACTGCAGTGCAAATGTCATCATTCAAGCATTATGAAATAATTGCTGTACCAAGAACCAACTGTCATCAAGAAAATGGTTACTGGAACATAGCCTTCATCAGAGAAAAAGTTGGCGAGGCTTCAACTTTAGATATTATCTGATAATCAAACATTTCAATTATATATTTTGGTGTTCTTAAACGCACTGCATCAGTAACCAAATGAACATTGGTGAGTTTCAGGTTCATTATCGACATGCTGTAGCTATATTTGGTCAAGATTATGAGAAGTGAAGCTCTAAATAGGAAAGACAGAGGATAACAGAGAAAAAAATACATGAATATGTGTCTTGTTTGCTTAACAATGTGAGAAAGAGGAAAGGCAAGTATCATGCTTAAATAGTAGATGAAATTTTACAACTTAATTTATAATTCCAAACCAAACAACTGCATACTTACCGACCCTGCGTATATTTTCCATTCGATGTTCTGGTAAGAAACCCAAGTTCTTGTTTAGACCATGCCTAAGGTTGTCCCCATCGAGAACATAGGAAAGTTTACCACGGGAATGCAACTGTCTGCCGAGTGAACATGCAAGTGTGCTTTTTCCTGTGCCGCAAAGACAACAAAAAGATATTTACAAGCAACAAAAATTTTACAATTCAATCACAGTCTGTGATAGCTGAGATGCGGTTAACAATCTAAAAAATGGTTTATCTACATTTTACAGCGATTGGCCCTTTTGTAATGCCTGTTTGCTTGCATTTCCGGTACCTCTAGAAAATATTTAATGGCAACATGTAATGCATGTTTGGTTGTTTAATTTTTAGTATAAAAAACTATATAAATTATTTTTTAAAATGTAATATTTTGAGTAGGATATAATATGGTGATAAAAATTGTTCTTAGGAGTGCTTAGAAGTTGAATTAAATAATGATTATATATGGGAATGTAAGAGTCGAATGAAAAAATATTTTACCTTTTAAATTTTTTGAAACAATATGGATTATGTTTGTTTATGTTTCCTGAAAATTCAAATTATTCCTGAAAAGCATAAACAAATATTGCCAATATACTTCTATATAACAATAAAAAGGGAGTGCCGGTATAGGAATTATTCAAATCATTGTAAAGGTACCAATAAGGACAATGTGAGGGAACAACGAAGTTTAAAAGAATACAATTCTAGTGAGTTGACAGGACATTTTACTCGAAGCATATACAAATAAAACAAAACCACAAGGAACTGGATGAGACTAAGTCACTAAAAAGACTGTAAATTGAAAACCACATACAAACATTAACCTGATCCGCTGAGACCAGTGATCCATACGACACATCCCTGTTGATTAAGCAGCTTTTCCCTATCTACCTTCCCGATGGGACATTCGTGCCAAAAGATGTTAGTTGAATGGCCCACAGAAGACATTAAAATAAAATACTCTTCTTTTCCTGCAAATAGGAGAGAGGCATTTGGATTCTTCATGAAATAAATCATTAAGAGTACTTAGATTATGAGTTTCAACTTATTTGGAAGACTTTGGCTAAGATAAATTTCAAATTCATCCCTTCTCAATCCATACTCATCTATTAGTTAGATACTAAATATACTGATTTAGAATCAAGTTTGAAATCCTTATCCAAATCAAAACATTCGAAGTTCATAAATCAACTGAGGCCTAAATATGCCAAAAAAAAAAAATCATTTCTCTTTCAATTTCTATTTTGGATCGTGGCTCTACTCATGGCATACGCGGCAGCACTTGGAATCAAATGATCCATTGGTTAATGGTGGCAGGCGAAATCTTCTTTGATCGCGTTACAGAAGAGCGGATAATGGAAAATCTTCGCCAAAAATGGTAAGCGTTTCTCATCACATTTTAGATCCTTCGACAATATCGATACAAACCGATCAAGGAAACCCGAATGGCCGACGATTCTCAATTTCTTAGTCTGTTGGTGAACAAAAAGGTTCAATTATTCGGCCCAAATGAGCTAGCATATGAAAGACGAAGCGAGAAAGTACCCGCATTCATTTTTAGATGACTAAACAAAAACACATAATAAATCATAAAAATAGTACAAAATAGATTAGCAGAGCGACAGAAAATGCAGGAAAACGATGGCGTAATCATGTACCTGTAAGCGAGGGAAGAAGGGGATCGGAAAAGAGGCAACTCCTCGCAGTGATTCCGGGATCTGGTGGGACTGATTGAATGTAGACGTGATTTGGGCAATGGAGAAAATGGAGGAAAGGTGGCGGAGGTAACTAAAAGTCACTCTCTATATTCCCGCTTGGTTCGTGGAATGAATAAATATTAATAATTTCATTCAAAAATGTTAAGAGTTTAGGATATTTTTTGTATTTATTTACCAAAAGAGATACATACATATATACATACAATAATAACCCTAACCCTTGGCTCACGCGACTCCTGCGGCTGCCAAGAATGGCGCTTTAGTTAATGCGTATACACTAGAGTGTACAATCGATCAATTATGCAGGCCTACGGTTACTTCGTGTTGAGCCGCACCACCTCCCAGAGCCGGAGCCGACCTCAATTCACGGCGTCCGCCGCCGCCAGCGGCCAGAGGAATCACTATGCCGTGCTGGGGGTCTCGCCTAACGCTTCGACCTCCGATATCAAGAAAGCCTACCGTCTCCTCGCTCTCAAGGTATTTCATATATGTTGATTTAACTCTACTCTTTATGGAAAAATTGTTAACTGTGGGAAGTTAGAATGTTCCGATTCCGATAAAGTTTTCTACTTTCCAAAGTCAGTATACATGTGCTCACATGATTTGGTTCTCCAAGCCATTTTTTTATGGGCAAAAAAGTGTGTGAGAGACTAACGAAAAAGTATTACTTTTTACGCTAGATTATTACTTTTTATCGTGAATATCGATAGGATTGACCCGTCTTACAGATAAAAATTCGTGAGACCGTCTCACAGATAAAGATTCGTCAGACCGTCTCACAGAAACATACTCTACTTTATTTAGGTATAATACTAATTTCACGATGGTGTAATTTTTACTTTAAATACAAAGCTCATCTCCAACTCCATCTCGTCAATTCTAAATTTTATGTCAAAAAAATATTCTCTATCATTTTATTCACACATTTATTTCACAAAATAGTTTTAAACACAATAATTAAAATATCAACAATATCAAAAATAATTTCGATATTGATAATGAATAAAAAAAATTAATTAAATGTATATTAAGAATTACGTAAATTTTTTAAATGTTTAATCTTATTATTTAAATACTTACATTTATTACTTAATTGAATGTGATTAAATTAACTACTCAAAAAATTTACAATCATACATAAAAATAATCTGATGATAAATTACTTACATACAACAAATATTAAAATGATGCTTATAAAATAAAAATGAAACACAAATATCGAAGTTTTAATTAACTGAATTTACTATATAAATCACATAAATAGTTGATCCCTGCATCTCGTAATGCGAATATATTCCTTATGTTTTTATATCGAGCAAGAAATTCTTGAAACCTTGTATTTTGATCCATAACCATTTCCACATTCGGAGTGGTACTTCCATTGCATCTTGTATAATTTAAAAAATTTCAAGTTTATTGAAATAATATAATCAGATTATTGAAACTTAAAATCAACACACATTATAATTAACCATTACAACAAATAAATTCTTATTAAAAATAAAATTTTTAGAAAAAATATATAGCGCTGGTTTGGAGCAAAGATCCAACACCAATTTAGCTTAATAGCGTGGTGTTGGATTGGAGATGACCTTAGTTCGATACACTCGGTAATAACCCTTGGATTGATCCAATTGCTACAAGGGGTACGTTATTTTTTCATGCGATACAATATATTGTGCAACATGAAAATACATGTGGCCTTTTACGAGTGTTTGAGATGCATATGATTTGTGTAATCTGAAGGTTGCTGCTACCATCCACAAAAACTCTACTGTTCCTGGGGACTGAGTGTGGCAGCAAAATAAATTTTTTACTGATCTACCTTCTGGTGGACATACGTATACTTCAATCATATACTCCACCTAGATAATTGATTTAATCACGGAAACCTTTTTGGTAGTCTAGAAATTTAGTTTTGAATTTTCCATTGATTCAGCTGCTCTTGATTTGTTATTGCAGTATCACCCAGATGTTAACAAGGAAGTAGGAGCAAACGAGGCTTTCAAGAGTATCCGCCTTGCATATGATGTGAGAAATTTTTTGATTCTCTGTTTCTTTCAGTGATGTATTATGAATAGTAAGGAGATGGTGATGATAGTAACAAATGATTTATTTGGTTTGGCCATGATGATCTACATTTATGATATATTGGGAGAAAAATGATATTTCAAATTTACATGCCATTTGATTTCGAAGGTTATATTTAATTTTTTTAACAGTTCATATTTCTTAATGTCCATCTTTTACTTGTGTGTGTGATCTAAATAGTTACGAGAAGAGATTGCCCATAATCTGTATAGACGAACATTTTACTCCCAAGTCCCACCACTGGAATTCGATTGTAGTCTAACATTTAATATCATCTGAGTGGTTCTTCCTGCTTTTGGTTTTTATGTAGATTTTTATGTTAATGTTCACATATAATCATTTTTCATGGTTTATTTCTTTGTGGTGACATCCTGGTGCAGACCTAAAGGTTTTAACCATATGATGTTTGATATACAGGAGTATTTTTAAATTTTGTTCTTCAAATTTATCACCATAATGAAAAATAAGCTGAGAAAAGAAGTCCAACATGCTACATGTTAGCGAATTTCTTAAATCTAGTCTCATTTAATTGCAGCATGGAAAGTTTGTTTTTAGTATCTTGATTCCTGAAGAGTTCATTTCTTTCTCCATGAAAAACTCTGCAGTCTCTTGCATTATTGAATGTTGTACTGTCGAACCTCCCACATTACTGTGGACTTGGTCAGAGCTAATTTTAATATTCTATCTCCCGAAGTCAAGATATGTTTTATTTTGGAAAATAAAGGAAAATTAATTTTGTGGCAGATTCTGGTTAAGGAAACAACAAGAAATGAGTATGATCGAGCCCTGAAACATCAAGAAACTGGCAGAAGGCCTTTGGGTGATGAATGGGGCTCTAATCTGGCTTATGAAGGTGGAATAAAGTTTTATAAATGGGCTTCCGATAGGCGTAAAATGCGAAATGAAAAGTATTGGGAGCAGCAGTATAATGAAGAACAGCAATATTATAACAACCCTAACAAGTTTTCTGAGAAAGAAAACCTAAATGAGGAAAGAGGCTCTTTCGTCGAGGTGCTAAGATCAGCTTTCCTCTCTCTGTTTCTGATGCAGATTGTGGGAGTTCGATTATCTCTCACGTTTAGCAGCCTTGTGGCTTTGATTGACCACGAATTGGATGCAGGATATAAGTTTGGTTACTTATTCGCGTGGATACTAGGAGGGAGAGGTGGTATTTTGCTTACCATGTTCCTGTCATTCGCAAGTTGGGTTTGTGGCAAAACAAGTAGCAGCGTTGTTGCTCTGGTGGTAATTGCCATGTGGTTTGGCGCAACTCTTGCAAGGTATATTCCACTTCCCCAAGGTGCTCTCCTTACTCTTTTGTATATGTCAATAAAGCTACAAGTTGATCTAAATTAAAGCTGCTGCTGCTGTTGGCAGTGCTGTTCTGTAATGGATATTTGTTATCCTGGATGTTTGTGTATATAATTTTATGTTTATATTGCGAGGTAAAAATCTATTATATGATTTACTCTTGTATTTTTGTCGTTACCACAAGCGCACGATTCTTCCTCGTGTTTCCTTCAATTATGGTCCGTGGCTGGTTATGGGAGATTTTAATCATGTTTTCGACCCATCCATCCACAGCTGTTGCTAAACATTACATTAGACTATTTTTCATGACGTTATATAAATTGGAAGTCTAATTTTGTGGACAACAATGGCATGAATGAAGATGAGCCCCCAATTCACACCTATCTACCAAATATGAGCTCTCAAAGAATTAACAGTTTCAGCTTTTCTCTGCTTGACAGCAGGAACAATTAAGAATGCGAAAATAAACATTTTTTTCCATATCAAATCCACAGGTCGATGTTCTCAATGACTTGAGACAAGGACTAATTAATGTCATCGCTCTACATAATCGGTGATAGGCTGGAAATCTAACTTGCTGCTGCCCTTAACACTTCCCGTCTGTCGAATTTGTTTGATGCTCCGCAACAGGTGACGCCCGCTTGCCATATCGATCAACACCCAGAACCCATTTTGCATCATCTAAACATATATTCAGAAATTGAACGTCAGCGGGAAAGAGAAAAATTCCATGCCAAATAAGCTGCCAATATTGCCGAGAAAAACACCAAGATGAATCTCAGAGGGCACATTTCTTGTATGAAGTCAGGCTTTCTGAATTTGGATTATTAAAAGAAATTTTAGTATTTACAATGAAAAACAGACACAACGCGTGAGTTAGAATAGACTTGGGCAACTTGTCTCTTTTTCGGACCAAGTCCAAGCTGTTGCTACCAACTCCAATTTTGTAATATAACGGGAAAAAAAAAAGGGTTATTGTGGAATATCAGACTGGATCATCCTGTCTCGTTAGTATGAGTTAACTTTTAACTATTCACATATTCAAACCAATAATTCAAGATCTTGAAACGTTCTAAAAATGTTGCTACCATAGCAATACTTTTTGAAATTGCTAGAGTAGGCTTTAAATATGTTTTCAGCAAACAAAACTACCAACATTGGGCTCGAATAAATTTTCGGAATTATTATGGGCTGACCTAAAACCATTTTAACACTCATATCCACGGGCCCAATCTCGTCTAGCTGCTCTGGATCAGGAGGATTCTTTAGGACCAGTCCAGTTGGAAGAGAACGATTTAGCTCGCCAATTAAGGACTTGAACATGGGCTAAAGCATAATGAGGGCGATGAGCCCTGATCCAAAGATAGTCCAATAAAGATGATGACGATGACATAGTGTTTAGCCCAAATCTTTTGAAGCCCACTAACAATGAAAACCCTTAAATACGAAGAGCCCAATGGACAAGCCCGTGAAGAGACACTGTCGTGGAAGATGACTAAATTGTTCGGTGTAGTGGAACAAAAGCTGAGAGGAAGAATCAGAAAACTCTCTCGACAAACATTCAAAAAAAGCAGCAGCAACAAAGCTTATTCAATTTATCTCAATAGTTTATCTGTATATTTTCCAATATTCAGCATTGTAGTTTCTTCAGATTTTGACATATTCTTTCAACTTTCTTGTAAAAAAATGTCGTTCAAGTTCATAACAACATAATTATATTTGATATAGTTCATGAATTCTCTCTACAATTTTGTCATATTCTCCTGTTTATATTTTTAGCTTTGAAGTCATACAGAGAGAATTAGAACTCACGGGGTCAAATATGGACACACAACGCTTGAAAAAAGAAGTCAATATCATTTCACATCCGACACGAACACGTGTCTGGCACGTCCCACAAGTTTTCGTGAAAAACACATAGAATGCTGCTTGTTTACGTTTAATGCTAGATATGAAGTACGTGTTCATGAGTTTCCGTTCCTTGCATGATAAAAGTGATATGAGGCAAACATTGGCCCTTGATAAAATGACGTAAATGCTTACGTTTAAGATTCTTTCCCTCCTTTTCATTTTTTCTCTCTCTCTCCTTGTAATAAAGAACGAAAGCATGCAAGAACAAGAACAAGAAAAAGAAAGAAACTAGGAGGACAGCACTAGCAGAGGCGTATCTTTTATGGGTTTGTTTTAACCTGGCAGTGCCTGCACGGGCAATAAACGGTCCGGATCACTCCACATGAGTGATCCGGGCCCACCTCCCTGTAAAAAAAAAAAAAAAAAAAACTGGCTCGAAAAAATCCGAGCCGTTTGATCGACCCCTGCAGGCAGTGCCCGCAGGGATAGGGTCGACCGAACCTTTTTATGGGGCAAAAAAGTGAGCTTTAGCCCAGCAGCTTTTTTTAGCTCATCTGTTATATTTATTGCATTTTTATGACAAAGGGAAAACTCAATTCTGACAAATCGCAAAACCAAATTTAATAAGGCTAAATTCACAATATAATTCAAACACTTGTAAATTGTAAAACCAAATTTAGTATAAAACATAGGACAATACAAAAAATAATAACACTTAAATCATCACAAGAGAAAAAAAAAAGCATATAATAATCCCAATTCACACAATAATAATATCTCATTGGCAGTTTTTTTTTTTACTTTCCAAAAAATCATCATTGTTCTGAGTTATTAAAGTTTGTTGATTTGGTAGAAATAAAAGATTCGTGTTTTTCTTTGGTCGAATTAAAATTTATCATTCGATGAGAGATATTAATCTTGCTGCTGATGTATTGTTTATCATTTAAAAATTCGATATATTGAAGAACAGAGGATTGCGAGTGAAATAATATTTTAATACATTTTTATTATAATATGTCATATATATATATATTTTTAATGTTTATATATGTATTTTAAAACAAAGTTTGCCTATCAATATCAAAATTTCTGGTTACGCCCCTGGAACCACGTCTCCTCGACGGCCCTTTCCATATAATTTTTGTAAAAATGAGAGCCAAAATATTGTGGATGAGGTATATATGTAAGCAAAATTAGTCAACAAATGTAAGATATTTTGCGAATAATCATTTAAGAGAGAAAAAATGGGATCAATGGAAATTACACACACAATATGAAAAATATAGGTAGCTTGTAGCATTGGGAGGAATAATAAGAATTGAAGGGTGGGAATCACGTTGGATTCACGTAGCATTAATTCGATGGACGGACAAAATTAATTGGGATTCCACGTATGTTTGAAACTTTTGAGAGTTGATCGATCCCATTTACTCTCCCAACGTGGCATATACATTTCCCAATGTTAATGTTTATGTGTGTGTGCAAATATACATGGCAAAAATTTGTGTGAGACGGTCTCACAGGTCGTATTTTGTGAGACGGATTTCTTATTTGGGTTATCTATGAAAAAGTATTACTTTTTATACTAAGTGTATTACTTTTTATTGTGAATATTGGTAGGGTTGACCCGTCTCACAGATAAAGATTCGTGATACCGTCTCACAAGAGACCTACTCAATATATAGATACTTATATTTTTCTAGAAAAATGTATCTTCTAGTTACAAGTGTCGGAGTATCATTTTCTTAAATCCATTATGCAGTAAAAATATTAAAATTTTAGTTTTGATAATCGAAATGTTCTTAGATGTAGTATAATTCAAATCCCAACAATAGGGTGTTTAAATGATTGCGTTCTAAAGGTTCGACATCAAACTATTCCAGATTTTTAAGCAGATAGGGTCATTCTTGTAAGTGAACGATCTACTGGATCAAATGTTTTTCTTCAGTTCTTCAAATTAGGTCCACGATTGAAAAGTGTATCACTCGTTTAAATCGCACTGGAGATAGAGACGAAATTTTATGTTTAGATAAATGCTCGGATTTTCTTGTCAAAAGATGTGGAATATTGTTCTTGTAATAAATGTGTGTAGCAATGAAGTAATAATTATATTTTCACCATTGGTAAATGCATGTTTTAAAATGACACTACAGCTTTTAGCATTATTGAGTAGTACGCATGTTCTTAGTTTTGTCATGAAGCACTATAAAGTTCATTTTTATTACGCCATGCGTAGATGATCAAGTTATCCTTCAGTGCACTTTATATATATATATATATCTTTTCAAAAAATACAAAATATAAAATTACTACAGACTTCATTTGGTGCCTGGATACTATTTTTTTGGTCTAAAACCAGAGTAAAAGAATAGGAATTAATTAATGAGTAGGTCTCTTGTGAGACGGTCTCACGAATCTTTATCTGTGAGATGTGCCAACCCTACAAATATTCACAATAAAAAGTAATATTTTGTCATGGATGACCTAAATAAAAGATCTGTCTCACAAAATACTACCCGTGAGACCGTCTCACACAAATTCTTGCCTTAATTAATTATATAACTTGGATGTTTCTTGAAAATAATAAAAATAAATTAAAATTAAAATTAAAAACCCTTGAAGGGTAATGCTCAAGAATCAAACGACGAATTTATCATATTCTTAACCAGTTTCTATATCCTGATATTTAAATTCCATTGTGAACGAGATGAAGAGGTGACTCAAGATTTAGAGAGAGATTAAATATAAAAATGACACTTGCCTGCCAGTATCAGTTTAATAGTTGATAGATATATCCGTTGATATACTATCTTCGTTCCCATTACGAGTTGATCTTATTATGAGTTGATATTTTATAAGACTGTTTAAAGTAATAATTTTGACATAAAAACATTTCATATGTTGATCGGATGGGAGATTCGTCTCACATAATTAACCCGTGTGGTAAAAAGTGATTTTGTGCTAAATTATGTAGATTTCAAATATTTTTTACATTTGCCTGCTCTTATTAACTAGATTTTGGAAAAAGTAAAACCATTTTTGAATAAATTAAATTGGGATAAATACGATGTTTGAATGTAAATTTGTTTTTCTAATGATTTTTGTAATTTGTGTGAAAAACAAATCAGACGGAAGAGTATATTTCTAGTAGAACCATACATTGTCTTAACATTTTTTATCCCCCAAAAATATATGCATATTAAAAAATAAAAAATAAAAACAACCTCATTCTAAGTACTTGCCTCAATTCAAATTTTATTTGATTACTGAAGGCAGAGACAAAATTCTGATAAAAGCAAAGTTGCAAGTTTCCAAAAGCGCTATCATCTTGAGCCATTTTTGGGTAGGTTAGTGTAAAATTTAATATATGTGTGCGACCCACATGAAAAAATGACGCAAATATAATTTTGAGTAAGTGGGTGAATCGGATACGATGTGAAATTGTATTATTCTTGGATAAACATGTGTTCTAGTTGGTATGGATGCTTGGCTCTATTAATAGCTGTGATGGAACCATTCTTCCCAGTCTGTATCCCAAGACTTTTGGATATGGATATGGGCACGGGCCAAGATTCCTGAGACTGGAATCGAATGATTCTGATTCTTCTATATATATACATATGACATATATATAATACTAGTAGTGCTTGATCTAATTGATCACATCATATCTATCATACTTCCAGTAAGCTAGCCGCGGGTGAGTTATCGATCTGTTTCGTTTAATTTCAAGGGAGGATCAACCATGTTTAATGTTTAACATAAATTGTATTATTGATGTTTGTGTAGTTTTATGTTGATGTATATTATTTTATACATGTTCAGTTAGATTCCAATTTGTACTACTTACCTGGGATCATAGGAAGTGATGAATTCATCTACACTGATGTGCTTCTGCTGATCATTACTTTGTTTGTATATGTGATTTGAAGAATCATGAATGCCTTGGCAGCAACCAACCGAAACTTCAAACTGGCAGCCCGGCTGTTGGGATTGGACTTAAAACTTGAACAGAGTTTACTAATACCATTTCGGGAAATCAAGGTAAGCTTGCAAACTCTGATGCTGTTGATATAATATATCAAATTAATGAAGCTGTGAGCGAGCATGTATATAATGCAAGTGGTGCAGGTTGAGTGTACCATACCAAAAGATGATGGGAGCTTGGCATCTTTTGTGGGATTCAGGGTTCAGCACGACAATGCTCGAGGCCCGATGAAAGGAGGCATCAGATACCATCCAGAGGTTAAATTACAAATTTGTTAGCTGATTAGTTAAGTAGTAAGTAGATATTGATTGTTGATAGTAGTGGTACATGGGTCGATCAGGTTGAGCCAGATGAAGTGAATGCCCTGGCACAGCTGATGACTTGGAAGACTGCTGTGGCAAACATTCCTTATGGGGGTGCTAAAGGAGGAATAGGATGTAACCCATCAGCTTTGTCCCTTTCGGAGCTGGAAAGATTGACCAGAGTTTTCACTCAAAAAATACATGACGTCATTGGAGCTCACACGGATGTTCCAGCACCTGATATGGGAACTGGTCCGCAGACAATGGCTTGGATGCTGGATGAGTACTCGAAGTTTCATGGCTATTCACCTGCAGTAGTGACAGGAAAGCCCATTGTAAGTGTCTCCCACAAACTCTCATAATAAACTGGTTATATTTCAATATTATATGATTGACATATTAAGAGTACATCAGGATCTCGGTGGATCCCTCGGCAGAGATGCAGCTACAGGAAGAGGTGTCTTGTTCGCAACACAAGCACTACTCGAGGAATATGGCAAGACCATCGCAGGCCAACGAGTTGTTGTGCAGGTACATACATAGTAGGGATATGCTCAATTTGTTAATAAAAGATTAAAAAAAAAAGGCAGTATGTTTGCATATATGTGATATGGGTATACTGTGCCTGCAGGGGTTTGGAAACGTAGGATCTTGGGCTGCTCAGCTAATTAGCGAGCAGGGAGGAATAGTAACTGCGGTAAGTGACATCACAGGAGCTGTAAGGAACAGAAATGGACTTGACATACCAAGGCTTGTGAAACACACGAAAGAAAACACTGGTGTGAAAGGATTCGATGGCGGGGATTCCATTGATCCTAGTTCAATTTTGGTGGAGGACTGCGACATTCTTATCCCTGCAGCCCTTGGAGGGGTGATCAACAGGTTGAATTTCTGATTCTTTTCACTTATAAGCATAAGTTTATGTATTATTTCAGAAGATGTGTTAATTTGTTTTCTGATGAAGAGACAATGCCAAAGATATCAAAGCCAAATTCATCATTGAAGCAGCTAATCATCCAACTGATCCTGAGGCTGATGAGGTGAACACACACACACACATACATGTTTGCTTGTCATTATATTCCAGCATAATCAACTTATGACATCGAACAATACACAGATATTGTCTGAGAAGGGGGTAGTTGTCCTTCCAGACATATATGCAAACAGCGGGGGTGTGACGGTTAGCTATTTCGAGTGGGTTCAAAACATTCAAGGGTTCATGTGGGACGAGGATAAAGTGAACAATGAGCTGAAGACATACATGAGAAAGGGATTCAAAGATGTTAAAGAGATGTGCAACTCTCTTAGCTGTCATCTTAGAATGGGCGCCTTCTGCCTCGGTGTGAACCGAGTTGCCAGGGCCACAGTACTCAGAGGGTGGGAAGCATAAGCATTCATATGATAAAAACACTGCTGTCCACCTTAACTTTATTTGCTTTTGGGCAAATTTTGTCTCGATTATTATAATAAGATTTTTACCATATGCTGATTTGCTTTGCCCCTTACAAGATCATTAAATTCTGTCTCCCCGCCAGTGATTCAACCGACGTATTGGTTATTTGTGATAAATTTTTATATCTCAACCGATACATATTTGAACTTTAGTTCTAAAAATGCACAAAACAATTATATGAGGAGAGAATAATTGAACTTAAAACGAGGATATGATCCCACTTTATTCAATTGAAAGCCCAACTCTCTTTCTACATAACATCAACTTCCAATCACTAATACAGCTACAAAAAGTGCCTACACACCTCAAATTATTCACTTATGCACACAATAGTTGGTAGACATCAGCATATGACTATCCTCTTGGGTTAGTAATTAAAATGATTTCCCAACATTAAATTCAACTCCTTTGATCTTGGCAGTCGATGCACTCGCATAAGATAGGAAGAATACAAGACCGAATCCAAGTAAATCTGGAATTATTCATGAAGATCTTGAAAAATCCATGCAAATTTCGAGGTGCAAAAGAGGGGAAATTAATGACATTCTGATTTTTTTTAAAAAAAAATTAAACGAAGTAGAGGTCCACTTGACATACATTACCAATTTCAATGTAAAACGGGAAGCTGCCACAGAATCAAGGGTCGGGTTTGGGTAAAGGTCAATCACAATATTCCTCCCCCCTCTGCGTTTGAACTATCATGTCATTTTGCATTTAGCAGAAGCGGAGACAGTAAATTTTACAGTTACATAAAACGATTTTCGAGACAAAGGAGTAGAGAACTAATACACACATGGTAATCAAAATCGGAGCCAAATAATATGAGCTTCCAAAAAAAATTATCTTGTCATCTTCAGCACCAGTGTACATTACAAAAGACCTTCAGCAAACGGTACGACCGTAGCATATTGATGCTATGTAGAGATTTTTGGACCACTTTTCCTGCAAACAAAATCAAAAGGAATATCAGGTGCTCATACCTTCAAGTTTGTGAACTGATTGGGTTAAACATTGTCAAAATTCTCCAATGTAATATATATTTCCAGGCCAAACTGTACTCCAAACCAATGTGTATCCTAAAGATCTGCAAAGAAATAATCAGACGAGCAGCTACAACCTTTACGTGGGTGCTAGGGAAGGCAGATGTGCGAAGGGTCTCCTGAGCCTCATCCATGATTTTACGTCTGGGTATACTAAGTATGAAGGCTGCTTGATCAGCCGTAGCAGCCATGGAGGTTATTCTGTAGCCATTTTCCCATCTACGATGTATTCCCTCACTAGGGTACAGAAAATCAAGCTCCACAACCTAGGAACCACCGGCACATTACTTAAACATAGAATAATCACTCAGAGTACAGGAATTCCTCTGTTTGACTCTGTTCAACTTACTAATCAAGTTTTTTACCTGCTCAGAATATCCAGAATTTCTGGACATTACAACACCCCAGCGACTGCCGGCGGTAGTCATGGATGTGACATGGAAACCTTCCTTCCATTTTTTATTAATCCACTTGAATGGAAATGATTCGCTAACTTTATACGACTGTTGGGTGTAAGGAGTTCCTGAAAAATTCCCGAAAGCATAAAGCAAAAATATTAGATCAGAAGCATCGTGCACAAAATCTTACATGTTATATGACAAGCTATTGGTGGACAGAATGGACCAGTGCAAGAATATACAAAAGAGAACATGTCTTTAGTATTTCACCAAAGAACACATCTTTACACAGTCCAAAATAGCATGAGAAAAAATGAAAGTGAGCCACATAAGACACAAATCACAGCAAAAGAGAGACTTCAACCCACCTTTAGACATAACCACCAGTGAACTTCCATTAGCTGCACCAGCTATTGCACTGATGTAATAATTTTTCTCCCACTGCTCCATGATCCAATCCTATTAAGAACCAGAAAACATCATTGTCGGGATACGAAACAGTGCCAAGTTAGGACGTGACACAAGTAGTCATAAAGATGAATTTTAGTTGGATAAACAACCTTGTGAAGAAAGACAGCAGAAAGCTCATACACTTGCAAACTGAAACCTGTCCCAGCGTCCATTATCAAGGCCCAGAGGTTTAAAGCTGATGCCACACAGCTAATATGCAACCCATCTTCGTTGCCCTTCTCTACATGTTGACGGAGCCTTGAATCCGCAACATTGTAGTGGTATCTACACAAATACAACCACTTCTTAACGAAAAGAAAAATTGCAAAAAGGACAGCAATCTCAGAGATAGGAAGTACAATAAAGGATGAGAAACAATCTAGGTCAGAATCTTGAATCTTTCCTGTTAATGGAAACAGCAATTGATGTATCAGTCAACAGGAATTTCAATTGTTCTATAACTTTCCAGAAGTTAAAGATTTTCAGATATTCAAATCCTACAAGTATAAACAAATTCAAGTACAGTAATTTCCCAAAAAACCTTGAATAAATGAAATGAACAAATGAAAAATCTCTAAGCAATTGAAAATCCACACAGAAATACAAGGACACATGCAATCCACAACTAAAAAAAACAAACAAAATAACTCCAAGTCTCCAGAAGCTTTATCGTCCACTAAATCATTGTTGCATACTTTTGATGAGACTTTTAGACATGGGCACACTCTTCTAAACAATAAGCCACTGACATAGATGGCCCCACATAAAAGAAAATTGAATAAGTAAATTACAAGCAGGAAAGGTCAAATGCCTAAATTAAATCAAGATTCACAAATAAAAACCATCAACTAAAAGATTACTCAATCAAATATCAGAGTTCCGGCATTCGTTTCAAAGATATAAATAGCGAAGCAGCAGAATAAAAATCCATAAGTGAACGAAAAATAGCAAAGGCATGAAAGAACAAGCTTATAAGCAAATCCAAAGTTATGTACCTCTGTTTCATGGGTCGCCGAGCGTTATAAACTGAAATCCACTGAGTAGCTGGGCTACCAAGGCGTATTTTCTTCTTTGGTTGCTCATCTTCTTCCAAGTTAATGAGCATCCTCCCACGCTTTTGCCCAACCTAATAAAAGATCAAAATTATTTTAACACAAATGCTTTCTAAACGAGTACAAACAAAAAAAATTCAAATACGGTACACCTTCTCTGCTAAAATGTTACCTTGAGTGCTCCATCAATTCGTATCGGTCTCAATGATGTGCATGGTTCAATGAGAGACTCAAAAAAAGATATCAGTTTTGGATAATTTGGCTCCTCGTCAAACTTCATATTAGTAACAGCCTCAAGGAACTGCTTAAATGGAGCGGGGCAAAAGCAACACATCAACTCTGGAGACGTAGCCATTTTCTTTTTGCAGACTAGGAAACTTTTGTTGTCACCCTGCAATCATCCGAATAAGAACAGTAAACAACAAATTACACTAAAATGGAATAAGCTGTCACAGGTAACTAATAACAGTCATATCAATTGACCTGATAGCCTTGCCAAGGTAACCTTCCCTTAATAAGAAATATCAGAGTGTAGGCTAATGACTCGAGATCGTCCCTCCTGCTTCCTGTGCGGCCCAAATGTGCATGTACACTAGCATATCTTATTGTGCCTCTGTGAACAGACCAATAGAGTTTGTTGGTTCATAACAAGCATAGCTCTTGTTAAAATATTGCATGAACTTCGCAAACCTGAATATGTCTGGCCTCTGATCATATTCAACATGCTGACCAGATGATGCATCTTTCCACTTGGAAGCTGCATCATTGAGGAATTAACGAATATAAAGCTCACTAATCAGGATAGTGAAATTAGATGGTCAGTCAGTCATCACACAGAGTAAAAGGATATGAACAGCAGCATCATACCCAAACCAAGATCAATGAGATACAGCTTTTTCTCATCAGTGCTTGCAGGTTGACCAAGTAAAAAGTTCTCCGGCTTCACATCTCCATGCACAAATCTAGAAAAGTGAAACGGAGGGTACAGGTAATCAACAGTCTTCTAATGAGGAAAGTAACGTAAAGCAAGAAGAATGAAGTTCGTGAACAACTTCATCTTATCAGGTAGCCAACACATAATTATATATATTAAATAATGTAAGGTTTTACCCCTTAAGATGAAGCTTCTCAAGAATGGATATAGCCTCAACAGCGATGCAGGCCACCATATTTGGAGACATTCTGCTCAAAGTGATAATAATTAAACAAAGAAATAATCGGCATGGAAATAATAAAACAGCTACTTTGTTGCACGTTTGAAAATGATGGAACGGAAAGAGGGAGGAAAGCAGGCAAAGAGATAGATCTTTACGACTGGCCCAAGGAATTCCAAACATCCCAAAGACTGGGTCCAAGCATGTCCATGACCTGAAACAGAATACTTCTTTGAGATCATGCTGAAAAGTCCAACGCGAAAAATACAATCAAAACTCACCAAGATGTAAAAATCTCCTTGACGACCCTTGTAGTGAACCCATGGAATCCCATAGCAACCGTTCAACGTGCTTTTCCATAAATAAGACAAAAGGAGAGATGTGAATAGTTGTAATGAAAAGAAATGAGAACATCCTCTATTTAAGAACAATGAACTCACTTGTACACCTGCCATTCATATGGAGGGCCATAATTGCAGCCTTTACTATTTCGGTGTTCAAACTTAAGTGCGACCTAGAAAATGATAATCTACACTAATTAGATTCAGAAAAAGAGAGGTTGCTGAAAATTCTCCAACAGTCGAAAACAGGTGCTCAGTGATACCTCGATTGCATCTGGTCCTGTTCTTTCAGTGCCACCGCTTACCCTTCGGCCAACATAAACTTGGCCAAATCCACCCTTACCTAGTTTCCTTTCTGTCTTATACATGGGAGAATTGCCCACTTGTACCTGAACCAACAAAATACACTCAATCACTAAGAATGCTGCTAAAATGTGAAATGAACTAAATAAATAAATAACAGGAAAAGAAATCATTCAATCTCAAGAAGTTTAAAATCCAATGATCCATCAATAACGGATCATAACAAGATTTTCATGCAACATTCTTGGGTATGAAAAGAAATTGAAAATTACCCTATCTGGTACTGGAGTAGCGCTCACTTCTTCTTCAACTCCCATTACTTTATCCGCACTCCCACCCTCCATGCCAATTTTCTTATCTTCAACACCCTCTATTATGTTGAGAGGCTGCTCCCCAGCACCAATGCCAACAGGTTGCGGAAGAACCACACAAGGTGGCTCTGGGTCTAAATCAATCAACCTAATGCCCCGACCTCGACCAGCAGCAGTTGGCCTAGCTGGTGTTACTGCAGATGGACCTTTAGTTACAGCAGCTGCATTCCCTCTACCTCTGCCTCTCCTTCTCGTTCTATTCTGAACAGGTGTAAGACAATTCTCTTCTGGATTAGTGGGTTGATGAGTAGGCTGGAGATCAACAAGCCGTTTTGATCTCCGTGCTCCACTACGCAATTCCGGCATCGTCACCCATGCAAAATCACCTCCCACTCACTGCCCCACCTTCTGTTCAGAATCTTCAGTCGCCCTATTAAGAATCCCAAAGAAGTAAAGTAAAATTAGCATAAAATCAGCGAGGACAGAGAAAAATTGACAAAGTCCACGTGAAGAAAATAAATTCTTAAATTTTAGAGGTGGAACAAGAATGAGCCAAAGACAATTAAATGCAGCATATTTGAAAGATGTATCTTCCTCTTTGGAATGGGTACACGATGAAGATGCGGGATCTATATTATTTTAGCAGTGGTTGAGGACATGAATGAATTACTGTATTCGGTGGGTTCCAAATCTCGATTTCTCCAATAAGCAAGGCAGCAAGTAAATTTCAGATAAATGACACATCCACAAAACACACATAATGAATCATTAAGTCCTTGCAAGAAATCGTCGCACCAAAATAGCAAGGAATAAGTTACAAAATAGTTCCTCGCGTAGAATTGATAAGGAATAAGAGCAAAAAAAAAAAATTCTATTTCGATGACATACATTCAGCTAGAAGAGCTTAAACCAAAGCTAAAAGCAATAATTCACGTAAATTCAAGAAATAACAGTAACATCATGACATATTAATTGATTGCTTAATTAATAATTATCCACGAATAAACAAGAAGGCAGACACTAATCTAATCGTACCTTCTGAAATAGATAAAAGCAGAAGGATCGTAGATAATCGACAGCGATAACTAGAAAAAATCAACCGATCCACAGCAGATCTTCTGAAAAAACTCTCCAAACATATTTTCCTCTCAAAGAAACCTCCTTTTTTTGGTCGAAAAAACAAGAACAATCGGGTAATCTTATACAGATATAGACCAAAAAGGATCCAACATTAAGGATACCAACATCTGGGTAGGAAAAATCGAAGAAGGTTAGATGAATATAAGACTTTGTTTTTGAAATAGAGCGTTGCGTCGCGATTGCTTCTCAGCCGTGGCGGAGTCTCCCTTTTATTGTTTTTCACACTGCACAGGCAGGCGTCTATATAATGCTGCCTGCCCTATCTCAACTTGTGTGTCCAATTTTATCATCGCTGTTTTTCCTTCTTCTTCTTTTTTTTTTCCCTTTTTTTTATGTATATTTATTTTTATTATTATATAAAACTTATTCTAATAATATCTCAAATATTTTAATTTACAAATAATTTTGTATGAAATTGACTTATATTCTTTTAAATCTATATATATATATATATAATAATATCTCAAACATTTTAATTTACAAATAATTTTGCATGAATTGTGATACACAAAAACTTTTGGAAGATGGTATCATGATTCAATTTTGTGATACGAAATTCCTATTTGAATCATCAAAGAAAAATTATTATTTTTATACCAAAAATATTATTTATTATTATAAATATGGACATGATTAACTCGTCTCACGGATCAGCTCAAAAGAGATCTAATAGACTTATGAGTTCATATATGTAAACTTTGTCAAAAGTAAGTTATTTTAATATTGTACTTTGATATACAAGGATAGTTAGTACGATGGTTAAAATAGATAAGTAGTGTAATAAGCATTTTCCATCTTGGCGATTGAAGGTTGATTATCGACATTGATTGATTGGCCTGGGATTCTCAAATTATGATTGAATTGGGATCGACACTTCAATCGACCTGATATCGTCTCTCTCAACCAAACTACATCTCATTGTGAGAACCATGAACATGAAGAACATGTTCTTTTCACGGAGATATTCAAGAATGATGATCGATACAATCAATTTAGTTATGTTAAAGTCAAAAACGTAATTATCAAGATTATTCTGCAAGCTTTTAAGTAGATATAAGTAATCGTAGATCGATACTCTAGTTATTAGCTCGTAAACAGGTTCAAGTAGCACGTATAGAGCAAAATTTGTAAGTTATCACTTATGTCACGAATAAACATCAGAGGCGTCGGGGGTCGGTCGACGTAGACATTCTGAAGCTCAGATCATAAAATAATTTAAAGATGTTATATGAAAATTATGGAGTTTAAACATAAAAAATGAGATAATACATTGAATAATGAGAGTCTTCTTCTATTTATAGATCTTTTAGAATCGTCTAACGAGCTTAATCTTTAGAATCAATTTGGGATTTAACAATGATATGAATAATTGAATTGGATCATAACACATCAATCTTGACGAGACATAATTATATTCCTTGTAGGAAAGCAACAACTTGTTATTTCTTTATAACTAGATGATACGTCCAAAATAGACACAACAATGTATTCCATATATGTCCTTGTCCACTATTTCACATAGTTTTCTATAATGCTAACTTGAGTGGTGTAGCGGTTCCATCCTTGTGAAAAAAAAAACAAAGAACCGAGCATATGGAAGTGATGAAAAATCTTTTATTTGAGAAACCCTTATATAAACTCTGATTGGAATATCTTGAAAATTTCGGAAGTAGAGTAAGTCTTTTGTGAGACGATCTCACGAATTTTTATGTATGATATGGGTCAACCCTATCGATATTCACAATAGAAAATAATATTTTTAGCATGAAAAGTAATATTTTTCATAGATAACCCAAATGAGAGCTCTGTCTCACAAAATACAACTCGTGAGTAGGGATTACAACTTTCCCCACGGGTTTGAGGCCCCGCGAGGAAAACCCGAAACGGGGATGGGGATCCCCGATTTTTTCGAGTTTGAGTTCGGGTTCGGAGATTTTTTAAAATCCCCGATGTAATTCGGGCGGGTATGAGATTACTTTCCCCATCCCCGAAATCTTCAAACTCATCCCGAAAATAATATCAATAATAAAATAATAGTATTAATAATAATAATAATATAATAATATTATTATTTTTTAAAATATTAATAATCTTATTATTATTAATATTGACATTGATATTAATATTAATATTATCTCTAATAATAATAGATAATAATAAGTTTTGGTTTGAGAAAATATCCGAATTCGTTATCGTCTTGCAATATTAATATTTTTGAAACAAGGATGGGGGCGGGGATAGGAAGTTGATCCCCGAAGTTTCGGGTTTGGGGATTCCCCGAACCCGAAAAAACGGGGATTGGGACGGACAGGGGGTGGGGATGGAATTCGGGGATGGGGATGACAAACCCGCCCCCATCCCGGCTCATTGCCATCCCTACTCGTAAGACTATCTCACATAAGTTTTTGCGTCGCAAATAATACGAAACACCATCCACTATTCCTAATATCTTCAATGTAAAGTAAGAGAGGGGAATGAAATAAGTTTATATAATCAAGTAGTGTTTGTAAATGAATACAAAAAATTGATTATGGATTTTGTAATTTTTATAAATTTGTAACATTTTGTAAAAGAATATTGTATAATCATATTTTTAAGCATTTACAAAAACTGCCGCAATCAATTGTCATAGAAATATCAACTACTGCACCAAATATACTAATTTATGTATTTATGCAAGGATTTTTGTGTGGTGATCTATTCAAGTCAATATAAAATAACCACCGATGATATGTGGACTGTGATGAACTCAACTCGAGAAAAAAAAAATCAATGAGAAAAATCAATAGATTAAAAAGAATAATTTATCCAAGATAATATTAATAGTTTATTTTTATTTTTCACTCCATTTAATATTTCACACGAGTCTATGACTATATACAAGAAAAACTGTTGTGAAAAAGTAAAAATTTATGGTAAAAAGTAAAAATCTCAAACTCTCAAAATTTACCAAACTACACACTTTATAATATTTTTCTCTCTACTCAATTGTGATTTTCTTCACAAATGAGAGATCTATTTATAGGAAATCTTTACAAATAATCCAAAAATAAAATACATCATTACCTACATCATCACACACTAATTTTCAATATTTACAACTCTTATTTTCAACATTCAAATATTCAATATACACATTTTAAATATTATTTTCCAATACTCCCCCTTGTGATGATGATCATGATACGATGATGTCTTCATTACGTGTTTTTGTACTGCCTCGTTAAAAACCTTACTTGGAAAAACCCATTGTGATAAAAACCATAGTAAGGGAAAAAGAGTGCAGTCACGTAAACTCTCCCTGATGTTGACATGAACAATTCTTCACAAATTTCGTAGATTGCGCATCCCAATATTATATATGTGCTTTCTGAATATTGACGTAGGAAGTGCCTTTGTGAAGAGATCTGATGAGTTTTCACTTGATTGAATGTGACGAACATCAATACATCTATTCTTCTCAAGCTCCTTGGTGAATGCGAAGAACTTAGGAGGAATATGTTTAGTTCTGTCGCTTTTTATGTATCCTTCTTTCATTTGAGCAACACATGCAGCATTATCTTCATATAGTATCACAGGCTTCTCATCAGATGATAATCCGCATGAAATTTGGATATGTTGGGTCATTGATTTTAACCACACACATTCACGACTTACTTCATGTAGTGCAATAATCTCGGCATGATTTGATGAAGTTGTTACGAGCGTTTGTTTCTGAGAACGCCAAGATATTGCAGTGCCTCCACGAGTAAATACATATCCAGTTTGGGAACGTGCCTTGTGTGGATCAGATAAGTATCCAGCATCAGCATAACCAATTATACTTGGATTAGCATCTTTTGAATACAAAAGTCCCAAGTCTGTCGTTCCTCGTAGATAACGGAATATATGTTTAATTCCGTTCCAGTGTCTCTTTGTTGGATATGTGCTAAATCTTGCCAACAGATTCACGGCAAAAGATATATCAGGCCTTGTACAATTTGTAAGGTACATAAGGGCACCGATGGCACTTAGATATGGTACTTCTAGACCAAGAATATCTTCATCATCTTCACATGGACGGAATGGATCCTTTTCTATGTTTAATGATCTAACAACCATTGGAGTACTTAAAGGATTTGCTTTATCTATATTAAAACGTTTAAGGATCTTTTCTGTATAATTTGTCTGGTGAACAAACATTCCACATTCTTTTTGTTCAATTTGTAAACCCAGACAATACTTGGTTTTTCTAAGATCCTTCATTTCAAATTCTTCCTTCAAGTATGACACAACTTCTTGAATTTCTTTATTCGTTCCAATGATGTTTAAATCATCAACATATACAGCAATAATTACGCATCCGGATGTTGTTTTCTTAATGAAAACACAAGGGCATATTGAATTATTTACATATCCCTTTTTCATCAAGTGATCACTTAGTCGATTATACCACATTCGACCTGATTGCTTTAACCCATATAATGATCTTTGTAATTTCACAGAATAACATTCCCTGGGTTTTGAACTTTGTGCTTCAGACATCTTAAATCCTTCAGGGATTTTCATATATATATTACTATCAAGTGATCCATATAAGTAAGCTGTAACAACATCCATAAGACGCATTTCTAAATTTTCAGATACCGCCAAGCTAATCAAATACCGAAACGTAATTGCATCCATCACAGGAGAATACGTTTCTTCATAATCAATTCCAGGCCTTTGAGAAAAACCTTATGCAACAAGTCGAGCTTTATATCTTACTATTTCATTTTTCTCATTTCGCTTTCGAATAAAAACCCATTTGTATCCAACAGGTTTTACACCTTCAGGTGTAAGGACTATAGGTCCAAAAACATTACGTTTATTTAACGAATCCAATTCAACCTGGATGGCTTCTTTCCATTTTATCCAATCCTTCCGATTTTTACATTCACCAAAAGATTTTGGTTCATAATCTTCATTATCATTTATGATGTCGATTGCCACATTATAAGAAAATATATCATCAATTTCTTCTATATCTTTTCGGTTCCATATTTTTCCAGTATTAATATAATTGATAGAGATTTCATGATTCTCGTCAGTTTGTGGTTCTGATAGAACATTTTCATCATCATGTGTTTCTTTAGGAACACCATTCTCTATTTTGTGATCATCATGTGTTTCTTCAGAAACATCATTCTTTATTTTGTGATCATCGTGTTTCTCTATGAATTTTCTTTTTCGATGATTTTTATCCTTGGAACCGACTGGCCTTCCACGCTTCAGGCGTTTAATGACATCATGAGTATCTTCCATTTGTTTCTTTGGAATTTCAATTCGAGCAGTGGCATTTGCAGCATGTATATATGATTTAGTTACCCCTTTGTGTCAGCAAATGCATCTGGTATTTGATTTGCTATTCTTTGCAAGTGTACAATTTGTTGTACATCTTTTTCACATTGTTTTGTTCTTGGATCCAGATGTAACAATGATGATACATACCATGTAATTTCCTTTTCGGTATGTTTCTGCTCTCCCCCTAACATTGGGAAGATTTCCTCATTAAAATGACAATCAGCAAAACGTGCTGTGAACACGTCGCCTGTCTGAGGTTCAAGATATCGAATGATTGATGGACTATCATAACCGATATAAATTCCAACCTTTCTTTGAGGTCCCATTTTCTTTCGTTGCGGTGGTGCAATAGGCACATACACCATACATCTAAAAATTCTCAGATGAGAAATGTCTGGTTCTTTACCAAATGCAAGCTGCAATTGGGAGTATTTATGATATGCACTTGGTCTGATGCGAATTAATGAAACAGCGTGTAAAATTGCATGTCCCCATATAGAAATAGGGAGCTTTGCTTTCATAATCATTGGTCTAGCAATCATTTGCAGACGTTTAATCAATGATTCAGCCAATCCATTCTGTGTATGTACATGAGCAACAGGATGCTCAACAATGATTCCCATAGACATACAATAATCATTGAAAGTTTGGGAAGTAAATTCATCAGCATTATCAAGTCTAATTTTCTTGATTGTATAATCGGGAAATTGATTACTCAATTTTATTATTTGAGCAAGTAATCTTGCAAATGCAACATTTCGAGTTGATAATAAACATACATGTGACCATCTGCTGGAGGCATCAATCAATACCATAAAGTATCTGAATGGTCCACATGGTGGATGGATTGGTCCACAAATAT
Organism: Primulina tabacum; assembly: GCF_025594145.1. Lineage (NCBI taxonomy): Eukaryota > Viridiplantae > Streptophyta > Magnoliopsida > Lamiales > Gesneriaceae > Primulina > Primulina tabacum. Next base: position 4,941,619 of record NC_134559.1, on the reverse strand, counting down.
CACCCTGAATACGTTCAAGAAACATTGGTGATTCAGTTTGGATTTTGACTGGTGATGGTCTTATAATAAGTTTTCCAAGAGAACATGCTTTACATTGAAACTTATTATTCTGAAAGATCTTCTGGTCTTTCAGTGGATGACCATGTGTATTTTCTATAATTCTTCGCATCATTGTTGAACCAGGATGTCCTAATCGATCATGCCAATTGGTTAATATCGAAGAATTATCAACTACCATGTTTGATTCAATGAGACTTATATGTGTATAATGCAATCCAGTAGGGAGCATTGGCAGTTTTTCAATCACATATTTCTTTCCTGATTTATATGTGATAAGACACATATATTTCTCACTCCCTTCATTCATTGTTTGAGTATCATACCCATGGGAATATATATCATTAAAACTCAACAAATTTCTTTTCGATTGTGGTGAATATAAAGCATCATTGATCAAAAATTTTGTACCATTAGGTAACAAAAATTGTGCTTTACCACAAACTTTAATCAAGTCTACAGGACCTGATATTGTATTCACCGTTTTTTGTTGGTTTTAGTTCCAAGAAATATCTTTTATCTCGGAGGATAGTGTGCGTTGTACCACTATCGGGTATGCAAACTTCAGCTTTGCTCATAGCATTTTCCATATTTGAACTTCAAAAAAATATGCAATGAAATAAATTACTTGCAATATATATTTAAATATAACACAAATCATAATTATACAATAAAACATTATTCTATGAATACATGAAAAATAGATTATTGTACATTTATATTCTACCATTATATTGTTCATTTTCAGATAAATCGTTGAGAAAATCTGCCAGCATCAATATTGTTCATTTCTATCACACCAACATATTGATCATTTCCAGAGAAATCATTCATAAAATCACCAGCATCAAAATGATTTGATTCACTCAAACGGTCACTGCGTTCAGTGAAGTTGGTCTCCTTTTCTTTCCCCTTTAATGATTCTTTATAAAGTTTACAAAGGTGCTCAGGGGCTCGACAAACTTTGGACCAATGTCCTGGAGTACCACATCTGTAACAAGAACTTTCATATCTTTTTGAGTGCTTCTCATTAACACTTGTATTCTCATGATGCCTTTTCTGTGGATGGTTTGGGACGTTCTTTTGAGATGAGTTATAAAAATAACTATATCGATTATTTTCAAAACCACGGCCTTGACCACGACCACGGCCAATTCCACGTCCACGTCCACGTCCACGTCCACGACCTCGACCTCGACCTCGACCAAAACCTTGTCTTTGAATTTGATTTTGGTTTCCAGGTTTAAATTCATTTTTACTTACAGCATTTACTTCTGGAAATGCTGTTGATCCAGTGGGTCGGGACTGATGATTTCTCATTAATAGCTCGTTGTTTTTTTCCGCCACAAGAAGACAGGCGATGAGTTCAGAATATCTCGCGAATCCACGTACTCTATATTGTTGCTGTAGAGTAATATTTGATGCATGAAACGTGGAAAATGTTTTTTCAAGCATCTCAGATTCTGTGACCTCATGTCCACAAAATTTTAATTGCGAGATTATTCTATACATCGCCGAATTGTAATCACTGACTTTTTTAAAGTCTTGGAATCTCAATGTATTTCATTCATCCCGGGCGGTCGGAAAGTATAACTTCTCTTATATGTTCGAATCTTTCTTTTAATCCCTTCCACAAAGCCATGGGATTTTTTTCAGTCAGATATTCACATTTCAATCCATCGTCGAGATGTCGACGCAAAAATATCATGGCTCTTGCCTTTTCTTGTGACGTGCATATGCCATTTTCTTTAATGGTCTCGCTTAGACCCAATGACTCAAGATGCATTTCTACATCTAGAGTCCATGGCATATAATTCTTTCCCGTGATGTCGAGCGCAACAAATTCGAGCTTTGTTAAATTTGACATGGTGGTACTAAAAAAAATTACGATGCATTTTATTAGTTAATAATTATTGCAATACAAAGTAACGGATAAACAACAAGTACAAGTATTTGTAAAAATAAAGAAAACACATGAGTAGGATATTCTCCGATAAATAAAAGACTCGTGAGTATGATGACCAAAATAATTAAAAATAACCTTGAGAAAGTCATCTTCTTTTTTCTTCGAAAAATTTGATGATGAATAATTTTTAGAGAAGAAGAGAAAGTTGGAGTGATGGAATGTGTTTGTGAGATCATATTTATAGGGCAAAAACTAGCCGTTTTTTACCATTTATGACCGTTGGGGTACAAAAAAAATAAAGGTATGTATTTGTATAATTTTATGGTAATAATATGATATATATAATATTAGACATGTTTAAATAATTATGTATATCATATCATAATATTATAATGAGTGTCATAATTTATTTTGTTTAAAAACCTTATAGGCTTTTATACTTGTCGTATCCCTTACCGGGAGTGTGGGATTTCGTCTTAAAATCCTCCCAGGATTTATAACAAGTTTATGAAAAATTTATTTTTATTATTTCTAATAATAACATTATATTGTATATTAAATAAATACACAATAAATAAATAACAGTAAAATAAATATAATTATTTTTGTTACCTTTTTCTTCTGTTTGGAGCTTGGAAAAGTATGTAGGACTTTTAGAGCTTCGTGTTGATAACGTGTTGTGAAAAAGTAAAAATTTATGGTAAAAAGTAAAAATCTCAAACTCTCAAAATTTACCAAACTACACACTTTATAATATTTTTCTCTCTACTCAATTGTGATTTTCTTCACAAATGAGATATCTATTTATAGGAAATCTTTACAAATAATCCAAAAATAAAATACATCATTACCTACATCATCACACACTAATTTTCAATATTTACAACTCTTATTTTCAACATTCAAATATTCAATACACACATTTTAAATATTATTTTCCAATAAAAACATATATTTGTAACAACCATGCTTTTATCAATATATGCACAATTAATGATTATATCGATTGAGTGTACAATATAAGGTTTGACATAATCGAATCGGTACTTTTATTAATGATAAAAACTTGTGTGAGACGGTCTCACGGGTCTTATTTTGTAAGACATATCTTTTATTGGGTCATCTATGAAAAAATATTACTTTTTATGCTAAGAGTATTGTTTTTATCGTGAATATCAGTAGTATTGACCCGTCTCACAAATAAAAATTCGTGATACTGTCTCACAAGATATGTACTCTTTATTAATTGAATCACGATAATATAAGATCATATATATCTTGTTGTCTATGAAAAATTATTGTCTCTCTCAATTGAAAATAAATTGAAAATTACCCAAAAAATATTGTAACTCCTTGGATAATCTTGATTAAATTTTGTTGAATTTTAATATTTGTTACACACATCATGGATTTGAGATAATGAAATATATGCTTTTTTTTAATGACAACGTAACCAAACACGTGACTATCATTCAAAATTTTGAAATATTAACATCCAAATAAATATATTCTCATTATGTTCAAATAATATAAAAAAATATCTTTCTATAAACTTTAATAATTTTTTTACAGAATTATTATTAAATTTGTTTCCAAACTAATTCATAATTATATTATATCCTAAAATTATATATTTTATTTTAAAATAAAATTATAATATTTGAAAAATAAAATTATTTAATCATACAATTTTAATGTTTCCTTTCAAGACATAAAAAATATTTATAATATTTCCAAATTCAGAAACAGTAGGCTGAAAACTTAAAACCAATGTTCTCCAAACCGGACCGGACCGGCCGGTCGGACCGGTTCAACCGCGAACCGGCCTCCAGACCGATCCGGAGATAAGTAAAAACCCGGAAAACAGGTTTAACCGGAAAAAACCGGTTAAAACCCGGTTAAATCGGAAAAACCGGAAACCGGCCGGTCTTTAGGAACCGCACGGGTCTGTGAAATTATAAAAAAAATTGCCCATATATTTTAATAATTTAATTATCCTCATTCTCGTTGACGGGTTAGAATTAAAAATCGACACAAGATTTGGAGAGATCTCCACACCACGCCTGCTTATTACTAGCTTGATTGGAAAGGAGGGATCTCAAAGTAATGAGTAATGTTAGTTTAGACTTTTTTTGGTATATTGTTTATCTTGCAAAATTAATCAATCTCTTCCATTTTGTTGATGATTAGTGATTCTTTTCATAGTGTAAACCGTAAAGCATAGAAATTTTTTTTGGTACAGAAGCTTTTCAATCCTGAGACGTGCTCTTCCATTTCTTTGATCTTTTTTTCCCAATTTTCCATCGAGTGCACTCTGCAATAGCTGTTGGATTCCATTTTTTAAAAATAATTTTGTACTCATGTTTTCGTGTAGTTGAGTTGTGTTCTACATAGCAACACTTTGCAATTCCACAATGATGGATCGTGGCTTCTTTGTTTTCTTGAAACTAGCCAAGTCTTTGTCACAGATACCAACTTAGTCATTATAATTTTATTGTTGTTCAAACTTCAAAATTAATTATCTTGTATCTATATTACCCAAACCCAATCACAACTAAAGTTTCTTTTGCAAGAAATCAAGCCTACGAGAGTAGCTATAAATATTTAACATTTCTAAATTCTAACAATTTAAATTTTAAGAAAAAATGATCTGTCAGTAGCAATCATTAACTAATATATCAAATTTATATTCCTTTTGTGATGTATCTCTCAATTATTATATTGAATTACTCATATGTTCATAATTTATTGTTTATTTTCCTCTTTTACTATACTTCATCAACTGTGCATTAAAGTTCATTATTTTTTAAAATATAGATGGATTCATCAAGTGGCGGGTAAAAATCTAGTTCCACATCTAATTCTGTTTCCTCGTTTAGAAGCAAAACCGATCCAGCATGGGCTAATTTTAAAGAGGATGTGGGTAATGATGGGAAAAGAAGTTGGACTTGTTTGCATTGCAATAATGTGTGGAGGGTGGAGGGATCAATAGGATGAAAAAACATTTAGCAGGTAGAAAAGGAGATATTGCATCATGCAAAAAAGTTTCATATGATGTAAGATATCAAATGGAACAATCTTTAAAGGCATTTGAAGAAAAAAGCATAGCTCCGATATCATTTGAAGATGATAATATTGATGGGTCCTCATATGACAAATCTTGAAGAAGAAATGCATCCACCACATACTCAAACAAGGGGGAAAGATAAATCTTCTTTTGGTGCGGCTTCTCAAAAAGGAAAGAGAAAGAGAGATGAGAAGATGCCTAACTTTTTTGCACCAAGAACTACTATCGGTGCACAACGTTCTATCAAAAGTGTGCTCGTAAGTAAAGAAGCTTTACTTAATGTTGATATGAGCATTGCTAGGTTTTTTTATTATACTTGTATTCCCATCAATGCTGTGAATTCTGTTTATTTTCAACAAATGGTGGATGCTATTGCTGCTGTTGGTCCCGGTTATAAAGCACCGAAATATAATCAGTTGCGAACAAACTTATTAGGAAGCATGAAAAAGGAAGTTCAATTAGTAGTTGATGGTTATCGAAGTGTTTCGGAAGAAAGAGGTTGCACTATAATGGCTGATGGTTGGCAAGATCGGTCAAATAGGCAACTTATAAACTTTCTAGTGTATTGCAAGAAGGGAACATCATTTGTGAGATCTGTTGATGCTTCTGATATTGTGAAAAATGCAACCACACTTTGTAATCTATTTGTTGAGTTAGTGGAATGGGTTGGATCAAATAATATCGTTCATTTGGTAACTGATAATGGGGCCAACTATAAAGCAGCCGGTGTTTTGCTTCATGATAAGTATCCCTCTATCAAATGGTCGCCTTGTGCTGCACATTGTCTGAATTTGATTCTTGGTGATATTGGTAAAATGGAGCTTGTTAGTAATCTTACAAAAAAGGCTTCTTTGGTAACAAAATTCGTTTACAATCATGCATTTCTGTTGGCATGGTTGAGAAAGAGAGAAGGATGGACAGAGATTGTACGTCCAGGGCCAACTCGTTTTGCTACTACATTCATTGCATTGAAGAGTATCCTTGAACATCAACATGATTTGCAAGCTTTTTTTACTAGTAAGACATTTAAGGATTCTCGATACTTCAAAGACAAAAAAGCAAGTGTTGTTCTGGCGGTTGCTCTTGATACAAAATTTTGGAGTGATTGCACAGTTGTAGTTGGTGTTGCTGCTCCTCTAATACGTATGTTGCGTATAATGGATACTGATCGAAGGCCTTCAGTTGGTTATGTCTATGACGGAATGTATAGGGCAAAGAAAGCAATAAAAAATATCTTCAAGAATAAAAAGAAATTTTACAAGCCTTTTACAAGTATTGTCAAGACAAGATGAGACAAACAACTTCGACGAGATATTCATGCAGCAGCATATCTCCTGAACCCTGCTTTTGCATATGACAAATTTAATATGTGCACTAAAAAGGAGATAATGGATGGTTTTGTTGAGATGGTCACTACCTTGATTAGTGATAGATCTGTTCAAAGAAAGTGCATTGATGAAGTAGCAATTTATCAAGATAGATTAGGAAGTTTTGCTCGACAACTTGCTATTGATTCATCAAAGAGTATGCAACCAGGTATGCATTATTATTTTAAATATTATTGTTGTGGTAATTCTTATATTTTGTACTCATTGTTTAAAAGTTTAAATTTTCTTGTAGATGAATGGTGGAGAGTTTTTGGATGTAGTGCTCCAAACATACAAAATTTGGCTATTAAGATTTTGAGCCAAACTTCTTCTTCTTCGGGATGTGAAAGAAATTAGAGCGTGTTTGAAAGAATACATACAAAGAAAAGAAATAGATTGGAGCATCAAAGATTAAATGATCTTGTGTATGTCCATTACAACTTGCGTTTAAAAGAAAGGTGATGTTTTTTTTACTTACTCTTTCAATTTGAATTCTTGAAATTTAGAATTATTGTTTTGTTTATTGTTGTTGTTGTAGGCTTGATAACCAAATGAATTGTCAAGATCCTATTGATTATGAGACCATTGATAAAACTGACTTTTGGGTTATGGAAGAAGAAGAAGAAAATTCTTCACCTATTTTAGACATAGATGAGTTGGATGAGATGCTTTATAGTGAGGAAGCTCTTCCAATAAATATTCAAGAAGAAGAAAGTAAATTTTCTTTCCTTTATTTTTGTTAAATAGTTTAAAAAAATAATTATTTCTTGGTTTATGTCTTAATAATAATTTTTTTTAACAAATTTTTGCTTTCTGTTTGCTAAACATGTATTATTTTAATTTTTTAAAAAAGATTTAGATAAAGGTGTTGGTGAAATGCAAGAAACACCTTCTTTGGACTTGGAAGAACTTTTGGATGGTGGGGATGAAGATGATAATGACTACGAAAGAACACTTCAAGAATTGGATGCGGTGTGGGCATCAAAGGATGCAACTTGAAAGTTGAAACTGGATTTTGATACTTTTTTATATAAGAAACTTGATGTTTGCTATTTTTTTGTATAATTAAACTTGATGTTTTCTTGGGCACTTAAACTTGGTCATCACTATTTGGTTACATGTTAGATGTAATTTGGATTTTTGAATTTGAAAAGTGATGTTTATTTGGATATTTGTTGTAATTTTCATCTTAAAAATTAAGTAAAAACTATAAAAACATAAATAATCAATATTTTACTATTTTATTTATTATATAAAATAAATAAAATATTAATTTTATTGATCCGGTTCGACCGTTCGGTTGAACCGGTTGAACCAGTTGAACCATTTTTTAAGGCTTGACCGGTTCGATTAACGGTCCGGTTATAAAAACACTGCTTAAAACATACCAAGATTGATATCAAATTCAAAACTTAATTGTAATTAATTCGGTCGAAAAAAATTTAGAAAACGAAAAATTGAAGACATCACATAATTTAATCCTGGAGAGGGTAATAAAGCCAATTAGGTTAATAATCTATTATCATTATATAAATAATGTCACATAGAAGATCGAGGCATACATGAACTAGTTTTTTTAATAAATTATAAAATTTCAGCTGTCAAAAAAAATTGAGACATGCATGATAAAAAAATTTTTGTCAATCCCGTGACTACCATTTTTACTTTAAATAAAACAAAATATAATAAATTAGTTTTTAAAAATTAATTAAAAAATACTCCAAACTTATTATATTTCATATATAAAAATTTATTATATACCAATATATAGGGATGTAATTGAGTCGAGTCGAGCCGAACTCTTGAATGTTTGAGCTTGGTTCGTTTATAATCGAGCCGAGCTCGAGCTTTATTTAACGAATATATGCATGACTCACGAGCTTATTCAAGCCTTTATCGAGCCTAAACAAACTTAATAAATATGAATTATACATTTAAATTTTCATTAAATTAATTAAAAAAGTAAATTATATATTTAAAGAAAAATATATTATTCTTATTAAAATTTGTATATTTATTATAATAAATAAATTTAATAGATTTTTCTATATATTTCATAAATAATATGCAAAATCAATAAATCAAATATCAAAACTATTATTTTTTCATCTAAAATATTACTCATGAACTTACCAACAAACATGTTCACGAGCTAACGAGCCGAATACTGTAAAGTTTGAGTTTTGTTTGTTTATCTTAACGAGCCTCATTAAACGAGCTCAAGCGAGCTTTTACCGAATCGAGCTTCGAATAACTCACAAACGATTTGATTCGTTTACGTCCCTGCCAATATAAAACTATATTATAGATCAAAATTTGATTTACGTGTGTCCATGCTTACCAGTAATTTAATGTTACCTCATTTCAAAAAAAAAAAGTAATTTAATGTTACCTCAAACTACATTTTCCACTAATTCGGGACAATCTGGTATGCTCGAGAATTCGGCATGGTGAAATCGAGGGAAATGGTGGTGCTGCCGATGTTCATGGAGCAAAATTACAGAGCCTGCACCATTCCCTACAGGTTCCTCCCTCCCGACAATACTAAGAACACCACCCCACCGAGCTCACTTGGATCAATCTCTTCGCCAATTCCATCCCCTCTTTGCCGTACGTGGACTTTCCTTTTCTTTTTCAACTATCCGTATGTTAATTTGTCGTTATCTTCTCCCCCCATCTGTTTGTCATATTTGTTTGCCATGATTGATGCTTGTGATTGTGGATGAATTTGCAGGAATCGCGCTGAGAGTGACGATTCGGTGGCCGATGTACCCGCCAAAGCTTAAAAGTTCGGTCAAAGGTAGTATCTGGCTTGTGTATTTAGTTCAACCACTGACACACGAGATTCCTGTGCTCAATTGGTTGCATTTATTTTGTTTAGATTTTCTTGACTGCTTTGTGTACCAACCCTCTCTAGATATAAGTAACTGGAGGACTTGAAGAAAGATCCCGAAAGTCATAGTGGCCCGTCTGCATTGTGTGCCAATTGCTCTTGTAAAATCGAGCTATTCTGTTAAGTTTTCAAGTTATATTGTATATTCAATCTTTTCTATTCGCAACGAATTGTTATCAGCTTCTTTGCCAGCTTCGTGAGCAAGTCCTTGAAGAGGTGGGATTCGGAGATATATTTTAGAAGGTCAAGGTCAGGAATATTCTCCAATGTCCGTTTCAGTCTGATAATTAATAACACCAGCTTTATTCTCATAGACCTCGAGATTATGAGTTTGATGCTGTAATCAACTTCGTGGATTGTGAGAAAAGCAATTTTGTAATTGAGGGACAAATTCACCTTGAGTATTTCTTCAGACAGTGGTTGTCGGTTTTTTTAAAAATTAAAATAATGATTTTTAATAATTTTGGCCATTTACCGTGATAGCACCTACACACGTATCAACTCCTCTGGATTTGATGAAGCAGTTCTCACTTGAGCTTTATATTTTACTTCCTTCTCTGTTATACTTCTGCTTAAAAATGAGTGAAACAGGATAATTTTTTTCAATAATAGGATGAAGAGAATGCCAAGGCGATATCCCTGTTTAAGGATGTTGTTCATCTTAATGATGCCATAGAAGATGAAGCCAAGCGTATTGAGAATTTGATTAGAGGATGTTTGCTGGCTACATATTTGTTCTTGGCTCAGCTCAGGTATGTCAGCCTCTCAGCTAAGATTTGCAGAACTTGAGCACCGTTTTTGTTGGAATATCGTGTTTATGGTCATTTGATGCAAACTAGTTATGATGACCACATGATCATATGATTGATTTTTATGGAACAGTTATTTTTCTCATACACCTTTGCATTTTTTTAGCAACAATAGATTCCACAATTACCTTCAGTTTTTTAAAAATTTATTCGTAGGTATATCAGATTATAGCCTCTATCTCCTGATTGCAGTGGATTGTCCCTGATGAAACTGAAAATTCCTGGAGCTTCGCTGACATCATCGTTTTATTCTCTCACCTCATTATGAATTTGATGTTGAAAGATTCTAATAAAATTTCAATTCAACATAAAATTTTTTAACTTTCGACACTATTCACCACAACTTAGATTTCGGACTAGGCTGTAGCTTGTGCATGGAAATCTGATTCAGTGTGTTGTTTTTCTTTGGAGCACAGTGTGTTGTTTTTTATCCTGCAGTCTTTCAGAAAATGTGGAAGACTCAAACTTCTGATTGCCACGCTGTTGTATTACCACCACACTGATTTTATATTGAAATTCATATTTAATTATATGCATTCATAAAAAGCTTCGCGGTTTTCAAGTTTAGAAGCATGCACAGTGGTAGCATACTGGCATTTAAGTTATATGGTTTGAGTTGGATTGATTCCTCAGCCTGCATTTACTTTATCCGGTTGGAATAATTCCTCCGTCTGTGTTTTAAGTTATCTGGTTGGATTAATTTCTCAGCCTTTGAATGACGTGAAATAATTTGTCAACTCACTTGAACTCTCAAAGCTAGCGGACTTGTTTGCAAGGCATGGTATGTCCTTTCAAGCTAGCTGTCAGAACCTTGTCCCACGACCCTGGGTTATTGATGATTTGGTCAATTTTATATCTAAATGGGGTAAAAAATCGTGGTATAAGGTTAGTTTCTGGGGATAAATTGACCTGCAATGGTTGTCATCAATCATTTATGTACATTTTACTCTCTCTAACTTGCTTTCCAATTGCACAGGCTGTAATATTTGTAGATATTTCTGGTGCAGATATTATTTTGGGATTGCCATTTGCAAGAGAGCTATTACGACATGGTATACAGGCTTGGTTTCATTTTTTATTGCTTGTCGGTTAAGTGTTTGGCCTATATTTTTACCAAGAAAGTAGAAGTAAAGATTTTATCTTGATTGGAGAGAAATTCCTGCCAATTATCTTTTATTCCCTTGCGGTGATGCAGAAATCAGGTGACTTATAGATTAATTAGTCAAAACTCAGGAGTGAGAAAATGAGCACAGAGCATACATATATACATTCATATATATATAATACTTACATACATATGTACGTACATAGAAATATATAATACAAAAATACATACATAGTATGTATGTATGTATGTTTGTATTATTGTATGTATGTATTATATATATGAATGTATACATCCTATCTTAGACATGGAAAAAATTTGTTTTCGTCTTTCAAGGGGGAAACACATTTCTTTTTTTGCAGGTTGTATTGGCTGCAATGACTTGCCTTCTATCAATGAAGTTTTAGCGAAGGTAGTAGAGTTGTTATAGTATTTGTGCTATTATAGCTTAAAAGTCAGAAGGTTGAGTTTGTCACCAAAAGTTCGTATGCACAGTTGAAGGATGAGAATAGGAAGCTTCTGGGAGTTGGCACTTCAAATTTTTCATTGCCCATTCTGGTAATGATTTGCCTGCAAAAAATCCATTTCTTAATTTTTTCCGGCTTTGTTTCTTGAAATAAGCCTTCCACATATATTTTAGTATGGTTTAATGTTATAACAGGTTGTTGATCTTACCAGTGTATCACAAGAACTTTCCTACCTAGCAAGTGATGCAGACCTTGGATTTTGGAAGGAATGGTAAGTTCCTACCAGGTTATTACAAAACATGACTAAATTTTCTGAGCCTCGAATACTTTACCTTGATATTTTTTGGTCAGGGCCGTGGAATAGAGACGAACCTCTATGCACAATTTAAATGCGATTCCTCGAAAATTGCTATGGTAAGGTAAACTCCCTTCGAATATTCTCGTAGGTTGCTACTGATGGATATGTATTTATCTCTTAATCAGCAATTCAGGTGAAGCACCCAGAGGTCACTGAGTTCCTGGGAAGACGTCTATACGATTGCATCGTCGAGTTCAACCAGTACATGGCCTAAACATATCTATCTAGCATCTGAAATTGCCCAAATTTTATCACGAGATCACGGTTGGCCTACTATTTTTCTGAAGTTTTTTTGGGCTATTATAACTTGCGGTCATCGAGTCTAGATGGAACTGCCAATCGTGTCTTGCCTCGTTTGGAATTTTCCAATGGACAAACTTTGAGTTTAAGGAGTCATGTCTTTTATTTTTAAGTTCATATCATCATATGTAAATATTGACATGAATGATATCTAATGAAATATATTTAAATAAAAAATTTAAAAAAAATCAGGTGTATGTAAAAAATTATGACATACATCATATGATACATATTTCCTCCATTCCAATACAATGTAAGTTGATAAAGATCAGCTTGATGAATTTTTAAAGTGAAATTTTGAATAAATAAATAAATTTATTTTAAATAATTTAATAATATAGTGTTATAATATATATTCATGATTCAAGATGTGAAAGCTTAGTTTTATAAAAACCATAGAATAATTAAGATATTATGTTGCTCGTAAAGGCAAAAATTTATGTGAGACGGTCTTACGAGTCGTATTTTGTGAGACGAATATTTTTTTTAGGTCACTCATGAAAAAATATTATTTGTTAGGTTAAGAGTATTACTTTTTATTGTGAATATCGGTAGGGTTGATCCGTCTTACAGATAAAGAATTGTGAGACCGTCTCACAAAAGATCTACTCGATCATAGAATTTAGAAATCTGTGTGTTGTACTAAATAACTGTTTTTTTCCCAAAAAAATTTATAAGAGGCAAAATATGTTGGAAAGTATTGAAAGACAAATAATTATTAACGTGCAAACAAAAAAAAAAATTATATATATATATATATATAAATAATTATCATATAAAATTTAAACCGATCCAAAATTTCTTCCCTTTAAGTGCGATTGAAGGGGCCCCGTGAGACTTTAACGTAATCCAAATCCCCTGTTTAACGGGCCAAAGCTTGAGTTTTTCCTAAAAAGTTGTGTCGTAATTTTTTCCAATTTCTGAGTATTTTTAGCCAATAAAGTAATAAGAGGTGAAGCATTTGTAGAAGTAAATTGAGATCTTTACTTAAATATTGCCGTATATAAAATCAAACCTGCTATTTTGTTCCAAACTTATATAACATAAAAAATCGAATATAATATCTCGTTTCAAGTTTAAAAAGTCGATACTGATTATAATCATTGATGAAGTCAAGGCGACGGATATTTGCAACCGACCCATTCAATTTTTTTAATTTCATTGATCAGAGACCTAAAAATATTGAGTAGGTATCTTGTGAGACGGTCTCACGAATCTTTATCTGTGAGACGGGTCAACCTACAGATATTCACAATAAAAAGTGATATTTTTTCATGAATGACCCAAATAAGAGACCTGTATCACAAAATACGATCCGTGAGACCGTTTTACACAAGTTTTTGCTAATAATATTTATATATTTTTTATTTTCTCGACCTCTATTTTCTGGCTCGATCATAATGATTGATTAATAAAACGTTGATAGCCAAAGGATGGTTAATGGGTAAACACACGGTTGGTGTTGTGTGAAATCCAAATAAAACAGGTTGTCTCGTAGCTGTGAACAATGCATTCCAACTAGCCTCTTAATCCATTCTCTCCTCTTCGACTCAACTCAGAGTGGAGAATGATGAGCTGCAGGTCCGTTTTCAAGATGATGCAGCAGCAGGGTTCGCAGTCACTCCCGGTATCGGAGCCAGGGCTTCAGGAGCAGCGACCTGGGATCCGGCGGAGGCTCTCATCCCTCTCCCTCAACCTCAAGATCCAGCCCTCTCCCCCCGCCGCCGCGGCATGGGCGTTCCGCCGCTCCAAGTCACTCTCCTCCCTGGGAGAGAACGCCGGCGACTCCATAAGGAAGTGGTGGGATTGGGGGTGGGGCTGGATCCTCTCCAGGAAGCCCGCCTTCGCGGTAGATCTGGAGATGAACGAGGAGGAGACCGCCACCATCGGGTTTCACAACAAGGGCAGCTGGCGGCACGTCTTCTTCAAGGTCACCTCCCAGCTCCGCCGCAAACTCTCCAGCTCAGGCGACGTCGGCCTCCCCCAGACCATGCGCTCCATCTAATCATCAAGGAATCATCCTACACATAATATGCCTGCACATTGTGAACCCAGAATCAAAATAATTCACAATCCAGCAGATTCTTCCAAGTCCAGCCCAATTAATGTATCGATCGATCGGCGTGTCGTGGGGTGTGATTGGTATATGAATTCCATTTATTCTATTGTTGCTTAAAATGAAGATTGTTTCGTTGTAATCTCAGCTAATTTGATGTTCTTCGTATGTATGAAAACGGAGTGTAGGATACTCAGTTTTTTGTCAGACAAATTTGTCGGCGGTGTTCGTGTTTTTTTCTTTTTTAATTATTTTTGTTATTTATTTTTGGCCTTTTCAAGTAAAAGAAATTGGGATTCGGTTATTTTTTGCGGGAGTTTATTTTTGCGCATGGAAAAATTCTAAAAACTAGTTATTTTGGACATGGGATGTGTATGTAGTCTTTTTTATCATTATCGATGGACTAAAGTGAAATTTGATAAATTATGGAGGGATTAAATTGATATCTGTATTTTTTAAATAAAAAAATAAAATAAAAGCGTGTATTGAAATTTTAAAAACAAAAACAAAAAACAAAAATGTAATATTATAAAATTGAAAGAAAAAGTCGGTCCAACTTTAATAAAATAAAATAGATAGAATATATTAAAAAATATTAATAAACTAATATATCTTCTATTTTTAAAAATAAACACATTTAACAAAAAACGTCTATTTTGGTTTGCAAGAGGTTTACGTCAAAATTTTGGAATATACCTAATTTTTTTATTATTACTAAAGCACTGTCGGTGCATAATATTGTTATTATTGTCAGTCTTGAAATGACATGAAATTAATCATATGAAGCCGACACAATAATATATATATATATATATTTATTTTATATAAAATAATTATATTATTAGAGGTTTTCAATTTTTTTCCCTGGAAAATAATTAATCAACAAAATATGAAAACGGGTTCTATCAAAAAGTAAAATAAAAATAAAACTATTTTAAAAAGTACATTCTACCAACCTTCTCTTTACTCTTCTTGAAAAACCATTCCAAATAAATGTATTGAGAAATGTAGATTATATATTTCATGTTCTTAAACACAACGAGTATTTTAAAAATATTTGTAATGTTTTATAAACTAAATAATCTCAAATTATGTGTTTAGATAAAAAAATTTGAAAATTATTTTTTTAAAAATATTCTTCATGTATAATTTTTAAAGAATAATTAACTAATTGAATGATTTTTTTAATGTTTTTAAAATAAAAAAATATTGGTTAAACGAGAATTATAAAATTTATAAAATAGCTACCCAAAGATGTCTTGATTATTTCATTCTTTTAAAAATGATTATCCAATCACTTTTTCAATTCTAAAAACATTTCAGTGAAGAATAGATGTTTTGTGAGACGGTCTTACGAATCTTTATCTGTGAGACAGGTCAATCATACCGATATTCACATTAAAAAACAATACTCTTAGCATAAATAATAATACTTTTTCATGGATGACTCAAACAAGAGATCCGTCTCACAAAATACGACCAATGAGACCGTCTCACACAAATTTTTGTTTTTTGGATAAAATAATTCTTCAAACACATACATATTTATTCTTAAAACTTTTAAAACATTTTATTAATTTTTCGTAAAAAATATTTTCATAAAAAAAGTCCAAACGGAGCTTAAATCTTTTTTATATCTTCAACGTCCCCTAAAATGGGTTAATGAGATCCTACCTATGTGGGCACTACCCTCATTTCATTTCAACGGGTAAGATCTTGCCACACATACAATTTCAAAAAAACAATTGATCCTATATATGCATGGGCAAATCTTGGGGGACAATGACCTACATGGGTAGGATGAAATAAACCCCTAAAATGTAGGTTACATTCTCAAATTTAATATCCCAACACATAATTTTCCCGACATTTCCCTAAAACACTCGAGAATACATCAAAACATTGCCCTTGCTACTCCACCCATTTTCGCATTTGCACATCAAGAAATATATCTACATACGTATAACATTGTTTTTTCAAAAGAAACCAGTGATTTGACTGCACTTTCATGGAGAATAAATGAGTTGCCAAGAATTCCAATCCAGCCCAACAAACCAAACGGTAAACAACACCACTGCCACCGTCATCGTTTTGTATACATGCAGGATTTTGCGAATCGTCCAAAGAAACTCTCCATCATCTAGCATCCTATCAACTCCGTGTCTTTCAGATGCTTTCTCAGCCCTCCGCTTGCCGGCCTGAAAACTCCCAACATTAGAAGCTCACATCACTCGTAAAACACATAATTTGGATATCACAAACTTATAAATGACACTTTTTTCTCATTGTACCGAAACCTGAAAATGTTAAGTCACTTACAGGCCGCTAAATAGTTTGATGCTGTCATAGAAAAACCACTGCAGAGTAACAACTGGACCCACAATTGCAATTCGAACGGGAAGGCTTCTCGTAAACAAATTGACAAGCCCAATGTTCTTCGCAGCCTGAAACAAACCATGATAAGACCATATGCCACTAAAATAAGGAAGAATAAGCATCACAAGGAACTCATATTCAATACCTGCATCACAGTTGGAGATGTTTTATTGTAAAGAGACGAAACAATATTGTCTGCTGGATTAGAGATTACCGTACCAACAGCACCAGCTGTATACCCGGACAAACATGTGACGGCAAGCTGTTGAGATTTTGAGCAATCTTCTTTCTTTCTTTGTATAATGTTGTCATACATCAGTTCCACAGTATTCTCAAATGTTGTAAACATAACCATTGAAACTGCCCAAGTATGTAATCATTTCCAAAAATAAGCAATTTAACTGGTTAACAGATTATGTGATACCATGAAGAAAATAAGGCTAGACCAAAGACTTTTCAAAGTAATATTTTTCGTTATGTTTTTCTTCCACACCATTACACATACATGTACAATGTAATTATACACAATAAGCGTAGTTTGGCTAGAATGGCAGGCCAAGTTTGTTGCTAATTTACAGAAGAAAATCCTTGCAAAAAAAATGACAAAATTATAGCTCATCTCAACATTATGCAATCCATAGTCTTAACAACAGGAAACATCTGGAAAACGTGGATCAAAAGTGAGACATCTTATAATACATAGCTCTCATCCTCCTAAAATAATAAAGAGGTGATAAGTTTCAGGAATCACAGCATGCAGAGGCATAACAAAAACTTTGGCGAGCTAAAACTAACTAAGCAAGAAAATGCACCAACTCTTCGCAACATTCTGCAGTTTCCACAAAGTTGTTTCAGTAAGTAGGAAACATCCACCGAGTGCAAAGAGTTCCATAAATACAGAATATGAGTAAATAAGATTTATTAACATAATTAATTTTTTAAGATAAAATGCATAATCCAAAATAATCAAGCTAATAAACGGATCCACGACTATAAATCCTTGAACAAATTGCCAATGCGTACTATCTCAGATGCACATTTTGACAAAATGATAAATGAGAAGCTCGTTAAGCAAGGCATACATGGAAGATTACGGCCCCAAAGTGGAAGAAGACCCTTGTAGAATCTGCAACCAAATAAGAATCATAATAGAATCAGCATGGCGCAATGGAACCCCTAAGTAAAATGTCCACCTTAATGGTGTTTGAAATTACCCATAAATTCCTTCAGTGGCATAAATTTTCGGAAATCCATCAGTTAAGCCTTTGGCAAAAGTTGGTTTAGTTTGAACTCTAATTTTGACAGCTTCAAATGGACAAAGGGCGACATCAGCAAATATTTGAGCAGACGCACTGCTGAGGAAGAATATAACCCCCTTTCTTTGATCCACCAACACATCCCCATAAAGCTTCTTGAAATACTCATAAAGACCAAATTTGCATCCACCTTGTAAACCATATCCAAAAAATTTCCCAGACCAACCTCTCCAAAGAGCAGAGGCACCTTCTTCTCTGCACAGAGTTGTAAGGCCCGATAGGATGCCGCTATACTTGATCGGGTTCACCTGTAATGTACAAAGGGTACGGCAGCAAACATATTATCATTAAGACAACAAACATCCTTATTCAAGAACTTGTTCTTCTTAACTGTAAGCAACATCCCAGTAATCAGTTAAATGCCATAAAAAAAACCATCTCAACTTCGACAAGTTACAAGGAAAAGCAAAGCGGATACCAAGAACAAGGTTTACACATCGACAGACAAAAATTAAGACACCCAAAAAAATTAAAGAATGTAAATCACAAGAACATGAAACGAGAATAGGACGAGTCGACAATTTCTAAGCAGACCTGCATGTTAACCTTCAAGACATCGAGTGGGGTGATCGAGAGATGGGTGACCCCGGCGCTCAGCATACCTCCAGCAGCACACACACCGTAGTACCCGGCCGTAAACTCCTCGACCCTACGCCTGTTATTCATGTTTCCTCTGCGATAAAACTCAACACGTTTGAGGATCTTTCACTCACGTACACACGCAGAGACCATCTCTCTGGGACAGATAACAAGCAAAAGAGATGCCGAACGCCCAATGGGTAGGCTCCATTAGCGTCTTTGAGGTGGCGAATTTTCAAAGGGTTGGCTGGTAGGTTCCCGCAGTCTTGTTTGGAAAATGGGTTTTCATGCTCCTGATCATGCCCACGTTCTTCCTCTCTGCGCCTCGCAACTGATTAACATTTCCCGAACCGGACCCGGATGGGTACAATAACCCGGATAGAGTTTAGCCCTAATTTGTTTTGGTTTGGGCCAGTCCCGCACCTACTTCCCAAGCATGACAAATGATCCTCTTATAAATGGGCCTCTTTCGTCCCACTACATTTTTGTTTATTATTCACTACCAAAAAAATTAAAAAAACTAGTTCCTCACACGCGATGCGTGTGTACAATTTTTTTTATCATTATTGATGAACTAAAGTAAAATTTGATAAATTATGGAGGGACTAAATTGATATTTGAATTGTTGAAATAAAAAAAATTAAAATAAAAGTGTGTGTTGAAATTTTAAGAAAACAAAAAACAAAAGTGTAATATTAATATCATATAAGGCTAAAATTGAAAGAAAAAGTTGGTGTACCCTAGATGGTTACTATCGTGTCCTCACACTTAATAAAATAGATAGAATAGATAATAATAAATATAATTTAATAAAAAATGGATACAGTGCCATATATCTATGAAAACAAAGAAAAATAGTATTTGAAGAATAAACGATGCTGAATTTTTTCTCCAGTTGACCTTTGTATGATGATTTTTCTTAGATTATAAATGGCATAAGATATGTTAGACATATTGTAATAATTAAGAGTATGTCTCCTGTGAGACGGTCTCACGAATCTTTATTTGTGAGACGGGTCAATCCGACCGATATTCACGATAAAAAATAATATTTTTAACATAAAAATTAATATTTTTTTATAGATAACCCAAATAAGAGATATGTCTCATAAAATACGACCTGTGAGACTGTCTCATACAAGTTTTTGCCTAATTAAAACTCACAATTTCAAAATTGGAGAACATTGGCGTACATATATTAAGTTTCAAGATAACAAAATAAAAACATACAAAATTTTTCTAACGTGACAACATGAAATTTTACCTAAGGTAAATCAAATAATTCATCGATAATAATAAAAAAAATTGTATACACATGCATCGCGTGAGCAGAGTAACCAATATATATCTACGTGTGTGTGTAATAAATGTGTGTACATATATTATTAAATCATTTTTCTTGTGTACTCCACTGCTCTTAAATTTATTTATAATCGACGTGATATTGGTAAAAAAAAAAACCATATATAATTAATGAACAAAACCTAAAACCCCAAACGGAGTCTGGTTTTGCCCGCCTTCCCTCTTCTGCGTCTGCCATGGCGTCCAAGCAGAAGAAGAGAGAGAAATATAGTCTAGCGGACCTCATATTCTGGGCCAGAAGTTGCTCACTTCCAGGCTTCACATCAACAACCTACCCATTCTTCTCACTTTCGTCACACCCAATTCGCCGCCTCAGCACGCTCTCGAATCTCTCCTCTCTCTCCAGTCCTTCTTCACTCCTCTGCTCCCGCTCCTCCCTGCATCAAATCCATCCCATGAATCCAATCCCGACCCAGAATTTGTTTATCGCGTCTGGCTGCGCTCCAAGTTCGACGATTTCGTCCAGAACCTCTGCGACGTCTTCGTCTCCTCGAAATCCGACGACGCTCTTCGGGTACAATTTTATTCTCAACGTTTGTTTTCGTTCTTGTCCTTAAAATCATCGTCCGTTGATGCATTTGTGATTCTTTTTAATCCAGGAAGTTGCTCTGGACGCCGTTATGGAATTTGTGAAAGTGCGCAGCGCTGGGAAATTTCATTCTTCCATTTATCACAAGCTTATCCATTCCATCGTTAGTTTGGGAGATATCCATCCATTGCTGTTATATCGAGTTTCTTTTTTTTTTTCTGCCCCTTCTTGTGCCGCAATGAACATAATTGTAATAAGATGTTGGGTGCTTCCGGGTTAGTTGGTTATTTATTTCATTCCACACTTGCAGGTTCACTCTATGTTGGGCATCGATGATAGTCTTTTGGATTTGCTTACCACGAAGTATTTCAATTTCATAGATGTCTGGTATGTTCCATGAGATGAAGATGTACATACCAAAGCAATTGAGCATATATTTCATTGATGTTAACTATGATGAGATGCTTGATCGAGACGATTCATTTACGTTCACATTGCGCTCGCCCAAATATTTTAGTTTGCTTATTTCCCTCATCATTACGAACAACTCCCTGACGCTTTTGTGGGCAACCTGCAAATCAGTGGTGGATCGGTTGGTTTTGTGAGACTTAAGTACTTCATTCGAGTCACATGTGTGTTTTTTTTTGGCGTGGTTATTTTCTGTCTTGTAGCCTATTTTTGTTTTTTTTTTTGTTTTTAACTAAAGCCACATAGACATTATTAGAAGCTTGCTGCTTTTGAACATAGTTATTTTTATTCATCTTGTTAGTTTAACCACCTTCCTTGTGTACAGTTATTTTACTTACATCAGTCTGGACAATATCGCTAGAACCATGGAAGAAAAAGGTATTTCTCTTGTATACGGGGATTGTCAATGAAAATGGAATTAGTGTTCATTTTATAACCATGGGGCTCAGTTCTCATTCTTCAAGGTAACACGGTTTCTGTGTAAGTCTGAAAATCTATTATTATCTGCAGGAGACAAAACTGTTGAGGATCAAAGCCATGTGACATCCAGGTCAGTAATTCTTTATTGATTTCAAGCTGATAATTAGAAATGGCTGGAATAGGACTCAATTATCAGTTTTCATTGAGGATGTGCTGAACCACGCTGATTGACTTATTAAGCTGTTGAAAGAGAGCGTAATTAAAGGATATTGGGTGACCCTTGACAACACATGGTTGTGTTAACTTGGTTTATAGGCAGATTTGAATCAACTTTCAATGACGAGCACTTTTGGTTCTTTACCTTTATGAGATCCATCCTACTAGAATTGAGAAAATGAAATTGCTGTCAGACAGTATCAATTTTTTAGCATGTGTGGCAATAATCAATTACTATGCCTTTTTTCCCTTCCAAAGGACTTTATTTCTTTTGTGACAAAGTGAAACACAACTTCATGGTTTAGTAATTTTTTATTTTTCTCCTTTTGCATCGTAGCATGGATCTCTCCATTTACAAGATTCATTATTTTCTATCTCATATCCCACCGTTGGAAGCTTCAGGGGAAAAGCTAGATCTGGAGGCGTGGACTGATTTGGGTAATATTGTTTTGCTGTCACGTGTACTAATGTCTCATCATGTATCCTTTTTTCTATCATCTTAACTCTGACTTCTCCATGGACTCCATAGTTCGCTTCTCAAGTCTTAAGTTGTAGATAATATATCTGAGTGCCATTGTTTCTTGCATCTAATGTCATACTTCCCTTGTTGATTGATTGGAAAATTCAAGTACCGCTAAAGTTCATTCAAAATCACCTCCACGACCTTCTCTATGAATTAGAAATATGTCATGTGCTTTTCTACCTTGGTTGCAAGAAAATGTTATCAAACCAACATGTGCTCATGATGCCTCGTATGTTACATTATACATGTGAATATGTAGTTATTACTCTTGCTTTTCTCTAAGCTTTTGGTTTCTCTAGAAATATTGAACCATGTTTCAATGGTTTGACTATTCATATTATTAATTAATTCCCATTTGCGCATCTTGACGTCAGACATCATGTCACAAATCGAAGACGACAGATATTCCCTGCATGTTTATCCCATTAATCTTATGGGCTATCTGCTATTCTTTCATTTGATCAGCCTATACTTTAAATTTTGTTGACAGCAGTATTTTGTATGTCGTTATCTTTATGCCATAGGCATTTTTATCGGGAGAAGCAATAGCAAAGAAAATACCAAAAGAGAAGATAGTAATTCCCAGTCTCGAAAGCCTAACCATAAGGTATATCTTGAGAAAATGTTGAATAGAAGTCCCTGTATCAAATGATAACTAACTTCACTTTTCTACCAAAAAAAATCAATTATTTGGGATTATTTTGCAGCTTTTGCCTTCAAGGACAGTTTCGAAGAAAATGAAACTGAAATTTACAAAAGCATGGATAGCGTTTCTTAGATTGCCCATACCTCTTGACGTATACAAGGAGGTAAATCTTCAATATTTATGTGCATGACTCACTGAGGATTTGGTTCATGATATGCATGCTACTGAAACACTTGCTTGTCTAAAATGGACTTGATAGGAGTTTTTGTTATTAAGAATTAGTATATCAGACTGATATGTATTTTTGTCTTGAGGTTAATGAACTCTATCTGCAACATCTAGCCTATAACTTGATTTTTTTTTGAGTGAGCTACTTTTAAATTTGTTATTCAGTAGGATTTCCACAAAAAGTGTGTATGTGTTCATTAGGACTCAAAAGTCAAATTTTTTTTAAAAAAATTGGATTTGGTTTGTTCAAATTTCTGGTGAAATGTTTTCATTAAGTTCTTGTGATTTTTTTTGGTCAAGATAATTGAGCGTGAAGTGTCAGCATTCGGTAATTAACTGTGAACTGTTTAATCTATGATTTGCAAGTTTGGCCTCATTTTTGTCTTGTTTTATTTAATTGTTAGTTCAGGAAGAGGTATCCCTGTTACATTATCTGCTCTCACATGTCCTGCCGTTTAACTTTAGGTTCTTGTGACCCTTCATGAGGCTGTCATCCCTTATCTCACTAGTCCCATAATGTTATGGTAAATATTACTTAATCTCACGATTGCGTTAATTCAAGAGATTTATAAATTGTTTCTGCTCAAAAGCTTTTTTAATTGTTTCTCAACTCTGAATGTGTAGCGATTTCTTGACGCGATCATATGACATTGGGGGTGTCATAAGTGTTATGGCCCTAAGCAGCTTGTATATTCTCATGACACAACACGGTATTGAATATCCCAACTTCTATGACAAGCTATATGCTCTGTTGGAGCCCTCTATATTTATGGCCAAACACCGGGCAAAGTTCTTTCAGGTAATTTATTAAATATGTTAAAACAATATGTATTCATGTGAATTTTACATGGTGTCAGTGTTGGCAATTTAAGTTCTTATTAAATATTTTAAAACAATATGTATTCATGTGAATTTTACATGGTGCCAGTGTTGGCAATTTAAGTTCAATAATAATTACAGTTGATAATATGATTTAAGGGTAGAAATGGCAGTTGAATTTGATCATTAAAATATTTAATAGTTAATAATGCTTTATTTTAGCATCTTATTTAAGAAAGCCCTTTTCTGTGTCAAGTGCTTGTATCCAAGCTCACCTTGAATTGTTAATTATACTGCTAGCTTTTTGTACGTGCAAGAGTGTAGAAACATTGAAAAGGACTGAAGTTATATTACATTATTTAGTATCCTCCGTGCAGTCATTGTTCGAAGCTGTAATGATCAGTGATCGAATTTCAGGCTTCGATCTCTCTACCAGCAAACATAATTGGCCTGGGTGTCATGTGACAAGACAAATCTTACTAAAAAATGACGAAATTTCATAGAGTATCATGGCATTTAAGTTGTTTCATTTGAAACTAATACACCGGGCTAATATCTTGATTCCATTCTACACAAATCTTAGCGGGTTGCAATTTCGGGCAGTATTTGTCAAAGTAGTCGGCATGGTTTCGTAAACATGACTGGATGTTAATTATTTCATATTTTTCTTTTACATAGTTATTCTGTTTTGCTTGCTGATAATATTTTGAAATGTTGCAATATGGACTACATCATATATCTTGCTCTTACATTTTTTGGGTATGGCTTACTGTTCGATGTCTGTCCTGTGCTAATTATCATTATCATGTAAACTTCTTCTCAGCTGTTGGATTCATGCTTGAAATCGTCACTTCTTCCAGCATATTTGGCTGCTGCTTTTTGTAAGAAATTGAGCAGACTAGCACTGTGTGTCCCTCCTGCGGGAGCATTAGTTATTGTTGCTTTGGTGCACAATCTTCTAGTGAGGCATCCTTCAATTAACTGTTTGTTTCATCGGGTAAGAACTCAATCATTTCCTTTTAGGCTATAATTTTTAAATCATTCATAAGGTGGGGATTTGAACATGGTGTAAAGTAATGTTTTTGCCTCGATAAGTGTTTGGAATGTTATGGCATGTGCAATGGATCATATAATTCTCAAGAAACTTAACATTCTTAGATTCTGTATTAGCTTTCTTTCAGCCTCACAATATGAATGCTACTTTTGTTTATTTTAATTTTTATTGATGAAAATGATGCGAAGTAAATCATGCAGATGATAAATGATTTGTGTTATATCTTAAAGTGATTGGGATAAAATTTAGCCTGTTGCTTGCTCTTGGGTGAGATAGGAAGGTATTTGTTAAAATGAATTCTCGACTGACTTGGTGGTCCTTATAAAGTTATAAAAATTGCTGGATCCCTAGAAATCGTGATTCTGTCGATTAATCCTTGATCATACATCTGATAAAATATGTGAATCTCCAAGATAGAAAAATGTGATCTCTAGATTCATTGTTGTGGTTGCATATAGCACAGTCAACTTGGGTATTCCTATAATTAGTTCTTATATGATATTGTATACTGTGGGTATTCAAAGCAGTTTCATCCCTCCATTTCTGGATTTATTCTGGCCATGATCAAATGACCTCTTGTTTTTTTGTGTAGTCAAGTTATGCTGCATTATGAGCGTGTCTTAAGAGTGATAGACTTTCCTTAGAATCCTTCCTCATCTTTGACAAGAAGAAATGAGACATCAACTATTAAGCTTTCGTCAGTATTCAATATCGAAACTGTTTTCCTGCGTTGCAGTAAAAAGATCCTTTAGATCATTGCGTTGCAAAAGAGCATGATTTGTAGTGTTATTCTATTCTGTGCATTGTTTGTATGTGTTGAAATGAATGGTTGGTGACACACACCTGTATCATTTAGGAGGGTGGTACTGGAACCGGTAGAGGAAATTATGAAGAAGAAAATGAGAGCATGAAAAATGCCGAAAAATGCAGCGATATCCAGGTGTTGTTCGACCGGAAGGGAGGATTTGATCACTTTAAAAATGAGGAAAGTGATCCCAAAGATACTAATGCTATGCGTAAGTTTTACTTATCTCTATTTTGGTTATCTTTCTGCATAAATAAACTCTCCTAAAGTAAATTGTTATCTATTACATGCCATTTACTTCTATTTCCCGTTGTTTTATGTTCACTCTTCAAGCATTATTTTTGGAATGAAAGTCAGTTTGTTATTTCCACATTAAAGTCAATGATTTGTAATACATGGATTTCTTGAATCATCCTGTGCTATGTCTAATAAATTTTGGATATGGATACAACCCTGATATGGCCCGACTTGAATTTTGATTCTCCAGAAAAAAAGATATACAGAAAATTGTTAGACATGGCCAAGGAAGTGTGCTAAATTTTGGGAGTACAATGGACCTAAGTTTCATCTTCCAGACAGTTCTGTGTAATGAAGGGAAAAAATAGTCAAAGGAATTCAATTAATTGAAGTATAAAATCACATTTCGAGACTACGCTTCAAAATCAGTGTTCTTTATAGTCAGACCTGTGAGCTATCATAAAAAACCGTTTTGCATCTTGTTCTTCTGTCTGAATTGGTTTTCCAGTAGTTTGTTGATCAATTTAAGGATCTTGTACCAAAAGGGGTCTGTATAATGTCCGAGAAGTTCAGTTCTGCTTCATGAGATGTGCCTAGATAACTCGAGTTTTCCCTTGAAATCATGTATTTTTACCTCAGAAAAGCCATATTATACTTCAGTTTACACTTTTTGGAACATTTCTATATGTTTTTATTTCACAGGTAGGTAGTTGTAAAATGGAAATAGGTTTGCTAAGTGCACTAGCCACCTAGTTCAATCTTGTCCAGCTCCCTAACTAATCTGATTATTATAGATTCTCAGTTAATAAGATACTAAAACGATAGATATGTGGCAATTATTGAACAGGTAGCTCTCTCTGGGAAATTGATAATCTTCGTTATCATTATTGCCCTCCGGTTTCAAGGTATGCTCTTTGGAATTATGAACAATATTTTCACGTTGTTTGACTGTAACATATTACATTTATATTTGCACTAATTATTAATTGATTCTCTTCTCGTGTGATTAGATTTGTTTTGTCACTTGAGAATGATTTGGCTGTCCGGGCTAGAGCTCCAGAAATTGCTATTAAAGACTTTAGTTCTGGCTCATATGCAACAATTTTTAATAATGAGGTAAACTATTTGAGGAGAAAGATAGATAACCCCGTGGTGTGCTCATTTTAGTTAAATTTATCCAAACTATTTTATCTTTATTTGTTTCGTCTTCACTTGACCTACAGTGCTATTCTCTTTTAATCACTATATTTTTTCTGCTTAGCGGTTAAGTCAGCAAGCAATTTAAAGCTTAATATTTGTTGCAGATAAGAAGAAGGGTCAAACAAGTACCACTGGCGTTTTACAAAACAACTCCATCGTCTTTGTTCTCAGAGTTTGACTTTCCTGGTTGGACATTTAAATTTAAGGATGCAGAATCTATTCCGATGAATGATAATGACCAAGCAATCAGCATATCTGAAGATCACGGTGATAAATCTGCAAAACGGCTGCGAACAAATTGATTATATGGCTACGTTCATTTGCACAGTGGCAAAGAGAAACTTTGATCTACCATTTCTTTGCTACTGCCATTGCAGCTACCTTTCGTCTCATGGCACGAAGAGATTCATAGCAGACGATTTTACCATTTTTGTTTTACAGTTCCTTTGTAGGAGGAAATATCCTTGTGCTAGAATAGCTTATATTCAACCAGATAATGAGATTTATTCTTATTTAACAAGAACCAACTCTATACAGTTTTGTTATGTTTCATTAATTTGAGCACATTGATGATCGTCATACTTTTTGGCTTCTCTGCCTACCTAATACCTGTAAACCAGGTTTAATCTCAACCCCAACCTTGTTGCCTTTTTTTTTAATATATATTTTGTATATTAATGAGACACAAACATCAGATGACCTACCTTCTCTAGTACTTGCATTGCTTTGAAGGGTGTATAAATTTTATTCCTGGCTTCGCCAAACATAATTTCATATCATATAACAATATTTTTAATACAACAAAAGGAGAATGAATCAGATGCCTGAAGTGAAGGGTAAAGTGTGTGTGACTGGTGCAGCTGGGTTTCTAGCCTCATGGTTGATCAAGCGCCTCCTTTCATCTGGTTATCATGTCATTGGAGCAGTCAGAGATCCAGGTGGAATCAACTGCATAATTGAAAGAATAACTTTGCTCATATGGTATTATATTTATATTAATGGTATTTACTTTTTTCTTACAATTCTTAATCAGGAGATGAGAAGAAAGTAGAGCATCTGTGGAAGCTGGATGGAGCAAAAGAAAGGCTTCGCTTGGGGAGAGGAGACCTGATGATAGAAGGCAGCTTTAATGAAGCAATCATGGGCTGTGTTGGAGTGTTTCATACTGCTTCACCTGTTTTAGGGCATCATACTTCTGATCCAGAGGCATGCTTTATTTACTCCCTATCTTAAGTACTCTATATATTCTCCATGAGACAAGCATTGATTTTGATTTCTGGCAGGCAGAAATATTGAAACCTGCAATTGATGGCACTCTCAATGTGTTACGCTCGTGCAAAAGAAATCCAGCTTTGAGGCGTGTGGTTCTAACCTCATCTTCATCAACAGTGAGGGCAAGAGAAGATTTTGACCCAGATGTACCATTGGATGAGTCATCTTGGAGCTCCGTGGAGCTGTGTGAAAAACACAAGGTATTCCAATAAGTAGCAGCCTTGAATATCTTTTATAAATGCTTTCGTAAGTATATCATACATAGGCGCCTTTTTTCTGGGTTGTTTGTTCCTACTAGATTTGGTATGCAATATCAAAAACTCTAGCAGAAAAAGTTGCGTGGGAATTCAGCGAGAACAACAAAATCAATCTGGTCACTGTTCTGCCTTCATTTGTGATTGGACCCTGTTTGCCCCCTGTTCTTTGTTCTACTTCAGCCGATGTACTTGGCTTGCTCAGAGGTAGTCATGGATAACATAACACTTGATTAAGAATGTTAGATCAAGATGAGTAGAACAAAACTGACTTCCGACTTCCGAGTAACTGACTTCTAGTTTTTGCTAGTCTCCTTTAAAAAAAACACTGGCACACACACACACACACCAGGAGAAACAGAGAAGTTTCAGTGGCATGGAAGAATGGGATATGTTCACATAGATGATGTTGCGTTGAGCCATATTGTTGTTTTTGAGAATGAGAATGCGAAAGGGCGGTATCTTTGCAACTCAACTGTTCTGGACAACAATGAATTGGCATCAATTCTATCAGCACGCTATCCTGCACTACCCATTCCCAAAAGGTGAGAATCCCCCCCTCCCCCAGTCACCAATTGATATAATTGAGAATCCATGTTGAATCTGATGTTGCAACTTTTTTCGTTTTTGCAGGTTCAAGAAACTGGACAGACCATACTATGATTTCAATGTGTCGAAACTGAAGGGTTTAGGAATGAAGTTCAGATCAATTCAAGACATGTTTGATGATTGTGTTGAATCATTAATCCAGCAAGGCCATCTAACCTCTGTCTCGACTCTTTCATCATAATCAAACAAAAATGAACACAGTGGTTATCAATTAGCATGTGTTTTTTATGTGTTAATTACCATCAATCTTATACCTTTTATTGGGAAAAAATTAAAATTAAAATTAAATTTCCGGCCATGTATAAATTTATTATTTATAGTCCATTGCTTTAGACAGCATCGGCATCCCTAGAAAAGATAATATACTACTCTATAAACAATAATGTAATTGTCATTATCATTTTGTCTTTGTCGATTGATTTATAAAATAAAAGCAATCAAAGTAATGATTCGGCCAGTTGGATTTTAATAATTATATTGAATTTTAAAATTTGACTCAATTCAATTTATTTTTGAAATAATCAAATCGATACACGATTTAATTAATTTGTTATTTTCAAAGGGGTTTTTAATTAAATATTATAAGAATAATTATCGATATATCAAAATTTAACAAATTGCAGGCTTTTGCGGATTTGTACCATTCTCATTCCTCGGATTCAATGCAATTCCGAGGTATCATTATTATAAAACTTATTTTATTATTTTATTGGATGATTATAATGTAACGTTTGTCTTTTTTATCAGAATTTATAATTCATGAATATGGTGTTTATCAATTATTTTAAATCGTACATCAACTCAAACGTCATATTTCAATTTATTAACCAAATAAAAATAATTATTGTACACCAACAATTTTTCTCCCGATAATTGCAATTCTGACCGTTAATAGAAATTGAATTTGTGATTTTTTTATACTAATTTTTAAGATCAGGTGTTTACTACTAAATCAAAAGTTATCATTGATAACTAATTCACAATTTTATTTATTTATATTTATGACAACGAAATCCCATAAAACTGATTTTAAACTTTAAAAGATGAAAACAAATTTCGCCCGTGAATAATATGGTGGTGTCTTCACTTTTCCAAGCCTCGTTTTAACCCCTTGCCAATTTTCTAAATTATCGCAACATCCTTTATCCATTTTAATCTCAATTCTATATCAAGCGTGAATGAATTATATAGTGGTATGACCACTTTCCCATTACTAGTTTCCTAAATTATAGTGAGATATTTTATCCATTTTATTTTATTAATTATAATATTTCTCAATATCTATACTATACTATTAAGTGTGAGAACATTATAATAACTACCTAAAGAGGACACCATCTTTTTTTTCCAGTTTTACTCTTATATGATACTAATATTACACTTTTGTTTTTTGTTTTTTGTTTTAATTTCAACACACTTTTATTTTATTTTTTTTATTTCAACAATTCAAATATCAATTTAGTCCCTTCATAATTTGTCAAATTTCACTTTAGTCTATCAATAAAAAAATTGTACACACACGCAACGCGTGTGCAGAGTAACTAGTCTATACTATATATTTACATAGACAAAAATGGGCACAAACATTTTTTTTTACAAAAATTACCATTACATGATAAGTATATTACATTTATGTTTTTTTTTAAAAAAAAAATTCAACATTTCAAATTACAATTTAATCACTCGGACCATTTATAAAATTATAGAGTAGGTCTTTTGTGAGATGATATCACAAATCTTTATCTGTGAAATGAGTCAACCCTACCGATATTCATAATAAAAAGTAATACTCTTGGCATAAAATTAATACTTTTTCATGGATGACATAAATAAGATATTCTTATCACAAAATATGACCTGTGAGACCGTCTCACACAAGTTTTTGTCAAAATTATGATATGAATTTTGTATAAAAATAATCAATTCAAATAACAATATAATCTTTATTATTTTTGTAAAACTATGATATTACTCATTTGGATGTAAATAAAACTATTAGAAAAAATTGTATAAGCAATCTTTATTTTTTAAAAAATATTTTACCATTTATTTATTTTTTCTTTTTTAATTATAAAAACGGATTACGGGTATACATAGGATCTCTGCGTAGCTAGATCCGTTCATTATCATCACAAAGACGAAGACCGATAATCGGAAGCTATTGATGGTGATGGGGTTTGAGAAAGGAAAGGAAGCCGGCTCATCGTCGAATGCGCTGCCCACAGAGGACACACCTCTATTGCTTCCTTCCGGCCATAAGCCCCACGCTCGGTCTTCTCAGCTCAAAACGTTCGCAAATGTCTTTATATCCATCGTTGGGGCCGGCGTTCTTGGCCTCCCTTATACCTTCATGCGTACGGGTTGGCTCACTAGTCTCCTCATGATTCTCGTCGTCGCCGCTCTCACCTATCATGGAATGATGCTCCTAATCAGAACCCGTCACAAGCTTGGGGATTCCTCCTATGCGATTGCTTCTTTTGGCGATCTGGGTTTCGCTGTTTCTGGTTCCATTGGCAGATGTGCCGTTGATTTCATGATCGTTCTTTCCCAAGCTGGATTTTGTGTTGGCTATCTCATTTTCATTTCGGACACTCTTGTTAATCTTTTCAATTCCTCCTCCTCCTTATTGGTTGGGCCCAAGATCTGGGGAGTTAGCACCAAGAGCCTTTATATTTGGACTTGTTTTCCCTTTCAATTGGGCTTGAATTCGATTGCATCTCTGACCCTTTTGGCGCCCCTCAGCATCTTCGCGGATATTGTGGACTTAGCGGCTATGGGGATTGTGATTGTTGAGGATTTCTTGATATTCATGAAGCAAATGCCAGTGGTTGAGGCGTTTGGAACTCTTTCCACCTTCTTTTATGGATTGGGAGTGGCAGTGTATTCGTTTGAGGGGATTGGAATGGCATTGCCTTTGGAGTCGGAGATGAAGGACAAGTCCAAATTTGGTAAGATTTTGGGATTGGCCATGCTTTTCATTGCTGCCATGTATGGGGCATTTGGAGCGATGGGTTACTTTGCGTTTGGTGAGAACACTAAGGATATAATCACGGCCAACATGGGGAAAGGATTGTTGAGCACTTTGGTTCAGCTAGGCCTCTGCATAAATTTGTTCTTTACATTCCCATTGATGATGAACCCAGTTTATGAAGTGTTTGAGAGGAGCTTCTGGGCGGGGAATTACTGCTTGTGGATGAGATGGATTCTTGTGCTGGTTGTAAGTTTAGTTGCACTATTTGTTCCAAATTTCGCGGATTTTTTGTCGTTGGTGGGCAGCAGCACCTGCTGTGCTCTTGGGTTCGTTTTGCCCGCGCTGTTCCATTATCTAGCATTCAAGGAAGACATGAGCTGGAGACAAGCTAGTGCTGATTGGGGCCTAATTATCTTGGGTGTTTTTCTTGGGGTTTTGGGGACTTGGTACTCCCTCCTGGAGATTTTCTCTGTCAAGGTGTGAATAAATTGATTGCGCGTAGTTCAGACAATAAGTATACCGACTTGTTATTATTTTTTGGGCAAAACGTAATTCTCAGTTTTCCTCTGCGCAATAGTTATCGAAGCATTTGTCACTTGATTCATCTTCTGGGAACAATTATTTAGTCAAAAAAATCAATGTAAAGGTAGAGAAAACAATGGCTAGATGCTACTTTACCAAACCTGAAAGATGTGGTAAAAACTCATTTGTTGCAATAAACAAGGCATGTTGATTCTCTCATCTAAAGTTGTCCATCCATGGAGATATGTACTTGGTGCTGGACAAACATATATATGTCAATGGACATCTAATTTTTTATTTTTTCAGCATTTGGTAGTAGATGATTATGCGTCTCTTCAGATTTCGATCTATTTTTTTGGGAAGCTATGTTAGATTTTTTGGGTTTTTTTCCTTAATTGTTATTGAGAATTAACATCTAACCTTGTTGGTTATCCAATAACAATCAAATCATTTCGTTATCAGGCTTGAAAGACACCACAGCGATCAGACTGGCTGTGAGTTGAGCAATGTCAGTCTACAATTTTGGTACACCGAATCTTGCTATTTTATTTTATTTTCTAGTCCAGTTATTTATCAAAACAATAGCCCCGATTTGAAGATGTTTCTGATTCACAGAGAACAATGGTGATTTACTTGATGTGGATGGATTTACTTTTGAAACGGATGGCACTTGTGAGACTAAAGCGTATGCATTTGATGAAGATTCACCCAGTTAGCAGGGCTTGCACTGATGTTACCAAGTAGAGATACATATAGTTCCGAATTTGGGTATTGTGTTGGGTGATAGTATTTGAATTCAACCATGCACTCACAGCACTTCACTTTGTAGCAACATATATATTCCGGTCTTTATTGATAATATGATGTAATGCCACTGCCTTTTACACAAGAAATATGATGAATGGTTGGGTTTAAACTGCAGTTTATATACAATTTATTTATGTTTGTCATTCATCGATTATTTCAAGTGGTAGTAGGAATGATTGCTTGTAGCAGGAAATTTGGTGCAAAGTTTGTGTGGCAAACAAATTAGGACGATTTGTTAAAAGTTCGAAGCAGACAAAAATTGATTAAAAAAGATATTTGCATAGTGTGGATGAACGACACGCAATGCAGTGTAATAAAATATATAGGATTGGGAAGTCGAAGAAGGCAAGAAAATGGATAACGGATATGTACATATATAAATATAAACTAGTTTGTACGTGGTGAATGGTGAGTAAAATGAGGACACGGGACGTGCATGCAGGACAAGTGTAATTTTGTCGCCCACGTTTTTGCCAAACGTCCATTCTCTAGAGCACCACCGCCTCCTTATATATAGTAGCAGATAAGCATGTACGCTTCATCATCAAGAAGACAGTAATGGCGGACATTAGAGGAAGAGGTGCAGCGTGCGACGACAGGTGCGGGTGTCCTTCGCCGTGCCCTGGCGGCATCACTTGTAGGTACGTACGCATGAACAAACCCGCTAATTGATATTGTTCACGAATGATTGGAGTGGATATAATTAGCTGATCAATCGGATGGATGCAGGTGCTCGGGCGGAGATCCCAACAGTATGGAACACAAGCAGTGCTCGTGCGGGGAACACTGCGGCTGCAATCCTTGCACCTGCTCGAAGAGCAGTGCCACGGCCTCCGGCGGGACAGGGAAGGCCTTTTGCAAGTGTGGCGCAGGGTGTGCCTGTCCCACGTGCACAGCTACTGCTTAGATAGTAACATCAATAATAAGACTAGCCGATCATGGAATGTTATATGATCCGCCTCTCTCTATGTGTGTGCGCGCGCGCGATATATTTCAGTTATTATTATGTAATAATAGGACAATGTTGCCGAGTCTTGGTTTGCCTTTCATCGTATGTCAAAAAGAACAAATTGCTAGAATATTTGGGAGGTGTTTTAAATCTTACACATACGAATTAGTTATCATATTTTTTCGTCCAGTCTTTCCTATACACCTAAGAGTTGAAATAACGTGTTTTGAGGATATTAAAATACTTTTGAACACGATTTAGATAATAAATGATAATACTCTCGAAGATATTAACTAAAAACGATTGTCATAATCTGTTTTAATATAATAAATTTAGTTTAGTTTTTATATGATAATTTTATGTTTTAGCTTATACACACCAAAAGTCGAGCCATGCGAAAGGTCTCAAGGGTATGTGAAAGGTCTCAACCGGAAAAAAATAACAAAAGATGGCATAGGTTGTTAGGCGATTTTTGTCCTGATCGGTGGTTTGCTAGAGAGATAGTCTCTTGACCAACCATTATTACACTTCTATAAAGTGTAACACAATATAAATTTATCTATATCACTTTATTATTTTAATGTGGGATAAACACATTTTTCAAATTTTCATTCACTTACATGGAAAACTTTAAGCTTAAAGGCTCGTACCTTTAATCCAACATGATATCATCATTCTCAAAAAAAAAAAGGAGAGCGTATTAAATCTTGAAATTTGCGACAAAAGATAATAAAATTTGACTATACACCGAAAATTTAAAAAAAAAAGATATATTAGATTGGAAACATGTATTCTGTTTTGATAACAATAATTAATGGCGTTCGTTGATTCCATTTTTATATATAGAAAAATGATATTTTATATTTTTAGAAAATGATATTTTTTATGAGTAAAATGTGTATTACTCAAATTAATTTATATTATACAATTTTTTTAATAATGTAGCTCACAAAAAATAATGTTTATGTGGTGGAAAATATTTTTTTTCATGTATTATTGACCTGTGTTTGAGAAACGATTTCACAATTAACGCTAAAGGTTTGAGTAAATTTTCAAGATTTGAGCTAATGAGAAAATGTTGGCAATGTCCAATTTTGGACATTATGTATGACCCAAATAAGAGATCTGTCTCACAAATACGACCCGTGAGATCGTCTCACACAAGTTTTTGTCCTACTTTATATTGGTTTTTTTGTCTCTCTCCCTATTTTCTTATTATATATAATTTTCATTGTTTTTGATAATTAATTATTTTTTTGGCTTGAAGAATATTTTCGATTGACCAAGGAATTCAAAACCGAGAGAGTAGAGACCGTATGACTTAATAAAATAATTTTTAAATTCGGCTCTCCGATTGAAGAGTAAAGTCTCATAGTAAAAAAAAATAATATTAAAAATAATATTTTTTTTTGTTATATGATCTCGTAAGAGTTTTTGTTTCAAATAAATTAGTATATTTAACTTTTAAACCCTCCCATTAGTCGATTAAGGATATTTCTCTCTTTTGAATGTGGATTCTCTGAATCAATGGTTTTTGAAAATTTATTATTATAATTGGATTAATATATATATATTAAAATAAAAAATTGAAATCATGTGTTATAAAAATGTTGCTTAATCGGGGTCAGGGCGTATTAGAGCTTAAGCAAGATAAGCATTGTTTAAACGTTTTTTAGAACATTGATATTAATATATCGAAATATTTTTTTTATGATTATGATAATCAATATTTCAAGGTATCATTTGATTCGTGATATAAGACAAATAGTACGGATATAAGTAATTTTTTAAGAATAAAATACATAAAAATGATAGTTAATATAATGTTTGATTTGAAAGATTAATTTTATTAAATTTGAGATAATATAATATTATCATTTTGTTTTTTTGAAAATATTAATAAAATATTTATAATTTTATTTATTAAAGGTAATATAGTAATTTCAATTCAATGATTTGATTGATGTGAGATAAATGATTGATGATTTGATTGATGTAAGACAAATGATTAGTAGATGGATAAATAATACGGTGCACCAAACATGGAATTAGATTGGATAAAAATATGGATAAATAATATAGCGAATTTAAAATACCATAAAGGGTCATTTTGCTATTAATATTGTGTAGTGATGAACTTGAAATGGAGCCGGCCAAGGGAAAGAGACTTTTGGATGCAAAATGAAAAACACAACTAGTTATAGTCGAGTCAAGAGTTGGTCGTCTTAAGAACATACATAAAAGGTACTTGTAACTTCAAAAAAAAAAATGATTCTTCGTTTTTTCTTTAAATATAAAATGAAAAATCACTTTTTTAAAAAGTTACCGTAGTAAATGTGATGATATATTGTTCTCGATAATATAATATAATATAATATAATATGACAAAAACTTGTGTGAGACGGTCTCACGAATCGTATTTTGTGAGACAGATCTCTTATTTTGGTCATTCATGAAAAAATATTATTTTTTACGCTAAAAGTATTACTTTTTATTGTGAATATCGGTAGGGTTGACCCGTCTCGCAGATAAATATTCGTGAGACCGTTTCACAAGAGACCTACTCATCTATTACTATTATTAAGAATCTCTATAATAGAGACAAAATAGTGTCTTGGTCTGTTTTTGGATGTTACAAGTTTGCTCTTACGTGATATCAATATTACACTTTGGTTTTTATTTATTTTTAATTTAAACAAATACTTTTGTTTTTATTTTTTTAATTACAACAATTCAAATAGCCTTTTAGTCCCTCGATAATTTGTCAAATTTAATTTTAGTCTCTCGATAATTATAAAAAAAAACTTTACACACATATATCGCTTATGCAAAATAGCCCGTATAATATAAACGAGAGGAGCAGCTACATAGTGTGTGTATGTGTGTGTTGTGAGTTCTTGACTTTGAAAATTGAATGCAATACGAAACACAATTGGAAAGTCAGCTAGGAAATGAGATTCTCTCTCTTATTTGAATGTTTTTTTTTATTATTTTTAGTATATTTTAGAACCGCCCACCTTTTCCTCTGTCATCTTTCCTTTAATCTTATAAAATAAATAAAATACTTTTAATCAATATTAATTTTTCCTATTCAACTTGGATTTTGTTGTGAAAAAGTAAAAATTTATGGTAAAAAGTAAAAATCTCAAACTCTCAAAATTTACCAAACTACACACTTTATAATATTTTTCTCTCTACTCAATTGTGATTTTCTTCACAAATGAGAGATCTATTTATAGGAAATCTTTACAAATAATCCAAAAATAAAATACATCATTACCTACATCATCACACACTAATTTTCAATATTTACAACTCTTATTTTCAACATTCAAATATTCAACATTCAAATATTCAATACTCACATTTTAAATATATTTTTCAACACTCCCCCTTGTGATGATGATCATAATGATTGTCTTCATTACGTGTTTTTATACTGCCTCGTTAAAAACCTTACTAGGAAAAACCCATTGGGATAAAAACCATAGTAAGGGAAAAAGAGTGCAGTCACGTAAACTCCCCCTCATGTTGACACGAACAATTCTTCACAAATTTCGTAGATTGCGCATCCCAATATTATATATGTGCTTTCTGAATATTGACGTAGGAAGTGCCTTTGTGAAGAGATCTGATGAGTTTTCACTTGATTGAATGTGACGAACATCAA
This sequence comes from Primulina tabacum, assembly GCF_025594145.1. NCBI lineage: Eukaryota > Viridiplantae > Streptophyta > Magnoliopsida > Lamiales > Gesneriaceae > Primulina > Primulina tabacum. Next base: position 4,903,402 of record NC_134559.1, on the reverse strand, counting down.
TACATCTATTCTTCTCAAGCTCCTTGGTGAATGCGAAGAACTTAGGAGGAATATGTTTAGTTCTGTCGCTTTTTATGTATCCTTCTTTCATTTGAGCAACACATGCAGCATTATCTTCATATAGTATCACAGGCTTCTCATCAGATGATAATCCGCATGAAATTTGGATATGTTGGGTCATTGATTTTAACCACACACATTCACGACTTGCTTCATGTAGTGCAATAATCTCGGCATGATTTGATGAAGTTGTTACGAGCGTTTGTTTCTGAGAACGCCAAGATATTGCAGTGCCTCCACGAGTAAATACATATCCAGTTTGGGAACGTGCCTTGTGTGGATCAGATAAGTATCCAGCATCAGCATAACCAATTATACTTGGATTAGCATCTTTTGAATACAAAAGTCCCAAGTCTGTCGTTCCTCGTAGATAACGGAATATATGTTTAATTCCGTTCCAGTGTCTCTTTGTTGGATATGTGCTAAATCTTGCCAACAGATTCACGGCAAAAGATATATCAGGCCTTGTACAATTTGTAAGGTACATAAGGGCACCGATGGCACTTAGATATGGTACTTCTGGACCAAGAATATCTTCATCATCTTCACATGGACGGAATGGATCCTTTTCTATGTTTAATGATCTAACAACCATTGGAGTACTTAAAGGATTTGCTTTATCCATATTAAAACGTTTAAGGATCTTTTCTGTATAATTTGTCTGGTGAACAAACATTCCACATTCTTTTTGTTCAATTTGTAAACCCAGACAATACTTGGTTTTTCCAAGATCCTTCATTTCAAATTCTTCCTTCAAGTATGACACAACTTCTTGAATTTCTTTATTCGTTCCAATGATGTTTAAATCATCAACATATACAGCAATAATTACGCATCCGGATGTTGTTTTCTTAATGAAAACACAAGGGCATATTGAATTATTTACATATCCCTTTTTCATCAAGTGATCACTTAGTCGATTATACCACATTCGACCTGATTGCTTTAACCCATATAATGATCTTTGTAATTTCACAGAATAACATTCCCTGGGTTTTGAACTTTGTGCTTCAGGCATCTTAAATCCTTCAGGGATTTTCATATATATATTACTATCAAGTGATCCATATAAGTAAGCTGTAACAACATCCATAAGACGCATTTCTAAATTTTCAGATACCGCCAAGCTAATCAAATACCGAAACGTAATTGCATCCATCACAGGAGAATACGTTTCTTCATAATCAATTCCAGGCCTTTGAGAAAAACCTTGTGCAACAAGTCGAGCTTTATATCTTACTATTTCATTTTTCTCATTTCGCTTTCGAATAAAAACCCATTTGTAACCAACAGGTTTTACACCTTCAGGTGTAAGGACTATAGGTCCAAAAACATTACGTTTATTTAGCGAATTTAATTCAACCTGGATGGCATCTTTCCATTTTATCCAATCCTGTTGATTTTTACATTCACCAAAAGATTTTGGCTCATGATCTTCGTTATCATTTATGATGTCGATTGCCACATTATAAGAAAATATATCATCAATTTCATCTATATCTTTTCGGTTCCATATTTTTCCAGTATTAATATAATTGATAGAGATTTCATGATTCTCGTCAGTTTGTGGTTCTGACAGAACATTTTCATCATCATGTGTTTCTTCAGGAACACCATTCTCTATTTTGTGATCATCATGTGTTTCTTCAGAAACGTCATTCTTTATTTTGTGATCATCGTGTTTCTCTATGAATTTTCTTTTTCGAGGATTTTTATCCTTGGAACCGACTGGTCTTCCACGCTTTAGGCGTTTAATGACATCATGAGTATCTTCCATTTGTTTCTTTGGAATTTCAATTCGAGCAGGGGCATTTGCAGCATGTATATATGATTTAGTTACCCCTTTTGTGTCTGCAAATGCATCTGGTATTTGATTTGCTATTCTTTGCAAGTGTACAATTTGTTGTACATCTTTTTCACATTGTTTTGTTCTTGGATCCAGATGTAACAATGATGATACATGCCATGTAATTTCCTTTTCGGTATGTTTCTGTTCTCCCCCTAACATTGGGAAGATTTCCTCATTAAAATGACAATCAGCAAAACGTGCTGTGAACACGTCGCCTGTCTGAGGTTCAAGATATCGAATGATTGATGGACTATCATAACCGATATAAATTCCAACCTTTCTTTGAGGTCCCATTTTCTTTCGTTGCGGTGGTGCAATAGGCACATACACCATACATCCAAAAATTCTCAGATGAGAAATGTCTGGTTCTTTACCAAATGCAAGCTGCAATGGGGAGTATTTATGATATGCACTTGGTCTGATGCGAATTAATGAAGCAGCGTGTAAAATTGCATGTCCCCATATAGAAATAGGGAGCTTTGTTTTAATAATCATTGGTCTAGCAATCATTTGCAGACGTTTAATCAATGATTCAGCCAATCCATTCTGTGTATGTACATGAGCAACAGGATGCTCAACAATGATTCCCATAGACATACAATAATCATTGAAAGTTTGGGAAGTAAATTCACCAGCATTATCAAGTCTAATTTTCTTGATTGTATAATCGGGAAATTGATTCCTCAATTTTATTATTTGAGCAAGTAATCTTGCAAATGCAACATTTCGAGTTGATAATAAACATACATGTGACCATCTGCTGGAGGCATCAATCAATACCATAAAGTATCTGAATGGTCCACATGGTGGATGGATTGGTCCACAAATATCACCCTGAATACGTTCAAGAAACATTGGTGATTCAGTTTGGATTTTGACTGGTGATGGTCTTATAATAAGTTTTCCAAGAGAACATGCTTTACATTGAAACTTATTATTCTGAAAGATCTTCTGGTCTTTCAGTGGATGACCATGTGTATTTTCTATAATTCTTCGCATCATTGTTGAACCAGGATGTCCCAATCGATCATGCCAATTGGTTAATATCGAAGAATTATCAACTACCATGTTTGATTCAATGGGACTTATATGTGTATAATGCAATCCAGTAGGGAGCATTGGTAGTTTTTCAATCACATATTTCTTTCCTGATTTATATGTGATAAGACACATATATTTCTCATTCCTTTCATTCATTGTTTGAGTATCATACCCATGGGAATATATATCATTAAAACTCAACAAATTTTTTTTCGATTGTGGTGAATATAAAGCATCATTGATCAAAAATTTTGTACCATTAGGTAACAAAAATTGTGCTTTACCACATCCTTTAATCAAGTCTACAGGACCTGATATTGTATTCACCGTTGTTTTTGTTGGTTTTAGTTCCAAGAAATATCTTTTATCTCGGAGGATAGTGTGCGTTGTACCACTATCGGGTATGCAAACTTCACCTTTGCTCATAGCATTTTCCATATTTCAATTTCAAAAAATATATGCAATGAAATAAAATTACTGACAATAAAATGCAAAAATATAGCACACAATAAAACATTATCATATGGGCACATAAAATATTTTACATATTTATTCCACCAGCAAATTGATCATTGTCTGAGAAATCAATCAGAAAATCTCCAGCATCAAAATGAGTTGAATCACTCAAAGATTCACTTTGTTCAGTGAAGTTGGTCTCCTTTTCTTTCCCCTTTAATGATTCTTTATAAAGTTTACAAAGATGCTCAGGGGCTCGACAAATACGGGACTAATGTCCTGAAGTACCACATCTGAAACAAGAACTTTCATATCTTTTTGAGTGATTCTCATTAACACTCATATTTTCATGATGCCTTTTCTGTGGATGGTTTGGGACGTTCTTTTGAGATGAGTTATAAAAGTAACTATCTCGATTATTTTCAAAACCACGGCCGCGTCCACGACCACAACCACGACCACTTCCACGTCCACATCCACGACCACGACCACGACCTCGATTTCGTCCACGACCAAAATCTTGTTTATAACTTTGATTTTGGTTTCCTGATTTAAATTCATTTTTGCTTACGACATTTACTTCAGGAAATGCCGTTGAACCAGTGGGTCGTGCCTGATGATTTCTCACTAAATTCATTTGTTCGAATCTTTCTTTTAATCCCTTCCACAAAGCCATGGGATGCCAACGCAAAAATATCATGGCTTTTGCCTTTTCTTGGGATGTCGATATGCCATTTTCTTTTATGGTCTCATTTAGACTCAATGACTCAAGATGCATTTATACATCGAGAGTCCATGGCATATAATTTTTTTCCGTGATATCAAGAGCAATGAATTCGAGTTTTGCCAAGTTTGACATGGTGGTACTAAAAAAATTACGATGCATTTTATTAGTTAATGAATATTGCAATACAAAGTAATGGATAAACAACAAGTACAAGTATTTGTAAAAATAAAAAAAACACACGAGGAGGATATTCTCCGATAAATAAAAGACTCGTGAATATGATAACCAAAATAATTAAAAATAACTTTGAGAAAGTCATCTTCTTTTTTCTTCGAAAAATTTGATGAAGAATAATTTTTAGAGAAGAAGAGAAAGTTGGAGTGATTGAATGTGTTTGTGAGATGATATTTATAGGGCAAAAACTAGCCGTTTTGTTACCGTTTATGACCGTTGGTGTACAAAAAATAAATGTATGTATTTGTATAATTTTATGGTAATAATATGGTGAATATAATATTAATCATGTTTAAATAATTATGTATATCACATTATTATAATGAGGTGTCGTAAGTTATTTTGTTTAAAAACCTTATAGGCTTTTATACTTGTCGTATCCCTTACCGGGAGTGTGGGATGTCGTCTTAACATCCTCCCAGGATTTATAACAAGTTTTTGAAAAATTTATTTTTATTATTTCTAATAATAACATTATATTATATATTAAATATATACACAATAAATAAATAACAGTAAAATAAATATTATTATTTTTGTTACCTTTTTCTTCTGTTTGGAGCTTGGAAAAATATGGAGGACTTTTAGAGCTTCGTGCTGATAACGTGTTGTGAAAAAGTAAAAATTTATGGTAAAAAGTAAAAATCTCAAACTCTCAAAATTTACCAAACTACACACTTTATAATATTTTTCTCTCTACTCAATTGTGATTTTCTTCACAAATGAGAGATCTATTTATAGGAAATCTTTACAAATAATCCAAAAATAAAATACATCATTACCTACATCATCACACACTAATTTTCAATATTTACAACTCTTATTTTCAACATTCAAATATTCAACATTCAAATATTCAATACTCACATTTTAAATATATTTTTCAACAGATTTTGATATATTTTTGACGCATTAGATATTCATATTAATACCATCTGTTCGGTTTCGGTTTCGGTTTCGGTTTCGGATTCGCCCCAATGTTCAAAGTGTTGGAAATCACTAAAAAAATTGATTATTTGTTTTTTAAATACTTTTTTCACTATTTATGTCTTGATTATTTGAAAGATTATATTAGTCGTGTGTCGGACATCACTCGAAAATGTTCTATTTATATGAAATATCCATGATATATTGTCCTAACATTAATAATTATATATGAAATAGTATTTTTTGCTTTACCAAAAGTTGTACTTAGTGATAATGATGCTACTCAAATCTTTTTAAATAGTATAGTAACTTAAGCACCACATTTCGATTTCTCTGCCTAGCAGAGACAATTATTGTATCAAACAATCTCTCACAATAATTACACTCATTGTAAATAATGAGAATCGAAGCTGTGACATTAGCTCTGATACCAATTGTACGGTCGAACATTTTCCGTCTCATCAAAAGCTATAGCCACTGGCAAGAGTGCAACTCCAAATTTTTTTAAAAACCGTACAACAACTCAAACATTATTTTTTATATTATTATTCTGCATGAACAAATTATTGTATCCAATAAATAATCAAGAGATAGAATAAATCAATTTCATATAAAAGTATGTATGTTAAATAGTTAAGAATAGATTTTAAAATATAAAGATGTGAATAGGTTCATAAGATTATACTAAATAATTTTAAATAAAAATATATAATTGATATATCTTAATCATCACGTTTGTATGATATGATGTAAAATTACATTTGGAACAAGTCTACCTTGATGATTTCTACGTTCACACTCTTTGACTTTTGACTTTCATCTCGCCTGTTTCGATCAATTTTCATTCCTTCCATTTATTACGAACTAGGACGTAGACCGATTCCAATAAAACTTGATCTGAAACAATCTTCCCAGACCCTCCATTTCTTCTCAAAATCCAAGAAATTTGATCAGTGGATGAATATACTTCTCCCATTGAATAAACAGGTCTCAAGTTCAGGATTGAATCGTATTGGTGTGGCGTGCACATGGGGATTTGTTTGAGCCGCAGTGGCAGTAGATCGGCCATTGTTAACAGCTACGCTAACCAGGGCCAGCCCTCCGCCACCAGCAGCCAATGGAGTTCAGGTTATCCGATAATGTTTTCCGATTAATCCGATATATATATTTATATATGTTCGCGTGTGTATATGTATGTATTATGTGTGAATTAATTTGTGAGTGGAAATTGATGATGATGGTGTGTGTGTGATGTGATGCAGTGGCGACTACAACGATGTCTACGTCGAGCAAGAGCGCTAATGTTTCTGGGAACAGCAGCATATTTTCCGGGAGCGATCATGATATGAGCTCCCCTGCTTCCGCCGCTGGACAGATGTTATCCCAACCTAACTTGAGAGTCTTCTCTTTCTCAGAGCTCAAGGCCGCCACCAGAAATTTCAGAAGTGATACGCTGCTGGGAGAAGGTGGATTCGGCAAAGTGTACAAGGGATGGCTCATGGGAACTAATGGGGAAAGAACAGTTATTGCTGTAAAGAAGTTGAATTCGGAAAGCACTCAGGGATTTCAAGAATGGCAGGTCTCTTCCAATCCTAGTTTAACCAGTGTTTTTTTAGTTTTATGGATTTCTGATCATTAAATCTAATCAATATGAATTCTTCAGTCCGAGATAAATTTCCTTGGAAGACTTTCTCATCCCAATCTGGTGAAGCTGCTGGGCTACTGTTGGGAGGGCGTAGAGCTATTGTTGGTCTATGAGTTCATGGCAAAAGGGAGCTTAGAGAACCATCTGTTCGGAAGTAAGTGTGTCGATGGTTTGAATTGGAGGACCGCTAATTTGTATATGGATTTTTGATGATTTAGATTCTTGGGTTTAGGGGGTTCCGCTGTTCAGCCACTTCCATGGGACGTTAGGCTTAAGATATTGATCGGAGCAGCTCGTGGTCTTGCATTCTTGCATGCTTCGGATAGAAAAGTTATCTACAGAGACTTCAAGGCGTCCAACATATTGCTTGATGGGGTAAGCTACTGTTTCACACTTCGTATCACTATAGCTCTCTTGTTTTGTAACATTTATATCTTTTCGTTAATGTTTTCAAGATATATATAATTATGATAGGCTTTCATTGCTGTTCTTTATATCATTTGTTCTGTGCCACATGCATTGTATATTTATTTATACATGGACAACCACTCTTGTTGTGGTGAATTTTCTTGCAAGAAATGAAATATTCCTATGGTTCAAATTTTTTTGATAATCTGATCTTTGTGACGTTGGTTTACTTTTTCGTCTGCTCTCAGTCATACCACGCCAAGTTATCAGATTTCGGTCTAGCGAAAATGGGTCCAACAGCAAGTAAATCCCATGTAACGACGCAGGTAATGGGGACCAACGGTTATGCTGCTCCTGAATATGTCGCCACAGGTAATCACTACGCTACTTCATATTCGTGAGCTAATTTCTTCCACAATAGCTCCGGAAAGCAAACAACAGAATAAAGAGTGCAAAATGTGGTTACACACATTAACGGCATTTCTATTTTCTTGTCTATGATCTACGTTCCTGGGGCAGGGCACTTGTACGTCAAGAGTGATGTATACGGTTTCGGTGTCGTCTTAGCAGAGATGCTAACAGGGTTACGGACACTTGACGGAAATCGTCCAAACGGGAAAGAAAAACTGGTTGAATGGATCAAGCCACATCTAACTGACAGGAGGAAGTTGAAGAACGTTATGGACTCTCGGTTGGAAGGAAAATATCCCTCGAGATGTGCATTGCAAATAGCTGAGCTTTCACTATATTGTCTCGAGAATGAACCAAAGAACAGACCATCAATGCAAGAAATTGTGGAGACCTTGGAAAGAATCGATGGCGCTACCGAGACATTACCTAGAGATCAGCTAAGGGTAAGATCTACTCATAAGCCAATCAATCTACGTGGTGGCGGCCAGCAATCTCTTCAGCTGCGGTCCCCACTTCATCCGAGGCAAGACGTAAATCAAACGTATCCACTGCCCCAACGTATGTAGCCACTGCTAGCGAGTGCAAGTTAAAAGAACCAAGTCTTCCTTTTCAGCTGCAACGAAGAGCTGCTGCTTCTTGTAATATTATACTCCATAGTTTTGATATTGTAATCCATATTTATTTAATTGTGAACTCATTGTAGTACAATATATGTTTTATATTTCTCAAGGGATGATATTTAAACTTAAAATGGAAAGAAATATATAGAATGAAAGGTGAAAAAAAAAATAAGAAAAAGAGAACTGTTTAAATAAAAATCAAACCACACTATACAGTTTGGTTCATTTGCATGCTTGGGTTGGCTCTAGTTTAGAAATTACATACATAAACCAAATTCACAACTTCTTTTCTCTAACTTGAAATCATGAAGTCTCCAGCTAACTAACACAGACCTCCACTGATTACAACTTAAGTTTCAACTATTAATCGTAAGTTCGTAACATAATCTATGGTCGCAACAAAAATTGATTCAACTCCTCATCAGGAACTAAGGACTCACGGATGATCCCTGAGAAAACAAGAGATGGAATAACAATGAAAATTTAAAAAATATGACGTTGATAACGACGATATCATATGCAATCTATAGAGCATGGAGGGACTCCTTGCACCTATAATTTCATTCAACACAAATATACAGAGAAAAGATGTAATGACACTTATAAAACATTGAGTGCCAATGTTTTTATTTGGCTTTTTTCCTACATATTGTCTCAGTCACACAAGTTTAATAGATCAATTAACACACTAGTTTTGTATCTCACCACCAATGGTCTAATAAAACTAAGACTCTATGGTTGTGGAACAATCCCCAAAGGCCAAATCCCACTGCTTGGAAAAAAGGATAGTTTGTGTAAAAGCCACTATTTATTGCTACCAAATGAACTTCCAAGACTTTGGTTATAAGCTTTATTAATGACTGTAATTTTTATGGTTCTGATATTGGATGATCTGTGTATGTCGACACATTCATCAAGATCAGCGTCGCATGTCAAAAGCACCCATTCAGCATCGTCATCCAGGTATTTTATATCAACTTTACCCACATTATTTTCTACATTGAAACGCCTGAAAACCTCTTCTTTTAAGTCATTGAAACTCCAGTGTGGATGCAGACTGAATCGTATCTTTTCTTCCCCGAAAGTGGCTTTTATCCTGTAAGGGACTATGTCGTCCTTTGCCCGCCTGCTGCTATTCTGTGGCAACGGTGGGGCCTCTAGGTGAAGCAATTCTGCATCACACCTTGCTCTCTTTAGCATCCCTTGATCAATCATTTGTTCCGGGGATAAAGCATCTCCGCTGAGAGTGAGAGATGAATGTTTCACCCCAGTAGACAGACAGTAACTTGAACTGGTGCTATGACTGCTGGAGGAAGAAGGTGACTTTGAAGCAGTCTGGATGTTCATGTTTGAAGTGTTTACGGGTAGTTTGGGAGTGGAATCGGGAGAGACAAATTCCGGGAAGTTTCTATAGAAAGAACCGAGTTTAATAGGACCCTCGGCACCCTGGACGGAATCCATCACAAGTTGGAGTTTCTTCAATGAATGGTCTACTTTTTTTATCTTCCTTGAAGGCCATCGGGTGATCCCATGCTGCCTGCATATTCTTTTCAGAGTAGTAGGACAAACTGCAAATAGAAATAAAGAAAACGGATTAGTAATTCTCAGAAACTAAAGCTATTGCCTCAAGTCTATCAGTCAGCCATACCCCCAATGCTCTTGGCAGCATCTTTTAGGCTCCCAGAAAAATGTTGCCTAAGTACTTGCAAACTAATTGCCTTCTCAGTCTTTGTCCGTCGCTTTTCATTTGCTTTCCCATCTAAGGAAAGATACCCACCGGAATGGGAAAAGTCTTCGGGATTATCCCACTGAGTTGTCACCCTGAACTCTCCTCCAGGTTCCTTGTTGATATCATCATCAAAAGAAACAGAAACTCCTTTACCTTTATGCTGGGAATCCGTTATATTCATGATCCAGGATGGAGCATTTTGAGAAGGTTCTTCTGAACGAGAAGCAATAAAGTTTGGCCAATTTTCCTCGTATGACCTGCCTGCTGAAGTGCTACCCGTTTCTTTGTCTGAAGTTTCTTGAGCCAACTCTTGGTGGGACAGAACCCTTAGACTCTGGCAAGTTTGTTGTAAAACAAACAATAAAGAGTACAATAAAGAGTCGAGCAACATCTTCTGATCATTGGAGTCTTTGCATTTTAGAGGCAAGAAGAACTCCAGAACAAAATCAGCCTTTCCCGTGTAGGTACTTCTGAGTCGTATCGCGACAGCAGCGCACAAGTTAAACACCCTAGCATGATGTGAGAGAGGATAATCTGTCTTGCTGAAAGACGTCACATCCTCAGAAAAACACGGTTTATTACTCATGAAGGCTTTCCCAGGAATACCTTCACCTTTGAGCAAGTGGTGTTCAGAGCACGCCTCATGAAAGCCAGAAACTTGGGGATCAGCAACAAAGCTGGCCGAGTCGATAGTCGAAACACAATGTGCATAGTTCTCATCAGAATGTCGGCACCCTTGTTTATTATGTTCAGTACAGGGCGCCCATGTCTGTGCCAAAGGCAGTTCATGCACACTGCACACATGTTTCACAATATTTCTGATCTCTGCCAGAGCAGACTGGTAAGATTCATCACAACCCTGAGATCAAATATTGTGTTTGTGCATCAAAATTTCTTTCCAATGATATCAAGCATGACAAGGAAACTTGAAAGTTTTTATTCAATACCTCTATACTGGGGGGACTTGGAACATCAAAAATCTTCAAATCAACAGCCTGTATGAAAAATCATTTTACATATATATCCTTTGATAATCTCTTAGGCTGTAATGGAAGTGAGTGAAAAGCAATTAAGGAAACTTAGACTTAGAGCAAGAGCTTATTTTAAGTTTCAAAGTTATGTGTGCAATTTTCAAATATTTCATTGACTAGAAACTTGTAAGCACTCAAAATGAGCTTTTGAAAATATTACGTAACGAGAGCGACGAGAAAACACGAGAAAACACCTGTAGAGCTCTGCAGATATTTTCAAGTTCAGGGCGGTAATTGAGTTTCTGAGTGGTTGTCACAATTTCAACCACCCCCAAGCAACGACGACTCCCCAGTTCAAAAACAGGAAGTGCGAGTGATCCTCTAACATTGTACTGCTGTGCGTAAATAACACGAGAATACTCCTCTCTTTTGAAAAACCGAACATCGGGAGTCCACTCCGGCAACTTCTTCAAGAAAACTCTGCCCGGCAGCCCAACAGTCTCTTTAGACTCCTCATCTGCTGCGAACTGATAGTTTTTAGATACATCTCTGTAATCCGCAAGATTTTTGCAGTTTAAATCCAGTGAAAATGGCTGGTTGTTTGTTATAAGCACTTGTCTGCCATCTTTCTTTACAGGAAACCAGATTTGGATAAGAACATTTTTATCTCTTACAGAGTCTTTAAGGAGTTTAATAGCCTCGTCTAATCTCTTCCTCACTGAAATCGGAGCACGAGCATTGATTGGGTTTCGGTTCATTCCAACACACAACCTCGTGTTCATTTCCATGTTGAGATTATCTGAAGAACCTGATGGAACAGTGGGTTCATTGCTATGAGAAAGATGATGGTCCATTTGCGGATTATTAAAAAACAAATCTGATGTTTGTGTTTGTTTTAAGATATAGTCCGGACTCGGATTCGTATTCCAGCTGCCTATGTTGTCTGAAGCAGGAAAAATAAATGAAGGAGAAGTTAAATGATGAGTTGAAATAGGCTGCCAAAAGTTGGATCCATCAGCAGTCTGAGTCTCTAACCAGAATCCATCATAAAAGAGTTGATCCATAAGATTGAAATCAACAGTGGTGAATCCAAAATCTTCCATTATCAATAACAGCACACGTGCTACTGCTTCAAATTTCCATTTCAGAATATATCATAAACCTGGATCATCATACAAACATAAATGCAAAGAAACTCAAATACACTCAAAACACACACACTGAGAGATACAAGGAATTGTATAAATATAAGCGTTTTAAGAATGCTTGACACTGAATTCAAACAGATCATTTTATAAAACAAACCAGCGGTTGATCAGCTCAGACATACCTGAAAAGACGGCACGATCTCTTCTTATGATACACTTATTCTACATGGAATTATCTGCACGCCTGAAATCTAGAAAAACACAAAGGGCTCAACATCATCGTACATAAAGGGAAAGGAAATATGATGCATGATATTATGATATGAAATCAAAATTTAAGAACACAAAGTGAAAAGAAGATCTCACTTGGACATGTAATTAATCAATTCTCATGAATCAACAATATATCTTCTCCACGCAGCTATCTGTAAAAGTAGAGATTTTCCAGTTTCCTGCCTGTTCCCTCTCGATTAACTCCAATCTGTAATCTTTCAAGCAAATTTTTGGTCCACGTTTATATATTCTCCTTCATGCATGTCCTCTTCTTCCCATAAAAATTTCAGGTTTCTTCTGGGCAGTGACTTATTCAGTTCTTTTTCTTTTGGTGGGCGTGTGTCACAGTGTGAAGAATCTATCAGTCTTGTTTATGCCACATTTTGGTGGCAGTGAATCGTATAAAAACCAAGAGAATCTTACCCTTTGATAAATATATACTTACATATATGCTGACTTTTTTATGTTTTATTCTTATCATGAAAAGCAGATCAAAATCTTGGTTGTCTGCCCAAAAAAAATAAAGTTTTAGGTAATTAACTGCTACTGATCATCATCATTTTCTTTAAATTATTTCTAGTTTAAATACTGCCCAATGGCGATGATATCCATTCCAATTATTCATTGTCAAGCCTCATTTCTATCATCTTTTAATTTATGTACACTAAAAATTTCGGAGTCGTTCTTATTACCACAAACTATATATTTTTCAGTAAAACGACGAGTCTATAAGAGATTGAGTTAAATAAATTAACTAATATTTTCATGTAATCGGTGTTTAAGAAATTAAAACTTAGCAATATAAAGATATACACACACATATGTGTATCTATTTATATATATAAATATAAATGGATGGCTCTCAAAATCCTCATAGGGACATGCATTTGCTGCCTCTATTTAATAATCAGCTTCGGCTCACCGCATCTCAACTATGTTGCCCCCTCTGACGTACAAAACGATAAATATATATATATATATATATATATATATATATATATATATATATATATATATATATATATATATATTATAAGTGTGTCGATAATTACTATATTATATACTTTAATCACTAGTGCTTACGCACAACCAACAAGCTTCTTTGCTTAATCCAAAGTTAGTTCACTTGTAATAAGCTACTAATTATCTAGAATTAAATTTATATTGAGTGGAAGAAGAATATCTCACGTAAGTTTTATTTTTTTTCCAAATACTCACAACTATTAGCACAATAAAAAATTTAAGGTCTTCTTTTCAAATTTTTTTTAAAAAAAATTGAATTTAGGTTGTACTAGAGGAGGTATTTAAAATTAAACATAGTATAATTATAATTCTGTTTTGAAAAAATTATTTATTAATTTACTATATGTACGCATATATATTGTTATTACTATTATATTTATGACGTCAGATTTTGGGCTATTTCAATAGGATTAATCCAGTTGGTGCATCCTTGTCAGTTATCAATGACTCCCAGCCAATGGGATTTGCTTCTGACGTCATAAATATAATAATAACAACAATACAAAGTTTGACTAAGTATTGTTTTTTTTTTATATTTATATTGGTAATTAATAATATGGGATTTGAATATACACACTACTACTGCTCCGTATTGGAAATCTGGAATCAGTTATCAACAAATATTTCCAGCCGCCTTACTTTCTTTTTGAGAATATTTTGAAAGGAAAAATAATTTTGAATTTTAAAATATAATGAATAGGTTTTTTGTGAGATCGTTTCATAAATTTTTATCTGTGGGACGGTCAACCTTATCGATATTCACAATAAAAAGTAATATTCATAGCATAAAAAGAATAATTTTTTCATGGATGACCCAAATAAGATATTCGTCTCACAAAATACGACTCGTGAGACCGTCTCACACAAGTTTTTGTCAGATATAATATATTCCTGAAAATAATATATTCCTTAAATTTATTTTCTTATTGATATGATTTTGGAATATTTAAATATTATTTTTTCTTTCTAGATATTGTGAAAATTATTAAGATATTTATGCTAAGATTTTTGTGATATGGTATCCTTGTTTAAAAAGAGTTTGTTCCTAATTAAACTCTTGCTTTCCTTTGTAATAATTTTTCTTCTTGCTTTTCTTGTGTAATAAGTTTTCTTATGAAGATAAACTCTTGGAGAGATGAAGACTATAAATAAGATAATTTATATCATGCAAAAGGGGACATAGATTTAAAAGTGGAAAAAGTTTTTTCGTGGAGGAGTTTTTCGTGTGAGAGTTTTCTTGGAGGTGATTTACGTGAGATGATTTTCGTGTGGGTTCGAGGATTGATCATACGCGCACTTTGTACGACACAAACGTTTCAGATAACAATAATTCACAACGTCGCTGCTGATCGAAGAAGTGCTGATACCGTGTGTTGCCTTGAGTGTTGGAGACATCTACAGACAACATATGTGACGAAGTTGGCTGAAGATCGTTTTTGTTGCTCCAGTTTTTGCATCACGTTTTTGTTTTCTTGAATAAGTTTTATTTTTGTTATTAGAAAGCATTTATTTTCTCAATGTGTTGAGAAAATTGATTTTAATAGTAATCATTATTGGTATTGTTTTCATGTAAACTCATTGATTTTATAGTGATTAATTTTTGTCCTGATGCACACTTGCGCAAATTTAATTTTGTCCATCTTATTTATATAAAGTCAATTTGTGTTACAAACTTTAATATTCCGCTGCATGTTGTCTTAAATGTTGTAACATTTAGCACAACACTTAATTCTGATAAAACACAAATTTACAATCTTACACTGCTATTATTATATAAACTCACATCTGTCAAGCAATAACCCCTACCATATTCCATTCATTTCTTGGTTATGGATAATGGACCGGGCTACAATCTTGTGTTGAAAGAAAAAATATAATTTTAGTCATATATGTATATTTTCCATAAGATTGCTAACATGACATATGCCCACGTCTCGTCTCGTGACAAAATAACAATAACAAAAATTGGAATTTTCCAAAATTACAATATATGTGTTTGTTTTTTTTTTCTTTTAATTGTTGCTGTTGTCATATGATGTATATTAAAATAAAGTACGAGGAGTCAAACCTCAATTATTGTTGTTTGATGACGCAGTTATGTGTCGGTTTCAGATAGATTATACAAGTAATATATTTGCGGCAGAAGCCAAATTTTCCGTATTACTAGAATGAAAGGGATCGAATGGAATATTCATTGTTTGGGAAAACTAATATATTGGGTTTAGCGTAGGTTAAAGATTCAAACTTGTCTGCCACAATCTTTATCTCTGATGATGAAATCAATAAATTATAATTTTGTGCCTGTATTTTAATGTTACTATATTGATTTAATCATGAATTTTCTAAGCATCTGATGTGGCGACAACTAATCATCCATCTTCTTCATTACAACTCTATCAATATAAATCAAATTTTATATAGATCCATTTGCACAAAAACTTACACAAATATACACACGTATTGTTGTACAATGAAAGTCAGATATCTCCACAACTCGATTCACTAGGCCTCGGGGAATGGTATGGGGTTGAGGTGGTTGACTTTCATTAAGATCGAAGGTTTTATATGCTATAATAATTTTTTAAATTATTAACGATAAAAAAGTGTTAATTGTGTGGAAAATGTACTCATTAAAGTCATTTGCACAAGTGAAATAAAATATCCCTTAAATTATAGAGTTCTATTAACAATTTAAATAGCATGCTATTGGTTATAAATATACAAACTAATGTAAATCATATTAGATAATGAAGAGGTATCTTATGAGATTTTACGTGTCAATCCTATTTATTTTTATAATAAAAAGTAATATTTTTTTTGCATAATTCTCATGGATGACCCAAATAAAATATATGTATCACAAATTGACTCGTGAAGCCATCTCACATGAGTTTTTGTGATGTATACTGTCGGGATATATGTGTGGGTGTTGATGTTATTTTATCCGCAAGTGTATATGGATCAGAATCTAATCTATACCATAAAATTTATTACTTATTTTGGAATCAATCTCTTCCAACCATATGCTTAGTTTGGTGTAGTATATCAAACATTAGTTGTGTACACTACACCAGGGTCTTTTCTCTTCCCACCAAATTGATGAAACATCAACTGTCCAGCCATGTACATACTGATAAGACAGATATGATGCATGCAGCTCATATAGAAGTTGTATAATGCAGAAACTAATGAAACCCGATAATCGCCTTGGATGACCATATATGGAACGAGATTATTAGTTTGTATTAACTATAACAATATAGTTTTGCATGTACATTACACTTGTATAATATATGAGTTGTGTGTGCAATACACTCATAAAATGAGTGAGTACTTTGATAATGGCGTTTGGTATAGGATGGTCTGAAATTTCTGTAGACACAAGTCCAAGAGCAACTAACAGAATTCAATAAAAGATAAAATTTTAAAAAATTCCTTCTGGCACCTGGATTCTATGAAGCTAAAAATTTAGAGATGTGTATAATCAGAAGCTGATTCTGCATGCATGATTTTACATATCATACAAACAGTGGGAAAAAGAAAAAGCTCTTTCCTTTTTCGCCCCCATGTCACCACACGGAGAGACATGAGGACGTAACAAAAGGGATCCTATCAACTTATTCCGACCTAGGATAATAAGCTTATAAGTTTGGTCTTACTTCACCGTCGAGAAACTAAAGAAGACTTCCATCATAAACTACACTAATTCACGAAGTTCTCCCGTATTTAGAGCAAATTTCCGGTGTTGTGATAGTACAGAAGGGACAATGATTTCCTGAATTCTTGAGGTTAAGTCATTTGCATCAGTTCTTCTGGTCTGCACAGCTGCATTGATTATTGTCTGCAGAATCTGCAAGGGATCTCCATGACTGACAACTAACACCGTGCACCTACAAAACAGAATGGACATCATCCTCATAAAAATCATCCAACGACATTGAACCAAGCACATGCATAAAACCACCGAATTATGTGAATGACAAAGTGTTATCAAAAACTAAATGGCATATGCATATCAACTGGTTTATAAGATGGCAAGTTGAATTAACTGCAGAGGAATTTGTTTGCTAATAGGATCTGTGTGATTAAGATTGTATATGCTTCCCCAAATGACTCAAATGTATGGTATGAAATATTTCCACTTGAATAGCACCAGCAAGGTAGAAAATTTGTTAGATTTTCACATGATATGTGAAACTTTATATTATTGGGTGGAACAAACACTCTGAAGGAAAACCCCCATTTCGTATAGCCTATTTAACTAGGAGAATAAACTTGTGATGGCTGCTTCAACGCTAAATATGTTTTCCCTGGTATTAAAAAAGGAAAAGAAGCAGAAATAAGATGCCAAAACAGGTAAGGATGCACTAACAATTTCTTAACTGATCCAACATCACTTGCTAAACATGTCACAAGCATTGAAAACAAAAGCGGAAAAAAGAATAATGTCAATTGTTACTCTTCAAATGCTGATTCCATTTTAGTCAAAGCCCTTGTCAGCCTTGCGACAACATCAGCAACACTTTCTCCTCCTTCAGGCCGTGTGAAGGGATCTTTCTCATCCATCGCCCAAATCTCAGGGTACTGTGAGAAGAAAACAAAATTACAATGAATTAATTGAGGATTAACTGTAAATAAATGTGAGCTTCTATACTCATAAGCTCCATGATAACCACAAAAGGAGACTTAAGGAGCATATTGATAATCAAATTGGATCTGAGATGATATCTGCTAGTATTTCCTCGAGCCATTTACTTTATCATGGGACATCAGCTCAAATGAACAGCCAAAGAACCGCTCCCGAAGATCCTCCATAGCCTGTTAAACAAATATTACTGGGATAAGAACAAAGCATCTATTAACCTCAAAATATAAAATGGAAACAATTATCACTCATCACTTCTCCACGAGACTATACTTTCACCATTAAGTACTGAGTTTTCAGGTGAGTGGTTGAAGACAAATAAATGCTCTCTTAAATCATAAATTATCACACATCCACGTATGGCCTGAGATGGACTATTACTAATATTTAATTCAACATAAGGAATAATTCTATAGTCAGAGTCCAACAGTTCAACAACAAAACGACATTCTTTTACCGGGTATCCGATAAACATGTAACACAAGCCTGGTTCTTTCTCAGATTTTGCATGTACACTCTCAAACATTATTGAACAGGTAGCTTCAATATGTAAAAATAAATTACCTTGCACTGTGGACCATTAAATGGAACATTTAGAACAGAAGAAACCACTTTTGCAGTATGACTGGTCCTTGAAAATGGTGAGAAACATATACGAATGTGCTCTATTCCAATGTTC
The DNA here is from genome assembly GCF_025594145.1 of Primulina tabacum. Taxonomy (NCBI): domain Eukaryota; kingdom Viridiplantae; phylum Streptophyta; class Magnoliopsida; order Lamiales; family Gesneriaceae; genus Primulina; species Primulina tabacum. The sequence continues at coordinate 4,884,556 of NC_134559.1, read as the reverse complement.
CTTTTCTTTATTTCCTGCACGGAGAATTCAACGTTTGAAAACAAATAACTGATTGACCTTTGTGAAATTTCTGAAATTTAGGAGAATTAAATAAAAACACCAATGCTAGCTATAAAAAGTAGTACTGCTACTACTACAACAACTATGCCAAGTTCATTATATTAAAAACAATTCCTTTAACTCCTCAATTCTCAAAAGAGAAGGTTTTTAAGAATTTAAATTAATTCTCGACAAAAAAACATTGACTCCATGGTATATTTTTGTTCTTTTATCGTATAAATTATCAACAAAGTCGTTGATCTGAAACTTATAAGAAAGAGAGGAGCACCTAAACCCATCATCTAGCTTATTAGATGGGATGTCTCAAACTTGTTACTCCTTCCACAATAATTTGTCGAGCCCCTGACATATAGCAAATAAAGCAACTCACTTTCAGCTAATCTATAACCCAAGTGACGGCGTTTGGCTTGAAACTGGAAGTGGGTGCTGTAAATGTGCATGAGATCTCAATGCAACACTAGGAATAGCATTATCATCAAAATATGATCACGATTATTGTACACATAAGCCACGCAATTTTAATTCTACAACGAAACAAAATGAAAATTAGTATAATAATCGACGAATGGGAGTGAAGGGTGCCTCGAGGAAGGATTCTCCAGCCAAACGAGCCTGATGAACCCCATCAGGACACAAACGATATTCTTCAAGGATTCCATTTTCCTATCACAAAAAAAATTGGAAATTTAACAAGAAATGGCAGAAAACAGAGAGCATGGTGGTGTTCGTGGATAAATGGCGATTGAGGATATGATTACCAGAGATGAAACGATAATTCCCTTCTCGTTTGGGATGCTTCTTCCATGCCTGAGCACCCAGAATTTGTTCTTCAGAAACGACGAACACTCAACCGCCATCAAAACAAGTCAGCAGCCACTCTCAAACACACACGCACACACACTCAACCACAGCAAATGTTTTTATATCAGGTGAATGAAACTCATTTTCACTTTTTTTCCAAATTATTATTATTATTTAATTAAAAACAACTCATTATTTTTCCCACACAAAAATACAGCTAAATATTAATTTTTTGAACAAATATTAAAAATTTTAATTTATTAAATAAAATTTTGCTTATTTAAATTTTTACAATAAGTTACTTTTAATATATATATATATATAATTAGAATTTTCCTAATAAATAAATATTTATTTTCATTTTCTAAAATAACTTTTATAAATAAATAATAATTTTTGTTGTTATTTTATTTTTATTATTATAAATAAATTGATCTGATTTATATTTTTTAAAAAAATTTGTCAGCTACTGTATTATTATGGTAGCTGATCTGATGAGCCATCGCCCCCTTCGATTTCGTATTCCCTCTTTCTCAACCCTAAATTCATTGTTTCATTGAATTAATTTACGCAATACGAAACCCTAGTCACTTGAATTTCCTTTTCCTAACAAAGTAATAATATGTCCAGACGAATCCTCAGCCGCCTCCTCTCCATCCGATCAGTCACCTACATGCCCCGCCCCGGCGACGGGACCCCTCGGGCTGTCACCCTAATTCCCGGCGACGGGATTGGACCCCTCGTTACAGGCGCTGTAGAGCAGGTCATGGAGGCCATGCACGCTCCCGTCTACTTCGAGAAGTACGACATCCACGGCGACATGAAGAGTGCACCCCCGGAGGTGATCGAATCGATTAAGAAGAATAAGGTTTGCCTTAAGGGTGGACTTAGGACTCCGGTGGGCGGAGGAGTCAGCTCACTCAATATGCTCTTGAGGAAGGAGCTGGATCTCTACGCCTCACTCGTACATTGCTTCAATCTGCAGGGGCTTCCCACGCGCCACCATGGTGTAGATATTGTCGTCATTAGGGAGAATACTGAGGGTGAATACTCGGGCCTCGAGCATGAGGTTGTTCCTGGTGTTGTCGAAAGCCTCAAGGTGGTTTTGTACTGTATTTTTAGTGTACGGATACTTTTTATTATTTAATTTGGTTGAGCACATGGTAAACTCCGGATATTTAGTAGCATGTAAGTCACACTAAAACCTAAGAAGCTACAGACAAGCTTTAGCAGATATGGCTTTTATGTGATTCGAACTTGACCTCAAACTTCACATACTCGACCAAATAAACTATTCTGATGTAGTGCTGGCCAACTATTCTTGTATTATTAAGAGCTTTTGTCCCATTTATAAGAGACAATATACGAGACATAAATCAACATGAAAATTAGAGGTTGGGTTTAAACTGATTGTCGAATTTCCATGCTTTTTTCTTGTTTCCTTTTTTTATGGTTGTTTATAGAGGTTGGATAGAAAATTAGACTAATCTGCGTTTTCAACTTCTGATAATACCAATCAGGATCTAGTTCCACTCATAGTGTTGATAATTTTTCGGATTACTTATCCCATGATAAATTAAGGACAAAGTAGCAACGGAAATGGAAAAAAGGAATGAGAGGTTAAAGATAGCAAGAATTCAACTTGATTTGTTAAAAGCAAGGTGCCTTAACAAAGAAACAGAAGCTCTAACTGTTAACCTTCACGAAATGTACTGGATGAAGATTGGCTTGTCAGATCTCCGGCTTTAGAACTCAATTCAGACCGAATCTTTGGCTGAAATTGAATGAATAAAGATTTGCGCTTTTATTTGATAAAATATTCCTGATATATCAATACTTACCAACTTTGATGAATTAATTTTGCAACCTTCTAATTGTCGAAATTGGAGGATTTGGGAGAAGTTTGTTATGTTGACTTGTTTTATTATATTGATAAAGATAGAGGCTTTTTTCAATTGGCGAGATTCCTAAATGGCTTAATCTATAAGGTAACAAGTGGATCTAAAATTTGAACAAGGTTAAGAAGCTATTAATTGAGTCCAACTAAATGAGAACGATGTATTTATATTCCAGGGCTGTAAACAAAATTTATCCAAGATAGAAGTTCGATCTAAATCATAAACACGGACATCGATCAGTCAGTAGCTGCGCTTGAGATGGTTAACATGCCAACGTGGCTTTTTTTGTAATTTTTTGCAGACTTCTAGAAGCCTAGAAAGAATGAGAATTGAGGTTGAGCCTTAGAGTTATTATAATTCATATTCAATTTCATTGGGTTACTAGTGAATGTGTCTATGTGACTTGTTATTTGAAATTCTTATGTTTATTTGTGCATCATTGCATGGTTTTTCCTTTTTAACACTCGCCTTAACTCCATGCTGCCAATGGCATCTCTCCTTGTATTGATACTAAACGATAAGATAATGTTGCAGAACAGTCTCCATGCCACCTCCTGTTGGTTGTGTGTTTTAAATTTTACATGACTTGGAATTTGTGTGATTTGCTCCTCATTTTACTTTTAGAGTCCCTCTGTTTTTTCTTAGTTCATTGATGTTTAGTGTCATTATCCTGCTTCCATGGAACCTCTCTGTTCCCTTTTTAGTTGTCTCTGTGTAGCGTACTTATCCTGCTGGCCTGGAAAGGCTGCAGATGACCTTCTTGTAGATGTAGGTTTTGTTTTATGTATCTTTCTGATATATACCATGCTTTTAGAAATCAAAACATCCAATAACTTTTAAGAAGTTTTGATGGCTTTGTTGTAGAATGTAATATTTTCATATTTCTTTCTGGTATGTGTTTACCAACATGCTTTAGAACCTTTTAAAATTTTCATATAGTTTTGTTCCTCATTTAGCTCAAATGCTAGGTAATAACTAAGTTCTGCTCAGAGAGAATTGCTAAATATGCCTTTGAATATGCCTATCTCAACAACCGGAAGAAAGTGACCGCTGTGCACAAAGCAAATATTATGAAACTCGCAGATGGTTTATTTCTAGAATCCTGCCGTGAAATTGCTAGCAAGTACCCTAGCATTCAGTACAATGAGATGATAGTGGATAACTGCTCTATGCAACTTGTTTCCAAGCCGGAGCAATTTGATGTCATGGTAAGGGAATTACGATTTATTCATCCTGACAGTGTTCTTCTGTCGTTTTTAAATAATTAGCTGCATTATCAACCGGTTGAAGAGTTGCAACCATTTTATCGATTTATTGTTGAGCTCGCAAGTCGATCTGGCTCGAAGATTCTCTTGTTAATATGCCGTTCTGTTTTAATAAATTAAATTATGATTTGGATGAGGTCCCTAGTGGTATTTTATCATGTTGTCTCGCATCATCCAATTGTTAGTAATATTTTAGGAATGGTGAGAGGCAGGGGAAGGTGGTTATCGGGCCTTTTCTTCTTCATCTTCACCTACTCCTTCCCCTCATTCATGGGTGTCTTGTTTTTGTTCTTTGGTTTTTTGCATGCCTTGTAAGCGAGTAATGTTGCACTTTGCAGGTAACTCCTAATCTTTATGGGAATCTGGTAGCAAACATAGCTGCTGGAATTGCTGGAGGTACTGGTGTCATGCCCGGAGGTATGCATCATGAGTTCTTTTGAGAGCTTTACTTCCTTTCAACGTGGACAAGACGTATGTTACTTGATCCCAAGACAATGCATGATGCAGCTATTTTAAACTCAAGTTCATAATTTCCAGTTGCCCATATTTGTGAAATTGAGACCCTCTAGCACCGACCACCAAAAATCTAGAATTAAAGAACGTGGTTATACTCCACCTCATCTATTAAAACGATGTTTGCTTACGGATCTGCATCAGCTGTATTGTTTTGATTTAATATGAATGAATGATATCTTCTTGATTTAAAGAGAAATTCAATGGTTTGCTCTTTCAGGGAATGTCGGTGCCGATCATGCCATATTCGAGCAAGGTGCCTCTGCAGGAAATGTAGGAGATGAGAAAGCTGTAGAACAAAAAAAAGCAAACCCTGTAGCTTTACTGCTTTCGTCGGCTATGATGCTGAGACATCTGCAGTTTCCTTCATTTGCTGACAGACTAGAGACAGCTGTGAAGCGCGTAATATCTGAAGGTGAATACCGTACAAAAGATCTTGGCGGAAACAGTACCACTCAAGAAGTTGTCGACGCTGTCATAGCAAATCTCGACTGACTTGCTCCATGTTTTTACACTTCATTATTGTAAAATTTGATTATATATATATCAATTTTTGTGTTCTATCAAATAATGATGCGCAAATTGCAGAAATTTTTGAAATTGCAAACAAATGGAATTTGAACCATGGCGGATAGCAATTTATTGAGATTTTTCATGTTATGGTTTTAACATGATGTTTGAATTCATAATTTGTTGATAGTACACCATTATATCTTCTTATGTGGTGCAAATATAAATTACGATGAATGGTATTGTTCAGTCAAAATCTTAAAACATCAGGCTAACACTTGGTCTCTAAGTATTAACAAGTTAAGGTGATATCTTGTCCTACATCAAAATTTGATGTGAGGAAGATCCACATGACGCCAGTGACGGTGGTGGTTCAATATTATCCACATCTTAAACTAACTGCACATCTGTCTCAAATGAGAGAACCAAATACTCCATTTCTTCAGGTGCTGCAGACGGTCTTGAATCTAAAATTTTTTAAGTTCTCCACGGGCTACCTGCTTCCTAGCAAGTCTGTTTTTTTTTTTTTTATCAGTTGTTCCTAGAGCTTGGCTCATATGCATACATTCCTACATCTCAATTTCTCACCCGGTGACCTGAAAGACAAAACAATAGAAGATAAATAGTATTATTTTGATGAAGGTAATAAAAAAATCCATCCGATACGACTTGAACAACTCGGAATGAACCTTGGCTTCGTTAACGTGCAGGAACCACCACGGACCCCTACGTGACAATAACCTGAAAGTAGAAGAAATATAGTTTAGAAATGGTTGTGCCGAATTTTTTATCTTCTCTTCTTCAAGCCAATGAAGTTACTCGTATAAAGAAAAATTTACTACGCATGATTAACCTATTCACGTGACTGACAAAAACCAGTATAAAACTTAAAAGAACGAAAGAGCAGCATTTCAAGAACTTTAATAGATAATAAACGATGATACATTTCACCTGATAAATCCAGCAACCATTCTCAGTCCCATGAAAAGTGTCAAGCCTGACCAAACACCCTGAAGTCCGAAGATGGTTGGAGCACTTAGCAGATATGCAGAAGACACGGCCCCAATCACCATCTGCATTTTACAACCATGTATGTGTATGTGAGAGCTTTTTTCCATTTATCAAGCTTGATCACATAGTGTAAAGATTATCACCATTGAACGTGCTGCGTAAGGGAAATCCGAAACACCGTAATGGAGTCCATCAAAGATAAAAGCTAGAGCATTAATAGGTTGGCTGGCACTCACAAACTGCACCATTTGCAGCAATATCATGTTAGGAGAAGTTTCTGCCTTGACGGAATTCTTCCAGAAAGATATGGATTTATCACACTTACCAAAGCAACAGTTCTAACAATACCTAGTACTTGTGTCTCCTTTGTAAAAAATTCTCCCAAAGAACTAAAAGAAACACCCAGAACCAGAGCTAAGAAAACACCTACGGCAAAACCTATCTAGAAACACAAAAATAAAGCTTAATCAGCCAAAAAAAATGGAATCAGCAATACAAGGAAACTTAAGCTGACCTCAGAACCTACTGAATGACAAGACAAGTACCTTTAACGCAAATTGTGTGAGATCCCTCACAGTCCTGTAATCATCTCTTGATATATAACTAGCAATCAAGGCCTGGATAGATGGCTCAACTTAATGAGTCGGGAAAAGGATTAAAGCAATCTAGAAAAACAAAAGACGGAAAAGGGGGTAAAACCACAAAAATAACCTGAAGCGAAGTAGCAAGTGCATCTGTGAGAAGCGATACAGCAAGCCATACTTGTAAGCATATCTGATGAGCAGCCATCACTATAGGGCCCTGGCGTGCAGCCATCGATGTAGCAAGCGTCATAGTCAGCAGAACAGCAAGTGTTCTCCCAATAAGAAAACCACCTGATGTTCCCAGAAACATTCAAATAACATATATCCTTGATATTTGAATGAGCCAAATAAATCAAAACTAGATATAGGAGATTGTGTCTAGCAAATGAGATCTTTATTTGGCATTCCAAACACAGATAAACACAGTCAATACCAGATTGAAAGTCATGGTGGCGTCAAAATTATAGTAATTGAACGTGACCAGCATGCACGATGTGTTCAAAGCTGTCATATTCCTCATATCGGTGACTTGAACAGAATATCCAATTTCAAGACATGTCAGTTACGTATTATTATATTATTTCTTAAATATGCTTATTATTTCCAAAAGACAAACTAGCATACAAGGTATTTCAAATACACATACAATAACAAGAGAGTGAAAGAGAGACTAATATTCACAAGTAGTTAAAGTTTACGCACCTTACTACGACAATGCAGAAACTTGTAATATTGATATCTCAATTTTAACTGCAGTTCTATTCTAGTACCGGTATCTTGTTAACGTCTGCGTAGAATGGTCATACTGAGTCATAGAATTAGTCACGTGATTTTCTAATACATTCCAGCTACATGTGTTTAAAATCATATAATCACACTAAGTGGCAAATGAACTCAAATGGTAAAAACATTAAAGACGATGAACAAGTCTTGAGTGATTTACATTGAGTATTTCCAAGTGTGTAGGTCAGCCATTATTACAAAACTAACTAAAATTAAAAGGAAAGGACAAAATTATGGACCATGACCTTCATGGTAAGCTTTAAAAGTTTAGAACTTTTTAACTGAATAAAATTAGAGGAAACATCTGAGGCGGGGGGAAGACTTCAGTCGACCAACTTCTGATGAAGTATGTGTGGAAAGAGAATCTTAAAGTTTGAGAGTAGAGAAGTTTGTACAGAACACACAATTATATGATCCAATTTTAAGTATGTTAAGCAATCAGATGACAAGTGGTAATACAGGTCTAAAATGGTAGCATGCTACATTTTAGAGAATCAATACAATTAGAAACCTTAAAACAGATTATCTACGGTCGCTAGTTGGTATTATACAGCTAAGTTTGAGCATCAGTAGCTGCTTGGCCATAGGCACCCCCCTCCAGAAGGAAGTCAAAAGAACAACCTCACATCAACCAAATATAGCTTACATTTAAAAATTTAGTTAAAATTGCAGGAGAAAATGCTTACCTGATTTCAGATAATCACCAAACTGCAGCTCTCCAAGTTTTGGAGGCAACAAGACAGCTCTCTTATTCAGATTCCAAATCATCGAAAAAGAAACAAGGTATCTAGACACAAGCAACGTGAATATCAAATCTAGATATTCAAATGAAGCAAATACCGAGGGACTCAGAAATAACTTGAGTTAAAAAAACTGAGCCCAGAAATGGAAAATGACCACATACTGTGATATAACGGTAGAAATGGCAGCTCCATAAACACCCATCTGACAATAATAAATAAAAAATGGGAAGAGAAACACAGCTGTAAAATTTCCAAAACCTGCAGCAAAAGAGAAAGTCGTTTATGAAAAATAATTTTAAAAGATTGTCTTTGAAATGAATTTGCTAAATCATAACGACAATATAGTTGTCTAATCACAAAGCGTTTGATTTCCTAAGGCAAAGTTCACACCAAAGAACACAAGAATTGTTAAAAGCAAGTTTAACAAAGTCTTTTGCATATAAGTAAATGGAAAAAACTGATTTTTTTTTAAAATTGATGTAATAATTGTATACTCGGCATTATGGTTCTTAAACAATGTATTTCATATACATGTGACATATTAACTTTAGAAGTCGCTCAAAGTACCGATTAGGAAATTCATTACAAACATTTCACACTAACAATGGCGTCCTGAGATACTTTATCACGCAGCATTATAAACCTATTTAATCATTCATAGTAAGAAAATATTTTCATCACTTCTCATTTAAGAAAAAACTAGCTATAATATCTACCTGTTTGAATACAGTTAAACTAAAAAAGTAAAGGAACACTTGCCTAAACAAATCACAGGGGTTTTTGTATCCTTGAAACCACGAAAAATGCCTTGAAGAGCCAAAGAGACGACAAAAGCAGGAGCACCAAGAGCCCTGAGAAGAAGGAATCGTTGCGCTGGGATACGCATAGAAGAGACCTGAAATGGCAGTCAAACTAAAAAAAATTATTACATGTAAACTCAAATGCCAAATGTGGCTGATGTGTTCAGTGGAACATCACATGGTGATTAGTTAGAGCACAATGATGGCATGCCTTCCCTCCAAATAATCATTAATTTAATCAAATTCAAACTTTTGTAGCACAAGAACAAATTGATCATCGAGTCCTACTAAACATTATGCATAAAAAATAATGAATGGTAAATATGTTATCCTTCTTACGAGGATTCCTTCCTTCAAAGCCGCGAACCACTGTAGGTTTGGGAGTAATACAAAATGTAAATCAATATTACTAGTCTTTTGATATCCACGTCACCAATCATGATTTCAGATTAAAAACAGGATGATGTTAAAGTTATATTCAGCAAAGTTTAGAAGACTACATATTTTGACCTCCAGGGCTTAGCTACAAATAAATAGTGGAATGATCTCCCCCATTTCCAGGGGCAAAGGTAGAGAGATGAAATAGAAGCAAACAAATTAATACAATCAAACCTTATGTAGTTAGAATTTGGCCAATGACGACTACAAGACCAAAATAAGTCAACTTCTCAGGATAAGCAATGAAATGTAAGCAACAATTAGTCAAGATGGTCGAGTAAACATGAAAAATACAATACAGCCAGGAAAAAAGTTAACAAAAGGTGAAGACTTGAGAGCCATAGAATTTCTAGAACTTTAGAACAGGAAATGCATACCGGTGCTATGCCCATCAAACTTAACAAAGGTCCGGATCCCAGAGACAAGGCAACAGCTTCAAAGACGCCAATGCCAACAGCTAAAAGCAAAGCTGTCGACACAGAAGAAAGCTGAAGCTTTTTTCCTGCATCGATGAAGAAAAGAAAAGTTAAAGTTAAATTAGAAGAGCACTGTCATCAAGAGAAACTTACATTTGTTATTCAAAACAAAGGGTTTATCCAACAATTCCAAATCTACCGGATGTGTTAAATCTGCTTGCATTCTTAGAAATATCTTCAGCCACAAAAGAAGTAGCAACGCTGAGGAGAGGGATATTGAAAAGCTTTGAGACTATATTAAAGAGAGATATGGAGACACCAGCAGAGGCCAACTCCACGGAACCTAAATAAGAAACATGCTAGTAAAACATGAGAGCAATGAAATGCCATAACCTGATGGATAATAACCATGTGAGAAGTAGCAAGGCAAACTAAACCTTCAAGCAAACTCAAAATATTCAAAGTTATGCCATGTAAACAAAATAGAAAAATCGTAAAGATCATGTGAAAAAATTACATGATAATGCAACCCAGAAGTCAGGTTGAATACCTAAGCATCAACCTTACCCAAATTTCCTATGAATGCCGTCTCCATCAATTGTACCAGAGGTTCAATGGCCTGTCCCCCCATTGCTGGTAAAGACAGCATTACAAGCTCATGCTTAACATCTTTTGACAAAGATGTGCCGATGGGAAGTTCTCCCGAGTCATCCTCGGTGTTAATGATCCCAGAAGAAGCAGTGCCGTTCAACTCACTGGAAACAAAAAATGAGAATAAAGATTAACAGAAAGATATGTCATGCATATCGTCAATCATCTGGCTTATAGGTTCTTTTATTGACAAAATAATCAATGACATTTAGGTTACATATTTAGCCCAAAATCATCAATAGGTGCCACAGACTTCAGTCTTCGTAGGAACAAAGAAGTTCTGCATTATCTTCACAACAATAAATATCACAGCACCAAAAAATGGACTGAAGTTCAATCATGTGCTCACTTGCATCGGTTCCTACTTTTAGATGGACTTACAATGTTAGATTTGACTAAAGTTAGAAATTACCATCATCATATTTGATGTGTATTGAAAGCTACACAGGTAGAAGTTTCGGAGAAACTGAATTCTACCTTAAGCTCCATTTCAAAATGAATCCAGGTTTTTTAAACAATTTTTCCACTTTCGTCCACCCTAAAAGACTGCCGCGCCAGGTGCATCAAAATGATCTTTTTTTTACTTCTATGTGTTTTGCATGGTGCAAAGCTTGTAAAAGCATTAAAGATGGGGCCTTTTAGTTTGTAAGATGTGGTAGAGACTTTGTATCCGACTCTTAGAAGATACACGTTCGAGCAATTTCTCTATACACAATATGAGGATCCTTTGGTCCCAGAAGCATGTACCAGCCCATTAGACTGAGACTGGGACCAGCCTGAGGTAATGAAAAACACCGGGGATGCCTAGGGATGTAATCGAGTCGAGCCGAGCCGAACTCTTGAATGTTTGAGCTTGGTTCGTTTATAATCGAGCCGAGCTCGAGCTTTATTTAACGAATATATGCATGGCTCACGAGCTTATTCAAGTCTTTATTGAGCCTAACAAGCTTAATAAATATGAATTATACATTTAAATTTTCATTAAATTAATTAAAAAGTAAATTATATATTTAAAGAAAAATATATTATTCTTATTAAAATTTGTAAATTTATTAATAATAAATAAATTTAATAGATTTTTCTATATATTTCATAAATAATATGCAAAATCAATAAATCAAATATCAAAACTATTATTTTTTCATCTAAAAAATTACTAATGAACTTAACAACGAACATGTTCACGAGCTAACGAGCCGAATACTGTAAAACTTGAGTTTGGTTTGTTTATGTTAACGAACAACGAGCTCAAACGAGCTTTTATCGAATCGAGCTTCGAATAGCTTACAAACGGTTTGGTTCGTTTACATCCCAGGGATGCCTATATTTAAAACAAAAAAACACTTCGATGATCAGGGGACTTTTGTTCAAAATCATCCGAAGTAAAAGGTTATCATACTTGTGTCCTCCATTTGAATTAGAGAGAAAGTCTTCTTCTCGTATTGCAGAGCTTTCATCTACATCAGGAAACTGCACCCCACAATCGGAACTCCGGTGGTTACCGAACCTCGACAACAGGTGCCTCCTATGACGAACAAGCGGGTAACTCAGATACCCTTTTGCGTTGTCCAAAGACGGAGAACAAGCCTCAAAATGTCTACCATCGATAATTTTCTGTTTCCCCAAGTTCTCTCCACTAAGGTGAACTCGAAGCCCTGTTGACTGGTGTGATGAAATATCCCTTCTACGGTTCCAACATGTCAATCGACTCCACGCCGACGCACCAGCACTGAATTGTGCAGCCACCGCCATTTTTTTTGGTGATTCTCGAAATATGTATACGAAAATTTATCCTAACAGCAGAAAAAAAGGAAACCGCAAAATGAATATACCAAAATTCAGCCCCGAAATGAACTTAAAAGGGTACAAATTCCAGTTAAATTTTGAAGTAGTAGAGGAAGACGAAAGGATAATCTCCAAGTTTCTGAGCCTTTGGTCTTGATAGGAAATGTTCCAAACACAGAAACAACATAAGAACATCCAGAAGAGAAGAGAGTGGCTATGGAAGATGGCCGTTCACGTGAGTCGTGATTGAGGCGGTTAGGATTGTCCGTCGTTCATGCTACCAAATCCTTGGACATATATATATATACATATATATATATATATATATGTATATATTACACACACACGTTGAGTGTTTTTTTACTCTCAAACCGCGAACGCTTGTATAAAATATTGATTATTATATATATGAATGATGATCGTAAATATATTGAATTAATTTATAAAATTTTGTTAAAATTTTTATTTATTATATATGGATACTGATAATATAATTAAATTAAGGGGATGTATTCAATGTAGAGATTTAATGATTTTCAATTATTTTTTTTAAATCAAAGATTTCAGTGGATTTGATATATTTTTATTGACTGTTATGGAATCTTACAGATTTGTAAACAGAATTTCATGGACTTTTGTAGATTTTTTGCAAGGTTTTGATAGATGTTTGCAAAAATTTTGATTGATGATGCAAATTTTGTACTTTTATAAACTAATAAAATTATTTTTATTAATCAATACAATTTTAATTTATAAGCATATATAAAAATTTAATCAATATAGATAAATAACTAATCAAAACATTATAAAATTTGATAAATTTTAAGCAGTTTTTTTCTTCAGTGTCAAATATTTGATCAAAGTTATTATCCTCGTAAATTTGTTCTGATGAAGGTTGTGGAACCAGAAATATTTGAGTGTTTCTTTTCAATGGTTATTATTTTCACATATAAAATTAATGGTTATTCTTTTCACATATACATAAATTTCCATGAGTGTTTCTTTTTATTTTTCTAAACAAAGAATTTATTTGATTTACGAATTAATTATCCAAAAACGAAAATTTCAATCCGTCTTCATAAAAAAACAAATAAAATAAATAATAGAGTAAAAAATCAACAAATTTCAAGTTTTATTTTATTGAGTTGGGATTTGGGCATAGAGACGAGGGGAATTGGCTTTTTAAATTATGAATATAAATATATCGAGTTTATAGAATATATCAAACAAACTTTCGACAAAATTGAAAACAAACTACAATACAAATGTATCAAAATCTGTTTGAAAACAAATTTCAATATAAAAACAGATTTATAAATGTTTTTTCGAGAAAATTTGAAAACAAAACTCAATACAAAACAAATGCTTGTATTCATCTATACAAACTCAATACATCAGATTTTGAAAACAAACTTCAATACAAATGTATCTGATAAATTATGAAAACAACTGTGAATTTGGAACTATTATTTTTTTAGTCTTCTAACATTATAAGAACAATCTAGTAAAAAAATTATTTATCTATCACACATCGTTTGATTCAAACGATAAACATCTATGCAAAAATTTGGTGCACACACATAAACAGATATAAACAAACAACGAACGAAACACAGAAAGAAATACATATAAATCATAATATTTTTTTTATCAAATCAATAATGATTCAAGAGAGGAATCATACCTCTGAAATTCGAGGAACCCTCGACTTATCTTTAGAGAGGAGAAAAGCGTCGTATTTGAATGAAGAAGAGAGATATATGGGTGATAAAGATATTTTATTTGATTAAAAGTCTACCAAAATCTTTAGGGTGAATAGAAGACAATTTTTGAGTTTTTATAGTTGTACCTAGAGTTTTAAGGTTTGTACATAAAGAATTATATTAGAATCATTATGAATCTATGGAAATATTGGATACGTATAGATTTTTATAGATTTTAAAAAAGTTAAGATTGGATACCACTAGATTTTTTAAGACTCTAGAAAAATCTAATTTGAATACCACTAAACTTTTATAGAGTTTATAAAAGTCTATGTTCAATACCTCTATACTTTTAAACTCTATAAAAGTCAATAAAAGTAATTAAATTTCCAAGATTGAATATACCCAAATATGAAATTTGTAAAGAGAATGCATGAATTTTAGATTTTTAAAGTATATTAGATATTGTATTTATGAGTAAATTATATGAAAAAATTATTTGTGTAAATAGATAAAATATTTTGTAAAAATTAATTGGTTTTATAAAGTCACACTACCGCAAACATCAACATTTATATATTAGTAAAGATATAGATAAGCAAATATATATGCTTTCGTTGAAAATTTTATATATACACATTCAATCGTCGAAGTCTTAACGTTCGTCTGTCTGCGCCTTCTGGTGGTGGTGTAGAACTCTAAAATCCTTTATGCATTCTCCAAATGAAATTCGAAGGGACAAAGAAAATGCTCTGATGGCCAGCAGACAACTCCTGAGATGTGGAAAAGAGGAAGTTATTAAAGAATTTGAACACTTACATTTCATGAGGTTTTGTGGTTTACCTGCTGGTATTGTTATTTTTTGGCCTTAGGTTAGATGTTGATTTCAAATTTTGATTTCATAAGTTTGAATTGAAGGTGTTTTTTTATTCATCCATTTTTTTCCGTGGGTTTTGATTTTTTGATTTGATGTAATGGAACAACGTTATTTATTTCATTGCGACTTGTTTACAGATCGGACACATCCGATTTTATTATTTTATATTACAGTTTAGTCTATTTGTTTTTTATTCTATTTAAGTATAATAATTTCGAATTGCAACATATCACTTCATCATCTTTTATCATTACGATACTACAGTGATTTAAATATAAATCAAATAAGGGTCGACCCGATGGTTCAAACCCACCGAGTTGATCAGCGACCATTTGATCATGATCGTTGGAGAACGACCAATTGATATGATAATCATGGGCGTCCATTTTTTTAAAAAATAATAATCAAATATCGTCAACCGTCTGGATTCGATCTGTTCGAACCGGCAGGTCGTGGGATTTTAGTACCTAAAACCGTAGTTAGTGCCTTTGGTCGGTAAGTATTGATATTAATATAATTGTTACAATTTTATACCTCAAAATTTATCTTTTGTACCAGATCTAAAACAATTTGTTCCACAATATCATATATATGTTATAAATTTTCAACGTTCTGTACCGAATTTCATCCGAAAAATAATTATGACCCGAGAGTGCAAAAAAACATTTTTGTTGTAAATCAAAGACTGCAAAAAAACTTTTGATAGAATAGAGACTGAATACATGTTTAATTATGATATTGATCTCCCATGAAATAAAGAGTAGAAAGGGGTCACGTGAGGCCAATGAATAATTTTAAGTACTTTTTTAACAAAAATTATCCCGCAAAAAAGATACACACACACAGAGGAAAAGTAAATTTTAAAAGAAAAAAAGGAAACTCGAAGAGAGCCGGAAACTTCAGCATTAGGGCAAGAAAATTCATTTGCGTCTATCCTCCACACCAGAGCCTCCTCCTCTTCTGCCGAGTTTGAAACACAATACACTACACAAAACCCTAAGAATTTGGTTTCTTTCTGCATTTTTCTACATAACAATTTACGAGGGAAGAAGGAAAATCCCCGGGTGGGTCAGATGGCTAGCAGGAAACTCCTTAGAGATTTCTTGATCAACAAGCATATACTTCTTCGACCACAATTAATACCATCTAAGCAGGTACACGCTTCCTGGTCTCACCTACTCCTCTCTCCAAATGTGCGTGTGCGTGTGCGTGTGCGTGTGCGTGTGCGTGTGCTTTCTTGTTGGGGGGGTATGCATGAAATATGGCAACTTGATCTGGTGATAGCTTGTGCGGTTGTTTCTGTGTAGGCCTCGAGTAGACGGGGAAGGCCGCAGTTCGTTTATTCCAATGGGAATATGCTTAGACGTGAGTTCAGCGTGTTCAACGAGTTCTCTAAGAAGATCAAAGGTGAAGTCGACAGGTAATATTAAAAAAAAAACACTGGGCATCTTCTTTTCTTCTTGATTTAATGAATACATGCTATTCTCCTTGATGCTTCAATTTTATTGCAGTCTTTATGTTCAGTTATTTTGATTCTTTTCCATTCGTGTTTTATGCTGGAATAGGTTGGAATGCGAAATATAAGTTCAATTTTTGGTAAAGACTAGTCATCTTTTCTTTGCGTGCCTTACTTTACTTTATTTTAATCCTACTAATTCTACGAAGCCTTTTTTTTTTTTTTGGCATAAACTGAGAGAAAAAGGAGGTCAGTCAGCGATGGGTTTTTGTTTTTGCTTTCATGTATATTTTGTGTATATACATGACCACATAGTTTCGAGCTTATCACAACTTAAGTTGTGACTATTGATGCTCTATTACAGTTATCTTTTCATTTGGGCTCAAGCCTCCTTTGCTTAACTTGTGGCCATTGACAGACTTGCAATGTGCCCAATCAATACCATGCTCATTTTTTTTGTTTTTGTTTTCAATTGAGACGAGAGACTCGTTTGTTTGGTGTAGGAACCAGGAATTTCAACAGTCCATTAAGGATTTTAAGGAGAAGGCACATGAACTAAAGAGCGTGAAAGAGGATCTGAAAGCTAGGTAATATAATTACAATTTGTTTAGCGAGCACTTGTATCGTGGAGGCTGAGACATACTGTTGTATGTCAAGGCTGGCAGACACTTCCAATGGGAGCTCTGAGCTGGTGAAATGGCGAAATGCAGAACGAAGCAGACTACTGAGCAGCTCTACAAGAATGTCGATGGTGTTTGGACAGAGGCTGAAGCCAAGGCAAAAAAGGTATAAATTTCTCTTATTGGTTTTGTAATGGCGTTGAGAGGTGATCGGAAAGATATAGATGCGGAATTTTCACTATAAATGCATTTTGTTTTTCACTACTTCCTGCGGAATATTGGAAAATTTGGGGGTTTTTCTCTATCAAGGCTAGAGTACTGTTGCTAGCACTCCATTTCTTCAAATTTTTTGCTTGCCTTTCTGGTTGTATTTCCATGTTGGAAAGCTTTTTTACCTTGAGCACACAATACTTGAGACTCAACTTTGTTGTCTATTGTTTTGCTGTGATATAAAATTTGTTTGAATAGACTTTGCCGAACTTTTTGTGGCTGTGATGAATTTCTTGTTATGTGAAATCTGGATAATATTGCCATGAATGCAATTCTAATTTGCTAAGGAGCTTGCAAAGTCGATTGATGGGATGATGGCTGAATTAACAGAATTTAATTTAAGCTTGAACAAATGACTGATTAGGTGAAAAAATGGACTGGTTTTAGTTTTTATCTATCAATTTGCACA
This sequence comes from Primulina tabacum, assembly GCF_025594145.1. Lineage (NCBI taxonomy): Eukaryota > Viridiplantae > Streptophyta > Magnoliopsida > Lamiales > Gesneriaceae > Primulina > Primulina tabacum. Next base: position 4,866,963 of record NC_134559.1, on the reverse strand, counting down.
TGTTACTGACTTTTGGGTTACTTTGTTTTCATGAAGGTTTATGCTGACATGGAAGAAAAGATTGCTGCTGCTAAAATTGAGGTGTGAAGTTTTGGTTCAAGATAGAACACATGTCTGTTCCATTTTGTGTGACATTATTCAGTTCTAGAAAACTTGCTAATCACGAACTGTCTAAATCTTTGTTCAGGTTAAAGAAAGTTTTGGTGCTGGAAAGCAAGAGCCAACAGGATCCAAAGGAACTTCATCAAGTCATTGCTCAAATGGCCACGGTGGAGACAAGTCTTCCTGTGGAGGAGAAAAGCAACAGGGGCAGCAACAGCGACCTGAATCTGATGATAATGTCAAAACTCTATTTGGCAAGTTGAAAGATGGTTTTTATTTTATTTCTCCCAAGGTGTCTTTAGCTTTCCACAAAGTGAAGGAAGTGAAGCCCATTGACTTGGTGAAGAAGAGCTATGGGATCGTGAAAGATGAGTTGAAAGGCAATCCGATAGGAGAAAGCGCCTCGAATATGATGCTTCATCTGGTCCATCATCCGTCAAACTTTGAAAGAAGCACCCGAACTGAGATTGTGGTGTTACCTTCAAAGCAATCCCCATGGAGTAAGAAATGGGAGGCATTCAAGAATAAGGTGATATGACATGAGAATCCATATCTGCTCTTTTGTATGCTGGATTAGTTATGTTTTGTGTTCCCTTTTTGACTTAACGTTTTTTTACTGATGTCTCAGATGCGAGGCCATCCTATGTTCAAGCGTGTTAGTGGAATAAGTGAACCCGTACTTGAAAAGAGCCAGGAGGTTTGAAACGTGAAATATGATATTTTAGTTTTCTCTGTTGTGCCCTCTGTTTACACTTTTATCCACACTACTGAAATCCACAATTTCTTCAGTCAGGTGTCTGCCCCTCGAGCATCGAAATAGGAGTTTATATATGAACACTACTTTTTGTGAATACTTATCAGTCATCTATCTTTAATCTTTAAATGAAGAAATTAGCACATATGACGTTAGAAAGGCCTGTTGTTTTTTCTGTTTTGCTTGTGTGATTAAATAATATATTGCTAGAGAGAAGCTAATTTGTTAATTTGTTTTGTTCTGTGTTTCTCTTAGATGCTACTGTTTAACGGATATTTATATTGTGAAATGGAATTGCAGCGTGTAATGTTTCTCCTAGATGCTACTGTGCAGTTTAACGGATATTATTGAGAGAACTTGGTCGCATTAAGTTGTCAAAATTGTTGATTACTAAGGTTATTTAATAGCTGTCACAGTAGTTGGATTTTCATGTGCCATTTAATTTTCTCCACTTTCTTATTATACACAACCATCCCCAAATTCATACCATGAATCACAAATACATAAACTGTTTATAGATGTGCATGGGAGAGAACAGATATGCGGTGACAGGTTAAAGCGAGGTGACTCTTTCTGCTTAAGTTTCTTGGTTTTATCTTGGACATGATTAAAGTGAGATGAATCTCAATTTATATATTTCGTGATTTTCCAGCATATTTCTGTTTCAGCATCAGTTTCTCATCCTCATTGATAAAATGCAGATTGCTGAAGATATGCGGGAGAGATGGGAGACTAGTGATCATCCAGTTGTTCACAAAATCCAAGAGTATTTTACCCACCTTTCTCCTAAATTTTAATTTTTACTTTCTAAAGCATTAACATGACTATAAATTGTTTATTTGTTTGCCAGTATTAGTGAGACTGTTCTGGGAGAATCAGATGCTGCCATGTCATTTAAAGAGATTCGCCGCAGAGACCCGTAGGATAACTTGTCCTTGTTTTAAGTTTTATTAAAAATAACTGCGCTATTCAGAAATATTATATCGCTCACTTGACTTTGTGGCAGGACTTTTTCTTTACCAGATTTTGTAGCTGAGGTTCAAGAAGTGGTCAAACCAGTTCTTAATGCTTATTTTAAAGTAAGTCTTCAAGTCCATTAGGGCATAGGGTTGAACTTGATATCTAATTTGGTGTTCCATGGGTCTGATATTGCTACGGAAATTGGATTATCTATGATATTCACTAGTTTGGACACAAAAGGCATAACTTTAAAAAGCACATTGTTGAGTTAACTTGATGGATGCTTTTATGTGCTTTGCTGTCTATAGGGGGATGCGGATGTTTTGAAGAAGTACTGTACTTCTCACGTCATTGAGCGGTGTGTAGCAGAGCGCAAAGCTTTTGAAAGCCAAGGGATCTTTTTTGATAACAAGGTGAGAATACATCATACCACGTTTTGTGCTTCTCATTCATAGCTTAGGGATGTCAACCATGTCCATATTTTTTTTTCTCTGTGTCTTCCTTGCAGATTTTGCACATATCAGAAGTTGAGATTCGAGAGACTAAAATGATGGGAGACACTCCCATTATAATTGTGGCAGTAAGAACTCACTTGTCTGCTCTCTCTTTGCCTTTATGAGGAGAATCATGGGAATACATCCTATATTCCTAGTGACATAAACACATCACCTCCTGAAAAAGGAGGAAAAATCATTGCATTTTTTATTCCTGGATTTAAATTGACATATTGCAGAATTTCAAGTGGGGTAAACTATATCTACTTCTTTAGTATATGTCCAAATTAGTAAATCATTTAACAGCCATAATTTCAACTATGTGCCTTGAAACCAACATCCATTAATAACCTATTGAATAATGTAAACTTGAAATAATCATGAATAATAACTCATTTTTTTAGTATATCAAAAAATAATTATAAAAATTACAAATTTCAAGTTTCAGCAAGTTTTGTGAAATTTACATTGAGGGAAAAAAATATATTGATCAAGGATTAAAATATAATACTAATGTTGCTAGAGTAGGAGTTGAAGTTTCTGTATGTTTTTGCAATATGATACAACAAGACAAATAATTTTAAAAAATGCCTAATTTTTAACTCGTATTTACTTGACAACAGTTCGCTGCATCTAGGCTTTCATTTATATCACTTTGCTTGTAATCAATTCTCCTTGGTATTTTTGGCTATGTTGGTGAGATAAATTTTGAAATAGTGTGTATAAATATGATTTTCTTTTATTATTCTGGAACATGATATCAATCACCCAAATTATAAAGTCCTTGAGTGTGTAAATGTAAAATTTCATAGACCTTTACGGAGGTGAACATGATCAAGATTTTCGGAAGGAATGATGTGGACAAGCATCATACAAGTGGATGTAATTTACCCTGTTGAGCAACTATTTCCCCTTCCCTATTTTGGTACTTGAGTTGAGATCAAAATAACCATGAAGGGTATTTGCTGGTCTCTGTTGAATCATCATTTTGATCTTCCATGAAGAACTCGTCTGTCATGATGCATACTTTTTCTATGTTCCATGCGGAAAAAGCTCAATAGTTGACATGTACTACTCTTTTGGTTCGACATTGTCACAGTTCCAAACGCAGCAAGTCTACTGTGTACGCGATGGACTGGGTTCAGTAACAGAAGGTAGTCAGGTAAAGCTGAGACCTTTATTGCATTGAACCTCTAAAAATAAATGAAGAAGCATTTATAAATGGTCTTGTTTTGTCTAGTTTGTGGGTTCTCTGCTCAGCTTCTCATTGTTGAAGTTATATTATACGAGCCATCAATTTAACTTCATGTGCTTGTGGATCATCAGATATCATATAACATATGGTGTATATATTCAAAAACAAGAAGTTTGGAGCCTTCCTAAATCAGGAAACTCGGATTCTGCTTTAGATAGTCACCAATATTTGCCTTTGGTGGAATGGTTGCCTAATAGTAGTTGACATGCACACGAACAACCTACGTGCACTCTATTCTGACAATATGATTGTTTGTTAATTTTCAGCAATATCATTGATGAATTCAAGTCTTATAATTGTTGGGCTCCGAGTTCCATTGAAATCAGAACATGTAGTGTGTTGATTTTTTTTGATTGAGGTGTATATTTGAAAAACAGGACACAATTCAGACGGTGTATTATGCATGGGCTATGCAGCAGTTGGATGCTGAACTTGGAGATGGCTATGCTGCTCCTTACTCTATTTGGAAGCTTAGAGAAATGCAGCAGCTTGGTGTTAGGGCCCTCATTTAAATCTCATTCATTTGATTATAAATAATGTTGGAGTGGATGAGGATCTTGTCGTCGCATCTCATTCAATCAAAATTTTGAGCCCCTTTTGATTTTGTTAGCAATTTCAACTGTGTAAAAGGTGAGTTGAGGCTAATTTAAACGAATTTACTCGAAGTAAGCGAAAAATAATGCCTTGAATTTATGATATAATTTCACTTTTTTTGAGTTAAATAATGGTGGTTAGTATAACATAACAAATTTAAGAATAAATATTTTAATTTCATAATGGGAGGAAAATGGTTGGGCCATAATATCTTTATGGAAGAATTTTAGATTGTTTAAATTTTAAAAATATTTTTTTATTATAATATTAATATTGAAGCTAAAATATTCATAATATCATCATATTTTTTTAAAAAAAAATTTATAACAGAGAATGCATTTATTCATATCATCAAATAACTAAGCAATTATTGATTTACAAGCTATTGTGTTATTTTGAGAATTTATGTTACGTGTAGGGATGTAAATGAACCAAACTGTTTGTGAGCTATTCGAAGCTCGGTTCGATAAGAAGCTCGTTTGAGTTCATTTGTTAATCATATCAGATCTAGCTCAAGCTCGATTTTGAGCTCGAAAATTTAATCAAACAAGCTCAAGCCTAAAAATATTCGGCTCGTGAGCTCGCATGCGTCAACTTTCGTTCAATGTTATTTGATCACATTAATCGTTATCATTTATGTAATCTTCCTAGATTTAAAAAGGAAAAAAAACAATCGCGCGCGTAAAACAGTAAAGCAACCTCTTTTTTCCCTCCCACCTCCCATATCCTAATACCATTGAAGTTTGAAGCAGCAGAGTTCATAATACATAAGATAGTAGCCACGTTCCAGAGAAGAATAAAGCAGAGGATACAAAAACCTATGTTTTGCTCGAGAATTCCAGCCCAGCCCCAAGAAAAAAACCATTTCTTTCCACTTAAGTAACATAAAAAAATCTATAAAAGCCAAACAACGAAGTAGTGAATTAACATATCAATAGAGAACATACCATAAATTTAACAATCAATCAGATTTTTTTCCTGAAACAATCTTTTTTTTCCTGAAACAATCAATCATACATTTCCATACTTTCAAAAGTCCCACTCAAATGCAAGTCGGAGCTCAAAACATCGAAAGGAAAAGAAAGAAAAAAAGATCCCAACTCTAAACGGAGTATGATTACCATACCATCCATTTAAAATTTCAATCTTTACGAAGATCACAGGCACATAATTTAACAAATAAAAAAGGCCCCATTCCTCAAATCTTACAACCCATCCAGATCTAATAAAACGGGGGGGGGGGGGGGGGGGGGGGGGGGGGGACACACACACAGAGAAAACACAAGGAAGTAGAAACCACGACTATCTTATGTGCATGGACCATTCATCAATCAAGTAGTAAAAAATATGAACCTCAAACGAACGAAACAAACCATCGACGGCCCGGAAAATGGATTCTTCACGAGAACAAAAGTAGCAAAGAAACAGAAGGAAAAAAAAAACCCACCAAAAATACCAAAGTACAAGACTCAATCATATGAGCAAATGATGATCGAACATAACAGATTAAGGCAGTTGAGTCTTAGACCATCTCCAACCCTACATTGCACTATATTCTACACTACAATAGTGTAACACTAAATTCATCTCCAACCTATCTACACTACATTCTACACTACAAAAGAATATTCTCAGAATATTCTTATAATATTAATTTTAATTCAATAATAACTATTTATAATTCCATTACACAATTATACATAATAGATATAATTATATTATTTCATTATTTATTACAAAATTGATTAATTATTTTATATAAATAAAATAATTATTTAATGATACAAATATTTTATTTCAATATAATCATTGAAAACGATATAAATATTTATTTCAAGAATAAAATACAATACAAGCATAACATTATATATAAGATAAAAAACATTGAAAATGATACAAATATTTATTTTAAGAAATAAATACGATACAAGCACAATATTAAATATTAGAATTACTATATTCTTCCCATAAGTGCTCAATTAACGCATTTCGTAGTTCATAGCGAGCATCTCTGTTTTTTATTTTCTTATACCGAGAGAGAAATTCTTCGAATCTTGTACTTTCGTCATTGACCACCATTTCCACATCGGCAAGCGGTGCTTCCCTTGCATCTTCAATTGGTGCACTGAGGTCACGTTCATCTTCAATAATCATGTTGTGCATGATAATGCATGCTGTCATTATATCATGCAAATTGTTTTTACGCCACGAACGTGCTGGATTTGCCACGATTGCAAATCGAGATTGTAGAACACCAAATGCTCGCTCCACATCTTTCCTACACGACTCTTGTTTCATAGCAAAATATCTTTTTTTCGGTCCAAGTGGGTTACTGATAGTTTGCACAATAGTTGACCACTTTGGGTAGATACCATCTGCTAGGTAATAGCCAGTATTATATTCTTTGCCATAAATAGTATAATTGGCAGGAGGAGCAATGCCTTGAGCCAAATTTGAAAATATATTGGATGCCTCTAAAACATTGATGTCATTATTTTTTCGATTCAATAATTGGACAACAATATAATCGCAGACAATTTAAACATACGTTGTCTAATGACTTATTACGTATATTTTTTACTCAATTCAATTCTTAATTAGGTATTTTTTTATTAATTTTTTTTTTCTATTTATTTTTTTAATCCATATATAAAAAATAGAGTGAAGTATCTCAATATTTCTTATAATTATATTTTGATCTTCATTTAAATATAAACCTAATAAATTATACAAATATTGTACAAACACGCAACGCGTGCGTCGATACACTAGTTATTATTATTATATTATTAGGTATGAGACTCTTAGACTAACTACCTTAGAGGATACCAAAATATATAACTCCATAATTATCATTCTTACTATACTAAAAACCTCATCAAGTCACTACATATTTTACATAAAAAAAATCAAAACAAAACTTCCATTTTAAATTGAAGAACTCTTCTAAATTGAAAATAATTTTGTGTTAATTGTTTAGTATATATATATATATATATATATATATATATATATATATAAAATTTGATTTATTTGATATTTAAACTTTTTTATATTTTGTGTTATATTCTGAATTTTTTGTTCTTATATTTATTGTTTTTTGGTGTCTTACATTTGATATAAATAATATACTCAATTAAAACTTATCGACACCTAAAACTCTTAAATTTATGTCACGATTTCAATGATTTGTATATATTGTTGATAACAGGCTCGCGAGCTCGCGCTCGACTCGTTTAGGTGCTCGTAAGCTTGAGCTTGACTCATTTGTTGAGTTGACAAATAAAAATATTCGTATTAATGTCAATGGAAAGAATTGAACACAAGACAAATTAAAATATTAGTATTAGTGTTATTATGAACTTTGTAAGATACTTGACTAGTTGTTATTGGAGATGATTTTATAATTCCTGATTTTAATGGATTATTTGACGTCATCCCTACTTTTTCACCAGACTTAATTGAAGTATTAAAGAGGTGAAATTATTTCATTGTTATTTATATGGTGATATCAGTGTATGATGAATATTCTAGATGTATTATTTTGGAATGTTCAATAATATATTGATTTATGTGTTTTTAGCTTTAATTATGTCGTTTTGGTTATTCACTGAATGAATTTACATTTTTATGTCTGATTTAAAATTAGTTTACAGATATATTTAATTTTTAACAAGCTCGAATCAAACTCAAACTCGAACTCAATTCTATGCTTTACGAGCTCAAGCCAAGTTTGTTAAACATGCTAAACGAGCTATTAATGAATCAAGATCGAGTCTGACTTGATTAACATGCTAAACGAGCTTTTAACAAGCCGAGCCCGAGCTTTTAACAAGCCTTGGTAATTTCAAGACAAACCAAGTTCGAGCCTGATAATAAAAACTCGAATCGAGCTCGAGCTCGAAGTCTCGAACAATCTTAAACGAATCAAAGCTCAAACATAATACTGTTTGGTTTAATTTGGATCCTTTACATCTACAGTTACGCGCATCAAAATATTGTTGTCGCGATTTCATTAGGATCAAAAAAATTAAATTTGTTGAATTTTAGTATTTTAAAATTTAATAATTAAAAAATGATGTGGTTCGTGGAGAGTAAAGTGGCCTAATCCAGAGGTTGCAGACGTGGCATCTTCCGCGTCTGTTGTTCCGCTCTCACGGACAGTAAAGGTCGCACAGTCCCTGCAAGCTGCTTGATTATTATTTATGGCCGCTTCAACTCTCCACCCCCAATTCCCCACCCTCACTCTCCGCCGTCCGCAGCCGGCCTCCCTTTCCTGGCGGCGTACTTTGGCACCGGACTCCGTTGCATCCACCTCCCCTCACTCCTCTTCCTCTGCTACGATTATTACTTCTAAGGGTGATCCTTTGACTTCTTTTGACGCGCCATTTTGTACCATTGCTCTTTATTGTTGATAGAGTTTGTGACTCTTTAGCTTTGATTTAGGCAGGGGCAATGCAGCTTTGATCAAATGCGCCGCTGTAAATTTGGCCCCGGGGACTCCTGTGAGGCCTACCAGCATACTGGTGGTAGGCGCCACGGGCACATTGGGCAGGCAGATTGTGAGGCGGGCGTTGGATGAAGGATATGACGTTAGGTGCCTTGTCAGGCCTCGCCCTGCTCCTGCTGATTTCCTACGTGACTGGGGCGCCACTGTTGTCAATGTAAAACTCACTGCTTAATATGTGAGCTTGATGTTAGTACAGTAATCATTGAGTGAAGTGAGTTGTGTGCAAATCACGGCCCTACTAAACTTGTCCTAGGCATTCATGTGTTTTTTAAGCGGTTTTTGGAATTTGGAGTGTCTGTTTTTTTCTTTTGCCTAAATGATGTCTATAACCCTGATGTTATAACTGTGATTTCTTGCACAGGGTAGATTTGGCGTTGCATACTTTCCCCAAAATGGAAGAATTTATGTCCTATACTTTTTATTGCTTTATTAAGGGTTAATTGTGTGTTTAGCTTGTCAGTGTACTCATTTTTAACGTATAATCTGAAATTTAGGCATCTATGAAAATAATTACTGTCACCGTACGATAATGTACTGAATCAAAGTGTTTCTGTGCAGGCAGACTTGAGCAAACCTGAGACGATACCGGCGACATTGGTTGGTATCCATACAGTTATTGACTGTGCTACAGGACGACCGGAGGAACCTATAAAAACTGTGAGGATACTTGCCAACAATCTCATTATATTACCAATTACACAGTAGGATTGATGTAGGAGGGTTTTTGAGTTTCTACAATAATTTCCATTTAATATTTTACATAAATCTGTCATACTTAGTTAAACTTCACTTTAGGTAGACTGGAAAGGAAAGGTTGCTCTCATTCAATGCGCAAAGGCCATGGGAATCCAAAAATTTGTCTTCTTTTCAATCCATAATTGTGATAAGCATCCTGAAGTTCCACTTATGGAGATCAAACACTGCACTGAGAAATTTATCCGCGATTCAGGCCTGAATCACATCACTATCCGGCTATGTGGTTTCATGCAGGTGAATGCCTTCTTTTTGTTTAATGTTTGGTGTTTTTTAATTTTTTTTCCAATTTCTTTGGTACTATTTCCTTCCACATTGACGTGAATGCAATTGATAAATATAAGGCCTGATCAACTGAACAACAATGAAAAATTACATCCAATCTGTTTGTTTACCCTAGAGTTTGTTACTACCTTGCTCTTTGACACGTTCTAGTTTGCGATTCTTCTCTCCGTACCACTTTTCTTCATCCTTTTGTTCTGTTTAATTACAACTCTTTGACATCTGAATTAGTTTTTTCATTTCCTTTTGGTGTTAATATTTCCAGGGTCTGATTGGACAGTATGCGGTGCCCATATTGGAAGAGAAATCTGTTTGGGGTACTGATGCTCCCACACGAATAGCATATATGGATACCCAAGTAAACTATTATAGCTTAATCTGCTAATTTAGCATGTAATTAAAGTCCTCAAACAACTACCCTATATTTCCAGGATATTGCTCGATTAACATTTATAGCTATACGAAATGAGAATATCAACGGAAAACTCCTTACTTTTGCCGGGCCTCGTGCATGGACAACTCAAGAGGTAAAGAAGAATGACATGCCCTAAATTTGAGAAAACGTTGTTTGTGGAGATGTGATAGTGGCTTTTTTCAACACTCTGTTCTTGTGGCTTGAGAATACATTATTCATTCTTTCTCGTCCCAGCCATGCCACCGTTCACTAACTGTAAAATCAACTTTATGATTTGAAATCATCCTGGTGTTTTACAGGTGATAACCTTGTGCGAGAGACTCGCTGGTCAAGATGCAAACGTTACCACAGTTCCTGTCTCAATTTTAAGATTCACACGCCAGTTGACTCGTTTGTTTGAGTGGACCAACGACGTCGCTGATAGATTGGCGTTTTCTGAGGTATTAATTGATTACTTGTTCCAGATTCTGCACTGCAACTACAAGTATCCATGCAGTTTCTTTATTAGTTTAACTGAGACTGAGGCATGCCAATTTCGATACTTGATCAAATTGGAATTATCGAATTTCCTGAATAATCGTTGATGGATTTGCTTCATAAACAGTGGACTGATGATATGTAGTTGAAATTTTGTTGGAATTGACACAAAACCCCAAATGATTTACTTTTTTTTTTGTAGGTTCTTAGTAGTGATACTGTTTTCTCCAACCCAATGGCTGAGACATACAATCTTCTTGGAGTTGATGCCAAAGATATTAGCACGCTAGAGAAATATCTGCAGGATTATTTCACAAACATATTGAAGAAGCTGAAAGGCCTCAAAGCACAGTCCAAGCAAACTGACATTTACTTTTGATCACAATTTCTTCATACGGCAAGGTTTTTATTCTTTCTTGCATCATATAAAATTGTGTATGTATTGGGTTATTATTGTTTTTTAAAAACTCTTTTGAGAATGGATTGTCGTTGTTATTACCAAATTTTCTTATATCACTGAGAACTTTGATAGTGAAGTTTGTATTACAAAATGTCTGTTTCTATTTAGCTATCAAATTCCACATTATTGCTACTTTAAAGTAAGCTGCCAAATGATTTTGAAATTGTGTTTTGATTTGTTTAATTATGGGAGTTATATGTTTTTTTTTTTAAACCTGAAGTTATTGAAAGTTAAATGCTATCAAAAGGGATTTTTATGATTAAAAAAAAAGAAGAAGAAATTATTCCCTCAAAATTGTGTGTGGTGGTCCCAGAGTTATGTGATCCTGCTCAATCAAATAAGACAATATTTGGACAGCGAATTCATAATTGCTGGCGTTACAAAATAATCTCTTTTTAACTTAGGAGTCTTGGACCACCAATCAATTCATCCACACAATGATGATGAAGTCTTTTAAAGCTTAGAATAAGAGATAATGTTACTAATCTTTATCCGTTTCTATCCGTGAAACGAGTTAACTTTATCGATATTTACAATAAAAAGTAATACTTTTAGTATAAAAAATAATATTTTTTAATGGATGAGTCAAATAAAAGATACGTCTCACAAAATATTATTCGTGAGATCGTTTCACACAAGTTTTTGTCATGTTATTATTTCGTATTTAATATAGCAGCTAACAATTTTTATGGGGTTTTATTAAAACTAATTAAGTTATTTATATATTATTTTTACCTAAAAAATTAAGTTTAATTCTGTATACGTGTATTCTAAAATAAATGCATGCAGGGAATTGTGCAAGAAAAATACCCACGATTAGATACTTGCTTGAGATGATGATGATTCCATGTTTACAGGGGACTGATTGGCAAGAAGGAATTAGTTCCACAATCATCTGTAATGATCCATCCATCCTTAGTCTGCCACGTGTCCTCTTGGGATAAGAACTTCTCCCAAACCCAATATGTTTGAGATATATATTATTATGAACATGACGACAAGAATTTAAGCAATATTATTAGATGGTGTAGTAGATGAACAATTGATCAATAATTAGGAAGTTCGATTTTTTATCAGTATTTTTTCCGGTGATTTTGTCACACAGTGCTTAGTATGGTTGGCTAGCGTGATTGCAAGTTATTAAGTGTTAAAATTGGAACTTGACCTAACTCAATCTCAAAAGCTAGCTCAAGAAGGAATGATTGTCCAAGCTAATATATACAACTCTCAGATTATTTATCCAACCGATATAGGACAATTAATATTAAGTTACTGTGAAGTTGTATCGATTATTAAAAAAATGTATGTATTCATATAAAAATAGCATACAATTCATTATAATAATTAACTCACTCAGAAGAAGAAAAGAATGGACTAATCACGTCACCGAGAATCCTTTGCCATTTATTTAATGTGTAAAGTTCGATATTCCACAGCTAAACCATCCTGAAACTCCTCCGAATCAAATCATCGATTCTTCCACAATTAATAAATACATACCGACAACCTTCAACATGTATGTATATATTAATAGATATATGATCCCTCGTACTGTTTGTTCGAGTGATTTAAGTTGACAACTGCGACAATGTACGCACGCGGCTCAACAATCCATTTAACTGCATGTAACAAAGTTAAATGTTGATGAAAAAGTGTGAAGATTAAGTTTTTGATCATTTGTTACCAAGTATTATACTACATTTCAAGAACAAACAGGGAAAGAAAGATACCTTTTTTATTTATATATATATAGCTGTTCCAAATTATTCTCAAAACTGTATGTATTGTTGGGCTCTTTTCTTTTATAATCATAGTCTTGAGACCTGAAAGGGAGAGGGCGATTGATTATACATCGAGCAGAGAAGTAGAAGAGGGTATTTGAATAGTGTTGCGGAGTGTTTGTGCAATGGGCTGCCTAGCTTCAAAGTTTTCTCAAGATGAGGCGCAGCTGGGGAACGATAAGGTCAAGGCGCACGGCCCAGCTCCAACTTCTACCGGTCCACACCAGCCCGCGGGACCCGACTCGGGGGTAGCTGCCACTGGGGTTCCATCCTTTTCCGAGTTCTCCTTTGCGGACCTCAAGTCTGCAACAAATAACTTCAGCCCCGATTTTATTGTCTCAGAAAGTGGTGAAAAAGCCCCGAATATTGTTTACAAAGGCCGCCTCCAGAACGGCCGGTTGATCGCCGTCAAGAAGTTTCCTAAGATGGCTTGGTTGGATCCGAAACAGTTTGCGGTATTGTGATTTTATGATACTCTGTGTGTGTATCTAATTTGGTGGAATTCTATGCGCTACTGTAACAACGGAGGGATGTTGAAATAGTTGAGTTATGCCATGGATTGTTTTGTGTTGTAGGAGGAAGCATGGAGAGTCGGCATATTGAGGAACCAAAGGCTGGCGAATTTAATAGGATATTGCTGTGATGGTGATGAGAGGTTGCTGGTTGCAGAATACATGCCCAATGATACACTTGCTAAGCATTTATTTCATTGTATGTTATCCTTGTTTCTTGCATTTCTGAGATTTTTGCTTTAAGCATCGCTAAATTTGTTATCATGCCCTCTCGATGAGTTCATATTATTCTACGCAATCTTGTCCTGAAGTGATAATTATCAATTGGGACCTAAAGTTGATATTTAGAAGAATATGATTTTTGGTAGGTGGTGGTTGTGATAATCGAGATTGCGGGCTAGCTGCATTACCTATAAATATATACCTATCCATCGTGACAATTTTGAGTCATGTTATTATCCCATTAAATTTTATAGGGGAGAGTCAGACCATTGAATGGACCATGCGCTTGAGAGTAGCACTCTATATAGCTGAAGCATTGGGATACTGTAGCAATGAAGGTCATCCGTTGTATCACGACCTCAATGCATACAGGGTTCTCTTCGATGGGGTATTGTCTTATCTCTGGTTTGTTATTATTGTTTGTACTAGTGTATTCTTGTGCTATCATTGTTTTCTTTAGACCTTGAAGGATGGAAATATGAGTGGACTTTGCAGGATGGTGATCCTAGGCTTTCATGTTTTGGCTTGATGAAAAACAGTCAGGATGGAAAAAGTTATAGCACAAATCTTGCCTACACTCCCCCGGAATACCTGAAAAATGGTAATTTCAGTTGCATAAATTTGTGCTTGATGTGCTATTGCGGGAAACTCTTAATTTTGTGTGGGAACATTTGTAGGTCTGAATCTATTAGTCCTTCTCGTACCACTTGAGCATCTTCCAACCTGTATTATATTATTGTGTTTGATCTTCCATTTCTTTAGCTCAATGATTTAATTTGGCACTTGAATCTATTAATCCTTCTCGTACCACTTGAGCATCTTCCGACCTGTATTATAACCGACGTAATAGCATATTTGATTCTAATGGACGTTGATTTATGTTTCCTGTTATATATAGCTTCTGCAATGACAACTTACTTTTTAAAACTCTATGAAAAGACATCATATATCCCAAAAGAGAGAGAAAATTAAAACTTGTGATATTTCCATTCTCATGACTCATTATTACTATGGTTTCGTTAATATTATTGTTGATGTGTCAGGCTGTTAGTCATGAGCAAGCAACTGCTAGCTTCCATTTTCCATGCATAACTCTATTTGTTTGTATCATAGGAAGGGTAACACCACAAAGTGTCATATACAGCTTTGGCACTGTACTCTTGGATCTGCTAAGTGGAAAGCACATTCCTCCAAGTCACGTGAGTAGCTTTTATTTTAAATGGGCGACATGGTACATTAAATTACTTTGTCACACATAAAAATCTAACTGAATCACATTATAAAAGGTGATGTTAATGGCTGGTCCCTCCATATGTATGAATTATGATATTTCTGGATTGGTTTGTTAAACACGAATTATGTGCAGGCTCTTGATATGATACGGGGTAAAAACATCATTCTACTGATGGATTCTCATTTGGAGGGAAGGTTTTCTACAGAAGAAGCTACGATAGTTGTTGGTCTTGCTTCTCGTTGTTTGCAATATGAACCTAGGGAAAGGCCTAATGTAAAGGATCTTGTTTCTACTCTTTCTCCACTACAGACAAAATCGGACGTATGAATCTTAATTCTATTCCTTATCTTTCCATTTGGTACTACTATTATTATTATACTTGAGGGAATCTTTTTTTATTTTTAAATTACGAATCAGGCACCTCTAAAATAAAAGACATCAAGAATCCGTCATATAGTTATCGCTTTGTAGCCTTTTGTATGCTGAAAAAATTTCTTCCTTTCAACCTCACAGAGTTTAGTACAATTTAAGTCATCTCAATGACTAGCCATCCTTGCTTAAGGTTTAAGAGCAATAAAATGTTTCTCGTATACAAATAGCATGCCTCTTTTCCCTATGAATACTTTGTTTCAGATGTTGCATGAAGCTACGCTCGTTAGACATTGTCTCAGAAATTTGAAAGTGACTTGATGCAATTTAATGGCTTCAGGTTCCCTCTTATGTCATGCTTGGAATTTCGAAGCACATAGAAGCACCCGCAACACCTCAACGACCTCTTTCACCAATGGGTGAGGCCTGTTCTCGGATGGACCTCACAGCAATACACCAGATACTGGTGACCACCCACTATCGGGATGATGAAGGAACAAACGAGGTATCATGTCTCATAATTGTTGATGCTCGTGCACATCCCTCTAATTTTAGTTTCTATGTTTAAATGCCATTTTTCCATAATCCTGCAGTTGTCTTTTCAAGAATGGACCCAGCAGATGAGAGATATGTTGGATGCTAGAAAGCACGGAGATTATGCATTCCGTGACAAGGACTTTAAGACTGCTATTGATTGTTATTCACAGGTTTGGGCTTTCATTATTTCCTGCTGTTATGGGATGTGAATGAGTAATTGCTTGCATATATAATTTAACTTAACGCAATTCATTTAACATCCCGGATTAATGGAGAGAAAATGTAAAGAAATGAAAACCATGTGGTGCTCCTTCTCATTTGTTGCTCAAGTCCCTCTTACTGCCTTAACTAGAGAGGCAAAGCAAAATTTGACAAGTGAAAACAAGTTTAAAAAGAAAAATTTCAGATGTCGCCCTCTTTTGCATCTATGATAAGAGAGGTTCCAGCATCTCAGAAATCAAGCAATTGATACTTTTCTGAGTGGTTTGTTCGAGGGTAAACAAAGTGTTGTTTCTTTACATCACATGCCCTCATCATGGTTTATTTTCTTATCGAATACGCAGTTTATCGTCGTAGGAACTATGGTTTCACCAACAGTGTATGCACGGCGTAGTTTATGTTATCTGATGTGTGATCAAGCTGATGTGGCCCTTCGAGATGCAATGCAAGCACAGATTGTGCATCCAGACTGGGCTACAGCTTTCTACATGCAGTCGGTTGCCCTTGCCAAACTGGATATGCACCAGGATGCTGCCGACATGTTAAAGGAGGCTGCTGGACTCGAAGAAAAGAGGCAAAAAGCAGGTGGTAGAGGATGATCATCATTCTTCCATTAAAGTATGTATATTTTTTGGGGGTTAGAAGGTAGCTTTTGTATTTTTGGCACAATTATAAAAGTACTTAAGTCGCCCCATATGTTGTTGCAGTAATTCTTCGCATATTTGAACTGCAGAGCACTTGCAAATGCCAGGAATTAGTTGTATATCTTGTGATAATGTATGTTTTTGTTTATGAATGGATTATTCATTTTATTTATGAACGAATTCTGCATATAGAGAGGACTTGTGGAGTGTTGCTAAGCGTTTAGTAAAGCTCAAGTTTCTTGGAGAATTGTAAGTTTTATAAGTTGAAAATTACTTTTTTTTAATACCATTTAATAACAAATTAATAGAATTGTTTTAGATATTAATTTCAAGTAATTAATTTATTGGAAAATAATTATTTTAATTAAGTTATCACACAAATAATTAAGTAAAGCAATTATTTCAATAATTATAAATTAATTAACCAAATTTTCTAAATTAAAATTTAAATACTAAATAAGACATTATGCCAACATTTTCTTATTATTATTATTTCAATGGGTCGGGTTTTGTTTTAATATGTATTTGAACTTTCATGTCTCTCTTTTATTGAGGGGTTTATGTACCGTTGTGTCTTTACGCCAATAATCTGGTGTTAGAAAGAAAAATTAAAAAAAAACTGGCACTTGAGCATTAATTTTTTCCTACAAAAAGTCAAAATAAATTGAATGACTCGTTGAATGAACTTCATCAGTTACAAGAACGAGATTAATTTGTTTAATGTGGGAACCATAAATCTAGATCATGTTTTATCTTTGCAGAGGCAAACCGGTGATCGGATTGGGCTCGGATTTGACGAAAACACCTCCGCCTCAAGGATATTATTCTTGAAAGAAAGCACCAAAGAGCAATCATTGACTCAAAAATTTGCAGCCAAGTGTACTAAATTATTCAAGAATGTAAATTTTCAAATATCTAGATCAACTCATAAAAATAGAAATTATCTGTGTCAGTCGATCATTTGAAAAATATGAGATAAAAAATATGATCTAAACGAGTATATGGCTAGTTCATCTTTAAAAGCTTATTCAACATTTGACTGGAAAAACGGTCGTTCTAGAGCATATCACGATAGAAAAGCAAATTGTTGATGTTTTCAGCAAGGCACTTGATTCTATAAGATTTGAAATACTTCGTGCCGTGTAAAAATTCTTTTTCTTGAGATAAAAATAATACATTTTAAATGTTTGAGCTTTGAAGTTTAGAAAATTGATTTCTGACTTTGTTGTGAGATGAATATATTCTGATGAGAATTTTGAATGCTCTTCCTTGACGTTGATAAATTATATGAATCTCTTGACTCAAGAATTAGTTTAGATAAGTCTTTTATGACAATATTTTATATTTAGTGGATTTATTTTATGATATCTGAATATGATCTGTTGATGTAAGTTTTTTGACTGAACAACACAAATCTTTGTGTTCTTTTTTATTATTATTCGCAACACACTTAATAAATAATGATAAAGAACGAGTCATTGACACTGCCAAAAAAAAAAAAACACAAATAACTCAAAGTACTCCCTCCACTATTATTTTGCATGTTAGCAGGTCATATATATTGTTCTTTACATCATGATAGTAAGGGCCTCTACTCAATATTCTCAGATTATAAAACACAAAAATCGTGCCGACATCCGAACTCGATTACTTACTGTCCAGACCCGAATTGAAGCCTAAGATATGAATATACACATAATATTATATATGTATTGATATATATACATATAATGGTAGTTTACGATTAGCACAGTGGCAAGAAATTTGCGAAGTTATCAAGCCAAGGACTTCTCAATTGTGCCCAGAAAGAGTCTTGAGTCCAGTCCATGTCCAGTTTAGGCAACTGCAGATCCACCAAATTCTCAAGCCCATTAGGTAAATTCAACTTG
Source organism: Primulina tabacum (assembly GCF_025594145.1). Classification (NCBI taxonomy): domain Eukaryota; kingdom Viridiplantae; phylum Streptophyta; class Magnoliopsida; order Lamiales; family Gesneriaceae; genus Primulina; species Primulina tabacum. Next base: position 4,848,500 of record NC_134559.1, on the reverse strand, counting down.
CTACAAGCTCTCCCTGATCCTGCTGTATAATCCATACTTGCCGCCTCCTCTACTAGAAATGTTGTGTCATGTCCATATTCTTTCTTGAATCCCATGTCAATACTTTGGTTCTTGACCTGCTCATCGATTTGGTCGCAGGACGAGATGGAGTCCATGGCTGGTTCTTCCATTGCAGCCATCTGCTCCAGCGCCTTCAGGGAGGTCGCCTTTCTGTATACTTTACACAATACTATGTCCTGCATTAGAAACATCGAGCAAGAAAACCAACTCAGAATATTAACCAAATTCATAAGATATAGCACTATTAATCAAGGAGAGAGATGTCTTTTCTTACCTTTTGTGGAAGTGGGGACTGATGAGAGAATGTATCCGGTAACCGATATTCGTTCATGATCCAATCAGTCTTTCTTCCTCGCGGAGCTCTGCCCTCATAGAACACCAGGGTTTTCCTGAATCCCAGTATCTTCTTGGGATCCGATAGGCTCAGTATTTTGCGGTCCGACCCGGTTGCCTTCCAGAAGCCAAACTCGGTGGTACGGTTAGGCCTGCCTCCACTCCCGTGTTTCTTGTCCCTAGGCACGAAGAAGTACCATTCTCTCTCACCAATTTTCGCTAGCCCTGTCCATATTTCATCGATCAAATAATTTCTTGTTCTTCTTCTGTGTTAAAACTTAAAAGAAACAGGTTGTTTAATTTATATACATATATAACCTGGCAACTCCCGGGGATGATGATTGTAGATGTTCAAGATTCCGATGATATCCCCCCGCAGTTTCTTGCCAATCACCCTGGTTTTGAGGTAAAAATTGAGCAACTCTTCCTCAGTGGGGTGAAACCTGAACCCCGGCAACTCCAGCTCGAATCTTGATTCATCCATTCTTATGTTTTCATGTATATATATATTGCTACTACTACTTGCGCAGGATATTTTTCTGTGAAGTATGGCTTCTTCCTAGTGTGTGTGTGTGTGTCTATATATATATATATAAATAACGATGAGTGTTGTGAAACCGAAAGAGACTCACGTGAAGACTAAATTCACGCGGTTTTTAGACTACTGTTCCTCGTTCTTGACCCCTAGCACTTTAGTTTCTGAATCAATAAAAGCTCTCAATTAAATTCGATATATCTGAACACATTTTTTTGTTAATGTGGGTCGTCTTTTCCTGGTTTTTTCGGTTCGGTTATATCGATTAATTCGATTCGGTTACCATTTTCAAAATTTTGAAATCGGTTAATTCGTTAAACGATATAATAAACACTATTATTTGATAAATTTTTATAATTTATCAATTTTTATATATATTTAAATTTTTAATTTTAAAATCAACCGTGATTCTAATCGTCTTAGTTTTTTTGTTCTAACTTCTCAATTCTCCACTCTTGAATTCATCCGCCGTCCACCCATATCTCGCCACCGGTAGAGACGATGTCCGCTCATGTTATGTTATTTAATAAAAAAAATATGTATTAATTGTATTCAAACAAAATTTATACATTTGTGATTTATGTTATTTTATATTTTTATGCATTTGTGTAGACTGTAGTGTTCAAGAAAAATTACATGTATTATTAAAGTTAAATCACAATTTTTTTAAAGCTAATCAGTTAATTCGGTCACCGACCGAATTAACCAATTTTAGTTCGGTTCGTTTTTCATCGGTTATTAAAATTAATTCGGTCGGTTCGGTTATGAATAAATATTTCGGTTCAGTTATGAATAATTCGATTCGGACGGTAACCGAACTGACCGAATGATCACCCCTAAGTGAAACAGGGGCATAAGCATTTCACCAATAATGATGAGTTTGATTATCTTTCAATACATTTTTGAACGAATTTGTTACAGACGTTTTAAAAAAACAAATATATATAATCAGTGAATGTAATTAGAAAGACCTGTGGATATTTCGGAACTGCGTCAATCTTTGAATTAGTCATGCAAGAAAATCCCTTGCTCTTATAATTATCACTTTCTTAATGGAAATTGAACTTTACATATGTCGAATGACTTGGAAACAACTTATTGAATTTCGTTATCACTCTTAATGAAAAATAGCCAAAAATAACAATACCCTTGGATTATTTTTCTGATAAGAAAATAGTGTGGAAAAATAATTAAAGTGGTAGATTTGTAAAATTCAACCCTAAACAATGGATGTCAAATTCATCTCCATTTTTTCTTGAATTGAATAATTTGATTCGAGCGAGAAATTTAAAAGAATAAATGCAAATGACTTCATTTCAAATCCACTTTAACAAAAAAAAAAAAAAAATCTCAAATACACAGACAGAGCGGTGGTATGAGGTGTTCATCTGGAAAGTTCCTAGTCAAAAAAGTTTGTGGTTTGAATTAAGGTGTAGAGGTGAGAAAGACAAGTTTCACAAGCAATCTTATATTTATAGTTATCACGGAACATGATTAGGGGTGGGTACCGTACCGAAAATATCGGTATGAAATTTTTCCATACCGATACCGAAAATTCGGTATACCTCTTGTGAAACGATCTCACGAATCATTATATGTGAGACGGGTCAACCATACCGATATTCACAATAAAAAGTAATATTCTTAGCATAAAAAGTAATATTTTTTCATGTATGACCACAATAAGATATCTGTCTCACAAAATACGACTCGTGAGACCGTTTCAGACAAGTTTTTGTCCCAAATATATGGAATATATCTATATAATATGCTCTTCTCACAATGATGTATCATATAAATGAATTATTAATTAATATTATTAAGAGATTTATAGTAATTAATTTTGGTGTCGGGTAAAGAAAATTATACATACAGATGGAAAATTAAAATTTAAAAAGGCATGTTTTATTTAATAATAATCAAATAAAAAGAATTAATTTTTTGTTCCTGGTTCAATGGTAAAACCGCGTATTCTGCGCATCATTGTGTTTGGAATTGGAATGAAAACAGCAGAGTCAGGAGAATTCGAGTGACTTGACTTGGAAGTCTTCCTTCTCCCACACAAAGTCCCACACACACACACCTGTTTCTTTCCTTTGAATTTCTTCACAGCTTCCCTTTTAGACATATTTCCAAAACTAATATTAAATTTTTATTTTATTTAGATTTACGATACTATAATATATTTTAGTTTCCCCTTACGTGCATGCATATTATAATTTTAATATAAATTTAATTAAATATTTTTTTCATGTATTTTATTCTCTGAGTTGATAAAACAATCATACGGTGTTCACTCATGTCTGTATCTTGTATGTAGCATGGAAGTAAAACTATAATTATGATCATGTAATTTACGTTTTTTGTGTTGTTGTCGAATAATTTACTGTCCTTATCTACTAATTTATGTTTTTTTTTTCTATTTTAGTCGTTTTTCATTAGATTGTTACCGTGACAGACATTGTTGACGTGTTCGATATCACGTTATCATTATGTTGAAACGGAATTAAAATTACAAGAAAAAAAAGTGCAATATAATACAATAAGATTATGAATTGATTGAGAACAAAATAAAAAATATTCATATTATATAATAAAATCATGATTTCGTTGTAACTTAACAATGAAAAAATCACACCAACTTAAAGTCAAATATCTAAAAGATTTCTTATTGGAAAAAAAAAATTATCTAAAAGATTTTTACGTAAGATTAATTTTCGAAGCATTTTCATATTATATTATAGGAAAAGTTAAGATTTTGATCATGTAACTTATTTGTTTTTTTCTTTATGCAACTTCTCAGTATTTGGTTTTCAACTAATAATTTAGATTGTATTTTGATTTCAATCATTTTATTGTTCGAAATCACTAACAAATATTATTTATCTCATATTGATTCTCTCTTATATAACTTATATGATCGAAATAAAATTCAGTTTACACACAAAAATAAAAGAAAAAAATATTACAAAACAACCCTCCAATTTTTTTTATTTTTCTTAAGTAGATTTTAATATATGCAACATACTTTTTATTATATTCATATGAGTCACATAAGAGAATATGGATGTCAAATAAGTAATAATAGTTGGCTTTATTGATTTCGAAAAAAAATATCAAAATCAAAAAACAACTTAAGATTATGGATAAAAACCAAACTCAGACAAATCATATAAATGAAAAAAAAATTCATAATCAAAACCTTATTTGTTTTCCTTATATTATATCTAAAGAAATCTAGAAATAACTACTCCATCAACTTATATCTATTTGCGTGATTTTCTAGTCTATTTAATTTTCTCTTTAGTGATGCCATCTATTTCAATTTTCTTTTACTTTGAAACTACGTGCCAGCGACCTTGAAATATACTTGGAAGTTGGATGGAAGATTCTAATTTTCAGATTTTTAGGAATTGGAATGACATATATTTCCTCGTGTTGGACTGGAACATTAAATGTAGCAAACCTCGTGTTTTTTTTTTTTTTTCCAATTTTTAAATATTTGCCAAAGTCTCATGTGTAATCATTAGGGATGTAAATGAACCAGACCGTTTGTGAGCTATTCGAAGCTCGATTCGATAAAAGCTCGTTTAATGAGGCTCGTTAAGATAAACGAACAAAGTTCAAGCTCTACAATATTCGGCTCGTTAGCTTGTGAACATGTTCGTTAGTAAATTCATAAGTAATATCTTATATGAAAAAAAAAATTTTGATATTTAATTTATTGATTTAACACATTAATTATGAAATATATTGAAAAATCTATTAAATTTATTTATTATAATAAATTGACAAATTTTAATAAAAATATTATATTTTTTTCTAAATGTATAAATTATTTTTTTAATGAATTTAGTGAATTGTTAAATGTACAATTCATATGTATTGAGTTTGTTTAAACTTGATAAAAACTTGAATAAGCTCGTGAACCATGAATATATTCATTAAATAAAACTCGCGTTCGGCTCGATTATAAACAAACCAAGCTCAAACATTTAAAAATTCGGTTCGACTCGATTACATCCCTAATAATAATCATTAGATTAATAACCCTGGATTATATCATATGTATGTGAAAATTTTAAATTTTAAAAGACATAAAACCTTGTGAAATATGTAAATAGGTTAATATATCCTCTATTTTTTTATATAAATCGCACACAAATATCCCCGATGTAAAAAAAATCATATTTGTCTCATTTTTACAAATCATTGTAATTAACATCTAATCTTTAATTTAATCAATTAAATCAAAAATATTGTTATTTTAAATATTTTAACAATCACAATATTTTTTTTATTTAAACAATCTTTTTTCAACCAAACTAAACAAAATCTAATAATCGTCGATCTCTATTTAGCCATTTCGCTGAATTTTTTTTTAATTTTAACAAGTTTTACATTATTTATTTATTTATTTTTTATTTCATTATTTAGATTCTAATAACTTGGAAGAATTCCTATTTCATTTAATTTGAAAAATTGCTTCAGTACTTGTAACATATCACACATACCATGAACAAAAGTCAAGGGGACACTATGGAAAATTGAAATAATGGATTTCAATTTGTATCGTTTCTTTAACAATTATGATGTTATACTACGCAATATTAACTAAAAACATGGTACTCAAAATAAATAAATGATTTATTTGGTTTTCAATATCCATTTTTAAATTCTGTTAAATCCTATTGCTGACATACACACAAATTTTAACAACGAATCTCGTAAAATATTCCATCAAAAACCTTTGTCAATATCGAATAAACAGTAGAAGACAGAACATATGAGAAACATTGCATAAACCAGGCCCATTCATCATATTTATTCATGCATGGAGTGTATTATATATACACCATGAGACCTGATATTCATATTCAACCAAGCCGCACAACTGGTGGGCTATGCGGCTATTCATGGTACATTGAATGTAATATGTATACGGATACGATGATACGACGAAACGACACGTGGAAAGGGTAGAATGGGTGTCATGAGATGTTGTCACTAGCATGTGAGTATGTTGACAAGTTTATACAATCAGTCGGGAGGTTAGGAACTAGCATGTGAGAGGAACATGTTAGGATGGGAAAACTGGAATTTTCCCATATCTCACCAAACTAAGTAAGGGAGATATACACCACAAACAATTAGTTACCTTGGAGAAATTGGCTGAAATCCAAGGCAAGCAAAGCCAGACAGACCTGGCAGATGATCATTCGCGTAGATAATCATGAATTTTAAAGGAAGTTGTATCCAATAATCAGGTAAAACATAATATTATATATTCAGAGGTAAAAACCACATTGAATACAACACAAAAGATGCAATAAGAAGCGATTCCTTCCGCTAAGAAAAACATGGTTGGATGAGTAATCATATAGAGTACGCAGCTGTATATATTTTTTTTCAGATAAAAAGAACATTAAAATTCTTAATTTTGCCCCCTTCTGGACTTCCGATATTTTTTCACACCAGAGAGATTCCAGGGTGTTGCAATGCAACGAGCCCCACTTGCGGTGACTGTTCGAGCTCCCAATTTAACCTCATCACCACTTCATCTTCAACAGCCACGTACTCCTACACACATGTCCATTCAGAAACAGCAATTTAAATTTCAAAACCCCTTTCTGATCTTTGCCTTGTTTGGTTGAAAAATTTAAGGTTCTGGTGCTGAAACTATTACATATTACAAGCATGTGAGCAAAGAAAAGCTAGAAGTAATTATCAACCGACCTCCAGTTTCTGAATGAGGCTTTTGGCGTCTGGTGCAGACACAAAGATGTGACGCTGAGAAGGCTTTATGAAGCCATCATCCACTGCTTTGTCGATGAAAGTGAGAAGATAGTTGTAGTAGCCATCAACATTAAGCAAACCCACCTGACCATGAAATTACCAAATTGTGTTTGATTAATAGCGTGATTTCACATTCCAAGAAAAAATCAAGAAATAAAACCTACAGGCTTATCATGGATGCCTAGCTGAGCCCATGTAATGACCTCCAACAACTCCTCCAAAGTCCCATAGCCACCTGCACACAGCAGGCCCACATGAGATTGGACTAAAAAAGAACCATTCCCAGGAGATCATTGAGGTGAAATCTTGCCAAATTCAGTCATCATGCATGTAAGGACAGTACAAGACAAATGAACGAGCTAATGTTGTTCACCAGAACCTGGCAAAGCAATAAAGCAATCAGAATGGCGGGCCATCTCGGCCTTCCTTTGGTGCATATCAGCCACCATTCTCACTTCCCCTACAGTCTCACCTGCTTTCTGCATCACCATAACCCAGGATATCTCAAAATTTCGCCCACCCTCAAAATATTATTTTGCATATAAATCATAACTACTAATTGACCAAAACTTATTTACCTCTTTGCCAACCAATGGTTTCGGTATAATCCTGCATTTTGGTAACAAACTCCCAAGATTAGGGAGGCACGATGGATAAACAGTTAAGAAATCAACTGAATAGTAAATGCATGAGCAAGTACCCAAGAACATGACCTCCACCGCGGTGAACAGCTTGGGAAACCAAACCCATTAGCCCAATACTTCCTCCGCCATACACAAGATCCAACCTTTTAGCCACCTTCACGCCAAAAAAAATTTAACTTTCTTGGTAATCACAATTCATCCAGAGATATATATCAGCAGCCAAGTATAGAGCTAAAAATAAACATGTGAAGTAATTATTCTAGTACCAGCTGTTGCCCTAGCTCCAGCGCTGCTTCGGTGTAGCACTCCCGCTTCCCGGAACTACTTCCACAAAATACACAAACCCTTTTGAATCGTGATTTTGCATGGTTCTCTTCCATCGCTTATTTCTTGTTTAGCGTTGAAAACGTTGTCTTTAGCTAATTTTTGTTTCTCCTCAGCGTTAATAATTGACTATATTTTTGACATTGAGCGTTGGGTTGAACATTTGGCCTAGTTCTTGTACGAACACACCAGCAACTATATATATATAGTCATTTCTTGGAAATAACATTTAGAAAACAAAATAGTTATAATTACAATTACAAATATGCATATATAGTATAATATAATTTATTAATAATAATAATAATAATAAAATAAAAATAATAATACGAAATGAAAAATAACAGCCCATTAGTATATATTCCCAAATTACTAATTCAAGCATCTTTTTCACTTCATAAATAATTAATAAGACGAAAAGACTTGGGAAAATTATATTTTTTTGGTTGGTGTCTGTTAATTTATGATTTCTGTCTATTGATTAATATTTCTTCTATTTTTGTTTTTCCTATAAGAATTTTGATAGTACATCATGACGTTTCATAAAAAAAATGGATAAAGTTGTGACGACAAATATTATTGACATAATCTTATGAAAAATATATTAAAATTTGAAAAAAATATATAATTAATAAAGTAAAACGGTAAATTAACCAGTAAATAAGATTACAAAATATGGTCAATGGTAATTTCTAAAATTATATTTTGTCATGTAAAAATACTAAAATGAACACAACTCGAGCTCAATCAAATTGTAAAATACTGTTTGCTCTGGTATTATTTTTGAAATTCAATTAGAAGAATAGACACCTTTAATTAATGGGATGAGACTTGAGAATGATATTATTTTTGAAATTCAATTAGAAGAATAGACACCTTTAATTAATGGGATGAGACTTGAGAATGACCGAAAAATTAAATATACATCTGTTCAGGAATATATAGTAATTGCCACAAAATCAGGAAAGTGGGACGAGATTGGCAAATGAATTAAAAAATATATATATTATATTAAAAAAGGTATAAAATTCTTCGTTTTATTTAAAATTATAACTAATAATAAGAATTCAATTTTAATAATTTAAACCTTATGTTACATATCTGATGCCATATTTTGATTGTTATTATTATACGATTGACGCTGCGCAAAATCATTTTTTTTTCTAAATTCCGATGTCGCTCTCAACCTCCATGCATACATCTGAATCAAAAGGAATAGTACATCCCCGCAACAGAGAAGATAAGACTAGAATCAAGTCTCGCATTTATATATATATATATATATATATATATATATATACAGGTACGGATCCAGGAATAAAAGTTGGGGGAGGCTTGAAGTCAATATGATAAGTTATATATTATTAAAAAAAATTACATTATATCGTTCAACGAAGTTGTGCCCTACGAGATTTTAAAACATAAAATTCATCAATAATAGAATTTAAATCAATATGTTTAGCTAAATCTCGTTCAATATAGAGTGTCAAACAATCGGCAAGAAAGTCATCCTCCATTTTATTGCGAAGTGCCGTCTTCACATGCTTCATTGCTGAAAAAGTCCGCTCAGTAGTGGCAGTAGACACAGGTAATGTCAAAACAAGATGAATCAATCTAGTCAACATAACATAAACACTTGACCGTCCACTCTCGGTCAATTGCTGACACAACTCAACAAGTGTAGAAACCTTTAAATTCTGCATCACATCAAGTTTATAATGTATCAATTCATACTCCAAAGCAACAATTTCTTGATCTATGAAATCTCCAGGATAAAACTTCTTCGCAAGCTTGCAAATATTATCACTGTTAAATGAGTCAAATGAATTTTTAGGATCTAAAGCTGTACTAAGAGAAAGAAGTTCCACCGATGACTCATTGAACCGAGTATTTAACTCCATCAAAATGAAATCTATTGCTGCATTAAAAACATTCAAAGTGGTAATGATGTGCTATTGTAGTTTGCCGACAGGAACGTCCAATCTTATATAGACAATCAAGGTCAGGTACATCAATTTCATTTCTTGAGCAAAAAACTTTAACTTCCTGGAGAAATTCATTCCACCCACATTCTCTAAATTCTTGAAGGAAAGTTTTGGTAGTAGTGACAAATGTGATAGCAGTCAAAATGTCTTGAGATTTTCTTTGAAGAATTTGACAAAGAGTATCTGTTGTTCTCATTATTTTATGCATTAAGTGCAAAATAAACATAAATTCAAAGCTTGCCATGTTTCTGTAAATCCTCCGAATTTCAGCCTTAACTCTTCCATTTCGAGAATAATCACTGAGAACTTCAAAAACTTTGCAAGTTGCAGTGTACATACCTATCAAGCTTTTTACCGAATCATAGTGAGAACTCCAACGAGTAGCTCCTGCTCGTTGCAAATTACCAATCTGGTTTGCACCACTTCCAGAATCACGTTCTCCAATTGACAACATATACTCAATTTCATTTCTCTGTGCAGTATGTAATTCAGCAATGCGCTTAGTAGAAGAAGTGACAATATTAACAATATTGTCCAAATGATAAAAGAATTCCCAAATAACACTAACATCCTTAGCTGCAGAAACCAATGTCAGTTGTAAACGATGTGCAAAACAGTGGACATGGTATGCATAGGGACAATCTTTGAGAAATAATGCTTGAAGTCCATTCCACGCTCCACGCATATTGCCAGCACCATCATATCCTTGGCCTCTGATTTTCTTAATATGGAGATCATGATGAACAAGAACATTTGATATCTCATTTTTCAAATTCATTGAGGTTGTGTCACTAACACTTTTGATGGCAAAAAATCTTTATGTCAAAATCCCATGATTGTTCACAAACCTCAATATAATGGCCATTTGCTCTCGTTTAGATATATCTCGGGCTTCATCAACAAGAATACAGAAGTATTTATCTCCAACTTCTTCACGAACCATCTGTCGTACTCTATTGGCCATAATATGTAAAATCTCTTTCTGAATTTCTGGAGCGATATATTGGGCATTTTTTGGAACATTCTCAAGCACAACTTCATCAATTTCTATATTTATTTTTGCCAAAGCCTTCACCAATTCAAGAAAATTTCCACGATTAGATGAAGATAGAGATTCATCGTTACCTCTAAAAGCACAACCTTGAAGTGCTAGCCAACGAACAGCTACAATTGATGTGCTCAAACGTAGACGATTTTTCTCTTTTTCCTCTTTAGATTGTGCATGCATCACTTTATCAATATGTTGTGAGGGCCTCATCAAATTTTCAGCCCTTCTCTCACACATAGTATGAGGTGAAGAAGCTGCAGAACCAATATGTGCAAGAAAAACACATGTTTTTCCTTGGTTTACCCTTTTCCAATTGTCAAATCCTTCACTGACCAATGCCGAGATATTAGATGAATTAACATCATTCATAAAAAAGAAAACAATAGAAACAATATGCCTTATTTGTTGAAGGCGAATACTCCAACCAATAAAATTTCTGAAACCATTTTTTCTGAAAACGACGATTCTGGCTTCCAAATTTTGTACCTGGATACTCCAACATATCTGGTTGATAAGGTCCCATATTTAGATATGAACGTCTTATCTCATCTCGTACATTAACATGATATTCACATATCTGTTTTCTTTTTCCTGGATCTCGTTCAATAAAAGTAGACGAAGAATGATGATCGTCTCTAGCAGAGGAACATGAAGGAATTTGGATATTGGGAAATAGAAGACTTTCACTGGATTGATGTTGCATTGTAAGGACCGTAGGAATTGAAGTATCTTCAGTAGCTTGACGATCTCTCTTCTTAAAGAAAGAGGATATCAATGTTTTTCCTTTCTTTGCAGCAGATTGATATTCCATTATGAAATAGTTCAATTTATTATCCTAAACAAGAATAAAATAATTACTAACCAAATAAACAAGTAATAGTCACTCAACAACTCAACAACAAACAATCAAGAAACCACAAATCACACACAGAGAAGCTATAAAAAACAAAATAAAAAATGTATAGCCGATTCTTACCTGGATTGTTGCCTTGCCGATGAGCAATTCGATTTCTTCGGGAGTCCGCAATTCTATTCTGTCGCTAAAGGGCTTGGGATTTGGGAGAGAAATTTTGTAGAATTGAGGTGGGGCGGATCAGAGGATAAATTTGGTCTCATCCTTGTAAATGGACGAGACTTGATTGGACTAAGACATTGATGTACGATGGTTTTTGAAACAATAGCGACGGTTTTTCAAAAAACAGTCGCTATTAGCGACTGTTTGAATAAACCGTCACTAGTAGCGACGGTGCAATTAAAACCGTCGCCGATCCAGATCAGCGGCGGTTTTACTAAAACCGTCGCAAATATTAGCGACGGTTCCGTCGCTAAATTATTAAAAAAGTGGGCTGGGCTACAGCCCAGTACAGCCCTAGAATACATCCGTCTCTGTATATATATATATACTCAAAAAAATTTGTGTGAAAAATTTTGTTTGAGACGGTCTCACGGATCGTATTTTATGAGACGAATCTCTTATTTGGATCGTCCATGAAAAAATATTAATTTTTGTACTAAGAGTATTATTTTTTATTGTGAATATCGGTATGGTCGACATGTCTCACAGATAAAAATTCGTGATATCATCTCACAAGATACCTATATATATATATATATATATATATATATATATATATAAATTAAAATGAAATCGTCTCATAAAAAATTTTTTGACAAAAAATTTCTATTTAACTTGATTTATTTATGACAAAATATTAATTTTTACGTAAAAATATTATTATCGGATGGACCTATATTATATTATATATAAAATTATATTTGATCGTGATCTACTAAAAAAACTACCTTACCCCAACATTCACATTAAATCGAAATCTAATACCCGATGCCTAATAAGAAAGTGTGAATTTTTTTTATTAACTTGTTTATTTTACAAATTTCACGTAATCATTTTTAAAATTTAATATTTATAAATTTCTTCAAATTTTATAAATGAAACGCGGAGGGAACGGCATGCAAAAAGTTTAAAATTTATTTAGGAGAGGCTATCGAATTATAATCTACGATTATTCGATGAACGTGTTACGTGTTTGAATCGTTTATTTTTTTTAAAAAAATAAAAGTTTGATAAATATTTACAATTATTTTGATTTATATTATGAAATCATTATTACAATTTATAAAGATAAATTTGGTATCGGTTTTTTTTAATATCTGTTTGACCGAATTATATACATTTTTTTAAAAAATACATAGATATAAAATAAATTAATTTAGAGGTGGAGAGTGAGTCAAATTTCAAACGCAGAGGCTCTGATACAAAATTTAATGCAAACGCAATCATTTTGATCATACGCCGACACTCCCCTCATCTACGTGTAACTTTATTCTTCACACAGTTTATTTATTTTTTTATTATATCAAACCATTCGGGTCGGTTTACTTTTACGGATGAATTGGTGATTTTATTGAAGTTTTTGTGCGGTTTGATTGTTTAAATTTAGATAAGATTGTATATTATAATTTTATTTTTAAAAAAATTAAAAACTTATTGAGAAAAGTATTTCATTGAATGATACGAGGTAAAAATAATTTATTTAGTTGATCTATGATAAATATGTATATATATATCTAAAAATTTGCCTAAAAACTTGTGTGATGATCTGTTATTTGGGTCATCCACGAAAAAATATTATTTTTATGCTAAGAGTATTACTTTTTATTGTGAATATCGGCATGGTTGACTAGTCTCACAGATAGAGATTCGCAAGACCGTCTCACAAAAGACCTAATTTAAAAACTTATGTGATACGATCTCATGAGTCAATTTTTTGAGACATATTTTATATTTGAGTCACTCATGAAAAAATATTAATTTTTATGTCAAAATTATTACTTTTTATTGTAAAAATAAACAAAATTGAATGTTGCTCCCATTTTTTGTATTTGTCTTCCTTGAATTTATTATATTTGACTATTACATATCTTATAAAATACAAAAATAATAACATACAGAAAAATTAAATTTCAATTTCATTAAATATAAGAAAATACGTATATATGCGAAACTCATTCTTCTCACTCATGTATGTGTGTATCTATTCTATCATACAAAAGATGTGATTCTCACTATTTTGGTCACACTAAAATATATTTTTTAATCAAGTGTCCTAATAAAAACTTTTTCTCAATTTACTTAATGTTTTATGTAGAAAAAAACTATTATTTTACATTGGATAAAACTCTTCTTAATTGAAAACTATTTTGTATTGAATTTTTTCTATCGTCGTATCAATTTAAAATATACTGTCAAATTCATATTCATATTATCATTTGATTTATATATATCGTGATTATTATTTCACAAACGATGTATCTTCTACTAGTATATATTATATTACTACATTTTTATAATCTAAACTATAATTTTCTTATTATTTTCTGAAACTTCATGTTTTAGACTAGATTTTATGTCAATATTATGCGATTACTGTCAAATAGTGAATCTATGTTATACAAAAATTTCATTATGTTTTTACAAGATAATCGATTACTTGAAAATAAAAAATACAAATTAATTTAAAAAGTATTAATAAATTTATATTTTTTTATTTTCAAGTAAATTAATGACTTACCTACTACTTGTCTACCACTCATGACGTTACATTTTCATGTGTGTGCATTTATTTATTATGAGAGTAGATTTTTTTTGAGACGGTTTCACGAATTTTTATTTATGAGACGATCAATCCTATCGATATTTACAATAAAAAAATAATACTATTAGCATAAAAATAATATTTTTTCATGGATAATCCAAATAAAAGATTCGTCTCATAAAATACTACTCATGAAATCATCTCACACATATTTTTTGTTTACTATTATTAATTATTTAAATGTGCATCACTTATCACATCGTCCAGCTACTTGCTATTACGTTTTTTAAGCTTAATATACATATATATTTTGTATATATAATATAATGATGATTTACATATCATATCATATCATAATAAATGCAGCAGACTTATTACATACTAGCACCTACAATAGGCATAATCATAAATAACTTCATTTAATTTCCATGCCATAAATTGAATAGATGCGTCCCACTTTTCCAATTTCCAATTTGTCACTTGGAACTCAGAGCATCTACGATAGAGTGTGAAACACTCCTTTTCCATTGTGAGTGGACGTGAAGAAGATGAGCGTTCAATTGTTTGAACGTCTCTCTGTCAGATTATTTTTTTAAAATAATTGGACAATTAGCGACGGTTTTGAAAAACCCATCGCTAAAAATCTGTCGCTGATTTGCTGACACGCGGGCTCCACTGGGGTATTTTGAATTATTTTAATTTTGTTTTCAAATTTTGAATTTTCGGTTTTTTTACAAAAAAAAAATTTAAAATTTCATTCAAATTTTGTTTTTAAATTTTGACTTTCCGATTTTTTTAAAAAAAATATTTTTTTTTGATTTTCATCTGTAAATCGTTGTATATATTTTATTTTTTTATTTTTTATTTTAAATATTTAATTAATGAATTTGAATGTTAAAAAAAATGTTGGTAAAAGAAATATGTTGTTATAATGAGTATGTGGCAGTGAGACCCATAAATAATGAGTTCGAATGTTAAAAGGAACGTGGGTAAAAGAGATATGTTGTTATAATGAGTATGTGGCAGTGGACCCCATGCTTTTTGATGAGTTGGTGAGTATTATAACACCCTTGCATTGTGGATGCTCTTATCAGGGATTTTTGTTCATGCTGTTGTGGAGGGTTTCAAAAAAATTTCAGTCGACTTTTGGAATGTTTGAGATTAATTTATATATAATTCAAGAGTAAGTTTTTTGTAATATGATTTCACGAATTTTTATTTGTGAGACAAATAAATCCTACTGATATTCACAATAAAAATTAATACTATTAACATAAAAAGTAATATTTTTTCATGAATGACCCAAATAAGATACTCGTATCACAAAATACGAACGGTAAGACCGTCTCTCATAAGATTTTGCCATGATTCAATTGAGCTTGAATTTTATCGGAGAGATGATTCATAATCCTGAAGATAAATATATTTACAAGCTAACGAACTAAATATTATAAAGTTTTAGCTTTTATCAAATCGATTTGATTAATTTACGATCTTATTTTTATGGTAGTCTAATCAACCTTAGTTAAGTTGTAAATATATAAAAAAAAAAAAAATTGGATGCAACGTAGTCAAATGTTATTACAAATTTGTCTGGATAAATAAATTAAATATACTTGCAATTATCAAGACTTGCAAATATATGATATGAAAAGAAAGTAGAATATGCAATGCTAGAAGATTAGAATTTTGGTAATGATATAAATCACATTTAAAGTGGATTTTTTGTTTAGGGGATGAATTTAGTGGCATTAAATTAATTAAATTAAATTAAATTAAATTTATTTATGAAAAAGAAGAAAGAGAGATGACTGAAGGTACAACAAATCATTGCGGTTCACGGCAAGGGGATACACGATTTGATGATTTTCTTTTTCCTCTTAACGCCGCCAGCCGTGTTTCGTGGCCGTTTCGACTCCTCCCTGTCCTCCAATTTACTGCACCTTTCATTAATTTCAGATGGCCAAAGACTAATTTTGTGATATGAACTGCGATTTGATTCGTAATAGATTTTGTAAATTTTCAAATTAAAACAAATCATGAATTATTTAAAATCAATTTAAATCTTGAATTTTGGTTTGATCTGATTTAGATTATCAATTTTATGTTTTGAATTTTTATAATGATTTTCTAAGGAAAATAAATAATCCAACTCCTTATAAAGATCAGTTAATGGAGATGAGTAAACATTTTATTTGATTGATAAATAATAAAAAGCCTACATGTTAACTATATATTAACATAAATATTCTCTTACAAATCATAATCTTCAGTTGTACGGTCGAGATTTGTGACATATGTCTCATATGAAGATAAAAATATTTTTTTAGAAAAAAATTATATAATACACTAGTTATAAATCTAAATCATATAACAAGATATGTTAAACGGTTTAGTAGATCTTTTGTGAAACGATCTCATGAATATTTATCTGTGAGACGGATCAACCCTACCTATATTCACAATAAAAAGTAATAATCTTAATATAAAAGTAATATTTTTTCATGAATTACCCAAATAAAATATACATATCACATAATACGACCAGTGAAACCGTCTCATACAAGTTTTTACTTAAACCATTTGCAAGTGCAGAAATTTTTCTGCTAGAACATGTGTTATTATCGAGGTCAGATTTAGATTGTTGGCATTCAATCCCGTTTTGTGAATTGTGTACAATCTGCTGTTTATTATGATTTTATAAAAATAATAATAATAAAAATTTCATTTCATCTTACTTCAGAATCTAATCGGTTGAGACAACATAAATGAAGTGTGATTTTTTTAAAGAAACTGTACATAAATTGAATTGATTGAATTAGTCAATTTAACTTGATGCCCAAAATATTAGACAATATTATGACAAATTTTTTTTCCTGAATTTGACATATATCTGGGAATCTGGTTGATAAGATATTACTTTTAGAATAGTACATCAACCATGTATTTAAGAGTTCATATCTCAGTACATGATAGATAATGTAACAACACTATAATCATCGGATCGACTGTCAAGATAATATCATTCCAACAGCTAAACTCAAACACCGCGACTCTCAAGAAAGACTAAATCATTCAGGCATCATACACAAAGTAAAACTCTATATATAATAAAGTCAAATGTAGAGTTCAACAACCATTATGATATATCCAAATAGAAATAGTTTAACATTTATGCGACTTACATAGGATGGACATTCTTATTTGAACTTACTAAAACCAAGCTAAACTGCACATCGCGCACTGAGGCTGATATTTCGCCGAATAAAGCATATTTTGCAAGTCTCGAGAAACTAACACGTTTCTCTGTCATCAGTCCCGCTCGGCAATCTATACATACAAATTAAAGAAAATATAATATCTCGGTTGAGAGTCCATCCCAAGAATGAATTTTGACCAAATGCAACCAGAAAACTCTCTGTGTAGCTAAAAGTATATCAAGCGTGAAAAAAATTGTAATGTAGAAGACAACAATAAACTCAAACCAGCCATCTTATTGAATTGTACTGCATTTTCTTTACTAATGATTAGGTGTTTGTTGTCAAACCAGGTCTTTTGCCCCCAATTACTTGGTAAATAATTAATCGCCGCTTCAGAGTCTCGAGTGCACCGGATCATTTAGGTTTGATACCATTCAAAAGCGTATGGTTCAGACACCTCTTGTTAAAGGTTTCCAAAAGTGACGGGCAGCATGCATACATTAGCGTGAAAAATATAGCAAACTCGGACTAATGGAAATGAAGTTTTTGTTTTTAATCGTTTAGTTGTCTCATTAGTTACAGATACATTATTCCATCAGATTTTATCACTGATGCTAAGTGTGTAACCTCTCAAACTCACCTCAAGATTTATCATTGAATCAGAACATTGATCTAACTGCTCTTTGTTTGAAAAAATGTTTTTTCTAATATGATGTTTCTTGGAGCTTAAAAGTCAAAGGGGATATTATCTCAAGTCAATAAACCATCTTTCACCTGGTTAAGGGGGTTGTCTGGAGACTTTTTCCATAGTTTCCAGATCATGTCTTTGTATTGAGTGTGTGTTAAACCCGGTTTCTCTTCCTTCAACCCTGGAAGCTCAGCTTCTTCAAAAGCCTAAAACCATAAAAATTCACAAAAGAATTATACATATATAAACATGTCAACAAGAAACGCCGAAGGATGAACGCTTATATTATTATGTAGAAAGAAATTATAAAAAAACAAAAGAAATCAGCAAAAAAGTAAATCAGGAATTGTTTGTGGAGTTAAACATACACGGTTACAACAAAAATAAAAAATAAGCCTCTGTTAAAATAAAACTTTCCCTTCCTTCCAAATTTCCAAATAACCTTTACCAATTGAAGGAAAATTTCAAAAAAAAAGAGGCAAAAGGAAAAACTTCCACATGAGAATGACTAAGACCACAATAGAAAAGAAAAGGAGGTTTTGAGTCAATCACTCCTTGCTCGAGGAAGGAATATCATATTCTCAAATCAGTTTAAACTAAATAAGTTGGTTTATATAAGTCACACATGATCTCCCATGAACTGGCAATTTGGAACTTTTCATTTCTAATATGATATGAGGAGCACCCAATTCCCTAGTGTACAATACCTTGTATGATCGGCCAATACTCAAATCAATTTGAACTCGTACATCTTGGACATTAATGCTAAATCTGGGCGTGTGAATCATAAAATTAACTCTTATCTTTTGGAAAAATTTGATTCTAACATCATGCAAATGAAAAATATTGCTATAGTTCCACATACAAAAAGGTCAAAAGGTGTCGCGAAACAATTCAAAATGAATTAACAGGTAGAGACACTATCCAACCCGTCTGAGTGGCTTCAGCATAGAAATCAATAGCTACTAAACTACATAAGACCTCAAATCAAGCAATTAAACCACCGAACAATCTTAATCGAAACCAACAAAGATTTTAAAATGGTACCTTAAAAGAAGCTTTGAGCCTCTTCTCAGGATGCTTATCCACAGGTAAGCTTTCCGCCAGAGTCATCTGGGCAATCGCATCTTCCACAGTCCTAGCCTCTATGATTGTATCATCACGATTGGTGTTGGCAACAAGTACCATCCTCTCGTACTCCTCCTCATCGGCTAAGCGGCTCTGCTTTTTCTTTTCCTCCTCTGCACGCCGCTGGATAGCCGCCTGCTCCTCTTCCCTACGCTTGCTCAACTCCAACTCCGTCACTTTAGGGACGGGGATGGAAACACGATTGGCCTTCTTATCCGGCTTCCTCAGGCTTTTATCGAGTTCCTTCTCCTCCTGCTCGGCCAATCGGCGAGCCTCCGCTTTCTTAGCGACTGCCTCCGCTTTCTTCTCGGCTTCCTCTTCACGCTTCTTAGCGGCTCGCGACTTGGCTCCCTCGGCTTCACGCCAGTACTGATCTTCTTTCTCACGGGTTTCACGATCTTTGCGTTCGGATTCGATTACGCTTTTTCGTGCCCTGGACGCCTCTGATTTGCTGTTAATTCCCATTTTCTTCGGCATTTTCCCCCCTTCCTTCCTTCGATCAAATCTTAGCTCGTGAAAAATCTGCTTTCGAGAAGCTCAAATGGGGGGTTTGGGAAATTGATTTGCAATGTATGTGCGAACCGATGGGATGCGTAGCGGAGAAAATAACTGGTAAAATTATTATTTTTTTGGTTTCTCTGTAGTTGGAATTTCAATTTGTATTTTATTTTAACAAAGTTTATATGAACTCGTCACGAGACTGATGCGTTGTACTATATCAATATTTTTCGATTAAAAAAATCTATTAAAATTATAAAAATAATTTAAAAATATAAAATTACAACTAAAATTTAATAACATAAAAAAACAAATATTAAAAATACATGCTATCCAAAAATTTAATTTTCTCTAAATTTCTTACCGCAATTTCACGGAACTCAAAAGTTAAATCAAATAGTGAAGATTGTCCAAATTAATGTATACAACTCTAAAAAACTTAAAGCAGTCGATTTAAAGCATCTAACGTACCTCTTCACTCTCAAAATTGAACAATTGAAGTATGAAGTTTAAAAGATTGTAGAAGTTGAGCCTCAAGGACATCCAAACTCATAACGATGAGTTTAAGCTCTGAGATCATTTTAAGTTCATAAACTTGAGTCTAACCACAAGTTCAAAACCTAACTCTAACATATAGCTATGTGTTTGGTATAAGATACCATAATCTTGGACCAAATATAGCAACAAAGTAATCTACCAAACATCATTTTATTTTAAAAAATAACTTACTGTAAAAAGCATGATCTTGAGCATAAAACATAGATTGTATCAATTAAGAAAAACTTTGTAGTTTCGAATGATTCATCACATTTTTATGAAAGACGAGCGCTGGCTGCGCAAGGCGCACCTGTTGCGCCTAGGTTATGACCTAGGCGAACGACATTAATCAAGCGCGCGTCTGAGGTGCGCCTCGGCCCAAGAGCACCGTTGCAGAAAGGCGAGCACCTGTGCGTTTTGGTATTACACGCTTCACTATATATAACTCAAGCCCGATAAAATTTAAAGCCCGATAACAAACAAAAGCCTTTTTTAATGTTTTAAAAAAAGCCTTACAATCTGCATGTGAGTTCTTTTTCTTACCATTCCTTGAAATTCTTTCTGGAGTAGTGCAGAGGCCTTTTTTCACGTTTGAAACTCTCTGGTTCTGTTCGTCTCTCTCTGTTCTAGTGTTTTTCATCTTCTATGCTAGTTTGCTTCTTCAAAAACTGTGAGTATTTAAGAGTTGGTTTTGTGCCATGTGAATTACGATATATCATTTATTGTATATGGATCAATGATCATCCGTCTGTGCTAGCCCTACAATCTGCATGGCTTTGCTTGGTGTCTTAATGTGTTGCTGAGGCCTGTGATTAGAAAAAGAATTCTTGTCTTATAATGTTGTTGCAGTTTATTTTTATTAGTAGGATTTAGAATCAAGTCTGTTATTATAATCTTGTTGTTTGATTATTATAATCTTGTTGCTTGATGATGAATTTGATGATTTAGATTTTTGAAGTTTTTTGGTTAATATATTATGATGCACTTACGATTTATTAATGAATTTTAGATGATTGGAGTTTTTTTTCATGATTTATGTTACATTATCTGCTAATGAATTTTTATTTATATTATTTTTTTTATATTTATGAAAGTATTTAATTTAAATCGTATAAAATATTTTATATATATTGAATTTTAAAATTTGTATCAAATGTGCTTTACTTCGATAAAGCGTTCACTTCGCCTCGCGCCTCATGCCCCAAGACACCCTCGCGCCCCAAATGACTATGATTCATCACAATAAAAAAAAAGTATCAATTGTTTGAACAATCTAGCGACGTTGTATCGATTGTTGTAATTGCATATATGCGTCTAGGATTAGATATGATACGATCGTCTAAGGCATAATAAGCTCGTATAATCACGACACACACAATACATGTGACACATGATATCGACATATAAGCGTTGTGTGTGTATGATAATTTTGTTTTTTAGTATTATTTTTGATAAAAATATACTAATAAATAGCTACTTCAATTTCATATATGGATTCATCATCCCAAGTTCTAAATAGCTAGCAAGTTGATTATTTTTAAGTTGAGAGTCTCTGATTTTAAGAAAATGAACATGAGTCATATTATATTTGCATCGTTGCAAACATCCAAAGAGATTAAGACAAGATGATTGAATATTATGTTTCAAGGTTATCAAATAAATTGCATCAACAAAGTTCAAGAGCACACTTTACAAATTACAACCTGCAATAATAATGTTACTAATATGCTAAATCTTACACAAAGAACCAACAATATTCATCTTTTGAATCATCAATTTTTTTTGACAAAAACTTGTGTGAGACGGTCTCACGGGTCGTATTTTGTGAGATATATATCTTATTTGGGCCATCAATGAAAAAGTATTAATTTTTATGCTAAGACTATTACTTTTTATTGTGAATATCGGTAGGATTGACCCGTCTCACAGATAAAGATTCGTGAGATCGTCTCACAAAAGACATACTCATTTTTTTTTACGGTTTTTGAAACAGTAAAATGCAGTGTAAGAGTATCCAACGACTATTCATTTAGTTCAAGACAAACCATAATCAAATTGAAAAGTATCAATCAAATTTTAGTAATATTTAATCCTACTCCTAAACAAATTTTTTGAAAGAAGTGAAGATTTATTTTTATTACATGTACTAAACTTTTGGTGATGAATTCCACAGTCATCTTTAATTTTCAATATTTCAGAGTTATTTAATGAATATATACACATTAACAAAAAAATTAACACATATAATCATTAAAAATCTCATAAAGTTGATGTATTAATATCATAGAAAAAGTAAAATAAATTAATTATCAAAATTATCGTACGAGAAAAAAAAAATCAAATCATCTTTAGAAATAATCTATATAAAAATAAACGAAATTAATGTAAACAAATTACTCCAAATCAAACTCAAAAAATTAGTACAAAAATTACTTTATGCTAAACTTTGCACAAATGTAGGATCATTGAATCATGGTACGTGTGAAATTAAAATGACCATAAGAATTGTTTTCATTTTTCTATTACTATTTATTTTTACTTTTTTTATATCTAAAATAATATTAATTTATTAAAAAATATATTACATTTTATATTTATTTGAAATCTAATTTATATAAACAGCCACAGTGTAATATAGGTTTTTACATTTGTACTATTTATTATAAACGTATTTTCCGTATATGATGAATTTAATTTCTAAATGAATTTTACTCCAAGGATTGATTTTAAAGAATAATATTATTAATATCAAATTAAAAGTATTTTCCATATATGATGAATTTAATTTCTAACTGAATTTTACTCCACGAATTGATGATTTTAAAGAATTATATTGATTATAAAAATAATAATATATAATTTTTTTCAATAAACTCGTAGGTAATAAAATGCAAATAAATCTTCGATAAATAATGAGCGATGACCATCGTGATCCTCGACTATCCACTCTCCCGGTTGAAAAGCAAACGTGGGTTGGGTAAGATAAAGAAGGGAAATGGCGAGCCCGACCCAGGATCCGGAATCAATGAATCCGGGTTTGGAACAACTGCCCTCTGCCCTTCTCGCCACCATCATGACGAAGCTCGACGTTCCATCGATCCAATCACTCGCCTCCACCTGCAACACCTTCCGGTCATGCGCCGCCCATATCCTGTCCTTCCTCCCCAACTTCCACCTTCTCGTATGACCATCAGATTTTGATTGCTCTCAAAGATTAGTTTTTTTTGGTTGGTGTCTAAATAAATATCTAATTTTTTTTGTTCTGATGTTTCAGGACATTGCTCCGTCGATGGATTTACTGAGCCCATTGCTGCGTCTCAACAATCCATACTTGAGGAGCCTGAAGGTGGACTGCACGCGCCTTGATGATTCTTCCCTGAACTTTTTGGCTCGCCCTTCTTTGCAAGAGCTGTGCCTCCGTAATTGCGCTGATTTCAGTGGAAAGCTTCTTTCTGAGCTTGGCCGGCATTGCAAAGACCTGAGGTTCGTATTTGACCGCCATTTCATCACCAGTTTTTTCTGTCCACGGAGGTTCACTTGTTGATTTCTAGTGATCCATTGGGTTCTTTGTTCTTGGTTTGGTATGCATTATTAGGTGTGAATACAATTTATTGTTAGCAGCGTAAATCTGAATTCATTCATTATTAAGATTTGTCCCACTCTTTTTTGGTAACTTTGTTTTTATGGTTCATGGTTTGTGCAGAGTGTTGGATTTGAAGTAGGTTTGGTTTTGTTAGCATCATTGTCTTAATTTGTGTTTCAGGTTTCTGTACTTGAGTTCTGTAGCAGAGAAAAGGGGTCGATCAGTCGATGTATCACATCTGGAGGAATTGCTGAGTGGTTGCGCTCAATTGGAAGTAAAAGTTCACTCCATGAGTTATCAGGATAAATATTTGCATTTAGTGTGGAATATTTTTATTCATAATATGGAAGACATGAGGATGTTCTTCATTTAAAGTTGGGTTTGCTGTATGAATGTTAATCATTTGAAGCGGTATAAGATAAGCATGCAAGCATGCCATACGTGTTTGAGGTTTCTGGTTATTTCGGAATTAGGTAGTGAGAAAGGTGCGTCATTTACTGACTAATCACACTTCAAAGGGTCTAAGTATTTACTGTTCTCTTGTTTCTGAATTTGGCGAATAAAATCTATCACAGCATGAGCTTATGTGCTTTTAATTTGCATTTCACTCAACACGATGGTGATGTTTATAAACGAGATTCACTATCATATGTGATTTTTGATAAACTATGATTACCCTTGAGTTTTATTCCTGCTTCCAGATAGATGCTAACATCGCCCCTAGTCCCCTACTCAATTTCGATGGAGATTTATGTTAATGTATGATATATCTTCTGTATACACATTTGCAACAGAAGTATCATATTTGTCTTCTGCTATGATGGTATGATTCTGTCTCATGGAACTTGGTAAGCTTCTGAAGGAGTTTGCATTGAAAAGTCTAGTTAATGTTTTTTATTTGAAATTTATTTATTTTATTTTTGCATTTCACTTATGAGATGCTATGTTGAAAAATCTATGAGAGGAAGGATGTGAAAACACTAGCATGCTGACACATTCAAGAATAGCTAAAAGTTGAGTTGTATTCTCATGCTTCAGATTTTAGTGTCTTCTCTTTTTAAAAGTAATTTAATTGTTTTTTCGATTAGGACGTGGTTATTATGAATGCTAATAAATTTTCTTTCTTGAATGAGTTATTATGATATCACTGGTTCTGATAGTGTTGTTCTTACTATTGTTTGCTGTCCCATTATAGCTTTGCGCTACTCACACGCCGCTAAAACCTCAATTCCAACTGATATCTGTCTCTCATTATTTTCTGAAGTCGACAATTTTCCCTATTTCATTCATAGTAGAGTTTGTTCAACATTATTCCATTGAAGATAGTCTGTATTGGCTTTGCATATTATATCTTTTCAGTAAATAATGCAGCCACAATTTTCATGTTGTCTTTGCATATAATAAATATTGACAAATTGGTGTTCTTTATGCAATATCCGCGAGGTATTTTATTAGGGGAGTAAAAAAGCACTTGGTTGCATATGGTGATGTTAATATTTGAATAATTATCATCGGGGCAGAAATATGAGCCTGGAGTTTTTTTTTATTTAGTTGCAAATTTGTTAGAGCGTTCAAATTTGGGATCAGAATGTAGTTATAGTTGGGATTTGTGTGCCAAATTTAATTATAAAGGTGAGAAACATGCTTGCCAATTGTTCCTAATTTAAGCTGATTCAATTAAATCTCAATATTCTATATCAATCATTTTGCTAATCCAAATTTGCTAATTGTTCTTTGTAGGCTCTGATCCTGATGTTCGATGTCTCTATATTTCTGCGTTATAATTTTGCTCGTGTCTGGATCCTAGCCTCTGAAAAGCTTATTTCGCTTGAAATTGGTTACATTTCTTCAGTAATGGTGACAGAACTGCTTAGCCCTACTGTGGGCCTCCATCAATCAGCTAATCAGATTCAGCCCTCCATATTGCCAAATGTACAGAAGCTATGTCTTGGTGTGGACTATATAACCGACACCATGATCAACACAATATCTAGATATCTTACTTCATTGACCTATCTAGACCTTCGAGATTCACCTATAATGGAACCAAGGATGGCGTTTGATCTTACAAACTCTGGCCTTCAACAAATTAATGAACGTGGAAGGTTGAAACACCTTTCTTTGGTAAGAAGCCAGGAGATTGCTCCTACATACTTCAAGCGAGTCAATGATCTTGGGATCCTTCTCATGGCTGACAAATGCTCGGCCATGGAAAGTATCTGTCTGGGTGGGTTCTGCCAGGTGACTGATTCAGGATATAAGACAATTTTACACTCGTGCTCTAAGTTATACAACCTCAAGGTTTTTCATGGGACCCATCTGACCGACCTGGTTTTTCATGACATAAGGGCAACTTCCCTTTCACTGAAGTATGTTAGCCTAAGGTGGTGTAATCTCATAACAAATTTGGCTGTTGCATGCTTGACTACTAATAAAGATCTCTGTGTGCTTGATATGAGAGATTGTAGAAACCTCGGAGATGAATCCCTTCGAGCTATCAATGAACTTCCTAAGTTGAAAACACTTCTGCTGGATGGCTGTAACATAAGTGACGTGGGAATTTCCCACCTAAGTAGGGGGGTGATTAATAGTCTCATCTCGTTGTCTGTAAGAGGTTGTAAGAAACTTACAGACCGATGTGTTTCGTACTTATTCGACAGTAATTCAAACCAGGAACTAAGAGAATTGGACCTTTCGAATCTTCCCAACCTGTCTGATACTGCTGTACTTATTCTGGCAAAATCTCGAATTCCAATATCCCAACTACGAATGAGACAATGCCCCCTCATTGGAGACACTTCTGTCATGGCATTAGCCTCAATGCAAGTTGATGAAAACGTGTGGCGTGGGAGTACCTTGAAGCTATTGGATCTCTATAACTGTGGGGGAATCACTCAACTCGCATTTCGTTGGTTTAAGAAACCATATTTTCCAAGATTAAGATGGTTGGGTGTGACTGGCTCTGTGAACAGGGATTTGGTGGATGCTCTAGCAAGAAGCAGACCATATCTGGCCATTTCTTGTCGTGGGGAGGAGCTAGGTGCGGACCAATGGGATGACTTGGACGACACATTTTTTCAAGACATGGAAGAAGTTGATGAACTGGAGCAGTGGCTTCTGGGAAGAGAAAACATGAGCGATGATGAGATGGAAGATGACGAGTTATTCGAGTGAGATTGGTGTATCAAATCTTGAGTGCTCATGTCATGTAAATGTATTTGATGTTCCTGACTCTGTTATGTGCATAATTATGTAAAAGTCAAAGACGAGTTCTCGATTTCGATTTCGTCGAGCCATGTAGCAAGTAGTATGATATGTAAGTGTGTCTGCTTAAGAGAAATTGCTTCTGTTGTTTGATTTATCAAAGGTTGTTTGTGCGTTATTTTGTTGCATGCATTAAATTAATTTTGCTTCATTGGCTTAATTTATCATTCGATAAATAAATCGTAAGTCGACCCATTCATTCCTTAACAGTAATACCTGGGATAGAATCATCAAACAAATTGCAATAGAACAATAATTCAAGTAAAGCTCAAGTCTCAGTCGGTTCCAATTTTGAGTTTGGAATAAATCAATTCAAAATAATTAATAACAAAAATATACATAAAAAACTAAAGATAATATTCAATTCTTCGATTTTATTCTCACATTCATATACTAGACAAAAACCTATACGAGACGGTCTCACGAGTCGTATTTTGTGAGACGAGTCTCTTATTTGGGTCATCCATGCAAAAGTATTATTTTTTATGCTAAGAGTATTACTTTTTATTGTGAATATCGGTGTGATTGACTCATCTCACAGATAAAGATTCGTGAAATCATCAGACCTACTTCATATACAAATAACGTTGTAACATCGATGATTTATAACTAATCTGACATGAATGAAAACAAATCAATCGGATAACGGGATGTGTTGTCGATGCCAGTCGCTCATTAGATTTCTATACTTATCCAAATACTTTAATTAATTACATTTATAATTTATTCAAATATCTTGATTAGTACATTAACCAGTACTCATGGACTAATTAATTAGCTATTAATGTAATTTAAATAACGAGACCTATATTTCTGTACTATATTACAATTTTCAATGTTTTGTGGATAAGATTTACACGACACGTACTTGCGTTACAAGGCATTGCATTTGCAGTACAATAATCGATTGTACATGTACTCGTCTTAAAAATGTATGTCTTAATTAACCATAATTTTCTCTTCAAAAAGACAATTAATAATTTAATCATTTAAAAAATTTTGATAAATTTTTAATAATTTATAAATAATAAAGGCAATAATTTATGTAAGACGGTCTCACGGGTCGTATTTTGTAAGACATATATCTTATTTAAGTCATCCATTAAAAAATATTATTTTTTATGCTAATAATATTACTTTTGATTGTGAATATCGGTAGGATTGACATGTCTCACAAATAAAGATTCGTGAGACCGTCTCACAAGTGACCTACTCAATAATAAAAGCTCTCGTTAGATTGTGCTTTATATTAATTTTATGAGACATATATCTAATTCGTTGTAATTCGTAATAAATATTAGATTTTATAATTAAAAGACTAATTTTTATTTTAAATATGATTCTTATAAATAAACTATGTTATATATGTTAGTAGAGATAGACAGAAGGTTGTAGAATTAATTATGCGAGTGTCCTTTAGAGATTCGAAAAGGCGTTTTCTAAAGTCTTTTGTCACTTTGCCACGTGGACGGTATCCAACTCATATTCCAAGATACGAGGATTTTTAAATGAAAAAGGATAAAGTCAAATGCCAATGAAGAATATCGTCGGTTTATCCATTTTTCCGCATGCGACTCGTTACATTTATTATTATTTATTATTTTTTTCAAACGTGCTAATTCTGTTTTAAAATATTAATGTTTCGCGATTTTTATTTTTTTCTATGAGACGAGAAAAGATAAAAATCGAAATATATGAATGATACAATCATTTAGATCATAAATGTTTTTAGTATTTGATTCAAGTTTTTACTGAAATAATTATGTTTTATATTATTTTTCATTTCAAATAGATATGTTTATACCGACATCAATCTTAATTTGTTTAGATTCATTCGAGGTGTGGGACCCTTCAAATACATTAAAGTTGGTAACTATAGGATTTTGGATCTTGTAAGATGTCCAGGTTCATACATACCTTTGGTAATGTTAGTACCAATTTATTTTTTACAAGTAAGTTTTGAATAGGGATTTGAAAATCAGACACGATGTATCAATCCGATATGATTTAATCCGGAAAAAAAAATCAAGTTTGGGTTTGGGATTTTAGGGTTCGGATCAGATCGGGTTGGACCCGATAGCTGACCCGAAAAAAATAATCAGATTGGGTTGGGTTCGGATCAACTTAATTTTATTTTTTTTAAAAAAATATAATTAATAAATATTACCAACGTTTTTATATATTGTATGTCTGAAAAAATATTTATTGTACATTTATATCATAAATTTTCATAATGTGATATTTATTTTGAATAAATTTTTTTTATTTTTAAACAATTGTTTATTTGATTTAGTAAAAATATTTTATTTTCTACCATTAAAGTTTCAAATTTAAATCATATATATGAAGGAGATTTTGTTATTAGGTGTTTAAATTAACATATTATTTTTTTGAATTTTATTTAATTTTCTTTAAAAAATTAAAAAAATTAAAAATCGAGTTGATCGGGTTGATTCATGTTCGGGTTCGAGCTGAGAGATTTTGGGTTGACTCGTGTCCGGTTTGAACAATTTTTGAATAGTACTATTGTTCAACCAGACCCAACCAATCTGAATTACACCCCTGGTTTTGACCATAAAATTTTATCTCAAATTTAAGATATGGATACGATATATTACAAGTTATCGATGCATATCAAATATTTCGTTATGGTTGTGTAAATTCTAAGATTTTTGTATAGGTGCTTGCAAAACTCGAGATCCCGAAAGAAAAAAAATTATTTTGAGATATTTATTTTTTAATTTATGATTAAAAACATTAAACTTGTTTTATGCTTCCACACACGAAATTATTTTAAGCTTTTAAAGACGAGATTTCATTCAAACTAGTAATCCACGAACGCAAATTTCAAATGCATAAATAATATATATTATAGCTAAATATAAATTAATATTTAATTATTTTAAAATTTATAAATTAATTTGAAAATGATAATAGTAAGTGGTAAATAATAAATACATTGAAATAAGAAAGAAGTAATATTTTTCGATAAATAGTAATTACTCTAAATAGTTGATGAATTATTATATAATAATATAGATTACTACTAATTTAACTTGTCATATATAATTTCCCAAAACAAAAATTGTATGTTTTTTTCCGGTTATTTTAAGGGACAATTTTGATTGTGTTCTTTTATGTTTGTCTCTTTATAATTTCTATCATCTATATTATCAAATTTCAGTCTTAATTCTATATCTTCTTGTTTTGTCAATTTTACGCAGAAGTTCTAATGTAAATGTAATGCTTGGTACCATTCGATGTCACATCAATGGCACGTGAAAAAATGAATAATTTTTTTAAAATAATAATAAATTAATATAGGAAAAAAAATCATAACATCATCCTGATCACTATTATTTCTTTATAATAAAATAATAATAATGTGATTTTCACATGCGGATTTACCAACAACCCATTCTATTTTATAATGAAAATTTGGTACGATAATTATATATATTTTTGTTTTTCTTTAAAAAAAATTTGATGGGTACAGGATTGTGCCATTCACCTGGCGGCCCCCATGAGACACGTGAAGACCACAAGCTAGTAGTTGAGTTACGTTTTCACGTACACTTGTACGCGCATATACGCAATATTATTAATTATTAATAAAAAAACATGATTGCTCTTGATTATGTTATCATATATAAATATAATTCATGTAAAATCTTACTAGTCGATTTTGTGAAATATAATTTTATTTGAGTCATACATGAAAAAATATTTTTTTATTTCAAAAATTTACTTATTATTGTAAATATCTTTGACTTGTCTTATAAAAGACATATTAAATATAGAGTTAAATCGGATTTTTAGAAACTAAACTTACGACATATATTGACTCGATTATGAGAACAAGTAACTATTTAGTGACATAGTTTACCGAATGTATACCTAAAAAATGTTATATATATATATATATATATATATATATATATATATATATATATATTATTTCATGAAAATCATCATAAGGAAAACTTTTAAATTATAGTTGAAATGATATTTGAAGGTATCACAACATTTGGGGAGGAGAGACAGCAAACATGTAGTATCTTGAAGCTAAATTTTTTTAATCCATTTTTTAGATTTAGACATGAGACGATGAACTCACTCGCCTCGACTTATATAAGATGTTAATAAAAAAGAAAATGATTATTTCAGTAATTGTTGAGATTGTCAATCTCGTTTTTAAGCTAGTCATTTTATTTAGTCGAAAACACCGATATGTATTGGTGATCTTTTGAGTCTATATTATGCTGCTTATGATTATGGATGAATAGATTTTTATGTTTACAAAAAGAGAGGATTAGCTCTATGATAATTTATATGGAATACTTGTGAAAAATGACAATTAAAATGATATATATTAAGTTAATATAATTATTCATTTGATTTTCTGTCTTTATGAACGTGAGTTTGTACGTCAATATATATTTTTATTAGATTGCTAAAAACTCACGTGGTTAGTAGCACCGTCCACATGCTTTGAAAAAACTATAAATAGTGAGCAACTTATATTATTGTTTTGATAATTTATTGCAAACTGTAATTATTTTAAAGCAAAAACTTGTGTGAGACAGTCTCACGAGACATATTTTGTGGGACAGATATCTTATTTGGGTCATCCACGAAAAATTATTATTTTTTATGCTAAGAGTATTACTTTTTATTGTGAATATCGGTAGAGTTGACCGTTTCACAGATGAAGATTCGTGAGACCGTCTCACGAGAGACTTACTCTTACTTTAATTATATATTAATATGATAAAAAAATTTGTTGGGCGTAGTTAATGTGTTTAATGATGAGGTAAATTGAAAAAAAAGAAGATAAAATTGTATTAAATATAAAAATTAGAATATATATTTTAGGACGGGTGGAAAAAGAAACGAGGAAAAACAGTATGAAGCATACATATATCTCTCGGTAATTAGTTAAAATGGAAAATTTTTAGTTAGTCGAATATTTGATAACTTTACATATTATTTAAGATCTCTGTGCTAAGATATTTACTATTCTAGTATCTAATTTCTCAATTTTTTAAAATGAATCAACCACAGCTATCATTCAATTTATACCGAGTAAATACTAGGTTAACACGATAATTACAAACCATGTTAGTCATGTAAAATATAAAAGAAAAACGACAGACTCGTACGAAAAAAATATAAATAAAAAATCGAAGTTTTAGTCATTAATCAAACATTCATCTAATCCACGACTTATATACCATTTGAAAAATTCTCACTCTTTTTTCTCTCCCTCGCCTTTTGGATTATGTACTGGATATGGCCCCAGCTAATTGATGACAACTCATCTGATCACAATTTCTCTTCCACTTATAGCAAAGAGAATTCATGTTCCCCTTGTGGAAATTGTAATAACTTTTTCTCTCTTTCAATCAACATTTCTATCATGAAATATGGTATTAAATTTATAATAAAATTTCGATAAATAAAATTTTTATATTGAAGTGAATCTGTCACATGACTCATGCTATAATGAACTATATTAGTACACACAGCTATACTGGACAATTAAATTGTTATTTTGTTATTATATGGAAACGAATTTAGGTGAAAAAACAAATAAATTTATATATTTGGGACGCTAAAAAATATTTTTATCTTATTATATAATCGAATATAAAACATTTCAACAAAAAAGTAAAATTTCGAAAACAATATTTTATTCCAGGGGACTTTGATATATTAAAGCAGCAAAAGCATACCTTTTCAATATAATATAATATAATATAATATATGAATGAAATGGATAGAGCAGAAAGAAATGGAAGGAAGGATGATTGAATGAATTCAAAAACCCAAGTCCAACTCCCCTTAAATCAACGCAGAAATCCCTTTCCGCCTCCCAATTATTCATTATTTAATTCATCTCCGCCATTAATATTTTATTTCACAACTTGTTGCGAATAATTCTGGGTATAAACCTCCTCAAATCTGCATCTGCTACGTGATTAACATGAAGATTTCACTGCACGTAACGCTGAGGTGAATTACGCCACCCTGGAGCGTGTTTCCTGAAGATTTGAGGATTGTTGTAACGGACACTTAAATGGTGATGGAACTTAACGACAGCTGCGGCAGTAAGGTGGTGGAATCGGCTCCAAGGAAGACCGGGCCACAGCAGAAGAAGTTGGAGGTGTACAATAATGTCCTGCGCCGGCTTAAAGAAGTCGACCACCCGGAGGCTCAGGAGCCAGCTTTCGATGATCATATATGGGAGCATTTCAACCGCCTTCCCGCCAGGTTAACTTTGCATTCCATATGATTCGCGTCGATCTTTTTGTAGGCAGAGATTTTCGAGTTATATCTTTCTCGTTACCGGGTTCTTGTGGACTCGCGGGTTCCGCTTCTAGAAATCGTTTCTGTTTATTTATATATTAAATCTCGATGATAAAGGCACTTCGCGATCTACTGTCGTTGTAGGTAGCGAATCCATTAAAGTGTCATGTTTTTTAAACCATGCAAGTTGAAAAGAACAGCTCTTTCTCTTTCTCTGTGCATAACACGTAATGACTGCTGATCGACGATTCCGATACTTGAAGGTATGCGATGGATGTGAATGTGGAAAGGGCAGAAGATGTTCTCACTCACAAGAGGTTACTGGATCTGGCTCGTGATCCTGCTAATAGGCCCGCATTTGAAGTACGACTTGTGCAGGTGAATAGTTGTTAATATTAGATGATACCCGGCCTCGAGCCTTAGTTAGACTAATTATTTGACCTTCCTCTTCTTATTTCTGGATTTATTCTGCGGTATATCTTGATATTTTTATGCGAAACCCTACATGATCTGGATGGGTTTACATGATAATTGATGGGTTTGGTGTCTCCTAGCTGTCACCAGCTTATAAAGGTACTGGTAGTTCAGACCTTTAGCGATAAGCCATTACAAATTAACGTAACAGCTGAGCTTGCTCGTATATAAGGCTACTTAGCCCTTAGGTCTCGGTAAGTATTACTTCAGCTGTAGGTGAGATGGGTTCTGGAAGGAAAAGGATACTCAGATTTTTCACATCTCTGATTTGCATTAATGTATGCAAAACACTAGCAACTTATTCTAATGACTAATGTGTTCTTTTCCTTTTTTTCAACCAAGATTCTAAGAAATCAGTTATCTTTTTCTGAAGCATTCAGATCAGTTGAAATTCTATTTTACTTCATTCAGTACGTTAAATTATGAATCTTCCTACAAATCATGTACTTATCTTGTTTCCTAATTGTTTGTCTGAAAAGAGCGTGTGACATTTTAATTCTTGCTTTTCACTTTCTCTTCCAGCGATCGGTCTACTGGTAAAACTTTATTTTGTTATTTGAAGGTTCATAAATGGATGTTATCAGGAGTATATCAATTGTAACTGTTATATCACTCTCATTAAATATCTCTCTCTTGGTTTTACTTTATTTTTATTGCCATAACTGATTGTCAATATAGGTTTTACCAGTCTCTGACGGGAATTCAGAAGATTCGATCCTTTCACGCCAGCCACAGTACGGAAGGTATTGAAGCACTTAACTATTCCAAGGTTACTAGTAAATTAATAGTTGCAACATTATGATGCTTTCCTTAAACATCTTGGCTCTTAATAATTTTGAAATTATCAAAATACCGGCGTTTGTATCCCCTAAATGTTTTGTTTTTCATTAGATATGATGAAACCTGTGCTCCATTTTTTTGTCAGCATCCATCCGCCACCTGCTTTTGGCTCTTGTCCTAATCTTGAATTACTTGCACTGGAAGCAAGCAGTTCAGAAGATCAAGATGGGAACAGAGCTGTAAATACTAGTGTGAAGTGTCTAAGGTATAATCTAATGGATGGTAAGCTTTTGATTTAGTTTTTTTGATATGCTCAACCCTTTAACTTCTTACAACAAAATGTTTCAAGTACTGGGACACCTGAACTTCTCATGTTTGTGCCACAAAAAATAATCAATTTTCTCAAATTCGTTCCAGTAAATTTAAGTCTCTGGAAATTATAGTCGATTTAAAGGGGATTCTTACCTCATTCTTTTGATGCATACTTTCTGTGTTTTAAAAGCGAAAAAGTTAACATTTTTCAAACCTCTGAAGTCTTCTGATACAATGATACATGAACCTATGTAATGTTCTTAACCTGACGATTATTGAATGGAAGAGGTTTTACGTACGGTTCTTTTTTTCTTTTTCTTTTTTTTTTTTGGTGGTGGGGGCAAGAGCTTTTACTGTTTCAATTAACTGTTGTGCATACTTTGCATTATGTGACATAATTCTCACATCTTCTGATAATTGATGATCATGCAGTTCCATGCATGATTTTCTGTTTCACAAAATTGTCATATACACTGTGCTTTATGTTATATAATCCTCACATCTTCTGATGATCGAATATTATGCAGGCCCATGCATGAAATTACTTTCTCAACAGTTGACAAGCCAAAACTCCTCAGTCAGGTTATTTATGTGCTGGCACACCGATACACCAGTCTCGTGAACACCTACTACTGATTTATTTCTTGCAGAATCCTGCTTCTCCGCTTGATTGTTATAGAATTATGGAAATCTTGCCTTCTATCTTCGTGGACAAATTTAGATGGATTTTGAAATGGATTTATTGGTGCATTTTTTTTAAATGAAAAATTCATGCGGTGGAAATTTTTCAACATCCCATTTCAGTCTATGAAGACATAAGCCTTATGATTTTCGGTAAACATGGTAGAAGGACAAGTTTTTGCTATGTACCGAACCTTTGAGATTTTACCTTGCAGTTGACTTCCTTATTAGCTGAAGTCGGGTTGAACATCCAGGAAGCACATGCTTTTTCAACCGTGGATGGCTACTCTCTAGATGTTTTTGTTGTCGATGGTTGGCCATTTGAGGTATATCAATCTTTTTTCTAAACTATCATTTGTGTTGTCTAGAGTGGCTTCATTTTTGGTGAATGTAACTTCAAGAATGACCTGAAGTTTTATGTCATGCCGCATCACAATACTGTCGTGCATTCTAGCAACTGTATGAAAATATATGAGGTTCTCGTTCTTCATTTAATTCCATTGGGATTAAATTATCTTTAAAAAAATTTCAGGAGGTTGAGCAACTCCAAACTGCACTGGAGGAAGAATTTCTGAAAATTGAGGTATTTTTTTTTATCTTCGGATGACCGACTTTCTTGAATTCACGTGGATTGCATTTTGCAAGGCTAAATCTGCATGATTTATTATTGGATTACTTTACTTGGTTATTCACTCACGCGTCATTTTTATTTGGGACTGTTATTCACAATTGTCACAATATAATGCTGAGGCAACTAGCTATAGCTTGTGGTTTTGAAAATATCACTGTCGTGTTCCTCATTTCTGACTATGGTTCCTTTGAAGACATCTGTTGATATTTTTGATTCAGAAATCAAGGTGTCACTATTGGGAAACAATTTTGATAATAGTTTGTCATGCAGAAAACTTCCCGGCCAAGTCCACATCCACGTTCTTTGTCTCCTCTTAGTGAGCATGAGCATGTAGACATAAAGTGCGAATCCGATCGTTTGGAAATACCCAGTGATGGCACTGATGTTTGGGAAATGGACCCAAATTTTTTGAAATTCGAGTACAAAGTAGCATCGGGATCATACGGTGATTTGTATGTGTAATGGATGATGCCTTGAAGTTTATGCTTGGTGTTAAGTGTTCTTTGTGTAAAAGAGTTCATTGTTTCAGATATAAAGGTACATACTGTAGTCAGGAAGTAGCAATCAAAATTCTCAAGGCAGAGCGCTTGAATGCAGAACTGCAGAAAGAGTTTGCCCAAGAAGTATACATAATGAGGTTTGTTGCATCACTTCTATGAATTCATTGATCATCCACCTATAGTGGGATAATTTTCTTTTTTCAGCTTTTATCCCCGCTGTTGACATCTGTTGAAGGGATTATTCTATCTAAAAACCTAATTGTATCTGTGCAAATGCAAAACCCTATGATCAGAAACGTGTTACTTGCAGAAAGGTTCGACACAAAAATGTTGTTCAGTTCCTAGGAGCGTGCACTAGACCTCCAAACCTCTGTATCGTGACAGGTATAACTCGTAGTGCCTATGCATTTTGAAATGCGCATCTCGGATTACTTTAGCACGTGAATAAATTTGAACTGCAGAATTTTTTCCCGGTCACTGTTTCAGTAAGCTTGGTTTTAAGTTTTGCACTTCTTGAATTGCAGAATTCATGTCTGGGGGAAGCGTGTATGATTATTTACACAAGCAAAAGGGTACCTTTAAGCTTCCATCTTTGCTCAAAGTGGCTGTTGATGTATCAAGGGGAATGAACTATTTGCATCAAAACAATATAATCCACAGGGACTTAAAGGCTGCCAATCTTTTGATGGATGAAAATGAGGTAAAAATTAAGTGCATCAAATGCATGAGTAGCTTCATGTTGTTAAATCTTTGTAGTTACTTCATCGCATTGCATGACATCTGATATTTCAAATTGCGGACTCATCCTAACTTGTGATAAACTTGCAGCTGACATCCCTCTCTTATATTAAGTATACGAATTTAGCATCTGTTTTCTGTTGATGTACTTACATTGATAAGCTAAAATAACTTAAACTTGATATTAGTTGCATGGATAAGAGTGCATATAAACGTTTTGCTTCTTTGGTTGGAACTACAAAGTTGTTTGGGTGTGCGGCATCTCATGGTGAATTTCTGGATATTTGGGTGTTCCGTATTTTCGAACAAGAAACCATGTGTGCATCATCATGCATTATCCAAATTATGAGTTTGCTTTGAAGGGTCTCAAGATGAACTTTGTTTGCAGGTAGTTAAGGTTGGTGATTTTGGCGTGGCCAGAGTGAAAGCAGAAACTGGTGTGATGACTGCTGAAACTGGGACATATCGGTGGATGGCTCCTGAGGTGTGCCCTTTTATAATCACTCAGAACTTGGGCTTCATACGGTTCTATTTGAAGATAGCGAGAGTCTTGCAGTTATCTCCACTTGAAGTGGATTTGATACTTTATAGTGGCGTAATTAATTTTCAATTGCTAGATCTTTATATGTAGGCTAGTGTTAAACTTGTAGTTATTCTTAAATGCGATTCATTTTTGGCTCATCATATGCCCTACTACTTATCGTGCTGGTTCTAATCGTGAACTTTTGCACTTTCTATTTGCACTTGCTCACCAAGTTGGTTCTCTTTGAAGGTCATAGAACACAAACCCTATGATCATAAAGTCGACGTCTTCAGTTTTGGGGTGGTTTTATGGGAGCTGCTGACAGGAAAGGTTTGGTTTTGCCATACATAATGTTGAAAGCAGCATTTCTTGCTTTTAGTTAAGCATATTCGTTGTTGACTTGTCAGCTTCCATACGAGCACTTGACCCCTTTGCAAGCGGCGGTTGGAGTGGTGCAAAAGGTATATCTTTTTACATCCTGTCTGATCTGAAGCTAGGGAGAATATTGTTGAGAATGTTTTTATTCTAAATCAAGCCTTTTCTCCCCCGTGATTTAAGTAACATGATCAATTCCATTCTTTTTCTAGGGTCTTCGTCCGACTATTCCTACACACACTCATCCAAAGCTTGCTGAACTGCTGGAGAGATGTTGGCAGCAAGACCCTACTTTGAGACCTGACTTTACTGAAATAACGGAAATCTTACGGAAAATTTCAGAGGAGGTATCATATATTTCATCGAATCCAATTGAATGATCTTGCTGCATGTACCTCTTTTTTTCCATCCTCAAATGATGCATGATTGGTATCCAGTACTTGACAAATCACGCTTTGAATTGCTTAAAGCATCATTTCGTCTGGTGCAACCGCTGATCTCTACTTAAACATTATGTTCATATTTTTACCAGAGGAAAATGATGTGCATGGTCGCCATTATCATGCATCATCACATTGCGCACCTCTTTTGTAAACTTTTTGACTGCCTTTAATCTTGGGGGTGCCCGATTTTCTGAGTTGATTGGTGTAGATGACGGCGATGTGTTTGGTGCAGGTTGGAGGCGATGGAACCGACAAACGTCGAGGATTTTTTTCCAGCTTGAGGCATGGACGACATCAATAGATTACGGAGAGAAATATCTGCATGCTTTGACATATAATACTCAACTCACTTCACTCCCAATTTTGAGCAATAATTCTTCTTCTTCTTCTTTTTTCAAGTTCATGTCATTTATTAATAATAATGGTGATTATTATTGTTATCTATACTATTTTATTAAGTCTGAGACACTTAGAGTAACTAACTTTGGTGTCATGGTCTGTTTTAATAATTATATATATTAATAAAATGTTAAAATTTTATTGCAAGTTATATGTAATTCAGCGGATAGAATCATTGTTTATTGAGGTTTAGATTATATGTTCAATTTTTATTGAGGTTATTTTTTTATTTTTTAATTTTTCAATTTATTTTATTTATATATCAAAATTACAGTTTAGTCCCTCATTATTTCTTATAATTATATTTTGACCCTCATTTAAATATAAATCAAATCAATTATAAAAAATATTATACAAGCACGCAACGCGTGCATCGATGTACTAGTTATTAATAATCAATAAATATAGAAGATACTTTTGTATTTTAATCAGGGCTGATTAATTGGCTAACCCATTTAAAAATGGTTAGTCCATAGAGGACGATTTTAGTGCTTAAATTAAATGATTAACTAATTTATCCAAATAAAAAAATTCATATATGCAAATATTACAATTATAATTCAAATAAATTATACAAAATAAAAGGAATTCTATCATTACTTTCTCTACTTTAGCTTAAACATATAATAGTGAAGAGATTAATACATTCTTACGGTCGAAAAGAAATCACGTCTCATGAATATTGACCGATGCCAAACAGTTTTTATTTATAAAAAATATTATTTATTTATGATTTTTATATTTAATCATAAAATATTATCAGTAAATAAATATAAATTGTAAACATTATTCAACCAAGGGAATACATATTGATACCAAATATAATGGAGCTTGGGAAAATTATGTGGTGGTTTAATGAGACAATGATTTGATATACTAATTTTTGTTTTGAATTTGTTTGGATTAATCAAGAAGTTGTTTTATTTTATTTGCAATATATCGGGAAGATTATTTAAGTTTTAATAATTATGTACATTTTTTGTTGTGCTCGTCAAAACTTAAAAATACTTATAATTTTCTTATCGATTTTTTCTAGGGTGAATCATCAATCCATGGTAAAAATTTGTATGAAAAGATCTCACGAATCATATTTTATGAGACATATATCTTATTTAGTCATATCTATATTATTCTATACTATATTATTAAGTGTGAGGACATGATAATAACTACCTAGCGATGAGACCATCTTTTTCATCCAATTTTACCCTTACATGATACTAATATTATACTTTTGTTTTTTGTTTTTTATTTCAATTTCAACACACAATCTTCCAATTTTACACTTCTATAATATTAATATTACACTTTTGTTTTAATTTTTTTCAATTTCAACGCACTATTATTTTTATTTTTTTATTTCAACAATTCAAATATCAATTTAATCTTTTCATGATTTGTCAAATTCCACTTTGTCCTTTCGACAACGATAATAAATTATATTCGCAGAGAATCCATAAAACACCTGCTCTCAATCCATTAATTAAAAAAATTGAAATATACAACAAAAAGTTTCACGACAAGGACATGGAAATGGGAGGGAAAACAGTTGCGAAACGCAGGAGTGTTTGAGTGTTTGTTCGGGGTGATGAATGGCGAATCTGTCAAGCCTCGTGCACGAGCTTCGAGAACGTATCGCTGCATCCTCTTCGGCTACTTCCACCACCCAGAACGATGACGTTTTGGAGTCCAGATTCCGGGCTGTTCTCCCCAATCTCCTCCAAGCTTACGTCGTCCCTTCCGCTTCTGGTCCGTGTATGCCTGTAATTGATTCTTTGCTTATCCTGTTGTTTTTTTAACTGATTAGATTTGCTGCAGCGAAAGAGAGAGAGGTGATTGCAGTGCTTAAACTCCTGGCGCACACTGCCAAGAACTTTCCCGGAGTTTTCTACCACGGAAAGGCCAGCACCGTGCTTCCTGTTATTGGTCGCATCATACCATTCTTTGCAGAACCTGCTTTTCTGTTAGTCACTTTGTTTTATATTTGTATGATATCCTGGGTGTGGTTGATCAATGTCCTTGCTTTTATAACCAATCGATTAAGTACCTGCTGTACATATTGTAATGTTTAGTCTGGCCAAATTGATTGCTTTTTAGCAAGTTCAAGGGGGATTTATTTGTTTCTTTGGGTGCATTTGCTGCTAGCGTTTCATAAATTTAAGTTTATGGGTTTAATAGACTTTTCTGTTAGTTGTTCTGTAAGATTTAATGTTCGAGTTACCCATGTTTTTGCTTCTATTCAGCTCTCGACATGGAACTATTGTTGAAACTGTTGGATCCCTGTTATCCTTGCTCCGTACTGGTGACCGAGACGCATTCCGCCAATTTTTTATGGACATAATGTTGTTGGTTAAAGGTATGCTTTCTTATAGAAATAATTAAATGTTATTTCTTGATCTGAAAAGTTTCTTATTTTCTTCCTTGCAATTTCTTGGTTTGAAAAGTGCCTATTTTCTTTCTTCTTGGATTGAGGAGCTTTATTACCATCACCTGCATAAACTTGTACATGTCTCAAATCCATGTTCCGATCATTGAAATGGGCTTATAAAATATCTTATAGATCTTGCGTACGTCGCCTCAATTTGCAATAAGACAAACTCTTCAGAAGGAAATAAAGTGTCCATG
The DNA here is from genome assembly GCF_025594145.1 of Primulina tabacum. Classification (NCBI taxonomy): domain Eukaryota; kingdom Viridiplantae; phylum Streptophyta; class Magnoliopsida; order Lamiales; family Gesneriaceae; genus Primulina; species Primulina tabacum. The sequence continues at coordinate 4,806,470 of NC_134559.1, read as the reverse complement.
ACTTCTTTTTGCGAATCTGTTGCGGCAATCAGCAATGAAACTGCTCTTCTCAGCGATATTCCGACATCTAACAGACCTGTCAATGGTTATGGAATATCAATAGATCTCACGGGGAAGGAAAGGTTTCTACCATTTGCCACTTCAGTCATCAAACTTCTTTATAAATCCTTAACCGAAGGAACTTTAAATGTCGAAGGACTAGTGGATGTGCCGTGTGTTTTGGCTGTCTGCAATCTTTTATGTTACGGAGACGATGATCTGCACATGGTGGGCACACTTAACTGCAAGTTGAATCTACTTCTTCAAACTTACTATAGCACTGTGGTTGGTTTTTTCTAACTGTTTGATACAGGTTGGCTAACTTTTCAAATTTCCTGAAGGCATGTTTTGACTTTGCACGCCTTGTTGGAGCAGGAAGAAATAGTGAGATTATTCCTTCTGAAATCTTCATACAGTCAATGACAATTATATTGAATGAAGATGTTGAAGGAGTTTCAGTTTTCAGGTATCTTTATTTACATCCACTCAATGTGACTAGTTGCTTGTAATTACGGATTATCCCATGTCATGTTTGATTGCTCATTGTTTATCAGTTTTGCTTTATGGTTACTCAAATGCCTTTTTTACATCATCGTCGAGCTTGAGCAATGTTATTATGCTTTCTGGATTGTGCACCAGTCACATCCCGGCTGCTGCATTTCTACCACCCATTCCAGCTTTGGTGATGTCTGCTACTTCATGCATTGCTTACCTCATAGTGTTGAATATGTTACTTATGACCAAGCACACTTGTTAGGAACACAACAATTTGAAAAACACTGTTTCCAATAATGCATCTATGAGCTAGATGCAAAGTAGGCAGGCCATCACAAGACAAGGTTGATAAAGATTTATCACTGGCTTTGAGTTTCAGAACATGATCCCATGTTGCTGAATCTTAAATTCATATCCAAAAATTATGCCACCCCATTTACTTAATTTTTAGGGTGGTTATTAGAAGTTGGTTGGTTTAAAACTGGCTTTGCTGTTTTTCTTTTCATTATCAACTTGGGATTTGATTACTTCTCTCAAACACTCTACTTTTGATGCAGAAGTGCAGTTTATGATTCTTCTCTGGGTGGATGTCTTCATGCATTGCACTCTGGTTCTCCTGATGAAATTGTAAGGTCTACAGCGGCTGATTTTGTACGCATATTTCCCGAGTCTCTGTTGAAGACTAGGAGCATGGAGCTCAAGGTTATAGTTGACAATGTTATTTTTATGGTTATATGTATGTAACAAATGTATACCTATCTGTGATTGCATTATATTTTAATATGTGGTTAAGGATATCCGTTGTTTTTTGTTTTTTTTTGCAATATGTCAGGCTGCCTTATGTAGTGCATATGTGAGGATTGCAAAAATGTGTCCCCCTCAATTTTGGAAGCCAGAGTGTCTTATTTATTTACTTTGCTCATCCGATCCCATGTTTCAATTGATAGACTGCTTCAAAGTGGCAGTTTCCAGGCTTTCTCCTTACCTTGTTGGCAGGATTATTACCGATGATCGCGATATCAGTATGTTGGCTTTTAGAGATACTGCTAATGAGATATCAACAATTGGGGGGAAGAGACGCAATCAGTGCACAGACACTTCAGAGACAAAGCGACAAAAGAGGGAATATAAATGTACGGATTCTGGTAACAAAAGAGAGGAAGCTTACAAACTATGTGGGTTTTCAGGAATTAGAGAAAAAGAATATGCTGATTTTCTGTTTAGTTCATTGACTCTATTGGTTGAATTTTTAAAACCTCCTGGGGAGAACTCTAATTCAATGAGTACAGAAACTGCCCTAACTGCTATTAGCATACTTTGTGTTGTTTTTTCTGAACATCCTCACACGGACCTTTCTATTTGCATATATCGTCAAATGTGCAAGTGGATTTTTTGGATGTTTGAGCAGGTTCGTCTTTTTTTATTCGCTTTTCCCCGTGAATTGGAATTATCCTTTAATAATGTTGAATAGCTCCAGCAGGCAAAGCTAGGACATCCATTTGCCATGGATATATCCATCTTTCTGGAAGCTGTTGACAGCCTGTTGTTCATGCAAGGTAATGGAACTGCTGTCATAAACTTTATTTATGATGCCTGCACAATATATGTGTGAGATCTCCCCCTTATTTTTTTTTTAATCATGTCTTGTGCTTTCTGGTTAAATGCTGCTTTTGAATAAAACATTGCCTCTCAATTGTATTTGAGCACCATGTAGTTGATTTCTGGCTGATAAATCTCTTAGCAATCTATCATGTCTTACATCAGGTACCTCACCAACCTGTGCATTTTCATTTTAGGGTCCCTTTCTGAAGAGAATAAGAATGAACTCTTTGAAAGCACGGGTGACATTGGAACTCTATTGCTCCCCGTGCTAAAGCTTTCATGGAATCATTCTTCTTCAATAATCGATTACTGCCCTCCTTGGAAGGCAAAGTGTCTGTCAATTCGAATTTTGTCTAAGATTGGGTTTATAGCTCAGAGTGGAGTGGATCTTGATGTTTTGGACTTGGGGCTTCGTGATGAAGCAGAAGAAGTTAGAATTAAAGCTGTTATTCTATGCCATTGATTCTTCGAAGCTGTGATGTTAATTTTCTGATGCATATGTTCAACAAACTGGAGTAAGTGAAGAATGCTGCTCTATATTCATGTTGAATTAATTGAATCACAGTTGTTTATTCCTTTGTTGATTTATCATTTTATGTGGGAGGATGATAACTTGAGCGTGATTCTTTGCTCTTATGGTTTATCCCTTGTTTGAAGGACTAAACTTTTTAAATGACAATTTATGCAGCAGCTATATTTGTCAGAATGTGTTTATAAAATCTTTCATGGCCACCAGTAACCTTTCAATATTGCCGCCAGTGCATCCATATTAGTGTGCATTATCTTTTCAATTCCTTTTTATCATATTATTTATATATATGTCATGCTCCATCCAAAACTTGTGTAGATCGAAATGGATATAAATTTCATTCATGAGTTCGCTAGCCTTTTTTCCCCTTCCAGTTTGATAGCTAATCTTGAAGAAGGGGTTCTCATTACTGAATTCATAGAATTAATGCAGTTTTATTCCTGCTAGCTCTTTTAGCGAAACCATTTTTAATGGCAGTGTATCAATATAGGCATGCATTTAATCATTAATCAAGTGCTAGTGCGTCAGAGTGTACGGTTTGCGTGCTTCTTAAACATATAATCATGTGATTAATGTGCCACCTATAACTCTGCTGCAGGATCCTGGTGAAAGAAAAAAATAAGCAAGTCAAGAAAATCATTCCCCTTTTTCTGGGTCATCTGGCATGTCTCTTTGGATGTTATGAGGAAGCATCACTTGGTGATAGTAGATACAAACTATACTTGATGAATGACCAGGAGAAACAGGAATCTAAATTTGATAATCTCTTAAAAGGATTTTGGTGTTCAAAGTGTGATGGTACTATAGCAGTCAATCACAGAGCATGCTCGAAAGTTCTGTGGCCTAATGTGCAGAACACTAAATTTCTTTTGAATTGTGATTACACAGATTTGCAGTCTCTCTTTTTTGACCTCCTTTATGATGAATCATCAGAAGAAGTTCAAGTTGCTTGTGTGAGAATGCTTAAGAGAATCCTTTTGCATGGACCTGTAGATATTTTGCTTAAAACAAAAACAAAATGGCTTCAGTGTCTTGATTTTTTACTACTACACAGGAATAAAATTGTGAGGGAAACATTTTGTTCACAGATTGGTTTCTTCCTCGAGGATTCTATTTTAAATTATTTATTTATCAGTGGGGATTCTGCTAAATATATCTAGGGAACAGGTGTTTATGGACAAGATAAAACATGCTTTTGCAGCTGCTGAAGATCCTCTTGTTTTGGAAACTCTAATAGAAACTGGAGCAACAATAATGCAGGCTGTTGATATTCATAGTCAACTGTTTCTCTTCTCCCTTATTCTGTTAATAGATCAGCTTGGCAATCCTTACGTGACAGTGAGGCTAACTGCATCAAAGTTCATAAACAGATCTTGCTGTTTCCATCATAGCGGGGGACTTGAACAACTCGTTTCTAAAGTTGTGCAGGTTCGAAATGAATTGTATTATTTTTTATCCACGAAGCTTGCCAATCAATCAAAATTGGTAGAAGAGTTCTCTGCAGCTGTTCTTGGTGTGGAAACTGAAGAACTTGTCAAGAGAATTATTCCCATTGTTCTTCCAAGGCTTGTTGTTCTCCAACACAATAACGACCAAGCAATATCCACTTTATGTGAGTTGGCCAAGTATTCGAACACAGATATGGTACAACTGATTGTTAATTGGCTGCCTAAGTGCTTGCCTTTGCTCTTCACCAAGCTGATGGGAAAGAACTAAAATCTGCTCTGCAGTTCTACCATGAATATACTGGGTCTGATAACAAAGAAATCTTTGCAGCTGCTTTACCTGCACTTTTAGATGAACTTATATGCTTTACAGACGTGGATGATCTAGAAGAAATAAGTAAAAGGTAATTACTCGAGACATTTTCACTGGGGTCCATTTGATGGCTTTGAAATGTGACTTGTAACTGCTAATACCCGTTACAAACATATAACCTGATGGAAAATTAATTAGCCTTCTCATTTTCGTGTGGAACTCTTTTGGAATTCATTATGATTTTGTTGATGTAATCAAACATTTTGTTGTTAAATTATTTAATTCTCATTAGCCTGCATGATACTTTAATAAGGAAGAGATATTTGACCATGTCCATCCTCTTTTCTACAGATTAGCCAGGGTTCCTCGAATGATAAAGGATGTGGCAGAAATTCTTACAGGAAGTGAAGATCTGTCAGGATTTTTGAGGAACCATTATGTTGGTCTGTTGAACAGCATTGACAGAAAGATGCTTCACGCAGAGGATATATCCTTGCAAAAACAAGCCGTCAGGCGGATAGAGATGCTGATTAAATTAATGGGCTCCCATCTTAGCACCTATGTACCAAAAATTATGGTCCTTCTCATGCATGCCATCAATAAGGATTGGCTCCAGGGTGAGGGTCTCTCGGTTTTGCATTTCTTCATAAAGCAATTAGCATTATTGTCACCATCTAGCATTAAACATGTGATTTCCCAAGTTTTTGCTGCTCTAGTCCCTTTTCTGGAGAGAGAGACTGAAAATTCATTTTCCCACTTGCAAAAAATTGTGGAGATATTGGAAGAGCTTGTGCTTCAGAATAAGGTAATCTTAAAGCAAAATATCCACGAGTTCCCTCCTGTACCCGACATTCCTGTTCTGATAAAAGTAAACAAAATGATTCAAGAAGCATGTGGATTGAAGACTCTGAAAGACCAGTTACGTGATGTTGTGGATGGGTTAAATCACGATAACTTAAATGTGAGATACATGGTAGCATCTAAGCTAAGGAAATTGCTGGACCTGAATAGGGAAGAATTTATAACTTTGCTCACTAAGGAGGGGGATCTAATGATGGATCTCGTGAGCTCTTTGATAACTTCACTGCTTAAAGGTTGTGCAGAGGAATCAAGAACTTCAGTTGGACAACGGCTGAAGTTGATATGTGCCGATTGCCTTGGAGCACTTGGTGCTGTTGATCCTGCCAAAGTCAAGGGATTTGCCATCACTCGTTTTAAGATTGCATGTGCTGATGATGATTTAATATTCGAGTTGATCCATAAACATCTGGCCAGGGCTTTCAGAGCTGCACCTGACACCATTGTTCAAGATTCGTCTGCATTGGCTATTCAGGAGCTGCTAAAGCTCGCTGGTTGCCAGGCATCACTTGATGAGAACATTTCAGAGCAAAGAAAAGACATACCCCGCAAGGTGGGAAAATCTTCTACCAAGGACATAAATGAGTGCACAGAAATGGTCGGTAGGGGCCAGAGATTGTGGGACCGTTTTTCTGATTATGTCAAAGAGATTATAGCCCCTTGCTTAACCTCAAGATTCCAGCTCCCTAATGTGTCAGATTCCGCTGCTTCTGGTCCAATTTACCGACCTTCAATGTCGTTCAGAAGATGGATTTATTTTTGGATTAAAAAATTAACTGTACATGCCACTGGCTCCCGGTTTACAATTTTTAATGCTTGCCGAGGTATAGTGCGTCACGATATGCAAATTGCAATGTATCTTCTGCCTTATTTAGTCTTGAATGCTGTATGTGATGGTACTCAGGAGGCACGCCGTGGAGTAACTGAGGAAATTCTATCAGTTCTTGATGCGGCAGCCTCCGATAATGGTAACTATTTCTGTGCATGGTAGTAATTCTGGACAAAGTGAAGTGTGCATTCAAGCTGTGTTTACCCTTCTTGATAATCTAGGCCAATGGGTGGATGATGTTGAGCAAGAACTTACCCTATCCCAACCTGTTCAGTTATGTATCTCCAAGGAACTAGCTGTCAAGTCCAAGGATAGGAACATATCACTTCCAAAGGAATCACAACAAGCATTTGTGCAATGTAAGCATGTATCCGAACTCCTGGACGCAATTCCCAAGGTATATCTTGCTAAGGCCTCTTTCAGGTGTCAGGCTTATGCCAGATCTTTATTATACTTTGAATCTTACGTGCGGGAGAAGTCAGGAGCTTTCAACCCTGCTTCTGAAAGGAGTGGTGTCTTTGACGATGAAGACATCTCTTATCTAATGGAAATATACAGTGGATTAGATGAGCCAGATGGGTTGTCTGGTCTGGCATCTTTGCGCAAGTCAAAGAGCTTGCAAGACCATCTCCTGATTAATAAAAAGGCAGGAAACTGGGCTGAAGCTCTGACTTCTTGTGAGCAAGCTTTGCAGATGGATCCCACTTCTGTTCAGAGACATTCTGATGTCCTTGACTGTTTGTTGAACATGTGTCATTTACAGGCCATGGTAACTCATGTCGATGGATTACTTTCTAGGGTTCCTCTATACAAGAAAACATGGTGTACACAAGGCGTTCAGGCTGCATGGAGGCTTGGGAGGTGGGACTTGATGAATGAATACCTTAGTGGAGCTGATGAAGAAGGTTTACTTTGTAGCAGCTCTGAGAGTAATGCTCTTTTTGACTTGGATGTTTCAAAAATTCTTCATGCAATGATGAAAAAGGATCAATTTTCTGTTGCTGAGAAAATTGCATTGTCTAAACAAGCTCTTATTGCTCCTCTTGCTGCTGCTGGGATGGATTCTTATGCACGAGCATACCCATTCGTCGTCAAGCTTCACTTGCTTCGGGAGCTGGAGGACTTTAATTCTCTTCTAAATGGTCAGTCTTTTTTGAATAGAAGATTCCATCTTGGTGAACCAGAGTTCTCAAGAGTTTTGGAAAACTGGGAGAGTCGATTAAAACTTACACAACCATCTCTTTGGACTAGAGAACCGCTTTTGGCATTTCGAAGACTTGTTTTTGGTGCCAGTGGTCTTGATTCTCAAGTTGGTAACTGCTGGTTACAGTATGCAAAGCTATGTCGGTCAGCTGGTCATTATGAAGTTGCAAATAGAGCAATTTTAGAAGCCAAGGCAGCAGGTGCTTCCAATTTTTATATTGAGAAAGCGAAGCTCTTGTGGAGCAATAAGCGGGCTGATGGTGCCATAGCTGAGTTGCAACAATCACTTCTCAACATGCCTGTGGAAGTTGTTGGCTCTGCTGCTATTTCGTCAATTACTAGCCTCTCTGTTGTTCCTCTTAACCCTCCGCCTTTACTGGTAGATACTCAATCTATGAATAAAAATGAAGATGTGGCGAAGACCCTCCTTTTATACTCAAGGTGGATTCACTACACTGGGCAGAAGCAGAAGGAAGATGTAATAAGTCTGTATTCTAGGGTGAAGGAACTCCAGCCCAAGTGGGAGAAAGGATACTTTTATATGGCAAAATATTGCGATGAATTGCTTGTTGATGCTAGAAAGCGCCAGGAGGACCATACCGAACAGTCTCCTAGACAGAGACCATCCAATTCAGCTATTGTCTCATCGACCAATGTGAATACTGAGAGAAGGTGGTGGACTTACCTTCCTGATGTTCTTTTGTTTTATGCAAAGGGACTACATAGGGGGCACAAGAATCTCTTTCAAGCCCTACCAAGGTTGTTAACATTATGGTTTGACTTTGGAAGTGTTTATCACAGAAATAATTTGTCATCCAATAAAGATTTGGCGAATGTTCACGGGAAGGTAATAATTTTACAGGTTCAAAAAAACTATGTTATTGTAATTTACTAGATGAAAAACTATCTCAATCTTGTCCAAGGTTAAATGGTCATATCTGTCCTCATCCAAACATTATTAAAACCATCATAAATTTTTATAAAAGATCTTATACAAAATGATCTATATATTTTTTAATTTTATTATAAACTTTAAACTTTGAACACAAAAATTACTTAAACCCAACAGAAATTTAATGTATGTCATTATTGCGTGTCAAAGGGTATTGGTATATATACACACACAAACACATATGTATATATGCTACCTTATGTTCTTAGTATCTTTCTCATTGCCAAGGTTATGAGCATCATGAGAGGGTGTTTAAAGGACTTGCCCACCTACCAGTGGTTAACTGTCTTGCCTCAGTTAGTTTCAAGAATTTGCCACCAAAATGAAGAAACTGTCCGCTTAGTGAAACACATTATTACTTCCGTGCTCCGTCAATATCCACAGCAAGCTCTGTGGACCATTGCAGCCGTTACAAAATCCACAGTTTCTTCAAGAAGGGAGGCTGCGGCTGAGATTATACAAGCTGCAAGAAGGGGATCCAATCAGGGAGGTTCTAACTCTATGTTTGTGCAGTTTGCCACCCTAGTTGATCATCTCATAAAGCTGTGTTTTCATCCAGGCCAAGCAAAGGCAAGGACAATTAACATTTTGACTGAATTTAGCGCCCTTAAGAGGCTGATGCCCGTGGATATCATAATGCCGACCCAGGAATCTCTTACTGTTAATTTACCTCCATGTGACATGAATCTGACTGATTCTGGTACATCTGATATCTTTTCGCATTCGGATCTTCCGACGATATCAGGAATAGCTGATGAGGCCGAGATTCTTTCCTCTCTTCAACGTCCAAAGAAAGTAAGATCTGAAGGATTTTTTTTTCGCCCTTAATTATGAGAGTTTTTTTTCCTTTTATTCCTTCTGGATGAGGCAGTGAAACACTTTCTGCATCCTCCCATTCAATCTGTTCCCCAAATCCAATTCTGTCGTGGCCAGTCTATTGGCTCCAAGTTGGATGTCTGAAGTTGAATTCTTTTGGTTGGTTGTGTCAATCTCTATATAGAGGTTTTTTAATCATGGCTACTAAAGGTAGAAGATATTTCTCATTTCATAGTACTATATTATAATAAATCTTATTTTTGCAGATAATTCTCATGGGCAGTGATGGAATTGAACGCCCATTTCTTTGCAAACCAAAAGATGACCTAAGAAAAGATGCACGCATGATGGAGTTCAATGCAATGATAAATCGTCTGCTATGCAAGTGTCCTGAAAGTCGTCGGAGGAAGCTTTATATTCGTACTTTTTCAGTGATTCCATTGACAGAAGATTGTGGTATGGTTGAGTGGGTCCCTTACACTCGTGGACTCCGACATATTCTCCAGGACATCTACATAAGCTGTGGAAAGTTTGACAGACAGAAAACAAATCCTCAAATTAAGCGTGTTTATGATCAATTCCAAGGTAAAATGCCAGAAGATGAAATGCTGAAGACCAAAGTTTTGCCAATGTTCCCTCCAGTCTTCCATAAATGGTTCCGGAACACATTTTCAGAACCAGCTGCATGGTTTAGGGCTCGGATAGCGTATGCACATACTGCAGCAGTTTGGTCTATGGTTGGTCATATCGTTGGCCTTGGGGATAGGCATGGTGAAAACATTCTCTTTGATTCTACCACAGGCGATTGTGTGCATGTGGACTTTAGTTGCTTGTTTGACAAAGGCCTTCAGTTGGAGAAACCAGAGTTGGTGCCTTTCAGATTGACACAGGTATGGCAAGGAAAAAAATTTAAATAGTCCAGGAATTAAACTAAGACTCTCTTTCATGTCTGGCCTAGGTTAGTCTTGGATAAAAATTGTATGCTCAAGCATACTGAAAAATTTCAAGTTCCACCAAAAACTTTATAATTTTTTGTATTTGTGCTATAGACCTTGGGATTTTCTGCTAATCCTGTCGGGAAAAGTTGAATCTAAAAAAGTTTTGCATTTTGCAAAAGAAAAAAAAATTATTTTTAATTATCAAAGAAGCCAAGGAAAGGTCATGCAGTTGCTTACGAGTTCTTATGTTCTACACTGAAGGTTGCTTTTGATAATTTTCAGTTGATGTAATATCATTTCCTAGAGGGAGATAATAATACACTATTCATCTGATTTTTTGTTTTTGTTTTTGTTTATGTATGTTTTTGTTTTTGGTTTAGAACATGATTGATGGGCTAGGGATAACTGGATATGAGGGCATTTACCTCCGTGTTTGCGAGATCACCCTTTCAACACTACGTGGTCACAAGGAGACGCTCATGAGCGTCTTGGAAACCTTCATCCACGATCCCCTTGTGGAATGGACAAAATCCCACAAGTCCAGTGGGGTAGAAGTTCAAAACCCCCACGCGCAGGTTCGAAAGTGCTATTTCCTTGTGCAATTTCAGTTTGTGATTGATTTTATGAATATGTGATGTCGTTTAGGGAAATGTGGGATAATTAACTCATGGTTTGGCAAAATGCTGATAGTATATAAAAGCTAATATAGCTGGTCTAAATTTGTAGCGAGCCATCAATAACATTGAAGCACGTCTGCAAGGAGTTGTAGTTGGTGTTGGCGCAGCGCCGTCTTTGCCTCTTGCAGTTGAAGGACAAGCTCGGCGTCTGATCGCAGAGGCGGTTTCACTTAAAAACCTGGGAAAGATGTACATATGGTGGATGCCTTGGTTTTAGGAGTTGCCATGTAAAGTAGGCAATTTGTCCAAATTTTACTTGTCATCTGGCAAGTTTATTCGGCATATATGGATGGCTTCCACAAGCAGAGGAGGAGCTACGACTTTTACATTGTAGAGCTAAATTGAATATTTATATAATTATATATATTAAAAAAATTAAAATATAAATATAATACTTAACAATAGAAACCAATAATTTTTTACTCATGTGGTAAATAAGGTTGTTTCTAATTAAAAAAAAAAGTTTGATTTCGGATAATGAAAATTTAAAAATTTATACATGTTTCAATTTAAATTACTTATAAATTAAAAGCAACTGTGTCAAATTTTTTTTACTATTTAGAATAATAAAATAAAACTTTAATGATTGCAAAGAAAATATTAACATAGAGAATTAAATTTTAAAAATATATGAATAAGACATTTTCATCTTATATATATTTACTACATTTAGATTAGATATTTTTATATTATACTGGAGTATTTTTTAATACAATTTCAATTAACTTATGAGACGAATTTCTTATTCGGGTCATCCATAAAAAAATATTAATTTTATGGTAAGAGTATTATTTTTTATTGTGAATATCAATAGGGTTGATCCGTCTCACAGATAAATATTCGTGAGACCATCTCACAAAAGACTCTCTCTTAAATCAATGCCAAAAGTTTGAACAAAATATGTATCAACGTCATTAAAAAATAACTATTGAAACATCAATCTTCTATTTTATTCCGTAATCTCGTATTTACAATTAAGGGTTAAAAATTAACGCTTTATCATTATAATGAACACCGAAATAATTAAATAAATCTAGTTAATATATCTATAACATAATAATTTATTATATTTCCATTTTTCTAGAAGAGTTGTTACAATTTTAATAGTTTTAATACATTCAAATTTTGATGATTGCGTGAATATCTATCTATTCAAAAACTCTAAATGATGCTTTATTAATAACTATTTTTTGTTAATAAAAAAATATTTGCAAATACAATTAATATCATGTGCGTTTATGTATAAAATTTATATTTACATCATTAATGATAAATATGCACCAATCTCATAAATATATTTAATGCTTATATTTTTAAATAAAATTAAGGGTTATATAATTTCTTTTTAAAAAAAATCAAAATCGAGAGGAGCTAAATTACATCAAAATTATATATATAGGAAAAATTGAGGGTATCCTCCTCCCCTCTATCTCCTTCTATCCAAAATAACGTGTCCGGGGCATACTTACAAGTTACACCAACATTGGCGTCATTTAGGTAAAGAAGATTATCCTTAATTCTAACAATTTATTTACCTCCAATTGTAGTTATCTTTTGTTTTTTGTTTTGTTCTTTTTATCCCCATATGTTTGCTATTATTTCATGTTTGCTTTTATTATATTAATTTCAACTTCCATATTCTCAAATTTCCTTTCTATTATTTTATTTTATGAAAGTGAAACGGATTTGTAATATGGAACTTAGGGGGGAGATTCCTCAAAATAATTTAAAACTTTTATTTGACACATAAATATTGTGGTGGAGGAGACTACCAGGTCGTTGTTGGAACATAGATCTAAAATTTGAGTTTATATGTAAATAATTATGGTATCGTGAATTGTCAAATAAAGTAAGTCCATTAATAATGATCCGACTAAGAGTTCAGTTTTTGAACTTTAATGTATCTAGTAGAATGCAAATTTTTAATGTGTAGACAATGGTAAACTTTCTATTTGTATCATGTTATTAAGTTAGAGAGTTCTCAAGGCCAAACAGTTCTCCAATGTGCATTCAACAATCCATATAAAAGAATAATGCTAAAATTACATTAATTATATCGCGATATTTATATTAAATATATCGTGATATTGTGATTAAAAGAATTATTTTTCTTTATTTTTCAATTTGAATAAAAGAATTTGATATTTCTTTTGAGAAAAAATAAAATCATAACCACGGACTTATCCTCTCGATGAATGATAACAACTTGGAAAGTCCGATGGAGGGTAGTTCGGTATAATCATCATATGACTACCCATCTGCATGTTTGGACATCTCTATGCCCTTACCAAGAAACGCGGTACACAACATCACAGATGCTAATCTCGAGCTCAAGCGACCTTAATCCATGTTTTAGGCGGCTGAATCGACTAGAAACGAATTTAGAATATGCAGTGTTTACAATAATCTCGAGCTCAAACGACCTTAATCCATGTTTTAGGCGGCTGAATCGACTAGAAACGAATTTAGAATATGCAGTGTTTACAAATGAATTTCAACATCGAATTACGATTCATTTGTATTAAAGCATAATCAATGACTTTATCTATGCTGATTGCATGTATATACAAATAAAGTAAAACAAAACCATAAAAAACTAAATTATATTAAAATAAAGATTGTTTATTTCACTTGAGTCAAAAACACAAAAAGTTATATAAATTATAACGGGAAGAAGCTGTCGGCCTTTATAAATATATCGACAACTATTGTTTGGTTCAACGAACAAAATCTATCATACATCTGAAATCCTCTTCCCAACCAATTTTCCATGTGTTATTTATACATGTCGTCTAGACATAATTTATTTTATTTACATCTTTAAAATGAACGTTAAATTTTATCGGCAACAGTAACGTTCTTGCCGACAAAATATCACCACGATCGGGTGATTTTATCGAGTAAATAAATTAGAAACAGTTTTCACTTAGAAATTATTACTATTGTTTGTTGCATTAGATTTGTAACAAATCGATTCCATTTTGTTCATGATCGACATCAGACCATCGAAGAATATTAATATCATCGGGCTACAATATTTTTTTAAATCGAATCATATGATTATTTGGTATTTATACGTGATTAATGTTATTTTTCCGTCGATAACAAACAAATCGCGTATGCCAGAATTCATCAAACTGAAATAAGTTTATTTTAAATTCTCACCAACGCGTTATCACTTCTCATATCCGCAAAAACTGGATTTGCATGTGACACCGTCTCTAAATCACATATTCTAGTCTAAATTTCATATATCAACCAACCCGCCGCACATAAAAATTGTCAATCCAAAATCAAACGCGACTCTCAGGAAGAAAATAAATAAAAAATCCATAAATAATATTTCGAAATGGAATTGATCAGAACTCATGAGGAGGAGAGATTGATATTCTCACCGACCATGCGATCGATACGGAGCAGAAATCAGAAGAAGACAACGGCAAACAACATACTGGAGACGATTGCCGCAGCCGGACAGGACGGGCGTACGGCGCGGCTTAAGTTCGTGGTGAGGAAAGACGATCTGAAGCAAGTGCTGGAGGCGATCGGAGATGGAAACAGCTCGTCTTCATCTGCCTCCGCGCTGCAGGCTGTGTCTCTGGACCAGCGGCTGAACTTGTTGCGGCACAGGCGGATGCTGAGAGGTGCGAGCAATGGGAGGGAATCATGGCGCCCGGCTCTTCAGAGCATTCCAGAGGAATAGCTTAATGTAATGAAGAGAGATTTTTAGTGTTATTATTAAACATAGACTATGAAATATCTTTGAATATTTCAAATTGAAGGTATTATTTCAATATAAGAAAATTAAACGATTTTCTAATTTCCAATTCCAAAATTTTGAAGCAAATTCGGCAAATTCATTTTCACTTCTGATGTAAATTTTTAGATGTTGGTACGAAATTAAGTTAATGTTAACAAGTTGATATTATGAATAAATATACAATAAGTCTCTTGCGAGATGTCACACGAATTTTTATCTGTGAGATGGATCAACCCTATCATATTCACAATAAAAAACAATACTGGATGACCTAAATAAAAAATCCGTCTCACAAAATACGATTCGTAAGACTGTCTCACACAAGATTTTTTCATAAATATATTGTTTTCATATTGACCAAAACTTAAAACAGCCCCATAGTGAAATGAAAGCCCAAACATCTGTTGGGCTTCGATATTCTAAATTTCTAATTCCAAACCATCAGGTCGGGTTGGCCCACAAAAGTTTCCGCTTTATATATGTCTGTGTATACGCCTGCCGGAATTTAAGAAATAAAGGAAGAAGAGACTGTTGTGCAAACAACTGATTTAACTGTATTAACGGTTATCTTTTCAGATGTTATTGTTAAACAATGGTCGCAGGGTTATATCTCCAGCTCTGCACGAATCCCATTATTTCACAAAATAAAATTTTTCCAGCAAAAATCCATGCTTCAAAAAATATCCAAAACCATGACCCCAATACAACGTATCGGAAACCAAAACCAGCTGCCACCTTACTTAGTCGAAGACATGTGGAAAGAGCAGAAAAATCACCCGATCGTGGTGATATTTTGTCGGCAAGAACGTTACTGGTCTGTCTAGATGAAGGTTGTTTGGAGAATGCACTCCAAATGTTTGAGACAATAACGAAGTCGAGCACGTTCATTTGGAATGCGATGATCCGGGAACTAACTGATTCTGGGTTGTTCCAGGAAGCCATTGTTTTTTATTACCGGATGCAAATTGAAGGGATTAAAGCCAATAAGTATACTTTCCCTTTTGTAATCAAAGCTTGTGCTGGCATTTTTTCTTTGAAGGAAGGGGGCAAAGTTCACTCCAGGATCGTGAAGCCTGGATTTGCTGCTGATGTTTATATATGTAATGCACTTATATTTATGTATGCAAAAGTTGGGTGTCTTGAGGATTCGGAGAAAGTGTTCGAATGGATGCCTGTTAAGGACTTGGTTTCTTGGAATTCAATGATCAATGGGTATGTTTTAGCTGGGGAAGGTAGGAACTCCTTGAAATGTCTTAGGAAAATGCAGGCTTCGGGAGTGAAACCTGACAGGTTTAGCATTATCAGTGCTTTAGGTGGTTGTGCTCTTGAGCGTAATTTGTTAAATGGAAAGGAAATTTTTTGTCATGTATTTAGAAATGGATTTGAACTAGATTTGATGATCCAGTGTTCGTTAATAGACATGTTTGGAAAATGCGGTCAAGTGGATTATGCCGAGAGATTTTTTGGTAGAATTTCTAATAAAAACGTGGTTATTTGGAATGCTATGATTGCAGCATATGCTCTGAATGATCGATCCTTAAAGTCAATTTCTTGTTTGGTGGGAATGCAAGAGGATTGCTGTGTCAGACCTGATGCTATCACGATGATAAACTTGCTCCCCTCCTGCTCGAAACTGCGAGCTCTGAGACATGGAAAAGCTATTCATGGTTATGCTATTAAGAATGTATTTCTGCCTCATTTAGTATTGGAGACTGCTCTAATCGACATGTATGGGAAGTGTGGGGGAGTAACGTTGGCGGAGTGGCTGTTTCTTCACATGGAGGAAAAGAATTTGATATCGTGGAATGCCATTGTGGCTGCATTCATGCAGAATGGTCTTTTCAGGAAAGCAGTAGAATTTTTGTTTAAATTGCGAACAGAACCTTTTTTCCCGGATCAGATGACATTTGCAAGTATCCTTCCCGCTTATGCAGAAGCAGCCTTGCTGAGAGAAGGGAAACAAATACACGGCCTTATTACGAAATTGGGTTTTTCTTCCAATACATTCATCTGCAATTCATTGATTCATATGTATGCAAAATGTGGTGATCTTATGTCATCACAAAATGTTTTTGATGGTATATGTTGTAAGGATGTGGTTTCATGGAACACAATCATTATGGCTTATGCAATCCATGGGTTTGGAGCAAACTCCATTAGGTTGTTTTCTGAAATGACGAAAGAAGGCTACAACAAACCCAATGGAAGCACATTTGTTTCTCTGTTAACAGCTTGCAGCATCGGAGGAAATGTGAATGAAGGCCAGAAGTATTTTGATTTAATGAAGAGAGATTATGATATTGATCCTGGAATAGAGCATTACGGGTGTGTTCTTGATCTTCTTGGTCGTCTGGGTAATCTTGATCTTGCTAAGCGTTTTATCGATGAAATGCCCTTGAAACCAACACCACGGATTTGGGGATCTCTATTGTCTGCAAGTAGACACCATCGTAACATTGAGATGGCTGAGCTATGTGCTGAGCACATACTGTCTTTGGATAACAATAATACCGGATGCTATGTCTTGCTTTCGAATATGTATGCTGACGTTGGAAAATGGGATGATGCCGAACGTGTTAGATGTTTGATGGAGAAAGAAGGACTGGAGAAAACCATCGGACGCAGCACAGTGGAGGTCCATGCTAAAGCTTACGTGTTCACGAATCATGATAGATCACAGGCTGAGAGTAACATTGTCTATAATGTTTTGGATATTCTCTTAAGAAGGATAGGCGAAGACTGTCATGTGTACGGTCCCTCTAAGTTCAAACCTCCAGAACTGATAAAAAGAAGAGCCGGTTCTCCGACCTTCCATGGTGTGAGATTAGCTATATGTTTTGGGTTGATTTCCTCATCAGTTGAGAATCCTGTGCTTGTTAGAAAGAACACAAGAATATGTGAAGATTGCCATAGAGCTGCAAAAAAGATGTCAGAGGTAACCAACAGAGAGATTGTGGTCGGAGATCCAAAAACATACCACCATTTCAAGAATGGACATTGCTCATGTGGAGATTATTGGTGACTTGTTTGCCAGTACAGCAGAAAATGTACTCGGTCAGAAAACAATTCAAAAGTTGTGACGCAAACAAGTTAAATGGAAAAATGTATTTTGACCCCCTGAGTGAGGAGATATTAATATTTGTAATCTGACTACCATAATACTCCAATATATGCATATATAGTGAGTTGTTATCTTTCGATATATATTCGATAAATTTTTGAATTAGTATAGTAATCTGTAAATCACGTTAAGTAAATCTTACTTGATAGGTTCGTCCAATCAAATCAAATGTTTGTAAGGAATCGAACCTTTGACCATTTATTAAGAGTTTGTATATTTTATCAACTCGGCCACCGTAAAATTTTGATGGGCAATTATGTACTCCTTTTCTTTTTTAATAGGGATGTTTTTTTTATTGATGTAGATTAGCGAATGGGTTTTTGCAAATTTAAAATTAATATCATTGTAAAAAACTTTTATCAGATTTTAACCTTGAAAATTTAGATACGGCTAGAGATAATTGGGTTGACAAAGTTGGGCTTCACGATTAAAGCCCGATGGAATGTTCGGCCCAATCGTGGAAATCGGTCCCTCAGACGGTGAAGAAGATCGTCACCTTAAACAAAGGGAGAAGGAAGACAGCAGATTTGGATGATGCTGCTGCACACTTGAATGAATGTTACGCCTTTGAATTCTGCAGGATTTCAAGAGACACTGAAAAGGCAATCCACTTTCAAATCTTGTGAATTTGTTTATGCTCATCCTTTCCGCTGTTCGATCCATGTAACGTCAGTCCGATGAAAAGCGAATACAGCCCATTTATACTGGACTGAAGCATTAATCAAGGCTCATGGATAATGATTTCCATCGTGCAGTTTCTTTGCGGGTTTCCCAGAAAAATCAGCCCCACCACCACACCAAAGGTACATTTAATATTATGTAGTGGGCTTTTGATTTGTCCGGGTTTGATATTGGTTGTTTTTTTCAAGAATGGTGTGGATACAGATGCTGGAGGAGATTCCTTGTATAGTGAGAAATTGTCGCAAGATTATACCACGATGAGGATTATTTGGAAAAGGGGTTTGATTCGATTAGTTCTTACAGCTGGGATTGTATGGATGATGTTGATTCTCGCCGTTTTGCTGTTTCATGTTTGGTCTTTCCACGATGAAGAAACCAGGAGTTTAGGATAGTCCTTTATGTCTAAAATTTATTTGTTTATTGTATTTTTACAGCTCTTTGTAACAAAGATAGCAAAGTCTTTGGCATGTCAAAGACAATGGGATTTGTGACGCCACAGCACTGTGAGACCAGGAAATTTTGCTTATTAAATTATTATTTATGAAAGGAATGATGTATAGGACCTGTTTCTTCTCATTAACAATCAGATTACCCAAATAAAATAGCTATTTCCAAATCGTATACAACCGACTATATAAACGAACCGTATTACAAAAAAACGAACCGAACCATGACAAAATGGTTTGATTTTGGACTATAATATTCAAAACCGAACCGTTGTACAGTAAAATCAGACCAAACCAACCGTGGTCACCCTAGCCAAGATTGCATGTTCCATTTGCATGCGCTGAGGTCAGCATAATTATTGGAGGGAGATTACAGAACCATAACATTTATGAATAACACAACCAAATTGGTTCTCTACCAAAAAAAACAAAACTTAAATGTTCTTCATGGCCAGAGAGCCTTGTTTTCCGCGGGGCCCGTTGAACATCTCACTCAACCCTTGTTTAAACAAGGTAAAGGTTTAAAAAAATGTACATATAATAACACATCACACAGTCAGGAAAGGCAAACAACGATCGACTCCGGCACAAGAATTCTCTTGCATTAGTTTGCTGCATCCCTGCTGTAGTATTGATCGAGTGTTTTAGCTGGGATACGGTGAAGAAGCTCCCGGGGAAAGATCCGGAGCAGTGTCCATGCCAGGTCCAGTGACTGGAATATATTACGGGTGTCGTATGCTCCTTGTGCGACAAACTTCCTCTCAAATTTATCGAGAAACTCAAGATATAGCTGTTTTAAATTAGGGGTCGGGCACAATTAGTTAATTATCTCACTTATTTTTGTATCTGGAAAATTTGATATGGCAAATTTGTATTCAGATAGTGACTGACCAGATCTTCCGAGGAAAGTGCTTCTTCTCCAACCACAGCTTTCATTGCCTGGACATCCTTTCCAATGGCATAGTTTGCATATAGCTGTGAATATTAAATGTAGAGTACATCGTTAATCCATACAATCAAGAAAGGCAGCTGTAGTTTGCCTGAGCTTGACCGTGGAGACCAGAATCGGTTTTGTACATTAGACAATATACCTGGTTAGATACATCGGAATGATCCCTACGGGTCATTCCCTCTCCAATGGCACTCTGCAATATAATGAGAGAAGGTATAACATATCACGTTACCCCCTCTCAGAGTACTCAACACCAGACCATATATATGCAGTCTACATACCTTCATCAGACGAGACAAGGATGGCAGCACATTTATAGGAGGGTATATCTGTCAGTTCAAAGCACGTAATTTGATAGTGTTAATTTTGCCTAACACAAAAGATAAATGCATTGATATCAAATCCCGGTCTCAAATTCGATCTGTAAATCGAAGAACTTAGACCCACATTTGAAAAGATTTTGTAATGGTTTGTACAGGTACTATCAAAAGCTAATTGGCATGCATCAATCTATCTATACCTGCCGGTTATGAAGTTGTCTGTCAATATATATTTGTCCCTCAGTAATATAACCAGTAAGATCTGGAGTTGGATGTGTGATGTCTGACCGATTGAAATAAAATTAAGAAATTAAAAAGAAATAAAATCCAGCTCGTTTAAAAAAACACAGCAAGTGAAACAGAATTTTTGGTAATTTTGCATTACCATCATTAGGCATAGTCAGAATAGGGATTTGTGTGATGGATCCCTTTCTTCCTTCAATACGTCCAGCTCGTTCATAGATAGTAGCAAGATCAGTGTACATGTAACCAGGATATCCACGCCTTCCAGGCACTTCTTCTCGAGCCGCAGATACCTATAAAGAATTCATACTGTAGTTGGCACACACAGCTATGATAAGAAATTCAAGAAAAAAATATCCTCTGATTGAAGTAGTAAATTGCAGCAAAGATGAAGATAGTACGTAGCTATAATATAGAGGCACATCACATCAGCTGTTACAATAATAGACATCTGTCTCCTAAATTCCTAATAACACTTGAAATAAGAGAGAAGAGGTTCTTTGTACTTCTAATGGCTGATAAAATAAGAGGATTCCCATTTCAAATAGACAGTAAAGAAGGGTATTGGTGGTGCTGCTACCTCACGGAGAGCATCAGCATAAGAACTCATATCTGTCAATATGACCAGAACATGCTTCCCACATTCGTATGCCAAGTATTCTGCAGTTGTCAGAGCAATACGTGGAGTAATGATGCGTTCTATTGTTGGGTCATTGGCCTACAGAGGACATCATAACCCAATGAAAACAGTACATCAACACGGTTTACAGGGTCCAACATAAATGGGCACAGTTACCAAGTTAAGAAAAAGGGTCACTCTCTCCATGGATCCATTTTCCTCAAAATCACGTTTAAAGAACTGGGCTGTCTCCATGTTGACTCCCATAGCTGCAAATACAATGGCAAAATTGTCTTCTCCATCATGCTGTAGCATAAAAGCAGATAATAAGAACCAACAAAAAAGTGACTTCTGGAGATATCAAAGGTAAGAAAATCAAGTACAACATATAGTAATAAATTATCCCATGCAGTAGAAAACCTTGCTAATGTCCGCAGGTCTAAATGAAGGCTCTCCGAACAAGAAAGAGAATTTTCTCTTTGAAGAACACCATGTTACATTTATATGGGCTTCAGCGATACACTCAACAATGCAACCAAAGCATAAAGCAACAAAAACTAAATGGATATCAAGCATAGTTAGAGAGTCCAAATCAACAACAGGACATAGGGATCAATAATAGTTGTTCTAGTGAAGAACTTTTTTAGAGGGATCACACACCTCAAGAAGATTATCAAATTTCTCCAACCGTTTGACCAAACCAGCCTGACGACAGATTTGGGCAGCAATTTCATTGTGAGGAAGACCAGCAGCAGAAAAAAGAGGAATCTTTTGCCCTCGGGCAATTGAGTTCATGACATCAATAGTAGAAATTCCAGTCTGTATCATTTCTTCAGGATACGTTCTTTCACTAGGATTAATGGAACTCCCTGAAGAAAACAGGGTAAAGAATACATCAAGTGTGCAGGCATGTATACACAAGGACATAAGCTAACTCATACTCTAATGTTACTTGCCAGAAATATCCAAATAAGCCTCCGGAAGAATAGGGGGCCCATTGTCAATGGGCTTCCCAGAACCATTAAAAATACGGCCAAGCATGTCCAACGAGACAGGTGTTTTTAAAACCTGGAAGCAAGTTACAGATACACAATCAGAAAATATGAAGAAAAAAAAAACTTGAGGATCATAAGAAATGAAAAATTTCATATATCATCACTGCAATCTTCCTATAAGAGAACATAATCATAAATTAATAGTTTAACTTCCCAGCATTCATCAACATTCGTAAACTAATGCCTGTTCATAGAAAGACTTTTGTGAATTTACTGCCTGGAGATTATAGACCATGAACTTTAATAAAGCACTACTACCAAAGCTGAACAGCAGTTCTCACCTAAATTTTAAACAGGTCGATCCCATAGGTCATAGATTCAACTATTTTTTTAAGGGCAACGTCAAAGTAAGAGGTGAAAGATAAATTCACTGTTTAAGAATGTGATTGTATTGTGATTCAGTAACCATACAAATTCCACTCCTGCAAAATTTGCAATTTCCAGGAAGACAAATAAAAAAACAACTTTATGATAAATGCAGCTGAAGAAATAGTACTGATAAATAAATTAAACAAGTTATTTTCTTTTGTTTTGATTGCAAGACGAAATATTTGGGTTTACAACAAACTCATGCAGCAATAAGTTCATACTGCTTCAGCAACAGTAATCCAACACATTGTGACTTTAAAAGAAAGAAAGCGTAAGGGAGAACTACTGCACGGCCGCACCTCTCCTGTAAACTGAACAGTTGTATATTTGTTATCGATTCCAGAAGTTCCTTCAAAAACCTGGTAAAAAAGTGGGAATCAGAAAACAATTATATTTATACTCAAGAGAAAAGGATCTCTTCGGTAGGAAGTTCAACTAAGTCCTCAATAAAACTCTAATAGATCCACATGAATTCTTTTTCTAAAAAAGTGGCATCCATCACTTGCCATAAAGGCTAGTGACAACATAATTCTGTGATTTATTGTACAAAGGGGAATTTAAAGGCAAGCCAATTGATCCAAGATCTCACAGCAAAATGCGGGAAATAAGAAGATGAACCCAACAAAAAACAAAGAGTATTAAACTTGGATGATATTCACCTGAACAACAGCCTTCTCCCCATCAACTTCCAAGACCTGCCCACGCCGGGTTGTTCCATCTCCTAGGCGAATATTGACAATTTCTTGGTACTTAGGTCCCTGAACATTTTTGAAGCAACACCCAATATTATACACTTCTCAGATATATCATAACAGTACTTGTAGAATTATATGTGAATATTGAGAGACACAAAATAGAACTGACTGATAGGGTACACTACAGCACCGCACTCACCTTGACTTTGTCAAGAATAACCAGAGGTCCAGCAACTCCCGAGACAGTTCTGTATTCTGCAAAAAAAAAAAAAAAATTCATGAAAGTGTTCGCTTGGTGAGCAATCAATGCTTGAAGGATATATTCTACAATAGTTACTCATAGAAATCCATCTGTGACAAACTAGATTATAAAAATCTCATCTATATAAATACATACATGGTCCTAATATGTGTTCCAAAACACACATTAGAAAAGAAACCTGTGTTGATATTGAGCCCCTGAAATGACACCTCGATAATGACAAAAGAACTGATATTTATAAATGTGTATTAACTCCATCTTTTTGGCATAGGTACAGTTATAGTAGATAAGAAAAGTAACAATGAGAACATACCCATTCCAATCTCCAAAGTTCCTTCCTCCATTTCAACGTTGTTTTGCGCCACGCCCATACTAAATCTGATCCACTGTTCACCAGTCCACACCAAATAATAAAGATTAACAAAAAAGGTACTTGAAGCAATCAAATTCAGTTGCAGTGAGTTTCATTTCATTTCACTTCACTTCAAAGCCGAAATAATGAACCAAATCCGCAGTACGCACTAGCACATATGCATAAAAGCAGCAGAGACAAATGAATATGACAATGATTGTGATTCCTATACATATAAACAAACGACGCAAAATTAAAAGAGAAGCAGAATACAGAAACTGGATCTGAATTGTGACATACCTAGCTCTGAATCAGATTGGGGAGAAGGAGGAGTTGCAGCGAACAGAATAATTATAATTATTGAAGCGAGATTTAAAGCTGGGGAAAGAAATCATCTCATATTTGAATTAAATTCAATAATGTCAAACAAATTTTTTTTAGCATTGATTATTGATAGTAACATAAGCTATATTTAAATACATATATATTTTTAATAAAAAGTATGGAAATAGTTTAAACTTGTGAAGTTACGCAAAAAAAAGATTTCACGAATCTTTATCTGTGAGACGGGTCAAACATATCGATATTCACAATAAAAAGTAACACTCTTAGCATCAAAAGTAATACTTTTTCATAGATAACCCAAATAAGAGATTCGTCTCACAAAATACGACTCGTGAGACCGTCTCACACAAATTTTTGCAATAAAAAAAAATAACTTTGTGTTTCATACAATTGTAGCATTTGGACTTCTATTTCACTGTCCCTTTAAATCATTTGAAAGACCAAAAATCTTGGTTGTTTCTTGACCCATGATTCTTGTATCCAAATTGGTCCATATGTTACTTTTCTTAAGCACACAACATATTTCAGAACCATGTAAAAAATTCATGTTGGTCCATTCCAGCATATTTTGTCATTCTCCACTTTGGAGTTGGATGCATCTTTTGGAAAAGTATATCAAAATATTCATGAAACGAAGTAAAGGGAAGAATTATTGGAAAGATTCATGTAAAATATTCAGGAATAGAGTAAAGAAAAGAGAGGTAATTGGGGAATGAAGGATCTATCCAAAAAGTACATGAAAATATTCAGCAACTAATTGGAAAGGAACATGAAGCTTTCCTCCTCCTTTTATCCAAACCAAGAATCATGAAAACCAAGAATGTTTACGTACAATATAACAAACTTTATATACTAAGATGTTAAAGTAGATGTCTTGTAAGCCAACTGTTGGCTAGGGAATTTATTGAATCAGTTGTAATAAACAATCTTTATTTTAATATAATTTAATGTTTCATGGTTTGTTATTTTTTTATCTGTATACCCATGTGAACAACATAGATAAAGACCATTGCATTTTCAAAGTCCTTAACACAGTTTGAGAACCAAAACATGACCTTTTCAACAATTTTGTCATCCTTCAGAGGTAACAAGTCATTGGCATGATACTGCACTAAATATCAACCATTAATATCAGACCAACAGTCTACACTGTATTTTTAAGTTATCATGTTTGTTTACAAAGCAGATGTAAAGAAAACTGAGGTATAAAGAGGATAAGACCTAAGAAACAAGATTTCTCACAAAATCAGTTCCAGTAACTGTCCATGTACTGCCTTTTAATTCATCATAATAGATGCTTAAGTCAAAAATGACCAAGCACGAGAACCATCGAATCCAGAAGATACATTCCTTGCATATGGAGAGTTAACATGTTCATTTGGATGCGTAGAAACTAGAAAGGATGAACAAAGTAAACTAACTGGTTTATAATGTGAAGCTAGAAAAACTTTTAATGTTTCTAGTGGCTATATGAAAAAAATAAAAAACTATTAAGCCCAGATACCTTCCTATCGAGCTGAATCTTCAGAGTAAGCAAATCTATGCTTTTCAAGTTCAGAATTTTCAGAAAGTCCTCTCTTGCTCATAATACCGCACTAAAGTAAACATAACAGTGTGAAAAAAACAAATAGCACAACAATGAATATCACAAGCGTCACTCTAAACCCACAGATGACAGGCCCATGTTGAACCTCAGCATTGGTTTAGTACATGGTAAAATTCCTGGTTAGCAAGAAGGAAATAATATGGCAATCCTAATGTTGCAGCTGCGCTAGATTACTCTGCAGGAGCATCCAGTCCAACGTGAATCAACGGAATAAACACATCTTGATAAAGCCTTTTCAAGCATCCGAACTGTTTGAGCATCTCCCTTGCCATAACTGAGCAGTTCAAGAACACAAACAAATTCACCAAATGTATTTACTCGACATAATCACAAGTTTCAATAGAAAAGAGTCCATGGAAAAGTCAAATCTCCTCACCAGGATCATATTTCCTCCAAGCAGCGTCTGTATTGTGAAAATCGATAGCTGCAAACGGAAGTTGTTAAAGGAAGAAAGGATTCTTAGATTTATTACGCGTTATTTTGAAAATCGGGTAAATCTGTGATTGAGCATACCTGCGGTCATTAGAGGAAGGGATGTCAACCGATCAAAGAATGGCAGTCGAACGAAGTATAACAGCAGGATAATTCAGTTAGTGATAATCAGAATGTTGTTTTGTTTCAAATAGTCTAACTGCTCCAGGAGAGACACACCTGAGTGTTGAATAATGTGCCAAATGGAGTTGGCAATTGCTGGACATCTTGAAATATAGGATATTCAACGTGAAGGAAAAAACCCGAGGAAGTGAATCCTTCAATATTTCAGATGCAATTTTGGTCACATCAAACAAAGATACAGACAGCGACCAAAAGATTAGGAATTTATCCATAGATGTTAAACGAGTCATGATTAAAAAAAGTGAAATAAGACTGAGCAAAACCCAATTAAGATTCCATTAGACGCGTAAGAAATACTGAAAGCTGCACAGCTTACCTTCAGTCCTTCTGAATACTGCGCAGACTTTGTCCAGCTTGTAAAGTGTTTGATGCCAAGCTCATCCACAAGATTAAATATATTTTTACATGTATAATAGAACCCTGAAACCATAGAAGTGCTAAATTATAGGCGTTGAGGGAAAAAATATGAATCTCCTGCGTGACTAATTGTTGTTCGTGTGCACAAGTTAAATGGATTCTTACCAGATTTACTCCCACGTTTAAACTTGCATGCTGATTCAAGCACAGGATACCATGCTGATTCAAGCACAGGATACTTTCTTGTTGCTCTTACGTTCAGTGAGAGATACAACTGGATCCCCTGCTCTGCAACAAAACCCACCTCTGAAACTGGCATTAGCAACACTCTTGGAAAAGCGGGGGCAAACCCTCCAGCAAGCAAACATCTTGGGATTATCCGTTCGTTGTGGCAGTGTTTTATTCTGCTAATCTATGGCAAAATATGCAGCCGTTCACAAAGGACATCCATAGGTTCCAAGGTATTTCATTACGAAGACTGAAGTTCCCATTTCCCAGCCACAGATTTGGCATACAATAAGCCAACTTTAGGCATTATTCGGCCATTATCGCACGGAGAGTGTGTTGGTTCTCAGGCTCCAGTTCTTTGATAGGCCTACTAATAGTAATAGCCACACACAAGCAAATTAATATTACATGATAGAAGTACTGAGTAAAGATATCATTGAATAAATGGCTCTAGAAAATTACTGCAATTTCAACAGATCAATAGAATCAGTCGTGAACTCTCATGTCTATTTAATCATCGATCTCGGTTACTGTTTCTGGCCATTCTTTTAATTGTGATCTTCATTGAGCCTATGCACCTATTGGACCACTGATTTTTACTTCTTTTATAAATAAAACATGTTGATTTAATATGGATAAATACTGCTTTCATTTTGTTGAACCAAATGTGGACATTCCAAGTGAAAACATAGAGCAAACTATATATGAGAAGAAGATCAAAAAAATTGGATCGGGCATGGAGCCTGGAGGGGATAAATTTGATAACAAATTTCAAAATTCATTTATTCTTGATTTTGAAGGTTTTATTATGTTTGATAAAAGTCATAATTTTTTTAAAAATGTCATCTTTGGAGATTAATAAGTAATTACAATAAACAAGATTTTATTCTATAATATTACATAATTATGATGATGTATACATACGAAGAATTACAACAGCTTACTTCCAAAACGGAGACATTCGTTCACTTCATCTCCCTCCCTCCTACACTATTCAACCATGAAAGCTCCCCAGTAATCTTGATTGCTTCTACCATTATACCCCTTTCATTCTTCATACAGCCACGAACAGAAATGGTTACAGCTCTATCGGTTAAGCTAAATCACTCACTTCTGGGCTGCGGTTCACACAGACCCAGACCCCCAACTCCTCGCCGGCCTCCCTCATCCCCCATAATCAAGGCGGTCAAGCCAGACCGCTGTGGTTCGTGGGGTACACGGTTGACCCGGCGCATGCTAGCTTTGCCGATCCAAGCTGGCTCACGAGCTGACGATTTGGCGTCTTTCGAGATGTCCGTGGAGAATGCCCTCCAACTCCTCGGTGTTCCAGAGGAAGCTTTGTTTGAGGATATTCTTCGAGCCAAGAATTCACTTGTTGCCGCTTGTAAAGATGACCATCAAGCAATTTCTCAGGTCTGTTGAAATTTCTTATAGATTTTTTTTGGGGGTCTTTAATATTTGCTAATAGCGATTACTCAAGTTTTTGTGGATACCTGAGTTTGGGGTTTGCTTATTACAGTACTTGTAGTGTTTATATTTGCATTTCTTAGTTTGAGAATTACGGGTTTCTGCTCAAGTTTGTGGCTTTATATATTTATGTGAAAATCTGTACTTTTGGTGTATATCAGTGTGTGGCTTGGATTGTAAGCTTGCATCTGGTAGGTTTAAGAATTTGAGAAACTGAGTAGAACAAGAGGTCTTGATTTTTCATGTGATTAACTAGATTTTTTGCTTATCTTGGTTTTAATTAGACGTTGAATAAAATTCTTCAGTTGTGTACAAGGATTGTCACCTAATTTTGTTTGAGACACCAAATTAGAATCAAATATCAAGTGCTTCAACTGAAAAGGGAGGGTGGGCTGCATGGAGGTGACCCCTTTCACGCACATTAAAGTTATTATTTTTTATGACTTCTACATTTTTTAAAAAAACTTATATTATTTGTTTTTTTCCCTGTGAATAACTAAGCTACATTTGATTCAATAACTAAGCTACATGCGATTCAATTTAGCAGAAGAGAAAACAGCTTTAACTTGAAAATTGGTGTGCACTGCCCATTTTTCCTAAAATGTGGAAAAATGAAGATGGATTTGAGCTTTGAAAATCGATATGCTGAGGGCACACGGAACTGTAGGTAGCAAACAACCATTCTGTTCATTCTAAAGAAACTAGACAATCTAGACTCTGCTAATCCACAATCGCGAAATGTACTCATTTGGGAATAGAAGATAAGAAAAAAACACGAGATAATGTGCCCATACTGCATGCCCCTGTGAATGCACTCATTTGGTGAAATACACAAGTTGAAGCACTTAGTTGTTGGACTATCACAAGCTTCCACGTAAGAGATGCATAGTATCTGGAGTTGTAGACCAGTTAACTTCTACCCTTTTTAAATGTATATCCTGCCGTATATGTCAGGACTTTACATAGAGTTATTTTATTCTTGCCAATACATTGTTTAATATGGCTTATCACCGTACAGGTAGAGGCTGCATACGACATGCTGCTGATGCAAAGCTTATCACAAAGGAGAGCGGGGAAAGTTGTGAATAGCAACATTCGTTATGCTGATGTTAAACCTGTAAATGCTCCTAAAATGGATTCAATGACTAAATGGCTACGGAGTACTGTAAAAAGTTCACCTCTTTCGATTGAAGCACCATCAACCAGTGAGTTGGGTGTGCAAGCCGGAGTTTATGGGGTTTTAATAGTCTTGACATATGTAAATGGAGTTTCAGCATCTTCAACGACGCCATATGCAGTGGCTGATGTGCCTGGCCTGATCTTAGCTACTAGTTTTGGGACATCCTTGTATTTCATGACCAAGAAAAATATAAAGTTGGGTAAGAAAAAATTATGACATTTTTTATAAGCAGTGTTTGATGCTATTTCTGGTTAAGCCCTTTTAAATTAACTATACTAGGTTGATTTAAATTATTGGTTTTGCAATTTTTGGATGTCAATTTTTATATAATTGTCTATAACAGTACTACTTTGGGCAAAGGTTTGACGTGTTTCTGCTCGGGAGCTCTTTTACCTATTTGCAGTTTATTCAAGTTCTTGGTTTTGCAATTCTCTGCACATTGAGGAAAAACCTATTTTTATATGATTGTCTATGGTAGCTCTTGTCAGACTTTACAGGTTTAGAAACTATTGAGCAGGCTGTTTGCCAGTATGGCCATTTCACTTTCTTCAAAGAACATACTGCTCTTAAATTCTTGATTTATGTTGAGCAAGTGGAGATGGATGGATACATGTAACAAGCAAGGATACTAAAGCTCCTTTACAGGTGTGCCTGTAGGCTGTAGTAGTTCTAGGTGAAAGGACTTGTGAAGAACGTTGAGGAATCTTTTTACTTGCTAGTGTAGATCATATCTTGTCTCCTTGATTTCTTTTTATGTTTCCTTTTCATTCACAGAAACTTGCGGGGGGATCTATAAGCAATGTATTTTGCTCCTTAGGTGAAAGAGAGACATGAAAGATCGTTGACCCATTCTTAACTCATGTGTTAGTTATTCTTGGCCTTGGGAACCTTAAGTTCAAGGTCTGCAAATGATGAAGTTAAAAACTTGAAACACTCGGCCCAATGAGCACATAAACAACACTGAATTTACTGATACTGCCAATTTTTTTTATCTGCCTCATGTCGTTCTTAAACATTCATTCCATAAATATGCCATTGTTTTCGTTGGATCTCGAGTTATATGTAACAAGTCTTGTTGTGCTACGAATGTGATTTTGTGTTGTGTGGCTTGATGAGATTCTCTAGGTGGCTTCCTGATACGACTCTTAGAAGATATTCCATCAGAATAGAACTATTTTTAAACATTAGATATATAGTGAATAGAGCATGCGCGCATACAAGATTTATGTAATTGGGCCACAATGTTTTACATGCTCTGTATCAGACCAGAACTATATTAATCTCTGTCAATTTAGTACACAATTACCACCCTCTTACATAGATGGTAATATATTGAGAGAAATATGGCAAGAACTCTACCCTAGAACTAATTACAATAATGAAAAAAAGAAAGATAAAAATCGCGTCTTAATTTGTAATTATATCAAATCTGGTTTTAGGATTTAATATTTGAATGTTAACATGAATAATGTCTATACAGGGAAGGCAATAGTGATTACTATTGGAGGGCTTGTGGCTGGTGCTGTAGTGGGTTCAGCAGTTGACAGTTGGTTGCAAGTCGATATTGTCCCGTTTATGGGCTTACACTCCCCCGTTACCGTCGTGAGTGAATTCATACTCTTCTCACAGCTTTTGGTCTCCTTATAACACAAATTGATGACATATACCATGTATGGGCGTGTATGCTATCGTGATATGGTTGTGCGTGTGTATGTAATTCCTCTCAAAAGCCAATCCATGCTGTCATTTGTCCATTGTAATTTGTACAAGCACAATGAGGTAGAGTGTATGTTAGTGAATATATGCTTCCATCTATATCTGGACAGCAGTTTTTTGTTTCTCCTGGATTAATCTCGAAAATAGTCATCTTTATTATACTCAGCTGGATGGCACCTGAGCTGTCATTATATTTTTCATGTATTTTGGACACAGACGACATCGTAGTTTCCTTTTTGACTTGCTAGTTACATGGAAAAAAATGGAAATTTGCCATTCTTGTCTGCAAATAATGATTCCGGTAGCGAGAATTTATAATAAACAGTCTTGCCAAATATGTCTAAAAACTGACTTGGAAGTACTAGCCTAGGTGGCCCTAGCGGACGAAAATTATTATTATTTTTTTTTGGGTTTTTATTTATTTTTATTTTTGAAATGTTTTTTGGATTTTCAATTTTAATTATAGTTCAATAAAAAAAATGAGAAGTAATTTTTTTTATGGACGTTGAATCAAAGTCCAACAAGAAATGTCAATGTTGCATCGCCCTAACTTGGTCTTATTTTATTGATATTGTGGAATCTGTCTAGCGGAGCCTAGACTCCGCCTAAGAGGCCTAGGCGTTGGTCTGACGCTCGACTAACGTCTAACGAATTTTAGAACCTTAGAATACATGAAAGTGTTGAAGGATGGTTTAAAATTTTCCAGAATATTACTTAATTTATAGAGACTGATTCTTCTCATATGATTACGGGAAATCAATCAAAGTCATGAAGATAACTCCTCAAGCTGTTTACCCGTTCAAGGCACAAGCATCACCAGTTTTCAAAAGAAAATAATTTGAGTCACGAACTCAAACCATTGAGAGTCATCGACTAGATCTAACAGGAAAGAAGCAAACCTGAAGCTGCATTGCTAAATTACGATCATCCAAACCACAATTTATGAGTACTATTTACTTTCCACTGCCAGCTGTATTCCTTGATCTTAGTAGCTTAAACTTATCTCAAAATAAGAGTCAATAAGGTCGTTCAGCCTCAGGCTTCACAAGTATCTACAAGGGATAAAAAGATAGAAAGAAAATACAGGAGAATGGCATAGGGATATAGAAGACAAATGCAGACTACAAGTCTGCTCCAAAACACAAACTACAGTCAATGTCACCTTAAGGTTGGGAGTCTTTCCTGTTTCTCTTTGGCACCAAAATGATAGGGAGTTTTAGTCTTCAATTTAAAATTACAGAGCATATAAAAGAATTCAAGGCTCTGCCACTCCCCTGTTTGCTGTTAGTTACCTGCCCTTATTCACATAGCATCAGAAACAGTTGACAGTCAGGTAGAGCCAGTTTCCGTGGGCACAGTTAATGGTGCAAGGGTGTTGGGAGGAAGATTGATGCCCCCTCCTTTGATGGATATTTTAGGAGTCCTGAAGGAACTAGCCCGGCACACCAGATTTGAGTCGAGAAATAACACCACAACTGTGATGTCATCATGGAAATGACGACGCACCCCGCGATCAATTTTCTTCAGGTCTGAGTACCTCATCTCCCTCTTTTTTGCGGCCTCTTGCAATGCCGTTTTCACTAATCTTCTTGCAATGCCCTGCACAATTGAGGTACAGAAGATTTGATAATTTTCTTGTCACTGGAAGGTAATTTTAATTTTATGAAAGGGTATGCAACTAAATACATGATCCCTTTTTATTGTCAGCACGTAAGACACTTTTTGTTTCCCGTTGTCCTACACAGCTTCTAATTCATATTTGCCACGTAAAGTCACATCATTAGTTTGTTTCGTACATTGGCAGACACACATTATCAAACACCATTTACAGTTATTCGATCAATCATGCCAAGAAACTTGTTATCAATAACCACAGCCACAGTTGGTCAGCGATCGGAACTAACGAGGACCAAAACTAAGATTCTAGGAGTCGCTATTCTTTTCAAGTTATGATTGACACTTGTGTATAACCTAGCTCTCATAAATTTATGAAAGAACGGAAGGGAAACAAGAGAAGACAACACTCCGATGTCATATATTAATTTCAATATGAGTAAGTATGTGGTGCACTATGTTACACTCCAAACAAGACAGGTAAAATCGTCTCCGTGGGTTAGACATCTTACATTGTGTGGATGATTTTGGACCAGATCAACGGCTTCTTGGTTGGTAAGATGCTCCCAAAGGCCGTCTGAGGCAAATATGATGAACTGATCATGAGGCAGCAACTGTTGCACAGTAATCGCTGGTTCTGCGCTTAAAATTGGTCTTTTAAAAGGTTCGCGGAGACGAAATTTTGCATACAACGGCTCCCTGTTATATTCAGCCTTTTTCAAATACACGTCTCCGATAGATCTTGAGATCTGTAAATTACACATTAAGGACAACTAAACACTGACCAAGGTCAAAAGCAACATTAGCAAGCCTAAGATAAGAAATTGCATGCACTGTGTAGAGGACACACATGTAGAATGAATATTTAGAGATGATTTGCTGACTTAAACGCAAATCCCACAATATATATAAATAAATAAATGGTACGAATAAATTTTGCAGGATTTCACAAAAAAAGAAGACGAATTAGTGAAAAACTGTCCAAAATTTTTGTCTGAATGGATGCGTCTCTATTGAACATCTTTTTAGATGCTAATAGTTTCAGCCATGGCCAAGTAGTTCCAAGTTCGAACTGAGGAAGAGCCGACAAATTGAAGATGTTTATGCATATGAAAATGTTTTATCAGAAACTGTTCTCCTTATTTTTTCATAATGATCAGTGCAAAATGATAAAACCAGTTGGCAGATATTGAACTAAAATTTCTAAGCCACAGCTAATTATGTAGAAATCATGCATGAGAAGTTGACAAAAATCATGTCACCACAGCTTCAGCCCTTTGCGTATAGGAAGGAACAGTATAAAAAGCAAATGTGGTCCCAAACTATTTCTACACAATAAAAATGTGCAACGGGAATCTAATTAAGATTTTCCCACTTCAAGGAGACAGTGGTTCCCATCGTGAATTGATAGCCAACGGAAAAAGACAGCAGCAGTGAATATATGTTTAAAGCAAAATGTGGCCAAATGAACCAACCTGTATGAGACCTTTCACACGCCATACGTTATGTCTTAGAACAACAATTTGTGAGTCATCAGGGTGTAGGGATTGAAGCTCCTTTCTCACAGACTCAAAACTCGCGTTGTGCTCCATCGAGAGTTGAATGGCGAGGACTTCGCCTGTAGCCTTGACAAGTCTCCCCAAAACAGCCCGAGAATCACCAAGACTGGCAATATAAAGAGTTTCACTGCATATGATTCCAACAAGACAGCAGGAGCCCACAGCTGCTATCTGAGGTCTCATGGGCCACTGCCTGCTGACGACTGAGAAAAAGCCATCTTCCGTGGCTTCAAATGCTTTCCTAATAACCTCTGCTGACATGGTTTGATGTTCTGCAGTGAACCCTGAAAAAAACGATACATACGATAGATAAAATATAGTTTCTCGACATCACCACTGATCTGATTTCTTAATTGAGCAATAATCACAGGACTTACTCTTCAGATGTTGGAAGAGGTGCTCGTTGATGAACCTAGAAGTCTCAGGACCGCCATGCCCGTCATAAATTCCCACAAAAGTACCATATGGCCCTGAATCATTCGAGCTGAGACAACCAGATTCAAGTTGGCTCTGATCCTCAAGTAAATTATTTGCTTGAACTACAGCCATCGAAAAATCTCCGCAAGAATGCTGCCCCGAGTCCTTATACCACAGAAGTCCATCTTGTCGACCACCGGAATCTGAACTTGTGTGAGCATATCGATCAGCCTTGGGCCGAAAACAGGCCCTCAATAATTTTAATAACCCAGAAAACATCCCTCATCTCATCTGAACCACCATCGAATTATCAGCATCCGATAAGCACCGAGGCTAACTTTTTTCCTGAGGTTAAACTCGATTGCACAACCATAAATCAATCCCTCACCAGCTCACCTACAAGCACAAAGTACGAGCACTTAGAGGCCAGCATAACACAAAACAAACAGATTTAAGATATGAACGAACATCAACAATCTAACAGAATGAAAATTAATATATATGCATTATGATCCCTACTTTACGCCCGATTCTGGTAAGTTGCCGCAAGGAAACTAATAAAAGTAAAAAATGACCTTCCAAGTAGACACAGATCGTATAATAATAACCCAAAAGACCCAGGAACCTACCTGAGGAGGGGAAGATTCGGGGGGAAAAAAACCAAAAAGTAGTTAAAATTAACTAATTTCTCGGACCATTTTTGGTCAGCTGGTTGAAATTCTAGAAGCTTCAACTTCCAAAAAGCATAGGGGGAAAACAATGTCTTGAAATCCTTTAAGCCGCCAACAGTATCAACTATATTTACAACTCTTTTTTGAATAGAACAATACACAAAATTAAGGTATGCAAAAGAAGTTACCTTTACAGTTGAATAGGAAAAAAGGATCTGAAAGTGAAAGAGGGATTAGATCCTTAGATCCATCGAATCAAAGGGAAAAGGAAGAAACTGAAGTGGGTTTTTTGTTCTTAGTTCTCTTTTTCAAGCAGAGTAAGATTTGTTGCTGCGAAGTGGCGATGAAATAGTAAAAAAAGCAAAAAAGAAGAAACCCAAAAGAATTATAGGGGGAGGGGAAGCAGAGTACTTGTAGAATTGAGTGCTTTGATTGAGGCAAGTGAAAGTGTGTTCTTTCTCAATGGACAAACCCCATTAAAGTTCCTCAATGGAATAGGTTCCAGGCTTCCAGCCAGCAAAGCAGAGGTCCCCGGCTCTGGGCTCCACACACACAATTTTAGATAGAGAAAATCTAGAGATAGAAACTGAATAAACATATTTAAAACGGGTTTTACATTAAAAAAATTTATATTTAGATAAATCTTTTTAAATGTTTGCAAATTTCTTTAAAAAAATAATGGGTTATTATAGAAAATTAAAAAACTAGAGGTCATATTTATCCATCAACTTCACATATAAAATTAGAAATGATCTGTATATCTGTACATACACTATCATATTTGATGTGATAAGATGAGACGATTAAACGATATATAAATAATAGAATGATGTATGAATCTAATTATTCGTAAATTTTGAGTCAAACGTGATATTAATATCAAGACGACTAATGTATATGTATTTCACATTAAAAAAAATTGCAAAAGCATAATGTTTGTCACATCTTGTGTAAAAAACGTGTTGGTTTGATGAACAGTCTAATCGACCAACAATTAAAGAATGTTTTGACTTCCGGTGGACTTCCGTTCTGTTGTCCTTCAGTATACTGTAAATTGAATAATAATACTAATTATAAAAATAGTTATCAATAAATTAATTATCTTCAAAGTTTAGGTTTGAAAAAAAGTAAGAGAGGAGATGGAAGGAAATATACACGTCGTGCATGTTTTGTTTTTAGTTTTGATTATTTATCCGAGAGTGCTAATATGATAATATACATGTCAGCGACATATTGATGTCACATCAGAAATAGCATACTGAAACTAAAATTCGGCAACATATATAATCAAAATCGCAAAAAATAAACATAGATGACCAAAAATACAATTTTCTCAATTATTTGCGTTACGTTGTGGGTGGAGATTTTTTTGGTCAACATTAATCGGATAGAATCAATTGAATAATATAAATGATTAAAACACGGGGTACTTGACTAATTGTATTAGAGTAGTGGCACGTACATGAACTTTTGTGTAGAGAATCAGCTCCTTCTCGAACGTAATATGGAAAATAAAATTAGGTTCCATATTTGAAAAATTCGTGATCAAGAAAATTATTGATCTACAAATTGCACAAGAAAAGTCCAATAGTTATTTCAAACCATTTTGAATTAACCCAGCAGTGGACGAATTTTCATGAAAGGGTGCAATGTTTGATGAAGAGTGCAATGTCTAATGAAGGGTGTAATGTTTGATGAAGAGTTGCTTCTGTTCTGAATTGAACATGTTTGGTTTGTTGGATTCTGATTTGAGTTAGTCACTTAAAAATACAAAATATCTTAATTCTATCCTGAGAGAAATATTTCACATCCCCGTGACTAAAGAGAAGGAGAAAACAATTTTTTTTAAAGAAAGCGTTGCAAACGTGTCTTGTAGTTCATTCACAAATTATTTATATTCGAAATAAATTTCTCAACAGAACGACCGTGGGTAATGACAGAGTGAAGGACGAACCACCCAAGCAGTGAACAAGGAGAGAATCATCGGAAGAAAGAATGAAACACACAACTGAATATCGTTCAAACAAATTGTAAACTCTGTGAAAAATTTTCATAGTTTTAATTTCAATCATATTTCAAATTTTCTTCCAGATTCTAGCGATTTTCATCTTTTTATTTTAGTTTCCAGCGATTCCATCGATTTTCATATATTTTTCACGTTTTATAAATTCCTACATTTTATTGTGTAGATAAAAAATATGGTGAGAATTTATTTCTTCAATTTCTATGTAAGTTTCTTTCGTTTACGTTTCTATACAAGTTGGTACGTGTGAAACAAAAATTTTAAACCCTTTGATATCCAATGACTCTCTAGGCTTGCCGATACTTTAGGATTAATCAGCCGACTCGTTCTTGAATGACATATGCAAAAGACTAGTCGCAGTAAAAATAATAGAAAATTTTCTGTGACAGGCTCGCTCGAGAAAATATTGAAATACAAGAATTTAAATGCTAATCATTGATCAAACGGTTCGGATACACTAAAGAGCCACTTGTCAGGATATTTGTGTCTATTTAATTAATTGCTCATGTTGGAATCACCTCAACTCTTTGATATCTCAGCCGGCCACCATTTTTGTGCCACTTCCATATGTTGGCAATATATGCAAACTAAGTTATTTAATCATCCAAAAAACTTGTCTTACTTTTTTGATAATCCAACAATTGTCTTTGTGTAAGATTTGAACCAGTACTAGTCTACTAAATGTTTTCTTAAATATCTTATCTAGTGTAAACGTCAAAAAAAAAATTTAATATCCGAATCGTTTTGTTAATGAAGATGTCTATATTTCCATGGATTTTGCAATGATTTAGTTTTCCAGTTTAGTAGCTTTTTACTATTCACGTTGTGTGGAATATGGGAAGATAAATGTAACCATCAAATATGAACTTCAAATCATAGGACCCTCATATTTCATTGTATTGACAAAATGGCAAAAACTTATGTGAGACGGTCTCACGGGTCGTATTTGTGAGACATATATCTTATTTAGATAATCCATGAAAAAATATTACTTTTTATGCTAAGATTATTACTTTTTATTGTGAATATCGGTAGGGTTGAGTCGTCTCACAGATAAAAATTCGTGAAACCGTCTCATAAGAGATCAACTCCAGCAATTAACAGTTCACGATTAAATGGCTCGTATACCTAAAAATTAGGTTGCCCAAAAAAAAATTTAGAAATAATTTTTTTCTAATTTTTTGAAATAAGTTTGAACTACTCTGAATTATTCAGAACCATTGCGCGCTATGCCATTGTCCTAATAAAAAGACGATATCTCGAGTTCGAGACCCCAAAATGATTGCTCAGTCATAAAGAATGAATTCAATCTATTCTTAGCAGTTGATAATACAGTACCCACAATTATTGAGCCGACCAGCCTTTTTATATTTTAGGTATTATGGATCATGGTTCTTTTCATATGTTGGAACACAACTGGTGTTTTCACCTGTCGGTTTGAGCTGTTAATAGAAGATTAATTGAAGAAATTATGGGGATATTGCTTATTTTAATTTCAATTACCGAGTAATATCAATAATTATAAGCCTAGATTGTGTGTAATTTTCATTCTTTCCTAGGAAACCTATTGTCAAAAATTGGTCGAACGTACCATAAAAAGTAGCGTTTTGTGTCGCCCTAATCTAAATATTACGAATGCGTGTGAAGTTATTTTCCGGGGTAGGACTTTACATGCAATGAATTCAAACAAATTCATAAACAAGTACTGATTATAATAGCAAGATCTTTAATTATAAGCTGGGATCAAAAGAAAGGAGCGACTATATGAGTAAGTTTACGCGCTCACGTGGCAGATGAGTCGACAGTCCTATCAGATTCTAAATAAAAAAATCAAGAAGAGATTCACGTTAACACTGTTGGGTGCAATAATTGTCCCTGTTTGGTAGAGCAATCGAACCGTGTTGCTTGAGTTGCTGTGCGGTTTAAAAGATTTGAGTTGCACCATTACCACCAGCTATAGCTTTTGGTAAAGCGGTAAACACTCGGTCCTACAATTGGTATCAGAGTCAATGTCATGGGTTCGATTCTCATTGTTTGCAAGGAGTGCAATTATTGGGAGAGAGATTGTTGGGTGCAATAATTGTCCCTATTAGGGGTATTCATCGGTCAGGTCGGTTCGTTTTTCGGTTTTTTATTTCGGTTTTCAGTTTTAGAAATATATAATCCGCTATCTGAACCATTTTTCTTCGGTTCGGTTTCGGTTTTCTACCAAAACGGTTCGGTTATTTCGGTCGGTTAATTCGGTTTTGGTATAATTATTTAAATTAATAATATAAATATATTGTAAAATATAATATGTTAACTTCTATATGTTTTCTTAGTAAAATATTTAAATATAAGGTCTAAATTAATTAAACAAACAACAATCAACTAAAAATTGTTCAAAATGGTTTTTCATTCACTAAATATCGTATCAAAATATATAAGATAAATAAAAATATAAAAAAATATTAATTTAATGAAATTTCGATTTTTTCGATTTGTTCGGTTTTGACATAAATAATTATAATCCGAAACCGAACCAAATAAACTTCGGTTTTAACATTTATATCCGAATTACAAAATTCGGTTTTTGGTTTGGTTCGCTGTTCGATTTTTTCGATTTGGATTTTCGGTTTTATCCGAAATTTGAACACCCCTAGGACTCTCTGTTTGGTAGAGCGATGGAACCGTGATGTTTGAGCTGTTGTGCAGTTTAAAAGATCTGAGTTGCATCATTACTACTATCTATAGTTTTTGGTAAAGCGGCAAACATTCGATCCTACCAACATCTCGAAAGAATTTAATATAGCAAATTTCTCAAGACTCGGAATGATATGTAAGAAGACACTCGATTTGACATTCAACAAGATGTTCACACCGATGAGATGTCAAACGAGAGGTGTGAAGCTTATCACAAACAATTAATTTTTAACTAATTGGTGGGTTATTGTTTTTAATGTTCAAACTTGGAATTTCGGAGGAAACTATTAAAGTCGATGGTTACTTCAAGCATCGAGTTGATATGTAGCCTTGAAATTAATTAAACCTACATATACTCGAATTTTTGATGTAGTCTACTTAGATTTTGTTTATTTTTTAATTTTTCCAAATTTCAACTATATTAATGACAATACGACTATATTGTTGGAATTTGAAAAATTCCTCCCTTGACCTTGAGTTAACTTCCCAATCATTTAATATTCTACATCCCAAATTTGTATAATTCATTTTTTATTTCTTTATTTGAAAAAAGACAAAAATTGGTATGAGACGGTCTCACGAGTCGTATTTTGTGAGACTGATCTCTTATTTGGAATATCCATGAAAAATTATTACTTTTATGCTAAAAGTATTAATTTTTATTGTGAATATCGGTAGGATTGATCCATCTCACAGATACAGATCCGTGAGACCGTCTCACAAGAGACCTACTCTTGAAAACATAGAGTGACCATAAATATCTATGGAATATCGTTTTTTATATTAAAAAATTGATTATATTTTATACTGTGGATATGAGATCGATAGATAATTAATAATTATTAAAATATGTAGCAACTTTATATTATGAGTAGTTCAATAATATTTAATTAATTAAATGAAACTTATCCAATGTGAAATAGAATATATGATTTTGCAATTAGAGCACTAATTACACCATTTCTCATATTAATTAATCATTGAATCTGAAGCATAAAGTCCTGCATGATTAATGCAAGTTTGTGTGTGGATTCTGCTACACACGGATCATTTTTGTGGGCCAAACTGTATCTTGACCATTTGATTTCCAAAGGCCCAATATATTCAAGCCCACTTCCATGAGCCCAACACGCTTACATTCATGAAGTATACCCCAAAAAAAATGTTTTAGATGACACAGTACGCATACGTAGTTATTATCTAATGTGTTGAATATGGTGAAAATTTCATATAAAAAGTTCGTTTCGAGCTTATGGCGAAGTTCGACCGCGCGGGCTTATGCCGGTTCCGATATATATCTTTATGTCGGATCCAATGGCTCCAATTCAGGTGTATCATTTGCGTAGGATTCGAATTTTCCTATCTCAATTATATATGCATGTTTATTTTTCACAAAGATTAAAGAATTCATTGGAAATATCAATTATACACAAAAATTTCAATTTTCCATTTTTTAACAAGTTAAGTTTTTATATGAGTGATTGATTAGTTATCTTTTCAATAGATGGTTAATTACATGACTCCAAATTCAAATTAAATAGGAATATATAAAAAATCTATATATTTAAGTTATTGAGGTTATAAGACAAAAACTTGTGTGAGACGGTCTCACGGGTCGTATTTTGTGAGACAAATCTCTTATTTGGTCATCCATGAAAAAATATTACTTGTTATGTTAAGAGTATTACTTTTTATTGTGAATATCGGTAGGGTTGACTCGTCTCACGGATAAAAATTAATGAGACCGTCTCACAAGAGATCTACTCTGTTTGTAATTGAAGCGAGAGATTATCGAAAGTGAAATGACTCAAGATTCACGCATTGAGAGGACAACCCTCGTGAAAGTCAGCACACACACAGGCAGTTTGCCAGCGCGTATTACATGAACATCGGTAAACACTCCCCACTCGGCCTGTGCGCAGTTTCCCCCAATTCCTCCCCTTTCATTTTGCTTCTTCGTTCTTTGGACTTTAGTCAAAAGTAGGCAAGCAATTCGCACCCCACCAAAATTTTTCAGGGAATATATCAGCTTTTGCATTGGAAAAATTGGAAAAATCGTACTTGGGTTATATTTTTTAAATTTTTTTTTACAAGTTTAATATTTTTCCGATGTGCATGGAATTGGCGTTGACGTGCATCAACTAAGACTGAAATTTGATGAGATAGATGACCAAAATTGTAACGAAACAAATATATATGAAAAAAATATAATTTTTGGTATGATTATATAAGCTCGCTCTCTATTTAGCTCAAGGAATTTGTAATTTAATATAATGATCGACATAAAAGCCTAAAATGGTAAATAGATAATTTCATTTCTATGTAAACTAAAGAACTCCGCTCATTGATGCTGTGCCATGGTATTTTTTTATTTTTTTAATTCTTTTTTTTTCTACTTTTTCCCTCTCTGTTTTTTTATTTTGTTTTCCCTCCATTTTCCTCATTTTTTCCTTTTCCACAAACATTATTCACACGGTTTTGTTTTATTCTCTGCTATTTCATTTCGTCTTCTTTTGTCTATTTTCTTCTTTTTCTCATTTTTTTCTCTCACTCAATTTTATTATTTTTTTATTTTTACAAAAAATACTATAACATACAAGGTTCGATTTTCTTGTTTCTTTAAATGTCTAATTCTTTTTCTAATTGTTTGACTATCGAATTTTTTATTTGATTTTGTTGATTTGTATTTTTATGGTGCTATTGATCTGAAATTTTCATTAATTGTGTATATTGCTAGGAGGGAAAACAAAAGAGAAAAAGGGATCCGCTCATTTAGCTGTTCTTAACGTATTTTTCTTAATAATTTCTCCATTGGTTACCTTAGTTTGAACTAAATTAAACTTTCTAGACCTCATTTTAACGGGACAAAGATAAGGATAACCGCAATTAGAAAATAAGGTTTCCATATCTGAATTGACGACCGCTGCTTTTAGTGTGCTCTGATTAAACTCAAAAAGTCATCGCCCGAATTGACGGTTTTTTTTTTTTTTTTCCAATGGAAGATAGATCGCTCTATAAGATTTTGATTTCGGCTCATGATTGTTATGATTCTGGTTTATATATGGTTCGAATAGATTTTGATTACACTAATTTCCTTCAAATTATAATGGTTGAGAAAAAAACATGTAGTAAGATTATATTATTATAGTTTTTTGAGTTTATATAAAAATAAAAAATAAAAGTAGGCTCGAAATAATTTGTTTATGTGGTCCAAATGATGTAAGTATATCTTGTACACCAAAAGTCGAGATTAATTCATGTTTGAAGTCACAAGTACGAAGGCAAATCTCTGTTGTTACGTTTACCACCACAAGTTGCATTCAAATTAATATTAATAATAATAAAAAGAAGAGAGAGCTTTCAAGATTCATACAAAATGAAATATAAATAGGGAAAAAAAGGTAAAATAAAGAACTCTTCTTGATTTCTTGACAAGGCAACGGAGAAGATTGATTTCAAAGCTGATCGATTAGTTTAGTTGGTGGGGTTGCTCCTGAAGGAGGATCCCAAAGCTTTAATGGCGGCGGCTCTAAGGATGTATTGGTGGTATACAGCTGCTGCTAAGGCTCCCACAAATGGTCCAACCCAGAAAATCCACTGCATCCATCCAAAACCAGTTCGTGATATTTTTTCAAAATTATATATCAGTAATGAAAGTCGATCGTGATTGATTTTGTGATATGTTTTGTGAGAGAGATTCACCTGGTCATCCCATATTTGTTTGTTGTTGTAAATGACAGCAGCGCCTAAGCTCCTAGCTGGGTTGATGCCGGTTCCGGTGATGGGTATGGTAGCCAAATGGACCATGAAAACTGCAAATCCGATGGGAAGAGGAGCCAAAACCTACAAATGAAGTATTATAATAAGATATTCAAAAATCTTGATAAAACATGTGATTAAACCACGGAAGAAGGTGGATGGAAACATGTTTCTTGTTCTTACGGGGACGTGGGAATCACGTGCACTCCTTTTGGGGTCTGTAGCGGAGAAAACAGTGTAAACAAGCACGAAGGTTCCGATTATCTCTGCACCCAGAGCAGTTCCCTTGTTGTAGCCATGCACAACAAAGTTAGCGCCACCGCCGAGTCTATTATAGTAGCTCTTCATAAAGGCTTTCACTAGCCCAACGCCAGAAATGGCGCCTAAACACTGCGCCACCATGTAGGCTACGGCTCTGATTAAGGACACCTTTCTTGCCAGAAACAGTCCGAATGTCACCGCTGGGTTAATGTGGCCACCTGGGAAAACAGTAGAGAGAAAAAATCAAGTGAAGTGGTGAAACAGTAGTACTACAGGAGCTGCTGGGAAAAACAAACCAAGCACGTAAGAATCTTGTAAAAACTCCTGCTGCGGGATTTACCTGATATGCCAGCGGTGCAGTACACGAGGATGAAGATCATGCCACCAAATGCCCATGCGATCCCAAGGATCCCAACGCCGTCGCATTGGTCGGCGGCGCTGAGCTTCTTGTGGCCGATCACAGTAGCAACAGTTACGTAGAGGAAGAGCAAGGTGGCGATGAACTCCGCGATGAGTGCCCTGTAAAAGGACCACAGCTTCAGCTCCGCCATGTCAAGCAGCGGCGCTGGCGGCGGGTCCACGTAATCCTT
Source organism: Primulina tabacum (assembly GCF_025594145.1). Taxonomy (NCBI): domain Eukaryota; kingdom Viridiplantae; phylum Streptophyta; class Magnoliopsida; order Lamiales; family Gesneriaceae; genus Primulina; species Primulina tabacum. The sequence goes on along the minus strand of NC_134559.1, from coordinate 4,761,809 downwards.
CCTTTGCACATGCCCTTCTTCACCCACTTCCTTCGTCATCCTTTCTTACTCTCCTACACCAAAAAAGGGAATTTGTGTAGTTAATCTCTTCCTTTTTCCAAATCGAATGCACGTAATTCTCAGGTTTTTGGGGTGAATACAGAATCCTTGAAATGGCCGTGAGTGTGGAACTAAATAGAGCAGGAGAAAATGGCAGCATAAAGGGAGGGTAGTTTGGGAAAAAGTGGGAAAAGTTTGTGGTGAAAGACAGCGAGACCATGTGAGAGCTAATAATCTTTGTTGTGTGCTGCGCTGTGGAAAGTAGGGCCTATAACCAACGGCTACATCTCTTCTTTTCAAAACATCCCTCCTTCAAATTATGAAATAAAATTTTTATTTATCGGTCGGCAATTTTAAGTTAATAAAGTAGGGGCTCACGTCGCAAGAACTAGTTATTCTGCACACGCGATATGTGTGTATATATATTTTTTATCATTATCGATGAACTAAAGTGAAATTTGACAAATTATGGAGGGACTAAATTGATATTTGAATTGTTGAAATAAAAATAAATAAATAAAAGTGTGTGTTGAAATTTAAAAAAAAAAACAAAAGTGTATATTAGTATCACGTAAGGGTAAAGTTGGAAGAAAAAGTTGGTGTTCCCTAGTTGGTTACTGTCATGTCCTCACTCTTAATAAAATAAAATAGATAAGTCTCTTGTGAAACGGTCTCACGAATTTTTATCTTTGAGACGGGTCAACCTTATCGATATTCACAATAAAAAGTAATAATTTTTCATGAATGATCCAAGTAAGAGATCCGTCTCACAAAATACGACCCGTGAGACCGTCTCATACAAGTTTTTGTTACGTAATAAAATATCATAACTTTGATTTTCTTTATAAATACTTTCTCATACAAGTTTGTTGTACCGAATTTGAGTATAAATATTTACTCAGAAGTCGTAGTTTTCATTTACTTTTTTATTCTAGGACATATCTAACACATGTAATGGGTATTTGTAACCATATATATATCAAATCCCACGATACCAATAAATTTAGTAGCTTTTTGTTAGCAATTTAGCAAACAATTTGAGAATCTCGCTTTTTCGTTTTTACTTTAACATTATTAATTTTTTTCCAAAAATAATTCAGTGCAATTATTCATTATTAAAAACATAAAGAAACTACAAAGATATCGGGTCCAACGTCTTTTATCATTGTCCTCATGCCATTATTATTATTATTATTATTGCATAGGTAAAATTAAAGTTGGATTCCTTGGATTGGATAGTACACTTTAAATTTCAAAGATATCGAAACAAGTGAAGGTTTCTCTACCTATATTTGCGTCATCTTCTAAAAGTTCAAACTTCGGAAACTCAAGTTTTCATTTTGTTTGTCTAATATTGGTATCAGACATACTATATTTTTGTTATAATTGGATTTCGAATTCGAGATTTCGTCTCATCTTGATCAAGATGGACTAAAAGCCAATGACAACTCTACTTTTGCTTTATGTATTGAGAAAATCCAAGTTGAGACAATTTTATTTAGACCTTCAAATTTGTGCATTCAAATGAAACTACGTCGTCAACTTTGAAAAACTGATTTGAAACATTAAACTTAAAAGATCACTCATTGTCTTTGACACGTTAAAAATAACTACTCAGAAGAGATCACGTTAACATATATACACACACACACACATATATACCTTGACTTATTCAAATAGTAGACATGAAGAGATTAGAAAATTGAACTAATAGGATTAGCCACAAGAAAATTTATTCTTAAAATCAATCCAAACGTCACAAAGAACTTCAATGTGTCTTTTGTCAAACAAGTAAAATGAAAAAGAAATCGGAGCTTCACAAGACTGCTTCATCCTCGAGCTCTTTAGTACTATTTTTTCGAAAAAAGAGATGATTTTTCCAATGAATCACGGGACTTCTCCTCCATCAGTGTTTGGCATCTTCTTCTTCACAAAACTTGGTGTAATTAACATGGCCCATTAGGTTGTTCACTTCATCGGCTTCGCTTATCTCTACCTTTATGATCCATCCTTTCTCGTAAGGGCTAGCATTGATCTTCAATGCAGAATTCAACACAGTTAGTGAGAATATTAATGGGGACAAGCACCATAAACGGGCACTAAAGTCCGTGTCAATGGTATCGTCTTGTTTTCCAAAGAGCGCAAGACAATCGAGTATAGATTGATCGGCATCAATCAGAACATAGCAAAGATAAAGGCCTTGACTTTTGAGCAGCAGATTTAGCTTATGATTCTCTTACTTACCTACTATAAATCTCTCTACCATCAGTTATATTCTACGAAATAAAATAATTTGATCCAACTATGAAACATAAACTAAAGACTCTGAAGACGAAACCATATAACAAAAAGAAGTCTTTTGGCACTGTCACTCGGCCCGAATAAGCAGCCTTTAAGCATTGCAAAACTCATCTATTCAAACAGCTTTTGTGCAATGAATTCTAGCTGACTAAACCTTTTGACAAGAACGAACACAAATAAATAACTGATGTGAAAAGAACAGGAAGTGCCATATTAGTTTTTGACTTTATTGGTAATAATTATTTGGATATGAATTATTGAAACTTGAGAAAATTATCAAAATTGAGTGGTTGAAATATTCTTGAGTCTGAGATTGTATCATTGTATCACTGATTCTCAAGATAACACCTTTCTGCACAATAAACATCATCGGAGGTGGTACTAAAATAATAGAAAGAAAGACGATTAAAAAAACACAATATATCAATCACATTGTCATATTGTTTGTGGTACACTCTGATTCTTGATTATTCACAACAGCCACAGCAACCAAATACATAAATACTTTATTTTGGACCACGGGGACTTCCAAGTTCAAAGCAAACTCAAACCCAAGCAACCAACAATGTAACACGATAAGGTCGGTGCTAACTCTACAAGGGCATCTTGCTTCTTAGTCCTTCCTCTTTTGTTAATATTACTTTTGTTGTTGTTTTTATTTTTTTCAGGACTTCTTTTGATGAATTTTCTTCTCCTGTCTCCATTTCTTTCACCCTTCCATAATATCGCAAGTTGAAGCATTGGACATACTATCGGTATAAACAAAATGACAAAAAGAACAAGAAATTACTTAAGGGTTGCGACCGCCACATACCAATTGATGGAAATGACAAAATCACAATTTGATGGCAGGAGCACTCACCAGACCAGGAGAATCATTGAGCTCTGTGTTAACTTCAACCACTTTCCCTGAAATAGGAGAGTTGATGTCGCTAGTTGCTTTGACGCTTTCAACTGCACCAAAACTTGCACCTTGCTTCACTTGAGCACCTGTTTCAGGTAGCTCGACATATACAACATCCCCCAAGTGATCTTGGGCATGATCAGTAATGCCTATGGTAGCAGAATTGCCTTCCACTTTCACCCATTCATGAGAATCGGCATACTTTAGATCCTTTATGACTGCAGAAGTCAAAGGAGAGATCTTGATGATAGATATCATATGAACAAAACCTTGACAAATTTCACGAACATGATAGATCAAATAAGATATATCCAGGATTCCAGATCAAGGAAAGTTAATATATTTCCAATATTTGCCTTCATGAATGAACAAAACAGGTTTATAAACAAATTCAACCATACTTCATCCAGTTTAAAAGTTAATATATTTCCAGTATATTGTGTCACTTTGCATTGTTTCCATTGATGTACTATGTAAGCAACAACAAAGGACCATATTGGTAACCATTGCTCCCGAACAATCAACTTTCGTTGTCGTGTGACTAATGCCGAGTGGTGCCAGTGTCCTAATATAGTAATATACATAGCAGATTGAGGCTATTTGGTAAAAGCTAACGTACAAGGACCATGTGCGCGAATCACAAATATTGGAGTAGGAAATTTATGATTCGGAAGAAGATGAAGCAATTTCCATAACGAGCATTGTCCTTTTCCACATCATACCACTCCATTCGTTTCACCATTTAAAATGGGTCAATTATACTCGTTTTAGCATTCAAACATATCAAAACTAGTCACAAATGTGTTAGCAGTGTAATAAATGTCTCAAATATTCGAAGGGTGAGTTTGTAACAACAAATTCCTTCATTTTTGTCACGTAAAAGGCAGATCACTTTCAAACCACGTTGACATGTTAAATAACAATGTAAAATCCCACCGCAACTATTTATCGTTCTCAAGAACGTTAACATAATTCCGTAAGATATTCGTTAATTCAAAATTGCACAAAGAAGAAGAGAAAACAAACGCAGACAACTCCTATCCGACAGATCAGATCTTCAAAACCAATAATCGCAGATCAAAAGGTGTGCTGGAATAGATAAAAACCCATTAAAAAGATCCATACTGCCGAAAAGACAGATCCAGAAACCAGCAAAAACAAGAAACCAAATATGGATAAACATACCAGTGGCAAAAGCTCTGTAGGAAACAGAGATCCTAAGGTACGAAGCAGCTCTCGTCGCCCACAACTTAGACGCCATGTTCAAACAAAACCCACCACCGTTCGTGTTTGCTTTCTCAGTGTAGGGGAACTACAAGTTGGTAAGCCGTGATCGATCGAAAGATGAAAAGGGTTGGTAGGGCAAGTGGCAATTGTTTGTCAAGCTCTCGAATTCGAGATTTAATTTTGATTTATATTTTATATTATTAATTAAATCAGTGGTAAAGTTGAAATATTCTATATGCATGGATGTTATTTAATCAGGACAAAAACTTGTTTGAGACAATCTCATCGATCGCATTTTGTAACAGATCTTTTATTTGGGTCATCTATAAAAAATGTATTATTTTTTATGCTAAACGTATTACTTTTTATTGTGAATATCGGTAAAATTGACATGTCTCACAGATAAAAATTTGTGAGACCGTCTAACACGAGATCTACTTTTAAACCATAGAAAACAATGGTTCGCCTAAATTTAGAAATGGTGCCATCTAGATTAGGTGGTGTAAAATAAATAAGTAATTTTCAATTTGATTTGAACATTACTTGTTTTATATTAATAAATAATGGAATCAAAGCAAGGTCCAATAAATTTGAATATATTATATATAAATTTGAAATCATAATATTTTATTCGATAACTCAAATTGTGGTAAGGATGTTTTTGGAGTAAAACCAATAAAAATTTGTACCGTTTTGGATTTTTTTGAAATAAAAGTTCATAGAAAGATTTTTAAGATGAACTATGAGCTGAAAAAACTTTGTTAATATGGTAGTGTTGAAAACAAATAAAGGATCGTCAAAGGCCCCCAAACATGCGACAAGTCATAGTTCCATTAGCTTTAAATTCAGCCCCGGCAATGGGTTTTAATAGAGGGTGTCGGCATAAATAAAATTGCACGTTGTAGGACCAAACACGTATCGATTTGAATAAATTTTGGGATTTTATAGATAGTAGATATAACGAGATCCAAAGAACGAATGTCAATCAAATATTTTATCAAAAAGAAATTATTGAATGAGACTGAACAAACAAATATTAAATAGAACCGAATCACAAATTCAACTTAAAGAAATTTCAAAGAACATAATCCCATATATTTTCTCGAGTCAATACTTCAAAAAAAAAAATAGTAATAAAGGCTTAGAAAAAAGACTAATAAAGTATGAATATCAAAGCGCAAAAGTCACTCGAATGCCCATGCGTTCTCCTTGCGAACTTCTTCTTCCTCCTCGGGGGTGTAGTCGTTTATGATGTTGAACAGCTTGCGGACTTCCTCCGGGGACTTCCCTTTGATCATGTCGGCAACAGTTTGGCATGTGAGATCAAGCAAGTTCCTAATGTTCAAGTAGTTGGCGGCCTGAAAATAAAGATAATTGAAATAACAAATAGGTAATTAGTACCAAAATATTCTAGCAACACCAATCACCAATCGAATGAGTAAAATCCAACTTCAAAAAGCAAAACACATGCCTACTTAATGAATTACAACAATATGTCACAAGCCTTTCCCCATCAGTAAACGTGAGAGGAAAAAAAAAGTGATTGTTAAAATAAAACAATTATGCGAGAATCAATCTCTTCCATAGACATTAATTCGCTACAACTTTCAAGGTCTTGTGAATGAATACATAATACTTTTCTTATGTTAAACGATACTTCAGATTCGAGAACTATTCTCATCGTATCAACACGAGTTTTTTCATCGCTCTTGTGTCATCACATCTCATAATTAGCATATAAAATGAGTACCGAACAACGAGGCTTAAGCCATCACCCAACACCACAAAACTTCAGAGCAATCAAGATTCCAATCAGATTTAATATCAAATCCATAATCCATCGTACACTGATTCCACAAACACTAGCAGTGCATACATAATATATTCATGTTAACCATAGCAGCATGTCCTTTAAACAATCATAAGTCGGCGCAATTGTAAATCAAGCAAAAAAAAAAAAATTTGGATGACAAAGGATGAACAGGGCAAGGTTTAAAAACCAAAGAGTGGAAAATCAATCACAGAGTGAAAGAGAGATTGGATTACCAATATGAGATCAAACTGCGTGTCCTGATCAACATCCACAAAGTCCGTATCGAACTTCTTCAACACATCGTCGGTCTCGGACTCAGCTTGCACGTGGCGCTTGCAGTACTCGATCACCTTCGTCAATATCTTGGAGGTGACGTTGGGAAGGGGGATGACGGCATCGGCACAGTCATCTTCAATAATATTCCGTATGGTCAGCGACTCCATTGCCACCAACTCCTCCACCTCGAACGTGTCCCCATCCGAACTCTTCAGCATGATCGTCTTCTTCGAGGCGTCCGCGGAAGACATGATTGTTTCGAATTTCCAAACTTTGGAACTAATAGAATCGAGGATATTTTACAGCAGAAGACGGAACCAACTCCTCTCCATGTGTATTCATAGAAAAACTGAGACGCCATTCTTTCGGATAAGTCGCGTTCCCAGTTTCAACAGGAAACGTTTGAAAATAAACAATATTATCCAACAGGAAGTACATTTGAAATTATTACAACATAAATTTTAAATTATAAAATTATCCAACGTGTCAGAATCTATCTAAAATCTTTGATTTTGCATATAATTTTACATTAAATCATAAATAATCAAACTCGTATTAATATATTGTTAGATCTAAACGTTGGTTGCATGTAAAAAAAGATTTTATTTTTAAATATGTATTATAATATAATTAACTTAAAATACAGATAAAATTTGAAAAATATTGAAGTTATATGTAATTTGATCCTTAGATTTGGATTTATCTTTTCCAACCTCAAACTTTTAATTTTTTATCCGAATCTTCAGGTCTTGACATTATTGTCCACGTTGTATATACTATTTACACAACCTTCTACTTTTTCTTAATTTTCTTTTTTTTTTATTTTCTATTTTTTTAGTAGATCTCTTGTGAGACGATCTTACGAATCTTTATCTGTGAGACGTGTTAACCTTACCGATATTCACGATAAAAAGTAATATTCTTAGCATAAAAAGTAATATTTTTCATGGATGACCCAAGTCTGAGATCCGTATCACAAAATACGATCCGTGAGATTGTCTCACACAAGTTTTTGTCATCATTATTTGTGGTATACTCTCATGCTCACGCAACAGTCTGCAAATTATGTAGGTTAGGTATACTACATTGGACATGACAAATCATGTCTGATAAGCTCATCCTAGAAAGTATTGACACGAGAAATCAAACTCATGATGAATTTTTTTAAAAAAATTGTGAAACTATGAATTTTGAAAAGAAGTGGTAGTTATAGATAAATTATAAATTTTAATGTAATATCGAAGTTTTTTATTAAGCATATTATTTTTTTGATTATATATGTTGTGAGACGGTCAATCCAACTCAAACCTAATATAAAAACAATAATATTTTTGACATAAAAAACAATAATTTGTCATGAGTTGAGTGAGTTGGAAATCCGTGTCAAAAAATGAATAGGGGAGACTTACTCATAAAGTTTGTGTATAATTTTTTAAGTTGAACTAAACAATTTTGTAAAATTCAATATTCAATAGTTTGCATTCCGCGCTCCAATTTCTATAATTCTTTTCTCAAATCAAAAGAACTGAAGTGTTAGCTGTAGTACAGTAAAAACTTGGAGCTTCCTCCATGTTTATGTGCTTTGTATGAGATACACAGTATTCTTGCGGGCTGCATATCAATGTTTACAGCTTCGAAATCGGTACGCCTGCGACCAGTTAACGAAGCCACGATTAGGAAAAGAAAGACCATCAAGAATTCTAGTGTGCTTCAACGGCAGATAATTTTACCTATAGCTTTTGAATTGACAATGCTCGGGCATGCAGCAGGCGGAGTTGATTTCTCGTCAAGAAACGCCTCCACGCTGTTGGGATTCGACCAAACTGGATATCCTTTTATTTTTCCCTGCGATGTGAACCAAGAAAAAAGATTGCCAAATAAAATTTTAGGCCTTGATAATGGCTGTGCTTTGATTTATGTCTGGAGTACCAGAACGTTTAGAGCAGCCAGCGTGGCCATTCCTTCGCGAGTCCACTGCACGTGAGAGTAGAAATTTAAGTAGTGATGGACGTGGTTTTCAAAGGGTTTCAGGTGGGGAAGAAAATCAAAGAAAATGTTACCTTAGAAGCAGAGGCTATGTGAGGAACAATAACTGCATTCTTCATTTCTGCAAGCCCAGGTTTCATGTATGGCTCATCCTATTGAATAAACAAAAATAAGTATATTTAAAAAAACGCGTTGTTTTATTGCAGATTTGTTGTTTTAATGTAGTGCTGTAAGGTCTCGGAAGATGGAGGAAGAAATATGCAGTCACCTCAAACACATCAAGACCAACTCGAAACATAGGATTAGCTTTCAAATGCTCCACTAGAGCTACCTCATCGATAACAGGCCCCCTGCTGCAGTTTATTAATATTGCTTCCTACATAAAGATTGGCATAAGTACGAGGCTATAGAAATCACAGCGAATGAAAAAATATTCAAATTTCATGTAATATCAGCCGTCCCTACAAAAAAATTTATGTTCACCATAGGCTATGGTATTTTATCAGTTAGAGGCATGTATTTTATATATATTACCTTCTTCATCTTTGAAAGCCTTTCTTTATTGACTAAATGATAAGTTGTTTTATCAAGGATCGGATGCAGACTTATCTGCAAAGTATCGAATGTTGAATCAAAGAACTTGAAGAATCAAAGGTCCAGTGAACTATTGAGAAATGAAATAAAAGTTGCACATGAATCAAAGTTTTACTAGGATAAAGTTTACCACATCAGCCTCTCGAAGAACCTCATCCATCGAAGTGGCCCTTTTCCAAGTTACAGGCTCTTCACCATTGGCTTTCAAGAAGTTCCCGTAAGCTGCAATTTCAAAGTAAATAAGTATCTGATAATGAATAGGACTGTAACTGCATCACTTGTATTGATGAGCACGTGCCTGTGACGAACTTTTCGAGACGAGTGGATTGGTAGAGGTCATAGTAAATCAGGTTCATTTTAAAGCCTTCAACCTATTACAGATGATCAGTTTGACGCAGTACCAATAGCACTTCAGTTTAGTTAAATAAAATACAAAATTTGTACATGATTACCATCATTCTAGCATAAGCAGATCCTATTCGACCTGCTCCAATAACTCCGACTGTCTGTCCTTTGAGTAAATTTCCTACAAATCTTTATAGAAAATGTCCGAATTATATTGCTGCTTTGGCCAAGAAGTATTAAAAGTTGATTGAATATCATACAGATGAGGAAGCCATCCCTCGTATAATCCTGCCCTCATGAACTCATCCGCTTCAACAATTCTTCTTGCAGCAGCTAATGAAAGTGAAGCAGCTAACTCAGCTGTGGTCTCTGTTAGTACTCCCTATAAGAACATGTCGACTACACATTTGTATTTTCTCACAGAAGAACAAATTTTCATTCGCATCAGATGAAATGTTCACACTGATAACCAGTCAACAGGCATATATTTATACAAGAAGTCACACACTCGAAGGAATTGTTCTTCCACATGTATACCGCTATACAAATCACGGTATACACAATCAAACAAACAAAACAAAAACTAAATAAACTTACAGGTGTATTTCCAACAGCAACACCATATTTAGTAGCAGCATTCACATCAACATTGTTGTACCCCACAGCCATGTTGCTAAATGCTTTTCCTCCTGCTCTGCTCAATGCTGAAAATAGTGTCTCCCCCCAGTCCTCAGTTAACTGTAAAAGACACACATAAAAATGTACTAAAGCAAGCACAACCAGGGGAAAAAAATTAAAGCTTTGGTTCCCAAAATCCATTGATTCAAATAGAGCAACGAAAGGATACATGTGTGTATCAACCTGCCCAATGACTCCATCACATTTGTCACCGATCAAAGCAAGGATGTCTTCAACAGACAATATGGTTTTCTTCTGTGTGCATATCTGTCGCACAGAATAAAAATACAAGAATCATTGCAGAAATCAATCCGAGGTTCCGAAAACTAAGTTTGAATGAAAGGTGACTGTTCTTGACAAAGAAAATTACTTCAAGACGACAATCTTGTTCAATCAAGAGATTGATCCATCGGGTTCCGGGCATGGGTTTGGTGCTGATAACTCTGTATTTTCCACTCGGATTGTGGACTTCAATTTGCAGAGGCTTTGACATTTGTTCAAAGATAATTTTCACACTAGAGTGTGTGCTTGCAGTGTTCAATGTTTATCAGTAATCTCATGGTGCAGCATTGGAGGAGGCAAATTTTAAAAAAATCTTGATTTGCTGCGGCGGGGTGCATCATAAGTCATTCCATATACAATTAAGAATGTGTTATAAGTTATAGAAGTTTGATTTTATTGGTGGGGGGACACATGGTCAAGGTAAGTGGTGCAACACTAGATTATTGTTGAATTGGAAGAATATTTGAACCTCTCATTTGGCAATAGATAATACATCCATTGGGTGGCCATAGAGGGATGGGAAGCTATCTTCTTGTTAAATGACAAATTTAGCACTCCTGCTCTTGAAACTTCTCAAGTATATATATATATATATATATATATAGCTCATGTCCGAATTGGTAGAGAAGTGAGTTTGATTCTCCTTATCAACACTTTTTTAGACGAAGGTGTCGCACAGAGTTTGGCCAATACGTTTAACCTGACTAGCATAATTTGTCTCTAAGATTGAGTTTTCCTTCAGCTTCATTTCCTCTGTTGCGGCGCCACGGGTCTGTCAGGGTCAGCTCCATATCTTGCAGTCTTCACGACCCGTCTTTTCTTTTGTCTAAATCCCGTGAAAATTTGTCATTATCTGTGGATTCAACTGATAGGTGGCTTATGAAGCCACGTTTTCTAAAGCCAATCTCTCGGAAGCTACAGCAGGAGGTGTCCATGTTGTGGAAGTTGTATTACATTCTATTTTCAGGTCTTTTGTTTCAGTGTCTTGATCATTTTGGCTTCTGTTCGAAGTTGATTCTGCTTTTAAGAGCTACAGAATGAAATATTTGTTTCCCAAATGAAGAAATTAAGTGCATACATTTTGTGTAACAACCAGATCTTCCATAGAGTTCAAATTCAACTACAAGATTTTAGTATCATATTCAAATACAGCCCACTCCAATTTTTGTAGTTTTAGTTTCAAAAGAGACATTTCAAGCTGCTGGTTTTGTTCTTGGATGATAGATATCTGCTGCCTTAATGTTACCTACTCTTTTACTTTCCATTTCTTCAGTTCTTCGTTGTTAAATTCTTGACTGCTCTGAAGTAAAATATAATTTCCATATCAAATTTATTTCCAAGATCAATTTTTTCTTGTTAATATGATTTTGAATATTTAAATATGGTTTTGACTTTCTAGATAATGAGATGATTATGCAAATATTATCATGATATGATATCAATGTTCAAAAAAAGTTTGTTCCTAATTAAACTTTTATTTTTCTTGTGGAATAGGTTTCCTTGTAGAGATAAACTCTAGGAGTGAGAAAGTCTATAAATAAGAAAAACAAGGACGTTGTTGTTATGGCTTCTTCGATCTATTGCTCTCGTGTTTTTCACTGTTCGCCTGAAAGTTTTCGTGGTTGCATATCGTGTGCACTTTGCACGTCGTGGTTTTCAGAGACAAATAATTCTCAAGGACATAGCTGTTTTGAAAAGTGCTGATTCCGCGTGTTGTCGTGATTGTTGGAGACATCTACAGACAACATTCGTGACGAAGTTGGCTGAAGATCGTTTTTGTTGCTCCAATTTTTGGCATCACGTTTTTGATTTCTTGAATGAGTTTTATTCTGATTATTTTTGTTTAGAAAGCATTTAATTTCTAAATTTGTTAAGAAAATTGATTTTAGTAGTAATCACTACTGATATTGTTTTTCGTGTAAACTCATTGTTTTTTGTAATGATTAATTTTTGTCCTCAGACACTGCAAATTTAATATTGTTCATCGTATTTATTTAAATTCAATTTGTGTTACAAACTTTAATATTCCACTGCATGTTATCTTAAATATTGTAACATTGAGCACAATATTTAATTATGATAAAACACAATTTTACAATCTTACATTGCTACTATTATATAAACTCACATCTGTCAAGCAATAACCTTTACATGCTCCACTCGAAAATGCTCACACCAAACCAGATCTTCAATAGAATTCAAATTCATCAACAAGATTTTAGAATCCTCTTCAAATATAGCCCATTCCAATTTTTGTCGTTTTAGTTTCAATACATTTTGTTCTTTTACTAGGATAAAGTTTACCACATCAGCCTCTCGAAGAACCTCATCCATCGAAGTGGCCCTTTTCCAAGTTACAGGCTCTTCACCATTGACTTTCAAGAAGTTCCCGTAAGCTGCAATTTCAAAGTAAATAAGTATCTGATAATGAATAGGGCTGTAACTGCATCACTTGCGTGCCTGTGACGAACTTTTCGAGACGAGTGGATTGGTAGAGGTCATAGTAAATCAGGTTCATTTTAAAGCCTTCAACCTATTACAGATAAGCAGTTTGACGCAGTACCAGTAGTACTTCAGTTTAGTTAAATAAAATACAAAATTTGTACATGATTACCATCATTCTAGCATAAGCAGATCCTATGCGACAGGATTTTCTTTACCTTAACTCGTCGAGTTTGACCTGGACCAACCCGTGGCCAGGTCTAACTAAATTGATGGTAAACTTTATAACACTAAAATTAGTTATCACATGATTATTTTGATTTTGAACTTTGTTATGAATATTATTTTGCATTGTTAGAGCTTATTTGGTATTTTAAAGAGTATATTATATTATAATTTTTATTATTATAATATTATGCTAAGATATATATTATTATTTTATATAATATAACAATGTTTTTATCTGACCGTCTCATTAAATCGGCGAACTAATTGAACCATTATTTTAAAAATGGCAAAAACTTGTGTGAAATGGTCTCATTGGTCGTATTTTGTAATACATATATCTTATTTTGGTCATCCATGAAAAAATATTACTTTTTATGGTAAGAGTATTACTTTTTATTGTGAATATCGGTAGGATTGACCCGTCTCACAAATAAAGATTCGTTGGAACTTCTTACAAAAATTACTTTTTTAAAAAATAGTTAGTTGTACGGCCCTACCGACGAGTCCTTTTTTTTTTTTTTACCAAAGCACACGGGCCCATGAGTTGGATGTCGCTTCATGCACCGTAAGTTTTTCAACAATTCCAATTTTTTATTTTTGTTTGGTTATTTTTTAAAAAATATCGTTGGCCCATTTATTATTCTTTTAAAATAGATCTGAATGTGAGAAAGTCGTACGTGATTTGAGAAAATGTGAACAACTTTGAAATTATATGCGGGTGATAGATAGCATAGGGGTGTCAATTATTGTACCTGATTTTGAGTAAAAACAAAAAAATGAAGAAACCAACACATGCAGCAAAGAGTGATGCTGAATGTCAATATAGTGAATGAATGAATTGAATACTCAAAACTGATATTTATAGAAGAGTACATAGGTATGTCATGGGCCATTTTTTCTCATTAATAATGGGTTAGAGGTCTAAAGTCTGATTTGAACGTGATCATGATAGGTCAATGAGGGGTATCAATTGCGATTCAACACCAAGTGATTGAGCCGGGTTTGGAGCGTGGCATTTGGAAAATGGGAAGGTTAGGTAAAAACAAAGGCATTAAATTCAAACAAGTGGACATCCATTCTTGTTCTTTAGTTTCTTCTCCAAGTCCCACTTCATCAATAACCAGCAGTTCTACACATAATTTTTATGTTTTTTTTTAAAAAAAGTTTTTTAACAACACACTCTACAACGGGGTATTTTGTTATCTCAACCATTATTTTTAAAAATTACCTTCTACGGTGTATTTGAACACACTCGAAGATGTTATTTTTTTTAAAAAAATAATTGACAAAGTCCATTTTCATAAATATCCCCTCTTCTCCAACGAAACTAAGAACAAGAAAAGCTTGCCCTACTTCACCTAAACTTACGTTACACCCCTAGTATTGCGGGAAAAAGAAAACGTGAAAGAGGAAGGTAAACCAAATTAAGCCCACACACAACCAAACTCGTGTTTTTCTCTTTTGTTATTTTTCCTTGTGCTCAACCTACTGATCTTCTAGAAGACCCTACTAAATAAAGTAACCGATAATTATGATTTTTCATATTCCGAATGAGAAAGATTTATATTTTTACAAAATATATAAACCCACAGTTTCATTTAGGTTGTGTTTGATTTCAAAATGTATTTTTATTCTTTATACAAGACAGACTGTAAACTTCAAATTTATCATCGTATGTTTATATAGTATCTCACGTTAATCATGATATACTTCAAATTACTTTATATTAATAATTTGATTCTTCAACTACCTTCTCACTAATAAACCATAACTAATGTCATTTGGACTTTACCCTAATCTCTTGGAAACACCACCTTTTCTATCTTCAATCTGCGTATTTTTTGTTATGCCTTTTGATTTTGATACCGTAGGGACCCGTTTTAAAGATGTTAGTTACATCCGATGATCCATATTTATTATCGTATTTTAGGTTAAACCTTATCAAACAAACACACAATTAATCTTTACTTGTATATCTGGTTCGTACAAAATACTATCCGGACCATATCATATTTAGTTACGTGCTGTTTTTGCGAGCCTAGATGTTGAGTTAATTTTCGCGGTTCGTAATAAGACATCTGTAGATTATTCAATCCAGACCATGCTGTATATTTTAAATATTCACTCTTTTAAGATTCCAACAAACGGGATGAGGCAAATGGCGGTCCCCAAATCATTTTCTGGTGCATATTTCGTCCATCTGCCGGATGAGGAAGATTTTCGGATGGTTAGGATGATAATATTTTAATTAATGAAGTTTATTCGAATCTTGGATGAGGAAAAAAGAGTCGAGATATATCACACCTTGTATATGTGCATGTTAGTGTTATTTCAAAATTTTTGATGTCAAATATTTAGTTTTTTTGTCTTGGTACAATTGTCACGCTCCGAGCCCGGGCCCGCGGCTGCGTGACTGCACAATGGGCTCCTATAGCAACTACTTCGTATTCGTCTTCGCTTTACGAAAATGATTAACCCAAGTTGCTGTAGAAGTCCATTGTAAGCCATTATAAACTCATTTTAAATTTTTCATTTTTCAGATGTGGGACAAGGGTATCACAATCACCCCTCCTTCAGAACGCGACGTCTTCGTCGCGGCCTGACCCCTCGATCCACCAGCACCGAAATATTTAATCTTCGCCAAAAAAACGTTGATTAAATGATTGTTAAAGCACATTTTGGTGTCACATTTATTGAATGGTTATGATGAAATACATAGAACTTGTAAAGTTTTTGATTTGTACGAATTTTTTTATGTTAGTTTACTATCAAATTAATTGTTTCCCTTCAAAATCAAGAAATCCGTAATTTTAGGCAATTTTAGCTTTAACCACTGTTTAGTCAGTGTTTTCCAACAAAAAAACATTCTGATGATAGATGAACCGAATAGCCAAAATTATGAATTTTTTGTGCTAAGACAAAAAAAATTGAAATGCCAGTGGACCTAAACCAACAAACGTACAAATTATTGAACCAAAAGTTATTTTTCCATAATTTTATTTGTGCACACATCTAACATATAATATATATGGCTTGGATTTTAAGTAATTAATTTTAGGTTCGAACTTTTAACATAAAAAAACTTGACTTCGGATTCTAAATTGCCAACACTTTGATCATAGATCCAGATAATATCGATTCACCTTACATAAATTAATAATATTTTAGGCGTTATGTTTTTAAAATCAACCATTAAAACCCTATAAAAAAAAAAGATAAATGTGTCTGAATTTTTATAACATAGGGTAAAATGTATTATTTTTAAAAAATAAATAAATAACGTATTAGCTTATTGATATCTTTAAGAGATTTTATGTCTTTTATAATTTTCACAAAGAGTTGATGCATTTAGACAAAAATTAATGATTAGAATAACAAATTTGTATTCAGTAAATTTTGAGGAATTTTATACATAGTTAATTTTTCCTCTCTCGATATATTTCTCAATATATTTCAATATCATTAGATAACGTAAATTTATCGTATGTTAATAAAAATTAATATAATCTATATTGATGATTTAAAAAGTAATTTTTTTATCTCAGCATAAAAGATAAATACCGAGATAGAAAAATAATTTTTGCAGATGCCACCACCCACTCTCCGGAGCCAGTCTTACCAACTCACGTCTAGAAGCAATTAGTACCCCTTTTCACCCTTTTCTTTACAGAGAAGACTTTTTTATGTGTATTATAATAATCTACATGAAATACTCAAGTGGCCACCCTTCATTCTCAAGCACAGCCAAACTTGCTTCACTTTTAATATATATACATATATATATACACATAAATACATGTGACACGATCTCGTAGATTTTTATTCATAAGACGAGTCAAACATTATCATATTTACAATAAAAATAATATTTTTTTATAAATGACCAAATATAATATGAGTGAGTCTCATGTGAGACCGTCTCACGGATCCTAATCTGTGAGACGAGTCAACCTTACCGATATTCACAATAAAAAATAATACTCTTAGCATAAAAAGTAATACTTTTTCATGGATGACTCAAATAAGAGATCTGTCTCACAAATACGACTCTCGAGACCGCCTCACACAATTTTTTGTCATATAATATTCATATATTAAAATTAGCTCGTGAAACTATCACAAAATAATTACATATATATATATATATATTAATTGGAGAATTTCTGACTTGTTTTAAACAAGAAGAACAAGCATGGGAAGGTCTCCTTGTTGTGACAAAGCTCACACGAACAAAGGCGCATGGACTAAAGAAGAAGATGATCGGCTCATAGCTTATATCAAGGCTCATGGCGAGGGCTGCTGGCGGTCCCTGCCCAAAGCCGCCGGGCTCCTTCGCTGCGGGAAGAGCTGCCGCCTGAGATGGATCAATTACTTGAGACCTGACCTTAAGCGAGGCAACTTCACAGACGAGGAAGATGAATTCATCATCAAACTCCATAGCCTTCTTGGTAACAAGTAAGTCGATCCATTTTTTTCTTTATTTTGTCGAATCTTCAGATTTCTTGATGACTTTTCGTAGTCAGGATAAATAAAACGAACCAAGAAGTATTTGTATTTTAAAACTAAATTTCACATTTCAATTTCTGTCATTTTCAATTGATTATTGACAGACGAATGGTTCGCGGCCTGCAGATCAAGAAGCAGCTTTAAGTCATCAAATTTGATAATTTTTCATTATTAGCGAATAAAGCCCACTTCTTTATTTTAAAAAAATCATTTATAGGCGTATTCTTGTTTTCAACAAAACTCAACGCGTTGTCCTTGCAACCAATCATTCAATTCAATTTTCCGACATGCATTTAATTCATTTTGCCGAAAATTTGAACATCAAGTTTTAAAAGATAAGAAATGTATAATTACGCTTGATTGATTCGTAGGAAGAATGAAATAATGTGATTTCTTGTATAGGTGGTCTCTTATTGCAGGGAAATTACCGGGAAGAACAGATAACGAGATAAAAAACTTACTGGAACACACACATAAGGAGAAGACTCATTGACCGAGGGATTGATCCCACGACACACAGATCATGCAACGATCCTGCACCAACTGCAGTACCTGAAACTACTAAAACCATCTCCTTTTGTGGTGCAAAAGATTATTATAAAGAAGATGGAAATGCTTGCGGCATTTTGTATAAACTGGAAGAAAATGACATTGTTGATCAAGAACAGCGCCCAGACTTGAATCTTGAGCTCCGGATAAGCACTCCATGCCCGTAATAACAGCGAGAATCATTGAAGACCGGAGGAAAGGTGATCGTGAGAGCAGAGATAATTCCGAAAGATACGATTTTTTTTGGATTGAAATGCGGGGTTTTAGATCACATAAGCTTGGAAATGAAATGAGATGTGAAATTGGATCCAGGAATTAAGGTTTTACTTGTTCATCCCACGTTCAGTAATTTGAGATAATAGATATGAAAATAAAAAATAAACTGGACACTGAGATTTACGTAAAAAAACCCCTAAAAATTATTAAGGTAAAAACAATAGGTAAGATGAAAAGATTTCCACTATAAAATTTTATGGTGTACAACTCACTCACTGTGTTTCTAAAAAGAACCTACTCTCTTAATATAATATAACAAAACACCTCATAAATATTAAAGAATTTAGTACTCAAATGTTATAAGATCAAAAGAAAACTAGAAAAATAAATGATTTAGAAGGAGGGTTCTTTTACGTGTTTTGCATTAATTAAATGCGTTTTCAATTATTTTTCCCAATTAATTGTCAACTTTCATTAATTGTGTTCGTCAACTTGCTCCGTCAACATTCCTGTCCTTTTCCAATTTTTCTATTGACATATTATAGATGAATACGAATTAATTCTAATAATAAATAATGAAAGTGATGTGTCTGGCTAGCTTCTCTCTCTCTCCCTTTGGTTCAATTCAGGAACAGTATCAGTCGCATTTACTAGCTTGCAGAAATTAATTTGGCGACTGTAAAAATTCATACCTTAAAAATTTCTTTATTTGTAGCACAATTTTGTTCAGCCCTCAATATTTCTGAATTGTATTGCATGTGCTGAAAGTCGTCATTTTTAAGGTCCTTTTGGGTTTGTTTAAACCTACCCCCGTGCAGGCAGTGCTGCACGGGCAATGAACGGCCCGGATCACTCCCGTGGAGTGATCCGGGCCCACCTCCCTGTAAAAAAAAAAAAAAAATTGGCTCGAAAAAATCCGAGCTGTTGGATCGACCCCTGCAGGCAGTGCCCGCAGGGGTAGGGTCGACCGAACCGTCATTTTGTTAAATATTCTCTTTTTTTTATGCTCACAATTTCAGGGGATCAACTTCCTAAAAAAATTAAATTCCGGGGATCACAATTTCTTAATTATTCTATTTTTTTTTTGTCATAAAAAAAAATTAAGTTGTTCTTATATTTTTTTGAGAATTTTTTTAAGTTGTTCTTGTGTTGTACATATTTGGCATAAACTCTTAGATTAATTATATTTTGTATATAAAATATATATGTTAAAAATAAAAATATTAATTGATATGTAGTATGAGAAGGAAAAAGATAGTGACTTGAAAATTATTTTAAATAATTTCATTTTTTGATTTGATTTTATAATGAGTTAAATAATTCAACAAGGAACATATGAAAATTATTATTATTATATTTGAATATACTTCGGTAAAAAAAATTATATAAAAATATAAAATTTATCGATGTGTTATAAATTTTGAATATTTTGAGTTCCAAATGAAATTCATCGATCCAAACCAGAAGCTAACTGCTTAGTATCAGAGATTGAAGAAAGTACCTTCAAATATATCAGATCTAAAAACATAATACACGGACCAGAAAACATACACGGGCAAACGAAAGCAGTGAACCTTAAACATCCGAAACACAGTCACCTTCATCCGTATGAGCAACCACCACATTATACTCGATAACACCGTGAATCTCATCTTCATAGTACGTACGCGCAACCGCGTACCCTCGAGCCATTCGAAAAACTCCGGTGCCCCCAACAATCGGCACCTCCCGCAGCTTATCATGCAAAGGATTCCTTCCAAGAAAGCAAAGACCACTACCCTTGTATTGGCCATCCGTGAATACAAGATTAAGCGGCATGAAAATCGCCTTCTCGCGGAAATCTGACAGGCCGATGATCCCCTGGATACGACCAACTTCCCCGGAATCCATCCCGGGCCCGGAAGTTACCAGGTTGTCGAGAATATTCACAAGGCCGAAAGCAGACGGAAGAATATCGGTGAGGTCGGTTTTAGCAATCTCCCAGACCGTACGGTTGTCCCCGCCAATCAAATCTTGGATGTAGAAACGAAGATTGGTTATTGTTTCTATGAACTGTTAATTGTCCTTGAAACCTCCTAACATTGGCTATCATTATCCGCCTTCTTTCTTCAACCTCAGGCGTCACATGATGAAGGACCATAGGAGAAGCACTTGGGCAAATCCCATATCACAAACTCGTAGGAGAGATGCTGGGCATCAGAGTTGAGGAAATGTCTACAAAGATTTGACTAGTATTATTTGTATAAAAAATGTGCTATCTTCTTTTCGAGAGCTCGTCATATCAGAGCTTCAAATTTGACTTGAGAAAATTTTGGAATGAGCGGCCCCTGAGAAGTTAACTGAGCTGTGTGTGAATAATGTCATAAATACGTTAGAAAAACTTGTGTTGGTATAATATGAACCGTCGTCGAATTTGAGAAGTTAAATAAACCATAGAAGTTTATTAATCTAAGATATATGTAACTACACATAAATAAAAGTAGGCGATAGAATAATGCAACCTACTAGATCGGTCATAGAATCTGTATTACGAGCTAAAACAGGATCAACTTGATTCGATGATCTAATCACAAAAACAAAGTTACAAAATTATATATCCACTGAAAAATAAGAGGCATTAGTAGTTAAAGCTTGGATAGTTAATAAATGTTCTCATTGAAAAATGATCGAGCATATATATATGTATATATACACACACATATATATATATATATATATATATGAGAACATTTATTAACTAATATATATATTACTGTCATATAATAATCTTATAATAAAATGAAATACTCTCCATTTTATAATTTCATCATGCAGATTTGGCAAAATATCAAACATCAATTTAGTTGAATTTGAGGCCACACAGCACTTAACTAGATTTAAGTATTTTGCATCAAATTGATTCTAAAAAATCGAATTCAAAATTTAAAACGAGACTTTGATGTTTTTGGTGATTCTGTGTTTTGTCTTACGACATGTATGTCTCATTCAATGAATCTACTTTTTAGATATAATTGTATTGACTTGCGTGAGTCTATGATATATCGAAAGTTCTCAGTGAATTCTCGGTGTATTTTGAATAAAATGATTGGTCGATCAACTAACTATAATTACGCGGGGTGAGTATCGTCTTACACAAAACAAAAATTGGGAGTAGATCTTCAAGTGTAGCATAGAATCAAGCTAATTTTCTTCATGTGCATACAGATTTTCTCTAGTAGTTAAATCAAAAACTGCATAAATCGGACAAATATTATGTTTTAAGCTAACTTATAATTCACTATCTAGATGAAGTATTAATGGGTTGGGCCGATTTTATGTTAAGATAAAAGCGGGCTAATAAACGTTTTAGCCGGTCCTTTTATTGGGTTGGATTGATTATTAAATTAGCCCAAATCAAGTTGGGTTTGAGTTAGTCCTATTTATTTTTTATACCTTTCAATTTCATATAAAAGGAGAGAAAACGTGAAAATGTGAAAATATTATTATTATATATTTAAATATATATAATAGGTATCTTGTGAGACGGTCTCACGAATCTTTATTTGTGAGACGGGTCAACCATATCAATAGTCACAATAAATAATAATAATCTTAGCATAAAAAATAATAATTTTTTCATAGATGACCTAAATAAGATATATGTCTCACAAAATACGACCCGTGAGACCGTCTCACACAAGCTTTTGCCATAAATATATATATTTTTTTCTTTCTTATTTAATAAAACAGAACCCTCTTTAAATATTTCATTGACTCTGCCAAATACCATCATTATATGTCTCTTTCAAATAAAATTTCATTTGAATTGTGATTTTAAATGTTATTGAAGGCTACTTTCCCGTCGTTGAACTTTTGTTTTGCTGGATAGCACAATAAATTTTTTTGGGGAGGAACATAAAAATAATTATTTTGCATAAATAAAAATAATAAGTATTCTTAATTTTATCACTTGTTCAATGTTGGTTGTCTCAAAAAACTTATTTCAATGTTGGTTGCTAAGTTTGTGTGCTGCAAATTATTGTTCTTTGGTTCGCTCAATATTTCCGTCATGTCTTCTAATATTTTCTTCTGAGCAAGTCTCGCACGATCTCACATATCTTTATTCGTGAGACGAGTCAACCATGTTTATATTTGACATAAAAAATAATATTTTTTCATGTGTGACACAAATAGAATACATGTCTCATTAAATTGACCCGTGAGAACGTTTCACATGAGTTTTTGTGTTTTTGTTTGCCTGTCTGATATTTGATCTCGATCTATTTTACCAGAGCTTTATTTGATTTTTTTGTAAAAGAGGATATCATATTTTAAGATTTAATATTGTATTATTTTATTGTTTAATAAAATCTCTTTTCGAAAGCCAGATTATATTTTCTTTTCATGATTAAAGATCACGATGATTGAAGATGAATTTATATCGATAAATGAAATTCCAACAGAAATAAAGAAAAAAAAAAGATAGTTATCGTCTATCGATCGGTAGACCATACATTCTTATTAAAATGGGGTTATAGAATTATTTCGATAATGGAAGGTACAACTAACGATTTCCCTCGTATGAAAGTAGTTGGCCAAATGTTGGATGATTAATCACTATCGCGTGTATTTATATATATAATTTTGATATTATGATGACCTTTCCACGGGTATCACAAACATGTGAACATCTTGTGATGTTTATAATATTTTTATCAACTGACGTCCACCATGAGCATCTATCTATATGAGAACAATCCAAGTGATGCTTTCAACTAATGAATGTATAGTTTCATTATATCTAATAGATGAACGACATCTCAAATATCCTTACATAAGTGTCTATAAGATCAATTATATATATAATGTAAGGATATTTATATATATATATATATATATATATGTTAATGTCTCTTGTGTGACATCTTTATATATTACATATAAGTCTCTTGTTAAAAAAATAGAATTAAATTTGGAGAAATCTAAAAAATAAATTTAAATTTTTATATTTTATAAAATTAATTTTTATCCCAGATATAAAGATCCTGAATCAACATAATGTTGGAATAAAGGCAAAAATTTGTGTGAGACGGTCTCACGGGTCGTCTTTGTGAGACGGATCTCTTATTTGGGTCATCCATGAAAAAGTATTACTTTTTATGCTAAGAGTACTACTTTTTGTTGTGAATATGGATATGGTTGATCCGTCTCACAAATTAAGATCCGTGAGACGGTCTCACATGAGACCCACTCATGGATAAAGATATGCTGTTTCAGGGTATTGTTATAAGAATATGAATAATTTAGGGATTTTAAAATTAAACCGATAATATGTGTGTATATATTTGGAGGAGGATGTTTTATTATAATTTTATTAAAAAAAATGGAAAGTATCAAAGTCATTAAAAAGCTTCAAAAGTAGAAAAGGGCCAAATCTAACAAAACATTATCGGAAAAGAATAAAAACACAAAATGTTGTCGCATCCAAAAGTTTTAAATATCAGAGAGAAATACCTCCTCCATCTAAATTGACAGAGATTATAAACATGACAAAAAGTTGTGTGAGAAAATCTCACGGGTCGTATTTTATTATACAGATCTCTTATTTGGGTCATGCATGAAAAAATATTACTTTTTATGCTAAGAGTATTACTTTTTATTGTGAATATCGACAGGGTTGACCCATCTCACAGATAAAGATTCGTGAGACCGTCTCACAAGAGACCTACTCATTAAACAAAATATAGCAAAATTCATTTAAAAGTTAAACTTAGGGTTCCAAAATAACATGCACAAGTCTATTTGTATACTATCAAACTCGAGCTTATAATAACATCATAAATATTATGTCTCATATGAGACAGTCGCACAAATCTAAATCAACGAGTTACATAACTGTCTCACACAATTGACTCACGAGAAGTCCAGTCTCATAAGAGTTTTTTCACCATAAAAAACCCGTGCATAAGCTCGTTGATTATCTAGCTGACAATTAATTTTATCGTTATTAGATTTCTTATTTAATTATAGATTGAAGAACAATCTACTTTATTTTCTAATCCGATCCTCCCAAAATTAAAACATGTATCGATCGCCACATCTTTTAAAAGGGATATAATATATCAACATTTCTCATATAATTATGTTATATTATTTAAATTAAAACTATATACGTTGTAATTACTAATTAGATAACAAGACTTGAAATATAATGGAAATTATTTAACTCGATCCTCAATCACATCGAATCCCATCTCGGTTGGATCAGTTGCTTGCACTTCGTAGTGTATGCCATCCAATGCTCTTCTCAATCCATCTTTCGACGTTGCATACAATATCTTGGCTCTAATTCTTGAAGCCGTCGGAGCCCTGAAACAATAATTAATCACAATCGGAATAAATCCAAATATTAATAAAATTAAGTTAATGACTTCGAGATCTAATTATAACAAATATATCGAAAAAATTACTAACAAGAATAGTGGTTAGTTAATTATTCATGCTGCTCCAATAATTAACCAATCATGTCAAGTAAATTATAATATATATTTTCTTGGCATATTCTAATCTTATCTTAAATAGTTAACCAATAAAAATGAAATAATGTTTGCTAAGATGGGACGACAGATTGTCCTTTCCCACTTTTTAAAAAGTTAGAGCAACTTGAAAAAAAAAATAATGTTATAAAAAGAGTTGTTTAGGATTATCTCGACGATGGACGTAGTTTTGCGCAACAAAACTAATTGATAGTACAAAAATATAATTATTTGAGATGGTCTAGAATCGACGGAATTAAGAAAATATAAAAAATGACCGTCTCGATTTTTAGAACCATTATGTCGTTGTCTAAAATGACCGTCTCGATTTTTAGAACCATTATGGTCTTGAGAACGTTGCAAAAAAAAAAATGATCCGAAAAAAAGATAGTATTATATCAGTTGCATTAATTCACTGAATAAATAAAGAGTACCAAGCAATGAAGAAGATTTTGCTCTTCCGGCACTTGTCAACGGTGACGAAATCGAAATCGAAGACGGCGTACCGACAGTCGTCGACCGGTAGCGCCGCCTTGAGATCTTCGTATCCTTCGGCAGGTCCGCCGACCTTGTCCACCGTCAGCACCTTAGCCGCCTCATCAATCTTGAACACGATGTATCTGTGGACTTTCTTCCACTTCATCGCCATGAATGATTTCTTGCATTCCTCTGTCACCCACATCCCTGTGGTGGCCTATACACACACACACATATATAAATTGTATATCTAAAAAAACAACATGACCAACGTGTAAGGGGCTATATACACAGAAAGCCCAGATTGAAGTATTTGTTTCAGAGAATTTGTGGACGAAATTTCCGACGACCATTTTGCGTTGGGCTGCATCGATGTGTGTGTGTGAATGTACATATACATACCATTTTGAAAGCCATCGCCATGGGGGATCAAATATTCTTCGTTGAGCTTGATGGTTGAAGTGTGTTGGAGACTCGAGAGAGTGTGCTACTGATATATTATTCTTACATGACTTAATTGGTCCACCACTAAAGTGCAATTTTACAAATCTGACCAAAATGTACATAAGCCCGAGGAGGACCACCAAGGCCACAAAGGGGAGGAAAAAAATGTTTTTTTTAATAAAAAATTTAAGAATTATAACAAATCTCTTACTCGACTCGACTTGCAAAAAAAAATGTGGATCGACGGCCAAGGCTTGATGACAAGATCTGCAACGATGGGCTCATGAGAAAGGGGTAGAAACATTTTATCTTTCCTCCCTTTGAGAACTTTCTTGTCGAGTCAATTCTTAAGATGAAAGTGATTTAACTTTTCTTTTCTCAGTGAATATATCAAAAAATGGATATTTTTTTCTATATTGTGCAATCAATTATTCACTTAATCTTTGAGACAAAGCGTGGAATCTAATAAAATATGAGGGTCAACAAGATCTAAGGTTATGGACTGTAACATGGTAGTAGCCATATGACTTGTATCTATTGTCGTCTATAAACTTGTCATTTTACCTACATAAAAAATATGGAACACCACCAAGTAAACCAAGAATTGCACGAAAGTGCCTCTTTGATGGAATGTGGAACTACAATGGAGGATCATACACCTAAATCCCCTTTAATCCTGTCTTCGAATTGCTCAAAAAGTCTTACCTTATCAGAAGCAAAGTGAAAAACGAAACTTGACCCCAAGAATGTAAGAGGATCATCCCTATACTAATGGTTATCTTTCTATAGAGTTGCAAGCAGGCATGATGCGATGATGAAATCAAGAAGATTTGATAATTCACGTACTCTGTAGAGTATAGTTATATAACCACGTCTATCCATTCAAATGAGCCAGATAGACTGGCACAAGCATACGGATAGAGGTAAATTGAGGAAGAATTAATTTTCCGGTTGGCTCAAGCAATAATTGATTCTCATTTAAGTAATCGAACTCAAGACGAACTCGTGTCATAAATCAAGCTTAGCTCAACCGAACTTGGTGTTAATCTAGAATACAACGAGTAGAGCTCCAATTCGGAAAACTGAGCCGAAGCATAATAATTCATTTTTTGAGTTTTTAGCCAAGCTAGCGCCGGCTCTGGAAAAATTGAACTCGGGTTCAAAACTGATAGTGGATGTGATGGAAATGGTTAGATTAAACCATGTGCAAGAGACGTGCTTTTTTACCTGATCGAAGTGACATCCGCCATTCTTGGTGCATATTATTCCCAGCTTATTTCGGATAAAATTAATGGATTTGGCTTCAAGTTTCATGCAGAATTCCAGAAAAAAAATTGCTATTTTCTGTCACCTCCTTTTACATATCATCTGCAGGCTTAACAAAGAAATCCTTTTACATATAACTGCTATTTAATCATTTAATTGAAACTTCCTCTCTACAAGAATAAAATGTTTTGTCCCTACAAAGTTAACTATATATCAGTTACAGCAAGTACAAAACAAATTTCACTTCAAAAACAAAAAAAATTTACGATCTTCCCAAGACTAGGTGCTAGATTCATCAATACAATCAATCAAACACGATTAACAAAGACGCACTCCAAAATTTTTAAACAAATTAAGTAAGTTAATTTCAATTATTTTTATAGTCTCTTCATTGAAGTTCGGGTATCCTCATCCCACTTGTTCTTGGGTATTTCCCCAGAATCGGTAATAATTACCTTCTTCCTTGGCTTCCCACTGTAGGTTCCCGCCCCTCCTTCGATGGCATACACAGTATCCATGCCTTCAATGACTTTGCCGAAAACAACATGCTCGCCGTCCAACCTGAGAAATTTTTATAGCCATGAAAAGAAATACTGGGGCACTACTCTTTGAACTATTAGACATCCAAAACAAAATCCCTTTTCATATCTTAACCAAGTGCTAGTTTTTAAGATGCCCCTTGGACATATTATCTCAATTTCCCTACAACCATGAGAAGTAAGCCATATGGCTCATTACAATATTACAATGATTAATGCCAAATATATACATTCTAAATATGTCATGATTAGAAAGAGATGGGCAACCATTCCCTCGGGCTATAACTTTGTGTAAATGTGAGTTTCTATATCGACCTTAGCACAAGAGCTCACCAGTATGCCTTGACCGTGGTAATAAAAAACTGCGAACCATTAGAATCAGGTCCTGAATTCACCATGGACACAGTGCCTGCAAAAACCACCACATGAGTGAGCAAGTGAGTGACTGTGCATGGTTGGGTCACGTTGAAAGTGAAAAAAAAAACATTTCTCTTGGCTTACAAGATGCGTTAACTTGCAAGATAGGATTAAAAACTTAAAATTCAACTAGTTGTTTTGTTCATTGCGACAAGCAAGATTAAAAAAACAGTACAACAACTGAAGACCTGCGTGTGAATGCTTCAACTTAAAATTTTCATCACGGAAGGTGCCACCATATATAGATTGATTTCCTCTACCATCTCCAGAGACAACATCTCCACCTTGTATCATGAATCCAGGTATAATACGATGAAATGGCGTTCCTTTATAATGAAGAACTATCCCATTTGCAGCTTTTCCCATCTCCCCTGATCCCAGAAAAAAAAAATCAAGGAAATAAATAGAGAACAGCCTCTAAATTAAAACATTCCACTTCAAGAGTGTTAAAAGGTTGACTTCGACAATCTTCAAATACCTGTACACAAGGCCCTAAAGTTCTCTGCAAATACAATTGCAAGTATAATCAGAAACAGCACATGAGGAACTCAACATTTGACAAAATAGTAAAACTAATATGCCCGAAATAAAGCAATTGAATCAGGCTGAAAATATTACCCACAGTCTTTGGCATGACATGACCATATAAACCAATAATGATTCTACCTGTAGGTCAATAGATGTCAGATGCAAAAATTGAATATAGAAAACAAAAGAGAAGCTTAATGCAGAATATACAGATCAAGTATCATCTTATTTGTCCAGACTCCAAAGTGTTTTCCGGGTGTGATCTAGCTACAGTTCTCATCTTCCTGTTTCTAACGCAAAGAAGAAAAAAAGTTTGAAGAGTCCATGACCAGGAGATATTGACCACTTAGCACAGGCACAAGACTACATTTATGTGTTAAACGACATGTTTCATTTTGTTGATCCCTTTATCTATTTCAATTTATTATTTGATATTTTTTTAATATTGTGTGGGATAATTTGCACAGTTATTTGCATAATTTGTTGCCCGATCTTGTGACTGAAAGGACATAGACTAAGAATTGCTACAAAAATATTAAGGCATACATGAATAGGTAAGTACATTTGTCGCTTGCTGATCCTAGTTTTCTCATTCATATAAAAAAGGGATATTTTGTTATTTAGACCCGGTCTATTTTTAGGTCTTCTTCCTCCCCAAGTGTGTTGAAATACACTAGAAGGTCATTTTTCAAATTGAAAAGTTGACCATGGTTAGATAACCAAAATTCCCCAATAAAATATTATGTACAATTCTTTTTCATTATATTTAGAGTTCACATTCTCAGATTTTTTGGATGAATTAATTAAAAAAAATCACCCTCCCAGTTTATTTTTTTTATCTATCTTAGGGTTTAGGTAAATTTGTAGTGTTTGAACATTAGTCTTTGCGACAATGCATTTTGAATTGGCACCCATTATGTTGCGGATTGGCATATAACACTTGCTCGTCCCATTGCAAATTGTCAATCAGCCACCACTTTTTTTTACCAAAATTTCACCACCCGACACTTTATTTAAGGTTAAGTTTAGATCATCACGTACCGGATTGATATGATGATATTATATAAAGCGACTGGTAGAATATGAAGGCTTTTACCTATTCGCTGCTTATCTATGTCAACATCCAAAAACACTCTGTGAGTGGTTTCATAGATTTCTTCTACCTTATCTTCCTCCTGAAAAATAAAATATATATGCATATGAGACGTTTTTCTAAAAAAGCCAATCACGAGAAAGGAAAATGTAATATGAGTTAGAAAATAAAGGAAGCAAGATGAGAAAGCATCCAAATAAATCTAAGAAAGGTATAAAGGAAAAAACTATTGCCTTCATGACTTTTTGGGATGATTTTGCGTGAAAAAAGGTATTGTTGTACCAGCAAAGAACTATCAAAGTTTTTGAAAATATACATAAAAATATAACTACATAAAGCATGCCTTAAAAATAATAATATTTTAGCCAACCTCACACCCTATATTATAAGGCATGTTAGTTCTTCCTTATAATTAAACTAGAAAAACGTAAACCAGCCTCCAACATGGCTTCAAGGTATCTAAGTACTAAATGAATCCATATGCATGCACTTAGATCTCCTAGATACATATTTGGACAAATATTGCTTAAAAAATAACTGATAGTAATTTAGAAAAATGAATGGAAAACTAGCACGTGCAAATGGAGTACTTAACGATGCCTATAATTACTTCTTTACTCATTGAACATTATATTTTCTGCAAACTTGGGTGCAACCTGGTAGTTATGCCTCCTATTTGTCCAAGGAGTACTACATGAACTCTGATTTGAAATGGGCATCCAATGCTGACTAGAATACGAAAAAAAAAGATTGAACAAGTTGTTCATGTCAAGTTGAACTCTAAAACCAACAGTTGTGCAAATGAAAAATTGCTCAAGTCCATTCGTCATATCAAAATTGCGAGGCATAACCGTAATTCCTAGTCAAGGAAGATAAACCACTTCTAGTGCAAAGAAGTTTCTTATACTTTGACCATAAGTAATCACTATGACACACCTACGGAACTAGACATGAAGCATACACACTAAAGAACACATCTTTCCAAACATGCACAGATATTGCTGAACAATAACATGAACTACTCACTACTAAACTCACTCCACAGTTAAATATTACCACTTGAACGTGCTTTAACCACCCAAAAAATCGAATGTCCATTGATTATACATGGATCACATTTTCTGCTGCAAATATTATCAGCACTCAGCTCTAATACTTTCGTGTATTTCATCAGTTCGATATCAGTTTTTCAAAATTTTGTTCTTTCACATAAAAACAATATCCAAATGACAACAGAAGCCCCTTAACTGCAACAGACTATCGTACTTTCACACTCACTAATCAGTCAAGTACACCAGAAGCAAATCAAAACCCATCAACCGCACCGTCACAAGGACCTTAAATCCCCATCAGATCCAAGTAAGCACACAATTACCAATTCAATCCAACTACCCGATAAAAATACATCTAACTTTTACCGAAACATAAAAACCAAAGAAGGAAAATATACCACTCGAGAGAAGGAAGAAACAAAGAAGATCAGCACAAAAGCCGCCAGGAAGATCAACAGACACCGCGGTTGAAACAGCACTGAGATATCTCGACTCATCTCCCCCTTTTCAAATCACTCATAATTTTCCCACTCCTCGACCAATCATCGATATGATACACAATTCCTGAGGCAGTTAATCTACAATCTTCTCGTTCCAGTGACAGATTTAATGGTGTTTGAGGGGAAATCTAATCAAACGACCCGAAACCATAGACTGTCAGTGGAAGACAGGAAATTTTCAGAGCAATTACTGCGATTTATTTATCAAATCCCACAGTAGCATCTGGTTCCGTTCTTTCCTTTCTTTTTTCACTCTGGATTTTTTATTTGCTTAATCGCTTTGGTCGGCCCAATAAAGGACAACTACTGATCTTGGGCCCAAACAACATGGGCTTTCTTCTTTAATTTCATAGTTGGGCTGAAACACAAGCTAATACAAAGTAGTTATAGGGAAAAACTCTTACCTACTTAAATTAATATTTTACACTTAATTTTTATCAATTTTAATATTCTTTCAACACACAGTTGACATGATATCGAATAATAATGATGTAATATTGAAAAATATCGAAAAAAAACATCTGACTTTGATTAGATCTTCAATGTCAAGTCAGTACTCTAATATAAAATGAGTAAAGTTGGAATAAAATGTAAATTAGTGAAATAATTCCATTAATTGATCAATTTAAAATGCAACATGTATTTAATTTAGTAATATGACAATGACATTTCGCTTCTTTAATAATTGTACAAATAATCAATGTTTTTATAACCGGACACGTGATCAAATCGGTCTACTTTTTTAAAAAATGGCTTATTCAATCGGATCGGTTTAACCGCTGAAACGATTTTTAAGAGTATATCGGACCGGACCAATGCCCAATTTCCAGTCGAACCGATCAGTCCTATCCGATTTCGAAAACACCTGTTAAAAATTTTCAAATGGTAAAGAAAACAAATATTGAAATACTTTTGTACGTTTTAAAATAATTTTTAAATTTATGAACTCTATACTTGCACAAAAACAATTTTGATATAATAGATCTTTCAAATAATGAAAAGATGATCTGTTACCAATATGATACTTTTAGCATTTTGTATCAAACTTACAAAGTAAAACTATATTAATTACTAAAATTAAGTGTAATATTCGTACTACAATGTATGATATGCATTAGTTCTTTGATTACCCATTACTCCATTTATTCAACTAATTCCCATTTATTCTCTCTATATCAAATTGGTCTTTAAGCGTTTAAGTTCCTACAATCAGTTAACAACTTACAAGTAGAAGCAAGCAGAATACTGACAGGCAGAGTTGGCGGGCAGAGGCCGCAACAAGAGCGGATTAATTCCTAACGTCTAACGGAGAAAAAAGATTCAAGGTTCTTGTATAAATTTTCTTAATTTACAAGTTCATCCATCAAAATAGCAAGTTTTAAACTCGGCTATAAATGTCCAATTGTCTATCTGTATATGTTGCACATTTTCTGGTAAATGATATGTTATCATTAGTTGATATCTTGAAGACTAGTGTACAATGTGTCAAGGCAGAAAATAACAAAAGCTATGTCTATGCTTGTAATTTCAGCAAAGGCCTACCACTTTTCTCAGACATAAACCAGCAATGTCACAATTCAAACCAGATTATGCGTGCCTCTCCTTTTCTTTATCGTTTTTATCAAATCTCACTTAGATTTATACAAGCTCCGAAGAAGAAAAACAAGATTTGGATCCATCCCTCGCGACAGATTCTTAAAATAGGCCAAGGAGACAGTATTACACACATTGTACATAATTTAAGGAAAAAAGTAACAATAATAGGCGGAAGGACAAATCTATCAGTTTAGTCCAGTAAGCAGATTTTAGAATTGAAAGATACGATTTACATTTATGTATAAAGGTAAACCTAACATATATTATATTACGCACATTAAGGTGTGAAAACCAATTAAAAAAGGAATTCATTTGCATTTTTTCCGACAAAAGCCAAAACCTTAATCCCTTCGAGATAGCCTTGCTTCGAGTTCAATTATGTCTTTTTGTCATTGGTACACTGCAGACAAAGGATGCCAAAGATAAAAGTCAAGAATATGATAGGTAATGTTGGCAGGCAATAAACCCTAGCTGAATCCCCCGTAGCCAAATCAGCAAGCCATGACCCATCTGTTATGAAGGCCTGGGACCCGGACACGGAATCTGGATCCGGTTCTGACCCAGTAATCCATAGACCGGATCCACTCATGCCCGTTGGATCTGACCCGGATAGGTACCCGTCTCCATTAGTTGTCACTGTTGGTGTTGGATCCTTTGCAGATTTTTGACTGCAACACACAAGTGCAATAATGGGTGAAGCTCATTCATTAGTGGTGTATTAGCATTCAATGTCTTCACCTAGAATTATTTGGTGAATCTGTAAATGATTTCTTCAATGTGACAAAAAATCCCCAAGAATGTAAAGTCGCCAACTTGCTTTCTATCCATTTCTGGTAAAATTATGAACTTTTTCTTTGAAAGCAGTAAAATTAATAAGTTAATGCTAATAATTTAGTTACTCTTTTGACTAAACGAATAAGTTGTCAAAATCATGAAAAACCATCAAGATTCAGGAGTACTGTTTTACCTAGGCACAGAGGGGCAAAACGTGACCGTATAATCGGCGCCGGAGCACGTAAAAGTGCTTGTGGGATCATCGTACGCGTAGCTATATGATCTGGGGCAAGCAGACTTGAACATCTGCGCGTAAACGGACGGCCTGCAGGCGGCGGGTGAGTTAAACGCGCCGCTGCAACAGTACTCCGGGCTCCCGAACGCCTCACACGCACTCTTACACGCACCCCCGCCTTCAACCCGGAGTTCCGATGGGCATACCCGGTTCAGGTCCGTCACACATCCTGTGGAAGCACACATACCCGACCCGCCAGTGGTCTCCACGATCATGGGTAGATTATACCCGTCAACCAGGCTGACATCATAGAAGTCCAAACCGCCGGTGCCGAGGGAAAACTCCGCCAGAGTGACCGGTGGGGCAGCTCCGAAACCGTTGCATTCGAGTTCACCCGACCCGCAATCAGCAGTTCTGCAGGAACCGGGGTCCGACCACGGGAATGCGCATTCCGTTCGGCCCCAAAACCGGCCGGACCAGCCGGCGGGAGCAATGATGGTACGGTAGGAACCTTGTGGAAGCTCGAATCCAGTGGTTTCAAGCTTTGGACTGCCCGCATTTGCTAGTATACCGGGCCATACAGTTTCCTCGCATCTGTTAACAAACGTAAACGTTTCCCCAAATGCACCTGCGTCACATAGGGATTCAAGAACGAAAACCCAGTCAAAAATCAAGAACTAAGCTCCCAATACAGTACGTACGTGTAGAACAACTGTAGCTTCAGAAGGCAAAAAAACATGTTCATGCTTGAAAACGTAAAGAGAACGAATGTCGGGAAAAAATATACTTCACCTCTAGCGAAGAGTAGAAGAGTAACGAGGAAGCTTGAAATGAAGGATGAAGAAGAAGGAGAAGAGGCGGCGGCATCCATGACTGCGACGTTTCCTACTTTCAAGCAAACTTTTGAAGACATAAACATATGATTCTCTAACAGTTGGGCATAGCAATGGAGATGTAGGGAAGATGATAAAAGATAAGAGGGTAGAGAAACAATGGCCTCTTGTGTTCTCGGGAGGGTTGCAGTCCTGGATGGAAGCTGAGGTTTTTGTCGAGACTTCTTGATGAAAACATCTGAAACAGCTATAAAAACTGATAAAAAAGGGAAAGGGGTTTTTTAATTATAAAAAATATTAAATTGTTTTTTTTTAATGCAAGTCCTATTTATCATAAAATTTTATTTTTAAAATACATTATTATAATATTTAAATAAAATAATAATAATAATAAATCATTTAAAAACCTAATATTAATGATTTTTTAAAATGAACATTATTAATGAAATTAAGAAGAACAATAAAAAATTATTATATTACGCTTTAAAAAAACAAACTATTATATTATCAAAATTAAGAATAGACAAAATTTCAATTAAACCAAAAAAAAAAAAATGAATTTTATAACCCACAAAAAAAACTGGTTTAACTCTTTTCACGTACGTCTATATAATTTTACACCCCAAGACCATTTCGAGAGACCAGCGACTGCTTCGGATTCCTCATTCTCGTCTTTTAATATATATATTTTCTGAACAATATATTAATTTTTTTTATGAAATACAAAAATTCAATGTAAAAGAACAAACTGAAAGAATGAATTAATTGCACACTCTTTCTTTTAGCAGTGGATATTTGATTGTTTCTTCAAAAGTCCCTTTATTTTGTAACATCCACAAAAACTTGTGTGAGACGATCTCACGCGTCGTATTTTGTGAGACACATCTATTATTTGGGTCATCCATGAAAAATATTACTTTTTATGCTAAAAATATTTTTTAATTTTGAATATCGGTAGGGTTGACTCGTCTCACAGATAAAAATTTGTGAGACCGTCTCACAAAAAACCTACTCTATAACATTTTCATCATAACCAAGCCAGCATTGCATGACTAGTTTCAAATAAAGTAAAATAGATATGCCTTTTACAATTAAAAAAATAAAAAATGTTATAGAATCATATACATACTCGGACAATAATCAAAAGTATTTTTTTCATGTATGCATTTTAAATTATTCTGATAAAAAAAACAAATAATACCATAAATTACCAAGAACACTAGTCAATGTCAAAAGTTTTAACCATGCTGAGACATTGAGAACGAGACTCTGTTTATTGTTACGACTTATTGGGACCCATGGTGTGACCCAAGAATCCATTCAGGATAATTTAAAGAAAAAAAATAATCATCGAGTCCAGTCGAGTCGAGTCGAGATCATGTATGATTGAAAAAATTGACTAATTTTTTCATTTGTTCACAAAAGTCCGCATAAAAAGAATGCAACAAGGGACAAGATAATTGAATAATTAATAATTAATTAAATGCAGTAGCTTGCAACTTACAAATCAGGTTGGGTTTGTTATTTCTATTTGAAAACGATCGTTGTTGATACAACGAGGGCAACCATTCTGAAAAGTTCAATTCGGGTGGCGGACCAGCAGTGAGAAAATTTAGGTCCCATTTAATTTGCATGTAGTATCCAAAATTCTAAGCTTAAATATTTTAAAATCAAGTGGGAATACTATTTTCTTGTTTGGCATGACTATATTATATTATGTAACAGTGGATTCAAGTCTGATAAATGATCAAGATTTGTCCACTGTTTTTGATTTTTTTTTTGGATATTTCACCGTGTGGGTCATCCAACGTTCATTGTGTGGGGCTGAGGTTCTAAGCTTCAGATCTGTACTGCTTTCTATCCTCAATCAGAAAGAAATATCTGGATTTATTTCGAGTGTCACTAACTGTGCTGCTCGGGGCTGGGGCACGTATCTCCACTGTTATTCTAATAGAATGAATGGTTCTAAATGCAAGATGGATGGCAAATTTTTCAGATTTATCAAGATTCTGTTGATGCTGATTTTCTTTATTTTTATTTTGCATGAAATCCCTTTCCGAGGTAAATGAGCCCAATCCATTGGCAATTTAGACTTTTTACAAGGAAACTTGAGGGGTCTATGATTTCGGCCTGTTTCCCTGTCCACTTTCATGTTTTAATCTAAGTAGAAGAAAAATTACAGACAACGTTTCCCTCCACCAACTATTTTAGACAAGAAAGGGAGTTGGAACTACTCGAACACTCCAATACAAATTTAATCTAAATATGCGCAGCAGTAACATGTGGTGGAGCAATTGATTTCACGAGACTCAGGTCATAAATGTTTGAGTTTGACAATGCGCGACCAAGAAAACAAGCTAGCGAACAACAAACGAAAAAGTAGGACAGAATGAACACCTCAAAGATACGATAGAGTAACAGCATGTAAGCCCTTTGACATCCTCATGTTGTAGACTTCTTATAATCAAATCCAAGAAACCATGGAGAAAACAGGGGCCTTAACGGTATCATGGAATTCACAACAAAATGATCATGCTTCGGCTACAATGACTGGTAATCAGCCTGAAAGAATTCGACTGCAGTTAGTAACATGCACGTTAGTGCAAAACAGCACGAGGTGAAATCTAGTTGCCGGGTGGATCAGCCCCTCAAATAAAATGTTCCGAATTTTTATGTATAATTTTCTAAGACTACAATTTTTGCATTCCCAACCCGCCCTACATCTATTGAAGTCGAACCTTGGGATGATAAACTCGTGTGATGCCGCCCAATGTACATCATGGTTTTGTTAACCAGTGGCAACTTCGCTTCGTCCGTGCGTGCTCCCAGCATCTTCATGCTGAAAAAATGGAGCAGAGAAACTCTACCGAATAATATAACGAATACACAGAAAATGTATCAACATAGAATATGGAGTGATACAATTTTCGTTCAATCTTTTCCCATCACATACCTTTACAACCACAGTGGAAACACTACCAAAGCATTTTTTGTGGTTTTCTTAGTTAATTCGAATGGAAAAAAAGAAGTAATACAATCTCACAACAAGATTACAAGACCAATATAACTCAAACTCGAATTCAAAGTTTAAAAATCATTACCGGAGGCTAAATTGGCAGGGAAAATTATATAATGTAAAGCTTGTAAATGTCTCCTTCCCAAGCCATTTTGGTTCTGATTCTTGCTCATCCGTGTCATAATATAGCATATATTCACACTTTACTTTTTTCTCAGCAATTAACTTTTTATTTTTAGTGGCATTGCTTGCGTGAATACAATTTCGAAATTCATGTATAATTTTCATAAATTAACAATATCGAAGTGTATGGTACACACGATGGTTATACCTGGTGTAAGGCAATGGGCAGAAGATTATAATGTAGTCGGCGGAAGCACAGGTGAAGGTGCTCGTCGTGTCGTCGTAGGCGTAGCTGTAGGCGCGTGGGCAAGCATGCTTGAAGAACTCCGAGTACACCGACGGGTGACACGTGTCCGGCGTGTTGAAGGCCTCGCTGCAGCAGTACATAGGATCCCCGAACGCCTCGCAGGCGCTCTTGCACGCCACGCTTTCACTCCGGCTGCCGTTCCCACGGGCCACCGTCAGCTCCCTCGGGCAAGCGCCGTTCAAATCAACCAGACACCCGGTTGAGCTGCAACCACCTCTTGTACCTCCTCTGGTCACGATCAGCATTGGGAGGTTGTACCCATCAACCAAGCTGACATCATAGAAGTCAAGGCCCTGGTCGCCGTTGAGGGTGAACTCGGCCAACGTTGCGGGGGGTATAGCGCCGCTCCCGGCGCATTGTAACTTTCCGGAACCGCAGTCCGCGGTGCCGCAGGTGAATTTCCCGGTGGATGGGTCGTTGGAGCAGTGAGTCCGAGCCCAGATCCGACCCGACCACGAGTCGGGCACCGTGAGAGTCTTTGATTTCCCTCTCTTCAATACAAAGCCCGTGGGATAAAGAATCGGCCTATCGGCGCCGGTAAGTATGCCGGGCCATATGGTGCGGCGGCACTTGTTGACTATCTTGAACGTCGTCGACTCCACCTCTGATTTCAAGAACCATCAGGACAAAACCCACGAAACCGAAAATTTTAAAGCAAAAATTAAAATAAATAAATTGAAATTGAAGAACTAGTCAACCGAAGCAAACCTGAGCTGAAAGATAGGGCGAAAACGATGATCGACAGAAAGAGAAGACGGTCCATCGAATAATTTGCAAACTTACTGAAAAATTTACCGGGCAGTTCACTTGGATTCCCTTATTTTTCCGCCATTTTTCCTTTTTGTCGTTGAGGAAGCAGAAGAAAAGGTGGCAACGGCGATACAGAAAGGAAACAAAAGTGGAAAGGAAAATATTTGACGGGTGCCACTTGAAGAGGCATCCCTTTCGGCAAAATCTTATTCTTGATTTAGGTTTATCACCTCAGCTATTCGTAGATTGCACCATTTTAATTCAAGATTATTAATTTGGTGTTTTTATTTTAAACTTTTATCAATGACACCGAGATGTTAAAAGTAATGAGAGTGTTTTTTGTCACTGTCGTAGACTCAATTCTCGTCTCGATCAAATATTGAGTTTTTCTAACCACTCCAATCTCATACACGAGTACACGACAAGTGTTAGAACTCGAATATTCGAGATTTTCCCGGAGAAGAGGAATACATCTTGATGATGGTCGGATAGATTGGGTGAGTTTTGGGTGGACAATCTACGGAACAAAAAATAGTATTTTCTCTGTCAAGATTTTGACATGATGAGATGAGTATAACCTGGCCTGATGGGATGATTTTCGGTGGTCTGTCCTAGTCTCTCGTCCTGGTCTGTCTGGGTGGTCTGTCCTGGTCTGCCCGGGTGGTCTGTCCTGGTCTCTCAGGTGCTCTGTCTTGGTTTGCCTGCCAGGGTGATCTAGCCTGGTCGGCTCGCTTTGGTGGAATGACCTCGAGTTGTATGGCCTGTCCTGGTGGGGTGACCCTGGGTCAAACAATATGCACACATTCAACAAGATAATGTCAGTGGGGCGTCGGAAGGGTTTCCGGCGTAACCACTCCGACGCTCAAATTAGTACAAGATTCACCAAGTAGATAAATAATTTATTGAATGCAGTAGATTGCAATATTTCTCAAATGAGCAAACCTGGGTATTTATAAAGGAGAAGATGATCTTGATTACAGTGCATGTATATTGTTCTTGATTAGACATATGCCGATGCCATGTCTTCTGACAACTGCTCATGCCCTGTCATCTATGCCCTGTATTCTGACAACTGCACATGCCATGTCATCTGTCAGTAGGCATGGCGACCCATATTGTTCAGGTCATGTCGTAGGCACTGATTATCATGCTAATGATGCATTGTGACCCATACTGGTCGAGTGACCTGAACCCTGTCCGGACGAGAAAACCATGGTCAGGTGAGATGATCTTGGTCGGGTTGGAGGACCCTGGTCGTGCTAAAATACCATGGTCGAACAAGAAAACCCTAGTCGAGCTAAAGTACCTTAGTCAGGCGAGATAACCATGTCTAAATTTTACTCATGCTCTATTCTTTACAGCAAATTGAAATTTGACTCATTTAAGTTTTCTCTTTCCGTCCGAGACTAAGAATGACTAGAGCCTTTTCCAAAATATCACAATTGATAAATAGTTTTTTTTAATCCATGGAGACTCTTCAAACACATATTTACTCTGGATAAGGCACACCAATTTTTCAAGATAAAAATCAATAAGTTTTAGACATTTGAAAACAAATCAAGAAAAAAAAGACATTTTTGTCTTAGGCAAACTAGTCGAGATGCATGTTTACTGGCTAGTAAAAATATGTTGTACATGACTTAGGATACAAATAGGTCTTGAGACAATATAGAATACAAATATTCGAGCAGTAGTTAGCATAATAAATTTGGTTACCCATGGATATTGTCATTTTTTAAAAAATAAAATTTGACTAAACTTATTCCCCAAATATCTCAATACTCGATTCCATTATTTTTAAAATTTGTTGTACATAATGACCTCAGGTAGTTAGGTTGAGTAAATGGAATCTATTTTGTTTTGTTTAAAAAAACAAAAAACCTCAGTCATATGAAAACACTCAAATTTATTCAAGTTGGTAATTTATATTCACGAGAAATTTTGTTATACGGTTTCAAATGTCAATTTTGTGAAATAGATATCTTATTTGGATCACAAAAGAATAAAATTACTTTTTGTGTCAAAAATATTATTTATTATTGTAAATTTGTGCATGATTGACCCGTTTTACGGATAAAAATATGTGAGACCATATCACAAAAACTTACTAATATATATATATATATATATATATATATATATATATATATATATAACCCAAATTCTGATACGGAGGACTATAATAAATATAAAACAAAAAAATTTTAATGTGATCGAATCAATCGATAAAAATAACAAGTAAAAAACATACTAAATTTGCATATCAAAATGTATAATATCTCAACAAAAAAAAAATTACCAAGTACGGCTTTGATAATATTACCATATTATAATTCCAATTTCGATCATGAGTCAAGCAATAAACGTAATCTCTTGACATCAAACCAAATACAGGAAAACAAAATAAAAATAAAATAGTTGTGTGTTACCCATAGATAACTTGTTTTGACTTTAGAAGATTCAAAATTAGAATGTTAAAGTTTAGAGTACTGTTCATGCGAAATGTTATTTTTATAAGAATTATTCAATAAAACACAAAAATTGTTATGATATCATCTCACGAGTCAATTTTATAATATGCATATCTAATTAGACTCAATTCATAAAAAATCTAATTCGTCTCGTGAATATATAAATTCACGAGATCGTATCACAAGATATATAGAATTTAAATGCTTAAGTGTGGATTTGATTAGCCGGTTTAAAAGAAAATGAGTGCAGTAAAAGAAATAAATATGTATTAGGTAAAACTTAAAGAGTGGGTTTCATGTGAGACCGTCTCACGGATCATAATCTGTGAGACGGGTCAACCCTACCCATATTCACAATAAAAAATAATACTCTTAGCATAAAAAGTAATACTTTTTCATGGATTACCCAAATAAGATATTCGTCTCACAAATACGACTCATAAGACTGTCTCATACAAGTTTTTGTCAAACTTAAAAGACCCAAGGCCAAAAGATGGGCGAATAAAGTAATATTATATCGGGCTAAATTAAATGGAGCCCATATAAACTTTAAGGGGTGGACAACACCTGATTTTTAAAAAGTCTATGTACATTAATAAATAAGCACATCTAATGGAGCAAAAATA
This sequence comes from Primulina tabacum, assembly GCF_025594145.1. NCBI lineage: Eukaryota > Viridiplantae > Streptophyta > Magnoliopsida > Lamiales > Gesneriaceae > Primulina > Primulina tabacum. The sequence goes on along the minus strand of NC_134559.1, from coordinate 4,719,861 downwards.
TTTTACATTTCGTAAAAATTTAAAAAAAAACACTTAACCTCTATATAAAATTAATGATATTTCAAAGCTTATGTCTAACATCCCGTAAAAAAATAATTAATACTATTTTAAAATTCATGGAAAAATACAAATTTTTTTATTTAAATAGTAAACTATCGCCTTCTGAATTTAAATAAAATAATCGACTAAATTCTTGAAAATAATCCAAGTACAAAATATTTTTATGGCATAAAAAAATATCATTCATCACTACTGTAAAAGCGTTATCCAAAACGAGCATTTGAAAATATTTTTTTGCCATCAAAATTTTGAATAAATAAAAATCAGTTTCATAACAATAGCGATCATCAGGTTTGCACTGCACACAGTCTGAGCAAGCTCACTAGTCAGCATCTCCTATCTCCTCAAAAGCATCAACATCTGTATCGATCAAGTCTATTGATCATAAAGACTCAACACGCATAAATCACGAATGACAAATAGTACTTAATAAAAGCACATGTATTTGAAAGTAACGTGTACGAAATAACAACTGAACATACATAAACATAAATGCGTCATGACTACATACACATTTTCATAAAAGTGTTTCCATTATAACATACAAATCATACTTAATTTTGCGTAGAAATATGTTCCAAGCAAATGGCCCTAACATAAATCTCCTGATCAGACTAGACCACAATACTGGGCTGGTAGGGATCACCACAGCCTTTCGACCGGATGTTCACTCCCAAATAAATAAATATCTGGTCATACCTTATCGGGGACCTGGTGGAGAGGTCACTGGTCATACTTTACCGCTTTCCAACATCGTGAGTTTCGTTGGAACGCTCTGGACATGTTGCCCAACCACAGCAGCAAAAATCAAGGAGATCCCAACGAAGCCTGCAACCAAAAACTTGAGAAAACGTGAAGAACATGCACAAATTTTCACAGCTTGAGCAATTTTATGATAAAAATCATATCTATCCCATTTCTTTTCAAAAAAATTACAAATTTGCTATTGAATCGAAGGTAACATAGAGTATTACAAATCATATGTTGAAAATGTTTCCGTAAAACCAACCTATAAGTCGCAGAATTCGAAATAATTGAGGGTGACGAGTTTTGTGAAACAGAAATTTCACTGTTTGAACGGTTTTACGATAAAAATCAAATCTACCTCGTTTCCTATCAGAAAATTACGAATTTGCTATCAAATTAAAGGTAACACAGAGTGCTACAAATAATACGTTGAACATTTTCCAAAAAACTAACTCATAAGTCGCAGAATTCGAAATAACAAAGGGTGACAGGTTTTGTAACACAAAAATTTCACAGCTTGTGTGGTTTTACGATAAAAATCATATTTCCCTCGTTTATTATCATAAAATTATGAATTTGTTATAGAATCAAATATAACACAGAGTGATACAAATCATTTGTCGAAAACGTTTCCAGAAAACTGATGGATAAATCGCAGGAATTGAAATGATATAAAATGGCGAGTTTTGTGACTCAAAATTTTTCCGAAATCGTTTAAACCATAATCCATAAAAATTTGCATATAAAGCACAATATACATCAAAATAAAATATGACGAAAACAATGCGTACATGAAAATTTTATACATGTTTTTGCGTCTAAACGCTCGAATAAATGAATACCGACGCGAGGGTACGTACAGAATGAACGGAGGATGATTCCTTGACGTTTTTCTAGACAAAAACTCACAAAAATCTATAGAATATTGCTAGGATGAGTGCTCAAGAGGCTGTTGCTCAAGGGAGACACAACTCTAGCTTTTTCCTCCAAAATAACGTGAATATGTGTGTGTTTAGGTGTAGGTGTGTGTGATTAGTATAAGTAATTAGGATTAGAAAAAGTCTAATAAAATAAATTAATAGGCTAAACAGTAAGCCCATACTAATTTATTTATTTAGATTCAAAATTTTAGTAATAAAAAAATACTCAGCACATTTTTATATTAAAATCTCCCAATATCGAAATAGCTAAATATAGCACGTAAAATCCTAAATTAATTTAAATACTAATTAAATAATTCAAGTAAGGCATAAAATTCATTATAAAAATATTTTACACCCAATTTAAGGAATAAATCCTCAAATTCCAAATTACGTTTAAAGCGCCTAAAATATTATAAATCGTCTAATAATTTAAACTGAACTTTAAAATGCTAAAGGAAGAGGAAATGTTTTTAAATCTCATAAAAATATTTGTTTGAAAAACTCAAACATCGAATATTAGTCTGAAAAACTTAAACTCGAGCATCAAATATTCGTCTGAAAGGAAGAGGAAATGTTTTTAAATCTCATAAAAATATTCGTCTGAAAAACTCAAACATCGAATATTCGTCTGGAAAACTCAAACTCAAGCATAAATCCGTTCTCCTATATCCGGACAAGCATCAAATATTCGTTTGAAAAACTCAAACTCAAGAAATGTATTTAAATCTCATAAAAATAAACATATAAATATTTAAAATAAATTAAACATGTTGAATTCGTCATTTAATTCTTTTAAATCAATTAAATTAATTAACCTATTGAATTATGCATGTAATTTACATGTACTGATTTTTGGGCACTACATTATGTTTTAAAAAATCGAGCATAAAATATACTACTTATAAAACAAATGTGCTTAATTTCCAACAACATAGAAGTTTAAAAGACATTTAATTATTAATAATACCGGTGTTATAATCGAGCAAGTTTCATACGAGACGAGCTCAGGAGTTTATAATCATTAGACATGTTGATCTGATTTATAATTGAAAGGAATTTTATTCCTTGATATATTTTCCTTTTTTATCTTTAATATTTTGCCTTTCTAGACATGAGGATAATCTCGAAATTGATGATATGATCTCTTATAAATTCAATATGTGATATAAGACTATATTTTGATATGACTCGTAATATCTTTAAGATATGATATCACAATATCTTTAAGATATGATATCACAATATCTTTATGATATTATCCTTATTTTAAAAAGAGTTTGTTTCCTAATGAAATTGGTTTTTCTATGTTAAATAGGACTCAAAGGAGAAGAAACAATAGTGTGAGAGAGTGACGATACAGAGCAAAAACTTTCGGAGAGACAGAGATGCATTTGTACGAAGAAAAGGTTTTCTGATTGAAGCCATCTCGTGATTGATAACTTGTTGCTGTGAAGTGCTGCCAACATCCGAAGACAACACCTAATCACCGTGTTGATTAGTGTGTGGAGTTTTGAAGATTTTTTTCACTTCTCAGTTGATGCATCCTATGTATTTTGGTTATACGGTTTGTTAGAGGTTTAGGATGCAATTTGTTACTCGCCTTAATAAAGGAGTTGTTTTATTCTTTCACTAGTATTGGTTTTTGTAAACTTACAAGTTTTTCTAGTGAATTATTTTGCCCTGAGGCACCGCACAAGTATTTTATACTTGTGCATAATTTACATCTCGTATCTCGTATTATTATCATTATTCCAGCTACGTGTAGGTGTGTTAAAATCATAATTTCCGCTGCATGTTGTCGTGGGTGTTACAACACCTACGCACAACACCTACATTCTGATACACACAACACTCACTCTCAACTCACACATACACTGTGGAAACAGAACTTTCATTTGGTATCAGAGCTTCCACTTGACGCTACTAAGTGAGATCCTGTTTTGTTTTGTTTTCAGAGTGAAAAGGAATTATGGAAGGATCAACAAATACTGTTTTTAGGCCTCCCGTGTTGGATGGATCAAACTATGCATTGTGGAAAGTAAAGATGAGGGTTTTTATTAAATCCATTGAAGAAAGAGCTTGGCAACGTGTACTTGATGGTTGGAGTCCACCAAAACTCGAGGATGCTGATGGAGACACACGGCTCAAACCTGAAAGTACATGGACTGTCGATGAAGTGCAAACTTCAAACTTTAATTCCAAGGCTCTCAATGCTATATTTTCATCTGTTGACACAAGGATGTTTAATTTAATCACCACTTGTGTATGCGCCAAAGATGCTTGGGAGATACTCCAGAAGCACTGTGAAGGATCCGCAAGTGTGCGTAAAACTAAGCTAAGGATGGTGACATCAAAGTTCGAAATTTTGAGAATGGAGGAAAAGGAGTCTATTCTTGAGTATGACTGCCGGTTGAGACAACTCTCAAATGAATCACATGGCCTAGGAGATCCCATACCAAATGAAAGATTGGTGAACAAGGTTCTAAGATCTCTTCCTGAGAGATTCAATGTCAAAGTTTACGCTATTGAAGAATCTAAAGACACTTCAACGATCAACTTGGATGAACTAATGAGTTCTCTCAGAACTTTTGAGATGAATCTTGATCTACAAAGGAAGGATAAAGGGAAGACAATAGCCTTTGAAGCCTCAACCGAATCTTATGATGAAATCCTTCAAATATCTAAAGAGGTGGATAAGTTTGATTTAGGTGAAGAATCGATCTCTCTGTTTACTAAGAAATTTGGTGATTACTTGAAGACTATGAGAGAAAAGAAGAAAATTGGACAAAAATCTGAACTGCCCAATAACACCACTTTTGCAAAAGCTCAAAAGTTTACTCCTATGAAAGGACAGTTTCGACCAAAAACCGAAGTGCAAATCCAATCTAATGTCAGAAACCTGGACTCGGTGCAATGCAGAGAGTGTTCTGAATTTGGACACTATGCCAATGAGTGTGCCAATCGACTTCGAAGAAACAAAGGCATGGCTGTCACTTTGAGTGATGAAGAGTCTGATGATGATCAAGGATCAAGTGAATCTGAAAATCACACATCGTTATCTTCTGTGATCAAGGAAAAACGCTCAATGCAAATCAATCCTTTGGGTGTTGCCACAGGTGTTGCAATACCTGGCCGCAACACCTTTTCGAATTCAGTATGTCTTAAATCTACAACCCTTGCGGAGGCAAGTCAGTCTGAAACTCAAGAGGTAGATGATGATGAAGTCACTCTAGAAAGTGTGCAGACGATGTACGAAGAATTATATGAAGACTGGATCAAAAGAACTAAAGGAAATGCAATTCTCTCCAAAGAGAATGCTGAGTTAAAGTCACAAATTTCACGACTTGAAGTAATCTTAAGTAAGAAAGATTTGGAATTATGCAAAGTCAAAGAGGAACTTGGAAAAGCAACTCAGATTCTTGCCAAGATGAATTCAAGTTCATCCAAACTTGATTCACTTTTGATGATTGGACAAAATGACAAAGCTGGACTTGGTTATCCGAACAGTCTGTTCGAAATTGGAGAATCTTCCAATACTGAGAGAAAACCAACTGTTTTTGTCAAAGGAAGTGTTGAAACCTCAAATGCTACACAAACTGAAAAAGGTGCTCCATCTAAAAGGCAAATATCTACCAAGAAGTCCAAATCCAGAAAACGCCACTTTATCTGCCACTATTGTTTTAGACCTGGTCATATCAAACCCTACTGCTTTAAACTGAGAGATGATTACAAGAGATGGGAATCAGAACAGGTGTTGCCACAGGTGTTGTATAACACCCGACGCAACACTGCCAACAGAAAACCGACGGTAAAAAGGGTTTGGGTACCAAAGGCTAAGATTCAATGTTCCGTTATTTATACTTCATTAAAGACTAACATTGCAGGAATATGGTACTTTGACAGTGGTTGTTCGCGCCACATGACAGGTTCTAAAGACCATTTGATTGACTATGTTGAACTGAGGAGTGGTCATGTGACGTATGGTGGTGGTGCTAAAGGAAGAATTGCTGGCAAAGGAACCTTGAATGTTGATGGACTGCCTAATCTACACAATGTGCTTTATGTCGAAGGGCTTAACTCAAACTTAATAAGCATAAGTAAACTTTGTGATGACGGTTTGCATGTTAAGTTTGATAAAGACAATTGTGAAGTGTTTGATAATTCTAATACTCGTATTTTGACAGGTACAAGGTCTGCTGAGCATGGTAGGAGAATTAAGTTTCTTTATTGGATTGCAAATTAAACAAATGCATGATGATATCTTTCTATGTCAATCCAAGTATGCCAAGAATTTGGTGAAGAAATTCTCTACTGAGAACACTAAGCACATGAAAACACCAATGGGGTCGACTGAAAAATTGTCCAAAGACGATGTTGCGGCAGGTGTTGACAACACCCAGTATCGCAGCATCATAGGCAGTCTTCTTTACTTAAGTGCAAGTCGTCCCGACATCATGTTTAGTGTTTGTTTGTGTGCTAGGTACCAGGCTGATCCTAAAGTCACTCATCTAAAGGTTGTCAAAAGAATTTTGCGATATATATCTGGAACAGTTGACTTAGGTTTATGGTACACCAAAGAAACAAACACCAATTTAGTGGGCTTTAGTGATGCTGACTGGGCTGGAAACTTAGATGATAGAAAAAGTACCACGGGTGAGTGTTTTTATCTTGGTAACAATTTGGTGTCATGGTATAGTAAAAAGCAAAATTGTGTATCTCTGTCCACTGCTGAATCTGAATATGTTGCAGCTGCTAGCTGTTGTTCACAACTTTTGTGGATGAATCAAATGATTAAAGACTATGGTTTCAACAGTGACACCTTAATTGTATACTGTGACAATTCAAGTGCAATTGATATTTCAAAAAATCCAGTACAACACTCTCGAACGAAACACATAGACATTAGACATCATTTTATTCGAGATTTGGTTGATAAGGGTACAATTCGAATGGAATTTGTTGGAACTGAGAACCAACTGGCTAATATCTTTACAAAACCATTGGATTTTGAGAGATTTTCCAATCTTAGGAAGTCTCTCAGCTTGTGTACACAATGATCACTCATGGATGTTGTCCTCGGTGTTACAACACCTGTGGACAACACCCAGCATGCATGTGCATTTTATTTTTAGGATGCTAGACATATTGCATACATCCTGCTTTGTGTGAAGCCTGTACAAGTGTAGGATACTGAATGGCGTGCTCTCAGTTGTGAATCAAACTTTCCATCAATATTCTCCAAACAATGGTGTGTGCTCAATCTAAGTCATAAAGCAGTTGAGGATGATCGTGTACCACATGATCTTGTCCAATGTAGATAATGACTTAGAAAATTCTTGAGCAATATGGTGAAAAATAGAAAAGAGAATAAAATAGAACAAAAAAAATGTTTAGAAGAAAATGGAAAAAGCTACCTAGAGGAGTCCAATGAAGACCGTTCTTCTAGTGTGGGAGCTACCACTTCTAAGTCAAAATACAGATGGGAAAAGCTACCTAGAGAAGTCCTATGAAGACCGTTCTTCTAGAGTGGGAGCTACCATGTCTGAATTAAAAATGTTCAAGAAAGTTTAAGTCCAACTTGTGAGTGTTGCCAAGAGGTGTTGCCAACACCTAAGTACAGACTGATCACAGTTTGATCACATGCGTGTGCATTTCATTTTTGATCATACTTTAGGCATAAATTTAAGTCATTCATACTGCTGTTATGTGAATTCATCATGACCAGTGGGCTATCAGTTTTTAATTCATGAAATACGAAGAAAACCCTAACCGACTTAATTTTGAAATTTCTTGATTTCTAACTGTTTGTGGGGTTAATTCGACGTGGTGTTTTATCCTGCCTGATTTCTTGAAATAATGATGGCACTGTTTCAGAAAGTTACTGTTGGATGAGAGTAAAAATTTAGTTGAAAAGGTGCTGAAGTTGCGGCTCAACAGAATGTTACCGTTGGAGAGGTGTGCTTAAATATTTAGGGATAAATAAAGAACAACTTTACGGCTTACTATTTTCCCTCATATTCTAAAATCTCTCCTACCCTAACTATTTGTTTTCTTTTTCGCGCAAAAGTATCTGTGTTCTTCGTAAATTTCTGTCTTCTTCGAACTTCCCTACTTTGCTATTCTCTATTTCGCAGATGGCTGGCTTTGATCCTCAAGACATTAGGAGTGAAATGGCTGCGAGCATGGGCGACAAATCACCTGACACAACACCCACAGCCGCTACCGATGTTGTGGGCATGGAAATTGTGGGTGTACCAGAAGAACCAATCCCGCTGGAAATGATCGCTCCTGGTGAACCTGGGAACGAAATCACTGTCGAGAATCCCCCAAATTTTGAGGCCGTGAATAGAGCCTTTCCCCCTGCTCCTATGCGCCGTAAGTCAAAGAGACAAGCAGGGTTCGATCCTGACTTTGTCCATACCAAGAAACCAAGGGCATCCACCGTCCCATTTATTATGGACCCTGATTTCTCATCTGGAGACGACTCCAATGATGATGATTTTGAGTTGGTGGCTCGCCCCAAACCAACTGTTGCTGCTAAGGAATCTGGTTCTACTTCTGGTAGTCAAAAGCCAAACCCATTCACGGATTCTCATGAAGCTGCAGAAGAACAATCTCCTGGTGAACCTGAAGATGATGAACAATCTTTGGCAGAGTTTCTTGCTCAGCTCAAAGAAGATAAGGCCGCCCGAAAACAAATGGCTAAGGAGAATGAACCTGACTCAGAAATGATGAAGGAATTCGAGCAAAACCGGCCTGGTGCCTCTGATGACTCCTCCTCATCGTCTGTATCTGACTTTGAATAAGAGGAACAAGGTGATGATGCATCTGAGGACATTGACTCTGAATCTAGCGAGTCTTCTGAAGATGATGCTATTGATGTTGCTGCCGGTGTTGAGGTGGATGTTGACAACACCGAGCATAACATTGACTCTGCTGACTATGATGTGAGTAAGTCTTTTTCCCCCAAATTTTATTCTGAGGATGCCTTGGCATTATGGCCGCTGTTTGTTCAGAGAGAGTTGGTTGAGGAGAAAAATATTGATGTCACTGCCTATGGGAAATACAACCTGGTTGAGTTTCTCAAAAACAGAAAGTTGCTATCCACAGTCACCACTGTTATGCCCTACTGTCGCCGTGTGGTGTTAGAATTCTACTGTAATCTTCTGCGCAGTGTTGGACATGAGGAATCGGTGAAGTATGGGAGAGTGTTTGTTCGGGATCATATCTACAAGTTCTCCCCGTCGGTGATCAATGAATTCTACAACACTCCGGATCTTGAGGAAGCTGACGAGGATCTTGACATACATGCTGTCACCTCTGTGCTCACTGGAGGTGTGATCCAAGTATTCCCCGACTATCCCAAGAAGCTGAGCGCTGCTAATCTCACGTCCTTCTACTCTGTCCTACATAAGACCTCCATTTGGAATTGGACCCCGTCAACAAATTCCACCACTGTGACCAGATCTCAAGCCCTGATTTTGTTTAATATTGGCACTGGAAGGGGCTTTAATTTTGGGAGGTTGGTGTTCAGGACAGCATTACAATATGCTGAAGGGGACTTCAAGAAGACTAAGCTACCATATCCCTCACTGATCTATGGGATCTTGGAGTCTCAAGGGTTCATTAGGGACATTGATGAAGATCTCTGCCTTGTTAGAGACTCCCTGAAGATTTCTCCTGTGTATTTTAAAGGCAACAGACAGATTGATCTGCCGTGGGTGACTTCCACTGTTGCTCCGGATGTTGGCAACACTGATGATACAACATCTGAACATGTGCCTGAGACAGCTGAACAGCCACCTACAGATGTTCCTCCTACTGGTTATGTCACACTGTCTATCTCCTACATTCAAGCTCAGATTGCCTATGGTCGACAACAGATTGAAAATGCCAAGAAAATCATTGAACATTATGAAAATCAAGTGGCTGACTATGAGCTTCTGCTGGGTGAAAGTGTCCATTCTGGACAAAAAGGGGGAGTAGATACAGATATAGCTGGAACCAGTGGAGCAAAAATGGCTGATGATGATGGCAGTAATGAAGGATAATGAGATTTTGAGTTTTTTTTTTTCTCTCTTGATGGTTTTAGTGTTTTAGTTGTCCTTTTATTCTCTCTGATCTTTGTCCCTCCTGATTAATGAACTATTTCGGTGTTATGATCTGAATGTTGCAACATCTAACATACAACACCTGTGTGAACTGTGTTTTTCATCAGGGGAAGGCTTAATGGTAGAATTCAGGGGGAGTCAACTAAAGTTGGCTGAGTCACTGATTTGCTAATTCAGGGGGAGTCAACTAAAGTTGGCTGAGTCACTGATTTGCTAACTCAGGGGGAGCTGAGATGTACAACCATTTTTGGGTTGTTTTGTCCAGAAAGGCAAAAAGGGGGAGATTGAAAGGAATTTTATTCCTTGATATATTTTCCTTTTTTATCTTTAATATTTTGCCTTTCTAGACATGAGGATAATCTCGAAATTGATGATATGATCTCTTATAAATTCAATATGTGATATAAGACTATATTTTGATATGACTCGTAATATCTTTAAGATATGATATCACAATATCTTTAAGATATTATCCTTGTTTTAAAAAGAGTTTGTTTCCTAATGAAATTGGTTTTTCTATGTTAAATAGGACTCAAAGGAGAAGAAACAATAGTGTGAGAGAGTGACGATACAGAGCAAAAACTTTCGGAGAGACAGAGATGCATTTGTACGAAGAAAAGATTTTCTGATTGAAGCCATCTCGTGATTGATAACTTATTGCTGTGAAGTGCTGCCAACATCCGAAGACAACACCTAATCACCGTGTTGATTAGTGTGTGGAGTTTTGAAGATTTTTTTCACTTCTCAGTTGATGCATCCTATGTATTTTGGTTATACGGTTTGTTAGAGGTTTAGGATGCAATTTGTTACTCGCCTTAATAAGGGAGTTGTTTTATTCTTTCACTAGTATTGGTTTTTGTAAACTTACAAGTTTTTCTAGTGAATTATTTTGCCCTGAGGCACCGCACAAGTATTTTGTACTTGTGCATAATTTACATCTCGTATCTCGTATTATTATCATTATTCCAGCTACGTGTAGGTGTGTTAAAATCATAATTTCCGCTGCATGTTGTCGTGGGTGTTACAACACCTACATTCTGATACACACAACACTCACTCTCAACTCACACATACACTGTGGAAACATAACTTTCAATAATTATCACGAATAATAATATTTTTCATGAGTTAAGTCGGAACGAAGATATATCTGACAAAACTGATGTGTAAGATCGTCTCACTTGAGTATTTGTTATTATAATATACGAGGCGGTATATAAATATTTTTGAGATTACAAAATCATTTCGATGAACAAAAAACACCCTTATAAGATTTTAAAAACATTAAGTATAGCATAAAATTTTGTTTTAATAAATTTATACTTTAAGTATAATTAACATATCTCAATAAACATTAATTTATATAATATTAAATTTCAAATGATCATTTCATCTTTTAAACATAAAAAATATTTTTAATTTTAATAATCAATATCATTTATAGGTGTTTCGTGTCAATATTATTTAAAACCAAAAACTTTTAATATTAATATATATATATATATATATATATATATATATATTCATCATCATCATTATCATCATTATCATCATCATCATTTTATATTACATGAGGATAAGTGCAATTTACCGCTATCAATTTATTGCATTCCAATTAAATAGAATTGGAATAAAGCAAAAAATAAATAATAGGAGAAAATAATTCGGAATTGAATTGAGAAATTAAAATCAGTGTATACCGAGAAATAAAATCCGCCTGTGTTTAACCCTAACTGCTACTATAAAAAAGCACCGAAATCGCCTCTTTCACCACTGAGAAGGGAGCAAGAGAGGCAAGCTAGGGTTTAGAGATGGCTGATTTGAAAACGGGCACAGTCAAGTGGTTCAATGACCAAAAGGGTTTTGGTTTCATCACTCCAGATGATGGGAGTGAAGATCTGTTCGTCCACCAATCAGCTATCAAGTCCGAGGGTTTCCGCAGCCTCGGAGACGGCGAGTCCGTCGAGTTCGTCGTGGAGTACGGCAGCGATGGCAGGGCCAAGGCGGCCAACGTGACGGGTCCCGATGGCAGCTCTGTCCAAGGAACCACCCGTGGGGGTGGTTCCTACGGGGGTAGAGATGGCGGCGGTTACAACGGCGGTGGCGGTGGATACGGGGGCAGAGATGGAGGCGGGTACAACGGGGGTAGTAGAGATGGCGGCGGGTACGGGGGTAGAGATAGCGGCGGGTACGGAGGAAGCCGAGGCGGGAGTCGTGGCGGGGGCGGAGGAGGAGGCGGAGGCAGTGGTTGCTACAAATGTGGTGAGAATGGGCATATGGCGAGAGACTGCTCGCAGGGAGGCGGTGGTGGAGGCGGTGGGGGTAGGTATGGAGGTAGTGGAGGAGGTGGAAGATATGGAGGAGGAGGCGGCGGCGGCGGCGGCGGTGGAGGAGGAGGCGGCTGCTATACCTGTGGTGAAGAGGGACATTTTTCTCGTGAATGCCCCAACACCAACCGTTGATCTCACTCCTTGTCTCTGTTCTACCCACCATGGTTTAATTAGCTAGATTTATGGTTAGGGATCTTTACTATTTGTCATCTTTTTATTTTGCCAAAAGCTTTAAATCAGATAATATATACATCTGGTGACCTACATCTTTTATGTTATCGTTTTATTTCATTTTTGGTTTGGAATTCTGTCTGTTTTTGTTCCCATATGAATACACATGGTGTTTGATTCAAATTATCAGTGTCTGGTTCTTTTATTTTCAGCTATAATCCTCCATTTTGTTATCTCTTTGGAAAACTCAAATCTTTCACTTCATCATGTGGCCTCTGTGATTGATGTAGAGGAAGGAGAGAAATCTGGTATCTGGGACCAAATCGTGTTGTTTGATTTGGATGTGGAACACGATTTAATCTATTAAATTGAAGAATTTCTTGAATTGAACAAGGAAAGAGTCTCCAAATCTTGATTCCGTATTAGATAAATACCAGGATGAACAACAAAAATCAAATATCTTCTCTCAAAAAAATAAAAAAAATTAAATATTTAGTTTAGAAAAAGGTCCAGACGATGTGTTTTTTAGAATAACGTTCATCATATAAGCATTCTGCTACATGTATCCACACTATATTAATAATTTTATAAAATGAGTATGTATCATTATTATTAGGGATGTAATTAACTTTTTTATAATCGAATCGGTCTCAATTTTATTTAATAAATATATTCATGATTGAGAAACTAATTCAATTGTTACTGTGGCGTATATATATTTTTAATCTACTTTCTTTTTAGGTCCACTTGCATGGCTGTCCAATGCCATATACCACATGTGACACGGTTTCTTTAAAAACTATTTAATATTTACAAAATAGATTGACATCATATATATTTTAGTGTAGCAAATTATTTTCTTTTGAAAATACGAATGAGAAAATGAAATTAATAGGGAAAAATCACATTACAAAGAGATATTTTCGAACTTATGTCCCCTACCAAAGTAAAATACAATAGCAATTTCAATGGAGTCTCTTATTGCACCAATAACATTTTTTTCTCTACAATGGTTTTCTTCATCTTCAACTTTATAATTTATGCATCGGAGTGATTACGTCGGACACCATTCCGGTGTCCATTCACACGTTCGTTTTCTTGTGTTCAGGACATCATACTGCTCAAATTTCTTTCATCATCTTGACATCAGGATCCGGTGGATTGCCCGATCTCACTCACCCTATTCACCCAGATCACATCAATAATGATTTTTTTTTTTTCGAATAATGCATTAGATTGATAAACAAATCAATGAAGATAGATGCAAGCACATAGATAGATCTTTGTTTGTTTATTATTATTATTACTATTATTATTATAGTAAACATTTAGCAAGAGTGCAGAAATTCTGTGTCCAAAACGAATAATAAAATTTGGATTTTGTTAAAAAATGTAGTTACCAAGTGTACACGGAAAACGCTACAACACATGATACGGAATGCGAATCAGGGATGTGTAAATGATAAAAAAAATACCAAGAAAATGTAATACCGTGTAATTAAGATTGGATGATTTCCTTTCCCTTCCCTTTCCTTCCCTTCCTGTCATCTTGAATCGTTAAAGAAAAAAGAATGCATCAGAAAAATCACCGCTCGAAGTTATATACCGAGGTCTCATCATCTAACAGTTCCGAAACCGAGGTTCTTTCTTTCTCACAAGGATGCAAATTATCAGTTATGCTATCTAAATGCATTTTTCTATCAATTTCTATCCAACCTAACAGCTGCGTCCTTTTCGATGTTTCCCCTGTTCATAAGCCGTCTAACTTCCTCGGCTGATTCCCATCTCCCGATAGCATAATACATACTACACAATAATAGGTATGCTACTGGGGACCGCGGCTCTAATTGCACAAGGTGTTTTGCAGCTATTTTTCCCAACTCTACATTTCCATGAATTCTACATACACCAAGCAAAGCATTCCAAACCCGATCATCGGGCATACATGGCATCTTCTTTAGCTGATTCATCAATTCATCAAAACATCCTGATCGACCCAAAAGATCAATTACACAAGCATAATGCTCTTGATTGGGATTAACATTGTATTCTTGAGTCATGGACTCGAACAAAAAAAGTCCTTCTTGGACAAGCCCCGAGTGACTGCAAGCATTCAAAAGGGCAAGTAATGTGACGCTGTCTGGTTTAACAGACATTCTCGCCATATCTGCGAACATTTTTATTGCTTGTTTACCACAACCATGGCGTGCTAGTGCAGATATCATAGTGTTCCACAACACAACATTTTGCTTGTTTTTCGTGGAGTCAAAAACCCTTTTTGCGACTTCTAAGTTTCCACATTTCCAATACATGTTAATGAGAGAACTCACAACTACAACATTAAGTCTCAGGCCCGAGGTTATCATATGTGAATGAATTTGTCTACCACGCTCTGGTGAAATTATGCTAGCACAAGCTAACAAGCAACTGCTAAAAGTGAATTGATCAGATTCGACATGATGCTTAATCATATCCACGAACACCTTGAGGGCTTCATTTCCCATTCCATTTTGGGCATACCCTGCGATCAAAGTAGTCCAAGAAACAGAATTTTTTTCTGGCATTCTGGCAAAGATATCCCGAGCAGAATCCATATCACCGCATTGAGCATAAGCAGATACCAAAGTGGTCCAAGCAAGAACGTCCCTCTTTATCATCTCATCAAACAACCTCCTAGCATCCCCTAGCTCGCCACATTTTGCATATGCATCGATAATAGAACTTGAAAGAACCAAATTTGACAAGAACCCGACAACAAGAACTTGACTGTGCAATTGCTTAGTAAGACACAACTCCCTTAACTTAACACATATTGTTACAACACCAGCAAAACTATACTCATTAAAGCCAATATCCAACCTCCTCAACTGCAAATAAAGCTTTATAGCCTCATCAAACTGCCGATTCTGCACATATGCTATCACCACTGTATTCCAACTGACAAAATCCTTAACAGGCATTTTGTCGAACAATCTTCTCGCTGGCTTCAACATCCCCAACTTCGCATACCCGGAAAGCATATTGTTCCAAGAATACAAATTTTTCATACTCATTTTATCAAACACCTCACGAGCCATCTCATGATCACCGTATTTCGAGTACATGTTAATCAAATGGTTGGACAAAAAAGTGCCGGGATGCTTTGAACCCGTCATCTTCAAATGAAGGTGAACCCATCTGCCCTCTCTACCGAATTTCGAATTGGCGCATTGTTGAATGAGATTGGAAATAATCTTGGAGTTCAAACGGAATCCTTTGCGAGCTAAGAGAGGCAATGAATGAACTGCTTCTCGGATTTGACCCTGTGAGGTCAGATTGAGAAATTTCTGGAGAATACAAGGATGCTTGCGAGTTTTTTTGCGGGATTTTCCGAATGAAGGTGTTAGTGTGCGTGGTGAATGGGAAAGATAGGGCATTGCAGTAAGGGCAACATGTGAGCTCCGGCGAGCAGCGTCGCCTGAGATTGGTCGCGGCTGTGCGGTGTTTTAAAATACAACACCAGCACTTGTGGTTTATTAAATAAATTTATTTATTTAATTCTCAAGTTATTAGAATAAATGATAATTAATTTAATTTTTATCAAATCAAATGTTTGTGGGTCAACGTTTACTAGCTGATTTTTTTTGGTAAAAACTTGTACAATACGATCACACGTGTCGTATTTTGTGAGACTTATATCTTATTTGGGTCAACCATGAAAAATTATTACTTTTTATGCTAAGAGTATTACTTTTTATTGTAAATATTGGTAGGGTTGACACGTCTTACAGATAAATATTCGTGAGATCGTCTCACAAAGACCTACTCTTTATATTTAGTATTTGATTATTTTTTAGTTTGTTAGGAGTTTGTTAACAGAATAAGAATCATTACCTCTTCTTGTATGTTTATGAAAGACAGATTGCTTCCCCCTATTGAATTATCCCAAATAAATTATAATATTTTAATTTGTATTACATCTTGTTTTTTCAACATTGTAGTATCAGAGCGACATAATTTAAATATTTTTCTCCTCTTATTAGCAATATGGGCTATCTTCAAGTTGTTGGTGGAGTGAAGAAGCTCAAAAATAAAAATTACAATACTTGGTCTACATGCATGGTCTTATATACAAGGTCAACACTCGTGGGAGGTTGTCAATGGAAGCAAAGTTATGCAACCGAAGATGGTACACTGGCAAGACAATGTTTTGTCTTAAAGGCTACAGTCGAATCAAAGATGTGTTAGAGTATATAAAAGGATTCCAAAACTCCAAAGAAGCTTGAGATACATTCGCGATGCTATTCTCAAAGAAAAATGGCACGAGGCTTCGACCTCTGGAGAGTGAACTTTTGTCGTTAGCACAACGCGGCATGATGATCTCTCAGCACTTCCCACAAGGTGAAATTATGCCGTTTAGATGCGAAAATATTTATCACATCTGTGTAATCCAATAGTCAGACCATTTCTTTTTCAATCGACAACATAGTTAGCTCATTTAGTTTATCTTACGACATTGTTGATCGAAGAAAATTCTTGTAGAAACTACACTTTTAATCTCTATAATTGTAGAAACTACAAAATCAAAAAATTCTTTGAATCGAAATAACAAACTACAAAATCAAAGGACAAAGAAATCCCAAAAACAATGAGTTTCATCTTTTAACGGTCCGCACATTCCATCTCTATTCACAATTTATTTTATTTTCTTAGACTATTCACTTATTAATTACACAAGTCGCACATAATATTTATATAAATTCATAATTCAATTATAAATCATTAAAGAATTTAAATCATGTGATGCGTACTTTAGTTATATATTTGATTAACTTGATCTCTAAGCACATTACAGTGCCCATATCGCAAGTAAATTTCATTTTCAGTGAGAATCTTTTGATAGATTAATTTACAAATATAAATATAAATGTTTATTTATAAAGAATATTTGAAATGGAAATAAAGTATAATTCATAAATAAAATTGCTTAACTTTAGTCTTAAGAGAAGTAGGGGACCGTAATCTTTATTTGTTGAATGAGAGCAAAAATTAGGGTTGATATTTGGACTGGGTTAGATAACAAATAACATATATATATATATATATATATATTTGGGCCCCTTATTGAGCCGGGCCCTGAGGCAACCGCTTGGTTGGCCTCATAAGAGGTCCGGCTCTGGTTATCGTGTTTGAAAATTTGCTTGTTGCACAAGACGCACTAGCTAAGCAAATGGGAAAAGTTTCTTTAAGGGTGAGGATGAAGCATTCTACACGAGTAAAAACAAAGGGAACTCCAAGCAACACACAACTAATTAGTCTTAAAAGAATAATGACAAGGCAAAAGATCATCAAGGCAGATAAAGTACTTGTTTAGGGGGGGGTGGGGGGTGGGGTTAAAAAATATCATAAGTTTGTGGGAGAAGTGTTACAATTGCGATGAGAAATGTCATATGGCTAAAGTTGTCTTTTGAAGAAAAAATTGGTGGAGAACTATGTTGTTGCTTCCAAAAATAAAGATGAATGGGATGATGAGGCATTATATGCTGGGGAAGAAGATGAGCTAGCTCTCACATCAACAACTTTGGAATAGATTGATTATGAAAAAGATTGGATTGTTTACTCAGGATGTTCAAATCACATGACATGTGATAAAAGAAAAGTTTCAAAACTTGTCAGAATATAATGGAAGTCGAGTGGTGTTGATAGGCAACAATTCAAAATTACCGATAGCCCATATCGGCAATACCACAGTCTCTCCCAAAAATAATGCAAATGAGGTGCCACTTCAAAATCTATCACATCCTGGGCATGAAAAATCTCATTCCAATATCACAAGCAACATTTTTTATGTCATTGTGTTCCGTTTGGTCCGCAAGATATAAAGGTTTATCATAATCTTGAGATTATGGAAGAGTCAACGATGATTGGATTCAGCTTATGTGATGTATGCAGAAACTGCATATGTTGACAAAACTAGAAAAAACAAGCCAACAGTTTATGGCATACGCAGCTAAGTCTTGTTAGTTATTCCAAGCTAAATGAGATTACGAAAAGATCGATGGCGATGGGGCTGCCCGAAAGTGAAGTAAAAACAAACACAATATGTGTCAGATGTCAACATGTAAAAGTACATCAATTGACATATGAAGAATCGAATTTAAAGCAAAAGATCCATAAGAATTAATCACTCGGATGTGTTTGGATCCATCTAGCAAGCCTCTATTGGTGAGATGAAATTCATGGTAACTTTCGTTGATTTTTTTTTCCAGTTACTCATGTGTGTATTTCAGAAAATAGAAGTGCTAAAACCTTATCAAAGTTTAAGATGATCAAGAAAGATCAAGAAACAGAAATTGATAAAAGAATTCGCTGTCTTTGCAGCGACAATGGAGGCGAATTTACCTCAAACGAGTTCTCCATTTTCCTTCGAGAACACTCCACAACAAAGCTGGATAGCAGTGATGAAGAATATACATCTAGCTGAAATATGTCGAAGCATTCTTCATACAAGAAATGTTGCTAGATGATTTTGGGCAGAAGCAATGAGAACCGCAGCCTTCATAATCAATCGGATTCCTCAACAAAGATTATATTTTAGTTGCCTTTTGAATTATTGTAGAATATGAAGCCTACGATTAGCTGTTTTTGAGTTTTGGTTGTCTTTATGTTTTATACCTTATCATTTACGTAGCAAAATGGACAAGAAGGTTGTCAAGTGTATTTATGTAGGATACGTTGATCAAAGAAAGAGATGGAGGTGTAGTGATCCTACAACTGGAAAGTACTGTACACCTCAAAATGTGGTGTTTGATGAAGCATCTTCATGGTGGTTTTTAGAAAATGACATACAAACAGATTAAAATGTCATTAAATAAGAACTGCCACCTTCTCAAAACGATACATATTTTGGTGATGATATCCAAAAAAGCATATCACAAAGTTCTTGGAGGACATATGTGCATTAACAAGCAAGCATTGAAGGAGAATCTAGTGGAGTAGAAGAATCAACTTCTCTCAAAGATCAACAAGTCAGAAAACCAAATGCTAAATATGTCAATGTTGCAATAATATAGAAGCAAATGAAAAAGAACCGGAGACATTTGAATAAGCATCACAAAATCCGGCATGGAAAGCAACACTGGACGAGGAGATTGTTTCATTAAGACATGAATCAAACTTGGGAGCTTGTACCATAGGCTAAGTATGTGAAGATTATTTCTTGAAAATGAGTGTATAAAATAAAGTATCGCTCAAATGGTTCAATTCACTACAAAAAAAATGGTTGGATTAGCGACGGTCATATGATAAACCGTCGCTAGTATAGCGACGTTTTTTGAACAACAGTCGCCTATTAAAGGTAGCGACAGTTTATCAAAAATCGTCGCTACACTAGCGATGGTTTATCAAAATACCGTCGCTGATATTGCGACTGTTCGAAGAAACCCGTCGCCATTTTTTGCGTCGGGTTTTTTCACCGTAGCCATGTGCGACGAAAGATTGCAAGACCGTCGCAATATTAGGCGACGGTTTTCAGAAACCGTCGCTATTAGCGACGGTAGTCGAAAACCGTCGCTACTAGCGACGATTATGCACAAACCGTCGCCGATCTAGACGATTTAACTCAAAACCGTCGCTAATGGCGACGTTTTTGCAAAAACCGTCGCTATTATTCTTATATACTTCCGATTATAAATTATCGACATATCATTAAAAATTCTTACGTAGATTAGAAAAATGTTGACCAAAATACGTAGTCCAAAACCGTCGCTCATAGTTTGTTGCTCCTAGATGAGCAAACATCAAAGAGATATTGATATCAGAAACATTAGTTAATTATTGATATTTACAATTCATGATTTTATATTTACATAATCATGCATGTTTTTTGGTATATATTGTAGTTCAATATATATAAATTTTAAGGATTCGGCAACTATGATCATTTTCATAGTCGTTTTTCTACTTGAATATGTCTATCACGCACATTTAGTATATATATATATATATATATATATATATATATGAAAGAGATTGATACATAGTGTTTGGGCTATCATATGATTTAAAATACTTAAGTTGAACAGTGATCCATTAAATATAATTTTGAAAAAAGGGTAAAAATCTGGTCCTAAAATAATAAATTATTGTTCACATCACTACATCAAAACTGTTAATTTAGCGACGGTTAAAGGATAAACCGACGGTTTTTGTTAAACCGTTGCCCATAGCGATGGTAAATATCAAAACCGTCGCTAGTGACGACATCTTTCAAATACTGTCGCCCATAGCGACGGTTATGCCCAAACCGTAGATTTTTTCGTTTTAATTTCGTAGATTTGCTCGTCGGTGTGATCTTCCAGTGTTACGTGGATCTGCATATTTTCGCGCACGTCAGGTTTTTAAAGCGTTTTCTTTATAGAAAATTTAATATTTAATTTTTGCATAATATTTTATTTATGAATTTTAGTGTAGTAGATTATTAATTTTGTAAATCATTGATTTTACTAGATAGATTAAAAACCGTTGCTTCATTAAGCTAGGGTTTTTTGAAATACCGTCGGTTAATAAAGCGACGGTTTTGTAAATAAACGTCGCTAAATATAGCGACGGTTTTTATATAACCGTCACTTAATTGAGCGACGATCTCTATGTAATTGTCGCTAATAGAAGCGATAGTGTATCTGAACCGTCGCTAAATAGCGACGGGCTATTTATCGAAATCGTCGCTATATTGCGCCGTTGTTGTTCACAAAAGCGTCGCTATTTGTAACGATTATCGAGAAACCGTCGCTATGTGAAGGCGACGCGACCTCCGGTTACGGACCACCAAATCGTCGCTACAACCGTCGCCTCACCGTTTTAGCGACGGTTTAAACCAGTCGCTAACCACCTTTTTTTGTAGTGATTTAAAGTCACACAGATCGTCTTGTTGCTCGAGGGTTTTCTCAACAATATGGATTAGACTAAGATGAAACATTTAGTCTAGTCACAAAGCTTCCACTGTTCGAGTTTTACTTACATTAGTAACCAGTAAAGTTTGGAACTTGTGACAAATGGATGTAAAGAATATATTCTTACATGATGAGTTGGATCGAGATATCTACATGAATCAACCTTCGAGTTTTTAGAGTCAAGTTCATCCCGAATATGTGTGTAAGTTACGAAAGACACTTTATAGGTTAAAGCAAGCACCGATGGATTAGTATAGTAAGATTGTATAATTTCTATTTCATAATGGTTATTCAATGACATCTGGAGATTCTAGTTTGTTTGTCAAATATGATGGAAAACGCCTAGCTATTGTGCTAGTATATGTGGATGATTTTAACATGAAAACGTGAAGACGAAATTCTTCAAACAAATAAAAACTTGTCTGTTTATTCGAAATGAAAGAACTTGGACATCTCTAACATTTTACTGACATTTTACTGGTCTAGAAATTGATCATATTCAAGAGAGAATATCTCTTTGTCAATTAAAATATTCAATAGACTTCTTGAAGAAATTTGAGATGCTTGAGTGCAAATCAATTTCGTCTTCGATGGAATCAAATACTAAAATGTGTGCTGATCATGAAGAGATAGATTTGGAAGACGTGACAATGTAGCAATCGGTAGGTAGTTTGATTTATTTAAATATAACGAGACTTGAAATTTTTTAAGCAATTGGAGTGAGGAGCCGATACATACAAGTTCCAAAGAAGCCTCAATTGGATGTAGTTCGACTAATTTTGAGATATGTGAAGAATACACTCGGTTAAGATGTATCGCATAAGAAATATTGAAATTACAAATTAGTTGGTTATTGTGACGTCGACTATGGAGGTGACCATGACACTCGACGTTCAACTACATGGTTTGTTTTTATGCTTGGAGAATGACCAATTTCTTGACGTAACAAAAGAAAATCGCATCTTTGTGTGATTTGGGATCAATCAAAAATCATTTATATTTTTTGATAAAACCATATCATACATATATATGAAATGATAAAATCTTTAGATCATAAATCTCCCAATATATTCCCCATGTGAGCACCTTATCCATTCTCAAGCCAAGAGATATGAATTTCTGTTTGGATAAGCTAGAAATAATTAGTATAATGACTCAGAGAGAGATTAAAAGCCAAATAAATCCAAGTACAAAAAAAAAAACATCAACTAAAACAAATCTTTTTAAATCCAGATGTCTCTTTTTTGGTGTACAAGATTTGACATTTTGGCTTAGTGGAAATCACTATCATTTTACATGGTTTTCTTTTTTCTTTACCATCTTGCTATTGTCTTTATTAATATGTTCCAGTTCATTATTATTAGGGAAAAATAAAAAGAAAAAGAAATGATAAAAAAGTACATTAACCAAAAAAAAAAAAGAGAAATACTTATCTATACTATATTATCACTAAAAAAAAAATCTTTCTGATTTTGTCCCCAGACGTTCTCTAAGAATAGAGATTTCATTTTATGTATTTAATTGTACTTTTAACACATCTCAACAATTTTTTCTCTACATTTCTATCCACTAATTTCTAAATATTTAGTAAATCATTTTAAATTAAAACATATATTTTTTTAAAAAATAAAATCTAATTAACCAACATATAATATTTATGTGTATTAAATTATATACACGTCGCTAGTATGAAATTACAAACGCAAGTGAGATGAAATTTTTTACTTTACTATTATATCCTATGAATTATTGTGAAAAATGCTAAGATTGGGTTTTATTGACAATATAGTATCTCTAGTTTATTGTTAATTTTTTATGACGATAGAATTTGTTACAATGATTATCATTCGATGCACATTGAATAAATCATCGAATTAAGACAGTAGTACTCAGACCATATTGATTAGAGTAGGTCTCTTATGAGACAGTATCACGGATCTTTATCTGTGAGATGAGTCAATTCTACAAATATTGACAATAAAAAGTAATACTAGTATAAAAAGTAATATTTTTCATAGATGATCCAAATAAGAGATCTGTCTCACAAAATACGACCCGTGAGACCGTCTCACATAAGCTTT
The DNA here is from genome assembly GCF_025594145.1 of Primulina tabacum. Lineage (NCBI taxonomy): Eukaryota > Viridiplantae > Streptophyta > Magnoliopsida > Lamiales > Gesneriaceae > Primulina > Primulina tabacum. The sequence goes on along the minus strand of NC_134559.1, from coordinate 4,696,508 downwards.
TATCAATTGATCAAATAAATCACATTTAACAAAAATATCTTTTGTTTTATTTATATATTGTAAATGATTGATGTTCTTTATGATGTAACAATATTTTGTAAAAACAAATAAAAAAAGATATTTTTTTTGCTATCATAAAAAAATATTATTAAACCAAATGGGTATAGACGTACTCAGCATCCTATAAAAGCTAAGAAAGCGATGGATGAAGACAGAGATAAAAATTTGGTTTAATAATTTGAAAAAAAATTATGATATTTTAACTTAATAATATAAAATATTATAAAATTTTAAAAATAATCCATGCTAATAGAAAATATTAATTATTCAAATATTTTTATATATAATATGATATATATCTAAATTAAATAACTTCCACCCGAAAACCAAGAATAAAAACGTGAAAATTTCCAATTTACTTCTAAAAAAATATTTTCAAATACTTTTAAAATAAAAAAAATAAAACGAAACTACAGTAGTATACACCAAGAAATTGCGTGGGATTTCCCAATCGAAATGTTCACGCGCTAGGCTATAGTATTAAAGCACGTGACAATTGATTGGTAATTTCCACATTATGCTGTTCCGCATCACACTTGATCCCCTCCCACCCTCTTAAGTCGACGTCACCATGTACATGGAGCAGAAATTTTCACGATGGAACCGAGGGGCACCTTCTCCGCCGTCAGATCAAAATTGAAATCTCGTTTCAGTCGTCGATCTAGTCTTATCATCAGCTTCGGCAGCCAAAGTTAGTTTCCCTGCTATAAATTCAAATGGTCGGTAGGTGAAAAAGCTCTTCCCCTTCTCCCTTGCGGAGCCATACTCGAATTCTCATTCTCTACGAATCTCAAATCGTGTTTCCTGCGTCTGAAAGTTTCTATTTTTACAGTACTGAATCGAAGATATCACCTGGTGAGTTTATTTTTTCTTTTTTTTTATGGCTCGGAATTGTTTGATTATTTGGGCATTTGGTTTACTTCCTCTTGAGTGATGAAAAACCCTAATTGAGACTTGGTCTTAAGATCTGATTTGGAATGCTCCTTTGTGTGCTTATGTACGGATAGAGTGATTATGGTTGAGCTGATGTGCAGAAGGGTTATTATGTTGATATTTTACTCATTTGGAGTACATAATAATCGGGTTTTGATGCTTGTGGTTTTTGGTATTTCGGGCAGATATCTGTATAAAAAAAATTCAACCTTTTGTTACGTGTATGTGTGTGTTTTTATTTTTATTTTTATGGTGCTATCGATAATTAGGTTTTATGGTTTTCTCTGTTTTGTTGCCTTTGATTTCTTGTCGACGATCTTTGTGAGTGTGAGCACAACATGCTTTATATATATGCCTGCATTATGATGGAAAATTACACAAGCTGATCTCTATCTTGTGCAAAACAAGTACATATCCGCGTTTATCAAGTTATATGATCATATAGCCATTTTTGGTACATCAAATGTAAAGTTTCAAAAACTATTTCATTTCAATGGTAAAGCAAAAAAAGATTTGTGTGGTAAACTTGACTCTATTTCATATTAATATTTGACTTAAGGAACTCAATATTCTAATGGTATAGATGAATATGCGCAAAAAGTAATAAATTTATCTAGTGAAAAACTGGTGCCTGCCTGCATTCATCTTGTGTCAAAAAATTATAAAAAGATATATTTTTATTGAAAGTCACCTAACGTTACACACGTGTATCAGATTTTACTCAGTGACTAGTGTTGCCTACGACATTAGTGGTAGGTTGGAATATGTACTATGGCTATGACTGATTGTCACATTCCTTTTAAAAAAATTTCTCCAGCATTTTGGAGTTTTGAGTTATACTTTCTCACCATTATAAATCTTCTCTTTGCACTAGGCATTGGAAATTGATTTGTGATGGAAAATCATAATGCTGTTGTCGATGCTGCTAAACTAGAGGAGACACAGGGCGGCGAGAGTGAAATATTTGAACTAACAGTAAAGAACAGTGTTGCCTTTAGTATGGATGGATCAAAGGAATCAGATGAGGATGAAGTGTTTGAAGAGGCAGTCGAGGTGGAACCCACCATGGTTGATTCAGATAATAGTGTTATAACTGAAGATGAAAAAATTGAATCAAGTGGAATCATGGAGAGCAGTAAGGAAAATACTAATTTAGTCAGTGATGCCGAGGAGGCTGAACATTTGATGCACAAGAATAATGGAACCATTGATGATGGCGTGGTTGAGGATGCGGAAGATGACCCAATGGAAATTGCTGATTCAACTACTTCTGTTACTAAATCTGACAGTTCGTTGCCTGAATCCCCACGAAGTGCTGGGGATGCGGTACCAGATATTGCAATATTTGTCAAAACTTTGACTTCTGTTGATGCAGAAGACATTGTGGATGCTAGTGCTAGAAAAGAGGGGATATGTCAAATGTCAGAACCTCCAGAAGCTAAAGAGTTACAAGGAGCTGAGACTGATCCAGAGAAGCCTGACATGAAAGGAAACATTCACGAGATTTCTGAAATCCGAGATGCTAATGAAGTAAAAGGAGGTGATACTAGTTTTCAGGTTGCTGATAATGGTATAAAGAGTGATGCCAATTTGGTCGGCACTTTGAATCATAAAGGCATAGAGATTCCCGATACTGATTCAGTTAAAGGACAGAGTAATGATACATCAGCAGAAACTATAGATGCCAATGGATCTATACGAAATGACAAACAAAATCTAATCGTAAATGAGCCAGTTATTGTTCCAGGTTCAGATTATCAGGGTCAACAGATTGCAAGGACTCCAACTAACTCGCTTAGTGAAAGTGAGGAGGATCATGCTGGAGAACAAGAAAATGGACAGATATTAATAGATTCTCCAAGTGTGGAAGTTTCAAACTCTGATATTCTGGATGTTGTCCCGGAGGAAAGCAAAGGTATTTGTACTGTGGATGTAAGTCCTGGGGTCTCCTCAGCTGTTGCTGAAGGCTCAGAAAAGGAAGGAGAAGGAGCGAAGGATGGGAAAATGGAAGAATCTATCTCAGGGAGTAGAGTACAGGAAGTTGGACCCAGTACTGGTATTCCATCATCATCTGGTAACACCTCCACTCCAAGGCCTTCTCCAGCTCTTCCTGCAGTCACTGAGCCACATGCTCTGGTGCAAGAACCTGTTTTCCAGGATAATTCAGTCAAGAGAGCGCAGGAAAACAGACCTGAAGCAGCCTTTTCTCCTTCATATTCCATAAGCCCCCAATCTACCAGTCTTGGTCAAACTGCCTCACCGGTAGAACCTGCTTCTAGCAATTCTAGAAATAAAGAACACTTGTCTCGGTCTGCATCTGATATTCCACCAGCCAACAGTAACTTATCTTCAACTCGTCCTGCTGGCCTTGGGCGTGCTGCACCTCTACTAGAGCCCACTTCGAGGGTTGTCCAGCAGCCTAGAGTGAATGGTGCGGTTTCCCCAATACAGAACCAGCTTATTGAGGATCCTGCAAATGGAGAGGCTGAGGAATATGATGAGACCCGTGAAAAGCTCCAGATGATTCGGGTTAAATTTCTGCGTCTTGCCCATAGGCTTGGTCAAACTCCACATAATGTAGTCGTGGCTCAAGTTTTGTATAGATTGGGTTTGGCCGAACAGCTACAAGGAGAAGTGGTGGTCGTGTGGCTGCATTCAGCTTTGATCGTGCAAGTGCAGTGGCAGAGCAGCTTGAGGCAGCTGGACAAGAACCCTTAGATTTCACGTGCACCATCATGGTTATTGGAAAAACTGGGGTTGGTAAAAGTGCAACTATAAATTCCATATTTGATGAAGTTATGTTTGGCACTGATGCTTTTCAGTTTGGGACCAAAAAGGTTCAGGATATTGTTGGAACTGTGCAGGGAATAAGGGTACGAGTGATTGACACGCCCGGGCTTTTACCATCTTGGTCAGACCAGTGCCAGAATGAAAAAATACTTCGTTCTGTCAAAAAGTTTATAAAGAAAACACCTCCTGATATTGTTTTGTATCTTGATAGATTGGACATGCAGAACAGAGATTTTGGAGATATGCCATTGCTGCGGACGATCACTGAAATCTTTGGACCGTCGATATGGTTCAATGCTATTGTCGTTCTGACTCATGCTGCATCTGCCCCACCGGAAGGTCCTAACGGCACAGCTACTAGTTATGATACCTTTGTGACCCAAAGGTCCCATGTCGTCCAGCAAGCAATTCGGCAGGCTGCTGGAGATATGCGGCTAATGAATCCCGTTTCATTGGTGGAGAACCACTCAGCATGCAGGACAAATAGAGCTGGACAGAGAGTATTACCAAATGGTCAGGTTTGGAAGCCACACTTGTTGCTTCTGTCCTTCGCTTCGAAAATCTTGGCTGAAGCAAATACACTATTGAAGTTGCAAGATGGCCCTCCTGGAAAATCCTTTGCTCCTAGAACAAGATCACCTCCTTTACCTTTCCTTCTTTCATCTCTTCTTCAATCAAGGCCTGAAGTGAAGCTTCCGTCGGAGCAATTTGGTGATGACGATGATATCATAGATGATCTGGATGATTCCTCAGACTCGGACTCAGACTCATCAGAATATGATGAGTTACCGCCTTTCAAGTCAATGACTAAAGCACAGCTGGAAATGCTGAATAAAGCGCAAAGGAAGGCATACTATGATGAACTTGAATATAGGGAAAGACTTTTCATGAAGAAGCAGCTGAAGGAAGAGAAGCAGCGGCGGAAGATGGCAAAGAAAATTCAAGAGGAGGCTAAGAATTTACCTGCTGAATATGGTGAAAATGCAGAAGAAGAGGCCAGTGCTGCTGCATCAGTGCCAGTTCCCATGCCAGATATGGCTCTGCCAGCTTCTTTTGATTCTGATAATCCTACCCATCGATATCGCTCTCTTGATTCCTCCAACCCATGGCTTGTAAGAGCTGTCCTAGAACCCAATGGTTGGGACCATGACATTGGTTATGATGGCATAAATGTTGAAAGATTGTTTGTGGTAACAGACAAGGTACCGGTGTCTTTCTCTGGTCACCTTTCAAAGGACAAAAAGGATGGAAACCTTCAAATGGAAGTTGCTAGCTCGGTGAAGCATGGTAAACGGAAAGCAACCTCGATAGGCTTTGACATGCAATCAGTTGGAAAGGACTTTGCTTACACTCTACGAACAGAGACGAGATTTAGTAATCACAGATTGAATAAGGCTGCTGCAGGTCTTTCAGCAACTTTGTTGGGTGATGTTTTGACTGGTGGACTAAAATTAGAGGATAAGGTACTCTTTGGCAAACGGGGTCAGTTAGTTGTTTCTGGTGGTGCCATGTATGGTCGCGGGGATGTGGCTTATGGTGGTAGCCTTGAAGCAACTCTGAGAGACAAAGACCACCCTTTAGGGCGTTTTTTGTCTACTTTGGGGATCTCTGTCATGGATTGGCATGGAGATCTTGCCATTGGTTGCAACTTTCAGACCCAAATCCCCATCGGACGACACGAAAATTTGGTTGGCCGAATCAATCTTAATAACAAGGGGTCTGGTCAAATGAGTCTCAGACTCAATAGCTCAGAGCAACTTCAAATAGTATTGATTGGATTAATTCCTCTAGTCAAGAAAATTCTTAGTTTTTCTCAACCTGTGCAGTATGGATAATGATGAAAGTGGTGGATAGTATCAACAGACCTTATATATTCCAAATTTTTTCTTTGCCATCAATCCTTCGCAATTTCAGCAACCAACATAGGTATTTATGCCCTTTTTTCACAGTTAACATTCTTAATAATTTCACTTTCCTCTATGGTTTAGTAAATGCTAGGAATGGTTATATTTTCTTCTATCAGAGTTTACAAGCAAGTGGTTGATAATTTGTCAGATGCTTTTGACGGATGATTGAATGCAATTAATATCCCACTTGAATATGCCTCGTATCAGCCTTAAAAATGCCCTCGTGAATGCTTCTGGCATGTCTTACTCCATCGTTCTTTTTTAGATTAAGGCTTTTTTTTTTTAATCATGCCCGTATTTGCTTCAGTTTTGTTATGATATTTCTTTTTCATGTTCCAGATACTTCCTTCTTGTTTGTTGCATAGGTAGAAGCTACTAGAATTGGCTTCTTCAGGGACAATGGTCGTATAGCTGGTCTTGGGAAGATTGGGACATTCAGATTGTAAAAATCATTGATCCTGTTCTTTGGGGGTACTTTCAAGGACAGTCTCTTTCTTATTTTTCTTCCTTGTAGCTGGTTTTGAGTACGTAAGGTTTTTTTACATGTGTTGTTGGACAAACTTTTGGAGGTTGTAGTTTTTGCTTAGTTATGTTCATTTCATATTTTTTTTTTATATTTAGACAAACAATGAGTCTCCTTTAGTAATTTCTACATCTATTTTAGTCGTTGGTCTACTTTCATGAAATCGGAGATATATTATGCCGTCTGCCAGGTGAAATAGAAATTTGAATTTGATATATCTATGGCGGATTAGTTGATCGGACCTGAATCAATTTTTGTTTCCACAACAGATTCGACATTTTTATACCTTACATTTTATTCTCCGTCTCCGATGTTGCTTGCTTTTGTATTATTATCCTAGAAAAGTACAAGTTGATTTATTAATTCTTTTGTATAATAATATCACAGTCACTCAAATTTTCACATGATTTCTAACATATTATTGGTCTCACGTGCGGAATTTGAGATAATAAAACCCGAAAATAAAGAATAAACTGGACACCGAGATTTACGTGGAAAACCCCTAAAAATTATTAGGGTAAAAACCAGGGGCAAGATTAAGAGAATTCTACTATAATATTTTGTGTTGTACAACTCACTCACTGTGTTTTCAAAGAGATCACACTCTCTCTTAATACAGGAGAACAAAACACCTCACAAATATTATAGAACTAAGCACTCAAATGCTTATAAGATGAAGAAAACTCGAAAAAGGGATGATTTCAGAATGAAGGGGGAAGCTCTATTTATAGAGCCCCTTGACCGTGTGAATACGCGTTAAAAACGCGTATTCATATTTCCACGAAATTGCCAACCCACGTTTTGCTGCCTACTGCCTTTCTTGACTGGCCCCACCTTCTTTGAAAACTCTTGTCGACATTTCTCCCACTTGGAGATTTGATTGAGAATCAAAGACATCTCCACACATCTTTTCAATCTTGTCATTCCCTGCTGCTTACGTTTTCGCTAGACCACTTGAGGATCTACACCACTCAAACTTATCAGTGTTTACTGGTTTGATCAGAAAATCAGCTATGTTATCCTTCGTATGGATATTCTGCATATCCACGCTTCCTTCTTCTACTACTTCCCGCACAAAGTGAAATTGTACTCCAATGTGTTTCATCCTGGAATGAAAGGCTGGATTCCTGGCAATGTGCAAGGCACTCTGATTGTCACAAAACAAAGGAACATTTTCTTGTTTGTGCCCGATCTCCTCCAATAACCTTTTGATCCATATTGCCTCCTTGCAATCTTGAGTAGCTGCCATGTATTCTGCCTCTGTTGTAGATAACGCCACAACTGTCTGCAGTTTTGAAACCCAGCTTACTGCTCCTTTCGCAAGTGTAGTAAACACATAACCAGTAGTAGATTTCCTCTTATCAGGATCACCTGCATAATCTGAATCGACATAGCCCCTGAGCGTAAAATCTGATCCTCCATAACATAATGCAGCATTCGAGGTACCCTTAATGTATCTAAGGATCCTCTTAACAGTGCTCCAATGTTCTCGTCCAGGATTCGCCATATACCGACTAACAGCTCCCACTGCTTGAGCAATGTCCGGTCTTGTACAGATCATAGCGAACATCAAACTTCCCACTGCTGATGCATACGGTACTCGAGACATCTCCATCCTCTCTTCTTCACTGCTAGGATACATTTCGGAGGATAACTTGAAGTTAACAGGAAGATGGGTCGAAATCGGCTTACTATCTTGCATGTTGAAGCGTTGCGAGACTTTTTTCAAATAATTTTTCTGGGAAAGCCAAATCTTTCTGTTACTTCTGTATCGATGAACTTGCATCCCTAGAATCTTGTTTGCTGGTCCCAATTCCTTAATATCAAATTCTCTAGCCAACTGTGCCTTCAATCCTTGGACCTGATCTTTGTTGGGGCCTGCTACCAACATGTTGTCCACATACAACAGCAAAATAATATAATCATTACCGGACCTCTTGAAATATGTACAGGGGTCTGCACTTAGTATGTTGTATCCAAGGCTCATGATATAGGAAACAAATCTCTTGTACCAACACATCGGCGCCTGTTTGAGACTGTACAGAGATTTGTTCAACCTGACAAACCAAGTTCTCTTTGCCTTTTTCCGCAAAACCTTCTGGCTGGAGCATATAAATTTTTTCTTCAAGATCTCCATGAAGAAATGCCGTTTTTACATCTAGCTGTTCTAGATGTAGGTCAAACACCGCACACAATGCCAACACTACTCTAACTGTTGTAAGCTGAACCACAGGAGAAAATATCTCATTGAAGTCGATGTCCTTCTTTATGAGCATATCCTTTTACCACCAATCTAGCACGATACCACTCCACTTGGTTATTGCCATCGCGCTTGATCTTATAGACCCATCTGTTTCCAATGGCTTTCCTCCCTCGTGGTAGTGTAACAAGATCCCAAGTTTTATTCTTTTCCAATGCCTCCAATTCTTCTTGCATTGCTATCATCCACAAGGATAAATCCGAGCTTTGAGTAGCCTCGTGAAAACTCGATGGCTCACCATCCTCTGATAATAGACAATATGCAATGTTGTTTTCAGTGACATAATCTGAAAGCCAACATGGTGGTCTTCTGTCTCGAGTTGACTGCCTCACATTGGAAACATCAGACTCAACATGTTCTTGTTCTTCGTGCTCTGGTACTACTTCACAAGAAACTTGATATTCCTCCGTCTTATTTTCCACCTGAAAAAATAGTAGTTTCTGAATTCGGTGTGCCTTTGTCTCCCTTTACTTTATCTTCCTCGAAGATAACATCCCTGCCGATGACAAGCTTGTGAACAGTAGGATCCCACAAGCGAAACCCCTTTACTCCATCAGCATAACCCAAAAAGATACATTTTCTGGATTTCGAATCCAACTTTGATCTTTCTTGCTCATTGTACAGAACGTACACAGGACATCCAAATGTATGCAAATGAGAATAATCTGTCGGCTTCCCAGTCCACATCTCCATCGGAGTCTTCAGATCAATCGCTACTAAAGGAGAACGATTGATAATATAACAAGCGGTTTTGACTGCTTCCGCCCAAAATGACTTGTCTAGACCCGCAGTCCTCAACATAGCTCTTGTTCTCTCTAACAAAGTTCTGTTCATCCGCTCCGCCACTCCATTCTGTTGAGGTGTGTAAGCCGTCGTGAATTGTTTTTTGATGCCCTCATGTTGACAAAATGCATCAAACTCGTCACTGGTATATTCTCCTCCATTGTCAGTCCTCAGACACTTGATTTTATTTTCAGAATCAAGTTCAACTCGCGCTTTGAAATCTTTGAAGACTTGGAAAACATCTGATTTTTTCTTGATTGGATACATCCAACATCTCCTATAGAAATCATCAATGAACGAGACAAAGTATCTCGCTCCTCCTAGGGATACAACCGGTGCTTGCCAAACATCCGAATGAAGTAGAAGTGCCAAACTTTAATCTGTGTTTTTAACTGGTAACACAGTGCTCATAAAAGGGTAGTGACACTTTTGTAAGTCCCGACAGCAGCTTCCGTTCTGAGAGAATTTTCAACCCCCGTTCTGACATATGCCCGAGCTTTCTATGCCATAACACTGTTAATTCTTCTCCTGAACCATTTGATGCAACAGCTAATTCTGCCTCTTTGTGTGTTTCTCCCAAAAGTACACAGATTTGCAGCAACTTTTTCCGCATTTATAACCACAAGCGCTCCATTCACAATTTTCATGATCCCGTTCTCGATACGAGTTTTGCACCCGATATCATCCAATTTCCGCAAGGACAAAAGATTCTTTGTCGGTCCTTTCACATGTCGTACCTCCTGTATGGTGCGAATGATGCCATCAAACATTTTAATTTTGATAGTATCGACCCCAACGATTTCCAAGGCATGATCATTTCCCATGAATACAGATCCTCCTGAGACTGGTTCATAATGATCAAACCATTCTCTCCGAGACGTCATGTGCCACGTCGCTCCTGAATCCATTATCCATGTGTCACAAAATTTGTGTCTGCCTTCTGCAACAGTTGCTGCTTCGCTGAATAATATTTCAGCACTGCCTGAAGTACTGACCATATTTCCTTGAGAGCTTTTATCGATACTCGTACACTCTTTCTTGAAGTGCCCTTTACCGTCACATTTAAAGCAGTAAATATTTTTCTTCTTACTTCTCGACTTTGATCTACCTCGTCTTTGGCTCCCACTGGAGTCACGGTCCATAAATCTTTCTCTTATCATCGGTAAAGCCTATGCCTGCTTCGAAGTTACTAACCTGTCTTCCTTATTCTTGCGCCGGCTTTCTTCTCCAAGAACCGCAGTTAAGACATCGTCGAATTTTAGAAAGCCCATAAGAATATTGTTGGTTATGTTGATAATAAGTTGATCATATGAATCTGGTAGACTTTGAAGTAGAAGCTCCGCACGTTCATTTTCCCCTATTTTATGTCCCATGGAAGTGAGTTGGGCAAATAGAGTATTTAGTGTATTGATATGGTCGGTCATCGATGAGGATTCCGCAATCTGAAGAGTATAAAGCCTTCTCTTTAGGAAAATCATGTTGTGTAGCGACTTGACCTCGTACATCTTTGTCAGAGTATCCCAGATAACTTTGGCTGTTTTTATCTCAGAGATACTTGACAAAACTTCGTCTGCTATAGCCAAATGTAAATTGGCAACAGCATTATCATTCATCTCGTTCCACTTTTCATCATCTGTAATTTCCATCGGTCTATCTCCAATAGCCGCCAAGCAATTTTTCTTTCTTAAAACTGCTTGTATCTTTATTTTCCACAGCATAAAATTGCTTCTTGAATTTTGCTATTGCTATCTCGTACCTTCCCGCCATTATGTTTACAACAATTTAGTAGACTGAACAAAATAATCCCGCCTTAATAAAAAAAATCTCAAAAAATCTTTTCTGATGTGGAAGATCAATCTAGGCTGCAACCACAGAGCATACTCAGAATTTTAAAAAATTTTAAAACAAGGCTCTGATACCACTTGTTGGTCCCACGTGCGGAATTTGAGATAATAAAACCCGAAAATAAATAATAAACTGGACACCGAAATTTACGTGGAAAACCCCTAAAAATTATTTGGGTAAAAACCACGGGCAAGATGAAAAGAATTCCACTATAATATTTTGTGGTGTACAATCCACTCACTATGTTTTCAAAGAGATCACACACTCTCTTAATACAGGATAACAAAACACCTCACAAATATTATAGAACTAGGCACTCAAATGCTTACAAGATGAGAGAAAACTCGAAGAAGGGATGATTTCAGAATGAAGAGAGGAGCTCTATTTATAGAGCCTCTTGACCGTGTGAATACGCGCTAAAAACGGGTATTCATATTTCCACGAAATTGCCAACCCACGTTTTGCTGCCTGCTGCCTTTCTTGACTGGCCCATGTTCGATTAATAACGAGCATCGCCTGAACTGTAAGACGACACGGTGTGGATCTTGTGCCAACAAAAGCACGCCAGTACCACCAATTACCGGCACTCGGCGTAATTCTTGAAGGTCAAGCGTTGTATTTTCCGCTGGCGAGCACAAGAGTTTGGGTCGTGTGGAGGCTTATCTTCTCTAAAGAGGAGAATACTATGACGTAACACCTTGGAACCAGACCCCGGCCCAACGGTACAAGCCCGAAAAGTGTAGGTGATTTGAGAGTAGAGCTGGCATTAGTCACCACTACATCTGTTTTAGCAGTATCTCGAACCTAGAACTTAAGTTTGGTGAAATTTTGTATGGATAAACAAAACACAAATTTTATTATTATTTTTTTAATTTTAACCAAACGTGCAAACCGGATTGGAATAACAAGTCCTTAGAATTTCCGACTTCACATCAAAATTTTAAAATTTTAAAAGGAAAATTATCTTTTTAGTATATGTCTCTTTATGATTTTGTTCATATATGTTATTAAATTATATTCTAATTTAAAAATAAAATTACATGTAATTAAAACTTAAAACACAATTAAAAAACTATACATAATCAAACAAACATAATTAAAAATTACACAGACGAATTCCTCTATCCAATTTAGGTACAAACCCCAAATAGATACAATCAAGTCTTTTTATAATTAATTAATATTCTTGTTTTGAATTTTTTAAAATGTAAAATACTTTTTAAAAAATCATAAAATTAATAACAAACAGATTTTTCTGACCATGCACAATTTTAAAAAAATAGTGAGCACTTCATCGGCCCACCCGCTTTCTCGCACATGTGAACATCCGCATGCGAGGTAGGGGCGATGCGTGCCCTCATTTCTGGATGCCTCGTCTTTACTGCTAGACAGAGATATTTGGTTGCTCAAATTTCTTGAGTTATTTTATTAATAGCAGGCAATATTTGTTGCAAGTTTTACTCATCTAATAATCCAGAAGCTACATAGTTTTCCTCCTAACAAGAATTTCTACAGCAGTATTAACGACTCATAATTATGTACCAGCAAAAATTTCAGGGGAGAAACTCAAGTATCATGGGTGAAAATTTCATTTACTATTTGCTTGAGTTCTGAATAACATACATCAGCCCACACTGAATCAATAAAGAACACAATTTGAACAGAAGCAGATCAAAGTTAAACAGTGTAAAGAACAATAAAACACTCACTCAGAAAGATCTACTCGTCTCTAGCAAAAATTGATCTTATGCCTTGTCTTGCAATTACGTCCACAATAGAACACCGGAAAAATGTATAATATAAAAGCTCTCTGATTCATATTGTATATGCCATATTCGATTGCTTTCTCCTCGCGTCAAACCTGCTGGCTCAGGACATCCGAGTCTTCTCCTTCAGCATGTTCATTTTCAGAGTTTTCAACAGCTCCATTTACAGACTCTTCATTTCTACATCAATAGTTCGAATGTCCGAGCACAATTGTTTGAGTAAATATTTAAGGTAGATAATATGTGTACGAAGTTCAAGATAATATCACAAAAATCTCCTATTTTCGTCGAAAATCCATGATGTCCATTTCCAAGCCAGCTATGATTTCTTGGCATATTGATGAGGACAACTTGTTTTTGAATGCTTTCGGAATCATCCAAATATGTGAACAAGAATCAAAGAGAATACAGTACTAATACATCAATTAGATCAATAAACAAAGGCGACACGCAAATTTTCGACAATACGCCAGTGCTTGGCTTCTTTATTTCATTAGCTCTTGGTAACTTTTATCAAACCATAATGGCTTGTTGAGAGTGACCTCATTCATTGAGTTATGATATTGTTGACCTAAAACAAGAAAATTTTGTAGATAACTGAGCTTGGGAGTTGGGACGTGTCCAGTAAGTTTAAGAGGAAGTATAGGAGGGGAAGGAAACTAATGACCACTCCTCCCTACGTCACCCAAACCCACCCACAAACACACACAATAGCACTAACCATAATGAAACCCCACTCATAACCAAGTAAATCAAAGCCCCCATCAATTGCAGAAAAGACGAGCGCACAAAGAAAAAAACACCGGAAATGTTTTCAATCAGCATACCAAATTTTAAAATCTGGTAATTAAACAGTTTCAATCAAGCTATTAATCAACATCCCAAAAGAATATAAAAGAATCAATTCCACCGTCTTAACACTATTCAGAATTAAAGTAAATTCGTAATCAAAAAGAAAACAAAAATGAAAGTAAATTCAAGACCAAAAGTACCACCAACCTTTCGGGTAGAGAATCAACAGCCTCCGGCTTTCTCCAAGCCGGCTCTCTTTCCTTTCCACTCCAAAAGCCCTTCTTCCTATCATCGTCAGTTGCAACTGCAACACCTTTGATCTTCGTCGATTCGAGCTTCTCCTCAATTGCCTTCACATCCTGTCCCAAATCCTTTAACACCTCCTCCCTCGGCCTGGCCTCTCCGAAAGGATTATTCCCCTTGGGTTTTGCATCATTCTTAATCTCAGAACCTTTCTGCCCGTCATCCATTGGTAGCGTTCTGGGCTTCAAATTCAACCTCGGCCTACCACCACTTACAATACTCTCCTCCTCTCGTTTACGCCCCCATGTATCGGAATCGACACCATTCGATTCCGAAACCCCTCTTCTTTCCCGTAAACTATCGAATGCTCCGCCAGCCTTCCGTCCCTCGCCCCAATTACTCGAATCTGATCCAAAGCTTCCTCTTTTCTCATACCTCCTCGTCTCAGATGGAACAAAACTCTTGTTTGCCCCCCAGTTATCGGAATCATCCGCTCGAGACAATGAATCCGTGAAAAACCCACCTCTTTCCTTCCTCTCGAATCCATTATTCAAAGATGACTTCTTTCCCGCCGCCCAACTATCACTCTCGTCAGCCCTAGATGGCTCATATTCACGGCTATGATCCCGATTGAAGCTTCCCTGTCGGCGCGGCTGCTCATCCCTGTAGCCGTAAGATCTGAATCCACCCCCGAGCTTGTTCCGCTCGAGCTCTTCCGGAGAACGCTGACGCGGACCCGTTGGGAGCGACAAGAGTTCATCTGGAGTCAAGCCCTTCGGAGCCTCGGATTGCGTTGGCTTTCCAGAACCATAGGTGGCAAATTCTTGAAGAGATAGGGTCTGTGGTTTCTTCTTTTTGTTCTTCGTGGACGTGGCGGTGGCAAGGGAAGGAAAATCCTCCGTATCGGCTCCTTTGTCGATTGCAACATCTTGCTTGTGCTGATGGAGGAGCTCCGCCTCGTTCTCCTCGGAATCCAAGGCCCACCCACCGGGTTTAGCCCACGCGCTGACTGCTGCCGCCATGCTGCTTTCCTTTTTTCTCTAAAATCCTGCGTTTGTCGCTAAAAGTTTCGTGAAGATTTTTGTGGCGTCCGTTGAACGCGAGGAACCGCTTATATACTAATTGTGATTTCATGTGCAATAGAAGATTATGAAAATCCAACGGTGGAGATTTTTTTAAAAACAATTGAGATTGTTTGGTATATCCCAAATTAAATTGAATATTTGACAACTTGTCCTTTTTTTAAAAAAATTTAGAACATTTCTTTAGTATTTTGTTGGATTTCATCCTCAAATCAAATTAAACAATCATTTTGCATATTTTCCAATTTTCAATCGAATTATTAAAATTTAATGGGAAAATGAATAAATAATTAAAATCACAAATAAATATGGGAAGATTGTTATACTAAAATAATTTTAAAATATAATTAATAATCACTTATTTAAAAATTAAAATAAAAATTACTTGTGATCAATTATTGAAAATTTTAAATTAATAATAATGCACGAATATGAAAACAATTTAGAAAAAATATTTGAAAATATATTTATCAAAAGAAATGGTGTGAACTTCTTATATTAAAAAAATTGACAATGTTGAGGCCACTGTTATGAATTTGAGAATAAAAAAAATGGAATATGAGTTTTAAATTATTTTCGAATATAACGTTTCACGTAATATTTAATATATAGATGAAACTTTTATATAAATAGACATTTATAGAAGGTAACATATAATAGTAAAAACATGTGAAATTTTAAATATATATTTAATAAAATGCGGAACTCAAATTCTCGGAAACTTATGTCGTCATTAGATTGAGATTTTTAAAGACCGTGGGTACTTCAATTGCATTGTATCACGTGAAGATTGTCTCACATTTCAATTTTATTAGATAGATCTTCGATTCAACTCAACACATGAAATGATGATAAATATGGCTCAAGTCTCTCGTCTCACGAATATGTGAGATCGTCTAACAAAATATATATTTTTATTCTAATTTGACAGTAAAACATGCCAAAAATATAATTTGCTAATGGAATGCGCCAAAATGGTTATATTAAAAGGTGCGACTTACCAAATATCCAATTAAATTCGATCCATTGGGTATTGGACCCCGGTGATAATGGGCTGACCCATCCAGAACAAGGCTAACTCGGCCCGCTCTCTCTGGGCCGAACAGCATCAGGCAGAAACGACGCCGTAACGAGAATCAAGGTGCCTCTGGAATCTGGATACAAAAGCTACGAATGACCAAACCAGCGTTTCTCCCCTAAAACCAACCAGAGAGAGGAAACGAAGCTTGGTAGCTTGTCAAAAATGGCGATTACGTTGAACAATGGCTTCAAAATGCCGATTATCGGGCTAGGCGTTTGGCGTATGGAGGGGAAAGATATAAAGAATCTGCTCTTCCACGCTATTAAGATTGGTTACCGTCACTTTGATTGTGCTGGTAACCTCTTCATTCATTGTGTTGTGATGTTATTTTTATTTATGTACTAGGATTTTTTCCTTGAACTCCTTAACCTTCATGTTGGTGGATTTCTGAGCTTGGGAAAAAAATTGCCTTTTATAGTATCTTGATCCAGTTATTCACCAATTTCTGAGCTGTTTTTAATATTTTAAAAGATTAAATTTAGCGCGCTTCAGTTGGAAAAGAAAGTATATATATTCAAGTACCCGTAATCATCGTTCAGTCTGGTGCATACGATTCTATAGAGTTTTGAGGAAAAAGATTTCCATGTCAGAATTTCTGTTTTTGGACTTGTGTATTTAATCTTTGTACTGAAACATGTAGAAATTTATAAATTGAGATCTTTTATTGTTGGTACGTGATTGCAGCGGACTATAAAAATGAAGTAGAGGTTGGGGATGCACTTGCCGAAGCTTTTCATGAAGGACTTGTGAAGAGGGAGGATCTTTTCATAACTACCAAGGCTGGTCGCCATGGAACCCCATTTATGATCATTCCATTCATTGTCTTCTTGAAATTTGCATAAAATCAACAATTTGTGTCATTGCTTGCAGCTTTGGAATTCGGACCATGGCCATGTCATCGAGGCCTGCAAGGACAGCCTTAAGAAATTAGGCCTAGAGTATCTAGATTTGTACCTTGTTCATTTTCCTGTTGCTACAAGGCATACGGGTATGTTTTGCATCTGTGTATTGCGTGTGATACTCTACCAACGGTCTGTATTAGTAGCATGTTGTATTCTTGTGCTGTTTGACTATATATTCACAGATTAGCTCTGGCATTCCGTTTTAATCGAAGAAATAGGTGGTGCTAGGAAGTATGCGTTCATTGTGATTACAACTGTTTGAAGTTATTAGTTTATGTGATGCATCTCAAGCTTCTAAAATTTTTCACATTTATTTTATTACCAAGTGCGTTTTCGACCCCATATTGACGTTGGTGCAGGAGCTGGCACGACTGATAGTGCTTTGGGAGAGGATGGTGTGCTGGACATAGATACCACAGTGTCATTGGAGACAACATGGCATGCTATGGAAGATTTAGTATCAATGGGTTTAGTGAGGAGCATTGGGATCAGGTAAGTCTGATATCATCCTTTTCAATGATGTCGTCTTTGTTGGTTTAAGGCTAAGCTCTAGGAAGTAAAAAATTTATTCTTTAACTTCTCTTGGCATGCAGAAACATAGAAAAGGACGAGTTCGAAACTTAGAAGTGGCTAAAAACTATCAAACTCTCCAAATAATGATTTTTTTTTTCCTTGAAAAAATGAGGGTAAAATTCAAAATATTCCCCAATGTTAATTATGTTGCAAGTTCATTCACATCTTTATTTGATTTACATCCTTGTGTCTATGTTTCTCTTCTTTTAGTAATATTTTACTAATAATTACCGTTGTTAATTGTTATATCCAACTTACATCCAATACTTTTGCAAAAAAAAAAAATTTACAATTTAATCCCTCATTTCAAATATTTGACAACGTTTAACGGAAAAAATACATATTTTATACATGAGCAAAACGTGTTGTTTTCATATATTTTTACATGATACAAATGTTAGTGGAGCAGTAATCAAATTCAATAATTTGACAATTTTTTTATATACTAAAAAGTTATGCTTTAATTAAGTTCTACCTGTGGTCCTGTACCAACAGACATAATTTGGACAACGACGGAATTCAATAATTAAAATTTATGCTAAGTTTTCCGTTGTGAATTTTTATGAAACACTATAATAAGAAAAACTATTGTTTAATAAATAATTCTCTGCTGAGGTTCAAGGAAATAGTACAAACCTATAGTGCATGGCACAGAAGATTTATTATTTTTCAGCAATTCCTTCTGTCATAATGATTTGCAGAAGTGTCACGGATCTTCTGCTGATTGTCGGTTCCCACCACTGATAAATGCATAGGAAATCTGCAAGCGTAGTGGAATTCTGGGAAAATTTGCACATTTACTCATATAGGCAAATATTTCGTTGCAATGTGTTTGACCATTATTTATGTGCAGCAACTATGACATATACCTAACACGAGACTGCTTAGCCTATGCCAAAGTGAAGCCTGCAGTGAATCAGATTGAAACACATCCTTATTTCCAACGAGATTCTCTTGTCAAGTTCTGCCAGAAACATGGAGTCTGTGTTACAGCGCACACCCCTCTTGGAGGTGCTGCAGCTAACACCGATTTGTTTGGTTCAGTATCATGTTTGGAAGACTCGGTTCTTAAAGTACTTCTATCTTTACTTTACCTTTTCTTTTGACATTGCACGACTCTTTTGTATCCACTAGTTGCTTTATTACTTCTCAATTCTGCTTCTAACCTATCAGGGTCTTGCCAAGAAGTATAATAAGACTGTGGCTCAGATTGCTCTTCGATGGGGTATTCAAAGAAACACGGTCGTCATACCTAAATCATCAAAACTTGATAGACTGGAAGAGAATTTTCAAGTATTAGACTTCAAGATTACCAAAGAAGACATGGAATTGATCAAGAGTGTGGATCGCGGCTGTCGAACGAATCAACCCGCCAAATTTTGGGGTATAGATTTGTATGCATGAATTGAATTTGTAATTGATATTCTACCGTCTTGATCTTGTAAAAATAAAATATATTGAGATTGTTGAGAAATTTGAAGTATTTGCTTTTGTGCCCTCTAAGCGGTACATGAATCAGACGTCATTCACTCCTGAGAAAAATCGAAAATTTGACTTTGCCTTTCGTATTTATAGTGTTATTCGTATATGTTGGCATTCACGTGTGAGTGTGTGTATGTTGTTGATAAAAACATGCTTCTTCCATTCTACTCTCGTTTCGACGAATGCAAAATTCAGATTTATCTTGTAAATTTGCTTTTTCGTTTTCGAAGATTAGAGTGTGTGCCATTTCAATCATGTATCTTATACTACTCTCATTTTACTCTCCTCGTAAAAATTATCCAATCGGTGACTTTTTAGACCTGATGTTATAAATTCAACACCACCTTACTAGTAAAGAGATCAAGTATTCTTTTAACAAACAGCCTAGTTTAGTCTTCTCATGTTTAGATCTTAATCTTGGGGCAGAAAATGATCAAAATAACGACACGATAGGCCATCAAAACCTATTGTTGCGAAATGTATAAAATTTGATTCCTCTGAGAGAAAAAAATGTCTCGAGTTTGAATCTTTTCATGTGAGAAGTTCTCACAATAGATTCAAACCGGCTAGAGTTCATATTACTTTTCAATCTTTTGATTCAATGTGACCGGGAAGAGGACTAGATAAAAATAATAATTAAAATGATTCGCTGATGATCATATATTTGATGGATTAATACTTTAACTAAAAGTTAAAGAGACAACAAGCTTAAAAGAACTCGCAAATATAAAATCTTCAAGTGATAATTTGCTCAACAGTCGGAAGGCATATATATCCGCATATACACATTAATCAACATAGCATACAAGAAAATACAATAATTTATATAGCCGATTCAACAGCACACAAGAAAATACAAAAACGTGTAATACAAACGTACATATACAGTGTGATTGTAAACATCAGTAAATAAAAGGAATGATCGCACGACGGTTTTTAGGATAATTGTCAAATTTATGAAGATACCACTTCTGGGTTTCAGCTGCAACCAAGGCGAGATTCGCCACCTGCAGAAATTAAATACCACAAAGCAAAATTTTGAGATCAGATGTGGGCGAAGGGTGCAGTGCATATTTGTTCAAGGTCCTTGAACCACATACCACAAACCCAAAGAGTAACAATATTGTAACATCAGAAAAACCACTGGCAATCACAAGTCCACCATATATAACCTAAACAAGAAACGGTAAGGAATTAAAAGTAGATGGAGCCTCAATAGCAAAATAGTTTTCAGGGAAGGCAATACGCTTCAGAACTTCATATAGTAGAAGAATGTCATACAATTTCAGCCAGATAATGTGCAGAGGAAGCATATTCAAACCAGTCCCCACAAGGGACCGCATAATCATTAACTTGTTCCTCGTTCTCCCTTAATGACCCCTGGGTTTTTTGAAGGACAGGAAGAAAATTTGGTAAGCTCTCGGCATGTGTCTAAACTGGTATTTTGTTCATGTCAGACATAAGGGAAAGCATGCAAAACAAAAGTTAATTTGCAGCGGATTTTGTTGCATATCATATAGAATTGATGCAAATAATAAATAATAGAAGTACAGAAACTTACTAATATGGCGTGGCAACGATACTGATGAATCCAACCGAAGAAGAAAACAGCAGCACCAAGCCATGCGTACCATTTAAGCAGCAAGAGAGGATTCACATGTCCCCAGACATCATATTCTGTGATTTTCATTCTATCCTTCCCTTTGACAACAAACTCGGCACCTAATTTTGTCACAAAGTGGAGAACCTCTGAGGCGTACTTGGAGCAGAGAGACAGTGGAGCTGCTGTATAGAAACTTGTCAGAAAAAGAAGTAATCAGATGAGGCCGGAATCTGAATAGAGTTGCTAATTTTAATAGAGCAGTAAAGTTCAGTTTTCAGACATAATCCAACATGAAAGCGCCATAATTATGAAAGAAAATCACTTCTAGAAACTCTCAAGAATTTGGCTTACTGAACTTGGAATGGAAAAAAGAATTTACCACGCATTAACATACATGTCATTAGTTCTACAAATAAAATTGTGCAAAGACAAATCAAAGACACGAGACTATTTTTTTTAAAAATGTCAATACTTACAATAGTCCTGTCAGATAGCCAAAAATATGCATTCGAGCTGAAGGACTATACTTAAACAAGTATATGGATTCAAAAAGACGCCGCAATACTTGAGCTTCCATCAACAGAAGCAAAAACACAGATCTCCATATCATATACTTGCTTTTCCTCAGAGATGAACTCCCGTCATGAAACCAAAAATCACGAGAAACTCCTGCCAAGTGACTGGCTATACTGGAATATAGCAATGGCTCAGAAACTCTTGGTGCAGTTCTGTACGCATACATCCACGTGGAAACCAGCAGAAATGTAGTCCATACAACCGCCAATATGTAAAAATGACAAAAGTACTTCTGAGGAACCGTGAATTTCTGAAATGACAAAAATGATGGCAAAGATTATATTTTTGCAATCATGCATCCAGAAAACATGTCCATCTCTTAAGTGTTAACAGAAAAAAATATAGCAGTGAAAGACAACATATCCCATTACACAACCATCACGACCAACAAAAAGCAAAAAAAAAATATATATATATCACTTCACCATGGATCAAATTCATGGAAACAGAAACAAAAGCAACCAACCCAAAACTATTACTCACTTGGGAAGAAGATTTCATAATCTTTCCACGCTTAGCTAGCCCTAGCACAAAACTGTGGAAAGCACTCAGTTTGGAAGAAGGTATGGACGCGATTAAAATGGGAAGAATCCCAGCAATCCACGCAGCGCGCAGCAGAGAAGCGAGAATCATCGTAAGAACGTATAATTGAAAACAAATTTAGGAATTTAGGGCATACGCATTGGATATCGGATGGATTATTGATTGACTTCGATTGCGTGGAGTGAGGTTCTGGAATTTGCATAGAAAACCATTAATGGAGGAGTGTTTGGGACTTTTGAAATTCTATAAAAGCGGGCAAATGCATCTGCCGTAAAAGCGTTTCTCACTTGATACCACTTTCTCTGAGCAAAAATTTACAAAATTATTTTGTTTTTATCACAAAATTATAAATTATACCACTTATAGGATGTCGGTATGTAATAAAAAGTTCTGTTTTTTTTTTCTTTTTTCTTTTTTAAAAATTCGAATATCACATTTTTAATCTTCTCAATAAGATGTCAGCATAACAAAAATTTATGTGAAACAATCTCACAGATCGTATTTTATGAGACAGATATTTTATGTGGGTCATCTATGAAAAAATATTATTTTTTATGCTAAGAGTATTATTTCTTATTGTGAATATCGATATGATGATAAATTGTAATTAACGTCGAGACTACAAGTCCGAGATATTAAGCTTTAAATTGATAAAATTTGATATAAAATATAGGTCTCTACTCTCTTACCCCGTTCGTGTTCAATGCAAAGAAGAAGAAAACAAAGCTTATGTACATTTTGCATGGAATAAAACTTTTCCCCTGCATCGGTACAGAGATATAGCAAGAGAAAGATATTGCTACATAGAAGAATGTCTATTTCTCTAGCTATACAGTTCTACCTCAGGACAATGGCAGCATTTCTAAGAGCCAAACACCATTGCACATAATCATTTGGAAGCGATCTTATCAGCTTGAACACTTCAGTATTGGTGTAGCTTAGCGTGGTTCTTGGATCAAAGTAAGGTGCCTGCGTGACAGAACAGTATTTTATACTCGATTTTGGTCGTCGTCAAATTATCGAATAATAAGGCTGTAAAATTGTAGTGAGAATTCAGTGAAGCCAATATAGAGTTTCAAAACTCGCATGTACCAGTGCCTCTCCAATGCAAGAACACACATCCAAACTTTCATGAAGGGAACATGAATTTAAAAAAAAATTAAAGAGGCTAGAAGTAAACTGGAATTCACTTCCCAATAGAACACCAATATTCATGCACAATGCATGCCACCGGAAATAGATTTCTTTATCCTTAACAAACAGAGAACAAGACAAAAAGTAATTATAGAAAATAAACCTCAAATCCAGTTATATCGCAAATTCTTTTGCATGGATGTATAGATGGTGGTGACTCGATGTTGACGTCTGTAGATAATACCCAAAACAAAAAGAAAATCTCCATAAATCCACAAAAGAAAATGTTGAGCCGAAAACGCAACACTAATAAATCATCAAATATTTCATTTTGAGACCCACAATACATGGTAGTAAAGGTTTCTCTACACTGTTGCTTAACAAGAAATTAAAAGGTTCATGACAATTTCAGACTCCAGGAATGCTCCAGCGATGCTCGTCTGGCAGAATTGGAACTCATTCAAATACAATATATTTTAGCAAATTAAACAGACATACTACAAATTGATGCGAAAAAAAAAATCAAATAAACAGAGGCGGCCATTCAAAGTAATGTACCCAAGTATTTTAGGATTATGTTCATTCAAATAGTCATGCTTCGGCAATAACTACAGAGGTATGTGATTTTGATGATGATGCATGTATAAAGCTTGTTCATGGAGACCTCTCCACCAACTTGGGAACAGTCCAACACCCAAAGCAACAAAAGACATTTTAGCGTGCTTTCATTTTTAACCCCACTGCTTCCCCAAATATTTGATCCTTCAGCCTTGAGATCAAATCTACAGACTTGAGTAATAATTAAGTAACTGACAGCTGATATTATAGTCTTCTGTATTAGTTTACCGTGACTATCAAATTTTTTGGGCTAGGAATATCAATGAATTTGTAGTCTGCTAGCATCTTCTAACGTCACTCACAGTCACAAAAGCATAAATTTATAGGATCAAAGTTTGACATACCTAAATTTTCAAAAAAATTATGCACATATTTATGCAAAGCTCGTATTCATATTAATTCATTTTCCAAGATCATTTCACAACGCAATAAAATTTCACATATAATCGATGAAACAAAAACCATACGGAAGGTGAAGAGAGATGATTGAAAATGAACTGATTATATTCGCAACAATTACGCAGAACTAACAATTTGGTTCATGGAGGGTACAATTTTGGTAATTCTCAGCCGGAATAATCTGCTTGAGATGCTTCCATCTTGCTTTGGTTTGTCCCTTGGGTACTTTTCATATACTTGAATCTTCTTAAACTTCATGTGAGTGGGCAATACCAGTTCTGCTTCCACCACTTCCTGCTCCATCTACAAAAAGATTCATGTTGAACTACTTCCGAATTATACGAAACTACACTAAATCAAATCGCAAAACAATAAAATTTTCAGACTTCTTAATACTAGCTCAATCATAAAAAAATTCGATATAAAAAGAAATTATAGTGGTTCATGCTAGAAAAAAAAATTCTATATGGTCAAAAATTTGACGAAAAAACTGGATTTAGCAACCCACCACTAGAATTCGGCACAATAATTCTTAGTTTTAGAATTTAAAGAAAAAGCAAAAATTACTAAGAGAAACAGCTTACAAAATAATAACAGAACAAATGCATCTCTGATTAAATTGCAGCCGTTAAATTTACAGCTTACAGCTAAAACATGAGCCTAATCACAAGAATATTAGTGTTTGGGTACCTGAGATTGGGTGTCGTCCTGCTCTTCTGGTGAGCCAAGCGGGAAGCGCGTGATATAAAATTTACTAACCCATCGAACCTGATTGTTGGGCCTCAATGGGCTTGGGTCCACTGGAATTGAACAAGCGAAATGGACCTTACCGGGAAAACCAACACACTATTGCAAAATCTCGAAATTCACTTACGTGAAAATAAAGAAATATATTTTTCTGATTCAGTATCTATATATGATATTATTTAATATATTCTTTTACCAATCTATCTCTTGTTTATTAAATAAATTAGTTATTTTCAATATTTTTACTTCATATTAAAATACCCATTAAATAAAGTTAAAATAAGAATTTTCTTTCTAAAATTCATGTTAAAATACGTGTAAATAAAGTTACTCATTAAAAAATGATTTTATTGCAAGTAAATACCTGAAGGTTGCGTCTGATTTAGAGGATAAGATAATGAAATGATTAAGAGAAAAATGATAAAAAGAATAATTGAAGTACATAATGATAAAATAATATTATGTTTAGTATGATGGATAAAAATGTGATAATTAATAATTTTTTGATGAATTGATAAAATTGTCCTTCTATTTGTGTGTCGGCTGGTGGTGGCGGCCGGTCGGCCGGAAGCGATGGCAGCGGTCGGCCGGAAGCGGCGGGGGCGGTCGGCCGGAAGCGACGGCGGTTGGCCGGAGGCGGCGATGATTGGCCGGAGGAGGAGGCGGCGGTCGGCCGACGGCAGGGGTTGACGGTGGTCGGTCGGTGGAAGGAAGTGGTGATGAGTTTGGATTTAGGAGAATGGTAAAATTGGAAAAATAAGATGGATTAAGAGTTGAATAAATAATTCTAGGGGACGAGTAGGTATTATTTTAACTTACCTAATACAACCTAATCATTTATAGAAGGGATTGAGTTGGTTAAATAAAAATTATACGAAACGCTTGATTAGGTAGGTTTAATATTAGTAAACCCACCTAATCCTATGAACCAAACACAGCTAAAATGTAATTGTCAGCACTGATTAATAATTATAGATGATAAAATTCATGTTGCCATACAGAACATTAGTCATATGTAAGCCATCAACTTCATGAGAATGACGACGTGTGTAGTCCAATTATTTTATCCGCAAAATAATAATATAAAATATAGACCAAGCAGGGTTGTGCAACGGGTCACAATTTGGATTTGTTTTGGTCTTGTTTTTCGATTTTTCAAATGCCTAATCCAAAAAACGAACTATTTTGTGTTGGGTTGGTTTTTTTGTATTGAACACGAACAGGGGAGAGATGTATGTTTCTTCTGGATTGCTATTCGTGACGAAACAGTTGAATCCATTCCAAGAAATTACCTTGGTACCAAATATGGGCTAATCTTGAAGAAAGAAGACAGCCACACTTGAATAAAGCAGAAGACACCCAAAACTCTGCCATTCACTGCATAACTATGAACTTTGCGCTGTTTCTATAACAAGCAAAGCAACCTAGAGTTGACTGGAGAACTACGAAGAGCATTGAATCTCCTGTTTCCAAGTCAGTTTTTTAAACTCCTTTGGGCTACTGTTCCCTGGAATCCAACCTCCTTCAATGGACTCCATACTACCACTCAACCCATCATCAACAAAATCACCAACCCTTTTCACCTTTCCTGTTGGCTCGACAGGGTATTTCCCTGAAAAGCAAGCGTAGCAGAAGTTTGGAGAATCGTCTCCCAACAGCCTTGTCAAGCTATCAATTGGTAGAAATGCAAGTGAATCAGAGCCAATATACTCCCTTATCTCCTCCATGTTCATCCTATTTGATATCAACTCCTCCGCACTAGGAGTATCGACTCCATAGTAACAAGAACCTATGATAGGTGGACTTGCAATCCTCATGTGAACCTCTTTTGCCCCGGCCCCCTTAAGCAACCGAACTATTTTCGAAGATGTGGTTCCTCTTACAATTGAATCATCCACTACCACCACACGCTTCCCCTCCAACACGGCTCTCACTGGCGAAAGTTTCAATTTTACACCAAAATCTCGGATCTTTTGTGAGGGTTCTATGAATGTCCTCCCCACATAATGAGATCTAATCAAGCCTTGTTGAAATGGTACCCCTGCTTTCCCTGCGTAACCAAGCGCTGCCACAACCCCTGAGTCCGGCACAGCAATCACCACATCACAATCCACAGGTGCTACTGTAGCCAAGATTTCACCAAACGCACGCCTTGATTCATACACAGACCTCCCAAAAACTACAGAATTTGGAAGTGCGAAGTAGATATGCTCAAAAATGCAAGATTTCGGTTCCTGATGAGGCATCAAACAAAGGGAACTCACCCCTTCTTTATCCACAACAAGGACTTCACCCGGTAAAACCTCTCTTTCATATGTCGCCTCGATCAAATCCAATGCACAAGTCTCTGATGCAAAAACCACAGCCCCATTGCTCCTTCGACCCATAACCAACGGCCTAAACCCAAAGGGATCACGAACTGCAACGAGCTTATCCTCGGTCAAGAAAACCATAGAATATGCTCCCTCAAGCCTCTCACAGGCCTCAACAATCCTCAAGAAAAAGGGCCTTGCCTTCGAGGTGGCAATCAAATGAAGAACAACCTCAGTATCCGAACTGGTGTTGAAAATCGATCCGTTGTCCTCCAGCTCCGCCCTCAAAACCTGGTAATTAACCAAATTTCCATTGTGGGCAACCCCAACAGAGCCGAATCGGTAACCTGCAACAAAAGGCTGCACATTTTTAAGCATGGAGGAACCAGCCGTGGAGTATCTTACATGACCTATGGCGATATCTCCCGGTAACTGAGCCAATTTGGACTCGTTAAAAACCTCGGACACGAGCCCAACTCCTGTAACCGACTGGAGCACGCCATCGTGCAACGCCACGATCCCTGCACCCTCCTGACCACGATGCTGGAGCGCGTGGAGAGCTAAGTAGCTCAGACGTGCGGCCTCTGGGTCACCGTAGATTCCCACCACCCCGCACTCCTCTCTAGGTTTATCGTCATCATCATTCGGAAAAAAAATATTCGAATCTATATTCGGTAGGTTTTTGTACCCGGAGACAATATCTGAGATTGGGTTTTTGGAGGAGGTCATATGGAGGGGTTTCCCAAGGGTTTTGGGGAACATGGATGGGAAGAACCTAGACTGCGGAGGGGGGGACGAGAGACGGAAGGCCGATGAAGCAGAGGATGATGAGGCCGCGGAAGCGGCAATCTTGGTGGCGGCGGCCATCGGGGTCTAGAGCAGATGAGATGAAGTACGAATAGTCGAATTATAGGTTTTGGTGACCAAAATAAGTCTCAAGGTAAAATTTGATTGGTTTGTGATGAAACAGCGGAGCGGATCAACGGAATTTAGGAATCTGAAATCTGTGAATATCATATTTATTAAAAAAAATTGGAAAATGAAGGAGATGTTGTTTTTCCTACCCAGCCGACAAATAAATACACCCCATAATCTAAAGTACTTTCGGCTTGCGCACAAATACTGTCCAAGTAAATGGAACTAATAACGGGTAAGCGACGTGTATACCGACTTCTCCGAAAGAGATAAAGATGAAGCCTACATAGAATAAAATCGGATGGCATAAAGAGAGTGAAAACTGGATCTTTCTAACCTTTGCCTTGCATTCAAAGAATTCTCTTTATATTTTTTTTTATCTTTTTATGTTGTCAGATTTTATAATTTTAGTTTTTTTTGGATGTCGTATTAATAAATGTATATGATCACATAAAAGACCAAATTAGCATATAGATAAACATACAACCAACAATGGAATATTCCCTTCAAAATTATGTGGTCAAAAAAACTTATATGTCATGGAACGATCAATTTCAAGTGATTAGCATATACTTGAAGACATGCTTGATTATGTCCCAAAAGGTACTTTCACAGTACCAAATCATATATGATAGAAATGAAGCAATGGTTGGATAACTAGGTTAGACTTTATGACATTCCACGATTCCACCACTTGTGTAAAACTGTAAATTGTAGAAATTAGTACAATTATAACATAATATTATCTCATAAAACCATGCTTGCTCTTAGTGACAAATAACCTTATCACCCACACCATAACATTGTTACTACCCGGCCATTCAAAATCGGCGAACAAATATAAGGATCAATGGGTAATTCACAATCATTTGACTCAAGTCAAATTCTCTAGTTCACAAAAATATGATAGTAAATCCAAGTTCAGAAAGCACGACTAGAGAGAAGGAAATTTATTGCTCTAATGAATCGCATTCATGAGATGACAGAAAATCCAAGTTCAGATAGCACAATTAGAGGAGAAGGAAATTTATTGCTTTAATGAATCACATTCATGAGAAGAGATGCATGACGGGAGCCGCGAGAATAACATGGTCTTAATTCGGCATATTGCAAGTTTGCAACTATAGTAATTATAATTCCTTCTCCACCTTGTAGTGCACCAACATCAACCTGTTCTCTTTATAATGTGAACACCGCTATCGGTATCAACAATGTCACTTATCTCTCCAATCTTCAGAGTAAATGTGGCATCTTCAAATGGCTTCTGCATTTGGCCACGGCCAAAGTAACCTGAGAAAATTGGTATAATGAGGTTCTATTGCTGCAACTACAGTATGTACGAAAAATAAGCCATCAAATAATATACTAGTAGAGTAAAAAGTAATCCAAGCTGTCCATCATCAGTATCAGATTCTCAATGGTGGAAAATGTTTAGATCCCAACTCTTCTCCACAAAAAATTCTGGAGTTTAAATAAGTTTAGAAGGTCTTTACCCAAAAGAGCTAAATTTTGGGTTTGTACTCTTATCTTGATTTTATGGGAACTACTGCCAAATCAATTTTATGCAAGCTGATAATGCTACCAGAGCTAATGCAAAGTCTTATCATTCGTACCACTAAATAGAGAAATTTCCCACAGTGAAGAGGCTCAGATTCTCACAATTCTACTCACATGCTAAGAATCAGAATTTCTCAAACAATGTGAAGTAGGCAGAATTAATAACTCTTGTAAGATGGCAAAATAATTTCAATGCCAACACTTCTAGAAATCCGTCCTCCAGCTTGAGGGATCTATTTCATGAATGGTATCGTGTCTTTGCCTATAACCGAAGTCAAATCGAATAGATATAATAATCTCCACTGGATAATTTAAATCAAAACTCAGAAGTTGTCAATGATCAAGTGAGTGGAAATCAGCAAGTTTGAAAGAATCATCAAAAGGCTTGGTTCGTTTCTGTCCACAACTATGGCAAATTGGCGATACCGCGTTTAAATAATCAGAAGCAGATTCTTTATCCGCAAAGACAAATGTAATGTCGAATTACAAATAAAATGAAGCAAAAACCCTCGAATCTCTAAGAAAATCAAGATTTGAACATTCCATTTCATTGAAAAAACAGCGAGGGTTTAAAGTTTCACCAAGATCACCACCGCGCTTGGCTGAGCTACAGTCTGATAATCGAGAAGCAACATCTTCGAATCTCGACTTTCCAACAAGGATATCATCGCGGATGGACGTGATCTGCGCGACGGCGGCGTCTCTGGTGGTGGCGGAGATGCGGCTGCCGTCGGGGTCCTTCCAGGAGGCCTTTCTCCGCGAGCCCTCATGCTTAATAAGTATGTGAGATGCCTTCACCTGCCCGGACGACGCCATTTCTTCCGATCACAGCAAGTAGAAAAATCAGGATCCCAGAGAGTGAGAGAAGGAGATTTGTCTGGCGAAAAATGGTTGACAAATGACATGGCAGGCTGCTTTATTTGAAGGGTAGGGGAAGAAACCGACGTCGTTTCAAGGACTCTAAAGAGTGTCAGATTACAATTAGATTCTTCCTCTCAAATAGAATCTTGCTCCTTTTGGGCAACGGTACTTATTTTTATAAACAAAATAAATTTACTTAATTTAATTTTATTGTACATTTTAGGTTTGAGGAAACATTTAAAAAATAAGAATTTGAAACAATTTCATATTGTAATTGATAATGACTCAAACACTATTCATCAGTGTGGATTAATGGGTTTGACTTGTATCGTCCAAAAGAATTCGGGGATTCTATTTCGAAATTCTTCTGTGAGGTAAAATAAGGAGCATGCCAGGAAAACAATTTGAAATTCCATGCTATATATTTCAAAAAAGACATATCCTACCTTTCTCTCTTCCCCGCGACGAGTTCTCGTTGTCCACCCCGAATTAGGAGGATGTGACAACTGAAGCTGGAAAAAAAAAACTGATCGAATGCAGGAATGAAGAAACTGGGATTTCATTGCTGCTATTTTGTTTAGTTATAGTTAGTTAACTAATACAGACATTACTGTCTTCTGACGTATGGACTATGGTGATGAAGTGTGAATGAACATTTTCTCGAGAATGTGAGTTACAAGCTTTTGTTTCAGCATTGCGAAGAAAGTGAGTACAAATTTAATGTTCCGTTGTTTGTTCAGACAGCCTTGTCTGGTACTCAGCGTCTTTAGACCTGCGGTTTCTTTTCGTATCTGGCTGTGGTGCTTGAAATGGCTGCAGCTGATCTTGTTTGTTTTGATCATCCCTTTTCCCTTTAAATCCCAATAGTTGTATAGAGTGAGCAAGTGCCTGAATTTTAGGAAGTTTTAAAGTTCAAATGATTGATTGCACAGGATTGACTGCTTTCCATGATGCTCATGTAGTGAAAGAAGCATAGTGCTTTGATGTGCTATCATTTGTTGGGTATAGATGTTGCTTGGATTTTGTTTCCTAATGGATTTGACGGGTTTTGTGTTTATACAGATTTACATACCTAAACTTAGCATCAGCGGAGGAATTTTGAGCCGAAGTTGAAATCACCACCTCTTAATCTTTTCTAATTCTGAAGTTTCTTCAATAATAAAATCGTGAAACTGTCTGACTGTCCTGAATATGAAATGTCACGAGTTTGATTCTTCAAAGAAAATGAGCAGATGGTTCGTTTACCGCTCATTGTTCTCTTGGTTGACAAGTGATGGATGACTTTTCAATGTACTTGCTGAATGTTCGATTGTTTTAGAGTATTCATCCTTAGTTGTAGTTTATGCTTGCAGACGTCCCGGACAATCGTTTACTATGTCATGATTAAGGTTTCATTCCTTTCAAATGCTTGATGTATTGTTTTTTTTTCAAGCCGTATCAACTCGATTCTTTTGTTTATTTGCGTAGTTGTGGGAGTTTGGACGCATTTGGACAGTTGTTTTGTGCATGATATGGTTAACTTGTACGGCGATCGAATGTCCCGAAAAGATCGAATCATTACCAGTATCCATTTTTTCCAGGCAAAGACCAAATCTCACGAGACAGCCGAAGCAAAGGGACATCACTGAAGGAAGCACATTTTGTGTTTCTGGTCTGATGAACATAGCTCCATCAGGTTATTCACATTTATTTTGTTCGCTAAGACAGCAAAACTAGAAAATTTTTTTTTGGGAGAGGGGAAAAAATGAACAACCAGAGTTTGACCCTCGAGCACAAATCAGTTGATCAAGCATATGATTCGAAGTTGAAAACACTATGACAGTGACAGCGCAAAGAACGCACATTAAACACGGGTAACCGTGACACAAATATGTTTTTCATTAAGTCATTTTCATTCAATTATCTCATTTCTTCTATACACATGACTCATTATTGTTTTGAAAGATAG
The DNA here is from genome assembly GCF_025594145.1 of Primulina tabacum. Lineage (NCBI taxonomy): Eukaryota > Viridiplantae > Streptophyta > Magnoliopsida > Lamiales > Gesneriaceae > Primulina > Primulina tabacum. Next base: position 4,664,273 of record NC_134559.1, on the reverse strand, counting down.
CGATTATATAGTTGATGGAGATTAAGAAGAATTTGATGATTTAGATATTTGAAGTTTTTTCCTTAATATACTATAAATTTATAAATTATTAGTGAATTTTTTAGATGATTAAAGTTTTTTCTAGTTATGATTTACACTGCATTATTTATTAATGAATTTATATATATATTATCGTGTCTCTAGCTAGCTAATAATAGTACCAAATTGTACTGCATGACATTCTGAGAAGATAGTCCCCCTGCCTTGGGCTTCTGGTTCGTCCAATTGATTTATTGATTTAGAGTAATACTTTTGTGAGACGATCTTACAAATTTTTATCTGTGAGATAAGTCAATCCTACCGATATTTACAGTAAAAATTAATACTCTTAGCATAAAATATAATACTTTTTCATGGATGACCCAAATAGAGACCCGTCTCACAAAATACGACCCGTGAGACCGTCTCACGAATCTTTATCTGTGAGACGGGTCAATCCTATCGATATTTACAATAAAAAGTAATACTCTTAACATAAAAAGTAATATATATATTTTCATAGATGATCCGAGTAAGAAATCCGTCTCACAAAATATGATCCGTAAGACTGTCTCACACAAGTTTTTACCTAATATATATACATGGAGAAATCATTGTCCATGTGAAAGAGACGGAGTTATTAAAAGAAAATTATATATTATATTGGAGTTTTCTCCTCATGCAATATGATCAAATTTATGTTGAACAAGGAAAAAAATGGATAATTCATATTTGTTTCAATTCAAAGAGTAGGAATGGTTGGTCGTGAATAGTGATTCGATTGACGATAAAGAAAGAGAATTCTTGGTTCAGTTTTCAACGGCAGAAAAAAGTTTCATTGAAGCACGAGGATCCCACTTAAACTAATGGTTTAAGAGACTAGGAGGCCAATGACCATGGAGTAAAAATTCAAATATACACACATGTCTAGAAAAAACATGAATATATAAAATTTTCTATTTCTGGTCAGTTAACTGACATTGAGTAGAAAAACTCGCAAATCGTTTGAATACAACGTTAGAATGCTATAATATTATCTCTCAATGTATCCCATACCATTTTGTCCATACAATGGATAACTTGATTAAGATATTATAAAGTGGTAATATTTAGTTTGAATTCGAGCCCTTTTTCCAAATTTCGTTACGTTACCTGTCTGAGTATATTCAAAGAAATTAACGAATTAATAGAACCAGTTAACTTTATACAAATCCAACCACCCATAAAATACTAATAGTTCATGAGCTATGGGTTGATTAAATTTTAAAAAAAATGAAACCAAGAAAAAAGAAGAAAATGGAACCAAGAAAGATGGTAAAAAAAAAAGAGATGAAAAATCAGCACAAATTTGCTGCCAGCTTCATCTTTGTCCGTCTCTGCCCATATTCCAATCCTTCCAGATTCAAGAACTAGAACACCAAAATATGCAATATTCTTCTACGTTCTTAATTCATCGGAGCATGGAAGAAGTCAGTGATCTGAAAACGACTTCTTCGCAAGGGATAGTGAGTCCCATCTCGTGATCGAATCCAAACTCTTCTTCCGCCTGTCTCAGCAACACCTGGAACTCGGGATGAGTCAACAGAGAGATGGGCACGATGTATCTGCTCCGGTTTCGGCCCACGTACAGCGCGAAATGGCCTTTGGGTACGTCCACCGGCAGCCCATCTTCTGTGTCGTACCCATTTTTCTTACCCAAGCTGGAGCATCTCTTCAAGATTTGCCTCAGTGCTGTTGCCTGGGAGACCTTGGCTACAGGTTTCTTGATCGCCATTTTCGATGTTTTTAAAAAAAAAAAAAAAGATTTGAGGATAAAGAGTTTGGATATGAAGGTTCTTGGGTTATGATTTTGGGTGGGTGCGGTTCGGAAAGGATAGAATTCTGAAGGTATTTATCAACAAAAGTTGGAGCTAGGGGGTGGGTGGGGTTAGTGCGCCGGTGGGGTGGGGATGCGTGTGTATATTTTTCTTCTATATACTGTAATTTTTAAATTTGTAGATTAGAATCAGGTATGGGAAATTCTGAAACTTTTAATGAAAGTTATGGAATTTCTTGTTATTCACACTTGGTAACATGTACATACATTGAGTTCGGGTTTTTAGCTCATTTGATCTAACCGGTTACTCATGTTAGCTCAAATCTCACATTTCGATTCTACTTCGATGTATGTAGTCAAAAAAATATGTAAATATATATCATGTTCATGTATTGGCTCAATTATATTTATCTATTAGATTAGATAGATTTTGAATATAGATTCTGTGTGAGTACTAAATTAGCAAAATACAAACTTATTGCACCGAATTTGAAATATATATATATATATAGAGTTTTGATATGCTGAACAACTACCGTGCACAACTATGTGAGCACCGATGATGTGTCACTCATCCATTGGATGCACAATTTTTCTATACTTCATCACGTCCAATGGGTGAGTGACACATCATCGGTGCTCACATAGGTGTACACGGTAGGTGTGCAGCAATATATATATATATATATATATATACACGAGGGAATGGACATAGCACGGGTTTTTGGGGTTGTGTGTAAGGATTGAAGAACAAAAGCGGGGCCCAAACCAATCTGGTACGGTCTTCTATGTTGCCGTTAGTAATGACAAATATGTACCCTCTATTCTTCTCACCATTCCGATGTTATTTATTCCAAATGTGGAACCACTCACATGCATCGATGGTTTGGGGACAAATAAATAAAGTTTATTTTACTTTCAAAATTAATTAAAGATAATAAAAAATCCATAATAGTAATATATCTTGTCCGATCGTGTAAATGATGAAATTTTAAGATAAAACTTATATGAGACGGTCTCACGTGTCGTATTTTGTGAGATGGTCTCACGTGTCGTATTTTGTGAGACGGATATCTTATTTGGGTCATCCATGAAAAAGTATTACTTTTTATGCTAAGAGTATTACTTTTTATTATAAATATCGGTGAGGTTGACCCGTCTCACAGATAAAGATTTGTGTGGTCATGAAATATCATCGACGATGCACATTTAATTTATTAGTGTGCATATAAATTTTTTCCCCCAAAGCATATCGTTCATTAGAAATGTTTTGATTATATTTTTTGTGAGACGGTCTCACGAATATTTTTCTGTGAGACGGGTCAATCCTATCGATATTCACAATAAAAAGTAATGCTCTTAGCATAAAAAAGTAATATTTTTTCATGAACGACCCAAATAAGAGATATATCTCACAAAATACGACCCGTGAAACCGTCTCACACAAATTTTAACAAAAGTTTTTTATTACTTCATTAAGAGGTAAATTTTTTCATCAATAAATTTAGTGTTTATTTTCATTTGAGAATAATTTAATTTAACTAATATACTTCAAACGATATCTAATTATATTATAAACTAAAATTTAAAGACAATTTAGTTTTGATGCACAAATTCCTACAAATCAGTAGTTTTGTTATTAATGAGATTTTAAAATTTGATTGTTTACTGTACTTTTTCCTTACACAAGTGCATACGGACGTACACAGTTTTATTCTTGTTTGACCGTTGCAACCCAAGTAGCCACAAATAAAAAGAAAGCAGTAAATAGAAAGTTCTCGATAGTGTACGAGTTGATAGATTAAATGATCATTTGATCAGTGACTAAAACTTCAATTTATTTTTCATATATATATATATATCTAGGAAAAAGAATTCTAGGTCATTAGATAAGATACACTTATATCATTGATTCGTAATATAAGATGATAACAACGAGTCTGGGTTGGGGCAGATTGGTCTCGCGAACTCGGCAGGCCCAATTCGGCTTGCCGAAAATATATATCTTTATGTTTATTCAATAAAAAATTTATTATTAACAAATAATTAAATTTATATGTCCAAATTTATATTAATAATAATCATGTCAAAAAATATTGTTACAAGTTAAAATAAATCGACTTGGAAAATCAGTTAATAACAAATAAAATTGTAATGATGATATATTTTCACATTAAACATGTAACAATAAAATAAATTAATTTCAATTCAAAAATTTATAAATAATATTATAGATAATATATTCATTATTGATTATTTTTTAATTATATAGGCATATTTTGACGGGACGTGTGGTTCCGGGCTTATAGATCCGCTAGTCCAGGTCTAAACTCACTTCGATGGTGCAAGTTTAATACATGGTCATGTTTAGACTTAATCCATTATCATTTTTATTTTCTCACTCGTCCTGTAACTAAACCAATCCGATATTAAAATCGTTTATTTCGGAAAGAAAATTAACAACTAAACCGATTATAGTAAACATGGAGATCATATCAATATTTGTTGGAGACGACCATCATCAACTGATCACTTTTCCCTGGACCGCCACTCGCAATATATGTCATCATTCCACTATATATTCTGCCTTGGCCATGCCAACATCACAGCGAAACTTATGCACGTTCTGATATATAAGATAAGATATAAAAAAATTAATCATGTTATTCATCAATTTATTATTTTAAGATCTTAACTATCGATTTTAGTTCTTTTTCACTGTAGTGCTGACATGACATCGAACACGTCATCAATTCTCGGTAACACGTCAACACTCCGATGAAAAATTACTAGAATCGAAAAACATATAAATCAGTGGACTGAAATTGTAAATTGATCAACAACAAGACGAAAAAGGAAAAAAAAAAACAATAATTTTGTCAAAGAGAGAATTTATAAATTTATTGTCATGGGTCTATCTACATAAACATGCTTTAATGACATTTTACACGACATGGCTTTCCTAATGTTTTGTCTCCGCCGAATACTTTACTTGTAGCGCATCCAGCTAGCGGTTGCGCATGCTTTCTCTCTTGGTTGGCTTTCTTCCACACTTTTCTTCTTATTTACTGCACACTTCCGGCCACCGTATCCGGTTTGAAGAATTCAAGAAATCCATTGGCCCAAAATAATTCAAGAAAATAAAATATATCAATAATTAATCAAGTAATTATTTTGGCGTGTCTTGGCTTCTCTCAGGACTATTCGCCACGTTGAACAAGCAAATTACCTCATTGATGAAGCTCAAATTGTTTACAAATGCTAATTTTACCGTACACTCCTAAAAAATCTAAAAATAGGAGATACTCTTATTATTCAATGTATATTATCATTTTCTTATGCTTTCTACTTTGAAGGGAATATCTTTAAATTGTTTTATGACTCGAGCGTCAAAATATCTACATTGAGCAACCCTCGACGTCCTGACGTTTTTTCGTGACATATGTGATAATCCACAATTTGCTGTCTACAGAATACTTGGACCCGTTTACGAACTAATTGGAGTACCGATCTACAACTACTGGGACCCTGTTTATGAGCCCATTGAGTAATCTCGACAATTACATTTTTTGGCTTCATTAGGTAGCAACTGACACTGATTATGATCTGTGAATTCTGAAACATATTAGAGATTAATTAAAAGAGTATTTTATACATTCAACATAATATTGTTCAAAATTAGTTTATCAACCGCTACATAGGTAGATGCATATTCAAAAACTCGTTTTAGCAAGGATAAACTATGAAATTTTTATAAAAAGTTAAGGGATGGGAGCGTCTATTTAATTTTCATGAAGTGAGGCATACACTTTCGATATTTCATAAGGGGTTTTGGTGAAAAAAACTCAAAAATATTTAATACTCCCTTCGTTCAAAATTATTAGAAAAATAAAGCTTATTTTACGAACAAACTTTCTATTTATCTATTCGATTCATTCAAAAAATTCACATTTTCCAAAACTTTGTTAATAGAGATATATTTATAAAATCTAAGAATAGAAACCACACTATATATTTGGGATAATCGAAGATAAATGAATTATATATAATTGATTGAGATGGGAAGAGTATATTATATTTTAGATAAAATATTGTCGATAAGGCCACTTTATACATTCTTGGAAATTTCATAAATCATGGGGCAATCGTCCGGGCTCTTTTTAAATTTATCTACAATGGATATTCCACAACACAAATATCCATCAATCAGAAATCAAAACCTCTGTTCTATTTTCCAGTAGATTGAGACTATTCAATCCGTATGGCACATGAATCCCATGTTACTCTGCCTTTAGTAAGGCCCCTATCAGATACCATTCCCATAATTCAAGTCGAAAAATCACAAATAATTTTTATGAGATTGTTTCATATATAAATTTTATGATACAAATCTCATATACTACACGACTCATGAAAAATTATTGTTTTTTATGTCGAAAGTATTTATTACTTTTAACTATATGTATATATAAGGTCGACATGTATTTCATGAGACCACTCATAAATATAACACTTTTGATCAAGATTTGCAAAGTAATTTTTTTTTGAACAAGTCTACTATGAGACAATCTCACAATTCTATACTCGTAAGATGAATCGACCTAACTCATACATGCAGTGAAAAATAAGACAAAAACTTGTGTGAGACGGTCTCACGGGTCGTATTTTGTGAGACTGACCTCTTATTTGGGTCATCAATGAAAAATATTAATTTTTATGCTAAGAGTATTATTTTTTAGGCAAAAACTTATCTGAGACGATCTTACAGATCATATTTTGCGAAACATATCTCTTATTTGGATCATCCATGAAAAAATATTACTTTTTATGCTAAGAGTATTACTTTTTATTGTGAATATCGATAGGGTTGACCCGTCTCACAGATAAAGATTCGTGAAACCGTCTCACAAGAGATCTACTCTACTTTTTATTATGAATATCGGTAGGGTTGACTCATCTCACAGATAAAGATTCGTAACACCGTCTCCCAAAAGACCTACTCGAAAAATAATGCTTTTGATATACAAATAATAGTTTTTCATGAGCTAGATCGATATCCGTCAAACAAGAGTTTTTTGTAACATAAAAAAATAAAAAAATTAACCATATTCCACCTGAAAACCACCTATCTAAGAGTTTTTTACGGCGAAATACGTGTTTCTTGTTCTGCGCGTTATTATCAGTTTGACCTAATACGCAACCGTGTGTAGACGGAAGAATGTGAAGAGTCACTTTGCTATGTAATGATCCAGATTCCTCTGAGTGACGACTTAACTATACGTAGGGTGAGTATTTGATTAGTTACCACCCAACCGGAAGTTTTTTCGCGCAAGAATCAAGATGAAACCCGAACTTTTCCCGATACGTTCGACATGAACGAAAGTGGAAGGATGTAAACTATGGCAGATCGTAATCGGAAATTTAAGATAAAAAAAAATTAGCAACAATGATCGCGGGTGTGAAGGGGCAGAAAACAAAGGTGAATTGAGATGAAAATCATGAAATGTGGTTCAAATCAAGGAAGAATATAACATGCTCCACTTCCGACAAGGGTCGGATTTACGAGAATGATTATTCAAGAAAGTTGGGCCTACATACAGCTCAAATGCAACAAAGTCTTGGTGCACAAAAAGCCTCGATTCCCAACCATATTTTGGGAACAATTAATGCTACTCTACATATATCACACCACCTCAAAACAAGGGAATGCGCAGGAATTCAATCAAAGGACCCGCGTAAAATTATACGAAAGAACTCGACATATTTAGAGACAAGGATTTCTCAAACCTGGAATGCTGCAATAAACCAAATAATTGCCAGCTACGAATGAGTAAAAATGAGAAGATCTTTCACCGAAGACGTATGTATGAACCAGTAGAAAAAAGGACCTAACCCGCTATCTTGAGATACAAAATAATTCAAGGATTTAAAAATGTTCAACTTCTGGATACATTAACTCCAACAAAACTACGGGAAAATTTTCATCTCGGTTTCGACATATTCAAAACCTCTAAGCTGAATAGCATCCATGTAGACATGCCCATATGAGTTGCTGATTAGGTTCCTTGAATTGAAAAGTATCACGTAACTTCAGTACAATAGCACGAGATCACGTCCCACCAGTTCCGACCGGTAGACCTACACTTAGAGGTATTTCAAATCATAGTACCCGAACTATTAGAAATAATTATTAACGTATATATTGAACTACTGTTAGCCAGCTTCTTAGGCAATCGACCTTTCGGGAAAGAATAACACTGGCTGGAGTCAGTGGGTCACAAGCTCAAAGCTCCGGGTGCATACAACCAATGTACATGTTTACAAATTGGATAATAAATTATAAATCCAGAATATATATCTCACAGTATCCTGCTTACATGTGATGGGGCGTGGTAAAGTATAAATTCATTCTCAGTGATCTGGAGTTTTGGGACAACAATGATACTTGAAGAAATTTTTTGCCATTGCCTTTCCTAATGAACCTAGTCCGGTGTTTAATATGGAACTACTTGGCACAGCAATGAATGCACACAACATCAATGACAGGAAGATAAATAAACTACATGAAGGATACATGCATTGGATCCTCAGAATAATAAGTTTTGTTGATTAAACATAAGCGTTTGCACACCTTCAACTTATGATCCAAACAAATTGAATCGAGCCAAATCCTAGCATATTTTTCATATTCGAACTTGAGCTCAAATTTTTATAGCTGACTGAAACTCAATTATTGAACTCTATTGAGCAAAAGCTCAACTAGCTCGAGTTTATTAGTCTGTTTTGAAAGTGGCTCGTGAATTAAGCAAAAATAATTTGAGCTTGAATTCAACATGAAAATACCAAATACCTTCGAACATATGCCAATTCGATTGGAATTCAATGCATTCGAATACAGATCCAGTGATACCCATAAAATCAATTAATAATCAATTTGCTAGTAGGAAAAAGACATCGAGACGTAATATCACACTATTGCCTGCTCATTTACCGAGTTTCAAGATAATCTAACCTCCCAACTCACCTTTCAATGTCAACTTAGAACTCAAATCCTAGAGTTTCAAGCAACTTGACAAGTCAAACTGATATGATTAAGATGTACTCATGTAGCAAACTGTTGAGTGGTCTTCATTAATGTAGATTTATGAAGGGGACTGGTTTTAAACCAAAATCTAACCAATTCTATTCAATGTCCATCATCGACCCTCTCAACTTGACATCATCGCTACACATACCATTCCCAGTATGTGCACTCAAAAGTAGAAAATAAAAAATCAAAGCAGCCAGCCAATGTCACTTATACATCAAGTCACTACATCTATCAAACTCCATCCGATATCTTTCTTCAATCCTCTTCTTTTCATCAACTCCCTCAGTTGTTCAATTTCATCCCACATCCCATTCTTAGCATACATATTGGACAGTAAAACATAAATTCCAACGTTTCTAGGCTCCAGCTCCAGGGCTCTTTGAGCAGCCACCTTTCCCAATTTGACATTTCCACGCTCGTTGCAAGCACTAAGTAATGCCCCCCACAAGGAAACAGTGAAGCTCTCATATCCAGTATTTGATACATCATTTACTAATTTACATGCCTTCTGCAGCTCGCCAGACCTACAAAGCAAGTCCACGAGACAACTGTAATGCTCCCGACTAGCACTTAACCCATAGATTAGAGTCATTGACTCAAAGAACTTTATCCCAAGGTCCACTTGGCCAGTGTGGCCACAAGCAGAGATAACTGACAAAAATGCCACTTCATCAGGTTTAATCCCCGAATTCAGCATGCTATTGAACAGCTTAATGACTTCTCCATAATTTCCATTTTTCCCATACACTCCTAACATCGAAGTCCACAAAATAACATCCCTTCGCATCTCCTCCCCTTCTCTATATCCCACCATATCAAACATTTTTTTTGCATTCTCCACGAGTCCACATTTACCATACATTTCAATCAACAGGCACTGCAGAAACACATCAGCTCCAAATTCAATAACTTTTCGAATAACCATCCCATGAATCTGCTTACCCAATTCAACATCATACAGCCCCGTACATGACCGCAAGGCTGTAGAAAATGTAAAATTATCGGCTTCCAGACCCAACAGTTGCATTCCGCTGACCAGTTTAACCCCTTGATCCCACATTTTCGACCCACCATAACCCGACAAAAGCGCATTAACACATACAGCATTCTTAATCGGAATTTCATCAAACACCATAGCCGCATCATTAATACATGACATCCTCGCGTAAAAAACTACCAAAGCGCTACCCACAAACACACTAGCCAACAAACCCGACTTCTCTACATAACTATGCATCAATTTACCAAGGAAAACATTTTCTAAACAAGAAATTGATTTCAAAGCGAAGCACAAAGCGTAAGAATCAACAAACACACCGTTATTATGCATGAAAGAAAGCGTGTGGAGGGCAAAAGAGTTGAACCCATGTTGCGAAAAATGAGATATCATCGAATTAAAGGGCAACGGGTTATTGGGATTGAGACATTTCAAGAAATGGGCTACCGTTTTAAGACCGTTTCTGTCAAGGCATGTGGTGTATGTGCATATGAGCTTGGTCTGCAGGTTAGGGGAGACGAAGAACAAGCCTGCTCTCAGTAAATGGGCATGGAATCTTTGAATAGCTCTCAGATTCTTGGTTAGGGAACAATGTCGTAAAAATTGAGTTATGGAGTGAAAATTCCATGCATCATGAAGCTGGAATCGAGGGAACATACGTGCACCGGTCCAGTTTTGAAGATCTTTTGCTTTGTAAAAGACTTTTATATGGTTCCTTCACGAAAATAACAATTATATATAAAATAATTTGAATGATTTTATTATTTATTTAAATTTAATTTTTTGTATACGAATAAATTAATTAAAGATTTATATAATTTATTTTCAAATTTTTTTCTCAAATTAAAATTCAAATATATTAGTTTTATATTATATAATAAATCATAAAATGAACATAATATATAGAACGAAATGAACCAAAACAAATTTAAAATATATATCAACACATTGCGAATAAAACAGGATAACTTAAAAATAACCAAATTATGGATTTTATCAATGCATAAATAATAATTTATATAAGTACAACGTATTAAAGACAAAAATAATTATCAATTTAAAATTCGTGATTAACTTATCAAAAAAATATCAAAACCAAGAAATAATAATATTGATAGCAAAATATAAGTCACAATATTCAATTTAAATAATATTTAACTTCCTATGAATTTTTTTTATTTTTTTTTTAGAATTCTATAATACAAATACTTATGATATTATTAATATATTAATAATAATTGTTCATATAAATTTTAATAAATAATTTATTAAAATCTTTATTTAAAAAAACTTGTAGAGAAAAAATTAAAAGAATAAAATATTTAAAGACAATATAATGATGAATTATTTGAGAAAATTAATATAATAATTATATTTATTATAATCAATTATATTGTAATCATAATTCAATAACATTTGTTAGAATTTTACATATATATTTTTATTGAGTTTTTTGGACTTGTATTGATAAAAGATGTCATTTTTATTTTTCACAATTACAAAACAAAGCTCCTTATCTACAATTTTATACGTATATAGATATAGAATTGTCACGAAAAAATTGCAATTTTAGACCAAATCTTATAAAATCTAAGCTAGTTGATAAAATACTAAGTTGGAATTTTTTTTTAAATCTTTATTTTCTCCGAATGTACTGAACCCTTTTAATCTCATCACACATACCATACTCTCTGCATGGTAGATTTAAGTTATCGAATTTTTTTTATCAATTATTTTTTCGAAATTTACAAAGACGAATATTTTAACATGATTTAGTTTAAACATTATTAAATATTTTTCCGGATATGACTCCGGGAGGAACCGAAATAAGGAATTGGAAATCTATTATTTCAAATACGTCAATATAATCTAAGCACAAACTAAACACTTTTGGCCATGCTAAATCTTATCGTGACTACCCAAGTACTCACAGTTACGAACATTGAAAGAAGAAAGTTCGACTTTTTAGCGTGTGAAAAATGTAACCAAAGAAAGGAAAGTGAGTCCAAGAAATTATATTACCTTGACCACATATTCGAAGAGTGACTTGAAATCTAGCACATAAAAAAGGGATGATCAAAATGCGAATCGCCTCCTAAGAACAGCAGTTTACAAATCTAGGCATTCTCCTCAGGTGCCATTTTTCTTTTTTTCACTAATATAAACACGTAAATTCCAACTTATACTTTCATTTCACATGTATAAACATTTTCCAACCGACAAATATCTGATTCTTCTCAAAGCATGATGCAACCTTACATTTGATCATTTCCTTCCCCAGAACGCACTTCTGCTGCTTTCACATAACTAATTAAGCAAAGAATTTGTGCACCACCAGAGATTCGAGTGGAGTATGAGTTGCAAAGTGAATCCATTCCTGGAAGACACCATTCATCATCTTTAATCCAAGGACAAAAGACCAGTTCTGATTGTAAGTTGTTGGCGGAGTATGCCTGAACTTAGATGTCCATGGGACCAACTCTTATGAGTTGTACTCCTGATGAAACTAGACTCTAGCTTGGGCTCGAACCACTTTCTTATGGTAACACCATTGATTCGGATCTTTCCATATGACTCATTTCCTTGGTAAGCAATACCAAGTCTCCTCAACACTCCTGCAAGTGACTGACTTATCCTGCATGCAAAAGAAGCAACTTCTAAACATTTTGAAACATAACTAATCACGGTTTCACAAATGACAAATTAACATCTAAATCAACCGATTATTGTTAAAAGATATTATTTCAATGGTGAAGTGGCTCAGCTAACAAGGATAAAAAAATCGAGTCACTTTCACGTTGGACGGTTAAATTTATTTTTCGGTTGTTAATCCAGTGTCTTCATTCCAATATTCGGTGCTCTCAGTTAGAGTAACTTAATTCACTCTTCTCAACTGAAAGTAAACAAATATATCATTCAATCATTATAAAGTCCAAATTTACAAATGAATCTTCTAAAGTCCCGGAGCTTACTCAAAGTAGGGCTATAAATGAACTGTCCTCGAATTTATGGGAATGAGATTAACCAGTCTGCTAATTTATGGTAAACATAATTCAAACTAGATGTCAAGTAAAAGCACCGTGCATTGTGAGCAGAGAAAAAAAAGGATACAATTTTATTTCACTGTTTTTTGAATTATTTAATCTTCATATATATTATATGATATTTATTCAATTTATAAATAAATAATATATAAACTCCAGGATCAGTAAAATTTGAACTCAAATCGTGTGGCTCACAAGCAAGAAAGTCCAGTTCTATGCCAGAATCAGTTATAATTTTTGTGAGAGTCAAATTTCGAGATTCTTCGTCTTAGGTTTGGTTCCTATCATTCACTAATAGAAGGAAACAACAGCATGTCCACCGCAACGTTAGAAACACATACGGAAATTTTTTGTTTCAAATAAGCAGAGAAGATTCTCTCACCTTCCGGCAATATTAATCGTTTTCTCACCAGCAGGAATCTTAATTTGTGTATTCTTCACGGGCAGTAAAATGGTTATATTAGGCAGTTTTGCACCTGAAAAAAAAATGCAGAGAGGAGAGTTCAACAAAGATAAAACAAAGCAACACCAATAAGTGTAAGAGGGTACCAGCAGCTGAACGATACTTGAGCCCTTTCAGAACCGTCAAGAGATATACCTGACAGTTGTTTGCATCCATCAGTTAAAATCTATAATTCACAGTATTACTACATCTTAACTAATAAAATTTAAATGCTGAAAAAAAAATCATGTATTAAAAAATATGGATCACGTTTGTATGTTGGTGAAGAATTCGCATGAGTGAGCAGGAGCAGGACAAAAAGAGAGAGAAACAACTAAAACAAGATAAAAAGGAGATTTAAAGTCAATACCTATTCCTTTTTGTGGCACAAAATAACAATGGAGAAAACAAGACATTCACGGAGTTGTTGGGAAACCTAGAGGAAGAGGTTCCTCCCGAAACAGGAGTGAATTTCATATGGCTTAAATGTGACAGTTGAATCAACTAGAATTGTATGGTTGATAGTAGAAACATATTGCTACCAAGAGAAACAAGCATACCTCAGCTGTATGCACATTGAAATTTCTGGCATCTATGACGATTGGGCTTTCTTTTAGAGAGACAAAAGGAACAACTCCAAGTGAAGCAGCTTCCTAGAATTCAAAGACGAGTAAATTTACTCTTGTAATGTTTGAGGATATGCATGTTCAAAAAACCAATAAAGATATTGTTAAATATTAACGAAACTAGGTCATTTTTGAAATTGTTTGCAGACCTCTACTAAAGATATAGCACGCGGATCAAATTCCCCAAACCCATTAATGAAGGAATAGATGTTTGCGCCTTCTGATATACCACTATGAACTCCAAGATTCTCAATGAGCCTATTTCTTACAGATACATCATAAGGAAGCTGAAGGCATCCCAAAACTTGAGAAAGTTCATCCATTGTAGGTGTGACACCAGCTGTGATTGTTTCCCTGTACATCATCAAGGCCGAGGATGTCCTGCAAACATGACTCATCTCAAAATGCTTCTTAAAAAATTTTACATTCATCGTTTCAGAGTAAATCTAAGCAAAGTCGGTTAGCTTACACAAATGATAGTCTCTGTGGAAGGCAAGATAAAATTTCAGCAAATATAAAAAGAAGATACAGTTTTCGGCCCTCAAAATGATAGTGACAGGAACTTAAATCCGGTAATATGGAAAATCAGCCAAAATCTAATCAAGCAGTCTCAAAGGAGAACTTTTCATTTGCATTTTAATATAATATGGGAAAAATCATAATCAGACTTGCAGTACAGATAAATTTAATTGATTTTTTTAAAAAAGCAAAACAAAACTTGCACCACAATTGGCGCTGAAAAATCATAAAGATTTTGCATTTTTCATAAACCATTTCTAATGTCTGCAAACACCGTGAACAGTTTAATCTCTGGGTGTATCAATAATTATATCACCGAGAATATCATACTCCAAACATTATTTTTCACTTCGGATCTGGTGATAAAAGCAGAAAAAACATCAGGGAGATTGGCAATGATGGCCTAATTTTTGGTAGGAGCAAAAAAGGGAAAGAAAAAATTAAAGAGAGATTGAAACTTGTATAGTAGAAACATGGGATTAGTATTTCAAGTTTACAAGGATGACCCAGTCATAAGTAAAGTGCTCCAACTTTACTGAAATGTTTCTGATCAAGGAACTTTACAGAACAAGGCACTGCATTATGACTAAAAAAAACATTTTGCGACCGACTTTTGTACTAAAAATGTAAGGAAAAGAATCCAAACGAGTGATTCGTTATTATTTTTTAGTTTCAGCAAAAAAACGAAACAATAAATTGCTTCATATAAATGATTTACCATTTACTGTCAATCTGAAGTCGTCCAGAGGAGAAAGATAGTACCGGCTCACCGAATTTACAAGCTTTTTGGAATCTTGATAAGCACATAGCTTCAGAAAATGGACAAAGTAAACTTGATGAAGCCAATGATTTCCCTGCCAATCATTAATACATTCTCACAGAAACATGATAGAGAAAATCAACTAATCATACCCAGGATGCACCGGCACATTACAAGGTTAGGGGCAACACGATCCTTTTTTGCTTCGGAGATAAGCATGAGGCCAGCTTCTAGATCATCCTTGCTGGAAAGAGATCAAACCAGTATATGAGATCTGGATAATTGTTGCTGGGAAGGAAATAACAAAATCATATTGCTTGTACACAAAGGCAGGTTATTACTTATCACTTGCCACTAAAAGAATGGAGTATGTGATGGAATTGGGACATAAGCCCATGTCTTTCATTTCAAATAAAGTTTTGATAGCCATCTCGAGTTGATCACCATCACCTGCAATGGCATATGAACAGGTGATTTCCTCACACTACAATACCATAAACACGAGCTTTAACTATTTCAAATTTTGTGACATGACAAAGACAATTTTCAAGCTCTCCGCATACAGACTCGCCCCGTCCATGGACAGCCCCTTCATTCTTGATATTTTTTTGGACGAGTCGGCCACGTTTCCTATACAATCTTCACGAATTAAGGAAAAAACTCTCCTACACAGTTGATGACACCTCAAAGGTGTGATTACCTCTAACCATACAATTTAAAGCATATGAGAATTGTCCGTTAATATAAATTGAAGTTGTCCTATCGTTATTCAACGTTAAAGTTCCTGTAGGATAGTGCTGGTACTTATCCCCATTATGACAGTTCTAAAATTAATAATATGCTTGCTCCTCATTGCCACCAGTTCAAGTACGATAGAATTTATCTTTATTTAATAATACTTAAAACTGACATTTCCCAAATAAAACTCCTGGTCAGTCAGTCAAATAATGAGATAAGACTTCCTAGAATTCGATTCGTCGTCTCCTGGCTTGATTTCCACTGATTAAATTCAACATGGGCTGATTTTTTACCAGGAAAAGTGCAAAAAAAAGTTGCTTGGCCATCGAAATTACGCCGTATCCCTTTAATTGAACCACATTCACTCATAGGGTTTTAATAGATAAGCTCTCTGAGCCAAATGTCTGTGTGGTAAATATTAGTCCAAAAATTGTAGATGAAGCGTCCAAAGGGCAGGAAGAAAGCGGTCTGCAATTTCATCCATAAATAACTTCAACATAGCCAATCCATGTCGTTTGATAACTGAGGTCATTAGCACCTCTCAATAAAACATATTATCAATAAATTTAACTTCACGGCCATTGTCATCAATTTTCTTTTTTTTTTTTCATCTAAGAACCATGAAAATGATTATTGTTTGCTAACATAATGGATACATATTATATGTTCAGTCAAACTTTAAGAAACTAAACTTGCAGAGAGTTTCGGGGAGAGCTTTACCGGCTGGGGGGAGGGGTGTGTTTGAGAACTTACACAAGGAATTTATCAAGGCATTCATCATTGGTACTGTTGTCTTAAGGTTCAAGCTCTTGATGACCTTATAAAGCTCCAGTGCCTTCTGCCAATCTCTGGCCTAAAACAGATTGAGCAGATGCAGTAGTCAGACACCAAAAATTCAGAAGTGGGGACTTACCTTCAATACTATGAATACAATGGCGTAAATCAACAAATCATTCCTATGATGTCATTATTGCCGCTGAGAAATTGAAGCTGTTTACAAATACTAAAGTAAGGTTAGTTAGAGTGTATACCCTTGATTTAGGATATAGTATCTTACTATATAGGTTAAAACATGAAACAAAAGGTTTGTTATCGTCATCGTTATCTTTATCGTTGATATCAAAATGACCACCTCATCCAAAACTTTAGTTAATCAAGTGGAGAAGCATTTAATATATGTGTTCACACGCAGAACTTAATTGATCTTCAGTTCCTAAGAGAAGAAAGACAGACATTACAACTCATGCAAATGATGTTTGGATTATTGAAAACTATCAGCATAATCCAAGAGATAAAAATTGAAATCAAGATTCAATATCTCAACTCAAATTAAAATAATCCCTGTTTGTTGATTACTTATTAGTGGGAAGCACAACCCAATCGCTTTGATGAAGACAAAAGCAATGTAAATAAGGAAAATCACAAAATCAAAATCATATGAGCAGCCCATACATTGCTACAAGCACCCATCAAGGAACTATATGATATAATTCCAACAGGCATTCCCTTAGCCCTAGCTTCTTCGAGAATTTCAAATGCGGCATCCACTTTTCCAGCATGCCCTGCGACATCTATCAATGCGCTGATAAACATCTGGATGGAAAAAGTTAAAGTAAGACTGACATTTACCAAAAACACAGGAATATAACAAATTCATATGTGTGCCAGCATGTACAAATATGTATATCTGAAGCTAGACTCTATCACGGACCACGTAAAGCTAGACCTGCAAATATGACCGGTACAGAAACGAAACTACAAAAACACAAAATCAACACCAGAGCATTCCAGAAATTGACAAAGTCAACCACCTTAGAATGTTGTCATCCAACCTTTGTAAACCAGTTACTGTAGTATGATATACTACAATAGCATAGCATACACTGCACATATATATAAAGAAAGAGATGTTGATTTTTTGTAGTGGTTTAAAATGAATTTTGACAGTTGATAAACATCAAGTTTCTAAGTATTCATGCAAATAATTAAATAGGACACCAAGCGGCAATGACAAAGAATACTCACAAAGACATCTAAAAAATTAGACTCGGGCTTGGACTCACGTGATTCGGGCGCTTTGACTCATGTGATTCGGTGATTTTTTAAGCAGATGAATGCTAGTCGAAAATAAGAGAAGGAATGAGCAAATAAAAGAGTGATGACTTAGAATAATGCTACAATGCAAAGTGTTCAACTCTTATTTATTTGAGGGTTGAAAAGACATTTAAATTAAAACAGAAAGGTGCAAGCTTAAAAATGTGGATGCATTGCAAATGCTTTAATTTTCTGATATTTTTCTCTGTTTAAAATGAAAGCTAGGAAGAAAAAGGAGGATCGAAATGTCAAAGTGAAATGAGAATTTTAGGGGGCAATTTTGAGATCGATAAGTGCATAATACCATCATTCTTTAAAGTCTCAAGTTAAAAATAACTGTTGAAAAATAGGGGGAATGCCAGCCCCCACCCCATCCCTCCATTGGAACTGAGATTTGTTGACTTCATTACGCCACTAAATTTAGACCATAAAACCAGAATTTAAGTCATGCCCAAAAGAATAATAATTAAAATGAGACACTAAAAGCTACAGAATATGAATGGACAACCTCATCAGGGGCAATATTGTTTTTAATCATGTCAGCATAAACACTGCAAGCAAACTCCCAATCACCATGATGGCTACAACTGTTTACAGCAATAGTGTAAAGTTCTGCACTGCCCTTGATACCGTACTCATGAATCATATTGTACACTTCTCTCGCCCGATCAACCTAAAAACAGTTCTCATAAGCCCAGTTAAGATACAATGTGGTACAACAGAATGAGGACCAATGATCAACTTGATTTTGTCAAGAACCCAAACAAAACCCACCTGATCGCCATGAGCACAGGCCTTCATCAGAGCACCAATGGTAATATGATCGGGATCTATGGGTTGTATCTCAGTTCTCATTTCTGACAACACGTCAAATGCACGGTCTACAGCTCCTGATTGACCACATGCAGTGATAAGCGCATTGAAAATAACTCTGTCTGGCTTCACATTCTATTGTATACAAGAGATTGTAGGTTAGACTTATCTAGTAGCCCAATGTACAAACCACAGAAATACGATTGTATGCTAAAATAAGACAACAGCTGTAAGCATGCTACAAAAAGAAACAGTAATCGAAACCTATCATATTATTAACCTTAGATCTTAGTATTCCATAGGCACCAAATGCCTTAGCAATTTGTCCTGCCTTGGCACAACCATCGATCAGAGCACCATATGTGTGAACATTTGGTTCGACTCCAGCATTTACCATTTCATGAAAAACCTGAAATCTAGTAAATCTTGTGAGGAGATGAATTCGGAGGAAAAAAATACAAAACAAACTGTCACGACACCTTTAGTAATTCATAAACAGATCAATGATATTGGTTACAACACACGATAACTTATAAAGCAGAGGAATCCACTAGTTATATTTTATACTGTTGAAGATTGAGGTTTCTCGCCATCCTCTAGTGCAACAGATAAATAGGCTGACAGGGGATTGGTTCATAAATCATTGAAATGGGAGCTTACAAGACTTGGTCTATACCTTGAACATAGTATCCACCTTTCCACATTTGGCATAGGTTGATATTAAAGTAGTATAAAGTTTGCAGTCGGCTTTCAATTCAGCTTCCTGAACGTGTTGCATAACTTCAGAGGCACCTACATATAAGGTAAGAAAATTTAAAGAATGGCTTCAGGTTTCAGTGGCATGTGGGAAGAACTGTTTTCATGTTTAAGGGAAAAAGCACATACCCTCAGAGTCTTGTGAGCCTGCACAAACAGACATGAGCAAATTGAATGTACTCAAGGTTGGATTTGGGATAAGTCTGATGAAGCGGAATGCTTCTTTAACGGCCTTTTTTCTTTTACAGGCATCAAAAAATCTGACATGATAAACCTGGAAGCGTGGTATTTGAAAAGTCATCACACAAGAGACTCGTCGCTGCAACAGAAGGAAATCAGGTAAGCAGACTCACCTTATCCATATCCAACAGACCTTTTTCTTCCATATCTTCAAGCAACTCAATGCAGCTATTCAACCTGGAATCCAGAAACTATAAGCATGCTGGCAAGATCAATATATGAAAATATTGGTCATAATCCACGTGTATAAGGAAGGTTATTGATTAATTATCATGTAAAGTGTCAAACAACAACGTGTTCAGCACTTGTCTGCCCATCACCAGAGTAGTTCTTACTTTACTATGGATTATAGTTGATTGCGCTGTCATTTATGTCATAAAGATAAGCAATTCAAAACAAAATAAGAACGTGAAAAAATACTACTAACCCAAAGGAATTACCTGCCTTCTCTTAGAAGTTGATTGTAAACACGTAACTGCCATGAAGGGTTATGCTTGTCTTTCATATGATTCCCCTTGGTACTGGAGGACTGGAACAATTTTTTCTGGCTATCTTGATGAAAAATGTTCTTGCTCTTGTTTCTTAAACCTTTCCTATTTCCTGAACCCTTCTGGTGACAAAAAAAGCCTTCACTACAACCAAGAGGCAGTTTTCCTTCCCCTTTTTCTGGAAAGACTGCAACTCTTATCATTAAATAAGGATACAGAATAACATTTAATGTAGAAAAACTTAGAGAAGCAAAGACACATCTATCTGACAACCTGTAGACAAAGCATTATCTGGAGCACTAAGACTTGATCCTTCCACCAAAGAATTATTTGTGAAAGATAAAGAGGAACTATTCTCATGAATGGCCACGTCAATTTTGGGAAGCTCTTCCCGAGGGGAATCTCTTAAATAAAGGTTATAGCGATGTGCATCACCCTCTTTGAGGATTTCAAGGTTTACTCCAAGTTTATCAGATTCTGCCAGTAGATCAAATGCTGAACAAGATGCGGATCTCAAATTTGACTTAATTACTGGAGCTGAAGAATCTGTAGCAGCTGGCACATCCAGATGCACCTCGCGAATTTCGGTGAGGAAAGATGGCACGTTGACTTTGGTGGGTATAGATGATAACTCCATAATCTCAGATGTCCCGTCGGTTACAAAGTTTTTGGCGCTTGAAGGAACCACATTAGATTGAAATGTAGATTCTTTTGTGATGAGAGTGTCTCTGAGAATTGTATCGGTATCACAAAACTCGATCTCAGAAACCATTTGGTTGCTTTCTCTAGTTCCTTTTACCATACTTCTGTTATCACCAACGTATGTTTCCTTCCTTAAATCTTCAGAGTCTGCATCTGTAATAATCCAGCTCATAATGCTTCTTATTTGTTCAGATAATGCAAGAATTAGCTGTCCTGGCATCTAAAAGCATTGAAAAGAGTCACAAGCTAGTTCTTGCAAATCAACAAAAATTAACATTCTGTTATTTCTGCGACCAGATAAATCGTGAAACAACCTTGTAATCACAGATTGTCATCAAAATGGATTGTCAAACATGATGATACTACATTTTCATTAAGAGCCTTCTCGTGAGTCGTGACAGAACCTGCTATGACATTCTACTACCACTGACTATGTTAGCTGTGCAATTTTCCTTCTTGAGCTTTGAGATTCTTAGGAAATTACAGAACTCAACTACTATCACGTCAAAGTATCCAACTAATCAATTAGCAGGCCTCACTTTCTCAAATGACTCTTTTATAAACACTTGATTTCGTTGACAAAAGTGGAAAAAAGAGAGTGTATATTAGTAGAATCATTGAAGGCGTGTTTCCTTTTAAAGGAAATCAATCTCTAATCTTCGAAAACCTTTCGTGTTGTTAGATATAATGAAAATGAAGAAACTAATGGAAGTATAATATCAAATAAGATTTAAAGACATACTTGTAAACAATTTCTTTCACATTTACCTCATATTCTATTACTAAAATACTTTACACCAACTAGAATAATGTTTAATTAAAATTAAAGTATTAAAAAAAACTAATAAAAAACAATTAAGCTTTTGTATTAGAGTTGCCTCAACTGCTAGTAAAATCAGTCAATCAACAGAGAGTCAGCACCTACCGTTGGCCTCAGCTGATAAGACAATTTCTCGGTCGTATAGAGCCTACACTCAGACCATCAACAATGTACTAAAAGGTAAAAAGTTAAGTATACTCCAAAGGTGGCAACTCTCGTGTGTCACCCAATCCAACATAGACAAAACTCGGTCAAGTGTCACAAAAACACAGTTAGGTAGGGACAAGAAGCCAATTTGATGGTAACAAATATCCAATTTTAATTTGTAACATAGGCTTAACACAATAGAGGACTACAAAACTTAGTTTCAAATAAATACACATTGCAGGGCATTGGAAACTCACTTCTCCACTACCATGAACATCACATACGTCTGAAGATGAAAGACTATAGACATAATATTGAATTGGATACAAGCCTCAATTTCAAATTTCTAACTAAACAAAGGATAATATTTTTTCTCATTCCGCAAATGAAATCCAAGACCAAATTATAGCCTTTAAGAAGGTGGCACGACAAGAAATTCTTTCATAACATTCCAATGACTGTTATTTCGATAATTAAACTGGGAAGAGTGAAACTAAACTGAGCTGAGAAATGCAGATATAAAAGCATTAATATAGCTGATAAACCAAGTAATTCAGAAGCAGAGGTGTGTTTTCCTATATCAACGGCATTTCAGTTTCTCAAACTAACAAAAGATAAACTCTGAACATCCGCCACCCTTCAGGAGTTCAGGTCTTCCTTTAATTATCAAACACGATATGAAAAAAAGGAAAAACTGGCAAATTGTTCTCATGCCAAGTACCAAAGATCACGGACACACCAGAATCATAGAGACGCAAGAATCATAGAGACGCAACGTGTTCAGTAGATAGAGCATACTTTCCACATGAACTCTACGAAACACTTACAAAGGATAAAATTAGCTTTTACCTGCATGACATCGAACTGTTTCTTCGAATAGGTGAAAAACACGACAGTGAGGGCAGAAAATGTGGCAACTGCGGGGAAGACGAGAGTCGGCTGCGAGTCCAGCGAAACTCTAATCATGTATTTGTAGTGATGGGAGTTCGATCTTGACTTTAATTTTTTACATTTTCTCCGATAACTAAGCAGGTCTTGCGACCACCGGAGATTGTGGTCGCAGCCGAGGAATTCACTTCGGAGTAGCCCCACGTGCTGCCACGACGAGCATTGAGGGTTCACAGGAGCGCGTGTAATCAAGGACAATGCTCGGGGTTTCATAATCAAGCTCGAATCCATGGACTCGACAGATGGGAACTTGACGCAGCCAAGTGAAGAGGATAAAGTGATGGAGCGGCAAGGAATTAAAGGGAGGATCGATGCCGCTCACGCATGACAAAATCCTCTCCGGTTCCTGCGTTTACGGTTATCTGCGATGCAACCTTTTCAGGGTTTAACGGTACATAAATGGGACAAACTGATAGAAAATGAGTGGAACCGGGAGGATTTTGTTCTTTGAAGAAAGTGGAACAAAGAAAGATTCGTCAGATATTTGCAACCTTTTGATTTTTATTATTATCGGTGAACAGACTGCACACGTTGCGTATTTGTATAATATTTTTTTATAATTTATTTGATTTATATTTAAATGAGGAGCGTGCTTATATAATATTTTTTATAATTCATTTGATTTATATTTGAGGATCAAAATATAATTATAAGAAATAGCGAAGGACTAAACTGTAATTTTGATATGTAAATTAAAAAATAAAAGAATAAAAAAATAATCTCAATAGGAATTGAACATTTAACCTAAACTCTTAAAAACAAATACTCTAACCGTTGAACTACATATAATTTGCTTTAAAATTGTAACATTTTATTAATATATATAATTATTAAAACATACCATGACATCAAAGTTAGTTATTTTAAGTGTCTCAAACTTAATAAAATAGTATAGAAATATAGATTATTATTATATTATAAACAATTCTGGAAGGTAAATGATATATATTGAAAATATTTATGATTATTTTATAATAATTTGTTTTTTTATATATAAAGATTATATTAACCCTTTTATACAAACATTCTTGTGATACGGTATCACGTGTCAATTTCGTTAGACGGATCTCCGATCCGAATCATAAAAAAATATTATTTTTTAAGTCAATAGTGTTATTTTTCACTCTAAATAGGATCGAATCGACCCATCTCATAAAAATAAATCTATAGTAATGTTTCGCAATAGATCTACCATTTGATCTTAACTTGTTTAATGAGATAAGGTAGTATTATATTGACATTTGAAAATTGATCGATATGAGAATATATTTATCATCATCATGATTCTATGTACCATATTATGTCACGTTATTTTTTTCATCGTGATAACTGGATAACAAATCTTGCAAGCATATGAATTTTTCCTTATTATTATTAATATTATTTACAGTGAAGATTTAATAAACTTTTAATAAGTCAAAAAAATACATTTTGATTCACCTTCTAACCTTTACATCCAGAAATAACCTCAATAGATACCACCATCTATTGTCATTAGCATAAATAAAAATGCTAATTATTAGACAAATTTATCTCATTAATTCTGAAACCAATTAATAGGAAAGAAATCAGCATGTTTCATTAGATGTTAGTGCTTCGTCGCATGCGTTTAAAATATTTTGTCTAAATATGATAATATTGGTTTTTTTCAATTAATATTTTTTATTATTATTATAAGTGATATACTATCTAAATTTTTTAAAATATAGATAAAGATTGGATTGAATTTTAAAATATAGATAAAGATAGAATTGAAAATTTAAATAGAACGAATGTTTTAAAAAATAAAAAAAACATAAATAAAGTTATATAATAAGTGTGTAATTGTAAATTTAAATAAGGTTTCACCAAGTAATTTAAGGTTATATTTGACAAGCACTTTAAAAACATTTTTAGTATTTTATAAGAAAAAAAAACTTAAAATATGTGTTTAGATAAGATTTTTGTAAAATATTTTTTGAAATTTATTTTTTTCAAAAGTATTATCCAAGTATAATTTATAAAATTGTGAGGTGATTTTGATGTATTTAGAATAAAAAAAACATAAGTTAAACATGAATTAAAAAAATTCATTGAATATAGTTGGGCCTTTTTTTAAAATAATATAAATTAAAAACTATTTATTAAAATATTACAAAACTGAAACTTTTATGAAAATAATGCAAACCGACTCTTTTTCCTACGGATCTAATTTTTTTAAAAATTAAAAAATAAAAAAGTTGGGTCACGGATTCATTTGTGTCCATTTCGTCGATTCATTTGCGCAAATTTCCTCCGATTCATTTGCGCAAAATTATTAAAGGTTGTCACGGATTCTTTGTTTCCGGTTATGTTTTTCGACTACGCTGCATTGGTTTATCGAGCATCAAAAATTTTGAAGTATTTAACATGTATCAATTTTATTTTTATTATTATTGAAATAATTTTGTTTTATAACGTTATTTTTTTGATAAGAATGTTTAATTGATTTTATCATCAATTTCATTCGAGCGACTCTTAAAAGGTAACATTATTATTTTTGTTGATAATATTAAAATTAATTTTGTGTTTAGTGTTGTTATTATTATGAGAACAATAAAAAAATTTATTTAGAGAGTTGTTAGTTGTACAAGATAAATTAGCATTTTATGAGAAATAATTAATTATGAATCATTATTTTGTTTGCAATACGAGATAGACATCGTATAGTTTTAAAATTTGTTTTTTCTTGTTTGAATGACTGTAGTAATATTTGAGTTAGATTAAAATATTTTGGATTAACTAATATCAATGTATGACTCAATCACCCGTGATTTTCATTCCTACACGATTAGTAAATGAATTATTTGTTATGTTATAGTACATCAAACTATAAAATATACTTGTTTAAATTTTCGTTATAATATTTGTTATGTTGTAGTACACCAAATTATAACTCAAATATTATTACATTTATTCAAACAAGAAAAAACAAATTGTAAAATTATACGATGTCTAGACATATTGCAAACAAAATAATGATTCATAATTAATTATTTCTCAAAAAATGCTATCTAAATAAATTTTTTTATTGTTCTCATAATAATAACAACACTAAACACAAAAATAATTTTAATATTATTAACAAAAATAATAATGTTACCTTTTAAGAGTCGCTCGAATGAAATTGATGATAAAAGCGACGAACAATATTATCATCTAACAATGTTAAACATTCTTATTAAAAAATAACATTATAAAACAAAATTATTTCAGTAATAATAAAAATAAAATTGATACATGTTAAATACTTCAAAATTACTGATGCTCGATAAACCAACGCAACGTAGTCGAAAAACACAACCAGAAACAAAGAATCCGTGATAACCTTTAAGAATTTTGCGCAAATGAATCGGAGGAAATTTGCGCAAATGAATCGACGAAATGGGCGCAAATGAATCTATGACTCTCGGTTACGGATTCAGAATCCGTAACCCCACTTTTTTTATTTTTTTAAAAAAAATTAAAATCCGTAGGAAAAAGTGCCGCTTTGAACTATTTTCATAAAAGTTTCAATTTTGTAATATTTCAATAAATAGTTTTTTTATTTATATTATTTTTTAAAAAACGCCGAATAGTTGTGCAAACACCTTCTTAATTATGTTTAACTATAACAAAATTTTGTTTTAAATACTTTTCAAAAATACATTTTAAATTCAAAAAATATTTTTTTGTAAAATAGTTGTTCAAACATATATTTATTCTTAAAGCAACTTTTAAAATTTTTTATAACAATATTTAATAAATATTTGCCCAAACGGGACCTAAATACACTTTTTTGGTGATTTTTTTGTATAATTTACATAAAGAAAAATGTTGATACACATAAAAACATTGATGGATAAAATTTTGGTAAATGAAATAAATAAACTTCTATAAAAAAATGTTCAAAAAAAATATGATGAGTGAAAACGAGCTCGATCATCACCATGATTCATAGTTATATGTCACGAACTTAGCACTTCTAAGTACAAGTGAGGTATTTGCCCTCGACTCCGCCCTTGTGAGTACTAGTGAAGCAACCTTAAAAAGCGATCTTGGTGGTTAAGTGCATAAATAAGCACAGGTTGCTTGGAGAAATTGTAGAAAAATAAAGTGCACACTTAGTTGATTGAAGAATGAATTGGTTGAGCTCTTGAATTTATAGCTTATAAATGAGCTCATACACCTCTATATATACAATTTCCTTAATATTTTTAGATATTTCTAGTATTTAGAACATTCCACACAACTCTACAATTGAGTATACTAGAACTTCCTATACATTTACATGCTACACAATACAAGAGTATCATAGAATAGTTTAGATATTCCTCCAAGTATTCACATATTTCTAGATTGTACCGGAGGTTTTTAGACCCAACATTTTTCACAACATTCTAGATCATTTCACATGAACCTGGAATGTTCAAGCATTTTCCACGATGTTCTAGACTCTTTCACATTAACATAGAACTTTCATTACTTGTCCACATTGTTCTAGGTCCTTCAGCATGGATCTAGATCCTTCAAAATATTTCTCAATTTATCTAGAACCTTCTCTTGCCTTCAATATAATTCTAGAGTACTCAATAAAATTACAGATGCCAATAAGCCTCAGTAAAAACTTCTTTTTCCAAATCCCTTATGTCTTGCATGTCGAAACTGTAGAGAAATGACACTCCCCCCATAATCCATCGACGCCCTCGTCGCCTTGGAACACTGGGTCATAGAAACGCCGCACGTCTCTCCTTTCCATGTGGTCC
This sequence comes from Primulina tabacum, assembly GCF_025594145.1. NCBI lineage: Eukaryota > Viridiplantae > Streptophyta > Magnoliopsida > Lamiales > Gesneriaceae > Primulina > Primulina tabacum. The sequence continues at coordinate 4,636,452 of NC_134559.1, read as the reverse complement.
TTGCTCTGCATGATTCGCTTCCCATGGTTCCACCAACTTGCCCCTCCATTGCCTTGGCACGTGAACTCTTCATCTGGAGGGTGATCTACTTGTTTTATCTGGACTAGGATATTCGGTCTTCACCTTTTTAATCTCTCGTCTTCTAGACCAGTTTAATCTTTGTGCTAACTCCGTCGGCTCATCCGAAACTTATATCCTCGTGTCTCTTGCCTAAGCAATCCTCTTGCTAGCTTGGTTTATTCCTTGTGCACATGATCATGCCGTTTTTCATTATTAATGCGTCCCTTAGAGCCTCAATTTTCATGCATCATGCCCTGTGAACCTACACCCACCGTGACCTCCAAGGACGTCCAATTCCTTTTGCTCTCCACCTCAATGAGTTTCATGTCCTACAAGGACTTGAACTCAGTGACCCCGCTTAGTGTAGGAATCATGCGTGCAAGTCCATGCCGATCACCAGCTTATAATTATCCAAATATGCGGTTAAGTAATTCGCTTGGCCCTTCCAAACTCAAATGCAAAATATCTAACCCTCGTTCAATGTCTTGACGATATCGTGCTTGAGACTTGTAAGTTTTCAACTAGCCTTCCATCTCTTCCACACGTAGACCAACTCGCTTGGCGTCATCGTCGATGATGAAGTTATGTGTGGCACTTGTGTCCATCATTGCATAAGTTTTCTTCCCATTGTTCGAGCCTCAATGAGCATAAGCCCCTTGATTTGTGTTGTTCGCGTCTTATTGGCATTGAGGGAAATTAGAAGTTGAATCGAACCAACATGACCGACCCTTTGGTTCGGCTCACTACAAGAAAAATGATTTTTCGCAGCACGTCATCAACAGCGTGCAGTTATATGTGAGTTGTTAATAACCTATACAATTTTCGCAGCACACAATAAAGGCACGTCGTTAATAGTATTATTAACAGTGTGCATGTTTAAGTGCGCTGTTAAAAGTAAATCATTTTAAAAAAATTGTGTCTAGACATTAACGGCGTTAACGGAGTACATTAATCGCACGCCGTTAATATTATTATTCACGACATGCATATTAGCACGCTGTGAAAATTGGGGGCGCCCAATTATTAAAATCATCCAATTTTTAAATTAGCGACGGTTTCACCAAAACCGTCGTGAAATCAACCGTCGCTAATAGACGTATTAACAACTGTCGCTAATTTTAAATCAGCGACGGTTTAATAAAAAACCGTCGCTTACAACTCAACTGTCGCTAATAGCCGCATTAACAACTGTCGTTAATCGCGGCGGTTTTTGATACCCGTCGCTAATAGATCGCAAATTGTCTATAAATACCCGCATATTCGATTCATTTTTCTCCATACCACTTCACAACACTTAAAATTTTTCTCTCTTACACGATTTTAGTTTCGATTTAGGGTACGTTTTTTCATTTCAATTTTTGGTTAATTTTTAAGTGTTTGTTAAGATCATGAGTATTGTTATCATAATTAGATTGTAAGTTTTTTTTTTAAATTTATTAAATTATACAAGTAATTTTTTATTTTTAAAAAAATTAGCGGCGCTTTTTAACTGTCTCTAAATATAGCGATGTTGTTTAAAACAATCGCTAAATTTAAACACCGTTGCTAAATTAGCGACAGATTTTAAACCATAGCTAAATTAGCAACGGTGGAGACGGTTTTTAAACCGTCACTAATTAGCGACGACTTTATCAAAAACAGTCGCTAATTTTAGATGTTTTATGAGTATTAATGGCGTACATTGCACGCTGCGGATAATTGTATTAACAGCGTGCACATGTACGCCGCGAATAATTCTGAACTTTCAACAGCTTGCAGTTGTGCAGCGTGCAATGTGCGCCGCGGAAAGAGAATTTGCGCGCTAAGAAAAGTCATTTTTGTTGTAGTGGCTTCTCCATAGCTTTGTACACCTCTTGTACAGCATACAACGATCCAAGCTTCGGGCAATCCTTGGCTTGGTGTGGCCTTTTGCATATGTAATATCCTCCTTTGGGCACAAAAGCCTTCTTTTGCTCCTCCTACTCATTCCGACTAAGTCACTTTCCTTTGTCAACCTTAGCCACAAAATGAGTTTTCTTGTGTTCCATCTCTTCTTCCGCACTAAAAAACAAGTTAAACTTTGCTTTACCCTTAACCATCCACGAAATAGAAGAGCAAATCTTCATCAGACATCTCAAGAACTTGAAACATTATGGTGGTGAACTTCCTCACATACTTCAGTATTATACCTATTTGCCTCAACTCCCTAAGTTTCTTTCGCGTCTTGTAGATAACATTTTCAAGATAGAAGTGGCGTTTAAATTCTTTCTCAAACTCATCTCATGTATTGATCCGAAATAGACTCCTTTCCATGTCGGCATGCTTTCTACGCCACCATAGCATAGTTGTGTCAGAAAGATAGACACTAGTAATGCGTATTTTTGTCCAGTATAATTTACCTGGTTAACGTGATTTACAAAGTACTATGTTAACCCAGATATTTATCAAATGTGCATCGAATAATAATATGCGTGGTCATAAAAAAATTTATATAAAAAAGTTAATCTTAGTATCTGGATCCTTAAAATAAGAAGCCGTCCGGCCTTGTAACATAAAGAGGCCAGAGCATCCAAAGTCCAATGATACTAGCCCAAATGACACCATGTGGTCTGTGGATGTCATCTGACATCGGCTTTGTAAGAGCCTTCCCCAATAGTAAAAATGTAGCCGAAGAAAATAGTTGTATCTCGTGGGGTTCAAATATTATATCATGGAATATGTTTTTTGTGAGATGGTCTCACGAATCTTTATCTATTAGATGACGTGAGATAGGTGAAACCTATCAATATTCACAATAAAAAATAATACTCTTAGTATAAAAAGTAATATTTTTTCGTAGATGATCCAAATAAGATATCCGTCCCACAAAATACGATCTGTGAGATCGCCTAACACAAATTTTTGTTTATACCCTGGAGGTTGACTGGGACAGAACTTTATGAGTATACTTGGATTACTTTACTTGCTCAAAGGATACGTGTCCACTAAATGGCAAATATTAAAATCCAGACCGCCATGTGGAGTGTAGCCACGCATCTATTAGTGACCCTATTTGATATTTAAAGCCTTGTTTGGTTCTCATTTAACTAGATAATTATTGCTTTAGTGGGGACGCCACATATTTTATCTTTAACTGTGAAAACGTGTTCAAATACCAGATTTCTTATATTAAACAAATTAGATATAACTTTTCCAAATTAACTTTTTTTGAAGGTGGTGATTTTTTATTTGAGTGAAGTATTTTAGGGAAAAAATGTCAAATTCTAAGCAAACCAAACAAGGCCCCTGGTCGGTTGCCTCTCTTTCACCTATATATAGATATATAACTGGAAAAAGAACAAACGAACTCTCTCTCACACGAAACGGAAGTAAAAGAAACCGAAAACAGGGGAAAAGTTGAGCACAGCCCATCTAAATTCACGAGAAACCCACCAAAACGACGGGATCGAAGACCCTTTAATCTCCAAAACGTTTTCAGCCATTCAAGAAAAAAAGTTGTGGTGTTGTTGGGTCTTAATTTTTTTGACATGCACAACAATCACAGCGGCGCAATGATGGACAAAAGTAGCACTCAAGAGGTCATGGACGGCTCAGATATTATGGAGTTAGTTGAGAATGAGAGGGTTTTTGGTAAGTTTGTGGATCACAAGTTTCAAGAACTGGACGGTGATGGTGATGGGAAGCTTTCTGTGAAGGAACTGCAGCCTGCTGTTGCGGATATTGGCGCTGCTCTTGGGTTGCCTGCTCAGGGAACTTCTACTGATTCTGACCATATTTATTCAGAGGTTTCTCCTTTCTTTCATTTTTTTCACTTCTATTTTTTACAGCCGTATTTACTATTTACATATTGCTCTTGTTTTTCCCTGATCGTTTTTGTTAATGTTTATTTCTGGGTATCACGGAGGTGTGGTCAAATTGTAAAAAGTTTTGGTTTTGACTGTCATTGATGGGGTCTTGGTTTAGTTGTGTTATTCTGGTGTATTTTGTTGTTTGCTAGTTTACGAAGTATTTATGTTTTACTAATTTGTATCCTTGCACAGTTCGTAGACTCTAGGTAGACTATGAAGACTGTCGAGAAATAATCTGTTCTTTAATGGTTTGTATTTTGGATTTGTTTCATTCCTGTTGTAGTAGGATACTAGGATAAGGAAGTGTGACAAGTTGAATGGGATTCCCTGCTTTGTTTGGCTGATTCGAGGGGAATGTTGTGATGCTGGTGTAGTTCGTTGATTTATCGTTGACATTATTTGGTCTACACTCTACACCAAGATTAAATTTATACAGTCTTCGCCTAATCAAAATTGTAGGGGGGAAATGAACTAGCCTCAGAATGAATTTAAACCTTTGGTAGCTAAATCTTGAAAATTTTACTTCAACCGGAAAGGAGAGATGAGAAAGTTTCATTTTTTTTCAGATACTTCAGTTTTTGTCTGCATTCTGAAAGACAAAATGGGTGTTAAATTGCATTCATTTTCGTGATTGATCAAACTTAGGCTAGGGGATTGATCATCTCTGTATATTTTCTAATTCCATCCAGGGTTTCTTGTCTTCGTTCAGTGATCTCATCGGGTTGACTTTGATGTTTCAAGAGACATACGTGTCCTTCATTAAAAATATTTAAAGCCATTGATTACGTTACTTTATTACTCTTGACTTTGTTAGTAAATGGACCTCAAGAAGTCGGAATCAACAATTAAAATGACATGTGATTTACATGTAGCTTATTTTTCATACAACATGATCCCCAAGGTGTTGTACCTCTTAGGGTGTGCTTGGCTGTAACATGTTAACTATGTGGTATAGAATATTTGAACTCGTAAGAGTTGTATTTGTCTAGATGGGGCAACGTCTAGTAATGTAAATCTTATTTTTATTGCAAAGGATGAACTGATGACATGTACTTTTAAAATTCGTTTGACCTTTTGGAATTTGGACTATTATCTATTGCTTTTCTTCTTACTTGTGTTTGATTAAATGTATGAATTTTGTGACAAATGATTTTTAATCTAACAATAGGACTGAGGAATGTGAGATAACTCGAGTGAGCTCATGAGCCTCTCAAAATCACTTGACTCTAGCACAATCAAGCTCAAAATTTTTCAATATTGAGTTCAAGCTCAAGTTTAGTAGTTTGTCAGCTCGTGAGTCGAACTCATTATCTGTGCTTGCGAAAATATTCATGAAAAATTATGTGAACTCAAGCTGAGCTAGTGAGCCGCGGGGGGTGTCGTAAACAAGCTTCTTTGTTTTGACCTAAATGAGATCCACCTATTTTTTTTTAAAGTTGAGCTCAAGATTGACTGTTTTATACTCATAGACGGGACTATATATAAAACAAGGCAGAAGTCTGCTGCAACAGCTCTCATTTAAGCTCCACTGGACCTAAAAAGCGTTGATGGGCTTTACATTTTATCTGTTGCTAGATAGCATTAAGTTACTGGGTCTTTTGATTTACCTTCAGGGCAGATGTTGGAGGTTTCTGCTTTGTATTGAACTGAAAGTGTATTCATGTTATTGAAAGTTGCAAGACTGAGCAATATTATCCGACCTAGACTGTAGAAGTGGTTTCGGCTTATATTTATTATGCTGTCTTGTCAGAGAGAATAAAAATTCACTGCTTGTGATACAATCCAGGTTCTTAACGAATTCACGGACAGTAAACATAAAAAAATAAGCAAGACTAAGTTTAAAGAGGTTCTGTCGGATTTCCTTGTGGGCATGGCTTCTGGTTTAAAACGAGACCCCGTTGTTATTCTTCGAATTGATGGTGAAGAGCTTCGTGCATTTGTTGATAGTCCAACTTTTGAACCGGAGATGATATCTATATTTTCTGAGCTTGACTTGCCTAATGGATCACTGAAAGATTACGTTGTTAAAGCTTTTGAGAAACTTTCGATTGACCATGGAATGCCTCCTTCCACCGATCATTGGGTACATTCTCTCTTCAATCTTATTCAATTTTACACCTAGATTAATAGCAAACTTTCATATACTAGTAGTAAGATAGTTATCCCTTTTGTAGGTCATGTGTGACATTGTGGAGCCAGCACTCCAATCACTTGGCGGTATATTTGAGCAGCCGGTTTCACAGGAGACATTTTTTGCTGCATTTCAAAGATCTGTGGAGGGTGTCTCACGAATTCTCAATGAGAAACCTGTAATTGTTGCTCACAGCCAAAACACATTTGACGGGAGTGGGATTAGGAGTCTTATGTCAAACAAATTCGAGTTAGATAAGGTAATGTACATAGTTTTGATAATTACTAGATATTTAGCACATACAATGAGTTTGTGCTGCATATTGCTTAGTTTGAAAGATTATCATTAATGCTATTAATCTATCAAATTTTGGAAAAGTTTTCATTGATTTATTGTAGTCTATTCGAATAGTAAAATACAAAAATCAAATACAAACACATACTTCATCTGGATAAAATAGAAAGACGTTAAGCTACTGTGGTTAATTCAGCAGTTGAGACATTTGAGTGACTTAAGAATCTCTTAAGACGTTCTTATTAAAAATATGGTATAGCTGATTACTTCAATAGCTTCCAACCTGCATGCATGAATTCAAGATTTGGATATTTTAATGCAATTCGGGATATCCCCTGGACTTTTAGTGGTAAACATCCTTCTGTTGCAGCTTCTTGAACATTTTTGGTCTTGTACAATTTCTATTTCGAAATACATTTGATATCCCCTTTTAATAGACTTCACATCTTGCACTTATTTCATGCAGACACTGGACCTTGCCTTAAAAAATATACCCAAAGATCGCAATGGGAAACTTTCAAAGGATTTCTTAAACGTTGCCCTGGATGCTTTGGCCAGCTCGGCTGGATTACCTCCACTAGGGGCTCTTCAAGAGGTATTTTTACCTACTTAATCTTTCATTTGACCAAAAAAAGTGCATTATGCAAAAGTTACAACTGTTAGCCATTGAATTTTCGATTGATCTTTACACACCGCATCGCTGTGTCATTGTTGGTTCTGAAGGTTCTGAATAAATACGTTCTGCAGAACTCACATTTACCGTTTAAAATGCTTGCTAGGTCCGCTGTCAGTTAATATAACGTAATTACTGAAACGTGACTTTTTCCCCTTTTTCACGGTTGAAAATTTTGAGCAGCACCTTTGGTATTTGCTCTTAGTGCATTTAGTGGGCATAAAATCCTTCAATGACCCTTGTGATCCTTTTTATTCAAAGGGATTGTCTGCTTATGAGATTAGGCCCGTTGATTTGTTTCGACTATTATATATACATGGCCTAATCTAGTACGGGCAATAACAAAATTCTATGTTCTTTTTGTGTTTGCAGGTGGACGATATTACGATTGAAGCTCTGAAAATGTTCAATGCTAGTGATGGGAAGATGGTGAAAGAAGACGAGTTCAAGAAAATATTAAAAGAAGTGCTTGGAAGCATCATGCTACAGTTGGAAGGCAACCCTGTTTCGGTGTCTGTGAATTCGGTCGTGCATGAGCCTGCCGAGTCTTCCTCCACGCTCCTGCCGCTGGCATCATTACCATAAGCTATATATAAATATAGATATATTATAAATATATGAGTTTGAATTGTGAGCTTACCTTTTTACCCTTTTATTTACTTTATAATTTGTCATGTTCCTTTGGTTTTTTAAGTAATATTTTATGTTAATTAATAGTATACTTAACTTTTATTTGTGAGTTTTCTTTTTTACCCTTTCATTTATTTTATATTTGTCATGCTCATGGGGTTCTTTAAGTCATTTTTCATGTTCATTTAATATGATAATTAATAACGTACTTAACTCAATCAAATTAATTATTATTTTGATTTTACTTATAAATTTATCATAATGTTATACATTTAAAAAAATTGCTAATATTACTATCATCTATTTTATTTTATTTTTAATATGATAATTAATAGTGTACTTAACTCAATCAAATTAATTATTATTTTGATTTTACTTTGTAAACTTACTATTTTATCTTTTTGTTTTATAATTTGTATATGTTCATGATGTTCTTTAAGTTATTTTCTATGTTAGTTTAATAGGATTATTAATAGATCACTTAACTCAATCAAGCTATTTATTGTTTTAATTTTACTTTTATTTTTAAATTTAAATTTAATTACTTTAATTTATACAATGACATCAAATTAATAGAAAATCACTCTCATAATGTTATATATTAAAAAATTTATTAATATTACGAACATTAAAGTAATAATAGGAAGACGAATGAAGATTAATGACATTGAAAAAAATTAAATAATTAAAAAATATTAAGTTCATATAAAACATCTCCTTCTCATTTACGGTAGAGATATTTTAAGGCTACTTATGTATCAACAAATATATGTGATTGAGAGAAAATATTTGTATGTAGGTGATTTCAATATAAGCATTTAAGCCATTTAGTCAATTTTCGATATATGATGTTAAATAAATATTATTATCTATTAAATATATGATTTTCATTTGTAACCTTACCATTTTTTGTTTTACAATTTATCATGTTCATGATGTTATTTAAGTCATTTTTTATGTTAGTTTAATAAGATCATTAATAATGTACTTAACTCAATCAAACTAATTATTATTTTAATTTACTTTTAAATTTAATTTTATTTACTAAATTTATACATTTCCGTCAAATTCATGAAAAATATCTACCATATTGATGATAGGTAATAATGGACAGATGAAGGGTGATGACTCGGATTGAAAAAAAATAATTTATTAATAAATATTAAGGTTATATAAAATTTCTTTCTCCAATTTAGAATAAAGATATTTTCAAACTCTTTATGTGTCAATAAAGATACATGATTGAGAGAAATATTTGTATGTAAGTTATTCCAAACACTGTTTTTAAGCTATTTAGTCTATTTTTTATATATGCTGCTAAATAAATATTACTAAATAATATGCTTCATTTGATCATTTTGTGTTCTTGCAATGAGATGAGTTTTTTAACATAGCATTAAATGTTTTGGTGTTATATGTTGTTTGTATTGATAATGTTGTGTTTGGATTCCTTATGTGATTTGTTTGTTCACCGAAAGAAAATATAAAACAAACCATAAATTCCACAAAAATGATTATTTTAAATTTTTGTTACTTGAGATATTTTATTAATTCTTAAACACATAATGCATGTTTTCAGTTTGCTTAGATTACTTAGTTTGAAGCGAATTAGAAAATATTAAAAATGATGAAATGTTTCTTCGTTTTTAGCTTATATATCAGAATATAAAGAGATATTTTTTTATATTGTGACAAATGTATTTCCAGACTTCTGTCTATAAATCAGTATTCAAAATTTTTACAACATTATTATATTCTCTATTCAAATTTTTTTATTTAAATTGATTGAAGGTATTTGAATTTGAGTTTTTATGTGCTTGATTATATTATTTTTGTCGTATTATTTATTGTGAAATTAATAGGTGGACTAAAAAAATTAGTAGATCTATGAGTCCTCTGGTAGACGACAAACATGGATAAATTGTTAAAAGAGATAATATCAAGTAGATTTTTGGCATACGATTTTGTTCTAATTAAATGATTATGCATTATTCTAAATTTTAATTGTATCACAAGTTAACGTATGTTTTCTCGTTGCCAGATATATTTTGTCAATGGTTTAATATTTTTCTTTGATTTAAGGAAAATTGTGTGACTTCGTATTATATTTTTATTTCTTAAGGTTTTATTAAAGGATTTTTCATGATGATTTGAGTCACCTATTTTTTCCTTTGTATGTTTTTTTAAAAAGTAAAATATTTATGAAACCATAACGTTAATAAAACGTCTTCTCTTTATTTGAAAAAAAATATTGAAAAATTTATAAATTTTTTGAAAAATATGAGTTAATATTTAATTTGAAAGTGATTTATACTTTTTGTTGCTCGTATATACTTCAACTTCTTTGTTATTGTACTAAATAAATTATTTTTGAATTTTGAGTTATCATTTTTTTATGAAGATTGTTTGTGTCAAGAATTTTTAAATTCATTTTGTTTAATATTGTTGGCGGCAATTGATTTTTCTGATATTCTATTATTTGTCTTGTTGTTTATATGAAAATATTTATGAGAGTACACCAATCGAAGCCACATATTTTGGGCCTTATGTTCTACGAAGAGGGTAATATATGATTTCTGTGAATTATATGATTTATTGGTTCTACATACATGTAGTTAAGAAATGAATCAAATTTTGAACAAAAATTTTATGACAAACACAGTGAATGAAAAAAACATGTTAAAAAAAATAATGTTGCGTATTACTATGTCTCTATTTCTGTATGATATAATTCACACACATTTTTTTAGATATTTGAAATTAGGTATAACTAAGTGACATGAAACATATGCATATATATTTGAAAGCGTATTTAAAGCAAAATATTAAGATAAAAATTGATTCATATTTAAATTTCAACGCAACACAATGAAGAAGAAATTGGAAAATTTTATGTGTAAACATTTAAGGTTTATATAGTGATTATGTTGTTAATTCATGGTTTGCAATATACTGATGTCATATAAAATATCAATATTTCTCAAAGAATAAATAAAAAAGAAAAATTCTTAATTCAGAAAAAGAAATACATGAAAAAAATTGTGTATAATTCTCATTCTATTTTTAATGATATGAGAACAATTCTAAAGCTTTGTGGACACAATAGATCAATTTTGTGCATTTTTAGTAAACTGGGACTATTGAGGGTATCTCCAAGGCTGCCTCTCCAATGGCGACTGTGCTATTTCACCAAAATAGCGCAGCCCCCCTCCTCTGCGCCAAACCCCTGCGCCAAATTTTTGGCGCAGGGGTCATTTTTTTTATTTAATTATTTAATTTTTTTATTTGTATTTATTATGTTTATTTGTATAAAAAATTATAAATATTATTTAAATAATAATATAATATTTATTTTATTTTTTTAATAATTAGATATTTAATCATAAAAAAATAAAAAACTAATTGTTGATTTTAAATTTTTTTATTTATGTTAATTAGTAATATTTAAAAACTAATTTGATTTAATGATTTTTAATTAATATAATTTAATAAAAACACAAAAAATTAACATAACTTAAATATATTAAATAAAATATAATAATTAATATATGTAAAATAAAAAGAATATTTTGAGAATATTCTTTTTGGTGTAAGATTTGAAGTAAATGAGTTGGAGATGCATGTTGTATTTGGTGCAGAAAACGCACTATTTTAGTGTAAAATTTGCACCAAAATAAATTTTGTGGTTGGAGATGACCTGAGCCGGTTGCACTTTATTTCTTCCAAAATTATCTCAATAGATTTCGAGGTGGCTAAGAGGTTGTTTTTGTCTATTTTTTTAGTTAAAGTGGCTAACAAACTAATTCATGAGATATATGGTAGTAACATAGAGAACTACTCGTCAAATAAATTCAGTAGCCGAATAGTGAAATTCAAATTGAATTATACAATATTTCATCAAATTATTTTTGTCTATTATAAGATGCTCATGAGATCTAAACAGTTGTATTATTAGATGAGATATTGAATAAGACAAATACTTTGATATATATATTTGAATGATATCTCATATACATATCTTAATTACGTTATCCGTGTCCTTCTCAAGATTTTTAAAATACAATAATTAATTTTGTAAGTCATTCCACAATATATAAAATATTATAAAATAAAATGTAAACTCGATAGAATAAAATTTGTTTTGTTTATGAGATTGAAACTATATCATCCGCATGATATGATGCACGCAATCATTGTTCAAAATCTTCTAAAAAATGACGAACGAAATGAATTTTCTGAATTGCGTCAAATTAAACGATGACACAATTCTATGATATAGTCATTTGAAAAGATTTTCAAGTTTTTTCTCACACTGATTGAGAAATAATTGTTAAAAATTTATTAAACTTATAGCTATATGTCGATAATATCGATACTAAATATATAAAAATGATATTACAAATATCACGATGTTTGAAGAAATTACAGCACCATTAATTGATTATGTTGTTGAAGAATATATAGGGTATACATACTTTTAGTCACAAGTAAAAATCAGTCACGACTAAAAACAACATTTATTCGTATGAGTTATAGTTCATGATTGTCAAAAACTGAAAAATCATTCAACAATAAAATAAATATTTGAAAAATAAGATTACTGGATAAAAACAATGTAGAAAACCGAAAAAACATCCTGATAGGGAAGTAAACTACGAGCATGTCAGATCCCAGATGAGGGTTTTAAATAACATAATAGATGTTAAAGACGATCATATACTTGCTGAGTACACCAAAATGGTTATATGTATATTATAACAAACTACGACAAAGAGTTGTTGAGTTATCAAAATCAACCAAGAATTATATTGAAAAGTGTGTCATGTGCATAAGATAACTTCTCCGATTCATATATCGTCTATGGTCATGATTTTTGATTTGTGATTTGGTTTATTTCAATTAATAAATGACATTAGCCATATTTTAATTCATTTAAATATTATCAAAATTTCGTACTTATATTTCCAGCAATTTAGTTGCTCACGTGCAACGCACAGTATATATATATATATCCCGGTTCGAACAGGAGGAGTACGCCATGCTAATGTGCCTTGGATGATCCACATCTCAGGGTCAGGCGCCGATGAGCACATTGAACTATCCATATGGCTGACGATTAATCAACAATTCGAAGTGCTTTTCTTCGGAAAATTGCCCGAAGCCTATGCTTTTTTGAATCCAATCGTAGATGTTATGCCAGTTATACCTCTTATATCATTCGTGGGTGCGGCTAACTCTCCATGAGGTAATTCTATGATTTTCCAAGGTAAAAGAGCTCCTGACCAATTAGAAACAAAAAAAACGAGAATTCTATGGATTCGCGAAGACTCTGTGGATAGAAACGAAAAAGGATATATCGAAGTATATATATATATACCATAGAGGGGAAGGAAGCGAAAAAATGACCTAGATGTGTAAGTTTGTTTGAGTGAAATACTTACTAGTATGATGTAGTTTCTTTGGGAATGTGACAAAAATAATGAAGTAACAGAGACGACATTGCCAATGAAAATTTACTTGGATTTAATAAAATTATTTTTTAAAATAAAGAATATAAAATCTGTATTTAGAAAGTCCCGGGAATTTCAAAACTGTTACTTGAGAAAGCCATCATATAATAATTTATTATACGAAATTAATTTTAAATTAATTTTGATGTCGTGGAAAGTTATTTATTTGACGACCAATATATTCGTATTTATTATTAGATATTTTAAAAAATTTATTTTTCTTAATTTTATTGACTCATAAAACCATCTCAATTTCATTTGAATTTTATTTAAGTTTAATTAAATTATTATATTATTTCTTATCCGACAAATCATAAATTTTTATGAAAAATGATGTATGTAGTTTCTAATTTTAATAAAAAAATCTGTTAAAAAATTATAAGAATTAATGAAAAGGAATTTTTTTTACTGTACATATATATTTTTGTAAAACTCACTACAACAATAAATGACTATTGTGACACTTTTTTGTAGACACTTTTAATTAAATGTTGTTACAAATACTTAATAATGACACTTGAAAAAATTAATAATGTGTAAAATAAAAAAACATATTAGATTAGTTATCATGACATTTTTAATTGATGTCATCTTTTATATGGAGGAGAACAATTACTTTTCCCACATCGTAAAAAATCATTAAAAAACTTAAAATTTTCACTATAAATAAGTGTGAGAATATTTGGGTTAGATAAATATTAGAGGAGGGAAAATAATTGTCTCCCTTCATATAAAAAATGACATCAATTAAAAATGTCAGGATAACTAATCTAATATGTTTTTTTATTTTCACATTTATTTTATCTAATTTTCCCTCCTCCTATATTTATCCAACCCAAATATTCTCACATTTGTTATTGTCACTATAAATAACATACACGACATTTTTAGTTGTCATTATAAATGATTTTAACTGACATATAAATTTGTCATTATTACTATAATAACAAGGCATCTATAAATGTATTTAAACATGAGTTTTCCTGACATTTAAAATTGTCATTATATGAATAATTAGTAACACGTATAAAGTTGTCATTAACATCTTATAATGACATTAAAAAATGTCAGTAAGTTTAAGACGACATTGAAATAGATGACATTTGTTGGAGGTGTCACTAAAACTTAAATGTCACTAAATATTGAATATGATGACATTTATGAATGTCACCATAAACATTTATTCTTGTAGTGACTTTTAATTTATATATAAATAATTACTTTCTGAAACGTAATTTGAAGTAAGAATTTTAATAATTATGAATTTGTATTACACCATGCACTAACAATTTTCAATTAGGTCTTGTTTTAGCTTCTTCGGTTTTTTTTTTTACGGATTCTTTTAGGATATTCTTTTTTTTAACCATAGTTCGATTATATATGATTACATATTTATGAATTTCATAAGCATGTTCATAAAATAACCAATACATACTGTATTTATATAGTTTACGTCATTATCTAAAAAATCCAAATATATAACTTTTATAGTCCATTGCATTTATATAGTTTGTATTTTGTTTTATAAATGAATATTATTTTTACGTGTTGACTTACAACAATTTTACTCATAAATACGGAAATGTTCAACGAAATGCACGAAAGAAAACATAACGCCGAAAAATATACTTTTACATGAGATGATCACATGATCATCTTATGGACATCAATTCTCAAACGTAGTTAGTGTGATGCTTCAAAATAAGGGACTGCCGGAAAACTCCACACTTTAGGTGTTGCAGTCTGTTCGTATAATTTATTCAGTCTTGTAGAGAAGAGGGTCACCTTCTGTATCATTTGATTTTCACGCACTTGGCTTGTGATGAATCTTTCTACTTAGGCATGAAGTTCTGCTTCCAAAGAAACTTAATATATTCCTGGGAATTTTTTTAATAATATATTTCTAGGAATTTCGAAGACAATATAATAGATTAACTTTTTAAGGATATCCATTGTGTACTAGGTCATTATGTTGATTGATCCGCCTTCATGTATCCATATTTTAGGACAGATGGTGCAAACACAACAGGGAGGCCTGCCAATTGTTAATTTATCGTCTCTTGTTCTTTGTTTCCATCTTCCAATCAAGAATGATGCAAAAAGAAAATATCTAGCTGGAATAGATAAGCAAGTTTAGATCATTTTGTCGACACTTGAGTTCTTGAAGATCTTATTCATTTCTCTGGTTTATAACAGCTGCCGTCCATTTCAACTCCTGTCTTAAACAATGGATTCACTCGCCTTTCTTGGATGGTGTTGTGTGCAGATGTTACTACTTTTAATAACAATTTGCAGATTTTCAGGCATATTATCTTTCCATTGCTTCTTCTCTTCAAAAACTAGTGCACATGGGAATTTAAATTTTTTTTGGGTGTCTTTTTTCTCACCTGAAGTCTTTTGATGCAGATTGCTATGACCCATTGGATCCAAATGGAAACATTACTATCACGTTTGATGTGCTATCGTATGTGCCTAACGGCTATGTGGTTAGTGTAGCAACTATCAAGTTAGCTTGTAATCATGAATATACTATTTTCTTACTCCAAATAACAAGTAATTTGTTTTCGTAGGCCAGAGTAACCATCCAAAACTACTACCAGTATCGTCATGTAGAGAATCCAGGTTGGAGGTTTGGTTGGACATGGGCGAAAAATGAGGTTATTTTGTTGATGTCCGGTGCTTTTGCCATCGAAAAAGGAAATTGTTCGGCCTTCAACCAGGTACCACATTCTTGCAAACCAGACCCTGTGATATCTGATCTGATGCCCGATTTGCTAGATTCAACATCCCAAAACAGACCTGATGGTTGCTGCCGTGGTGGGATTCTAACTGCTTGGGCCATCAATCCTTCCATGTCTTATTCATCCTTTGAGCTTACAGTTGGAAACTTGGAGCAGAATACTACTGGCTACAAGCCTCTGAATCTCACGCTCATGGCTCCAGGACTTGGTTATACTTGTGGCCCGCTAATGGAAACCAATCCAACGCATTATTCAGCCATTGGAGGACGAAGAGACGAGCAAGTTTCCCGTAAGTTAAAAAAGGACGTACATAATACAGACCCGTAGAGAAAATAGCTCTTGGTTTATGTTCCAGGCCATTTTAATACTGTCCCGATGATAGAATCGTGGTTTGTAGGGACATGGAAGTCGAGGTGCACATACTCCAGTTATTTGGCTTACACAACACCTATTTGTTGTGTTTCACTTTCGACGTTCTATAATCCTACTATCACAACCTGTCCTTCTTGCAGCTGTGGATGTAAAGAAGCTAATGGAAATGCAATATCATGTGTTAGGTTTGTAATTTTATTTGATTGTTGATTCTGTCTGAGTAGCAAATGCCTCTTGCTCATGTGGCTATCTACATGCTTCCGGATAAAAACTGAGAATTTACGAGTTTTCTGCAATTCTAGATTATCTATCGGATTGGACTCATTTACTTAAAATATCATTGGCTTCAATGACATAACGATGCCATTAAATACAAGTCCACTCCTGACAAAAGTGTGGCTCTCCTACCGTTCTACGCTTTAAAAAATTTGATTTACAATATTACCACCAGCTGAAATTGGTATTTGAGCTGAGCTCACGGTTTTGATTTCCAAGAGTTGTTCTTTCCTATGTTGATTTATCCAAACTTCTTTTGATTATGCGGTTTGAGCAATATGACTCATGCTGTTACTATTAGCTATATATTTAAGTATAACAGCAAAATCTTGATCTAAATAGATGAAGCATGCCTTGTTCCCAACTACGGTTCTGGACATACTAGAAAAATTCAAGCTTCTAATTTCATCTGTGTTTGTTTACTTCTTTCGAGCAGAGAAGGTGCGGTCCCCTCAAATTCTCTTGGTACTGATATAGTTCAGTGCACAAATCATATGTGCCCTCTTCGGATTCACTGGCACATCAAGAACAACTACCAAAATCATTGGAGAGTGAAACTAACAGTATCCAATTACAACTATGGGAGAAACTTCTCCGACTGGAATGTCTTAGTTCAACATCCTGGCTTTGGCCTACCCGCCTCTGTTTACAGCTTCAACAGTACGACGCTTTCAACTATCGGTGTCCCAGGTACTTTTTATATGGAGCAACTTTGTATACACTTCACAACATGGGAATGAGCCTAGTTACTATGTGGCAGACGGAGGGGGTGGTTTGCAGGGGCAATGGACTTCCTTCTATTTTAGAATTTCTTGTAGTGGAATAGAAATTTCTATTCTGATATAGCCTGCATCGAGAAAGTCTATATATATATATATATATATCGAAAATAGAATGTCTATAGTTTTAAATTACGCATTCTTTTGTCTACTTTCTGACTCTGCCTTGATTTTTTATCTCCTAACATCATTCTAAGAATGAGATCACGTGTAGAAAACGAAAAAAACTGTACAGAAAGTTACATATCAAACTCAGGGTCGAAAGAAAGCTTATGTTTCATAAGAATCCCATATAAATCAAGAACTCTACGTGAATCTAAACCCACTCTTATTTCATTATTGTTTCTCAATAATTTTCGTATTCGTTCTTATTTGGAGATATGGGAATTCTCATGCCATTGAAGTGTTGCAGAAGACGTAGCCCTTTTCTGGGGAAAAGAATTCTACAACACCGAACTCTTGCAAGCTGATGAACATCAACTGGGCTCCTTGACGACGGAGATACTTCTGCAAAAAGATCCAACTTCATTTACGCTAAGAAATGGATGGGGTTTTCCAAGAAGAACGTATGTCAATGGTGAGAACTGCCAAATGCCCCCTCCAGACGAGTTTCCGATGCTCCCGAATGGTAGCCCAAGACAAAAGCCTTTCCATGGCCAGTTTCCTCATCTTCTGTCTGTACTCTACTTTATCTACGGGACGCTTTTTGGGTTCTGATACATTTTTAGTCCTGTAGATTTTGTCGAACTAGTGAAGAACGTGCATACTCCACGGTTCACTTGAAATTTAATGCGTATTTTTTCCAAAAAAAAAAAATGCGGGTTCAGTTCATGATCTTCTTTGTAAGAAAGCTCCTACTGATATCTAGTTCCGTCAGGGGAGAATTTACGACAAGAATTATCCAATTGAAGCAAACTTCGATCGAGCAGTTCAAGTGACTCATGCAAACTGTTTTATGTTGTTTGTTAAGAAGATTGACTTTATTAGCAATAGGTGTTGTAGAAGTTCAATTGCTGTCATTTGCTTTGTAAAGATGTCGGTTTATACTTCTTGAAGATTTATACTGTCAAGTGGTGAATGACGATGATAAGAAAATTATGTCGACTTAAATTAAGCTATGTTCATCAATAATTTATATTGAAATTTTTTTTTTTATCGATAATAAAATCATAAAATTTCAATCCATAGGTATACATCATAAGAATATACATGTGACTCTGAAAATTGGAATTCATTTTGAGTTTTGTTTAGCATCTTGTGCAGCGACGGAGCCAAAAAAATTTATTCGGACAGACGGGACGAATTTTTTTAATAAAAAAGTAATTAATTAGGTAAAAAATAATATAGATATATAAATTGATATGCATGTACGCACAATATAATAACCATTATATGTTGTGTTTGCATATGTATTTAAAAAAAGTGATTATAAAAAAAAATCTTAATTTAGTCTAATAAAAAATTTTAAAATAAATTACTTCAAATTAGGGTGACTGCGTACAATATCAAAACTTTCAATATTTCGTTCCTAACATTTCACAGGAATCAAGTTGCAAAAAAAACGACAGAAAATTATTTTAATATAATTTGTAATATAAAAAGTAGAGTAACAGAATACATATGTAATCATAATTTCATTAAAAAATATATAAACATAATTTATTAACTTATTTATCATGTCCAACTGTTTTAAGCTATGCTCGATGTTTTTTCATAATTTCAAACTCATAAATAATGGAGTTAATAATAAAATTTAAGCAATCTGTTTTAATGTGGATTGATAATAAAAAAGTTTTCATACTATTAATATTACTAAATGGTGTCTGATTTTATGTGAATAATTTATATCATATAATATATTAATCGAATTAATTCGTCTCACGAATATAGATTCGTAGTTCAAAAGTTTTTTTTAAATTTTTTTCTTAAAAAAACCCAAAAATAATATAAGTTTCATTTAAAGAAAAATGGAATAAAAAGCAGCTGGCTCAAAGCCGCCCCCATTTGTCAAAAATAAATCGTTTTTTGTATGATCCAATCCAATATCATAAAAGCGTTGCCACTTTCCTTTATTCTCTCCGGTTCTTGAATCTTAAATTATTTCCAGTTGATTCAAAGTAATCGCTTTTTGATTTTGGTTTGGCCTCGTCAACGGAGGGGACAAAGCATGCTCTCTATAGCTTTTTGATTTAATCGGGGATTCATCGGCGGAGAGGAGGTTCGAAGACTTGAAGTCGATTATAGTCTGTAATCTAATGGCTCCTCCCCAGGATGTAAAAGCTGAGATACAAGTTAACGAGGATTCAATTTCTCAGCGCTCCATCTCCAATGTACTCTTTATCATCGGTACTCTTTTTGCTCCTAGTGTTTATTTATTCCAACAATTATTTTTGTTCGATTTTTTTTCTCAAAATGTAGCATATTGATTTCAATTCTGTGTTTTTGCATGTTTGAACCGATGAAAATGACGTACAGCTATGCAGACTGAGGCGTCACCTCTAGTGAATAAGTTCCAGCTCACCGAGGACCTTGATTCTGTGTATACCTTCTTTTTGATTGATTTATTCGTTAGTTTCTGTTGTTTGGTTGAATTGGAGTTGAATGTTAATTCATTTCTTTGTCTGCATGAGGAATAGGGAGTTGGTAACTTGTTGATCATTTGTATTAGTTGATAATCGATGTGAATTTATCAGTTTAAGCTTACTGTCACAAGTTAATTAGTGTGGGATTTACACTGTATATGAGACCGTGGGTTTGATTATTTGAAAGGTGATTCTTTTTTTTTTCTATATGTTTTATTTTCTATTAAACTTTACAACAGTGATTGTTATTTCTTAGCTCTGGAAGTTAATTCACCAAAGAGTTGCTTTTCTTTTTCCTCCTTCCATGTCTTGAATAATGCAGTTTTCCAAAGGGGGTCCCATGGGTGCGGTATCATGGTAAATACAAAGATTTGAGCATCAACATTGTTTGCCCTGGAAAAGACAACACATTGGGTCTGTATTTCTTTTCTTGATGTAGCTTTTGATCATGTTAGTGTATGTTTATTCTTGTGTAATTTTCCTCTTTTTATGGAATGTGTACTGGCACCAAATATTTTTGGCTGATACTACTCTTGAGTTTCCTGTTGCTAAGCTCATGAGCTATTTCTTATTAGGTGTTGACGGAGTAGGTACCGTGTCTGCATCCCTCCTGACTTATGCTTCAGTTCAAGCATTTCAGCCAGACATTATAATAAATGCAGGCACTGCTGGAGGGTTCAAGGTATTTCAGATAAACATTTTATGTTTCTCCTTTATTCCAATTTTCAATCTGTAATATTTGAATCTCACTTTTGACCTTATCAAGGTTGGTCAGTTGCTGCTGATATTTTTACGCTCCACTTATATCTGTAGTTGGGTGTACATGAGAGTGTCTTCTCTCCAATTTCATTACCTTTATATATCTTTCGACTCACTGATTCGGTGCTTGCTAAGTAAAAAATTATTTCTAATATTCAGAAATTTAACTATGTTTTTCAATTGTAAGGAATATGATCAATTATCTTGCTTGATGAAATTTTGTACTTGTAATTTACTTTCTTTGGCATAGATTTGTCACTACATAAAGCAGCTGTTAAATTGTTGTTTCAGATTTTTGATTTGTATGTTTCTGAAGGTGTAAAGGGAAACTCAGACGTGCTCTCTATGTAGAGATCATGTAATGCCTCTCAATTAATTTTGCATTGATATCTATAACTTACCAGGCAAAAGGTGCTTGCATAGGAGATGTATTTCTTATATCGTATGTCGCTTTCCATGACAGAAGAATTCCCATCCCTGTAAGTGCTCTGCATTCATATTTTACCACTTATATTTTTTCCCTTTTATTTATATTATATGAACATGGTGGAATATGGTCTCCCTTTTTGGAGATAGGGTGATTGTTTCCCTATCTGGTTAGTTTACTAGTCCATGTATCAGAATATTTCGTTTCTAATTCTTATATTCTTGTGGTAATGTTTGGTGCTTCACCTCTTTACCAGTAATGAATGATTTCGGTGTCATGCTTTCCCAAAATGATTAAACCTCCAAAGATTTTGATCTCTACTACATGGTGCAAACATGCGTGACTAAAGGGGTATATTGATCTATGAAATTAAGACAAACCGCTTCAGTGTTGGCTTTGAGATTAATATTTCATATCGTTGCTTGGATACCAATGCCAATTAATTTCCACGTAGCGAGTTGGAACATGAGGTATATAATTGGAACACTGTGGAGCGAGATGTAATTTTTTAAACAGGCGGTAGTGCTTTTTTATTAAAGCTCTGAGAATGGATGTAAATAATTTTTTGTTTATTGCTCACTTTCTCAATCTCTGGGGATGGAAATCAAGGAAACCTTGACCTCGTGATCAATGATATAATGCAATGCTGCTGTTTTCTGGTTGCAAACATGCGTTAGTAGTTTATGGACAGTCAGTTATTGTGTTTCCTGAATGAAGAAGTTTAATTTCTGCATCAGATCTTCATGAGCCTTCTGTTTTGCCTCCAGGTGTTTGATCTGTATGGTGTCGGCTCTCGTCAAGCATTCTACACTCCCAACCTTGCGAAGGAGCTGAGCTTGAAGGTTATTTACTTTCAGAAGCTCATTTAATGATCATTTTGAACCCCGAGTACTTTTTCCCTTGTTTCTTTTCAAAGTTCCTTTATATCAGAAGTCTCAACTACAAATGTCAGTCTCTGATTAAGATTGGTAATTCTTCTCTTTGGCATGTCTCTGCAATGCTTAAAGCTGTATTTTTTTTATTCAACGGTAAAACATCTTATGGACTTGAATTTTCGATCTAATGGAGTAGCAGATCTTTCCTTACATGTTTGATGGTAGTAAAAAGTTAAAGTTGTTTAGAATTTGTCTCTGCTTATCTTGATCTTTTTTTTTTTTCTTGCTTATCTTGATCTTTGATTATGACTCAAGTCGATGGTATATATTTATATTTCCAGTATGTCGTGAATGTACAGGAATTGAGATTTGCTTGCTCGTTTTTGTTTGCTGACTTTATCTTTGCATGCATGAAATTTAAAAGATGCAGTGTAGATTTTCCCCTAAATGGTCCTCTCTAATCAACCATGAATATTGTGCTTGATATTACTGTGTTTGTCACTAACGTTATTTATATGAAAAGCATGTTAGAATAATATCGCTGCAGTTAAAGTAGTATCTTTTGTATGTTTCAGGTTGGCAAATTGTCTACTGGCGATTCTTTGGATATGTCCACAGTGGATGAAGCAGCAATCCATGCAAATGATGCAACTGTTAAAGATATGGAGGTTGGTATTACGTTTTGAGCTTATCATGTTGCTTGATGTAATATAAAAAGAGTGGTTCTGCAAACTGAGGTTATTGCACGCCAGAAAAGACTTGAATCACATGACACATCTGTAGCAATTTTTTTTTTAACTTGGACATCTGTAACAATTGAATCTTCTAGCTCTCACGTCAACCTTGCTCAGTTCATTTTCACAATCTTTCTCTACGTCCTAACTGATTCACATCCTTTCGTCCACTTGAATTTTGTCAAAAATAGAATCGTATTATTTTGAAATTAAAAGAAATCTAACCTCCTATTTGTCAAAATATTGGCGCAAATAGTATACACTTCTTTATGCTCAATTGATGCAAAGGACATCGTATGTTGATTTGTCATGCATAATCAGGGAGCTGCTGTTGCTTATGTAGCGGATCTCCTGAAAGTGCCTGTAATATTGTTAAAAGCTGTGACTGATATTATTGACGGCGACAAGCCAACAGCTGAGGAATTTTTGCAAAATTTAGCGGCAGTTACCCTGGCACTCGATCGAACAGTCACCCAAGTCGTCGACTTTATCAATGGGAAGAGTTTCTCAGAAATTTGATCATCTCAACAGGAGCGAGCACATGCAGGTCGTTTATAGTATAAAGATGCTACTAAATTCATTAGCTTTTGCTATGTAACTAGAAGGTCAAAGCAAAGTAATTTACGCATCTTACTTCAACCTGCACATTTATGCTTGCGTTTTGTTTTGTCTAAATGTTGCACTTTCCTATTTGAGTCAGATGATTGTGGGGAATCCATGGACCATGTGAGACTGTTTGCTTGACTTTTTAACTTGTACATCGCTCTTCTGGATGACAGCAACATAATGTGCCTAAAAATTTGTTGTTACATTTGATCCGAGGTTGCATCAAGATATGACACCATAGTTACAATTGAAACAATGCTCGAGTTTGAGGAACTCGATCGGACAACAAATTTTCTCTTGGTTTTGGAAGTTGAACCGAAACAAACACTAAAGAATTGGAAAAGATCTATAGTTTTGTGGAATATTGACTTATCGACCGAATTATCCGTATTTGAAAATTATCCAACATGAAACATGATCCTTGGCTTAACTCGGATTTCCATAATTGCGAAAACATAACTGCATCTTTTATCATTTGTAATTTGATGATATGATTTTTATTATCATTTTTTAAGTGTATCTTTTCCAAAAATGGGAAATAATTACCTAGTTCAGGAATTTATAAACTAAGTTATATTCAAATTTCAAGCGTTAAAACCAAGGCAGATGCACATATATTGAGTGGGACAATAAACATGGCAAGATTCACATAGTTGGAAAATCAGATACGAATTATGATTTTTTTTTAAAAAAATTTCTCCACCATGAATTAGCCCTTGAAAAACCTCAAACTAATCTACTTGGAGAGAGAAACCAAATGAAACAAGAAACCAAATCTTAAAATATATATATTACTTGTACATTAGTTAAACAAAATAAAATAGATTTCAAATGATAAATTATTGAGATAATTTTAAATTCATCAAAATTAACCTAAAATATGTCTTGTTTTTTTAAAACAACAAAAATACATTTAAAATATATAGATTTGAAATCAATCAATCTAAATACAACATAAAGATATACTTAAAGATATAAACTTAAAGTCGATGAATTTAGATTATAGTTTTATTGTTTACAATACAATAATATATCAAAACTTAAATTCACATTTTACTAATTTACATATTAATAATATAAAACATAATTAATTTCAAATAATACAATTATTTAATAAATTTCAAATTCATCATAATTAACATGAAAATTGTTATATAAACATATAAGTCGTGGATATAAGTTCCGGATTTGAAATTTCTAATTTTACTTCTCTAAACAACAAAGATACATTTGAATTTCATGGATCTAAAATATCAATCCAATCGTAAAAAAAGGTCGAGAAAAATTTAGTGATCATTGATTTAAAATTCAAGTGTTTCTTACAGAAAAAATCCATAATCTAAACCAAACTACCGCACATGCAATATTTCCAACACAGTTTCTGGCAGAATTAACCCCGACACCCCAACATATCTAACCACCATATTTTAACACCGAAATATCAACCATGAGGCGTGCACCAAAACAACTAAATTAGTCTGCAAATGTTGACTACACCACCCCAGAAGGAAGGTGCATAAGAAGCTGTCCTCCCAAAGCGCTGCAAAATAACAAAATCAAGCACAATGAAACGATACAGCAACAGAAGACGCATATCTACACACACACACAAAATGCGAATACAAGGGCAGAAGAATGCACCTTTTAACGTAGTAGTAACAAAAATCAGCCAATATGAATGTTTGAACAATTTCCGAGATAAGAACCATTGGAGGCCATAGTCCATAACCTAATGCCACGAGCAGGTGACCACGACTGTCCAAAACCTGGCAAAGAAAAATGGGAAATTGATGGCAATGCTACAGCCAGATGACTAAGATTCAATAAGGTGGATCTTAACAAGAGGAAAGGTATGTAACTTAAACTACCATAACAGGGGTCAACATATTATGATAATTATATAGATGATTTATGATTAAAACAATACTTATTGTTGATGACATAAGCATATTATTTCAACCAATCTATTTCTATATTAGGATAACAACACCATTAAACACCGGAGTTCTGAAAATTTTAAAATGGATATGATATCTACATTCTCAGTAAATATGATTATGCTCATGCTACCATTGAGCATCTTCAAAACTCTCTTACAAATTAAAATTAATAATGGAATTTTAGAACATTGATTAGGTAATGGACGGTTTGTTTGTGTTTGTTAGCATTCTTCACTTAGCAGACTAGAGATTCTTAAAACAATTGTGTGTGGCAAAGTCTGTGAACCAACCTGGAGAACCCAATGAGCACAGCTCAGAAACCTTGCAACACCCAGTGCAAATACATAATGTGCTGTAAATGGTTCCACAATCTGTCATTGAGAAGTTACAATGTTATACAAGTACATGCACAATAAATAGCTAAATTTAAGATAGCAACATAAAGTATCATGCATGTAATACTGCAAACACAAGTTAAATCTACCTTGGTGTTTTGCATTACGCGCAGCTGGGGTAGCACAGAAACAGCTTCGAGGTAGACACAGAAAGCCCAAGCAATCCTGTTGGCAAAGAGATGCGATGTGGATGGGTGTACTACTAAAGCTAAGACTGCACAAGGAAGTAACTGCAAAGACATATAAGCTGTTAAAAATCAACTTTAGTTCAGATTTCCGTGTTCAACTTCATATGGATGTTAGAAATCACATAATATTTATTTATTTATTTATATAATTTGATTATGATTAGGTTATAGCAAAGAAAGTTTTCCTACCACATCTATCCATAGATATTTTAGCTATATATAAAGTGGTGAAGACTCAAGATTCTATTCAAAATTAAGTGAGGCCATTAGAATTTAGCCATTTTAACAGTCATGATGTAGACCTTTATGATTGCACTGCTTAAATCATATGTTTGATTGCATTTTTTCTTCACTATTTTATTTCTATTGAGTTTTCATGAGCTTGTGATATAGCTACACCTAATTCAAGACCAGTTGATGCAAGAAGCCAAGAAATATAAAGGACCAAGATCCCCCGTGAAATAGAATAAGCCAACTGTCTCACTTTGACTTTCAAGTAACTCTTGATCATGGTGTACTAATCTCCATAAAACTGAGAGACAAGATCAAAGCCGCAGAAGAAAATGAATAAGAAAAAGATGGCATCATTCACAAGTAAAACTCACCACATAATATAGAGCTAAATTGTCTTTCTCCTCCATGTAACTCGACCTCAGTTTAAAACGAATCATATAAATAACCCACAAGGTTGTGGCTAGTGTGGCCAAGTCAAGTACAGTGTGTATATCATATTCCATGACAAAACTGCAATACAATCTAACAGCCAAAAATATAGCTGTTAGCTCCTGGGATTTGAGTGAAATCCCTGCCACAATTTCATCAAAACTAGACGGTATGAGTATCAGAGAGAAAGCAAATCGAAGAGAATAATTGAAATGGACATTTACTTTTTTGTGGTAAAAAAAGATCATAAACACAATCCAAGGCCTCTAAATATTAACACGATGATTTTTAAGATTTGCAGTCTTTACTTTCCTTGATATTTAACATCCTAATTGATAGACAAATAGAGGTTGCAAAAAAATGAGGGCCTTAGTTACATCACACGACCTATATTTACATACAAGTTACTGTTCACTGAAAGACGAAAATAACTAAGCAACACAAGGACAACTGGAAGCTGTAAATCATTTTCCAATTATAGTCAAAATAAGGGTAAACCTCAATTTCAAACTTCACGAACTTGTTATCAGAAAGTCCAGAAAATGAAACGATTTTAAGAGAAATTAGTGTTTTTTTACTCATTGCAGTCGAACGGCGCTTTCAGCGCACAACTAGACCATAATACAATACCTTTTCCAAGTAAAAAGGGAAAAACGGGATTAAAAGTGCACCTTTGTCCTTCCAATACGAAAATACCAAGAAATGAATTATAACACCGGCAAGTTTCGGAAGAAAACCGAAACCCGTCAAAAGTTCAGCTATATCCCAATCACAGATACCATAAAGGAAACATAATCACCCCTCATCAGTAAAGTCCCAAACTTTTTTCACCCCTCGATCAATCCCACCAAAATTATATCCTAAAAACAGCGATTCCCACACCAACAAACACATAAATCAAAAACCACACACACACACACAAAAGAACCCATTACCAGCGCAAGTCTTCTCCTTCATAAGTTTATAAATAAGAACCAAGATTCCAATCGAGTGAACCGCCTCAGCAGCTACGAAGAGGTTATCGTGATCGTGAACAATTGCACGAAGGACAACGAGCGCCACCATGCCGCTAACGACGGCGAGAAATGCCTTCACCTTGGGCGGCTGCCGCCGCACCCAAGACGACACCGCTTTGAACGGCCCTCTCGTGGGCTTCATCTTCGGTGTGTACGTGTGGTTTTAGTGGGATGTCTGATAAATAACATATAATGTACAAAGTAGAAATTTGTAAAATAATTTTGGTAATTATTTTTTAAGAAAAAATAGTTGACATTAAGAAAAAAAATACCGCAATATATAAATAGAAAGGAAATTTTTCGTTCGACGGAGAAAATTTTGGTCAGGGGAAAGTCTCTGAAAGCCTGGAAGGAATTAATCTCCAAGGGAAAGGCGGTTTTTTTATTTGGTGAAGGTGTGAAAGTATCCAATAAAAATTGGGAACTTTTCTGAAAAAAAAATCTAATCTCCCCTTTAATTAGGTAAAAAAAATATTGTATCTTAATTATAATATGACAGTCTTACGGATTATATATGAGTCAATCTGAATCATATTTTAAGTGAAAATATCGAGTCGAATAGAAAATTTGTCTCACAAAATTAACTCGTAAGAAATTTTTATAAGAGTTTTTTTGTTTCAATCATAACAATTGTCTAGGAGTGTTCAAACTTCGGATAAAACCGAGAAAACCGAACACTGAACCGAAAGTCAAATTTTGTAATTCAGATATAAATATTAAAACCGAAGTTTATTTGGTTTAGTTTCGGATTATATATGTCAAAACCGGAAAAACCGAAAACCGAAATTTCATTAAATTAATAATTTTTTATATTTTTATTTATATTATATATTTTGATATGATATTTAGTGAATGAAGAACTATATTGAACGATTTTTAGTTGATTGTTGTTTGTTTAATTAATTTAGACCTTATATTTAAATATTTTGCTAAGAAAATATGTAAAAAGTTAACATATTATATTTTACAATATATTTATATTATTAATTTAACTAATTATACCAAAACCGAATTAACCGATCGAAATAACCGAACCGTTTTGGTAGAAAACCGAACTGAAGGAAAATGGTTCGGATATCGGATTATATATTTCGAAAATCGAAAAAACCGCAATAAAAAACCGAAAATCAAACCGAACCAGCCGATGAACACCCATACAATTGTCCAATTAAGTCCATATACAATCAATATAATAAGTTAATTATTGTAATAACTTATTGTAAAAAGGTTTTTATACTTTTTTAAAAAAAAATTCCAAAGATAATAATAGTGATTATTAGGTAAATATCCAATAATAATATAATAAAATGACATAAAATAGTGGATAATGTAGCATAGATTATGGTATTTGTTATATTCAACATCTACTAGAAACACTATTAAACTATTGGCAAAGACCTATAATAATTTTAAGATGATAGATTATTAAATTAATCTAATAAAATGTCATTTAAAAAGCAAAGTCATCCGTTGTATTATCAAGTGTCAAATGTATTCAATAAGTCGAAATCGTCTCTGTTTTATAATTTCTCTGTCCCTATTTAATTCATTTTTCTTATATACTAGAAAAATTGGCTGACAAATTGTTAAATGACGGGCCGAAAAGTTATATGTGACTAAGAACGGAGCTGATATTAAAGTACAAACAAAAACATTTTCACATTAAAAATAGGATTGATATCCCCTAAGAAAATGGAAATGATCCCTTCATGCTACAAATTTGTTCGTTATCTTGCCAAAAACTAAAATTCCACATTTGCTCCAATAAAGCGAAGATTCACCTGTTGACGAATGGGAGCTAATGAATGAACCAGAGATGAATTAGTTTCAAGTAGTCCACGAGGCCGATCTTTTCAAGACCGGCTGCTTCAGATGTTTGTCCTCCTCTAGCGCGATCATACCCAAATGAGATGGATCTTCGATCATCATTTTTGCAACCAAATAGCCGGCAATGGACCATGTTTGGTATTTTCGAGCCTGCTTTCCAATGTATCTACCATGCTTTCCATCATAGTATTCTGGCCAACCGTCTTTTGATAGCCTGGATTCAACAAGTTCAATAGCTCGTCTCGCAATCTGGGGTCGTCCTGTCTTGATGCATGCTGCGGTGAGGAGCCACAAGAGCACTGTTTTCATAAAAGTTGAGAGAGAAATTAGAAGATTGCCTCTTTCCTAATTCAACCAGGTAACTGATGTTGTAATACACCCAGTGAACAATGGCAGTGGTTAAGAATAATGGAGTTTCAAAGTATCATGATTCACCTCAAGATCCAAAATAATTGAAGACGAGCTCGGTTGAAAATATTTCAAGCTGAATTCGAGCAAAAAGTCATGAGCCATTCACAAACTTTTAACATATTTACTTAAAACTAGTAAATATATTAAACTAAATGGCCTCTTGAGTTAGAGCCACAATTCGAGCTTGTGTTTTGATAAAATTCGATATCAAGCTGGAACATAACTTAAAAAGACGGAATTCGAGCACAACCCCTGATCAAAATAGTTTTTGGAGTCTCACAAGAACATCAACAGACTTTGAGAAACTTGAGCTCAAACCAAAGAAAAGAGGGGAAAAAAAAAGGAAAATGCATGGTATTTGGCTTGGTTGAGTTTGTTGGCACCATTATTCAAAATTAGGAGAGTACCTGGCCATGATCCTCCATTATGGTAACTCCATCTAGTATTTTTAGGATCACATCCCGTCACAATCCGCCATTCATGACTCTCAATGGCAGGATAACAAACTTTAAGTGGCATATCTCCAACCAACTCCTCCCAACGTGATTCGATAAGATCCATAATTGCTGTAGCCTGCTCATGTGTCGCTAAAGATGAAAGTATTGCAATACAATTACCTAAACAGAACCAACGGAAATCCATTTTTGAAGGACCAACATTCCCAATGAAGTAGCCTCCAAGCATTGGCATGAAATCGAAAATCCATTCTGGCAGAGAATCAGGCATGACATTGAACTTGTTGACTGCTGTGTGGGAATACTCCTCAGTTTTAAATCGATATATATCATTAAGTTGCTTCATATCTAGCCAAAAGTAACTTCTCATGTGATAGCTCAAAGCATGTAGACGCTTAACAATTCTTTCTAAGAATTCCTTCCCTTGAGCATCATGTTTCAGTAAAACCATGGCACATCTCAAAGCCATAAAGAAGAGAGTTTGTATCTCGATCGGGTATCCATATACTCCCTACAAGAGTACATATTTGCAAACAATTATATAACTGGAGATCCTTAGGACAAAAAGACAGAAAAATTCACCAGATAAGAAAAGATTGGTTTTACGAAGAAATTGGCAAGAACCTAGTTACCATTATACATTTTCTTGATTCAATCCAATTGCATGGAAAAAGGCAGACATGTCATCTATCAGCTAAACTAAGAATAAAAGAACTAATAAACTGCCAAATTCAAGACAAACTGGCACTATAACTATGAATGATCTTCTTGAACACTGTAATTGAGCTTCATTGATTGTGTAATTCCTCCAGATTTCATAATATATACAATGGACAAAAAAACCCATATCACCATTAGTGACCTTCGTTATAGAAACAGAACTGATTATGAGATTCTTCAAGAATTCTAAAACAAAAGAAAATCAGCAACTCGTATGCATGAAAAGAAACTAAGCTAGGTTGATGATCCCCGTGTAACCAGATATTCAAGACATTAACCATAATTCGACAATGAAGTTCATGTGGCTGATTTTGAAGACTTCAAATTCTTATAAAACTGAAAAAGGGAGAGAAAAGCAAAATAATCATAAATAAGACTTATTAAAGATATGAAACTCACCATTCTGCGATCAATCATGCAGCAGCCATCAGCACAAAGGAGTGTTGGAAATGTATCAAATCCTTCTGAGAGGCATAAACTGAGTATCAGACGCATGCCTCGTTGGCATTCAGGCCTCTCAGCCAAGGAAGTGTCTCCAGTAGACTTTGTGTATGCCCTTAGTAAAATGATCCACCAAAAGCCAGAATCAACCGGAGCCACTCTTCCTATTGCACTCTCACCAAAATCTGCTATCAATGTCTCAGTATTCCTGGCGGGATCGTGCAAGACTTTAAAACTGGCAGGCATCACACCTTCCCCAAGTTGGAACCTATCAATTTTTTTTTCCCATGATTGTAGCCTAAGAGTTTTGAGGATAAAGTTCTTTACTATTTCAGGTTCTCCATTCATTAGAAATGCCAGCGCGCTTGGAACAAAATCCCTGACAAATACCTGCACATTAGAAAAATTAAGGAAAACCTTAACAAGTAGCTGGCGTTGGAGAACTTTTAGATGGCTTTTTGCAACCCAGATGATCTTGCTTGTTATATGGTAAGAACAAAACTGCTTAATATACAGATTGTTCGTGGTTCTTCTCCAGCCAGCTGTTTCATGCTAAACAGGCAAGTAAAAATCATGAAAATTATAGAAATTAAACCTACAAATCCACCAAAAATATTGCATTTCAGAGTAAACAGTGGGTGCATTCAATAAGTAAGTACCATGGTTTTAGCTATTCACCTGATCATAGTTGAGTTTCTCATCAGAATTGTCAAATGCAGCAATTGTTCCAACAGGTTGGCCTCTGAAGTACACCAGCGATCGCCTTAGATTTTCCCAAGCCTCTGCTATCATGGGGTTTGGCTCGCAGCTCATCCCAAAACCATACTGGGACAGCGGAGTTGTGTATCCGGACCTTTTAACAGGTGAAAACACACTGTCTAAATTGTCAAAAGCTCGATTGAAGTTCTCAGCTCTAGAAGGGGGATGAGGTGAAAGTCCCATTGGCATCTCAGTGAGTGACCGTTCATCAAATGATCGTTGTCTTTCTAAATTCAAATTTTGTGGCCGGTCGGATAACTTTGAAAAATCAAAATCTTCCAACTCAACCACGCTGCTTGATGAATCAACAGTCTTGATACAACCATTTTGTGATACATCGGTGGAAAGGTTTGACAATCTTGAAAGAGTGGACATTCTTGCAAGCTCTAAATACCTGACTAAAAATTTCCTACTTGCAGGTTAAAATTTCGATCTGTAATGTGCATTTATCAAGATCCAGCTAGGTATTACACAAATACAATTGTGCAATCCCCCAACCCCACAAGCACCACACACACACATATCATGCAGTATCAACAAACACGGACAAGTCTGCCAAAACCCATTAACAAAAACCATGTTCCATCTCCAAAACCGAAGAACACTTCCTTCATTTTAATTGCTAAATTGTAATTAAAAAATTGATGAACAAATGATAATAACGTTAACCTCGTTGCTTTACTTTTCAGATTGATGATCAACTATTTTCTTTTCGACCCCTCATTTTCTTCCTCTTTTCATCCGTACAGATTCTTTTATAAATCATATCATAAACAAGAAAATATGCAAATCCACGAAATTCCACAGAATTAAGAAACGGCGAGATAAAACCCACCATCCTGCGTCTCTCAAATCCCCTAGATAATACCCGTCTGTCTACACATGCATGAATCAGAATCGATTAACTAATGACACATTAACCCGGGCAAAAAATTTAAAGCAAATAAAACACATACACCCACCTTAGTTCCCAGATACTTACCACGTTCGTATCCGATGACGAAACGTTTCAGAGAAATAATACACACAGATCACAGCTTGCCCTCGAAACACCAATATCGGTTCAAAAATGTGAAGAAGAGTATGACAGATATACGTGAAGAACACGAGGTTGGTCACATCAGGAAACAGAAACACGCATTTATGAGTGCCCCAGTATGTGCGTGCGTTATAAAGCTGTCACACACTACTCACGGAGAGAACATGAACGTATAGCGAACAAGAAACGCCGAACGAAATTCTCTTCCTCGGCCTCGGGTGCGTGCGTGCGTGCGCAGCGCAACTGTGTGGGGGCGCTCGCGTATGAGCCAGGATTGGGAAACAGAGACTCGAGCTTACCGGCAATACTATTACGCAGGGATGTCAGATTGTACACGTGTTCGCTTCACAGAGTCCTACACACATATATAATATACGTATAATGAAGATCTTAGACTAATTAATTATTATGTTTTCATTATAGACTAATTAATTATTATGTTGTTTAAATAATTAAGATGTGAATTTAATTATTATTTCATAAGAGGATTTAAGAATATATAGAGAAAAAACATATTAATAGAATTTATGAGGTATCCTAACATCCTTGATTCTTCATAAACGGCTTTATTACATGCTTATTTATATTTTAATAATTTTCGATATTAGATACCGCTTGACTCGTGGAATAAGACGATGAACGATGAGCTAATAAATTGAAAAATACGAATAACAGAGTTGTTTATTTTCGATTATTGTAAAACTTGATATAAATATTAGTTGATAAAATGTTGTTGAATATCATCTTTTGCACCGAACAGTACCTAAATGTTCAAATATAATTCTCCATTAGATGTTTATGTTTCCCTTTTACATAAGGATTATAAGATGGAGAATTACAAAAATGACTTTTAAAAAGTTTTTAAAAAAAATTTGATTTTTTTTTTTATTAAAACATACGAAATATAGGATGGAATATGCAATGTGTAACTTAGTATTTTATTATGATGATTAGACTGAAGTGTTGGAAAACATAACCTTATGGTTGAGGTTTTAGGTACAGGCTCCTCCATTGCTTTTAGCAGAAAGAAATTTGTTGTAAAATGATTGATATTGGCATGTATTACCTAAAAATGAGTGTTAGAAAATGCAGAATATCATTTCCTCGTCTCATGTATGAGATGAAATCATCTGTTTCATTTAATGTTTCAAATATGTGTATATTTTAATCAAATAAGTTTCATTTAGAAAAAAATATATTAAAAAATAAATGTACGAAACAACTTACATGAAGAAAATAGAATAAATCACAAACAAAATATTTGATTTATATTTTTTTAAAATATTATAAATCATAAACATATTGTTTTGAATATAATGTTTTATTAGTGATTGATGATATTTCATTTGTATATAGTGTTTTGTACGTTTAATTTTTAATAGGAATGTAATCGAGTCGAGTCGAGCCGAACTCTTGAATGTTTGAGCTTATCAACGAACATATTCACGAGCTAACGAGCCGAATATTGTAAAATTTGAGTTTGGTTCATTTATCTTAACGAGTCTCATTAAACGAACTTTTATCGAATCGAGCTTCAAATAGTTCATTTACATCCCTATTTTTTTTTTATAATTTGTGCAAATATAACTTGTTTGGGCCAAATGTAAATACGGGTTGGAGTACCAAGTGTAGCATATGATTTCGTAAAGAGGTGAATCAAATGTTATGTATGTTATTTATTCTATTTTCTTTATGCATAGTGTTTAATGCATTTATTTTTATATTTTTAAACGAAACTTATTTGAACAAATTGTAGTATGATTTGGAGCATCAAATATAGCAGAAATTTCCCTTCATTTTGCGGAAGATGATTACCAACGTCGGTAGAATATATCAAGGGATTGTTGATAATTTGAAGACTTTTTTGAAGTTTTATTAAAATTCAAAATTTAATATGATGATTTTTGAAAATATAAAATACAAATCGATTATGGCATTTCATTAAATTTAACTTTGATTTCCGATTTTACAACTTAACTTCATATCAAGTGCTTTCTTAATATTTAATGTTATTATTTGATTTATTTTTAAAAATATTAAAATTCCTCACTTCTCGTAAATATATTTATGTGAATATATTGATTTTGAAATATATATATATATATATATATATATATATATATATATATAAAATAACAATGACGCTCCTCGTTATTTCTCATAAATATGCGAATGTATAGATTTTGAATAGTATTTGAAAAAATATCAATATATTTGTATATGTAATTAAGTAATAATTTATATTGAAAGATATAAATATGAATATATATATATATGATTTCAATAAAGGAAAATATATTCTATAAATTTAAATCTAAGTGATATACAATAATTACGAACTATGCAGTAAATAGTTATATTATTATTTACAAATTGTTGTAATTCATTAAATAAATAAATATTATCAATAAAAATTAAATTAACTATTTGAAAATTAATAAATTATCTTGAAATTTGATACAATAATAATTTGTTACGGAAGCAGAAAAATATACAAAATCATTGGTATAATTAAATCATTTGTCAACATATTTAAGAAAAATTATTTAAGATAGAAAAGATAATTTTACTTAAATTAATTTGAACAAGTCTCATGTTAGACAATATCACGAATGTATATCATTGGACGACTGAGTGAGAGATATGACTGACAAAAGTGACATGTGAAATAATATCATATGAATTTTTGTGAATGAGTGTTAATATTTTTTATATTTAATAAAGAAAAAATGTTAAAAAATAATGTATATTTATATTAGGATTTAAATAATCATTCGATGAAATATTAGATATTTTAGAATTTTTTTTAAAAAAATGGAATGAATTTATCAAAAAGTTGAGTTATATAAATACTCACTTTAAATCTTTACATTAGTTATACCATTTTATTTAATTTTGATTATGATTTTGAGTTTTAAATTATTTTTATATATTTAATTCTAAATACTGTATAAAATATTAAATAAAATATAAAATTTTAACTAATATTCCGTCTTCTATCTTTTTAGTCAATTTTCGATATATTGACTGTCCTTAAATCAATATTATTATTATTATGATTATTATGTATCTTAACTGAACTCTAGTACTGTGGAGATCCGGACGCAAATCTTCTTAATCATCTTTGGGATTTAATTATCAATTAAGATAAACAGGGTCTAAAAATTTTTATTTTTAAAAATTTAAGTGCGAAACATAATGGAATTTAACTAATATACATATCAGTATAAAAGTACAGTAATGTACAACAATTATTCAAACTAGTCTAAAGTTCAACTACTAAGTTTCAAGTATTAAACCGAGTCTACAATAAGTCCGGAATCACCACTCTAACTCATCTTCTTTCATCATCTTCTTGACCCCGATCATGTCTCACCTGTTGTCATGCACACATACAAAACAAGACAACAGCCGGATACTCCGGTGAGAATAAATCCCAGTATAAAACATGGTAGACATGCATGTACCCAATATAAATCATAAAGCATACTATCATGCATAAAATCAATAACAATAGGTTTCATAGTCTAGGAAACCCAATCAAAATAAGCATGAGTAACAATGGATATCATAATCTCTGAAATCAAAATCAAATAAGCATGCAACTCAATTCAATTCATATCTTGACTCGACTCGACTCTAACTCTAGAGATCCCGGTGTGAATAAGACGTCACTGTCTGTCACCTACCCTCCCAATCGGGGTAACTGTACGTCTTATTCCTAGACTTCGGTCATGTCTGTATCGAATGTCTACAATCGGATTGAATCTGATCCGAAGCGTCGATACCACCAAACGTCTAGTTTAGCAAGTATGCCAATGACTCTCCTATTTCAATGCTTGAATATAAATCTATAAACAAGACATAATCAGAATCAAATATCAATAATAAATCTAGTATGTGATTTAGGGAAACTCCAACCAAGTCTGATTCGAGTCGTATCTCCCGAATTCACATGAATTATACCTTTCTTGTCGTTTGAATAATTCGAAGTCTCGAAGTAGGGATATCGAACCTGTCAATCCAAATCTGAAATGACAATGTTGAGATGCACAATAACAAATCACAACTCAAACTAATACTAGTACGGTTCAATATCAAATCTGGATACAAGTCGACGTTATAACGGCATAGTTTCTCGGTACCGATCAATTCAAATCTCAACATATACCTCCTCAACTCATGGTCAATAACATAACCATTTCAAACTCTGAAAATCTGCATAATCTCATGCACATATATGCTTAAATTTCATAACAATTGTATATGACATCCGATAATCGATCCGTTTACGATTCTACGACGTCTATGATCTCAAGAACATATAATCACAAACATATCTGAATTTCCTCCACATGTCAACTTCAAAACATGCTGAAAAGATATAGAAAGTATATCTTTTTGAAGCCCTTGTCAAGAGGAACAAGAATCTCAACTTGGATTAAAGTTTGGATGGCTAATTCTTGCACAAGCTCAATTCTAAAATGAAAGAAGCCTTTCACCTCTTTTTGGAATAGCTCTTGGTTCTCTCATCAGGAAAATGAAGAAGAATGACTCAGCCCAAGTGTATATATATATGCCATGTGTCAACATAAGAATCAAGGGTGGCTTTCTCGCACAGGGTACCGCGGGTGCGCTTCTCCCGGACCGCGGGTGCGCTTAGCTCTCGGCAACCCTATCAATATCCTAGCATCGCCGACCGCGGGTGCGGTAGTACTACTGTAGCAGCACCGCGGGTGCGCTGCTTCTGGACCGCGGGTGCGGTGACCCTACTGTAAAAATGGCCAACTTCCGCGGGTGCGGTCCTTCTTTAGGCGCGGGTGCGCTCGTGCTACTGTAATTCTTCCACAATTCATGAGCTCAACCGCGGGTGCGGTCCTTTCCTTACCGCGGGTGCGGTCCTTTCCTTACCGCGGGTGCGGTCTATATTTCATGCACCACTTCATAATCTCATTTAGTGCTTCTCATTACATGTCATGCATACTCATATCTTCCGAATATCACATCAATGAAGACTAATAAATCTCAAGCCTTACAAGTACAAATATTTTTTAACATGTTCTGAAAAATCAATATTTTGGGCACAGCTGCTTCCCATTCTCTACAAACCTGGAAAACCATAAAAGAGTTTCATGCA
Organism: Primulina tabacum; assembly: GCF_025594145.1. Classification (NCBI taxonomy): domain Eukaryota; kingdom Viridiplantae; phylum Streptophyta; class Magnoliopsida; order Lamiales; family Gesneriaceae; genus Primulina; species Primulina tabacum. Next base: position 4,598,185 of record NC_134559.1, on the reverse strand, counting down.
ATTCCACAAGTAAAATATTGGGACATGATGCAGCAAAAGACTTGCGTTCAACTCCCGTGTATCTATTGTACTTGACACTTACATCCCCTACCACATGCAAAAATTACATGTCAGGAAGACAAGTGTCAAATTCCTTACATAAAGGGGAGGTGAAAGCAAAAAACCCTGCAGCGAAATCAAGGAGTCCTCCAACCTCAACCCCAGCCTGCTGAACCAATTGTGTATAAAGTTTGCGTAGAATAAGAAAAAAGAACAATTGGAACATGGAAGGACCAAGATAGCAATATTCAGAACTTCTCATCTGCTCATTCCTACCCACACATCCATGAGTTTGCAAGGCATAGTTACCAAATGTCACATTCTTGGGATAAAAATATCAGGGTTTCAGAGCTGATATTGTCAAAAGCAACAGATAAGTTACATTTAACAATTCGTAAAGACCGTTTAAGCACGAGACCTCCACAGAAACTCAATTCATCAATGTTATAGAGTATTCTAAATTTTAGTAAAGTGATCATGATCAGGAAAACAACACAGTGCAAAAGGCAATAGTTTGCACAAAAAGTAGCAATGAGCTAACCTTTTAAAGCTCATCATTCTCAAACAAGTCCTCGAATCGAAATAAACTCCAAGAAAAATCTGCAAGTCAACTCAAAGCAGGTGCGAAGTTGATTGTGATTGTATTTTAAGGGCAGAAAATATCAGATCAGAAAAGTTCAACAAGAAATTGAAACATTTCCCAATTTAGAATGATTCATTACTCACCCCAACAATTAACTGAAAAAGTCCAGAACAGGACCCTTGAGATTTCTGTTAATAATGTTACGTCTCAGACAAATCTACAGCGAGACAAATCTACAAACACAACGTGCAATAGCTATTCAAAATATGATCTTTTCACCATTAGAATCTTTCGGGTATCCATTATACTCCAACTTTACATTTAAAGTAGCACAAATAGCCCTATATTTCAACCTTAATGAATCCATAATATCAGAAACTGACTCATTTTCTGGGTCAGAAATTGGGTACTTGTGAAGCAACTTATCCATCTGCTTGATGGTCTTCTGGATCCTGACAGAAAAGCAAGCTGGGTCAATCCGGATTGCGGAGTTCCAAACATTAATGCAGCCTCTGTAAAAGCCCAATTCCTCGCCAACTTCAAATCCGGTTTTCATACCCACTTGACAGCCTTCTTCTTTTCCGGAAAGCAATCCATCTGCATAGCCTTCATTATAGCCTTCTTTGAAATGGGTTTCTTCTAAATTAAGAGAGGATTCGAATATGTCCTCAATGGAGTCCATGAAATCGTTGGATAATCAGACACGTTCCCAGGTCTCAAATTGACTTTTTGGTTATATTTTTCCGTGCAGTCACGCTTCAGAAAGACGAGCTAGATAAAATCCTATATAATTAACAAATGCAAGTAAAATGATTAAGCAGTACAAACATAAATACCAACATTATCAGGATAGACAATTTTGTCATTATTTTTCTATAATAAGTGCCACATAGCTTCAAATAACATAATTAATATCTTCCAAAAAGCCATAAGCAACAAAGAGCAGCAATTGCTTTTTCCTCTGTGTGTGTCATATGTAGCTATCTAAGTGGCAAAGTGCTTTAAATTTGAAGGATCTGATTTGGATTTGATTTGCATTTTAAGTCGACACTTAGTTTTATCAAACACAATCATAAAACGGAAGGAACACTAAAAATATTCCAATCAATGAAATACGAAAGTAATCCAATCAAGTTGCAAAATTTTATCCTGGTGGTCTCCTGTTGAACCATGACAGAACACACTTTATTCGCTATGTTATTCTAGATTGAATTGGATATATTCTTTTCGGAATTGTTGAGTTTTTTAGTTCATGTAGACAAGAAAACCGAGTTTAGTCACAAATTTAGGGTGGGGGAGACAAACAAACAAACAAACACAAGCTCAAAGCACCCACGTCCATATGCAGTCAGAATGATTTCATACCCAAATTCAAGGAAATAACTTACAACCGTTGTCAGTTTGGACTTAACAACTTACATAATTAGACAAAGGAAAAAAACATTACGGGGTTCGTGTGAGCCGTATAAGCATGCGTGAGTTCCAATTTTCATAGAAAAAAGGAACCCAACAAAGTAATCAACTCCCAAACACTAGATTAAGAGCAGAATGAAGCCTAAAAACAGATCGGCTTACAACTTAATACACAACACTCCCAAGACCTTAAAGAATCGACATTTTTCACATCAAAATCATCAAAAGGATTAACAAATCAAACCCAGACAAGTAAAGGCAAAATATTATGTAAAAGCAACGATCTTTACCACATCCGCCTTTTTTAAAGCGGAATGTGTGTGAATAATAATAAAATGAGTTCGTTTAGACTAACTCAAATTAAAAGTGCTGACTACATTTTTACCACTATTTTATGACAATGAGATTCAAAACCCCGAGGCAAAAAAATGGAATTCAAAAAAAAATTAAATCAGCAAGCAAATGACCGCCCAGCCATATACCTAACAGTTTATAACATTTAAAATGTGTGAGGGCAAGGAATGTAAGCTTTCGAATAAAATCTGGCAAAAAATGGAACTACAAATAAGAATGGTAATTAGCAAGCATCTATGAAAGATGGCATCCATATGCTGGGCGAAGAAGTAAGAGAGAACATATGCATGTCTTTATAATTTAATTTTTGGAAAACGAATCTGTACGAATACTAAGACAGCAGATGTGTTCAGCCATCTCAAAATTAAAAGTGTTTGCATCTTTTTTAAGCTGAGGTTCCCTGTTGTATAGCGATGGACTTCAGACCCCGATGGGTTCACATGACTTTAATGTTAACAATTTACAGCAGGGATTCAGCGACAACACAAAACATTTCAAGAAATCAGAAAACCCAAACAAGCACAAGGAATTCCTAAGCTAGGAGGTAGTGTTTAGACTGAAATTTTCGAGTAGCAGAGGCAACAAAAGGAAAACATCTGAAGACATCAGAAACCCCAAACAAGAGCAAGGCAAAAGCAGCAAAAGAAAAACATTTCAAGAAATCATAAAACCCAAGCAAGCACAAGGAATTCTTAAGCTAGGAGGCAGTGTTTAGACTGGAAGACAACAAAAGGAAAGCATCTAAAGACATCAGAAGCCCCAAACAAGAGCAGGGCAAAAGCAAACGAAAGGATGTTAAAGAAAGCTAAAAAACCGAGACAAAAACAAGACAAGAAAAATAACCAATCAAAAACAAATCAGCTCCAGAAGGCAGATTCTGATGTCTTAAGTTAATGCCCATGTTGAATATATGATTGCCATTTTTTTTTGTTTTAAAAAATGACTAACCAAAATTTTACATTTAATTTTTCGAATGATAGCCTATGCAAGGTGGTTATGGAATTTTCATCTATTTCGCCTAGTCAACAGCCACATAGTGATAATGGAGCATGCGATCCACTGAGAATATTTCCATCCTACATGTAAAAATCGACCTATTCTATGAAATGTTTTTTTTATTTTCTCGTTTCTATCAAGATGGTCAAAATAAGGCAACATCATGAGCTAGACTTGTAGAGAAAGCCCATGTGAGGTCAGATCAACTAATCCTTGTAAACCAAGAACAAAAGAAGAACTCACCCAAGATTGTAAGGAAAACCAAAAAAAAAAATAGAAGAAAAACATAAGTAAGAAAGCTAACACAGTAGGTGCTTTCCAATGGCAAGATGGGGAACGTCACGCAGCAGAGTTGGCGCCGAAGGAACTGCAAGAAGGAGGAGGCGAACAACAGACCAAGCAAACCTTCTTTGTTGACCTTTGCTCGCTGCCACGGTGGGAAGAAGAAAACTGAAACTCCAAAACAAAGCAAGACAAGAGGAAAACGAAGAGGCGGAGAAGGAAGCAAACCCTCAATGTAACCTGCGGTTCTGTGCTGTGGTGATGAGAGGAGCCGGTGCTATTGTCCCTGCTGTTGTGGTAGAAGAAAAGCTCATCACACGTGTTTGGGCTTAATTGGCCCAAAACTGGCCAGCAACCCAAATCCACTCTAAAATCAATGTACCCAAATCTGTAACGAAAATTAACTAAATAAATTTTAAAAGTATTTTTTTTATTATTTATTTATTTTTTTAATTGATATATCAAAATTGCAATATAGTCACTCACTGTTTCGTATAAATATATTTTGATCCATATTTAAATATAAATCAAATGAATTATGAATTATAAAAAATATTATATAATCACGCAACATGTGCATCGATACACAAGTATATATACCAATATCATGTCTGCTTCGTTGTCTTCTTTTGACTGCGCATTTTTTATTTTTGAACGGTGGCATACACTGTTTATGAGCCATAGCCAAAGATAATAGGTAAAAACTTGTGTGAGATAGTCTCACGGGTCGTATTTTGTGAGACAAATATCTTATTTGAGTCATCTATGAAAAATTATTACTTTTTATATTAAGAGTATTATTTTTTATTGTGAATATCGGTAGGGTTGACCCGTCTCACTGATAAAGATTCGTGAGACCGTCTCGGAAGAGATCTACTCAATATATTATTCTTTTAACTTACTGAACTACCAATACATAATTTTTTGTGTTTTGTGTGTTAATTTCCAAAATTACATAAAAGAATAATTCATGACATATTTAATAATCACTTGGTTAAGTTTATATATTGAATTAAATTAGAAACGTGTACAAATATTAGTTAATGAATTAATATGATCAATACGTTAGCACTCCGACGGAATATTTGGTTGAACATATATCCAAAAAAAAGTAGTTTGATGATTAAAAAGTCAAAAAGATATGGATATTACACTAATTAAGATGCTATTTTTATTTGGTTGAAAATTTCAATTTTTTTTATCCAACAAAAATATTTTGATATTAAGAAGTCCAAACATATGAATATTAGATTTGTTACATCAACTTTTGTTTAAAAAGAATCTTATAAAAATTATATAATTAGTAATTACTCATGTTAGAAAAACCTTATTTATTAGAAAGTTTCACTATCATATCAAAAAGTTAATAGCATAGATTTTGAAATATGAAAAAAAAAAATCATTTTGGAAAAAATAAGCGGAAAGAAATTGAATTAATTACAATTTAACTGTATCTTTATCGGAAAAGGTCCTAGATGACGACTCAGCGTAAATAATTCATTTTATGTGGAAATCTTGATATTTTTTTGGCTATACATTCAAACTCATAAATATCAAAATGGTGATGTTTGACATTTTGGAGTAACATTGAATTTGAGGCTGCGTCGAAGAACAATAATAAGTAGTCTGATAGATATCCGAGTTGCGGGAATAGATAAATATTTAATTAATGGTCAGTAGTTCAATTCTTCCTATTAACATTTTCTTGAATATATTTCTCACATCATTTGCCTGATTTACAAACTATTGCATTAACCCAAAAATTTACTTTGTTCACGTCAAGTCGCCAACCACGTTTGGTGCTGCTGACACTACTCTTGGTTCGATATCAGCGAGAGAAAACGTCCATCCTATGTGATCAGGGCAAAAAAAAGAAATGAAATATACCCTACCATCAATTTTATTCTGATAATAATTTATCTGGTACGTAATGTCATGTAATACGACTAAAATGAACATGAAACTCGTCACTTACCAGAAATGATCACTGGTTACTTTTTTGACATTAGAAATTACGTCGATAACATTTATTAAAAAGACGCACAGTAACACATTGTTCCCAATTGAAAGCTACATCAAGCATTTCCCATGTAAATATGCATAACCCTCAAGCGGATTGTATAGACCAATCAACACAGCCAAAAGTCAGAGACTTGGGACTTGGGAGAGGCTTTAATCCTGCCATCACGTAAACATACGTAAAAGAAAAACAAGAAACGTGGAACCCAGTATCAGATATATGAAACAGTCAAAATTTGTCAATTCGGACTCAAAGAAAGCTCATTAATCCCAGAAATGAGATCCTCAAGCTGTGCGTCTTTCGAGCTTTTCCATGCCTTGAATTCGTCAGATACCGAAGGATTTGACTCCAAAGAACTTCCTGCGAGGGCTTCATTCAAATGTTTTATAAGATCATCTTCCTCCGGTGGAATGTCTAAATCCCATATCTTGAAAATGTCATCGGTTGGTCGATCTAGTTCGAATGATTGTAAAAACATATCCACTTCAGAATCATACGTTCCAAGGTCTCTCGCATTTTCGTTGTACGTAGGAAGGAAAACGTCATCTAAGTTATGTCTTGACCAGAACCCACCAGTATTATCACCACTTGAACTATCACTACTACTCGGTTCAGATGCTTTCCCATTAGATGCAACATCAATGGTTGCTTTTCCAAGATTCTTCACATCTATGGTTGCTTTTCCAAAAGATGCAACATCAATGGTTGCTTTTTCAAGATTCTTCACATCACCTGTCCCCTCAGTCGAAGAAAAAACCTCCATTTTGTCACTTTCAGGAAAATTATCTGTCTCACGTGCTGAGGAGTCAGGCTGGGAAACTGAAGTTTCTAATAATGCGCATCTAAGAGAATTCCATCCGTTTTCTAGAGCTCCGGGATCTTTTGTCAGACAAGAATCAGCCCAGGCAACATCTTCGGGTGAAAGCACTGTTCCACCTTGGCCAAAATCTACAGAACTGAGACCCGAGGAAGAAACACTAGTCTCGGTCATATCATCACCAGCATCCATAGCAAAAACATACGAAAGGCCAAAAAGCTATTCAGTACCTGCTCTCACAAATATTTATAAATTTTAATCAAAAAAGGATATGAAAGAGTTTCGTTATCTTCAATAATTCTTTTAAATCGCCAGAGGCCAAATTCATCATATGTTAAATACTTGATTGTTAAAAAATTTTTAGTAGTATTTCTAAATTGCACATCCCTTCCCCAAAAGACAAAAAATGGACGTGATTACAGCAATGTTGATGTGTAAACACAAAAGGAACCTAACGATGTGAGAAAACAGACGTTCAAAAGATCGACAATTTATGAGAAACACCAAGCAAGAAAAATTTTACATTTAGCATATTAGAAAACAACATACTAAATTTAATCTACAAAATAAACTCTGAATTAGCAACAAAATCATTAGTTTCCCAAAACATTGAAACAACCAAAGGCATCCATCTCTGTTCAAAATGACACAAAAACTCAAGTGAGACGGTCTCACGAGTCAATTTTGTGACATAGATATTCTATTTAGGTCATACACGAAAAAATATTACTTTTTATTGTATATAAAGACTTGGTTGACCCATCTCACGAATAAACACAAGAGACCTACTCTCAAACATGTTAGAACTAGGTGATATAAATAAATTAGCAGAGGCTTGACAAATGCCGCTGTAAAAAAGAAACCAATCTATAAAACCAAAAGTCAAGAAACTTAAGAGAAGCTTTAATCCCGCAACTATGTGAACTGCAAAAATACATAGAGCAAAACAGGAAGCATAGAACTTAGTATTCGATACATGAAACAATAAAAAAGTTATAATTTGGACTCGAAACGAGGTCATTAAGCCCGAAAATCAGATTGTCAAGCAGTGCGTTTTTCAAGCTTTTCCATGCCACGAATTCATCAGAACCTCTTTCAACCAGAAAACATTGAATGGCACCAACACCAAAATCCTGATCTCTACCGTGTTATTCAATTCCCTCATTTCTTCCAAAATGGATATCAAATCATCCCGTTTCCGTTAAAACTCCTTTTCATTGATCATCAACTTGTAATATACACACAACAGAAAAACAGCGGATTTCCATACTGCAGCTTATACAATTAAAAAGGCAAGAAAAACAAATTAAAAAATAAGTCAAACTTAGCTTTTAAATTCAAGCGAAGTATGCCACAACAAATTGGAAATAAAATTGAAAACGATGAACAACAGCTGAGAAAATGAGGGAAACAGTGAGAGACTTTGGAAGGGAAAACACACCTCACACGAGAAATACGGGGCAACTAGGGTTTATCCTTGGAGATTGGAGATATAAACAGGGAAAGGGCAACTGACAAGGGAGGGATAAAGGTCATTTCACACGTGGAACGAGGCGGTCTCACTCATGGATCGGTCTTTTTATTAGGTTGTGTCTATACGACAAAATTGAAATTTCACTTCTCCATATTTTTATTGAGTGATGTCAAACAAAAAATCAATTGATCTTAAAGATAAAACAAAAAATTACGTGAGACGGTTTCAAAGTTCATATCTTGTGAGACGGATCTCTTATTTGGGTCATATATGAAAAATATTATTTTTTATGCTAAAAGTATTGATTTTATTGTGAATATCAGTAGGGTTGATCCGTCTCACAGATAAAATTCGTGAGACCGTCTCACAAGAGACCTACTCTAAAGATAATTTCGATATATGTTAAAGTGATTTTTTAATTAGTCTAATTTGGTTCATAAAATTAATATTTTAAATGTCTAAAAGTCTAGTTTTTTGAGAAAGAATTATAATCCCAATATTTTAGGGAGTTTTTATATAGTAAGTTTTAATCTATCAATTTTTTTGTTTGAGTTTTTATTTTGTCATGTTTTTCACATAACAATAATATAGAAATATCTAATTATATCATTTATTAGTTTTAAAAATTTTGAATGAGGTATTAGTTCAAAGAAACAGAGAAAAAAAAATCTGATATATCAAAATATATAAAATATTTTTCGAAGAGAGTATACAAATACATCGAGATATAACCCACAGCCAAATCAAGATACATGCCTGAAACGTAAATTGGTTACATCAAATTCTAAGCATACCCGAGCAAATGAAGATACTGACGATACACATCAACTTAAGAAACTAAACGAGGCTGCAGAGAAATAAAAATACAAACATTTTGAAGAGTCATTTCAGTATTTTTGCATTTCACAAAATACCAATAACAAAAAAACTTGTAAATTGTAATTAATAAATGAAATGTTTTCTTTATCCAAAAACCTACCGATATATCAATATTTGCATGTGGAACAGAGGCTTGTTCAAGCATCCATGTTGAACAACAAGTATATACTGTTAAATTTGTACAATTTGACTGAAATCAGCAAATATACTGGCCGCAGAATACTATGTGATGGAACTCTCGACACAGCTGATGTAACATAAACACAGCTCTCTCGAACATGCCAAATACTTGAGGGAATACAAGACCATTAGACATATGCCAAATGCTAAATGCTCTTCAACTTAAACGAGTACTGCGTTCACGATTAATAAATTGTCTGGGAATAAAAAGGTCAAAACTAAGAGGTTCTACCAAAAATCAAGAAAAAGTGCAACATTAACTTAGTTCATGAACCTAGAAAAGAGAACAACGATTGGCCAAACATACAGGCCACAGATTTCTTCTCCTAGTACCTTCGTGGAAAACGGTCCACGAACCTCCCAGATGGGCATTCGAATGCCATATGCCCTCTTCCCCCACAGTTGTGACATATAGTCATTGAAACACAGTCCCTACTCATATGCCCCACCTGCTGGCAAGTCCGGCATACGATATCACGAAACCCACCTCCACGAATTCCACCAACCCTATCTTCAAACAGGTGGCCTCCCTTGGGACAGTCTCTCGCCATGTGCCCAGATATGTTGCATGTATTGCAGACAGGATCGTTTTGACAGTCGCGAGCTATATGCCCTGGTTTCCTGCAATTTTTGCAGGCCTTGTCATTAGTGCAGTCCACTGCCATGTGGCCTTGCTTGTAGCAGTTGTTGCACAGCCTCATATCACCAGGATGCATTGGAGGAGCCATGCAGTCTCTGGCACGATGACCAGCCTTTCCGCAGGTGTGGCAAATGCCTTCATTTGGACAGTTCCCAGCCATGTGGCCAGGTTCTCGGCAATTCCAGCAAAGAGCTTTCGTGTTACATTCTGATGCAAAATGCCTGATTCGAATTTCAAATCATCGTGGAAGGTTAAAAATAACGAGACTTGTCTCCACAGAGGACATGATTACCCAAGTGATATTAGACTTGAAATTCAGAAAATAAACAAACATACACACAAGAACATATATATTAAGACAATTGAGCAGACTGTTACCATCATGAAGCAGCTTCGCATTGCCAGACTGTGAAGTGAACAAGTATAGACACAAGGAAAAAAAGCCTTTTATTTTGGGGGGCTAATTACGAATGGCGACCAACAATTATGCGTTTTTAAAATAGAACTTGTTGAATCGCAACAACTCTTCCCACGAAAAAAAGCACCATGTTTCTGTATGGAAAGAACTTTTAGCTGATTATCTGAAAAACCCATTAACAAAATTTCGATTTAAACCAAAAATCTCCCCGGCACTTGAATAGTACTATATCAAGAAACTCTTTTCTTATACATTATGAAGACATATCATACAAAATTTAATGTCAGGTTTAACATTGAAAAATTACAATCTTCGAAAAATGCTTTCCGATAAAAGGGAAAAAAGAGTAATGAATACTAGAAGGGCCACACGTTTAATTTCTCAAAAATAAGAATAATGAGATATTAGCTGTCACAACATGATCGCACATATACAGTGTCTTTGAAGGCGTAAGGGTGAGAGGTACCAAAGGACACTTACCCAGGAAGACCACAATTGTGACAGAGAGCAGCACTGGGGCATTCTCGAGCAAAATGGCCAGGCCTTTTGCAGTTGTTGCACAAACTGTTCTCACTGCAGAAGAGAATCTCACTAAATGTGAGGAAAAGGACAGTATCTCATGATGCTGCAATGCCATAGGGAAGAACATGGCAGCAAACACAGAAAAAATTCAATCCATTTTGTAGAGCTTTTTCTGGTATTTTCTTAATAATTTGGAATTGGAGTGAAGGATGGAGCACAAGGAACCAAAAACATTCATACGAATTTGTAAAAGCAATTAAGAAGGAGATTCAAGCAAGACCCAAAAGACACAAGCATCCAGGTACATCGGAGCTGCTTCCATTCAGGTTGATCCCATACATCAACTGCCCCCTCCTTCTCAACCAACACATGTAAGAGTGAAAATAGTTACAAATAAATGAATGAATGGAGACCAAATAACCTGAAACCCCGCCTTGAATCCCGTCTATAAGGAGCATCACGATAGGAATAGCGCTGAGTACGAATCTTACGATCCATCGGGCTCCTGCTTCTGCTCCTGCTACGGCTTCTGTTGTCTAAGCTCATTTTCAAAACTATTTCAATCAACAAATCAACACCTATGTGCAACAATATCACCAACAACGCAGCTGCTGCCTCTTCCCTGTCCACCACAACCACGCATCCAATACCATGTCAATGAGTCCCAGAAAATCTTCATCTTACCTTCATGATTTTAAACACCAAATTCCAACACTACACACAATATATCAACAAACAAATACCACCCGACATCAATCACATACATGGAACCAACGCCCATTAAATTCTCTAATTCAAAAATTCAAAGTGCCAGTGACATCCTTGGTATTACAAACATCTCCTTCCATAATCGTAGCACATCTAAAACTAATGACAGAAGCTGAAGACTTCTTCATTTCAATTTTCAGACATGCCAGCCATCAGATGTAGAGAGTTTCTGCTGCTCACACCATCTTCACGGTTGACTTTTTATTGTGACTAGTTTTATTAAACAATGATGAAAATGTCAATAGTCAATACTCTCATACGAGACAGATAAGCGGAAGATTCAGAAAGAATGCAAACTGCTGATTATGGCAGTGGAGTCTACAGTGGTTCAATTCAATGGGACACAACACATTCAAATTTATTTATTTTATTTATAGTAAATTTAACAAATCATAGCCACCAAACAGTTTATACCTTATAAAGCATGTTGTTATTTGATTTGTCTTTTTCCTCAATTTTGAGAATAAACCTTTCACCCACTATTTACAAAATAAAAAGAAGATCAGATATACATTCCCATGTTGTGGGGTAGGTAAAATGACTCTCATGTTCATGGATTACTAAAGTCGTGAATATGGCAGGACATAAACAATAATTGACTTGCGTCTGGTTCATAACAATTAACAACACTATGGAACCAACAACTTCCAATCAAATTATATCTGAAACCATAATTATTACTTATAATTTCTGGGAACAAGAAATAGCCAACTACATAGGAAAAATGTATCCTGAAACAAATCTGGAACTTGAAACACAGCTCAGAGGCATAGAAAATCGAAAACAAGGATTATTCAAACCAAGCACTACACAACTTAAATATCATAAAATAATATTAAACCTTACTTACCATTCCAGCAAACAGTTGACCGCCAATGAGCAAGGAAAATGAAAACATAAATCACAATAGTCAAGTACAAAATCCCCCAAAAAAGAACACATTAATAATAAATACCTCAAAAAACATCGGAAAAATCCACCAGTATTAAGATACACCAACTCGCCAATACAAGAACCATCACTTCATAACTGAATTAAGAAATGAAATGCGTGAATCCAGATTAACAAAATCCAAGACACCAAAAACAGAACTAACAGCTGCTCTTCAAGCTAAGTCTGAAACCCCAAATGTAATTGATGACTTTAAGGATAATTAAACTTGACGAAAACCAGGCACCACGGTAAATTCTAAGAAATCTAAACAAAAACGCAGCTCAAAAGACATCAACCGATCCAAACGATGATGAGTCGAATCACACCACCCATCTTAAAATTACAACAAATCTGAGCCCACGATTACACGTCCGCCAAACAATTAACACCAACGAACATTAAAAATAAGAAACAGAAATCACATAATTCACAACTACAAAATCCCCACAAAGAAAGGTAAATAAAACACAAAACATATGAAGAATTTAAAAAAATTAGAGAAGAGATTCCCAATGGCTAGACGGAGGAGGGAGAACCTGCTGTGACGCAAGGTATCGTGACGGCGTGCTGTTTGGCAAATGGAGGCAAGGGCTGGATATGACGACGGTTTTAAGTTTTGGTATCATAGTCTACTTTAGTTATTAATCAGATTTTTAGTACAAACACGTGTAGCTTAGTGGATAATAACAATAATTATTAATTAAATTGTTAATATTATTAGTATTATTATATAACTATTAATGTAATTAACAACAACAATTATTATTAATCCAATCACCACTATTGTATATAATATAAACAATAAAAAATAAAGCAAGAGATCTAGTAACTATTTTTTGACAGTATTTTTATTAATTCTGATATAATATTGTCTTCCTTTATGTGTTATCATGGCAAGTCGAAACGAAAAAAAAAGTTACAAAATCTACTTTCAAAATTATACAAAAATTTCATGCACGTTAATTTAGATAAATAAAGCTAAATTTAAATATTAATTATTAAAATATTTTATCATAAAAAAATGATATAACAAGAGTAGGTTTTCGTGAGTCGATCTCCCGAGTCCATATCTGTGAGACGGGTCAACCCTACCCATATTCACAATAAAAAGTAATACTATTAGCATAAAAAGTAATATTTTTTCATGGATGACCCAAATCCCGTGAAATCGTCTCAAACAAATTTTTGCCCAAAAATTAACACCTTTTAACATTTCAAATAATTAATTTGTGAGAGACTCGAATAATTATGCACGTACAGGTGTGTGATACGGGCTGTTTGTCTTTGTTACGTTGCAGAGTATTAATTGTTGAAAAAGCCGCCAACCAACGAAGAACAGCTTCTTGCGTAACACGCAAGAAGCCCCTCAACCATATTTGAAACCACCGAAATTCTTAATTTTCCGCCATTAACAAACGATTTCTTCTTCAATTTTCTTTCGTTTCCTGGACGAAAATCTTTATTGCAATTAAGAGAACACTTCCTTGTGCACAATTGATCCTTTAGAAGTTGCGTTCTTTGAATTTGAGGATTACTCCAATATTTACATCTTTTCTTTCTCGAGGAATTTTAATGGCTGCGCGTAAACGTGCGTTTCAATCGTGGATTCGCTTGTCAAAGTTTCAAGAGATTAATGCTGGAGGCTTGGCGGTATATGGGCCTCGATCTGGCCGGTTTTCCGTCAAATCCTACGGTTCTTTGTCCGCGAATTCGTCTGGTTATCGATTGGACTACAGGCAGATCTCTAAGCTCGTTAAACCCACTGGAGGACGTGTTTATCTTGTTGACACACTAGCGCTGGTATATTTTTTTAACTTTTGGTTAATGTTTCTTTTATTATTAGTTGCGACGAGGAATGGAGCTACCAAATTTATAAGGGTATTAGTGATTGTCAGACGTGGTCCTCTGAGAATTAACAAGATTTTTTTTTTGATGCTGTGGTGATTTAATCCCGATTCTTCATTACATTATGGAATTCTGGTTGCAACTCACGTTTACTTACCGCGTCAAATGTTCATTTTACCATTTTTAAAGCTGACCTACAGCATACCAATTTCCATTTCTAATCAATAATGTTTGAAAATGATAAGAAAAATGTATAATAGGTATTTATATATGTTCGTGTGCTATTAATTTTCTTTTGCTTGAGATAAGAATTAAAGCGTGAAGAATAATGTTCAATGCATTCAGCATTTAGGTGGATGACTAAGTCCAACATTATGTGAACACTGATTCCCAGTTGCCGCCATGGGATTATATTTTTAATAAGAAAGGGCGGTCTGTACTTCTTCCTAGGTTTTTGTTTGTACCCTTAGTTCGTTATAGCTGCACAATGAAGTAAAGGAGGTGTGAATATTAGATGCTTCTGTTTTGTGGCCAGATGAGGAGTTTAGAAGCACAAGGCATACCTTCAAAGCATGCAGAGGTAATTACATCTGCTATGACTGAGGTTTTGGATGACAGTTTGGAGAATATTTCGCAAAATCTTATTTCAAGAGCCGAGATGCAGAGAGTAAGAGTTCTTCCAGTGTTTTCTAGTGCATATATTAATATATTATCATTGAACATTCAAAACTTTTTTATGTAAATTGTGATATAAGGTTTAGCTTTGAGTTTCCTGTGTTTCTATATGGCATTTTTTTCTTAATTTTTCTTTTTGTAGATTGAGATGGCACAAGAAGCCAATCTTTCCAAGTTTAAGTCTGAAATACAAAGTTCTCAGGTATGAATTAATTCTGTATTGGAAATTGATCTACTAAATGCCGACTCATTTATAATTTCAGCAATGATGTAGTTTATATTGTTACCGGCTTTTGAGACCTTTGCTGAAGACCAATATTGCAAGAGTGGTTAGAGGGCGCATAGGCTATCTTGCAAGCATTGTGCATTAAATCGAGGTTAATTATTTAGTTAAGATGTTGATTGATTGAAGCTTGGGGTGAAGGAACTATCCTAAAAAATGCACCAACTGCAATTGCTTGCTTGTGCCTTTTTGTGCTGAATCTGCTTATTGTTTGCAAAAAAAAAAGACTTTCATTTTTATGGTTTTAGGCGTTTAACTGGTTATTTGAACATGAAAACATATATCTTTCTTTGGATATTGGAAGCTGAGGGCTATCATCACATAAGGCAAGAAAAAGGATGAACTTAATGGATATTTGTATCCATTTTTCCTTGAAATTGATTTTTCATCATTTTTTGGTATAGGATACCCAGATTAGGAATATCTTTACTTAGATTGTTTTCTAATGTTTGATGTTTTCACTGTCCGATTTTAAGATGTTTATTACTCCTTATTGAGAAATGCACTTGGTTATGATTTACACTTATTCTAATTGAACTCTTAGTTGAAGATTGTCTTCTTGTATGACCAATGTGAATGTCTAAAGCTATCATATCATGTGAAGATGTTGTATTTTTTTTTCTTTTAAATGGTTTCATATATAACAGTGGAGAAACTCATTTCAGATTTTAAGTGCCCTTAAGTTCCAGTGATTTTAAGTTCCACCTTCTTTTTGCCCGATATTGCAAAAAGCCTCTTGATTTTTCACGCTCATCAATTTTTCCTAAAATTTATGGGAACTTCCCCTGACAGATGAAATTCCGTGCTAGAGGCTCCTATCTTATGGCCTAGCAAATGATTAGGGAACTGAAACTGTTTGCGAGTTCATTTTACCAAATAGAGTGTTTGTGAACAAGTTTATAACATATTCAAGGGATTTATAGTTGGTTGACACTATGCAGTCACATTTGTGACTCATTCACATCCATTTTGCTGCCTCTAATGGTGCAGGGCCATCATTTTTCTTTGCTCCAACGCGAGGCTGAAAAGCTCCGAAATGATATTGAGAAAATGCGTGGTGAATTAAGGTATGTATTCTAATTCAATCTCGTTTTTCTTTTGGCGTGAACTATGTTAACACTCAACAGTCGGTCAATTGACTAATGCTCCTTGAGAAAGGTACGAAATTGACAAGGCTACTGCTGGACAACGCCTAGATTTAAATCTCGAAAGAGGGTAAGGATATGAAAATAAAACTGGATGTATTTTCATCTTTACTATATATTGCAATGTTCTCATTTAATTGAACTTTTTCACAACAAAGTCGGATTCGTGATGAGCTTGCTAATCAGAATGCAGAAACAGCAAACCTTACGAACAAGCTCGATCGGGTGAGTTTTTTATTGTTTTACTTTGTTAAATAGGAAGTGATTTTACTCCACATGTCAAGTAGAAAATATCATTTTTGTCATTCTGCTTTAAAAAATAAACATCTAAATTATAAACCTAATTTATTATTTAAAAATAAAAAGACATAACTTCAAAATAAAAAAATTTAAAAATAAATGAATGCGATTAATTGTGTGATTAAGCATACTTAGTTAAATGCTTTTATTATGCTTAATTCTGTCCAACTATATTTTAACCCTTTTTTTTTCGCTTTTCTCCGAAATGGGGCGATTTTGTCGAGCTTCTGCTTAAGTAAGATTTTTAGAATACTGATTTTTAGTCATGTGAATATTGTCAGGCCAACACATTTTATTATTTTGCTGCAAATTGTGACAGTATTGGTACGAGTAATTTGACCATATTTTTGACATGTGACTTGTATGTCTAATTTAGGCACAAATTGGACTGATCTTTCAAAAAAATTAAAAATCTAACTCCATCTCAAGATTCAATTTGGAATTTGATATGATGATTCCAAATTTATCACTTTCTTTTTGGCGAAATGTCCAGCATACTTTTAGCAAAAATAGTTTGAGGAAAGAATTGACTGCTAATCAAAATGTATATCATGAAGGATCAAATGTGTTTGGCTTGCCAAAACTGATAATTATCATCTGTAAAAAGACTAAAATACCAGTTCTCAGTAATTATTGGATGAAAATATTCAATCTTTTATTCCAAAGAAACTAAACTTTCAAGATCCTGAGGATTACTGATTGTTACAGGAAATCCATGAACTGAGGGCTCAACTTGAAGCAGCAAAGTATGATGTGATCAAGTACTGCATAGGGACCCTCGTATCTATATCCGCCGTTGGTATAGGAATGATTCGCATATTTGCTAGCAAACAATAAGACGAGGAGTCAGGCATTCTGAACTAGCTTAGTGCATTTATCTACTTTCTATTGGGAAAGCATGTTTGTAAAATTGTTTTGTTCATTAATGTGATCATTCATTGTATGTTGTGTTCTTTTAAGATTGTGCCCCTATATTTGGTGATCAAGTTTAGTGGAAACATTGTAGTACATGTGTTACATGTATTTGGCCGAAACAAGAAGATGAAAGAGGATTAGAACATATTTACTTCCAAAAACACAACTCATACCACAACCAACATTTCTACTAGTGTTGTGTTGCTATGATAATAATAATTTTATTCGATAAATTATGAAGTAAATTTTATTTTCATTTTTCTACGCATAATAGCCTAAGACCTTGAGTAATAAATTCCGCAAAATTGAACCGCGGAAATGGACCAAATTTTAAATATTTTTAAAATTATTTAAGAATAGGTATCTTGTGAGACGGTTTCACAAATCTTTATCTATGAGACGAGTCAACCCTACCGATATTCACAATAAAAAGTAATACTCTTAGCATTAAAAGTAATACTTTTTCATAGATGACCCAAATAAAATATCCGTCTCACAGAATACGACTCATGAGACCGTCTCACACAAGTTTTTGTCATTATTTAAAGTACAGTTGACAAAGTATTATGAATGCATTAAATAATTAAAAAATATATTTGTGATTATTTGAAAAATAATTATCAATAATTATGTAGTTTTTAAAATAAATTTCTTTTACTTAAGATTAATTTGATTAAATTAGAAACTGCAAATGAAATAATTACACAGCCCCGAAAATTCCATAATTAAGTTAAAAGAGAAACCTACTGAAAACTCTTTACCTCCTATCATCCTATAATCCATCTAATTTACCACCCTAAATCCCGCCACAAAGACCGGAATTCCCACCGCCGTCGGTACGCCTAGTCTACTCTCAGAAACTCTGAACCATCAAGTCCGGTTCTACAAGATTTTCCTTCCTCCGCCGCATTTCTAAAACTTTCCGGTGACTATTGGAATGATTTTCCTGCGAAAAACTCGGGCTGCAAGCCGGTCTGTACTCAGGAAATAGTCGACCAGATTTGAACCGGACACCACAAGCGTTGCACAATGTTTTGGGGCCTAGCGGTCCAGCTCGCCACTGCGGGGTCTTTTGCACCTGGCAATGCGTACACCGCCGCCCGGATATTGCAACGCCGTCATATTCCGGTTTTCTCTTTTGCTTCTTCGCCGGAGGTTTTTCGAGAGGTGAAAACCAGAGAGTTTTCTGAACCGGGTTTTCGAAAAACAAGGGGGTTATCGTGGACGAACCGTGTGAAGACGGGGATGTTGAAGAAGACTCCGCGGCGCTCAACGTCAGCCATGGTAGTGACCACGGCCGCCCGTTTGACCTTGACCGGTTGCTCCTCGGTTTCGTGGGAAGCGGCAACGGGAAGCACGGAGACCTGGGTTTCTGAACCGCAGAAATGTTGAGAGGCGGAGGGTTCCCGGAGAATTGTCCATTTCTACCAGAAAATTTTCTGGCATGGTATAACAGAGAGAACTCTGAAGTGGAATCGTCCACGAATTGTGATAGCCACTCAAGGTTTTCCAATTCATCAAACTGAAAATTCATGCATTTATTAGTTTTTCTTCCCTCCCATTTCCGAAGACCAAATTTATACATGAATGAATAAAAATCTAAAAATGAACAAAAATCTAAACGCTCACCGGAACCATGAGGTCACCGGCGGAAAGGCTCTGAAATTCACCGGAAACCACGTCGTCCGAAATTTCCAAATTTCTCTCATGTGGCAGCTTTTTCTCGTCTTCATCTTGTTCAGGCCGCTGAAAAACACACCCCTCCTGAAACTCCTTTTCGGGAGAATCGAGGTTAAGGAGGTCTTCTACGGAGAAATCATCGGAATTAAAACTGCTCACTCCAGCAAAACACCATCCGTCATCGTTGTAGAACACCTGTGGATTCGTTTTCATGGCCATTTGCGAGAGGAAACTGGATTTCAACGCTCTCGTTTCAATGCATTCCATGATTCTAAATTAATTTCAAAATTTTAAATTCCCACGACCGAAAACAAAAGCAAAGAAAAAAAAGAGAATCGAAAAACCCAAAAGATATCAGTTGAAAAACATTAAAAAATAAGATTTTTTTACGCATGGATAGTGAAATTACCTGGAAATTGGAGAAACTGGGAGCAATCAAGAAAAAGGTAAATGGGTATTGAAGACAGGTTCGTGGGCGAAACAGGTGGTTAGTTATTGGGATTTTTCCACTTTTCCTTTTTGGACTTTTCCCTCTGATTTTGCTTTTCCATATTATTATCTAATTATGTGATTTATACTCTCTCAAATGAAATGAAATTTACCAGAACAAATATTTAATTAAATAAATAAAATTTTCATATATTTTCTTTACACCATATCGGTATACCTACATGTACATTAAATTTATTTTTATCTAAATTATTTTCTGTGTGAAGATTTAGAAATTATACAAAAATTAAAACTGTGATCGTTTGAATATGGATAAGATTTGGATGATTTTGTGTGTTCTTTAATCTGTAATATTTTATTTGTCTTAAATATATTTTACTAAACAAAATAAAATATATTTATTATTAAATAGAGATATATACACGACACCAGAGAAACAGTATAAAAGGGTTTCATATAAAATAAAATATTTGTACAAAAATATATTTTTGTCTCGAAAATTTAATGGAAACGTAGTTTGTTGACATCGGAATAGAATTTATGGATGGAAAATTAACTTTTTAAAAATATTCTGTCAAAAATTTGAGTTGGTTTTAACAGTTATTAGCTGTTAAGACTCTTTTTTGAACAATTAGGCTTGACTGGACTACACAAAAGAGTTCATGTGCAAAAACGGTTTGGCTAAACTAGTGAGATATAAAAAATATATTCAATGCAATCAATCAATTAACATAGCGGCTAGATAAATGAAGATTAAATAAATGTGTAATTTAAATGGACAGGATATTATGGATATTTGGAGATAATGACTTCTATATCGACAACTTCTTCCACTTATAAAGGCATTCACTAAAATATTTTATTTACATAATCAATGTACATACCCTATTCGGTTATTACTTATCATAGTGTCTAAGTCGAAACTTTTAGTACTATCTCAACACAATAAGTTTTGACTGTTTAAGAACACTCAATTCACCAGAAACAACAAATTTTCCAACAATTAGCTTTGAATGACAAAAGTTGTCGAGCAGCACAAGTTGATCCTTGATGATCATATGTGAATAAATAGGTATGTGTCAGTTGATTAGCTCGATATCTTATAAAGAATAAGTATGTTCGAGATCTTGTATAACGCTGATCGTGTACGCTTGAAACTTGTTGATTTCTTTGTGGTTATGAGGTTCTGAATCTACATATTTATACTCGAAGTCTTTAAACGGGTGAATTTTATTTTCAACAATCATTGGTACTATTTCCCGACATATTGGTATTGTCAACATTTCTTCATCGTACAATGCATTAAATGTTAATTTAATGCATCTTTGCTTTTTACGACTTCAACTCTTTTAACTTCTGAAAAATTGATTCTCTCGATATTTTAAGAAACATTCATGTTAATTGATAGTTAATTGGATAATATGTTTGATGTTGTGAAAAAGTAAAAATTTATGGTAAAAAGTAAAAATCTCAAACTCTCAAAATTTACTAAACTACACACTTTATAATATTTTTCTCTCTACTCAATTGTGATTTTCTTCACAAATGAGAGATCTATTTATAGGAAATCTTTACAAATAATCCAAAAATAAAATACATCATTACCTACATCATCACACACTAATTTTCAATATTTACAACTCTTATTTTCAACATTCAAATATTCAACATTCAAATATTCAATACACACATTTTAAATATATTTTTCAACACTCCCCCTTGTGATGATGATCATAATGATTGTCTTCATTACGTGTTTTTATACTGCCTCGTTAAAAACCTTACTAGGAAAAACCCATTGGGATAAAAACCATAGTAAGGGAAAAAGAGTGCAGTCACGTAAACTCCCCCTCATGTTGACACGAACAATTCTTCACAAATTTCGTAGATTGCGCATCCCAATATTATATATGTGCTTTCTGAATATTGACGTAGGAAGTGCCTTTGTGAAGAGATCTGATGAGTTTTCACTTGATTGAATGTGACGAACATCAATACATTTATTCTTCTCTAGCTCCTTAGTGAATGCGAAGAACTTAGGAGGAATATGTTTAGTTCTGTCGCTTTTTATGTATCCCTCTTTCATTTGAGTAACACATGCAGCATTATCTTCATATAGTATCACAGGCTTCTCGTCGAACGATAATCCACATGAGATTTGGATATGTTGGGTCATTGATTTTAACCACACACATTCACGACTTGCTTCATGTAATACAATAATCTCGGCATGATTTGATGAAGTTGTTACGAGCGTTTGTTTCTGTGAACGCCAAGAAATTGCAGTGCCTCCACGAGTAAATACATATCCAGTTTGGGAACGTGCCTTGTGTGGATCAGATAAGTATCCAGCATCAGCATAACCAATTATACTTGGATTAGTATCTTTTGAATACAAAAGTCCCAAGTCTGTCGTTCCTCGTAGATAACGGAATATATGTTTAATTCCGTTCCAATGTCTCTTTGTTGGATATGTGCTAAATCTTGCCAACAAATTTACGGCAAAAGATATATCGGGCCTCGTAAAATTTGTAAGATACATAAGGGCACCGATAGCACTTAGATATGGTACTTCTGGACCAAGAATAGCTTCATCATCTTCACATGGACGGAATGGATCCTTTTCTATGTTTAATGATCTAACAATCATTGGAGTACTTAAAGGATTTGCTTTATCCATATTAAAACGTTTAAGGATCTTTTCTGTATAATTTTTCTGGTGAACAAACATTCCACATTCTTTTTGTTCAATTTGTAAACCCAGACAATACTTGGTTTTTCCAAGATCCTTCATTTCAAATTCTTCCTTCAAGTATGACACAACTTCTTGAATTTCCTTATTCGTTCCAATGATGTTTAAATCATCAACATATACAGCAATAATTACGCATCCGGATGTTGTTTTCTTAATGAAAACACAAGGGCATATTGAATTATTCACATATCCCTTTTTCATCAAGTGATCACTTAGTCGATTATACCACATTCGACCTGATTGCTTTAACCCATATAATGATCTTTGTAATTTCACAGAATAACATTCCCTGGGTTTTGAACTTTGTGCTCAGGCATCTTAAATCCTTCAGGGATTTTCATATATATATTACTATCAAGTGATCCATATAAGTAAGCTGTAACAACATCCATAAGACGCATTTCTAAATTTTCAGATACCGCCAAGCTAATCAAATACCGAAACGTAATTGCATCCATCACAGGAGAATACGTTTCTTCATAATCAATTCCAGGCCTTTGAGAAAAACCTTGTGGAACAAGTCGAGCTTTATATCTTACTATTTCATTTTTCTCATTTCGCTTTCGAATAAAAACCTATTTGTATCCAACAGGTTTTACACCTTCAGGTGTAAGGACTATAGGTCCAAAAACATTACGTTTATTTAGCGAATCCAATTCAACCTGGATGGCTTCTTTCCATTTTATCCAATCCTGCCGATTTTTACATTCACCAAAAGATTTTGGTTCATGATCTTCATTATCATTTATGATGTCGATTGCCACATTATAAGAAAATATATCATCAATTTCTTCTATATCTTTTCGGTTCCATATTTTTCCAGTATTAATGTAATTGATAGAGATTTCATGATTCTCGTCAGTTTGTGGTTCTGACAGAACATTTTCATCATCATGTGTTTCTTCAGGAACACCATTCTCTATTTTGTGATCATCATGTGTTTCTTCAGAAACATCATTCTTTATTTTGTGATCATCGTGTTTCTCTATGAATTTTCTTTTTCGAGGATTTTTATCCTTGGAACCTACTGGCCTTCCACGCTTCGGGCGTTTAATGACATCATGAGTATCTTCAATTTGTTTCTTCGAAATTTCAATTCGAGCAGGGGCATTTGCAGCATATATATATGATTTAGTTACCCCTTTTGTGTCTGCAAATGCATCTGGTATTTGATTTGCTATTCTTTGCAAGTGTACAATTTGCTGTACATCTTTTTCACATTGTTTTGTTCTTGGATCCAGATGTAACAATGATGATACATACTATGTAATTTTCTTTTCGGTATGTTTCTGTTCTCCCCCTAACATTGGGAAGATTTCCTCATTAAAATGACAATCAGCAAAACGTGCTGTGAACACGTCGCCTGTCTGAGGTTCAAGATATCGAATGATTGATGGACTATCATAACCGATATAAATTCCAACCTTTCTTTGAGGTCCCATTTTCTTTCGTTGCAGTGGTGCAATAGGCACATACACCATACATCCAAAAATTCTCAGATGAGAAATGTCTGGTTCTTTACCAAATGCAAGCTGCAATGGGGAGTATTTATGATATGCACTTGGTCTGATGCGAATTAATGAAGCAGCGTGTAAAATTGCATGTCCTCATATAGAAATAGAGAGCTTTGTTTTCATAATCATTGGTCTAGCAATCATTTGCAGACGTTTAATCAATGATTCAGCCAATCCATTATGTGTATGTACATGAGCAACAGGATGCTCAACAATGATTCACATAGACATACAATAATCATTGAAAGTTTGGGAAGTAAATTCACCAGCATTATCAAGTCTAATTTCTTGATTGTATAATCGGGAAATTGATTCCTCAATTTTATTATTTGAGCAAGTAATCTTGCAAATGCAACATTTCGAGTTGACAATAAACATACACGTGACCATCTGCTGGAGGCATCAATCAATACCATAAAGTATCTGAATGGTCCACATGGTGGATGGATTGGTCCACAAATATCACCCTGAATACGTTCAAGAAACATTGGTGATTCAGTTTGGATTTTGGCTGGTGATGGTCTTATAATAAGTTTTCCAAGAGAACATGCTTTACATTGAAACTTATTATTCTGAAAGATCTTCTGGTCTTTCAGCGGATGACCATGTGTATTTTCTATAATTCTTCGCATCATTTTTGAACCAGGATGTCTCAATCGGTAATGCCAATTGGTTAATATTGAAGAATTATCAACTACCATGTTTAATTCAATGGGACTTATGTGTGTATAATGCAATCCAGTAGGGAGCATTGGTAGTTTTTCAATCACATATTTCTTTCCTGATTTATATGTGATAAGACAAATATATTTCTCATTCCCTTCATTCATTGTTTGAGTATCATACCCATAGGAATATATATCATTAAAACTCAACAAATTTCTTTTCGATTGTGGTGAATATAAAGCATCATTGATAAAAAAATTTGTACCATTAGGTAACAAAAATTGTGCTTTACCACATTCTTTAATCAAGTCTACATGACCTGATATTGTATTCACCCTTGTTTTTGTTGGTTTTAGTGCCAAGAAATATCTTTTATCTCGGAGGATAGTGTGCGTTGTACCACTATCGGGTATGCAAACTTTAGCTTTGCTCATAGTATTTTCCATATTTCAACTTCAAAAAATATATGCAATGAAATAAAATTACTGACAATAAAATGCAAAAATATAGCACACAATAAAACATTATCATATGGGTACATAAAATATTTTACATATTTATTCCACCAGCAAATTGATCATTGTCTGAGAAATCAATCAGAAAATCTCCAGCATCAAAATGAGTTGAATCACTCAAAGATTCACTTTGTTCAGTGAAGTTGGTCTCCTTTTCTTTCCCCTTTAATGATTCTTTATAAAGTTTACAAAGATGCTCAGGGGCTCGACAAATACGGGACTAATGTCCTGGAGTACCACATCTGAAACAAGAACTTTCATATCTTTTTGAGTGAATCTCATTAACACTCATATTTTCATGATGCCTTTTCTGTGGATGGTTTGGGACGTTCTTTTGAGATGAGTTATAAAAGTAACTATCTCGATTATTTTCAAAACCACGGCCGCGTCCACGACCACGACCACGACCACGACCACTTCCACGTCCAGATCCACGACCACGACCTCGATTTCGTCCTCGACCAAAATCTTGTTTATAACTTTGATTTTGGTTTCCAGATTTAAATTCATTTTTGCTTACGACATTTACTTCAGGAAATGCCGTTGAACCAGTGGGTCGTGCCTGATGATTTCTCACTAAATTCATTTGTTCGAATATTTCTTTTAATCCTTTCCACAAAGCCATGGGATGCCAACGCAAAAATATCATGGCTTTTGTCTTTTCTTGGGATGTCGATATGCCATTTTTTTTTATGGTCTCATTTAGACCCAATGACTCAAGATGCATTTATACATCGAGAGTCCATGGCATATAATTTTTTTCCGTGATATCAAGAGCAATGAATTCGAGTTTTGCCAAGTTTGACATGGTGGTACTAAAAAAAAATTACGATGCATTTTATTAGTTAATGAATATTGCAATACAAAGTAATGGATAAACAACAAGTACAAGTATTTGTAAAAATAAAGAAAACACACGAGGAGGATATTCTCCGATAAATAAAAGACTCGTGAGTATGATAACCAAAATAATTAAAAATAACTTTGAGAAAGTCATCTTCTTTTTTCTTCGAAAAATTTGATGAAGAATAATTTTTAGAGAAGAAGAGAAAGTTGGAGTGATTGAATGTGTTTGTGAGATGATATTTATAGGGTAAAAACTAGCCGTTTTGTTACCGTTTATGACCGTTGGTGTACAAAAAATAAATGTATGTATTTGTATAATTTTATGGTAATAATATGGTGAATATAATATTAATCATGTTTAAATAATTATGTATATCATATCACATTATTATAATGAGGTGTCGTAAGTTATTTTGTTTAAAAATCTTATAGGCTTTTATACTTGTCGTATCCCTTACCGGGACTTACCGGGAGTGTGGGATGTCGTCTTAACATCCTCCCAGGATTTATAACAAGTTTTTGAAAAATTTATTTTTATTATTTCTAATAATAACATTATATTGTATATTAAATAAATACACAATAAATAAATAACAGTAAAATAAATATTATTACTTTTGTTACCTTTTTCTTCTGTTTGGAGCTTGGAAAAATATGAAGGACTTTTAGAGCTTCGTGCTGATAACGTGTTGTGAAAAAGTAAAAATTTATGGTAAAAAGTAAAAATCTCAAACTCTCAAAATTTACTAAACTACACACTTTATAATATTTTTCTCTCTACTCAATTGTGATTTTCTTCACAAATGAGAGATCTATTTATAGGAAATCTTTACAAATAATCCAAAAATAAAATACATCATCACACACTAATTTTCAATATTTACAACTCTTATTTTCAACATTCAAATATTCAATACACACATTTTAAATATATTTTTCAACATTTGACACTTTTTCCGCTAGTCATTGAAAAATTTGAGTTGTTTTATCCATCTTGATCTGTCAATGTCTGAGCGATTAGAGTTGAATGGTCGGACTCTGAGCATTTGTTCTATAAAGTGGTTCGGTTAGAAACAGATACAAGTGATTATCTTCTTATCATATCTGTAACTCGAGCTTTTGATAGAATCTGAACGGCTTGATTTGTCCAACAGTTAAAGCCTTGTAATTACACGAGACTGATGAATCTGAAACAGTTTGACGTTGAACTTATGGTATTTTAAACTTATAAACATAGTTGCTGAATTTTTGTACTGGTTTGATTTCAAGTTGTTCTATTAATGCAACTTTAACTTCTTGTTAAATAAATAATATTTTTTTTTTGCAAATTATAATATATTATGTTGATCTTCTATCTTGAAAATTGGAAGCAGCTGGCTAGATGGGTGGATTTCTACAATTATTGGACATCATCTATTTTCACTTCCATTATGAGCAATCCTAGCTATGTGTGGAGGAGCTTTATGCCTACTCTATAACTTATTCGTAAAAGGGCTACGAAGAGAATTGGTTTGGGTCTCCAAACAAATATTTGGACAGATCTTTGGCTCTCAGATGCATTAAATCCGTTCTTTGAAACAAGGATCCGACCAGAATTAATTATGGCATCAGTCTATTCGAAACTTTCTATGGAGAACCTTTTCCTCTTACTTGCCAACTATTAAAGCATTGGAATTTCGAAGGGTGGATGTCACAGCCAAGGTTCGAAACTTTCTATGCCTGAGGATGCATGGATTCCATGCATTGGTAGCGTGTCCATTTGTGCGAGTTATTTGGAGCTCGAGTTCTATCGCTAGCAATCTCTCTTCTTTGTATTCTCTATCAAATTAGTGGGATCACATTGTTCATCACACGAAGAAAGACGAGATTGAATTAATTAGCAGCAATATTGTCTTGGTGTATTTGGCAAAACAGAAATGAAGCAGTGTTGCAAGGTAAGTGTAAGTCAGCTATTGAGGTTTATGGATCATCCCTTGGTTTATATTCTCAAAGGTTGCTGATAAATTCAAAGTATGTCTTATCTCAATCTAATCAACCAACAACTGACAACATAAATTGAGTTGGATGACTGAATTAGATCCAAATTCGTAACGAGCTTAAAAGAAAAGGTAAAATAATTGATTTATTTCATTTTTATTGCCAGCCGATCCAACATATGTCGGAAACTATCTCTAGATTTGTGAAAATCATTTCTTTCTCCTTCTACATGATACCAGGATTTTCCATTAACCCTTTCTACTTGCTGCAGGCGCCGGACTGAGGTAGAAGAACATGCTGCTGCAGCCGGTTCGTGGATACGACCAACTTAAGCTTTTATTTTTGGTGTAGTTGATGAGCTTCCCCAAATTCGAAGATGCATGTAATCTTCTTCCACTGCAAAAAAGAAAGGTGATGCAAAATTTTGCCACGGTTCTAACCAAAACCGCCGTCATTTAAAAATTTGGGATGGAAAATTTTCGCCAATTTTAGCGACGGATTAAAAAACCCCTTGTAAATAAAATTTGTTCGGATTGTGTTATGGGAACCAAGACAGTTGCATAACCATGAAAATTGGCATATTTCAATGAGTCCTCTGTGTGTTTTTTTATTTGCCAAACTATGTAGAAGTTTGGATTGTATCATCTTTTTCACTATCTATTTCAAGCATGAACATTGTGAAAAATAAAGTTTTTTTTTTAAAAAAATGAATAATCCTTAAAATTTATTTACCATTATAATATGCTAAAATTTGATTTTTAAAAATACCTGTGTAATCTTCAGAAAGATATCTATTTTATTGATGTATTTACCTTTGATCTTAGATTAAGAATTCACCAATTTGGATGTTTGAAAAAATAAATTAGATATGACTAAAATAGTTTGTATTATTGTAAAATTTTTATTAATAATGTTTAATGTCAACACTTTAAATATAATTTTCTAGTATCAATTTAATCTAAATTATAATATTTTAATTATGATTTGGGTATTCATGTAAAGAAAGTAATCATGGTAAAATATTAGCTAATATATTTGAAATTAAAAGATAATTTTTTGAAATAACTGAAAAATCAATTTCTTGATTTTAAGGTAAAAAAATGACTATTTTTTTTATACCTTTTATAATAATCTTATGCCTCCAGTCAAACGGCCCGAGTGACGTCTTATAGTCTAAAAACGAGAATCACTCGAATTCGAGTCTTATATATTTTATTAATAATAATTTAAAATTATTTTTTTAAGATTTTTGTTTTTTTTTAAATATTCGTTAAATTATTTATTTCAATATATATTCTTTCTTGAAATTAAAAAGGACTTAAAATTCAAAATCGCCGATCAAAAATCAAATCAAAATAATTTAATCCACAAAAGTTCCGTTCGAGTTGCCATTCATTTTTCAATCGCATCCCTAATCTTTTTCCGTTCTCTTACGAATTGAAAATTCCAACGCAGATTTGTTCAACCGCACGCTTATATAGATACGAGTTTAAAGGCTATAGATCGACTCGTTGATGGATGCCATCAGAAAACAAGCCTCCAGGCTCCGAGAACAGGTCGCAAGGCAACAACAGGTGATCTTTTTCTCCCCTGATTCACGGATCAGTATGTTTTTGAGCTTCTCTGTGTATCAGATATCGATTTGTATTCGAAATCATTCGGATCAGTCACCAACTCCGAGTAACGCGTTATGTAGATCTTCACAAGTCATCGGTTGTGTCGCATTGTACGGTTTGTGTGTGAGTTTGATTATTTTTATCTGTTCCAGCGTTAGGAGTCGAGTGTAGCCGGAAGTGCAATCGCTTTGGTTCAGGATCGATAGCATTAATTTCTTTTTCCTGGGTAGAAATCGAGTTTTGACAACTGTAGATGTGGTATTTGTGGTTCGAATGTTGGCTCATTAGCTCGTACTGGCTTCTACGTGTACATTTTTTTCTGGTAGAGTGGAAGATTGCTATGCGTGAAAATGAACCCTACACAAGCGCTATGCGTCTATTTGTTTTCCGTGTGTGGTTTCATGCTGATGCCTGGGGCTTATATTCTGTTTGCTATCCAACAAGGACAATTATACTGGGTCAATTTTGAGTTGCTCTTTCATTTAGCCCAAGCTAGTTTTTGTCCTATGACGATTTTGCCTGTTTTTGTGGACTTTTTTTAAGTGATATTGTTTGGTGTCTAATACCGTCTCGTATATGATTTTATTTCAGGCTGTCTTTAAGCAATTTGGAGCAGGGGTTTATGGAGGTTCAGACTATATTGTAACTGATGATCCTGAGCTCATACAGCACCAGAAGCTTGAAAGGCTCTACATATCTACTCGTGCTGCCAAGGTTATTTCTCTTCAGTTAAATCTTTTCCGATTGTGTCTCTGTCCAGTATCATCTAGTTAACGCGTATATTCAAGTGTGTGCACGTGGGTGCTGACATGCAGCACAGATGAGCATTCTTGTTTTTGGAATCTCTCAAGTCTCTGAATGTTGTAGTATATTCTCTGAAATAGAGCAGATACTTTATGCCTTAGTAAAATTCTACGTTTAATTTTCTTTTGTCTTCCATTTTCAGCATTTTCAAAGAGACATTGTCCGTGGTGTTGAAGGTTATATTGTTACCGGGTCTAAGCAAGTTGAGATAGGTCATCAAAATTACCTGAATGCTACTCTTACATTGAATATTTATTCATGTCTAAATTTTGTCAAAATCATGGACCTCATATGGCTCAAATTTATGACTAGTCTTGGGGAACCAACTATTCTATCACTATCACTTAAATTAGTTGGTTGACCTCGGTAATTTGTATGATGTTGATTCCTTTATGTTTTCATGTTTTGTTCAGGAACTAAAATGTCGGAGGATAGCAGGAAGTATGGAGCCGAGAACACATGTACCAGTGGTAACTTATTATCAAAAGCTGCATCAAATTTTGCACGAGCTCGTGCTCTAATGGAGAAAGAACGTGGAAATCTCTTAAAAGTTTTGGGAACACAGGTCATAATCATGACTTTCTCACCTCCAATGGAATGTTTAGTTGTTGTAATTACGTGACATTACTTTTTATATTCCTGTTAATATTTTCCATAATCTTGTTTTGGATATAACATTAGGGATTTCTTGCAGAATTGCCCATTACTTCCTGCAAACGGCATCATACCCTGTTTAATAATTTACCCACTTTTCTACTGCCCTTATAGCTTCTGTTAGTTTGTGCGGCACAATTATGTCAGATTTCTCCTTGTGTCTAAGTACGATATTTTGGTAAGTTTTTATCTTGAAAAATTGGTGTTGGTGCATTGTTTTAGTGGTGGATCTTATCCAATAGATAATGTTAAATGTTTTTGTATCATCACAAATTCACAATATTATATCTACTATTGGTGCTATGACTTAGTTTTAATAATTGTGTTATATCGCATTTGGGTTCCTTGCGAATTATTTGATTTTGCTCCATTAGTTAAAGACTTGACTCTTCTGTCAGGTGGCTGAACCTTTAAGAGCTATGGTAATGGGAGCTCCACTGGAAGATGCTCGCCATCTTGCTCAGAGATACGATAGAATGCGGCAAGAGGCGGAAGCTCAGGTACTTTAATGTAATCATGCTGTTCTGTCTGGAAGTTATGCGAATTTATTTCCTATTTTCTGTTTCTGTTGTCAACAAGATTTTGGCTCCTATTATCTTTTATGAATTTTTTTCGCGATGTTTATCCATTTTTATCATGTCAACTGTGAATTATCTCCTTTTATTTAAGTTGTATTTTATTTGATTTAATCTGCCTCTCACTAGACGTTCTATATTCTTTCAACCTAGATAGGCTGTTGATGTTGCCAAAAAACAAGCCAAAGTCAGAGAAGGAACTGCCCATCCGGACATGGTTTTGAAACTTGAAGCAGCTGAAATTAAACTGCATGACCTGAAGTCTAATGTGGCCATGTTGGGGAAAGAATCAGCTGCAGCAATGGCTGCAGTGGAATCTCAGCAACAAAGATTGACACTTCAACGACTAATAGCCATGGTAATGATTTCTGATTTCTCAACTGAGTAAAAGTTTCGCTACCAGTCTTGTCAGTTGTCCCTAAATTGTTTTGCTTCTGTATTCAAGGTTGAAGCAGAACGTGCCTACCATCAGCGTGTTCTTCAAATTCTTGATCAATTAGAAGGCGAGGTAGGTGTAATGGTCTTATCTGTTATTTATGGAGAAGGAAAGGGGGGTAGCCTGTCATGTGACTTTTTAACTTTAGAATCTGAAACATCATGTATTTCGGATGTTTCTAGATGATGTCAGAGCGCCAAAGAATTGAAGCTGCGCCTTCTCCAAGCATGGATAGTGTGCCTGCTCCTCCATCTTATGAAGAAGTAAACGGTGCGACTTCTTTGCCTGTGCAGAATGGATTTAGTGATGGCATGGGATACTTTCTTGGGGAAGTAAGTCTGACTTTTTAAGTTGATATGCAAGGTATGAAACTATAAAGACAGGAGATTTGATGGTAATTGATAAATTATGTCCATTTTGCAATGCTTCTACAACAGGTGGTGTACTCTTATCAAGCTGAATCTGACGTGGAGCTTAATTTGTCGATTGGAGACTATGTTGTTGTGCGAAAGGTTTGCTATTCTTTGATTGAGTTATAATCATTTGCCATCATATTTAGGCAAGGATACTGAAATTTTACTGCACTCAGAGCTTAGTCTGATACATGCAAGATTAATAAATATCTGTAGTCGATGGTTGATACTGAAGTTATGATAGTTATTTTAGGCTGAGGTCCGTGTCTATATTGATGA
This sequence comes from Primulina tabacum, assembly GCF_025594145.1. Taxonomy (NCBI): domain Eukaryota; kingdom Viridiplantae; phylum Streptophyta; class Magnoliopsida; order Lamiales; family Gesneriaceae; genus Primulina; species Primulina tabacum. The sequence goes on along the minus strand of NC_134559.1, from coordinate 4,565,524 downwards.
CATGGTTTTGTGACCAAAAATAAATTATACTTGGGTTGATACTGAAGTTATGATAGTTATTTTAGGCTGAGGTCCGTGTCTATTTGGATGACATGGTTTTGTGACCAAAAATAAATTGTACTTGGCTGCATCCACCTTAAGATTGTGCACTCATTGGAAAGTCTTTGGTCATATTAAAGGCTGATTACCTTTAAGCTTTGTTTTAGACTTCAGTTTATGGTTTTATACGAAATCAACCATCTCAGTTGATTATTTAGACTATTTTTTTGACAAAATTCCTGTTTCAAATCTTTAACCTTGGCTAGCCAATCCATTGTTTTAAAAGCACATGATTTCAAATGTTTTTCGATATCCATCCATTCGGAGAGAATCTAATTTTTATTTTATTTTGTTTTTGAGAGAGAGGATCTAAAATTGATGAAGCTGCATCATTGTAACCAATCCATATTGTTTGGGGTCTTTCTTCATTTAGATACGGGAAGAAACAATTATTTGCACAGAAACATAAAACGAAGTAGCTGGATGTCTTCCAGTTTATCATAAAAAAGTGTAAAACATTTCCAACGTTTTGTTTGAAGCATATCCAAGTTTGTGGTTGGGGGCATGTGTAACATCGATGCAGAAGTGCAAATGGAATATGGAAAATTGAATACAAAGAATAGTCGTCTCCCTTAGCATAAAAAACAGTTTGCTACTCTTCCCGCAGCTTTCTCTGTTTGCCCTTACCTTGAGACTCCGCATTTAGTTTACAAGATTTCATGCTTGTTTTCTACATTTTCTCACGGATGAATTTCTTGATTTCGCAAGTTCTGTACGAAATATAGCAGACGAAACAATTAGTTAAATATATATTTTTTCCTTTTCAAGATTTCAAATGATGGCTGGGCTGAAGGGGAATGCAAAGGAAAAGCAGGTTGGTTTCCATTTGGATACATTGAAAAACGAGACCGTGTTCTTGCAAGTAAGATGGCGGAAGTTTTCTGAACTTGTTATGGTGGAGATTCGAATATCAATATACAACCTTTTGTATCCTTGTTAAGCAAACGCATTTGCGCCAGCTTCCTCTGTGTTATATACCACCCATTTCCCGTTTGCTTATATAAATGTATTATGGCTCATGTGGTTAGAGCTTTAAGCAACATACGTTTGAGAAGCTTTCTCCTTTTTGTTTTATATATATGAATGCAGAATTCCGATCTGACATATCACTTGTTATTTATGCGTTATATGGAATCGTTAAAGTAACTAGTGAAATATTCATTCTGAAATCACTTTCTGATTAAAAAATACAAGTCGATGGCAAATGTAATTTCGCACAATCTTATCTCCAATAATCTCTTATTTGACGACATCATCTTCTTGCAAGTCATCGTTATATCATTGAGATAGTTTAATGTGAATTTGAAATCAATATTGACGTTGTTCTCATCTCTTGGCTAATGTCAGTTCGATTAGTTGCGGAGCAACAAGTAATCAAAAATAGCTATTGAATAAAATACGATTAAGTTTTATGCATCTGACTTGATCAAATACTTCATCAAAATGAAAACTGCTTATATTTAAATATAGGCAACACTATTGTACAGGTATTTCACCCATATTTTTTTAAAAATCCATATGTTAGCACATACATAAGGGAGTTGCAACATAAAATGCTTTCATCATACAATCAATCCCTCCACACAGGAAGGAAGTCACTATTCAGCAGCAGTCTATCAACCCTAGTCATTTTCGTTATATATTGTTTAGTCATTCACTAGAATCCGTCCCAGATATTGGAGAAAAATTCATTACCTCAAGAATCTATTATATCTTCGGCAACTCCCTTGACCTCACAAACAAGCATGAACTCCAAAACTTAACTTTCATCCTGAAGTTGGGTTCGATGGCTTTGCATGATATGCCGTCCGTTGGGCTGTCTAAGTGGGAAAAATTATGGCAGCTCAAAATCTGCTACTTCTTCGCCTGCCACCACCAAATTTTCTTTGCTCTTGTCCTGGCCCTGTCTTTGGCCTTAGTCTTTCACTCTGCATTTCAGTTCAGCATGAAACTCGAAACATTATATATTGGGAAGCGAAGGTCTTGTCGGTTCTGCTGGGTCCACCCATGTCATAAAAATCAAGAGCAGAAGAAAGAAACTTTGCGAGTCCTACAAAATATTTAAAATGAGTACATAAAAGACTTACCTTTGGAGATTGTTTTGACATAGAGTGCCTTTTCAAATAAACCCTTTGAACTTGTTTCTTCTTCTCTTCTGCCTTTAGCTTAGCAATGCTTGGCCTGTAAAGAATCACGGTTCTACCGATCCGCCCAACAATTACCGAACCAGTTGATAGCTCCAACTGCTTCAGCACATCATCTAATTCTCCCGGACAGGTACCATGTATTTTGAGCTGACATAACGTTGAACAATCAATGCAAATTATTTTCTTTTCATCCCTACTAGTACCAAAAACATGAGAGCAAACTAAATTTTGATTCAATTATCAGTGTTAACTAAAAGAAATTCATGGCAAATCCCATAATACCAATCAAAAATGTTATATAAAAAGCACCTAACAAAGTGAAAAGAAAACAGTAATTTAACCCGTGGCGGGGTATATGGGGCAGTCTGAACTGTACACATATTTTTCTGTTATTCGACGAGCTGGAACAGATTGATCATCCTCTTGTATCAAAGCAGTACAAAATGAAGTTCAAGTTTATGTATTTACATGAACCTCAACACAAACTAGAAAAACAGACTTTTTAAAACTAAGCAAAGAAATCTAAACAATTGAAGACAGACAGATAATGAGGCTGGCATTTTTCAGAACTGACATTTCATCTTGTCCATTCGTGCTGTGTCTCAAATCAATTTCATTACATTATATTGCAAGAGATCATGTAAGTTGAAAATGATGCCTTGTCTGTTTATCTGGCATTTTTACCATCCATTACCTTAAAGAATCCTAAACCACAGTTTTGACAGAACATTACAATTACCTTGAGAAGTTCATTGGCTTCAAGGGTTTCAATCAACGCCGTCACAACAGTGTCAGTGACGCCAGATTTGCCAACTTGCTGTGACTTGAGCTTTTTGCCCAAACTGTGAGCATACGAAGCCAACTCTTTCTTCTCCTTCACGCTGAGACTCGGAGGCTCAATTTTCGAAATCAAAATCCTCTCCGAACCTTCAGAGGCATCTGCACTGGAACTTTTCTCGATTTCAGAATGGGTTTCCTCGATATCTAGCACAGAAACATCATCTTCTGTCCGCTGCGAAATGGCGCGTGGATTAGGGAGGAAGCTTAGAGTCCTCGAGAAGGAAAGATATGGTTTCGTTCTGAGTGGAAGATATTGCTTGGGTTGACGATATGGACATGTAGGGAGGAAGGGGACGACGAAACGACGTAGTATCAGGTGTGGGGAGGAAGCAAATAGTGTCGCCATTGCGAAGCTCAGTATAGTCTTGTTATTTTTTAACCTTTTCTTTTAAAGACTGACGATATAATTATATTATCATAACTAAAAGAAAAGGAGTGGGAGACATTTTATCGAAATTAATGTGTTATTAACATAATATTTTATCAAAAGTGAAAATAAAAAACTGTTTAAAAATTATGTTTTAAGATTTCAAAAAAAAATTTATGTTTTAAAAGTGTTTATTTTTACTATGTAACAAAAATAATGATTTTAATATTTTTAATGTAAAAAAGTCAAAATGGAATGTAATAATTTATTCAATGGAGTGTGGTGAAAATATTAGTGATAGATAGATAATAAATGGGTAAATTCATCTGCACATTAAGAAGAACTACCCCCGATTGACTTTCAACTATTGGTAAGGCGATCATATTTCCTTCATCTAAACTAAAACTTGATTTAGCGGCTCTTTCTAAAAGACGTGAATGCAAATAAAAAACATCCCCTGGATAAGCTTCGCGATCATGTGGTCTTCATAAAATTTGTTTTAAACCTCTTAATCCAAATTTAATTTGCATTTAGTCTATGTCGAAAAATATATATGTTTGCATTGTCTAATTCACGAAATATTTTGTACTTTCTGAACTCAATTTCTTTTTTTGATATGAAAATCAATAAAAACATTGAAAATATGATACTAATAAATGATATATAAGGATCAACATATTTGATACAAAATAATAATATTTGAGTATAAAATTGGACAATTTTATTAAAATCGAAATGTTTGGATATCATATATAAATATCCGAACTAAAACATAAACTCAAATATCATATATTGACATCATATTTTAAATATTTTGTATCGATTTTTATTCTTTAAAAGATAAATGTGTCATTATATTTGGTACTTAAATATCATATTAGTATCATATTTTCAATGTTATGTATTAATTTTTACTCGTAAAATAAATATATCATTGATATCAATATTTGTTTGAATATTCAAAAATTATAAATTAATAATAAATTTTCAATGTTTTGTATGATTTCTATACAATAAAACAAAAACAAAAATAAAAACAAAAAAACTTAAAGAGTGCGTGAACATTTTTTTGAACGAACAAATGCAAACATACTCGTATATATATTTTTAAGAGCAAATTTGAGTTTAGAGAATAAAAACCCGTTTTATCAAATGATTCAACGGATTCAAAAGTCGAGATTAATTCCAAGGTAGATGCTTCTGAAGGTTTAGAGAGGGTTTTGAGATCGAAAAATTGGGGAAATATAAGCGAAGCAGCCTCCAAATCTGAGCGTGAAGGAGAAGAAAGAGTTGGCTTCGTATGCTCACAGTTAGGGCAAAAAGCTCAAGTCACAGCAAGTTGGCAAATCCGGCGTCACTGACTCCGTTGTGACGGCGCCGATTGAAACCCTGGAAGCCAATGAACTTCTCAAAGTAATTGTAATTTTTTGTAAAAAACGTGGTTTAGGATTCTTTAAGATAACAGGTGGTAAGGCATCATTTTCGGCTTACATGATCCCTTGCAATATAATGTCATGAAATTGATTTGAGACACTGCACGATTAGCCAAAATAGAATGTCGTTCTGAAAAATGCCAGCCTCGTTTATCTGTCTGCAATGGAAAATATGTGCAATTTAATGTGTTTTGACTCGAAGATTTCTTCAATCTGTTCCAGCTCGTCGAATGACAGAAAAATAAAATCATGTGTACAATTTAGGCTGCCCAATCTACCCCGCCATGGATTAAACTACTGGTTCCGTTTTCACTTTGCTAGATGTTTTTTATATAATAATTTGTTTGTTATTATGGGATTTTTGATTAATTTCTTCTAGTTAATACTGGTAGTTGAATCAAAATTTACTGTGCTCGCATATATTTGGTATTAAGAGGGATGATAATAACATAATTTGCATTGATTGTTCAACATTATCTCAGATCAAAATACATGGTACCTGTCCGGGAGAGTTGGATGATGTGCTGAAGCAATTGGAGGCAACAACCGATTCAGTAATCCTTGGGCAGAGATCGATAGAACCGTGATTCTTTACAGGCCAACTGTTGCTAAGATAACGACAGAATAGGAGAAGAAACAGGTTCAAAGGGTTTATTTGAAAAGGCAACCTATGTCAAAACAATCTCCAAAGGTAACTCTTTTATGTACTCATTTTACATTTTTTGTAGGACTTTCAAAGTTTCTTTCTTCTCTTGATTTTTGTGACACGAATGGAGCCAGCAGACCGACAAGACCTTCACTTCCCAATATATAATGTTTCAAATTTCATACTGAAGTGAAATGCAGAGTGTGACTGAGGCCAAAGACAGGGCCAGGACAAGAGCAAAGGAATTTGATTGTGGCCGGCGTGGAAGTAGCAGATTTGGAGCTGCATTATTTTTCCCACTGCGACAGCCCAATGGACTGTATATAATGCAAAGCTGTCAGACCCAACTTCAGGATGAAAGTGGAGTTTTGGAGTTCTTGCTTGTTTGGGAGGTTGAGGGAGTTGCCTCAGATATAACAGCATTCATGAGGAAATGAATTTTTCTACGCTATTTGGGTCGGATTCTTGTGAATGACTGAACAATATATAAAGAAAATCACTAGGGTTGATAGACTGCTGGTGAATTGTGACTTCCAGTGTGGAGGGATTGTGTGACGAAAGCATGCTATGCAGCAACTCTCTATTGTATGTGTCCAAAAATGTGGACTGAATTTTTGATGGGTGAAATGCCTGTACAATAGTGTTACCTGAATTTTTGACACATTCTGGTGTTCTGCTTGCATGCATTGCAATGGGAATTAGACATAGAAAGTGTTTTGATGTAGAGTGCTTTAATACAGAAGCTTTAGGTATTGTTTGGTACGTAGGATTTCTTGATTCAGAATTAAGTAGCCTAATAGGCTGCTCAATCTTTCTTTTAACCAAAAAGAGTGGGCTAATGATATTTTACTATGAGAAGTCCTGAAATATTTTCGTTTTTCATGTCCAACATATCTGCTACTTCTCTGAATTTAAAGTAATGTTAAAGTGTTGATCGTGTGTCATCCTCCACTCTTGGAACAGGGTAGCTGAAATATGCTACATAGGTCACTTCAGACTAGCAATGTCCTCTGTCTTCGATCTTCTCTGGTCGGACTCATCTCTCTTGTCCCGCCTGCTCAAAGCATGCGTCCAATACCGCTCGCTTTTCGTAACACGACAGCTCCATTCCATCATGATTACTGGAGGGCGCTCGAGATTCAAGTTCTGGTCCAACCACCTGATGAATGCTTATACCAAACTTGGCATGCAAAAAACCGCTGTCAATATGTTCAACACAATGCCCCAAAGAAATATCATGTCCTATAACATCTTGCTTGGAGGACACATACTAAATGGCGAATTGGGTGCTGCAATTGAGGTTTTTAACAAAATGGGTGAGAGGAATTCAGCCACATGGAATGCGATTATTACAGGCTTGATCAAGTTTGAGGACAATGAGGAGGGGTTGAGATTGTTCTTGAAAATGCACGCTTGTGGGTTTCTACCTGATGCGTACACACTTGGGAGCATTTCGAGGGGATGTGCTGGACTGAAGGATTTGAATAGAGGAATACAAGCTCATGGTTATGCGATTAGATCAGGGCTGGAGTTTGATTTGATTGTTGGCAGTTCATTAGCAAATATGTATATGAGGTGTGGTAGTTTGAGAGAAGGCGGGAATGTGATTCAGTTAATGCCGATTCATAATGTTGTTGCTTGTAATATACTTATTGCTGGGATGGTGCAGAATGGGTGTCCTGTGGGTGCACTAGATCAATACACCATTATGAAAATGGCAGGATTTCGACCAGATAAGATCACCTTTGTAAGCGTGATTAGCTCGTGTTCTGAGATGGTCACTCTTGGTCAGGGCCAGAAGATTCACGCTGAGGTTGTAAAAGCCGGGGCGATGTCGGTTGCTGGGGTTATTAGTTCCCTCATTAGTATGTATTCGCGATGTGGCTGTTTGGATGATGCTGTTACCGTTTTTGGGGAGAAGGAAGGAGTTCAAGAAGATCTAGTTTTGTGGAGCTCAATGATTGCCGCTTATGGTTTTCATGGAAGAGGACAAGAGGCTATTGAGTTATTCAACAGGATGGAACTTGAAGGACTGCAAGCAAATGATGTCACATTCTTGAGTTTACTCTATTCCTGTAGTCATTGTGGATTAACAGATAAAGGACTTGAATTTTTCGATTTGATGGTGAAGAAGTATGGGCTGCAGCCTCAAGTTAAACATCATACCTGTATAGTTGATCTCCTAGGGAGAGCTGGCCGTTTGGCGGAAGGAGAAGCTTTTATTCGATCCATGCCTGTAAAGCCTGATGTTGTCATCTGGAAAACCTTGCTATCAGCTTGCAAAATTCATAAAAACCCAGACATGGCAGAAATAATATGCAAAGAAATTTTGAAAATCGATCCTCAAGATTCCGCGTCCTATGTGCTCCTTGCAAATACCCAAGCCTTTGCTAAAAGATGGCTGGATGTGTCAGAGGTTTGGAAAACCATGAGAGAAAGAATGGTCAAGAAAGAACCCGGGATAAGCTTGTTCGAAATGAAGAATCGGGTGCATCGTTTCACAACAGGTGATAGTTGTACTTGAAAGAACTAACAGGTGAACTCAAACTACTCGGATATGTACCTGACACAGACGTCGTTCTTCACGATATGGATGTGGAGGAAAAAGAATACAATTTGGGGCACCACAGTGAAAAAATAGCTCTAGCTTACGCACTGATGAGCACACCAGATGGCATTGCCATTAGGATAATGAAGAATTTACGGGTATGTGATGACTGGCATGTTGTTATAAAGTACATATCTATCGTCAAAAACCGAGAAATCGTAGCCCGGGACGCAAGCGGGTTTCACCATTTCAAGAATGGTCATTGCTCGTGTGGAGATTATTGGTAAGATTTAATCAATATTTTTCGTAATTTATAGGTTGTACCCAAATTGCTAGTTACACAACTAATGTACAAATTAGTCATAATTTGTCTATAATGATGGATGGCCTATATATTTTCCACTTGTTGGAAATCTTCAGCTTGGTAATTAAATTGATTGATTATATTATTGGTGTTGTAAACCTTGGAAATTTACGTACGTTTGGGTTTTCGGATGCACGAAGAACTTGTTATGTATTTATGTGGGAGATTGACTATCATTTAAATTTGAGAAAACTGTATTTTATTTTCACATTCAGCCAGCAGCATGTAAATCACTTTAATCAAGTAAATTATATTTAACAAATTTTATGTGATTGGCTTGTCTAATAAAGTTTTGGTAAAAGAATCGAACTAATGACTTCATCAGTCATCTACATATTTTCTCATATGCTTAAATATTTGCTGGTATTTCATATTTTAAAATATGTCTCAGTTGTGTATAAAGTTTCAAAATACCATACTTTCTTTCATACATATATTGTATCATCACCCATATTTATCGAAACAACACTGATAAATTTAACACTTACGAACTTATGTGATTAACCCAACATATCATCATAAGACGTTCTTTTCCTACATCTGTACGCATAAGTGCATCCCAATGGAAGCTCCTAAGAGCTCTCATGGGGAGTTCCCAGCTGTTGGGATAAAATATATTATGTATTTTTTAAAATATACATTTCAATTTGTTTATAATTAATATTATTTTAAAATTTTATATTATATTTTTAAAAAATTGTTTGTAATTATTATTATAAATAAGGAGAATTTTTATTAAAAAGTTTGAATTAGGTGATAGTTCCATAAAAAAAGTTTATGCTTTTTGAATGGTACATAAATGAATAAAGTTTTTTTCTTTTCGTGTGACATTAATGTCACAAGGTTCTAACACAGGTGATCACAAAAATTTTTGTGGGAGATTTTATGAGTTAATTTTGTTTGAGAAATCTTTTACTTTGGTCAATCATTAAAAAGTATTACTTTTAATGTCAAAAATATTACTTTTACTATAAATATAAGTATGATTGACCACTCTCATGAATAAATATATATGAGACTGTCTTACAAGAGACTTATTTATTGATTGATATATCTTTATCACGTCTCCCAAATAACCATTTTTGGCATGGATATTACAATTTCTAAATTTTTTGAGTCAATTTTAAAAAGTACTTGGTTAGTGTCCAATGGATAAACAGATTATTTATGATTTTCTGTTTGTTGGTTTAAGTTTAATTTTTTTGTTGGTTTTGACTTTGTGCTTTTTTCTCAAAAGCTGAAGGATACCGGTTGCAAACAGGTTATTTGTAGAAATGTCATACTCAATTCAATGGATCAGATCTACTCGCCCACATCTTCATCTGGTTTGTTTTTAACAATAAATATGTTTATCGTCTATGATTTATTATGTTGCTTTATATTAGTAATCATATCAAATTCGTTTGTTTGTTTTGATATTGCAGGTGATAATGTTTTTATTACGAGCTTAACGGTCTTATGATATAATCTATCGCATAATGTTAACAGAGTCACTAAATCATTATCTCAAGGCTTCTTAAATATTGTTTTATTATAATCTTTACATACAAATTTACATTTTGGTTGGTAGATTAAACTAAAATGTTTCAAGATCTAGCAGAGTTCTGATCTCAAAATCTGAACTTTTATCTGCCACATTTGCATCCCTACTGATCTGACATATTTGAATCCTTGTTGCATATGTATTTAAACCTGACGATTCATACATGGAAAACGCGGATAATGGAGGCAGGAATCCAACCAATAGTCAACGCCGCAGGTTTTTAAATTTCTCATTATTAGAATTAGGGGTGAACGTTTATTTTCGGGTATCGGGTACCCGATCCGATCCGATCGGTTAAAACCCGATCGGGTCGGGTATTTTTTAAAAAAATCGGGTTCGTCGGGTACCCGATACCCGAAATTAATTTTCGAGTTCGGATTCAGGTATCTCACCGATACCCGATGTGGCGCCCCAAACCTTGTCACGTAATCATGCAACATGTGACGTCATATGCATAATATTTTTTTTTCGACGACGTAATAATATAATGCATATACGACAAAATAGTGCAATCACCACACTATCTACGTCAGTGTAGCAGAAACAGTATAATACATACACACATACAACTCAAATAAGACAATAAGCTACATTGTCTCTATCTACTATCAACTACAAGACTGTTTGACTAGACACACCTAGTACTTCACCACTATCATGTCTCACGCATAGTCCTGTAACCTGCCCAACAGAAACAGCCCTCAAAGGGTGAGCATATACAACAATCATCATCGCAATACATAACAGTTATATTAACAACATAAAATATAACTGAAATCATAATAGAAATACCCCCTTTGCCGTTTCTGGACAATCAGCCAACAACAACCTCAACAACATCACAATGCAACAACATCGACGATACGTCGCACCCCAACATCGGCGACAGCAATATCGTCGAACGAACAACAACATCGACGACACGTCGCACCCCAAAACCGGCGACAGCAATATCGTCGAACGAATAACAACATCAACGATACGTCGCACCCCAACACCGGCGATGGCAATATCGTTGAACGAACAACATCAACGTGACAACATCAACGAGACGTCTCCCAACAACGATAGTCAACAATATCAACAATAATAAACAACAACAAATATAATACCAAATCACCCAATTCCGGTGATTTATCATCGTTCAACACAATAGTATTCATCAATACTAAACAATAACAACATATGCTCGTACGTCAACACGTACCTGATAATCGAGTATATATACAATCTGGCTATTTCTTTGATCCTGAGGCTTGTGATGTATCTAAATAATTCAACAATAATTATCAGATCATTGTCACCGTATCAACACAGTTATAACAGCCTCAATTTATAACATCAAATAGTCCAACAACAATTAATTCAACAAAATATAAAACTCGATTATAAATTCGTATTGTTCAACAATTTAATATTCTGGTGTATTTAGTTCAGAGCCGACCTCTCTTAGTACGGTGTGGTTCGGGGAGGAACCAAGCGGAAGCTGGTGGGCATGTGAGGCCCGGGGCCGAAGAGGGCGGGGGGTGATCGCCGGTGTCATCAGTTGCACGGACAATGAGCGGCTCCTGGCAGGCTTCTAGGTGGAGGGAACATGAATGAACCGACCCACACGGGAATGAGAGGGATTCCGAGACTGTTCAATGTAATGGACTGTACAGTTGAAGAGGGCTTAAAAGATTTGATTTGTACTACTCATATCACGAAGGTGCATCTTCTTTTCGGTAGCTCATCACATAAGAACTCCAAAGTTAAGCGTGCTGACTTGGGGCAATTTTGGGATGGGTGACCTCCTGGGAAGTTTCCCAGGGTGCGTGTGAGTGAGGACATAAGCACGCTGGAAAGACTCGTCTTGATACAGTGATGACAGTCGTCGAATCTGGGGCGTTATATCTGGTCCTGAATGCTGTCTTCTTAATATCCTCCTCTCTAACTCGTATCTGATGATATCCTGACCTCAAATCAATCTTCGAATATACTGAGGTTCTCTGTAACTGATCAAACAAATCATCAATACGAGGGAGGGGATATTTATTCTTAATCGTTACCTTATTCAGCTGTCGATAGTCGATACAAAGCCGCATAGTTCCATCTTTCTTTCTCACAAATAAGACTGGTGCACCCCAAGGCGATACACTAGGGCGAATGTATCCTTTGTCCAGCAAGTCCTGCAACTGGGTTTTCAACTCTCTCAACTCTGCTGGTGCCATTCTGTAAGGAGTACGAGAAATAGGGGAAGTATCTGGCATCAACTCGATCCCAAACTCCACCTCACGGGCTGGTGGGAAGCCTGGAATCTCATCAGGAAATACATCGGCAAACTCAGCAACTATAGGTATCTCCTCTATTCCCACCTCCTTCTTCTTTTCTGTCACATCTACAGCATAAATAAGATAACCCTCATGCCCATGCTCCAATAACCGAGACATCCGGATGGCAGATACCAACGGAACACGGGGACGAGAACCCTTCCCATAAATGTCCAACGCTCTTTCTCATGTGTGTAAAAATATACCACCCGCTGATAACAATCAACTGTCGCACAATATCTCCTCAGCACATTAATTCCCACAATACAATCAAAATCAGTCATCTCTAGAATAATCATATCAGATCTCAGCTCATAGCCCTCATAAGAAATAATACCATCTGATATCATAGATACAACTGATATATCAACTCCAGAGGGTGTCGAGACAGAAAGAGGCAGAGACAATGGAGACGAGCGCATATGATGCTCAACCACAAACCTCTTCGATATAAAAGTATGCGAGGCACCTGTATCAATAAGAATATAAGCAGGATAAGAACATAAATAACACTTACCCGCTATCATCTCCTCTCGTGCCTCCTCTGCCTGCTCTCGTGTCAAAGCATACACCTGTGCCTGAGGCGGACCAGCTCCCTGCATACGTGGCTGTCCTCCAGAAGGTCGTGGTGTAAACTGCTGAGGCTGTCGTCCTCCTCTCTCTGAGGATCTACCTCTAGCACTCCTAGGCTCTCGCTGTCCCTCACGACTAGGACACTGTCTCGCCAGATGACCAACACCGCCACACTCAAAACAGGTGATCTCGGTCTGTGTACACTCTCTGATCAGATGAGGTCCCCCACAACGATAACATCTCACTGCTCTGGACTCTCCTCTCTGTCCCTGAACAGACTGAGAACTGCCCCCACGACTCTCAACACGTCGTGAATCAAATCGACGCTTCCCAGATGATGCTGAAGAAGAAGATGAACCCTTCTGATATTTAAAAGACTGTCCCTGAGGTCGCAATGACTCCCTAGTTGGCTCTGATAATCGTCCCTGAGCCCCATACTCCTGCATAACCAACTCAGCCATCTCAACTCTCGTCACTGCATCCTCAAATGATACTGGGTTGTTCGATTGCACACGATCAAATAACTCTAACTTCAACCCTTTCAAGAAATGCCTCATCTTAGCATGAACATTCGTAGCAATATGTGGCACATATTTCAGCAATGCAGAATATCGAGTCTCATACTCAGCAACAGACATACTACCCTTTCTCAAATCCTCAAATTCTTTCTCTTTCTTTTGTCTGGCTGCTATAGAAAAATATTTATCAAGAAAACGAGACCGAAACACATCCCAATCAACAGTACGGCCCTGAGCTCTCAATCCGGCCTCAGTCGTCTGCCACCACAATAATACATTCCTCGAAAGCTGAAATGTAGCCAATCGTAACCAAGCAGACCTAGCACACGGAGCGGTCACAAATATCTGCTCTATCCTCTCAATCCACTCCTCGGCTCGCTCACCAGTCTCAGAACTATCAAATCTCGGCGGAAGATAACTGCTGAACTGTGCCAAAGTCAACTCACCAGGCAATAAAGGCTGATCTGCAGGTGCATGTCCCATAGGAGGAGGTGGCAATGGATTCATCTGTCCAAACCCATTGTCAACCTCATCTGTTTCCTCGTGTGGATGTACCTGTTCTCTAGCTGCCATCACTGATAATCAAATTGTTAATCACAACATTTAACAATTACAATCCAGTAATCATCATCACATCTTTCGCACGAAAGTACACGCAAGACAATCAATCATATCGAGAAATCATCATAACAAGTCAAATGCACAGACACACGCAGATAATATCGTCATCCAACTCCCTCATCACAAACCCAACTCTTAACTATCCCAGACATCTAACATATGCTCTGATACCACCAAATGTGGCGCCCCAAACCTTGTCACGTAATCATGCAACATGTGACGTCATATGCATAATATTTTTTTTTTCGACGAAGTAATAATATAATGCATATACGACAAAATAGTGCAATCACCACACTATCTACGTCAGTGTAGCAGAAACAGTATAATACATACACACATACAACTCAAATAAGACAATAAGCTACATTGTCTCTATCTACTATCAACTACAAGACTGTTTGACTAGACACACCTAGTCCTTCACCACTATCATGTCTCACGCATAGTCCTGTAACCTGCCCAACAGAAACAGCCCTCAAAGGGTGAGCATATACAACAATCATCATCGCAATACATAACAGTTATATTAACAACATAAAATATAACTGAAATCATAATAGAAATACCCCCTTTGCCGTTTCTGGACAATCAGCCAACAACAACCTCAACAACATCACAATGCAACAACATCGACGATACGTCGCACCCCAACATCGGCGACAGCAATATCGTCGAACGAACAACAACATCGACGACACGTCGCACCCCAACACCGGCGACAGCAATATCGTCGAACGAATAACAACATCAACGATACGTCGCACCCCAACACCGGCGACGGCAATATCGTTGAACGAACAACATCAACGTGACAACATCAACGAGACGTCTCCCAACAACGATAGTCAACAATATCAACAATAATAAACAACAACAAATATAATACCAAATCACCCAATTCCGGTGATTTATCATCGTTCAACACAATAGTATTCATCAATACTAAACAATAACAACATATGCTCGTACGTCAACACGTACCTGATAATCGAGTATATATACAATCTGGCTATTTCTTTGATCCTGAGGCTTGTGATGTATCTAAATAATTCAACAATAATTATCAGATCATTGTCACCGTATCAACACAGTTATAACAGCCTCAATTTATAACATCAAATAGCCCAACAACAATTAATTCAACAAAATATAAAACTCGATTATAAATTCGTATTGTTCAACAATTTAATATTCTGGTGTATTTAATTCACAATACTACCATCAAACACACCCTAATTAATTAGCTTCAAATAATAGGCTATTTTACAACATCCGTCAAATTACAAAAACTTTATATCAACGTGTAGCCTATACTTCGTAGACTCCGAATACATAATCAGAATTAATAACAACTGACAAACAACTCTACAATCTCAACCCAACGATTAAAAATCCCTAATTAAAACAAATTAGGAATAATTCAAAATAACACCACTATAATCTTCTCTACTTCGTTAAAATCATACACTACTCAACAATCTTCAATTTCAGTATGATTTCACAATTTATCGGATTTATTCTAGAAATCGACGATAAATCGATTGCTTCAATGTCACAAAATATCATGTCATTAAATCATTTTATGATTAATCATTTGTCATTATATCGAATCATTATTAGCCACAAAAATCATACACTACTCAACAATCTTCAATTTCAGTATTCACGAGTATAGGAGTAAGACTTCTTATTATAACGTTAACAATAGAAATAGGTCCCGTCTTTATCCTACAGTACTATTCATCTATACTATATATGGGATGACTCCTGTTTTCTCGAACATATCAGGATCACTAGAATATCACACCGATCCACTGATTTAACCCATTTGAACACATAGGAAAGGAAAAAAATGAAAGGGGATTCTTGAGAAAAATTTCAATTGTGGCCTTTTCATCATTTGCTGTCAAAAGAGAGAGCTGAATACATTTAAATATCAATGGATTTTCTGAGTCTTTTTCCTGCATTTTGATGTTACGGTACCACGCCTTTCGTGGGAAAAGCTCCAAAAATATCTTCCGAAATTCTTCATCTGTAAATACTCTTTGTTTTGTTACTTCTGCGTGAAATTTTTTATTATTTCTAACAACCATGTGAATCGTATGCTAGCATATATATCAGTAATATTGTAGTAAGATTGTAATGTAATGTAACATTTAGCGAACTTTACAGAAACCGAAATGGTGAAGGATCGAGCAAATCCTCAACATGCCAACCAGGTAAACCCTCCATGAAATACTCTGATATGCTGCTGGTTGAAGCTGAACCCTGCTGGCCAACGAGCTGGCTCGATTCGTTATCATACCCGTAAAAATTTGACATTTGTTCTGAATTATTTGAAACCGAATTCGATTGGAAACTTGTTTCCATGGTTACTGAATTCTTGGTATTTGTTTCTGATCTAAGTTTGATGGGGGACGTGGTAGCTTGATGTTCGGAATCGGCGGCAGGTGAAATCTTGACTCCGGTGAGAAGAAACCTGTTGTGCTTCCTGGTGTGTTCATTGGCTCTGTGTACTGGAACATCACACTTTTTACAAAGTAAAGCCCTGTGTTCTTGGCAAAACAGTAACGCCTTCCTTTCCTGTGTTATTATAAATGAAGCATATAACATATGATTATTTCGAAAATTCGTCGAATAAATTTAAAATATCTCGTTTTTTTGGTAAGACGATGGTATGTTTTGTCACCTGGCAAACGTCACAGCTCGGGGATTCTTTGCATAGAGGGTGTTCAAGGGAGAAACGGGGATGTTTGAGGGCGATTTTGTTGGCGTTATGGATTCGATCATCGCAGTTTTGGCAAAGGGCTGCCTCATCCGCAGTGCAGAAAACGTATGCTTCCTTCCCACATTCATCGCATCGAATCTTCATTTCTTTATTGTCTCTTTTTCTCTTGATATTGGAGATATTAGGAAAATGGTTGGTAGAATGGAATAGAAAGTGACACGACACAGCTAAGCTATTTGATATAGAGAGAGAGTTCTGGAAGAAGAATTCGTGCAATTTGGTCATTTATTGTTATAGGAGTGGGGTCTCGATGGACCAAGATCCATTGCAATTGGTAGCAATATATATATATATATATATATATATATATTATCTCAGCCGATAAAACGTATTGAACAAATTTTATGTGACAATTACGAAATATAAATTTTCAAATAATTATATAGTTTTTAAATTATATCTATTCAGACGATAATTTGGGGGGATTTAGCAGAGGTGGCGTACTTTTGTTGTGTTTGGTGATGAATGGGGAGTGCAAGCATTCTCGTTTTGCACATAATAATTTCATTTTTTCAAACAAAAATTTCTTTGATACGGTCCCACGTATCAATTTTGTGAGATAAATATTTTATTTGGATCACCTATGAAAAAATATTATTTTTTATATCAAAAATATTATTTTATGTTGTAAATATGAACATGGTTGTCTTGTCTCACGAATAAAAATCCGCGAAATCGTCTCACAAGAGACTTACTTTTTTTTTATATCTAACTTCGATATAGAGGTTGGGACAAAAATTAAATAAAGGAAATATTTTTGTATAAGTCGTTTAAATTTTACCGCAAATGACGTCACATGATACTTATCAGCTACGTGTGTGGTTAGAATTTAAATCTCAATGCCACGATCCTCTTAACCTGATGATAAAAAAATAAATAAATAGATAAATAAGTTTCAATTTTGAGACCATGTGAACATCATGTTAAATTCTATGCTATTTTTGACTTTTTATAATTTTACGATATTTTAAATTTCAATCGAAGAAATGCTCGTTATATTAAATTATGGACACGCAAAAAAAAATAAAAATAACACACAATAATTGACAATGGCTTGTCAGCTAAAATTATACGGCTTGAATATGTTAATAGATTTAGGTTTCGAAAATATTAAACATTGTGGTGGAGATTGCTTGTTCGTACATCAAAATATCAATCATTGACTTAATGCACGTTTTTAAATGACACTTTGGTGTGCTCAATAACGGACAAATAATGCCTTTTCATATTATTTATATTCAAAGTGTGTAGATAATTAGGCGGAATATTTGAAAAATAAGATGAGATCAATCGTGGAAAAAACAAATAAAACATTACTCGTCTTTTTTTCAAGGCAAAAAACTTGTGTGAGACGATCTCACAAATCGTATTTTATTAAACGGATCTCTTATTTGGATCATTCATTAAAAAATATTATTTTTTATACTAAGATTATTATTTTTTATTGTGAATATCGGTATGGTTGATCCGTCGCACAGATAAAGATTCGTGAGACCGTCTCACAAGATACTTACTCTTTTTTCAAAGACGAATGAAATAATAAATTGAAAATATTTTGTTCAAAATCGAATTAAATTATATAGTGGTATATGTTTAATTACTATAGTAGTTATGGCATGGTATCACGTCATAGCTAATAATTTAAAATAAATTTAAAAAAAAAATATTGTTAAAGTTGTTTCAAAATCCGCGAGTCCAAAGAAGTTTTACAATTTCAATTTAGGCAAAAATCTGTGTGAGACGGTCTCATGGGTCGTATTTTGTGAGACAGATATCTTATTTGGGTCATCCATGAAAAAGTATTAATTTTTATGTTAAGAGTATTACTTTTTATTGTGAATATCGGTAGGGTTGACCCGTCTCACAGATAAATATTCGTGAGATCGTCTCACAAGAGACATACTCAACAATTTATATGTTAAGGTACTGTTTGGTTCAAGTACTTGTAAATACTAATATAAATAGTCATATCATATCACTTGTTTTGTACAAGTATTATTTATCTCGATCAATCAAATTATTAATTATGTATTTCACATCAATCAAATTCATAATAATTTATCTCACATCAATCAAATCAATAATATAAAATTACGATATTACCCTTAATAAATAATATTATTAATATTTTATTAATATTTTCAACAATGACAAAATGGTAATATCATATTATTTCAAATTTAATCAATCAAATCAATTAAATCAAATAATATATTAACTATCATTTTTATTTATTTTATTATTACAAAATATTACTTATCTCTATACTATATATCTCATACCATGAACCAAACGATACCTAAACAAATCACTAGCTAGATTTTACTCGACACATAAGTTTATCCATTTCTCTTGGAATAAATTATTCAAATTATATTTGGGTGTCTTCAATCTTAGACAAAAACTCATGTGAAACGGTCTCATTAGTCAATTTAGTGAGACAAATATTTAACTTAACTCATAAAGGCCACGTTTGGTAAGAGTGATAACCGGCGGACTAATGAAGAAATAATGAAGAATCAGTTGTTTGACTGGTTTTTCACGTTGGCCTTGATAACATGCGGCCCGTGATTTCAGCACTGTTTGGCCATGAAAAGAAGAGAAAATAGTCCCGAAAATTTGATGGTATACCCAATCCTAACATGAACAGTAGCATAAATTCATGTTTCCCCTTCCCAAATTACCCTTCATCCCACATTCTCACGAACATAAATACCTACGTCTTCTCATCTCTTAAATCTGAGTGGCTCTCGTCTTCGTCAATGCGGCTGTACTATTGAAGTGTGCAGTACATTTCTGTCGTCTGCATCCGTCTTGTTCATCTTCCGTTTGTGTAGGTAAATGTTCCATTTCTGCTTAATTTTGGTCTCATTTATATCTAACTGGGAGCCTGTCAAAGCTTGTGCTATGCCATGGAAGTGATGTTTGGTTAGTGGTGAAGTTCCCCAACCTTTTTTGAAGAAAATTTTTCTGCATTCTGTCTAAAGATATTGGGAAGAAAATAATCACCTTTCTTCTCTTCGAATTCCACGTATTTGTTAATGCATAATAAGTCTTAATTTCTCATAATTACCATTTAATTTCGACATTAATTTTTAGATAACACTACTTTATGTAAATTTACAGAACTGATAATCGAAATATAATTGTGCTTTGTGCATTTTGGTTAATATCCATGTTCGTTAATCGCGTCTCCAGTAATTCAGATATTAGTTTACAATGTTCCTTTGATTTGTTGGTTAACTACTCATAAATTTCCAGTTCCGGGTTGAGTTTGTTGACAACATGGAGCCACATAGAAAAATTTTAATCCTTGTGCTGGTGAACCATATGTTATGTCGATCTTTTTTGATGTTATGCCTCCTAATGCGAGAGCATACACGAATGGTGTCCATTACACGTCGTGTCCGGCGAAGACAAGCTGCTTCGTACAGCATGATTGAAAGAGTAAATGCTCAATTGAGCAATTTGCATATGATTATTGCGGTCGGAGATATCCAATGTGTCACTAACTTACGGATGAGTCAAAGCACGTTTGCACGACTGTGTTATCTGTTAACAAACTTAGGAGGGTTAGGTGATTCAAGATACGTACACGTCGAAGAGAAAGTGGCCATGTTCTTGTCTATATTGGCGCATCATAAAAAGAACAGGGTAGCTGGGCATGATTATATACGTAGTGGGCAGATAGTTAGCGCTCATTTCCATGATGTTCTGAAAGCGTTGCTAAAGTTACATCCACTACTCCTTGTGAAGCCGTCTCCTGTCGATGAAGATTGTAGCAGCGAAGCATGGAGGTGTTTTAAGGTAAGACCTCATTTCGACTTCTCTGATATCTGTAATTTGGTTTCCTTATTCTGTGCTTCGACTATATCTGTCTTACTTACACATTGCTGACAGGGTTGCCTCGGCGCATTAGATGGAACCCATATCGGTGTACATGTCCGTTGCCGAGATAAAGCAAGATACAAAAATTGAAAAGGTACTATTTCGGTGAATGTATTGGGTGTATGTGACCGCAATATGAATTTCATATACGCTCTGACGGGCTGGGAGGGATCCGCGGCTGATGCTCGAGTTTTGAGAGATGCGCTAAGCAGGGATGATTCATTGAGAGTTCCACGAGGTTATACCTGACATGTTGATGTTTCGATTTCTTATTTCGCTTTGTAGCAAGAGTTTGAAGTACTGATTTAGTTACAAATATTTGTCAACGTTTTCATTATTCATCTTACGCAAACGCAGGTTGTTATTATCTCTGTGATAATGGATATGCAAATGTTGAGGGTTTCTTGACGCCGTATCGCCGTGTTAGGTATCATCGCGATGCTTGGGGCAATCGTGCTTGCGGTCCACAAGATTACAAGGAGTTGTTCAATTGGAGACACTCTCAAGCTCGTAACGTAATAGAAAGAGCATTTGGTTTGTTGAAAAAAAGATGGGCCATCATTCGAAGTCCTTCGTTTTACCCACTCAAAGTTCAGAACCATATAATTTTGGCTTGCATTCTTTTACACAATTTCATAAGAACTCAAATGGATGAAGATCCGATGGACAATGCCGACGACAATGTCGGTAGCCCGGCTACTGAGACACAAAATGATTTCAATACCAGTGTCGAGTCTTCAATTGGGTGGGATGCTTGGAGAGACGATTTAGCAATGTCGATGTGGAACATGGACATTTAACTTGCTTGTATTTCATTTCAATTTTTAGCTAATGTACTTTTCATTTCGGTGTATTTGTTTTGCTATGGTCATTTTACCAACGTTGTGACATAATTCACTCTTGTTAAACATTGTTTTTTTTTTTATCAGAGATTGAAATTACCTTTCGCGCTACCGATTGATTAAAATTACAGGGGTGTTTACTTCGTTAAGCATTATGACACATCTGAAATATCTTGTGTTTGTTACAGAGTCAGAAAAACAACTCAACCAACTGTATATGGATAGTGGAGCATCGTCCGCGAGCGTTGTCGGTAGGAGCCAAAAACAAGACAAGACACGACGTAGTTGGAATGCTCGAGAAGAAGAAGTTCTAATCCAAGCACTGAAAGATGTCATAACAAAGGGATGGAAAAGTGAGAATGGATTTAAGGCTGGTTATCTCAATCTGCTGGAGAATGCAATGCAGGAATCTATCCCCGGGAGTAGCTTACGTGGAAATCCACATATAAACTCGAAGATCCACGTATAGAAGAAAACATATAGTACTATTGTTACAGTGTTAAGCAAAAGTGGTGTGGGGTGGAACGATTCTGATAACACAATCGATGTCACGGATGAGACATGGGAGACAATCGTGAAGGTATTTTCTGCAATGATTATTTTATTAATTCCATACGTAGTTCAATTTCCTTGTCTAATTTTTAGATTTTTCGTAGACCGACCCAACGTTACGGTCAATGAGACACAAGCAGTGGACACATTACCATGACTGGTGTGAGATATTTGGAAATGATCGTGCCACAGGTGAGCGCGCAACCAATTTTGAAAATGCACTGCATGAGGTCCTAAACATAGACAATGAAATACGTACTGCTGCGTGGCTTGCCGAGACTCCAGCGTTTGATACCGTTGAGGCTGCCGAAGACTCAAAATCTGAGAATAATACGCCGTCCTCGAAAGGTAAAGAAGGTGTAACTTCGAAATTTAAGAAAAGGAAGAGTCGACAGTTGTTGAAGCCATCAAAAACCTCGCGGCCATAACGCAAAACACAATGAGCGATTTGATCAAGAAGCTTGGTTCTGAGGATAAGCTTTCAGATGCACAAGATCAGGTGTTGAATGCAGTGGAGAAGATGACTTATCTTTCGGAGGACGAGCAAGTGCTTGCCGCTAAATTGTTGTTTAACAACCACAACGACTTGGCTCTCTTTCAACGATAAGGTGAACGCGGAAAGATTTGTTTGGTGAATAAACTTTTGGCCGGACAGTGATGGGTGAAGAAGTTGTGCATTTTGTGAACATGAATCAGCAGGAAGCGTACATGTATCACCTCTTTTATTCTAGTCTTTCTGAATGGATTCGAACCAGTACTTGTTTTGTTTATGTGTATTGCTCATATCCAGTATGTTTCATGGTTAAGCATATTCGGCTTTTGTATTAACTACTTAATGTAGGTGTATGAATTCGAACCACTAATGCATTTGTGTTCACTTTTTTGCATGACTGATAAGTCTTGATAGTGTGATAGGTTTGTAGTGTCCTCAACATTACTGCATTCGGTCACAGAACATAGAGTCAAAGAAAATGCACATGTTGCATTCACACTTCCAAATAAAGAGGCTAACGAGAATAACGAAAACAAACAATTAGCTAAATTATAAACATTTCTTATTCCAAGAACTCTCTTTCATCATTACTTTGCATCATTCATATACAAAAGGTTGGTACAAAGTTTGCTCTTCCCCACCTATCGAAACAATATTAACAAAGTGTCTAATGTACGAACATGGCGTCAAAAGGGATAGTAATATACCATGCATTCAAAAGTGTGGGGAAAGAACTCAACATATCCTACTGTGACACCTGCTACCCACTGGAGTCAGACGTGAGGTCAACCACGACGATGGCCGATTTGCCATGCCCAGCCATTTTTATCTTGTATTCTTCAACTGGGGTTGCACGATGAACTTTCACCTTCCTAGTGTCATCTTCTTCGTTAAACTCGGGCTCTATCTCTTTTTTTGGGTGACATAGCTTCATTTTCTTCCTCCGGTTTGGCACATCAGATGAAGGATGCAGCATTTCAACACCCGGGCATTTGACTTCACCTTTCTCAACCTTCTTGGTTTCATCGTCGGAACACAGATCAATCATCGGTACAATGTAGGGGCTAGTGACCGTATCTTCGGAACCAAATTTACAAGTGACAGACATTTTTCAGAAAATGCTTACGCAAGGAGCACATGAAATTGGAATATCAATACGTGCGTGCATGATTAAGAAGCTGCCTTTAAATATACAAACTTCAATCTGGAGCAACTTACCCAACTGCTTGTATTAAATACAAGTCTTTCAACATGTTCCCTCAAATTAGCATATCCGTACGTGCAGTCAAAGAAGATATGCGAATCTAATAGTAACATAGGGTCCCATGGTGGTAGATAGTAGCCATTAATAACAAATTATAATATTTACATTACTATTATTATTTGGAAACCAACCAAAATTCTTGTTCTTGGTCCACTTTTATGTGCTGCTACACCCCTTCGCGCACAAGGGATTGAGTACCAACACTTAGTACAATTATGTGCAAAGAAGGCGCAAAATAATTTAAAATGATACATCAACAAAGTTGTAGAAAAGTGCAGTACAAAGTTGTAGAAAAGTGTTTGAAATAATAATTACTACAAAAAATCAGTCATGGACAACCATCTATAAGGAATATTACACAAACTAATGTTGATGCTCATTCAAAAACTTTGAGAACCATAAACGAAGGACACACTTACACAAAATATCCTTCCAACGTCAATAGACAGCAATGAAAATGTATCGAACACTTAAATAATATGTGTATACAAGTTAAGTACAGCATACATTGAGGAAAAACATAAAATTGGTACCACACATACTTACATGGAAATACTAGGGAAGAAGTAGTACTTCGTAATCACAAGTCAACTACTAATCGTCGATCAACTCCATTTTCTCCAACAACATAGCTATCTCTTCCGAGTTCTTCTCCATTTTCTTGGCTAGTTTCTGATTTTCACAAGTTAAATCTGATATAGCTTGCACTAAATGACCTAGCTTGTTACAACGCTTACGCTCATTGTCACAATCCACATTCGGATTTGAAGTGGACTGATTAGGCGGTGAGCACGACGTATGATCCGACATTTTTTGTAAAAAACTTTGAAAGGCGTCATCGGCCTCTTTCCTACTCTCGTACCCTTTGAAACAAGCCCCAGGAAATCTATAAACTTCGGAGTTCGCTTCAGACCACTTGTCGTATACACCAGGTTTTCTTCCAACAAAAACAACATATGTTTTAGGCTGCATTCAACGATGTTACATCACAAACTCGGGAAGACTTAACAGTATATACAACTACGAATAGGTCATCTGAAGTATTCAACAGAATTTAACTACACGAATCCATAAACTGTGATGTAGTACATGTTGTTCATTAATATACTTAAAACATTTGTACGTAGCCAATTAGATATACCAAAACCTGCTTTGACGTTTAACATTTTCTTGACACAACCATGTATTAGAAAAATGTAACTATCCGTTGAATTGGTATAAGTCTCAGCTCATAACAAATATAAAACAGAGTAATTGAAAATAAACCAACAAAAAACTCTCAACAACCGTTCCGCAAATCTACACTATCTATTAAAAAACAAAATGCGAAGAGTAAATAGAAGACATCACCATCTCTTCGACTAAATAGGTTACGCAAGGAGCTGCTAAACTTCACTGACGTTAGTTTGAAAACCAGGGAATACGTTGTCAACAATTCGAGTCACCCTTGAAAGACCCTAAAAAGTACGATGCACAACAACGATGTCGTTATAGAGCAAAGGAGACTGAAATCGTACGACAACTGTAATTGGTGGGAATCAAAATGAAATTGCGGTTCGCAGAAACCATTTAAACACTTCGAGAGGAAGAATTTCACATTCTCAGTAGTCGGCACTCCTCATAATTGTGCGAAGCAACGATCATGAAATTAAAAATCGCTCACAGAGTGTTCGCCCAACAGAGGACGGAAGGCTTACAAATTGGATTGAGGAAGACAAATGTGTGGGCCGTTTTGGGACCCTAGATTTGAGCGGGTATTTGGGTAAAGTAAATAATGACATCCATTACTTATCCATAAATGAAAGATTGTACCAAACAAGAAGCATAATCAGCTCAATTAGTATATGTCCAAAGGGTATTTTGGTCATTCGAATAAATTTTTAAATATTAATACATCATTTAAAAACCAAACCAAACAACAATTTATTTATCACATCGTACTATTAATCCACATATATCATTTCATAATCACTACAAATACTAATCATTTCATTATCTAATCACACAAACCAAACGTAGCCTTAAAAGTATTGTTTTTTTTATCAAAAGTATAACTATTCATGATAACTACTGATTGGATCAATCAGTCTCACAATTATGACAAAAACTTGTGTGAGAAGGCTCACGGTTTGTATTTGTGAGACAGATATCTTATTTGAGTCATCCATGAAAAAGTATTACTTTTTATGCTAAGAATATTACTTTTTATTGTAAATATCGGTAGGGTTGACTCGTCTCACATATTAAGATCCGTGAGACGGTCTCGCATGAGACTCACTACTGTCTCAAATTAAACATAGTTTCAATCTTTTTAATTTTATTTGCAATATAAAAGTGCATATTTCATGATAGAGATAACACGTACATTATTTTGAAATAACATTACAAATACAAATATTTTTCCCATATTTTTAAATATATATACCCCATAATTGTCGGTGCCACGATTCACATCGCTAGGCAATAATGATTGGTAATGTAACTATTTAGCATTGAAAATTGCACTGTTCCCATGTTTCCTACATGGAGGAGAAGATTTTGGATTAAAAAAAGTACTAATGATTGGATACAAACTTGTACTAGAAAACTCCAATTCATGTGATAGAGATTCTTTAATGTGAATGAGAAAAATTGGATGGGAGAAAATTAATACAATGGAAAACACTGTCTTTCAATGTGTGTGTTTTTGACAAAAATAAAAATAAAAATTCTTGTAAGATTATTGATAAGATGGGTTTTTTGTATTATAAAAATAGTAAAAAATTTAGAAAATAGTATTTTATTCTTCTAATTTTTTCATTTTAAGATTCACAAAATCTCTGGTATCTCTTATGAGATAGTCTCACAGAAAAATTTAGTGGGATCCATTATTATCTTTTATTATATATATGAATCGAGTCGATCTAGTCTAATTGGAGTCTATTATTCGTGATTTTTGTAAACATGTAAACATAAGGGATGGGACAGCAAAATGGATGTTTTAATTGAAATTAAATAGCCTTTTAAAAAGTCAAACATGTATTTGTCCATGGATCTAAAAGTAGGGTAGGTATACTTCTCTGAAATGTGCTCTATTTAATAGATAGATAAGTCATGAATGAGATAAATTTTGAAAAAATAGATTAATTTAGTAGATAGATTCATCTTCACGTAAGTATGCCATTGGTGATGTATTCAAATAACTTTGAAAACTAGCTTCCATCGTTTTATATTTTTGAAATAATAAATAGTTTACACGGACAAAAAATTTGGGATTTTTAAGCTTTAGGTATAAATATAAAATAAACTATATTAAAAAAATAGATCTGTAGTCGAGTTCATGTTATCACAAGATAAATACCCAAAGGCTTGGTACAAAGTCAATAAATGATTACACATAATTATTTCATTCAATATTTAACTCGGAGTCTTACAAATTGTTAGAATTATACATTATTTATCATTTTTATTATTGAACTTTGTGCTTTGGCTTATTAGACTTTTTCATTTTGAAAGAAAATTGGACAAGTACCTAATTTATTGGTTTTTTTAAGTGGAATGTGAGCGTGAAACGAAGAATGTTTTACGTTGGAAAATAATCTTAGCATAAATGAACTCACATTGAATTACACTTTGTGAAAGTGTGTGAATGATTGATCGTGGCCAAGAGATTCTCTCGCGCGCGCGCCTGCATAGGGGGTGCAAATCAAGGGCAAGATTTGCAATAGAGAATGCTTGAATTGTGCGTAAGCGTACGAACGCAACCTGGCTTCGTCGAATGTCAGACCGATCAAAGCAAAATTTTTCACCAAGGTTCACTCTCTTCTTGTCTGTGTCTCCTACTGCTCTGCTCCAACTCGTAAGTCGTGATAAAGTAGATAGTCGTCCAACTTGATCATCGAAGCATATACTGGAGGAGACGAATCTGTTTTAAAGATATTGTACTTCACACATGCTTCGATTTGCTTTATTGTTTTAGTTTCGTCTGTTATATTTTCTCATGACATTGTTTATTTGTTTTCGTTCGGATTTCTGTACTTTTTAAAAGTTAACAATACTTTATTTCTCTATCGAGAATTGCGATTATTGTTTAACATCTATCATATATGCTTGATCATCTCATCCAACGAATCAGACGATATCTCGATGTAGATTCGCTATCATTCAGTGCGCATGAGATAAACATTCGAAATAATATAATAACCTGAAAATCACACTGGGCAAGTTCTGTGTGACAAACTCGTCCAATAAAGTATTGGTAGAAGAATTGAATTTTTAACTATTGACCGAAACATTCATTGACTCTATCAACTCAAACGATCATCCCAAACATGTGATAACCTGTATTGTTTTGATCATATATGGTCATCTGGGTCACCAGGATCTACTAATTAACTGGCCTTCTATATTTGCAAACTAGAATATTTAATGACAAAATTGAGTTGGGCCTAGTGGAGATTCGACCAGAATTATGAATTTAAAATCCAATGTAAGGCCCATATTCTGTTTGAAAAGGCTACTCGCTACTGGCCACAATATTTTGGATCTTCTCATCAAACTCGCGTAAATATTTTCTCTATTTGACGCGCTTCGAATAAACTAGTACATGTAAATAATCACTTAAACCTGTTGTGAAAAGTAAAAATTTATGGTAAAAAGTAAAAATCTCAAACTCTCAAAATTTACCAAACTACACACTTTATTATATTTTTCTCTCTACTCAATTGTGAATTTCTTCACAAATGAGAGATCTATTTATAGGAAATCTTTACAAATAATCCAAAAATAAAATACATCATTACCTACATCATTACACACAAATTTCTAATTTTACAACTCTTATTTTCAACATTCAAATATTCAACTATTAATTTTTCTACATTCAAATATTATTTTCAACACTCCTCCTTGTGATGATGATCATGATACGATGATGTCTTCATTACATGTTTTTGTACTGCCTCGTTAAAAACCTTACTAGGAAAAACTCATTGGGATAAAAATCATAGTAAGAGAAAAAGAGTGCAGTCACGTAAGCTCCCCCTCATGTTGACACGAACAATTCTTCACAAATTTCGTAGATTGTGCATCCCAATATTATATATGTGCTTTCTGAATATTGACGTAGGAAGTGCCTTTGTGAAGAGATCTGATGAGTTTTCACTTGTTTGAATGTGACGAACATCAATACATTTATTCTTCTCTAGCTCTTTGGTGAATGCGAAGAACTTAGGAGGAATATGTTTAGTTCTGTCGCTTTTTATGTATCCCTCTTTCATTTGAGCAACACATGCAGCATTATCTTATTATAGTATCACAAGCTTCTCGTCGAATGATAATCCGCATGAGATTTGGATATGTTGGGTCATTGATTTTAACCACACACATTCACGGCTTGCTTCATGTAGTGCAATAATCTCGGCATGGTTTGATGAAGTTGTTACGAGCGTTTGTTTCTGTGAACGCCTAGAAATTGCAGTGCCTCCACGAGTAAATACATATCCAGTTTGGGAACGTGCCTTGTGTGGATCAGATAAGTATCCAGCATCGGCATAACCAATTATACTTGGATTAGCATCTTTTGAATACAAAAGTCCCAAGTCTGTCGTTCCTCGTAGATAACGAAATATATGTTTAATTCCATTCCAGTGTCTCTTTGTTTGATTTGTGCTAAATCTTACCAACAAATTTATGGCAAAAGATATATCAGGCCTTGTACAATTTGTAAGATACATAAGGGCACCGATAGCACTTAGATATGGTACTTCTAGACCAAGAATATCTTCATCATCTTCACATGGACGGAATTGATCCTTTTCTATGTTTAATGATCTAACAACCATTGGAGTACTTAAAGGATTTGATTTATCCATATTAAAACGTTTAAGGATCTTTTCTGTATAATTTGTCTGGTGAACAAACATTCCACATTCTTTTTGTTCAATTTGTAAACTCATACAATACTTGGTTTTTCCAAGATCCTTCATTTCAAATTCTTCCTTCAAGTATGACACAACTTCTTGAATTTCCTTATTTGTTCCAATGATGTTTAAATCATCAACATATACAGCAACAATTACGCATTCCAGATGTTGTTTTCTTAATGAAAACACAAGGGCATATTGAATTATTTACATATCCTTTTTTCATCAAGTGATCACTTAGCCGATTATACCACATTCGACCGGATTGCTTTAACCCATATAACGATCTTTGTAATATCACAGAATAACATTCTCTGGGTTTTGAACATTGTGCTTCAGGCATCTTAAATCGTTCAGGGATTTTCATATATATATTACTATCAAGTGATCCATATAAGTAAGCTGTAACAACATCCATAAGACGCATTTCTAAATTTTCAGATACCGCCAAGCTAATCAAATACCGAAACGTAATTGCATCCATCACGAGAGAATACGTTTCTTCATAATCAATTCCAGACCTTTGAGAAAAACCTTGTGCAACAAGTCGAGCTTTATATCTTACTATTTCATTTTTCTCATTTCGCTTTCGAATAAAAACCCATTTGTATCCAACAGGTTTTACACCTTCAGGTGTAAGGACTATAGGTCCAAAAACATTACGTTTATTTAACGAATCCAATTCAACCTGGATGGCTTCTTTCCATTTTATCCAATCCTGCCGATTTTTACATTCACCAAAAGATTTTGGTTCATAATCTTCATTATCATTTATGATGTCGATTGCCACATTATAAGAAAATATATCATCAATTTCTTCTATATCTTTTCGGTTCCATATTTTTCCAGTATTAATATAATTGATAGAGATTTCATGATTCTCGTCAGTTTGTGGTTCTGACATAACATTTTCATCATCATGTGTTTCTTCAGGAACACCATTCTCTATTTTTTGATCATCATGTGTTTCTTCAGGAACATCATTCTTTATTTTGTGATCATCGTGTTTCTCTATGAATTTTCTTTTTCGAGGATTTTTATCCTTGGAACCGACTGACCTTCCACGCTTCAGGCGTTTAATGACATCATGAGTATTTTCAATTTGTTTTTTCGGAATTTCAATTCGAGCAGGGGCATTTGCAGCATGTATATATGATTTAGTTACCCCTTTTATGTCTGCAAATGCATCTGGTATTTGATTTGCTATTCTTTGCAAGTGCACAATTTGCTGTACATCTTTTTCACAATGTTTTGTTCTTGGATCCAGATGTAACAATGATGATACATACCATGTAATTTCC
Organism: Primulina tabacum; assembly: GCF_025594145.1. Taxonomy (NCBI): domain Eukaryota; kingdom Viridiplantae; phylum Streptophyta; class Magnoliopsida; order Lamiales; family Gesneriaceae; genus Primulina; species Primulina tabacum. The sequence continues at coordinate 4,534,482 of NC_134559.1, read as the reverse complement.
TTTTCGGTATGTTTTTGTTCTCCCCCTAACATTGGAAAGATTTCCTCATTAAAATGACAATCATCAAAACGTGCTGTGAACACGTCGCCTGTCTGAGGTTCAAGATATCGAATGATTGATGGACTATCATAACCGATATAAATTCCAACCTTTTTTTGAGATCCCATTTTCTTTCGTTGCGGTGGTGCAATAGGCACATACACCATACATCCAAAAATTCTCAGATGAAAAATGTCTGGTTCTTTACCAAATGCAAGCTGCAATGGGGAGTATTTATGATATGCACTTGGTCTGATGCGAATTAATGAAGCAGCATGTAAAATTGCATGTCCCCATATAGAAATAGGGAGCTTTGTTTTCATAATCATTGGTCTAGCAATCATTTGCAGACGTTTAATCAATGATTCAGCCAATCCATTCTGTGTATGTACATGAGCAACATGATGCTCAACAATGATTCTCATAGACATACAATAATCATTGAAAATTTGGGAAGTAAATTCACCAGCATTATCAAGTCTAATTTTCTTGATTGTATAATCGGGAAATTGATTCCTCAATTTTATTATTTGAGCAAGTAATCTTGCAAATGCAACATTTCGAGTTGACCAGGGACGGATCCAGGAATAAAAGTTGGGGGGGCTTGAAGTCAATACGATAAGTTATATATTATTAAAAAAAAAATTACATTATATCGTTCAACGAAGTTGTGCCGTACGAGATTTTAAAACATAAAATTCATCAATAATAGAATTTACATCAATATGTTTAGCTAAATCTCGTTCAATATAGAGTGTCAAACAATCGGCAAAAAAGTCATCCTCCATTTTATTGCAAAGTGCCGTCTTCACATGCTTCATTGTTGAAAAAGCCCGCTCAGTAGTGGCAGTAGACACATGTAATGTCAAAACAAGATGAATCAATCTAGTCAACATAACATAAACACTTGACCGTCCACTCTCGGTCAATTGCTGACACAACTCAACAAGTGTAGAAACCTTTAAATTCTGCATCACATCAAGTTTATAATGTATCAATTCATACTCCAAAGCAACAATTTCTTGATCTGTGAATTCTCCAGGATAACACTTCTTCGCAAGCTTGCAAATATCATCACTGTTAAATGAGTCAAATGAATTTTTAGGATCTAAAGCTGTACTAAGAGAAAGAAGTTCCACGGATGACTCATTGAACCGAGTATTTAACTCCAACATATCTGGTTGATAAGGCCCCATATTTAGATATGAACGTCTTATCTCATCTCGTACATTAATATGATATTCACATATCTGTTTTCTTTTTCCTGGATCTCGTTCAATAAAAGTAGACGAAGACTGATGATCGTCTCTAGGAGAGGAACATGAAGGAATTTGGATATTGGGAAATAGAAGACTTTCACTGGATTGATGTTGCATTGTAAGGACCGTAGGAATTGAAGTAGTCTTCACTAGCTTGACGATCTCTCTTCTTAAAGAAAGAGGATATCAATGTTTTTCCTTTCTTTGCAGCAGATTGATATTCCATTTTGAAATAGTTCAATTTATAATCCTAAACAAGAATAAAATAATTATTAACCAAATAAACAAGTAATAGTCACTCAACAACTCAACAACAAACAATCAAGAAACCACAAATCACACACAGAGAAGCTATAAAAAACAAAATAAAAAATGTATAGCCGATTCTTACCTGGATTGTTGCCTTGCCGATAAGCAATTCGATTTCTTCGGGAGTCCGCAATTCTATTCTGTCGCTAAAGGGCTTGGGACTTGGGAGAGAAATTTTGTAGAATTGAGGTGGGGCGGATCAGAGGATAAATTTGGTCTCATCCTTGTAAATGGACGGGACTTGATTGGACTAAGACATTGATGTACGACGGTTTTTGAAACAACCGTCACTATTAGCGACGGTTTTTCAAAAAACAGTCGCTAATAGCGACTGTTATTAGCGACTGTTTGAATAAACCGTCACTAGTAGCGACGGTGCAATTAAAACCGTCGCCGATCCAGATCGGCGGCGGTTTTACTAAAACCGTCGCAAATATTAGCGACGGTTTTTGAAAAACCGTCGCTAAATTATTAAAAAAGTGGGCTGGGCTACAGCCCAGTACAGCCCTAGAATACATCCGTCTCTGGAGTTGACAATAAACATACATGTGACCATCTGCTGGAGGCATCAATTAATACCATAAAGTATCTGAGTGGTCCACATGGTGGATGGATTGGTCCACAAATATCACCATGAATACGTTCAAGAAACATTGGTGATTCAGTTTGGATTTTGGCTGGCGATGATCTTATAATAAGTTTTCCAAGAGAACATGCTTTACATTGAAACTTATTATTCTGAAAGATCTTCTGGTCTTTCAGTGGATGACCATATGTATTTTCTATAATTCTTCGCATCATTGTTGAACCAGGATGTCCTAATCGATCATGCCAATTGGTTAATATTGAAGAATTATCTACTACTATGTTTGATTCAATGGGACTTATATGTGTATAATGCAATCCAGTAGGGAGCATTGGTAGTTTTTCAATCACATATTTCTTTTCTGATTTATATGTGATAATACACATATATTTCTCATTCCCTTCATTCATTGTTTGAGTATCATACCCATGGGAATATATATCATTAAAACTCAACAAATTTCTTTTCGATTGTGGTGAATATAAAGCATCATTGATCAAAAATTTTGTACCATTAGGTAACAAAAATTGTGCTTTACCACATCCTTCAATCAAGTCTACAGGACCTGATATTGTATTCACTGTTGTTTTTGTTGGTTTTAGTTCCAAGAAATATCTTTTATCCCGGAGGACAGTGTGCGTTGTACCACTATCGGGTATGCAAACTTCAGCTTTGCTCATAGCATTTTCCATATTTGAACTTCAAAAAACATATGCAATGAAATAAGATTACTGACAATACATATCATAATTGTACAAAAAAACATTATTATATGAATACATGAAAAATAAATTATTGTACATTTATATTCTACCATTATATTGTTCATTCTCAGAAAAATCATTGAGAAAATCAGTAGCATCAATATTGTTCATTTCTATCCCACCAACATATTGATCATTTCCAGAGAAATCATTCATAAAATCAGCAGCATCAAAATGAGTTGAATCACTAAAACGGTCACTGCGTTCAGTGAAGTTGGTCTCTTTTTCTTTCCCCTTTATCGATTCTTTATAGAGCTTGGAAAGGTGCTCAGGGGCTCGACAAATACGAGACTAATGTCCTGGAGTGCCGCATCTGAAACAAGAACTTGCAAATCTTTTCGAGTGATTTTCATTAACACTCATGTTCTCATGATGCCTTTTCTGTGGGTGGTTCGTGACGCCCTTTTGAGATGAGTTATAAAAATAGCTATCTCTATTGTTTTCAAAACCACGGCCTCGACCATGACCACGGCCAATTCCACGTCCACGACCACGACCACGACCACGTCCTCGACCTCGACCTCGACCAAAACCTTGTCTTTGAATTTGATTTTGGTTTCAGGTTTAAATTCATTTTTACTCACATCATTTACTTCTGGAAATGCTGTTGATCCAGTGGGTCGGGACTGATGATTTCTCATTAATAGCTCATTGTTCTTTTCCGCCACAAGAAGACAGGCGATGAGTTCAGAATATCTCGCAAATCCACGCACTCTATATTATTTCTGTAAAGTTATATTTGATGCGTGAAACGTGGAAAATGTTTTTTCAAGCATTTCCGATTCTGTAACATCATGTCCACAAAATTTTAGCTGCGAGATTATTCGATACATCGCTGAATTATAATCACTGATTTTCTTAAAATCTTGGAATCTTAACATATTCCATTCATCACGGGCGGTCGGAAGTATAACTTCCCTTATATGTTCAAATCTTTCTTTCAATCCTTTCCAATGAGCCATGTGATCTTTTTCGATGAGATATTCACATTTTAAACCTTCATCGAGATGTCGACGCAAAAATATTATAGCTTTTGCTTTTTCTTGTGATGAAGATATACCATTTTCTTTAATGGTCTCGCTTAGACCCAATGACTCAAGATGCATTTCTACATCGAGAGTCCATGGCATATAATTTTTTCCCGTGATGTCGAGCGCAACAAATTCGAGCTTTGTCAAATTTGACATGGTGATACTAAAAAATTACGATGCATTTTATTAGTTAATGAATATTGCAATACAAAGTAATGGATAAACAACAAGTACAAGCATTTGTAAAAATAAAAAAAACACACGAGGGGGATATTCTCCGATAAATAAAAGACTCGTGAGTATGATAACCAAAATAATTAAAAATAACATTGAGAAAACCATCTTCTTTTTTCTCCGAAAATTTGATGAAGAATAATTTTTAGAGAATAGGAGAAAGTTAGAGTGATTGAAAGAGTTTGTGAGATCATATTTATAGGGTAAAAACTAGCCGTTTTGTTACCGTTTATAACCGTTGGTGTACAAAAAAGTAAATGTATGTATTTGTATAATTTTATGGTAATAATATGGTGTATATAATATTAGTCATGTTTAAATAATTATGTATATCATATCACATTATTATAATGATGTGTCATAAGTTATTTTGTTTAAAAATCTTATAGGCTTTTATACTTGTCGTATCCCTTACCGGGAGTGTGGGATGTCGTCTTGACATCCTCCCAGGATTTATAACAAGTTTTTGAAAAATTTATTTTTATTATTTCTAATAATAACATTATATTATATATTAAATATATACACAATAAATAAATAACAGTAAAATAAATATTATTACTTTTGTTACCTTTTTCTTCTGTTTGGAGCTTGGAAAAGTATGGAGGACTTTTAGAGCTTCGTGCTGATAACGTGTTGTGAAAAGTAAAAATTTATGGTAAAAAGTAAAAATCTCAAGCTCTCAAAATTTATCAAACTACACACTTTATTATATTTTTCTCTCTACTCAATTGTGAATTTCTTCACAAATGAGAGATCTATTTATAGAAAATCTTAACAAATAATCCAAAAATAAAATACATCATTACCTACATCATTACACACAAGTTTCTAATTTTACAACTCTTATTTTCAACATTCAAATATTCAACTATTACTTTTTCAACATTCAAATATTATTTTCAACAAAACCATAAACTTCCGTTTCAAATATTAGTATATGTTTTTATATTTCATAATATAATTACGGTTATAAAAGAATTGAGTTTGTTCGTGATCTTTTCGAGCCGGCTCGATAAATATTTGATTCGTATTAAAATTTGTCGAACTCGAACATGTACGCAATTTTTTTCGAATCGAACTCAAGCAAAAATTATTTTATTCAATAGTCCGCGAACTACTCGAAAGTTTTAATATTTTATTAATATAATTATACATTAAATATATATACATTTCGAGCTTTCGAATCTTACTATCCGAACAATATTTTGAATAGCCCACGAATAAGTTTGAAGATTTCGAGCCAAACTCAAACTTCAAACTTGAACTTTCTTTCGAATCGAACTTGAGCTAAAAAATTAAAAACTTTCAAGTTTCGAATTGAGCTCGAACTCGAATATACTTAATTCGAAATGAATTCGAGTTTTAACTTTTTACTAATGTAGTGCTAGATTCAGTTTGTTCATGATACATAAGAAATTCAATAATATTCATATCTTCCCTGGAAAAAATAATAATAATTCTTTTACGGCTATTCTTGTAACTACGAAAGGCTCATTTTTATCTACTAATAATTTATCTAAGTTTCGACTATGCCATGATTCTCTTTTAGATATATGTTAGTAAATATTGACGTTGATGATACGACGACAAGGGTTGGCTTATCATTCATCGTCTTCTTCGAGCGGTCATTGGTGGGTTCATGATCTTTGGCCTAGCCGTCTTCCAAGAGATATATTGGCCTAAAAAAATTTCATTTTGGTATATGCGTTTTTATTTGAGTTGGGAGAGAAGATTGTTACAATTGAACGACGAATTTAATATTTCGTCTCAAACTTGAGATCTTGATATTGTATAAACTAAATTTCATATCTCACGCGATAATGTGTGTTGCAAACAGATTCTCATTTATTAATTAGTTTGAAAATATTTTATCAGCCATTTTATGCATTGTCATAAGTAAAAAAAAAAGAAGAAGAAGAAGAAGCATGGAATAATATTTTTTTTTGTGGAAACTCGTATGAATCACTAAAATTTAATTCGAGAACTGTTTTTCTTTTTTAAAGATCAAATTTTGAAAATTTTTAATATTAAAAAAGATTGAAAGAGTCACTCCAGACAGAAAAGAATGCTCGATGATAACTTCGAATAATTAGCTATTCTTCTATTCCCAAAAAAAGGCGAAGGAATCCACTCGGAGAAGAGTTACAAAAAAAGTATGAATATTTCCCATTTTATTTAATTTATATCATAATTTATTAATAAAATGAATGATTCCAACATATACATGTGTATATACTAGTAACATGACACACGTTTTTGTGTTAAGTGTCTTTTCTATGAAATATTACAAATTATATTAAAATTTAGACGTATAGAGTTGATTTTTTCGGATGATTAATCTATTTGTTAGTTAATTATAATATTTTTCTGAGAACGGAAAAAAAGGAAAGCATAGCTTATGATTGTATCACAGGAGGGAAATTATAATTTTGATATAATAACTTTGCATCCTTCGTTTTAGTTTATGTTTCAGTCAATTTACGATATTAATTTGTATTTCATTTCAATTTTAGTCATTTTTCATCATAATGTAGCATGTTTCAACAATATTCAACACCACATCAGTGATTTTAGGTGCGGTGTTATCATTTAATGTTGTCACGTCATGATTTTCTTATACATTTTCAACAGTTTGGTGGAAAAAAATCGAAATTTAAAAAATTACAAATTAATGGTTAACTATGACAATAACGATAAAAATAAAAAAGAAATGAGAAAATGAAAGTTAGACGGCCAATTGTGTAATTTTACTATTTACAGGAGCGAAATTGGGAATAAAATTAGTTCAATCAGGGGCGGTTGAATAAGACAATCCCAGCCATCCACCTCTTCCTTATGTTCTCTCTGTGATCCCCTCCTAGAATTATTCAATAATCCAATCACTCAAAATTCGTAATTCCTAAATTCACTTGAGATTTCTCCACTCTTATATATATTCATAGGAAGAGAGAGGCAATCGAATCGAACCGCTGAAGATGGGGGAGCGGGGGAGAGGAGGATGCTGTCCGCCGATGGATCTGATGCGGTCCGAACCGATGCAGCTCGTCCAAATCATTATCCCCGTCGAATCGGCTAATCTCTCAATCTCGTACCTCGGAGATATCGGTCTTATACAATTCAAAGATGTTAGTACGACGACTTATGCTTTATATGTCTTTTGCTGGTGAAAATTTGATTTTATCTGCGCTTTTTTTTCGGTAATGTGATGTAGCTAGGTATTGCCATTGTTGATTGGGGGATTGATGTATGCTTGTGATTGATTCTGTTTGTGTTTATTAGTTAGTTTCTGAGGAAGATAGAGAAATACTGATTCTAGTACTTATTACTTCACAATCATTTTCCGATTTGCTCTTGATAGAATCTAGATTACGTTTAGACGAAAAACAGAGATGTTGAGACTATGGAATGTGGCTGTTATTGGATTTGGTTCTTTTGGTTTGCTTTGTTTGTTTGGTAGTATGCGGTTTCTTGAATCAATGTGCTGCAGGTAGGGTTTATTTTGAGCGATGTTGTGCTTCATTTTTGCATTTAGAAGTTAGGGATTTTAAATTGAAATTTTTTCTATGTACTGAATCTAGCCTTTCTATAAAAATTCCTCAGTAACCAGATATTTGCAGTTCTGTACAACCAATAACTTCAGCCATTTACTGTGGCAATGACATATCCAGACTCCGTGCAATTAAAATCATATCCTCTAGGCCTTCATACTTCATGGGTAAAGTGTCTTTTAAAACGGTCTAAAAACTATTTTTTGTGATAGTATTTCTCGAAGTTATAGTCTCAAATGGTTATCGATCGATGATGTGAAAATTGATACCTGTTTACACGCTATTTTATTTTAATGTGCTTGTTTTTTAATGTTTCTCCTGACTTATATGATTTATGTTTACTAAAAGAATGCTCCTAGATTATTACTGTAAACTTTAAATTTGTTGCCTTTTGAGTTTGTGTGCTGCTTCATCTTAATATGATGTAATTATTTTCTTCCTCGCAGCTGAATGTGGAAAAAAGTCCATTCCAACGAACATATGCCACCCAGGTAAATGTTTGTTATTAGAAGACAATTGTTTATTTATCAAGTTGCCATTTGGATGATTCTGGCAAAAATTTCATGGCAAATATATTTGGGTAGTGACAAGTCAACAAAGTGAGATTGGAGGTTGTGTTTGTGATGCCAGACTATGTTAATGCAGCAGTTAGAGTCTTATTTTTTCTCTTGCTTGATTATCCTCATAAATGCTCTTAAGTTAGTTATTTCATTAGAATGTCAGTTGGTTTTTGCTATATTCTTTTATATCATCATGTTCATTCTTGTATAGTCAAGCATACAACTTATCACCTGTTGGTTTTAAATATACGCATTCTGCAGCTGCATAAATTGCTTGAGCATTATATTTGTTTTCTTTTTTTTGTTTTCTGAAGATTAAAAGATGTGGAGAAATGGCACGAAAATTGAGATTTTTCCGTGACCAAATGTCAAAGACAGGGTTGTCATCTCAAGAAAGATCAATGACACAACCTGGTCTTAGTTTGGATGACCTTGAGGTATGTTTTACTTTTCGTATTTAACTCACTCTTAACTATCAAATGTATTTGACCCTGGCTCTTCGCTGATTTCAGGTTAAACTCGGGGACCTTGAGGCTGAGCTGGTTGAAATAAACGCAAATAGTGAAAAGTTGCAGCGATCCTATAACGAACTAGTAGAATACAGGCTCGTTCTCCAAAAGGCATGCCGTTTTTATTTCTCAGTGTTCATAGCATTTGTTGTAGATATCTAATTCCCACTTGAGTTATGCAGAGAAGTAGAAAATATTTGTAACAAAAAATAATGTGAATATTCTTCTTGTATCTCTTTTTTGGGAAGAGCCTAGAACCTAAAAAACCTCAAGATGATCATTTAACACAAAAGATTTATTCTTCCAGAACACTAGAAAAGTTTCACTTACATTATGACCAACAGCAGTGAGGAGAAAAAAAAGATATTGGTATTATTTATACAACCGACTTTTATGTTCCATTGCTTGACCCCCTTCACAATTCTCTCTGTATATGTTTCACTGAAGGAAGCCATCTATCGGTGCTAAGATTTGCTAGTTACTGTTTAATTAAACTTACAACACAGGTTATTAAAAAAACGTAGCAAAAAAATGTACAACTCGAGTTTATCAAATACTGCGTGATATTTGGGTAAACTTTAACAGATTGATTGAGTGTATTAGGAATTTTTTTTGGTGAATATATTATGTGCTGTAGCATGATTGGTTTAATTTTTAAATCAATTATACTTTACTGTAGATGTCACTTCGTGGAAAATTTGTTTGGTTAGCCATGTCATATCATCTATATTTAGTAATTATTATCATTATTATTCTTTTTTTTTGGAGAATGTAAACAAAAAGCATTACCAAATACTGCTGTGGATTTTGGCAGTAATGTGACATAAAGGATAGTCTTGTTCGTTGTGTATACATATAATGAGAGATGTTTCTTAAAGCAGTACGAGTAAGAAATTGATTTTTATTGCATGAAACAAAATATTTTGTGCAACTTCTATCCTTGATTACATCTGCATAATTAGAGAACCTTTGAAATATCTGCTTTTATTTTTGTTCACTGCATGCTTTTTCATTGTTGATTTTCTTTGATTGTTTTTGTCATGCGCCATTCTTTTTTCCTAGTTTTACTCCAGGTTTTGTTGCTGACCCATGTTGGCTATTGTAAATGCTGTTATATTTCCTTAGGCTGGTGAATTTTTTCACTCTGCGATGAGCAGTGCTGAAGCTCATCAAACAGAATACTCATCAAATCAAAGTGGTGAGGAGTCCTTGGAGACTCCGCTATTATCAGAGCAGGTACAAATTCGAACTTCGATATTTGATCCCGTTTAAGTTGGGGATTTCACTTTATTCAGATATGTCTTCCGTCATCAGGGAGTGACAGTTGATTCTACCAAGCAAGTTAAGTTAGGATTCATCACCGGACTTGTTCCCAGGGAAAAGTCAATGGCCTTTGAGAGGATTTTATTCCGTGCTACCAGGGGTAATGTGTTTCTGAAGCAGGCTGCAGTTGATGACACAGTCATTGATCCTGTATCCGGGGAGAAGGTTTACACAAACTATCTGGATTATTTTATGTAGTTTTATGACACACATTTACAGTCTGAATCATGCTTAGATACATTCTTTGTTCAGTCATTATGGTATTTAAAAAAAGGTTGATTACTCATGTTTAGCTCTTGACTGAGACCAAAAAGTTAATATGGAGAAAACTAATTTTTGGTTTTTATGACATAGGTTGAAAAAAATGTATTTGCTGTCTTTTTTTCTGGAGAAAGGGCAAAAAAGAAAATTCTCAAAATATGTGAAGCATTTGGAGCTAATAGATACTCGTTCAATGAGGACCTGGGCAAGCAAGCTCAAATGATTACGGAGGTATACAAGATACATTGGAGTTCATGTATTATTGATTTGTAATGGACCCAATTGTCATAAACCCGTCTCTTTTGTTTTCTGCTCATTCTTTTCTTTTCTAACATTTTTTTTAGTTTCCTGATTTTTGCAATTTGGATTAAATTTAACACTCCTCTAGTTGTCTCTTTTTCTCTTGATTGCCAGGCTGCTGTCCTTTTTTTTCTTTCCTATAGACTGAAAGTGGATTTGTTTCCTTCTCTCCTGTATATTCATTGCACTTAATTCCTTGGCTATTCCATTTTTCAATTATATTTTGGGTAGTACTTTGCATAATTTTCCCCTTATATTAAATGTTTATTGAGATCTTTTTTTCCCTTTTTCTCTTCTTTGATGGTCTCATATGAGATAATGAAATTGTACTCTTGTGTTACTTCTGCTTCCATTTCAGACCTCCGGTAGACTCTCAGAGTTGAAAACTACAATAGATGCAGGCCTGGTGCGTCGTGGAAACTTGCTGCAAATTATTGGAGAACAATTTGAGCAGTGGAACTTCTTGGTCTGTCAACCATGGTTTAACAAATTGCTTGTAGCTTTCTTAATTTTTGTGGGTTTTTTGCCAAAACAGCACTAAGCTGTGAATTATCAACCATGTACCAAAAGCCAGAGTGTTTTTGCATGTTTATGGTTGTTCCTCTTACTAACATTGATTGTATTTTAATGTCTTACGAATTTAATAAACTATTTTTCTAATGAAGGTGAGGAAGGAGAAATCCATTTATCATACTCTGAATATGCTCAGCATAGATGTCACCAAGAAATGTCTAGTGGCAGAAGGATGGAGTCCTGTTTTTGCCTCAAAACAGGTGACTACTATCCCACACATTTCTTTTTCCCCCTTTTTTTTATTTGTGTGATGGCAAGTATGGTAGCAGTTGTAGCTTTGAATCATGAGATTTCAAAGTGAAGTGCTATGTTTTAACAATATCGTTCATTCTGAAAGAGGATGTTTCTTATTTTCAGATTCACGATGCATTGCACCGGGCTACACATGACTCCAATTCACAGGTTGATGCTATTTTTCAAGTCTTGCAAACACGTGAAATGCCACCTACATATTTTCGAACAAACAAATTCACTACCGCTTACCAAGAGATTGTTGATGCATATGGGTGAGTTATTCTGTATAGTAAAGAGATTTAATGTGATGGTGTTGTAAACTGGTAGACACATTTAGGTTCATTCAAGTATAAGCTCTCTGTTTTGGAAATTGACTTGTGAAATAGCTAATCAAATGGTGATAACTGGCAAATGGGACTGCTAGCATTTGAACTTTGAAAAAACAGCAACATGGCTGTGACTATGCATTATGACTTTCTAGTGTAGGGAATCTTCATGTATTTTTTTGTCATAATATAGCTACCTGTTTCCATGATTAATAAATGAATATTCAACTACCTGAAAGTTCATGAAGCTAAGAATATGTTTCTGGCCCCTAGGGAATGTAATCAAGTTGCGTAAAAATTATGGACCTTATGCTGACATTATGACCTTCACAAATTTGATTGATGTACCTGAGAGAAGTTTCTAGAGGTTGGCTTTTTTTTGTTACATTTCCCATCCACTTCCATGTATTAGCAATATTACTCCACACCCCATTACCTTGACCTAATACTATGTCGTGTTTCTATATTAGTAGTTCATATGCAATGAGTTCAGCATTTTTTTAAGACGAACTATATTTTGCATGACATTTCATGCCTCTTAGTTTACTTGTTGCAGAGTTGCCAAGTATCAGGAAGCAAACCCTGGAGTTTTCACCATTGTCACATTTCCATTTCTTTTTGCTGTCATGTTTGGTGACTGGGGGCATGGCATATGCCTTCTACTTGCAACACTATTTCTTATTTTCAGAGAGAAAAAACTCTCTAGTCAGGTAATGGCATACTTTTTTGATATAGCTATCAATAGAATATTTGCAATTATGGTTTCTTAATCTCTTTCCATTATTAAAAATGACATCTTATAAAAATGTTTTTGGGACTCTAGAAACAAATTACCAAATAAAATCATAGATTATTTTGCAAGATGTTTTTGATTGTTTGCTCTGTTGACTAGTAACTCAGTTATCTCTATATGGAGGTTGTGGAGAATTCACTTGGTCCTTTAGTGTCCTCCTTTATTTTTCCTAAAATACTTGTTTAATTTTTTGGTTTATTTTTTTTTTCAAAGTTTGACAAATATTTACTCAATCAATGGTATACAACACATTAAAATTCAAATATTTAAAACTTTTAAAATGTGTAATGTGTTGCGTAGCACCAAGTTTGTGTGCAGTTGCTAGTAATTAGTATCAGCGATCGGATTTTTTAGGATTTTTTCCTTGTGTACAACTTTCTTGTACTTTTCTAGTCACTTGTTGGATCATTTGTCCTGTTCCTGGTCATAAAGTTGGGTCATCTTGTCCCAATTTATCATATCGAGCTCTGTTTATTTTCTTTTTGATTATTGTATTACGAAGTTATGTAAAACCATTTGAAACATTCGAAACCAAGTTTTGAATTTCCTATTCTATGGTTGCAGTATTGTTTTGCATAGATCTCGTCAATAGCGTCATAGGCATGCTTGGATGAATTGGATATCTTTTTTTGGAATTTAGAGGATTAGTTGAGCAATTTGAGCTAATGCAAGTCAAAATACTAGTTTAAGTATGGATTTTCATCGTGAGCTTGAAAATTTATGTTTCTTATATATGAATGTGAAATCAGTGACGTGATTTTATCAATCTCCATAAATGCAGAAACTTGGAGACATCATGGAAATGACCTTCGGTGGTCGATATGTCATTTTACTTATGGCACTTTTCTCAATTTACACTGGGTTGATCTATAATGAATTCTTTTCTGTGCCATTTGAATTATTTGCCCGTTCAGCATATGTGTGCCGCGATCCGGCTTGCAGGTATCTCACGATCTTGAATCTTTTGTTGATGTCGCAGCTCTGCTGGTATGTGAACTTTTTAAATCTTGTAGGGATTCTACTACTGTGGGCTTGATCAAAGAACGAGATACCTATCCGTTTGGGGTGGACCCTGCATGGCATGGTACACGCAGCGAGCTACCGTTTCTTAATTCATTGAAAATGAAAATGTCGATCCTACTTGGAGTTTCCCAGATGAACCTGGGAATAATATTGAGCTATTTTAATGCCAAATTCTTCAAGAGTAGCCTGAATACATGGTAAGTCGATGCAATTCAAAATATTTTTGCTGGTGCACATTTACTGATTAAATCTAGATAAATTTCATATAGAAGTGCTTTGTTGGTAAATTATTTGAATGAAAATTCATCGGAGATTCCTTATAGTGATTTACATCTTCCTGTCTACTATACTGACCCCGTGGTGTCGCAGGTTCCAATTTATTCCCCAAATGATATTCTTGAACAGTCTATTTGGCTATCTCTCTGTCCTAATCATCATTAAATGGTGCACTGGATCCCAAGCTGACCTATATCATGTTATGATATACATGTTTTTGAGTCCTACCGATGAGCTTGGTGAAAACCAGCTGTTCCCTGGTCAGAAGACAGTTCAGGTTGGGAATAATGGAAAATAAAATGTCTGTCTTTTGATTAATTTCATTTCATCACTTCAATCAAAGCTCTTAAATCTTCCTGGGGTTTGTATAATTTTTGGAACTTGTTTCATTCTTTGCGCATTCAGCTTGTTTTGTTACTTTTGGCACTTGTTTCTGTACCATGGATGCTGTTCCCAAAGCCGTTCCTGTTGAAGCGAGAACACAATGTATGCAAGTTTTTACTTTTTTTCTTTAGTTTATCCATTACAAATTTTTATCATAATATTCTAATATCTTGTTACATTATCCCGACATTTTTATTACAATATATTCAGAGGCACCATGGAGAGTCTTATGCACCCCTTCCAGGAACAGACGAGTCGTTGCAGTCAGAAGCAAATCACAATTCCCATGGTCATGAAGAGTTTGAATTCAGTGAAGTTTTTGTGCATCAGCTTATCCATACAATAGAATTTGTGCTTGGGGCAGTTTCAAATACGGCATCTTATCTTCGTTTATGGGCTCTTAGGTATCATTTTACTACACCCTATATTTGGCCTATACATGGTGAATGTTTGCTCCGCTTTGCATCTCTCTCGTCAGTATACATGTATAATTAAATATTGTAAGGATTTTTAGTTGAACTTATGAAATATAAGGAGAACTGCTATCAATTGCAAGATCCTAGTTCTTTTTCATATTTGAGTGTCGAGTTCATTATGCTAACAAACGTATTTTTTAATCTTTTCCTTTGTTTGGTGATGATCAGTCTTGCCCACTCTGAGTTGTCCAGTGTGTTCTACGAGAAGGTTCTTCTTCTTGCATGGGGGTGAGTTCATTTATTTCATTGAACTATTCATGTCTGCAGGTGTTCGTAAACTTGTGTCATACTTCTTTCATAAAATTTGAGCGGCAATCATTCAAACTATTTTTTGATGTCTTTTACTTGTGGACTATGTGGTTGACCCAAACAATGTTTAATCTGGTAGTTGATTAATGTCTAATATTTAGTGAATGACAAGAGACTTTTTATGGAAGTTCTGGTATTATAGACAAATGAATGATTATTTTTATCTCTAGCAAACGCAAGGACCTCTTATGATAGGCCTTATCTCGACTGATCATTCTTTTTTGGCAGATATAACAATGTAATTATCCTTATCGTTGGCTTAATCGTCTTCATATTCGCCACTGTTGGTGTGTTGTTAGTGATGGAAACACTTAGCGCCTTCCTCCATGCCTTGAGACTTCATTGGGTGGAGTTCCAAAATAAGTTCTATGAAGGAGATGGATACAAATTTTATCCATTCTCGTTTGCCTCACTCGATTATGAAGAAGAATGATACACTTCGAGACAAATTACTATTCAAATAATATTCGTTATATGTGCATGGGACCGGAGTCTATTGAAGGTAATGATTCTTTAAATTGTTGCCTGGGATTATGCGTGATTCTTTTCACGTTGAGTGTTCTGTTGGTCTTGTATCATTTGTCAGCTGAGTGTAATAAGCAGTCTTGTGAGGTCTGCATTGGATGACGTTTAAAGGTCACTCAGTTGTATTATTTATACAGATTGATAGGATATATCTTGCTGTTTATTCTATTTCAGGAAACGGGGAAAAAATAATGATGTATTTATCCCTTTACTGTTGAGATTTGTTTCCTCGTGATGTTATTTGCCTTTGAGAGCTGGTGTAAATTTTTGGGATTCTAAAGTTTTACTGTATCCCAACCAGTTGTGACGCCTGCCTGCATAGATTTTGTCCGGCGTAGCCTCGCTTGGGCTTCAGTTGAAGTTTCTGTTGTAAATTATGGATTATGAAGGTATTATTATGGGAACAACTCGATAAACTTACATTTTTTGGAGAAGAAAGGGATCTTTTTATAGCAGTCAAAGAAAGAGTTAGGCTTTGAGGTTTAGCGGGAAACGGGGCGGCAACTACAATTTTTAACCCTTCTCGTGTCTATTTTATTAGTGTAGTGTGGTGCTTGAATGTTTCGTACTTTCTACTTTCTTTTTTTTTTCCCCACATTTGGGGCTCCAATCGGCCTTGCAGGCTCGGTCTTTTTTCAATGGAAGTGTTTCTCTGTGCTACCCCTGTTTCTTGAAAATTGAGCATTTTTTCTCTTCGCATATGCATAAGATGTCTACTCCATCGAAAGAAGTACCAAATACCATCTTAAAATAATTTCTAAATATTTTCTCAAAATTAATGAGTTGGGTGGGATTAGAAGTCCAGCTAAACACAAGTGCATTGTTGCATCTTAGGATCACTGTGAGATTCCACGTAAAATTAGTATAAAAAAAAATTAATACCCGTTACAGGTTAAATTTTTTGTGCCCAACAATTACATGCGCCATTCTCTGGTGATGCACATCATGCCCATAACTTTCCTGAAGTAGATCATTCTATCGCGTCTGGAACTTGTGGTGCTAGGATGAATACAATAAATTTCCATTAGAAATTATTTTTGTTGGTCGTTGCTTTGCTTTTACCAAAAGGATTATTCCAAAATCCCATCATCATCCTAAAATTCCAGATTTGGCAAGCAAAGTGCTACGCTTGAAGCAAATGAATGGTTATAGAAGAAAAAAATAAGGGAAAATACGGTAACTTTTATGAAAGCACAATGAGTTGACAAATTACACATGCTATCTAAATAACATTTGTTAAGATTCCATGAATCACATGAGGTTGACTCAATTCACCTTAATTGCACCAGACCAAGTTAGTGCTCAGAAATTAAGGACGGTACAAGCACGTTTCCTCTATATACAGAGATGAGGCACGCGGTTAACTGCAATTCCGTACCTCTTTTGTTCAAGTGCTTACAGCTGCAACAGTAGAAACCATTGAGTCCACACCACAGATGTTGCGTCCCTGACAGATTTTATAGTAACCTTTCTCTCCCCAGTTTTCACCCCACGAATTCTTGATAATCCAGTACGGCTTGTCCTTTAAGCGAATGGGCGAATATGCACCTGCGCCGTAACCAACCAACAAGACACCATGATCCAACCTCTTGGAGCATATGAACGGGCACGATACTCCTCCAATGTATGTCTGCATGAAGACCGCATTGATAGCCACTACACCCAGAGAGTAAAATTAAAGTCAGTTCCGTCCTGTGGTAACATCTTTTGACTAGATAGCCGTCTGGTGCGTGATTTTAAAGATGACATTTTTTGAATTTTGAGAGAACTCAGATAAGAATAGATCTTACAAACCGAGGAAAATTTGGTGAAGCTGGCGGAGGGGATTATACATCTGATAAATGCCCACACGAGTCATTGATAATAAATGTAACACGCTAGATGAACTATAGAATATTTTAATGGAACGATGTTCAATTGTTATTCAAATAATTCCAATTTAATGTATGTGATGAACCTAATGAAATTGATAAATGCGTATAGAAGATACCAGCAAGAGGTCCATTTTTGACTAGATTGGCAGCAATCTGTTCTTCATCAAGGGAAACAACACTGAAGTTGGCGACCTTTGCAGCAATTTTGGTCTTGTCAAATTTGCATCCTCCACGATCAGTTCCGGTGTATGGATAGTCCTCTTCTAGCATAATTCCACCAGATTTTAGAGTGTATTCGAAGGCAGAATTCATCAAACCACCATCACAGCCTGAATCGCAGTCTTTGTCTCCTGAATCGCACTGCAGACAGTGAAAGGTCAGATCGACACATTTAAAGGGAGGAGAGCAAGTAATGCGACAGCACGGCTGTTTTTGTTCTCACCAGTAAGATATCCTAACAGTAGAATTAACGGCTGATGAGAAAAAGTACTTTTTATCATATTTGCATCCGATGAGACTTGGAATCAATACCCATATATTTAAAAACCAATTGCACCGTCTATGGGCTAACTGTGTTTCACATTCATTATTTCTGACTTCTCTCGACTACAATTTCCACCTTCTTCTAGGGTTTGCATCGTCCTATTACTGTATCATGTCTTTAAATGTGATTGAGGCAAAACACAGAAAATAACATAGTTTCCAAGGATAAACACAGCACAACGTATAACAGATGCCTTGAATTGTAAAAATCCTTGGACATTTCGATTTCATTGCTCGACGTTTCGTTAATACCAAATGTTAAGAGGCTGAAATAGAAGGGACAAATAAAAAAGCCGAACCTCGTGGTCACAATCCACAAGCTGTTGCTCACTGAGACTCATAAGGTTCCCAGTCGCCAGATAATTTGCACCTTCTAATGCTCCTGTTGTGCTAAATGACCAGCATGAACCACAAGATCCCTAAACGATACCATTAAAAAATTACCACTGAGATTTATCGAACACGTAAGGTAACTAAATCGAATAAAATTCAAAAGTTAGCATATCAAACCATTCAAATTGGTTTGAGATGAATCAAAGAGATTAATATCACAATGTTAAAGTTAACGGCAAAACGATCTCTCATCACACTTCTAAACTCCAACATTGGAACAAAAATCATATATCAGCCCCGATGAAATAATTATTTGCATCTTCGTTTCTACCAGAATTTAAACAATATATTTCAACTACAGACTCATAAAGGTATGTGGATCTAAACAATTGTTATCCGGTCAAATACAATAGTTACTCATGTTCGATTACTTATGCCAGAAATTTTCCAATTAAAATACTAAAAACAAAACTAACAGTATGCACTATGCACATCACTCAAACCATACAGAGCAGCACAAATATACTCGACCGAGCAAATCATCGAATTGAATTAGATAGTTTGCATAGATTCAAGCTTATTAGGTACTTTTCTTGCATATATTCTAGGTAACTGGGTTGGAGTTGGAACTTAAGGCAAAAATATGTATAAGAACCTATACAAGTCTGACCTAAATTTTTCAGTCGCACCAATAATATCCAATTCTCTCCGAGAACCAGAATTTGACTAATTCGAATTGTACTCTGGAGATGATCAACCCAAATCCTGATTCTGATTCATACATACGTACCTGATTCTTAACCGGTGTAACGGCACCGTGATCTCTCCAGTCAAAATCAGTCGGAAGGTTGTTCGTCGGTAGGATCGGAGCCTTTTGAGCGTCTTCCGGGAGTCGGAGTCTCCGATTGAGGCCGAGAAGTTGACGTCGGAACTCCGCGCGAGTGAGATCTGAGAACTGAGTGACTCCGTGCACGGCGGCGGGATCCAGCTTCTGGTGGCGCCTAGCTCGGCGCAGGTTAGCTTTAAACACCGAGAATCTGTAATCGCGTTCCTCCTGATTCGCGTACTTCTTTCCGAACTTCTTCTTAAACATCGTGAAATGGTGGTCGGCGTTCAGCAGCAAATTTTCTCCATCATCTCCATGATCAACGACTTGCCGGATCACCAAATCTTCGCCAGATTCGTCACCTGCAGCGAGGATGAAGCCACACAACGTCGCTACGAGGACAAAAGTGAGGAATACGGTGGCGGAACGAGAAGCCATGGGAATTCTTCCTCTCTAATCTTACGTAGAGAAATGAAAATGTACGCATATTTGTAAGTAATAACCGTTCCACAAAGCAGGTGAAGATAACCAATAATAATAGTCCACGTTGCTCGATTTGATTTGTTGTAAAAGAAAGTCGGTGATTTGCTATTATTTATCGAAATAAAATATTAAAATCGTTGTTTTATAATAAGCCTGTCTTTTTCTACGCAATCCATACAAAAAGTGTAGATTGGACCAATGAACAGTGGATGGTCGTCGGGTGAAATTCATCTGGTGTGACAAATTCGTTTACTAGTAGGTACAATTTTGGGATCCATCGAATAGACTTTGGTGCTTCACGTGAAATTAAAGAAGAATAATGAAGTTGAAATTGATATTGAAAAGAATCTTGTATTTCAAATTCAATTAATATTTTATTTTTGCATTTCTAGACTAATTTGTTTATTTAATTCCTTAGCTATAGATAATCCTATTTATGGGATTTATTCAACATAAATTGGGAACTTATCTATAAGATATATCATGTCAATCTTGTGTAGAGTTTGATTCTAATTAAACTCTTGTTTTCTTGCTGCTGAATTTCAGACTTAAAGATTTCCGCGTGAAGAGCTTAAGTGATCATTGCGATTTTGATGTTGCCGACACTCGAAGAACAACACTGACGCAGAGTGTTGATCGAAGAGTGGTTTCGTTTGGTTTTGAGCATTGCGTGTTTGAGTTTATGCATCTCGGTGTTCAGTTGTAATTTTTTTTCGATGTTATTTAATTCCTTGGTGTGTCAAAGAATTTAGTTTTGATATTTTTCACTAACATTGTTTGATGTAAACGATTTACACATTTTCTAGTGAATTCTTTTTGACATGAGACATATCACAAGTATTCCTACTTGTGCATGATTCAGTTCTGGTATTTGATTATTTATTACAATTATACATGTTTATTAACAATTAATTTCTGCAGCTGTGTTGTGATATGTTGTTGACAACATCTTAGCACAAACCAAATTCTGATATGTACATTTTTAAATATTTTCTGTAAGTTTATGAGTTACAGTCCTTTCAGATATAATCAAGAATATCAAAATAATATTGAGGATGTGAACAATGATGACATTGAATAAATTTTTTAAAAAAATATTAACGTGGAATGAGGCAATTCACTTATTCTTCAATAATACAAGAAAATTACAGTATGCTAACTCCCATATTATACAAAACATACAATTCTTCACAATTGTTTTCTATAATATACATTCATATTTCGAATGGAAGAAACTAAACTCCCCTTTACCTCCAATACAGATTTCAAACTTCATCTCCTTTCACCATCTCTTGTCGCTCATTTTCACTGGTTCATGCGACGAAGTCATGTAAAAGACGGGTAGGAGGGACGAACCGTTGCTGCCGGTTTTCAGAATCCAAACAATCGAATTCTGCAGTCTCAGTCTCCATAGCCAAATCTGATGCATTGTATGCATCAGATCCTCTCACATTAACAAAACCGTTGCGACTTTCATTACAAATTGGAATGTTACCACCTGCGCTCTGCTGCAATCCTAGTGTGAGTGAAATCTTTCCATTTGCATTGCCAAATCTTTCGAATTCCGAAATATGGTATGCAGCTTCAATAAATCGGTCGGCGCCATAATTTGAATGTCCCATAGAATCATGAAAAAGAGTAGTTTCGTCAATCTGCCTCTGCCTGTCTCCTGATTTTCTTGTACAGTACTTGCTTGGAGGTTGGAAAGTGGGATTGTTGTCTGGTTCCATCATTTCTATGTCAAGCAAGGGAATGGAATTCGAGGCAAGGTGCTGGCTAGAGGAAACAGAGGTTTGCCGAAAATCTTCTCCTTTATCCCGAGATGTTTTGCCATTGGTTTTTACGGTTCTTGGTGTGGTTTCTGATGAAGAATTAGAGTCAACTTCCGTGTCACCAGTCTCTTCTTTGTACATTTCTTCAACCATGGGCTTCCAAAGCCGGACTCGAGCATTTATGAACCAGTTTGAGACCTGATGCAGCCAATTGCAGATCAAGAAATGCTATACAGAAAGCACATTATATCCAAGGAACAAAATTTTGAATGTTTGAAGGTAGTCTAAAAATTTACATATTCCGAAAATTAAAAGAATTCAAGTTCTTATACATTTCAAGATACGACTGTTCTGTTTGTCCCATCTTCCATCCTTACTACACAATTTTTTTTATAAAAACCGTCCGAGAAGGGCCGTTAAGGCAGACGGCAACCAAGAAACAGATGAAAAATACTGGTAAACAGATACCAGGGGACGATGGAGCCATAATTGAGCCAAAAAAGAAACATTGAAGTGCAAAGTCTAACCAAGCCATAAAATTTCAATCTTTATATAATCCACTAAAACGTCAGAAATGGACTAAATGGTTGTGCTAGGTGAAAAACAGCTCATAAAAGTTAGAAATTTTTCCCACATTAAGTTGGAAATAATGATTTGTGTTTAATGGAAAACATGTCTACCTGACTTCTTGTTAGTCCAGTTTGCCTCGCTAGCATTATCTTGTCAGAATCTTTTGGATATCTGGAGAACAAAACCAAAGTAACATGTTAAATAGCAGAATATCACAGACGACTCACATAGGTGAGATTGAGAGAGTGTATAGAGAAAAGAAAATGTTTGGAAACAAGTACTAATTACTATACTAAAAGCTATTCCAGTTAGCAACAATGCGATTCAAATCTTTTGAATTGATCAGCAGTACAAGTGTCACTTTTTATTAATACGGAGTCAATCGATACCAACCACCAGCTACTGCTCTCTAATAAGTGAAGTTGACTTTGTTATTAATTATAAGTATCAGTGCAACTCAAATCATTTGCAAGGTAGATCAAATCAAGCACCTCACATTTTAATAGTTACAAAGTGGCTCACACAACGAGAGACGGCTACTAAGCATATTATATACAACTTACGGATGGAGGAAGTGCTCGAAAAGCCAAGCACGCAAGATTGAAACAGATGTTTCAGGAAGTCCCCGTTGTGGCCTCCACACATGCTGTGGCATCATTCCGAGCTGCTGAAGGGCTCTCTGTTGTCTGAGTTGCTTGTCCACGTAACGTAGGCGAGATATAACGATCCCTTTGCCATTTGAAGAATCATCTTGCTCACCAAGGTTTTTTCGTGCTACTTGAATCTGGCCATTTATAGCATCACGCAAGCAGCGAAAATGGCGAGAAATTGTGAGGAGGGCAAGTGCTGTGTACGGTTTAGCTGCCCCAGATCCAGCTATCACATCAAAGGAAGAGACCACTATCTTCATCTGATGGTAATACTGCTTGTATCGCCTGTCAACCTGAAATGATATGAATTGAATAAGAAACAACCATGACAGAGGAATTATGCAACCCATATGACAATTGCAATATATATAGCAAACCATTTTCATATGCATAAACTTCTACAGTAAGCAGTTTTCTATAAAATAGTTCCCCATATCAGAAATGAACTTTCTGGCATCATGAATTCAAATTTTTGCAGAAACAAAAGAATGATAAGACAACACGTCAATCAAATACATATTACTTCATCGAGGAATATTTCATTGACATTATCAAATATTTGTGTTCTATGTGCATTATTTACCTAAACCTTCTGTTGATTTTGGTATGGAAATATAAAGATAACAATGAAGCATCTCTAATTTACTGAACAGAATGGATATAATTTATCATACTTGAAAGTTATCTCATAAAGACTTTCAGATAAAAAGAAAAACTTAATACAACACCACGAAAACTCAACATCACCTCGTCCAACATTGCCAAAAGCTTTGTCAATTTATTCTGCAAATCCTGCTTCTCAGCAGCTGGAAGTTCATTGGTGGAGTTGCTGCTTGACTCAGGTGGAACTGAAGATACCCCTGCTTGAGAAGGATCTGAAACACCATCTTCCAAGCCCCCATCAGCTTCTTTTGAGTCCTTTACTAGCTCTTTCTTGGAATTTTGTTCCTTAATAGCTTTTTTGACATTAACAACTTCATCAAGCAGTTGTTGTGCAGCTTTCAGGTATTTTGAGCCAGGAATGGCTTGTGACATACTCGACATGCCATATGAATCGGTTTTTATTGCATCAGCACTGGTTCCTTGAATACAAGAAAGCATATATTCATTATAACTCAATTGCCTAGTTCGTGAATTGTCATCTTCTTCGAAAGACTGGTTCCCACCTCTCTCATCATTAGAGATCGTTGGGTTCGGACCCAAGAACGGAGAGAAACTGGAAGAATCATTCTGATACGGGATCGGTGATATCTGCATTCCTGAGGGTATATGTGTACCGAGACTGAGGGATAATCCTTGACCTTGAAGAACACTGGGAGCACCATTTATGGGGTGCATCATTAGCATCTCGTTTCTACCATCTTTCCACGAGCTTAAATCATGTTCTACAATTCGAGAACCTCCAAAATTTAGCATTATTTCCTGTTGAGATGAGCCGGGCTCAGAATTGCCAGCAAGTTGAATTCCAAAACAGGTGCTTTGCCTTTGAGAATTCCCAGTAAGTGCATCGGAAAACGGGGCTGAGGAAGGCGAGAAATCCATATACATCATCGTGTTTCCGGGAATAACTGGTGTTTCTGAATAAGAACCAGGCAAAGTATCCCTTGAATAGAGCATCGTTGCAGCATCGGTTTGACTGTTTGATGTTGGAAAATATGCAGCCATGAATTTTGTTTCAAGAATTTCCTTCTTGGCTAACATCTCCCACCTTAGAAATTTCCGAAGATAATCAGAGGGAGTCGAATTCTCAAGAAAATTATAAACAGATTGATAGGATTTTAACATTTTGATATATTTTGTAAGCAATTTTGTGGTTGTAACCGCAGAGAATAAAGTTCTTCACAAATTATAATAATAATACATGCGCAAGTTCTACCCATAGATTTACCAATTTGATGGTAATCTGATCATACGCCTTTTAATGGACAACTAAAAGAAGGATGCAATCAGCAGCTTTTGTAAAAAAAAATTAGCGTCACTGTCAAGAATCATTCAGATAATACACACACAAACAGCATTCACTTTTGTTTAATACAGAGAAACAAATCAATGACCAACATACTCATTGATCATAAAGCATCAACCGAAAAATGATGAAGAAATTTCAAAATCAGCTAATTTGACCATTTCAAACTAAAGTTCTAGCTTCATTCCCAAAACCCGCAAAAGATAGGTAGGATTTTCCAAATTAAAAACAAAATTCAAATGAAATTAAGAGTTTTAAACAAGAGAAACATAAATGAAAAGGACCCAAAAAATTAAAAGTTAAAAAAAAAAAGAAAGAAAAACTCCATAAATCCATCGAGAAAAGGAATTAAAAATTATCAATAATTCAGTAGAGACAGCAGCATGTAAAAATATCATAACATCAACATCATCTAATCCAAAAACCATGAGGAGACTTTCAAGAAATTTGCTTCTTTTCCCCAGCTTAGATTACAGCATAAAATAGATTAAAAAGTCAAATATTTTTAATACACAAACCTGGAAAAACTAGTATGACTTGTGTGGCTTGTTGGGAACACAAGCCCCTCCGATCCGCTTAAAAAAAAATCTTCCAGAAACACAATCCCAAGATCCCAACACTATCAAGAAAGAAAACAAAACAACCCCTTTTTCTTTCCTCTTTGTTTATGTACTATAATTATTATATTTAACATCATGTAAGAAAAGCAGACTGCAGGGACACTATCAACATCCCTTCAAACTCCGCTACCTTAATAACCTCAAAAACACCAATCTTTCTACGTATTCCCACGTGTGAAATTCACACACACACACGCACACATGCGTGGGTTCTTCTCTCTGTTTTCAACTCCTCTAGCTACACAAATCTACATGAAATTAAGCCCCTAAAAGGAGTCTACCCATTAATTCTTGAAACCCAAAGAGATAAAAATCGCAACTTTTTTCTTCACAACTCACAAGCATCTAAAATCCTTCATCCCTCCATTTTATTTGGTTTGTTTTGGTTTATAGAAAGGAAGAATATATATGGACGATAATAAAAGAATATATTTCTTAGCTGTTGTTATTGTTGTTGGTTAAACTCTTTGGTGGTGTTGATGATGTTTGGTTATGGAGTTTCAATCTCTAACAACCAGTTGGTGGACCTAAACCCTTCCTTAAACCTTCTTTCTTCTCTCTCACATTCAAGCATGGGGGAATGGTCTGAGCTGCTGTAAATATTCTCACAATTTGATGCTTTTTTTATTCTCTTTTTTTTTTTCTTTTTTTTTCCCCATTTGTTTTTTGTTAGTTTTTATTTTATTTTATTTGGATGGAATATTATAATTGGGTGGGAAATCTTTTATCTTTTGTGATTTGTATTTTTACTAGGTAGGGTGCACCAACAGAGGGTGTCCCACGTTTTAGAAATATTTTGCAAAATGCTGTCGGTATATGTAAATTTATACTAATTTAATTTAATATTTTTCTTTAAAAACTGCACTCTTTTTACATTGTTGAAATGGTGGATTTGGGCTTAACGTTTTCCCAAAAATCTAGGTTACATGTATAGCTTTCAAATATTTAATCCAACAGATGTGAGATATCTAACATCAAACATCAGTAGGTTGTTTTAATCCAATACATACTAGATAAATTCTTGAATTAATGTTGTAACCTGCAAATCAAACTAATAAGTTAAATCACAATATACAAACTATATAAGACAGATCACTATGATAATAACTTTACTTCTAGTCTTCTGGATGTCTTGGTAAATCACTGGGATTACTCACTAAAAAATAAATTATGTTCTTCGAGAAAATAAATAAATGGAAAATGAATTATTTTTATAATTTAATTTAAAATTATTTTAAGCACTGAATATAATAGCATAACATTATGCAATATATGATTACTTTCAAGCATGATAAATGGTAATTCGATATATAAGAAAATGACAAAAATTTGTGTGAGACGGTCTCACGAGCCGTATTTTGTGATACAGATCTCTTATTTGGATCATCAATTAAAAAAATTATTTCTTATTCTAAAAGTATTACTTTTTATTGTGAATATTGATAAGATTGATCCGTCTCACAGATAAAGATTCGTGAAATCGTCTCATAAAAATGACTCACTAAGAAAATTTATCTTTACAAGTTTGTTTAATAATTTTTATTTTATTTGGTTATCGGTTATCACGTGGGCAAATTGGAGAAGTATACTTTGTACGTTAGTTGCAGACTTAATTGTGGGGATTATCAGAGTCCCCCTTTTGGTTTGTGTATTTGTAGATTACCCCATAACTTTGGCTTTTGTAATTTATCGAGGTGAACACCGAAACCTAAAATCTAAAACCCAAGAAATCAGTTCGACTCGAAGAAAAATATCGCGGCTAACACCCCCTAAGTTTGCCTGTAATGAATGGTATTTTTACTCCGTTTCAATTAATTAAATAATTTTATTTGAGAAATAGATTAAAAATATGAATTTCGAACAATAACATCATGGATAAGATTTCACGGACCCATATACATGAGATTAGTTGATCAGATCCATACCTACAGTGAAAAAATTGAATCCTAAGACGATTAATAAGAGTTTTAGTGAAAAAATATATATTTGATCTGATGCATATAAAATCAATCATAGATTGAATTTAAAATTCGCAAAAATTAAATGTATTTTCATGAATTTTAAATCTATTATTTCAAATTTTCTTTTCTATCTATATAATATATGTGTGTGTGAGACGTGTATCATATTGTATGGTACCAGAGTATTATAAAAGTTCCAATACAAAAATTCAAACTTGCCTCGTTGTGATTTTTTTATTGGTTGTTGGGATAATTATTAGCTTTATAATGGAACTGTGCAAGCCAATAGCCACAAAAACATTATCTACAATTCGGTTTGTTTATTCAAACGCATACATGTGTTTGCTGAGTATGTTTTTTTATTAGACGGTCTCACGAATCTTTATCTATGAAACGGGTCAATTTTATCGATATTTACAATAAAATATAATAATCTTAACATAAAAAGTAATATTTTTTCATAGATGACTCAAATAAGAGATCTGTCTCACAAAATACGACCCGTGAGACCGTCTTACACAAGTTTTTGTCGTGTTTGCTTCATTCATGTATGAAAGTAACTAACATTAGGCATCGTTTGGTACATAGTAAGAGACGAAGAGAAATCAATACGAGTGACAAAAAAATGAAATCAAATAAAATTAAATAAGACGATGTAATAAAGTGTATATTGTTTGGTTTAATGTTATCACTACATATGGATTGATTTTACACTGTACCCACGTGGCATATCAAGATTTAAGATAATATTAAAGTCGTGTTTGGTGTTATAGACACAAGATTATAATTTTGTATTTAGTATGTATATTGGAAGACGATCTTATATAAATATTTAAGATATTATATAGTAGTAAGAACAAATATTTTACTAACTAAATCCCATTAACAAAACTAATAATGAGACGAAGAAAAAGAGAGACAGTGGATGCCATCATCTATTTGTCAATAAGCTAGAACTTAAATGAGATTTGGCACGTTATGCAAAATCCGTGCTTGGATTGGCCATTATTCAGAACTGGTGTAGTGACGTTTTTGCCCACGAGTTTTTAGGGCAATGGCCTCGACTTTTTGCACGAACAAGAGGGGATGGCATATTACGAAACAATTCTATTTGCCTAAACACCAAAAAAAACTTGCCGAATTTTGATGGTCTTGGCATCAATTTGTCGTATTGTTCTATCAAAAGGGTAAAATGATTAATAAGCAATAATATCAAATGATAATGTTCAAAATAATACAATCTAATGATATGATTTTCAGGTTCGTGTGCATTATGTGAATGTTTGATTTATGATCATGTGTTTGATTTCTGTTTGGACTAAAATATATAATTATGAAAGCTCAATTTAATTATGAAAGGTTAATTAAATTATGGAAGCACATCAGATGTGACAGATAGATTCTCATCGATTCAAATTTATTCATATAAGTTAAGAAGATCGTGGAAAGGGGAGAAGATCGTGGGAGAAAAGAGGAGAAGATCGTGAATCATGGAAAAGTGGAGAGAACTGCTAAGCATTCAGAAGAACATGATTAGCCAAAGCAAGAGGGAAGACACAACACACATCGCAAAAACTACAGGCAGCTCCCTGCAAAATTCTCATATATTTGGTCAAGCTTTTTCAGTCATATTTTAGCATCTCGTATATATTCTAGCACTATTTTGTTATATTTTTCATGGTCTTTGTGATTTTCTACTGATTTATTGATACACAATCACGTTGAGAGTTTATTTCATCAATTTTTATTGTATTTTCTTTTATTTTGGCGTTGTATTTGTTTATAAGACTATAACGAACGGTCAAATTCAATGTCCATAATCGTTGTGTTTTTAGAAGTTAGATTTTTATCATTTTTACACAAATTGATGCATCTTTGCATATAACACGCTCGCAAATCGAAATATTGTGCAGACAATTTCATACTAACATTTTATTAGACGAATTTTTCACACATAATTTGTGAAGTACACTTTATTTGACAAGTATGATTTGGTTTACATATTATTATATTAGTAGGAGGGTTACCAATACATGTAGAAGAACAATGATGTCTTTTATTTTGTTGTAGGTGACCTTGCAATTATTTGTTCAATATACCCGGTTAATGACAAATGATTATTTATTTGATATATTTCAGTAAATGGGACATGTTTTTCAAGAGGCATAGTGTATACACACCGAAATCGTATTATTATTTTAAAAAAGTAAAAACAAAAATTTTGGATTGAAAGATATATGTTTTACTAACATTTGTCAAATTAATGAGAAATGGCTCATAAACTTTTATCTCCCCGTGCTATATCTACGAAGATATATTATCTTCGAATGTTATTTTGTACTTCTGTGTGCAATTAAACAAATATAAGAGGGTATGTTGGCAATAATTGAAATAACTATGGGTCGAAATGTAAATAAGAAAAAGCCTGCCAGTGTTATAATTAACCCGGCAGAGGAAGGAACAGAAAGGAAGAGCAAGACAGAGCATGGGGATTCCAAAAAAGTACAGAATCTAAAAGAATGGTAATGATTATAATGTTTAATAAAAAATTATTATTATTTTATAAATAAATAATAATATTTTTATCAATTTAATAGTCTTTCGAAATTCTTGAACATCTAACTTATTATTAATAAGATGAATATTTTATTTAAATTATTTAAAATAATTATTATTTTTTAGTCGTGTAGCTTTTTGTTGGATCAATTATAATAATGTGACTATATTTTAACAATTAATTTTAACTATTTTTAACAAAATTATGTAATTAAATAAATTCTATCATTGTTAATTATTTTTATAATTATATTGATAAACACATTTGCATGCTTTCAAAGTTTTTTTGAGTCTATAATTATAAAATTTTAACGATAATATCAAACTTTTAATAACGCACTTTTTGATAAAATAACTAAAATTGATAATCAAAAATAATTATATGACTGTATTTGATTCAACAAAAGTATACAAAAATGAAACGATTCATCTCAATATACACATAAATAATATTTGTTTGTATATATAATTTCCATCACAAATCTCGAATGACACCCTATACAAATTCCAACCTATTTCATACGATGATTTGGCAAAGAAATGAAAATTATTCTCTTCTTCCTATACCAAAAATTGAAGTATTTGTTTGGTCAATATTAAATATATCACATTTATGACGTCATAATTTTTAAGACTCACAACAACTTCGAATTTTAAATGTCACAAGAACCATTTACAAATAATTAGGTAACACAATGATGCAATCATGACGACCACACGGCCGGCGAGTAGAAATAAACAACACTATCATCTCAGATTGTTGAATCCGTCAATGTCATTATCAGATTATTATACTGGGATTTTTTTAAAATATTTTAGGTAGAATTATTATAAATGAATGTGTGAGATGAAATTTTAAATTTTTTTTTAAATATCAATAATTGTAATTTATGACAAAATAACAATTCAAACCTTTATTTATAAAATATTTAAATTTCTTGATTTGTAATATTGTTTAAAGTTGTTTATAATTTTGATATTTTATGTTGTCAATCTGTTATTAAATTTTTTGTGTGTGTAAATTTAGTCAATTTTCAAATATGATGTCGATATGATTAAGGGTGATATACCGTACCGTAATGTATCGAAAATTCTATACCATATATCGTATCGAAAATTACGATATAAGAAAATCCATACCGATACCATACCGAAATTTTCGGTACATATAATTAGCATACCGATTATATCGAAATTGTACGGTATACCGAAATTTCGGTACAGTATCGGTATATACTGTTTTATACCGAAAAAAACCTTACATTTTAAATTTATTGTTTTAATTATTATAGATTTTAAAAATTTTGTATATTTTTTCGGAATTCCGGTATATACCGAAATTTTCAAATCGCATACCATTATCGTACCGAAAAATTCGGTATTGTTACCGTACCGTACCGAAATTTTCGGCATACCGAAAATTCAGTAAATTCGGCATTTTTTCGGTACGGTAATCTCGGTATACCGAAAATTCGGTATTTTTTCTCACCCCTAGATATGATACCAATACATTGTTGATATGTATAATGTCACATCAATACTCCAAATAAAAAAATACTAAAATTACTAAAAATCGAAATATAATTGATAACATAAAAAACTATAATCACAAACAGACAAACGTGCACGACCAAACAAATATTTTTTCTTTTTTAATTATGATAAATGATAATGAGCAAAATGATTTTTGTAAAGCCAACCACCTCGCTACTATTTCACTCGTTTAAATTGGCGACTCCGTCTATTAAATCCGCCACATCATGTAGCACTACACCAGTCAAGCAAGGACATTCCATGGCATTGAAACATATATTAATAACAATTTTTAAAATTTTAACTATACATTTGTCTTAATTTAAGGAAATATATTTTTAAATATTTTTTTTCGTCAATCATGACCCGATTGTTTTCTCTAATAAATACTGCGTGATGTAAGCCATGACGTTGACATTTGTATTGTAATTGTGGTGAGCTCCCACTAAGGTTAATGCATTATATTATCATATGTTCTAAATATATGTAGATTACATTTGTAATTGAATATCGATGGGATTGACTCGTCTCACATATAAAGATTTGACTTACTCATTTTTTATTTGTCAAAACTCGCAAAAAATGATTAAATTCATGTTACTATAATTGTGGTTTTATCAATCTCGACTCAAAATATTTTAAAGAGTTTATTGATATTTTAAAATGTTTTTTTTATATAATATTGAAAAATTGGGTACGTTATATTTCTATATATAATAATTGATTGATTTTTTTAATAAAGGCTTGGGTTTTATCTAGAGGAGCTCTTTCAATCCAAAGAGACTGTCAACCGAATTTTTCGATTCACTCGAAATTCAAACCGAAAACAAACCAAATTTAATGGTTCAGTTCGGTTAAAAACCAAAATACTTTTGGATTTCCAGTTCATATTTACATTTTGTATTAATAAATAAATAAAAATAAATAACAAAAATGATTTAAAAACTAAAAAGTGATTTTAAAAATAAAATAAAATTTGTTTTCGGTTCGGTCAATCGAGCTAAAAAAATTCAAAAAACTAAAATCAAACGAATTAATGGTTCAGTTTTCGCTTGAACCTGAATTTTTGATTTAACTTCGATTCGAGCGGGTAACCGAATCATTATCACACCTTTTTTTTTTTTTCGTGTTTGGATATGAGATCAACTTATGTTAAATAGGAGAAATTT
The DNA here is from genome assembly GCF_025594145.1 of Primulina tabacum. Taxonomy (NCBI): domain Eukaryota; kingdom Viridiplantae; phylum Streptophyta; class Magnoliopsida; order Lamiales; family Gesneriaceae; genus Primulina; species Primulina tabacum. The sequence continues at coordinate 4,501,981 of NC_134559.1, read as the reverse complement.
CACTTTTGGTCTTGAGATTTTCACAATTTTCACATTTTTTTCATGTTAATTGTGAATTTGCATTTTTTTAATAATGTAACTTGCATGTTTTTTTTATTCATTTTTAATCATTTTTTTTTTACCAAAATGAAAAAAAAATCAAGTTACATGAATAAAAATACAAATTTATCATTAACAGACAAAAAAAAACATGCAAGTAACAGGAATAAAAATACAAATGCGTCATTAACATTAAAGAAAACATACAAATTATATAACAAAAAACGTAAATTTATTTTCAATAGGACAAAAATAGAAAGAAAAAAAATTACTTTCACCAAAAATAATATGTAAAAAATAACCAATCGCTAATTAAATTTATGGGCTCAACTAGTGGGCCTGAGGCCCATTACGTAGACCGGACAGATATATACTGAGAAACCCTTTTATAAAACTCCGGCCTAAATCGAAAGTATCGGTAAATCACCTTCCCAGGCGCCATCAAAACCCGTTAACTCAGAACCGGAGACATGGGAAAGAGGAAGACAATGAACGGCGGCGGCGGCGATAGCCAGCACTCTCCATCCACAGTATTCGTCGCGAATTTACCTTTTTCGCTTACCAGCGCTCAGGCACACTTCCATTTTTGTCTCTCTGTTTGCGTGTGTATGCGCGCGCCGCGTGTTACAAATTACTAGCGTATATCTTGACTGAATGCTTATCTCTAATTGTTTGAGTTTGTTCTCGTATTGGTTTTAGCTGGAAGAAACATTCGGTGAGATTGGACCTATCAGAAGGTGCTTCATGGTGACGGAGAAGGGTATGCTTACTGCCTTACGCAATTATAGCAAACTGGCGATTCATAGACTTCATTTTTTTGGCATATTAGTTGATGTTATCTTTCTGTTAAATCTCCTAGAACGCATTATAAGCATGTGATATCTGACGAAGTCAGTGAATTCGAAGTCGAGCAATGATCATTTTCTTCAACTGTTTGTCTTTTGATGACCCAATTCAAATTTTTGTGCTTTTCTTTGTTTTTCGTTTGTTTGTCAGGGTCTAAGGAACACCGAGGCTTTGGCTATGTACAATTGTGAGTCATATTGTTTTTAAAAAAATTAGTCTCTGCATGTAAAACGAGCTAATGCAAGTGGTGATATTTGAATTTAATGGTAATATAGTGCTGTCGTTGAAGATGCTAGCCGTGCAATTGAACTGAAAAATAACTCGATCGTTGGAGGTAGAAAGATTGTCGTCAAACAAGCTATGCATCGAGCTTCCCTCGAGAAACGCCGACCAAAAGAAAATCAAGGTCTATATCTATGCAACCTTCTCTATTTGTACGAAAAACCTTATCCGAAATAACATATGTAACTGTAAAGCTTTTGCTTTTAAAACTTTCCAATCCATAGTTCATCTTGAAGATGCTGTCCAGACGAAGAATGATAAGGATATTTTGACTGCAGAGACAGACAAGCTTGGACAGCCTTCAAATCTCCAAGCAAAAGGTTAACCACGAGATTGCTGATTTGTGGATGCTAAGATTATTATATTTCTTTTTTAATCAATTTTTGTGATGTCTTGAATTGTAACTAATCAGGCAAATTAACGGTAAAAGGAGAAGGAAACGCTGTATCAAATGGTCCACCCGATGGACATAATTCTGAAAAACAACGGTATTGTTCAACATATTTTATTTATGAATCTTGTTATCGTGTACTTATTCTTTTGGGTGGGCAATCTAGGACAAGCAATTATATGTAAGCGTTGTACAAAATACACAATAAGTTGGTAGACATAAATTATTTGAGGGATTGTTTGGTAGGACGGACTATCTAGGGAGGAGTTTGGGTTTCCATCCTTCATTTGATAAAGTTTAACGTGGAAAAATTGGACAACAGAAGAATTTTATTGTTGAATTTGTTACCATTGGTTTTATAAATTGAAATATAGTTTGCCTTTTATTCCCCCCCTTAGTTTTTGACTTGGTAATAAATTGTAACCATTATAAACAGGGTTGCTAAGACAGTTGTATTTGGTGGTCTTCTTGACAATAACATGGCCGACGAAGTTCATCGGCGAGCTAGGGGTTTTGGAACAGTATCGTCTGTCATTTACCCTCTTCCAGAGGAAGAACTTGACCAGCATGGTAAAGGCATTTATTTCAAATTTTGCTCAATCTAGCAACAGAATCAATTATTTGAATGCTGATGGATAAATTGTTCCAATACGTTATCTCTGTCTCTATTTGCTAACATGAAACATGTGTCAGAACATATTTGCCTTTTTTCCGGCATTCTGCATAAAATATCACCCAAATGTTCCAAGAATCCATCTCCATTGTACGTTGATGAAAATCATTTTGCTACATTTTTATTTCCTCAGTGTTACCTACCTGGAAAACATTAGCATTTCTGGAAATTTTTTCATCCTTTTGCTGTCTACTTGGGCATTTTCTACCAGTTTGCATTAGTCGTGCTTGGAGTACTTGAATGTTTTGCATTTATGCTTACATGTTTATTTTCAGTATTCATATTGATAGTTTCTTACAGTTGCATACTTTGATGTTAAGTACTTCGATACACAGTTCCTCCTTCATGCGCTCATATTACTGCACCAATCTATTTGTCTCAAGAAAATGTATTTTTAGTGGATGCCTATATGCCTGAAATATGTCATATGACTCATATCTTGCAGGGCTGGCTCAAGAAGGGTGTAGAATGAATGCTTCATCAGTACTGTTTACCAGTGTGAAATCAGCTTGTGCGTGTGTTGCAGCACTGCACCAAAAAGAGATACATGGAAAATCTGTCTGGGCACGGCAGCTTGGTGGAGAGGTAAAGATTATTATCTTTTGTTTTTTTTATAATGTTATAGTACTTGTAAGATTTAATATCACTTCTTATTTTAGCCTCTTGTGCTAGCAAGTGTGGTCAAACTTATATGATAAGTATTACCAAATTTTTATCACACTTCTTTCTCCTGCGCAAACTTTACTTTAACTGTTAATACACATTTTGAACTTAAATCTTGAAAGTCTGTGGTGCAAAGTTTTATAGAAATGGTAAAGTTCTACTGTGTCGCTACGATGACTGTGAAGGTAAGTTTATCACACGGAAAGGAAAGAGAGGTATGGGGTTTCTCTCGGTTTTTAGCTTAATGGGACTCCAGTGGGAGGTTCACACGATGGGCTATTTTTCTCAGTGGTAGAGCATGCCGCAATTATTTTAGTTTTTCAAACATGATGCAAAAATTGTACATGAAGCTGATGCGCCAATGCGCCGCCTGTTGCATTGAGTTTCAGTCAATGGTTTCTAGTTAATATTGGTTTAATTCAAAATTGGGTAAATATAATATATTTGTGATGAGGAAGCATGATGATGGCGGATTGCATAATGCAATTATGCAAACATGCCCAGCTTCGAAACCATGTTCTGATAGTAAATTCTAATTTAAAAATCACTTTGGTCGATTCAGTATCTCTAATTGCTTCAGTTTCTGGCATGGTATCTACATAATGTTGTCATATGAATACTTAAGTAGATAAATTGGTGGTATATTCTTCAATGTAAATAGCAAGTACCCTTTTTGGTTATTAGCAACAAAATTTAGCTTTCAAGCAATGAAAAATTGTTTCTGATGTATGATGTATTACTTTCGTTATTGATATCAACTTACAGTGATAAACTTTTTTAATGTTGATCAGGGCTCTAAAACCCAAAAATGGAAACTTATTGTCAGGAATCTCCCTTTCAAGGTTCTTTTTTTCTCTCTCTAGTTTTTTGAAGTTAAATTTGATAACTAGTCAATGTACCTTGGAAAATTGTGGACGCCATATGTTTTTAGGTGCTAAATGCTTGAAAGATCTCTGTAAATCATACTGAACAGCACCTTCCCGACGAGTCATCTACTTAAAAGGAACTTCCCCGCAGTGTGCTCTTCCTTGAATTATTCGTTCATGCAATACTTATTGAATACGAAGAAAAAATGCAGGCCACACAGACCGAGGTTAAAGATATGTTTGCTGCTGAAGGATTTGTCTGGGATGTTTTTGTCCCTCAAAATTCTGAGATGGGGTAATCCTTCTAATTCATGAAGCATGCACTTAATGCACTGTTTTCCATTCTCCATGTAGATATTTTATTCTCGTGCTTTTGCAGGTCATCTAAAGGATTTGCATTTGTTAAATTCACATCAAAACAAGAAGCGGAAAATGTATGTGAATTTCTCCCTGACTAATGACCATCAAGAGGATCTTGCTATAAGTTGTCCCCCAATGTGGTCAATACAACTATCAACCCAGGAAGTTGATTCTCAGACTTTCCAATACCATGTACTTTAATTATATTCCCTTAGGGAAGAATTAGAAAATTAGGGGACAGATAAAGACATTTGTAAGAATTCCCAGTTGCTTAATTTTGTGTTTAGTGCACCTTGAAGTAGGACTTGTAAGTTGTATATGAGATAATTCGTTTGGCAGTTGTGCGGTGAACCATTTTTTATGTGCGTGATATTTCTCCGAGTCTTAATGTGAGATCAGTATAAAAGCACTTGCTTAATTCTCATTTATATCATGTATATTTTATTACTGAGGAAAAAAAGTACATGACCTAAAGCCCTAAACCAAATCCTGCATTGTATGCATCTTAGTAGTTTTTCTTCAGATTGTAGCGCTTCAATTCTTGCGCAAATATGGATTCATAGCTAATGTTTTTAAAAATTCCGGCATCTTCAAACATTTCTCGACCTTTCTTAGTTAAATGATATTATCATTCTTGGCATACATGCTTATGCAGGCTATCCAGAAGTTCAACGGGAAAAAATTTGGGAAAAGGACAATTGCGGTTGACTGGGCTGTCTCGAAAAAAGTCTATACCTCGGTTAGCAATTCTGTTACTGCTGTAGAAGATGGTAATTATCTTTCTCCCTGTAGTTAACCTATTCTATCTGCCGCTATTTATTTATTTATTTTTATAATAAGCATGCAAAATTCCTGTAGCTTAGTCCATTTATTGTATCTTGCATTTTGTTTGATAGATTCACCTGGAATTTTGTAAAGAATAATGACAAAACGTTCTTGATATTTTCTGATTCTAATTTCCTGGCAATTCTTAATTCGTGCTTTTAAGATTCTGTACAAAATTTTTTTACATAATACAAGTTTTGATTTGACAGGGAAGAATGAAAATGATGGAGAAGCTGATATTGATAGTGAGTCAGCGGATAACGATGTGGAGGTGGTGGAAAAATCACAAGAAGCTGATAATGGTGATGTTGCTCTGGATGTGTCTGAGGAAAATGACAGTGAAAGTGAAGTTGATTTTGAGGAAGAGGCGGAGATTGCTAGAAAAGTTATGAATAACCTCACGTCATCATCTTCTAGAAATGTTTTTGGAGATGAGGAACACCAAGGACAATTAAACGGGAAAAACGATGATGAATCAGTTGAGGTAGAAAACAAATATTCTGATGCATCAGCAAAACCAACATTGGACTCTACAAGATCTAAACTAGTAAACGCAAAATCAGTTGAAGGAGATGATGAGTTGCAGAGGACCATTTTCATTACCAATCTTCCTTTTGATGTTGACACCGAAGAAGTGAGGCAACGTTTTTCTGCATTTGGTGAAGTGCAGTCTTTTATACCAGTTTTTCATCAAGTCACCAAGTAAGAACATGGCTTTGTCTGAAAGAAGTTTTGCATGTTTTACTCACTTTGTCGACTTCTGCTGTGTTTCTGCAGGCGACCCCGGGGAACTGGTTTTCTCAAGTTTAGGACAAACGATGCTTTCAATGCAGCATTTTTGGCAGCCAGTGCTGAATCTGGTCTTGGTATCTTCTTAAAAGGTAGAAAGCTAACTGTCCTGAAGGCTTTGGACAAGAAAACAGCTGATAATAAGGCATTGGAGAAGGCCAAAAAAGAAGATCATGACCACCGAAATCTTTACCTGGCAAAGGTTGATTTGAAGTTTTTTTCAAAAAAAAATTCAAATTTTCTGTTTAGGAGATAGTTCTAATGTTTTTTCATGTGTTTTTTCATATACAGCTACTTCGACATCAATTGTGTTTTGTTGCTAAAAAAACAATCAATTGTGTTTGGTGTACTTTTATTTAACAGGAGGGCCTAATCATGAAAGGGACACCTGCTGCTGAAGGAGTTTCAGAGAAAGATATGTCAAAGCGCCAGAAGTAAATATTTTATATATTTTAGAATAATTATTTAATACATGGAAGAATTAATATCTAAAGATTAAGCGCAGAAATGACGCCTCAGTGTTATCAACCACAGTTTTCGCCACGTGTTGATAGAAACTCCATTTTCTCTTTGCTATTCATTTTGTTCTGATTCTGATTTATATCGCAGCTTGTATGAGAAAAAGATGACCAAGCTTCGTTCCCCAAACTTTCGCGTGTCGAGGACAAGGCTAATTGTCTACAATGTGCCTACCACAATGAAAGAAAAAGATTTAAAACAACTTTTTATAAGTGCAGTTGCCTCTCGTGCCAAAAAGCAAAAACCCTCAATTCAGCAGGTCAGATAGGTTTCTTAAACCTATATTTGTTTCTTTTTTGCTATTCAGATGTATTTTTGACCAGGTCGCACTCGCAGATAAAGCTTTTGGAAGACAAAAAAAAAGTAGAGAATGGAGAAAAAAGTGGTCGAAGAGGAGTTGCTTTCATAGAGTTCACAGAGCATCAACACGCACTCGTGGCCCTGAGAGTTCTTAATAACAATCCTGGTAAGGTGTTTTCTGAGCTTGTGATAAACCTTCTTTTCTCTTCTGTATTGGAAGATCACAAATTTTCAACCAGAATGTGCTACAGTGTGCTTAATTAATTGCAGGCACATTTGGTCCTGAACGACGCCCAATTGTGGAGTTTGCTATAGACGATGTCCAGAAATTGAAGCTTCGTAAAGAAAAGATTCAATATCAGCAGCAGGCTTCTCTCAACAACAGCACAGAGGATTTGCAGCAAAAAGTTCGTGTAACAAGCTCAGAGCATTCCCCTACAAACATGAGGCCGAGGAAGCGGAAAATCAGAGATGATGATGCATCAGCAAAGACATTTGTCAATAAAAAAGGGAAATCGGAAAACAGATTTCGTGGAGCAAACCCCAATAATGAAAGCAGTTTCAGTTTGACCGAGGAAAAATCTCAAAGCAGCACGGTGCTTCATCCCTCATCGAAGAAAAAGTTGAAACAGTCAAAAGAGAAGGTTCAAAACCAGCAGAACGGAGGGAAACACGGTGGGACAGATCCATTACAGAAGGATAATACGCCGAGCATTAAGCAAGAACATGTTGAACCCGCAGGCAAACATAGAAAAGGATGGGCTTTCAAAGGCCAGTTTGAACAATCAAAAGAGGGCATCAATCCAAGGAACAGAAAAAAGGGCCAAAAGAACAATGCAGTGGGGAAGGACATGGTTGATAAACTTGACTTGTTGATTGAACAGTACCGATCCAAATTCACACAGAACGATTCTCTTCGAAGTGATGACAAGAAGCAAGGCTCTAAGAGACTTAAAAGGTGGTTTGAATCATGATTTCGTTACAGGCTCTTAAGTTCAATTAAAGGAGGCTATGTTTCATGGATAATTAAGAATTATAACTTAGCTTAAGTTATAAATTTTCCTTATTTTTGTTTATGTTGGTGGCCGACTAGCCAGGCTCATGGCCTGTAAGTTGATTCCCAAATTCTTAGATGTGGAGTTGGGATAATGTTAGAGTGTATTAGCCTTAATTAAGTTGTCTGCTCGTACAAGTATTTTTTATACGTTGGACTTGAATACTATCAGATCTCCGGCATGCATTTTAAAATGGAGCTCGACTTTTTTTTTCTTCATAAAATGTATTTTATTGAGTATTTCATCATGTAATTTCATAACGTATGTTCCCTTTATTCACGTTCGGAGTAAATAAGGGAATACATAAATAAACCAAATCTCTTCTCCCAGAACACGTTCTCATATAAAGACAAACGACTTCAACCTATCCAATGTCTTTAATTTGCGTACACATGTAAAAGATTTACTGCAGATGCAAACAAACACTAAACCATCGTATTACTTCTCCAATTGGAAGAATCGAGAGTACACATCTTTGTGTGGAAAGCCACCAGAAAGCCTGAGATTCAAGAGATGACTTTTTTCTTATTTAAACGTGACCTGAATATAATTCCTATATCATGAGAGCCAATGGCTCCACCTTTGGGCTAATGAAAACATAAAAATGGCGAAGATGTGATTTTAAAGAAAGAACTTGAATCAAGATTCTGAGCTGGTAGAGTCGCTGACAGGATGCCAGTATCTATTGGAAAACCACATGGAATCAGCTTGTACGGCATATCCGTCCTGATTCCTGTGCCAACTGTAGTAAGCATGGGTTCTGTTCTTGATATCGAAAGTGGCGTGGCCAAAGCTCGCCTCCCTAAAAGCTGAGTACTTAGGCTGTGGCTCTGTCATGCTGAAATATAAACATAAAAAATATGTTAGCCTTTTCATTCGTTTGGTCTTGAATGTAAATTAAAGCATGTAGGATTGAATCTTAGTAAACTGGTGGTCTTACTTTGTGGCCAAGCCTTCAAGATTCCCTCCATCTCCGATGGTTATGTACACAGGGGCAGACAAATCGTGCACGGGTGTGCACAACCCGTTTACAACATTGTATGCAATGTTAGAAACACGTTCCTGCAAATACAAGATAAGAACTTGCTAATAAGCATCAACGCTGTTGAAAATGAGAGAATAATTCCAGAAAAGATGATAATAATAAGGAAAATTTGCATACTGATCGTTCGTATGCATGAACATGACCAGCAAAAACCACGTCCACTTTGTAATTAACAAACCATGCCTCATACATGACTCTCATGGATTCCCCTTCCAAGAAATGGTAGTTATAGCTGTTATACCATGGAGAGTGCATCATAACAATCAGCCATGGTGTCTCACTCCTGTTTACTTTTGGTAGCTCTGCTTCCAGCCATTTATACTGAGGAGTATATTTTCCTCAAAAAGGGCAAAAAAAAAACAACATATGATGCATTATATCACGAATCAGATAAAATTAGAGCTAGGATAATTCTTTTTTCAATTTCCATGTTCATATCACGTCATTTTCTATACTGAATGAGTACTCATCAGTTATCCTATATTCTTACCGTATGCAGAATACGAGGACAAAACGATGATGTATGCTGAAGCCCTCTTGATAGAATACCAAAAGGGAGCTGTACTAGTAGATGCCTTGTAAGGAACATGGTACCGACGAGTATAAGGCTTGAAGGGCTTCGTCTCGCCCTGCAAAAACATATCAAATTCCATTAAATTTTTAGTTTTTTGTTTTTGTTTTTGAAAACCGAGTATTTTCAAGTGTTATAAACTAATGAAAGCAAACTTACAATATCAGGAGCGAAATCAATCTCGTGATTTCCCGCGGTCCAAATCCAAGGTTGATAAGCAACACTTCTCTCAACAAATCGTCCCCACGTATCCCATCTCACATTATCGTGAAAAGGGTAGTTGTCAGCATAAGACAAATCCCCAACGAACAATACAGTCTGTCCCTTCTGCGGGTTATTCTCATAATGTGTAAGAGTAATGTTGGAGTCATAACTCTGGCCAAGATCACCTGCAATGAACCAAACCCAGTAATTGAATCCGGATAACTTGCAACAATAGAAGAATGTACTTTGGAGATTTCGATGCTTTTGTAAGAACACACAGAATTTCATGGTGACCTTTTTTTTTTCCAAAACAAGAGGGTGGGGTGGAACAGAACAGGCTTCTTATTTCACCTCTGAAAGTTCTCAGAATGTCAGGATAGGCTCGTGACCGTTAAATTCTGTAGGCAGTGTGTTTGTGCTTCATTCGTGAGAATACAAAAAAAATTATCTTTTTAAAATTTCACAAGGAGAGCGGAATGCAATTCATCAAACTATACTACATGAATATCTCAAACTTTTCCCCCAACTACCCATTTGATATAGAACTTCATTTGATCTATTCAACCAACTATTTATACAAGCCAGAAAGAATGTCATACCAATAAGTCCAAAAGTGTACGGCACATCGGGGCCAACTTCCGGTGGCGTAACAAACCAAAACCTCCTCGTAACCGGATCAACTCCAAGCTCATAGTAGTATTTGGTGTCATACTGTCCACAAAAAAAAGTGAATACATCATTTTACTATATTCCTCCACAGCTAGATATAACACTACTGCAACTCAAACAGTATTAAAGAAACAATAAGTTAATTCACCTCCAATTTCTTGATAACGCAATGATGAATATAACCAGAGGTATAATTGTAAAATTTGTACTTGGTCGTACTTCCTTTAGCCTTGTTCTTGTGCTGCTCATTGTTTTCGGGCCAATACCAAACTGTGCTTGAACCAGCCTCATCCATTGTAACCCATGATATAATCACTCCTTTTCCCTCATGATCCCCTTGTGTTATATGTACCTTCAAACACAATAATCAATACACACACCACACACACACACATGCATATATATAATATATAATGTATTTTAAATTGCACCTATCTAGTGAATTCCAAAAGGGGATCACTGGCTTCAGCTTAGATTACAAAACCAATTTAAAAAAAAAGAATAAATATAAAGACTAAGGAGTCGTCATAAATAGAAAATAAAAAAGCTTGGAAGGACGGCAAAAATGGTGGCAAAAGGAAACCTGCTGGGGTGCATTATAACCGGGCGGCTCTCGGAAGACATCACTGTCAAGAGGCATATCGATTGTTTTCTCCACTTTCCGCACAAACCCACTGGTCGATCCTCCATTACACAGAACCGCAGCGTTCACAACAACACCCAGAAAGGCCAGCACAATCTTCGTCGTCCCCGGCGCACAACCCATCCCGTTATCGTGTGCACCAAGAACCGAAACCTGCGCACCTCTAGCTTGCTTCCTCTCCCTCTCTTCAACAAAAGCTGCAAATGCTTTTCACAGATTCACACACAGAATTAATGGGGGATCACTGTGTGTGTTTACATTTTATACAGGTGTGGGAAGAAGTTGACTCGAAATTCATGCGGTCCTGATGAATGGTAATCTGAATTAACGGGGAATATTCACGAGTTTATACGAATTATCTCCCCAAATGCGTACGTTGACTTTGTTATTCGCGGGAGACGGGTTTTTTAAAACCACGACTTTTGGTATAATTCGATTCTCTCTATATTGTAATCATCATTAAATAATTGGAAATAATCTTGAATATCATGTAAAATTATAAGGAAATTTACAATTTTGGTCACATATGATTGATGCACGTTTTGCGATTTTGGCGACATATTTAGTTTTAATCGAGTATTTTTCAATTTTTGGTGATTTCAATCATTCTGAATATTAACGTGACACTACACATGTTGACATCATGTAAATATTACTTTGGTGCTACATCATCGTGTGGGAAAAAGAATTATAAATTGTTAAGAAATTAAATATATATGTCAGAAAATGAAATTCGATAATATAAAATACCAAAATTGTATATATAATCAAAATTGTAGCTTTCCCTAAATATAATTATACGTATTTGATTTCATAGATAGAGTAACATTTGAGATCGTGATTAGAAATGCAACTGGTTAGGTACCTATCAGGTCTTTTGACCCTAGAGTGGCGTATTATCCCCGTAACATGGAATGACTAAAATTCGACGATACATGATTTATCATACAAGTATTGCAACTATTTTTTTTTAAAAAATGACATCATCAAGTATATTTCAAATAAAATTAAGTGATCAAAATTAAAAAATAAAATACTCCAAGTTTCACATTAAATTGGCCAAATCTTGGTTATCCTACCTCTACCTAGGATCGAATTTCCAGATAATATCATGATCGTCTAGATTAAAAAATATTACCCGGTTGCGAAAAAAATCAACGGTAAGGACTAGAATATGCCGTTTGTCGCGAACTAGAAGTTCTATAGGACTTTCCGAAAAATTAAAAAATTTGAACGAAACGCATGGTTACTGCAAATATATAGTTCAATATTAATTCCTTTTATTGATTTAATTACTTAATCATCGGACTCATTAATAAATTATGTAATACCTTATCAGCTCTCGTATTATATATTTAATTAATACTGGTTTCTCTGTATGAGAACATCTTAGATTTTTTTTTGTTGCTTTCGTCTGTCATCGATCGATTTACGAAGATATAATTACTTTTTCTAGTTATTTAGATAAAGTTATAATTAAAAAAATTCCACGTAAATTATTATTCAAATTATCTTGCGTTGAATTGTAGCACATATCCTTATCCTTATCCCGAGTTTTCTATGCTAGATGGGGAAATTCACGTCATGCATATAGTGTGATAAATCTCCAGGCATTGGATTTCAAGACAAGGAGTAGGTCCCCATTAAAATATCACAAAACTCTCGTGAGACGGTTTCATGAGTCAATTTTGTAAGACGAATCTTCTATTTGGATCACTCATAAAAAAATAATATTTCTATGTCAAAAAATAATATTTTTCTTGTAAATATGGACAGAGTTGATCCGTCTCTCCGTGAGACTGCCTCACAAAAGATATAGGTCCCTTGTAATCCAATGATTTTAAATTGATACGGTGTAAATCTCTTCAAGTAGTATAGATTTTGCCTATATATCCTACTAATGTTACGGGGTGAATTTCCGGCATCGAAACTAAAATTTTGTGCAGTGGGCTGCCTACTCGATCATTAGATATCAACCTAGCTACAAAATTTTATTATTGTTTTCATAGGGAGATCAACAATAATTTTACTAAAATTGTGTAAACATGCATTTATAATATGTTTGCAGGCATGCATGTGTAAAGTACTGAAAAATGAAAGGAAAGGAAAAGAAGAACCCACAGCCACAGGAAGTGACAATGGACCAGAATGCATTGTTCGTTTAGTCAACTGTTTGTTGAGTTTGAGATTTGTGTGCATGCGCGCGCACCTTGGCCACGGACCATCCAACTAGGCGACAAGGAGTCGTGATGGATCGATCCAGAAAGGAACATCTGCTAGAGACCCAATGGTACAGGAACAATCGGTCGAATAATTCAATCAACATAGGAAAAATATATAAAACACATCATGATAAAGCAAAAATTAAACTTCGAAAGTTCCAATATGTTTACACATAAATGTAGTTGAACAAACTACATAATATGATATCAACTTCATAGGATTTTATCGTGCGCGACTCACGATCGACGTCAATTAGATGGTATCAGTTGGGAATGAGTTTGAAAGGAGGTTTAACGAATGCTGGTGGTGGATCATAGGTTCCATAGTCGTTTGTGTTAACATCAAGAAGAAGTCTTTCGTGTGCATCGTTTGCTTTCTCATGGCTATGTGGTTCCCATGATTTTTTCTCCTGCGATCCAATTTCAAAATTTCCAAACATTATGCCAAATGAAGCCTAAAAAAATACCAAAAATCATAAATAAATAAGCGTAAACCCCTTTTTTGTTTGGAAAAAAAAAATGGAATTTCGACATGCTCGCGTAATTTTTAGTGTGTGTGTGTGTGTGTGTGTATAAAATTTAGTCTAAAATTTATAAATTTATGTGGGTATGAACTCACTTCCTTGGACTCCAGTGAAGCAGATGGCAGACCTGCGTGAAATAAGCAATGGGATTATTGCAATATTCGAAAACCCATACTTGAAGAATTTGTCTTTGCTCTGCCTTTTTCTTCCGAGCAATAAAATGGCTACACAATATAAATTACTCAGGTGGAGTTTATGCGAGTAAAGTTCTAATTTTTAATTTTTTCAAAAGCGTAAAGTTTTAAAATTTTACGTATATAAAAGCATGTGAATTTTTGTTTGTTCTATAAAAAAATTATCTATTTTTTGAAAATATTTAATCATTAAAATATGACAACAAACTTCGACGACGATAGATTTTTATTTAGGAGCCGAAAACAAAAACACAAATCGCATAAAAAAAAAAAAAACCCCTTCTTCATTCAAAGAAGGAAAATATAATAACAAACAACACGATTTCAATAGAATCCTATATCATATTGTGGGAAGAAAAAATCCCAAATAATTTAGAAGAACAAGAAGGAAAAAAAAAACCCATATATGAATAGGTTTATTTCAAAATTTCTTAATGCAAATAAAATTTGAAAACTTGGGACTTTGCCATATTACGGATTAAATTTCAATGTTGTTCTTGTGAAAATTAAGTTACATACCTGAAATAGAAGTGGACGAAATGAGAAACAACACAAGGATGGTTTTCTTGACAAGAAGAATGAGACCCATTTTTTAGGAAAATTTTAAATATTTTTTTCTCCCACTAAGCTGCTGAAGAAGGATTCTTAAAACATGCTGAAATTAAAGTGACAATCGGTTTATTAAAGGCCATATTTAAGCTTTTTATAGCATAGGGTTTGGAAGTATGAAGTTAGGCAAAAATTTGTGTGAGACGCTCTCACGAGTCGTATTTTGTGAAACAGATATCTTATTTGGGTTAGTCCAACGGGCCTGATCGGTTTCGTGACAACACATGGGATGTTGGATCTAGCAGATAGGTAGTATCTATCCACTTGTTATGATCGAATTTACGACAAATTACATGCGTAATGAATTGGTAAAAAAATTGGACATATGAAACAATGTCATGTGCCAGGTTGTTAACGTGAAAGTCAATGTGTAATAGAGAACCCAAATAGCACAAGTTTTAATAACTTGTCGTAATAGAAGTTATAATGTCAAAATGTAATGTTATATGTCATCATTTAAAAAATAAATTGGCATATTCCTACCTTTTAAGAAGATTTCATAAAACATTATTAATTTATTAGCAAAAACTTGTGTGAGACGGTCTCACATGTCGTATTTTGTGAAACAAATATTTTATTTGGGTCATCTATTAAAAAATATTACTTTTTATGCTAAGAGTGTTACTTTTTATTATGAATATCGATATTGTTGAACCGTCTCACAAATAAAGATCCGTGAGATCATCTCACAAGAGACCTTTATTAGTTTATTTTAAATAATACACATAAAAACTGTTTTAATTTTAAAAGAATTTAAAAAATACTTCTAAATGTCTTATAAAATTAAAAATATTTTATAAATGTGCCAAGTATGTTGTAAATTTAGCTTAAATGACTATATATTTAGGGTAATAAAATTTATATGACCAAGGAAATGGGGAAGTCGTGAGGGTAAAGTTGTAAAAAAAATGGTTCTGTGTTAGGTTAATTTATTGAGATATTAGGTTGGCCTAAAAGAGTTTTTGTGGAAGAATAGTGCTTTCGATCATCCAAAACGACATCGACATTGCAACAAACGTCACTCGAAACGACAGTTTGGAGGATGAAGATAAGATTTTTATTAATTACGTTATACGTACCATCAAATCATAATCATTTAATTTATATCAATTTAAAATCATTTTGTATAATAATAGGTTCGATCAAATTCAATTTATTACTTTGTTTATATTACAAAATGTTATTATTTTATTTCTAAATGTCCCTAAATAGTGTTATTGATATCTGTTAAATCGTTTAGAAGTAAGTAGTTCCTTAAGTTTAGAGTAAGATATGAAACAACTTTTGTTATCAACTAGTGTGAGTGAATCAAGATAAGCTCGGCTCAGAACAAAAGATCTTCTTTGTTTTTGATGCCGAGTCTAGATCCAAATCAGTTCGAGATTAATCTAGAGTCGGAATTATTAATGAATCAAATGATCAAACAGTGTGTACTATTATATGTTTTACTTGACGTAGCACGAGCTTAAACGAATAAAGGGTGACAATGTTGTCATTCAAATAATGTAAAAAGTATATTTCCCAATTTAACATCTTATAGAAAACCATATGAAATCATCCAATGTATTCCCATCAGACACTTGATTTACAAATTTTTCCTGTGTGTATATAACATTTTCTCATTTTACAATCCTCAACTCAATAAGGTACATAGTTAAGTGGACAAAAGGGTAGCAGATTTTAAGGTGTAATAGCACCAGCTGTGCTGTTCTTGATTTCTTTGAGCAAGTTTGTTATATTCTCGGTATTATCTTGCCTTCACACCCTGAAAAACATTGGAAAACAAGGTTTCCTTGTCGTAAGAATATTTCACATTTCATTAAAAAAAAAAAGAAGCTTCACTTTTGTCGAATTACAAGATCAAACTTACTCCGAAAATTTTCCCAATTTTCTTCATCCCTTTAGCTCTTAGTCTGAGAACATCCTTTGAAGCACTGGGATCTTTGAGCACCTGGCATAAAGAAACCAGATCTTTCACTAAATTAAAATCTTTTGGATTGACGTTGATTGATAGATAGGCTAATTTCAAGAATTTCGAGCAACATTTTAAGGTATGAAACATTATTGTGCCAACTCTCACGTGCTAGCATTTGGGAAACGTGGTAACCAGTTTGGTATTAGAGTACGTAATCCTAGTATGAAAAACCCTCATATTTTATTAAGTGGGTTTCGAGTTTCTCCTTCTAGGATTTCGTTAAACTTGATTCGCATGCAAATGTACGCCTCAGTGTATTAATTCTAGGTATATTGCTGAACTCAAATTTCCGCGAGTACTGTCCCCAAAAGCTTGAGGTGTTGGAACGTGGCCAAATAATAGTGATGTATTTATGAGATTGATCCTATTTATGATTTGATGAAAAGATAAACTTACCATTTGACATACATGCGATAAGGTCATTTCAACATCTGCCACATTCATCTTCCAGAAAGACTCAAGCATTGAATCTTGAATTTCTTTAGCCTCTTTTGAGGTCTTCGCATCTTTGATCTCTCCTATGTCAAAGCTCTTCCAATGTTCTTGTAGTTTAATGTAGGAAACAGCAGCTGAAACCCAAAATAGAAAAAAAAAAGGTTTAAACTTCATCCAAAAGATTGAATGGATTGAAAAAACATAAACCTCAAAGCATGTGTGAAAGAAAAAAAAATCACCTGAAGATGCTGCAGCTCTCGATTTTCTTGTGTGTCTTTTATCTCGTAACCATTCTTCTACAAATAAAATCTTCAAAAAACGCTTCCCTTTTCCTATTTCTTTTGCAGCTTTCCTTGTGTAAATATAACCGATAACGCGCAGCAGGGCCACACCAAAAGCTGGAAAACACATCAAATGAGTCTCTTCCTTTTATCCATCGTCGTCATGATTTTAATGGCCGTTTAGGTTCTCAAATTGGAATACAGTCTAATTATTCTTTGCCTTCCAAGATTGATCTTGTTTTCTTCAAAATTTTCCACATTAATTGTTTTGATATATTGTAGAAATTTTTTAATAGAAAAGATGGGGATTGGGAAGCAGAAATTGCTCGCACTAACCTATGTGATTGCATGTATGTCACAAAAATCAAACCGTGGAACTTGATGTATTGTAAAGTTCAAAAAATTTGAGTTGCACCCGATTTATTAGCTAATGTTTTTGATATTATAGCAAGTGCAGGATGTTACAATAGGTCTCCAATTCTAGATCATGTGCTAGCTTAATTCCCATTATTTACAAGTTGAAACAATTTTGGTATTCCAGGTTCTTATCTTACTGTTTACGTGTAACATTGATCAAAATATGGTACTTGAATTGTTAGGAAAATTAAATTATTTGAGGAGCACTCCCACTATTAACCATAAAATTTAGCACGTAAGCACTCGGTTCAACATAAATCTAGCCCATAAACTCGAGCAAATATTTCTAACTTCGGTTCAACATAAACCTAGCCCGTAAACTCGAGCAAATATTTCTAACTTGGTTTAGCTAAGAAGTTCAAGGTATCATAAAAAAATATTATCGAGATTAGTTAGTCCAAGCATTGAAATCAAGAACTAATTTGTTTGACTGAAATTATTATTTTTCTATAAGATGGATCCGAAAAAATCATATAGATAAGGCAGAACGCATTATTTAGAATAAATGCAACACAAATTAGCTTACCTTCTTGAGAAAGGCGCTCAACTTCTAAATTTGCCCATTTTACTAAGTCATCGTTTTTCCCTTCAACACATAGTTGAAGTCGATCTTTCAGAGTCTCTACAAGTTTCAGTTCCCTATCCTCTCGAACTGCCTTCACTCAAAGTACTCGAAAGGCTCAGTTGAGAAATCAAAATAAAATCACAACAAAATTTAGGCGCGGATCAAGTATACCTTCATTATCTCATCAAGTTTTGGTTTTTGAACTTCAGGGGATAAGGTCGGATCAAATTCAGGAGGTGGCGAAGAAAGTAACACAAGCTGCCCAACATAATCCTCAAAAATTCCGCTTCCAAACACCTTTCTGAACAGAGCTTTATTATCAACCATAGAGTTCCTGAAGCAATTAGCAAAAAAATTTAAATGTTTGTTAATCTATCTCAGAAATATAACCATATATATCTAAATTATTTTCTGCTTCCACCAAAAATACATTTCACCACACTTTTACATTTCCCTATAGTCGTTATTTTGAATTCAACTTTTCATCACTCCAGAAAATCCTATTATCATAATATATTCTCACTCAATACATTATATTTCATTATTACATTTAAAAACTATAACATAATATATTTTGACAGACACGACAAGACAAATACCATATAACATATATCTCTCAGAATCATAACAAACGTACATTACATTTGCAATCCAAATTCTGAAAATGCATTTTTCATAAATATTTTCTGCAAATGCAGTAAACATATCCAAAAATTATATAAATTTTTATGGCCTTTCATTATTAAAGTTGCATTTAATTTTATCAAAGCAAAGGCAAAGCCTCGTAAAGTCAACTTCTTGTTGTTTAAAAACATACTATCGAATGTGTGATGCAATAATACTACGTGAACAGGAATGATTAACATAACATTATGAAACGCAATAACCAGTCATATATCTTACCCGGAAATTGTTGGCAGCTCCTCATCCTCCATGATTTTTATCGTGTGTAAAATTATGGCCTTGAAAAGAAGTAAAAAATCACTAAATTTCATGCATGCATATGATTATAAATTACGTATATCCCAAATTCAAGCTAGTCATTAAACACATGAATACGCTATAAGAAGAGAAAGACCAAAATATAATACTGGATGCCATACATTTGAACCAGTGAGTTTGGTATTGTAACATGCAGATGTCGATTTTCTTTATCACATACCTAATAGATATCTATCGAACTTCCATGTGATTTAGCACAAAAATCTGATTATTTTTGAAGTTACTTCTTATTCGTGAAACAATAAAAACCTTTCAAACTCAGCATATAAGTCTTAACATTATGATCACCAGTTTGTAAAAATATCAGAACCAGATAGCGAATCCAGTCACTAGAGACAACGCCTTCAAATTCTTCGATCATCAATCCACAACACAACAAGGTATAAGATTTTTAATATCCGCAAAATATAAAAGAATTATAGAGAAAAATTAATCAACATTTGATGGAAAGATCTTGCATAGAAAAGCATACCGCGTGAGGAAAAATAAATGAAAAAGTTAATATAAATTCTATATTCTTGTCACACAGGCATTTCATCAAATAATTTCGTGTTCCATTATGAAATAAACTTTGAATCCTTACCTTTGATTGGTGACCCTATTCAATCTGAGATCCACGCATCAACTTCAAGTCCAATGATTTTATGACATTCAATATCGGCAACCATGGTAACCACCCAACTAAATTGGCCAAAAAAGAAAAAGAAACTAAATCAGATTTCAATTCAAGAATATGCGGCCCCTACCTCCCTCCACGAGAGGGAAAAAAAAGCCATTTTATAAACATCAAGAACCTATTCAATGGAGCCATATTTCACAACAAGAATTCTATGAAAAAAAGAAAAAAATTCCAGCAAACAGGATATAAAGGTAAAAGAAAA
This sequence comes from Primulina tabacum, assembly GCF_025594145.1. Classification (NCBI taxonomy): domain Eukaryota; kingdom Viridiplantae; phylum Streptophyta; class Magnoliopsida; order Lamiales; family Gesneriaceae; genus Primulina; species Primulina tabacum. Next base: position 4,482,136 of record NC_134559.1, on the reverse strand, counting down.
TGACATCAAATGTTAACGCTTGCATATATTTTCAAGAACCTGAGGATAAATCAAAAATTAAAACCACCAAAAATAACGTAAAATTGTGACCAACAATTCACACACATTAATTATCTACATTGCACAATATCAAATAAAAATGATTAAAGCCGAACGCAGGATGTGAAAAAAAAAAAAAAAAGAGAAATGGAGAGAAAAATACTAACGAGATGGAATTTGAGCTTTGGAAAATTAGGGGAATTCCTGAGCCAAAATTCCCCCTCTTGAATTTCACCTTGGGAAATCAAGATTCGACGTCTCTCTTGGAATCCTTATTGATATTATTTTTTAATTAACACAATTAAAATGATTGTGACATTTTATAGTGGAGCCACTGTACAGTTTACCGTTGATTAATGACGCTGTTAATTTTGTCACGTGAAGGTAGCCGACACATGCAAACGCAATGAAATTTGGGCAGGTCGAGCCGGTCGAGGAGTGATTTTTGTTTTTTACTGCGTCATATCCTTATTTTGTACTATTATATTCCATGTATTTAAAAATGTATTTCGATATTAAAAGTCTATTCGAGTTGTTGAAATAGTTGAGCGTTTGGTTAATAGTTCGTAAATCTCATCAACATTTTAACAGGTAAGTTTGCGCACAGAGTTTGTCGAGTGCGGATTACTTGATTAGCGTGATTTGCATACTGTTAAATTAATCTGGAAACTTATTCAATTACGCATCGAAAATAACGGTTATGGTTCCATAATATGTTTAGCTCGATGGCAACAACATTTTTTTTCGATATATACTGTTCTTTTTATAAGAACAATATGAAATCAATCAAACAATTGAGATTTGAAGGAAACATGCAAAAACCAAAAATCGTAAATCCAAGCTATAGGATGAACTCATGCAGATCCCCGAGCTCGATTCTAAATTAGTCCACCCAACGAGACAAGTGTTTTTGCAAATAATGGTCATAATTTTTACAATGATTTATTTTATATCTTTGTAATTGATCTTATAAGCATGAGACGGTCTCACGAATCTTTATATATGAGACGGGTCAACCCTACCGATATTCACAATAAAAAGTAATACTCTTAGCATAAAAAGTAATATTTTTTCATAAAAGATCCGTAAGACCATCTCACACAAATTTTTGTCTTTCGTAAATAATGGTCAATAACTTTTACAATGATGTTTATTTTACATTTTTTTAATTTATCTAAAAAAATTTTTAAGCATACATGATATACACAGATATCTTAAATTTGTAAAAAAAATCTTATATTCGAGACTTAATTATAAAAATCGTATCTAAAAAAACAACGGTATTCTACTAATTCGCCATGTAATCGAGAGCATCTTTTTCATGGACTCATACTTTGTTCTTTTCTTTACTTTCAACAAAGTCGGTGGAAGTCTCAACAAAATTTGACCTGTTCTCTTCTCCTAGAAAAAAATGAATGCCGTCCCCACGCCCTTGTCTCGTTTTTCACACGATTTTTTTATTTATTTAAAAAAAAATGCAATTTATCCTTTCCTTTATCCTGTGACCTGTCGGTTAGATGCTCTATAGAGGAAGAGGTTCAATTCAAGAATTAAAGTCTTTAATTTCTTCTATGATTTACAATCAAGTAGGAGCAAATGCAATTCTAAAGATTGTGACAAATTTTGTATTTCAATAAAGGGTTAATTACATAAGCTACTCTGTAAAATTTCGAAATTGTCGACCGTAACTATTAACTCTTTCTGTGTTATCTCTTTGAAAACACATACCAATAAAAACAAATTTTTTCGATATTTGAAAACATGAAGATATGTACCCTCAAAATTTAAAAATATGATATGTTAAATTTTATATTAAGACCGTTTTACACTAATTTTTACCTTAATTTATTGTTTAGTTACTTCTGTTATTTTTACCCTATAAGGAGAATAAATCAAGTAAAGGAAATCTGTAAAGAACAATATCAAAGGACTTATTTTCTATAAAGTAATTGACCTAATTTATGTGATTGTTAATTTGATGGATCGAAAAATAAATTTTTAACGTTTAACTTGTCTTATACGAGAGACCAGGCAGAAGCAATGAAAACTTGATATGCATTTTTATATATATATAAAAGTACAAACAAAAATTTGTTTATTGATAAAAATATTTACATAAATAAATATTGAATAAGTCCGAAAACCATCTTATATTATGAATTTACTTCCTAATTGTCAATATATTATTATTTTATTGTTTTCATATATTATTATAATTATAAAATAATATATTATAAAATAAATCAATGCAGAAAGCCAACTATATCAACAGCAGCTGCTGGGAAAAAAAAGGGCTGACTTGGGTCCAAACAGAAATAATTCATGAACCCAGCCGATCTGCCGTATAAAAAGCCGGGTCCTCAGCCAGCATGAAGCCGCCGCTTCCATGGCTCAGAAAGCTCGCTATCTCATTAAGGGAATGAAGCCGGTTGCTCAACTCAGCGACTTGAGCTCCGAGAACGGCGTTCTCGGCCTCGACTCTGAGGTTAAGCTGGGTTGTAGTGTGCAAGCCGGCCAGAATCTGGCTCTTGTTGTCCCTGAGCTGAGCCGCTAGAGTCATCAAGCTATTGACACGGTCCTGCTTCCTCAGCCGGCTCCTACGAGCCGACTCGCGGTTCGAGATCATTCGCTTTCTCTTCTTTTCATCAATCTGTTGGAGATTTCCCTCGGATCCGGGTTTCCGGATCCCGTAACCCGTACCCGAGTCCGATGAATTTGATGACATCCCACTAGAGGAATCCATGATGAAGAACTTAAATTTCAAGATAAGTGCCAAAATTACGGAGTTCTAAATTTTAGCTAAATCCAGATGATTATATGGCTAAATCTTGCTCATATTTCACGAAAAACACCACTTTTTACAGAGATTTAACTAAAATTTAGCAGAACTCGGCTGATAATTTAGTGTGTTGGCTAAATCTTGCTCAGATTCGAACAAAAATACCAAATCATAAAGACAGATTAATCTACGTAAATTTTTGGGTACCCAGATGGGTTTATGATTATTATTAGCACGAGCTTGAATTAATATCCAATAATTTTCGACATAAAATAATTTCCCGCGTGATCTAGTAGTTGATCATCCCGGATAGAACAGATCAGGAAGAATCACGTGATGTAATAGAACCAGTAGAGGAAGACAACCGAGAAGGATTGAACTAGATGGGTTCTTCGCCAGTATGCAGAGATTATAATAAAATCCGAAGAGAAAATTTCAGACAGAATCGCAGACATGAATCTCGAAAATAAAAAAGATCGATGACCGGAGCATTTAACATCAAATTCAAACAAACCCACAAATCAGATATGAGATTCGAGCTAAAAAATTATCTCAATACCGAAAAATATCAAGAAAAAGCTAGAAAATGAATTTCGAAAAACCCTGGTAGGAACAGCTGATTTTGGCAGAGTTTTGAGACAACACAAGAATTTGGTAATAAAACAGATATGACTTAAAAAAGGCCAAAAGGGGGAGAAATCGAAGAGACCGAAGTCCGACAGTGGCAGAATGCCACAAATTTGAGACTACTACAGAGCCTAAAAGAGTGTTAATGGAGGAAAAGAGAGAAAAGAGAGGGAAGTTCATCGCGGGGTTGAGTGCCATTATATAGAACAAAAAAGCAGGTTCAATTATTGAAATCAAACAGAAAATTATTTATTGATTATTAAATTTAAAAAACAAAATATGGATATTGAATGTAGCATGTTAGACTGGAGGTATGAGCTGCCAAAACTGATGGGGCACGTGTGGCTGTTGGCTGGTTGGTATGCAATCGATCGATATTATTAGGGTGTAGGGACGCCAATTGATTGATTCGTGTAAGATTTATTATATTTGTAATAATTTTGTTTATTATATTCATCTTTATGTTTTTATTACTTTTGACTATTCGATTTACATTTTCATCTTTATATTCCTTTGGAAAATCGATTATTTAAATTTTATCCAATTATCTTATTAACATATATAATTATATTATTTTATATGTGAATTATTTCCATAAAATTATACACCGACCATGGACAATTGTCCGATGAGAAAACCCTGAATGAAAAGACTTGTCTTCATTTGAATGAAAAATTCGTTGGTGCATCTCTTGCTCCCAATGTAGTTGATGACTTTGTTTCCTCCATCGTCTGTTAGGTTCTCTTAGTGGTAATCGAACACTTTTTTTCTTAAAAAATTATAGTTAATAATTTAATTAATAAAATCTTAACATTTTGTTTTTTATATCTTAACAAAAAAACATAACCTTATTTTAAATTCAATAAAAAGTAGAGTGATAAAGTGGATAATTAAAAAATAAGGACAAAGTTGAAATTTAAGAAGATATATAAGGATATTTTGAAAAAAATGGAGTATCCCACTTTCTAAAAAAACAACTTATAACCGGTCAAACAAATTATAACCAGTCAAACAAATTATTTTGACAGCTTGTAAGTTATTTGTAATTTTTTACTAAACAAATTATGAGAGCTTATAAATTCTAAAACAAATTGTAAGTTGTTTTTTAGAGCTTATAAGTTCTATCAAATACCCTCTAAATATAGGTTGAGTCGATGCTACCCACAAGGGGACTGCCCCAACCCATACATCATCCGACACGTGGTATTGCTTTACAGCTATTGGACTTATGGGTAGGAGTAATTTTTTTCCTTGAATTGTAATAAATATTAACCTCCCACAAACCATGGTTCGGTCATAGTTGAGAAGAGTGGTAAATATTAATATCCCACCCACAATTTCATCTTCCAGAGGAAAGCGGCGAGCTAGATCTGGAGGCTGGAGTGTTCGAAAGCTACATCCACAGCTGAAGATCGTCGGAACGTTGAACTGGTACGTTGTTCATTGTTACAGTTTGAAAGAGAATTTGAGAGGTACCGTGAAAATTTTTAGGAAAAATGGTGGGAGTCCCAAAATTTGAATGGACATAGATCTAAATCGAGGGTGAGATCTAAATCTAAACCATGGTTACAAAATTACAAAATAAAATAATTTCAAAATAAATAATAAATTATGACACATGTCAGTCATTGAAGGCTCAGGGCACTACCCTTAAGCCCGGGATCGACTTAACCCTAAATATCATATAAGAAATAACAAAATATTAGAAATAGTTTATGTCAACACCATTATTCTACAAAAATAACATTAACTAAGGGGGTTGTATTCAATGTAGGAGATTTATTGACTTTTAATGACTTTTGTAGATTTTAAAAGTCGAGAGATATTCAATCAAGACTTTTGCATACTCTATAGAAGTCTGGTGGTATTCAAAATAGACTTTCATGGAGTTTTAAAAAGTCAAGTGATATTCAACATTAACTTTTAAAAACTCTATAAAAGTCTAGAGGTATTCAAATTTTCAATAGATTTTTAATAATTTCATTGAATTCGTTAACATACAAACATTAAAGCCTAAAGTACAACTATAAATTGTTAAAAATTGTATTTGGTTCAACCCAAGGATTTGGATGTATTTTTAAAACTTCTAACTCATACACAAACTATTTATTTCTCTCTATGTCGCTTCACATCACCTCTCTTCTTATTTTCTCTCCTCTCATCTATATTTATCACTGTCTTAAATTTTCGAAATGTATCTCTATATTTTCATATTTCCTTATCAAATTTTTCATTTTTTGGCTGATTTTTCATTTAATAATTTTTTATTTTAATATCATAAGAAATTTTGAATTATAGATTTGATTTTGTGATTTTTAATTTATGATTTATACAAATTAATGTAATATTCAATAATAATAAAAGATGATACAAAAAATGCCGCTTAATTCTTAATAATTGAATAGTCTCGCAACAACCATATTTTTTAAATTCTTTTTAGCAGTTTCAATTAATGTGTAAACTATGATATTTTTATACAAAATTATATCCACCTAATGATAAATAATATTTTTTCACATGTATATTATCAATTCAAAAACAATGTTACAGATTAATCAATTGATGTATTTTAAAAATTTACAAACATGCATACAAACCCACATATATATATATGTAAGGATTAAATGATTTAACTTTTAATTAAATAAATTTACTTATTAATATAAATATCGGAAAAAATTTCAAATTGATTATGTTATATATGTCAACTAATTATTAGTTCATAATATGTTATAATTCAGTATAAAATTTATAAAATTTTATAAAAAAATTTCACAAAAGTCTATAAAAATCTTACAAAAAAGTCTACATGAATCAAAGTAAATCTGTTTATAAATCTCTGAGATTCTGTATAAGTCAATAAAATTCTATCAAATACATAGAAGTCTATAATTTGAAAAAATCATCAAAAGTCTGAATTGAATACACCCCACTAAATAATCGTAAATTTCTTAATTTATTCCAATTACTATCGTTCAACAAACAAATATTAATGAACAATTTAATATAAATAAATATATGTATATAAAATAAATACATATATATTTATCGGATATTTGGGTCGAGTATGAACAGAATTTTACTAAACTCGCCTCAATCCTCGAACTCGAAAATCCTCATACTTCATTATTCGATTATCAAAACTGGTCTAAAAAATCTGTTCATATCATCTTCTCATCAAGTCGAATATTAGATTCTTCAATGAGTTTGGAGAAAAGTGACATCCCGATGGTTTCATAAAACTAAGTTGGTGATACCCCCATAAAGATCAGGGTAATGGGTGAACGGAGATATTAATTGGATAGCCCATATCAGAGCCAGTATGCCGGGTACTCTCCTCACTAACCGAGCATCGATTCTCTTCCTGGGCAATCGAGAGCCTGGGCCTTTATACAAGCACTCGGGTACCTTACCACCCGTGCCACTTCGAGAATTGCACCGCACTCGAGTGTGATTGATACGGGCTGTCTAATCTGTCATAGTAACATGGATTTGGAGTGTTCTAGAAGTCACCAGAAGCTATGGTATGGGCAGCCGACTTGCCATAGTTAGTAGGTGGCACAGAAAACAAGGTATCTACCACATTTTCTCTTATAAATAACAGGTATACATCTCATTTAATGATTCTGAATTTTTGAACTCTAAAGCACTCACAAATATCCTCACATATATCGCTTGTGTTCATCTCCAACCTGCTGACTTAAGCATCGGAGTGGCTACGTCGGATACTCTTCCGGCACCAATTCACGAGTTCTTTTCTTGTTTGCAGGTGTTATCGAAGCCCTTATCTTCACTCAAATACCTAAACACTAAATTATTATTGATTTGATCCGGTGCAGCCTCTTACTCGGCTCCTCTTACTCGGCTCATCCATTTCACTAAGATCACATCATAAGTTTTTTTATTTATATTAAACTCGAGTTTTTATTGAAAAATTAAATAAGGATCGAGGTTCCAAAACCCGGAACCTCATTTCAGGGTCTTAGCCCTTAGGCATTTCAAATTTTCGCCCTGTTGAAGGTTTTTTTTATATATTAAAAAAAAGAGATTGTTGCTCATCTGAAATAATATAAACAAAATCACCAATCACCATGGTAATGAAATATAATAATTACATCAATGTGAGTTTTTTTATATTAAAAAAAGAGATTTTCTTAAATAGACTTCACACAATTATTATAATCAATTTTAGTTTTCAGTTTAAGTAATTTACCAAAATAATCTTTTTATCATATCAAATCACATAGATATCCTATATCATTTAAACTCTATTCACTATCAATTTCTTTATCTCAAACTCTTTATTTGATTTTCGCAATTTCTCGAATAATCTTATGAATTCCATGTATTTGGACATAGGGTGGTGATAATTTGAGATAATTCTTTTGTCGAGTATCATTTTTATGCATTTTATTTTTTGAAGGCTTGTTGTGCATACTAATAAACTGTTAGCATGGAATAAAAAAGAGACTTAATTGAGATCATCAGATTTTTTGTTTATATTTGTATAAACTCGCATTGATGTAATTATTATGTTTCATTACCATGGTGATTGGTGATTTTGTTTATATTATTTTAGATGAGCAACAATCGTAATTAAAATATTTAACCTTGGTGTTTTGTATGTACTAATTCAAACTAACAATTCATAATTTTATTAAAATATGTTTATTGATATAAGTAAGTAGTATTAAAAAATTAATATATTATAAATTAAATAAAACATAACAAATGTTAAATCAACTCTTAAAGAGAAATAACTTTAATAAATAATTAAACAAATGAATTACGAAAATGGAACATGTGTGTTAATAGAAAAATGGTATTTTAGGATTTTTTAATTAAATAAGACATAATGCAAAATGTGTAATAAAGAAGGCTATTTTTGAAATTATGACTTTGAAATAGAATAGAATAATCAATTTTCCTAAAAAAACATGACTAGGACCTTTTTTCCACATTCATTCCCGTGTATTGGACCTCACTTTATTATAATTTTATATTTTCTAAAATGTTCTGGTAATTTTAAATTGTGTTATTATTTAATAAAAATATGTTTGTCTTTCAACAAAAACTCCTATAAAATAATATTATGCATAAAAGTAAGGCAAAAAATTTTGTGAGACAGTCTCACGGGTCGTATTTTGTGAGACTGATTTCTTATTTTGATCATCCATAAAAAATATTACTTTTTATTGTGAATATCGGTAGGGTCAACTCGTCTCACAGATAAAGATTCGTAAGATCGTTTCACAAGAGAACTACCCTAACAATAAATGTGACACACACGATAAATTCCCACAAAATGTAAAAATAAATTCAATGGAATTTTATATAACTTATAAAACAATATTGTAGATTGATGGTATTATATCTCATAATATATATAAATTATCTTTACTTAAAAGAATAAAACTAAATGTCTGTCACGTTCTTCAATTTTAATTTTTAAAATTGTATTACATATTACTTAAAGTATTTTACAAAATTTCTTCAAAAAACGAAAGTATTTATAAGGTCCAAATCTCACTAATAACGTGGGATGTTTAATTATATTAAATTTAGATAAATCTCTTACCCCATTATATATATAAAATTAATATTATAATATATGAATTACGTATCCAATTGTTTCTCTTAGTATTAATTAATTGCTACTATAATCTATGAATCATTTTGAGAGCTGCAACAGGTGGTCCTTAAAAGGAATATTCCTATATCTGTTTTGTAATATTGATCTACATGATTACGTATCTTCGGTATCTTTTATATATATATATATATATATATATCATACTACGCCTACCAATACCCCCTCCCCTTTTTTTTTAAACAAAGTGCGTGCTGGATATTATTGTCAAGATGTATCGTTAATGAAAAAATATTACTTTTTATGTTAAGTATATTATTTTTTATCGTGAATATCGATAGGGTTGACCCGTCTCATAGATAAAGATTCGTGAGACCGTCTCACAAAAGACCTACTCATTTATCTGACTATGCATCTTGGCTTACACATTACTGTATCAGTCCAAAGTTTACTCAATTCACACCAAAGATTACGACTATATGTTTTCACATCATCAAAATTGATAATAATAATAATAATAAGTTTAGCGGGTAATTAGTGCATCGCTGTCGAGAGTGGAAACGTGCAAAATATTTTAAAATTAAAATTCAAGGATTCTTCTTGAATATGGTTTAGATGCAACGTATGATTATTGTTAGGTGTGAATTGTTCCCATCTTTTTTTTTTTAAAAAAAAAATGTAGATAAAGTATGCAAATAAGAGTTCCAACGGCCGAAATATTTGGAGATATTTTCGGCTTTTTTTGGGTCAGTTTTCAGATTTAAAAGCCGGAACAAATGCGCACTCCCACAAGCCCGACATCTTGCTCCAACTAAAAGTTCTTTGGGAGGTTCCGAGTTAGGTCGCTGCTACGGGATTATATGCTTGGTATGGAGCGCACTAGTTCCGCGGACGAACTATAAATTTATTTTTACGGAGAAGATGATATTAAAAAAACGACATAATCAATGTCTAATAAATGATACTCTATTGATTTAGCGGTTTCAGAGAAAAAACATTAAAAAAACAAGTTATTGATTGAAAAAACAAATTTTTACAATTTACATGATTAAAACTCAAAATATATCAATTTATCAGACTAAATTTACAATTTTTCCTCCAAATTATTCCATTTTTATTCATTTTATTGATTTAAATATCAATCTATTTACTTTATAAGCAAATAGTTAATGTACGTGATGATATCTAACAAATCTTATTTTTATTTCTCACTACATTTATGTGGATTTAGTTTGTATTTATAGTTCATGTTCCTATCGACCACTACATGATGACAAAACCGATTAAAATTTTGATTTTTTTTAAAGGCATTTAGCAAAATACCACAATGAATTTTGACCTTAATTCGAGTTAATTCATAGAATTATTCTTTTAAATATGTTAAGTTTCAATTTTTTTAAAAATCTTTTTTCTTTCCTTGCCATCAATTCTTTAGTTTAATTTAATCGTTCATGTTTAGTTTGTTTTTTTGTATCTTCAATTTTTTTTCTTATTATCATCTAATTTTATGCATAGATTCATCGAAATAATTCAAATTTGAAAAAATATAATTGTACGTGATAATAAAATATTTGAGTAAATTATATGCATATCCAATCATCCTATGGTTAGTGAGCAGATAATAAAAATTGAATATCTGACGAGTATGAAGATGAATATTAATATAATAAATGAAAATGGAAACAGAAGATATGAAAATGAGATAATAAAATTTAAATTAATTTAAAAAATGAAAAATGGGCTTTTTTGAGTTCGTTTCTCGATACAGTGAGACCAAACAATATCACAATCTCGCTTCACCAAATCAATTACTAGCCCAATATACATTTATGGGCCTGGGCCCATTACCCAATTTGTCTTACTGGAAACATGATGGAACCGAAATGACTCTCCACATCATTGAAAAGTTGACAAAAACTTGTGTGAAACGGTCTCACATATCGCATTTTGTGAGGCAGATCTCTTATTTGTGTCATCCATGAAAAAATATCGATAGGGTAGACCAGTCTCACAAATAAAGATTCGTGAGGCCGTCTCACAAGAGACCTGCTCTAAAAAGTTTTCACAAACAAAAATAATTTCCCAATTTGTTATTTTATCGATCTCTTTTTTTGTAATGGAATATGTTTTTTTAGTGTCTATAGTTGACACACACCCAAAATTATTTATTCCCCGAAATGTCAACGCACGATTTTGTTAAATATTTCTGCGTCTTAAAATCAACAGATTTGTTTTAGAAACTAGATCTAACATGCACGTCGAGAAAGTTGTGATAATCGCGGGAAGATGGGAGATCCGCTTAGAAGAACGTGAACAAAAACAAAGGTGGAACATCAAGAAAGGATCATCACAAACCATCCATCACAGGTACAACCAAAATCTTTAAGTCTGATACTTTTATCATTTTAACTTAATTTGTTCGCCTAAGTCCAGTTTGTTATCTTGTATTTTATTAATTTTTAGATATATTTTCCTTCATAGTAGCATAATTAGTTTCATTGTTATTTATGAAATATTATTTCAGTCCTCTTATCTTTTATAAATGTGTTTTTATAAAGTTTTGGTGATTAATCGAGGGAATTCTAATTAACCGTCGATTCGATATTTACATTACTTGTTTTTAGGATTCGGATCACATATCTGACACGCCCACACAAATTTTCCGTGTAAACAATATTATACTCCATCCTCCCTATATAGTAGGATGTTTTTTTCGATCTGTCTCAATTATATAGTCAATAATTGTTCATATTAAATGTAATTTTTTTATATCCTTTAAGCAATCTACCCATATTTAATTTGTTTTTTTAATTACAAAATTCTTCAGTTAATTATTAAAACATTCATTACATAAGTGAGACGAAAGACGTATTACTCCAGAACTCATTCTTCAAATTGATTACTCTCAACACTCAAGTGGTCGAAGTCCATGATGTCTCCACATATTTTGGTTGGAAAGTTGTTTTGTCACAGCTTTTAGTGCTTTAGCCGTTGCTGTTTTCCTACTTTTGACTTCTTTCGCACCTCATTTTCAAATTGTGCGCCATTTTTACCCGAGACATCCGCCGCTGATCTTCGACCCGTAGTTGGGAGTTTTATTTATTAAAAAGGAAAAAATTATTCCGAGTCCTTTTACAGCTACAAAAAGAGAAAATTCATTTTCATTTAGTCAACCAAACTCTTTCATCAAATTTTTTGTGTGAAGGAAAACCTTAACTAATAGTATCTAATCATGTCAGTTGGATAAACTGCATCAGACAAACCACACGCGATATGGTAGATCGAAAAAATTAAATGTCGGTAAAAGGAATCTTTTCATTGCACTATCTTACTTCAACGACTCGAACACTTATATAAAACAAATCATCATATCTATTGATATTTCTCTCCCGTAATCACAATAAGATTCATATTTTCAACCATAAACCGTACACTATGGAAATTTATTTGAAGATAAAGTGTATCTACCTGATGTGACCGGTTAAAATGAGTGTGATGTGCGTGAGAAATTTCACCGGGTAGGGTTATGAAAATGATGATGGATGAGAGCACAATGAGATATATCAAAACCAGAGATTTTGCTCCCGAAAAAAGCTAGTGCTGGTCTGCAAACACGAATATAACCATGTGAATGGACGTCGGAATGATGTCCGGCGTGGCCACTATGATGCTAAAGTCAGCAAATAAATAAAGAAAATCAATATATCAAGGAGAAATGATATATTAATGGTGTCATTAGAGTAAATGATGAGGACAAAATATATATGAATGAATTAATGAGCGTCGGAAGGATATCCGTCATGCCCGCTTAGTAAATATAGCAAGATGATACACGCCAAAATGTCCCTTTTTGACTTGTCAAATCAATGCGATTTTGTCAGTAATGATTACCAAGATAAGATATCACATACTTGTGCATTCGAGTGAAGTGTTATTATCGAGGTAACTTATGTAGAGAACCATCACCGGTGAACTCGTCTGGAAGCCCGGCTTCTGGCAGCCCGGGGAAATTATGTCTCGGGTAGTCATTTACCCGGATATTATCGAACCGGCCCAAAACTTGTCAAGACTTAACCCATGACCAATGATCATTCAATACCCACTCCTAGCCTCCTGGAGGTATCATTACCCATTGTGATTGCTTAAAGAATGCCGTGATACCGAACATTTTTTAAAGATGGAGCCCTAGATCCTTGTATCGACAATGCACGTCTTCGAGATTACCAGAGATATATCATTTCTTCTTATTTAACAATAGCCAAAGTGCGCAATCAAAAAGAAAAAGGTTAAAGTGAAAAGAAGAACAAGCATAAATAGTTGTAATATTAGAATTCATACCAATTAATTTAATTTATTTACAATCTGGACATGGTCGGTCATCTTTTCTATTGTAAGCAAAATTTCTTTTGGATTATATATATAACGATAAAAAAAAGTAGTATATCACAATAATTTTAAAGTTGAAAAAGAAAAATCGTGAAAAATATAATACAAAAATTTAAATAAATTATATTTAAATTGCATCATGCAACTCTACTCGATCAATTTATTCAAAAAACTAACTAATTTAGTCAGAATAAATATACGTTATTTAAATAAAAAATAATATGAGTTAAGATTCATGAATATTTGCAACTTGAGCTTGTTTTGTTTGACAGTTGATCGGTCCATTAATTTTTTATGAAAATATAGATGTTTTTTCTTTAAATAAGTTACATAATATATTATTATAATAATAAAAATATATAATAAACTAGAACATGTCAAAATGTGATATGCGGATGATGTTGAAAATTTTTCGATCCCTATCTGTCTTATATATCGTCTAATCTGACAATAAAAACTATCAAGTTCAAGCTCATGAGACTCATTCACTCTACCATTCCGCTGCTTAAAATGAATAGACTGAATTTATCAATTTCTCGGTCGGTCAAAATGACATTGTCCACTTAAAAAACAGTTGTCAGATAGTAGCGCCAATCGTTCACTCCAATGCTACTTTTTTTACCATTAAAAGTAACGACAAACAGCGCTTGCCTAGCGGCGTGCATTTACACTCAGTCCCCGACACTGTTTAGAATCCAAACCCCACACAATAATACCTCAGTAGTCAGTACTGTACGAAATTCCCCACAATCATTAACCTTTTTTTTTCTTTTTCTTTTTTAATTCTTGGAACTTTATGTGTGTCAAATTACTCAGTTATTTTTTTTGAATTTATATTGTGTTACTGTATATTAGGGCTCGTTTGATACGTGTGATATGATAAGTAAATGATTAATTATTAGAGTAATTAAAAAATGAGATATATGGATTAATAGTATGGTGGGATAAAAAACATGGTGTTTGATATTATTTTAAAATGATGGATTAATTTTGTAAACTTGATTGTAATGACCAAAATGCCCCAAATGCTAATTAAATATATATTCTTATTGGATAGATAATTAAATATTTATAATTATAATTTACATTTATTAAAATTAATTTAAATATATTTATTAGAAATAAATTTGTAAATATGTATTTACATTAATAATTAAAATAGCAATAATATTTTGAATGTTAATGTTAAATAAAATTTTAATAATTACAATATTATTGTTTTTTCTTAAAATAATTATAAATATTCTTAAAATAAATTGATAGATAATTAAATATTTATAATTATAATTTACATTTATTAAAATTAATTTAAATCATTAAAAATAAATTAGAATTGAAAAAATATTTATTTTCATAAAAAAATTAATTAACAAGATTACAAATTTATAAAAATTTAATTTAAGATAGATTTGCATTACAATTTATTTTCTTTAAAATGATTGAAAATAATAAAAATATATTAAATTAATTTATAAAAAAATATAATAAAACTTTAAATATTATATTAATTATTAAATTTTCACTAATTTTAATTTTCATATTATATTAAAGAAAACCATTCAAGGGTATTATGGTCAATATACAATCTTATCATGATCACTATTCAAAAAATATTAATTACACCCTTTGAGGAGGGATATTTAATCACACAAATAACATGAATAGTGTGGGATTTCAATCATAATCAAAGGCCTGTAGATTAATAAAAAACGAACCAAACGCGAGATAAGGGCATGATTATTAAATAATCCTTCCCTTATCATGGCTACCAAACATAGCCTAAAGGATTAATTCTATATATAATGATATGATGCATATTTATACTTTTTTTTTGGCAAAATGAGTTCAAATTCCCTATTCCATACCATCTCACGATTTCAATTTTCAATCAAGATTCAACAACAACGAGCAAAGTTTATATGCAATTTAAATAAATCAAGTATTTATATGTATAAAACATTGGATAATTATATCATGTAATCTTAAATCAAGTTTTATTTATCATTATAATTATTATAAAAATTAAAATTATATATATTATTTATTATTATTGTTGTTGTTATCATTATGATGAAGATATGTATTTAAATTAACTAAACTAAATACGATAATTTTTCGAAAAATATATAAGAATTGAGAGTAAAAATGATTATTCTGATTTTTTTAATGAAATGAGCATTCCAATATCTGACCAAACGTGAACATAAAAAATGGATAACAATACTCATTCTATTCCACCGTGTCCTTAATTTCGTGTTAAATTTCAAGGCAAAAATTCGAGTGAGACGGTCTCACGGATCATATTTTGTGAGACGGATCTCTTATTTGAGTTATCCATGAAAAATATTACTTTTTATGCTAAGAGCATTATTTTTTATTGTGAATATCGATAGAAGTATTACTTTTTATACGAAAAATATTACTTTTTATTGTAAATATCGATAGAATTAATCGTCTCATATATAAAAATTCGTGAGACCGTATGATAAAAACCTTTCACAGGACTTAAAATCTACATGAAAATATCTTAAATTATTTAATTAAAACCCTCAAGTAATGCCAAGTTGCCAACTAAACTCGAGTAGCTTTCTTTCTCCACTCTCCACTTGCCACGTGTACATCATCGGGGCAGCGAACCTCGTGCATTAAATCCAATCACATCTAAGACAGCCGCCACGCGGATTCTCCGGTATATATATGTTTGTTTATGCTGTAATGTGTAGAGTCACCACCTTATCTTTTTATTTTTTTTGAGCCGTTACGGATTTTTCAGGTTTTCATTGCCGTAGATCCGCCTCGAGATCCGTTCAACTTCTGCTTTTATTTATTATTTATTTATGTTCGGAACGAAACTGTTTTAGTCTTCGATCTGACAAATAATTTTCGGGTTTTCGGTTCTGTTTAGGTGAAACACCATTTTGTTTTTACAGTCTCCCAAGATTTGGTGATGTTTGATTAGCTGGTTGTTCGATTATCAAGAGTTTATTTGGGTTTTGGGTATCGAGAACTTCTGATGTCGGGACCCTTGGATCGATTTGCGAGGCCTTGTGAGTGAAATTCTTGTTGCTTTGGTCAATTTTAAGTGTTGTTCTATTTGTCTGCATTTACGATAATTTTGCTTGGATTTTCTTGCCTTTCGAGTCTGTTAAGGTAATTCCGTCGATGCTTTATTTTATTTTGGCGCTGATTTTACTTGCTAGGCAACTTTCAATTGGAGGAAAAAAAATTAGCAAAAGATTATTCGTTTATTGGAATTCGTTTCAACTCTTTCCCCTCTCTCATACTTTGTTGGCCGCTTGATTTTAGAATCACGCAGCTTCAAACTTTTAAGTGGTTAAATTAAATTGTCAAGTGGAGCTCGTTGTAGACGGATTACCTCCAAGAAAACTTAATAGTGTATTAATCTTGAAGCCCTCTATTTTCTGAAAAAAAATTATTCTTGACCGTAACCATGTCTGTAATGCAACAGGCTTTGAGGGGTCTTCTGGTAATGATGAGAAGAGAGAAAGAAAATCTGATTTCGAGAATTCAGAAGATGAAAGAAGGACCAGAATTGGATCTTTGAAAAAGAAAGCACTCAACGCATCTTCAAAGTTCAAACACTCTCTTAAGAAGAAGAGCAGTCGAAGAAAGAGTGACGGGCGAGTCAGTTCTGTTTCCATAGAGGATATCAGGGATGCAGAGGAACTGCAAGCTGTTGAGTCATTTAGACAGGCCTTGATATTGGATGAGTTGCTACCAGAAAAATTCGATGATTATCACATGATGTTGAGGTTAATTTTGACTAAGTCTTTTTCTCAGAAAAAATCTAAGTGAAGGGCGGGGGGATCTCTTTTTCTCAATCAACACTGGTGGTTCTCTAAGTCATCTTTGGTCCTTGGAAATTAAGTGGAAAACTAATCGATGATACTGAGGGAAAGCATCTTATATTATAATGTACTAGTTGGTCTACACTCATGCCTTCAGGATTATAATGCCATTGAAACGGATAGTTTATATTTATCATATACGCTGTAGGAAATATAAAATATTCATGGATTTTGATGCTATGTGATATTAAAATAACACTCACGACTTGTGTTAAGCTCTCCATCAGGCTCAAATCCTGCACTTGGTCTTTAGATCATTTTGGTTTTCTGTAACTGGAAAGTAGTTGACTGTCTGAAGGGGGCTTTTCTTCTCATGTTTTGTTTATCTTTTCTTTCCCTCAATTTCTCTTTGGTGGTTCAATGATTTTTCAGGTTTTTGAAAGCAAGAAAATTCGATCTCGAAAAGGCGAAGCTCATGTGGGCTGATATGATTCAATGGAGGAAAGAATTTGGTACCGACACACTTTTGGAGGTAAACGGGTTTAAATGAGTAAACTCATTTGAGTATGCAAAATCATTTTATTCTGGTTGTACTCGGGCTCCCAGTTTTAGTTTGATTTGTCATTTGTTTTGTCAATCAAATTGTGTTTATATTAGGATTTTGAATTTAAAGAAGTGGACGAAGTTTTAACGTATTACCCTCACGGATATCATGGAGTTGATAAAGAAGGAAGACCAGTTTATATTGAGAGACTTGGGAAAGTGGACCCCAACAAACTTATGCAAGTTACCACCATGGACCGCTATATAAAATACCATGTACGAGAGTTTGAGAGAAGCTTTGCCATTAAGTTTCCAGCTTGCACCATTGCTGCAAAACGGCATATTGATTCGAGTACAACGATTTTGGATGTTCATGGTGTGGTATGTTTCACGTTTTTGTCTTCTTCGACTAACTATTATGATCGGCAATTCTACTATTCTTTTGTTTGTTTGACAAGCTACTAACTATTCTCCATTTACCCTATGTATGGGATTGTTTCATAGGGTTTGAAAAATTTTACAAAGAATGCACGAGACCTCATTACACGACTCCAGAAGATTGATGGTGATAACTACCCTGAAGTAATATTCTTAACTTGTTTAATGTTTGGTTCAGTATCCTATTTGTAGTTCTAAACAAAATAACTGGTGTGCTTTTTGATTGCAGACACTCCATCAAATGTTTATCATCAATGCTGGTCCAGGCTTTAGACTACTGTGGAACACAGTAAAAAAATTTATAGATCCCAAGACCACCACTAAGATTCATGTGCGTTGCTTTTCAGATCATCAATTGGCAATATTCTTTAATTGACTACAATAACTTGGATTTTCTGTTTTTTCTTGTATCTGTCACAGGTGCTTGGAAACAAATACCAGAACAAGTTGCTTGAAATCATAGATGCTAGGTTAGGTGGTTGAAATCATTGTTGAATAATATGAAAACATCTTCTTCTTGACAACATTATTGAAGTTGCTAATTATATTTTTTCTTATTTTATGCACTTGTGCAGTGAACTGCCTGAATTTTTGGGAGGAACTTGTACTTGTGCAGATCAAGGGGGTTGTCTTCGCTCTGATAAAGGGCCATGGAAAAATCCAGAGATACTGAAGGTCCGAGGCTCCCAGATTCCCTAAACATTTTTAAGTTCGTGTTATTTATGTTAATGTGTGTTCATACAAATGTGCTGGCATGCATTTCTTTTCACAACTTTGTTTCATTAAGACTTGGTGGTGCAGATGGTGCTTAATGGTGAAGCACCACGGGCCAGGCAGGTCGTTAAAATTCTCAACAGCGAGGGAAAGGTTGTTTATGTTAAACAGCGTTACCCACCGGTATGATTATAGTGCTTATATCAGTTTGTTGGAAAGAGTTTCTCTCAATATCTTTCATGGTATTGGATATCTTAAGTTTATCAATTAGTGCTGAAGGTGAAAGGGAGTGATACATCTACAGCAGAGTCTGGTTCTGAACCTGAAGATATTATTACTTCACCTAAAGACATTAAGAATTATCCACATCTTCGGTTGACTCCTGTCCGTGAGGAGGTATGGCAAAGTCTGAAGTTCCATGATAAGATTATCTATGTTACTTTGTTTAACATGATGATTTGTGATAGCGAAATCTTTGCTAGGGTGCATATGATGGTAAATTTTTGGCAATTTTTTAATTATCTTGCCTCGCCCGACCAAATAACACCTGACATTATCTTTTCTTGCTGTTGAGATTGATAAAATCATAAATGCTCATAAAAATGTCCACTGCTGTTTGGGTGCATAAAATTCGTAGGAAGCAACTAGTTTCAGTGTCCCTCCAATGCTTTCCTAGTGAGTTTTTTCAAATGTCAGTTTTGTTATGTTCATTCACAAAAATGGATCAATTAGTATATATTGCAATTGTGATTGTAGAATAATAATTACTCGATATTACGCATTTGGGTTTTCATAAATCTTCTGATTTCTAAATAATTTCATAAAATGTCAGTTTCTGAGAAGTGTCTCGAGCAATGTAGCACGGATACCTTAAATTTTTTTTTTTTGAAGTATCGGATACGGATAGACACGCGGATACTCGTGTCGGATACCTCAAAATCCGTATCGTTGACTTTGTTTAGGTTTGATCAGCCGGATACGTTTTGGACACGGCGAGGACACGCCTTGGATATGGCACGGATACGTTTTCGGATACGTTGAGGCAAAATTGCAAATATTTAAAAGTTTTAGGGGTTAATTAAAAAAAATTAAAATTTCTAGGGACTAAAGAAAAATAATTTAAAATAAATTTGGACGGACTTTTAAATCCCTAAATACATTTGTCGTCTCTTTCATTCCATTTCTATAATTTTTACTTTTCAGTACTAAATTTATATAAATATAAATATATATAATATTTATATATATTTTAATGATTGTCGTATCCTAGCCGTATCGTGTCTAATATTTTCAAAATTTGACGTGTCGCCGTATCCGTATCATATTCGATACGATATTCGTACCCGTATCCATGCAACATAGGTCTCGAGTGATTTTTCTTAAAGGAAACTTTGTTACTTGGTCTATACACTCATCTTACTAGCATATACAGCTCTTACTGAGGATGTAAATAAACGACTGCTCTAAAGATAGATGACATTCAAAATTTTGAGTATACACGTAAGGCTTGAGGGAATGAAATGAAGACCTATGGACAGAAATACAGATTTTTGTTAAGAGTGTCTTATAAAAATTGTTAAAATGATTTAACTTTTTTCATTTATTCCACATCATCTTTGACTTATTTCTCAGGCTAAGGCTATGGGAACAGCTGGCTATGTTGGTAACTTCTGTGGGTATGATGAGTATGTTCCCATGGTAGACAAGGCTGTTGATGCTGGATGGAAAAAGCCAATATCCCCTTCAAAGCCTCATGTTCCTAAAGGTTAGTATGTTGTGAATAGGAAGGTCTGGGTCTATGCTTGGATATTCTCCACTTATCACAACTAAACTAATTTATGGACATGCATGTCTCATCACTGCTTATTTTCTTGAAAAATTAGCACTGCATCTGACAGTAAATGATTTATTTAGGTCTTTTTATCTGAGTTTTGTTTCTTCACATTTCCCTTTGGATTCAGTGTCAAAGATCAAATTAATAGGTATGTAATTTTATGACCGGGGAAGAAATGAAAAAACACCCATTTCTCTTTTTACTTGCAAGCTTTTAGGAATATATTTTTCACGCTTCCTTGACCATGTTGGATTTAATTTTATGACCGGGGAAGAATTGAAAAAATACCCATTTCTCTTTTTACTTGCAAGCTTTTAGGAATATATTTTTCACGCTTCCTTGACCATGTTGGATTTTTAAAATTTTAGCTTTCGATTCATCCATTACTTTGTCGATGATAGCTTCTAGTAAACTTGTTTTTGATGCTTCTGTAACATTGAGCATGACAGACAAATTAATATTTGTTTTATTATTATGACTCTTATATTTACCTTCAGAGATCCTTCCACCCCCTGATACTCAGAAGGCACCAGAAGGATATCGCACTCGACTTTTGGCAGCTTTTATGGCATTCTTCACAACTCTTTTCATTTTCTTCCATTCAATATCACTCCGTGTTACCAAGAGGTTCCCTTATGCATCGTCGCAACATAATGAGCCGACGAGTCAGGAAGTCAACTTTAACACAACTGTGAAGGAGGAGTGTAGAGCACTGTCGCCGCCAACACGAGCTTTTACTGGGGTAGACCTTCTATCTTCTGTCCTGAAAAGGTTGAGTGAGGTTGAAGAGAAAGTTAATACTCTTCAAGCTAAGCCGTCTCAGATGCCCTGTGAGAAAGAAGAACTGCTAAATGCTGCTGTTTGTCGAGTGGACGCCCTTGAAGCAGAGTTGATTGCTACCAAAAAGGTATTTTCTTTAAATTATCATTCATTTTGACTACGATAAAAACAAAACAATCTAAATGTGAGAACAATTGGAGTTTACTTCCTTCAGTTTCTGAAAAATAGATGCCTAGTTATATTTTGGAGGATTTTTGTTCGGCTCTTTTAGAAAATATAATGAGAAATGTGATTAATTTTTCACTTGTTTTATCTTGGGAAACCTTTATTATTATGGATGTCACGTTATTTAGACTATAATGAGTTATCTAGTCTTAACTGAGAATCACTTTTTCTTTGAGCAGGCTCTGCACGAAGCTTTGATGAGGCAAGAAGAACTCCTTGCTTATATAGACCATCAAAGTGAAGCTCGTTTTCGCGTAAGTTAAACAGATATTTTTTCTTAACTCGATCCATATTATGTCTAGAGTTACATTATGTATTCGTTTACTCACTCACCTCTTCGTCGTTATACAGAAGAAGAAGTTTTGCTGGTGAGATGGGCTCGTCATATTTGGAGCTTCGATGGTTGAGAGCTTGAATGACGATGTAAAATCTAAGTTATGTGCATCATCTTTTATGTACACACCTTCTCTGGGAACTGAAATGTTGTGGTTTATGCGTTTTCAGAAGAGATTCTCACAGACGATGCTCTTCTTAAACTCGTGATTAATGAAAAAACTTGTCAAAGTTTTCTGTGGCATACACGAAGTCTTCTCTATGTGACTGTCTAGAACGTCACTGAAGTAGTAATTAAAACTTGAAGTATTTTTTTTCTATAATTTTTTATTTTTATTTTAAATACAAATGGAATTAGGAAAATTCTTTTATAAATCTAACTATCGCACAAGTGAAATTTAAACTCAATACCATATGAATCTATATCTTGAAATTTTATAAGTGCATTCAAGGTTATTTATGTAATTTTAATTTATTTTGTCGTGTGTACCATGAACCGTGATTTTTAAGGACCTCGAAGTTCTATTCACAGAACAAGAACAAAG
Source organism: Primulina tabacum (assembly GCF_025594145.1). NCBI lineage: Eukaryota > Viridiplantae > Streptophyta > Magnoliopsida > Lamiales > Gesneriaceae > Primulina > Primulina tabacum. Next base: position 4,459,494 of record NC_134559.1, on the reverse strand, counting down.
GGTATATAGATTTCTCTGTGGCTCATTTTAAGCTTATGTTTTCATCTTTGGGAGAAAATAGAAATGAGGATTATATTACGGGCAAACAACAAAGATGCTGGAGACCTAGATTTTAATGGAAAGATTTTAAGCTTGTGTAAGCCGTGTTCACGTTTTCGGGACCTGAGAAAAAACTGCAGTTAATGAAAGAGCTCCTCAAACTCAAAGCATCAAATCTTAAATAAAGGTGTACAATGCATAGAAAGTTGTTGCTTCTTTGAGATGGATTTACTAGTTAATGTTCCACTTTGAAATCATCTGTCATTTTTAAACTCAGCCTTGATCTCATCGTTTTCCCTGGATTTCGGCTTGATCACAGGACCAGAAGATTGAACAACCGAATCGGAGTTTTATGTATTCAAGTCCTTTTCCCCTCCAACTATTCCCATCAACTTCTTCAAGGCATTTACCACCACACTGTTTCAGCACTTCTTTCCTCACATCTCTCGGAGATGCCTTGTTTTTCTTGATCAATTCTTCAAGCCCATCTGGAACTCGATCAGGCTTTGAAGGGTATGCTCAGGATCGTCCTTCTTCAACAGCTGCTCTGCCACTTCAGCACAAGTTACATTAGCTTCCTCTATCATTCCTCCCACCTTCAATGCTAGGGGATGATCCTCAATACCAAGATAGTTTGAGACGAGTGTTCTAAAGCCTCCAGGAGTGCAGTATTACATGTGAATGTGAACGTCCATTCGACCGGTGGGGCGTAATAATGCTGGGTCTAGCTTTTCTATGCTGTGAAAATTTTGATTATTTCATCTCCACGTCTCCACAGAGTGATTTGTTCGCTTCGGTAAGATGTTTTTCTATCAGGCAGATCAATTGATGCATCGATATCCTCCACCACGAGTATGGAACGATTTGCCCTCCGAATTAGCAGCTTCGTCAATTCAGAATTGCGTCTGATATCAGTCAACTCCAAGTCATAAACATCAAAGTTAAGACAATTAGCCATAGCTGCAATCAAGCTCGATTTTTCGGTCCCTGGCTGACCAAACAACAAGTACCCTCTTTTCCACGCCTTGTCTTTTTTCTTATAGAACTCCTTCCTCTTCAGAAACCTGTCCAGGTCGTCAATTATCATCTTCTTTGTTACATCAACCATCGCCAAAGTTTCAAAAGTTGAAAAATGATCTAGATTCACAGCCTGCCATTGAATTTGAATAATTGGTCATCACTTTTGAACATATGCAATTTCCGAGTCTTTTTTGCAGTCCTCCAAATCTTTTGATCTTCCCAGAATGTAAGGCAAGTATCCGTCAAAAATCTGGTTTCTGTACTTCTTTCGAAAGATTAGTTCCAAATATTTGAGTTCAGTTGTCCTGGTGGTACGGCCGTACGGGAATCATCGGGGCCTGGAATATTGCGGGGCCTGATTTCTTTTCAGACCAATCTCCATGTCAGTTGGAACTCACAAAATTTATCTATGACTTCTTCATCTTCTCCAACTGAAATTTGGATTTTCGTTTCTTTTTCAGGGACCAAAGCATTGAATCTTTTGATGGAGGGGGTGATGATAGCGGCCAAGTAAATCTCTGCGGAGTCGGAAAGCTGGTTCTTGACGAGGCCGTCAAATTCATTGATGATTATGGTTATCTCGTTGGTGTGAGTTGCGCGGTAATCGTAGAATTTAGTTGCGCGGTAATCGTAGAATTTGGTTGCGCAATAATCGTAGAATCCGGAGGCCAAATATATTCATCACGAGTGTTGGAGATATATTAAAAATTAGATATCATATTTCAATTTGGTATATATCTCAAATAAAAAATAATAATTTCGTAAATAAAAATAATACATTTTCATGAATCGGATTGAATAAAATTGTCATTTCGTTTCACAAAATTGACTCACGAAATGATAAACAACAGTTTTTCTGACATTAAAAGTATTGCTTTAGAACTATTTTTTAAAAAAATTGGAAAATATAATACTACAATAATTTTTTTTTTGGTATTCGATATCAATATTTGTCTTTAACATGTATTAAAACAATTATAATATAATAAAATATTATACATAATGTATACCAATATTTCTCTCTCTTAAATTAAAATAAAACATTGAGTTTCAATTTATCGTGGAAAATCATATTTTTGTGGAAGTATTAAAATGTGATATTAAATTATTAGAATAAAACAAAACCTTATATGAATTTTATTTCTACTTTTTAGAAGAAAAAAATTCCTTATGAAGCAAAATGACCAAAAAAATTAAGGCAAAAACTTGTGTGAGACGGTCTTACGTTTTGTATTTTGTGAGACGTGTCTCTTATTTTGGTAATCTATGAAAAATAATACTTTTTATGCTAAGAGTATTACTTTTGTTGTCAATATCGGTAGGTTGACCCGTCTCACAGATAAAAATTCGTGAGATCGTCTTTCAAAAGACTTACTCAAAAATCAACAAAGTCACATGACACAAGGGCCATATTTTGGGCCTACTATGACAACTGAGTTGACAAGCCCAATAAATAACCCACCGGCCTGTGGATTAATGGATCAATTCCTTACTAAAAATTGAGGCCCGAAATTATATTGTAAAGCAGAACTGAATTCCTAGCTAGTTAGATTTATAATTGACTCGAAATTTTTTTTGTTGACTCGAAATAATCGATATAATTCAAAAGATTGGTTTTATTTATTTGTTGTTTTTCACTAGTTCTATGTAAATTATTTTTCATGAGAACCGATAAACTCGAACTAACCAAAATTTTATAAATTGACATTTAAAAATATATATATAATTTTTTTGTGGTTTATTTTTATATCAAGAGATTAATAAAACTATTATGGATACATTTATTTTATTACTAATTTATTATACACAAATTTATTACTTTTTTCCCTAAAAGCAATTGGTTCATTTTGACCAAAATAGTTGATTTTATGTTGGTTCGATTCATTTGGTTTTTAGGAAAAATATTGGTTAAGTTCGGTTTAATTCACTTCAATTGGTTGTGTAAAAGCATTGCATTATTTGATGTGACTCGTTTAAGTTAGACACACGCGTCTCGGAGATGGGCCAACCCGTATCATCAGAGGGCCCAATTGTTGTAGCCCAGCTGGAAAGAGGCCCGGAGGTGAGGCCCATTTGGCATTTAACCATTTACAACAGGGGAAACAAGAAAAGATGTCTGCCATTCTTTCGTGTGTGATTAAATCATGTTGATATTTGCATTTCTTATTTTGCTAGCTATATTAAAAATGTACTCGCATGAAGTGAAGTTGTTGACACTTTTGTAATTGTAATAATGTTAGCATTATTCTAATACATATATAGTCTATGTTTTATCGCATCCGTTTGACGTAAATGATGAGATTTAACATCTTTGCATCTTCTCACGTTTGACTCGAGTTTTACGATAATTGTATCTTACAATTTATCATTTCATGCAACGAGCGAACATTGCTTATTGTAAGTTAAAAGTCTGGTGACATGTGAACTCAAATCTTGTCGTTCTAGGATATTGACAATGAGCGATGTATAAAAAAATTTATACACTATTTCATCACCCGACATCATTTCAATTTTTTTTTTAAATAAATTTTTGATTATAGAAAAATTATTGGAACAGGAATTGTTCTCAGCTCGAATTATCCCACAAAGATAACGATTGAAGAATCGAGGAACAAAAGGCAGGTCCCATGTCTATATGTTATTTGGTCATGCATGACATATCTACAAATTTAGAAAATTGATGTATCATAATATATATTTTTAAAAAACTACAATTATAGAATAAAAATTTTAATATATGCTAATTTATTACAAAAAAAAAAGGAAAAAAAAATTAATGGTGGATTAACGAACATGCTTGATAATTGGTAAAAGTAGTGAATGATTAAATATATTTCGAAAAATGGAAGTGTATTTTTAAAAATTACATAAATATTTATTTTCTTATTCAATAGGGAGTAAGTCTCTTATGAGACGGTCTCACGAATCTTTATCTGTGAGACATGTCAACCCTACCGATATTCACAATAAAAAAGTAATGCTCTTAATATAAAAATCAATACTTTTTCATGAACCTAAATAAAAGATTCGATCCACGAAATTGATTCGTGAAACCGTCTCACAAATTTTTTTTAGTTCAATAGGGCCATCCTTCATCCTTGCTTGCCATTAACTTTGGTCAATTTAAACCAGGAAAGATGCTTTCTCCGATAATGTTGAAATGGGGAAATTTAAAATTTTTTAAAAAATAAAATGAACCATCTCTTTAAAAAACTTCTAAAATAAAGTATAATTTTTTAAAAAATTTATACTTTTTCAGTCGAACACTATCAAATTCTGACAAGCTAGACAAGATGTTTCATGTCCTTAATTTTTAAATCAGTCAACCTCGGAATCATTAATAAAAACGACATTTATGATATTAACAATAATTTTTATAAATATTTAATAATTTCAAATATATATATAATAAAATCGACATAAGATATTAACAATAGTTTTTATTAATATTTAATAATTGCAATTTTTTTATAGAATACAAATATATATATATATATATATATGTCTTTTTTTTATATATAAAAAGGTTTCGCATCTTGTATTTCACAATAATCATAGGTCAAAATCAATATAAAATTTCACTGTTAGAAATATTATTTGAAAAGGATATAAAATCTCGTGTGGATCATACTGTGTCTGCTGAATAGAAAATACGTATGTCTTGTGGTCCAACAAGTACAGTCACGTTCCCAATTTAGCCATTAAATTTTATTCACTCCTTTATTTTAATTATATTATATAATATAATAATAACCGATATATAATATAAGCACATAAAATTATTATTATATTAATTCTATTTTTAGAAAGAAGTAAAAAAAACCCTAGAACATGATAATCTTTAAAATCTTACTGCTTTTGAAATAGAACATATATACTATTAAATTAATTTATGATAAATCATGAGAATATGTTATTATCCTTGTTTATAATTTCATACTTTTAAATTTAAGATTTTTTTATCACTCCTGATGCGTAGGAAACTATCGGAGTCAGTACAGTAACTTGCAAATCCGCGCTATCTAAGTAAACCGTACTGAAAAATTTATGTGATATAGGCTCGTCATATAAAGTATTGGTAGGAAAAATCAAACTTATCATCATTGGTTACACTATCATTTACTTCATAAATTCAAACACCGATTAACTATGAAGAATGGGTTGATTTGTGCCTGAATCCTATAGGTTAACTAGCTATGGTATGTTGTGAATTTTTTTTATATTATTCCAAAAATATCTTGTAACTTTCCTATTTAATATTCAAAATTTATTTTTCTATCATATCTTATTTCTTACCGTTTCCATTTTAAAAATTGTTTAAAATTTTTTATAAATTTTTTTAAAATACACTCCATTCTCTGTTTTTTATATGGACCACATATATATTTTATTGTTATTAGCAATATATATATATATATATATATATAAATTAATTATATTTTAAAATGCAAAAGCTCGTATCCACTAAAATAATTTAATTTAAAATGATTTGGTATAAAACCCAAAAACCCGACCTGGGCGTACCTAAAGTGTATGTGGCCCATTAGACCAAATCACGTGACTGGCCGTGTCTTATGGGGCCGCGCCTTATCTCTGCCGCCCCCACTCACTCTCTCATTTCTTTCCGGCAGCTTCTGTCATTTCCCGGCCGTCGGTCCTGAAAATTTGCTGGAAAGTATAATTCAAAGCTCCATACAAATTTGGAACAATCGAATAAAATCATCTCGTAGAGTTTAAATATATTTCGTCTGTCCTTCCATTTTCTGACCAAGTCCTATCAACTTATAGTTCTTATTTTCGCAATTTCGTTTTGATCATGTTGAGATATGTAACTAAAGCTAACGTAAATATATTTTTTTTTAATTTTTCATGGATGGACGTAATATTTTGACATAAAAAATAATATATTTTAATAAGTCGAATTTGTTAGGAGATACGTTTCACAATATTGATATGTGATACGGTCTCATAATTTTTTTGTATTAATTTAATATCGTGCATGGATTTTCTTTTTCAAAATTAAAAACTTATTTTTTTTATATATCAGAATTGCTAGGCTAAAACATATAATGTTTTCAAGGATAGCAACATTATATTTTGTATAGGTAAAAGGTATCCATGCCGATACCTTATCCAGAAAGACTCAAATTATATTAATGATTCTATGAACATGAGCTATATTTTTCGGTAAAAATATATATAAAATAATATATGAAGTATGTGAAGCTTTAAAAAGATAAAGTTATTTGTAAAACTTTAAGAAGTTATATATCAGAATAATTTTTCAGTTAGTCAAAATTTTTTAAAGTGATAATACTAATGACGATCGTTACTCTTCATCTTTCAATTAACAACAGTCCGTATGAGCAAAAACAGTTAAGTTCTGTTTATGATAAAAATTCAAACCAAACCGAACCGATACTATCGGTTTGGCAAATGTTTCGATTTGGTTCAATTTGACCTAGTTTAGACGATCAAATTTTTTCAAATACTTTTTTTTTTACTATTTTTAAACATAATTTAAAATTTGTAAACTATCTATTGTAAAAATCTCAATGTGCATAAAGATATTACTGTTACAAATAAAAATCTCAAACTCACAAAATATATTAAATTACACACTTTATAAAATTTTGTCTGCTCAATTGTATTTTTCTTCACAAATTGATAGACCAATTTATAGATTTTTTTTGGAAATAATCCAAAAATAAATACATCATTACATATATCACCACACACTAATTTTCAATATTTACAACTCTTATTTTCAACACTCAATCTCTTATTTTCAACACTCTCTTTTGTGATGATGACCATGACACAATGATTGTCTTCATTACGTGTTTTTATACTGCCTCGTTAAAAACTTTACTAGGAAAAACTCATTGGGATAAAAGTCATAGTGAGAGAAAAAGAATGCAGTCACGTAAACTACTCCTCATGTTAACACGAACGATTATTCACAAATTTCGTAGATTGCGCATCCCAATATTATATATATGCTTTCTGAATATTGTCGTAGCAAGTGTCTTTGTGAAGAGATTTGATGAATTTACACTTGACTGAATGTGACGAATATCAATATCTTAATTCTTCTCAGGCGATTGGCTGAATGCGAAGAACTTATGGGGAATATATTTAGTTCTGTCGCTTTTTATGTATCCTTTTTTTATTTGAGTAATACATGCAGCATTATCATCATATGTAGTTATATGCTTCTTGTCGAATGATAATCCGCATGAGATTTGGATATGTACGGTCATTGATTTTAGCCACACATATTCACTATTTGCTTCATGTAGTGCAATAATCTCGGCGTGATTTGATGAAATTGTTACGAGTGTTTGTTTCTTAAACGCTAAGAAATTGCATTCGCCTTCACGAGTAAATACATATCCGGTTTGGGAACGTGCTTTGTGTAGATCAGATAAATATCTAGCATCATCATAACCAATTATGCTTTGATTGATATATTTTGAATACAAAATTATCAAGTCTGTCGTTCATCGTAGATAACGAAATATATAGTTTGATACCGTTCAAGTGTCTCTTTGTTGGATATGAGTTAAATGTTGCCAATAAATTTACAGCAAAAGATATATCAAGTCTTTTACAAATTGCAAGACATATAAGTACACTAAATATTCCACATTATTTTTGTTCAATTTGCAAACCCATATAATATTTTGTTTTTCTAAGGTCCTTCATTTCAAATTCTTCCTTCAAGTACAACACAAACTCTTGAATTTTCTTATTCGTTCCGTTGGTGTTTAAATCATCAATATATACAAAAATAAATACATCATTACATACATCATCACACACTAATTTTTAATATCTACAACTTTTATTTTTCAACATTCAATATCTTATTTTCAAAAATTATAACAATCTAACATTATATTGTATGATAATGACATCGAGAATTTCGTCTAAAAAATTAAAACTCAAGTAGTTCGGTTTTAAAAAAATTCCACCACATCACACTACAAAAAAGGACATTTGTTTTCTATGTCCATTTAATTTTTTGTTTAATTATAAAACCTAAAATCTATAGAAGTAATATCTATATTCTCTCTGTCCAAGTTGAATTTATTTTTTTCCGTGTTGAATTTTTTTGTTTATTTCAAATATATAATCCAATTTTTATATTTAATATTATTTTCTCTACTATTTTAACAATTTATTCATATTTATTTTGCCTTTTTAATTATTATATGTTCATTTAATAAGTAAAACATTCATTAAAGAAGTAAAATATGAATTTTTGTAAAAAAAAAAAAAAATTATAACTTTTTTTAATATCTGTGAAAATACATGCGATCCTAAATATATAGAAGGCGTATCAATTGTTCGTATCATCAATGATATGATATAAACTAAAAACTAAATAATATATATAATTAAAAATAGAGTAGGTCTCTCAGTCTCTCGAATCTTGATCTGTGAGACGGGTCAATCCTACCGATATTCACAATAAAAAATAATACTCTTAGCATAAAAAGTAATATTTTTTCATGGATGACCCAAATAAGAGATCTGTCTCACAAAATACGATCCGTGATACCGTCTCACACAAATTTTTGCGTTAAAAATATTATATATTTATAAATCGATTTGGTTCGAAAATCAAAACTTTGAACTAAGTCAATGTTTTCCACTAGGTTAATTTTGAAACCAATATAAATATGATCGACTAAAAATCAATTTGAACCGTAATCGACTAAAAACCAATCCAAATCAACGTTTTGCTTTGTTTTTTTAAATTTGGTTCCATTTGGTTTTTACTCATATTTGATCAGTGTTCTAAAAAACCCGCTTAAGCGCGCTTAAGCTTAAAGATCGACAAAAACGTCCCGTTTTAGAGAAATACGGAAAAAAATTAAGCTTAATTAAGACGTTTAATTAAGTGTTGTTAAGCACAATTAATCGCATCTATTTATTTTTTAAAATTTTTTTCTCGAAGGTATGTCTTTTTATTTTAAAATAATAAATTAGATTTATATTTAAATTTTAAAAATGATTAAGCATGTCTGATAATGATTTGACAAATATTTAGTATTTTTTAATGTGATCTAGTTGCAAAAACAAATAAAGATTGCAATTTTGAGATTTTTTTGCTTTTATAAATATGAGAATTAATGCATTAGTATTAAATTTATCATATTTATGTATTATTTTTGAGATTTTTTTGCTTTTATAAATATGAGAATTAATGCATTAGTCTTAAATTTATCATATTTATGTATTATTTTATCTATTTATTGGTTTGAGATAATTACACTAAAAATAAAAACGCTTTTTCACGCTTAAATTCGTGCTAATCTTGTTTAAGCTTGAAAAGCTTGGAGCTCGACATCCGCGCTTCAGGACACTTCATGCTTTTTAGAACCTTGCATATGATACAGTACCACTGTTCATATATACACTCACACATTCACACTCTAACACACAATTATATATATATATATATATATATATATATATATATATATATATATATATTCCAACCGTCCTCTAATCCTTGAGCTCTCAAGCTCTACCGTTTTTATCAATCCACACGTGAGAAACCTTAAATATTACCATCTTTTCTTCACTATTTCCACCTCGGAGGTCGTGTGACAAAAATTGGCAAAAAAGAAAAAGAAAACTCTGCTGGAAGATGCAATCTACCCAAGAAATTGCATGAAGTTCACCTAATCTTTGAACTGCATAAACGCTTTTGCTGCTCTTTTACGAAGCACATTTGCGTACTCTTTATCTCATAAATTGTGGCCAAATGAACTGTGCTTTTCCGGAGATGCTACGGCGTTTGGATAATGCGGGGAGTATCACCGGAAACGGTGACATGGGTGTTTTTTCTTCTCCAATCCAAGCTCAGGGTTTGCTCGGAAATAATGGTGATCGGGGACTGAGCGAGTTGGTTTTGGACCGAGCTATGAAACAGGATCCGGGTGTGGATACTGATTGGGTTTTGAGTTATGTGAATGGGTCAGAGTTTGAAATGGGTTGCGTGGTTCCGAGGACAGCCGGCTGCGTTCAACCGGAAGCGGCGGAGGTGGCCGCTGATCTTGATGCAGCGGGGGCTTTTTTGCCGGAGATGCTATGCTCCGCCGTCGGAAGAGACGGTTCTAAGAAGAGGAAGGCAGATACTATTGAATACTTTAAGGTGAGTTCCTTTTTTTTTGTCAGATAAAACTTGAATTATTTGTTTCTTAATTAAACAGTTGAAATGCACGTCAATTCATGCATGGTGAATTTTCTTGTTAATCGTGTTCTGTTTTAGTGCCCTGTTTCATTCTTAACACCTAGAATTCAAGATAGTGTTCTACCTAATATCTTGTAGAATTTGCTGATTAAATTGGATTCTGGGACACATATACACATATATAGGTGGATGAAGAACAATCCCAAGATAAAAAAATGAACGAAAGTGAGGAAGGATCGTCAGATAAAAAGGTCATGATCAGCAAAAGCACCAAGAATGAGCCTTTAATTATGAACTCTAAGGTGAAAACAACGGTGCCTGACTTGGAAAAAACGGACTATATTCATGTTCGAGCACGTCGTGGTCAAGCCACAGACAGCCACAGCTTAGCCGAAAGAGTAAGAAATAAATATTGATAACAAGTCTTGTATCAAGATTCTTGAAAATTTATTGCTGGCTATGCTTGATTATGCCAGGTTAGGAGGGAAAAAATAAGTGAAAGAATGAAGTATCTTCAAGATCTTGTACCAGGGTGTAACAAGATTATAGGGAAAGCCGGATTGCTTGACGAAATCATCAACTATGTTCAATCTCTTCAAAGACAAGTTGAGGTACATACGCTTAACTGAACTTATAGGTAATCATAATAATGTAAAAGAGTGATCCTGACCCGTAATCTTATTGTTTTTCAAGTTTTTATCGATGAAACTCGCTGTAATCAACCCGAAAATGGATTTTGGCGTTGATAATCTCCTAACTAAAGAGGTAAATAATCCATCTTCATCAAAGAAACATAGCTAAAACATACGAGATTGTAAAATCTATCATTATTTATGAGTCCCCTCTTGCAGATGCTTCCGGTTCTCATATCCGACATTCATGCTATTGCTGTATCACCAGACATGGTTAATCCGGCTCCCTTTCAATTCAATTCATTGGCACAAGGAGTTCCATTCAGTCGTTTGGAAACAGGGGTGAATCCTTCTGACGACACAGTTGAGAGAACTGTAAACGCTCCAGTATCATTGCTTCAGGAGACTCATGAACTGCTTGATTCATCCCATTTGAATGTTAGTTTTTTTGTCATTCAATAAGAGTTTCTATCATCCGATTGCCGTAAAACTCGACCATTAACCGTTAAACTTTTCTCGTATAATATGCAGCAATTTCATTACTCAAACTGGGATTCTGAGCTAATCCACAATCTCTATGGCTTGGAATACCAACAAGAAAGATCTCCATCATACGCTCCTCAACCATTTACAGGTACACATGAAGCTTAACCGTGATGCACCGATTTCGAACCGTTCGTTAAATCTGTTGAGAAACGATAATTTTTGGAAGGATTATCTGAGTCCATGTTAATTTATCCGCGCATTATAAAATTCCAAATTCACTAGAATCACTTCCGTGTGCTTCAACTTTATCTAATAATATAATAGTCCGCAGCACAAATGGATCCAACAGTACAAAAAACGTCATATCAAAGCATTGACTATCGTTGATCATATTTTAACAAAAGTACGGAAAACATTAAGGAAAGTTGACATTTTCACAAGGACCACATTGCTGAATTAAGGATGTAACTCCAGTTTGATGCTGGTCCTAAGTTGGCTATAGGTATCTTTCCCTTTGTGTCTTCTACTTCCATTGAACCCAGTTGACATTCTTGAGATAAAAAAAAAAAAAAAAAAAGATTCCACACCCCACTGAATATCAAGAGTTCTAAAAATATATAATTGAACAACTCTGATTTTTTTTCCTATAAAATTAATTTCACAAACGATTTTTCCGAGTCGAACAAACCGAATATGGAAAGATGAATCAGTGCAAATATATAGTTTTGAGACATTTTTCGTGCTGTATTGCAGGTTATATCGAAGGAGGACGCGTTAAACTGGAGATGTGAGCGGCTCAGTCATCAGTATTTGCTAATCGTCGTATGAGTCTAGCAATTTGAATGCTAATAATTCTGATGATCTTCTTTTTCCCTCTTAAATTTATATCTTTTATTGGGTGTAATGTATATATGCTGGCATGCATGCGTGCATGGAAATTAGACAACGATATATAGTTGTAAAAGTAATGGATTGTAGTTAAATTTACTTTTCTTGAATCCGCTGCATGTATTATGTACAAACCATTTGATTTTGGAATAATATCTAACGTTGCATAAGTTTCAAAAGCAATATATCATAAGATTTTAACTCGATAAATTTGACGCAGAAAACACCACATATGACTTTATGATAAAATATTTAACATTAAAAGTTTTTTAAAATAAAGGGTTTGCCGTTTTAAAAAAAAACTATATCTAATGTTAACCGTACAAGTTAAGTCTTTTAAAACACACACACAACGGTCTAAACTCCAAACGATACCACAATAAAATTATTTATAGAAACATAATAATTGGTTGTGATATTGATTTTTTTTTTTTTTTTTTTTTTTTGTGGATAGGTTCTTACAAGGAAGCTTCGACCCAAAAACGATGGGGTCACACTCATGAATCAAGTTGTTCAAATTGGCTTGTACACGCAAGCAATTAAAGCTTGAAGTAAATTCAATTTGTTCATGAGGAAAAGAAGACAAGAGCCAAATGGTAAAATGTAGATGCTCCTTCCTAGTAGAATGAGACGTGCTACTAATCACATTCTCATAATAATTTAGAAAATGAAAGGCATTTACCCTTTGATATCCTTTTATGTAAAATCATTTTTTTTAGGAAGAGCTATATTTTATTTTTGGGATGTAAATAAAAATAATCTTTTTTAATACTAAAAGCTCGAGTCGTGGTCGTGGTCGTCGAATCGATCATCACCAAAATATGTTATATCGTAGTTAAATAATTTAAATGTATAGGTATATATTTCTTACTGTAACGTCCCAGATTCGACGACTGTCCTCACTGTATCAAGATGAGTCTTTCCAGCATGCTTATGTCCTCACTCGCATACACCCTAGGAAACTTCTCGGGGGGTCACCCATTTCAAAATTGCCCAAAGTCAAGCACAATTAACCTTTGAGTTCTTATGTTACGAGCAACTGAAAAGAATATGCACTTTCTTAGTATGAGTAGTACGTATCAAATCTTTTAAGCACTTCTCAACTGCACAGTTCCATACCTGAACAGTTTTTGAAATACATCTCCTTGATGTGCGAGATATGTTCATTCATATTCTCTTCGTCTAAAAGCCTGCCAAGAGCTCTCATTGTCCGTCCAACTTTAGACACCGACGATCACTCTCCGTCATCTTCAACCTGTAGCCTCACACTTACATGAAAATGTATGCTCAAATTAAATATATAGGGGGTTCAATTAATTACATAGGCATGTGTAGATGCCGTAGAGGGGACCTTTACCTCATCCACAACCAAAATCTATTTAATTCTGATTCCTCCAATTGCTGGTGAAATTAATAAAATATTCCCTCCCTTGAGTACTCGGCTTCTTTCACCCGTATACAACTTACATTTAATTTTTCTTTTGTACTTGACTAGAATCTCAAAATAAATAGACATCCACAAATTTTGAAAAATAACCATCCACGCCAAAGAAAAGCATGAAATCTTGTATGCTTTTTCTGAGAAAATTGAGCTTTTCTTCCCTTTAATCATATCTAAAATATGCCTCGAAGTGTGAGGAAATTTCGCGTCTAATCTAACTACTACACGCACAAGCGAGACTTTACGCATTGTTTGAGGTTTCCATTTTTGAAGCTTCTAAGTTTATATAGTTTTGTGTTTGTGGGATTTGAGGCACTATATATTTGGGGTGGATTTGGATCGACTCACTTCTAAAAGATCGATTAATATGTAAATCCACAACAATTTGATAATTTATCGGAGTCCTCCAATCGATCTTTTAGATCAATATTACATTTTTTTCAAAAATAAATTCTTTAACTTTCTCTATATTCTCGCTCAAATGTTTCTTGGAAAAAAAGTTTAAAATATAATATATATATATATATATATATATATACACACTAGAAGATATGCACGTGCGTTGCACGTGTGGAATATACAAAGATGATATGAGGAGAACAATTCTCACACTATCTTTTATTTTTTAACAATTAATTAAATCTACGATACATCGATAAAGTTCAGTATTTATTTTTGCCTGAGTTCTTGAATATTAATATAATTGAGTTGTTTTAAGTTTGATATACATATAATATAATGTTGCAATATTATGTCTAAATATAAAAATATTTATTAATGTGATCCATAATTAGAACCATATTCGACATTAGTATTCAAAATAATAAGAACCACAATTTCTAAATTTCTCATGATATATTTTGAAGTTATAAATTTCTATACATAAATAATGTCATAAAAAAAGTTGCAAGTTCTACAAATATTCATCGATGAAAATTTGACAGGGCATAAAACATGAAGATAATTGTATTATTTTTAAAAAATTTATTTTTCGAGAATTTTTTTTAAAAAAAAACATAAGAAAATTTTAAAAAGCTTATAAATCATTTTAAGTAACTGTAGATGTAAAGTAATTTGTTTTACATAAAAATAATTTGAATTTATTTTTATTTATTTTTTTATCCCTTTGATGTATATAAGAGTAATTATTACACCTAAAATTAATTTAAACTCATTTTGATTCTTTTGAAATGTTTTCTTATGGTAACAAACAATTATTTGTGTTTGCCATGCATAGGATTTAACGATTTGGCAAATTGACAGCCACGTCAATGCAATCCTCATTATGTTCACTATTAGCTTAGTATAGGGCTTTGCACGGTAAATCATAATTATAAGAAATAAATATTGTGTCGTGGGTAACAAATGTAACTTTTGACATAAAGATTAAGAAACATTCGAACTAAAAGATAAATCTTTCAATATCATTCAGTTTTGTTGGGTTAAGCGTGCAAGAGTTATAGTAGTACTGGGATGAGTAAACTCCTGGGAATTTTCGTGAGTTAAGCTGCTGACATTGTGTCGCTTATTTTAAATTTCATTAAAGATATATATTTTTTTGAAAAAAGCTGTAAATTTCATTCCAAAAATAAAATTTCATTTTTCTTCAATTATTATAAAATTTATTAATACCTGAAAACAAACAAAAAAAGACATGTATTTATTAATATTATTTAACGAAAATAAAGAAATATATGTAAATTCACACAATTTTATAAGAGTTTTCAAACTTATTAGTCGTGTATTATTTACATTATTAATTGATGTTAATTTACTCAAATTAAAATTTAAAATTGCATAAAAACTTCTACGAGACTGTTTCACGGGTCAATTTTATGAAACATGTTTCATATCATACTCTAATCATGAAAAATCATTGTTTTTCACTCTGAAAATTGATCGGTTGGCCCATTTGAAGGATATATCCATGAGACCGGCTCACAGAAGACCAATTCAAAAATTGGAGAACTATAAAATTTTGAACAAGCGTGTATGTATACTTAATTTTCATTCGATTTATTTTAAATGCATTAATTAATGTAAAAAATCAAATAAAGGGAAAAAAATAAATAAAGATAGAGTTCACAAATAAAAAAAAGTCTAACAAAAAGAATTATTTTTAAAATAAGGATATAATTCATTCTGTGAAAATATATTGTAAATTTTATTATTCTTCTATTAATTTAAATTCTATTAAAGATATATTTTTTAAAACAAATAAAGTATAAATTTCATTTCAAAAAATGATGGCAAAATTTAATTTTTCAATTTTATTTACAATTAGTTAATAGTTGGAAAAAAACAAACAATAGAACATGTATTTATTATTATTACTATTATTATTTTAAATTTTATTAAAGATATAATTTTTTTTAAAAAATGAATTGTAAATTTCATTTTAAAAAATGAAGACTTAGTTTAAATTTCATTCTAAAAATTGGTGGCTAAATTTTATTTTTCTTCAATTTATTTTAAAATATATTAAATAATATATGGAAAAAACAAACAGCGAAGAGAAATATATTAATTATTATTATTTACGTTATTCATATATGTTAATTTATTTAAGTTAAAAATAAAATTTACACAGAAACTCCTATGAGATTGTTTCACGAGTGAATTTTGTGAAACATGTCTCATATCAGACTTGAATCATAAAAAAAATTATTTTTCAGTCCGGAAATGACTGGGTCAGACCCTCTCAGGACTATATAACAATGAAACTGTTTCACATAAAACCTACTAAAAATTGGAGAACTATAAAATTTTGAACAATAGTGTAAATTTCATTTTTATTCGATATAATTTTTTTAAAAAAATTATGTGTAAATTTCATTCCAAAAAATGAAGGCTTAATTTAAATTTCATTCTAAAATCTGGTGGCTAAATTTTATTTTTCTTCAATTTATTTTAAAACATATTAATAATAGATGGAAAAAAACAAACAAGCTATGAGAAATATATTAATTATTATTATTTACGTTATTTTTATATGTTAATTTATTTAAGTTAAAAATAAAATTGACACAGAAACTCCTATGAGATTGTTTCATTCACTCCGAAAATGACTGGGTCAGTCCCTCTCAGGACTATATAACAATGAAACTGTTTCACATAAAACCTATTAAAAATTGAAGAACTATAAAATTTTGAATAATAGTGTAAACTTCATTTTTATTCAATATATTTTAAAATTCATTAATTAATAAAAAAATATAAATCAAACAAAAATTCAAATTTCATTTTTATTTTATTTAATTTAAATTTCATTAAACATATATTTTTTTAAAAAAAAAAGTGTAAATTTCATTACAAAAAATGATGACTAAATTATATTTTCTTCAATTTATTTTATAATACATTAATCGCTGATAACAAACAAACAAAAAACATGTATATTTTAATAAATTTCAATTTTTAGTAGGTTTTAAATTCTATAGATTAATAGATGAAAAACAAACAATAGGTTTTAAATTCTATAGATTAATAGATGAAAATCAAACAAAAAATAAACATGTATATTTTAAATTTCATTAATTAATAGATGAAAAGCAAACAAAAAAATAAAAATGTATTAATGATTATTATTAAATGAATAGATGAAAAACAATTATTAAATGAATATATGAAAAATAAACAAAAATAAATATGTATTAATGATTATTATTGAATGAAGATAAGGACATTTATATAAATTCACAATTCAGATCCATATATTTATATTAGTATAGATATAGATATAAATATAGATAGATAAAAAGTCACAATTAATAAAGATGTCAAAGTAAATTCATAATTGAAGTGACATGGTGACATATTTATATATAATAAAGTCATAATTAATAAGGATGTCAAAGTAAACTCACAATTGAAAATGTGACATATTTATATAGATAATAGATTTTATTAAAGATATATATTTTTTTAAAAAAAATAATAGAGTGTAAATTTCATTCCAAAAAATGGTGACTAAATTATATTTTTTTCAATTTATTTTATAATACATTAATCGCTGATAACAAAAAAAAAAACAAAAACAAAAAACATGTATATTTTAACAAACTCTAATTTTTAGTAAGTTTTAAATTCTATAGATTAATAGATGAAAAACAAACAGCAGGTTTCAAATTCTAGATTAATAGATGAAAAGCAAACAAAAAATAAACATGTATATTTTAAATTCTATTAATTAATAGATGAAAAGCAAACAAAAAAATAAAAATATATTAATGATTATTATTAAATGAAAAGATGAAAAACAAACAAAAATAAACATATATTAATGAATATTATTGAATGAAGATAAGGACATTTATATAAATTCACAATCCAAATCCATATATTTATATTAGTATATAGAGTAGATATATAGATAAAAAATCATAATTAATAAAGGTGTCAAATTAAATTCACAATTGAAGTGACATATTTATTGAGTTGACATATTTATATATAATAAAGTCATAATTAATAAGGTGTCCAAGTAAATTGAAGTGACATATTTATTGAGGTGACATATTTATATATAGTAAAGTCATAATTAATATATTTATATTAGTATATAAATGTGTCAAATTAAATTCACAATTGAAGTGACATATTTATATATAATAAAGTCATAATTAATTAGAGTGTCCAAGTAAATTGAAGTGACATATTTATTGAGATGACATATTTATATATAATAAAGTCATAATTAATAATGGTGTCCATGTAGCAATACACGTTACATAATTATTTTAATATAATCCAACAAAATACTCTTATTTTTCAACTGAAAAATTAAAATTGGTAACCATGCTACCAATTGCAAAGAGAGACTAACAAAAACACTTGCATCCAATCCAACAAGTCCTTCCCTTTTTCTTCTTCTTCTCAGTTTGCTCAACATCCATTGTTCTATCCCAAACCATCACAGCCATCTCAAGAAAAGCTTGATATATCTCATTAAAGTACCTCTCCATCTCCTTTGTTTCTGATCCTCCATTGCCCTCGAAAATCCCTCGGATCCCGACCGTCTTTTCAGTCGTGCGCCTCTCTTTACACGCGTCGAAAATCATCTCCCTCAATGACTTGAACTCCTTCATCATTTCATTTAAACTAAGTGAGATGCTACGAGTCATCGCGAGCCTCGTCAGATCAACCGGGCTTCCTTCTTTATAAGCATCCGATAGTGTACGATTATTCTTGTTGGACTTATTAACCAAATCGATCCTAGTCTTGATCGTTTTAGCCTTTTTGAGAATGGTTGCCAAGTTCGGATTCATCTGGTGAATTAGCTCTTCAAGAACTTCAGAACCTTTGGTGGATCTCGGGGTATTCGCAATGTTTTTAAGGTCGAATAGCATCACTATGATGTCTTCCATTTCATTCTTGATGGCTCTCACTTCTTCAAAAATCAAAGTGATGTTCCTTTCATCAGGATCAAGTTGCCTCATCCCCATATTTGCCCTTTTCGTCATGTCCTTAGTTCAACGTTGCAGTGATACTGCATGAACACCACCACGTACGTTAAATAAGCCCTCACATGAAAAACTCAATTCTTACATTAAACAAAATTAGATTAAAAAAATTGTCAGACGTGCAATTGAATTTATCCGCCTATATTATATATATATATATATATATATATATATATATATATATAGAGAGAGAGAGAGAGAGAGAGAGACACACACACACACACACACATAATATTGTTTGCATAAAAAATTTAGGTATTATCACATTAAATTAAATTCAAGGGAGTGGAAAGATGATCACCTTCAACAAATAATGATTATGTGAAGAGGAAGAAGAATGGATGATTTGCCATCGTTGATATATAATATTGAAAAAATAAAGTAAACCCATATATAAAAGTTTATATTGAAAAAATAATAAAGAAAATTTATAACTTGGTCCGATGGATTTTGATTTTTGCGACAGCTTTGACCTAACAAAATCAATAAAAAGTTACTTAAATGTATTGCGGGGAAAAGAGAATTCGATACAATTATTGTTATATTATGACTTTGAAACATCTTTAGTTTAAATTCCCAAATGTGAGATTGTTTAATTTATTGTGTATCAAAGATTTTAGAAAAGAAAAATGATCGACGATGAAGAGAAAAATTTAATGTATCATGCAAGTATATGGGAACGGGACTAAGTAAAGCGTAAGAGAGAATGTGCGGTCAAAAGGCTGTAATTATGTTTCAAAAATTTTAAAGGATGTAATGAGATTATGGGTTTTTTATGGGAATATTTTGTGAAGACATGAATCCTAATATATATATATATATATATATATATATATATATATATATATATATATATATATATATATATATATATATATATATATATATTCTATTTTATTAAGATTGAGCACATGATATTAACTACTTAGGAGGACACCAACTTTTTCTTTCAATTTTACCCTTATCTGATATTAATATTACACTTTTGTTTTTTGTTTTTGTTTTTTTTTTTAAATTTCAACACACACTTTTATTTTTTATTTTTGTTATTTCAACAATTCAAATATCAATTTAGTCATTCCATAAATTGTCAAATTACACTTTAGTCCATCGATAATGATAAAAAAAATTTGTACACACGCATCGCATGTGCTTAGTAACTAGTATATATTATATTGGCGAGTCCTGGACTCACGTTTATGATTACTTCTAGTTTGGAATACCAAAACTTCTGGGTAATGTATGACATCCTCGCATTGACATTATCGATGAGTTAAATGCCAATTTGAGGATATGATATGTTAGCTATAGCAAATATTGTAATTATTATGCCAACTAATTGCTATTAATTTGTGGATTCGACCCAAGAGTTGTGTTAAAGTTATAGTTTGTGCTTTAAATACATTATAAGAAATCTCCTGACGAGATTGAATGTATCTTGGAAATACTTGATTCTTATGTTTCAATAATTTGAAATAAATAACAATGAGATTTTTTGACAATTAATGAGATGAAATATTCAGAAAATATGAATTTTTTAGCTATAAATTTAATATTTTCTAAGAAGGAATATATGTTAACTAGTCATAATATACAATAAAGTATTAAAATACTTTTATATGGATATGTTACATTCATTGATGATTGTTTGATTATTTAAATGCTTAATGATCTTTGGTCTTGAAGTTCTACATATAAGCATCAATTGAAAATAATGTGACCAATCTTTTCATAATATCATTTCCAATATCAAATTTTGAGAACAAGATGGGGCTTCGACTTAAAGATTTCAAGTTATTCTTGTAACAAATAGAGTGGTTCAAACTATACTATTTCTTAACAAATTTTTTAATAAGGTCATTAACAAGAAACAAAAGATGTCATAAAAATCATACAAACTATCGACAACTAAAGATAGCCCGATGACTATATTCGAATACAATGTGATTGTATTGCACTATTAAAAGATGATACATTAAATGAGATAGGACAAAGAATATTTCGCCAAATCACAAGAACTCCAATAGAAATGTGATATTGATATTTAGCAAATTATTCAGCGAAAATGTAGCTGATTAATACACAAGCATTGTCAACGTCGACATTCAAGAATTGATGCATAAGATAGAGATGCATCAATTAAATGATTTTCGGTAATTGAAGCCAAGGAGAGTATTTATTGTTGTAATTTTTTTCTTCAATCGTTCAAGTTTTCTCCACCGATCGTACTGATAAGGTTTTAACAAGAGTACACTAACTTGTCCAACAATCATATAAGGAGTGTTATACATAGATGATAATTAGATGAATGATTTGATTGAGAAATAATTATAATCTTCTTTTTATGTATCAATCCTTCTATCCAATAAAATTCAGTTGTTTAGTTGAAATGATAAATCATTCAATTCTCTTTTTATTTTTCAATTCTTCTATTATTAAATTATAACAATATTATTGTTTTTATTAATTTATTTGTCATTAATGATTATTATTTATTTTTAAAGCTAAAATAGGAAACTGTATTTCCATGAACAAAAAACCGACACTTAAATATAGTTCATAGAAGCACATAAATATTACTGAGAAACTGATGAAATTCGTCAATGAAATTTTCACATATCAAAATCCTATTTATGGTATAATTTTTTTTTTTAAAATTTTTTAAAATTTAACAAATAATGAATGCATTAATTTCATTTTTTTTTTATGGTTGACCGATCCAACAATATGGGAAAAAAAAATCCCACTACAGATTTTGAAATTAGTAACAATAAGATGATTGGATTTTAGCAATTGAAATTAATGGCAGGGAAAAGCAAGATTCTGATCGTCGGCGGGACTGGATACATCGGGAAATTCCTCGTGGAAGCCAGCGCTAAAGCCGGCCACCCTACTTTCATTTTAGTCAGGGACTCCACTCTATCGAATCCTGCGCCTCAAAGATCCGACCTCATTCAAAATTTCAAGAAATTAGGCGTCACCATTGTCCTTGTGAGTACATATTTTTATTATCTTTCACTGAAGTTTGGAATCGGATAATCGAGTGATTATAGGTCATACAAGTCCTGTTAAGATGTGTTAAAATGGGCACAATCTCTTTGGATTTATGGATTCTGAATAATTAATTGACAGATCCTTCAATTATTTGGACAAATGTAGAAATAAATCAAAATAATTGCTTCCTCTTGAATTTTGGACAAAAAATAGAGCTAATTCATTTTATATACTTGTGGGATTTTTTTGGGGTGATCTTTGGTGGTGACTTAATCCCTCCTCCGTACCGCTTTTACTATTTTTTTTCATTCATAATGAATATGTAACAGTGCATTACTTCAAATTTTATGAATGTTGCATTTTTCACATGCTACTTTCATTCTTAAATATGCAAATATAACTCAAAATGTTAACGATTACCTTTGTCGAGTGAGATTCTACTTGGTAATTATTTTAGACGGAATTAAAGTTATTGAAACTTAACCTACGGTAGGCAAAGGTAAATTTCAAAGCAAACTTGCTATGATTTTTCGGCTGTTTTGATACTTTGATGTGTTTAGGGAGATTTGTATGATCATGAGAGCTTGGTTCTGACAATAAAGAAAGTGGACATCGTGATATCAACCGTCGGATACGCTCAGTTGCCCGATCAGGAAAAGATTGTTGCCGCAATTAAGGAGGCTGGCAATGTTAAGGTTTACTCTTGATCAACTTCCAACAGGACCAATGCACATGAGTGGGATAATTTCCCCTTCCATCAACATATACTAAATTGTACATGTGTCCCAACTCTTTAGCTAGTTACCAAATCTTAGCATATTGTTTTCCATTTTAAGTGAAGAGGTGGTTCTTGAATTATTTGATGTCTCCAGCGATTCTTTCCTTCGGAATTTGGAACGGATGTTGATCGTGCCCATGCCGTTGAGCCAGCAAGGTCTATGTTTGAGCAAAAGGCTCGGTTTCGCCGTTTTGTTGAGGTTGAAGGAATCCCTTTCACCTACGTCTCAAGCAATTTGTTTGCTGGTATATTTCTTAGAACACTGGCGCAGATAGACTCCAAAACTGCACCAAGGGACAAGGTTGTAATCTTAGGAGATGGGAACGTAAAAGGTAACTAAAGTCCCGTATTGAACGTGAGAAATACTTGAAGGGTTCATATTAGCTATTATGATGGATTTTTCTAGCAAATTGTTTTTTTGCAAATCGGAGATGGACTTGAATTTCTTTTGCACTTGCTATATAAACTAAGTTCATCTACTGTCGTCTGTCAGATACGGCTCGAATATGTGTCGGATACATCAAGTATGTATTTTGAAACTGAAAGGAAGAAAAACTGTACAATCTACAATTTGAAAGTGGTGGTATTGTTTTTTTTATTTTTTTTTTGGCAATCTCAAACTTCATGAGAAAACTAATGTGGGAAAAATTGCCGTGTTATTACACTTTCATATCTCAAAACATTTGTATGGTGTGTTGCTGTTGTATTATCTGTGTTATGTTAAGTAATTGGTGAGCTTATTGTGATGAATCTCTCTTGCGAATCATGTTCTATTGGCCTGGGACGTGACAATGATTACACCATATATGTGAAGTTGAATTGACAAACCTATTTGGATTTTTGTTTTCTTTTTATTTGTGTAGCTGTATATAATAAAGAAGAAGACATAGCCACTTATACCATCACAACAGTGGATGATCCAAGAACCATGAACAAGATCCTCTACATTAGACCTCCTTCCAATGCAATTTCTCTCAATGATCTAGTCTCTTTATGGGAGAAAAAGATTGGCAAAAACATCGTAAGAACATACATTCCAGAGGAACAAGTTCTGAAGAATATTCAACGTGAGATAGAAACTCTTTTATTTGCATATTATTATGTCTCTTTTTCATCTCCTTTGTGCTGAAATTGAAATTTTTTGGGGGGTTTATCTTGTAGTTGCCTCATCACCACGAAACATTAGACTAGCCATTTGCCACTCTGCTTTTGTGAAGGGTGATCAGACAAAATTCGAGATCGAACCATCGTTTGGTTTGGAGGCATCGGAGCTTTATCCTTACGTCAAATATTCTACCGTGGATGAGACGCTCAATCAGTACGTTTGATTTCGTATTTCCTTGAAAGCTTCATCTGTATTTTATCCGCAGTACAGTAAGATAGTGCCCAACTTCAGCTTCTGTAACATTTTTACTTGATATTTCTTGTTCAAACTTTTTTTTGGCCCATACTATTTATACTTCAATTCAAGACGTGATTTCAAGTATAAGATCTATAGGTAGCACACGAGGAAAAAACCAACCACAGCTTAGCCAACTTAAATCTTCTACGCGATGTGACCGAAACAATATCAATTTTCGCTTCTTTTTCCAGCATCATTATCAATTAAACATATAACTGACAGATTGCTAACCTAATGCTAAAAATTCCATATTCATGTGTTTTGATGTAAATACAAACCCGTGAACTACAGAGACACGAAACCAGTCCATTGTTTCTTTTCTTGTTTTCTTTCCATTTCAATTCAGTTCTCCGCTTCATTTTCTTAGTATCATCAAATCATAAAACTGAAGAGCTTCAGTCTGCTCGGGAGCTGCTGGCGCCAGTAGCATGTTTTTTCCTACCGTATGTCTGTTTAAAAACAAGAAAAACATGGTGAAACAATACCGCTATAGTCCCAAATACTATCAAACTATAAATAAGGTGTGGTCTTTTATTATAACAAAGGAAGTGAAAAGATGCAGCAGATAATTTTCTTCAGCTCACCTGCTTTCCAATGTTAAATGGCATATACTTGTACTTGATCATGTGCATGATTTGACGCTTCATTGTCAGAACAAAAAGAACAAGCCAGTAGCACAACAATATTGGCCAAAATACTGGGACATCAAACATGGAAAAGAAGGTCATGACGAAAGCGATACAGAAGGCTTTCGTAATGGTATACCTGGAAATACCCAACAAAAATCATGATCAACAGCAAATCCTAGCATAGAATCGAATGGCATTCCCCATTTTTAATCAATAGTAATACACACAAACAAAAGGTCATACATAACGAGACATCAAGACATGAAAACAGGAATTTGCCATCTGGCGTGGACAAAGTAAAAACTGTAAATCAGTCCCCCTTTTGCGGCGCGACAAATATATGTACAAGAAAGGATTTAGACAGGTAAAATATTTATGCATAGAAAATGTGATGAAAACAGTATTTATTTATAAAGCCCCGATCAAATATTGAGCATCCTCCAAAACTAAACAATTACCAAAATTTGAACTCAGGGAGGCGGCGAATGAAAGGCTTAAATTCATCTGAACCCTTTGTTGGAAGCATAGGCCCATCCGAAGGTTCCAGCTCTGGGTCAACAAGAGGTGACTAGAAACCCAATGAGCAAATTCAGAACATAGATCCCCAGGCCGTACGTAACAATGTAGAAACCTTGAACAAAGTAAACTCGCAGCGCATAAATCAACCCTAAAACAAAGGTTCCAATCCACCGATAAGATGTATGTGGAGTAGATTTATCCAAGAAGTATTGAAAAAGCTTTGACAGTTCATGCCTCCGTTGATTCAGTGCTGCTGCTGGACCATCACCTCCAACCCCCTCCATGGAATATCAATGTAAAAGCCCTATAAAGAACAACACAATAACCAACCAGGAGCATTAAGTGCAGTTTCAAGGGACCACCATGGATTTTATAAACCTATGACATAGATTATCAATTCGCCTAATCTGGTGACAGGATGAAACCAAGATGGGAAATCGTGCAATAAAGAAATCTTTTAAATATTTTTCCGTTTCAAGAAGAATAACACTAATCTCCGATAAATGAAATAGCACACAATAATAATGCACAAGTTCCACCAGTTCTGAGCCGAAATGTTTGCAACAGGATTTCTGCTCAGGTGCTAACAGTAAAATCCCTCCAACATCTACATCTTCGCATCCGATCAAATAACCCAAAACAACACCACAGCACAAATTAACAAAAATATTCCATCCCATCTTTAATCACTCTTCCAGCATTTTTTTTCCACTTTGAACAAGAAACAAACTCATTTTTCCTCCAAAACAAACACAGAGAAGTCAAACTTCCGATTAAACACCCAATAAAAACAACGATTACAATACAATATCTAGAATCGCCAGATCCCTAATTATTTTTCCGAAACAGCTATCAAAGGATAAATAAAAAACACATATGATTATAAAAACAATATATTACGCAATGTATATGAATCAATCTCAAAAAATAAATCCGGAAAAAAAGCTGCGGGATTCAATCTTACCTTCGGAGATTTACAGCAAGTGGAGGGAACAAAGATTCCGAGGGCTTGGAGGCGAAAATTTGAATACGGATCTGATTTGTGAAGGGATTTGGGTAGCTTCGGATTCCTATGCCGATACGAATTCAGATAGCCAAGCAAAAGGCGTATGATTTGTCTTTTTGTGGAAAATAAGGTGTTTATATATGTACATTTACGTCATTTCACATGATCCATGAGTCCATCAACAGCCGTTGTGGGCTCCCAATAAAATCTTAATATGGCATGGAAATATATTCGGGCTACACACTTTTTAGTCCGGCCCATTTATGGCCCAAGTAATTGTCCATAAATATCAATTTCGATCTAGATACCTAGTCGGGGACAAAAACTTTTGTGAGACGATCTCACGGGTCGTATTTTGTGAGACAGATCTCTTATTTGGGTCATTCATGAAAAAATATTATTTTTTATGCTAAGAGTATTATTTTTTATTGTGAATATCAGTAGGGTTGACCCGTCTCACAGATAAAGATTCGTGAGACTGTCTCACAAGATACATACTCCTAGTCGGATATCCTAATTATCTTATATATATATATATATATATATATATAAAGTTATATGAAATGGGTTTATAAGTTTGAGAATCAAGTGAATTTGATGCTAATCTAGTGAACTCAAGTTCAAATAGTTTTCTTTCTTGGGTTGACCTTCAAGCCGGTAATAAAATTCGAGGTCCAATTCAATATAAATTCAAGTAATGAAATGTTTAGATTGGTTGGTGTCATTTTCATAGTGTTGATTTTCAAATATATTAGTTAAGAATGTAGTTTAATATATTTATTTTTTTCAAACTTAGTGAAATATTTATGAAATAGGTAAAAATTGCATTTTTATCCTAATTATGTGCATGTGTGTGTTCGCATCGCATTGTTTATTATTTTTTTCGAATAGAAAACACCAAATTAATTTTGGTGAGATTTATTTTGCATTCTCTCATGAAAAACTACAACAAGACACATCATTATTATTCTAATTAACGATATATTATTACGATTTGGTTATAGCGCAATATCAGTACAATTTTAACGGTTATTTAGATCAAGAGATAAAATTTAAGTGACATAGAGTTACATTATTTATGAATAGGTCTGACGGTCTCACAGATATTTACTAATGAGACGAGTCAATCTATCTCATATTCATTTACAATAAAAAGTAATACTTTTAATATAAAAAATAATATTTTTCATTGGTGATCCAAATAAAATACACGTATCACAAAATTGACCAGTAATTAGGGGTGTTCATCGATCGGTTCGGTTCGGTTTTCGACTTTTTATTTCGGTTTTTTCGTTTTCGGTTTTACAAATATATAATGTGACATACGAACCATTTTTCTTCGATTCGGTTCGGTTTTCTATCGAAATGATTCGGTTATTTCGGTCAGTTATTTTGTTTTTGATACAATTATTTAAATTAATAAGATAAATATGTTGTAGAATATAATATGTTATCTTTCTAACATGATTTTTTAGTAAAACATTTAAATATAAAGTCTAAATGAATTACACAAACAACAATAACTAAATATTATTCAAAATAATTCATTATTAACTAATATCATCTGAAAAAATATATAATAATAATAAAATTATTAATTTAATGAAATTTCGGTTTTTTCGGTCGATTCGGTTTTGACATGTATAATTCGAAATCGAACCAAATAAATTTCGTTTTAAATATTTATATCCCAATTATAAAATTCGATTTCAGTGTTCGATTTTTTCGGTTTGGATTTTTGATTTTATCCGAAGTTTGAGCACTCCTACCCATAATACCTGTCTCACAAGATCAGACTTTGTGGTTATTTAAGATTAGTCCTTATAATGTGGTGTTAACTTACGTTCCACGGCAAGGAATGCTATATCACATGATAAACATAAATAGAAAACAAGCCAGCATAAAAATGAGATATGATGATTAATCAATTCCCTGAGAAACCGGCCTTGATTGGTTTTATTTAATTATTTGTAAAATATACACGGGCGAATATGAAACCCAAAATATATTCAACAAAGAAATTGGTATGCAGGGTATAAAAATTGCACTAGAAGTGCCTAGCGATGCGAGAAGCAATGTTAGAACCCAAATTTGAGTTATATCATGCTCGCCATGGTTGATGAACGGAAGTGATGAATGTGAGTCGGTATTTATACACTTTTTTTAATCCAATTTTTAGATAGTTTTTCATTATAAATAAAGTTTAATGGATATCAACTTTTCATGTACTCTATATATATTTGTTCTATGAATTTAGATATTTAAATGCCTTGGTTTACTTCATCCCTCATTTAACATTACAGACAATCATTCAAAGTTGGAGTATCAAGTATTAATTCCAGTTCTTTTGATTAATTAAATAATTACACAAATAATTTGTGCAACTCTATAGTTTGGGCAAAATAATTTGGCAAAACACATCGTCTTTAATTTCACGCGTGAGACCGTCTCACACAAGTTTTTGCCATAATGCTACCACTTTTATAAAATGTCAATGCAAGAATTGGTTATTGTTGATTGTCCCACATCGGTATGATAAATAACATGGGAGTTGTATATATAGGCTTGGACAATCCTTCCCCCTTGAGCTAGCTTTTGGGGTTGAGTTAGGTCCAAGTTATAATCTTAACATGGTATCAGAGTCCGGATTCCACCGTTATGTGTTGGACTACCTATAATTAGGCCACCCGTTCTGCCCATAATTGGGTCATTTGTAAACTCCACGCTCCAGATGTTCATTCCTGGGCGTGAGAGGGGTGTGTTAATTGTCCCACATCGGTTGGATAAATAACCTGAGAGTTGTATATATGTGCTTGGACAACCCCCCCCTTGAGCTAGCTTTTGGGGTTGAGTTAGGTCCAAGTTCCAATCTTAACATGGTATCAGAGCCCGGGTTCCACCGTTATGTGTTGGACTGTCTATAATTAGATCATTTGTAAACTCCACGCTCCAGATTGTTCATTCATGGGCGTGAGAGGGGTGTGTTGATTGTCCCACATCGGTTGGATAAATAACCTGAGAGTTGTATATATGGGCTTGGACAATACTCCCCCTTGAGCTAGCTTAACAGTTATTACATAAATTGTTGTATAAATGGTAGTATTTGTTGGTTTGGCGATCTTTGCTTGGTAATTGAGGGAATTTTCAGGGTTTGTAGGTTTGGCAATTCATATGGTATAAATGTTTGTAAGAATTTGTGGTCTTGCTAGAAACAAATTGCTAATTAATTCTATGGGTAAATGACTTGATTTCTTTTTTGTTGAGTCAGAATGTATATTTTTTTCGGATAATAAAATAATTCACAAAATTAAAAGGGGATCTTGTTAAAAAATATTACCATAATCCGACACTAGAGATTTAGGTTCTGGATGAGATCTCAAGTTCGATAGTTAATTATAATAATTACCTCTCCCAAACTTAAAAAAATATTAATAATTATTATTATAACATTGCTTGAGACATTCATCCAAGTTGATTAGGTAATTTGATAAACTATTTAAAATAATTTATGATATGTACGGTGACTTATAAATCGATTAAAATTATTTGATAATTTTATTAGCAAAAAATCTTATAATTTTAAAGATAAACTACTAATATATTTTAAATCAATAAAAATAATACCAATTTTTTTTTTGACCATACGAATTTTACTCAAATAATCTCAATACATATTTTTATGGGGTAAATTGCAACATGACACAATAAATGATCGAAGAAATTAAATTAAAATACCACATGAATTTAACTAAAAAAATAATGTAATTTATAATCTTTTTACTTATTATATATTTCAATTTATCTTATTTTTATGCGTCATCAGTAGGGATGACAATGGGTCCGGGTTGGGGCTAGTTTGACCAAATACGAGACCCGTCCTGCCCGCCTCGTGAAACCGGCGGATCCAATCAAGGTATGACCCGCAGAAAATACATAATTTATATTTATTCAATAAAAAATTTTAAGATTAACAAATCATTAAATTTATATGTCTCAATTTATTAATAATATTTAGAACAAAAAAATAATATCACTAATTAAAATATATCGATTTGTATTCAGTTAATAACCAATGTTTGCGACGGAGAAACAATGAAAATTATACGTGAAAGGTTACTACAACTCCACAATAAAATTTATATAGTTATCGAGGTTGTGTATATAACAATTTATTCAGAAAATTCATACGCAAATACAAATATGTATTATTAACATAAAATCATAAGTTTTTATATTTATTATATAATATATTTACGGAAATTAATAAAATACAATATTTTAAAAACAATTTTTTGTCCTTAGCGACGGTTATAAATAAATCGTTGTTACATACACGATCTTTTTAATAAATCGTCGACATAGAAGCGATGATTGAAATAAGTGGTCATTACAATAGCAACGGTTTTTTTGTTGTAGAGTTAAAAAATAATGCAACTGGAAGTCAAATGTCGACCTTGTTGTTTCACTATGCATTATAATTCAAATTCTAGATAAAATCAATCTTTATATTTTAAAAAAAATTAATACGTATTTTCGATTTTCTTTGACCGTCAAATACACATGGCAATTTATGATTGGTGGGGTTAGTACGAATGACGTGTATAAAGAGGAGCCAGGCTCGAAAATAAATGGTAGCGCAAAGGACGTCGTGGCAAAGTAGCATGCCAGTCGCCAGACGATCTAGCTAATAAATCCAGGAGTGGCCCAGCGCCTCTCAGTATTTGCACGGCTCGGCGCAGTTGTCGGCTTCATGCCAAGCCGTTTAACAGCACATAATTGGGACGACGACGATTTTTCTTCCCCACTTGGTTATGGAAGTGGATGCGTACTGGTTGAAGATATTTTCATGCATTGTTAGATATTTGTGCGGGAAAGTTGGCCATCTATTTTTTTTTAATTTTTGGCCCATTTTGGTGTTTTGATTCCTTTCATCTTTAAAAACTTAAAATTAAAACTATTAAGATATTTATTATTAAAAAATATTAGTTTTTTTTTTTCCTTCTGCTATGTAAACATAACAAATTAATATTGTTTAAATATGAATCAAATTAATTTTCGTTCTACATTTCATGCTATGTATTCAATATTTCGGGAGTGCGGTGTAAATTTTTAGAAAAAATAAATATTAAAATTTAATTTTTTTTCAAGTTATCCATGTCAAATAGAAAGTGTTTAATTCGAACACGAAAATTTGAGCTATCAATGTATTCATTAAATAAAATTCGAGTTTGATTTGATTATAAACGAGTCAACCTTAAAATATTCAAGATTTCGATTTGACTCGACTCAATTACATCCATACATAGACCTAACTTAAAGAAAATTTAAATTTTTAAAAACCTAAATTTAATGTGTTTTAAATTAAGTTATTTTTTTTTTGAAAGTTAATTTTTATAATATTGATTTATACCAACTCACAGTCACGGCCAGATCCTCCAAAACACGCCAAGCCGCATTATTAATAAAAATGAAATATATCCGTATAATATCTGGTGACGTCGATACTCTGCAACACTCTGTGTTGTATATATATATCTTCTCCTCCTTCCTTGCTGCGGCAATACGTACTAGAGGCAACGGTTCTTCTTGCTCGTCTTCGAACGATTATAGAGCTTCATCTCTGGATTTATCTTTTGTTTATAAGAAACTACCTTTTTATGGAGTAACTTCGAGGATTCGATAAGCGGAGAGGTTAGTTTCTCCTCGCGCATTTCGGTTTTTTGAAGTATTATTCGTTTATGGCTGATATGATCTGCCGTATGTTGATTGCGTATGTCGCTCCGACTGTTTGATGTGGTAATTATATTTGTTTGATGCTTGAATGTATTGTTGGGAAATTGTAGATTTTTTAGTTTCTAAGCAAAGGATGAGCTGATTTTTGCTCCTCTATGTTTTCTGGTTTTGGTTCTTTCTTGCTTTTCTTTCAATTTTAGTGTTTGAATTGGTTTCTAGATTAGCTTTTGGGAGTTTTGACCACGGAAGTGTCGTCCTTCCCCTTCTTTTACACCTGTTCACGTGATATTCATTGTGCCTTTTGAAGTCGAAGGTGGTCTTTTAAAAAAAATTGGGACACGGGTATTAAATTTCTGAGAGCTTGAAGCATTACCACCGTTTAACTGAATAGAAGGTGCATATTACTATGGATATGAACACTAACATTTTAGTTGATTTTACTGTTTCTCCATAATGTTTCTTTTTCTTTTTTTTTTTTTTGGGAGGAAGGAGATATTCTGTTTCTACTGATCCTTATTATTATTATTTGGTGTCAGATCAAATTGCACAATCCCTTTGGAAGTTATTGGGGTAGACTTCATACGGAGTTGAGTCTAGTTATTTATTATGTCTGATTAAATCGGGCGAGTGGTTAATGATACCAAGGAGACTGGTCATCAATTTATGCAATACGACCAATCTGTTTGGATGTCTCGTTCGAAGAGAACAGGCTACCATTCAACTAGAAAAGCGCTCAATGGCAGTTCAAATACAGTCTGAAAATGAAACTCGACTGTGCTATAGGGGAAGATAATTCTGCAAATAAGTTGAAGGTCTCAAGGTCTGTGAAAAGACAAGAAGAAATTGTTACCACCTTTCAGATCGTGAACGAGGGTCTGGGAATGAGTTCAGAAAGCCTGATAAAGGAGGGAATGGAGTTTCAAGACATACCAATGGTTCCTACAGCAAATTCTGGGAGTGGTTTTTCTTTCAAGCTTGGTCAAGATACTGATGACATGGAAAGTTCAAGATGTGCATCTGGTTACAGCTCTGATCGTGTTAAAGCTGTTGGATGTGAAACTGAGGTTCAGTTTCCTGGGACTTTAGTTTCAAATGATGTATTTTTAAAAACATGCAAGTATCGAGATGAAGGTACTTCAAAGAACCCCCCCGCGTGGATACATAGTCATTCATATGGAAAAGATAGCACGTCTGCAGCATCAAAGCGTTTGTTGGAAAGCTTTGTTAAATCATCCTCTGATACCGGTTCATTCATATTTGAGCGTGAACATTCTGAATTTGACCAAGGAAAAACTTCAGTTCGTTCATTTAACGGTAGATCAGCCCTTATTTCCAGTAATCAACTGACAGATGCTAAACTGAGACTGGGGGAACGGGAATACCATCAGTACCACGAAGTGGACGGCCATTCACGACCCAGGAATTCTGTAACTGTTTGTTTCAGGGAGAGTAATACATCCTCTTTCTTTTATCCTCCCTCCATGAGCAGTCATCGCTTTTCTGCACTCGGTGGAGAGTGGTTCCAGGAAATGCAGAAGTTTTCTGGTTTCAGACTATTACCAAGTCATTTAGACACTTCGGAGAAAACTGAAAGCAAAGAAATCACTTTATGATTGTTACTCGCTGCAGAAGGTGCCAAAGTGTACGCACAATGTGGAGAGTATGAGAATATGCACTACCGTGGATTATGTATTAGACCCTGGAGCAAGCCGTCCTAGGTTTGGTCACGCAATTCACGGTCTGCGAATCACAAAAAAGACTGACGTCAATCTTGAAAATGATATATTTAGGAGCACAAGGATATTAAGTGATACACCCTGTGATCTCTGTAGCCTGTCTCCATTTTATGGCCAAGGTAAGCGAGGATTGAAGATTAAATCTCTAAGTAACTTCACCAATAGTGAAAGCAAAGGAAACTATGTCAAAGATTCTGAAGTTACTGCAAAGAATGCACTTGTTCAGGAGAAGGATCCACTGTCTGGTATTTATCTACTCTGATACTGAGATATAACTTTAATTCTACATTCATGTTTTTCAGATGTATTATAGGAAGATGGTCGATGTTTCAATGCTTTGCATTTCATTATCTTAAAGTTAGCTTAGATATTGCTATGATGCTTAGGAGGTTCATCCTTTAGACGTGGAAATATGCTTTGTAATATAAATATTTTACCTCCTGATTAACCAGTATTTTCTTACCATTTCAGGTTCAACTTCTACCCCATCAATGAAGGTACTCTTACTGTGTCTTCATGTATTAATTAATTTACAATTGAAATAGTTACGTGAATATTTCTTCGTTTGTTAATTCCTTTGTTGGTGATCTCTTTTAATGTCCAACATAGTGAATCCGTAGAGACCTGTGTAAAACATCTTACAGTTTTCTGCGTGCATCGCTGTAAATTATCATAGACTTCTGCCAATGTTCAGGTGAATAACATTTCTAGCACCCCAAGTCAGTATCAGTGTATTAAGGTTTCAGCCCACTAGAAAGACTTGTATTCAGATACCAGTGAATAAACAGGGTGTGTCATGGTGGGGCTTCAACTACTTGAATTATTGCTTTGCTATGTCGGTAAGATGAATGCCCACGGTAAACCCCTTAGTTCCAGAAATTCCCCATTTTTTGTGTTTTGCTAAATGGTGAACGTAAATGCGGAGAGATTGATTTTGTAATTAAGGAGAAATTTTTTTGGTCATGGATTAGTTTTTCCTTAATTGGTAAATACAATTTACCTGTTACTTTTCATCACTAACATGTTATTTTTGCTCTGAAATGATGTTCGGGTTTGATGCAATTATTTTACAGGAATGTAAGTGGCGATATACCGAAACATATTTTCTAATTTCTGCAAATGTTTGTTTTTTATCAAGGGGCTGAAGACCTTGTGTTATTATAAGAACTTTGTTTCTCGGCTTGTGGTTTTGCCTTGTAACTGAAAATTGTGTGGCCTTAATATCTCATGTATAGAGGGAATGGACTCATTGCTTCTTAGGATGGTCGAGTCAACTACAGTCCCACTGCTGCCGGCTGCAGCCAATTGTTTAGTACTTTTTAGTCTATGGTACTAGGAGCTCGTTTTCTCTAAATTTTCATGATCGATATTGGACTTACGACCCAGTAAAAGATTTTTTATACATCTTGCAGGTACCGAATCACTTGTTAAATTATCAGGTTAATGCATAAGAATGGAGATTGGTAAAGGATGCTTCTGCTTGCTTTGTCCAAGAATTTTAGTCTTGGTTTTAGTTTTTTGTGTGGTCATCAGTTTTGCCGATTTTTTTGAAGCACTGTTTCTTGGCCTTTTAAAACTGCTATTATGATATTTTTGTATCAGGCGCTCAATCCATGTGCAAGTTGTCCTGTTATTATGGGTACACAATCGCACGTGTATCTATCTTTATTTAATCAGGATCACTCGATATGTTGCAGGGCATCAATATGGACTGCAATTCCTCCCGTCAAACTTCTGTTGCTTTCTCAGCACATGCTAAATTCAAGAGGCCAAACACCGAGCTGCCCGACTTGAACTTGGACCTTCGGCCCTTGCCAGCTACCGTAACTTCATCCGAGAACGGTGACCCTCCATCCTCAAGGACTCAAAGTTTGGAGATGGACCTACTCCTGACACATGCCAAGCAGCCTAAACACCCGTCCAGTCCCTCGCTAGATGATTCTCCTGTAGCCAATCCAGGCAATAGACGCGTGAAACGACTTAAATTGAGCTCTTTACACTCCGCCCAAGGCACGAAGAGTTCAAGTAAGGATGAAACCTCGTTTCAAGAAAAACTAAATGATAATTTTGGCTCAATTCGGGGAAGTGCGGTCATTAGCTCGGAAAAACCAACCTTCAGGAAGCCTCAAGGTAAAGATCAGTACCTCTCAGTGAATCCATCGGAGAAGGATCCGGGGTTATTACTTTCGCACGCTTGGATACAGAGGTGGCAACATAATGGATCGTCCAGCACCAAAAATGAGTCCAGTGCAAAGATGTTTTGTGATCCTCAAAGCTCAAATTTGACACTGAAAGGACTCCAAAATAAGCAGTTTCCTAGCATTGCAGCTATGGCGCTTATGGGAAGAGCAATGAGTGTTTTTCAACCATGCGAACTACAAAAAAGGGGTTCTTTAACTGTGTGGAATGCGAAAGCTTCGCAAAAGCATGGCTGATCGGTTTAAAAGTTTTCTATGTATAGCGTCTTTTCCATCTGGGATCATGGTATATGCTGTATTTTGTGTGGGATTATCTGTTATAATCATATATAATATATCATGTTTTAGAAAACGGAAATTGGAGAGTAGCTTTCTTCTCGAATAGGCCAAATTTGACAGTAAATATGCATCCCGTATCTCCATTGCCCGCAAATACCACCTTCAAAGCAAGAGGCATGAAATGCTAATTGAGGCCATTGTTCCGAGTGTACCATGGAAATTCCATCCCCGCATGTATGATATCACTCCTGGTATTCGGTTGAGTAGACTTGTGAACTTACTTTGACATTTTATGTCCAGAATTTATGGCTTTTTCTATATGACACGGGATCGAATAGTTTTCACAAGATATTCATATAAATATCTGTATTAAAAATAAAAAAAAAATAATCATGGATCCAACGTGTTTGTTTTCACGTGAGGTGATTACATAAATATCTTGCATAAAATTACACCGAAAATAACATCCTCAGTGTGACACAAACAAAATCAAAATTCATCGAGGGGTTTATGGATAAGGTCTGATTTTCTTGGTTGAGACTATGACTTGTTTTCTCCCGTCGCTATCGTCCTGTAGTAATAAACTTTGGTTTAAGTTAATTGGAGAGGGAGATTTTATGATTGGTATATATATGAAGAATAAGGTTAAAAAATGGTCATATCGGTACGGGAAATTTTGTCTTTTAACGTTGAAGTTATTTTCCAAGTTTCGTACTTGATATTGAGAACCATATTTTGGAGCTTTTCTTAAAATTAACATACTTATCTTTTGAGATGGTTGTGGGTTGGAGAAGGAACGCGGAACGAGAGTCATCTTGGGAGCTATTTCACTTAATGTAATATGCTTTTGTCGAAAAATTTCGATTTAAAACGAGTTATAATGAGATGTAATTGAAATTCATAGGAATTTGGATTTACTATTTTTGTAAAACGAGAACCATGTTCATTGTATACTCACACTTACACGAGCATGGATTCGGGACATGAAAAATAAAACACGCTCAATTTATTCATTTCACAATAAAAAATTTATCTTTTTTACAATATTATATGTTGAAAAAATAATTCCCAGTACATTTTTTTAAAAATATAATAATAATAAGAAATAAAAAGAACCGATATGTATACATTATCCAAATAAAATCAAAGAATTACAAAGGGGTACACTACCCAATGTTTAAAAAACAGAAGCTTAATCGGAGCGAAAAAAAATATTGGGAGAATAAATAGCATTTTGTTAATTTTTTTAACAAAAACTCTTGTGAGACGGTCTCATAGATCAATTTTATGGGTCGAATCTCTTATTTGAGTAATCTATGAAAAAATATTACTTTTTATGCTAACAATATTACTTTTTATTGTGAATATCGGTAGAATTGACCCGTCCCACACATAAAAATTCGTGAGATCGTCTCACAAGAAACTTACTCATTTTTTTTACACAAGTGAACGTATATATGCACATTCTTTTAGCATCTCACTGATATTTCTTCTTCTTTAAAATTATTTAGCTCAAATATTCATATTAAGGATGGGTACAAACCTTAGACATATATAGGCCATGTTTCTAATTTATAAGTATATTCCAAGTGGAATTAAATCAATAATATATTATCTATCAATCTACATACACACACACAACATTAAAAGACACGTAAGACAAGTGGCATCCAACATAAATGTTCCTCGTTCTGCCACGTAAAACTTTATAGAAGTTATCATAATATAATAAACACTTTATCAAAATGATTTTACTCACTTGTATCGATCGTATATAATAGATTATTACAATGCAAATAATTATGAATCATTTGAAAATAATGTTTTTTTTATGTCATGACTTATTTTTGGGGATGTCAAGATTTTTTTGAAATGCTAGTAACTCTTTTTTTATGTCGTGAAAATATTTTGTTTGTTATTATTACGTGTGGTCGAAGACATGAATTAATTTTTCACAATGTTGTATTTAGAGGCTTGTCTATTTTATAATTAGTCATGTGAGAAGAAAGATTACTTTTTTATTTTAAAAAAAATTCGGATCTCACGGGTCTACCCGGCCATGTTTCGTATTCAAGATGAGGTGGGTCCGAAGAATATTTAACCGAGGTAGGACGGGTAATAGGTCAAAGTTTTTTTCATTGGGAGGGTCTTGGGTTTAGCCAAACCTCCTCCCATACCCGCCCCATTGACATCTCTAGTTGGATTAAGTTATTGAAAGTTATGTATATAGATTCGGACAGTCTTTCTCTTTTGAGCTAGACTCAGGTTGAATAAATTAAAATCCATCACACACAAAAACACTAAAGACACAATAATAAATTAACAAGTAGTAGTTTTTATGTGAAATGGTCTCATACATGGATTTATATTCGCGATATTTGTGCATCAGATCCATAACAAAAAAACATTTATTCCTAAGTATATGTCATGAATAAATTTGAGGAGTTCCTGAAATAATGTAGTCATAGGCTTACGATAAAATATGGGTGTGAGTGTGTGTATAATTATAATTTTGTTTGGTACATAATGATCTCAGAGAGCAATGTTATTTATATTTATATTTATTCGATTACAAACAATTGAAAATTTAACATAACTCATTCTCAAATTACATTATATTTTATTTAAATTTAACTGTCGTTTGAGAGAAATATCGATCGTTATTTTATAATTGTTCTTTATGTGAAAAAAGAATAATTTTTAGGATAATTTTCCAATACAAAAATTACTCGAACTAGAGATTTCTCTCAATTTATTAAAGTGTCATATTTCATTGCTACAAACTTAGGGAATTTTTTTTTTTAAATTCAAATTAATGGTATTTGAAAGCGTTGCCTCCTACTCCACACACGGCTCATTTGGAGTTAAAAACCCTACGACATAAAAGCTCATTTATTGGCAATTGGCTAGTAAAAGTGAGGGCTAACTTTAAATACAAGGGCCGATCCAATTATTATTATTATTATTTCAAATATTTATCAATATGATTTATTACAATTTTTCGCTTCAATTTACAATGAATTGCATATAAAGTGTTAGCTTTAATATTATAAAGTAAGAGTAAGTCTTTCTTAAGACGGTCTCGGATATTTATTCGTGAGACAGATCAACTCTGCTCATATTTAATTTTGACATAAAAATAATATTTTTTTCATGGATAATCCAAATAAAAGATATGTCTCACAAAATTGACTCATGAGACCGTATCACAAGAGTTTTTGTGACAAAGTAAAAACTTATTTTTCATATTGAAGGAAATTTTTTTACCAATGTGCAGATGATATATATTTGTTATAATATATATAGAATTATATCTCCTAAGAAATATATTAAATTTGGACTCGATAAAATAAAATGATACTCGAATTCGAACTCTTACCATGAAAACAAAGTCCCATGCATGGCCTCAATTTTCACGAAAGTATCGCTATAGAAACCAATTTTGAAATGCTATATGGAAGGGGAGGGCCCTTACTTTGATCATCGCTCGATTGCCACGTTAAATAAAAATGAGACGAAGTAAGAAAATACTAGTTTTTCAAACTTATAATTTATTTTAGCTCATCCGATAGTTTATGTTATATATAATTATAGAGTATGTCTCTTGTGAAAATATAATTGTTTTAGCAAATGAGACGTTTGTTATAAACGAGTCTCGATCTTGTCTCAAACTCGAGATTTTGGCACAAACAAAAATGAAATATTTAAAATTTATGATAGAGGGCTGAAAAACAAGGTTACGTGGCCGTTTCTTAGTTAGTAAGGAAGAGCTTAAAGACCCACACCACCTCCAAATTTTCCCAATCATATCAAAAAAAAAAGTAAAATAAAAAGGAACGAAAATAAAGAAGCAAAATTAGAAAAGAGGAAGTAACCAATGGATATGAAACACTTGGAAGGAATATATTCTAAATTATATCTCAATTTCAGCTCGTATTGTTAGAACTTAGAAGTTAGAGTATGTCCCTTGTGATACGGTCTCACGAATCTTTACCGAAACTCATAATAAAAAAATAATACTCTTAGCATAAAAAGTAATAATTTTTCATGGATAACCCAAATAAGAGATCTGTCTCACAAAATACGACTCGTGAGACGGTCTCACACAAGTTTTTGCTTAGAAGTTATTAATTAATTGTTGTTTTGTATATTTACTATATACTTGTATTATCTTGCAAACACAAACTTATAAGTTTACCGTGTAATTCTACTCGTGGCATAAAACGATGAAAAATATAATAATAAACTAGAATATATAGATAACACAATCGTTTTTGTGAACTCTGATTATTGTAAAAATTTGAGTATATTGACAAATATCAACATCAATATAATATATATTCATTGTTCGATTTCAACAATAATAATAATGAGTAGGTCTCTTATGAGACGGTCTCACGAATCTTTATCTGTGAGACGAGTCAACCCTACCGATATTCACAATAAAAAGTATACTCTTAACATAAAAAGTAATACTTTTTCATGGATGACTCAAATAAGATATCCATCTCACAAAATACTATCCGTGAGACCGTTTCATATAAGTTTTTGCCATAATAATATATCATTCATATTTTGGCCAAATCAATAAATTATTATTATTTTTTAAGAAAAAATAAATCTTATCTTTTTTCTTAAAATATTGTTTTTTAGAATCAATCCAGGTCTTGGATTGATATAATACGTGAATAAAATCATCTTTTATGATCTTATCTTACAAGTTAGTTATCAGTTAACCGAAAACGTTTCGTAAGTTATTAAAACTTGCTTTATCAAGCATATTGGAGTTACACGACTCTATTTTTTTTAATCAACAAATGTAAAAAGCTTGATCCCTTTGAGTAAGAATCAATGATTTTGGTCCGTTGCATAAAAGTTTCATTAATAAAACAAAGCTTTATTTGTTTAATAAGAATTCCAACGGAATTCAAACTCAAGTCTCAACTTACTTTTGGTATTAATCAAGTGTTTGTAGGATCCGTCGTTTGACGTTTTATCAATAGTTATAACTGATATTAACAATGCAACTTGAATATTTTGAATCGTACAAAAACTCAAATGACATATTTTAATTTTTATCTTACATAAACAATTATTATATCCCAAAGGTGTTTCAATCAACCAAGTGGGAATTTGGAGTTATCCCAATTTTGTTTATTTATTATTATTTTGATAATAAGAGTTATCCAATTGAACAAGCTAAAAAATTCAATAAGGACCAAACGATTCGTATTCCGGTTCGGGTTCGGATTTTCTACACTTCCTTTCGTGTTAAATTGGATCAAATTGTTGCGCCATTACGTGGATAAAATTCTATTCTTCTCAAATATATAAGCTTCTTTATTTTTCAAATGGATTAAGAAAATTACTGAAAATTTTCTATAAACTTATTCTATTTTATTCAAATAATGGTCGTACGTACTCCAAGACTTAGTTAATATAAGAGTATAGTAGTAAATGAAGTTTATATAATTAGATCATATTAAATTTTATTATTTGAAGTATGGAATATATATCACATGTTCTATTTATAGATTATATACTTTTCACCTTGATAGATTCTTAATCAATATAAATATTGAATAACGTTAAATGTACGACCAAAATATCGTATTTACAACAATTAAATCGTGAGATTTTGTTATTATATGGTGAGATTTTGCATTGAATTTATCATGAGATGTTGATAAATGAAAATTTTGTATTGAACTTTTTGTGTATATATATATATATATATTAATTTTCTCGAGACGAGTTCAAGTACGAGGATATCCCCATATCCCACCTTGAACTATTTATGAGATTTTAAAAAATCCCTGAACTCGAAAAAATCAGGGATTCTTGTCCCCTTTTATGAGTTTTCTCTGAAGGACCCGAATGTATAGGGAAAATGGTTATCTCTATTCTTTCAGTTATATGTTGGATAGTGGAGAACATAAATTTGAAGTTAATGTTCAAGACGGTATAAATGCATGTTCATCAAATATGGAGCAACAAAGGTTTCATAAGTATTCATAAAATACCATCTTATTTAATTGGGTAAATTATAATATAATTTTGAATTTTGGTCATATAACTTGACCATTTTTCATTTTTAACAACGTAAGTTTTCATGTTGCAATTTTAAGTAATGAAAGTTGGTATTTATTATATTTTTTTTATTTATTTTTCATCATAATCTTGACATGATATCGAAATGATTGGCGTGAGGCCAAATATTGCTATCGTGTCTAAATATCATGCCAGCAATACGATGAAAAATTATTTAAAGTAATAACAAGTACCAACTTACAATTACATGACTAATTGCAATATGAAAACTTAATGACTAAAACTAAAAATGGATAAGCTAGTTTCAAAATCATTATTATAATTCCCCTTGTTTAATTAAACCATAAAGAACAAGATTGCAGTTGAAGATTTTGAAGCCTTCTACGTCTGATAAATACGTACTAGAAATTGGGAAAAACATTTTATTTTTTATAATTTACTAAACGAAAAAAATCGATCATATATATTTGGCTCTTTACAATTTTAGTTATCTCTATTATTAAATTTTCGTTTTAGTCAATTATATTTATTTTTTTTGTTGTTGCAATTTTACTCATATTTCCTATGTAACATTATTGTGACACAAATGCAGTGTTGACGTGTGTAATGTCACTTCAACCAACTCGGCGAAGAAAAATAAAATTATCAAAAATCAGAATATGTAAAACTAAAACACAAATTTTATAATATAAATGACACAAT
Source organism: Primulina tabacum (assembly GCF_025594145.1). Taxonomy (NCBI): domain Eukaryota; kingdom Viridiplantae; phylum Streptophyta; class Magnoliopsida; order Lamiales; family Gesneriaceae; genus Primulina; species Primulina tabacum. Next base: position 4,416,291 of record NC_134559.1, on the reverse strand, counting down.
TACAAAAGACAAAGACCAAAAAAAATAAAAAAGAGAGCAAATTTTCCTTCACTAAAATAACTTCTAGTTTTTTCCTCGCAACTTATCTCATTTATTGCTTTGGTCTACTAAATATTCAAAATTTGATTTTGTTAAGATAACTTTGTTTTTTTTTTTTTCTTTTTTTACTTTTAGTTATATTTTAAAGGAGTGTTAACGTGACCAGACACCGAAAAAAATAGAAAATTATTAACGTGATATCAAAAAATACTAATATATAATAATTTATATTGACAATTGGATCAAAATAATATAAATTTAAAATTATATTATCACCAAATTAGAAATAGAGATATCTGGGAATTTTAAATTATATTGAAATCTAATTTTTTTTGTCGTTTTGGAAACAAAGTGAGCAAGTAAAAAAGAAAAAAGGGAAAACGAATCTAACTTTTGCCTATAAATACCATCACCGCCTCCAATGCATTCAATTAATCCTGCAAATCCTACCGTTTATTTCATACAGCAAAAGAACTCACTCTCAGCCTCCTACTCTTTTCCTTCTTCTCTCTACAAGATGGACATCGCAGTTCATTCATGCTCTATGTTCAAATTCTTATAAAATTTGTGGGAAAAGAAAACCCTTGAATTTTTTTCATAAATAATATAATTGTAAATACCAGTGTACGTAGATAAAGTCTTTCAAGAAATGGATTCGCTAAAGTTTTGTGATGTAAGAGTAGAAAAGTCCAACTCAATTTCAAAGTACCGTAAGATTCAGAGAATTACGGCTCTGTTTCGATTGGTGGAGCTTTTTGTTTTCCTGATCATCGTCGTTAGATTCTGCTCACAGTTCCCTTTTTCTGTCATGTTTTCGGGAGAGCATTTCAGGAGTGTTCTGGTGACTTTGATAAGCCCTCGATTTGTTTTCGTCATCGGAAACTTGATAGTCGCCGTTCTGCTGCTGAAATCATGGAGATTCTCAGCTGAAAACGGCGGTAAGTGGACCGATTTTTATGACGAGTATGTGGAAAAATGCCGCAGAAACCATCGAACTAGCAGTAACGGGAAACTGAGAGACATGGAGATGAACCGAAGTAAATCGGAGAAAATACCGAGAGTGTCTCAAGTGGAGGAACCCCGCCGTGAGTTGAGACGAAGCACGACGGAGAGGTGTCAGAGGACAGTGAAAGCTGGGAGGAGAAATGCGGCTGCGAACAGCGGCATCACCTCGTACTGCCCGGAGGACGAGATGAGTGGCGAAGAGTTCCGGCAAGCCGTGGAAGCATTCATTGCCCGGCAGCAGCGGCTGTTGAGGGAAGAAGAAGCACTTTCCGATGTATGATGAAAGTTGACTTGCTGTTGTTGGAGATGGCGTTCAACATGTGTGTAATAGAACTCTTGCACTGTTTTAGTACATTGTAAATTAATGGAGTTCAAAATGAATTTCTATTTCTTTTTTCTTTTTATTTAGATTAATTAATGATATTTCTACTTAGAAATCACTCGTTGAACTAATTTATTTTTTTTAATGATATTATAAGATTAAGTATAGTTCAAATTTTCATATAGTATTGTGACAATAAATCTTTATAATATACAAAATACACGTGTTTTGTGAGCTATTGTTGGAAATCTAAACTAAAACTCGATTTTAAATAAATTTTAGTTTTTATCAAATGAAGTCAAAAACGTTATTACTATTGAAAAACTGCAATTTCAAAATTCTAACTCCTTTTTTTCTTTCGATTTTGGTATTATGTATTTCAAATTTACTTTTTAGTGTATTATATAGTTTTTTTTTTATTATTTTGATTTTTTTAACATAATGTTTTTGTGGTATAGATGTAATATTTATATGACACCGACGTAATGCTATAGTTGAGGAAAATTTGGACTATTATCCGACAGTTTTGCCCCAACATTTGATTGTCAAATTGCATGTTAAAATGGTAAAAATCTTGGTGGAATTTCGTCGGTATAATTTCAATAACCAAATCCAATTAAAGTAGCCACAACTTTTCCCAACTTGAGTTTAATTTGAAATTTGGCTAGTTTTCCAATAATGACACTAGCCAAATTTCAATAAATATTGAAGTACAATATTAATAAACCAAATTTTTTTTTTCTTTTTCTCTACGAAAATTAGGAAAAATGAATTTGAGGGATAAATTAGCTAAAACTAGCCCAAGCTTATTTATTTATTTATTTCAATGAACCATCGTGTGAAATCATTTTGAATTATAACAGAACTATCCAATTGAAACTTTGTTTCGGCCTATTTGATTATGAATTTGAGTAACATTAATATATGATTTTTTCAGCCTATTTTCACAATCTAAGAGTGAGAGCACCTGCACCAGGAAAGTGACACGGGGCCGCTGTGATAAAAATTTCACATTTTTTTTCTAAGGGGAGTGCATCCCCATGCCCATAAAATGACATAGAGACGTCGTTCATAATCTCAACTTTTTTGTTTTACGAGTTTGTGGAAAATAACTAGGTATATTTTTTCAATTGTACGTAGTTGTTGTATCTTGAGATAAGACTACTACATTCCAACGCAACAGGAGCGAAACATAATATTTTTAATGAAATCGTGGTTCAACACAAATCTCAGTTGTTCATATTCAAAATTTTATCATCATCAGCTGTATTTTCACAAACGCATAAATAAGAAGTACCAATGCTATTTTATGCCTATCAATGCATGATTGTTGTAGCTATATGTAAAATCTCCCCATTTTATGTCCTCGATTGGAGAGAGGACCCTAGCCAATCATCTTTTTCAAGAAGCAATGCGATTTGCCAAAAATGACTCAGCCCTTACACGGCAGAATTGATACCTCCGCGATGCGAAAAAGAAAAAAAAAAGTGGCTTTATATTAATTAAATCATTTTCCAAATGGGAAAAAAACTAATTCGATTGAGAAAACTCTCTCTTCATCAGTTTAATGTTTATGGTCTACAATTGCGGGATTGTCGATCGTAAACATTTTCATGAAAAACACGACTTTAACTTTGTTTCCCACTTTCATTAATCCGCCTTTTGTTGACGGATGGAATCGTACGCACCCCGCGCGCGCATACACACACATATATAAAATACTATATATAATAAGTATTTTAAATGGGCCAAAATCACTGCGTCAAACACTGGTAATGCTTGATGATAACATTTGGTCACTTTAAATCTGAATTAATATGGATCTAATATTGGAAGAAAGTACGACTTTATATTTTAAAATTTTACCTTTAACTCCCTTTTATTAGGTTTTTGGGGTCAGTTGCAAAAACACGTTTTCGAAATGTTTTAGAATGCAATATAACTTTTCACATACAATAATTTACGACTTAATCGTTTAATAGAATATTTGCATAAAAGCACATTGTAAAAATAGAAATGATATTTTTGGTCATTTAACTTATTGATACATTATCCAATTCCATCACTAAGTAAGTCTTTTTCGATATTACATCGGCATTTTCGAGCGTTGTTCTTCTATATCTACGTCTAATTAAAGGTAGGGCGCATGGAGGTATGGAATAAAAATAAATGTGGGTGCAGTCATACATTTTAACTAACCCTCACTCAGGCTAATTAAACCCTAAACACATGGAATTATAGAAAATATAATAAATAAATTGGTGATCATATAATTAAATACAAGTAATTTAGTCGATCTCTTCTGTTTCGGGATTACGACAAGAAAAAGGCATATCTGGGGATTCCGGTTGAATCGAGGCTTCACATAAATAAGATGAGTAGATCTCATACGAGAAGGTCTCAATAATCTATATTCATTATATTTATAATGAAAATTAATGCTTTTTAGAATAAAAAATAATTTTTTAATGGGCGAAGTCGGTTTGAAGATTCGTAAAACATCTGTACAGGAAACAAAACGATGCATTGAAGAGCCAATCCCGCCGCTCCGCGCGAAAAACTTTTTATTTCAGAATATATTATTTATCAAGGAATTTGGTTGGTATTATATCTCACAAATTCAATTGTCGGGGGAAAAAAAAAATTACTAAGTCAACTATTCTTATATTTAAGTACTGAAATGGGTTTGATTTTGTAATATATCGGACAACAGTTGGGCTTAGAAGCTGCTGTCAAGGGCCCAATAAAACGAGTCCCTAATAAGTCTTTCTGTTAAGATAATATGCATATATATATATATATATATATATATATATATATATATATATGTATGTCCAGTTATTGTCTTTTCTGATAAATATATATATATGTATGTCCAGTTATTGTCTTTTCTGATAAATAGTGAGATGATATTCATTTATTGGATGTGATGAAATATATTGAAATTCTACGTTCAATATGTAAGTGTCACCTAATTAGTGAGCACGATAGATCGACAATATACATATATATAAATCAATCAATGTGCTGAAAAGGTGGAATGAAATAATGGGGAAATATTCAAATTCGAATATATATATTGGTCCAATTAATTAATTAAATCGGGTGAACAATATGGAAAATAAAATAAAAATATAAATGATTTCTCGTAACTTAAAAACTAATCGTTCAATTCTTATCTCGACGATATATTATCGTCATGTCGATAAATTTCAATGAGCGATTATATGAATTGTATGGTAATGACAAACACTTAGATTTTAAAGAAACTGTTCAAAACAGTTTAAATGAAGAATATGATTTACCTGAGAATTTAGATTTATTGAATAAATGAACTATTCCTAAGATAGATTCTAAAATGATCTATAAGTTAGGAACCTTTGAAAAAATTGGTTTTAAACAAGTAGTTAAAACTACAGAATCTTCCGTACCTCTTCATGATAATGAAATGATTATTAGATTGTTAAACAATAAAGATATTTTACCTTATAGAAAAAATTACAGATTCATGCATATATGTTTAATTCAAATAGCTTTTAGACCTTTAACATTAGAAGGACTACTAGAAAGCTTTATAGCAGCTTTAAGAGATGGTAGAAATTTGAATTGGAAACAATCCCTTATGGGAATAATTCAATCTAGTTTGGCTCATGGTCCAGTATATTTTAATGTTTATCCAAATTTATCTTTATCTTTGTCTGATATTAATATATTAGATTCTTTAACATTAAATGTTAAAACTCATGGTTATAATTATACTCCTGGTACAGAAGTAATATGTATCTGTTATCGTATTTATTATAAACCATTATTTACACTAAATCCTATGTGTAAAAAAATAGATAAAAAATTAAATGAAACTATTCTTATAGAAACTAATTTTAATAGATCTAATATTACAACACGTAGATCTATAAAATGGGAAGAAATTGAATTCCAGAAAGCTGGATAATTGAACAAGCTGTTCCTAGAAATCTTATAATAAATGGGAATTTACATCAGGTTATACAAAATAATGAATGATCTGTTCAAATACAGTTTAATAATGAACAAAGAAGATTATTGCCATCTTCTATCTATACTAGATCAAGATCCAGTCATTCTTTTATTTCGCCTTTAGATTATTTGGTGGATATTCCTGAAACTTCTAAAGCTTCTACTTCTCAGATGAGAGAAGATGTTGAGTCTCCTGTACAAGATACAGTAGATGAATTAATTATTAATCAGAATAATATTGTGCATAAAAGTAACTTTCAAAAAGTTAGAGAAACCGATACCGTTTCAGAAATGAATTTTAGTATTTAATGGATAGTAAATCTAAAATTGATTTTACTAAAGGATCTCTTGCTAAAGCAAGGATCAATGCAGAATTTTATTTACCTAAATGGGAATCTTTCAGAAATTGGTATTTTAAAAGTTTTTCTGAAGAAGAATTTGAGTATATTGTTTCGGAATTTTATAAATATTGTGAAAACCAGAATAAATTAATTCATTTTGTTCCTTGGTTCTTTAAAACATTTATTATAGATTATATTTCTATTCTTGAAAGAAATTATAAACTTTCTTCATGACAGATTCAAAAATCTGTTTATCCTCCTCAACAATATTTTATTATAGAAAAGAATAATAAAATTTTAAATTTTACTGCTTTTTCTAAACTATTTGAAAATGATATGTTACAAATAACTGTTAAACATATTAATCAGATAATTGAAAAACAGAATTATACAAATTTGTATCTTACGATAATAGGAGAAGAAATAGTTTCTCTTAAGCATCGTATTGATAAAATTATTCTGGCTATTAATCAAATTAAACTAGATGTTCATATTCAAACACAAGAAAAAGAAACTAATATTGTCTCTATTGCTACTTCTTCTATTAAATCCCCTCCAGATATAAAGGATTTTAAATTTAAATCTTCTGTTTCTGATATAGAAAAATTACTAGAAGAAAAATTTAGAAATCTTAATTTAAATACTCTTAATAAAGAGTTAGAAAATCATTCTGATGAAGAAATTAATAAAATTAAATGGGCAGATAGACCTAACCAAAATAAATATTATTATAATAGACATACTCCTATGGACGTTCTTATTGAAGAACAGGAATATATATTTGCTGATAGTTATAATGAGAAAAGTATTTATGAATGGAATATTGATGGTTTTAGTGATAAACAAATTTATAATACTGCTCACAAAATGCTTATGTATAGTACTGTGTGTAAAACTTCTGGCAATACTGATAAAAATATTGCTAAGATGATTATATCAGGTTTTACTGGTCAACTTAAAGGTTGGTGAGATAATTATTTAAATCAATTCCAAAAAGAAGATATTATTAATTCTATAAAGATAGAGAATAATATTCAATCAGAAAATGTTGTATATTCATTAATAATGACTATGATTGAACATTTTACTGGTAAATTCACTGATGATAGTGAAAAGATTCGTACTTTATTAAGTAATCTAAAATGTAAAACACTTACTGATTTTAGATGGTATAAAGATACCTTTTTATCTCGTATATATGAGATACCAGATTGTAATAATAGTTTCTGGAAAGCTAAATTTATGGATGGTTTACCTTTTCTATTTTCTGAAAGAATTAGAAAAGTATTAAGAAAAGATGAGATTAATATTCCATATGATAATTATACTTATGGAAATTTAATTAATACTTGCATTAAAGAGGGTCTAACTCTCTGTAATGAATTAAAATTAAATAATCAAATTAAAAGACAAAATTTACTTGAGAAAAAACAATTAGGTAAATTTTGTGATCAATTTGGTATGGACTTACCTAATAAAGGTAAGAAGAAAATTAAAGAAAAAGATGAAAAACTTTATAAAAGGAAAAGACATTTGTCTGATAGACAAAGAGATAAATTTAGAAATCTTAATTTAAATACTCTTAATAAAGAGTTAGAAAATCATTCTGATGAAGAAATTAATAAAATTAAATGGGCAGATAGACCTAACCAAAATAAATATTATTATAATAGACCTACTCCTATGGACGTTCTTATTGAAGAACAGGAATATATATTTGCTGATAGTTATAATGGGAAAAGTATTTATGAATGGAATATTGATGGTTTTAGTGATAAACAAATTTATAATACTGCTCACAGAATGCTTATGTATAGTACTGTGTGTAAAACTTCTGGCAATACTGATAAAAATATTGCTAAGATGATTAAATCAGGTTTTACTGGTCAACTTAAAGGTTGGTGAGATAATTATTTAAATCAATTCCAAAAAGAAGATATTATTAATTCTATAAAGATAGAGAATAATATTCAATCAGAAAATGTTGTATATTCATTAATAATGACTATGATTGAACATTTTACTGGTAAATTCACTGATGATAGTGAAAAGATTCGTACTTTATTAAGTAATCTAAAATGTAAAACACTTACTGATTTTAGATGGTATAAAGATACCTTTTTATCTCGTATATATGAGATACCAGATTGTAATAATAGTTTCTGGAAAGCTAAATTTATGGATGATTTACCTTTTCTATTTTCTGAAAGAATTAGAAAAGTATTAAGAAAAGATGAGATTAATATTCCATATGATAATTATACTTATGGAAATTTAATTAATACTTGCATTAAAGAGGGTCTAGCTCTCTGTAATGAATTAAAATTAAATAATCAAATTAAAAGACAAAATTTACTTGAGAAAAAACAATTAGGTAAATTTTGTGATCAATTTGGTATGGACTTACCTAATAAAGGTAAGAAGAAAATTAAAGAAAAAGATGAAAAACTTTATAAAAGGAAAAGACATTTGTCTGATAGACAAAGAGATAAAAAGAAGAAAAGAAAAGAAAGCCGTAATTTACTAAAAAAAGAAAAATACAAAAATAAATTAATAATTTGTAGAAAATGTAAAAAGCCATGACATTATGCTAATCAATGTTGGGCTAGAAACAAAATTAATAATTTAGATATAGACGATAATCTAAAAGAAACATTATTTAAAATAATAATGGATTCAAATAATAATTCTGACAGTGAAACTGAGACTTCTTCAGAATCTTATATTTCAGAAGAAATAATAGATAGTGAATCAGATATTTCTGATGATTTAAATGAATGTAATAATTGTATACAAGGAAAATCTTGTTTAAATCGTATAGAAGAGAAAAATGATGAATTTTATAAAATAATGTCTCAATTCAATGATTTAAATATTAATGTGTTAACTAATAATAATATTTTAGAATTTCTTAAAATGATTAAGGATCCAGTATTAAAATCTACAATTATTGATCAAATGGAGAATACTAGCTTCTACTAGCAATAATAATAATAATATTCTTGTTAAACAAGAACAAGCTTATTCTATGAAAGAAGTTAAAAATCTTCTTCAACAAAAATATAGTAAACAGAATCCAGTTACTATACAGGATTTAGTTAAAGAAATAGAAAATCTTAAAGAACAGGTAAAAATTTTACAACACAATAATAATAGTTTAAATTATCGTGTTTCAATCATTGAAACTAATAATAATTCTGATAGTTTTGATAATCTACAAGATATTTCTTTTCCTGATCCAGATAAAAAACATTTATCTGTTTTAAGCATGATTATATCTCAAAAATGGTATACCAATATAACTTTATTAATTGAAAATTCTTATAAAAAGAATTTCATTGCTATGATTGATAGTGGTGCAGACTTAAATGTTATACAGGAAGGATTAATTCCTACGAAATATTTTCATAAAACTACTCATTCTCTCTCTCATGCAGGAGGAGAACCATTAGAAATAAATTATAAATTACCAAAAATTTATATTTGCAAAGATAAAAACTGTATTCAAACCAGTTTTTTATTAGCAAAAGATATTTCTAGCCAACTTATACTTGGTCTTCCTTTTATTTATCAAATTTATCCTTTAACTTATGTTGATGAAACAAGTATTATAGGAACTTTTCAAGGAAATCCTATTTCCTTTAAGTTTATAACTAAACCTGTTCATAGAATTCTTAATGAATTACAAGAAAAGATTTATAGAAAAACTTTTCAGATTAATTCTTTAAAAGAAGAAGTTAATATATTAACTATAGATGATAAATTACAAAATCCTAAATTACAGTAAAAAATTAAACTTATTTATAATAAGTTTTCATTAGAAATATGTAATGATCTTCCTAATGCTTTTTGGAATAGAAAGAAGCATATTATATCTCTTCCTCATGAAGAGAATTTTGATGAAAAAAATATTCCTACCAAGGCTCGTCCTTGTCAAATGAATTCTGATTATTTAGAATTATGTAAGAATGAAATTCATAATTTATTAGAAAAAGGTTTGATAAAGCCTTCTCAATCTCCTTGGTCATGTACTGCTTTTTATGTTAATAAACATTCTGAACAGGAAAGAGGTGTTCCAAGATTAGTTATAAATTATAAACCTCTTAATAAGGTTTTAAAATGGATTAGACATCCTATTCCTAATAAAAAGGATTTATTAGATAGACTTGTACATGCTATCATATTTTCAAAATTTGATTTAAAATCAGGATTTTGGCAGATTCAGGTTAAAGATTCCGATAGATATAAAACTGCTTTTAATGTTCCAATAGGACATTATGAATGGACAGTAATGTCATTTGGCCTTAAAAATGCCCCTTCTGAATTTCAACAAATTATGAATGATATTTTTTATAATTATAGCAATTTTATAATTGTTTATATTGATGATATCTTAGTATTTTCTAATAATATTGAAATACATTTTAAACATTTAGATATGTTTAAAAATATTGTTATTCAAAATGGACTTGTTATCTCAAAATCTAAAATGATTTTATTTCAAACTAATATTAGATTTCTTGGTCATATGATTGAAAAAGGAAAAATAATTCCTATACAGAGAAGTATAGAATTTGGTTCAAAATTTCCTGATATTATAACTGATAAAACTCAGTTACAGAGATTTTAGGAAGTTTAAATTATATTTCTCCCTATATTAAAAATCTTACTAAAGATTCTGCTATTTTATATGATAGGTTAAAGAAAAATCCTTTACCTTGGTCTGAAAGACATACAATAGCTGTTAAAAATATTAAAGAAAAGGTTAAAAATCTTCCTTGTCTTATGCTTGCTAATCCCCAATGGGATAAAATAGTTGAAACTGATGCCTCAGATATAGGTTTTGGAGGAATCTTAAAACAAAAAGATCCCCAAAATAAACAAGAATATCTTATTAGATTTTATTCTGGGAAATGGAATAATGCCAAGAAAAATTACTCCACAGCTAGCAAAAGAAATTTTAGCTATTGTCAGATGTATTTTGAAATTCCAAGATGATTTATATAATCAAAAGTTTATTATAAAAACTGATTGCAAATCTGCAAAATTTATGTTTAATAAAGATTTTAAACATGATGTTTCTAAACAAATGTTTGCTAGATGGCAAGCTCATTTAGCTCCTTTTTTTTTGAAATCATTTACAAAAAAGGTGAAGATAATCACTTACCAGATTTCTTAACTCGAGAATATTTATCCTAATGTTTTTATCTACAGATATGTATTCCCGAGGAAGAGGAGAGTCCTCTTATAGAGGGCGAGGAGGTAGGGAAAACCCCCTAATATCATTGCACATCATGTTAAACAGAGGCTTATAGCTCAGAACTTATCTAGTTCATCAGCCAGTAATACTGAGCAAAATAATGAGTTATACAATGAATTTCAAGAATTCTTGAAACAAAGCAGAGAAGTAATACAGATTCTCAATCATCAGCATCATATGCTAATATTATCAAAGAAGATGATAATGATTCAGCTCTATATACAGAGACAAAACATCGAGAATTGATTCTTCTTATAGAAGAAAGAGATACCCAATGGAAAAAAAACTCCATGGACTATCATGAAAAGATATTTAACTAATACATCATATGTATATGGTTCTTATAAGCAGAGGGGATTTTATGAAAATCTTCTGATATCTACAAAAAGTGTTGACATAACTCACTTTTTCAGTAATACTCAGCAAAAAGGAAGTTATAACTTTTCAAAGTTTATCATCAAGAAGATTATATCTATTGAAGAATGGGGTATATCTCCATTAGTTGAAAAAGAATTTTATTCTGAAAATCATAAAATGAGTTTTAAATTTAATTTTTGGGATTATATTGAAAGTTTTAATAAAACCTTGTTTTATGAAAATGAAAAAAGAAAACATACTTGGTTTTTAAAGATTTGTGAAAATGTTTTTCACTATCCAGTTCCAAATTGGTTTCTAATATGGTGGAAGATATTTGGTCCATCCGCAAAGATTTTGCCAGAGGTTTTTATAAAACCCATGAATACTTGATTAAATGTTTCTCCAAGTATTAAAAAATCATTTTCTGAACATTGGATCGATGGTAAGACTCTATGTCTATTTTTCATGGAATTTGGAATCCCATGGATTTGGAAATGGCAGCCAGAATTCGGTTACACTGATGAAGGTATCCCTTGCATATGGAGGGTCAGTTCCACAAAATTCTGGGACAAATTATTAAGAGATGATCCAGAAACTGGTAAACCATATGGTTATGAAACTCTTCATCAAATGGAAGAAAAAATTTCTTTATACCAGAAAGAAATTAATAATCAACAAGAAAATGAAAAAGCCTCTATGAGTCCTTTCAAGATTCTAACTCAGAAATATTCTGAAATATATTCAAAAGAAAAAATGATCGAGATCTATATTGAAGAAATGAAAAAAGATCTTTTTCAGAATATTGGAGGTTCTGATTCAAAATCAGACAAATCTATGGCGTCAGAATCTAGTGAAAATCAATTTATTCATCTAATGAAGATGCAGGATGCTCAAGACCCTGAGGATTATATTCCTCAATTTTCTCAGATAGATAACATTTTTGAGAATTTGAAAAATTCTTTAAAAGACAATATTAAAGATGATTAAAATCGTCAAAAGATGATCGTCAGAAAAGGAATCTGCAGTTAGGTGGAATATCACATCTCATTATGGCATATTGTGACAAAAAGTAGGTGGTATATCACTGTAGACTTTTTGACTACTATTTGCTTTTATAAAGCAGTGTATTATTTACTTTAATAAAGATTGTACTGTTTTTATTTTAAAGATGAAATCCGGGGTTTCATGTCCGGCTCTTCTATCTATTTATAGGTTTATTCTGTGTCTTTAGAGAGACACGGTTGAGTTTGCTCCCCTCTCTATTTTCTCTTGTAAAAACCCTTCTGAAGTATATCAATAAAAGTTTGAAGTTCTTGTAACAACTTTGTAAGTTCTCACTATTTTATTTTCTGTTTTATTTACTGTTTTAAATTTTTTATTTCATAAGTTGAGCCTGAATGACAGGCTAAATCATTCGTGCTAAATTATTACCTTACTATGACATGTTCTATATTTATTTGTTCTTGAGATCAAATTGAGATAATAAAAGATCTATTTAAATTTTTGGAATTTAATGTAATATAAGAGTCTTTGGTTAGAACATAAGGTAAAAAGATGAACCAGGAAATGGTAAACACAAGGTTCGAGTTTAACCAGGAAAAATAAATTCATGTTGTAGCCCTTTAGCCTGCTTAGCCGAGTTATGGCGTTTAAGGCGTTCATGGGTGATTTTTATGAATTTATGATTCTGAGGTGGACCTCGGTAAAATCCTTTGTTGTTTAATTTCTTTGGTATATCTTTTATAAATCCTTTTATGTTTTGTAAAAGTTCCAAATATGAATCTTATATTCATTATTATTCTGAGATTTAAATTTTTCATTTTCTTAGCTCAATCAGAGTTGAATATGGTATATGAAAAAGTTTGATAAAACAAAGCCACATATCAGATTCCTCATTTTGATCTCAAGTCTCAGATGCTCTTAGATTATATATATATATATATAATATATAAAATAGAATCAGTTTTCCCCGTTTCAGTTGTGTGGCATTTTCGAATCCTATCTTAAGGTCAATCATTATACAAGCCAAAGCCACACCCGTTATCACTATTTGGGAAGGAAAAAAACACCCTTTTTTCCTTATTAGTATTGTTATTATTTTTAAAATTATTAATATTAATATTATCACTAATAATAATAAATAATAATAAGTTTTGATACGAGAAATCCCCGTACCTCTCTCCGTCTTGTTTCATTAATATTTTTGAAATGGAGATGTGTGTGGGGATGAAGATTTGATCTCCACCGAAACCCACATAACAAGGATCAGTGCGGGTATGCGTTAGGGATGGAATTCGAAGACGGAGACGGAGATGGCAAACCCGCTCCCGCCCCATTGCCATCTCTAGCTACAAATCAAAATATCACCGTGCTTTTGGAATATAATCAAATAATGGTCCCTCGTTTCACCCAAATGCATGGACAACACACATCCTCGTTTCTCAATTGTTCCTCTTACGAATAAAAATATCACACATTATGATTTTCAAAAATGGAAATTCGATATACGTCGAATCGCGAAATATCAACCTTCTCCAACTTGTGAGAAGGACCATCCTATACGTATAGGGGGAGCTTGTAAGATAGAGATTCACACATGTTATTTTCCAAGATTAGGACAAGCTTAATTACTCATGAAAAGGTATTCCTTATAATATGTGTGTAAATAAAGGTAGCTGTGTCTTCTATTCTCGAAAATGCATCGCTTTTTTTTTTTTTATTACGTGGTAGATTCCTAGACAAGAATCACATGTTTCTTTCGACTAATTATTGCAAGGACCACAAATATTCATTAGGTTGACACAAATGGCTCCAGGACCAATAAAATTTATGTTTATCGACGTTCCGACTCCCCTTAATCTTTTGATTTCTCTAGTTTTCAAGGATTTTGACAAATGGGTCGTCGATATTGGAACATGGAAACGATCTGACCACGTGACTGTTGAAAAATGAGCCTACGACTCATAGGCAGTGACTTGGTTAAGGGAACCCATTAACCCACCGGAGCCGTAGCGAAAGCATTCCTTCAGCTGCTTCAGGAATGCTAGACGGCGAGTCTTCAGTTATAAGAAATACACACACAGACACACAAAATAATAATTAAGTTGGTGTTATGATCTAGACTTTTTAAAATATCTACTACGATTTAGTGTTGGCCGTTACTTTAAAGTAATTTAGCGCGTACAGTTTGGTGTGAGGGCATCTCTAATCGTACGTTATTTTGGGGTTTGTCGTCTATGTTACAACTGATCACAATGTTTTTATTTGAGTTCAGAACATCGATTGATATTCTTATATAAAAGTATATCAGGTTTAGCACACTCGGCATATCATAGACTAATGAAACATATTTTTTTATTAACTGTTAAAATAGTGCAGGGTTGGCACTCCAACCCAGCACCATACGCTCCTTCACCTTGGGGTTGTGCTATAGCATTGTATCTGCATTATTTTTTTTTACCTTTTTATTTTTTTTTTCTTTCACTTGTTTAAATTTAGATAATAGTTATATAATTGTTTTAATGAATTTAAAATAGGGTTAATGGTTTAAAAATAATTTTAAGAATTATTTGATTAATAAATGTGTAAACAAAAAGTGAAAATTTTAATTAATTTAAGAAATAATTATAATTTATATTTTGTTATTTGAAATAAATATAAATATTGATTATATTTTATTAATTATTAATAATCTTATTTCATATTTGAAATCATCTAAAAGAATTTCTTAAATTAATAAAATTTAAATGCAATACTAATTAAGTAAATTTTAAAATAACATGATTGTTATAAATAAAATAACAAGGGATATTCTTATAATATTCATTTTAAGTTTAGAATTGATGGGTTGGAGAAGAGTTTTACTTTTGGTGCAAAATGTGTTTATTTGAAGTTAAAGTTGTACTAAAATATCGCGATCAGTTGGATATTGTCGAACATATGCTATAGTGCGTTTTTCAATAACCAAACTCATATTCTAGTGATTGAATATTTTTCGCTTTTGCGCACTTTCGAGGGTGAAATTTTTCCAAAGACCTACACTTATTTTTCGATATTTAATATTCTTTAGATTTTTGTATTATTCTTATTTTAAAAAAAAAATTATTTGTCAAACTTGATCTTTGCATATTATAAACAAATATTAAATCTTTTAATAACAAAATTGTCCATAAAATCATTTAAAATAAAGCAACTGGCCGTACGAAGGCTCCTTCCTCTATAAGCCAAATATGCTTCGATGTAAAACCCTTTTTCATTATTATCAAAAGTGGTTTTTGGAATCGAAGAAATTGAAGAATGAATTATTTCAACCGACGAAGGGACCATGAGGATACCCCATCCCACGGCCACTTGCTGCAAAAGCATCAATCGCTCGGAATCACTCCTTCGATTTTCTCAGGATTTCGACACTTAATTTTATTTCTTTGGTAAAAAGAAATATATGTGAAACATTCTAAAATTTTTTTTATGACGATAGACCTGTAGCAGCTAAGCCTGCTACCCTTAATAAAACATCGATTTTTATGTATTAGATGAATGCAAAAACTTGTGTGAGACGGTCTCACGGGTCGTATTTTGTGAGACGTATCTCTTATTTAGGTCTTCCATGAAAAAATATTACTTTTTATGCCAAGAGTATTACTTTTTATTGTAAATATCGATATGGTTGACCCATCTCACAGATAAAAATTCGTGAGATCGTCTCACAAGAGATCTACTATTAGATGAAAAGTTATGTTAGCTAGTGATTTTTGGACAGTGTCAAATTTACCACATTCCTAACTTTAACATGAATAAATAAAATTTATGTTTGATCAAATTTGTGTACGATACATGTTGTATATTAATAATATATGCACACTAGTATTACGTGGTTTGATGATACCCTTGCATTATGATGCAGTGTATATATCATGGAAAGCACAATAAATGAAAATTAAGTAAGAAAGAGACTAGAAAAACTCGAATTTCGAAATGAAAAAAAATTGTAATCGAAGTGCAGGGGCCCTGTGCCACTTGCAAAAATTGTTAGGTGAGTTTATTCGAAGCATCAGCGCATCCACAGTAGGAAAGTGGTGCGGGGGCGCAACCTGACGATTTTTCATTCTTTTTTTCAAAGGGCGAGCGCACCCACGCCCGAAAAAGTGGCGAAGAGCAC
This sequence comes from Primulina tabacum, assembly GCF_025594145.1. Classification (NCBI taxonomy): domain Eukaryota; kingdom Viridiplantae; phylum Streptophyta; class Magnoliopsida; order Lamiales; family Gesneriaceae; genus Primulina; species Primulina tabacum. The sequence continues at coordinate 4,399,813 of NC_134559.1, read as the reverse complement.
CGGTCGTGTCTATATTCACAAAAAAAATAAAAATGATGTCTTTTCATATACCAATGTTTTCAAGAGGTGCCCTTTGAACTTGTGGTCGGTTTCTATATTCCAAAAAGGCTCTATATTCCAAAAAGCCTCCATGTGATTTTGAAAAAAACATGTATATCAATATATCATATACATAATGCACTATATAGATATACAAGAGAGAAAGAAAATTGCATTCATTTTGCTCTTATTTTCTTTATTTTTCATATGAAGAGAATTTGCTATATTTTTTGTTGTTGAACTTATAATTTGTAGTATTACAAGTTTTTGTGTCATGGAAGACGATTGTGATATCCCATGAAGCATCATGTGGAGGACAAATTCGTTTTGAGGCCAAAGAGTTCTCTCTTGCCACGACTTTGAATTTGCTAACATAATTTGTTAGTGTAGTTATCTTCAGGTTGTTGGTCACGTGAATATATTTTGGAGAAATCCATACCAACCATCTTAAGAGTTTTCTTTTTGGTTTGCTATTTGAAGATGTGTACTATGAACATCAACGACTTCAAATTATACAGTCTCACGATAATACGACAAATTGTGAATTTCTGAATTTTAAATATCAGGTTTGAAATTTTAAATGCTTCTTTTTGTTATACTCCTTAAATTTGATGTGTTCTAGAATTTATTTGATTGAAGAACTATAAATATATTGATTTTTCTGTGCAAAATACAAGTATTGCAAATTATGAATCACGAGGATTATGCCAAACATATGAATATAAGGAAGTCCATTCAAATAATTTCTGATTCAAAGAATTCAATCTTTCGTGTATTGATTTGAGAAAATTCTTGAAACAAAATAAACATAAAATCAGAATGGACTCAATATGTTAATTTTTACACTATAGATTAAAAAAAAAAAAATCAATCATATGCATAAAATTAACAACATCAAATGGGATATGCGTTGAAGCATAAGTGGTCTCAACAACTATTAAATTTTTGTTGAAACAAAAATGATGCGTGAGTTATTCCATTCATTGGAAAGTTATATGGCTTCTCAAATCGGAGAAAATAATATTTCATCATATTTATTGATGATCCTATAATATATGAAATGTATATCTAGTGAAATGAAATATGAAGCTTTATAAGCTTCTAATGATCATTATATGAATGATGTTGAAATAAACATAACAAACAAGTAAAAATATTTGAAGTAATGGATTAATATATGATACACCTTTTGATTTTACATTAACGTATGTATCCATACTTGAATAAAGAAAATAAAGTGGTCGAAATAGAGAATAAGGTTTTGGATAAAATTATGAATGATATGATATCTTGAAATGTGTAAGTATCTTATTTAAAGTAGAAAAACAACGAAATTGAATAAATGACGGTAGGTCAGGACGTGTACGTCAAAGATATAATATCATGCTAAACTTGAGTTTTTTCGTGTTATATTTTTATTGAGAGAAATCATATGATAACTTAATGAATATGTTATAAAAAAATCAAGTAGAGATCAAATATATAGTCTGTCAAGAAGAATGTGGTTAAAACCTATAAAATTAGGTTTTCATAGTAGACACACAACTTTGTAGATTGGATATTTCATGATCTTGGTTCAATAGAACAACTAAATTATGAAAACTTAGGAGAACACTCGAGAATCATTCCCTTCTCATTCCTAAGACGAAGAGTGTTGTTACCTACCGATGTATTGAGATTAAAATGTACTTTTAATCACTCATTAGCTTGGAAAATGAAGTGTATGATATGATACTTTTAAAAGGAGATCACCTATATAAAATGTGAGGACGAACCACTTTCTTGAAATACTTATGAAGTCAAGATGTGTTAATGGCCAAAACAGACACAACATGAAAACCAAGTGAAATGTTAGCGCGATTATTGGGTAGGTATTATTGTATTTTTTTTGCCAAGAAATTCAAGGCATCACTTTCATTTTATAGTCTAGTAAATCCGATATTATTCTACTAAAAAAGGTTCAAAGCCACAATCTATATCTCCTGATGCAATAGTTTCTCGCGCAAATTCTTTTGAAATCATGTGCATTCATGCATTAGTTTTATTTATGTGAGGGGTTGTTGGAAAATTTAATGATTGAATATTAAGCAAGAAAAACATCAGAAAAACCAGATGCTCGAAATGAAAAGAAAAAGGCTACTATAACAAGATTATTGTAGCAAGATGCACTAATTGGGCGTCATTGCGCCATCTAAAAAAAATCATATGAGTTTAATCGAAATGTGAGCGCACTCGCACCTGCACCTGCACCTGGAAATTGGCACGGGGCACCACCCAGCAATTTTTTCAGCTTTTGTTTTTTAAAGGATGAGCACACCTGATCCATTTTTCAAGTTCGTTATTACTATCAATTCACAATAAAAAAATATTTCTTTTTCATAGATTAATGTTTCCAAGAAGCGTCTTTTGGACATGTGGCCGGTTTTTGTATTCCAAAATGCCTCCAGATGATTGAAAGAACATACATATCAAAGACATAATACTCAACACACACACACACACACACACACACATATATATATATATATATATATCCAAGAGATGATGTCTTACTACTCAAAACTGCTGACGTGACATCCGACACGTTAGCACTCCGGTTGAAAAAAGACAAAACTAAAAAAAAAATGAAAATTATCAGACTAAGAATGTGAATTAATCAAAAAAATTATAAAAATGAAAAATACAAAAGTTACACAAGGAAAAATATAATTTTTGTTCCGTATACCTGAGACAAACCACCGAAGATAAAACGTTGTGCCTCGTCCTGGAGGTCAGATAAGATCCGTGCACGAAATTAATTTACCGCATTCGATCTTGAACTAGGGTGAGTGAATAAAAGCACCAAAACTTCTTTTCCTTCTTTACAGAGAGTATAAATTTTCTTAACCAAACAAAAATCTAAGGCAAAGGGTCCCTATTGTGATGCACGTGTTCAACTATAATGGGCTAAAAATCTAATTGAAAAATAAAAATGATTGTACGTATTTAAGGTAAAGCCAGCCATAAGTTCTTGGAATGTCGTCTCAAAGAACCCAAGTACACTACAAAACAAAAAAACTCAGAGGAACAAAATCGATGCATGGTGATTTTCATGCCATAGGAAAACCAAAATATTTCTGTACAAATTCAGTACAATTTTCACCCTCGTGATGGCCATCTGAACTAGTTTTTTTTAAGTATAGTTTGTCCACTCGATGTTTCTTGGTATGATATTTTTTCGATTTCCCATTTTCACGTATCATGCCTCTATGAGTACGACGGTGGGATTTTCCCAATTGAATTCGGATATTCTTAATTCATAAGGACCGTTGTATTTGTGATTTATATTTTGAGAAATATGTAATTCTAGTCTTTTATATAATATGTTTTTTTTTCGATTTTGATCATTTATGTTGTCAAACGTCAATTTTATTCTTATACATTTCAATTTTTTGTAATTTTAGTCATTTATCATCGGAGTACTAATGCATGTGATATTGAACACGTAATCACCATTTCGGAACCATATAGAAGTTACATCAGTGTCCCGTCGAAAAAAAGGACAAAAATTTGTAAAAATAACAAGATACCGGATGACTAAAATTGCAATTTTCCCATATATTTTTTTCTATGACAATTTAACTATTTCTTTTGGATATTTTTACCCACCATACAAATAACTCAAACAAGTCTTTTTTGGATTTTATTTTTACCCTCTATTTATATTAAAAATCGGTTTTTGTGTGGAAAAAAATGCAGACACTATACTATACATATTCCAAAAAATACCAACCACCTATTTTAAATTGTAAAAAAAAAATAAAAATCAATACCTTAAAGATATGATCATTTCTTGACGAGCCTCAACTATCGTTTTCATTCCCTTCATAAGTTTAGGGTTTATTAGTCCTCTGATATACTTCAAATCATTAAAATTTGTTCTTTCCCAAATTATAAATCTTCATTTTCTATCATTCCATACACAATACGCAGTAATCATTTGCGAAAAACTAATACATAATCGCTAAAATACAATTAAGAAGAAATTAAAAAATAATATAACATGACTTGGATTATATCTATATAGTTTTTTATTATTATGAATTTTTTTTTTATTGAGGATATAAATACAGATTCTTGAAAAGTTGTAATCGTTCTTGGTCCTTCTTCTTATGTGGTTTTTAAGAAGACAAATCACTCTAAATTTTTGACCTTTTGCAAGAATATTAACCAACTTGCTCCCACCCCCCAGCTTTTTCTCCACCCTAAGCCTATAAAGAGCCAGCATTCCCAACACTTTAGCACATCCCAAATAGTCTCCCCTGCCTGAACTCCAAATTTTAACTATTCCATCTTCAAATCTATAAACTTCTCTAAATTAATTAACTAACAATGTCCTCGAGTTCCATGACCGCTCGCGGAAGTTCTTGGAGCACCAAGGAGAACAAGGCATTTGAGCAAGCGTTAGCGGTGTATGACAAAGACACACCGGATAGATGGTCCAACGTGGCTAAGGCGATCGGAGGACGACGAAGCGCGGAAGAAGTGAAGAGGCATTATGAGAATCTTGTGCAGGATGTGAAGTATATTGAAAGTGGCAACGTACCATTTCCCAACTACTGGACCACTGGAAAAAAATGATTGGAGCATGAGAAATGAGCAAAGGTAGTATAGTCCTACAAATAAAATTACACCTACTTTTTTTTCAAAATTGAAAAAAATTGCCATGCACGTCACTTATGATTTGTTAAACTATGATAAATTGGTAATATAAGTTCTGGAAATTTTCTAATGTTTTTCAAAATTAATTCAATGTCCTAGTTTTATTGCACTAATTAATTTTACATTTTAGTACTCTGAAAATTTGACTGGAGGCGACCACAATTTTCCTTATGTACCTACAACCTAAGGCTGGCTTAAAGGAGTGGGAATTGGTGTCCAACACGCGCTTTAAATCTTATAAAACTCAAGTAATTTAAATAATTTTATTCTATTTAATAATTTGGCGTAAAATACATATAAAACAAGTATTAATTAATTTTACCATTTTATGTACTTTACTGAATTTTTTTTATATGTCTTGTAATAAAATGAATTGGTCGGTATTCATTTAAATTGAATAAAATAACAAAGAAATTAAAGTTAACTCGACGCCAAATTATTTATCTTAATTTTGATATATATTTTTGGAATTAACTCAAACTCGAATAGTTATTAAACAAATTATTCTTTCAGCATTCACACGAGTTTCCTTTGAATTTTGTTTCCACATGCATGCAATTTAATTAATATATATTTATGAAACGTATCTACGTATATAAATATTAATGTTTTGTATTTTTTTAATAAATATTCCCTTAATCTTCATCTAACACGAGATTTTCTTGACATTATATTATATCCCATGTATATATGCACGTCCCTATATATTAATAATATTTTCTTAAATGATTTTTTTTTTGTGGATAACAACCTTGAATATTGTTCCATGCAGGACCAAAATCTGAATCAACGGTGAAAAGTCCCGACAACCACCAAATAAATTATATAGACAATTAAGTATACATCTGAATAATTAAGTATGAAATCGAAGTTAATTTGAGAATCATGCAAAGCATATACCATATATGCATGCAGTCGTTTATCTAAGTTTATTAAGTATCTTATTGTTTTTATTTGCGATAATTCGAAAGAGAGATTTCAATTTTAATTTATTTCGTATTACGTATCTTATTATTTTTATTTGCGATAATTCGAAACGGAGATTATGAAATCAAGACATTTAACCAAGTAATATTAGAGCTATAGGTGTTTTAATTGAGTACTTTTCGTAAAATTAATTATCGAGAAATTTTATTCAAGAATTTTCAGATTGAGAGAACGCTTCTCTCTTTGTTTTGCTATCTACTCGAATCATTAAATAAAGAGTAGGTCTGTGAGACGGTTTCACGAATCTTTATCTGTGAGACGGGTCAAATCTACCGATATTAACAATAAAAAATATTACTTTTAGACCGTCTTACACAAGTTTTTGGCATAAATAAAATGAGAGCCATAAATCTTCAAAGTTCATATATATTTTGTGTATCCTGATCGGCCAAGTTTGTAATTAATAATCAAGAAAATTCAAGACATCGGATTTGGATTAGATTAAGGTTGCGTTTAGATTATATGACTGGATTTGAGGGAGTATTTGAGAGAGATGTTTAAAATGATTAACCATTTGGATGAATTTGAAATCCACTACGATTACTCGAAAAATAAGTACTAATTCAGATTTGAAATACATTGTTAATCGGATTTATCCAAACAAATTAATTAATTTGTTATTTTATATTTGAAATCTTTAGTCCTAAAATTCATCGATTCAAATGCAAACTAAATATATATTCAAAGGGACTGATGATTAAATTAGTTTGAGTTATCAAAGCTCCATAAAATATCAATGTTTATTTCCACTTTTGGAGACAAAAATTTTCTTGATAGGGAACAATAATGTAGATTTGGCTTTCAAATTTGCGAAATATGTTTATATTGTGGAAGATTTAGAACAAAAAAAATATGAAATAATAAAGTCATAAAATATGAAAGCTCAAATACCAAGCATATATTTTAAGCCCTTAATTAAGAATCCACCAATAAGCCCAACATATAATAAAATAGCTTATTATGATCTTCTAACATCACTTATCAATAAATAATTATATATATTATATATTATATAATTATATATATATAATTCTGATTATATTTATAGATACCGTGAACATCATTGAAATGACGTCTAATTATATCGGGAGTTTCTGACTAAAAGTTTTATACAACTAAAATTTTCATAATGTAGTAAAAAATTAAAAGCTAATATTGTTTGTTTATGACGTGTAATTATATTGTGAATTTATGATTAAAAATTATATACAACTAAAATTATCATGATGTATAGTAAAAAATTAATAGTTGATATTGTTTAAAACATTCACTATATTCATTCAAAGGTTTTTAAAATAAAATTTTATTATTATCTAATAATTATAAGATGTGATCAACCTGTATTTGAATTTGACAAAAATTTATGTGATACGGTCTCATGGATCGTGTGAGACGGATCTCTTATTTGGATCATCTATGAAAAAATATTAATTTTTATGCTAAAAATATTATTTTTTATTGTGAATATCAGTAGGGTTGACCGTCTAACAGATAAAAATTCATAAACTATTTCACCAGAAACCTACTCTTTGAATTTTGATAAAACATTGAAGGGATATCTTGCTATCTAATATAGAATTAGAAAATTTTCTAATAACTTGATAATTATTTATGTCATTCGCAATCGTTCTCTATCCACTAGAATGCTGGCATTCCAACCACAGAACCACCAAATCGCCGCTGTCCTCCGCCTGCAAGACTGCCGGATTTCTCCACGCGTCACCAATCTATATATCTTCCCCATCGCCTCCAAACGTCGCCATTTCCGCCACACTTGCTCATCTTTCCACCACAGCCAGCATACCCTCCCTGACCAAGAAAGCACCCCGGTCCCCGCCGACGCATTACCGAGCATTGAAGATGAATCTCTACGGACCCACAACGCCAGGTCAGCGGCCCTCCTCCTCCGCCACCTCTCACCGCAAGATCAACAAAATCCACATCCACCACCGCAGCAAAGACAAGAACACCGTCTTCAATTCTCCAAAGAAGATAAAGAGAAGCTGTTGGAATTATCATTACTTGACAAAAAAGGCCCGCAGTTTCCGGGCTCGATTTTCGTGAATAGTTCTTCCCTACCTGTGAAGAGTGTCTTTGAATCGGAAAAAGGTAGACTTGATGATGGTGCTGATGATGAAATGCTTATGAAGGCACTTGAAATCCGGAGGAAAGTGACTGTGGAGGTTTTCAAAGAGGCTATGAAAAAGGGCAAGTTTGGAATCACTTATTCTGAGAATTTGATTTCGAAGTTGGCTGAATTCCTGGATTATGTTATGATTAAGGCTGCTTCCATGAAGCAGTTGCCTGAATACTCTGGTTGCTCGTATAATAAACGTGCCAAGGCATTCATTGTTGAATCTGGTGTTGTTTCTCTTATCAGGTGAGTAGATAATTATAACTTGTTTAGCTAAACTATATCATGAAGAACACCTTGCTGCTCAAGCTTAAACCATTGCTCGAACTTAATCAAGCAGTTAATTTGGAGCTCAACTCTAATTCCCGTACATGGACTTGAGTTAGAGCTTGATCGAGTAATGAATTCGGAGCTCAACTCACCCAATCGGGCAATGAATTTTGTGCTCAAGTTTAATGTATGTTCGAGTTACTTGAACCCCACCGGATCATTTTTTCTAGCATCATTTAATGTTAAGCTCCAGGAAGCTCAATATTAAAATGACCAAAGTGGCATCACTCTTTATGAAATTAGTGGGCACCGAATAATATAAATAATTTCAAAAGGTTAAATAAATATAATAGCTCAAGTTCGAGTGAAGTCGAAGACACAAGCTTGGTTTGACCAGGCTTTGATTGAGCTGCTTGCAACTGGCGGCTTGGCCCATTTGCACCCCTAACTCCTAAGTAACAAGATTTATTTCATGTTATTTTCCCTCAAAATACAAAATACATATAGTTGTTTGTAGATTTGTGGATCAGTTGGATAAGCTCCTACTACCAAGTACCAGAAGTTGCTATATTACTATGAATTATAGCTTTCACCTTGGTCATCTAGCTTTGAATCTTGAATGAGTAAGTTTGTATGATACAAAAAAAGAAAATGCCTACTATATGAGTATTGATTTTGAATTTCATATAGGTGGTTGAAACACAATTCACTATCATATCCCCAAATTGGGAAATTAATATGTACTTCAAGAGGAAATGTTGATTCCATCAGAAAGTTAGCTGAATGGCTGAAGTCGATTCATGTTAAAGGGAGATTTATCGGGGTTGCTATGACCCGAGCTGGAGAAACTGTATTGGAAAGGGACTTGGAAGAATTGGATGAAATTATTATGTATCTGGAGAGCAATGGTGTGAGACCAGATTGGATGGGCTATGTAGTCAGCAGATGTCCAGAGTTACTGTGTTTTAGCATGGAAGAACTGAGATCTCGTGTCGCGTTTTACTTGAATATGAGTATGGATAAAAATGACTTTGGAACAATGCTTTTTGACTGTCCCAAGGTTCTTGGTTACCTTTCTATGGAAGAGATGAACAAAAAGGTACCTAAAGTTCTATGCTTTGCGTAGAGCCAGTGCATTATCATGGTCATTGTCTCATAATTATGTGGGTTTTCTATGAATTTCTGAAATTTCACTAGCCATTACTTTAGAAGATGAGTGCTTCTTTGGTGTTCGAAGTCAATATGTCAATCCCAAATATTCTGCAGATGCTTAGTTTATTTACTATTCCTGAACGAAAAACTCTCAATAGGTAATCACATTTGAAGATGCTTTCTTATTTATCTAGGTAGCTTATTTGAAGGAGTTTGGCCTTGATAATGAAAATGTGGGGAGATTATTGGCATTTAAACCACAGTTGATGGCATGTAGCATCGAAGAACGATGGATTCCTCTCATTAAGTACTTTTATTACCTTGGAATTTCCAAAGAGGGCATGAAAAGAATCCTCACTGGAAAACCAATTATTTTCTGCATTGATCTTGAGAGCACCATTGTCCCAAAGGTATGCCTTGCTTGGTGATATCGCATTCCGTGTGATTAACTTTAGAAAAAGAGTCGGTATTTCGATAGATTAAGGAAATATTAATATTTTTAACGACTCCCAACTTCTCTCCTAAAGAAACTGATAGGTTAGAATTCTAAATCAGAATGCTTTCATTACCTCAGATTGGTTACGTTAGTTTGCTTTCAATTACTTTTTCCTAGGCTGATCAGAATGAGCAAATCTAATGATAAACCTAATTCAGAGGGAAAAAAAAATTATTTCATATTTCGGTTATCTTGAATATTTTGACGACTACTATTTAATTAGTTTGATTTTTCTGTAAATTATGCTCACGTAGTTTGTCTTTCTATGAAAATTCAGTGCAACTGTTTCAGCTTTTGAAAAAACTCATCCTACGGTATGCCCATTCATATCTACCCCTTCTTAAACTAATTGGGGTCGACTGCCAAAGTCATGGCACCATAAGAGAATAACTATACAACCGTAATTTATACATGTTGGTGTCTTGTGGCATTTAGTGCCGTTTGTGTGCTGTGTGTGTGTTAACATTTATTTCAAAATGGTTGTTGAAGGTTCAATTTTTACGAGATATAGGAGTTCAAGATGATGTCATCGGCAGCATGCTCGTTAGGTTTCCCTCCTTGATGACATACAGTCTACACAAGAAGATCAGACCTGTGGTACATCTCATCTTCTAGTCCTTTTCCTTTATTAATTACCGTCTCTTCTGAATTTTAATGATTTTACACAAAAAAATATGATATTAATTTGCAGGTCATTTTCTTGTTGACGAAAGCCGGGGTTTCCCAACTGGACATTGGGAAGGTGGTTGGGTTGGCACCGGAACTATTAGGATGCAGCATAGCTAATAAACTTGATCACAATGTGAAGTATTTTTTGTCACTTGGAATTAAGTTACCAGTGTTGGGTGAGATGATTGCGGATTTTCCAATGCTGCTTCGGTACAACATAGACATCCTTCGACCCAAATATCGTTACCTTCGGAGAATGATGGTACGGCCTTTGCAAGATCTCATCGAATTTCCGAGGTATCACGCCAGTAATGTTATTTTCCCAACAAGATTTGATCTTTTCGGCTAAAATATGATAATTTAGCGGGCCAACTGTGGTAGTTTAGCTGGAATCGAGTCAACTTAACATGGGTAGAGATTGATCTTCAAATAAATCCAAATCGAACCAATATTTACTCTCAACCCCTTGTGGAAATTCGAATGGGAAGTCTCAAGTAATACGAAAAAATTAAATATTTGAATCGACATTTTCTTGTATTCCGGATTTCTGCAGGTTTTTCAGCTATTCACTTGAGGAACGAATAATCCCAAGGCATAAGATCATGTTGAAAAATCGAATAAATTTTAAGCTGCGGTACATGTTGGCAAGCACAGATGATGAATTTCACTCAAGGGTCGCGGGATGCAGTGGAGAGACGGAGAAGATTTGAATCTGGTATAAGGGATGAACAGCAAACAGACATACATACTTACAAATGATACAGATGTATTTGGCTGACTAACTGAGTAGTTTTAGTATAGAGTGTATAACATAACAAACATTGACCGATAGCAGCTCTTTCATAGATCATCACTCCTTTCATTCCGTTGAGCACAGCGTCAACTAAATAGAACCCCACCAGGTTTAATAGCACAGGAAAAATTTTGACAATCAGTAACACAGAAAACGAATTTTCTTCTCGGATTCAAAGCATTCAAAGGCGAAATCTTGTCCCCAACACCTAACTGGAATGGACAGATATGGCACCACAATAAAGTAAGCATCTGCGTTGGTGTATATGGCACCACATATGAGTCAGTCGACAATTAGTCTGCATGGAATCATTTATATTCTATTTTTCAAAGTAACTTAGGTGATGGTTGATTTTAAAATTGATATATTGTTATATATATTTTAAATTGATAAATTCGGCAACTCCTCCATTGTCGTCCAGCGGTTAGGATATCTGGCTTTCACCCAGGAGACCCGGGTTCGATTCCCGGCAATGGAATTTTTTTATATATATTTGTTTTAATTTAATATATTATTTTAGATGAACCCGATTTCACAATTCACAATCATTCTCTTCTCTCCACGGTCAACATCGTTCGACTTTTTTGTTGTTTTTGCCCCGTCGCGATTCAAGAGCCCTGATTTTTTTTTTCGGGAGCTGAAATCAGTTTTCGAAATGGTGCTTTGATTCTAATCTTGTTGTTAAAACGAAGAAGGATGGCGTCAGTTGCTGAGCTGAAAGAGCGTCACCTGGCTGCTTCCGAAACCGTTAATGCGCTCCGGGAGAAATTGAAGCAAAAGCGTTTTCTTCTTCTCGACACTGATGGTTTGTCTTTCTTTATATATATTTGTGCTTGAATCTGCCTATGGTTGGTTAAAGATGCTTGATTTGTTGTCTCTCTTGATTTTAATTGCAGTTGCTGGTTACTCGAGGTTGCAGGGTAAAAATCCGGTGAATTTTGGGCCAACCGATCTTGTTTGCTGTCGAACCTTGCAGGGTCACACAGGGAAGGTACCTTTTTTCATTATTGTATTTTTGGTGTTTCAATTTTCTTAAATTAGCGATTTCTTGCCTGATTATGTTCATTTTCTGGCCTAACATTTCATTTGGATGGTAGCCATTTTTTGAAGTTGTGAATATGTTCTCCGATTTCAAAAGTTTAGTTAACTAGTTTCCTACTCTAGACTTGAATTGGGAATTTTGAACTTAGATGTGTAGCATTACAAACTCTATCTAATAATTCCTGTAAAGAAATGTGGGACAAGGATATTACATGATCCCTGTTTCGGAGCATTGCGTTACAGCCTATAATATTACGTCAGTCCACCAATGCCTGAAATATAGAGGTGGCTCCACGAATGTAGCACTTTGCCAGAGATATATTTTCTATTCCAAATAAGTTTTCTGTTCTTTCATACCAGCCTGTAGTTCGTTGTTTTCCACATAGTATCTTTAATACATGCTAATGTCTATATGCCAGAATTCTTTGGTTCATAAAATTTAAATTAATTGTAGGTTTATTCCCTTGATTGGACTGCTGAAAAGAATCGAATTGTAAGTGCATCTCAAGATGGCAGATTGATTGTGTGGAATGCTCTCACTAGCCAAAAAACTCACGCGATTAAGCTACCTTGTGCATGGGTCATGACCTGTGCCTTCTCTCTCAGTGGGCAGTCTGTTGCCTGTGGTGGCTTAGATAGTGTCTGCTCTATCTTTAACCTTAACTCGCCTTGTGACAAGGATGGAAATTTACCGGTGTCGAGAATGCTTACCGGGCATAAAGGATATGTATCATCATGTCAATATGTTCCTGATGAAGACTCACATCTGATAACTGCTTCTGGTGATCACACGTGTGTTCTATGGGATATAACTACCGGCCTGAGGACTTCTGTATTTGGAGGCGAATTTCAATCTGGCCACACCTCTGATGTGCTAAGGTATGCTGGAAAAATCTTTCTGATGTATAATGGTACTTTCCTTGAAATGCATTGTTGGGCCTGCTGAGCTTGAATTTTGTCCTTGCAAACTTAGGACTCTGACATGTATCATTTTCAATTTAGTGTCTCCATCAATGCATCCAACTCGAGAATGTTTGTGTCTGGCTCATGCGACTCAACTGCCCGCCTTTGGGATACTCGTGTTGCTAGTCGAGCTGTTCGTACTTTTCACGGCCATGAAGGAGATGTTAATACTGTCAAGTTCTTTCCAGATGGCAATAGATTTGGAACTGGTTCAGATGATGGAGCTTGTAGACTATTCGACATCAGAACTGGACATCAGCTACAAGTGTACCAGCAACCACACGGTGATAACGAGGTCCCTCATGTAACTTCTATTGCATTTTCTATCTCAGGCCGACTCCTCTTTGCTGGATATACAAATGGCGACTGCTATGTATGGGACACGCTGCTAGCTAAGGTATGTGGCATACTCATGGTACTCGCACATCTTATCATGCTGAAAAGTTGCTTTTTCAATCTCACTGTTGGGTCAATTTTATGCATCCAAACTTTCTTATTAACTCGTGTTCTCCGTTAGGTGGTTTTGAACTTGGGATCCCTTCAAAATTCTCATGTTTACCGGATTAGCTGTCTCGGACTATCGGCTGATGGGAGTGCATTATGTACAGGAAGTTGGGATTCAAATCTTAAGGTAAGTGTCAAATCATGGTTTTTATTGTGTATATTATTGTTCCTAGTGATTACCATGTCGATTTTCTTAGTACCATTTTTGTCGAACACGTTTATAGATACTAACTTGAATGATAACACCCAAAAAAAAAAAAAAAGAAACTCAATTGAGAAGTTTCAGCTGTCAATTCAACAACACATTCAGATTTTAACTAATTAAACGGTAACACGGATGGTTTCTATGCAATTTACTCTATATTTCCTTAAAATATTTTCTGTCTATATAGAGATAGAACGAGTGAGTGAGAAAGCAACACTTAACCTGGGCTCTCTTTGTGGTATGTCAATGGTGTGAAATTACGCTAGTACACTGTCAACTACGTTATACATTTCACTAACTTACTCACAACTCTAATAAGGAGAAATGGCTATAAATGGCCTCAAAACACTCATTTTTAATGTGCCTTCCTATATTTTTTAAAAGTAGACATCTACAACTGTACATGAAATTTTAAAAACACGATTACATTGTCCACTACCATTTACCTTTCGTTGTATGTTATTCTAATTTTAAAAATACTTGTTATCCTATCTATGACTTCGTTTATTAAATTTTGATTCCCATAACATTCTAACACGTTAATCAGCGAAATAATTAAGTGTATTGTGTGCGTCCAGTAACTAGTTATATGTATATTTAATTTGTTGTTCTATGGCACGGCAGATTTGGGCTTTTGGAGGTTACAGAAAAGTGAGCTGAGAGATTGGAGTGTAGTTTCATTGCTCTGGCTTGTGGTAAATCAACACTCGAGCTATGTTTTATGTTTTGGGGTTGTAGAGATGTAATTGTGTTGTATTTTTGCCTGTAATATTTATGTGTTATGAAAGACGGTCTTTAGGTAACTTGCAAAATGTAAACTCGAGGAACTGATAGATGGAGTCTTGATTTTAATCATAATAGACCGTTGAATCATTTTCCCCCCTCTGTTGGAGTCCGAGTTCATATAACACTTCAATTTCGACAGCCCATATTAATGGCAAATAAACTCTTCCTTACTCTTTTTTAGGTAGTATTTTGCCCATTTCGTTAATTTTTCAGGAGGATTGGGCATGCACTTTTTATGCACTCCACAAAATGTATGCATCAATCTCCAATGTTTACGGCTACAATGTATTCAAAAGTACAATAGTAATCACATGACATACAAAATCTTAGACAAATATAACCAATCACATTCACAATTTGAAGTTGACTCCCAAATAAACATTGTCATAGAACCCAAGTAACTACACATTGCATAGGTCTGATGTGTGCAAGTAGTAAACACACAATATCACAATTCCGAAATAACAATATTCATGTTGTCCACTACACCATCCACTACACCATCGCGTCGTGGTGCATCGATTGTGTGCTTCATGCTCATTCTTCGAATCATGGCTATGCCTTTTCATGTGCTACACACATGGTTGGGATGAATTTCTTGCTAATTTGTTTTGTTTGGATGAACGAACTCGCCGGTAAGGCCATGCTCACTACTGCTGGTGAATTCCTGGCTCGACATCCCGTCTACTTTCTTGAATCTTCTTAGATCCGTGTATGAGCCAGTGTCATACTCGGAGCCACCGTTTGACCCGAACATCCTACTGTGGCCTGGCCTCACCCCCTCGTTCAGGTCCTCTAGGGATACATCACCTTCCAGAGCTCTCACAATCTGTATATATATATACAATTAATCATAATGCACCAAAGCATGGCAAACTTGTGTTATAACTAAAAAAAACGCAATTTGTTGTTACCTGGCTCATTTTGGGACGTCGCCTAGCAGAGTGCCTGATGCAGGCAGCGGCGCTAGCCACCATGCGCAGCATAGCATGGTGATCGTAGTTGTTTTCTAGCCGTGGATCCACCAACTCTTCATAGCTTCCTCCCTCTACTGCTTGGGTCAGAATTGGCCTAGACTGTTATTAAATATAACCCACGTTAATTAATAAACCCCCCACAAGAGATTTGGTTAGATTCTGTGATATTTTAGTTCATTTTAGTTGAAACCACAACATATCAACAATGTCCTATCACACACTTAAAGTAGATATTTAAAAATTCAAAATTGTGCACATACACGTACCCAGTCAACTAGGCTGTCGTCCTCGTCGCTGCTCAGATCGATGGGGCGACGACCGGTGATTAGCTCCAAGAGCATTATCCCATACGAGTAAACGTCGGATTTCTCAGTAAGCTTCCCGGTTGATGCATATTCAGGCGCCAGGTATCTTCACATATAACATGTTTCAAGCATTAATTACATAATTAATCAATAAATGTAGAATAACTTCTAACTATAAAATAGTAGGGCCGGCACCTTGGAAAACCTGTTAATTCAAAGAGTATGTCAATCCTACCGATATTCACAATAAAAATTAATACTCTTATATAAAAAGTAATATTTTTCTGGATGATCCAAATAAGAGATCTGTCTCACAAAATACGACCCATGAGATCATCTCACACAATTTTTTGCCTAATTCAAAAAGGTAGTAATCAATCAATAATTTATTATTTTATAGAGAGAGTTTATGCTTTAATTAAATAATATACACTTAATCTACTAAGAATTATTCATATAAGAAAATTATCATATGATAGAATTATTAAATTATATATTTCATACCCAAATGTTCCCATTATCCGAGTTGAGACATGAGTGTTGGTGTCTGAAGATAGCTTAGCCAATCCAAAATCAGCCACCTACAATGAATAATTATGGCACTCAAAGACGAATTAATCAAAAAATTAATGTAAATATATATTTGAATAAATTAATTCACAAGCACATACACATGAGAGAATGTAATTCGATAATATTTTTGAAGAGAATAAACGACATATTTAATTCCTTGAAATTTTTTTTTAAAAAAAATATTACAAGTAATATACTAATAAATTTAAATGGATACAAAACTTAATTAAATTCTTTAAGAGAAAATTATATATAAACTAACAAAAATTAAAAGGGAATTCGTTTACCTTGGCTTCAAAATTGAAGTCCAACAAAATGTTAGCAGTTTTAATGTCTCGATGGATAATGCGAGGATGACCTGAAAATTAGCATAAAATTATTCAGATAAACAGTTTTTAGGCAAACTAATTATAACCATGAAAATGAGATGTATAGAAATATACAGTCTTCGTGAAGGTAAGCGAATCCTTTGGCTGATCCAATAGCAATTTTAAGTCTCGTGTGGAAATCCATTGATGGCCGACCGCTTCCTGTAAACATATATAGGATCGATATCACGTTAAATTAAAGTAATTTTGTGGTTATTGTTAAATGTGCTATGTCGGTTGGATTAAGTACTTCATAGTTGTATATATAGATTTGGACGATTCTTTTTTTTTCAGCTAGTTTTTGAGGCTGAGATAGGTATAAGTCTATATCTTAACATGATATCACCATCATGTGTTGCACTGCCCTATTGATCACCCGACGATGTCAAATAAATTTCACCCTCTAATTGTTCATTTTGATCTCGATAGTATGTGTTAAATGTCATATATCGTCTAGATTAAGTCAATGGGGGTTATATATATGGATTTGAACAATTCTCTTATGTGAGCTAATATGTGGATTGAGTTATGTCTAAATTTATATATATATATATATATATATATAAATATATATATATATATGCTTGAAGCATACCATGAAGGTGAAATTCAAGAGTTCCATTGGGAACGTATTCATACACCAACATCCTTTGAGATCCTGCGATACAGTACCCAACCAGCGACACCAGATGCCGATGGTGAACCCTGCTGATGATATCCACCTCCGCCTGGAACTCCCGCTCCCCCTGCGAGCTGTTCGATTTCAAGCTTTTGACCGCTACCTCCTTCCCATTAGGTAAAAACCCCTTGTGAACGAATCCGAATCCGCCTTGACCAAGTAGATTTGCTTGCGAAAACCCGCCAGTGGCCGCCGACAGGTCGTTGTATGTGAAGCTGCTCTGGTTGAACCCTAAGGCAACTGCAGGATGGGGAGGTGGCAGAGGTGATTGGTTTGGGCCGGAGAACCCTGCGGAGCTTAGTTCGCTGCTGCTCATCATTGGAGGTGGAGGGGGAGGCGCCACCGGCCATCCTAGTTCCGAGCTCACGTTGCCGCTGCCAGGTGGTGGTGGGATCATCGAGTGACGGCCGTTCGGGTTCGGCCAGTTACTGCGTGGAGGAACGTTGCTGTAATAGATATCGTCTGCACAGTTCGAGTACGTAGTGGGTGCATGTATAAGCTATAATTTTGATGAATATCAATAAATTATCTTTATTAAAGAACAAATAGCACATTCACATGAGATATATGTGTGAAATTGAGATTTGGATCCTCTATTATGTTGAAAACACAGCACCATCAGCACATGGTGCTGTGCACTTTTTACACGAGATGATCACATGATCATCTCGTTTAATCTGACAACTTTTTAAATATATCTCATATGGTGTGATGTCCACAAGATTATCACGTGATCATCTCGTGTAAAAAATGCACAGCGTCAAATGTTGTGTTTTCAACACAGTAGATCATGATCCAAATCCGTGAAATTGCTGAGGATGGACACAACATCTTACTCAATCGAGATTATCTCAAATAGTAGAAAAGTGTTTTTTCATTCTTTAGAAAATTATTGCCCACAAAATATATATGTTACCTCGATCTACGCATGACAATGTTTTTCGAAAAATCATTTATAATGGGCAAAAATTATTATTTTTTAAAGTGATCAAAATGGGAAAAATCCCAAGAGAGGACCTATGATTATGAATATGTATGCATGAACATTCTTAGGAATAAAATATTAATTGCGTTTATATCACAAATAATGTCATTAAATTTTACCAAAATGTTTCTTATATGCTGGTTCGATTAATTACTTATTATTTTTGCATGAGGAGAAGTTAATGGAAAATAATGATAATGTAGCACGTACTTTTGTGTCCAAGGGAATTATCTGTGTAGTAATGCATATGATCTCGTGCCCTTCTCTTCTTTCTTCTAGCGCAACATATCATGAAGAGAATCACGATAAAGAGTAGTAATCCAGCCCCTGCTGCTGCTCCACCTATGATGGCCTTTTGGTCTTGACCATTGGATGGCGCATCGCTTGATGAGCTGTTATCCCTTGCCGGAGGAAGCGATCCTGAGTGAGAAGATGGCGGCGGGGGAGGCGAGAACCTATCTGATGAACTTGACTTGGGCGGTGGAGGATATTTGTTGCTGTTCGAAGGTGGCGAATTGTCGTTGTTATCGTTGTTGTTGTCGTCGGGCGGTGGAGGAGGGGATTTTTCATCGGAGGATGGAGGTGGCGGAGATGGAGAATCCGAGTCTTGGTTAGGAGGTGGTGGTGGTGGTGATGAATCATCTTTTGGCGGCGGTGAAGTTGTTGATTCGGAGGGTGGTGGCGGCGGCGATGAATCTGACGAGCCCGGTGGTGGTGGTGGTGACGACAATGATGAATTAGACGGTGGAGATGGGGAGGATGACGAGGAAGGTGGGGGCGAAGACTCCTCTTGCGACATATTCGTCAATCTTTACTATGATCTTCGTTGAAAGGTTAACCTCGTCACTTTCCTTAACAATAACTTGAGATCAAGATTCATGAACGTTTCGTGATAAAGAGAACGACCATGAATTATATATTAGCTGTAAAATTACATAATAATCAACCAAAGAAATCAAATATTTCATTCAAAAATTATTTTTTTAAAAAAATGAGGGGAAAGGTGAGAGAAGAAGAACAAAACAAAATGAATATACCTTAAGGAGAAGGGACGAGAGTTAATGTATGATTTCCAAAGAAATGTGGGAGAAAAGAAGGTCCATGGCTATTCTTACATCTTAACTTAACAAATTTATTGACCAAACAAGTGTTGGCTTCTAATTCGAAGGATGGTAAAATATATGCCTAAACATAGAGTTTTCCTTTCTTCTTTTTAATGCATAAATATAAATAGTTGATCTTCTATATGAAAATAATTAATATGGATTTGAACACTAGAGATGACATAAATGAAATCTGATCGATCAACGGGTGCTCTATCAGCTGGTAACATGTAGCCTTGCTGGTCTTGTAAACTCCGGTCGGGACCGATCCTTGCAATCTGATTCGATCGAATGTAAGATGGAGATTTCGGGACAATATCTCGATATAACAGGATTAGATACAAGTGATCGCATGCATGGATGTTTATGATCCTTTGATTATAGCTGATTATATGGCTCCTACCTTAATTAAAATTAATTTGCATTTGTTAATACAAGTAGTCAGATGTATCAACACGATTAGATGCAAAAAAATTACAAGGAAAAACGAAATAAAATCTTGTGAACTTTCTATGATATATACTTTGAATTGATAAAAAAAAAAGATCAATACTTTGATAGTAGCCACAGGATTTTTATTCGAGTTGAACAGTCCATCACACATACAACCTGACACCATGCACATACGTACGCTAAACAAAAACATGAGCCGCTTTATCATAGATTTACAAGCATATATTTATTTATTCAATCTGAAGCTTAATTTCTATTCTTGGTAAACAGGAATATCAGGTATTGGCTCGGAATCCTTTAATTTTCTGCTTTTAACTCGATAATGCCATCGTTATAAGCCGAGACATTAGGACTCGGCTCAAATTCTTTTGTGAACATTTTTTCACCTTCCGGCTTAACATCATCCGTGTAAGCCGAGACGTTAGGGATAGGCTCAAATTCTTTTGTGAACATTTTTTCACCTTGCGGCTTGACATCATCCGTGTAGGCCGAGACATTAGGGCTAGGCTCAAATTCTTTCGTGAAACGTTGATCATTTTCCGGTTTAACATCATCAGGCATAGGCAGTGGCACTTGGAAATGGATCGAAGCTAGTTTTCTCGGGCGAGATGTGGAAGTGCCTCTTGTTTCCGTAAAATGAGGTATCAGACCTCGGCTTAAGTTGATCTTTCACGAAATATTTATCGTTTTCCGGTTTAACATCGTTTTTGTAAGCCTTCAGACTTGGAAACGGATCCATGCTAGTTTTCTGGGATGAGATGTGGAAGTGCCCTTTGTTTTTGTTGTCGGTACATGTGACTTCGCTTGCACCAACGAGGCCTTGGATGTATTCAGGCATTGGCTCATCCTTCATAACATGTTGCCAGTACTCGCCAGGATCCTTCCTTGCAATAGCATTTCTAGCAAGCTGCAGATTTCATAGAATGAACAAATGATTAGCTGAAAAAATTCATCGACCTGAAAATTAAATATATTTGTACAAAGTGAGAATATTGTACGTGCAATAAAATACCACAGCAAGATATAGGAAACCAGTAAAAATGAAAAGGGCTTTCATGTCTCCAAGTAAATTAATTTTATTTGATGAATTGATTGTAACACTAGGAAAGGCAGATACTTGGTATTTATAGGCAACTATCCAGGGGCGGAGCTTCACTAGGGGCTAGGGTGGGCTTTAGCTGAGCCTAGTCTCCGGATTAATATGTATATATGGTTATGTATTTTAAGAATTTTAGTCACTGAGCAAAATTTTTATACATAGATTTCTATTAGTTTTAAATAATCTAGTATTTGAGCTTATTCGGTATCTATGTGGTTATCTTAATTATTTATATATTTACTCATTCTAATTCTACACTTTATATATATATTTGTGTTGTTGTGATTATAAATATGTATTTACATAAATATATTGAATAAACTAAAAATATATAAATACTAAATAATAATAAAATTAAGTGATAATTATTAGAGTACAAAATTGTATAACTAAATGATTTGAATGAATAATGTCATATGTACATTCAAATTTTTTATTTACTTTACTATGAATTTATTTTAAAAGTTCATTATTATAAATGATATTTATCATGTATCTTGATATATTAAATTCTCAAGATGAATTTTAAAATTAATCTAGTTCATATTATACAAAATATAACAAAAATTTAAAAAATACATTAAATAAGATTTATATTTTCAATAACCAGCCCACTCTATTTTAAAATCTTGGCTATACCCCTGCAACTATCTATTTAATTTTATTGAGTTGTGATTCATGCTTGCCTCCATATGTTTCACTAGAATCATATCTGTCACCTGACGTGATACGATGAAATGAGATTTAATTGGAAAATAAATCTTTACGTTCTATGATGTGTGTGTGTGTGTCTATATATATATATAGTATCACGTCAGATGACATATATACATATATATATATACACATATATATATATAACTTGAAGCTGAATAATGTATATTTATAATAAACAAATACGTTTACGTTCTAACTACAGGGAATTTAAAAATGAAATATTATCGTTTGAAGCAGATATATATGAAGTGGAGAGAGACGTATATATCAACTTGACAAGAAACGATCTAGCCTAAATCTAGTTGAAAGCAGTAACTTCGATTTTCTATGTTTTCTTCCTCCTTATGCTTAATTGATATAATTGATATTCAGAATGAGTTGAAAAACACGTGACTAATTAAGATTGAATGTAAAAATCTGAATGAGATACTAAGCATATTTTATAATTATTCAGATCTTACTTTGTTACGGACAAAAAATATAATCTGACACTTTGTAATTACATATCTCGACTTGTAGTTGTTAGGATATCGGTTTTTCTCATGTTAAAATCGCAGCGCAATTTTTAAAATTTTATTTTGACTTTCAAAATAATAGGACACTCGCATGATTTAAATGATATAATCACTCATAGGGAGTTTGTAATATACATTTAGTAAATAATTTTACTTGACACCAACTACACTGGTATTAGCATATGTAGCTCTTGTTGTATGTCCATACGAACTTTCTTCGAATCTCCTTCTTCGATCTCCGAATCAGGTGCACGATCGGATTACTTGTTCCTCTTATAACTTGCACTATAAATTATAGAAGATATTTTGTGTAGAGATAGAACACGAAGAAGAAATCAACTCAATACATATTAATTAGGTTGGCCGAATTTTTCTTGCAAAAGAATAAGGATTTCAAGATCAGCTGAAATTTTTGTTTCGGTTTTTGATTAAAAAAAACATTTGAATGCTTCCAAAGCAATAAGAATAATAAAAAAATCCTTATTATATTTCTCATCCATTGTTTACTTCATTAATTAGATTAATTAAGTTAATTATAGATTCTGATTGCATGTCTTATCAAAGACCAATCTCCATTTTAATGCATTAATTTGTAAGAAACTTTTTCAAATTAGAAGACAAGAACAAAACACAAAGAAATTATTTTGAGAATATCATGCATTGATATTATATAACTTTGTGTGCAAATATCATCGATGTGACAATTTCATGATGAGCTTATACGCTTACAAGCTCATGATCCATGCTCTCATTATATTAATCTCATCATAATCTCGATCGACGATCCAATATCATCGATGTGACAATTTCAACTTGTTCATTATTGTGATGCACACTTTAATTTCGAGATCACCAATGTCTAAATACGATATGTGTACTTCCTTTGACTGTCTTTAGCAGTCATGCTCTCAAAATTTCTAGAAGCTTTTATAAACTTTATTTATAACTTTATCGATTGATCATATCAAACTTATTTTTTATAAATTCAACTCATTGAATTTATTATCTCAACGAGAACAAGTGATCTAGTGCTTGTGTGATTCTCAATTGTTCAGGAATAAAGCTAGCCATGAGTTCACAACTCTTTGCGAATCAGGATATTTTTTTTATTCGGGCTTACCCTAATTTGCCCTATTTCATGTACAAACATTTTGTCATTAGAATGTCAGAAACCATTTTCCGATTAAACCCATCGAATCATGGTAAGTGCGTCTAGTAGCATCGTCCCATGATTCTGTATGTATCACTGATAGTGCCTGCAAGAACCAGCCGGTTATGATTAACGTACAGTACAGTCCCTTCATCTCATATATCCATATCGAATCTGCAACCATTGGTTCATCAAAGGTTGCATATTAATTCGATACTTATATGATACAATCATGAAATATTCATAGTGTCATTGCATGTACAACTAGAGAATTCTTTCCTATGTGCATTTCATACTCTGACCAGATATTTAATACATTATTATTTTGGTAGATCACATAAGATATCTACACTCATAGGTGAGTGGTGAATTCCAGACTACAATGCACCGGCTCCTACACATGGTGTAATTGCACCCAACCTCACCACCTTGTGACTCTCGCGGAGTCGGCAAACGAATCAAAGCACAATCCTAGTATGTAGAGCCTCGGTGTTGTCTTGGGTCATAAAAACTAATCATGTACAATCACAACCACAGACTTTTCCTCTCGATGAAAGATAAACACTTG
Source organism: Primulina tabacum (assembly GCF_025594145.1). Taxonomy (NCBI): domain Eukaryota; kingdom Viridiplantae; phylum Streptophyta; class Magnoliopsida; order Lamiales; family Gesneriaceae; genus Primulina; species Primulina tabacum. Next base: position 4,375,581 of record NC_134559.1, on the reverse strand, counting down.
GAAAGTTCAAGGAAAGATTGTTCGGTACAATCATCGTTGATTACCTATCTGCATGATTGGACATCATATACCTTTACCATGAAACACGGTACACAACATCACAGATGCTAGTCTCAATCTCAAGTGACATTTATCCTTGTTTTAGGCGGCTGAATCGACTAAAAACGAATTTAGAATATAGATGGTTTACAAATGAGTTTCAAGGTCGAATTACGATTTATTTGTATTAAAGTATAATCAAATATTTTATCTATGCTGATTATATGGGTATACAAATAAAGTAAAATGAAACCATGAAAAGTTAAATTATATTAAAATAAATTTTTTTTATTACACTTGAGTCAATAAATTCCTTAACCAATCGTTTGCTTGCAGAACATCTACTCAAATAGTAGTTTTACAATTACTATTCAATATTTTTAGAGCATATATATGGAAAATTACCAAAATAGACTTGCAAATTATAGTATGTCTCTTGTGAGACGGTCTCACGAATTTTTATCTGTGAGACGGGTCAACCCTACCGATATTCAAAATAAAAAAAAATAATTTTAGCATAAAAAGTAATACTTTTTAATGGATGACCCAAATAAGAGATCTGTCTCACAAAATACGATCCGTGAGACCGCCTCACACAAGTTTTGTCAACAAGTTACTAGTCTATTTTAGATTTTGATCTTGTCAAATTTTATTTTAATTTTAGTTTTATTACAAGAAGTTGGATCTTTTTGTAATTTTAGTTTTTTTTTATAACAGTGCTAACATGTCGCGACATGTGTCAACCATGATAGACACCATTTCACTGATGTTTTATGTTCTATAAGCATTCCGACTGGAAAAAAAAAATAACAGGTTGTACTATAATTTAATCAAAATAGGCTTGTTTCATGACCTGCGAACTGTTTTCCTTACGTATACTTTAACTCTAGCCAACTTAATTTATGTTTGTTTCATTGTGATTTTGATAATTTATATTATCAAATTTCATTATTAGTAATGTATTTTTCGCTATTTGCAATTTTATTCATTTTTAATCAGGAATAATGATGTGATACTACATACGTCAGTTATACATCAGTGTCACATTAGTATCACGCCAGAAAGAAGACTAATATAATATTGCTAAAAATAAAAGTTAGGGAACTAAAAATCGCAAGTAATCAAATATATAAAACAATAAATATAATTTTCCGTCTCAAAATTCTTATCTTCAGGACCAATTTTATATTTTTCTAACATATTCTATAACATTCTAACTATCTTGAAGTTTTTCAAAATTCTAATCCATTTCCCCTGCCATAGCTAAAAAAATCTAGTCCATTTCCTATATCACATAAATTAGCATGCATAAATTAATTCGTTTGGTTATTCATTCTAATTGTACATATAGTTAATATATAAATGAGGAATAATTCCAATGGATTGAACCTCAATTATATGGTTATATGGTTCTGTACGATTGATGTATAATTTTATATACGGAAGTTTTATATATATTAGTACCGCGTGCTTGTATAATATTTTTTATAATTCATTTGATTTATATTTAAATGAAGATCAAAATATAATTATAAAAAATAACGAGGGACTACACTGTAATTTTGATATATAAATTAAAAAATAAATTGAAAAATAAAAAAATAAAAAAATGAGCTCAATAAGAATTGAACATATAACCTAAATCTCAAAAAACAACAACTTTATTCACTGAACTACATATAAATTGCATTAAAATTTTAACATTTTATTAATATATATAATTATTAAAACAGACCATGACACCAAAGTTAGTTATTCTAAGTATCTCAAACTTAGTAAAATAGTATATAATAGTATGTATATATATATATATACACAATCAATTTTTTGGGAGACAATTTGATAATTTTTAATCAGTGGATAGAGTAGTACGTACATACACGGATAAAAAGAACATCCTTATCATACAAAGACAAGCACAGTATTGTCTGTTTCTCATTTTTGGGAATCAATTATATATATATATATATATATATATATATATATATATATTGTGTGTGTGTGTGTGTGTGTGTGTGTGGGTGTGGTGGGGGGGGGGGGGTTAATTGCATCTGCTTCCATGAGGTTGGTTATATTAACAAAAAAAAATACACAAATATATTTAAATATTGCATATATCGTGTGAGGTTGGTTATATTAACAAAAAAAAATACACAAATATATTTAAATATTGCATATATCGTGTGAAATTCGACAAATAAATCTCTGCTAGCTTTTAACATTACATACACCCCGACCCATCAGGTGTATTTTCTAATTACATTTAACTCCATAGAAATGTAAGATGAATATAAACATAAGGGTCAGGGACGTAGCCTGGAAGTTTTTGTCATTTTAGGCTCTGATTCAATGGAACTTGGGCTGAAACTTTAAGGAACAATAAATATTTCACTTACTAATGAGTTTTACAAAAATTTAACCTAATCTATAATTAAAATACATGATAATCATATTTTTTACCCTGGGCTGGAGCCTTCCCCAGCCTTTGGGATGGCTCCGTCCCTGATAAGGGTGTACGTAAAAAAATAAGATAAATATAAATTTGACGAGAGTGTTTGTAATTTCATATATTATTATATTTATTTATCGTTTTTCACAAACATTGAGAGATAAATATGTAATGTTGGATTGTGTGTGTGTATATATATATAATGGGTTGTGTGTGTTAATGAGCTTTCCTTATGTGTGAATAGAAATCAAGGGATGATGGGTTTGTCCCACATATGAAAAATAAAATGGTATAGGAGAGCTTACGTTATGTTATACTTTATGGAAGTGTAAAAATAGTTGGTCAAGAGACTCTCTTTAGAGCGCATCGACGCAAGGGAAGTGCAAATCATAGGAGCCCAATTTGAACTAGAAAAAGCTTGACCTGTGTGCAAGCGTACGAGCGTAATCAGAGTGCATAAATGTCGTACCGGTCAAGACAAAAATCGCCTAGCTAGTTAGTCTATGCCACCTTTTGCAATTTTTTTCCTTGGAAGAGACCTTTCACATGTCCTTGAGACTTTTCACATGGATTGACTGTTTGGTGCTCCATTTGTCTGGCTGTTCTCCGGCTGCCCTATTGATGGCAACTTTTGTCATTTCATATGGCTGCTATCAGCGTGTATAAAAGAGGATGTGCCAAGGTTAGAAAACATACCAGAAAACATCTACTCTCCCTCGTTTCTGCTCTGCCTGCTGCTATCTTCGTGCTCTTGCTCGTTCTACTAATAAAGTTCAGGTACTCTTTCGTTCGCTAGTGTGGTGATTTGTACGACATCACTGCGGTTCTGTCCGTTGTATCCTGGAAAATAGACGTCCGGTTAAATCCTCGAAGCACATACCAGAGGAGACAAATCTGTTTTAAGAAAATTGTATTTGCTATGAGCCTCGATTTGATTTGTTTTTCCATACACGATACATATTGTAAAAAATATACTTATTTAAGTTACAATTTGTATTTTCGAGTTTGTTTTTGTTATTTGCTATTTAGCTAACATGTAACATTTGAATATAGTTGATTTTTTTTTTGGTAATTATGACAAATATCGGGTGAGGTATATGTAATTATCTCATATATGTACCATAACACGAGGAAATATTATGATTCATTTTTATTTTCCGATGCAAATTTTCTTTTATTTAATTTTCGTATCTCCTGGAATAATTATTGTTTTTCACTAAATTGTTTTCCATTTCCTAACACACTCAATTATTTTCTTATATTTTAATTCAAGAAAAACTGTTCCAAAAAAATTTTCAACAACAATTATATATCGACATGATATAACAATAATGTTAACAAGTTTGTTTTTTCAAAACAAAACCATACAATTTTTATTTTATCATTATAAGAAAAACAAACGCACATTTTATTCAAATAAGCTACTACTTCCGGCTCCACTAGTGTAATCAGGTCACCAACTTCCTCGACCTTCCGGCATTGGGCAGGCGTCAGCCCCCATACATGGTCTTACGATTTTGTGGAGACCTGTATTTTTGTTAAACAGTCTTCCGGGCCTAGTCACTGCGACCATCTTTGTGAGGAGGCACCCCTTCTCCCGAAGTTATCAAATTATTTCTAGATTGGATTTCACTTGACTGTCTACGGTTTCATTCGTGTGCTCGAAGTAAAAGTTTTGTATAAATGTAAATATTCGTCTAGAACTCCCGAAATAATAAACATCAGGCAATCTCGCATCGAGGTGAATTCAATCGTTGAAATTCTATTGAAACAGCAAGAAGTACAAAAGTTGAGATCCTATCAACAGAAAATATTAATTTGGAAGAGATCGAAGCTATTTGTTTGGGGTTTTGACGACTTTTAAAAGAACATTTTAGACTTCTTAAGAATTTGCTCTTAGATCGTCCAAACGGGATTTACTCTTAGAACTTCTATTTGATCAACTTCTCTGTGTTGAATTAATAAGTTAAGAAGATGAATACTGCGAAACAAATCACAGATTTATTCGAGGTGAACACCATCAAACGTACATATATACATATTTATGTGTTGATAAAAATATATGGAAAAACAGGACAGATATGCAGTAAACCAAACAAGCGTGCTGTTCACAGTAGAGTATGACTAATGTATAAAACCAGCAAATCAGTATCTTGAAGAAAACAATAGAATAATGCTTAATTAAATCAAACCGAGGCCTGTAGCTTGTACAGTTTTCTTAAAACAGATTCGCTCCCTCCTGTATGTGCTCCGAGGATTCAACGGATGTCTGTTTCCCAGGATACAACGGGCAAACCAGCAGAGTTGCAGCACAAAGCACTATGCTAGCGAACAGAATCAGTACCTGAACTTTATCAGTGAACAGAGCAGAAGTAGAACAAGCAGAAGCAGTACTGTAGCAGCATAAGCAGCAGTACTGTAGCAGAACAGAAGCACTGTAGCAGAAGCAGAAACACTGTAGCAGAACAGAAGCAATGTAGCAGAACAGAAGTACTGTAGCAGCAGGAGAAAGTGGATTTTTCGGTCTCTCTTTCTAGGCTAGGCACATCCCCTATTTATACATGTCAATACCATCCATATGAAAGGTCACATGTTTCCTTAGATATGCCTTAAAGATGGTAGATGAAGCACCAACAGTTGGGGAAATGAAGCACCGACAGTTATGCCATGCGAAAGGTCTCAAGGGCATGTGAAAGGTCTCAACTGAAAAAAATAACAAAAGATGGCATAGACTGCTAGGCAAATTTTGCCTTAATCGGTCCGACATTCGACGCGCCCAGGTCGCGCTCGTACGCTTGCACACGAGTCAAGCCTTTTTTCCACTGCAAATCGGGCCCATGATTTGCACCCCCCTTGCGCCTGTGTGCGCGAGAGAGAGAGCCTCTTGACCAATCATAGTTACACCTCCATAAAGTGTAACACAATATAACTTATCTATACCACTTCATTTTTTCAATGTGGGACAAACCCACCTTTCCAAATTTCCATTCACTCACATGGAAAGCACATAAGCCTAAAAGCCCACCTTTAATCCAACAAACCCCCATATGAATGGGAATTTAAAGTTATGCGAAAGGATTCCACTGATAAAGTTCAACAGTTGAGTCTTGCATAGGATAGGTAGGTGTTACCCTTTGAACCTTCCTTTGTGAAAGCATATTAATTAACTGGTTGACAGTAGACGTGATGTCTTTGAACTGTACATCCGTTTGTGTGAATGGTGATATACTTCACACAAGACTCTCCCTGATACTATTAAGTTCTCATGATTGTGTTCTTTTTGGCCATGAACACACGCCTGGTTCTGCAAGAGGGTCTAGAATCATTAAAAGCCACTTCTCTTTCACATAGGTGATTCTATATTGCTTCTTATCAGAATCAATAAAAGCCGTAAGCTTATCCTCAACATTCACTGTTTCATAATAGGAATGGATTAGGGATAACCCCCACAGTGATTCTCCAAATTAGTGCGATTAGGTTGTCCCATTGAACCTAGTTCTTGGGATCTCCAGTCAGCGTAGGTTGGGTTTTCCTTCGCACCAATTTATTCTATAGGCTTGAGCCCCATTCCCCTTGACATTTTCGCAACTAACTCTCTGTTTAACCCTTTGGTTAGCGGATCCGCTATATTATCCTTTGACTTTACATAGTCGACAGAGATAACTCCAGTTAAGAGTAGTTGTCTGATGGTATTGTGTCTACGACGTATATGCCTAGACTTACCATTATACATTTTATTTTGTGCCATTCCAATCGCAGATTGGCTATCACAATGTATGCATATAGCTAGCACTGGTTTTTCTCATCCTGGAACATCTTCTAATAAGTGACGCAGCCATTCATCCTCTTCAGCACACTTGTCAAGAGCTATAAACTCAGATTCCATTGTGGATCTGGCTATTACAGTTTGTTTAGAAGATTTCCACGCAATTGCTGCACCTCCTAAAGTAAATATAAATCCACTTGTAGATTTTGAGTCTTTCATATCAGATATCCAATTTGCATCACTGTATCCTTCAATAACAGCAGGATATCTGGTATAGTGCAGCCCATGATCACGAGTGTACCTTAAGTATCTTAGCAATCTGATAATTGATTTTCAGTGTTCAACTCCTGGATTACTCGTGAATCTACTCAATTTGCTTACTGCATAGGCTATGTCTGGTCTTGTACAACTCATTAAGTACATCAGACTTCCAATGACTCGAGAGTATTCTAATTGAGACATACTTTCACCTCGATTCTTTGATAGATGTTGACTGGTATCTATCGGTGTTCTAGCCAATGCAGAGTCATCATTATCGAAATTTTCAAGTATTTTGTCAACATAATGTGAATGACTTAGGATTAGCCTTTCTGATGTTCTATGGATTTTAATTCCAAGGATTACATCGGCAAAGCCCAAATCTTTCATGTCAAATCTAGAGTTCAATAACTTCTTGGTGGATTTGATAATCTTATCATTACTACCAATGATAAGTATGTCATTTACGTAAAGACATAAAATGACATATCCCATTTCAGTTTTTTTTATGTATACACATTTGTCACATTCACTGAATTTAAATCAACTTTCCATCATGGCCTTATCAAATTTTTCGTGCCATTGTTTTGGTGCTTGTTTTAAGCCATACAGAGACTTCACCAGTTTACAAACCTTATTTTCTTGCTCAGTCGCAGAAAATCCCTCAGGTTGTTCCATGTAAATTTCCTCTTCTAAATCTCCATTTAGAAAAGCTGTCTTTACGTCCATTTGGTGTACTTCAAGATTCCGCAAGGCGGCAATCGCAAGTATCACACGAATTAAGGTTATTCTCGATACCGGAGAATATGTGTCAAAGTAATCAAGCCCTTCATGTTGATGGTAACCTTTAATTACCAATCTGGCTTTATAATTATCTATGGTTCCATCTGATTTCATTTTTCTTTTGAAAACCCATTTACAGCCTAGTGGTTTGCTTCCCGGAGGAAGATTTACTAATTCCCACGTATGGTTTTGTAAAATGGATTCCATTTCGGAATTGATAGCCTCTTTCCATAGAGGTCCCTCAGATGAACTCATTGCTTCCTTGAAGCTTTGAGGTTCACTTTCCATCATGAAAGTGATGAAATCCGGACCAAAGAATTTCTCAGTCCTAGCTCTCTTGCTACGTCTAGGTTCTATGTCTTGATCAAGCTCTTGTTCTTCATCATTTGTTTCATATAATCTTTTGGATGAACTTGGTTCTTCCTTAAATTTGCATGGAAACATGTGTTCAAAGAACGAATCATTTCTTGATTCCATTATCGTATTCTTGTGAATATCAGGTATTTGAGATTCATGTACAAGAAAACGATATGCACTACTGTTTTGAGCATATCCAATGAAAATGCAATCCACAGTTTTTGGTCCTATCTTTACTTTCTTTGGAGTGGGTACTGCTACCTTAGCAAGACACCCCCACACTCGCAAGTATTGGTAAGGAAGGACTTCTACCTTTCCATAACTCATATGGACTTTTATCTTGCTTCTTTTGGGGCACCTTATTTAAAAGATAATTTGCTGTTAGAACAGCTTCCCCCCACATGTTCTGTGGTAAACCAGAACTTAATAACAACGCATTCATCATTTCTTTCAATGTGTGATTCTTTCTCTCTGCAATGCCATTTTGCTGAGGAGAATAAGGTGCAGTTCTTTCGTGTTTGATACCGTGTTGAGCACAAAACTCAGCAAATGGTGATTCATATTCACCTCCACGATCACTTATTAGCACCTCAATTTTTTTGCTAAGTTGGTTTTCAACTTCACTCTTATATTGGACAAATTTGTCAATAGCTTCATCCTTACTTTTGAGGAGATACACATAAAAAAATTTTGTGCTATCATCAACAAAAGTGATGAAGTATTTATTTCCACCACGAGTTTGTACACTTTTTAGATCACATATATCACTGTAAATTAGATCAAGTGGTTCACTATTTCTTTCAATAGTTCGAAAAGATGATCTTATGAACGTTGAAGAGCTCATTGTTAGACTTCGCATTGAGGAAGACAAGAAGAGTTCGGAAAGACGATTGTTTTCTCCTGTTGCCGCTAAGGCAAATGTTGTCGAGCATGGCCAAAGCTCGAAAAAGAGAAACTTCTCTCCCTCCAACAAGAAGTTGAACCTCAGACCCAAAGGAGGTGTTTCAAAGAAGAAGTTCTCTGGAAAATGCTATAACTGTGATAGCATGGGTCACAAGGCATCTGAATGTAAGAAGCCAAAGAGAAACCGAGAGGTGAATATGGTGGAGAACATATCTCAAGAGGTTTCGAACATGAATCTCTGTGCTGTAATATCAGAAGTTAATCTGGTGGGTTCTAACCCAAGGGAGTGGTGGATCGACACTGGTGTCAATCGCCATGTTTGCTCCGACAAGGAGATGTTTGCTACTCTTGAGAAATCTATGAATGGTGAAAAACTATTCATGGGAAATTCCGCCACTTCGAGATCAAGGGACAAGGGAAAGTTGTCCTAAAGATGACATCTGGAAAAGAACTGACTTTGAACAATGTGCTGTATGTGCCTGACATCCGCAAGAACTTGGTTTCAGGGTCGCTTCTGAAAAAGCATGGTTTCCGCATTGTATTCGAGTCAGATAAGGTGGTTTTGTCGAAAATTGGAATGTTTGTTGGCAAAGGTTATGTTTGTAATGGGTTATTCAAACTCAATGTTATGGCTGTTAAGCATGTGATGAATAAAGTTAATACTTTTGCTTACTTGCTTGAGTCTTCTTGTTAGTTTTGCCTCAACACAAGTTTCACATTTGTGTTGTTTATCAATTTGGAATGCAGGAATGCTTTTCATGTTATGCTTTTCATGTTAATTAGTCTACGAATTGTATCGTAATTAACGTGTCCAAGTCTACCATGCCATAAATAAGAAGTCTACCTTTTTTCCACTGCAAATCGGACCCATGATTTGCACCCCCCCTTGCGCCTGTGTGCGCGAGAGAGAGCCTCTTGACCAATCACAGTTACACCTCCATAAAGTGTAACACAATATAACTTATCTATACCACTTCATTTTTCCAATGTGGGACAAACTCACCTTTCCAAATTTCCATTCACTCACATGGAAAGCCCATAAACCTAAAAGCCCACCTTTAATCCAACATTATGCACTCACAAATTTTCATACCATACTCGAGACAGGGAACATCATTTTGATAACAAGACAGTGGATTCATATATAATCGCGGATGGCTAGCGCTTGTTCCCTATTCGTCATCAACATGAATTTTTGGCATTGACTGAGATTTATCCTTGTCACCTTCGACGTAAGCTGAAAGCGTAGGCTCTGGTTCGAAGTCTTCGGTGTAAGAAATCTTGTTTCCTTTCTTGACACCATCAGTATAAGCTGTAGCCGTAGGCTCTGGTTCGAAGTCTTTGGTGCAAGAATTTTTGTTTCCTTTCTTGACACCATCAGTATAAGCTGTAGCCGTAGGCTCTGGTTCCAAGTCTTTGGTGTAAGAAATCTTGTTTCCTTTCTTGACACCATCAGTATAAGCTGTAGCCGTAGGCTCTGGTTCAAAGTCTTTGGTGTAAGAAACCTTGTCTTTCTGGTCGTCAACAGCGATGTCGGCGGCAGCACTAGGTCTATCCAGCGAGGAGTGACAGTGTTCTTTGTAGTTCTGGTGGTTGTTACTGGAAACAGATGCAACTTTACTCACACCAACAAGGCCTTGTATGAACTGAGGCATGGGTTCATCTTTCATCACATGTTGCCAGTACTCGCCTGGATCTGTTCTCGCGACAACACTGCCCGGCAACCGCATAATTCAGAGTAGAAATCTAATTAAAACAAACAATCCAATCGAAATTAAATTAAAATGCAGATTTGTTTGCATGATCTAACTAGGAAATTTATGTTATATGTACCAACGCAAGAGATATGAGACCAATTAAATTGAAAAGAGATTTCATATCTCCAACTATATATTTTGATTTTTTCTTGATTATTGAGATATACAAAGCGACAGGAAAATGCTTGGTGTTTATAAGCAACGAAACTAATTAGTTTAGGCTATGATTGGACCAAGCAAGCTGCATGCATGTATATATGCCTATTTCCATGATTTTATTATGTGCATGGAACCTATTATTACTTACATTTTTATGAGGATGAAAAGTTTGTCGAACTATACCAATCTGGTAAAATGCACTTTGTGCAACATGTTCGTCTGAAAAAATGTTGGTAAGAAGACTCAAACTTATGTCCATCAAATGCTCACCTACTCCACTATTCGGGGATTTGGATTCTCTGCTGTGTTGAAAACACATTTTTTACACGAGATGATCACATGATCATCTCGTTTAATTTGACAACTTTTTAAATTTATCTTATATGATTTGATGTCCACAAGATGATCACATGATCATCTCGTGTAAAAAATGCACAGCATCAAATGTTGTCTTTTCAACACAGTAGAGGATTCAAATTCCACTGTTCGAACACCATTTATTATTTTTTCCACGTTGAGTTGGTTGATGCATTATTGATATTTATTATTTCCATTAATATGTGGACCGGATCGAGATATAATGTTTTTGGTTCTTATGTTTTTTTAAAGTAGGTAAAAGAGAACATGTAAAGTCATGTTTGAGGGCAAAACATTTTTTTAATAGAAACAGAAGCAATTAATGTATCTGTCATATTGAGATTAAAAAAAAATAGATGCTAATAAATGATATATTATTTACGAGTACTTTTTCAATTGAATAAAAATACCTAACAATGAATTAGTTAATTATGTAAATGAAAAGGAAAATATAGGATTAATCATTATAAATCAATCAAAAATGTATATAAAAGTAATTTATCGAAAATAATGAAATAAATAATATCACAAACGATCAACATGTACAAAAAATGAGTAATAAATCATAGTCATAATAATACAATATATTAATTATTTATGTAATAAATATAATTTTGAGAACTAATTATGTATGTGTCTGCCTATATATGTGTATATATTTAAAAAAAGTGGTTATATATTGGTAAATTTGAAGCGTAAAATTTATTTTGTTAGTAAAAGTTAAAGACTAAAAATAGAAATAAGAGGCCCGATTCGTGTTTGTACGTATTTTCGGTCTATCATTTTTCCAAAAAAAAAAAAATTTATAGAAAATACGAGTCTCTTTTTTCTGGATAACGAAAAAAATGAAAGACAAAAACTTGCGTGAGACGGTCTCACCTGGTCATATTTTGTGAGACAAATCTCTTATCTGGGTTATCCATGAAAAAATATTAACTTTTATGTTAATTAGAGTATTGCTTTTTATCTGAATATCGGTGTTGACCCGTCTTATAAATAAATATTTGTGAGACTGTCTCACAAGAGATCAACTCAAAAATAAATTATGGCTCTCGAATGTGGAATACGACCACTGTAATACAATTAATTATCAAGGAATAAATATGAATTATATCGGATCAAGAAATAGGTGAAAATGGAAACAAATATTTGGAAGACCGGTTTAGGTATTTAGAATTAATATGTTGAACCCGCTAATGTTGACAAATGGATAAGTTGATTTATCTTCAATTCAAAAGTTGTAAATTCTTTTTTTTTTTGGAAAAAAAAATTATCTTTTTAAATTTGTAGTCCACATTAATTGTACATTATCACACTGATTCCACCACATTCTGGTGCACAATTAAGGCAGAACTGAAATATTCATCTAATAGATGTGCCTTTTGCGGTTTTGGTTATAGGTTCTATTTTTTTGTTATAATTAAGTTTTAGTCTCTTATTTTCCATTTTTTTTTGTTACAATCTTAGTCTTTTATTTTACAATCTTATTCATTATTTCTGTTGGAGTGATAACATAGAGCCGAAATATCAAAAATATATGGCGACATCATATCATTAACGATCAATGTCACATCTGTGTTCACTTTACCAAAAAAGGTTACCCCATATTACTGCAGAATAAGTTCGTTATAATTTAAATAAGGTAGCTTAGGTACTAAAGTAAGCCTACTCGCACCTCATGCCATGTATATATATTAATATACCTATAAAATTGATTTTCAATGTTTGGGGAGTTCGTTGTAAGACTCTAAATCTGTTGTTACGATTTGCGTATTTTTCTCAATTTATTTATATAAAGGACGAGTAAGTCATTTATGATAAATGCATATGCCATTTACATACAAAAGTGAAAGTTGCAATTTTGGTTTTGTTTACGATAATTTTGCTCTTTTATTTTATCAAATTTCGGTCAAGTGCTATAATTTTAGTCTTTTTCTTTGAAAACACTGCACACATCAGTGACACATCAACATCACGTTGAAAAAGACTAAAAATTTTCGAAAAAAAAGCAAAGATATTATATTAATACTGAAATTTGACAGTGGCTAAAATTACAAAGAGATAAATATAATATAATGTAATTTTTCTTTGTATGGAGCAACTGGAATGAGAAAAAGAAAATTGCCTTTCTATTTACGAAGAGTCTTCCTCCTCCCATGAAAATGAAATTATGATTTTATTATTATAATTTTTCAGATTTTAAATGTCTCGATTTCATTAAACTACACTGCATGGGCCCTTCTCTCTCAATTTTCTGAACGACCACAGCATCCCAATGTGCCAACTGGATAGTTGAGTCCCCGACGTGCGAAACGTGAAATAGTTGAAAACTAAGAAACTGAATTACCATATTTTATTTCAGTAAAAGAATTGTTCAATGTTGCGCATAAAATCTGTATGGATTTCTAAACCAAAGTCACCTTTTGTTTTTTTGCGTGCAGCTCAATGGACGTCAAGCTTCTCACACACACCTGTCTCTTGCTTCATCTTCTCATTCTTCTGGTACGTTAATTTCTGAATCGATCCTTACCCACCAATTACACAATCCTTTGCTCTAAGTCCTCTTTTTATCTTGTTATGATCCATTTGCAGGGATCAATATATGTGAATGGACAGATTCTAGGAAATCATGGGAACGATCATTTTCATGCCGACATGAGAATCGAGCTAGTTCACGATTCTCATGATGATGAATCGCCATCGCATATGCATCATAACATGCATCCTTCACTTATTGTGTTCTTCTTTGTCGAAGATCTAAAATTAGGGAACACAATCCCAGTCTACTTTCCGAGAAAAGAACCGACTTCCTCTCCTAATTTACTACCAAAAGAAGAAGCCGATTCGATCCCTTTCGGGTCCCAAGAACTCCCTAACCTCCTCCAGTTCTTCTCGTTTCCTCAAGATTCTTCACAAGCCACTGCTATGCAGAATACACTTAGAGCATGTGAGTCAGATCCCATAAAGGGCGAGACCAAAATCTGCGCGACGTCCTTAGAATCCATGCTAGATTTCGTACAAACTATCTTTGGTTCGGAAACAAAACTCAAAGTTATATCCACGACTCATTATACAGAGACTAAAACCCCCATTCAACAGAAGTATACGGTAAAGGGTATTCGTGAAGTTTCAGCCCCCAAGTTTGTAGCATGTCACACTATTGTGTACCCTTATGCCGTCTTCTATTGCCATCACCAAACCAGCAAGAGTAGGGTTTTCGTTGTTTCGCTAACCGGTGAAAATGGTGACAAGGTTGAAGCTCTTGCTGTTTGTCACTTGGATACCACTCAATGGAGCAAAAATCATGTGTCTTTCAAAGTTCTCGGTATTAAGCCGGGGTCGTCTCCCGTGTGCCATTTCTTCCCGGCAGATAATTTTGTTTGGGTTCCATCTGATGATTCTATGGTATAGGCATAAGTTTGCCTTTCTATGTTGTGCCATGTATTTAAGATCCTATGTCTTGTGTATAGTAATAACAATAAGGTCTCGTGTGGTGTTGTAATCGACCAGAGCAAAAAACCTTTAGTCAATTAGTGTACGTAATCCAAACCTCTTAAAATTTGCAGCAACCGCATGCAAATCATGTGTTGAACTTTTTGTTTGTGTTTCAGATCCATAAAAAAAGTGAGTTTTAATACGTTTCTATTTTAAAATTTTCAGCATATTTGATTCAATATTCGAGTCTTAACTGGCGGAAGAATTGGACATAATGCGTCAAACTTTGTGATTGGTTTCTTTCTTCTGCAAGAACAAGAAGAGAAGAGGCATGCAACTCATTACCCATCAAATTCATCTTCCCAAAATTTAAATAATTTCCATCCTCACTAACTCTCACTAACCAACACATTTCGATTCTCCGCAGTTTACCCAGTGAACACCGAAAAATAGCAGTTATAAATTCTCATTCATAAAAAAAAAATAGCACAAACATTGGACATTTCCACTACTATCACACAAACATTTAATTAGGGGGCCAAGGGGTGAAACACAAGCCATGCATGTATTTTTTAAGTTTGATTATGTAATATGTATTTGTCTTTTATTAATCACTTTTATCGGGTGGATGTGTTTCGTATTGATATTGACCCATCCACAATTTTTATGTTTTAATTTTTTAAACCAAATTAAAAACTAGCTAACGGGGTTGCTCATGTTTTGACAGAAGAATCATGCCCTTATGTTAAATCTTTATACTTTGTCAAGTTCATCGACTCATATTGATGATCTTGTAGCTGCTCTAATTTCTCAATAAATTGTCTTCACTTTGCCCTAAAAAAAAAAGTAAAGCAGCATTGGATCGAGATCGAGTTCAACATATCTATTAAATTATAATCTAAATTTATCTGAGAGCAGATTTGTAGTCCAGTGATCTCACACATCATATTAGCCGGTTTCCCTGCTCTGTGTGTTGTAATAAAAAAAATCTAAATTAATCTTTACATGCGAGGTCCATGATTTTTTCGTGAAAATGAAAATGAATAAGTGCCATGTGGATAATATTGGCAGGCCAACATCTTGTCCATAATTTTTTTTTAATCTAAAAAAATTAGACCCGAGCCAGATCGGTTTTTTGCCTCCAGGTAGGAACTACCCTCGATGCAAAATACTAGTTTATTCATGATTTCCATTTGGGTAAATGAAGGTTTCTCGAAAGGTGACAACTTGACTAGACAGGTGGCTGAAGCGTTGGGCTCGAATTCAAAATCAATTAATATAGGTGGATAAACGTCTCAGGGAGTGTTTGGTTGGCAGGATTAGGGGTATTATTTTTTTTATCCTGCCTAGTCAGTTGTTTGGTACGCGTGATTATTTAACCAAGTCAATCTCTCCTATGAATGATTATGTTATATTAGGTAGGTTAAAATAATACCTCCTCACCCCCTAGGATTATTTATCCAACTCTTAATACCTCATATTTTTCCAATTTTACCCCTCTATTATATTCAAACTCTCCATCACTTTCTGCCACCGACCGCCGCCGGCCTACCACCGGCCGACCGCCGGCGCCGGTCGATTTTTCCGGCTGGTCGTTTCTGGCCGCCGCCCCCGTCAGCCGTTTCCGGCCGACCATTTCCGGCCGCCGGCCGCCGGCCCCCGCCGCCACTGTCGCCGCCGCCACGTAGGAGAAGGACAATTTTGTCTTTTCATCAAAAAATTCAAAATTATCCTACACTTAAAAATCTTACCAAACATAATATTATTTTACACCATATATTACAATCCTACCACAATCATTTTCTTCATCATTTACATACTAATCATTAGTTTATCATATCCTTCCAACCAAACGTAGCCTTAATACAATAAATCGCCTCCTGGTTATTCAAATTCCCAGGGCCTTATCCCTAATAACATTAATATATTCCATCCATCTCATTTATTCGTGTATGGTGTATGTTTTCACACAAATTTTAAAATTTATTTGATTGGTAAATTTTATTTAAAAAAATTTTGTTTCACTCTTATTTAATGATATTTTACTTGGATAAAAAATTTGTTGGAAAGCAGATTAAATAAGGATATATTGATAAAAGAGTGGGAAAAATAATATCAAATATGGAAACTGTACTACATAATTAGGATGAACGTCAAACTACTGACATTGCGTCATTTGATCTTGTTGGATAGTTGGAACGTAAAAGAGTGACGTCAGATCTTAACGAGTAATATTGTCTCTACCGAGGACATGATCAGTTGTAGGAAAATGATAAGACTGATCTCTTATGAATATGAGACTAAATCAGCAGATAGACATGTACATTTCCCGAAGTCATGGGCCTAACGATATAACTTATTAGCACCCAAGTAGACGAGTAACCTTCTGAAAATTATCGTGCGTCAAGTTGCTGACGTTGTGTCACTTGATCTGGTTCACTAGATGAGTCGTATAAAGCTACATGGGCCGCAAAAGAGTGGCGTCATGTTTTAATGAGTAATATCGTCCCTCCATAATATATATATATATATTCATGTGATATTAACCTATTAATTACGATTAAATATATCGAAATTATAAATCAACTTGATAAATGTCACTTTAGTAATGAACATATAATTGAATACGATTGATAAACATAATATCAAAATTGTATATGTAATATTTACGTGAACGTCGCATGCTCATATAAATGCTCATATAAATGCTTGTAGTGGTTGTCTATAATATCAAACCTCTGTATATATATTTTGTGTAGACCAACAAATTTAAGAGCTAACGACAAGTAAAACATTATCTAAAGAATAATTTATTCTTCCCTATTCGATCAGTTCGTGCAAAAAGCTTCAAACTAAATGGTTTTACCCGATTGAAACGTGATCTCACGAGTCTCTCTCACAATCCCATTAGTGTTGGTATCCATCAAAATTATTATTTGTCCAGATCAATATAATATTTTAGGTAAAGTAGTGGTTTACTGTCAACAATAAATCGCACATTTTGGTCACGTCTTGATAGAAGTATTTCGATTTGAAAAAAATTACCTAAAAGACGAATTTCAAATAACAGCGTCATATAAAAAGGGTGTGATCTTTTCACTTCACTTACGTAATTAGCCTGAAGTTTTTTATTTGATGTAATAATTGTTTTTGTTGAAAGGATGATCTAACTGCGATATTTGAGTTATTATATAGTTTAAAAGATTTGAGTTACATCGTTACTATCAGCTATATCTTTTATTAAAACGACGCATGCTCAATCTTAAAATCAATATCAGAATTAAGGTCACATGATCAATTCTCTTTGATTCCAAATAGTGCAATTATTGAGATTGACCATGTTGGAAGAGCGATCGAACTTTCGTGCTTGAGCTGCTATACATTTTAAAATATTTAAATTACATTGTTACCTGTAAACTATAACTATGACCTTATATTTTTATTCGTTTATAAAAATTTTAGTTGAAGCAAATATGAGAGAAGAGATTATTGTACACAGACTGCAATCGATTCTGTCGGCGAAATGTATGTATCATTGAGTGTGAGACATCATAAAATATAATGTAATTTTGTTATTAAATTGATCGTATCTAGTATCTATTACTCTTATTAAAGTTAAATTATATTAGCGAATTTTTTTTTCAAATACCTCTTTACCTTTTTCCACTTTTCCATATCTTTAATTTTCTCTTTACATTATTTTTTTCTTTGACTTTTGAAATAATACAAACTATTTAATATTTTACACATATTTTTAAATCTATGTATTTTATCATTTAAATTAAACTTAATAAATTTTTTATTATATATATATACATATATATATATTAATGTGATTAAGAATCTCTGTAATAAAGACAAAAATAGTGCATTGTTCTGTTTTTTTATCATACAATTTTGTCCTTATGTTATACTAATATTATATTTTTTGTTTTTGTTTTTGTTTTTATTTTTATTTTCAACAAACACTTTTATTTTTATTTTTATTTTTATGAATTATGAGGTTAATTTTTCACTAACTGGTAGTTTACGAATAACTTATTTTAGGAAATGGTTTTTTTTTAATAAAATAAAAAAAGAATGAACATTAGTCGAATGCATTTGTATATAAATTAAACTAGCCGCCAATGTACACCTTTGTGTAGACGTAATATATACTAGTTATTTTGTACACGTACAATTTTTTTTATATAATTATCGAGAGACTAAATTGAAATTTGACAAATTATAGATGGACTAAATGAAATTTGACAAATTATCGAGAGACTAAAGTGCTATTTGAATTATTGTAATTAAAAAAAAACAAAATGTTTGTTGAAATTAAAAATAAAAGTAAAAATAAAAATTTAATATTAGTATAACATAAGGACAAAATTAGAAGAACAAAAAACAAACCAAGAAATTATTTCTTTCTCTATTATATAGATTCTTAATAATCGTAATAAATTACAACAATTCAAATAACATTTACAAAGAACGACTTTTCCACTACTTTGAGTTAAATCTTCGTAATTTGGGGAAATTAATGTCTCCATGATAAGATACATGAGAAATATCGTTAATCGAGAACTCTATTTCAAGAAAAAATCTAATATATTTTTTCATGCAACAAACACATGATATTTATTCTTCAACCCTACTTCAAATTTAACTCTATTTATAATTTGGTTGGAGTGCAATAATTATTACCACTGAGAGAACGATCTAAAATATTGAAGTTGTAATGTTATCATTGACTATAATTTTTGATAAAGTGACAAGTATTCAACCTTATAATTGACATCATTATTAATATCACATGTTCAATTTTCATGGATTACACCCAGTCAATTATTGAGAAGATGATTGGCGGGACTGCAATAATTGTTATGTTGAGAGAATAATAGAAACGCGACTATTAAGTTGTTGTATAATTTAAAATATTTGAATTATATCGAAATCACTAACTACTTTGTGATAAAATAACAAACGATCGAATTTTGTTTACAATAACTATTGTATTTCACCGAATATCTATTTATAATTAAGTTAACGTATTAACATATGAAATTTACGTTTAAGTAGTTTACATAATTAGTATAAATAAGTTAACATATGGAATTTACTTTTAAGTAATTTACATAATTAGTAGAATTTAATCAATCAACCGATTAATTAATTTTATTTAAATGGATAGTTTTCTTTTTGAATTAATCACAGATAAATTATGAAATTGTCAACAAAACTTAAATAAATGACTTTAAAGTAAATTAAATTATATCTGAACAAAATTAGTTAAAATATTTATTAAGGAGGTACAAATAGTAGGTAAATAATATCAAAATCTATAAATTAATTTGGTATATAAATGTTCAATGAACAACAGATTACCAAGTAAGGAGGTACAAATAGTAGGTCCGTACAGATCTTGGGCTCTTTTTGTAGAAAAAACTTCGGCCCATCTATTTTGAGGACCATTGGACTATAAGTCCATAAATAGTCGTTCCAATGGCCCATTTTTGCTTTGTTCACCCATCAGGCCCATTTATGCTAACAAAGTTCAGGGGCACGGTTCGTCTGGCATATGATTTAAGTTTAACTGCTTTTGTTTGAATCTTGCATGGGCTTTGCGTTTGTCCAACCCATTGGGCTGATTAATTGTTTAAAATATATTAATCGTTCAAAAAAAATTACATTCTTATTTTAAAAAAAATCATGTAAAACCGTCTCGGAACTCAATTTGTGAGACAGATATTTGATTCGACTCAATTAATAAAAAAATATTAATTTTTATGTCGAAATTTTACTTTTGACTACAAAATAAACAAGATCAACTCGTCTCACAGATATAAATACAAGATACAGTCTCACAAAATACCTACTTTTCTTATATTTTTATGTTCTTTTACGTGTATGATTACCATGTCTTAAATTGGTATATGCAAATCTAAGTAGCATTTTTGCTGTGTGTATGTATCCTTGAGTATGGCGTGTCTATATGTAGTATCTTATTATACGGGAGATGCTTATGATAATTACTTTGAGACTATATTTTAATTTGTGATAAACCTAAAATGTATTTAAATTTTTTTATCTTCATTAAATTAAAAAATTAGGAAAAAAATATTTTATTAAATTTATTTATCAACAAACATATGTCAGTAAAATTTTATTTTAACATTATGTATAATTTAAATTTTTAAATAATCACACCCTTGTTATGTATTTTAATTTTTAAAGTACTTTTTAGAACGGTTATTTAAAATTTTTATTCAATTATTTTATTACTTATAATTCTAATAGACATGAAAAATAATAAATGTTTGAGTAATAATAAATATTATTTATTTGTTTTGAATATAAAAATTTTATTGCAATCAAATAATAAAATTTGGATATTTATAATAAATCGAAAAAAACCATAACAAAAAGTCAAATTGTAAGAGTATGTTAATGAAATTTGAAGAAGGTAATGAATTTTTTTTAAAATTTGATCAAGATAAGAATTAAAAAATTATGATTTTAACTTCACGTTGATTTCACGTCGACGAACCAAATTAGTGGACGAACCAAATTAGTTAGTACAAATATCTCCAATTAAAGTAATAGATTAATTTCGAATTACAATCTATGTAGATATTAATATTTTTAAATCAAAATTTATTATTTGTTTTTTAATGGTAAAATAAAACGGTGTAGTTACTTGATATTCAAAATGAATATTTTATAATAAAAAAAGACATTCACAAAGATGTATGTCTTGATTTCCCAAGATCATGCGATCTATGCATTGATTGATATGACAAAATCGCGCTTAGCTTTATTGCTGTAAAAATCAAAACAATTCCATTCCTCGACGGAGAAAGCTCCCGAATTGGGACCACGGAGAAGAAGAAGCAACAGCGATCTCACGTTACAGTTTTGTTAGTTCCACCAAAATTCCTGATTCCGATTCTTCCAACGCAGGTTTTGAACCCTAAAAAGTCGAATATTTTGAAGGCGCTGCATCTGTTTTCCCCCCATTTATCCGTCGATCAAAGTGAATTTATGGAAGCACTGAACTGATTTCCACGGACTGGACCCACATTTGGGACTGGGTCTTGAGCCATGGAGTCGTTGGTGGAGCTATGTGATCTGATCGCGCAAAACCCGACCCATTTCGCGGATAAACTCGCGTGGATTTGCAGCCGGTGCCCCTCGACCGAGTTTCTGCTCGTCGGATCGCCTAGGGTGTCGAGGTCTCACCTCAATGCCATTCTGGCCCTTGCTCGATTCCTCTCAAAATGCCCGAACCACGATCACGAGACTCCCAAATCGTTGCTCCTTGCGTTTTATCGCTCTATCCCATCATCGTTCCATCCCTACTTCTGGCCACAATCGTTTTCAAGTGACTCGATTTCTTCATTTTTCAAAGACTTATTGAATTACATTTCCAAGGCTTCTGAATCGTCCCCTGATTTCGCTACCGATGTGGCTGGATTCACGGGAGAAATCGTCACTCAGACGATTAGTAACACCGATTCGAGCATTTCTAGCGCTTTCTTGAAGGCATTGTGTTTGCATTTCCCACCCATTTTACCCTCCGACGGAAATAAATTGATTTCCACTCTCCTTGACCGGTTTGAAATTGCAGTCCCCAGCTCGCCAAGGGAGACAATATCGACCCCTGATGTAGCTTCAACCCAGAGCTCTCCTATGAGCCTCAACCATTATCAATATCAATCTCCTGGTAACGAAGCCAGCATTGTCTCTGCGGGGTCCTCTGGCAGCACAGTTTCAAGGGACGATCCAACAGCATCGAAGGGGATTTTGATCAACGGGGCTAGTAATGGAGATTTTTTTAGTGGGAGTGTTGGGCTAAGTGATGGCGGGAGAGGTGGTGGTGCTGTGGCTTTTAGGAAGGTAGTGGCGTCTTTTGAGGAGGAACCGGTGGAGAGCCTTGAAAAGCAACAGATTGTTTTTGAGTTGGTCGGACATGTATTGGATAAGGTAGTCATTGATTCCAACCTTTTGGAGCAAGTAAGAGGAATAGCAAAGCAACAACTTCAATCGATGATGGCTTTTTTAAAGGTAATTACATATGTAAACTTACAGTGTTGTGCACAAAGTTAAAAGGAAATCAGATTTTTTCTTTACATGAGCAAATAATGTAAAGGGTGATATTGATTTTATTATGTGGACAGATAAGAAAGCGTGATTGGTCGGAGCAAGGACAATTACTGAAAGTCAGGATCAACACAAAATTGTCTGTTTACCATGCTGCAGCAAGATTGCAAGTGAAAACTCTTTCATATCTTGACACGGAAGGAAAGACATCAAAGAGATTATTGCATGGAGCTCTTGCTTTGTTGATAGAGGCTGCAGAGGCATGCTTATTCTCAGTCTGGCGGAAATTGAGGGTTTGTGAAGAGCTTTTCTGCTCTTTTCTTGCTGGTATTTCTCAAGCTGCTGTCACTCGTGGTGGTCAGCTTCTCCGTGTTCTCTTAATTCGTTTTAAGCCGCTTGTGCTGGCTACTTGTGCTCAGGTGCGTTCTGTATATTGTTGGATACATACTCAGTGACTAAAGCATTGTTTAGTAATGTGTTATTTGGTTTGTCAATAATAAACAGGCTGACACTCGGGCTAGCAGCCAGGGAGCTATGTTTGTTAGTATCTTGAAAACTTGCTGTGAGATAATTGAGTTTGGTTGGGTCAAGGACAGGTCTCCTGTTGACACTTTTATCATGGGACTGGCTGCTAGTATCCGCGAACGAGATGATTATGAAGAAGAGGTTAGAAATGTCGGTTGGAAGTTATATGTGTAGTAATTATATTGGTTTGTGAAATTTAATGTTCTATTCTCTGTCGTTAATCAACATCATTTCTTTCCACTATTGTAATAATTCCTAGTCTATCATTATTATTTTCTTCAAAAATGGGTTGGGTCTCGCTGCAATTCTCAAGATCTTGTCTATGAATGGTTATTAGTTTGTTAATGTACCTTCTTATTGATAAGACAAAACACTTTAAGCCAGCTTCTGATGAAATTTCAATTTATAGCTGCATCATTACCTTTTCGTTTTACTTGGAGTCAGGAAATTTATCCTGCATAAAGGATTGACCCAAAACACACACACACACACACACTAGAAATACCATACTCCTCTTGACCTAAGGCCTCCTTTCCCCTCGCAGTTCTTACGGATAACAGCTCCTTAACAGCTCCTTACTACTTCCAACGGCCTACCCATACTTGCTGTAAATATTGATTTGAGACATATCATGTATTCCTGTATTCTCTTGGTTAACTTTTCTAAGAGTTGTTCTGCAACAACAGCAGCTAACAATGCTTATTAAACAAGACGACATTGGACTGTCATCGAAGTTTGAGTTTCTTTTCACTTATATGTACTTATGCATTTCCCCGATTTGATTTACTGATCTATCAATGATCAGATAACACTGATAGTTGGAATGTTTGCCAAGTTTTACGAGACCCCAAAAGTTATGCTCAACATTGTACGGAGGGCTGAAAAATGAAGGATTGATTGTAACGTAGATATATTGCAAAGTGCTACCTACCAATCCATCACTTTATTACTCGAACCAGTCTATATTTCAGTTCGGTTTTGGATTAAGTTATAAATATTGGTATTTTACTCTTTTATTACTGGATAAATTGAATTGTTTATTGAGTGATGGTTGATATTTGTATTTCCTTTCAGGATGAAAAAGAAAAGCAGGCTGCTCCACCTGTACAGCTGAATGTCATACGTTTACTTGCTGACTTGAATGTTTCTGTTAATAAGCCTGAAATTGTTGACATGATATTGCCGTTATTTATTGAGAGTCTAGAAGAGGGTGATGCTTCAACCTGCAGGCTTGCTGAGACTTCAAGTACAGACCTATCTCTTCAGTTTGCTAACTTCCGTACCTTTGTTTATTTTATGTTTTATTATAATGTCTCTCTGATAAACCCATTTAAGGAAAGCATGATTCTGCCCCCCATAAAAATAATATAAAATATATTTTATTGCTGGAATGCATGTTTCTCAACCTGCTTTTGTTGAGGTACTGCAGCTTCTTGATGCTGTTTCTCGAATGGCGAGTTTAGGTTTCGAGAAGTCCTACCGTGAAGCTATGGTTCTAATGACTAGGAGTTACTTGGGTAAACTATCTAGTGTCGGCTCTGCTGAAAGCAGAACTCAGGTACCTGAAGCTACAACAGAACGTGTTGAGGTATAAACATATCTCTAGAATATTTGACAGTATCAGTTTTGAGAAAATAATTTTGTTATCAGTTTGACAAATCGTTTCTCACCTATTCAATTATCTTCTAGACTTTACCTGCAGGATTTTTATTGATTGCTAGAGGTCTTACAAGCAATAAATTGCGTCCGGACTACCGCCAGCGATTGTTATCTCTATGTTCAGATGTTGGGTTGGCTGCAGAGTCGAAAAGTGGAAGGTAATAGTTTGAGGGGATGTGGGTTGTGTAATACTGTTAGATTTTCTCATAATTGGCATTGATACTTTAGGAGCGGAGCAGATTTTCTTGGGCCCCTACTACCTGCTGTGGCTGAAATATGTTCAGACTTTGACCCCAGTGTTGACGTGGAACCTTCCCTCTTAAAGCTTTTCCGGAACTTGTGGTTCTATATTGCTCTCTTTGGGTTAGCACCTCCAATACAGAAAATCCAGGCTACTCCAAAGCCAATTTCAACTACCCTGAATAGCATGGGAAGCATGGGCATCATTGCTCTCCAAGCAGTCGGTGGACCATATATGTGGAATCCATTGTGGTCTTCTGCAGTGCAGCGTATTTCACAAGGGACCCCACCTCTTGTAAGTAAAAATAGAAATCGTTTGGGCCAGTTTTATTTCTTTGTTACTTCAACAGTTAAACTGGTTCATGAGCCTTTTGGCCCAATCTGGTGTTTTCCCTTTACCCTCCCTTTCTCAGTCTTACGGCCCACAGTCTATATTTAGCAGTTACTTGTAGAACATAATATCCTTGTATAGCATGCGAGTTTCAGGAAACAGAAGTTTATTGTTACTCTTTTGAACATATTGGATTTAATTGCGAAACAATCGATCATTTTTGTTAATCTTACATTTAACATGTACTAATCACCAGACCTTTCGGGATATGATTGCAAAGATATTGTGTTTCAGGTAGTAAGCTCTGTGAAATGGCTTGAGGATGAGTTGGAGCTTAATGCACTTCATGATCCAGGTAGTCGCCGGGGGAACGGAAATGAAAAAACTGTTGTGAATCAAAGAACCGCTCTATCTGCTGCCTTGGGAGGACGAATGGAGGTTTCAGCAATGAGTA
Source organism: Primulina tabacum (assembly GCF_025594145.1). NCBI lineage: Eukaryota > Viridiplantae > Streptophyta > Magnoliopsida > Lamiales > Gesneriaceae > Primulina > Primulina tabacum. The sequence goes on along the minus strand of NC_134559.1, from coordinate 4,350,024 downwards.
CGATTTCGGGTATATATTTTCTTTTTAGCAGAGTATCAAAGTTTGTGTTATTGGCAGTAAATTTGAGTTTATTGGCAATGGCGGAAGATTTAGTTTAACATAAGAGGGATATATATGCTTTGAATTCTGCAGGTGTCAAAGCAACTTATCTTTTAGCTGTAGCATTTTTGGAGATAATAAGATTCAGTAGCAATGGTGGTATTCTGAATGGTGACCACAACGCCACTACCTCTCGGAGTGCCTTCAGCTGTGTCTTTGAATACTTGAAAAGTCCAAATCTTATGCCAGCTGTTTCTCAATGTTTGACAGCTATTGTTCATCGGTCATTTGAAACGGCAATGTCTTGGCTGGTACTTTCCTATTTGTCCTCCTAAACATGTGGCCACCTTACAATTTAGCATTTTTACTGGGATATATCCACCATTAGAGATTTTGGACCAATTTTATGACTTTGATTTATTAATATTGTGGTCACAAAGATAGAAATCTGACATAAATATATTGTTCTGTATGTTGAGATATTTGATTGTTGGATTGATTATGGTGTAATCAAGCTGGGCTGGCTATGCATGTGGATTAATCCTAACCAGTGGGGCTGTAGTAGTGTTATATGACTATTTGGATTATATTTTGAGTGTATTATTGTTTTTGAGCTGTTTGATTTCTTCGGTATGTATCATGCCGATTTTTTGGTTGGCCCAAAAGGAAATTTTTAACTCGTTTTTGCTGTTTACGCTAATCAATCATGATTGCATGCTAATTAATCATGATTGCATGCTAATTAATCATGATTGCATACTAATTAAATATTAATCAGGACACTCTTACTGAAATAAATCTATTGTTTTTTCTGTGAATTGTGTCCGTATGCAGGGGTCGATCATTTGACACATTTAACCTTGCTGTCGTGTAACATAAATTAGGTATCCTTACTTTGGCAGCTTGTGACCGTTCCAATGAATAATCATTAATGGCTCACATATGTAACAGGTTAAGCTTTAGATGGAATGATTAGTCAATATGATAGCCAGAGTCAGGTCAAAGGGGGAGAGGCCTTAGATTCAAGTCTAGCCTCCACTCATTGTAGAAATTTTTTTCATTTTTCTTTTGCACCTAAGCGGAGCATTACAGAGTAGGTAGGCACAGCATATTACAAACAATAAATAAACTCTTGCATGGAGTTGTAACTCATTGGTGACTAAACCTTGTTCTACATTACTGTCCACCTGTTATCCATACTCAATGTGGGTGTCTGCGTGAGCCAAACCATTGGTTGAGCCAAACGATCGGTTGAAATTGGTAAAAAGGAGAGATCCTAGTCATCGTGTCATTCATGTTGCGCATTTTGTGGTCACTGCAAGGAACCACTGATCTTCTCTGATCTTTCCAAAGCATTATGCAGTGTAACGGATTTGTTGCCACTCCTGCTGCATTGCTTGTTCAGATGGATAACTAAGATATTGGATGATGGTACTTGTTTCTGTGAGAGTATTTGTACATCACTGAAGATCGGTGTCCTTGGAAAATGAAGCTCAATTGTTTGATGTCTTTCTTGGTGCAACTAGTCTTTTCTGTGATTTGGTTTAAGAAATAAACTAATTTTATGAAAATTAGAGCATAGTTTCTTTTCCAAAACTAGAAATAAACTAACAGATTTGTTGACATTGCATTGCTCTTACCATAGTTCTATTTTCTGCTATTTCTTTCCAAGTAGTTGTGCACCTTCCCTACCATTTTATTTATATTGGTTAAGTAAAAAATAGCTTATGTTGATGTATTGCATTACTATTTTCTTTTATTTTTGCTATTTCACACCATATGTACATGTACACCATATGTTATGTGATGTATGCATTTAAAAATTAATTTTTTAATTCTACTTGTTAGATAGATATATGTTGCTAAGCAGTTTTGTGGAGATTTGTTTCACATATGTGTGGTCTTTCCAACTTGGGGCAGGATGATCGTGCCTCTGAGACTGGAATAGAAGCTGAGGTTAGAGAGTCTACTCTATCAATTCATGCATGTTTCCTCATTAGAAATTTGTCTCAAAGGGATGAGCATATACGCGACATCTCAGTTAGTTTGTTAACTCAACTGAGAGATCGATTTCCTCAGGTAAAATTGCTCTATTTTTATGTTGGATTGCGCAACACCTGTATTGGTCATACCATAAGATTTTTTTAAATGTGATTTACACGACTATCAGATTTTGTGGAGTTCGTCTTGTCTGGATTCTCTGCTACTCTCAATGCATAATGATCCACCTTCAAATATCGTGAGTGATCCTGCTTATGTTGCCAGTGTTCGCTCCTTGTACCAAAGGATGGTCCGGGAATGGATCATGGTTTCACTTTCATATGCTCCATGCACTAGCCAGGGTCTTCTTCAGGTTAATTTTTTTCTTAGTTGTGAGCCATACCTAGTGATTGCATTTCTTATTTTTTCATCATATCTTTCTGATTTTTTGTTCAGTGAAAGTTACAACTTACTTCTATCAGTTTAATTTTTTTTGAATGGTTAAGGTTATTTAATTCTGCTCATGAATAACTACGCTCATGAATAACTACATTTATATTTAGAGGAGTTTTGATATTACAGGAATTGTTTTCACTGATTCTTTAATCATTCTGCTAATCTATTCTTTTTACTCAAAAAAACTAGGGTTGGTTAAGTATTAAAGTTTTTGTTGTTTAACCCTAGTGATTAGAATTATGATCTTCTTGCTAATTTCATTTCTGCATGCAGGTATGGATGTATATCCTCACTTTTGTGATTTACTATTGTGGACACATAAACGACATGTTTATGCCCGTACCTGCCCATGATCTAACCACCAACTTGTCATTTATCTGTTTTATATTGTCTTAATACTGGAATATGTTGATGCTTGTCAATGTTGAAACTTTTCAAGTCTGATGGCGCCACTTGGAAATACCCGCCTTTTCATCACGTTCACGCACTAAATCCTGTGGTCTTTTATTATTTTCTATCACCGTTCCACTTCCTCCACGTCTTCCAGCATATTCTGCCAACTTTTCAAATAAAATTTCGTGAAATTTTAGGTTCAATTTGTCAATGTACATAAAATATTAGTTGCTTTCTTGATTTTTGCAAATAGTTGCTGAGGTGCGTACTAGCTTGCTGATCATTTAAGTTATTGGACTTTTGTGTATGCAACTTGTTCAATTTCCTAGCATTTGTTTAGTTTTATCAAAAATAAAAAATAAAAAAATTCCTAGCATTTGTGAAAATCGATGTTAAAAGGTTATTTCACGTCTACCAGTGTGCTAATAATTTGTTTCACAGATAATTTATCATCAGTCAATCAGTTAGGTTTGTTGGTAAATAGCAGTTAACAGAAGTGTGTTTGAATTGAAAATACTGCTTTAATATAATCAGCTACAAGTGTTTATTGTACATTTTAACATTTTTGTAACTTGTCTATTTATTTTTGCATACGCTGCCGTTGAATATGACTCCTAGACAACAAACTGCTTCAACATTGCCTAATTGGTTGTCCCAACTCGATTCTGTCTATATAACACAAGTTATCTGCTACGTTAGTATTAATGTTCTGTTCACATGTTTACAGATTCAAAATATTGATTTTGGATTTTTTGCTTGGATCTATATCATCAACTGTCAATTGATTTGCTAAGCTTATTGCAAAAAATATGAATCTCATATTGGAATTTTCTGAAATGCGTGGTATGTTTATTGAAGGGTAGATGCTTTGACGGTAAGCTGTGTTTTGATTAACTTCATATCATCTTTGTGAGCACAATGCTTCCTTGAGTTTCTTCATTTTAGCATTGTAGATTAGCTACCACCCAACATCCCTCATTATCCCAAGCCAAAAACAACATGAAAGAGACTAAGAAACATAGAAGGAAAAAATTACCCAGCTCTGTTTGTTGTGTCTTAAAGTGGCAAAGAATGAAATTTAATGGTTGGATCATGCAAATGTGTTATCGATATGAACTTATTTTTAACACCTAGTCTCATATATATGAAAACCTTTGATATTCAGGAAAATCTTTGCAAAGCTAATACATGGCAGAGAACACAACCTACGGCTGACGTGGTTTCTCTTCTGTCAGAAATCAGGATTGGTACGGGAAAGAATGATTGTTGGATTGGTACCAAAACTGCAAATATTCCTGCTGTTATGGCTGCTGCTGCTGCAGCTTCAGGGGGAAACCTGAAGTTGAGTGATGCATTTAATTTGGAGGTTCTTGGTACTGGTATTGTTAGTGCAACAATGAAGTGCAACCATGCTGGAGAAATTGCTGGCATGAAAAGGTTATATGAGAGCCTAGGAGGAGACCTTGAAAAGCCTCCATCCCTTGGTTATGGTCTTAATGCTGACCTTCCAGTTTTGGAATCATCAGTACAACCTACACTACCTAAAAATGGATCCTTCAATGAGATATTGTTTTCTAGGTTTGTGCGGCTGCTTCAGAAGTTTGTAAGTACCGCAGAGAAGGGTGGTGAGGTGGACAAATCAGCATTTCGTGAAACTTGTTCTCATGCTACCGCACTACTTCTTTCCAATATGGTAAAGCTATTTATCTTTCATATTATTTCAATATGAAAAACTTACAAGTAAGTTTTGTTTGTGTTGAACATGATGTACACATTTTTGTCAGCATTCAGATTCAAAATCGAATGTTGAGAGCTTTTCCCAACTTCTGCGTCTTCTTTGCTGGTGCCCTGCTTACATTACCACGCCCGATGCTGTTGAGACCGGCGTGTATGTATGGACATGGCTGGTTTCTGCTGCTCCACTGTTGGGTTCTGTTGTTCTTGCTGAGCTTGTTGATGCATGGCTATGGACTGTAGACACGAAGAGAGGCCTTTTTGCATCTGATATAAGGTACTCAGGACCTTCTGCCAAGTTGAGGCCCCACCTTGCTCCTGGTGAGCCTGAGCCACAGCCCGAGAAAGACCCCGTTGAACAGATTTTGGCTCACAGACTATGGCTCGGATTTTTTATTGACCGGTTTGAGGTTAGGCTTTATAGATATAAATTTCCGTGCTTTCATTAACAAACTGCTTTGTCCTTCGAACTTTTGTTCTGATCACAAACTTTACCTTTTGTTTCTCTATGTAAAGCAAATTTATTTGTCTTTTGAATATCATATTTAGGTAGTACGGCATGCCAGTGTGGAGCAGCTTTTGTTACTTGGTCGTATGTTGCAAGGATCAGCAAAACTCCCTTGGAATTTTTCCCGACATCCAGCTGCTACAGGAACTTTTTTCACACTGATGCTTTTTGGCCTAAAGTTTTGCTCATGCCAGTCGCAACGAAATCTTCACAACTTCAGATCAGGGCTTCAATTGCTGGAAGATAGAATTTATAGGTACAACTTGACAAAAGTAATCACTCGATGTACCACCGTTTCGAAATTTATGTTACTGTGCATATTTTTAGAATCAAACAGCTTAATATGCAATTATTAGCTGTCTAATAAAATGAGACTGATGACTGGCCCATTGCTCACGTGTAAATCTTTAACACAAGCTGATGAATACTTGTTTTTTTTTTGCAATATGCTGAACATAATTTTAATTGTGAGCAAGTGCACGCTTTTTCCTAAAGCTTAAAAATTATTTTGTCCAAGTGCATTCATGAGACAACAAATGTCAAAAGCCTGCGTTGAATATTTGAGTGCAGCTGTAAAATAAGTACCTAATTCCAATTTCCTAGAATCTAAGGGATCAGTTGGATCAAGACAATACAAAGTTCTTGTCACTTTCATGTTATATTATTTATTAAGAGGACCTCCACTTCATGGACCGAGAGTTGCTTGTCGATTCTACTCAAATCAATGGAAGAATGTAGTGCCTTGATGTATTATAAGGTTGCTGTGATGGAGGTTCTTTAAATTCAAGCACCACCTAAATGTTGATGTAAAATAAACTGTTTGTCACTGGACCAAAAGCAACAAATTGTGGTAATAGTACAACTCAAAATTTTTGAACCATAAAATACTCCGACACCATGTTTTAATCATTGTGCTATATTGGTTTTCACACAAGAGAGTAGGCGAATTTGTTGCTACTTAACAGTTGTCAACAATAATTGGCATATTTTAGTTAATGATACTCCTCAACTTTCATCGCTGTGCTTATTTTCCACTAATGGGTTTTATTCTATGATGCAGTGCACCATTGGATTCACCATTTGATCCTTCTCCCCTTGCCTAGATTGAGTTATTTTAATTTTCCTTAATGTATCAAATCCTTGGATTCCATCTACAAGAACTTATTGTGCACAGAAATTCCTTCTCTAGTGTTTTTCATATTGTTGGTTCGGCTTGGAGCAGTTTGAAGTTCGTTATTGAACACTTAATTATCTATCCTTTTTTGTTTAAAAACAGGGCTTCTTTGGGTTGGTTTGCCCACACACCTGAGTGGTTTGATTTGAATAACAATAATTTTACTCAGAGTGAAGCTCAATCCATTTCTATATTTGTCCATCATCTTTTAAATGACCGGTCAGACACTCCTCAACTTGATTTAAGAGCTCGGGAACTCGAAACTGGTAGCTCTTTGAATGATGTTGTAAGTAAATTGGAGCAAAGAACTTGAAAAATATTGTTTTGTGTGTGGTGGATTGTTTATGAAGCTATTTAGAAATAATTCTTATATTTTATAGAAGGATCAGCATCACCCTATCTGGGGTCAGATGGAAAACTATGCAGTGGGACGGGAGAAGAGGAGGCAGTTACTATTGATGCTGTGCCAGCATGAGGCTGATCGACTTGAGGTCTGGGCACAACCTGTTGGACCAAAGTAACTATTACTTAAATCTTGATCTCCCATTATGTTAATTATTTGTTACTCGTTGATTTAATTGTGGTTGTCCTATTTGATTATTTAATTTCACGTGTAATTACATCTTCAGGGAAAACACTTCTCGGGTTAAAGTTAGCTCTGAGAAATGGACAGAATTTGGAAGGACTGCTTTCTCTGTTGATCCTCGAATTGCTTTGTCTTTAGCTGCAAGATTTCCATCAGTTGCTGCTCTGAAGACTGAAACCACCCAGTTAGTACAAGTATGTTATTAAAATTGATGCAAGCCTGCTAACTAAGCACAAATATTGCGTAAAGCAAGCCAATGAAGGAATATATTTGGAAAAGTTAATGTGATTAATATTATAATCAAAATTTCCTGGTCCTGTTGTTTTGGTGTTTGATAGTATTTTCTGCTGATTGAAGCCATTAAATATAAACTATGATTACAAATTAAATGGTACAAGTATAATTCCCAAACCGAGCCATGTGAATGTGGCATATTATGTCAATATGTATCTATATTTTGTTTTTTACATTTTCTTTATTATTCAACATTTAATTGAACTTTTGTTGACTCGTGCTTTAATTTTTCTGTAAGAATCATATACTAGAGATCCGAAGCATTCCTGAAGCTTTGCCTTACTTTGTGACCTCAAAAGCAGTGGACGAGAACTCATCGCTTCTGCAACAATTGCCACACTGGGCAGCTTGTTCAATCACACAGGCCTTGGACTTCCTTAGTCCAGCATATAAAGGTCACCCTCGGGTCATGGCTTATGTTCTCAGGGTGTTGGAATCTTATCCACCTGAGAGAGTGACATTTTTCATGCCTCAGCTGGTGCAGTCACTAAGATATGATGAAGGGGTGGGTTCTTGGCTTCATATGATTGTCCTATGAACATTTTTTATACAATTACCCAGCAATGTAAAGAAAGTACGAACATAATTTTTACTAGATAAGCTTGGACAAAGCATCTTCCTGCTAATGCTAAATTGGTTATTGGTGTTTGTCACAACCCATGTTGGGTCATTTGTGCTTTTGTAAAAGGATTCATCCGTGCTTAAATTTTTCACTCAAGCAAACTATTTGTGCCGGCATTTACCGTTAAAAAGTGGATAAAATAAGTGATTCAAAGAACATCTCATGTGGAGTTTGTAAAATGAAATGTATTGTTCTTGTGCTTCTGGTATCTAATTATGACATTTTTTTTATGCCTGAATAACTTTAATTTGCAGAGGCTGGTTGAAGGATACTTGCTTAGAGCAGCACAGAGAAGTGATATATTTGCCCATATTTTGATATGGCATTTACAAGTGAGAAAAATGTTATCCGAATTCAATCGTGGATACTTTTTAGAGATCTGTTGCAAGTTGCAAGGATGCTTTAGCTTGTTATTTAACAGATAGTGTTTTTGCAGGGTGAGACTTGTGTTCCTGAGTCAGGAAAAGATCCAGCCTCTGTCAAGGTATTCTTGTTTTGACCACCTACAGAATAATTTTAACACCATAAGAGGGTGATTCGTCTCTTAATCACCAATATTTTCTGGTAAATTATTCTAGGTAAATGATATTAGTTATTCTTTGTTTGTTGTTGGTTATCAATCATGTTCCACATTCAGTCAACCCTACATGTATTTGTATTTCAAGCTTTACGATATTTTGGTATGTTCTGGTAGTTAAATATGCTTGCAAGGAATCTAGATATTCTGGCATCTAATATATGTACTTTTACTTACAATTCTTTAAAACTTATCTGTGCTTTTTCCAAATTTCTCACTATCCAGCAATTGTATTCTCCCTCCTCCATCACTTCTGATAATGGAGATATCGGAGCAGATGGAATTATACCTTATTTGTGCTTCTGAGCAAATGGTTCTTTAAGAATGAATTTGGATTCTTTCCGGCACTAGTTGTCATTTTCAACTATTTTACTTCAAACTTTCGAAATTAGAAACTAAAATTTGAGCAATATATTTGGTTTTATTTTGTTTTCCTTAGGTGTATGGCTTTGCATGCTAGTGTCCGCCAAGAGGTTTTATTTCCTTGCAAAATTTTCCAGCTATTTAACTCAATGCTTTTTTATGATAGTGAACTTTGAAGTTTGCTTTCACTGAACAATATATGTTGCGCTATCCACTTCATAATCTCTATTTAGTTGCAACTTTTTTACAGTCATTTACTCATTTTTTTGTGCAATCTTCGTTTTTTGTTTCAGAATAGCTCATTCCAAGCACTTCTTCCGGTTGTTAGGCAGCGAATCATTGATGGTTTCCACCCGAAAGCCCTTGACTTGTTTCGAAGGGAATTCGATTTCTTTGACAAAGTCACATCTATATCAGGTGTTCTATTTCCCCTTCCAAAAGAGGAAAGACGAGCTGGCATAAGAAGGTGTGTTTTTTAGTGCTTTGTGTATTTTTTGAACATGCGATCAAATATTTATAGATTTAGTTGTTAGACCAACTATAATCACTAAATACGGTTTCTCATGCCAAACTAGGGAGTTGGAGAAAATTCAAGTTGAAGGAAATGATCTTTATCTGCCTACCGCTCCTAATAAACTCGTCAGTAGTATTCAGGTTGATAGTGGAATTCCTTTACAATCAGCTGCAAAAGTCCCTATAATGATTACATTTAATGTGGTAGATCGTGATGGGAATTACAAAGGTGTTAAACCTCAAGCTTGCATTTTCAAGGTATTGTATTAACCCTTCTGCCCTGCAGTATTTAGGACGAGCCTTCCCGAATTCAATCATCTGTAAATGAATGGTGGCAGCACACTCCACTCAAGTTATTGTCTATTAGCTCAATGACTTTGAAGGTTGATGAGTTCCATTCGGTAAATATTTAAGGAGCATGTTTAAAAAAGTTTGAGCTGAATGCTTAGGTGAAAGTTGGATTTGAGACAATATCATGACTCATGAGCAAGAGTGGGGTCGGCTTGAATTAGATTTGAGCTCATTGAATAAAATATCTTACTAAGTTTATGTATGCTTATATGACTAATATCGCCTAATTTTGATATATTAGATACGATGGCACTAAACCGTTTTTATGCCCAATGATCCAGCAAAATATACCTTGGTTTTTCTAATTTTCTTTCAAATTCCAGAAGATTATAAATAGCATTGGTAAATTGAGAAGTTACATTAGAAGTGGATCAGAGCACTAATTGTAATATAGGATGTCAATATGGGCTGCAAAGTTCTACTTAACCTTTGTTGACTTGGATTCCCATTGGGTTTGTTACTATAGACCTTTTATGATTTTAGCTGTCTAATGTGGAACTATAAACACTTGTGTTGCCTTCAATGTTGAAGATCAATTTCAACAAATATTGACAAATACAAATTACTAAGTGAAGTTAGATTTGGGGAATACAATTCATAATTTTCACTTCAAATTTTATGATCATAACCTGATGGATTTAACTCTCTGCATAGGTTGGAGATGACTGTCGACAAGACGTTCTTGCTTTGCAAGTTATTTCACTTTTGAAGGACATTTTCGAAGCCGTCGGACTTAATCTTTATTTATTTCCTTATGGAGTACTTCCAACTGACCCAGAGAGAGGAATTATTGAGGTATTCCAGTAAGTCCAGTCAGCTAGTTTTTCGACCAGCAAGTTTTTTTTCACTTGATACTAGATTTTTATCATTTATATTGACAGGTTGTGCCGAACACAAGGAGCAGAAGTCAGATGGGTGAGACCACTGATGGTGGTTTATACGAGATTTTCCAGCAGGACTTTGGGCCTGTCGGTTCTCCCAGCTTTGAAGCAGCTCGTGAGAACTTCCTCATTAGCAGTGCTGGATATGCAGTTGCCAGCCTCTTGCTTCAACCAAAGGATCGACACAATGGGAATCTTTTGTTTGACAAGTAAGCGGCCTTGTACATACTGTCATTAGGCAGCGACTCCTAGGTTGGTTATGTTTTTGCATGTTTGAAATTGGTAAAGCCTAGTCAACATTAAAGCAGGCACACACGCTACCAAACCTATCATTGCTGGAGTGGATTTCTACTGTCCATCTAAAAGGTTCACACAAATCAAAGCCTATCACAAAACAAATATATTCAAAACAGGAGTCGTCGTTGACCTCAGGGGTGTGGGCTAGATTCATCCACAGCAATATAGATTCTTTGATCCATGTGTTTGTGGGTCATAAGTCATTGGCATGCCAAGCATCATTTTTAAAAAAAATCTGTTTGCAAGTTAATGAGTTTTTTGCTCGTTTATTGTATATATTTCTGTGTTTGAACTGTGTTCTTTACTGAGCATGATTCTTTATACTTTAAGTCTTCAAAGAAATCAAACTAATTAAATTTGCTACTTTACTTATCTGCTTGCCATTAACATAGAATACCATGCTTATATTGAAATAATTACTATATTTCATCTGGTATGAAATAATCTCGGAGTATTTTGCTCGGTCAAATTATCTATCACCTATGGAATAATCTCGGAGTATTTCCAGAAGTGGTCCATTTAACGGTCACAATATTTGAACTCCCTCATTTATCATGAATGCAGCCTGGGGCGGCTTGTTCATATTGATTTCGGTTTCATTCTGGAAACTTCACCTGGTGGAAATATGCGTTTTGAGAGTGCACATTTCAAACTGAGTCATGAGATGACTCAATTACTCGACCCTTCCGGAGTTATGAAAAGCGACACATGGCATCAGTTTATGAGGTAAAACTGGTTCTTAGCTTTGATACTTCTTCCCATATTATGAGATTTTTTTTGGTGATATTTACTTGAAGATTATAATGGTTCTGTGCAGCCTGTGTGTGAAAGGTTACCTTGCTGCACGTCGCTACATGGATGGAATCATAAACACAGTGTCACTGATGATAGACAGTGGATTGCCTTGCTTTAGCAGGGGTGATCCTATCGGTAATCTTCGCAAGAGATTTCATCCAGAAATGACTGAGCGTGAAGCAGCCAATTTTATGATTCGTACCTGCACCGATGCCTACAATAAGTGGACCACCGCTGGTTACGATTTGATTCAGTATTTGCAACAGGGCATCGAAAAATGAGGTAACAGGTCGATTGACTTCTGAGATTTGTATATTTAGTTTCTTGTAGTTTTCATTCTTTTTATGTTAGTATCGCATCACGGCGTTGGAGGATTTGAGAGGAAAAAGAAAGAAAGATTAGGCGTTGTTTGTTTTCTTTAGGGAGTATGTGTTTTTTTAGAACAGAAAAAGTGTCAGAAAGAGCTGTTCTGTATCTATAGGATTCATCATTTTGGGAAAAAAAAATTCAGGATGTAATTTGATCTTATGCTTGATTAGTGTAGTAGCTTTTCCAAGATAGCAGAAAATGCAACTTTACCTAATTGAAATGGAGAAATAATTTGGCAATATTTCAATTTTAGCTTATGCAGAAATCTAATTGTTCATTTGTTTTTGTTTGAAATGATAGGTTTATAAACAACCAAAAAAATAATGTTAATTGATATATGAATATTGGATTCAAATCTATAAGTAATATGATATCAGGTTGTAATAAATTTCTAAATATCTGAGTCATATACTCCATGTTCATATTTATAGTTTTTGTTAAATTATCGTGTTCTACGTTTGTAGAGTAAGTCTCTTGTAAGACGGTCTCACGAATATTTATGTGTGAGATGGGTCAATCTACCGATATTAACAATAAAAAAGTAATACTCTTGCATAAAAAGTAATATTTTTTCATGGATGACTCAAATAAGAGATTCGTCTTATAAAATATAACCCGTGAGATCATCTCACATTAGTTTTTGCCACGTTTGTAATGTATCTATCCTATTAGTGTACGTGTCTTTCTATTCATGTATCCATGTAAATAATTTTTTTTTTAAAAAAATCTATAATTGTTGGTTTTGCAGTTTATCTTTTTTTATAAAAAGAGGAAAAAAAGAAGAGGTTTTACAATGTTGGTCAAATTCACGTCCAATATAATTAAAATCAATTATTTCGTGTGTATCTTAATTAATCGAATTTTTTTTAGGGATGAAAATTTAATAAAATTATAAAACTGAATTAAAAAAATTTATATCTTATTAATAAACTGATTTACTCAATTTAACTTTTTTTCAATAAAAATAAACGAAACAAAAAGGAATATGCCTATTTGACTATCCGATACCAATGATAAAATGTGGATGCTAAAAATATTTAAAAATAACAAAATCAACAACATTAATAAAAAGTAAGAATATTTAAAAAATTAGGGGTGAACAAAACTTTGGTCGAACGAAAATTATAGATCGAATATTAATTTAAATAGATTTATTGAATAAAAAAATATTTTTAAATTTTTACCCATTTCTTTTATTTGGATACAATCCAAAATAATAGAAATTAATTTTATTTTTAATTTTTGAATTAAATAAATTTTGACTCTGAAATTTTGTTCATCACCAATTTGATTAAGATTTTTATTATTGTTATTAATTTTAAATTTTTTAACATTATAATTATCAGTATTATTATTAATTTATTTCTTATGATTTATCATTATTATTTTTCATTAAAAATAATAACATCCATCAAAATATAAAAATGAAATAAAAATTTATAATAAATCTAAAGGGCCGAGATTTGTAACCCCGGCCCTGAAAAATTAAAGGCAATGGCAGGGTTTCAAATCTCAATCTCGGCCCTTACGAATTAAAAATTTTTGACATAATTTTATTTTTATTAAATTTTCATGGGCCAACCTTCAAATCTTAGCCCATTAATAAAGAACTTTAGAAACTTCTTTGCCCAAATTTCCTGGAGAAAAGCCCAACTGTAAGATTATCCATCGGTTCTGTTTACCCGACGCATGAACAGAGCAGACACCCAAGATGGAGAGCTGATCAAATTTCAGAGTATTTTTTTCACGGGAATCCAATCACAGCATTCGGTCACATGGTAATTTTTGTAGAGTTTCCATCGTGGGTTTTTTTTTTTAAATATATGAATAAGTAATTCTTGTTTTCGATGCTATGATTTTACAAGCTTGCAATCGATTACAGTAGCTGTGTTTGCGCGAGTTTATTCCAGGAATTGGATAAAAAGAGGCAAGTTTTAGGCGATGAAGCAGAGCCAGTTGTGATAGGAGGAATGGTTTTGGACATAAATGCCACCCCTTCTGTGCCTGCAAATCCCAGGACCACCACTCCCGGAAAGGTGTCGTATGTATACCGATACTCTGTCGACTGATATCCATGTTGCAGCTTTTGATGTTATCTGCAATATAGTTTTTGTAGTGAAATTCTTCTGTGAAAATGTACTGTTTCCGCAGTAAGGACTAAGTACTAAGGAAGTTGGTGTATAAAATGCTAGGCATATTTCTTGTTGGGTGTGATCAACTGTTTGTTTGGTTCAAGGTTTTGTGGGCAGTTGTGTTGTCTTCAGAAGTTAACTTATCATTCCTACAGGAAAAAAAACATTTAAAGAACATTGGTCATTTATTTATTTATTTTTTATCATGGAGATTGCTCAAAAACTTAATCTGTCAGAATAAAATCAAGACTGAGAATATCATTCTATGGAGGTGTATACATATGAAAGCATAAAATGCTTTACTATTGCATCTCATCAGTTCATTGGAACTTTTAAAAGTCCGTGAGAATCATTTATTTTATTTTGCTCTCGACTTGTTCTTTACAGTTATGTGTTGTTTCCTTGTTATATTTGTGTATGATTTGGAATTTACCTATTCAGGTTCACTATGCATTAGGCGGTGTGGCAAGAAATGTTGCTGAATGCATGCTAAAACTGGGAGCAAAATCTTACTTGATAAGTGCCACAGGATTTGACTTGGCAGGTCTACCCTCTATACTTAAAATAACAACTGTAATATGAAATGATTTACGGGTCATGGTGCGATGATTTTAAATCTTGTGAGTTTTAAGCCAATGGTATGGGAGAAACAGATAGATCTCAACACTGGATTCTATGCTTTGGATGCTACTGATGTCCTATTGAAATTCCTAATACCCTTATCCAATCTTGGAAAAATGATGGTACCGTCACAAAATCTTTCATGAAGAACCTGTTTCCTCTATCCTTTCTGGTGGCATGCATCATACAAGTCTTATCCATCAACGTCGTTATTGTTTCTGGTGTCGTGATAGTTTATGGGCTCATTTCTTCTCAATACACACATGGCATGTGATCCATATTTTAACCAGGCAACTTGATGTTGGAAAGCTGGCGATCTGCTGGATTATCCATAGAAGGTAAGGATTTTACTCCCTTGACTTTCTTGTTGAGCACCAATCATTCACGTGTTACATCTTAGTGTTTGGAATTTTGGGGAGGCCCATCACATGCATCACCGTCTTTTAATCAATAATGCCAAGGAATCCTAAGATGGAACATAGAGTGAAGGGCATTACAGTGATGAGAAAAAATAGAAAGATGTCAAGACCTTCCTAGTGATCCCATATATTTTGAGTTGTAAATTTGTTTCTGCCGTACAATCTTTTTTCCTATTGATATCTCCCTTTATCATGGACTGCATATGCTTCTGGTAAACTTTACATATATCTTGTCATTTATTTCCTCATCAGGCATTAGGAAGAACCAATATATCGAGACTGCAGTTGTGTGCAACATACTGGATGGTGAAGGAGAATTAGCTGCTGGTATTGCTAATGTGGAAGCTATTGTAAGTTTCTTTTGAAAGAGTTCTGTGGTTCGTATTGCTTGTTATGATATTGTACTGATTCCTGGTATTTTATTTGGCAATATGTGACCAGGAAAGGTTCGTTACTCCTGAGTGGATTCGGAAATTCAAATTCAAATTCTCTGTTGCTCCTGTATTGATGGTTGACGCAAACTTAGGTCCTCCAGCTCTTGTTGTATCTTGTCGAAGTATGTTAAACATCACCCGTTTGCTATTCCTTCTTTCTTTGTGAAATCAGAGTTTAAAGTTGTGATGAAGGATAAAAAATATTGTAAAATGAGTCGTCCCAGGTACAGATTATTTGGAGATGCACATGCGTGTCCAAATTTGTCATTTTATATCTGAGTATGCTGCGTGTGGCAATCTGAGTAGCTTGTTTTTTTTTAACGATATTGTTAGGATGGGTCTGGATTTCAGATGTGAAAACAGATTTCAAAATATGTTATGTGTGTGTAGTTATTTCTTCCTCTCTGACTTCCAAAATATGTTCATCACAAATAGACAAGTAACACTTGTATTTGGCCCCTAACTTGGCTTCATAAATGTACTTCATGTGAGCCTGATAAAAAGTTTATAAAATTATTGTGTTGATGATTGGATGGGGAAAGTATATTAAATTTGAATCAGAGGCTCTGATTGGTGACTGTTCAAAAGTACAATTTTGATGAACATGTTTTGTTATACCTTATATAGATAACAACTAGGCTAGTTATTGACGCTGTGGGAAACCTTCAAGCATGGATGCTCTTTATTTTCTCATATAGCACCTGCCATATCATCCCATTTATTTAGTCGCACAACCAATGGTTGTGCCAAAGTGTGTTTCGGTACAGTTAGAGATTATGAATTTGTTTTCTTGTTTTTACTTAAGGAATTAACAAGAGCTTGTTAAGATTATTCTCCAGAGACTGAACTCATCATATGAATCAACTCTCTTTTTGCAGAATTTACTTTTAAAGTTCTTGTTTGAAGCGCTTATTGGTTGAATGATTTTCCTCAGTGGCAGCAGAATTTAATACTCCTGTTTGGTTTGAGCCGGTATCAGTCACAAAGTCCAAAAGAGTTGCTCCCGTTGTGAAACATGTGAGTGCTAAAATTCTTGTTTGTCATGGAGGATTGGTCTCTTATATTGGTAAAAATCTAATTGCAGTTTCAAATTTAACATCTATTGCGGTTCTGTTCTAGCACCACTCTCATCTTTATAGTTTTAGTTTCCCATTGTTGTGAGCATTAAGGATGAACTTAATTGCCAGTTCATTGCTTTCCCTGTGTCACCCTTCTAAATTTCAACGTATATATTTCAGTATGACTTCCTGCTAATTGTAAGTTTTTGGACAGATAACTTTTACCTCACCCAATGAAGATGAGCTTGTAGCTATGGCAAATGCTCTTTCTAGTGGAAATAAATTCTCACCGATTGAAAGAGATATTTTGAGTAGCAGTTACTCCACAGAATCATTGTTTCAAATGCTAAAACCTCCGATATGGGTTTTGCTAGAGAAAGGTATTCAAGTGGTGATTGTCACTCTTGGATCTAATGGAGTGTTCCTATGCTTTAAAGCAATGCATGGAGTAGAGAAACATGATTTTATCAAAAGGAAGTCTTTTTCTTTCTGTAGAGAATTGTATGAAACTGTTAATTTAAGTTGCCCACCAAGCAGGACTTTGAACACTTCTAGGCCTAGTGGAAGTTACTATATTGCTATACATTTTCCTGCTCTTTCTGCCTCGGTAGTTAGGCTTACTGGTGGTGGTGACTGCTTCGTTGGTGGCACGATAGCATCGATCTGTTCTGGTTTAGATATAATGCAGAGTGTGGCAGTTGGGATTGCAGCTGCACGAGGAGCCGTTGAAAGTGAGAGCAATGTCCCTGCAGAATATGATTTGATGAAAGTTGCAGGTATCTTTGTTCCTAGTTTGTGCTGATTAATATGTCGAATTTGTCTCTTTCCTATGTTAGTGATTCAAAGTCTTTTCTTAAGTCTTTTGGTGAGACTTAATTTTGTGAGGATGAGGATATTTGAAAAGTGAAATAACTTTGTTTTAGAAGAAGAAACGCAATCTGCATCTTTAAATCGTCTCTACTGAAATTCCTCCTAGAAGTGGTTAGTATCCATTATAGAAGCTCTTGCCATTCATTCACATTCAAGGTATTTAATGAATAGAGAAATGCATAGGCTCGAATCTAGTAAAGTAAAATTTTTAAAGATCTCGAACAGTAATAACGAGATCAATTCTTTCTGAAGTTCTGTTGAAATTTAAAATTCAGACAGCAAGAAATCATTGAAAATATATGATGGAAATGTTCTTGTTCTTCTGATTACTTATGGTCTCCATATTTGTAAACATATAAGTTGAGTATATAAACTATAATTGACAACAGACAGTCTGGCTCAAGATAATGGCATGACGATTTCCCTTGTGTGCAGATGATGCGAGGTCCGTCTACTCAGATGCAAAAGTGGTCTTCTGTGAATCAAAGTTGTAACATTAGGGGCACATTTTCTTTATACTTTTGACAGTGTAAGCACAAGTGTCTTAAAAATTGTCCTTTTATCGATTCAAATTATCATCCTAGATTATTTTGGATTGATATATGCTCACATCTCTCTAGTTCAACGTTTATCATACTGAGTCGACTCTCGTTTAAAACCCAGAGAAAAAATCCCTCACCTCCACATGAGTTCGAACCCACGTAAAACCTGAAAAATCTCACTCAAATTTTATTTCTTTGTAATAAAAGAATAAAAAGAGCTTTAATACATATTCTAAGCACTTATCCAAATGACATTATCTCAAGTGTGAATTTTTCTGGTATGTAAGACCCAAAGACGCTAACCGTAATCTTTCCCACCACCACAATAATTACTTTAATATATTAATTATTTAACAATTCTTTATATTTTATTATTCCGACGTTAATTCAGAATATATAATTTAATATTGTTAAAATATTTATTAAATAACATAATTATTTATCTTTAAACTTAAAAGAATAGCCATTTTTGCTCTGACTATATCGAAAAGGGTCGGAGGGATGGGCGTACAATTTCTTGAAAAACTTTTGCTTCTTCAATTCATCCTCTCCGTACTCCCATCAGTCCACATCTCCATTCGCCACTGTCGCTTCTTCAATTCATCCTCTGCTCTGCTATTGGCGATTGCGACTCCATTTTAGAAGGTATTTATGCTACTTAAAATTATCACGCGATTATGAGTCACCCACCGACGTCCCGATTTTTATTTTCTGAACTGAAGAGGTGGTTAAGTAATCGATTTCTCGAGATGATGTCCTCTTTAGGAATTAAAGGGTCCATGAACTAACAATCCGTTAGCATTTTTGAACCTTGTCGACAATAGCTTTTGAAAATTCATAAGCAAATTGCTCTCAGAAGAAACAAACAAAAATGTTGTGATATTATGCTTGCCAAACTACTCTGGGATACCAAAAGACTGAATTTTACAGCGTTTGATAATCATCATCTTGTGTATGTAGCGCATAGTTGTTGGGATAGTTTGATATATGACCACCCTGATCGATCATTTTTGCAGGAAAAGATTGACAACCAAGTGAATTATTTGGCTGCATTCCAATTTCACTATTTTATCATTTATGTGTTTGAATGACCATGCTTCCTGTACAGTATGCTTGCTCAAGCTGTCGAGCTTTTGAATCGCCTGATCTGTTTGCTGCCAATTTTGGGATATACGTGAAAAGGGTTACAAGGGATTTAGTAAAATTTGATCTAAAACAGAAAATAGTCAAAGGTCGACTCATGAAATCTGGTGGGAGGATTTCTCTGGAGCATCATGTGATGAAGGCATTAGCCGCTTCGGACGTTTCAGTTGTTCAAACCACGGAAAAAGTAGCATCTTATAGATTTAGGACAGAGATTGGTGGTCAGTTGAAGGTACTCGTTAGAAAGAAAAATAACAAATATGAAGTACGTGTTGAAGTCTCCACCTTGCATGGAGAGGGAGATGGAGAGCTTATTATGAGCTGGGGCCTGTTCAGATCTGACTCATCAATCTTTATGCCGCTGAACTTTCAACAATCAAGTGCTGATAGGAAAGATAATATTGTTGAAACCCCATTCATCAAAGATTCTGTAGGTCGATTAGCTGTTGAGTTGGATTTTGATGCAAGTTTAGCCCCTTTCTATGTTTCAATTCTATTGAAGTCTTCTGGTTTTAAAACACCAACAATTAAAAGCCACAGGAAAGCTAATTTTGTTGTGCCAGTAGGTTTTGGCTGTGGACGCCCTTTTCCCTTGGGCCTTTCTTTCTTGGATAATAGATCCATGAACTTTGCCTTTTTCTCGAGTAATGCTGAAAGTGTCGTCCTATGTCTATATTCGGACTCTACAGCTGACAAGCCTGCTTTAGAGATTGATCTGGATCCATATGTCAATCGTTCTGGTTATATTTGGCATGCCCTGATAGATGATTCTCTGCCCTTTAAGAGCTATGGTTATCGCTGCAGCAGTGGTAATGCCAACAGAGGGCAACATGTTCTTTTGGATCCATATGCTAAGGTTATAAAGGACTTTGGGTTGGGTTTAACTCGAAAATGGCTTGGAAAATTGTGTGAGGAACCTGCATTTGATTGGAGTGGTGAGTTCCATCCGAGCTTACCTTTGGAGAAACTTATTGTTTATCGATTAAATGTCACCCGTTTTACAAAGGATAAGTCAAGTAAGTTACCTGCCAATACTGCTGGAACTTTTTATGGTATTTATGAGAAACTGCACCATTTCAAAGATCTTGGTGTCAATGCCGTCTTATTAGAGCCAATCTTCCCCTTTGATGAGCACAAAGGACCCTATTTTTCTTGGCATTTCTTTTCTCATGGAAGTTCATATGGACCTTCTGGCGACCCGAAGTTTATTGCAAATTCCATGAAAGAGATGGTTAAGAAGCTGCATGCCAGTGGAATTGAGGTTTTGCTTGAAGTTGTTTTCACCCATACTGGTGAGGACGTAACACTGAGAGGAATTGATGATTCATATTATCACGCCAAAGAGGACTTGAAATCTAAAAATATGCTGAATTGTAACTACCCTGTTGTCCAACAAATGATCTTAGAGAGTCTTCGGCATTGGGTGATTGAGTATCACATCGATGGGTTCTGTTTCATCGATGCAACTTCACTCCTGAGGGGAAAACACGGTGAGTTCCTTTCACGCCCTCCTTTGGTTGAAGCTATTGCTTTTGATCCATTACTTTCGAAGATCAAAATAATAGCAGATTCTTGGGATCCACATGACATGGAGACAAAAGAATCAGTATTCCCTCACTGGAAACGGTGGGCAGAAATGAACGGAAAATTTTGTGTTGATGCAAAAAACTTTGTGAGGGGTCAAGGTTCTATAAGCAGTTTAGCAACACGATTTTGTGGAAGTGGAGATATCTTTCTGGGTGGTCGGGGCCCAGCATTCTCTTTCAATTTTATTACTAGAAATGTTGGACTCACTCTAACAGATTTAGTTAGCTTTAGTAGTGAAGAAGTAGCGTCTCAGTTGAGTTGGAATTGCGGGGAAGAAGGACCCACAAATAAGAATTCTGTGCTAGAGAGGCGACTTAAACAGATCCGTAATTTCCTTTTTATATTAATTATTTCTTTCGGTGTGCCAGTTCTCAACATGGGAGACGAATGTGGTCAATCTTGTGCAGGTTCCCTGGCATATGCTGACCGGAAACCTTTGGATTGGAACTCCTTGAGATCTGGCTTCAGTATTCAGATCACGCAATTTATTTCATTTTTGTGCTCATTGAAAATGAGACGAAGTGATCTTCTTCAGAGGAAGAGCTTCTTGAAACAAGATAAAATTGAGTGGCATGGAACCGATCTTTCTCCACCAACATGGGATGATCCATTATCCAAATTTGTAGCTGTGACTTTGAAGGTTGACAAAAAGTTAAGCCAATCGACTTCGGCTTTTCCAAAACCATGTGGTGACTTGTTTGTTGCCTTCAACAGTGCTAATCAGTCTGAGGAAGTTTCTCTCCCGTCACTTCCAGATAATACGGCTTGGTTTCGTTTGGTTGATACAGCATTTCCTTTTCCAGGCTTTTTCTCTGTGGATGGTGTTCCTCTTGAAGATGGTTTATCAACATATGAAATGAAGTCTCACAGTTGTGTGTTGTTTGAAGCTCAGAGCTTGTAGTCGTGGTTCCGGTTTGTACCCATGCCATACTTTCATGAGCATTTATATATACATTTCTCATTTGGCACTATGTTGCTTTACTAAATTACAAATTTATTTTTATCATGTCGTGATCTCTACCTGATTAGCCATTTTTGCAATAGAAGTAAGCCTCCTTATACGGTGTACTCAATGTTCTGTGGCAAGTGACATGATTCATTATATTTGCCAATAGTTCCAACTCTTGATGATAGATGCTCTTTTGATGCTGCTAGCATAGAATTCTACTGTCGTTGATGTAGATTGGGATATTTCTTTGAAACAGGTAAACTCAGCTCGAGCCCTTGTGCAGAATCAATGTCTTGAAATTTAGTTCTGTTGGACTTCACTTCTCTATTATCTGTCATCTTGATAGTGGTTCTGCACATGTCTTGAAATTTAGTTCTGTTGGACTTCACTTCTCTATTATCTGTCATCTTGATAGTGGCTATCGTGTAACCCGTACATAATTTTCCAGTTTTGGCGTATTTACTTCCGTAATTTTATTTGTCAATACAAAATCCAAGTTTTCGACCATGATTTAAACAACCCTCTGCGATAATGCGCATCCAAGCCTGAGCCTAGCGGCAAAGGTAAGGAGGAAAGTGGTGAATTGCATGGACAACATTATTAATTCCATATTCTTCCCTTCTGAAAACTTTGTTTCCGATCTTTGTATAGCTCAGGTCTCTGGATCTATATAATCCACAACCAATTTGATTTGCTAACCAAATTAGATGACATGAATCTCAGCCTTGAGTTGACTTCAACATGCGTGTCATTTTATGCTCTCCCTTTGTTTGAACAGGCAAAGAACGAAAGTTAGATAATCAATTCTTGGAAGTACAAGATTGATCTGTATTTCTATGTGATACTTGTCTCTTACATATGAAAACCTTTGCAAAGCCAACACATGGAGCAGACTCAGCAGATAGCCTACGTGGTTTCAGAAATACACCGGGGGCAAGAACCACTGTTTATGGATACAGAAACTGCAAGCAGCCATGCAGTCATAGCTGTTGCCGCAGGTTCAAGAGGAAGAAGCCTCGAGGGATGGATGCCAGTTCATTTAATCTTTTATAGAGTGAACAATTATGCCAATAATTATTTGGCCTTCTTTAATTACATTTTTTTATCAATAAATAAAATATATTACTCAACTAAATAAGTACAAATACTACGGCCATTACATGTGAATTACATCAAAATCAAATAGAAAAACACATTAACTACTCTACAATCATATCATCATCATTATAATATATTACATGATTATTTGAAAATTGAGTTCCATTAAAAATTTAATATTATTTTAATAATATTAAATTTATTTAATCTTTTTATATTTTGTGAAAACTAAACTAAAAAACTAATTTTACGAAAATAGCCCACCCATTTAACATCAGCCGCTAAATAAAAAATTTCCCCATAAACCAAAAAAATCAGAAATATGACACGTGGTGTTTCATCATTGGTGGATATTCACACATATTTTGAATAACACGTGTGACCGCGGGAGATAAATTCCGGACCATACGCTGCAATTTACGTACGCACCTGTGCTAACATGGCTGAAGTACTCTCGTGTCCCCAATAATCTATATCTGTATATCTATATACCTATAAAAGTATATCTATATACCTATAAAAGTGTGGATCACTCATTTGTTTTTCGATTGTGAAAAGACACAAATGTCTTCTTATTAATATGAATTCAAAAAATCATATAAGGATATATATGTAAAATTATAGCAAATGCTAATAAAATGTCATTAGAACATACATTGATGGTAGTAATTTATATCATTTCAATAATATAATGTAAA
Organism: Primulina tabacum; assembly: GCF_025594145.1. NCBI lineage: Eukaryota > Viridiplantae > Streptophyta > Magnoliopsida > Lamiales > Gesneriaceae > Primulina > Primulina tabacum. The sequence continues at coordinate 4,326,541 of NC_134559.1, read as the reverse complement.
TCCTACATTAATTTTATCAAATAATTGATCTTTATAAATAATTGATCTTTATACTACATTTAAATGTTTTATTCTTTTAATTTTATCTCTACATTTTTTTAATGATTTTATTATAATTTTGTAATTATGTTTTTAGTGCAATTTCTAATTAAGTAATAAATAAATTATAGTATTACAACAAGATATATAAAAAAATTTAACTATATGTCCAATAGTAGAATAACATGATGAATATAAAATAATATGATAATGTGAAGTTTAATACTAACATATTTTATGGTTTTTTAAACAAAAAATTGAAAGTAAATAGTTTAATAAATTTATTAGAAGAATTTATATCAATAATTATGAATGTCAATATGTTAATAATCTCATAAAATATGAAGCTCTTAGAAAAATTTGGAGAGTTTGACTATAGTAAGAAAGTAAAGATTTTAGTAGCACTTTTAAAAAAGATTATACATAGACAAATTTATAAATTCAGCACACACAAATTTGGTGATATTCGAAATATCTACTAAGATTAATTAAGATTTAGACATTAAATTAAATGTCTAAAGCTAAACCTGACAATGGTTTTCAAGAACAGTAGAACCAAAATCAGACTAAATTTTTTCTTAGTCTCTATTCCAAAATTAGTTATCATAATTTTGTAATTTAAAAATTCTTTAATAGAAAATTGTAAAATGAGAAATTTTGAAAATAATATTACATAAAAATTGAATAGATATTCGATAATAAAAAATACATTAGAGAAATAATATTTTCTTCATACATAATTCTTACAAAAAATATTAAAAGAATAGCTTTTTTTAATAAAATATATATTTTTATTAAAAATATTAAAAGAATATATATTTAACTATTATACTTATAAAAGTGTAAAAAGAATAACAAAGTTTTTCATTGTAAATTTTCTACTACCCCCTTAAATTGTGTGTTGTTAGATTAATTGCATGGAAATTTTCTACACAATTTATAGGAAATCTATGCATTAAAAATGAATATATCTTTGATAAAAAAAATATTTTTTTATCTATATACCTACAAAAGTGTAGATCATTAGCCATGTTTTCCAATTGTCAAAAAATAAAAATGACCTCCTCATCAATACAAATCCTAGATTCAATAAAGATATATTTGTAAATTTCTAATTGTTGCAAGTGTAAAAATGAAATATCAAAATTTTTTATTTATTCCGCCTAATATATAATTAATTAGTAGCCTAATTATTCCACATAATATATAATTAATAGTCTAACAAATGCTAATAAATTATCACTACAATATACATTGATTGTAATAATTTATATCACTTCAAGAATAAAATGTAACTCTTATATTAATTTTCTCAAATATTTCATCTTTATACTAACTTTAAATATTTTATCCTTTTAATTTTCTTTCTACATGTTATTTTATGATTTTAATGCAATTTTGTTATTATATTTTAATGTAGTTTCTGATTAAATAATAAATCATAGTATCACAAGAAGATATAAGAAAAAATAATTATATATGCAATAATACAATAACATGATAAGTATATAATAATATAATAATATAAAATTTAATAATAATATATTTATAATTTTTTAACTAAGATAAGAATTGAAAGTATTTAGTATAATTTATATCAATAATCATGACTGTTAATATACTAATAATATCATAAAATATGAATCTGATAGAAAAATTAAGAGAGCTAGCTATAATAAGAAATTTAAATATTTTAGTAGCAATTTTTTAAAAATATATATATATCAGACAAGTGTTTTAGTGGAATCCTTCCAACAGAGGAAGAAGGGGTATGAGTATTTTTCTCTGAACATCCATAAAATTCTCGTGTCTTTACTTTTCACAAGTTTTTACATTTCAAACTATATCTTGTTGTTTAGATTGTCAACCGGTTGAAAATATTAGAAATATTGAATCGTCTTTCACACTTTTCACGTGGTTCATATTCTAACCGTTTGAGAAAATCTTTCAACCGCCTAAAAACGATTGAAGACAAATTTTAAAAGCAAATATTTTTAAAAGAGTTTATTCACCACAACTAAATTCTTTTCTGATCCCAATAATATACAATCACTAAACACATACAAATACATAATATATATATATATATATATATATATATATATATATATTTGTAATTGATGGCTTAATGAAAAATATAAATTATATACTTTTAAAAAAATTATTTATTAACTAATGTATATGAAAATTAATTTATCTATAATATATAATTCTAAAGCAAAAGGTAAAAAAATTCTGTATGAGGTTAAATAATATTTAAATTGAATATTATGGGTTATATTTTATTATCAATATTATTATTTCATTAGTTTTGATAATATTTTGATGAGTCAGTCACAAATATTTTAAATTGATAATTATTTGTCCTTAGTGTGCTTCACTTATATAAATTATTATATATGTATTTATAAAATCCATAATTTGATTGATTTTTAGGTTATTATAACTTATACGTGGTGCTTAGATATATATTTTTTTAAAATTTGTTTCAGTTAAATTCGTTCTATATATTATACTCATTATAATTTATTATATAACATAAAATCAATTGCTTGAATTTTAATTTGAGAAACAATTGTGAAAGTAAGGTAGATACGTTCTTAATTAATTTATTCGTCTAATATGACAATAGACTAAACCAATATGTTAAGACTAATAAGAACATTTCTCAGAAAATGGAGATGTTTCATTGTTCGGTTTACCGCGATAAATGAGCTTCCAAAATTGTATCCAAAGGAAGAAAATGAACTATTTATACTAAACTAAAAATAAAAAAAATGTGTTTCACTAAAAACGTGTTTTGTGAATCTTATTCTACCAACACAATATAAATTAAAAAAAATTTATTCAAATTATTTTTTAAAAAAATCAAATTTTAATTTTTATTAAATAATTAATATTCACGTGCGATGCACGTGCTTCTTGCTAGAACATGGAAAATATGCTCATGAAGAGACTATTGCAACTGCCTCCTTTGCTGGGAAGTATCTCATCGTGAAGAACTTGAAAGAGGTCTTTCTAACTTCATTTTTTACCTATAATGTTCGTTTATTCAGCATTGGTGAAAAATACGCAGTGGTAATCATTATGTTAGACTAATTTTAGTAATGGTTTTACTTAATCACAGGCAACATATGTATGTGATTACATTCTTGGTGGTGAACTTGATGGATCTAGCTCAACCAGAGAGGCATTTCTTGAGGTAGGATGAGTATCTTACTCTTGAAAATTTTATCTTACTCTGTATTTTATGTAATTTGTTTGATTGCAGAAATTTAAATCTGCTGTGTCAAAAGGGTTTGATCCCGACAAGGTTCTTTTGAAACTTGGTATTGCAAATCAAACAACAATGTTAAAAGGAGAGACAGAGGAGATTGGTTAGATATTAAAGAATCGTATTTTCTCAACATGCTTGCGTATGCAACTTCTAATACTTATGCTTATTGTTTGTTCTGCAAGGAAATTGCTTGAGAGAACCATGATGCGCAAATATGGAGTGGAAAATATAAATGACCACTTCATGAGTTTCAACACTATTTGCTATGCAACTCAAGTCATTTTAATTCCATTAATTTTCTGTGTATGTTATCACTCGATACATATTTGTAGGATGCGAGAGCCACAAACTTAACTATTGTCTTTCGTGCTCATTTTCGATATGAACCTTCTCATGTTTAAAGCCCTTCTTTGTTATATTAAGGAGCGGCAAGATGCCATGCATAAGCTGGTGGATCAACAAGTGGATCTCATTTTAGTTGTTGGTGGATGGAACTCGAGCAATACATCACTAGCAAGAAATTGCCGAGGATCGTGGAATTCCATCATACTGGATTGACAGTGAGAAAAGAATCGGCCCTGGAAACAGAATAAGTTACAAGTTGATGGTACGTGCCTGCTATATGTTCTATCTTGCAATAGGAAATCCAACTCTTGCAAACATGATGTGATTATGTATTACAGCATGGTGAGTTGGTCGAGAAGGAGAACTGGCTACCAGAGGGTCCCATCACAATTGGCATAACTTCTGGTGCATCCACTCCTGATAAGGTAATCTGCATGAATTCTCTATTTTTTACCGGCTATATATTTCTTCAGCAGTCCAGATCTCTTATCCAAAAGGTGTTTTATTTTCTTCCTGGTGATGAATGCACATGTTTCTAAATGGGCTAAAAATGATCTAACAGATGTATATCATAAATCTACACGTGCAGTCGCGCTCAGATGATTGAAGTATTATCTTAAGTACATTTAGGATTTTTACCATTTGTATCTCCTCTATTGTCTTACACGGACCCTTTCAGACACGAGCAGAGAATCCACCCATGAACTTGATTATAATTGTGATCTATGTATCTTTAGCTGAGATATTCAGGTCCCAACATCTTATAGCAATGTCTTAATCTGTGCTATTATTGTTTGCACCACACGGTATTAAGATAATAGATAACCTCTATCAAGATCAATGGAAACTAGACAGATGAAGACAACTACTAGACAATTGAGGTGGATAGGAGATTATCTATAACCATGTTCAGTCACCTTTTAAATCTAATATTACGTCTAGGCCTAATTTATGCTCCGCCTCACTCCAGCATTCACATAACAGCTTACAGTGTTAGTAATGTTGCCTGTAACGATTATCTATTCAGTGGTTCTTATGTTATTAGCCAGGTCGTGGAGGATGTCCTTGTAAAGGTGTTTGACATGAAGCGAGAGGAAGCATTGCAATATGCCTAGACTGTGTTGCAATTGGCATCGCAAGTATACTCCCTCAGTCGCAGCTCGATTTATTAGTTATCAGATTATTTTGAGTGAAATGTAATGCAGTGAATGTGTTGTGCAGTGCTTGTATCTGTAAATGCCACTTCTTGTGACACAGGTTGGATGCCTTGGACTGTTGAGTTTGTAAAGAAAAAATCTTGAGCCAGACGAATATGAATTACTTTGAGTAATAATAACGGGGAAGTTATAATTTTGTGATGGTCATATTAGGATGATTATTTGGATATTACAGTTGGCAAAATGTTCATTTTAATTAATTATAATGTGGTGATTATTTCGTGAAATTCACTAATCTTATCGTTTATAGTTTAATAATTGACACAAAATATAATATTACCAAGAAATATGAAAAATGTACCTCATTCTACAGCTATCTATCTTACATTTGATATGAATTATTTTCTTTTAAAAAAGTATAATTGGAAAGATTGTATAGATTTTTATGTTTATTAGTTTATTAATATCAGCTTTTTTAGGTAAAATTTAATGTCGTTACAGTTTGTTTCAAGTATTAATCTGAAATCAGAACTATTTTATTATAACTAAAATTCAGTTACTTTCGGTTTCATAGAAAATTAAAATAAAGTTATATTTGTATCTCTACTATATTAAAAACAAATAACGTACATAATATTAATTTTTCAAACTTTACATGTTTTAGCTAATCATAACATTGTTTCAACGTAGGATGGAACGCATATCTTCCAATTGGAAGTCATTTATGTCTCTTATATCATTAGGAGTGTTTTGACCACCCTCATGGATTCAATTTGCAAGCATAAGAAAATAGCTTTAGAACTATTTCTTTGAATTTATATAAATTTTTGCATTATATTTTTTGTGGTACAATTTCATATTCGGAATGAAATCTTGGGTTCGAGACCGTTGAAACCCAAAAAGAAAAAAAGAAAAAGGGATGTTAGTTGTCATATATCGGTTAGATAAAATCCCTGAGAGTTGCATATATGAACTTGGACAATCCTTCTCTCTTGAGCTAGCTTTTGGAGTTGAGTTAAGTTCAAGTTCCACCATGGTATCAGAGCTCAAGTTCTACAGTTGTGTGTTGGATTGTCCATAGTTGGGATATTCGTTCTGTCCATAATTAAGTCATTGTAAACTTCACGTTATGTTCATTCTTAGATGTGAGATGATATTTTAGTTGTCCTGTGGGTTAAATTTGCATATATGGACTTATACAATTTTGATACGGGGAAAAATGGTTCAAAATAATAACTGTACCTCTTTAAATGACAAGCTTCATCTTTGCAATTGTTGGTATCTGATTTTGTAAATGAAATATGTGGTCGCAATTTTTTTTGGCGTGGACCAATCAATAATAGGATCCAGGGAACCATCTGGGATATGGATATTACAAAGGCCATCACAGGATAATTTCAGCTATTTTCTCGCATTCATGGAGCTCCGTTCCCTGCAGTTTCCTTGTGCAGTCAGCTGCATCTCTCATGGCGGTTTTACAGATAAGCCATTTTTACATGGGCTCACCAATGTCAAGCTTCCGTTGGATTGCAGAAACTGCCCAAATAGCAGAAAGCTCCAATTCTTTTATTACAAAGCACGAATGTCAGGTATTCTCGTGATTCTTTGTGTGATTTAGTGCAACCCTTTTGAATTCATACCTGAATTGTGTGAAATGGGGGAATGTAGGGGGTAGAGTGAGGAGAATTCTGTTGAACCTCTGTTTCTTCTTGTTTGTTTTGAATTCCTTGTTTCTTTATTTCAACCAGGATGCGGGAATTCCGACGAGAAATGTTCTGGGATTCCTTGCACTAGCTTTATTTGATTATATGAGATTTAATGTGACCGCTCCTTTTTGGAATCTGATTGTAATCATGGTTTAGTGGAATCGCTGTGGTGACAGATGGAACATGAATGGATTGAATTCCATAGTTCCATTTTTGTAAAGAATTGAGCATGTGTCAGGAGAAAAACAGGCCGAACTGGTGTTATATTTGGCGGTATGTAATGTAAGTGTCCGAGTGTAGAAGACAGAATTGGTCAAAAAATAAAACAAAGCGAAAACGATCGGTATTTTTATAGACCATGATCAACCTTTTCTAAGCTTATAATGAAGGGCTTTATATTTTATATACTAACTTACATCGATTGATGTTATGATTAATACCTGTATTGATATTCTTCTAAAAAATTTATGAGTTGTTTAACCAAAAAAATATGGATTTGCCATGATGATTCCGTGATATAGCCAGTGGCTACCGCTACAGTTATGGTGGTGAACCGTGATTGTTAGGGTGACCCAACAACTTAGTTAAGGACAGCTTTTTTTGCTGGAATAGACTTCATTTTTTGAGGTCATCCATCCTAATTAGATCACCAGTAGAGAAAACATTAGTGGGTGTCGTGTGTGAATATATGACTTAAACATTAAGTTATTCATTTAAAAATTTCTCTAGTTGTTTCTTTGGGGATCTATAGTTAAAATACAATCTAGATTGATTAATGAACTGGTGCAATTTTCATTTTGGTAAAAAATACGGTCTTGATTTTTTAGTGGTTTCTGATGCATATGGTTTATCTTGCAAAAAAGAATTTGATTTTTTTTGGAATTCCTCATTAATTTGAAATTGTTGTTTCCCTATTGGGATATTCTTATTGCCTTGGGGTTTTATCATGTCTGTTTTTTAATATTCAGTGCAAAGAGAGTACATGTCAAATTTAAGGTAGAATGCATAGACAGTAAGTATGTGAACGATGATTATCTTAATAATGAAAGGAAAAACTATAATTTTTGGAAAATTTTGGGAGTACACTTTAGGTTACACTCAGACTTACATTTTTCATGAGAAATTACAAAAATATATTTGAATCCAATTTCATCTCTTTTATTTTTTTTCTCTGCTACCCTTTAGGAAAAATGTCAGTGTAACCTAAAGTATACATCTAGCATTGCTCATAATTTTTTACCTATCGTTCTCCCTGTTTGTCAATGACGTGTCTCCGGCCTTCTATTTACTGTACTACTATGCTCTTTTACAAGGCACCGTAAAACTAAAAGTTGAGGCACAAAATACTACGTCGAGTGATGCTGGTGGAAAGGATGAGAATCTCGTGTTTGTTGCTGGTGCCACTGGAAAAGTTGGATCTCGAACTGTGAGGTTCTCGTTTAACTTAATTAGTCGATGAGAAATCTTCTGGACTATGATGCTTAAAAACTGATTCGGTTACTAATATTGTTTTTCTCCTGCAGGGAGCTTTTAAAATTAGGATTTAAGGTTCAAGCTGGTGTTCGGAGTATTCAGAGAGCCGAATCACTATTGCAAGTATGAGTTCTGATACTTGCTTATTATTGAAATGGTGTTTCTCTTCTTTTATTCATGGTTATGATATTTTTCTTCTATTCAGAGTGTTCAGAACATGAAGTTCGACGATGTGGCTGGAGGCACTCGTAAGATAAAATGGGCTTTAGATTGTTAACATAAGATCGAGTTTGTAATGATATTGACATTTAATAGGATTTCTTGGCATTTCTATGTGTGATTATATGGGCTTGTTTGTTCTAGCAAGATTGATGTCTACATGTCAATTGGAAATTTTATTCATAGTTTTTTGGTCTTTAGTCCAGCTATAGATAGGCTTAAACTTGTGGTGTGTGACCTGGAGAAACGGGATCAGATTGAGCCAGCACTTGGAAATTCTTCGACTGTTATATGTTGCATCGGTGCAAGCGAAAAGGAGATTTCGGATATAACTGGACCATACCGAATTGACTTTCAGGCGACCAAAAACTTGATTGATGCAGGTAAGAAAATTTCTGGTTTAGGCTTTCCTAATTCGCTTTAACAGGGTTGAATAAGTTACCGTAAAATGCACCGTCATAAAATTCAACAAATATTCTTCATTTGTAGAACTGAAGTTTTTAACGAATGGAAGGATTACAAATGGTACAGTAGTTGAGATATAGTTATAGTCTAGTTGGTTGCTTAAATATAGTTATCTAGTTGGTTCTTGGTTGAGATCTATCTGTCCTATATAAAATTTTGTAGTCTATCAATCAAAAAGTTGCAATAAATGTTAGAAATTGCTTTTCCAAAGCTCAAGTGTGGGAGTTGGTCCTACAATTAATTTGTACTTTAACATACCCTTGCGTGTAAGTTGAATTCTGGGAGATATATGCATATTTGCAACTATTGGGGGTAAAGGCCCTGAAATAAGCTCGCAAGACCACAATGATGAAATATATATGGTTTTGCATGTGATCCTCTGACTTTGGTTTCATGTCATAAATTACTTTCCCACAAACTCGAGCCCATGGAAGGTGGGGCCCACCCAGAAATATTTTTATTATTGAACTATAAATGCCCACTCCCATTTTTGGTTGCAGCAACTTCTTCTAAGGTTAAGCATTTCATTTTGGTCACATCTCTGGGAACAAACAAAATTGGATTTCCTGCTGCTATCTTGAAGTAAGTCGAAGAGTTCCCCATTATGAATTGTTCAAATCACCTTAGGCTGTGAAGTGTCAACAAGAAAGCTGCAAGTCTCTAGTCTTTGATTCTTTTCTGATTTATGATTGTCATACGCATCTCCAAAAAAGTTTGTTTTGGGGAGTCCTAATTTGGAAGAGGAAAGCAGAGGAAGCACTTCTTGCCAGCGGTCTTTCATACACGGTGAGAGTCGTTCGGACCATACCATTGTGTAGAGTATAGCAATAATTGTTTTGCTGTCTTGTGTTGTTTCTTATGAGTTATGTGGTGCGTCGATCAAATTTTAGTGATTGAAGTATTGTATGGATTAAAAATTTTGAGTTTAGCTAATGTTGACAAGTATGATTTTTCGTTACGACAAGAAGTGTTCAATCCTATGCATAAACTATTGACATGTGTGAAGTAGGGTATATAATATCCTGATACAAACAATTTTCATTCTCATACTCGAACACCTATTGCAGATAGTGAGACCTGGAGGAATGGAGCGGCCTACCGATTCTTTCAAAGAAACACATAATATTACCTTGTCGGAGGAGGATACTCTATTTGGTGGATTGGTGTCAAATCTGCAGGTTCTCTTCCTTGTTCACGCATAACAAATTTTTGGGGGAGCGTTGGAGAAGCCATACTAGCTTGACTTGAGCCTTTTGTAGGTTCAGAGTCAGGTTAATCATTCAATCAATATGATATCCTTTTACAAACGAGAGTTTTTCAAGAAAAAGTAACATTGATAACTGTTTTTAGTTTTTTCCTAATTAACTCAGAATTAAATAATTATTTTTATGAACACCAGGTAGCAGAACTACTGGCATTCATGGCCAAAAATCGCAGCCTTTCATCCTTCAAAATCGTTGAAGTAATTGCAGAAACTTCAGCTCCTTTGACTCCCTTGGGAGAACTCCTTCAAAAGATACCATCTCGGCGTGCTGAAGTTTATGCTTCCAGGGTAAAATTCAGTCAAATGCATATTGAAAGTAAATATCATTTATTTATATCCCTTCTTAGCATTTTAAGTGTCTTAATACCCATGAATGTGTTTCATGTATTCAAGCATACTGCCCTTTCTTCTCTGAGAGTTTAGATGCACCATGCCACAAGACTTGTTTAAAATTGGTTTGCGTAGATTTATGCACCGGAACAGCAAGAAATGCATATGTAATCAATAGAATATACCACAGAGCTTGCTGGTACTTTGAAATTTTTTTTTTTTTGTGCATGCCAATCCAGGAAATTTATGAAATTTTTCCCATACTTGTTCTTGGTTGATGCTGAAAGTTCTATCTCGGCTTTAGGTGTCGGATAATGCAAACACCCCCACACCACCCGTTTCAAAAAGTAGTTCCCCAAAGAAAGATCCCGAACCGGTGAAGTCAACTGCTACAAGGCCTCTTTCTCCATACACAGCGTGAGTCCAGTTTGCTCCATATTAAGTTAACGATCGATTTTGCTTTGAAATATCAAATTTCGAAGGATGACTTAGTATGAGTTCGGTTACATGAACACTTATTTTGAAAAACACTTTAGTATGTTAGTTCCCTAAAATATTTTTTTTAAAGCATCAACAACTTTATGTTATTCAGCTTAAGTAAATTTTTTTTATTACTTTCTAAAGAGAAGTTGAAGTTGTTGCCTTGAACGAATTCTTTAGCTTCTTGCTTTTGATTTTTTAAGCACTCTCAACCAGACATCACATTTTTTAAGCAAAGCTTGTGAAAGAGATTTTTCAGAAAACTTCTCTAATCCAAACAAAAACTTGTTATCTGCTCTTGAAGGCTGAAAATTTTTACAGACTATCATCCACTTCTGAATTTTATTTCTCAGATATGACGACCTCAAACCCCCTACATCGCCATCTCCAAGTGCCAACTTTGTCAAACTACAATAAACCTGAGAATCCAGTTGATATCAAGAAATATTCAGAATCAAAAGGTGGACCGGATCCCTCTCATCTGTCAAAAATTGCAGTACATTTCTAGGTCCTTGGAAATATGTTTTTGTCTGAAACATTGTACACTGTTGCGTTGAGGTCCTGAGGATTCTATAAAATGTTTAATATTAATTTTTAAAAATGAGATTGGCATTCTATAAAATTTAATACACAGGCATCTGTTTATCCTATTAAGTGAGATTGGCATTCTATAAAATGTTTGATATTAATTTCTAAAAAAAATTCTACAACCATAAATTTATTAAAATTTTAAAAAGAAAAACCATATCAATTTTATATATGAACTCCAAGGTTTAATCAAATATTTTCTATATTTAAATGATCATATTACTCTTAATAAAAAAAATTCAAACCATCGTATATTAAAAATAGCTAACATTTATCGTATTTAAATTAATTTTCTAAATAATTATTATAGACTCTTATAAAAATCATCTCCAAAGTTTTAAAATAGTATAATATCTAAAGTAACACTAAAATATTTTAATATAAATGTACTTAGCACATAACAGAATAACACATATTATATCAACTCAATCAACTTATGAAAAATATTGTTTTTTTTATTTTAAAATTATTATTTTTCATTATATGTATAGATCGGTTCGACCCATCTATAGATCTATAAAATATCTCACAAGATACATATTCTTTATCAATCAATTGCTTAAATATTCATCCTCCAACATCCTATTTAGTGAGGAAAAAAGATAAATCGTGATAGTAAGTTTTTTGCGAAACTGTCTCAAAAATATATATTTATGAGATAAATCGACTTGATCCATATTTAGAGTGAAATAAATACATATAACACAATCAAACCGATATATCTAACAAAATTGACTGATTTTAAATTCTTATCAAATCAAGTCAACCATATCTTTATTTGAATATGATAAACAAAATATTGTCAAATTCAATGTTATTCGAAAAGTTCAGTATCTCATTGTCAAATATAAGATAAGCATTTTTAATTAAACTTATTTCGATTAATATTAATAATTACTTTAACATAAATTAGATAATATCTCTGATTTTTCCACATAAAGATTTTAATATGTCAATATGTACGATTAGAACTAATCATTATATAATAATCATATGATTAAAAATTAAAAGTTTTAAATTTTATTTGTAAGTTATGTTTGGACATGAAATTTGGAAAACACAGTTTTGGTCATATTTCAATATTGGTTATATGTTTTATTAAAATTCAATTTTAATTTTTTTAAAAAAATTCAATTTTAGTTGTGTATTTTTTTTTATGATAGACTATCTTAATCTATTTTTATTGAAAGTGTTAATTATACGTGTCAACACCATATTGAAATCAAATAATTGATACATATGTGATATATGTGTGACGGCAAATTTTTTTTATAAAAATTACAAAAATAACATATTGAAATTTGAGAAATAATACCAAAATCGAAAAAAAAAGATAAAAATTTGTGTGAGATGGTGTCACGGGTCGTCTTATTTGTGTCATTTATGAAAAAAGTATTATTTTTTATGCTAAAAATATTATTTTTTACCTACTCAAGAAAAAAACAATAAATTGTATTTTTCCCCGAAATATTTTAACGCAAATGGCAATTTTCCGGCGGAGTAAAAAGTGGTTTTGCAAAAACTGAGGTCGTTGGAAGCTCTATACTCACCAATAAACCCTCTCCCCCAACATCGGGAATTTATCGGGCAGTTTCGCTCGTCTACCGATTGCGGAGCCGATAACAGTTGTCAAATCAACGGCGATCAATATTGGCATCCGATTGTTTTGTCGATTGATGCACTTGAATATAATAATACAGTTGCATAGAGAGGTATTGGGTGTGGGTTTATTGAGATGGAGGATTCTGTGAGTGGCAGCGAAGAATCGTTGGACGGGATTGAGAATGAAGATTCCGATGCTCAGTGTGCTTCATCAAAAGCTTCGTCTTGCAAGGAATGCATTTAGATTTTATTTTTATTTGTGTGTGTACTATTATGTGAATAATGTTTCGTCTTCTTTAAGTTTTCAAGTTGGAATGGTCTGGACTTTGGAGCTGGCGCTGTTTTATCAGCTTCTAGTTGAATTATTTGCTTTGTCGGGAATGTCAATTAATTTCATTTGAAGTAAAAATATGGGGGGGATTTTTTCGTAATTAGAGCGAAGGCGGTACTTCATTCTTCTTGATGATATTCTGTGCTTTTAAAGAGAGAATCTCGAGTGTTCTTCTTTTCTTGGAAAATTGGGTTTTGTTTATTTATCCTCGGCGTTAAGTCCAGTTGAATCGCCTTGATGTGGTTTGGTTTATCATTTCATGGAGATGGGAGTCCATTCTTATTTCTGGCCGTGCTTTTTCACGTTTCAGCCCTGCAGGGTCCTTTTAATTAAACGAAAAGTGGATTTCTACAGTGGAATGAATATTATCTTGTTGGTATAATGGTTGAGACGTGTTTACTGATTTTTTTTTGTGCCTTTGGCAGGTAATCACGAAAGAGTCTCTCTTGGCAGCACAGGTATATTGTTGTTTCTTTTCTTTTGTGTGCACACTGGGTATACTTTGTCATTTTTTATCTTCTGCCTGACTATTTTTATGCTTCACAGTTTCTTTTTATACTCAATTATTCACCTTCCATGCCCCTAAGCATATTGATTTGGGTGAATTTTTTACTGATTTTAAAATGCAAACAGCAAACCGCAAATGTAATTCGTCATTTTAAGAGTTAGACAAGTGACTTATCAAATATGAGATGGAGATGTGCTCAGTGTGGTTTCTTAATCCTGTAAGGTCAAATTAGAAGAACAAATTGGTGGCGTATATGTCATGCTGACCTGAAGAATGAGGTTGTTTTTCATCCATGCAGAGGGAAGATTTGCAAAGAGTAATGGACTTAATATCACTAAGAGAACAGCATGCCAGAACTCTTCTCATTCATCATCGTTGGGACGTCGAGAAATTGATTGCAGTGTATGTTGAAAAGGGAAAAGCTTTCTTGTTTTCTGAAGCAGGTGTCACTGCAGACAAATTTGCCGACCTTGATCCACTTGAGCCTTCCTTAGCAATGACGTGTGATATATGTACGGATGATGTCCTTGCACAAGAGGTAACCACAATGGACTGCGGGCATTGCTTTTGTGACAATTGTAAGCACCCATTCCTTTTATTGGGTTATGTTCAAGGGCAGTCTGTATTGGGTAAAATGACATCCTGTAATAGTTCCTGCTATTCCTCTGTACAGTGATGTAGTTAGTTTTGTGTTTTTCAGTGCCTCGTTTTCCAGCTTTTCGGTTTTTTTAAATTTACATGTGCTCAGGATAGTAAATTGTTGAAACATTTAGTATTTTAGTATTTGAATTTTTCAGGTTGGACGGAGCATTTTGTTGTGAAAATAAATGATGGGCAGAGCAAACGGATCAAGTGTATGGCCCATAAATGCAACGCTATCTGTGATGAAGCTATTGTCAGAAAACTAGTTAGCATCAAACACCCTGATTTGGCTGAGAAATTTGAGAGATTTCTCCTTGAGTCATACATTGAAGACAATAAAATGGTGAAATGGTGTCCCAGCACACCACATTGTGGGAATGCAATACGGGTAGAAAATGATGAATTTTGTGAGGTTGAATGCTCTTGTGGTTCACAATTTTGTTTCAGTTGCTTATCAGAAGCACATTCCCCTTGCTCATGCTTGATGTGGGAACTATGGACAAAGAAATGCCGAGATGAATCTGAGACAGTTAATTGGATTTCTGTACATACCAAGCCATGTCCTAAGTGTCACAAACCTGTTGAGAAGAATGGTGGGTGTAATTTAGTTTGTTGTATATGCGGGCAAGCATTTTGGTAAGAGTTCTTGCTAAATTTCCTTCCTCGTGTATGCTACTTAATGTATATTGACACAATAGCATGTCATGCTGCTGAGAAATGTTTCTTTATCAATTTCGCTTTTGTCTTATGATTAGACAGTCTCACCCCTCCTTTTTTTGGGGTACACGCAGTGTGGAAATTAGATTCCATTCTTATGTCACCTATTCATTTTTACTTTTTGTTTGGCAAGTTTAGGAAATCTCCTTGTTTTCCTTCTTTTCTTTTATTCTTTTAGCTTATCTGGAGCAAGTAGAAGAGCTACACAGCAACTAATTACGATGGCACATTTCCATGATGACCAATTTAGCATTTTTTTATCCGGACTCAGCTTAAAATTTGCTAATCTGAAGGGTCAATGAACGTGAAGCATATTTTAAGAGGGGGTTTAATAAATTCCAAGTTGTGGCACGTGGCAATGATGATGCTTTCTATTTTTATGTGTTTTACTTCATTGATGGAAAGCAGTATCCTGCATTTGGTTTTTTGTATTGGAAAAGCTCTGGTGGTAGTGTGTAAACAAGATAAACACTGATATTTGGCATATATTAGGCTGGACAGAGGTTTTTTGGAGGTTTGATATTGCAAATAACACATTCTTTTTGGTAAGTTACATATAAGACATTGTCGCCTATGAGCTTCCTAACTTAGTTTTGTGACACCGTTACCTTTGACTTTCACGTTTGTACCTTTATGTAATTTGTTTCTGACAAGACTTTCAAACTCCATGACTATGACTTGGAGAATTGTCTTGGCAGATATTCTTGCCTGTTTGCAGCTTAATAGAAGATGTTTTGTGTGCATAAGGTCCCCCAGAATATCTAATTTCGTGCCATAATTTTCTATTGTTTACATAGGAATAATGCCATTAACTTTCGCAGGCTTGTTGGTTAGTTAATCTAATTTTTTTTTCTTGTGAAAATGCTACCATTACACGTTGTGGCTTACCCTTGTGCTTTCTACAGTTGGCTGTGTGGTGAAGCTACAGGCCGAGAGCATACATGGTCCCATATTGCTAATCACAGCTGTGGGCGATATAAAGAAGATAATGAGAAAAATGCTGAGTGTGCAAAGCGAGATCTTTACAGATACATGCATTATCATAATCGCTATAAAGCTCATACGGACTCCTTTAAGCAGGAATCTCGACTGAGTGATACTATAAATGAAAAAATATCAACTTTGGAAGCAAAGGATTCCAAACTAAGAGATTTCACCTGGGTTGCAAATGGGCTTCACAGG
Organism: Primulina tabacum; assembly: GCF_025594145.1. NCBI lineage: Eukaryota > Viridiplantae > Streptophyta > Magnoliopsida > Lamiales > Gesneriaceae > Primulina > Primulina tabacum. Next base: position 4,310,216 of record NC_134559.1, on the reverse strand, counting down.
CTCTTTCGATCAAGAAGGTCTCTTTCATATTCATATCCATTTGCATTCTACATGTTTGGTGATGACTTATTTACGGATGAAATGACCAATGAGGAAAGGGAAATTAAAAAGAATTTGTTCGAGGACCAGCAACAGCAGCTCGAGTCAAATGTTGAGAAACTATCGAAACTTCTTGAGGAGCCATTTGATGAGTATTCTGAAAAACGAGTGATGCGTATAAGGATGCAAATCATTAATCTCTCAGCAATTACTGATAACCTCTGCCAAAAGATGTAGGTATTGTAGACTGCTGCCTAAATTTCACGAGAAATATTGAAGCTTACTCTCTCCCTTATCTTGCAGGTATGAATGTATTGAGAATGATTTGTTGGGTTCTCTTCAATTCACTACTCACAACATAGCTCCATACCAGTCAAAAGGCATTGAGAAGGCTGAAGAGCTGACAGTTGTATCAAGTGCTCGAGCAGGTGGATACAATAATCGTTAAACTGTGGATCACCTGGATGGTAAAAATGATGGGAACTTGCTTGGGATTAATGTCTGAGGAAACACTGGAAAGAATTTATAGTACTATGTTGAGTGAGAGATCCTTACAGTAAATACTGTTAACTGCCAAATGAGTGTCCCAAAATAATTTTCGTTTAAAGGATACTAGGTAAAAAAAGGCGAACCTCAAGAATTCACCCTAGTAGCGATAATCAATATCACAAACAATGATCTCGCATATGTGTGTGTGTGTGTGTCACAAACAATGGTTATATATCTGTCACGTTGTTCTGTTGTGACCTTTTGATGTAGCTTTCAACACACCTGTTGGTGAAGTGTTATTAATTTTTATGATTTCCTGCGAGTGTCCAAATTAATTGCAGTGCTTGCTGTTGACAGTCGGACACTTTCCGTTGTTTTTCAGGAGACGTACTAGAAGCAGGGCGAGCAACCGCGTCTGGGACTTCAAACAAGAGAAAAAAGCTGTCATGTAAGCGGGCTAGAAAAGGAAGTTCTGGAGGCAGTGTGTTTGATCTAAACTTGCCTGCGGAGTTTCATCGAGGAAGTTGATCACTAAAAGTGACCATCTTTCCCAAAGAAATTTGATGACAAATGGATAGGCGAACTGTTTTTTTTTTTTTTTTTTTGGGGTCAAGAATTCGGCAGTCTTTTATGGAATAAATTTCTCGATCTCGAGCTTGTACCAAACTTGATGGGATTAGGCTCTCATGTTGGGTGTGGATAGTTTATTCTATGATTATTGTTCATAGAAAGAAGGTTTAGATCTAGATCTCTCAGTTTTTCTGTTCATTTTATCCAATGGTGGTAGGTTTCTTCCCCAACACCCCGTCTGGCCGTCTGGGTTTTTTTTTTTTCAGTTCGTCCTTCAAAGATCGGAGAGGAAAACTAGCTTAAGGATGTATAGTCTTGCACAATTGGGGTTTAATTTTTTTTATATTAGGTGAATTAATTGGCATATAGCTTATTCGAACTATCTAACATGAAGCAGATTTTTTTTTTTTTTGGCTCTGAATATTTTCATCCCTTGCAACTATTCAATTGTGGATGGTTTGATAATAATATATACCCATAGTACACTTAAATTTTTTATGTACAAGTCTGAAACTATTGATGATAATGTACTAACCAAATTTTTATTATTAAAATATTTATATAATATATAATTTAAATATGATACATATATAATATATACAATTAATTATAATCATGTCTATAAATATAGATATATCAAATTATTGTATCTTATTTTCTTATTATTTATATATAAAACGTCGATATACCGTAATTCATCAAATATCAAAATTTTAAATCTGAGAGGAGTTCTCTCATCAACAATCAATTAGAACAATCCCACCCCGTCTAAAAAAAATATCGGTGCAGAGAGATATTAACAAGACATTTATTTCTAACCACTTCAACCGTTTGATGAAGCTACAAGCACTCAAAGATTCAGTGAATTAACGGCCTGATGTCAAAGACCGCGATCGTGATCTTGGACATCCGCCGTCGATTGAAGACCACCCCGCCCCTGGCCATCGATCACACAGATTCCACCATTCCAATCCAATCGACCGCATCTCGATCGTTGGATCTCTGCATCCCTCTCCGCCTCTTGATATTGTTGCACGCGCGGGAAAGGAGAAGAGATACCATGGATTACCATCTTAACATTGTGCATCAGATCAATGGTCACGAGCTTCATGTGGTTTATCTTCATTGGAGTCAAAGTTCCTCCGCCACCAGCGGTGGTCACAACCAGATCCTGTCCGGCTTCCATCGTCGGCAACGATGTTTTCAGGCGTAAAGTCACCAGATCCGCCGCCGTAAGCCTCTTGTTCGGTACCACATGATGTAAAAAATTCGACAAGTAGATGCTGCCTTCGCCGGTGAAAATGGAGGTATCGTCGACCGCGAAGACGGTCATGGCCTTCAGCTCAACAAGCTCCGCGTACCTGAATCGGAGAGCCATAGAAACGACTCCGTACCCTATGGTCTGCAGGCGGAGAATAGCGTCCTTTAACATGAGCGGCATTAGAGAGGGAGACGGAGACGATGCTAACGTAGGGAGCGAGGGGAAAGGGAAGGAGAGCGACGTCGTGAGTTCTACGTTGCATGAGAGTGGAGAGAGGTGGGAGACGAAGCCTTGGAGACCGTGGACGAGGACTGTTCCGTCGTTGAATAAGTCGGGCCGCGCGATCTCCACGCCGTTTACGTACACCTTGTTCTTGTTATGTTCTGCGGTTGCGGCAGTGGTGATGGTGAGGCAGCGATGGGGGGCTAGGGTTTCGATTTTGGTACCGAAGACCAGGGATTGGAGGAATTGCAGCGGGTAGAGGCCTGGTAGGGAGAATTCTCGAATGAGGAGGTGGAGAGAGCAGGTAGGGCAGGTGGAGACGGCGGCATCAGAGGGAGCGAAGATGGTGATAGGACTGGAGGCGGAGAGATTGGCGGTGGAGAGTTTCTGGAAGCCGAGTGTGGAGAGTAAGATGGCCAAGATGGAAGGAGTTACCTCTTGGATTAAAGGTGGGGCTGCGGCGGCGGAGATGAAAATGGATATGAGGATGAGAAGTAGGAGGAGGAGGAGCTGGAATCGGAGAGGAATCGCCATTAATGGAGCTGAGTACAGGTTGCAGAGTGTGAATTGGGCGGGAACACCATTTTCAGGGGGAAGTTTGTTGGTTATCATTGGACGGTTTTGCCCTCGGGATCTTTGAACAATAAAATCGAAATTACGACCATAATTATAAATTTATTATGATCACTTTTAAAAATTTAGAGAAAAGGTGTAGACATGGCTTAAATAAGTTAATTGAAATATATTCAAAATTTAGATCTTTGTCGAGCGAAATTGAGACTAGACTAGATTTGCACAACCTTCTTAATAATATCCATAAATAAACTACTTGTTTTTTTTTTTTTTTTGGTCATAGATTATCAATATTACTATATGTAATCTCCTTCGCCCACACGAGAGACTTCTATTTATTGAAAGTACGATCTTGGACAAGCCCCCTTCTCATGAATTAGGAAAAAAAAATATGTTCTACTATAAGGTCTCTAAACTCTTCCATCAGAGAATGAGATAATTAATCTTTTGCATATTGCTTTTCTTTATCTATTAAGATTTTTAGTCAGTTGTCCGCTGTGATTTAGTTGAATTCATAGATAATTAATCTTTTCCATACTGCTTTTCTGATTTTTAGTAAGTTGTCCGCTGTGATTTAGTTGAATTCATAAATAACAGGGGTGAGCAACATAGTCAATTCAATCTATCTTGATGGAATTTTTTGTTTCTATTGAGTAGTATAGAAGGGATTTTTCTGAGACCGAGGGCTTGACCCAATGGTCTCATAGGATTTCCCTATCTATTAACTCAAGTTCGAGTCTTTCCCATCCCTAAGATTAGGATATTTTTTTAAAAAAAAGATATTTTTCTGGGTACATTATAAATGTTGGTACTCCTGTGCATTTTTCCATATGAATCATAATAAATATGTTTTTGAAACATTAATCTCTTCCAAATTCAAAACGGACAACTTGGCAAGTTGGTCCTCGTATTTTACTAATTATTAATTAATTTTAGCAGCATTGGTCATTGTATTAAGATTTTTAAAAAAAATAATAAAAGCTTTACTTCTCAGAGAAAAAAGTTTTAAATTCTTAATAACGTATAAAGAATCGGTCTGAATTTGAACAAAAACTGTATTATATATTTTAATTAAAACATCTATATTATTATAATTGCCAAGCTTTATATCGAGCTCCCAAACTAAACCAGCTGTTTTTCCTACTTGTCATTCGAAACAAACTCATAAAACTTTCAAGAAAAATTATGAGATGTCAATTCATAACATTAATTAGTAACGAAAAGCCTCAAAACTTACTTCATACTTCTTCGTCAATTATATACATATACACGTTTCGGACAATCCCCAGCTGGATTTGGTATCAAACTTCAGACTTTGGTGGGAATTAATCCTGTCTCGGATTCACTCGGTTTCTGGTAGGTATAGTATGGGGGTGTGCATGGGGTCTATTCTATAATGCTAAAAACTTCAGAGTTTTCACAATTCTTCGACTATCACGCTCAACTTGGGGAGAAACTTACCTCCCTTGAAACGGCCACAACCTCGGCCTCGGCCTCCGTCCGCCACCAAGAACGGCCTCTCCTTGTCATTTAACACAACCATCGCATGATCAACCCTTTTAAATGCATAGCAACTACAGCTAATTACAGCATCGTCACCACCAGCTAGAGCCAAGCTCGCCTTCACTGCCAAAGCTGCCATGTCCTCCGCCTGCATACGATGCTTCCGCCACCTCGATGGTAGCTCGAAGTACACCTCCCCTGGCCGCAACTCCTCGTCTCCGCCCACAGCAACGAATGCTTCTCCGATTTCCATATCGTTGGAACTGCATATGAATCTATCGAGATAATTAACAGCACCATGTTGCATCAAAGTCGAAACCTTAACCGGGTACGAGAATTCTTGAAGCTGTCCGTTGGAAAGAATCAGTTTCGCCGTTGCAGCAGACCTGGATTCACAGGACCTACAGTTTCCCATTTTTTTTAAAATATTATTATGAATGAATAAAATCGGAGTTGTTATGTATAGAATATTCAAATCTTTCCCGAATGCAGAATTTATAGAAGGCGATTTTCGGTTACTGCATACAGTTTGTGGAGGTCAAAATAAGTTTGGTCGCAAAAATCAAACTTAATAATACTAAATCAATGCCTGTAATCACGACCCCACTGGTTATAGAATTAATGGTGCATGGACAATTAGAAATAGTAACGCTTGATAATTAGATAGATATGTGGCGGACAGACAATACCAACACGCGTCTGGCATTTACAAAGATTTAGAGGAAAATCATTATCGGATGGTAGGGACGCGATCATATATATTTCAAATATTTCAATTTCAATCATTTTTTCCACGAGGATGCTGATACGACACAACAAATGTCAGCGCCACTTCGATTAACTCCTTGCCAACAGTATTGCATCAGCGTCATATCAAAGTCACGTAAGAAAAAAGACTAAAATAAAAAAAAGTAAAAAAATTGCATTTTAAAATTGAAATACAATTTTGATGACCATGAACAAAATAAATAACCAAAATTGCAATGTTCCCTAAAAATATTCTTAATAGTATTTTCCATGAAAGGAGAAATTAAACATATTGAAATAGACTGTCATTTCATTTGGAATAAGTCTAATGAAGGGTTTAATCAGGTTTGTGCAAATCCGATCTCAACGTCATATCACATCACGGATATCTTCGCTAAACCACTTTTCGCATTTTCACATTATTTTTCAAGATAGTCGTGCATGATATTCAACCATACATCATCCTTGAGAATAGAGTTTTAATAATTACAATTACTAAGATTGGTGGATTGGTTAAGGAATAAGGACAGTTAACAATTAATTAGTTAGCAAGGAGGGTTAGCTGTGTAAAATTAGTTTGCTTTGATTTTCAAAGTCTGATTTCATACTATCATCGATCAAGTAGAAAAATCTGGTTTGTGATTAGTATGATTCATTGACATTGGGTGGAATGTGTGCTTCGTTGACTCAGTGTTTGATTATTTTGAAAAAAAATTAAGTGAACAAATAATTCTCCCATTCAAAAGTTCTTATTTACTAAATATTTTTCCCCGACATTACGGGATTGCTAGAAGGTAAAAACTTGTGTGAGACGGTCTCACGAGTTGTATTTTGTTAGACGAATCTCTTATTGGTTCATCTATGAAAAAGTATTACTTTTTATTGTGAATATCGATAGGGTTGACCCATCTCATGGATAACGATTCGTGAGACCGTCACACAAGAGATCTAGTACTCTTGCTATAATCTGTTTTGGAAGCTTTTCTAGAAATTAAAATAGTTTCAAAACTTTAGAATATTATTTTTAAGTTTGAATATACAATAAAAATAGAAGCTTTTTTTGAAAATTTAAATTAAAAATAATGATTTATTGTGTGAATACAGAAATAAAAACAATAACAATATAAGGGTATAGTTTTTTCTCCCTAATTCCATTTGAAGATTTGGGTTGCAAGCATGGATTGTTAGCCTAAAAATAATAATTTTAGTCAATTGCTTGCAGCTGTGGGTAATCATGTGTCGCAAAATGGAGGAAATCAATGGGTTACGTTGCATTTGATTTTAATTTATTATTTTTACGAAGGAATATATATTTAAAAAATTAAAATTGAAAATGATAATATAATACTTGACTTCAATAAGATCATATATAGCATATAAATAATTGAATGAAACTGATATATTGAAATTACGTACAACAATAGCATGTAAATAATTGAATGAAAATGATGTATTGAAATTACGTACAACAATAATATGTAATGTTTGCATTTAATAAAATATTATGTAAATATTTCATGTGGCAATATATTATATGCTTCAAAGCATAATATCTATTGTCTACTATAATAGCTTTTAGATTTCATTTCGTGTACTTATTAGTAATTTTAACATCTACACTATTTTTTTAATAGGTCTCTTGTGATACAGTCTCACGAATCTTTATCTGTGAGACGAATCAACCCTACCGATATTTACAATAAAAATTAATACTCATAGCATAAAAAGTAATAATTTTTCATGGATGACCCAAATGAGAGATTCGTCTCACAATCTACGACCCTTGAGACCGTTTCACACAAATTTTTGTGTTTTTTTATTCTTAATTAACTCCATCATTTTTTTCTGTAAAATCACAACTTAATCAGTTGTTTAAAAATAAAAATAAGTACGACGAATTTAAAACACCCTCAAAGGAGTATAATTTATAATACATTCCTCAAATTCTTCCTCGAATCAAAACTATCAATCCAGATGCAATCTTAACTTATATCTAAATCTTATACCCCAGAAAGAGAAAGAGGGAAAAATCTTATAATTGATCATTCATACTAATCACACTTAACAAAAGAAAGAGTGAAAGTTAACATATGAATGAGACTAAAATTAGCATAAAGTGGTGAAAATGGATTTATTAATATATACATGTAAAATAAACATGTTGTGAGGCCCTTAGCTCCTAATCGTTATTACAATGTAATCTGATTAGGGTTAAGTAATTACAGCGAAAAACGAGTTTAAATTTTCTTTACAATGAGCCCAATCATTTTATTTGAATACTAAAAATAGTATTTCATCTCACGTCATAAACATGCCCACACGTAATCAAAACCAATCATATATAAACAGCTCATATCCTCGGGACATGCCCCGATATATAAATACATATACATATATACTGGGAACAAGACATAAACATAAAATCTCAGCCCAAGCTGTGGCTCCCTCCAGAAGTACCCTCTCCGGTCTCCTGATATCCTGGAGTACCTGCCATTGTCCACACACAAAGACAACAACAGCCCCCCTTGGGGGTGAGCAAAGCTCCGTATGGAACAACCAATCATATACACCACAGATCTCTAAACAATGATATATAGTATGCAATGCATGTATGTCGTGGAGGTATCATGTCAAATGCTCATCCACTGAGCACATGTCGGAATCAAACGAATCGCTATCAAATCAATGCTCGAGCTGGCACACCGGCCTCAATAAGGGATACTCGTATGATAGCGTCGACAAAGCGCCATCAAATCCCAAATCTCATATTCAATCATCGGGGCCACAATTGTCTATGCTTTACGGGACATATAATACCAACATAGCAATTGTGTTCACAAATCCCATAATCCAATCAAATCATATCAGGGTATCCAAGGATCATAGCTCAACGTGCATGTCATGTATCGATGTATGCATCAAATGATGTGTGTTAACAAAACATTTATTTTATAAATCGATGTCTCAATCTCAATGTCATGTATGCCACATCAATCAACAAATAAGGCATATAGACACATAATCTCATTCCAATCAATCCAATCAAGCTGACATATATCATATAATACAGATACCTGTCGTATGTTACCCAGTCGCAACATACATCAATTCTTCGTTTCCAGTTGATGTAGCCTGAAGATATCGGTACAATACTTTATCTACATCAATAACATACTCATTCCAATCAATAACATACTCCAAAATCATTAATATGAGTTTCAAATATCATTTGAAACTTCAAAAATTCATATCAAATCCAAATCATATCATAATTCAATTCCGACTTCAAAACATAGTTTATTGTCGGTTATTCTACTACATATAGGAAATTCAACTTCAACTACATGCTATTCCAGCACTTTGATATTTAGAGCTGCTAGAACTAGAAGAAAATTACCTCAGTCAGAAGCCCCCGACGCGACGATCACAAATATATAATTTGTTTCGCGTTTAGACAGTGTTTCGAAGTCGATTCGGACGAAAGAAAATTGAATGCTCTCGAAGCCCCTCGAACTCTCTGAAAGAAAAGTGAAGAAAGAAAGAAGAAAAGAAAGCATTCTTATCCTCACCGCTTCGGTGCTCGGGCGGTAGAATTCTAGCGCCCGAGCGCGAGAGGTTCTGCCCCCGAGTTGTATTTGTGTCGCGCTCGGGCGGTCAAAAGTTACCGCTCGGGCGCGGAACATTCTGCCCGAACACAAATCTCATATATCCTGGCGCTCGGGCGGTCATTTTCTACCGCCCGGGCGCCACACGTTCTGTACAAACATTTATTTTTGTACTATATTGGCGTCCGGCTTCTCCACTCGAACTCTTACAACGTCAATTCATATTCAATATTCATTTTCTCAATTTCATTGTCATGATATACATCAAATACATAATCACATATCAAATTCATGAGTTATCGATAATCACATAGAATTTACGATAATACGATACACGGTCCTTACATATGCCGAGCTAAAAAATAGAGACAAAAGGTTGCTTTATCGGGTAAGGAACAAAGACAAATACCGGTTTTTTCCATCTCGGGTTTATGATTTGTTTGATGTTACACTCGATAATTTTTTAATTTTTATTTAATTTTTCAACTCCAATGCATTGGTTCACGTGTAAAAACATTTGGTCCCATCGTTGTTATAACTATGATTTAACATTTTTGTCTTTAAAAAACTTATGATATTTCATAATTGTTTTCGGTTTTTATAAATGTTTTTGGAGATTTTTTAAAATACAAATACAAACATTTTTTTAAAAAATATGTTTTATTTTTAATAATTTTCATTTCCGATGTTTTTTTTTATAATATAGTTCGTGAATTTGTACACATTTTTTCATTTTTTTATTAATTTTTTTAACCATTTATGTTATAACATAAATTAACTTTGATACAAAATATTTAAAATATAATTATGTAAATACATATTGTTCATGGTGTCCGTGACCAAATCTGGACAATTAAAAGATATAAATGTTATATATACTAAGAATAATTATGGTAAAAATTTGTGTAAAACGGTCTCACGGGTCGTATTTTGTGAGACGGATATCTTATTTGGGTCATCCATGAAAAAATATCACTTTTTATGTTAAGAATATTATTTTTTATTGTGAATATCGGTAAGATTGACCCGTCTCACATATAAAGATTCGTGAGACCGTCTCACAAGAGACCTACTCTAATATTATTGACTTATACTTTTTTATAAAAGATAATAGCCCCTTGTCGTTAAGGCTCTCTCCCAAAGAACCCTCTGCTTGATTTTATTAAAATTAAGTTTGAGAGTAATTTTCCTCGAACACTAATAGTTAATCTTGTCCTAATTTTTGACTTTTCAAAAAAAAATTACTTTTTCTTTTCACTCATTTATTTATAATTTATAAAACATCATTTTAAAACAAGTAGAAGTTGTTTCAAACACTCTTTTAATATCACGATAATTAATATATTGTTATCACTTTTATGAGAAGAATGATTGTAATTAATATTTTTAAAAAAAGAATTTACTTGAATAATAATAATGATTATTATATAAATTGATGACAAATATTTTTATTTTGACATGAAAGAGGCAACAAGACCAGCAATGAGGGTGGTGGGATCCCCTAGGACGGCGGAGATGACAAACTGCAGCGCCAATGCAGCCATTTCGCAGCTCTTGCTCACTTTCCCCGGTTTCTGATTCTGCGGCTGTAGCGTGGCTTTTAGGCTTGGGATCTTGTTCCCGGTGTTGCTTCCCTCCCCGGCACCGCCCGCGTATATTTCGTGCCAGCTGTCCACTAACATCTCCTTCACGCATGCCACGTGGAGGTTGTACTTCTTGCAGGAAGACCTGTAACTCCAGCTCCTCCCCTTTCTGCCACACCTGATCACAATCTCCACATTATTACATTCTACCCCCTCAAACTCTCACTTATTCTCGCTTCGACGCTATATTCTCTTTTAACTTTTATTTCTTTGGCCTTCTAAAATCTAAATATCCAAAAATTAGCAATTAATATAATATAATACTAGTGCAACGACGCACGTGTTACGTGTTTGTACAATATTTTTTATAATTTTTCTGGTTTATATTTAAATGAAACGCAAAATATAATTATAAGAAATAATGAGAGTTTAAACTGAAAAAAGAACAATAGATTAATATAATTATATAGTTTAGATAAATATAATTATAAGAAATAGTGAGATTACGTACACTATAATTTTGATATATAAATTAAAAAAATAAATAGAAAAAGAAAGATAAAAAATTCTATTAAGAATAAACCTACAACTTGATGTTTAAAAACAAAGACTCTATCTGCTGAACTACATGTGACATACATAAAAATTTAAACACTTTATTAATATATATAATTATTAAAACAAATCATGACACCAAAATTTAATTATTCGATGTATCTCAACTTAACAATATAATATAGATAAAGTATAGATAATATGGTAACACAAGGATTCATAGGTACAACTCATAAAAAACTGTTTTAATAAAAAAATTGAATTTAAAACATTCATCTATGAATAATAATAAAAAACAAAAACAAAGAGGTGAGTGGAATTTGTGATCAATTAAAATTAGGGAAAATTAATTATATCTCTGGTTCTATATGTTTCTCATTACTAATTTTGATTTTTATATGTTAAATTTGAGTTTTAGTCGGTTATATTTATATAAATATATATATTTAGTACTTTTTTTCGGTGGTTCTAACGTGACGCTAATATGTGTATTGTCATATTAACAATCCCGATAAAAAATTAGTAAAATTATCAAAAATCAGAATACACAACATTACGATTAAATTTTGATAACATAGATGATCAAAATTACAAAGAAACAAATATATAAGACAAAACAAAAAAAGCGAATTATGATTAATATAGTATCAAAGTTATGGGAAGTTAATAGCTGACTACCCATTTCATCTATTCTTATATTTGGTTATACTAATAATTATGTAGGATCACTTAAACGTATGAAATATGGTTTTTATCTAAAAATTTCTTGCTTTATTATATAGCAGGAAAATAAATTAACATACCGTAAAGAATCTTTATAGTAAGAATATATATAGAAAAATAAGACAGAGATGGCTTCGTCCCCGCTGGCCGAAAGCAGTTCCTTAGCCAGAAGTTGGGGACATAAAGAAATAAATTCTTGCGTTACAAATTTACAATTTTTCAAAATGGGGTAAAGTTTTATTCTCGTCAATCTTCATATACTTTATGAAAATATTATGTATCCATAGAGAATCCGAAGAGGCACGAGATTCGAAAATTATCCAAATTCATGTTGTCAAATGGATTTACTACAAGTTTTTGTCAAAAAATCAATATATCCGAAATTCATGATTTAAAATTCATTTATTCAATGCAAATATTTACGTGAGACTATTTTCACGGGTTGTACTTTGTGATATTGATCTCTTATTTGAGTCATCCATGAAAAAATATTATTTTTTATGCTAAGTGTGTGTTTGGTTGAGTGAATTAAACAATGATAGATTAATAGCCAAACACTTATCCAATGTTTGGTTAAAATTTTAAGATGTTTTAATAATCATTTCGACCCAATTCAAGATCCAATTTTATGGATAAATATTTGATTATTAATCTAACAAATCAAGTGTGATACGCTATCAAAACTCAATAAATTACATTTTTCTCATCTTATTTCTTAAAGTGTTAAAATTATTTATTGGATAAAAACTTTTATTTAGAGTGTTGTATGTTAGATGTCGATCGTGATATTTAATATATATCATTATTATTTAATTTGATTTAAACTTTAAAAAATATAAAGATATATTTTTTATTTTGAAAAAATAATTTATTTGTATATATTTTAATAAAATAATAAAAAATAAATTTTAATGTTGGTTATGCTTGTCAATAATATTTTTATTTTTATTATATTTAATTTTATGATATTTACATTTATTAATTCAAAAATTATTAATATCTTTATTATTATTATTATCTAATATTATGTATTGCTTCCAGATGCGAACAACAAATAAGTAAACTTAGCAAGAGTATAATAGTAAATTTATTAATAATTTAAAAGCTAATCACATATTCAAAATGTCGAACCAAATATCTTAATAGTATCACGTAATGTTTGATTAATAATATATCAATCTTGTTATCTATAGCATAATCAATCATTTATTTATCTAATCACTGTACCAAACACACCTAAAAGTATTTCTTTCTATTGTGAATATCAGTAGGGTTATCTGTCTCACAGATAAAGATTCGTGAGGCCGTCTCCAAAGAAAACTAATCTTTTATCCAAATGAGACTTAATTTAAGCGCAATTTCATTGGCAATCTAAAGGTTTCAATAAATAGAACACAAATAATAATATATAATGGTATATGTCATAAATATATCTCAAAGCCCAACGGGATTATAAAATTTTAGTCGTCCATTATAATTACTCTTGCCATTTGCATAATTTTTTGAACGATATAATCCGCCAAATGACAATTTTAAATTAATTGGAGGAGAGAAAAATGAAATTGATACATTTTTGTATTGTGTTTTTAATTCCTATACACATATATTAAATCAAATTCAAACTAATCTTACACGTTAAATATGTGTTTATTCACTAAAATATGTCTAGATTAATTATTGATGATATTTTCTACGTATTTAAAAAATAATTATATTAAATAACAAAGAAAAAAGAAATGGGATCAAGGAAACAATTCCATGCCTGTTACACGGCGAGCTAACTTTTCTATAGAGATAGAGTTTGAGTTCCCCATCGTCGAGCACCATCGGGAGCTTCGCGCAGCACGGGTGGAGGTCGAAGTCGCACGACTTGCAGTGGTACAAGAACCCCGCCACGCCCTTCTCGCACGCGTTGCAGTAACGCGCCACCGGCCCCGGCGGCCGGCTGAGGAACTGGAACGAGCACTTGGTGTAGAAAGGGTGGGAGATGACAGTGGAGGAGACGGCGCAATGGGTGTGGAGATCGTAATCGCATGCGGCGCACCTGTACCGAGAACCGATCCCAACCTCCTTGCAGCCGTCGCATTTGAACGGAGATTCTGTGTGGTCGAATCTCAGGGGGTGATCGGGGTGGCTGAAATGGGTGATTTGGTTGTTTTTCATGGTGGAATATTTGGGTTGCTGCACAGAAAAGAAACTCCGAAGGTTCCCCATTTTATGGGTTTTATTTTCCTATGTACGAGGATTTAATTTAAGAATTAATCATGGTTTTTGGTTGGGAAAGTATTTAAGGATGTGTGGCGCTTGGGGTTGAAGGATTTCTACTTTCATTGTAAATGGGAACTTTTGGTTTCTATGATTGGTCAAATTAACCAATTCCTTCTCCCAAATAAAAAATTAGTGATACACTCAACTTGCCATTTAAGAACTTGAATTTCTGTCCGAGCTTACACTTTCAGGTTGTATTTGGATCGATAAATTTTAAATGTATTTTTATTGTTTAGATAAGTAAGATTATAAAATTCAAATCCATCACTCACATATTTATATCGTGTTTCATGTTAATTATGATGAATTTCAAATTTACTACGTACTAGTGTCATTTGAAATTGCTACAACTATACGGTTCGCATATTATACATGCGAAGAAGCCTTCACGTTGCCATTATGGAACATATATATAATTAAATTCCACAAGCTCTAATTCGTTGGTACATAAAATATTGGCATGAATTACCCCATCATTAATTAATGTGAATTATCTAGCTAGTTGATACATATGGATTCTAAATTAAAACTAATAAACTTGTTCATATAAATATTAGTTTTGATTATTTATAATCAATAGTTCATTTACTTTTTGTGTGTGTGTGTGTGTGTCTATATATATATAATATATATTCTTCTCTTTATTTTTTATTTAATGTAAACAAATTATTTATTCGTCCTCCGCATAAACTCTAAATTCCCATTTAGCTAGGATGAATGTAAGAAATTTCTCGGATGATTTAATTAAAATTTTGTGTATAAGTTTATATAATGATCAATTGCAAACTTCATAGTAACAAAATCTTGATTTTTTTATTTTTTATTTTTTAACTTCGAAGTGGGTAATGTTTACTTTTCACATGTTTGCTTCTTCACCGCACTCATTTTTGGATTCAAATGCGTTCGATCAAAAGGATATTAACGTGTTTCCTTTGGATTTGGATCAAAACCCTTCAAATTTTTTTTTATTTTATCGGAGATGGTACATCTATACTTTCTTTTCAATGAGGTGACACTCATTGGTAATTGTACATCCAATAAATGAGTGTCACCTCATTGATGAACACAATGATGGACACGATAGACGAACAATATATCAAAATTATCTAAAATATAAACACTAAAAATTGAATCCATAACTAAAATTGGGCTTAAATCACGTTTAACAAGAACTTAAGCTCAGTAAGATATAGCTTATAAATCTTTCAATTGAAACCTATGAATATGTTATTTTCCTTCGTTTTGAAGGTATGTTCTCATTTTTACTACTTAATTTCTCTTGCTTTTATATTTCGGTAGCTACGGACATAAACATCGAGAGAATCAATGTCAGAACTTCCCGATGCATTGTTCTTGAAGCAAATGACTATCCACTACTTTATTTATTTAAGTTAGATGCTTTGACAAAGAGCACCCCCAATCCAATAATCCTCTAAATCGCATTTAGCATTGTACATGGAGAGAATGTTAGAAAGGGAACATGCATGAATCTGATTCTATCTACTTTATTTTTATATATAAAGCATTTTATTATTAAAGTTCAATTATTCTTTTTTTTGCCCTTTCATAATTGCGATGTTAATTATAATTTCAGACAATAGAGGTCGGAGTTAGGACACAAGAATCAAGATCAACGCATGGTTAAACGAAACAACTAAAATAAAATGAAGTGCTTAAAAAACAATTTTGTTCTTTAATTATTTTTTAGGAGGAGGATGAATGAATTCGACGAGACATACACATTGGAACTGAATGATCTTCGTCGATGAGAACGATAAGCCCCGACAATGGAACTTTACAATTTTAATAAGAGTGTGTAAATTGGGTTTGGATTGATTTACAATTCATGATAACTCGATACAGAATGAATTTGAAATATATTTATTATGTCGATCCAAACAATTCAATAGATTTGAAATCCATTATCTCAGCAATCAGCATGCATGACCATCGACTAGGAAATTTTCGATAGTCTATTTTAATTTTGAAAAAAAAAAGATTGAAATTGAGAAAAAAAATATTAGTTACTACACTAAGACCACAACTTGACGATAACATAATTACAATTTCAAAAATACAAGTTATGGACAAAAAAATCTACTTTTTTCAAAACTGGTTTGTGGAACACATTGCGACATGATATTATGTATAAAAAAAAATTTTGAAACAAATTATGATATTATCATTATAAAAAAAAGAAAGGTAAAAAAGATGGTCTCAATAATCAATATTTGGATCGGATAAATATTGGGCATGAACTTATATGTAAATAATTTGATTCAACAAAAGCATTGGATTACATGCACTTTCAACAAATGCCGCTTTGAATTAAATTCAACACTTTCAATTTATTGCACTCCCAACCATACCAGCTTCCAACTCTGCATGCCTGCCTTTTTGTTTCTGTATGCACTGTGAATTTGTCACCAAATTCTTGAAAACCCAAGTTTTGTTTGCATTTTTTTTAATTCGGGGTGAGAGAGAATGGGGGGTTATACGGTGAAAGTTGAGGAAGAAAGGGATGCATGCTGCGAATGGAAAGCCGTCGGCGGGAGCAGTGTATAGGTGCATTTATGCGAAAGATGGGTTGATGGAAATAACTCAGGCTCTCCATTCTCCTTGGGATTTTTCAGGTAAATATACATATTTTTTGTATTAAAACAAGTTCTGGTCGAAGAAATCTATGTTGATTTGTCAGTGACAGTCTGAACCTTACTGTTTTATGTCCAATTTCAAGTACATTGAAAAAAGATTCGTGGGAAAGAACCTGTTTCTGATTTCACAATTCTCCAAAAAAAAAAAGAAAAAGAGATGGCCCATGCAGGTCTCGAACCTGCGACCTTCGCGTTATTAGCACGACGCTCTAACCAACTGAGCTAATGGGCCTTCATGCGAATCGTTCTCGTCATATTTTATTTCTTCCATTTCTTGAGATTGTTGTTTGCATTTGCCATTTTATCAAGATTCACATTTCCTGATGCCCAAGTCTCGGATTTGATCGGGGATGGGTCTGTCGAATTTGCTGTGTAATTCTGAGTTTCTGGGTGCAGTAAGTCGGTGGAAAGAAATCCTGGAAATCATATGTTGGGACTTGGGACGCCGTCCAAAAATCGATGGAACGGTTAACACTTGGGATTTTATTTTGTTTATGATTGGTAAAGTTGTTCCAGAAGTAACTTAATTGAATGTACTTTTTTTTTTCACTCTCTGAAGATATTGCTGGTGGTGTGTAATTTATGCTAAAATGATTTCATAAATTTAAGTAGTTATTTTGATATTTATTGATGATATATTGTGTCTTTTAGGCGTAAAAATGTCAATGAGATTTTTATTTTGAGAAAAAAGATATAATTTTTAATGTTTTTTGTATGTGAATTTTTGAAGGGGGAATTTGATTCTAGCTTTATTTGACAAATTTAGTTTAACTGGCAGGCTGGTGCACATACAACTGGCTGACATACCAAGAAGTCTACGGTATACAGCCCTCAAGATTGGTTCCGCCATTCGTGCTCGTGGCGTCAATCCAGTCAGTATTTGTACAAATTTTTGAATCTTGAAATAGAAACCGAACTTTGTAACGAGATTGTTGTGTTTGCATGATAATGCATTTTTAATGGGGTCAATTGCCAAAAACAACACTAGTTTTATTTCAACTTCTCTGAAACAACCCTAGAAAAATTAACAATCTAAATCATGTTTTTAGCTAGGAATTTAACAACACATGCAAGGGGACGTAGATCGACAGGCTAAAAAGTTGTGTGAGACGGTCTCACGGGATCGTATTTTATGAGACGAATATCTTATTTAGGTCATCCATGAAAATATATTACTTTTTATGCTAAGAATATTATTTTTTATTGTGAATATCGTTAGGATTAACCCGTGTCACATGTAAAGATTCGTGAGACCGTCTTGTGAGACCTACTCAGCTCAATATATATCTTCCACACTGGATTTCAGCTTCAAATTTTAAAAACACGCGCGGTTTTTAGCTCATTGATTTTCACAGGGATGTTATCAAATCTAAATTAAAATATCATTGTCTGGGATTTACTTTTTTTGTGTGTGTATTACGCTACAGGGAGGTTTGATAATGTTTTTGGGTGTTTCCGGCAAATATTTTTTGAGAAATGTATTTTTTTTGAAAATGGATTCCAGAATAAGATGATCGTTTGGTTTTATTTATCACACACCATTTTCTACCTTAAATGTCGTGTCATGTAAAAATATGTAGGGTAGTTTGATTTTTCTATATTTTGTGGGATATTTAAGATTTGAAGATACCGTTCATTGGGTTAGAATATGAATTGAGTTCTTTTTGGAAAGTTGAACAGGAGTCTTGATTATATAGGAAAGTATGGAATACGATGGAGATATATTTTGAGAAATGAACGTTTTCCCAAATGAAGCCTAACCCAGCTATATTTTGTAGAATAGTGGCATTTCTGTGAGTTGATTTTATTTACTATTGTGTTCATAGGCATCATGGAAATTGGGGAATATGGAGAAAGGACTTAAGCAAGAAGAAGCGTCTCCATTCTTCGACAAACTGGTTCTTTGATAAGGTTACTGACTTGCCATCTTTTCCTACATTATGATCTCTATCATGTAGGTAGACCAGATGGGGCAGACCGGGGCAGTTGACTCCCTTGAGTTTCTATATAAATTTATGTTCTTTTATTTTCAAGCTTAAGAACTTTGAATTTCCCCCCTAATTGAAAATCCTGACTCTGCCGCTACTATATATAGTTTACATGATTGTACAGTTATTACTTTGAATTTCAGATTAAACAAGCATCTGGGGGATGCGTCCGCCTTATATTGTTTGGAGCTGCACCTTTACCTAAGCACATCGAGGAGTTTCTAAGAGTGACAAGTTGTTGTGTGTTATCGCAAGGATACGGTAATGCAAAAATTAACAAATGAAGGATCATACGAGGGTTAATTTTGTAGGTGGGGGGAGAGAACTCCTCTGGCTGTAGCTTTTGGTGCAATCACGTGTTTTCTTGTTTTAACAAGAAAAAGTTGTTTTTCCTGTAGTTTTCCTCGGTATCATTCTTGTTTTAACTGATATATTGGGTCCGTTTCAAATTCACTTCAGGACTAACGGAAAGTTGTGGTGGATGTAGCACTTCCATAGCTAACGTGTTTTCAATGATGGGAACTGTGGGTGTCCCGATGACTACCATCGGAGTAAGGCTTGAATCAGTACCTGAGATGGGATACGATGCATCTTCTGTTGTTCCAAGAGGTGAAATTTGTCTACGAGGAACAACGTTGTTCTCTGGGTACTATAAACGTGAGGATCTCACAAATGAAGTACTTGCCGACGGATGGTTCCATACTGGTAAAATTAGATACCATTAATCACCTTTCTAGGAAAGAGTCCTCGAATGTCTTCATTAGGTAATGAAGTATGCATTTTAAATATTGCAGGTGATATTGGAGAGTGGCAGCCTAATGAGGAGATGAAAATCATTGATAGGAAGAAGAAAATTTTCAAGCTGTCTCAAGGGGAATATGTTGCCGTGGAAAACATTGAAAGTGTCTACTCGCGATGCTCTCTTGTAACATCGGTAAGTCATAGGAAATTCACGAAACAGTTTGTTTGTTCTTGTTTAATTAGTGGCAGAGCCAAACTTTTTGCATAGCGGGGGTAAACTAAAATTTGTTAATTTACGCCCCCATTTTGCTGCACTATGTCGTATAATCATCTACCATCAGTGGTGCTAAATGGCTTCAACTGTTCTTTAGATCTCGGTATATGGGAACAGTTTTGATTCATTTCTGGTTGCCCATATATTTCTATTTTATGTATTTCATTCAATCCCAATATAAAGATGACGTCATAGTATATTTTTGATAGTTACGAGATCGATTACATGCATATTAGTTCTCCAAACTATACGATTTATTCGCATATCATCTCTTAAATGTTTAAGATATAAGATGGCGTCTTCAATAACTTTTATCCAATTTTTCAATGATATATTGCTCCTACTTTTTTTTCCATTAATCTGTTAATCTAATATACGTCGGATTGAGTACATGTTTGCTCTCTTCTTCACATGATCAAACATTTTATTTATTTGGGTCTCTGAATTTTCATTCCCTCAAAAAATCAAATATACAAATTATGTAATCTAAAATATGTTGTTCACTGAATAATTTATATTATTTATATAGTATAGAGAACCAATTATTTTGTTTTAATAATGAGATGAAAAATCCCATTTATAGGTCTTTCCTATTGATATAGAATTTATTATGAATATTCAAAATATGTCCTTTAATTTGAAATTTCCAACAATTTTTTGGCTTTTTGATAAATACGATAAACAAGAAAAGATAAAAGTATACATTTAATTTTGAAAACTTACGCAAATATTTGTCTACTTTTTAGGGAAATATTCTTAAATTTTGGAAACACAAAGAAATATATATTCTTGAAAATATAATTTAACATATTTCATATTCTTCCATTTATTTCTCAAAAATTTATTTCAAAATATTAAATTGTCCTCTTACCTCGAGATTTATTAATATCCCAATTCAAATTAGAGTAAGTCTACGGTCTCACGAATCTTTATATGTGAGACGAGTCAACCATACCGATATTCACAATAAAAAGTAATATTTTTAGCATAAAAAGTAATACTTTTCTATGGATGACCCAAATAAGAGATCTGTCTCACAAAATACGACTCATGCCTAAGGACTGGTAGTTAAAGTCTTCCTAGCACTTGTAAGGTTCAACTCTTTTGAGTCGTGAACTGGGGGACCTCGGTTCGGGTATGTCTTTAATGCTTGATTTAATCCTCAATCGCCCTTGCTTGGTGAGTCCCTTCCTTTGCTTTGTGTGTTTGGTGCAGTCACTTCGTTATCTGAGGATAGGGAAATTGGGAAGGCTTCAGATGGCAGGTCTACTTCCTGCTCGATGAGGGTCATCAAGTCGGGTGGTAATCATACCATCTCACACAAATTTTTTAACTTCAAATTATTAGTAGTTTAATGCTTTGCCCCCTTTTCAAGAAACTCCAATGTATCTGCCATCCATACAACAACTAACTACAGACTCAATAATAAAAATAAATCAATCAAAGTTGAATACTTGGACATCAAGAAGTTGACTTCTACTTCACAGCTTCTATTAATTTGACGTGAAAATTAACAAGCAGCAGCTTCGTACACAAATCTCTAGCTTGTTGACCCGCCGCCGCGCAATGGCACGGTGGTTATAAGCCGGAGCTCCATTTTCATGCCGGCGGTTTGTGACTGCGGTGTTGTTGGCTGCTTTCTTTTCTTCCAGTTGAAATCCTTCATCCAAAAAGTGAACATACACGTTGAGAAAATAAAAATTGCTAGCATTCTTTCCATCCACCCTTTATATCTCCGTGATATTGGTCTAGTTGAGCAACTGACACTTCTCCCACCATATGGACTCAAATCTCCCGAGAAAACCAATTTCAACGACGAATATCTCGATCCCTTGTCTCTTACTCGGTCAATCTTCTTCCCAAGTCCTGAATATTTTGGTCTTGTCGATCCAAGAAACAATGCAGATAATGAAACCAGCATGTATTATTTACCAGATCATGTGTGGCTTGACACAGATGGAAATCCTATCCAGGCACATGGAGGGGGCATTTTGTTTGATAAAAAATCAGAAACTTATTATTGGTATGGTGAGAGTAAGAATGGATCCACTTATCTTTCTCCTGAAACGGGCACACCCCGTGTCGATTTCATCGGCATCTGTTGCTATTCTTCGAAAGATTTGTGGAGTTGGAAGAATGAAGGAATCGTGTTACCTGCAGAAGAAAGAAATGAGACTCATGATCTGTATAAGATGTATGTGGTTGAAAAGCCTAGGGTGATATACAATGAGAGGAGTGGAAAATATGTAATGTGGATTCATATCGATGATGTCACCTACAAGAAAGCCTTGGTTGGGGTGACGATCAGCGATTCCCCCACCGGACCATTTGAGTATCTTTACAGTCGATGCCCGAATGGATTCGACAGTAGGGATATGACGGTTTTCCAAGACGATAATGGGATGGCCTATCTGATACACTGTTCTTTGGAAAACAAGGAAATTCACATTAGTAGCTTGAATGAAGATTATCTTGATGTTACATCTGATATGGCTAAGGTACTCGTGGGACAGCACCGGGCAGCGCCTGTTTTGTTCAAGAATCAAGGGATTTACTACATGATCACCTCCGGGTGCAGCGGTTTAGCGCCGAACGAGGCATTGGTGCATGAGGCGGACTCTATTTTCGGGCCTTGGGAGAGTATAGGGAACCCTTGTGTGGGTGCGAATAAAGTTTTTAGAGCTGCTACATTCTTTTCTCAGGGTACATTCGTGATCCCGATGCCTCCGGGCTCGCCTCTTGGATCATTTGCTTTCATGGCAGATAGATGGAATACAGCTGATTTAAGGGACTCGAGGTACCTGTGGCTGCCTTTAACCATCTCACCAATGGAACGACGGTATCCTGGGCTGCCACTGTGGTCACGGGTGTCCATCAATTGGACCGCAAAGTGGAAGATTCCATTTACGGATTAGGACATGTCGTAAAAGATGAATTTCGAACCTTAACTTAATCAAATTTGCCAGGGAAGAAGAGATTGAAGATAACTCAAAACTAGAATGGTGTGATTTGTGTGAGTTACATGATTACACTAAATTGTAAGAAATGCTTCAGTGTTTTGTTTCTTATATCCATATATATATGTTTACGCTGTTCTTGATTGTAAAGATGTTTTTCTTCGAATCAAGAAGAACAAAGGAAATAAAAACTTCACCAATTTCATATATTTTTCTACTATGTATTGATATGTATATACCCTGCAATATTATCACCATAAGAAGCACTCTTTTGATACATATACAAACACGAGAAAGTGAGCAGTGAATCTGTCAACTAAATCGTTTCCCTTGCATCCAACGCCGATTTAATTTCCATAATAGTCTTGGGGCACGATCCATTTCTTTTCTTTCCTTCTGCCATCGGGAAACGACATCAAATCTCTTTTTGTTTCTTCCCCTTGAACTCGAAGATATATTATTTATTTACATTTCGCAATGATACTTCGGGCCGGCCGTTTCTACCATGTAACAAATATTATAGTAGATATCCAGCGAACAATCTTTATTTTCATAATATTTTGCGGTTTTTTCTGATTATTGTATTTATTTTATCTGTATACCTATGCAAAATGCATAGATAAAATTCTTGAATATATTATAAGTACTGTGAGGTACACGATTGTTATCATTTATCGAGTGAAATAATTTGTGGTTACGATAGTACACCATTAGTCATTTTGACCCAAGACAACATGAAGGCTATGTGTATTAACATGCACTTTGATCTGTTCATCGACTCTACTGAGGGTTATCAGGGGACGAAGTTGAATATAGTTTCGAAAAACATACGAGTCAATGCATTGTAGTAAGAGATTCGCAGCTCGCCCACCAGAGAAGACACATAATTTAGGGATATGTGTTTCCTTAATTGCACGTCCACATTTGATGTTACTATTATTCATCAAAACGATGTTGTCCTTGCTAATCTCCGGCAGTACTCACTCTATGCCCTGTACTCTGATCTTCGGGATTCAATTTCACCTCCATTCACAAATCTCTTCTGAGAGTTTAAGGTTACTTATTGTCTAGGAAACGGTCGGCCAAGAAATGAATTCAGCAAAAATAATTCGAAACATCCAACAAAAAGGGAGAAACAATGATATAATTCATACATTCAGAAACAAATACTATTTACAGAAAAAACTATATCTTATACAAACTATAATACTCTTTGAACAAATAAAATCTATATAAAAAAAATTAAGGAAGAATACCAATATAAGGAATGGAAGAAATCGGATAATTATGATTGGTTGGATTCAAAGAAATGACGTGATTAATGACACAGCCAACTGCTTCCGCTAAAAATACTGGCAACTTCATGAAAAGCTTCCACAATTCCAAGCACTGCAAAACCATTGTTTCTATATTAAACATAAATCTTGCTTTTCTCCAATGTATATATGGTTTTTTTTATTCTATTTTCCGCGTATTCCACTTCTTGTAATAAATTATGGAAGCAATATTTGAATATATATTGATTAATTGTGTGTAATAATTGAGAAATGAGAAAATAAGAGATCTTTGGCGTTTCGAGTTCCCAAGGGTCGAAAATAAAGTGACACCCCTCCGATGGATTAAATATCCCAGAAGACCAATCATATTGCCACGTTTGGTGACGGAAAGTCAAGTTACTCACATAGATATTCTTTTTCCAAAAAAGAAATCGTTTGAAAAATAATGGTAATATCGAAAGATATAGATCGTATTAACAGGAGTAATTCAAATATTTTAAATAATATCAGATCAATTATTTCATTTCACTTCAACCGTAAATTGAAAATATCAATATGTGATATTTGAATTTCTTGTTTCAAATTGAACAGACATTGGAGCGATGGATGTGTTTACGGGATAATGAAGGAAGGGTTCACGGGGATTGTTGTTTTATTAGCTTTGTCGAGAGAGTTGAACGTGGTGGCCTTATCCATATTTTCATCTACTAGTAGACATATAATTATTTGACCAAATACATTACAAAATACATGAGAAAAAGGCATATTCCATTTTGAATTGCAATGATTTTGCATACTTGTGTCGATATATATATATATATATATATATAATTTCATTGGGAATGATGAGATCAATTTTCACGTTATGTGATAAGGTCTTTTAGATTATATTTGTTGGACGTATCGACTCGATATATACCTAAAAGAAAAAACAATATTTTTTACATAAAAAAATAATATTTTTTATAAGTCAGGTCAGATACAAAATTTTTCTCACAAAATTGACTCTTAAGACAGTGTCTTGCGAAACTGAAATTGGATCTTAAAATTTCAACAGTATAATGCATTTGTCCAACTATTTTTTTTTATTTTTTAAAAAATAAATGAACGTGAAATTTCTTGTGATTAGCGGTCGATTAGCGATCGATTTGGTTGGTAGCAATAACCTTGATCATTAATTGTGACTTGTGAGAGACCGATACGATTAATCAGTCTCTAAATTAGGGACCACATTTACGTCACCGATCTCTAAAATAGAGACATTTAGAGACCGATATTTTATATGTGGTTTCTACTTTAGATACCGATGAATTAAAGTCGGTTTCTAATATAGAGAACGACTCATAATTCGGTCGTTATATGAGATACTGATGTCACGAAATCAGTCTCTAAGTTAGAGACTGAATTTATGAAATCAGTCTCTAAATTAGATATTGTTTTTCCTCATTCAGCCTCTGTTATTTACACGAATCCAAACATAACACAACATGCATAATCAATCAATATAACCATCCAAAAATCACAACACAATATTAACATCAATACAACTATTCCAAACCACAACTTATCAATACCAAAATTGTTAGTCGTCCCACATCAGTTGGATAAAATACTTGAAAGTTGTATATATGATCTTGGACAATCTTCCTCCTTTGAGCTAGCTTTTGGGGTTGAGTTAGGTCCAAGTTCTAATCTTAACATGGTATCAGAGCTCAGGTTTCACCGTTATGTGTTGGACTGCCCATAGTTGGGTCACCCGTTCTACCCATAATTGGGTCATTTGGAAACTTCACGCTCCAGATATTCATTCATGGGCGTGAGGTGATGTGTTAGTTGTCTCACATCAGTTGGATAAAATACTTGGAAGTTGTATATATGATCTTTATAATCATCCCCCCTTGAGCTAGCTTTTGGGTTGAGTTAGGTCAAAGTTTCAATCTTAACAAAAATCAATACAAATATTTATACCAACTATTCGAGTGTCAAATATCCGAAACAAATGTCAATTCATTCTACAAAATGTTCAATCACTTACAAATTCCAAGTCAATCTAATCGAAACTCAAACTTTAACTATTGGGATAGTACATAAGGAGCTTGAGTCTCATAAAAATCTATAATGAGGTGAAAAAAAGTCTAGAAAAGCAGAAGGATGGTCAAGTGTTTGAGAAAACACCATACGAGCCATAAATTCACGCATCTTTTCCTCCAATTCAGTAACTCGAGTCTTCAAATCTGCATTATCTGCCCTCAACTCTTGTATCTCAACACATGAGCTACTTGGACGAACATTTCCCGTAGAAGCAGACGTCGCATGGAAAAAGGCAATTTTTGCGTGGGAGCCAAGCCCATAATGCATCTTTTATTCATCCCTCCAACAACCTCGTAATATATGTCGTTTATGGCATCCTGTGATGGATTATGTGGCTCCTCCCCCTCTGTAGTAGCTTGAGATATCTCGGAAATTCTTGTGGTCATATTATCCTATGTCAAAGAACAAAAAATTCAGCAAGTAAAATTAAATCCAACAGAAAAAGATGAGTTTTTAGCACTCAAGCATTGAAAATGGTGGAACTATATTATTTACTAATAACTTTTTAATACTTAAATCCATAGCCTGAGATCGAGCATCGACAAATGTTTCATCCTTGTGACGATGTGTAATTCGAAACACCTCCCAACAATCAGTTTTTCGCTTTAAATCCGCCTCCTGCACAAATAAGTTCAAATATGCGAAGTTTGTAATATTAACGAATAAAATATATTATTTGAAACTCACCAATTTCAAAGTATGCTCAATTATAGACTGTGATCCGACCGTGTGCTTAGTAACTCCAGTGCCTATGTCAGCCACCTCACTATTTCTGTTATTTTTAGCTATATCCGATTTTTTTATTTTATTTTTTTTGCCTATTTAGCCCCTCTCCAAACAATCTGCCATGCAGCCCATACATTGGGCTACTGTAGCTTTTGAACACGAACTCATCAACATTCTGCATCTATACCTTGTGCTCTTTAGAAGAGGCATAGACTAAATATTGCTCCTCTTTTGACTTTGTAGAGTCGGATAGTGGATGAAAGAATGAGATTGTCTGAACTCAGGACACGGCTTCGCCTGTGAATTTGAGGACCGGGGAGAATTCCCTCTCCCGTAATCATGGTGCTCGAACTCCATTTCTTTCAGCTTTCGAGAGATGAAGCCTATGGCTGGCGCTCCAGTGTGCAGCATTATCCAGTGTGCAGCATTATCATAGTTACCTTTTTGCTGACACTTAAATACAATAGCAAGAATGCCAAAATAGAAATGCATATCAGTAGTTGTAAATATTGTCAGTATCCACTGTTTTATGTATTCATTTGAATCACAAGAAAGCGTTAATCAATATGTAAATGAATATGAAAATATAGAAAGTTTAGCCCTGTGAATCAAATTGAAGAATACACCCATATGAATTATGAATTCCTTCTTGAATGTGTCCCAATCGATTGAAAGTTGCTTAAACTTTTCAATCGAAGGCAACTTCTTGTTAAGTATCAATAGTCAACGAAAAGGTCATACGTTGTTACTATCCTATGCTAACATTAACTGTGAAATGACAATATTAAGTTGAACAATCAAAGTGATCGAACTACAGAAGTAATGTGCCAAAAAGCTACATTAGTTTTTGGAATCCAAATCTTCCAATATCAGTTTCCAACTCTAAAATAAATTTAGTTTGCCACAATCACCACAAGCTACATAACTTGCCAACAAAAGGAAAGGGGAAATAAATCAGCTGAATCATGCCATATCTTCACCAAATACAGCTAATACGCCTACACCTCGTCTCTTGTTCTCATCTCGACGAAAGTCGTTGATACAGATCATCAGCCAAAACCTGCCTCAAGCTCTCACCATAGTAGTACAAGGACTTCTCATTCTCTAACACTCGAGGAGCCTGCCCGTTTTCTTCTGGCTCCTGCCACATTTCAGGTTCTGGCTCCCTAGCAATCTGGCACAAATTGTGCAGCACACAACATGCAACTACCGTTTGAGGCGCATGATTTAATCCCACATTCAAATCTTGCAGGATCTTCCACCTCCCTTTTAGCAACCCGATCGCCTCTTCCACTGCCTTTCTCCCTTTAATCAAAGCTTCATCAAATGTATTCTGTGCGGGAGTTCCTGTTCTATCGTAACTAAATGGCGTAAGCAAAAATGGCAGCAATGGGAAACACCAGTCCCCAACGATATAAGGTCTTACATGCTGTCCTCTAACACTAATTACCTTGTCCCAAACAACATCCTCAGAAATTAACCTATTGTACAATAAACTGTCCCGAAAATGGGTGGCGTCATCATATCCACCGGGCGCCTTCACACAAACGTCCCAAAATATTTTTTTATGGTCCGAGACAACTTGCAGCAGAACAGATGGAAACCCATGTTTGCAAAAGTACATAGAACCATTAATGATATCGGGACTGAGCTTGTGAAGCTTGATTGGAGTTGAATCGATGGCACCACAGACGTTGGGCAGAGAGGTAAGCTCCTGAAACCCTTGAATGGTGTCCACTAAACGGCGACGTGAAACAGGGATCTTGATGAATTCAGGGTAAAGCTTTGTGGCTAAAAGGCGGGTAACCATATTGGTAATTTTGGAAATCAAGTAGGGCTCGAGGCCATAACGAGTAGCTACGGTTTTGAGAGTTAAGCCATGGGAGAGGCGGGAGAGGACCATCGCAACAGCGTAATCGGAGGGAAGGGAGAGCTGCGATTGGGTTATGAAAGGTTTGAGCTTATCCACGACGGTAGTGAAGACGGGATACGAAAGGCCGTACAGAGATCGCCACTGGGCATCGCGAAGAGGGGCTTCCATAGCCCAAATACGCTCGGTGGACAGCGCCCGGAAGGCCGCAACGGAGAATTCTGAAGGGCCTTTCGAGGAAGACGGAGAAGAGGTTTTATCACCGGCGGCGGCGGCGGCGGATGTGGTTTTCTTTGGGCCGTGAGAAGCGAGGTAGGAAAGGACGGAGGCGAAGGTGAAGAAGAGGAGGGGGGCAGCGGAGGTGGAGGAGAGGAGACTGGAAGGAGAGGAAGCATCGGCGGAGAAGGCAGTGTCGGAGAAGAGTGAAGATGTAGAGGGGTCAAGGTAGTTGTGGAGGTGGAGGAGGTTTGATAGCATAAGCATGAAAGATTGATCCATTTCTGGGAGATCGAAAAAAAACAAACTAGTAAACCCTAGAGAGAGAGAGAGACGATTGAAGGGGGTGAACATAGTGAATCCTGAATGCTTCGCCGCTGATAACACAAGGCGGAGATATCGTGGCGGCGGCGGCGCGTGGGAAACGACTGGATACGACGCCGTTATCGGTGTGTAATTGGATGGAATATCAAATCCAAATTCAATTCTAATTCCAAATAGATATCTGGCTTGGCTAATTGAGTATTCTCACAATTTACTTGTGTAAACTTAATTAAAAAAATTATCTACAAGATAAAGATACGATTTTATAACTTTTTATGTCAGTTTTTTTAAAAAAAAATTAAAGAAAGAACTATTCTTACATCGAAATAATTTCAAATTTTTTAAAATTAAAATTTTAGAGTTATAACATTAAATTTATTAAAAAGAACATATATTAGTTGGTTTAGACCCCAATAAATCACACTAACAATTTGTTAAATCTTCTGCCATTTATATAGTAATGCACTCAATTCACCAAAATGAAGATATGCTTATCATATATTTTATATAATTATATACAAAACATATTTATATATATATATATATATATCATATATTATTGTCTACACTGAACCAATATACGTTAAAAAACACTTGAAATAAAGTCTTGCAGATATTATATTAGTCTATTTTGTTGAATTAATATATTTTTTTTATTGTGGATACAACATCATATGAATATGAGAGTTTATTGAGTTATTAAAAGAGTTCAATGGATTAGTAAGTTGTAGCAATTATGTTTATTCATTTTATTGGTGTATAAAATATTTTAAAATTTTGAATGTAATATCATACTTTAGCATTCAATGGAATATGAAAAATTGATTTGAAAGTGAGCAATTAGCGTTACATCTCTCAATTTGGATTAGACCCGTCGGATCGACCCATCTCGCCACATGATTTAAATATATTTGGTTGAAATTTTTCAATATATTTAAAAGTTGACCTAGATGGGCCAAGCCGAGCGGGTTGCCGGCTTAAGCGGCCTTGGGTTGGTGCCCGGGTCTTGAAAGGAAAAAATATATATTATAAATTTATGGTGATATATGTATTTTTAATTAAAATTGTTTTTTGTATTAATTAGTTTGTATAAATTGTAGAAGTGTGAAATCGATAATTATAAATTCATTGTTTAATAAACTTTCAAATTTTAAGTTGTAGTTCATATAAATTAGTCGTTTAGTAATGCATTCAAATTTAAGAAATTATTATGATTTATTAGAATACAGATAAATGTTATCTGATTAAACTTTTTTATATATATTATTCGATAAATGCTATGTTGACTAATATTTATAACTGAAAACACTGTAATAATTTTTGTAGATTATATAATCTGAATTTTATTTTATTTTATATTTACTAGAATAAATATAATTATCATAATAAATTTTTTACTTAAATATTTTGATTTTTATGGAATTGAAAGTTGGTTCAACCACCAAAGCCATGGTGGAAGTACTGGTAACTCAGTTGACCCATTTCTTCTTGGACTCACTTCTTCTTCTTCACCAATGGAACACCAATCTGATCACATAACCCACGATTTCCCACCATACTTCTGTGTTCACAACACCGGCCGCATCGAAAGATACATTGAACATGATTTCATGCCCCCATCTAAACATCCGAACACGGGGGTTCTTTCCAAAGACGTCGTTGTTTCGCCGCAAAACAATGTCGCAGCTCGGATTTACCTCCCTCGAACTGAAGCGCCAGACCCGAAACTGCCCCTCATCATATACGTCCACGGCGGCGGTTTCTCGGTCGAATCGGCCTTCTCTTCACTGTACCACAACTACGTCAATTCCCTGGCTGCTGAATCTGGATCCGTCGTCGTGTCGGTTGAATACAGGCTGGCCCCGGAGCACCTGATTCCAGCGTGCTACGAGGATTGCTGGGCTGCTACGAAATGGGTGGAGTCTCATTCCCATGTCGGGCAAGGGGATGACCCTTGGATAACTGATCACGTTAAATTTTAAACGGGTTTTCGTGGCGGGCGACAGCGCCGGTGCAAACATAGCTCATGAGATGGTGGTCCGTTCTGGTGTGGAATCTGAATTGGGTATCAAAATCGAGGGTCTGGTTTTGATTCACCCGTTTTTCGGGAGTGGGAATACTACTAAGCTGTGGGATTTCATCTGCCCCGAAACGACTGGCCCGACTGATCCGAGGCTGAACCCTGCTGCCCATAGGAACCTGTTGTCGAATCTGCGGTGCGAGAGGGTTCTTGTTTGCATTGCGGAGAAGGATTTCTTGAAGGAAAGGGGTGTGAAGTATCGGCAGGCGTTGAAGAACAGTGATTGGAATGGTTTGCTTGAGTTCTTCGAGACATATGGAGAGGGCCATGTTTTCCATTTGTTGGACCCGGATTCCGAAAAGGCTCCATTGTTGATGAACCGGGTGGTTGAGTTCATTAACAACGAGTTTGTTCCTTCGGCGCTGTAGAACTGAGAGTTATCTATCCACGCCTTGTTCAATTTGTCGTTATGATAGTTTTCAGCTATAGTCGCATTTGGGCTCATATGAAAACGGGTTTTACTGGCTGCGCTTTTTAATTCATCGTTATCCCCGTCCATAATCTTATTCCATCAATCATACAAGACGTCTGATGCAAAATCGAGTCGATTGTGAATTAAAATTTGTGTAAAATGTTTTTTCAAGAATAAGTCGTGTCATAAAATTTCACTAATTATTGTCAAATTAGATCGTCAATTGTTTATAAAATTAGCTATAAGTTGACTTGCGAGCTAATCTACAACAAACGAAGTTACATTATGATGAGCTTAGCTCGTGAAGCACCATTAAAATATGAGGATGATACTTTTTTTCTAACTCAATGAAAAATCTGATACTCAACCTAAATAGAAGATGGTACATAAATAGATTTTTTATCCGATTAAATAAATGAATAATCGGGTATGAAGATGAAGGTGTGTTTTAAATAATCTTACCCAAGTCCGACCTAAATACCTTATTAAAATTCATATATATGTGTATAATATTTAAGTCGGATGTGGATAAGATTATTTATATATGTGTACGTGTGTGTGTGTGATTTTTGGTATGTGATATTAATTGTAATATGTTTTTGTTCAATGACATTAGTTGGATGAAATGAATAAAATTATTAGTATATAGTTAATGTTATTTTTGTTGGTTAATCATGTTAGGATAAACTGTTTTTAATATTTTATTATTTTTTATAATGTTTAATTTGTAAATTTTTATATATATTTATTTTATTGTTCTCAACAAATTAATAAATAACACAACAATGATAAAAATCATTTGACTGTCTTTGATGCTAAGTCTGATGAACGTATATTTATTGATTACTCTTCAGTCGGTAAAATTTATCGTTTATTCAACAAAATAACTCTAAATATTGAAGAATATGTATATAATGTATTTGATGAAACTGTGACGACTGATAACTTATCTAACTAAACTGACGTCAACTCAACCAAGTAAACCCAATTGAAATCGACCAAACTGATTCAGTTACACCCAATTACATTGATGAACGTCAACATATTTGTACTTATTTTGATCGAGTAAATATTTTTTATTTACAGTTAAAAAAATTATAATAATTATATTCAATAAATTGTACTGGAAGATGTTTTTAGGTTTTGTTTTTTAATTTTTATGGAATTGATTTTTTTTTAACATAAACATCTATTAGTTCAGCAATTTCATATCGACTATATTTAGTTGTCCTGTTGTTGATAACTAAGTTTTAGAAAAAAACTTAGAATTAAATATGCTGGGTTAAAATATAACATCCGAATTATAGTATTCAAGACGATGATAAATTTTTTTCTATTGTCCAAAAATTTTATTTTATAAATATTTATTAAAGCCGCATGGATTTTTTTTTATATTGTCATTGTATAGATTAATTAATGTAATCATAAATAATCAAGTGAATGCTTTACTAAAAAATGTGTATCTAAACACACACGGAAGTTTTCACCCTACCTTGTGGGCACTGCCTCCATGAGAAGATCAAATGGCCAATTTTAATCAAGTATATGTGAGGTCCATCAATTTCTTTAAAATCGTCCAAACACTGCCCCACAGGTAGCATCGACTTTACCAACATACACATTCCACCGAAAACGACTTGTACTTGTGCATTGGATGCGTCGCTTCACTACTACACAATACACATTAATGTCTAATGATGTGTTGCTATTCAGATTTCAGTGTATTTGCGTAAAGATGTCATAAGAAAATATTTAAAATGAGAAATGATGATACAGTCTGAAGACTTGAAATTTTGCCAAAAATATGTATTTTGAAAGAGAGATTAGTTTGATGTATTAAACCATTTTGGTCCAGTCCCTGAAAAGTGAAAACCCAAGCAGACACGGCAGGGTAAACTCGGTGTTGCATTCTACGAAGCAAAAGAGTCTTGGACGCTGCTACCAACTCTGATTTAAGCTCATATTTCAGCAGTTTTTCTGGTACCCAACTTCGATTTTCGCGTGATGGTGTCTATTGTGGAGTTCTTGCTCTTGTGAAGCAGCTGGAAGGCCTAAAACTATGGCTGTTTCTCCGAACCATGCCTGTAAAAAGATCCCTGTTTCTTCTTCATCCAAGCCAAATGTCTGTGATTTATATTATCACTCTCATTCTTTTACGAAAAAAATGAAGCTTTTTGGTGAATGGGAGAAATGGGTTTTGAGATAATTAGGTTTCTATATCTGTAACAGCTTAAGAAGGTTTGGGGAGTCAAGAAAAATTTGTTGAAGAACAGGGTGACATGGGAGATCAAGAAAAACTTGGCCGAGAGAAGGCTAATGGATCTTGATGATCTTCAGAATAAGAATGTAAGAACCTTCTGGCTTAATAATTTTGAAAGTGAGTGTAAAGGACGTTCGTTACATGAATCTTCATCTTACAGTACTCTTTATTTGTTTACCCTTCTCAATTTTCTGATCGAGAATCTAGGATATTTGTTGAGTGGCTTATGAGTTTTAGTAGTTTCTCTCCAAGTAATGGCCTATATGTCATTTTTGCTCTCCTTTCTGCGGTCCAAGTTTCTCCTTTTCAGGGGATTGATTTTGTTAATGTTATAGGAGCATTTTCTTGCTCCTTAATCAATCAACTCTGCCTACGAAATCTATTATGTTGCTTATGTGGATACCTTCGTCATTTATTGGAGCAGGCAGACGCCAGAAATATTGTTTTGCCTACCGTATGGTAAGTGATGAAGATATCAGTGAATGAAAAGGTAATTTTCCTGTGATTTAGGGTCTTGTACTGTTGTAAGTCTGATCTTTACAGTTATGAAGTTGAGCCGATCGCAAGCTTTGATCCTGATAATCGCATTGGCACCTCAACCCCTGCAATGGTGCGGGCACTAAAGGTTCAGAAAACACTATCACCGCAATCCCCTAGTTTTTTAAAACTGATGCTCGGATCCCATGTCAGCGGAGGATTTTGGTTGGTGGGTTGAGGTTATATCTATGCTCTAAGGTAAAATTATGGCCAATGACTAAAGTTGTGGGAAGGTTTTCTTCAATTACAGGGTTTACCAAAGCGGTTTTGTGACTTTCATTTGCCAAAGCAAGATGATACAATGGTTTTGGTGGATGAGGATGGACAAGAATACAATACGAAGTACTTGGTAAACAAAAATGGATTGAGTGGTGGATGGCGAGGTTTCTCCATTGCTCATAAATTGCTTGATGGAGATGTCTTAATATTCCAACTTGTCGAGCCGCACAAGCTTAAGGTGACTCCTCGAGGCTCATATTATAATGCGCCTTCTCATTTAAAGTTATTTCTTATAGTGGATGCTAGTTTGATGTACGAAATGAAATGAGAAAAAGGCCGAGAAACTTCTCATGAAGAATAATGAAAAATATTGATGATTAAATGAAAGTGAATCCCTGATAATTAATTGCTATGAACCCACATCAATTGTTGGAGGATCTTTCCCATCTACAAGGTTGTTTGTTTTTGGGGTTTGGGCTCTCCTTTCAGTCTTATGGTTTAGCTCTTTCTGAGATGCATCGGATGCAGTGGATGGGATGACCTAGGAAAAGAACAAGAAACTTCACTTGAAGAATTTAAAAAAAATATTGATGATTTACGTGAAAATGAATCCTTGACAAGTAACTGCTGTGAACTCACCTCAACTCCACGAGAAATTGTGGAGTGACTAATACGTTCCTGGGTCTTTCCTACCTGCAAGGTTATTTGTTTTTGGGGTTTGGGCTCTCCTTTTGAACTTGTGGCTTAGTATTGGTGCTCGTTTTGAGAATCAGTAAAGTGGAAGAGACAGAACTATGAAATAGCTACTATCTGTCAGTATGGATAATGTTGTATGCTCAAGAGGGGGCAATTTTATGATCCCACATTTGCTCGATAAAAAATTGTTGAGTTGTGGATAAATTTGGGATATTCTAAGACTACTGTTTTACAATCGGGTCCTTTCCTAATCTGATATCCTAAATTAACGTGTTCTCTGCATGTACCTATGAATTTGTAATGTTGCCTTTCTTGTAATGTAATGTTTGATATCTTAAAGGTGTATATTGTGAGAGCTAGCAGTTTAACAGAAGTCGATGGGGCTAGCGGTCATCTCAATTCAGAGACGGAGATTAATCCTGGTACTGTTCTCCCTTTTTAATCTTGTAATACATTATTCAAAAATTGTCTACATAACAAAGATCATCATTTCTTCAAATGTGATTTCAGTGAAAACAGTCCAGCGGCCAGAAGATAATTCAAGTGGTGCTTCTAAAATAGCTAAGCAGAAATATCTGGAGCCCATTTCAGTAGACGATAAAACACATATCTTGTCTTCTCATAATGCCGTTGTTGCCGATCAATCTGGCAAGATCCACGATGATATTGGATCCGAAGATTTGGAACACATCAGATTTTCTCAAACCAACATCAAATTTAACGACATGAAATGTTTCGAAGATTTCAACATTCATGTGAATGGCGTATTTCTCAACTCCGAAGTACCTGCGCAGCTTAGAATGAAGTATTACGATCTCTGCTGTAGTCAAAGTAAGTTTCTTCATGAAAATCTTGTCGAAGGCCTAAACAGTAAGCTGGTCACAGGAATGATCTCTGAGATTGTAAGCACTGCCGATGCTATCGAATCTGCCAGACTTACCACCCCTCTCAGTCATTTAGAAACTTGGGAGAGAAAGCTAAAAGCATTTGAGGATTTAGGCATGGCCGTTGGATTTCTACGATCACGAATACATCAGCTAGTTACCCTTTCGCAAGAGTCACGTGCTGTAATGGAATCAAAGAAAAAAGAGAGAGACGAAGTCGAAGGCGAGATGAAAGCTCTTGAGGCAAAATTTTTGAATGTTAAGGCAGTGGTTAAAAGGCTTAATGCAGAGATTCATGATCTTGAAGTTGAACATCGAGAGCTTGGCGTTGTTTTCAGAGACATCGCTCGCGCTGCATGGTGAAAAATTCTCTACTTGTAGTGACGATTATGTCAGTTTTTGCTGAACACATCTGTGATGGTATTAAGGTTGTAGTTAGTATCAGGACAAACTTTTAGATGTATCTCTGTTTTGGTGATACAAGAAGTATTGCTATAAACAGAAGCATGAAATGCAAAGACAAAGTCTGATATAATATGGTACCATAAATATCGAAGTAAAACGTCGTCTTATGAAAATTTGCAAAATACACATCCGAAGGGTTATTTTGAAGGACAACTTGTTTTCAAATCTCTAAATTCTAATGTGAATGTGTGATCGGTACTCGCTGTAGAGAAGTTTTTGCCTTCCCAATTTCACACACACAAAAAAATTCATCACTACTAGGTTTACACGTCTTTTCATTGATTTTCAAAAATCTATACAAAAATTGAAAAGATAAGACAAATGTATGATTTTTAAGTACGTCTATTTTATATCGTGAGTAAAAAATTTGAACAAATATATTAATATGCTGTACTTTTTTGGGCACTCAAATGTTATATATTAATATCAGATTCAATCTTATCTATTACGTGTCAAAATTTAATTTGTCCAGTGATTTGTTGGATTTCTCGAGATAATGAAATCTGAATTAGATTAAATTGTCATTTTAAATTCGATGGAACCAACAAATTAGTCTCAAATTATCAATTTTTTAATAATATTTAATTAACAACCCTTTGATCATCTCATAATTAATACTTCATTCAAACCTGATTTAAAGCGTACGGCAAATGTTGATAATCTTCATGAAACTCTTTTTGCTAATGCTTCTCATCGCTGCATCTTCCTAAAAAGCTCTGCACCCTCTATTTTCCCAGTTGTGACAGCACTATTTGTTTGGTGGATGAATGGGGAAATGAGTATAAAACATCTTATCTTTTGTAGAGGCATGGTTGAGTGCCGGATGGAGACGGTTTTCCGTATCCCACAGATTACTAAAAGGCGATATATTGATTTCCATTTGATAGAACCTTGCAAATTAAAGGTAATCTTTATCTCATTTGGATGAAAATTGGATTGATCTTTGGAAATTTCTGTTGCGTATCTAAAATTTAATAATTGAGAATGGTGATGGTGATGATGTTAAATGTAAAGAATATATTCTGTAGTCGGATTTGGCATTATTAATTAAGAAAATATTTTTTCACATGATCACATATGATTAAGTGATGATCAGATTTTTAACCATTTTGATATCGTGTTGTGGATGTAGGCCTTAACATCCGCACCATAGAACTTCTGTTCTATCTTGTATTGTCCTTTTACAGCATCTCTACTTCTTTAAATTTGACAGATTTCTTAGTTCTTTGACATCAACATGCATTATCTTATTTATTTATTTATTTTTACATGCCTCTGATAT
This sequence comes from Primulina tabacum, assembly GCF_025594145.1. NCBI lineage: Eukaryota > Viridiplantae > Streptophyta > Magnoliopsida > Lamiales > Gesneriaceae > Primulina > Primulina tabacum. Next base: position 4,272,125 of record NC_134559.1, on the reverse strand, counting down.
TGGTTTAGATTCAAAAATTGGGTTGCCATGTTAATGGACCACTGTTTCTCTAGGTACACATGATGGTGAGAGTTAATCGTTCAGAAGTTGTGAGTGCGGCACTTTGTCTCATGAATTTGGATGTGTCCCGCAGAGGAACTGATCATTCTGGTTGGTTTTTGTCGACTCTTTGCATCTTTTTTCTTGTATTCTTGGTTAGGGGGTTTTCTAACAAGTCTATAAAAAATATTGGGTTGGTTCACTGTGTGTTTGACTCTGGATTAAATAAATACATTTGTAATCAACTATAATCTTAGTCCAAGACACAAAAAAGTTACATGTGTAGGCGTCGAGTGCTGTGGCCACTTCACTTTAGTTCTTTGAAGGTAATAGTTTGCAACAAAGTGAAAATTTGATGGCTTTTATTTTTTACTATATTTCATGAAAATCTCTGCTTTAGACATTGTTCAGTTCTGTGATTGATGTCTTTTATTTTTTTAATTTATGTTGTGGTACTTCGTGTTTGAAAGAGGATCTTGTGAAGAAAAACAATAGGAAGCGTAGGAAAATGGAGGACGTGGAGCCATTTCTGCTCGGTATTTCTACTCCAACGGAGAATCTTGAATTAAAAAATGAACCATGCTCTAATTTTGAAAGCAGCAGTGATGATTTTAGCTCCAAAATTATTAAAGGTATGAAACTTTTATAAGTTGTTTCAGATTCTTGAATTGATTCTCTTTTACACTTTTTGAAAAGAACGAAGTTCATACATCTTTAGACTCTTGTGTTATTATTGTTTTTTTTTTTTTTTGAAAACTTCATGAAAGCCTATTAAAAATATTTTCATATCCTAAAAATTGTAGGGATTGAAATGTTTTGAAAAAGCCCATTTTGTAATTTTTCATCAAATATGTTGATGTCAGTTTCAAGGGAGAAAATGCCAAACTTTGACCACTCGAGTTTAGGTATGAACAATAAGAGAATGGGTTTCCGAGGAAAAATGTAATTGCTGTATGAAAGTATTCCTGTCTGATTTTTTGGTGATTTTTCCTTCAAACTTTAACCTAAATGGGAGAATGGTCTTTTTAGGTTCTCCTATTACCAATCAGCTCAAGTCTAACGACCTATGCCGCCATTCGGAGACTTTAATGTTGCGGGATCACCCTCGAGAAATTGTCACTTGTATATAAGCCCCTGAAGACATCATTGCTCTTTGTGAATACGTACCACATTGTATCCCATTACCTTATGAAGGCTTCAAATTCAGGAAAAGAAAGCAAAAGATCATGGCATCGGTTTCTCAGGCTAGACTGTGTCTTCAATCAATTTATCTCGAATCATCAAGGATTTTCGACTTGAATTCTTAACAAGAAGGCCTGAATACATAGCGAGATCGAGTCTCAAAGGTAACACCAGAGTGTTATGTATTTGTAGCATCATGTATTAGTGTATATTTGCACAGTCCTTTTAATGTGGTTTGTCGAATACCGGAATCATGCATTGTAGAGCTCTTGATATACATAGGTGTGAATTTTTGGGTGTTGGCATATAAATACATGCACTAATAGGCAAATGATATTTGAAACAGTGCATAGATAATTCATGATCTTCAGCATATTTGTAGCTAGCTAGCTAGTAAGTAATCATAGTACGAGTCATCATGTACATAAATTCATCGTTATCAATCACACCATCCCCATTAGTATCCACAGCTCTCACCATCTTCCGACAATCATTCAAGCTGCATCTCTCCCCGAGTTTACGCAACAGCTCGTAAACTTCTTCGACCGTGATTTTCCCGTCGTTATCTTTATCAAAGGCCCGGAAAGCTTGTTGCAAATCCACGGTCTTCACTCCACCTTCCTTCTTCTGCACTTCCACGAATTCATTGAAATCGATGTATCCATCGCCATCCAAATCCGCGACCTCGAAAATCTTCTGCACTTCTCTTGAGAGGAGATTCTTTTTGCCTAGGGCCTTTAGTATGGCCTTGTACTCCTCTGGAGATATCTTACCATCTTTGTTGGTGTCGAATTTGTTGAATACTTGTTTTAGTTCTTGCATATTTGGTAAGTAAATAGGCAACGTTTTCGAACTCGAGCTCTGCCTGTGATCCCCTGAAAACATTCTTGAAGGTTTCTTCAAGAATTTTCTCTTCGAGAGGTTGTATTGGATGTCTAGAAAGCTGAAACTCGACATTTTCTTGAAGAAACTATTACATTGGAGAGAAACTCTCGAGCAAGAACAAATATATGTAGAAGCTTGTCATACAGCGAATCATGGAGATAAGATACATAAAAGGTGAAGATATTCTGATGCTTAAAGTGACTAAGAAGATAACACAGAACAATTTTAAGCGTGGTGACTTAGAAAAGATCGCTAAAAGATGATTCTTGCCAATTGGAAAAGGGGTCAGAAACAAATGAAGAATATGTTCTTTTTCTCGTCAATATGGATAGGCAGGCCGCTAGTTGATTCTGTGAACTTACTATTCTAAAATACATCGATTTTCGATAAACTTGGGCGAATTAACCGAGTTACCGAAGAATTGCGGGACTTGGGAAAAGCTTGTTTATCACACAATCAAATATTTTTCTTAGTTTGAGGGGGACAACTGTATCATCATATCTTAATATTTTACCGATCTAACGAGCAAGGTAAAATGTGATTCTTGCTAGGAAATATATATGCCTTTAAATGTATTATATTGAAAAATATTTAATTTGTATTTTATATTATCAAATTTATATGAATTCTAATATTAATATTTTTTTTTTATTTTCAGCTCGATTCGATCATGGTAAGCACATTCTAGCTCTAAACTAATTCCACAATAGCAGTCCAAATCAATCATTATTGGGCTTCAGCCCAATGAACCAATTTTCCGTATGTTTTTCAAATTTTTTTTTGTGCCTGCATTTTTTAGCTCCAAACTGTCGACCAAATTACATTTCCTTACCGCAAAATCCTACTCACTACCACACATACAATCCATTGTCTCCGCGCCGGCGCTGGAGATCAACCATGGACGATGTTTGTGAAGGAAAAGACTTCTCCTTCCCCGCACAGGAGGATAAAATCCTTTCAGTGTGGGATGAAATAAATGTTAGGTGAGTTTTTAACGGAGGTGAGGCCCACGCGGAATTTAAAAATATTTTCTCACATATCCCACGTCGGAAAATCCTCAAAGTTGGTTCAAGAAATTTGTTATAAATTGAGCTTTCCTTGTTTGCTTTTAATATCCCAAAATCAAAAGTTTTTCAGCTTTGATAAAAAGAGAGTGCATAGAAAAAGAGTGTATTTTTTCTTGAGTGCGGGAATTCTCTTGTGTGAGTTAGAGAAATTATTTTCTCGGTATACACGGGTTTGGGAGTGTGAGGAATATTGAGTGTATTGGTGTATACACTTGTTGTAATATTTCTTCCAGTTATAAAAGTTGCAGTGCTCCGTGGACGTAGCCTATTTTGGGTGAACCACGTAAATCTTTGTGTTTTTGTTGATTATTTTATTCCGCATTTTTTTCGGTACTATATTATCATCGTGATCGGCATCACTTCGGGGTAATTTCCCAACAACTGGTATCAGAGCCTTGTTGTGAAAATTCTTAAAAATTCTGAGTATGCTCTGTGGTTGCAGCCTTGTCTGATCTTCCACATCAGAAAAGATTTTTTAGATTTTTTGCTAAGGCTAGAGAAGTGATGGCCGGAGATGATGGATCGGGACCGGGAATCAACAAGTTCGACGGAACAGATTTTTCGTTCTGGCGGTTACAGATAAGAGATTATCTGTACAGTAAGAAGCTGCATCAACCTCTATCAGGAAAAAAACCAGAAAAGATGGAGGATGATGATTGGGAGCTCCTTGACCGACAGGTGTTAGGTGTGATACGACTGACCCTAACGAAGAACGTGGCGGAGGCCAAAACCACGGAGGAATGATGAACATTCTGTCAGACATGTACGAGAAGCCATCAGCAAACAATAAAGTACATCTCATGAAGAAGTTATTCAACTTGAAGATGGGAGAAGGTGCTTCGGTGGCAAAGATAATAAATGAATTCAACACGATTGTCTCTCAGCTGACATCGGTGGACATCAAATTTGATGATGAAATTCGGGCACTTATTCTTCTGGCGTCTTTACCAGACATTTGGGAACCGATGCGGGCAGCGGTTAGCAACTCTGTTGGAAAAGGAAAACTACAACTCAATGATGTTAGAGATCAAATCCTTGCTGAAGAAGTTCGCAGGAAAGACTCGGGTGAAGCAACATCATCGAGATCTGCTCTAAATCTTGATAACAGAGGAAGAGGCAGGAATGGTGAAAGGAGTTCAAACCGATGGCGCGGTAGATCCAAATCAAGAAATGGAAAAGACAAAAACATCCTTGAAAAGATTATGAAGTGCTGGAGCTGTGGTGCGACTGGTCACCTGAAAAAGAACTGCAGATCAACGAAAAATAATGCCAATGCTGTCACTGAGGAAGTACATGATGCTCTGCTATTATCCATGGAAAGCCCTGTTGATTCTTGGGTTATGGACTCGGGAGCTTCGTTTCATACCACTGGTGATCGCGATGTATTTGATAATTACATCGCTGGCGATTACGGAAAAGTTTTCCTGGCTGATGGAAAACCTTTGGAAATTGTTGGTATGGGTGATGTACGAATGAAGATGTCAAATGGATCTGTCTGGAAAATCAACAAAGTCAGACATGTACCAAAATTGACACGCAATCTGATCTCGGTGGGACAGCTCGATGATGAAGGCCATAATGTGACCTTCGGTGATGGTTCCTGGAAAGTGAACAAAGGAGCCATGATCGTTGCTCGAGGAAAGAAAACTGGAACACTGTATATGACTTCCAGTTGCAGAGACACACTAGCAGCTGTGGATGCTGGAGCCAATTCAAGTCTATGGCATTATAGACTTGGACATATGAGTGAAAAGGGAATGAAGATGTTGGTGTCAAAAGGAAAGCTACCAGAATTAAAGACTGTTGAACACCAACTATGTGAAAGTTGTATCTTTGGAAAGCAGAAGAAGGTGAGCTTTTTAAAAGGTGGTAGAGAACCGAAAGCAGCAAAGTTGGAGCTGGTTCATACTGATGTATGGGGACCATCTCCTGTGACATCCCTTGGAGGCTCGAGATACTATGTCACATTCATTGACGATTCGAGTAGAAAAGTTTGGATTTATTTTTTGAAAAATAAATATGATGTTTACGAGACCTTTAAAAGGTGGAAAGCCATGGTGGAAAATGAGACCAACTTGAAGGTGAAGTGCTTACGATCTGATAATGCTGGAGAATATGAAGATGATGAGTTCAAGAAATATTGTGCACAGAACGGGATCAAGATGGAGAAAACCATTCCTGGTACACCTCAACAGAATGGTGTAGCTGAAAGGATGAACAGGACCTTGAATGAACGCGCAAGGAGCATGAGATTGCATTCTGGATTGCCAAAATCATTCTGGGCTGATGCTGTTAACATTGCAGCATATCTGATCAACAGAGGACCTTCGATACCGCTTGACTGCAGAATACCCGAAGAGGTATGGAGCGGCAAAGAAATAAACCTTTCTTTCTTGAAAGTGTTTGGATGTCTATCCTATGTTCATATTGATTCAGCAAGCAGAACAAAACTTGATCCGAAATCAAAGAAGTGCTTCTTTATTGGTTATGGAGATAATGAGTTTGGTTATCGTTTCTGGGATGACCAAAATCAGAAGATCATTCGGAGCAGGGATGTAATATTTAATGAGAAACTTCTGTACAAGGACAAGTCAGACATTGGAGCTGGAGATGAATGTCCTGAAGTCAAGAAGACTGATGAAGTGCCATTGACATATATTCCTGTGAATGAATCGAAAACCAGTAACCAGGAAGATGAAGAAGAAACTGCACAAGATGATGACCCACAAACTCCGGTGATTGAACTCAGGAGATCTTTGAGAACCATTAGACCACCTGAGAGGTACTCCCCTGCACTTCACTATATTTTGCTGACAGACAAAGGTGAACCGGAGACCTATGAAGAGGCAATGCAAAATGATGATTCAACCAAGTGGGAGTTGGCCATGGAGGATGAGATGGATTCACTGTCATCCAATCAGACGTGGGAGTTGACAGAACTTTCACAAGGCAAAAAGGTGTTACATAACAAGTGGGTGTACCGGTTAAAAGAAGAGCATGATGGTAGCAAGCGGTACAAGGCAAGACTTGTTGTAAAAGGCTTCCAACAACGGGAAGGAATTGATTACACCGAAATTTTCTCTCCGGTGGTTAAATTAACCACTATCAGGACAGTACTTGGACTAGTGGCGAAGGAAGACTTACATTTGGAGCAGTTGGATGTAAAGACTGCGTTTCTTCATGGTGACCTAGATGAAGAAATTTATATGAAGCAGCCACAGGGCTTTGAAGTACGGGGAAAAGAGAGAATGGTGTGCAAACTTCAGAAGAGCTTGTACGGTCTCAAACAAGCTCCAAGACAGTGGTACAAGAAGTTTGATGGATTCATGAGTGAAAATGGTTTCCTAAGGTGTCAAGCTGATCACTGCTATTATGTGAAAAGGTTTGACGGTTCTTATATCATACTACTGCTATATGTAGATGATATGCTGATAGCTGGAGCTTATCTGGAAGAAATTGATAAACTCAAGAAAGATTTATCAAAGGAATTTGCCATGAAGGATTTGGGTGCTGCAAAGCAAATCCTTGGAATGAGGATCTTTAGAGACCGGGTGAATGGATTCTTGAAGTTATCTCAAGAAGAGTACGTAAAAAAGGTGGTTAGCAGATTTAATATGGATGAAGATAAATCTGTGAGTACTCCTTTGGCTAGCCATTTCAAACTAACCAAAGCACAATCACCATCGACGGAGCAGGAGAAGGCTTATATGAATAAAGTTCCTTATGCTTCTGCTGTCGGAAGCCTCATGTATGCAATGGTGTGTACAAGACCAGACACAGCACATGCAGTGGGAGTCGTGAGCAGGTTTATGAGTAATCCAGGAAAGCAACACTGGGAAGCAGTTAAGTGGATTCTCAGGTATTTGAAAGGTACTGCTAGTTGTTCTTTATGCTTCAGGAGGTCAAAATTGGGCTTACAGGGTTTTGTCGATGCCGATATGGGTGGTGACCTGGATGGCAGGAAAAGTACTACTGGATATGTGTTCACATTAGGTGGTACAGTTGTAAGCTGGGTGTCTAAGCTGCAAAAGATTGTTGCGCTTTCGACTACAGAGGCTGAGTATGTTGCAGTTACAGAAGCTAGCAAGGAGATGATATGGTTGAGATCCTTTCTGGAAGAATTGGGTCAGAAGCTTGAAGATAGCACGTTACACTGTGACAGTCAGAGTGCTATTCATTTAGCAAAAAATCATGTTTATCATGCTAGGACAAAACATATACAGGTTAGGTACCATTTCATCAGATCGGTGCTGGAAGATGGAATCTTGATGCTGGAGAAGATTCTTGGAAGTAAGAATCCAGCCAATATGCTCACAAAGACAGTAACCATTGACAAACTGAAGTTGTGTTCAACTTCAGTCGGACTGCAAGTATAAATGGAGATATATGAGCTGCTGCAATGATGGTGTGAAGACATGATTGAAATCAAGTCTTCAAGTGGGAGAATTGTTATGTGAGTTTTTAATGGAGGTGGGGCCCACGCGGAATTTAAAAATGTTTTCTCACATATCCCACATCGGAAAATCCTCAAAGTTGGTTCAAGAAATTTGTTATAAATTGAGCCTTCCTTGTTTGCTTTTAGTATCCCAAAATCAAAAGTTTTTCAGCTTTGATAAAAAGAGAGTGCATAGAAAAAGAGTGTATTTTTTCTTGAGTGCGGGAATTCTCTTGTGTGAGTTAGAGAAATTATTTTCTCGGTATACACGGTTTTGGGAGTGTTAGGAATATTGAGTGTATTGGTGTATACACTTGTTGTAATATTTCTTCCAGTTATAAAAGTTGCAGTGCTCCGTGGACGTAGCCTATTTTGGGTGAACCACGTAAATCTTTGTGTTCTTGTTGATTATTTTATTCCGCATTTTTTTCGGTACTATGTTATCATCGTGATCGGCATCACTTCGGGGTAATTTCCCAACAATAAATGCGTTCGAAACTCAGCTCGAGCGTACCAAGGATTTCCCCGAATACGTCTTCTATGACGGGCCGCCTTTAGCCACCGGTCTGCCGCACTACGGTCATATTTTAGCTGGCACGATCAAAGACATTGTGACACGTTATCAGTCGATGACTGGTCATCACGTGAGTCGTGACCCGGCGATTTGGGTGGGATTGCCATGGTTTACCTGTGGAGCATGAGATCGATAAGAAATTAGGGATTAAGAGTAGAGAGGATGTGATTCGGATGGGTATTGGGAATTACAATGATGAGTGTAGGGGAATTGTGCAGAGGTATGTTGGTGAGTGGGAGAAGACGGTGATTAGAATGGGGCGGTGGATTGATTTTAGGAATGATTATAAGACAATGGATTTGAATTTCATGGAAACTGTGTGGTGGACGTTTGCGCAGTTGTATCAGAAAGGTCTTGTTTATAGAGGTTTTAAGGTTAGACTTTTCCTTTATGATATAGTCTCTTCTTGATATGCTTATCAACTTATGAAGTTTACCTTTTTTTAGATTTTAAGAACTTCAACAAGTGCGTTTGTTTTACAGCTCTTCCATGTGTGCATTACTCACGTTGTATTTTACTGCTTATTTATGAAAATTTGATAGTTTCCAATAATTCTTGCTCTCTGAAACTGACGACATTTTGGCGGAATTTGATGTTCTGGTACCAAAAGATAATGATAAGAACGATGGTCGTGGAGTTGATTTTAACATTATTAACTACGATGGATTGCAGAGATGCAAAGACATTCTGGGGGTCCAATGTTGAAATTATATAATAATATTGAAAGATTTCTTATCGACAATGCCAAGGTATGTAGGAAACCTCCTTTCATGCGAGGGATAGGTGTTATTAGCAAGTAAATCTCTTCATGCAATCTTTTTTCATTATCTTTGACACTATGTATCTGTCCCTCGTTCAGAAAACCTCTATTCCAACTAGGGTAAAAGTTTTTTTGGTTGAATTTTATTGCTTAATGAACTGAATACAAAAGTTTTTTTGTGTGGATTAAGACGTACCCCAGCCTATATAGTTTGAAAATACCAAAGCAGAAGTACATCAAGGGGTATTGAGTCTTCCTCAAGAAAGTGTAAGACAAAACAAAGCAAGAGAGCAATCAATTACAATGTGAAAAATAGAAGAAAGATAAGCCAATAGGACAGGTGATTAAGATTTTTAAGAAACTGGGAATAATTCCCTAAATTCCAGCATGCCAACTAACCAATACTTTGATATTTATTTCAATTCTTCATTACTGATATTTTTTATAAATTTTGTTTCCTACAAAAAATATATGATCAAGTAAGCTAATCTTAATGTCTAAATTATTTTGCAAGAACACGCTGATTTCTTAATCATAATGGTCTTGTCAATCTACTAACAAGGTTTGACCATGTATTTTTCTATTTTGTTAGTCAGGGCTTGTGAGATCATCTTTGTTTTTTCTCTTATGATACTTTATCCAGGAGTTTCCTGTGTATTTTTTAAATTTAGTGTTGCAATATTGTTTCGATGTTATTTTCTTTGCACATGATATGATCGCACTGGTCACAAGTTTGATGTTTTTGCTCTTACTTTTTGCAGTTGATGCCATATAGCACAGGTTGCAAAACTCCATTGTCTAATTTTGAAGCTAGCTCAAACTACAAGGAAGTCCCAGATCCTGAAATAATGGTAGCCTTTCCCATAATTGATGATTCAGATGGTGCATGTTTTGTGGCATGGACCACAACTCCTTGGACTTTACCTAGCAACCTTGCACTTTGTGTCAATGCCAATCTTGTGTATGCGAAGGTCCGCAACAAGTTCAATGGAAAATTTTATGTGGTTGCTGAATCTCGTTTGGCAGAGCTTCCTGTTGAAAAGGCAAAAAAGGGTTTACCTGATGGAGTTGTTGGTGTTTCTGAAAATTCAAACCTGAGGGCCAAATCTTCTGGTGCAAAAACAAAGAATGTTGATACTTATGAAATGTTGGATAAGTATACTGGAGCTTCACTTGTTGGAAAGAAATATATCCCATTGTTTGATTATTTCAAGGATTTCCCTCTTGTGGCATTCAGAGGTATTGCAGATGATTATGTAACTGGTGATGGTGGTACAGGAATTGTCCACTGTGCTCCTGCATTTGGTGAAGATGATTACCGTGTTTGTATGGAGAATGGCATAATTAGCAAGGGGGAAAACCTGGTTGTTGCAGTGGATGATGATGGTTGTTTCACTGAGAGAATCACTGACTTCAGCAGGCGTTATGTAAAAGATGCAGATAAAGATATTATTCGAGCAGTGAAGTCGAAAGAAAGGCTTGTCAAATCTGGAAGCTTTACTCATAGTTATCCGTTTTGTTGTAGATCAGATACTCCTCTAATCTATAGAGCCGTGCCCAGCTGGTTTGTTGCTGTGGAGAAGATAAAGGATCAATTGCTTGAGAACAACAAACAGACATACTGGGTCCCTGACTTTGTGAAGGAAAAACACTTTCATAATTGGCTAGAAAATGCTAGATATTGGGCTGTCAGTCGAAGTAGGTTTTGGGGTACTCCACTCCCTATATGGATTAGTGACGATGGTGAGGAGATTGTGGTCATGGATTCCATTGAAAAACTTGAAAAACTTTCTGGTGCTAAGGTGACAGACTTGCATCGTCATAAAATTGACCATATCACTATCCCTTCAAGTCGAGGACCTGAATTTGGCGTCCTTCGACGAGTCGAGGATGTGTTTGATTGCTGGTTTGAGAGCGGATCCATGCCTTATGCTTATATCCATTATCCATTTGAAAATGTTGAATTGTTTGAGAACAATTTCCCTGGACATTTCGTGGCAGAGGGGCTGGGTCAAACTCGTGGATGGTTCTATACTCTCATGGTTCTGTCGACTGCACTTTTTGGAAAACCAGCTTTCAGAAATCTCATTTGTAATGGGCTTGTACTGGCTGAGGATGGGAAGAAGATGAGTAAGAGATTGAAGAATTTCCTCCACCATCAGAAGTGATAAATGATTATGGAGCTGATGCATTAAGACTGTACGTTATTAACTCCCCAGTTGTTCGTGCCGAACCTTTGCGCTTTAAAAAGGATGGAGTTTATGGAGTGGTAAAAGATGTTTTCTTGCCATGGTATAATGCCTATAGGTTCCTTCTGCAAAATGCTAAAAGACTTGAAGTTGAAGGACTTGCACCATTTGCACCCATTGACAAACAAATTCTTCAGCAGTCATCCAATGCACTCGACCAATGGATTAACTCAGCAACGCATAGTTTGGTTCACTTTGTGCGGCAAGAAATGGATGCTTATAGGCTTTACACAGTTGTTCCTTATCTACTTAAGTTTTTGGACAACTTGACAAATATTTATGTGCGATTTAATCGAAAAAGACTGAAAGGTCGCACAGGAGAAGAGGATTGCAGAACTGCTCTTTCTACTCTTTTTCATGTACTTCTAACTGCATGTAAATCAATGGCTCCACTCACACCATTCTTTACTGAAGTTCTGTATCAGAACTTGAGGAAAGTTACCAATGGATCAGAAGATAGCATTCACTATTGCAAATTTCCAGAAGTAGAAGGCAAAAGAGTGGATCTTATTGAAGAAAGCGTCAATCGGATGATGACAATAATAGATCTTGCACGCAACATTCGTGAGCGTCACAACAAACCTCTTAAAACACCGCTGAGGGAGATGGTGATTGTGCATCCTGATACAGAATTTCTTGATGATATTACTGGCAAACTAAGAGAATATGTTCTTGAAGAACTTAATGTGAAGTCTTTGGTCCCGTGCAACGACACTTTGAAGTATGCTTCCTTGTGTGCGGAACCTGATTTTAGTGTGTTAGGAAAAAGGCTAGGAAAATCGATGGGAATTGTTGCGAAAGAGGTGAAGGCGATGTCAACTGAAAATATCTTAGTTTTGGAGAAAGCAGGAGAGGTTACTATTGCCACACATGTCTTGAAGCTTAGTGATATCAAGATAACTAGGAAGTTCAAGTATCCTGATAATGTGAGAGAAGAGGAAATGGATGCAGCTGGTGATGGTGATGTTTTGGTTATATTGGACTTGCGTGGGGACGATTCGTTGTTCGAGGCTGGAGTTGCTCGAGAAGTTGTAAATCGCATTCAAAAGCTGCGAAAGAAAGTTTCCCTTGAACCTACTAACATGGTAGAGGTCTTCTTTAAATCACTGGACGATGATAAAACAGTTTTTCAAGAAATACTAAAATCCCAGGAACAATACATTCGTGATGTGCTTGGGTCTTCATTGTTACCATCTGATCTACTTCCACCTCGTGCTGTGATTCTTACCGAAGAGAGTTTTCATGGGATCTCAAATCTCTCCTTTACTATTATCTTGACTAGACGTGCTCTAGTATAACTCCTATGCCATTTCTGCGTTATATGCTGGCAATACCAAGTTTGCGCAGGGATTGCAAGCATATTTGCTGATGCAAGATGACAATAATTTGGAATGAGAGTTTCAACTAGGAAAGGATAAGATTAATGTCAACTGCATCGAAGATCAACCTCCTGTCGATGTGGTGCTTGGAGAACATGTGTTTTTTTTTTTCTTTGGTGAATATTTCACGATCACTAGGAGAACTCAGTGATTCTTCTGGGTGATAATAATCTTACCGTCTCTTATTCTTTATGGTCGCTCCCACAAGGCCAACCTGGAAAGATTAGCATTATTTATGATGCTTTTTTTTTTTTTTGCAATGATGTTACATTATGTATACGGATCAAAGAACCTCGTTCTACTTTTGTACTGTTTGCCTCTCTAATTTCTTTGAGCCCAAGTAGGGTATTTATTGGGAGCTTCCTCGGTCGTCTGCGTTTATCATTTTCACAATCCTTTGTTTTCCATTATTTTTTTAATCATTGTTTTTCGTTCATTTGATTTAGTTCTTGATCTCCACACAGTTCCCATCTAATGTTTGTTTTCTTTGATTGGCTGTGCTCGAGGTTGTTCTATTCAATTTGTGATTGTTGGATCACTTGGATGCCGAGTTCAACTAGGATCAAAGGGAGTAACAGCGGAAAAAAATGATTAAGCCATGTAGAGAAATAGCAAAGTAGTATGTCAGAAACTTGACGTACATGATTAAAGATTTCTTTTATATATATAGAAAATTTCTGTGATTACAAGAAAAACTCATAAAAAAAAGATAGATTTTAACACATACAGTTATTTATACGGAATAACTTTGTAAAAGAAATCTTAATATGTTAGATGTACGCAGAAAAATGAAAATATATTACATATCATTTGGTTTGTGTCATAAAATGATAAATATAAATAATATAATTATTTTTAAATTTGATAATATTAAAAGGGAGAAAGAATGAGATAAAAGATGAGACATCAAAATAATTCTCTCATATTCTGACAAGATAGACTCTGTTATGATATTACCTCGGAGAGAACTCCCATCATCGTGACAGTAGGATAACTTACAACTACTGGATCAGCGACGACAGCAGTCTCTGAGAAAGATAAGGATTTGGAAATCACTAAGTTGTGGCATATGCGATTGGGATATGTTGGTGAAGACAAAGAATACAAATGTCTCAACCAAGCATGTCATTGGTTGTAAGTGTAGCTAAACAGACGATGTTGTGGATTTGTTGAGAATAGAAGCAATTATGTGAAGAGAAGGTATAAAAGGTTACTAGTTTAAATCATTTCTCATAGAAGAAGTAAAAGATAATGTATAGGATATTGGTAATGTGTCGCAGTTGAAACAGTACTTGGTTCAAATATATGTACTAGCACTGCGGCGCGCCCAAAGAAATTGTATTGGAAGAGCAGTTCTGATGCACAATATGTTTAGATGGTAACTGTAGTAATGATCAAAATTTGGAATTATACGTAATAACTGCAGGATTTTTATTTGAAAATTTGAAGTAAAAAATATATAAACACGCATAATTGATGAATTCAAATATTAATACACTTGACACTGAGTTACTACGGACCCACAAATTATAATGAATCATGACAAATGTTATGATACTAACTGTTTTCTTTTTCTTTTCTTTTCTTGTTTTTTTTTTTTTTGTGACAGGAGTCCTGCAGCTGCGGGCTGTAGGACTCCCGCATCACACACAGGAAACGCATGCCCTGTCGGTCCCTTGTCTACATATAACATGAGGTAAGTCATTATTTAGACAAATGAACCGACAACACGTTATAGTCTACAACATTTCTTTCACGCTGATGGATTATTCCAATCTTATGTTACAAACAAAAAGTAACCAAACAAAAGAAATCGTTCGAACGTCTGTGTAGCTACCAAATGTCAAGCAAGAAAATTTAGCATCACTTGAAGCAGATCCTTCATGTCTTTAAATCTGAACGAGCGTGGATCTTCAATGGAGAACTCACCTCATCAATATTCAATACCTTCTGATTTTGAGGAATAAAAGTTGTTGGCCAATCTCTCACAAAATTTTGTGTCGTGACAGTAAAGTAGTTTTCAAGTTTCTGTCACATATTGCTTTCTAGTCAGAGCTCGCCATCCAATATCTCGCCTGTAGAACCCTTCTGGCCAGTTAATTTGCTCGACGGCTTGGTACGCTAAATCCCGTGCCTCGTTGAGATCGATCCCTTTAGCAGTGACACCAAGAACACGCCCGCCGGTGGAAATGAAGTTGCCATTGGAGTCGAAAGCAGTACCAGCATGGAAAACTTTGACAGCTGAGGCTACTTCTTCTGCTTCTTCGAGGTTTCGGATTACTGTCCCCTTTTTGTAGCTTCCAGGATACCCTTCACTTGCCATGACCACAACCATGGCTGAGCCAGGGGACCATTTGAGGGATAAGCCACTTAGCTTTCCACTGCAAGCTGCAAGTAGAACTTGTATCAGATCAGACTCTAAACGAACCATCAGTACCTGCAAATCGTGAAAGGGCCAGAAGTGAGATATCTTGGTAAATTTGATGTAAGTGTGAATCATTAGGAGAAAAAAGGACTTGATAGCTTAGGCAATTAGGAAACTGTATAAAAAGAAAAGCTTTCTAATGGTTCCATCAACAATCAAATTTTTAAATCACGCAACAACGAAATGAAATGATTTCACACAATATAGAATCCTCGAAGACAAAAAACAACGTAAGGAATAAAAACTATAGAGTGAGAAATCATAATGTAAATGACAAGCTCAGACCAATACCAACTAAGGAAACCAGAGCAAGGAAATCAAATTCCTTAACAAGCCACGCAAGCAGTCATGTCTCCCTAAACCAACGTAAGAGGCCACATAGCCGGGGATTTATTCACGCCCACTTTTTTCAAGATCTTCAAACAATTTCCAATGATTATTGGGCAGACAAAAAGCACAAGTCATTTCACATATAATTTCCATAGAGTTGGAGTAACTTAAATTAGAGGACATCCAAAAAGAAACCAACCAGGACTAACCTGGCACTCCGGATCTCCAAACCGAACATTATATTCGATCAGCTTCGGTAATCCAGACTTCTTCTCGATCATAAGCCCGGCATATAGAACACCCACAAATTTGCAGCCTTCTGCAGCCATTCCCTTCACCGTAGGAAGAATTATAGATTTCATAACAACAGATTCGAGTTCTTTTGTTAAGACAGGGGCTGGAGAGTATGCACCCATTCCACCAGTATTAGGCCCCGTGTCCCCATCACCAACTCGTTTATGATCCTGAGCAGATTCTAAAGGTATCGCATTTTCTCCATCTACTATAGCAAAGAACGATGCTTCTTCTCCTTCCAGATACTCTTCAATAATGACACGATAACCAGCAGATCCAAAAGCGTTTTTCACAAGCATCAAGTCGATGGCTTCAAATGCTTCCTCTAATGTCATCGCAATAATAACTCCTTTTCCTGCCGCTAAGCCATCTGCTTTTACAACAATGGGGGCACCTTCATTTTTTATATATTCTTTTGCAGCCGACGGATCTGTAAAAGTTTGATACTGCAAAATCAGAGCAGATAGGGTAAGAGCACAATAGGTAGCAAAAAATTAAGTATAGTTATTAAAGGCACACATTTGGCCTTTAGCCTAGGCTCAATGCCCAAGTCAGGGGTATGACTTATCAAAGCTTTGCAAACTGAGTAATTATATCTCACAATTTAGATGTATGAGAAAATATATCATATAAATTAAATTATAATTTATAAGCCATAAACGCTGTTTGATGCAAAAGATAAGACTCCACATCCTTGTGGATTTTAATACCTTGGCGGTTGGAATTGCATATTTGTCACATAAGCGTTTCATGAAGTCTTTCGACCCTTCCAAGGCAGCAGCCTCGGAAGAGGGGCCGAAGGTAGGAATACCAGCTTTAACAAGATCATTAGCAAGACCAGAAACAAGAGGCGCCTCTGGTCCCACCACAACCAATCCAACTCCCCATTCACGGCAAAAGGCAATCACTGATGAGCTGGAAGAGATATCAAGGTCATCTACACAAGTTGCATCACCCGAATTAGATATTCCGGCATTCCCAGGTGCGCAAAACACAGCATCACAGGACGGAGAACGTTTCAGGGCATAACAAAGTGAGTGCTCCCTGCCACCTCCTCCGATAACCAACACAACCACTCTTTCCTCTGCAATGCCAATGGCAAATAGCATGCGTTAACCAAAGACATATGTATACAAAATCAGTATTCTTGTTTATCCATTAAAAATTAAAAGGCTACCAACAAAGATGGTCAAATCGCGCGACGTCCATGTAGCACGGTAAGTGCAGTTTGTTTCTCGCGGCAGATAAAATCAAAACTGTAAATATTTTTTATGATTCCTACGATGTCATTGGTGTTCATCAGCATAAACGAATCGATTTAAAGATCAACATATTATTTCAAACTCCCATGAAAGTTCAGCGTGAATCTTTGGGCACTGGGTCTGGGTATGAGATTTATGAACAATATCTAATAATTGGTCTTATTTATCTTCATAGAGAAATCAAAGAGGTCTCATGCCTCTCCATATCTTACTTAAACTGAGCAACTCCATGAGACCAATTGAAATTCGATTCCCTTCAACTTGCTTGTAGTTCCAGATTTTCAAATTATGCGTGGCAGCAAACACAAACAAAAACAAAAATAAGTGTTGCATATATGTTACAATGAATTAAAATTTGTACTCATTTTTCAAAATGAATTTACACAATTGATGAGATGATCTTGTTTTTGGGAGGGTTATACTTAATTTCTTGGAAAAACAAACATATATGCATAACATGAAAAAATATTTTATTTCTCATATTTTCGATCCATATTAACCAATAACATAAAATTCCTCACAGCAATACAAAAATTCCTCAACAGCATTATTAGAGAACCATGTAAATACACGCACGGGAAAAAAAAATACAAAACTAAAAGCAAAGATCATTATTGTACCAGAA
Organism: Primulina tabacum; assembly: GCF_025594145.1. NCBI lineage: Eukaryota > Viridiplantae > Streptophyta > Magnoliopsida > Lamiales > Gesneriaceae > Primulina > Primulina tabacum. Next base: position 4,254,619 of record NC_134559.1, on the reverse strand, counting down.
GGAGAGAAGACCCCATTATTGGAAGCAAGACTAACAAATGCAGGCGTAGCTGATGGACGATAACCGCCGTCTCCAGCGTTGAAGCCGCCACGGCCGTAACTCCTCAGAACTTTAACAGAATTACCAAAATCATGCTTGACAAAATTCCCACCAGTTGGCCGGACATTAGAACAAAAAGGGCTGATAAACTTTGGCGTCAGATTGAATAGATGACTGTGGAAGTCCAAGTATGGAAGACTGCCGTATCTAGCCGCCGATGAGCTGAGTGAAACTTTGAAAGCCATGGTTTTTGTCTTATGGCGATAATTTGTCTCAAGAAATCAAGAAGTAAAAAAAAAGCTTATTGTCTTTTACAAAAAGTTTACAATTTTCTTACATAGAATCAAAGTCGAAATAAATTGTATTTGTTATTTTTAAGAACAAAATAATATTACCCTTGTTTTTTGTCTTTTACAAAAATAATATATAATTTTCTTATATACACAATCAGAGACGAATTATAAAAGCAGAAGACAAAATTTTTCATAAAAACAAAAAACTAATAATTGTTGTTTGACAAAAACTTGTGTGCTCACGAGTTATATTTTGTGAGACAGATCTCTTATTTGTATTATCCAGGAAAGTATTACTTTTTATGCTAAAATTATTGTGAATATCGGTAGAGTTGACTCGTATCACAGATAAAGATTCGTGAGATCGTCTCACAAGAGACCTACCTACTCTTGTTGTTTTATCTTAAAAATTCATTCTACAATTTTTCATTGGCGTAATCCAAAATATCAAATTCCTTCGTCTTTTTTTCCCTTAACTAATAACCTTTATCAACTTGATTTAAAACAATTAATTTTATCACAAATTTATTAGTCATATACGGTATATTTTTGGGGAAAATGGAAAATAATAATGTTATATGAATTTATTTTATATAATTAATTATTATCAATTATCAAATATGAATCATCAATCATCAATATTCATGATCATACATTAAATACGGTGTCGTTTGAGGAATCCAGTGATCCTACGAAGTGGTTCCTCCATTTTCCCCATTCTCCTTTACTGTGAATGGTTTTCACTGTAACGCCGGCTGATAAATGGCTACTGTTGCCTCCGCCGAACCACCGCCACCTCCACGGTACTCATCCTCCGGCGGAGATGCTTGTGTAAAGGTGGAAGCTTTGAAGTGCATAGACGTCTCAAGGCTCTCCCAATTGGAACTGCAAACTCTCTCTCTTTGCTCCGGTTCCTTCTTCGACCTAAGCAATACGGACGATGTTGTTTGTCCCCAACTCGATCGCTCGCTCTTCAACGAGTCCGCCGGCAGCCGCCGACAGACCTACTCGCGCCTCCTGCACCGTTCTCACTTCCGACTCCCTGGCCCACACCCATCCCTTAAACCACCCCGAGATCCCCACCCCTCCTCCGACCCCGTGAACCACTCCATCACCCACTACCTGAAGCACTTTGTGAATGGCAACCATAATCCTCCCCCACCTGCTCCGCCTCCGGCTCGTCCTCCGCAGGCTGAGGCGATGCTGTCGGTGACGCAGGACTCCCAGCAATCACGTTTTCAAGGATTACAAGAAAATCTGAAGATCAAACTCCATTCAGCGGAGAAGAAGCGAAAAAGGGCGATAAAAAACAAGAATTTGAACAGAAAAGGTTTCTTGGAGAGTGACATTGGTGGTGAGCTACAAAAAGTGAATAGTAAGGGCGAGCTGGTGAATTTGGACGAACTGGAGAAGAATGGTGATGAATTGTTCGCCCAAGAATTGAGGAGCAGGACTGCGGGATTGGTAACCGAGGAGGATGTTTTAGGGTTTTTGTGGAGTTTGGAGGGGCAATGGTGTAGCACTAGAAAGAAGAGGAAGTATGTTGATGCAGGTATGTTTGGAGATGCATTGCCCATTGACTGGAAGCTCTTGCTTGGAATCAGGAGGCGAGATTTCCGCCCCTCCATCTATTGCCGAAGATGCATAAGGTTGCAGAATTTCGCGTTTTTTTCCCAATATTTTTCATAACGTTAAAAAATCTATGTTTACTTTCATGATTATATTTATCCGATTCTCTGCGCTATTGTGTTTGTCGCTGTAGTATTCACGAGCCTACTACCACTGACTAATTGATCAATGTATTTATCTAAAATGATATATATGAGTTGACAAAAATGAAAGATCAAATCTTGAGCAATTGATAAATAAGAAAAGAACTTTTGTTTATCATCATTCATGTGGATGTTGGATAAAAAAGAATGTGATGCTAGGATTTCTAAACCAAAAGGATGGTTTGCTAATGAACAAATTTTCGATGAACAAGGAAAATGGCTCTGTGCAATGCCCCGGACATGATATATTTAGGCTGTGAAGAGATTAACAGTCTCTTCCAAGGGCAGTAAGCACAAAAGTTAAGGCTCTGTAACCAATGAATGGATCAATGTGTAGCACGTATGTTTGTTGCTGGAATTGGAAGTTAATGGATTTCACGCACATCGAAGTTTACTGTGCAGTGCATATATATCGACAGATGAACATTTTTGGTTTGTGCGGCAGTATAAAAAATACACATTTGAAGCATTGTTGTTCATTTTGTGTAACTTAGCAAGTTTCTTCGTTTTCTTGATTTTTCCGGGTGAATATGTGACAATGTTGCTTTGTAATGCCTTTCGGTGTTAACTGTAGTTATGCCGGTTCCTGGTGGGTTTGTTTTTTTTCCCACCTTACTCATGAATATCTAATGCAAAGAGCTTCTCTTTCTCAGTATAAAATCTACCAATTTTACATATGTGGAACAATTGAGATAGCTTTCAATACAACATAGAGCTCTGCCCTTACCTTCTGGCTGTCCTAATGAGTTCATTGCCTTCTTAAACATCCAGTATATTTGGAAGTTCTTGAATTGCATTTGATGTATGCTCTAAGAACAAATAAATGACCTCAATCTTGCAATAGTTTTATTTTTATTTTTCTGACCTATAGGAATTTTCATTAGTGGAATCTGATTAATAGCCGGCGCCGCTTTTGAGAAGAGAAATAATACATGTCTAGCTAGTCATTTTGTATCTTTCCCTAATGTTTCTAAAATTTATATTAGAAGTGTTAAGCCTTCTGGTTATTCCATGATCAAGAGTTTATATTCTTCAGGTATCCTACATTTGTATCTGTTAGGTTTTTTCCCCTCTGACAAATATCTAACTCTGGTTGCAATGCCAGATAATAAACCTGACATTGTTTACTATTTCAGCTCAGCTCTAGGAACGTTTCTTTTAATTTGTTGCCAATGCTGCTACTGGGATTTGTGAAAGTAGTTTGTTTCTGGATATCAATGCACAATGGTTAGGAAAAGTGAATTAGTGATGGATTGTTCAAATTTGTTACTGCTGTGATTATGCTAAAGCTGAATACACTTCTTGAAAACCAGTTACCTTGTTGTCTGGCAAACAGTTCCTTTTTTCACCCCTTGTATTCATATTTTCCTTTTTTTCTTTGATTCCTTGTTTTCTTAAACTATTACTAGTTTTAACCCGTTTATCTGCTCTTCCCCAAAAAAAATCACAGCCCTACTGGACAACAATTTTTTTCATGCCAGGAGGCTGCATCCTTTCTGAAATCCTATTTTGGGAGTAGTGATGCAGATCGTCCAAGGGATCAGAATACTTTTAGCATTCAGCAGGCATCTGTCAAGTCAACTGCAAAGGTAAGCACTTGGTGTTTATCATCTTCTTTATTAATTGTGAAATGAAACTAATTTGGTATGCAACAGAATGTACATTCTGCTGTCAAAAAGGGTGCTACATGGCATGACGTGCCACCGCATTCTACTTCGGATAGAGCCTCATCTGGTGCACATGAGAATAATGAATGCTCAAACAGCATAGAAAACCTTCCTGAAGTTCAAGTTCAGGACATAATTGAATGTGCCAAATGCAAGTTGATTTTTGATGAGAAGAATGTGTACTTGCAGCATCTGTTTGCATTCCACCAAAAGACAACGAAAAGGTGCAGAATTGGGACTCCTGTTGGGGAAGGAGTGATCATCAAAGATGGGAAATATGAATGTCAATTCTGTCACAAGGTTTTTGAAGAAAGACGAAGTTATAATGGCCATGTTGGCGTCCATGTGAGGAATTCTGGGAAAATTTCCAGTGAAATAACTTCTCCTCCAAGCATCCAGAAGAATGAAAAATCTTCATCGCAGGAGGCATTGCTTCCAAGGACATCAAAAATGGATGCTTTAATTGAAATAGCCCAAAGTTCAATATATGAAACCCCAAAAGTTGGAACTTGTGAACAAACCACAAAAGATCTTCCTCCTGTCGCATTTAACTTGGAAGAAACTCCAGTTGCCTGTGGTAGTCACGAATTAAATTTGTTTTCGGCTCCTGTAGCACAGGAAGAAAATAAGGTTGACAGATCTGCTTACATAGACTTGAATGCACATGGTAGCATATCCATGATGGATACCGATAGTATGGTGATCAATGATTACACTTCAAATATGGACATTAAAATTGATGACAAGTGCGTAAATGACTCGGAATATATTGGGTCGCATGACATTGATAAGTATGGAAACAGAAATTTGGAGATGAATTTTGGTAATGCATGTTCGAATCCAAGAAATGATCATCTAGAAGATGCTCATGGATTAACTGTTGGAGAAATTGGTTTTCCAAGTGCAGTAGCTTCTGTGCCCTTGACTCAATCATTTCAGTTCTTCCCTTCCTTGGACTCTATGTCAAATAAGGTGAATAATTAGCTTATAATTTTTCTTTTGTTTTCATTGGGTGGGGGTAATAATTTCATAGGTACCTGGACTCAATTGTCGCATACATAAAATTGATATTAAGTCTGGTAGACTGGTGTCCACTACTGTCTTTCGGCCGCTAGTTAGCCGATAAATAATGTGTAGTTTAGGTGCTTGGAAGGGGAACAATCTCACGCTTTGTCATGTCCCGTGATTTGTGATGATGGAAGTGCTTGAAATCAAATTCATTATTAGAATTAAGAAAACGTAACACTTCTTGATCTTGTTTGTATGATTTATTTTTTTGACAAACTTTATTTTCGCTGCTCCAAGATTACAGGTGCTGAAAATCTCTCCCCTGTTTGGAAACTGTTATCTTATTTTATGATTTTATTTGTCTTGTCAATTATAAAAAATGCATCCTATTTGTTGTGACTCTCTAAATGCCAATGAGCTCAACTCTGTACATGCACTCAAAATATCATCTCTGGGATTAAGCAAAATCATCCATTTTCTTGTCTCATTATACAAGTGTAGTAGCGCTTTTTCCCTGCTTAATTGATCTGGCATTGTGCTAATAAGTTCTATATAAAATGCAATAACTGCAGGTAGAACATGAATTTTCTTTGGTTGGTCAGAAGCTTGGGAATGTTACAGAATTTGAGGAGCTGAGGTTTGATGACCTGGAACCCTTCAAGTACGGTTTTATGAATGGAGAAGAGTTGCAATCTTTGTCCGGAAGCTCCATGAACTTAGGAAATATGGCTGGAATTGTTGATGGGTTTAATTCCTCAGTTACGTTTGGTTCGGAGGATGTTACGTTTAATGCACTAGATGTAAATCAGCTGACAACTGTGTGTGTATGGTGCAGAACAGAGTTCAAACTTGACAGTGTTGAATCAGAAACTCCATCAGAATCCATTGGCTATATGTGTCCAACTTGCAAGGATAAAATCTCTGGGCACTTAGATGATGGTCTCTCCATGAATCCTCTTGGTTTCTGATTCTGGTATTATTGACTTATCAGCTTCTGCTCTCGAAGTGAAAAGGTAATTGTTCCCATATGGTGTGAAAGGTAAAAGATTACATAGAAATAGACTACATGGGTTGTTGAGTGAAGTTGCTAATGTTGCAAGATGGGTTTTCCTTGCTTAAAATTTGATGGAATTCTGTGAGAGGTTGGAACTGATGGCACGACCAATTTTTTTTTTCAGGTTTAATTGTCTGTGTCTTTTCATATTCTTATAAGTTGGTTCACTTTCATGTAGTGCATCTTATGTTTTTCCGTTCTTCATACAAACGATGAAGATTTGTCACGTCCCAAACGATCGCAATTTGTAATTTCTTCTTAAATCCATTATAAGACTTTCCATGTGCTTTTTCTGATAACCTTCCAAGAGATCCGTCCGGTATCACTTTTCAAGGCCATATCAATGATTTGCAATTGTTGTTCTTTATTGCAGTGCCACATATTCTGGGGAATGATTTCCAGTCTTGTTGGAGAACTGCAGTTAATCGTGGGTCGAAAAGAGGCCCTTCTCAGTTTTTGTATGTGTGGCTTGCTAAGTTGTGCGGATCACCCCGTGTATTGCATTAGGAGTTAATGTATTCATAGACTCATATTTTTATACACACAGTCTCTCAAACTCTCGTCCAATGCCTTGTCTATGAGCTCCATATTTGTAGACGGACTGTTGTTGGGTTATGAAGAAGAAAACTTGCGTTTCATTTTATATCATATATTTGCATGTGCATTTTAATTTTTGGTGCTTGCTGCATGTTCTCGTGCTCTTAATTTGTAGAAATATGGTGCAAAATCGAGATTTTTTTATCAAGAGCTATGGCGGATGGTAATTTTACAAGTCAAATATTTTATTCTATATAATGCTTTGATCGTTTAGCATGTAGAGACAATTATTGCTAGGGGGTGGTATTTTTCTCAGTACAATGATTTGAGAAATGTCGTAGGGTGGTGGCCTTGATTAGATGATTCCTAGTTGTAGTCCAAATTGTTTGGTGAAAAATGGTTTTCAGAGGGGTCCCTGGATCTCTTGCCAATTTTTTTTTGTCTAAGATTAAAATATGTGGTATTTTGAGAGCACCAACGAAATAAACATCCTCTTTCCCTGAAATTTTTTCCTTCAATTAGAGTTTTAAATTATCACATCATTTTCCAAGCTTCTTGGATTCTGGTTGAAACTAGAAATTTTTTTACTTCCATAAGAGTTCTAAATTATCACATCATTTTCCAAGCTTCTTGGATTCTGGTTGAAACTATTTTATCCGTCATTATCTCTTAGCTCTCCCATTTAGGTTAAGAATTCATTCCATAATATAAAGGCCTGATTGTTTGCACAAACCAAATTGAGTTGATTGATGGCAATTTTTTTCAACTCGAACGCCTAAGCTCAAATTTTTAAGTCAATTCGAAAATAAATAATAATATTTTTTTTAGATTGATAAAATAATAATAAATTTGATTACGAAAACAACTCTGAGTCGATTGTGTTTCGAATTCCACATTCCACACAGATGGAAAATGTCACCGAGCCTTTTTTCACAAGTGAGCAACTTCAACTTTTATTTGCTAACGTCAATAATAACCTTACGACAGACCTGTATAATTTTCTTTTAAATTTTAACACCAATTCCAGTCGTATTTTACTTTTTGGGCTCTCACACTATATCCAAAATTTCGCTCCACGAAGTTCACAAGAGTAGAAAACACATGCTCCTAGTGAATTTTTTCACACAGCGACCATCAAACGATTAATTTGATATATTCCATTCAAAAATAATAATTACATGACAACGATGACCAAAACAGGAGCATATCAAAAGCTACAAAATCTTGCAAATTTGTCCGTTGATGAGTTTCGAAATGAATTGAAACCTGATCATACAAAACCGAATATGTCAGCATGTTGTATTTATAGAGTGCAGGTTCGATTATAGTTTTACTTCATACCATATACGTCATGCCTACTTGTATCAGATGTGAGTGAGGAACACTCAAATTCGCTGTTTCCCTCCGAGAGTTCTTTCTTAAGAAAGCATAGAAATAGTTGATGATAAGCTTTTTGATAAACCAGGAATCTTTCCTTGCCCTGATATTTCCATGACCAAGAAGATACACGAACCCGCTTTCCTTGGCTTTGCGTATGAAAGAAAGCTCTTTCTCAAGACTTTGCTCTGGGTCTATAGCAATTTCATCTGTAGACGGCTCTTGCTTAGACTCTTCTGATATGCTTGATTCGGAGATGAACTTGTTGGCATCCTTGAATTCGGCCAATAATGGGGCACCGAGTGAATAAACACTACCGTTGGGGGCTATTAAAATTCTTGAGAAAGAACGCTCTTCCTCAGAATCTGAGTCGTCGTCACCATCACTCTCCAATGACCTTTCTTGAGCTTCCCGACGAATGAACTTCTCAAGACTCTCGATCAGCAACTGCTCAAAGGTCTGGTGGTTTTCTTTGCGAACATCTTTGTAACCATATCTGTCAAAATATGAAATCCACCCATCACATCTACAGGCTGGCGAGCTTCTGCTATGTTAACATCTTTAAATCGATGTAGACAACATTCCTCTTTTTAGATGCTTTTGTCCTATGAATAAAGTGACGAGATGAACATATATGATGGTGTATCGTCATATAACATTTTTGTATTGCAGCACCCAATAGTTTATGGTAATCACCTAGAAGTTACACAAGAAGACCCCACGTGAAAAGCATACAGAAGGGTTACTACTTAGAGAAGACACAAGTACCTCCGTCAAGCCAAAAATAGAATATCATAAACTCTGGAAATGTGAAATCCTGACTGAAAGAAATAAAAAGATGCTCTTCCTACGTCTTAGTACAATCAAACTGTCAAAGATATTTAAATATATGCAGAATCAACCATTGCAACGGCCTATCTCACTTGTCATATAGATTATATATAATTATATATGGATGCAAATTATCTTTACCTACTCCAGTCAAGATGAGATTTAGGATATGCAACATATGGTACAATTGCAGGAGAAATGGTACCTGGCAATGCAACGAAACATGTGGTAGCTTTTAAGGCAGACTCGCCTAAACAGAAACCTTTCATTCTGAGGCACAACAGACACAGGAACATACTTTATACAGACAAATATGATCATCGAATGCACAGCAGGAAGAGCGGTAAGGAAATGTCCAAATATAGCCGGTACACCCTTTGCTAGTTCATTATAAAGCAGCCCAATGCCAGGAGCTCTGACAGTTCCAAGGTTGGGACCTAGGTCCCGCAATAAATCCATCGACATCTTTTGCTTTACCTCGGTTTCATACTTAAGCTTACTCCCATGGTTCCAAATGTACATTATAAAAAATATTACAATGGCAAATACCAGAATGATCCAACTACCATCCCCCATACTCCATAAAACTGACGAAAAGAATGTTAACTCCAACCCCAAGAAAAGTATAGCAAAACTCATAACAACAAAAATGTTAATCTGCCATATAAGAAGCATTACAAGAGTCACTAAGATTGTGGTCATCATCATGACTCCGAGTTCCGCAATGCCTGCCAAATAAGGAAATATCAGGTACCATAAAAATAGTTTATACTAGTCCGAACAACGTGTATGTGTGTTTAAAAGGAATATGAAGTCAGATAAAATAGAAAGGTTTAGAAAATTATGTATACCAGAGTAGTACAAAGTCAGATATAATATAAATGATTCACCATTTTGCTTTCTGCTTTCACTGATCACCAACGGTAATGTGAAATTACACTAATTTAAAGTTCGTTACACGTTAGTTCTCCATTATCAGATGGAATTAACTACAATATGATATAAAAAGCGCCACTGCTATCAAATAGATTGACAAGGCAGGAAGTTTTTGAAAATTCATTTCATATACACACACAACTTTTAGTATACTACTGATACTAGTGCTAGTTTGGTTTGCCGGGGAGTGTTCAAACATTAAATTATTTAAATATGATACATATGGATAACACGATTATATTTGGATGATGTAATGGTTTTAAATCATGCGTATAATTATTATACAGCATTTGAAAAAGAAGCTATTACTTAATAAGGTCCCAGCTTAATTTAAAAAATATTTGTGTTCTATAATTTTCTTGCATGTTAATCACAGCAGGAACAGTTAGGACCCCAAGGCTCTACATACTGGCAGTTAACCAACAAACCATGGGGAAATTTACAAAATAGACCGACCTGTGGATTGTAATCAACAATAGAGGAAGCATCGGCTACACATCAAGGCAAATGAACAGAACAGCAAAGAATAGGGTAAAAAGAAACCACGGCTGTATCGAAAAGCTAAGAGACTAACCATATGCATTTCCAATCTCATAAATACTTGAGATATTGCATACTAAAATCAGGGTTAGAGCCAGCAGAAACCAATTCATGACCGGAATGTAAATTTGGCCCATAAATTTCCTTGAGGTGTGAATAATTTTTAGACGAGGAAAGCAACCAAGTGCTGTGGACTGTTTAATGCAAGAAAATGTAGCTGTAGTCATAGTCCTACTAGCAATCAATGCAGCTATGTTGGCTATGAAGAAGACAGGCCAGAAAGCTCCACCTGCAAAGAATTTGAATTAAAGCACTTCATTATTGTAGGTTATTTATCAACACCCTTGTACCTCTTCCAAGAGCACGTTGAAATACAGATATTAATATCAAGTATCAAAAATCAATAAACAATCTAGCAGGAAAGAGAGCATTTATGATCATGGTAAGCAAATCTAAACAAGCGAAATGTCTCACATTCATAAATTAAAGTTTTCATCATAAATAATTACATTTGATAAAAAAAAGAATCATGCTTACTTGGAACAGAAGAGAAAAAGGCTTGTGTTGTATCAGCATGATTCTCCATCAGATAAGCAGCTTGACCCAGGTATCCCAGTAGAAGGCAAGGTAATACAAGAAATATAAAAGTAAGCTGCCACAAACATATTTACAAACTTGAATAAGAAAATAAAATTTCCAACGAAAAAAAGACATTAAATCTTCTACATTCACCCAGAGAATAAAGATACAAATCAAAATCCAGCAGTTTACCTGCACTGATCTTACAGAAAAATAGCAAAGATCTGCAAACATTGCCTCAGAACCTGAGTCATAAAACTGATAATCAGAAATTAATCACACGTGTTTTTGTAACAACAAATATGTAAGCTATAGAGAGCAGTAAAAAGTGATGCATTACTGATTATTTTTTAGAAACCAAGTTATTTAAACATGTAAATACGGGCTATATTCTAGTTCTTCTAAGGAGAGCATAAGCTGAATATGATAGCTTAATAACTGAAAGTTGATATACAGCTCTTTCAGAACAAAGTAAGTCAAAAAGAGAATTTAGCGCATATAAGCTGCTCTGAGGAGATTAATAATAATGTTACATAACTAAAGCACGCGTAAACTCTTTCTAAGTTACTTCAGACTTTCCTTTATCACTTTTATTTCATATTACTTCTTATATTTAAACCATCCCACATTAGAAATCAGGGTCATTTCTGATGCTCACAACTGTGTGATGCTGATCACATTCGAGCAAACTGCTAAACTAATATAGAATATACATAGCAAACTGCAATACAAGAAAAAATATATGGTCAAATATGTGATTGTGAGAACTTAAAAGAATATATATATAGAGAAAAGAATGGGCGAGACAACACCATAGAACATGCCATTTATTACAGAGTAAGCTGTATTCCGGGGGGGCACTAGATAAAAACGGAAAATAACAGTCGATTCATTCCAAGAGAGCATACCTGTTGCACAAAGAAGACAGCCTCCTAGGGAATACCAAGCCTTGGTTGAGTTGCGCTTGAAGAAATAATAGATATGAATTGGATTAAATGCCTTCAGAACACTGGTATCATACTTGACAAGGTTGTATATGCCAATGCCTCCAAGAGAACAAAACCATATGAACAAGGCAGGACCAACTACAATCCCAATTTTACTAGTTCCATACCTCTGTACACTGAACAAAATTATAAGAAATGCGACCGAGATCATCACTACATGATCTGCAATTCAGAAATCAATTGTCAGCTAGACTACAAATTTGCATGCTTAATTTGCACTTATAGATGAACAAATTGTTCAAATTATGGAATAACCGTTTAAAAAGGCAACTGAAGTAATAGTCGATGCAATATAGAATCCATTAAGTATGAAGGATGTGATGATGGCAGTTTGGTGAATGCTATGGTCAACACAGATAATTTTGTGATTGATAAGCTCAGCATGTTTAGCCAGTATTGATAATCTAAGTTCAACTACTTGCTTTTGGGGAAATGGTAGTTCTCAGTATTTCGAATCTCATATCATCTTAAGTTGACCAGGGAATTTAATCACGAAAGGAATACATTTCATGCAAAAAGATCCTAATAAGTTCCAAGTTTACCAAATTTTCACCAATGTCAAAAACAAAGTAACATAATTTGCAAATTTAGCTGAGTCCCAGTAGTTGAGTGGATCAATCACCTTGATTTACCCATGAGACTCCGATCTTTAAGCCGTCAACAGCAGAGATTACTGCACAAAAATTGTTGATAAATTTACCAAGTTCAATAAGCAAAAAAGTCTTTTTTGATTAAAAAAGAGATCCTTTCTTGTCCTACCAAAGAAATCCAGCAGGAATAATAAAATATATCGAAATGGATCTGCTAAAAAGCACCTGACATTGCAGGTGTGACAACACCATCAGCTATCACCATAGATGTACCAGCCAGGACCAACATCAAAAGAAGCCTTTTCAGTGTCAGAGAAGCTTCGAGTCTTTCCTTTATTTTTAGAGATCTCTCCAGTTCGGCTGATGGCACCTTAAGTCTAAAGCTTGATATACGAGCATCTGATGGAAGTTGGTTCGGTAAGAGACTAACTTTGGCATGTCTACAAATCAGGGAGTACAGAGCAAATGTACCACCTGCACCAATTGGGAAAATAACTTTGGTCATGCGTCCAGTTCATACGTAGATTATGTTTATATACATAAAGGCAAAAGCTCAGAAACTGTATACCTTCACCATCGTCATTCGCCCAAAGAACAATAAGGACGTACTTAATCAGCGGAATCAAAATTAAGATGTACAAAACTAGGGATGATGCACCAAGAACATCTTCATTCCCATTGACTGGAGCCTTGCTGAACATCACACTAAAGGTATACAATGGACTAATCCCCACATCACCAAAAACAACTCCAAGTGTCTGAAAGGCCAATATGAATCTCCTGCCCATGGTGAAATCCTGCGACTGAAATTTTGAAATGAAGTACAAGCACCCATAGACATCTTTATTGATACTAGCAGAACTGCCATGGTTATTTTCCAGCAAACACTTCTTAATGCAAAAAATTCAAAAAAAATGCAAGGAGATAACAATTTTGCGGCCAATTAAGGCAGCATCATATCAGATATATGAAAAACATCAAACTCCACACAACCATTTATGCTGCTAAATATTGTAGAATGTCTAAGACCAATTCACTTTTCCATTCGTAATTTATTAGCCATCTACTTCTTATTCACTGAGCTCGTCATGAAAAAATGGAGCAGAATATGAACTCATTGTGATAGACAGCACGGTCAGCTTTGAGCGACGACACAAATTTCCTTTATTCAACAGCCGTTAATTTTCTATCATTTGATCTTCCTAACTTTGGTTATACCTCATGTCAACATCCGCAATAACTAATTGCCCTTCACTTTTTTCCTTTGGACTATTTAAATGACATATAAATTTACTAAATTCTTGCCAGGGTTTATTTCAAGTTTAATATTTTCCTTGGTCGTTTATTACCGACACAACAACAGAGACACAACGATAGACAAAAACCAGGAAACTGCTCCGCACATTTTGAGCTATAGTAGATGAAGACTCGTGAAAATTTTAGAGTAATACCTCAAATTCATTCCTATGAACGCCGGGAATTTCTAGTGCTTCAACATCGAACGAATCGATCCTAGGGCCCGTGCGAATCAACCTCTGATCCGCATTATCCTCGTCATCGGAATACCGCTGGGGAGAACCCTCGCGGCCGTTGACGTAACCACCTTCGTGATCGCTATACGACCCTTCCTCGTCTTGATACACCCATCTCGACTCCATCGAATCCATAGAAGCTAAACCCCCATTGTCCCTCTCCGATCCCTCCTCCGCCATCAGTCTATCAAGTTATTGATTATCTACTGGCGCATATGTATGTACATTTTTCAAAATCTGCTCCTCGGGATTGATCAGCGCGAGAATTTTGCAGTATTTAATCGCCAACTTTCTCGAACGATAACTCCCATACGTGGAATGAATGAACCCGAGTGGAGTGAATGATACGCCATGGGGTTCGTTCTAAAACAAGCTATTCAAATTTTACCAATGTTTTTTTTCCTTTTTTAATATTTTTTTTTTACTATTATATCAAACAAAAAACCTCCCCCAAATTTTTGGTCAACCAAAATAATTTAGAATATGACTTTTGTGTTACGATCTCGTGAATTTTCATACCGATATTCATAATAAAAAGTAATACTCTTAACATAAAAAGTAATATTTTTTTATTGATGACTCAAATAAGATATTTGTCTCATAAAATGCGACTCGTGAGACCGTCTCACACAAGTTTCTGTCAATAATTAATTATACACTAATATACTGAATATTGAGTATTTTTTATAATTCATTTTATTTATATTTAAACGAGAATCAAAATGTAATTTTAAAAAATGGTGAGAAATTACACTGTAATTTTGATAGGTTAATTTGTCCATAATGAAGGGGCAAAAATAGATATACATATTTTGGTGTCCTTGATGGTTTCTATCATGTCCTCGTTTTTTAAAAAATAAAATAGATAAATATCAATAAGCATCAATGTAAGATACATATTCACAAAATAAAATAGTAATAAAAAACTATCATTTTTTCTCATCTATTTTTTCAGATCGTGATACATTTTTCTCCTACTAAATTCACTCAAATTCCATTTTTATGCTTTGTTTTTTATTTTTTAGTCTTCTTCTTTAGTACTGATTTTAAAAATATTAAAACATGTGTAGAAAATTCAATTAAATAATTCTGATTTCTTTGTCCAATTTATGCGTAAAATTTTTGTCTACAAGCACATAGCATGTACCATTATTACTAGTAATAATAAAACACCTCATGTTAGAGGAGCATAACGGCTTATTCTACTATATAATGGGACGTCATTTTCATACAAGATATTCATATATGATCATATGAACATCATATATTAAAAAACTCGTGTAGCCTAAATCATGCAGACCAGTCGACTATGTTTTTGGGATATTATCAATTCAATCTATCTATTTTATGTGGTTGGTCAGATCAGACCGATCATCTAACCATTGTTAACATTTCTAAAGTCATTGACAGATGATGTTTTTTAAGGACAATAGAAAGCACATTCATTATCTTTCGATGTACACAAGGTAAATCTCCCGAGCTAACACATTAACCTTCAAATAACGTTAGTCTTGTGAATCGTACTAAACAAACTTTGTGCAACATGTTTGCCCGAAAAAGCGTTGACATGAAAAATCAAACTTTTTTATTCATTTATTTTGAGAAATAGAACAAGTAAAATGTTTTCCTATCATGATATCAGCGATATAAAACAATCTAAAAGGGGATTGATAAATTATTTTAAAAATATAATAAATAAGTGGTGGCTAAGAAAATAATAGATCGTTGTAATGAATTAATAATTCTAAAAAACTCGTAAATACATGCAAAATTATTATATTTAAAAGTCTGAAATTTACATCAATTTTTACTTTGTTTCGAAAAAGTTATTTTATATATACAACGAGAGTTTACACATTTTTTTTGAGATTACAAACCTACCTCAGATACGTTATAATCTTATTTTTCTTTAGATCGATGGTGAAACGAAGTACTTATTTTACAACAACTATATTTTTGTCGGAACAATGTTTGTATTATTAAATATTTGGAAGCATAACAATATAAACTGTAAAATAATTAAATTTAAATTAATAATATCTGAATTTAATTTTATTTACCAAGCAAATTCGAGATATGTTATTGGGATTAAAGTGAGTTAATTACCCGTTTAATATATAATCGTGGCTCCACAAAATCCAGAAATTTTGAGATTTTGGCATTAAATAGGATTGGGGTTTTTTTTTAATTAATATAATATATATAATAAATGAAATTTGAATAATTATATTTGTATATAATACTTTATCTTAATTCTTCGCAAAGGTTTTATTTTGCCTCTGCAGCTCGAACGATCTTCTTCGTTTCAGTGTTGACGCAATGGGCAGCGCGGTTGTAGTTGAAAAGACAGAGGAAGAACTCCGCAGAGAGATCGATGAACTCCACCGCCAGCAACGAGAAGTAAATTTTTTCTTGTATTTGTTTGTATATACCCGTGTTTGGTATATATATACGTCGAAAATCTACTGTCTGAAGCTCGTGATTTCATTTTAATGGAGATGTTTTTTTGCCTTAGTTTTTTGTATTTATCCATGATACCTCGTTTTCCTATACGCAGATTTCAGAGCGGCTTCGCGATCCTAGGGGGATTCGCCGTGGTGGTTTATCGAACTCCGGTCCTCGCAATTTTACTGCCAAGCAGCGTGGCTTTGTTCGGCCCGTAATTATTTTATTAACTCCTTTTGCACCCTTGCTATAATTTATGCTGAAGAAAGAGAAATAATTGGAAGTCAATTGATTTATCAGGCGGAGAGAAATGAAATGGAGGACCAGCCAGCAGCAAAAAAGAGACTTTCTTCTGCTGTTGTGAAGGTGTGGAAATCCCTTGAATAATTTTAGCAGTGTGGAGCTGAGAATGCTTGTACACAATTTCGAGTTTAAACTAATTGTTTAATTTTGGGTGTTGAAGCTTGAGGATGGGGAGATAGCTGATGATGGCTCCGAAGCTGCGAAGGATGTGAAAAGGGAAGATTTACCTGTTGAAATTGAAAATACAAATGCGAGTCAGAGTGGAAAGAAGCCATCTTTTTGGCCGCAACAGGATGGCAATAAGAGGCCCTTGCCCTCTAAAATGGTACAAGAATTTGAGTTTTGAGTGCTTGAGTTTTTTAATCCAACTATTGTTGTGTTGAAGTTCTGTTGACAATTGGATTTAAGTTGTTTTCTTCTGTTCTGTACTTGGTGTATGCAGGATTTTGAAATCGCTCCGGCAGAGCATGTACCAAGGGTATTGCCTAAAGATGAGGATCCTAGTTTGGTCAGCAGGAATAAGAGGATGCTGGGTCAGCTTCTCGGGACTTTGGAGGTATGCTCACTGCTTATCGTTTATGATTTAGCTCAGCCAAAAATCTCAAAGAAGCTGTAAATAATTGAATTCTCTATTAAAGGTCTAGATTTGTTACCGGTTATTATATGTTTGAACTTTCTGGAGTATTAACTTGAGTGAGATGTCTGTTTTTGGCTTATTGCCTGATAAAGGTGCTACTCTTTGTAAGTCGTATTGAGATTCTGTCTTTTACCCTAGTGCAAAGATTGATGAATGGAGGTCTGGACATTTACTGTTGTTTGCCCCCTTTCAGAGGTTCAGGAAAGAAGACAAGCAACTTTCGGGTACGGAAGCATACATGCGAAGGTCGGACTCTTTGAAAAGGGTGTGTGTACCTTTCTTTTTTCCTTTTGAAGAGTAAACAAAATGAAACACCAGGGACTAGCGTATCCTAAAAGTCGAGTGAGAAAAATTAGCTGCCTTGGACTATCTTGCTGGTTTGGCAATGTGGTTCTATAAAAACTATGAACTTCAACGAAACTTTGATTTTGTGTATGTGGGCATAGTTATTGTGTACTTGGATTAACAACCCGAAGTTGCAAGGATCTAAATTGAAAACTGCTTATGCTGGCTTATTCTATATAGGGCCTGTGTATGTCCATACAAAGCATTGATAAATTCGTATATGTTTGCATATGTATGCTTACACTCTGAATTATTTTTCTGAGGATGCCAGAAGAAATTTCATGAAAAACTGGGTGCGACCGTGCGACTTTTTTTCCTTTTTCTTGTTCTCCTTGCTTGTCCTGGCTTGTGAGTTGTGACTATAAAAGTTGAACTTAGAGATTTGCGTACTTTTTAAAATTTTAAGATAATAATCTTTCCATGTCTATTAACTTGAATTATAAATGCTATGTAGGCTGAACAACGAGCACGTGAAGAAAGTGAAAAACTGAGGCAGCAAGAGCGTGAGCAGATTGCAGAAAAGCGGAAAAGGGACCTGGTTTGATGTTAATATTGATATATTCTGTTTATATACTGAAATTTTATGTTATTCTTTCCGCTGTATGCAAAATAGTAGCACTTCCGAATTCTTTTTCTATTGCCTGTGTTATTTTCAGACTCTCAGAGCGCGTATTGCTGCGAAGGCGGAGGAAAAGAAATTGGAATTGTTGTTTCTTCGATGGAGTGAGCATCACAAAAAACTTGGAAATTTCATAAGGTACCCTCATTTTCTTTGGTAATAGTTTGAATATCCTCTTGCATGGAAAAACAGCTGATCCTGTCATTTTCTACACGGTGCAGGTTATTATTAATTTTGCTCCAAAAAGTGTCCATATTCACAATTTTATTCACACAAAAGATAAGTGTCCATTCATATGCAGAACCTTGAAGCAGTTGAATGACCCGGGTTTCTTGCTGTCTGGAGTTAGGATGCTCTTATGAATTTCTATTTTATTTAGTATGACATATTTCTCCTATTTTCTATGCTTGTGATCTTTCAGGACAAAGACAGAGCCTCCGATCTATTACATGTTTGCCAAGCCTCTGGAGGATCGTGATGAAGCTTTGCTTGAGCAAGAAAAAGAACAGGTGAGTTTTTTTTTTTTCCTGAGACTTAACTTCTGCTTCTTGATTGCTTGAAGCAATGTGCAGCAAGTTTAATATTTAAACTGCAGATGGGCTATTCAGCTAGAATAAATTTTCCATATAGC
Source organism: Primulina tabacum (assembly GCF_025594145.1). Taxonomy (NCBI): domain Eukaryota; kingdom Viridiplantae; phylum Streptophyta; class Magnoliopsida; order Lamiales; family Gesneriaceae; genus Primulina; species Primulina tabacum. The sequence continues at coordinate 4,235,877 of NC_134559.1, read as the reverse complement.
AATTCTTTATTTGTCATCAGAGTTTTCAAGAATGGAAGTCTTCTAGGAGAAGTGAACTATCACAGTATCAGAAGGAGATTGCAGAAAAGTACATTGCGAATGTGGAGAATGGTCTGGAAAGGTGGCAAAATGGAAGAAAAGCTTGGATAGCAAACAATGATGCGACAAACTTACAAGAGACAATGGACAAAGAACTTGAGACCCATCAGCTTGAGCACGGGCCCAAAACTAGAAAGATCCCTGGACAAAGCAACAACGAAGATGAAGATGACGTGGAAGATATAAATGTCGCAGAGGATTATATGATGGAGGACGTGCTTGGTGTTGATGAAAATGTTCGAAGGGTCGACGAAGTAGCGAAAGCAGAAACAAATAATGACATTGTTGTTGAGGAGAACAAAGAAGAGTAGTTATTTTCTCGTTTTTAAAATTTGGTTTATGTTCTTGTTAGTGTCGTAGCCTGGGTTTAAATTGTTGCTTGTGTGCGTATTGGAAGATATATATTTTCTTCAAATTCCCAATTTCGTATTTGCGAATTTACTTGAAGGCGTGAAAGCTAGAATTTTTTAGTTCTGCTCATGGATAAGTTGCTTATGGTGGTTCTGTACCCATTTTGTACCCGATTTTCTGCACGAAGTAGATCGCATTTAGATTGAGTCATTTAAAATCTATTATTTCGAATTTATTTTTGTTGTTAAATAATTAAAAAAACTCAAATCTATCTCTACTTTAACTATATTAATTACAATAATATTTTTAGCATTAGAAATCTATAGCAATCCTTAAATATATTGTGCTTAGTATAAAGTAAAAGATTAATTTGATTTATTTAACAACATAAATTTGGAATGGAAAATGCTAATTATCATAATGTTGCTCCAAATTTCTGGCAAAAATTTGTGTGAGACGGTTTCACGAGTCGTATTTTGTGAGACCGATCTCTTATTTGGGTCATCCATGAAAAATATTATTTTTTATGCTAAGAGTATTACTTTTATTGTGACTATCGATAGGATTGACTCATATCACAGATAAAGATTCGTGAGACCGTCTCACAAGAGACCTACTCCAAAATTTCATAATTTTATTTTTGGCGGATGCCCTCTTTAGGTTCCATTTTTGCAAAATGCATTGGTAGGTCGGTAGCCTAGCTCCATATGTAGTATATACCATAGGCATTGAGTATCAACCTTTTTATTAATTACTATTTTTTACCATCTTAATTTGAATTACTGAGAAAATATCTTAACTTTTCTTCATGCAAATAAATTTAACATGAAAATATATTTTTATGTCTCATTTTTCCATTATCAAAAATGTAAAATAAATTGTGTTGAATTTTAATAATGTATAGCAACTCAAAAAATAATCGGATTACATATTTCTAAAACCAAAAACAGAAAACAGAAATAAAATTATGTAAAGTCGAGCTGAACGAACCAATGAACACTCATCTAAATTATGTAAAGTCGAGCTGAACGAACCAATGAACACTCATATTTCAAGATTGCTAATTTTTTAAAAAAATTCTCACTTCTTGCCGTGAAACAGTTGTATAAAAATAGGAGAAATTGTATATTAAATGAGTGGCAGAGAGATTTGAGGAAACATTCAATGATAAAGCTAATTAATCCAATCTCATCCGATTGTTAGTTCTAATTGTTATTAGTCAAATATTTAAAAAAATTTAATTAAATAATAAGATAATCAATATATTAATTTATATTATGGTGCCTATAAATACCAACGAACTCTTACGTTCTCATCCCCTCTTTGAATTCTCTCTCCCATTGATTTTTGCCTACAAAGCTCCATTGCAATGTCGAGAGAAGGTGTTGAGATTGCTCCGGGTTCGGGTTCGGCGCCAAATTCAGCCCCCAATTCGCCCAAGAACAGGATCAAGTTCTTGTGCAGTCACGGCGGAAAGATCCTCCCCCGTCCCGCCGACCGCCACCTCAAGTATGTTGGCGGCGAAACCCGTGTCATTTCTGTGCCGCGGGACATTCCTTTCCAAGGTTCAGCGTTTCACTCTCTGTTTTTTCATTTTTTTTAATCCGCATTTTTTTGGTAATGAAAATAAGAAGTTATATATTTGGAAAGATTGTATTTTTTTGAGAATTTTTTGCATGAAGGGGATGGATTTTACCCCTCAACCGTAATGAACCTTAATGATATGGATTGCAGAATGAAATAGTCGATCACAACGCCTGACTTTATTCATTTACGGGAAAAAAATGTTCGACTTCAAGGTCATCGATTATCTTTTCTCTGATCTATAATTTATATGGTAGATGAGATAGTTATCTAAAATTCATATTGTTATGCATTGATCTCTACTCATCTCTTTATTCATATTACTTGTACGGTTTGGATTGCAAAACTTTTCTGTGGTGGTGGAGGTGTGGTGGTGGATTGCAGATGCAATGATTTTAGAGTTGAGGCATGATTTACAATGGAATGTCTCTTGAGAAGAGAAGATGCTGAATCTTGGAACCTGGCTTTAAATGTTCTCACAGTGAGTGGTTTCATTATTTACAGAACTTGTGAAGAAGCTCACTTATCTAATCGAAGGAGAAATGATCCTGAAGTACCAAGTTTTGTCCGAGGACCTCGATTCCTTGGTCTCGGTGAGATCTGATGAAGATCTACGCCACATGATGGATGAAGCGATCAATTATGAAGCTGCTGGAGCTCCAAAACTTCGAGCATTCTTGTTCCCTGCAAACCCCTTTTCGTTGGAGAACCAAATGGGCTATGTTGATCCCCACGAGCTCGAGCAACGGTATATTGATGCTATCAATGGCATGATCCCCTCTACTCCATTCAGCATGAAACAACACCCAACTATCAATTCCGTTCAACATGGCTCTTTAGTTTCCTCGGCATGCTCTTCCCCAAGGTCACCAGATAGCTGCACCACGGAAACCATAAACAACGAAGCCGTGATTCATGGAAACCATCAAAGTAGCCGTACCAATATGCACAAGGTACACAGTATGCCTAGCATATGTAGCTTAAATTCTCCACAACAAACAAGCTATTATGTTCATCAAATTCCTCACCAATATTATCAGAATTATAGACAGCCACACTATCCTGCCCACCAATCTCCCAAGCCACCTATTGATTTCAACAGAAGTGTTGGGCCCGAAAGGCTTATGTCTGTGAGGTCTGTTGGCCGAGTTGAGGGGGTGAATTACCAAGTTGATCCTGTCCCTCACAATTACTACTCGCCTTCAAGGCAGAATGTCGTTATGAACCCGGTTGTATTGAGTCCGCGACATGGCCACAGTGGGATGAAGGCATGGGATAACGCTATGGGTGGGGATACTTGAATTGCCAAATTCTCCATGGGAATAAATAGTGAAGATTTTGAGTTCTTGCTGTGCTATAGTTTGACTTGATATTTACTTGTACTTGTATAATAAAATGCTTTAGAGATCTCGTTTACATATGTATGTGCTTGAGTAGTGTTAGTTCGAAAGACATGTCCTAACAACATTGTATTGTACATAAAAATGTTGAATTTCTTCTGTTTTGTTTGGTACGTTCTGGTTTGTGATTTTTTTTTAATTTTTGAACTGTAGCTAACATTTAGAACAACAAAAAAGCTAGAAATAGATTCCGGCGATTGCATTGTTCTAGCATTAATGAAAAGAAGGCCAAGTGCATGCGCCTCTCTCCACATTTGAAGTTCCCTTCATCTTTCTCGAATATAAATTTGATAAACATGGCGTAGCAAAAGTACCATCGTAGTTGCTGCTCGATGTGAGGGTGTGCTGCTCGACTGCTCCGAACTTTGTCATCGTGTAGCATAGTATTGGGCAAACTTGGTCGCCCCAATATTTTGGGGATCAATATTCAGGCACTTCTTTGTTCCTCGTCATTTACCTGACGAAATGACGACAAAAACATCATTTATAGACCATTTCTGTGGCATCAATTTGCCCACAGGGTTGATCACAGCCTGCTCTGCTGTTGCGAGACGATACCCAATTACAACTTCTTTGCGTTGACGTCCCCTGATCATTATTTCGTAGAAACAAAGCTCTTCCTGGTCATAAAGATAGCATTCTGCAGGCTTTATACACATCTCGTTTCCCTGAAGAGTCGGAACAGATATGTGTCAAAATTCGGCAAGTGAATACTCGACCAACATACATTTCTGCAGAGTTTGCAGTTTTATAATTTGAAAGAAAACTTTTTTTCACAATTCCAATTTCAAAATCCTCACAGATGAGTAAAAGGGATAATTAAATCACATAAAAATTCAAGAACGTTTAAAAGCTTCCGCTGGCCTGTGATGAACATTATCATGCAACTTATTTTTTGAAAATTACTAAGATTGTGCAGGGATTAATAAAATATATTATAGATTTCAAATTCTTTGACTTGTTTGGATGAAGAAAGGGGGAAAGGTAGTGAGAAGGACGACTTGTAAAAAATAACGAGAATAAAACTTCACATGAAATAGAAAAACAAAAATTAGGTTGACACTACTAAATCACCCTCAATCAGTTACCCCCAACCGGTCTTAACGTTTTACACTCCCCTACTATATATAAATTATTACTGAAGGAAACCTCAGAAAGCTAGATTGGTGATGAGCATACCTCCTCAGCAAATAGTTCTTCAAGTACACGATTGATTTGTTTGTCTTCTGCAACCATGGCTAGAGCCATGCTCACCAGCTCATTTGACAATACATAGTCACTGATCCTTGTCACAGACACAAGATTTCGAGTTCTAGAATCCAATATCTCACTTATAATAATTGATTTGTCCGAAGCTTGCTGCATTTCCCGAATCCAAGAACTTTGTGAGAATCCTGAATGCCTTAAAGGAATGGATTTTGCATCCTTGTATGGCAGGCGTTTTGACTGGAGTAAATAATTATCCAAGTACTTTAATCGGTAACCAAGTATGGATATAGAATCAACATGCGTGGCGAAAAATTAGACAGAAAAATCCCGGTAGGAACCGCGGACCAGAGTTGCATTAAAAAATTCGGCTCAAACAAATTAAACTTTTAAAGTAAGGATATTTACATTTGTACAAATGACAAAGGAACTTGAGAAATTCTTTTTTATTAAAATAAGGTTTCTATGCACATATTATTAGATCGATACTGCATCAAGTTTAAACACGTATATATGATACCAAACTAATTTGATTTATATTTTAGAACATAACATTGAGAAGAGCGGCCGAGCCTGAAATAACACTTTTGGGACAAAACTAAAACACTAAAAGTTTAGGAAGGGCAAAATGTATTTTAACCTTATACATCGTACATGAAAATTTACAGGTGTCCGGAATTATTTATGGCTCTCAAAACAAGCTTCTACGTGGCTCACAATACAATAATACAAGAATAATGAAATATAAATTAAGTTAAAAGCCCAATAATACTTATTAACAAGGCATGACTTTTGTAAATAATGCATGACAAAAGGAAACGATAAGATAAAACATTAAAAGTAATGTCTGCAGGCCCAATTACATTTAAAAGACTAAAAATGGCTCAAATGATTAGAACTTGGTCTTGAATTCAAATAGTAATCAACCGGAACTCATTGAATCACATTATATTATAAATGCATCTGCCAAATACAGATAGAGAATGACCTGTATATCACGAATAAGGAGGAGGGTAGCAAGAGATCGTGAATCGGACTGGACAATAGAGTCTTCCACAGATTCATCTGCAAGAATTAAAATCTGTTCTCTTAGAGTTAGTAATGGTCACGACAACGTGGATCAAAACATAAATTTCAGAAGTCCTCATTTAAATTCAGTACCTAATCCAGTAACATCAGTAGATGAACAAAAATCGGAAGCTGAAAACATTTTTTAACAAATAGAACTTAGAGCCACTTCTCTATCATGGAAATGTGATGAGGGCATGATCAATATGATTCTACCTTGGCAATGCTAAACCTGATAGTATAGAATCAGAAGAGCAGATAACAATTTCTGCCTGATTTACAAAGGTGAAGGTCTTATTCGAAGCCATGTCGTGCAATGAAATGCATAGAGTAATGCTATAAAACTAAACTTCAGGCAAGAACGAATTCAAGTACAGTTTCTTTTAAATCAATAGAAGTCAGGAATAGCATATGCAAACCTGATATTTGACTAAGAAGTTTTTCCAGAATAACAATACGGACCTTTTGCGTTCGGAAAATATAGACATCAAAATCTTGCATTTGTTTGCCTCAATCTCAATCCCATAATCGAACAAAATAATTTTAAGATGCCATAACAAAAATAATAGCATTCTAGTGCAAAATGCTTTAGATCAGAAAACAAAATACTTCTCTATCCAAGTCCTATTTGAAAATTTTCCAATAACACAACTATAACAATTAGATAATTTCCAGCATATTGGTGCATTCTAAAGATGAAACTTACAGAGTCAAAAGTCTCCAAAGGAAGACTCTCCAAATGCCGTCTGATGACGGCATTCCCGTCCTTATGGACTAGTTTTATATTCACTAACCCAAGAATATCAAGGCCACCATCTGTTAATTTTTGGTGCCGGTCTTTCACAGGAACCTCATTGAACATCCACAATTCAGATCCCGGAGCCAACAATGCTTCTAGCACCTATAAATGGCAGTGTGCACCAAACTAATATATATGAGATACAACAAACTTTGATGTAAAAATCCCGACAATTTTTTTCATTTATATAGTGTGTGATTAAACACACATTTCCAATTTCATAAAACAGGCTTGAGAAACTTATCGAGCAGTGAAGCTTCGTATGAACTTGCATATAAGCAGTTTCATCAAAAGAGCACGTCATCTAAAAGCTTAATATCACAGAAATTTAAAGAATTAATTGTTAATGTGCTCAACCAGGTCCCTCATGCGGAACCAAGATTATTTTATCGAATTTTAGTACATGAAATTCTTTCTCCATCTATGAGTGAAGGTGAGATTTGAGATCAGAAACCCTCTTGGCTAATTTATTCAAAACTTCAGTTATTAGAGAAGTGAGATTCTTAATATTTCATGTTTCCAACAAATGCCTAATTTAATCTTCAAGGGTATCACTGGTTTTGAACTTTCATTACAGTTGAAAAGGACTTGGCTAGATAATGTCTTCAAACTCGGAAAATTCTGACTAGATAGGTTAGAAGACAAATCAATATGTGCTGGTTTTAATGAAATGACGTGTTCAAGGTTCTCTCTTTCAAGAAAAACACTACAAGAGAAGTCAAATAGAAGAGTAAGTATCAATTTTGGGTATATATAGAGGGAAAGACCAAAAGCAAGCACACACATGATAAGTTTTGTAATTGTCTAATGGAGTGCTATGAGTTGTTATCTACCGTTCTCCACAAGAAGAGATTCATTCCATTTTAATTAAATTATCACAAGCAAGTAAAATAATCATTTTTTCTGCTGATCGACTAGTACAGATCCAAGTATATCCCATTATCAACTCTCAAGCAATAGGACGGTCTACAAGTTTAGATTGACACCGCTTTATTCGTGTATTACCAGTGTCGAACTGTAGTATATAGGTTTTAGAGGGTTGGTTAAACTAAATTGTGCATTCATTGCAATAAGTAGAGTATTGGTTAGATTAATTTATATGTAGAATTGCAATTAGTCGTGTTGAGTAAGCTAATTTATATTTAGAACAGCAGTTGCTCAAGGTCTGGATCTGGTAAAGCCTGAAAACTAACGCATGCTAAAATGTGCCACCTTCTATTTCATTTTTAATACTCTCTTCCACATTCCTTTAGTCCAGTTGACCTAAATTTCAAAATGAGTAACAGCAATTTGTTGAGGAAGCCAAAGCCAGCTCTAGACACAGAAAATATAGCTCACAAGATCAGCTTATTTTAGCAAATTGAAAGAAACAAGAGCTGTTTTTTAAATAAGTACGAAAGTCAAAGTAAAAGAATGTGATAAGTCTGCAAAGAAAATCTAGGTCATCAATATCAACTTACAGCAAATCAAAAGAACCATACAAGATGAAAGGAAACTAGAGTCACTTTTAAGATAAGTATGAAAGTCAAGGAAAATGAATGTGATAAGTGCAAAAATCACCATAATCATATCATCAATATCACGTCGCCAACCACAAAATAGAATCTTTTCAGGGAATTTCGGAGGATCAGTTATCCTGGGAGATAGGCCCTTCCGGAGCTGCAGAAAGCAAGACGCGTACATGAGAACAACACCATTCTAGAAAAAAGTGTGATCACAGCTATAATATATTGTGTCTATACCATGTGAGTATGCATCGGTATTTTAACTTGCCTCGTTAAGAGTAAGCTAACAAGATGACAATAGGATGGGAACAACAAACGGTAAAAAATTTGTTCAACTCTGAAACATGAAATAGACAATAAATATCACAAGCATTTAGGTCGAAAGAGATGAAAGTTTATGCTTTGAGACTTTCCAAACTATATGTCTTCCCAGGAGGAGACCAATTTACAAAACAAATGCAAGAAAAGTACTCGAAAATAATAAACTTAAATCATGATAATCAACTAACTATGTGTGGTACTGGACCTAACCTAGTGTCATAAGGTACCTGAACTATTTGAACATCAATATACCCATTATCAATATTTTGCATTTTAAATCCAAAAAAATGGTGTAAATATTAACCTTTTTAAAAGATACTGACAAACAAATCTGTACAATGCCTACCTCATTCAATGTTTTTTCTTTTCTTCTCTTTTCTTTTTTTGACATGCAAAGTATTTGATGGGCTCAGCACGAAGTTACTGCCATTTTGCAGCACAAAGCGAAAACCAATGTTCAGACCATTTGACAAGGATTCTTAAATGGGTTAATTTGAAATATTAAGCCAGTTTACCTACAGATAATGTACACAAAACCTATTAACCTGTCCATTAATAGAAATCTGAGAGTAGCGAGCCAGACAAAACTATTCATGTATAAATGTGATATAAATCTAAGATTAAGCCTTCACATCCCAAGACAAAGATCTCCATATTTTAAACAATGTTATACCAGTGATCTTATCATAAAGTTGGAGTTAAGAGGTTGACCTCTGGCAAGGAACTGGGGGCATATGTGTCATCATCCTCGGCAATGACAAGGATTTCATCACCTTCTTTTAGAACATATTTATCACCTGGATTCATTTTAATCTTTCCGCCATCTGCAGCAACCTTAACTCCACAAGGGATTGCATCAGGAAAAGATACAAGTACATCTTCAAAACGAGTACCATCCAGTTCAGGCCATCTTTTGATGTAGAACTCAGCATTTTCAAACCCCAGAATGTCTTCCCATATCTGCCAAGTGGAACTATAATAATTCATCTAATTGTTGGAGATGGATTCCATTAACTACTGTTCAATTATGCAAAGATGCAAATCTCCACTTTTTAGGCACCTGTGGACAAATAATAACAATGGCGAGTCTTGTTCAACGGATCCTTGTTTAGCACACTTAAGAGAGAATTTTACTCCTTTATTTTGGCAAATTTCCAGATATTTTATAGTGGAGGCTACAAGTTTTTGACCTTCTAATTGGAGAACAAGAAACCGAGACAAATAAGTCTTGTGCCAACCGTATTTCAAACTTTAGTTTTCAAATGTAGATGTAGAAGGCAGCCTTGAATAATTTGTCAGTTGTCTACTATATCAACACATCATTGATAACACTTACAGTCCTATAATTCTGAAATATACGAATTAACCTATAGCTCTTTTTAGTCACAACTTCCTTTGATCAATCATATTTAAATGATAAGGGAAACCTGGTTTTTCCACCCAGACAAGTTTTGAACGAACAATCGAGATCATTTGCCAACACTATTAGTTCTTAATAATGAAATCCGTAGCAACTAATAAGAATTTAATGTGATTGTGATACATACATTATGATAAGAAACAAGGGGTAAATGATATTCGACATGTTAAAGACATGGACAAAACAATAAAGGAAAGGACGGTAACACGATTTATAGTTAACTCGGAGACTAATGTTCTAGGATAGTAGGATCTCCACAATTTTCACCTTTATAGAAGGTAAGCTCTATGAATGATAAGTTATTGAGATACTCCAGCTTCATTTTGACTAGCAATCGTACAAAGTATATGAAGATCTACAGAATCATAGGTAACCTGAGCCAGGCCAGGCTGGAGAGCACATTGTATCATCAGTCTCCCAATCACATCATGGGCAACAACTGTTTCTATCAGTTCTCCTCCAACAAGCTTGACCAAAGGCTCATTATCAAGATCGCTCATTTCCACAACGATATGGCCTCTTAGACCCTCTTTCACACCAGTAAGACTGAGCACAACCCTTAAAGCACGTGCATCACTCTAATATGAAATTCCAAAGAAATAAGCAACTAGTGCTCTAAAATTTAACCATAAGAAGACTTATTGAAATAAAAGTAGAGACCTGATCAGCATTTTCATCAGATGCCAATACGATGATTGCCCGTGCCTTGGAGACTGAGACCTGCTTGACAAACACAGGGTATAGGATAAAAGAAAAAATTATAGCGCTCAGTTGGGGTCGGCGGTCAGGGGTGGGACTTTGGGATGACCAAAAGAATTTGATTTTTGTAGAAGAATGATTCTTAAAAATACATCTCAGTATCCTGCTACGACAAGGGGGAATAGATATGGGTTATTGTCAGTATAGAAAAAGCTACCTTTTTCAAGTCAGCGAGTATAAGAGGGCTACCGCTTCTGCAGATAACCGATGTTCCCATCAGGTCAAATTCAAGCTTTGCTATGTCCATCTCCATTTCTTCCTTGTCTCTTTCAGCAAGTACAACAATAACACCACCACCTATGCTCTTATTTGCTATTGCAAGCTGCTTCAAAAGTGAACCCTGTAATAAAGGATAATTTCTAACCGTTAAGAAAAAAAATTATCTAATTGAACAATCACAAAATTCAATTGCATGTGGCGTTCAACATATCATGACGCTCATTGAACGATAGTATTTTTCATAGTTTCTACGGGAGAAGACAAAAATGTAGAGTGTAACTACAAACAGCAAATCAGCAGGGGGGTCAAAATGATAAGGAATAAAAGCATACACATACCTATTAATCACCTATTTCTCCTTAAAGTTGAAGAGAAAGAAAAAGGTAAAATTAAATTAAGTTGCATTGTTTTGTGAGATAACATCAAAAACCCTAGGAGACACAATATGGCTGGACAGAGTTACAAGTCACAATCGCTTATAGCAATATTTGTTATAGAATTACCAGTTTATCACTCCATCCTAGAACGAGGATATGGTTACTTTCAATGACCTCACTCTTGCCTTTACGCAATGAATCCACCTTTTCTGAAATTGCATCGGAAACAAGTCCAAGCATCATGGCGAATATAAGCATGCCTCCTGAACTTATAGAAACTGAGACAATTCTTGGACCTGTACCAATTCTATCCGCGTGATTTCCTGAGTCTGCCACAAAGGTCCAAGAAAGCCAAAGAGCTTCAGAAAAACTGCCATCACTTACAGCATACAGTGCCAAGCCCCCAAATCCGATGAGAAACAGAGTCGCAAAGAGAAGTGCAAGAAGCTTCGCATAAGGATAAACAGAGAAACACACGTCAACTTTATAGGCAATTCTTTTCTTCAACGCGACCTCCTCTTTGTTATCTTTTGTCCTTTTTGAAAGATTCTTGATCCGTGGAAGATAGTCAAGATATTTGTACACCATAAATGGAGTAACGAGAGTAACAATAACAGTGTACAGAGCAATAGTTCTACTGTCACAGTGCCCTAACCACAAAAATGAACTTCCATGTTCAAGCTCCATAGATTTTACCTGATTGCTATCAATGTAATTTTTATGAAAGCATAATCTACGTAGGTTGGCGTTCTCTTCCTGCAAACACATCCATCTTTCTTAATCAGGATTTAATGACAAATCATATTTGTAACGTCATTTGGTATATATCATGATATACCCAATCGACACACCAAACACCATAAGAAACAAAGGGTACCAAATGGCGCTATAAGTTTGCATTCAGCCCCAACATTCCTGCGGTATTCACATGACAAAAAATTAAAATAGACACACTCTACTTGGAACTTTGAAATTACCTCAAGCCTTGCAATTTCATAGCGCAACCCAACCGTGTACAGTAGTGATAGTATACTGAGAAACATGAGCTGCAGGTGCAAGCATAGAACACAATCACAAATTCATCCATGAAAATAGCTCCAAGCAACAATTGAAGCCTAAGAAGCAAATGGGACAGTACACGCACCCTACGTAACAACAATTAAGAGCAAGAATCCAACTCTATTCAAGATCCCTTGTGATCTTCCAATATTAAGTATGAAGTAATAATCAACTAAACACTGAAAAAGAAAGAAAGAAAAGAAAATGTCACGGAAAAAAGAAAAAAAACCACTCACAAATTTTAATCTCCAAGCGCTCCCGAATGATGAATTCTCCTGCATACTACTGGAATGAGCTGGATCACGAATTGATGGTACTCTGGGAGAAGGGGCCAAAGCCGCCGTGGAGGCTTGAAGTGACAATGCCTTCAAATCTTTGTCGGCTTTCAGCTTCGTCCTACTGCTCCGGCGTGCGGAGTCTACTGCAGAGCCACTCAAATTTGGCGGCATGGAAGTGCTACGAGCAGGAAATTGAGCTGACCCCTGCTGTTTCGACAGAGAAGAAGAAGAAGAAGATTTGATGCTCAGGTTTCGGCGAGTGGAGTAGGGGCCGAGATTGGATGGGAAGACGTAGTCCCGATCGGAGAAATTGAAGCTGAAGGCATCATCACTATCGTTGCTGTTGGTTCCACCGCCGAGGTAAGTGACTGCGGGTGTAGCGGTGGAAGAGGCGGAATTGACAGATGGAATTGGAGAGAAGCGGCGTCCGGCGGGGAAGATGGGGCCCGGAGGGTGTGCTGCTGCTTGGGAATCATCAGAGCCTGAGGCGTCGGTAGGCTCGGTTTTGGACTTCTTGGTCACCGGTGGCCTCTCCGGCATGCCCATATTCGGCTTGGAGCCCGATTGGCCATTGGTCCCCACCATTCCACCTGTTCTCCCAGACAGAGACTCGGGGTGTTAGCTTGGCTTAAGTTCCTAGTCTAATCCTCCATTGACCCAAAAAGACCACCACCAGAAAATCAAAAGGAATTCTAACCGTGGGTCGAATCGGACATACTAAATTTATGTTTTGTTTCCCGTAAAAAAGTGAAAACACGTGATCCGTGGGAGGATGTGATTATTATATTCTTGAAATAACGTAAGAAAATGAGGCCAACTACGTTAAAAATATGCATGTTCTTCGTATTCCTCTCGATATCTGGTGCTTTAAAGCCTACACCGCACTGTGCTCTCGTCAGTGCCATTCGATTACAGAGAGTTGTATTTTCCTCTTTATTTTGAAAAGCTACAAGGAAAAAGGAAGAGGATGAATGTCCAGCTATGTTGGCATTTAATTTTCGGTTGAATTCTCTAGATTTTGTTAAAGCTTTGACGATTTTAATTTAGCAGGAAAATTTTAAAAATCAAGGTTACTTACTACTTAATATCGATACGTCTCACAGATAAAAATTCGTAAAACCTGCTTAAATTAAATTGGATGACAAACCAAGAAACATGGGTTAAGAAAACTTTGGCAAAAACTTAGGTGAAACGGTCTCACGGGTCGTATTTTGTGAGAAGAATATCTTATTTGAGTCATTCATAAAAAAATATTATTTTTTATTGTGAAAATCGATAGAGTTGACCCGTCTCACAGATAAAAATTCGTGAGACCGTCTCACAAAAGACAGTTTTGCTTTGGTCACTTGTAATAAACAACAAATTAAAAAACATGGTTAATTAAACTGCAACGAACAATAAAAATTCTCAGGATTTTTAGAAATTATAAGGTATTAATTTGTATTCCTTGTATACGTTCTTTTTTATTTATCGATTGTCTTAAACATATTGTTCAATTTCTAAATTTAGAAACATTTTTTCTTGTCTTTTACTGATGTGTAAATATTTTTTTGAATGAATTAAAAAAATATTTTTAATATATTTGAAAAATAAAAAGTTTATATTCATATTTGACCTCGTGTGAAAAAACGAGTGTCCAATAACAACTGTCGGATCTACCTGTCAAGAACTCAGCCTACAAATCTGTTTGTCTCCATCTGCACGGGAGTCGAAAAATTTCACTCCATTTTCTGTCACAAATAGCACCTGGGGACGCAGAAAATGAATCCCCGAGCCCTAGTAGCCTCGCTTTCCTCTCTGATGTCCCAACTTCTTCTCCTCCTTGTTCTCATTTTCTCAGCCTCATTTACGCCCCCTCAAGATTTTATAGAAATCGTTTTTCCTCTCCTGCACCATTGTCTTTTAACTTCAAATACTGTTGCCACACTGTCCTTCTGTTCTTTTTCAAGAAAGCGGAAGCGGGCTCATTTCCAAAACCCGGATGTGTCGGAAGGAGAAGATGGAGCCGGGTTCGGTCTCGGCCAATCTCTCCGGGTGGACTCGACGGTTCCTCGGAACCCTGAGTTTTTCAAGCAATTTTTTGGCATGAGGATATCTACATTTGAATGGCTCTGTGGGCTCCTTGAACCGTTGCTCGACTGCCGTGACCCGGTCGAGTCGCCTCTCAATTTAACAGCTGAGGTAAGGCTCGGGATCGGCGTTTTCCGGCTTGTCACTGGCGCCGATTACCCTGAGATCTCCGGCCGTTTCTGTGTTTCTGAGGCCGCTTCAAGATTTTGCGTCAAACAGCTCTGCCGAGTGCTCTGCACCAACTTTCGATTCTGGGTAGGGTTTCCAAGTCAAACCGAATTAGAGTCCGTGTCAACGCAGTTCGAGAATCTCACAGGTCTTCCAAATTGCTGTGGAGTTGTAAATTGCGCTAGGTTCTTGATCAAAAAAGGTAATTCTTCGGATGCCATGATAGAAGACGAGGCCCAACAAGATAGCATTGCTGCTCAAATCGTGGTGGACTCATCATCAAGAATCTTGAGCATAATTGCTGGATTTCGTGGTAATAAAACTGACTCACGGATCTTGAGATCAACTAGTTTGTTTAAAGATATTGAAAATGGTGTGATCCTGAATTCGAGACCGTTGCATGTGGATGATGTGTGTGTACCTCAGTATTTAGTAGGAAATGGGGAGTATCCTTTGCTTCCTTTTTTATTAGTACCTTTCGTGGATCCTGAGGCAGGATCAGTTGAGGACAATTTCAATAATGTGTACAAATCAATGTGTGTTTCTTCGTTAAAAGTCGTTTCGAGTTTGAGAAAATGGGGTGTTTTGAGTGGAGCAATGAAGGAGGAATACAAGGTTGCGGTTGCTTATGTTGGTGCTTGCTCGATACTTCATAACATGTTATTGGGGAGGGAGGACTATTCGACTTTTTGCCAAGAGTTGGATGAGGGTGACTTTAACTTTCAACGTAGTGCTAGAGTAGGGGAGAATATGATGCAAGAGGAAGCCTCAGGAATAAGACAGGCATTGGCTAGAAGAGCAAGAAAATAATTAGGATGGATTCAGGTTACAAGAACACGAACATTTTATTTAATTTTTTGGATTTGTTGCCTCAAGGCTTGCCATTGGCTAGCAATACAGTTATACAGCTCTTTTAAACAACCATGAAGGAGGTCAATAAAAACATTATTTTCAGAAACATCAAATTTTTTTTAGTTCAGAAAGTATAGAACTATATGTTCAAGCTGGATGAGAAGTTTCTTTTGTTATTGTTACTGCCCAGGTCTATTTGTTTTTCAGTTTCAGCTGTTATATTTCATCATCGTGTGAGTAGGCCTTTTAAAGTTGAGGGTTAGGTTCGTAAAGCTTGTGACATCCCGTTAATTAGTCTCCTAGACGCACATTCAAGGTTTTGCTCGGGCTCCAGCTGATTAAGTTGTGTGTATCCATTCTTCGCCATTGCTCAGGAACTCGGTAGTTTTGAAAGTGTTAGGCTCGCTGTTGAATCAGCTCAAATTCTATGCTGCTCCCCAATGTAAGTGGTTTTAAGAAACATACTCTGTTTTGATTCTTGACAAACAACAGTTTAGGTGCTTCGTCGTTCTTCAAATTTATTATTGTGGTGAAAGTGGTTTGCCATTTGGATGACTGAAGAATGATTGCCATGTATGATGGAGAAGTTATGATGTTTGTTCAAATGTTCAACGATATGTTGCATAACATGTCCCTCCAGTTTCTTGGACGCCGCCAAATCCGATTTATTATTTAGTACAACATGCGATTAAGCTAGAGCATTCTTAAAGTTTCTTAAAACGAAGATAAGATCATCATAACATTCCCCGTTTGGAGCCTGGGGGCATGAACTGGTCGTGGAATTCGCAAAAATGGTGGCTGCAGAACATGGGGATTGTTGGCAGCCTGATTGCGGCGACATGGATGATTAAGATGTTTTGTTGATAAAATATGGAGTAGTTAACACTTTTTTTTTTGCCCTTTCCTCGAAAATACAACATTTTGAGATCTCAGGATCGAGAACAATTTTCTCCCCGACTTTTAAAAAAAATTAGCAAGAATTTTGTCCCACTGAACTGGTCGAAAACATGTACAACGGTAGGTGTGTTAATTTCAATGGATCACGTCAAGTTATTGCGTAGAACTATGTAAGAATTGTTTAATCTGAACTTGAAAACTCACGACTCAAACTCGACTAATTCGATTTAACTCGATCAACTGGATATTGATTTTTTCAAAAAATAAATAAAATTCAAAAAATATTAATAATATTTTAATTTAAACACATATTAATAAAATCTTTTTTATATAAGATTTAAATTTTAAAATCTAATTATAAAAAATTAAATATATTTACAAAATAAATTATAAAAATTTATTCTATATATACAATAAATATTTTTTCAAACAAATAATATATAAAAACTTTCGGATCACGCACTAATTTTTCGTATAAATCGGATGATTCTCACAAAAGACACGACAAAATCTACTCACTCTCCTACGGACTCGAACCCACAATCGCCTGATTAGAAGTCAGACGCCTTATCCATTAGGCCACGGGCGCTTCTCGGAGTAAAATATGTTATATATTTAATTAACATTTATCATGGCCTGAATATCATGTCAGTTTTTTTTTTGAAAAAACAAAATCCAATATAATGTGATATTTTGTTTTACTATTGAGAATACCTTTTGACTCCAATCATACTAAGGTATTTTGATTAAAACATTTGCCACGTTCAAATATCAGGAGGAGAAGTAAAGATAAATTTTTAATCATAAATTCGATTTCACCATCAGTTTTTATGTTATAAAATTATATTTTTCACTTCTCGATGTACAAATTTTTTTTGAATTCACTATCTATTTCATATTTTATCTCATTTTCTCCTTTAATTCAATTTCATTTCCATTTTTAATTTTATTTCCTCCGTTGCATCATTTTTCTATTAATTTTAGGCACAATCTAACAGACGGTTTTATTTGGCATGTCGGGGAGGCACTTGGTCAGACCATCATCTTGGCAAAGTTAATCTACCAATTTAATATCTTTGATTATTTGCTAACGATAAGATTCTTTTTGCCTTTTTTTTCAAATTTCAGGCACAATCATTCTTTTTACCTCAAAATTTGATAGTCTACTAAGAATATTAACATATATTTTATTTGAGAGGAGAAAATCAATTCGGAAAATAATAACGATCAGGGCGCACAAGGAAGCACAGTAGTTTTCATTGATTAACAAGCATGATTTTACACAAACGAGGAGCCTTAAAAAATTTACAGCAAGGTTTTACACTATAGATCGATGGTTTTCAACGAGAAGCAAACAGAATTTTACATGAACAAAGGAACCTTAATACGCTGGTGTTACACTACAGATTAATGCACAAAGCAGACAATCCATTTTAAAGGATACTGAGTCAGTTACCATAATACTTTGAACCTTAATTATACAATAACAGAGGGAAGGGTCGAATTATCACCCTCCCCCCAAGCCTACCAAGGTCCCGTGCACGTTCTCCGCAGGCACGTCCTTCGCAGACGACTACTTTGAACTCCCCCTGGTCTCTTTGTTGTCTCCGTCGTCTGTCCACATGCAAAAACCATTTACTTTTAAGATACATGGCACACAACACTGTGTGTAACATGTGAAAAGCATACAACTCGAAATGTTTACCCTACACATGTTGATAGTGGAGTGTAGTTGAATATTTGGAACATACAATATGCAAAATTTGGTTACGTATGTTTTCTCATAATTGGTATGAAGGTTTACAGTACACCGAAAGGAACACTTGGAGGAGAAGATGGGAACCATCACCCGAAAGTTTACATTTGTCCGTAGAAATTTCGCAAGTAAAGCAATTTAAGAGTTGACAAGAATTAAGTACCTGATTTTTCTGCATCTCCAAAATTTCTTGCTGAAGCAAACAAGAGATGTAGAAACAGTAAAGATACGTTAGAATCAAGAACTCACGTGATTAATTTTTTGGAGCCTTCTCTTGCTGTCGCAAAAAAATAACTGTTTTCTGCGCAACTCCCAGTTCATTTCTTTGAGTGTTGCTACTTCCGCTTCCAATTCCAAAGTATATGCCTAAATATGTTTCGCACATTGGATCATTGTCGATAAAAATATGAACCCCGATGAGTCACAAGGTCTACAAGACTACAAAGTGCCATTTAACATGAAACATTTGTGATGAATCACCTGCTTCCTAGCACGAGACCTCGCAGCAGACTCCCTGTTTTTTATCATTCTCCTCCGCCTTCTCTCCACTACTTTCTCCAAAGAAGCAGTTGATTTCCTCCCTCGTCCCCCGACTTGATCAAATGCATAAGGCAAAGGAGAAGGAGAAAGGGACGGTGAATCTATGCAACCCTTGACAATAACATTACAGTGAGGAGAATTCCTGGGCGAACTTTGTGTGACAGTCACTCCATTTGATAATCCCCCCATGCCCCTCGCTCCATTTTGATACACGCTATTATCCATAACATTCGTTATCCCAGCCATTGAATGAACCCTTCACTGGGGAGTTGTTTCCCATATTCGAAGGAGAAGAAAAGGCCAAGGTTGTTCTCTTCGGAAGAATAGACTGTAATTGTGGCTGTGGTTGCGGTTGTGATGCAACACAGGTCACACTAACACCACTTGTGTAGATCCCCACATTTGCCGAAGTAAGAAAGTGTTGATTGCCCAATACAACATTGTTCTGAGATGGTACTTGTTGAAACTCTGTCGTTAAACCAGCATTATTATTACCATTTTGTAGAGGTAAACCAGAACAAACTCCATTGTTGGTTGGCCCTCCAGAAGTTTGAGCATCTTCTCTAACCACGCCAACTTTTGCCAAAAAGTCTTCTAATGTCATCTCACCCAAAGTGGGCTCCCTAGGACCCAAGTTCAAGCCACCACTAGCGCTAACATCTTGTACGCCAATGGTCTCTTTTAGAACGTCTCTCCACACTTCATCGACAGTTTTTTGGCTAAGTGTGCGTGGTAAAGTTAATGAACCTTGCCTCTGCAAACTCCCATTCGGTGCAATCCCATCTCCCATGGTAGAAGTCAAGACATGTGTTTCTTCAGCTGTCCAAATGCTTTTCAAAAGTTCCTCCATATTCATGGATCCAAATTCCTTCCCAGGTAAACCCAAAGAGTTTTGGAACTCATCGAAAGTCAAGGAGTATATAGAAGTCTGCCGCGCAAAGGGGGGGTTACTTGTTTGATTCCAACCATTGTCATCTGTTTGAGAGGTGTCTTCAAAATTCTTGAAGTTCATGTAAGACCCCATGAGTACAGGATAGCAGACCGGAGCAACCAGCTGTCTGAACTCACAGTAGTCACCGGTTCAGATCTTGAAAATCTACACAACAATACCAACACAACCATTTACATACAAAGTTCTTCTCCAAATGTTCACGTAAAAGTATAGACATGAATGAAATCAGTATCATACTTCAAACCATCCAAAAACTAGACCGACTCAATACATCAAATTAATGGTTGCCCCCATGAAACATGCAAATTCAGAGGCTCAACACGAATTAAGATGATCCCACTTCATGGTTTCAATGATGCATTTGACTAATATCACAACACATGGAGCCAACTTCTTCTATTTAAACCCTCAAACAAGAGCAATGTAGCTCACTTGATTATGCGTAAATATATTTATGTAATAAAATTTTTCACTCATAGCCAGAATAAATACTCAATTTTCAAATCACACTAGTAGAGTAAACCAATATATGCAATACCGTTTACAGTAATTCTCATACTTGCGTACTCGCAAAGGGACCAAAAAGGCCAAAGACACAGTGTTCTTCAAGATAATCGGCATGGCTCCTATTTCTATTCCCTTCCTTTTCTTTTTAAAACTCGTCTTGAACATAGATACACGAAGTAAATTTCAATTTCTAAACACCACCATAACCAAATCCTAAATTTAACCATGTCCGTCACTCCCCATAATCAAATGATGTCTCAAATCTCTGCTGCCTCTGAAATCAGTTGAACATAGTGTAAGAAGTTCCAGAAGAACCCCACCCCCTTTTTTTCCTAATCCGACAACACTGAACAACCAGAAGCAGACAGAACCCATGAACATAAATCTCGCCTAATTTTACCAATAATTCAAAACTAGGAGAACTTAAACCTTAATCTTGCCAAATCCTATGATAAACCCGGTAATCGATTCAAAACAAAAACAAAAAATTACACAAGAAATGCTTTATCAACATCGATCTACTCTCTATAACCCGAAACATGAAACCGATAACTAACTTCCCCTCTTTTCAAGCAATTAGCTAAGTGAAAAAATAAAATTTATAAGGAAAAATAGAAAAGAAAAGAAATCTCTAGAACATTAGAGAGACCACCAATCACCTTATGGAGAGAGATTTCTTCACCGACCGGCTTGTTGGTGGAGTCGACAAGTGTCTTGTGCCATTTCGACACGAGTCCCTTCGTTATAAAATCATCTTTGCTACATATTTTAATCATTTTCGCCAATCGGACCTGCCATTGTAAAGCGTGGACCAATGAAAATGAAGTCCTTGATATGACAGATTAGCCAATCAGAGGAATCTACGTGGGAGTATGTGGATCGTTCATACATTCCGACAAGGTGTCAAATGGCGTCTTCTTATTGGCTGGTATTTCGGTGTGGAGTACGGCATTTTTTTGGTACTCTCTAGCAAGAATAATATTTTTTTAAAAAAAAAATATTAATTTTTTTGACTTTTAAAATGTATTTCATCGTCAATTTGTCAAAGGATAAAATTCATATATTTATTAAATCGATCAGGTCTGGTCATATATATTATAATATAAAAGAACTCGATCTAATTTTATTGTTATTTTTTTTATTTTTTTTAATAAAATATGACTCCAAAACGAAGAAACTTAATCGGCAAATTAGATAAGTAAACTTATTTCATGATTATGTACTTATAAATTCACAAAATATAGAAAATATATATAAGTTTGTTGGAAATTGGAATAAAAATAGACTACAAAAACTGGAATATGATTGAATATCTAAAACTGGAATTTGCAAAGAGTATGCAAGTGTTCTGCGATGTTTGTTTGAGTCGTGTGTTCTTTGTTTTCTTCAGTCGATTGCCAATTTTATTTACGTCGTTGTTTTGAAACATGCTCTTTAATCACGAGTCGAGCTAGTACAGTAACCTATTTTTTCCTCGTATGCGAGACAGCAAAATATCGAAGCAAACAAGTTTATTAACAAAAAACAATCTTCTGATCAAGATGTGGGGACACAAATTGATTTCGAAAATTGTCTTTTCTTACTTCGAATTGTTGTAGGAATGTGTAAAACAATATCATTTGTCAAATCGAATTGATCATCGCTTTCATACGATATTTGAAACAATATATAATCACAGATATAATCACATACATCATGTGACGATGTATCAATCTGATTTTAGTGAGTATATTGAGAATTTTCGTGGTGATTCATAGCTGAAACCCGACTAGAATTCGATACCAAAACATTAGAAAAATATATCTATTCTAACGAATCGATTACCGCTATACAACTAGAATACACATACAATACAAAAACAAAAAGCTTATTGTTGAGTGCATTATCGTTGAGTATGAGTATCATGATGTATATTCGATGGTAATCTACCATATTTAACATTTTATACTATGAAATTTTTTTAAATAAATAATTGGAGTTAATATTAAATTAATTTAAAGGTTTCATAAACTTAATATGTAATTTTGTTTTTTTTTTAGAAGGCCCCGGTGGCCATTAATGCGTGCACTCCTCGGAGTGAAAAGTGGGGAATGAGAATCCCTTTTAAAGATCTGATCGCTCACTCCACCCACGTGGCTGCCCACTCATATGTCATCGGTCTGCAGTTTTTTTTTTAATGATTAGGGCCCGTTGGTGCATCAATGAGTGATTATTAACACCCATTAATATTCATGCACCAATGTGGGTGCAAGAATTATTAATTTTGGCTGTCATGTCAGCCAAAAAATTCATCAAAATGAACGGCATTATTTCGCAAATAGCGACGGTTTTTCGTAAATCGTCGCAAATTGAAAAACGTCGCTACTTGCAACGGTTTGTGACAAACCGTCGCTATGTGCAACATTTTTTTTACATAATGTTTTAATGTCAAACTAGAATATAATGTCAAACTAGCCGTTTAAATAAAAGAGTCCAACATTTTTTTCATTTTTTAATAATATTTTAATGAATATTGAAATTAAGTTATTTTTAAAATAATAATATTATTTATTTTTAATAATATTTGTTATAAAATTTTAACAAAATTATAAAGATATTGAATTAATTAAAATTAAAAAAAATGAGTAAGTGGACAGTGGGACCCATAAATAACGAAAGTTGATATTAAATGAACGTGAGTGTGTTAATAATGAAAAAATGTTAATGTAATGAATATGTGGCTCGTGGACCCCATAATTTTTGAGGAGATGGAAAGTTAATAACATAGATTAATGTGGACGGATGCGGATGCCATTGGAATGAAATATTTTAACAAATATTCAAATTATTAAAAACATAAAACCATATAAAATAATAGTCAAGATATAAAATAAAATTGAGTAGATCTTTTGTGAAACGGTCTCACGAATCTTTATCTGTGAGACATGTCAACCCTACTGATATTCACAATAAAAAGTAATACTCTTAGCATAAAAAGTAATATTTTTTCATAGATGACCCAAATAAAAGATATGTCTCACAAAATACGACCCGTGAGACCGTCTCACATAAATTTTTGACGATAAATTTAATCAATTCTGATATGTTTTGACATAACAAAACACTCAAAAAAATTCTTGCATTTTTTTAACAATACGAATATAACAATTGAAGCTGATATTTTCTTCCAAAAATCACATGAGTAGTTAGCGATATCCCATCATTTGTTATACTCAAACAAAGACTAGACATGAAACTAGACTTATCAAATTGGGTTAGGTTTGTCGGGTCGGCCCGCCCCGCAATAAAAATTGAACGGGTTAGGTTGATAAAATAGCAGCTCGTTTGCAGGCGGGCCAAATGGGTTGAGCCCGTTTGGGTTGCGGGCCAAGACGGGTCGAGCCCAAACGGGGCGGACAATTTAGGATAAATTTTATATTTTTAAGTTTTAAGTTTTATATAAAAATTGGAACAAGTTTCATATGTCTCCATGTTTTAGAACAAATATATTTATAATTTACTCTTAGAACAAATTTATTTGTAACTTACTCTTACAACAAATATACATAAAAAAATAAAAAAGAGAAATTTACAGATATACATAAAGAAAACAAAAGGGAAGAAATTCCTGTAAATTTTATTCATGAATCTTAAAATAATTTTTAAGCATAGCAGTTGTTTGTGAACCCAAGAGTGGTTTCGTTTGAAATCCGACGAGTTGCAGTAAAATTTTGTGGACCCGACGGAGGTTTGCTAATTATGTGTATTGTTGCATACATAATATTTTTTAAAATTTACAACCGTCTCTTTTCTCGACTTTATGTTCTCTTCCATGTCTCAATCTTCATGTTTGGTTTAAACACTTTACTTTTTATAGATTATGTTGTATATTTTCTTAATTTCTTATTTCAATGTTTTAATTATTTTATGAAATTATTTGACTAAAATATGTTTAGAATTTTTTTCTTGAAAAAATAAGCGGGTCGGCCCGCCTAACTTGCGGCCTAAAGTGGGTTGGGCTGGGTTGACTATTTAGAGGCCCGTCGTCTGGCCCGCCCCGCCTAATGGCCAGCCCGCCAACCCATTTTGATATGCCTACATGAAACTAGCAAATATATGATCCTGCTCTAAAACTCGTTTAGCTGCAAAGAGAAAATAAAATACAAGCACAAGGAAATAAAACTAAAAGAAATGAACATTCGAAAATCATTATTTCAAATTAATCATCTTCCTTTGTCGGGCATTTGGAAATTAGGGCTCATGATTGAAAGCCCATGGGCCTTAAGGTCAGGACAGAGGCCCTAGTACTTGGCAATTGGATTTCGAACGATGGATTGCTAGCTTGGAAGCTCGAAGAAAATTCTAAGAACTGGTCGAGATTCATCGTTCAAAAAATCTAAAGATTTTTCAACCAAATTATATTAGTCATTATGATGTATTTACGTCACCATCTTTATTATTGGAGTGACATAATCGACTCCAACCATGGTTAAAGTTCGAAGCTTTGTGAAAGCAAGACACCACCGATTCCTGTTGTAAAAAAAAATATTTACAATAAAAATTAATATTTTATTTTGAATTGAGATCGACTAAAGTCGAAGAACTATATTTACAAAATCGACTCGTGAGGTTGTCTTATTAGAGTTTTTGTGGTAGATAAGCGCTTAAAAAAAGGTGTAAACTGTTTTATTTGGATGACAAACTTGTGTGAGACGGTCTTACAGGTCGTATTTCGTGAGATAGATCTCTTATTTGGGTCATCCATGAAAAAATATTACTTTTTATTGTGAATATCGGTAGAGTTGACCCGTTTCACAGATAAAGATTCGTGAGACCGTCTCACCAGAGACATAATCCAGATTTTATTGTACTTGCCAAATCATGTAGATTTTGTTCAGGGTATATTATTAAATTTTGTGTTTTTGTGTGGAATAAGTAGCTATTGAGTTTAAAATATAGTATTTTGACTTAAATATCATACGATAGCAATATAGTTTTTTAAAAAGATTTTAAAGAATCGAATCAAAATGTAATTATTATATATTTCGAAGCATAAAACTGTATAGGAATATGTTTTTGGGAAATAGATTGAATATAAGATAATGATATTTAATTTAATTTTTTATAATATACTATAGGTTTGAAAGATAAAATAATCAGACCCAAAATATCTATCGTGGATGAAATGTAACACAACGTAACAAATGATTTCGTCTTTAGAATATAAAAAAATAATTAAACAACAACTTTAGAAATTATTCAAAGTGTGGGGTCTCATCAAGAATACTAGATCCATTTGATCTGATAATAAATCTCTCGTAAGAATGTCTTATATATCTATATATCTAAAAAAGATCGAAAAATTAAACCGCGAAACGATCACACACAATTTTTTGTGTTACCGTGAATACACATATTTAAATATTGAAACTAATAAAATCAAGAAAAAAAAGGTTATCTTAGCTGTACGAGTAGTATGTGACTAAAATATCTTGTTGTCCCTTGATATTCCTTGATATTTTGATTGAACTTGAATTAAGAATCAAATCAAACAATGCAGGGCCCAACATGGCAAATCATTTGTCGTTTATTTCAAACAAGAGGAATAATAATTAGGCGCATCTGCATTTTTTTAAAGGTGAGGACCGAGTATTTATACGAGTCTCGATCTCGAGATCTCGTCTTAAATCGTAATCGATCGGGTAACATCGAATTGAAAGACCTGTGGCATATACTACATGTATCTGTATCTACATATACAGAAGTGTGTTACATTTTTTATTAAAATAATATTTATAAACCGTCAAATAATTATTTTTTGATATTATAATAAAAAGAGAAAAATAGGGTTTTCTCATGAAAATTTTATTTGTAAAATACTTTAAAACAATCTTAAGTTCTTCAAAATAATTATAAGGTTTCAAATCAAATGTAAATATTTTATATTTATTTTCATGATATTCATTTCTCGCAACGGTAAGCGTCCATTTTATGTTCAATAAAATCTAATTATTGTCTCGCGTTTAATTATCAAAGACTTAATTTGAAAATATTATATTAATTTCAAATTGAATATTTTTTTTAAAAAATAATATCCTTAAAAAAGGCTTTATTTT
The DNA here is from genome assembly GCF_025594145.1 of Primulina tabacum. Taxonomy (NCBI): domain Eukaryota; kingdom Viridiplantae; phylum Streptophyta; class Magnoliopsida; order Lamiales; family Gesneriaceae; genus Primulina; species Primulina tabacum. Next base: position 4,209,595 of record NC_134559.1, on the reverse strand, counting down.
TTAAAATGATTAAACTAAAATTATTTTAATTTAAATTTCTCTGTCAAAATTTGGTACAAGATATGCACACTTGCCGTTATGGCCCACGGGCTTATCTTTTTGGCCGAGCTGGGCTTCGGGCTACGAAAATATCTGGTTGACATCAGCACTGCCTGACGTGTCTGATTTTAGCTGTTACCGACACGTGTGAAAAGCGCCTTATCGTGGGGCCTCCTTCCTTCATCTCAGTTGCGAAGGGTTTTTTTTCCTAATTGTTCCATAAATTTTCTTCAGATTTATCCGGTTTGATTCGTGCAATTGCCATTTCGACCTTATGGAAGGAAATTGTCTGCCGGAAATGCCGTCGGCGCCGCGGGGGGATTTTGGTTGCGTTAATGAGTTAACTCGGTCGAACTTGGACACTTTAGCTCCGAATGGCGAAGATATTTTACGTCGCACGGCGAAAGCGCTGCCGGTAATTTTCTTATTAGTTTTATATTTTATCACCCTTCGTCGTGGATAGTTTTTCTTTTCGTCTTCTTGACCTCTGGACTCTATCTTTCGTCTGATCTCGAGAATTTTATGCACGCTTGTTGCTTGGTTGATTGGAATTGCTTTTGAGATCCCCGTGTTGTTCGTTATTTTTTTTATTCACTTTTGCTCGCTCGGTCCTAATGTTTTGGTGGTTGTACTTCCGGCTGCGTTTTTTGATGTCATGGGCTCATTTTGGCTTGCTTGACTTCAGATAAAAGTGGATTATTGTTTCTTTATATGAAGGAAAAGAAACTCTTCAAACGGATGATTTTCATTTTGAAGTTTTGATTAAGCTTTTAACTTTTGTCTTTAAAACTATGCCTTATGCAGCGGGAAAAATATTGCCTCGATCCTTTTCACTGGAACCGTCGAATTCGAACACACATGTAACCTGTTCTTAAGATGGTTAAATTGTTATAAGGAAAAAAACTTCGGATGTAAATGAAACGGGAGCTCTTAAAAGAGAGAGGTTGGTAATTATTTATGGAAAGTTCAAAGCAACGTAGATTCACTTGAATGTTAAAATAAAAATAAAAGTCCTTCTGTACTTTATATGTTCTCATTTTCACTGTATGGTATATTGGCTGTTCAATCATCTTTAAACATTTTTTGCAAATGTTAACTGAGCTTAATGCAACTTACAAAGTTGCATTTGGTTTGGATAACATCCAACTCCTCCGTTAAAATACTGTCCTCTATTTTGCTAGCTGTAGCTCGATGATTTGATTGAACTTTCGGGCAGAAGGGGCTCCAAAATTCATTTTGGAGTCTTAATGGTCATTGGATTTCATGAAGCCATGGTAGATGTAAAAGAGATGAAAATATGCCCTGGACATCGACCTAGTTAATTAGCTGTATGTGTTTTAATTTTTTAGTCACACGTTAGTCTCGTGTATCAGACTTCCTAGCATACCAAAAAGAGAGGATATTTTCTACGGAGACCCAAAAATCTTAAAGCTAATATTTTTTACTACTTTTTTCAATGCTTTTTCTCAGGATGACTGCGCTCAGTGGACAAACGAGAAGCACAGTTCATATCTTACTCATTTGGAAGTGTCATTTGTAAAACATTTGCATTGTTCAATGGATTTGCTTGTGCAGAACTCTGGGAAGAACCAAGTAGACAGAAATATTTCTCGAAAGCGACCAGCGAATGTCCAAACTGCTGCTGAGCAGGTTGAGGACATTGAAGTTCTCAATTTACGTTTTCAAACAAACTGCATACATGACCAAATTGATATTTTGTTTTATTTTCCTTTCCCAGTTTACTGTTTCAAGGGATGGTTATTGTCCAAGCATCAATAATGAAAGAGACCAGCCTTTTTCCCATGTTTCTTCTGATACCCATAATTCTCTCTCGAGTCGTTGCACAGATAATTTCAAATGCATCCAAAGGTATCGCCAGCCACTATCAGCTGACATGCATCAATTCCTAAAGCTTCACTGTATGAAGAAACACAACAATGGAAAAGTGATAGTCTCTCCTCAGTTGGCAACATGTTCGAAGCAATTTTCTGCCTGTAAACCAGTAAAAGCTGATTCATTTCACTTAATGAAAGGTGATTTCAACTTAATCTTTTGGTGACGACTAGTTCTTTAGCTTTGTTTTTTCCTCATTTCTGTCAAGGAAGCTGTGGATTCAAATTGCTGGTACTAGAATTTTCTTTTATGAGTGCGATGAGGCTTTTTATTTTTTGTTGGTATGAATGTCAAATGGCATTTCCTGCGCAAGTGAAAGTATATAGCATTAAATACTCAGGTTCTAAGAAACTGAACGCCCGTTTTCTTGCTTATGAGTTGTTGATACCATGCAATATGCATGCCAGCATATCCTAATTAAAATTTTAGTGCAGCTTCTTCTCCATTGCCCCTTGTTGACTTTCATATATTATTTACCATAGGCTGCGTGTGCTGAGTATGTTTTACCAGCAAAAGTAGAGAAAATGAATATAAAACCTGAATGTTGAAGCATCAAAATTCAAAAAAGATGAGGTTCTTTGCTATTTACTTGAATTTTCAACGGAGGAAAATATAGCAATTCAACTCTAACCCCCCCCCCCCCCCCCCCCCCCCCCCCCAGGGGCAGCTTCTTCTCCATTGCCCCTTGTTGACTTTCATATATTATTTACCAGGCTGCGTGTGCTGAGTATGTTTTACCAGCAAAAGTAGAGAAAATGAATATAAAACCTGAATGTTGAAGCATCAAAATTCAAAAAAGATAGGTTCTTTGCTATTTACTTGATTTTTAACGGAGGAAAATATAGCAATTCAACTGTAAACCCCCCCCCCCCCCCGGCAGATGGTGATTGACATTCTTTTTTCTCATTTCCTGCGTTCCAGCGGTAAAACTAATTTTTTAAACTGAAAATATTTTTATCATGTCATCATTTTGCAGCTTTCATATGCGACCTTTGTGTGCTTTTAAAAATTTTCATAAACACTGACATATGAAACTCGGGTAAGCCTATACAATCTATTGCGACAGGTAGTGTTTGCCATTAATTTTATAACATGTTTCTGGTTTTCCAGTAGTGCTAATCTCTCTGCGTATAATAGAAGTGCAAACAAATTTCAGCTTTCAAGTGTCCCTATACCGTTTTGGTCATTAAATTATTCAAATGATTGTTTTTCCTGCAGAGGGTATGGGGCAGAATTTTGTGGATCAAGATAATTCAAATAACAATTCTCAGGCAAAGAGATTGAAGACAGCATTAGCAGGTAGTTAAAGTATAATCACAGAACTCCTGGAGATTATTTTCTTTAGTCAATTGATTTTTGTCAGATCTGTTACAGATCCATGTTTTTGTTCTTTCAGATTGTGACACTAGAAATTCCATAAAACAGATGACTGAGCTGTTTTAAACCACCTTTTCTCATTCACGGGCTGAGGCTCTGCTTCTGATGGAAAACTAAAACGAAAGAATTGTTGCGCCGTCAATGCAAGCCAATTCCAAGGTTTTTTAATGTCAATTTGCATGTTAAGAGATCGCGCCATGTTTTCAATCTTATGGCAAGAGAATGATGCCACATTAATTCATTTGTTTGATGTATAGATGATATATATATCTATGTAGGGAATAGACGTTTGTTTCCTATTCTTGCTTTGTATGAGTCTGGATTGTTGAGATATGTAAATGATTTGTAATTCAGAAGTCAGCTTGCTTTCAGCTATTTTCGAGTTAATTGCGGTTTGATTGTGGAGTTTGTAGGTTGAATACTTGCCTAGGTACATGTATATCATATATACGTATATCCTCTTTTTTTTTTACAAGAATTACAATTTTCTAAATCGGGGTTTTTGTGATTGCCCATTTTTTTGTTTTTATTTATATTTTATTTTATTTATCCAAAATATTTGAAAACGTACTTCTGAATCAATTTTGCGGCGTAATTCCGCGAATATAGACTGGTTGCTATTTTTTTTTCCCAATTTTTTGAACAAGTTGCCAACACATTTTCAAATCAGAAAAAGAAAATCAATTCGTTATCTTCTATAATTTTTGTCTTAATTTCGAGTGTGACCAAACAAGACATATACTTACAAAAATTAGGGAAAGCTGAAAGTGCACGGGCGTCAACATTTGACAAATACAAGTTGACCCATTAAGAAAATTACATGGGCATGGCAGTAATAATTAAGAAGGCGTTTTTTGGGCGACTCTTGACTGGGAGATAGCGATAAAATCCGGGCTAGTTCCAGCAGCCCTTTTCAAAATGGGCCGTTTTGGGCTGGCCTTAGATGGGTGAACGCAAGTGATAACGTCATATTCTCTCCTTCTAGTCTCACCCGTCAAAGCTCCCGCGTTAAATCGGCCAATACCGCCGCTGATGACATCAGCCACCACCCATTTTTACGAGCAACTGCCACGTGCCAGCTCATAAAAAGCACGACCCTTTTTAGCACCCCGTGTAAATACAGTGTACACGCTTGAGATATATATACGATTGTGTGAAAGATTAATCCTCAAAAAGTCAGCTCTGTTCAGACAACATACGAAGGTCAGACAAGAAAACCGGTCTTTGAGGTGAAGTAAGTAGTCAAATGAACGGCAGCCTTCCCACGGCGGCGCGGATGAGCAGGGAGGAAGAAGTTTCCATCATGGTGTCAGCTTTGAAGAATGTCATAGCAGGTGTTGGAGGCGCTGATGCCACTGAAAATGATCAGCTGACTGAATCTTCGTGGCATTTCGATGGAGGCGCCGCCACAACTTCTTCTGGGGTTTCTTTGTCTGTTTCTGAGGATGGGGAGACTTGTGGGTTATGCAGAATCGATGGGTGTCTGGGGTGCAATCTTTTCATGGACGAGGAGAGTTATAACGTTCCTGACAAGGCGGAGGAGAGGAAGAGAAAGAAGAAGCGGAAGAACTACAGAGGGGTGAGGCAGCGGCCGTGGGGAAAATGGGCGGCCGAGATAAGAGATCCCCGTCAGGCGAAGCGTGTATGGCTCGGGACATTTGAGACGGCGGAGGATGCAGCTAGAGCTTACGATAGGAAGGCGATCGAGTTCCGCGGCCCTAGAGCGAAGCTCAATTTCCCGTTTGCAGACTACACCACGGACGCTACCCCCTACAACACGACGCCGATCACATGACATGGAGGGGATTTCAGAAACTGGGCCGACGAGCAGTAATAATTATAATTAACCAAAAGGATCGAATTCTGTGAATTGAAGAGTCGTGAGGAAGATGATGGAATTTAATGCTGATTCAACGAACTCGGCAATTTTGTGCTACGTTTTCTTCTAGACTAGATGTTTTTGAATGTTCAATTACCATTCATCTATATGCCATACTTATACAAACTTTTTCTTACACAATAATAGTGAAACAAACCTTTGGAAATGACAAGAATCAATAATTTTTGAATAATATGATCACTCCATAATATAATATTGTATGGTATGATAAGAATCAATATGTTTGATTTATTTTGAGTCAATCTACCAATATGATTACTCTTTCGATTAACCAGTTATTTTTTAAGTTTAGTGGTAAGGATGAGGTGCCATGAAAAAAAAACATCTACAATATTTCATGTAACATTATCACGTGTGGAGTTTTTACTTATGCCAGTTAGAAAAACAGTTGAAATTTGATACGTGTTGTAACCAGTTATCATGATGAAATATGTGAAATATTTTCTCTTGAGACCCCAATACCCATATTCTCAAGTTCAGTTCTCAATATGTGGCTAATCAAGTAGTTTAAATAGAAATTCCCATACTCAGTTGTATAAAAAATTTGTATTTTTACCATATTTTAATTTGAGTAGTATCTGTGAGACGAGTCAATTTTATCGATAGTCACAATAAAAAATAATACTCTTAGCATAAAAAGTAATACTTTTTCATGGATAATCCGAAAAAAAGATTCGTCTCATAAAATACGACCCGTGAGACCGTCTAACACAAGTTTTTTCCTTTTAATTTTCGGTGAATTGCGAAAAAAATCTTCAGTTATGAATCAGACTGATTTAATTGCAACTCCAAAATTTTCTGTCTATTTTACAATTTTGTCCTCATCCTCCTGATACACAAAATATTATTCAATTTCCCTTAAATACTAATTATGTCATAAATCTGTTGAAACGTAACATCATATATACAGCGATGTCAAGGAAAAAGTGCTACTGACAGTTCTGATCCATATTTAACACGTGGATATACAAGTACGAGGATAATATTAATCAGGTTGGCCAGTCTCCCTCGTGGATATTCAACATGTGACTCTTTTTTAATTAATTTTTTTTTTAAATAAACGTGGGTTGAGGATGTTACCCTCAATCCACCGACATAAACACATCCACGGTGGTCTTCTCTTCTCTAAAACAGATCCCAAATTTATTATTGATTGCACCAAATCGACACAAAAGAGGATCAATCGAAATGAAGATGCACAGTCCCAAAAATTCATAAGAAAATTCATTACCATCTTCATGAAAAATTAATTTTTGAATCGATGATATTTTTTCAAGGATGAATTTATCAGTTGTAATTCACTATAAAACTTATTATTTATACCGAATTCGAAGGTTATTTTCCGAATTTTACATGCCCAAAAATTTATGAATGTTATACACACACAAACCTCAAGAAATTGCATGAGCACACAATAATCTTAGTTGGAAAACTTCATGAAAAACGATAAATATGAATAACATGATGATTTATGAAAAAAGAAATTTAAGATTATTTGGTTAGAGGCCGACAGGCCCAATACTGTTGGGCTGATTTCGGAAAATCCATTTATTTGTTTACTTCGAAACCAAAGCAGCTGCTGACTTACATGTGTCTCCGTGGGATCTACGCCAACTCCCAGAATGTTCTCCGGTTTAAAGCCCTAACCGCCTCCGAAGTCTCTGAAACTTTCTCTTCTACATTCATCAGATTCTTCATTCGAAACGCTACATATTCCTAGTGGAAATTCTCGAGTTTGATCTGTGTATTTTTTTCTCTTAAATACCCGAATTTGTAACTGTCGATTATTGGATTAGTCTGAAAGATTGAGCTATGGGAGGTTCACATAGTCGTGAAGGACTTGAGATTTCTGATTCATCTGAAAATTCTGACGAGGATGGGGTAGAGGAGCAGAATTCGGAAGAATATGTTGATGCGGATGATCGGATTCCAAAGGTGAGTGCGAAAATCTTAGATGACGTTGATTCTAGGCTTCAGGCTTTAAAGCTGAAATACCCGAAAGACCCGTCTTTTTCGCCTAGAAAACCTGTGAATCTCGAAAATGCTGTTAAGCTTTACCTTCATATTGGTGGAAACACGCCGAACGCGAAATGGGTAGTTTCCGAAAAGCTTGCTCATTATGAGTTTGTTATGAAATTGGATGCTGCGGCCGAAAGTGACGAGGATGATGATAATGATGACGAAGGTGGATTACGTGGAGGTCGGAGATTTTGGGTTTTGAAGGTAGGAAATAAAATTAGAGTGAAAGTTTCTACTGATTTGCAGTTGAAATATTTTGGGGAGCAGAGGCGGGTTGATTTTGTGGAAGGTGGAGTTTGGGCCATGAAGTTTTTTACGGATGTGGACTACAGAAACTTCGTGACTAAATTTCAGGATTGTTTGTTTGAGAACGTTTATGGTTTGAGGCCGACAGACGAAAATAAATTGAAGACTTACGGGAAAGATTTCATTGGATGGTTAAAGCCAGAGGAGTCGGATGATTCTATGTGGGAGGATGCAGATGATGGGGACTGGAGGACTCCGGAGAAGAGGCCGATGGAATTTTCGGTGAGAGATGGCCATGACTTGTTAGAGGAGTTTGAGGAAGCAGCCACCGGTGGTGGGATTCAGAGCTTGGCTTTAGGGGCGTTGGATAATAGTTTCTTGGTTGGTGATTCAGGGGTTCAAGTTGTGAAGAACTTTAGCCATGGGATTCATGGGAAGGGGGTCTATGTGAAGTTTGATGACCAAAAGTTAGGGTCTGGTGGTGGGAACTCTGGAGCGACTCCTAAAAAGGCCCTCTTGATGAGGGGAGAAACAAATATGATGCTAATGAGTCCCCTGAAGGAAGGAAAACCTTACTCCTCAGGGCTCCACCAATTGGATATTGAGACTGGAAAGATTGTCACAAATTGGAAGTTTGAGAAGGATGGCACTGATATTACGATAAGTGATATTACAAGTGATGCAAAGGGGTCTCAGTTGGACCCATCGGAGTCAACTTTCCTGGGTCTGGATGATAATAGATTGTGTCAGTGGGATATGCGTGACAAGAAGGGGATAGTTCAAAATATCGCAAACTCGAAATCTCCTGTATTGCATTGGAATCAAGGGCATCAGTTTTCAAGAGGCACAAATTTTCAATGTTTTGCAACTGCTGGGGATGGATCTATAGTTATTGGTTCGCTTGATGGGAAAATAAGATTATACTCGAGGACTTCAATGAGGCAGGCAAAGACTGCTTTTCCTGGGCTTGGTTCACCTATTACTTCAGTTGATGTTACTTATGATGGTAAATGGGTGTTGGGAACCACTGACACTTATTTGATCTTGATATGCACCTTATTCACTGATAAGGATGGTAAAACTAAGACTGGTTTTAGCGGCCGAATGGGGAACAAAATCCCAGCTCCAAGGTTGCTGAAGCTGACCCCTGTGGATGCCCATTTGGCTGGATCTGGTAGTAAGTTCCATGCTGGACATTTCTCTTGGGTAAGTTATTTGAACTTCCTAGAATTATATGGATATCTTGGTGGAATTTTTATTGTTTGATACTTGCTTGCCTATCTAAATGTGTTGCATGTCACGAGGATGAGATTGCTTTAACATTTTGCGTATGTTGTCCATGCGTGCCTTGACTCAATGCCTTATATTGAAATCCAATGTCAATCCTACTTGAACTCTGAATGAAAATGTTAAATCTTATGTGTGTACACATTTTCTTGTTGGAACGTGCGCACTTATATGCCATTGATCTTTATGAATAATTTGTTGTTGTATTTAGAGCTTGGACATTGCTTCAGTTTTTTTAAGGTTGCAAGTAAATTAATATTTATTCTTCAGCTACGTTTCTTTAATCTCTGATGTACCAATAGACCTCGTAGTCCAATGACACCAAATTTTTATTGCTGGATAATCTCAAAACCTAGGAAAATCCAGTTTTTTAAGAGAAATTGTAATGCACAATCTATTACAGAGCCTAATAACACAATGGATCTCAAGTTTTGATGTGATTGTGAATGTGTTTAGTTGTGGATCTTGACGTACAAATAGAAATTTGATTTTTTTTTTTTAATTTGAGTGGATGATTACTAAGGGTGTTAATTGGTTTTGGTTTTGAAAAAATTGAATCCACCTGTCCCGAGTTAAAAAGTTTCCGAACCGAAACCGAATCGTAAATCGAACCAAAATAAGCTGTTGGTTTCGTTTTAAGCTTTCTAAACCAACAGGTTCTGTTTTTTTCTCTCCCTATTTTTCTTTATGTTGACTAAAAAATTGAACCTCGTCAATGAAATTTGAAATCTTTTCATAAAAAATCATATAATAGTAGAAATAAAAAGTTCTGATTTTGGCTTTGGTTCGAATCGGTTTTTTCTGTTTAAATCCGATAGACCTTCAAGCCGCAAACTGAATTGTTTTTTCGGTTCCTGTTTGAAACGAGCCGAAAATTTTTGTTTTCCTGGTTTCAGTTTATCGTTTCAAACTAAATTTTTCGTTTTTGGTTCCGATAATTATGATTTTCGAGATTTTTTGGGATCAATTTATTATGTACTAATGCTCCCTCGTTTTGCTTCGACACTCGTTCTAATGTTGTCAGGTTACTGAAAGCGGGAAACAAGAAAAACATTTAGTTGCAACAGTTGGAAAATTCAGTGTCGTGTGGAACTTTCAGCAGGTGAAGAACAGTGGACACCATTGCTACCAGAATCAGCAAGGGCTAAAGAGCTGCTACTGCTACAGAATTGTTCCCAAGGATGAGTCCATCATCGAAAGTCGGTTCATGCACGATAAGTTCGCATTCAGCAACTCTCCGGAAGCTCCACTGGTCGTTGCGACGCCCCAGAAAATTACATCCTTCAGCATGTCTGGCAAGCGATGAGGTCACACTAAAATAGATGCATTTTAGCAATGCTTATGTTATTTGGTTGTAAATTCAGTTTGATTTCTTTCTTCTTTTCTTTTTTTTTTGTTCTGTTTTTGATAAATTTATAGTTTGATTTGTGCGTGACTGTGAAGTGTTTTTTTTTCTTTCAGACTCTTAGGCGAGGATTTCGAACATTTAGGAGCAAGGAACCCGTTACTTGCACAAGTATGTATGATAAAAATAACATGACAAAAAATACAGAAAAAATGATTCTTGCTTATGTAATATTAATAATTGAAATTTAAAATGATTCATACATAATCGTTTTACTTCAAAATAAGTAAAACGAAAGATTACTTTTGGAGAAACTTCAACTTTTTATGTACTATATTAATTCATTTTCTCCTTTTTTACTATGATGATTGAGTGAAATTACTTTTGATTAGAGGGTTAATTGCACAAACTTCTTGTTAAAAGTTTAAAAGATATAAAACCTTAAAATAAATATTAATAAACTAATACATATTTCATTTTTTAAAAATCAAACAAAGAACACAACAAAAATTTATAACATTTATTTTTAAAGATCCCGTCAACAATGGGTGATGAAGATTAAAACGGAAGACATTTGATTATGCATAAGAATTACAACTTTGGCTTTAGAAAAGTATTTAAATTTTCTTTAAAAAATTGCCGTTTTAAAGTAATTTAAATTTGAATCGATTTTTAGTTTTCAAAAGCCCTGTAATAATGTTTGAAAGAGAAAAATAATAATAATAATATTTCTTTAGTTTCTATCTTAAAAAAATGAAAAAAAAAAAATTATATCACTTCGTCATAAACACATTTATAGTAAAAAAAAAATTTTATTCTTATTATAAACCTCGGCTTCAAGTTAGTGTTTGTCCAAAGAGCTGATTGAAGTTTAATGGAGGCACCCTGCCGCCACAATCTCAGCCTTAAACCTCCAATTTTCATTCATTCTTTCCCTCCAAACCCATTGAATATCCAACACAACCCAACAATGGTACCTTCAGGTTCAAAGTATCGACAAAACTCTCCCCACTCACACATTCGAAGCAAAAACCCAAGAAATTCAAAGAAAATGACGCTTTCCCAAACCTCCGCAACAATCGTCGACAAAAACCCACGTGCTATTTTTGCTGAACAGAACAAACTTAAAGAAGCACTTGCTATCGAACTTGAGGTGGCCGAAAATTTATACAAATGAGATAATCCTTGGCTTGCCAATAAATCGAGTCTCGTCCAGTTTGTAATCGGTTAGAGCTCTTCTTTCCATGCTTATTGCAAAAAATTGCTATGCACGAAGAAATATCCACACAGAAGAAATGGAAAGCAACGATTTTTCTTGGAATTCTTCAAATTCGAACTTCCATCGTCACTGTATTGATTCGAATCACTGTGGAGTCAGCCAAATCATTGGGGTAATATTGGGATTCGATGGTATGAGACATCTGGTAACTTCAAAGTGTACATGTTAGTTTTGATCTAGCATAATTAATGTTGGAATTGTAACTCCATCGGTAGAGGATGTGGTGACCATTGTAAGAAAATGCTGAGTTCCAATTTGAATTTGTAGAAATTTTAAATTGGAACACAGCATTTTCACAAAAAGTGTAATCTTCAATATTTCGTCTCATAAATCGACATTTTCCGTATTATCTCATCAAGTCACGAAATTTACAAAAAAGCAATAACTTGGCATGAGATGCCAAGCTTCAGTACAATCCAAAACCACCGTAGGTTTAAGCACCTTTAAGTTTGAAGGAAGATGATTTCCCAGAGAAAAAAATGGAAGTAATTAAATTATTGTAGCTGTTGTTACCAGGTAAAATGATCACACAACTTGGTAATTTTCTGTAGAAAGCAGTTTTCTCTGGGAAAATTTTGGTGGATTCCCTCCCTTCAGTGGTAAAATGTTGATAACCTGCCAATATTGAAAAAGTCAAAATCCCAAATTATTAGAAAGAACAAAAGTGCCAAGTGCAATCTGAATGAAGTTCCTATTATTTTGAAAATATGTTTAGAAAGAAATTGTTTAAACTTAATTGTTTTGATTTATGTTTTTGCATAGACGTAAATTGCATACAATGTGCTCAAAGCCCTCTGCTAAAATCAAAATGCATAAAAACAGATACGTTTCCAAATCATGGCTAAAACCTACATAAGTCTGAATTTTTTATTCGTGTGCTAGCAAGTTTTTTGCGTGCATATATCTTTTGTTAGTTAATAAATCTCCACTCAAACAGGCCAAACAAACAAGACCTATAGTAGTTTATTCTTTCAAGAATCACATGCTCAGGTGGACATTTGTAAGATTGGGTACAGTAAGTTAGGACAGAAGAAGCATGCAGGAGAACTCCATCTGAATTCTGAAATGAGTTCATTTTCCATTATCAGTATTCAGTCCCAAGCCCGAATAAAAGATTACAAAAATGCAGTCACTCGTGATGATGGATCGCTTAAAATTTCATCAGTGATAAAATATGTTGTGAAACGAAGATTTTCCAATTTTGTAATGACAATGAAAAGATATAATAAAATGGGGCAGAAAGCAACCTTGAGATCACTGAAAGTGCTTGTAGAAGTAAAACGCACAGAAATTGGGAAAAGCTCAGAAGTGTCTACTGCAGGAATTACAAATTCCATGGATCCACTGCAAGTTAGGCCGCCAATCAAACCAAATAAGCACGCTACCAGATTGTTGTTCACATGAAACTGAATTAGCTATTTTGACAGTAAACCAACCTGCGATTTGAGTTATCAATGAGCACGATAGCCCACTCTAAAATAGACTTTCTGGAATCATACCTGCAGTGGACATCAACATGACGCTGCTGTAACCACTAATTAATTGGAATTAAGATTACGAGAACAAGTATGATACACATTTACTTTCTTTATTAACTACACAATTCCCAAGAATTTCACTTTTGTGCATCTCAAGTCTCAACAAATTTCTACCAACAACCCCCCCCCCCCCCAACTAGTATCCAGTCAGTCGCTCTATGACGTCTCATTAAAAAATGACTAGACCCACATTTCATTATAATTTATGCACATTATTCCCTCAACGAAAGATGAAGAAGTGCCAGCAATTGAAGAACATCTTACTTTGAAAAATTGACCCAAAACCATAGTGCACATGCTAAATTAAAACACAAAAAACAGTATATGAGGTGCCCGGAACTCGATGTAACTTTCCATGTCATCACACCCCCGATCAAACAAGACTGACTGTACAGAATTCAACAAATGAAACAAACCAATCTGGGAAATATCACTTTGATGACGATGTTTGTCATAAGTTTTAATAAAACACGAAAATAAACCATCACCTCCACTCCCCATCAATCTGTTGTACTCTTGGTGGATCTCGCAGAGCAGGAAGAGGAATTGAAATGACAACATTTTGTAGATCTAACATTGGTGGAACTTCATACTCCAAGTTTACATAGGTTTCGTTTCCAGAAACAGAGAGCCAGCAGTTAACTGCAATGGAAGTCTGAAAGTGAACAACTAAAAAGCCCGAAAAAAACATCTTGTGTGTGATGTTGAGCACGAGGTCTGATAGCAGCAAAACTCACTTGATAATGGTAAAAAAGACTCATCCGCACTCTGCATTCTCCACTTCAGCAGACCAACACCATCACCACCTTGACCAGTAGGGAATGGCTTATTTGGATCCTTGAGACCTAGTATATTTTCACCCGAAAACAGTTCTTTGTTGACATTGGGGTGTGTTTTAAAATGGATTCCTGGATTGCCACCAGTTTCAATCTGAATTTTTTTGAAATAACAGTAAATATTTATGAAACATACATTCCTGATACATGAACACAAAACTGAGAATCTTTCCTAAACAAAATAGCAAGAAGATCATGCGTGCACAAGGAGCAATAATGGAGAGACAAAACTAGAGACCTGGACTTGGATGAGTCCGTCGTCTTGGTTAAGTATTTGGAGTGACAGTGTACCCTGCAAATCAAAGCTTCCAATACCACCATCCTGCTTTAAAGTTACATTAAGCTTTTCTTCGACAATTAATGTAACAGGATCACTGGGTGGTGGTGCAACTGGTTTGGACTGACCAATGCATTGTCTCACATCTTCAATAATCACGTCACCTTCAGCTTTGAGAGATTCCAAAAATTGGTTGGTCCTTTGAGTTTTCCCCAGCTTCATACCAAGACCTTTTGGTGGAGCTGATGCAGATGCTGGTGGACGACCTAATTATAGTAGTTCAAAAGCAACAATCTCATCAGCTGTACTCAAATAATGTATCTCGTAACCTATCACCAAAAAAGTATTACACAACCAACACCAGGCTAAGCATGCGACAATAGAACACGAAGAACAACTTGAAATCATTTAAAACAATTATATACAGCCAATGATTATCAGTCATAGACTCATGATAATGGTTCTCATAAAAATGATGCATCTAGCTTTTTTCCAGCAAACAACATGCAGTAACTCATACTAGATGTAGATTGATTTGTTAAATTCCAACTGTTAAAAAGGAACCTTCAAAGGAAACTATAGCTACACAGTGCCTTACTGTACTGCTACAGCAACCATCATAAAGCAATATGACCAACCCATACATTCATGACAACGATTGTGATTCTTCACCATGGTGGTTTACTTCAATTATCCGTGCATTAAATTTGAAATGAAAGGAAAATAGATAATTATGGCGCACTGCCCCACAAAAGCCACCCATAAATACAAAAACCGGAGTTGATCGCAAAGATTATAAAAATTATTGTCTTCAACATATCCTCTTGCTTCATACACGCTGTGTCTCATATATCAGAAGATGAAAAGCCAAGGAAGGATGACCAACTGCATAGCTTGGAGACCCATTTTTAGTTTCTGAAACATCATAAGATGACATTGAGTTGTTCTACACTTTAATATTTCAATTCCCAGGGGAACACCCAGTAAACAAAATAACTTCATCACATGATAAAATGGACATGTGGTTTAATTTACGGGTTTATTTTATATTTCAACAAACTAAAATGAAAGCGATGTGACATCATAATAAATTCCTCGGTAACAAGAATATAGCACCATAATTTTTATGTTCACAGAGTAGAACAGAATATATATAGCAGTTTTTTAAAATTTCAAGAGATAAAGCGGAAATAAACCTTTAGAAGTAGAGGATTGGGGTTCCAAGTCTGTGCTTAATCCAAAGACTGAGCCACTCCCAAAACCACCACTATTACTAGATATGCTGGTGTCACTGCCAAAGCCAGTGTCAATTCTTCCAGAACCCATTGACTGCAAAGACATGAATCCTCCTTTATCACCCCTATTCCTCTCAATCTAAACAAAGTTAACACAGTAAATCAGTATACTGGTGATCCACAAAATGATTGATAGACGTGAGAATCATGAGTTGTTCCTCGACCAATTACCTTGATTTTGTCAATTTCACTAGCTTTACGCTTCATGACATCCTTAGTCTCGTTGATTTTGCTTTGTAATACCAGCTTATGCAATTTCTCTTCATGACTTTCCATCTCACAGTACTGTTTGACTTGTGCAACTGTAACATTTTCTCTGTGTCCCAGAGAGATGACCTCGTCAAACGCAAAAAGAATCTCAAAAGCGGTATTGCCAATGCCCTCTTCATCTAGTGTATAAGAATATTCAGGAACCTAAATGTGATTAAGGAAATGGTATCACAAAATTAAATGCACCAAGTGAAAATTGTCCCATGGAAAATACCCTTCAAAGAAAACTAAAACAATTTCAGCTGCATGCAATATAAATGGACCAGAACAGACTATTTTTACTGCTTCAATTTCTGATGGAAAGAAATAAGTATGCCTAGCCTGAAAGCACAAAGTACAATGCTAGCGAGGTTGAGCACTACTCAAAATAAAAACAATAACAGTTTCAGATTAACACTATCCATTTGCTGTTAAAAAGGATACAAGCTTTGAAAGTAGCCTCAATGTCTCCAAATCTTCAAGAATGTTGCTCTGTTTATTTGTGACAAGAAGCAAGTACAGGGACTCTATCGGCTGGTAAACATAACGAACATTTTCAGTCTCAACATATGTGTGCTGTTTTCCTGTTCCAACCAATTTGGGGAAGGCTGCAAGGTATCCCTCAATTCGTATCCGAGACATATCAACGAACTGCCTTGAAACAAGGGCTGTGGGAGATATAAAGTCGAATAGTTTAACATGGTCATCAGTATTAGAGATACAAAAAACTGTAATAGCAAACAAAATTGGATTTGAACGCAAAAAGTAACCAAAAAATACTGCATCCAATGATAAGGTAAAAAGGACAGTGGGAAACAAAGATTTATACACCTAAAATTGCTCCAAGTTAAAAATACAAAACCAAGACAAAAACAGGTCGCCACAGAAAAAAAAGAAATTCATTTTTTAATAAGAAACAATGGAAAAGAGAAATTCATTAAGCAAACAACACAGGAAATGGATAACCCTAGAACGAATTCCAAGTAGTTTCAAGTTTGTGACAAACTTACCCAATCAAATTTCCATCGAAGACATAAAATATCTAGGCCAAAGAAAAACAGACCAATAAGCAAAGCAATAAATGGTCAAGAAATACAATTGAATTTGATCAATAAACAATGACTTTTTGACAAACATCTATTTCAATATTGAAAACCAATGAAACGGTCAATTTTGACTCTAAATAACTACAGTGCCAAGCCCTTAACTCTGACATCATCATGAAACAATTTTTATCTTAACCAGGTCTTCACTAATGCAGTGACCTTCACATTAATTGATAACATGAAGAATAGATGCAATTTTTATCTTATACCAGGTCTTCACTAATGCAGTGACATTCACATCAATTGGTAACATGAAGAATAGAAGCAAATAAAATTCAATACAAGATGCAAAAAAATTCAATACAAACACCACCATATTGAAACCAAAGTCCAAAATAAGAAGTCATCCTATCATGATCTCTTCAAAGAGTCCAATTCCAAACCGAGTTGCCAGTATATCTATGGCATATGCATGCCAGGTCAGCAATTATTCTGTATAATATAAAACTAAGGTCATAATTTAGGGATTTATCAAAAAGGCCACATCCTATAAGGTGTTTCTTACTAGATTGTTTGTCGTATAAAAATAAATAATTGAAACTTTTAATAAGGAAGAAGACCCCAGATTTCTCATCAAAAATTGTCAGGAAGTTGAGATAAAGTCTGTACTTAAACCTTCACATACCGACACAAACTTTAGGATTCCAATGACCTGCCAATTCTAAATGAAAATTTAACACAATATGACAGAGATTTTTCAACCAATTTTCAATTATATCAAACTCAAACACAGTCATATTAAACTCCAAGAAAATAGACAACATCCTCAAAAACCAGAAGGTACGATGATCAATAGTAGCAC
Organism: Primulina tabacum; assembly: GCF_025594145.1. Classification (NCBI taxonomy): domain Eukaryota; kingdom Viridiplantae; phylum Streptophyta; class Magnoliopsida; order Lamiales; family Gesneriaceae; genus Primulina; species Primulina tabacum. The sequence continues at coordinate 4,192,107 of NC_134559.1, read as the reverse complement.
CATACACATCCAAGTTACTGATAAAAGAACCAATAGCTGAACTTTGAGATCACGAGGCTTAGAAGGCTACCTTTGCCAGATTTACTAATAATGCTAGCGACAAGCACGACCTGCATCACATATAACAAAGATAATCAAAAAAATAACAAAACCAATATAATTAAATTAGCAAAAAAAAATGATGAGGACATTTACCATTTTGTTCCTTCAACTTCCACCAACAGTCACCAGATAGAAAAAGGAAATGAAGGAGCGGGTCACCTAACTACACTTGGAAAATAGAAAAGAGAAATCAATTTCACAACAATCTCAACAAGACATTTCATTCCCATTAATTTCTTCACACACCAATGCCCACTACCATAAGTGACTGCAACCAAAGACCTAGATATGAATCAGTAATGTAGAATTGATATTTCCCCAGATCGATAGAATTAGTTCGAGTGTTGATTCACGCTGCACAAATCACTTACTTCTAGATAATTGGATCCCCAAATTGAGCGAGAAACAGGCCCATACCAGGTTAAATCTTATTTAGAACAAATCAGAATTCGAATCACGCAGGGTTTAAAATATAGCGAGAAGAAATTAATATAGTACCTGTGAAATCACCGGATCAAGCGAAATCAACGGAGAGAAGTTGCTCGGCGAAATGGTTCAGAAGAATTTGTTGGGAATGTTAAGCTACATCTGATACAGATCCAACAGCCACAGTTCGTTCAAATTATAATGGTTGGTCACAAATTTTGTACAAAATCCAAAATCATGAGAGCCGTGAAAAAGTAAAAATTTATGGTAAAAAGTAAAAATCTCAAACTCTCAAAATTTACCAAACTACACACTTTATAATATTTTTCTCTCTACTCAATTGTGATTTTCTTCACAAATGAGATCTATTTATAAGAAATCTTTACAAATAATCCAAAAATAAAATACATCATTACCTACATCATCACACACTAATTTTCAATATTTACAACTCTTATTTTCAACATTCAAATATTCAACATTCAAATATTCAATACACACATTTTAAATATTATTTTCCAATACTCCCCCTTGTGATGATGATCATGATACGATGATGTCTTCATTACGTGTTTTTGTACTGCCTCGTTAAAAACCTTACTTGGAAAAACCCATTGGGATAAAAACCATAGTAAGGGAAAAAGAGTGCAGTCACGTAAACTCTCCCTGATGTTGACATGAACAATTCTTCACAAATTTCGTAGATTGCGCATCCCAATATTATATATGTGCTTTCTGAATATTGACGTAGGAAGTGCCTTTGTGAAGAGATCTGATGAGTTTTCACTTGATTGAATGTGACGAACATCAATACATCTATTCTTCTCAAGCTCCTTGGTGAATGCGAAGAACTTAGGAGGAATATATTTAGTTCTGTCGCTTTTTATGTATCCTTCTTTCATTTGAGCAACACATGCAGCATTATCTTCATATAGTATCACAGGCTTCTCATCAGATGATAATCCGCATGAAATTTGGATATGTTGGGTCATTGATTTTAACCACACACATTCACGACTTGCTTCATGTAGTGCAATAATCTCGGCATGATTTGATGAAGTTGTTACGAGCGTTTGTTTCTGAGAACGCCAAGATATTGCAGTGCCTCCACGAGTAAATACATATCCAATTTGGGAACGTGCCTTGTGTGGATCAGATAAGTATCCAGCATCAGCATAACCAATTATACTTGGATTAGCATCTTTTGAATACAAAAGTCCCAAGTCTGTCGTTCCTCGTAGATAACGGAATATATGTTTAATTCCGTTCCAGTGTCTCTTTGTTGGATATGTGCTAAATCTTGCCAACAGATTCACGGCAAAAGATATATCAGGCATTGTACAATTTGTAAGGTACATAAGGGCACCGATGACACTTAGATATGGTACTTCTGGACCAAGAATATCTTCATCATCTTCACATGGACGGAATGGATCCTTTTCTATGTTTAATGATCTAACAACCATTGGAGTACTTAAAGGATTTGCTTTATCCATATTAAAACGTTTAAGGATCTTTTCTGTATAATTTGTCTGGTGAACAAACATTCCACATTCTTTTTGTTCAATTTGTAAACCCAGACAATACTTGGTTTTTCCAAGATCCTTCATTTCAAATTCTTCCTTCAAGTATGACACAACTTCTTGAATTTCTTTATTCGTTCCAATGATGTTTAAATCATCAACATATACAGCAATAATTACGCATCCGGATGTTGTTTTCTTAATGAAAAACACAAGGGCATATTGAATTATTTACATATCCCTTTTTCATCAAGTGATCACTTAGTCGATTATACCACATTCGACCTGATTGCTTTAACCCATATAATGATCTTTGTAATTTCACAGAATAACATTCCCTGGGTTTTGAACTTTGTGCTTCAGACATCTTAGATCCTTCAGGGATTTTCATATATATATTACTATCAAGTGATCCATATAAGTAAGCTGTAACAACATCCATAAGACGCATTTCTAAATTTTCAGATACCGCCAAGCTAATCAAATACCGAAACGTAATTGCATCCATCACAGGAGAATACGTTTCTTCATAATCAATTCCAGGCCTTTGAGAAAAACCTTGTGCAACAAGTCGAGCTTTATATCTTACTATTTCATTTTTCTCATTTCGCTTTCGAATAAAAACCCATTTGTATCCAACAGGTTTTACACCTTCAGGTGTAAGGACTATAGGTCCAAAAATATTACGTTTATTTAGCGAATTTAATTCAACCTGGATGGCATCTTTCCATTTTATCCAATCCTGCCAATTTTTACATTCACCAAAAGATTTTGGTTCATGATCTTCGTTATCATTTATGATGTCGATTGCCACATTATAAGAAAATATATCATCAATTTCATCTATATCTTTTCGGTTCCATATTTTTCCAGTATTAATATAATTGATAGAGATTTCATGATTCTCGTCAGTTTGTGGTTCTGACAGAACATTTTCATCATCATGCGTTTCTTCAGGAACACCATTCTCTATTTTGTGATCATCATGTGTTTCTTCAGAAACGTCATTCTTTATTTTGTGATCATCGTGTTTCTCTATGAATTTTCTTTTTCGAGGATTTTTATCCTTGGAACCGACTGGCCTTCCACGCTTCAGGCGTTTAATGACATCATGAGTATCTTCCATTTGTTTCTTTGGAATTTCAATTCGAGCAGGGGCATTTGCAGCATGTATATATGATTTAGTTACCCCTTTTGTGTCAGCAAATGCATCTGGTATTTGATTTGCTATTCTTTGCAAGTGTACAATTTGTTGTACATCCTTTTCACATTGTTTTGTTCTTGGATCCAGATGTAACAATGATGATACATACCATGTAATTTCTTTTTCGGTATGTTTCTGTTCTCCCCCTAACATTGGGAAGATTTTCTCATTAAAATGACAATCAGCAAAACGTGCTGTGAACACGTCGCCTGTCTGAGGTTCAAGATATCGAATGATTGATGGACTATCATAACCGATATAAATTCCAACCTTTCTTTGAGGTCCCATTTTCTTTCGTTGTGGTGGTGCAATAGGCACATACACCATACATCCAAAAATTCTCAGATGAGAAATGTCTGGTTCTTTACCAAATGCAAGCTGCAATGGGGAGTATTTATGATATGCACTTGGTCTGATGCGAATTAATGAAGCAGCGTGTAAAATTGCATGTCCCCATATAGAAATAGGGAGCTTTGTTTTCATAATCATTGGTCTAGCAATCATTTGCAGACGTTTAATCAATGATTCAGCCAATCCATTCTGTGTATGTACATGAGCAACAGGATGCTCAACAATGATTCCCATAGACATACAATAATCATTGAAAGTTTGGGAAGTAAATTCACCAGCATTATCAAGTCTAATTTTCTTGATTGTATAATCGGGAAATTGATTCCTCAATTTTATTATTTGAGCAAGTAATCTTGCAAATGCAACATTTCGAGTTGATAATAAACATACATGTGACCATCTGCTGGAGGCATCAATCAATACCATAAAGTATCTGAATGGTCCACATGGTGGATGGATTGGTCCACAAATATCACCCTGAATACGTTCAAGAAACATTGGTGATTCAGTTTGGATTTTGACTGGTGATGGTCTTATAATAAGTTTTCCAAGAGAACATGTTTTACATTGAAACCTATTATTCTGAAAGATCTTCTGGTCTTTCAGTGGATGACCATGTGTATTTTCTATAATTCTTCGCATCATTGTTGAACCAGGATGTCCCAAATCGATCATGCCAATTGGTTAATATCGAAGAATTATCAACTACCATGTTTGATTCAATGAGACATATATGTGTATAATGCAATCCAGTAGGGAGCATTGGTAGTTTTTCAATCACATATTTCTTTCCTGATTTATATGTGATAAGACACATATATTTCTCATTCCCTTCATTCATTGTTTGAGTATCATACCCATGGGAATATATATCATTAAAACTCAACAAATTTCTTTTCGATTGTGGTGAATATAAAGCATCATTGATCAAAAATTTTGTACCATTAGGTAACAAAAATTGTGCTTTACCACATCCTTTAATCAAGTCTACAGGACCTGATATTGTATTCACCGTTGTTTTTGTTGGTTTTAGTTCCAAGAAATATCTTTTATCTCGGAGGATAGTGTGCGTTGTACCACTATCGGGTATGCAAACTTCAGCTTTGCTTATAGCATTTTCCATATTTGAACTTCAAAAAAATATGCAATGAAATAAATTACTTGCAATATATATTTAAATATAACACAAATCATAATTATACAATAAAACATTATTCTATGAATACATGAAAAATAGATTATTGTACATTTATATTCTACCATTATATTGTTCATTTTCAGAGAAATCGTTGAGAAAATCTGCAGCATCAATATTGTTCATTTCTATCCCACCAACATATTGATCATTTCCAGAGAAATCATTCATAAAATCACCAGCATCAAAATGAGTTGAATCACTCAAACGGTCACTGCGTTCAGTGAAGTTGGTCTCCTTTTCTTTCCCCTTTAATGATTCTTTATAAAGTTTACAAAGGTGCTCAGGGGCTCGACAAACTTTGGACCAATGTCCTGGAGTACCACATCTGTAACAAGAACTTTCATATCTTTTTGAGTGCTTCTCATTAACACTTGTATTCTCATGATGCCTTTTCCGTGGATGGTTTGTGACGTTCTTTTGAGATGAGTTATAAAAATAACTATCTCGATTATTTTCAAAACCACGGCCTTGACCACGACCACGGCCAATTCCACGTCCACGTCCACGTCCACGACCTCGACCTCGACCAAAACCTTGTCTTTGAATTTGATTTTGGTTTCCAGGTTTAAATTCATTTTTACTTACAGCATTTACTTCTGGAAATGCTGTTGATCCAGTGGGTCGGGACTGATGATTTCTCATTAATAGCTCGTTGTTTTTTTCCGCCACAAGAAGACAGGCGATGAGTTCAGAATATCTCGCGAATCCACGTACTCTATATTGTTGTTGTAGAGTAATATTTGATGCATGAAACGTAGAAAATGTTTTTTCAAGCATCTCAGATTCTGTGACCTCATGTCCACAAAATTTTAATTGCGAGATTATTCTATACATCGCCGAATTGTAATCACTGACTTTTTTAAAGTCTTGGAATCTCAATGTATTCCATTCATCCCGGGCGGTCGGAAGTATAACTTCTCTTATATGTTTGAATCTTTCTTTTAATCCCTTCCACAAAGCCATGTGATTTTTTTCAGTCAGATATTCACATTTCAATCCATCGTCGAGATGTCGACGCAAAAATATCATGGCTCTTGCCTTTTCTTGTGACGTGCATATGCCATTTTCTTTAATGGTCTCGCTTAGACCCAATGACTCAAGATGCATTTCTACATCTAGAGTTCATGGCATATAATTCTTTCCCGTGATGTCGAGCGCAACAAATTCGAGCTTTGTTAAATTTGACATGGTGGTACTAAAAAAAATTACGATGCATTTTATTAGTTAATAATTATTGCAATACAAAGTAACGGATAAACAACAAGTACAAGTATTTGTAAAAATAAAGAAAACGCACGAAGAGGATATTCTCCGATAAATACAAGACTCGTGAGTATGACAACCAAAATAATTAAAAATATCCTTGAGAAAGCCATCTTCTTTTTTCTTCGAAAAATTTGATGATGAATAATTTTTAGAGAAGAAGAGAAAGTTGAAGTGATGAAATGTGTTTGTGAGATCATATTTATAGGGCAAAAACTAGCCGTTTTTTACCATTTATGACCGTTGGGGTACAAAAAAAATAAAGGTATGTATTTGTATAATTTTATGGTAATAATATGATATATATAATATTAGACATGTTTAAATAATTATGTATAGCATATCATAATATTATAATGAGTGTCATAATTTATTTTGTTTAAAAACCTTATAGGCTTTTATACTTGTCGTATCCCTTACCGGGAGTGTGGGATGTCGACTTAACATCCTCCCAGGATTTATAACAAGTTTATGAAAAATTTATTTTTATTATTTCTAATAATAACATTATATTGTATATTAAATAAATACACAATAAATAAATAACAGTAAAATAAATATAATTATTTTTGTTACCTTTTTCTTCTGTTTGGAGCTTGGAAAAGTATGTAGGACTTTTAGAGTTTCGTGCTGATAACGTGTTGTGAAAAAGTAAAAATTTATGGTAAAAAGTAAAAATCTCAAACTCTCAAAATTTACCAAACTACACACTTTATAATATTTTTCTCTCTACTCAATTGTGATTTTCTTCACAAATGAGAGATCTATTTATAGGAAATCTTTACAAATAATCCAAAAATAAAATACATCATTACCTACATCATCACACACTAATTTTCAATATTTACAACTCTTATTTTCAACATTCAAATATTCAACATTCAAATATTCAATACACACATTTTAAATATTATTTTCCAATAAGAGCATTGTTTTATGTCTCAAAACATTATAAATATGAACAATTATAAATATGAATTGACATATTAAAGTAAATTTCACAACTTTCATGATTGCTCTCATAAATTTCACACGCGCGATGCGTGTCTACAGTTTTTTTTATCATTATCGATAGACTAAAATAAAATTTGACAAATTATGAAAGGATTAAATTGATATTCGAATTGTTTAAATAAATAAAATAAAAATAAAAGTGTGCGTTGAAATTTTAAAAATAAAAAACAAAAATGTAATATTAGTATCATATAAAAGTCAAGTTGGAAGAAAAAGCTGTATCCTTCTTAGGTGGTTACTATTATGTTCTCAACTTTAATAAAATAGAATAGATAGAATAGATATTAAACAAAATTGAAATATTAGAAAAATATTTAAAATAAATTTTACCAAATCTAAAATTATGCCTTGTTGAATTTCAAACATGTCAAATAATATAATTTCGTTTTTATGAATTTCAATAATATCAAGACAGATGTGATTTGAAATCCATCAAAAAATTTTACTGCATAATTTTTTGATCCAAAGATAAAGATTACTTGAAGAGAAAACCTTTAATTAGATAATTAATTTTCATTAAGGAATTATAGATAAAAAAAAAAAAAAAAAAAGAAGGCCAGTCTTCAAAGCCCAAGAAAGTGATGGCCCATCGGCCCAATGGACAAATAAGTCCCGTCTCCCAAGAAGCCGAGCCGAAGAGGAAGACTATTATCAACTCCGCCGCCGCAACCGATGGCTTTCACGGCTCTGTCAGGTGCCTTGGCCTCCAAGTCCTATGACCAGATCGCGGATATATGCGACAACCTCATGCTCCAGGTGAACTATGCACTGTTCGATTCTACTCCCTATCAGTCCCAAAATTTATCCCTCCTCTCATCAAGATATTATTGACACAGTTCATCTTTTCGTACCCGGTATTCTTCACTTGTTCAGGTTTCTTCCGAAGGCGTCGCGTTTAAGGAAGATTGGCCTTATGCCATTCATCTTCTGGGCCACATTTACGTCAATGACATGTAATTTCAATCATTGGCCATTCTTAATTTGTCGTTTTCGGTTTTTTGAACTGTTTAGGGCGTTTGTTTTAGGGTTATAGGGTTAGAGCTTGAGGTTTGCTTAACTGTGGTTTCGATGCAGTAACAGTGCTAGATTTTTGTGGAAGATGATACCGTTGGCAGTGAAGGATAGCCAGCCAGAGGTTTCGGCTGTTTGGAAAATTGGGCAGAGGCTGTGGGCAAGGGATCATGTCGGTGTTCATGAGGCGATTCGGGAGTTTAATTGGGGTCCTGATACTCAGAGCGTTGTGGCAGCTTTCTCAGGTAAGTTATAACGCCGGTAGATCAATGTATTTGCAAATGTGAATTATTTTTATGTAATAAACTATGTATTGTGGCTTCTTTAGTGTTATTCTTCTAGTTTTATGATGTCTTCAGAATTCAAAAAGTAGTTAAGGTTATGGCTTGATTGCGCTGTGGAATGCCACTTCTTATTTATGCGATATCCGCAGCTACCAACGTCTTGCAAATCTGAAGTCAATAGTTGCTGCGTAGAAAGAAGTGTCGACTAGAAAATTATTTTTTGAATTGGTATTGAATTCTGGATATAAGCTAACACGATTTTTTTTTGAACAAGTTACTTTTTAAATTTCAACTTAAATCAATACATAAACCATTGTTCTAACAAAAGCGTATTAATGCAATCCTACCATTTTTAATTGTAAAAACTAAATGAAGTTTTAGATTACTACTTTTGATTGTCTTTTTGTTTTATAGTCTGTTGTAGTCGAGTGTTAAAGTATCCAGTTATATCTTATTTTGTGCAATTTTTAAAGTTTTGAATTGAAAATTATTCAATATTCTTGTATGTCATCCAGTCAAATTTTTACATTTTGTATGCATCCATTGCTTTTTGTTGCAAACTCTCTGAAAACTCTGGAATTTTTTATTGGATTGCATGATTAACTAAAGCACTTACCTGGTTGCTGTCGCTTGTTAACTATTATATTCACACTTGATCAGTTTCAGTTGAAAGTTCCAGGTTTCTCACTTGGGTCGATAAAGATATACCAAAAGAAATTTAGATGTCTTGTAACTTTACAATACAATATAAATGGCGACTCACCACTGGCCTCAATTAGAATCCCCCGATTGGATGTGGGGGAGTTTTTTTTTTATGAAACTAAAACTGTCTTTATGTATTTTACATGTTTTTTCTCAAAAGTCTTCTGCCATTTTATTATTCGCTATGACTCCTTGGATTTCAGTATAAATTTCATGAATTTTGAATCCACTGCAGAACTTTACACCAAAAGGATGTTTGAATTGCTGCTTTCTGGTTACTCGATCATCAGCATCCAAGATACTGCTCTTTTCCTTGGAATGAATGAAGATGATGCTACTAACTGTAAACTCCCGTATTTCTTTATACAACTTGTATTTTACATGAATGTTTATGTGGTTAATAGGTTGTTCTATGACATACTGCTGTTTGCATGAACTGTGAATTGTTTTTAGAGAATATCGATGTCACTCTGTTGAAGTTGTATCTTCATGCATAAGTGATTTAAAAGCATAGATTTTAAATTAACTGAAGGGTGATTATTCAATTTAGAAATTTTATCACTCGGATGGCTTCTGCAACAGATTACGATTCTAGTTTTCTATCTTTAAATTATTAAGCACTCTTTTCATTGTAAAAGAGGTCTATTTCCTTGCTTAGCGTTCATTATAAAGCCAATTTGCTGCCAATTCATTCAAGTTTACCTTAATACCTTCTGAAAATGAATGATAAACTTCTGGGGTGTGGGTTAGAATTTAATGTTAATTTCCACAAACTGATCCACAGATTCATATTTTTTTCTTTCCCGTGGGCTAATGCATGTAAATCCTGAAAGAATAATTAATTTGATTGTATCTTACCCGGTATGCCTATCAATACTCATTTTTTGTGCTGTTTCTCAACTTCTCATTTTGCCTTTCAAATATATTTCTTCTTGTCTACTCTTAGCAATCATGAACATCATTACGAGCATGTTAAGCAGCTGCAGTTACTCTGAACAATACCTCCGAAATATGAGGAAAACATTTTTGCTCTAATTTTTAGGAATACTTGATGATAAAAATTCTTACAGACACGCTGCAGCATGGCTGGACCCTGGATGCCACCTCGAGAATGCTCACAGTGAAGAAGCGGGTGGTTGCAGCAGAGCAGAAAGTGGATCCCAGTAAACTGCAGCAGTTGACGGAATATGTATTCCACCTGGAGCATTGATCTCACATAATCTGATACAAACAGATTACATTTGGTGTGCTATCTATCTGGTTCTTGGTTACGTGCTGTAACTGGTAGAGCACATGATTCGCTGAAGTTCTGGTGGCAGAGTAGAGTTGTTTGTCGATGTCTCAGAGTTTTTTTGTAGTTACAGAAATTGGGGAATGTTGCATAAAGAACAGATTGGCTCTAATGTGTAAAATCGTATGGTATATGATCTTGTGGGATTGAGCACTTGCTCTTATATCCAAAGTCATCTGACAGTAATGATACAATTCAAATTTGTTAAACTATGCAGCAGTTTAAATGTTAAATTTGGATCCTTATCCCAGCAAGGACAATTGTTATCCTGACAGTCGTGTCTTTTGTTGGCTTAAAAGCTTGTAATCAGTTTTAAGGACGAGAGTAATGTAAACGAACTAAATCGTTCGCGAGCTATTCGATACTCGGCTCGATAAAAAGCTCGTTTGAATTCGTTTGTTAATCATATCAAATCAAGCTCGAGCTCGACAATTTAATCAAATAAAGCTCAAGTCTAATGATATTTGGCTCGTGAGCTTGCAAATATGTTCATTAATAAGCTCGCGAGCTCGAACTCTAGTTCGGCTCGTTTATGCATTTTTAATTATGTTTGTCGTTTTTATTATTTATGAATGAATTTATACTTTTATATCTCATTAAAAATTAGTTCATAAATGTATTCAATTTTTAACAAGTTCGAATCAAGCTCAAACTCGAGCTCAATTGTATGTTTTACGGGCTCTAAAATGAGCGTGGACTCGAGTTAGGCTTGTTACAAAGATAAACGAGTTAATAATGAACCAAGCTCGAGCCCGGCTTGATTAAAATGATAAACGAGCTTTTAACGAGCCGAGCTCGAACTTTTTGCGAGTTTAGTAATTTCAAAACAAATCAAACTCGAGTCTGAAGATAAAAGCTCGAATCGAGCTCGAGCCTCTATCAATCTTAGATGAATCAAACTCAAACTTGATACTGTTTGACTTAATTTAGATTATTTACGTCCTAGGCAAAACATCATAATTTCACTTTTGTTTATTTTACATAATTATCCTAGTTGACGCCAAGTATATTGAAAATCTTGAATATTTTCAGCTGAACTTCAATATTTGTACTTATATGAATTGTAATTTGAATTACCCTTCTCCTCCAGCGGACATATTACCTATGCCTATATATGATAAATTTATTTATTTTTTAACCAAATGCGTGAATCATGGTCGTTTTTTTTAATGTATTAGATCAAAACACGAGAATTTCCTCCTTATTTGCATACTCATCAAACTATATATATACACACACATGACTATGTTAATCCGGTTGTGCACCACTTGACTCAAAAATAGAATGATGAACTATGCATAATATAATGATGATAAATCAATATATTTGGATAACATAACAATACATGACACTGATAATTTAATAATAATAATCGAACTTAGTAATAATAATCGAACTTTTAACCATCGATCGCGGATCATCTCCTCGTCTTATTTGTTCATTCGGTTATCATCTTCATCTGACATTTGAGCCATCCATCAGAATTAATAGTTATTGTGTAATCTAATTAATTTTGCTTTCTTTCTTATGAACGCCTTATGTTTCATCAACAAGCCTTGCTCAAGATTTAATCTTAAATTTCACGTATACATTTCATCTATTGCCTCTTCTAAACTTGAGCCTTCAGTCCAAGAAGAGTACCATGTTGGAATTTGTACAAAATCCAACTTTGTTGATATCCTGCATAACTTTATTAAAAAATGTGCGAAGCAGAGAACAATTCTTCAAGGCAAAGCTTGTCATGCTCAGGTTGTGCACTATGGCTTGCAAGCAGACATTTGGACCTCGAATATGCTTGTTAACATGTACTCTAAGTGCGGCGATGTGGGTTACTCACGGAAAGCGTTCGATGAAATGCGTAATAGAAGTGTGGTTTCTTGGAACACTATTATTGGGTCGTATACACAAAATGGTAACGGAGAAGAGGCTCTGAAACTTTTTTTGAGGATGTTGAGAGAAAGTTCTGAGTTCAGTGAGTTTGCTTTGTCAAGTGTTCTCTGCGCCTGTGCGGCAAACTTTTTAGTGTTTGAAAGTAAGGAATTGCATGCCCTTTCAGTCAAGGTGTCCATGTTATCGAACACATTTGTGAGTACTGCTTTGCTCGATGTTTATGCCAAGTGTCATTTAATTGGTGATGCTTTTCAGTTATTTGAATTGATGCCTGAAAAAAGTGATGTGACTTGGAGTTCAATGATGGCTGGGTTTGTACACAATGAGCTTTATGAAGAGGCATTTAGTTTGTTTCAAAGGGTACAAAGGTCCGGTGTAGAATTTAATATGTTCATCATTTCATCGGTTCTCAGTGCTTGTGCTGCCTTGGCTGCATTAATAGAAGGGAGGCAAGTACATACGGTAGCATGTAAATCCGGTTTTTGCACAAATGCATACATTTCATCTGCTCTTATAGATGTATATGCTAAATGTGGAAGCATTAAAGAATCTCACCTTGTGTTTGTTAACACAGAGGAGAAAAGTGTTGTGCTATGGAACACAATGATTTCGGGGTTTGCTCGACATGCTAGATCTTTAGAGGCAATGATATTATTTGAGAAAATGCAGCAGATGCTTTTGTGCCCGAATGATGTAACATATGTCTCTATGTTATCTGCCTGTGCGCATATGGGTCTGGATGACAAGGGGCGTAAATATTTTGACATGCTGAAAAAAGATCATAACTTGACACCCAATGTGTTTCACTTCTCATGTATGGTTGATATCCTAGGTAGGACGGGACATCTCCAAGAAGCTAAGGATTTAATCGAAAAGATGCCGCTCGAGGCAACAGCCTCCATGTGGGGCTCTCTTTTAGCATCTTGTCGGGTTTACCGGGCTGTTGAGATTGCGGAGATTGCTGCAAAGAAATTGTTTCAGATAGAACCAAATAACGCAGGGAATCATGTAATTCTCTCCAACATATATGCTGCAAATGGGAAATGGCAGGACGTTGCATCTGCAAGGAAGCTTCTGAAAAGCAGTGACGCTAAGAAGGAGAGAGGTAAGAGTTGGATTGAAATTAAGGATAAAGTTCACTCATTCATGGCAGGGGAGAGTACTCATCCAAGAATTTCGGAGATTCATTCAAGGCTGGATAGTTTTCTTGAAGATGTGGAGAAACGGGGTTTCAAAGGTCGTGTCGAACTTGAACTGCATGATGTCGAAGATGACTGCAAAAGGGAACTACTGAAACACCATAGCGAGAAGCTAGCCTTTATTTTTGGGCTAATGTGCTTACCTCCAAATGTACCTATAAGAATCATGAAGAACCTTAGGATCTGTGGGGATTGTCACGAGTTTATGACGGTTGCCTCCAGTGTGACGAATCGGGAGATTATTGTCCGGGATAACAATCGGTTTCACCATTGTAGGGATGGATATTGCTCATGTGGAGAATTTTGGTAGCAGCATGTTTGCTATACAAATCTTGTCGTGTATTTCTTTTTCATGCTTATTCGCAAGAATGTCGGGTTTACATTTTAGTGACTCGATTATGGCAGCATGGAAGATTAAAACATTGAGGACCATCTCTTTTGTGTGATCAACGAGGGAGAATTCTCAAGTTTTTGAAACCCAAATGAAGCAAAGAGAGGGCAGAACGATAATTTTTTTTGTTTCAGTTCCTTGAAAATCAAGGGCTGAAATGGAATATGTAAAGCATTTCATTTCTAGTATTTTCGTCAACATGTTTTCCAATCATCAGTGATGCCTCATATGTTGAGCCTTGCATAGATAATATAGAACTTAATGCTGCAGTTTGAGGGTTCTTCGACTTGTTTAGGCAAGAATATCTTTTTCAAAATAAATAAATAATTTTCAAGTAGGTTGTTCGTAAAGAAAATAATTTTATGAAGGCAAGATTTTTTTTTTAAAATAAATAATTAATTCTCAAGCAGGTTAAAAAAATAAAATTTTATGGAATAATATATATATTTATATGACATGGAGTGTGTCATTGAGCAAGTTTCTTGTGAGACGATCTTATGAATTTTTTCTGTGAGACGGGTCAAGCCTACCGATATTCAAAATAAAAAGTAATATTTTTAGTATAAAAGTTAATACTTTTTAATAGATGATTCAAATAAGAGATCCGTCTCACAAAATATGATATGTGAGACTCACACGAGTTTTTGTGAGTTTTATTTGTTTTTTAAGGTAAAAAATACCCATCGATACATCTAAAAAAACAAACTTTTCGTTTAACCCGATCCTTATTTTGGGGGGGTGTAACAAATCCATTCTGTTTAATTGTATTTGTCATCAGAATCTTTTTGGTCACTGATTTTCACGTCAAAATTTCTACTTCACATCCGTTCGGTTTGAACGAAAAAAATGGAGAGGAAGGAAGAAGAAATGGTTGCAGGAGATAGAAACTCTGAGATCCCGAAAGATGGTTCCATTTGTGGGTTCGATTCCCTTCACCGGCTACTCCAATCTTCCCTCAGTCCCCAACTTTTCCAGGTTAAGCTCTCACCCAGTTTTCGTTTAAAGCGCTTTTTTATAGTTTCTTTGATCGTTAATCCATAAATTTGTAATCTTTAATGGTGGTTCAGTTTGTTGTACCTGATCATGCACATGATGTTAGAACTGAGACTGACCATATATAATTAAAGGCCTAGAAATTATAGGGGTTTCAATTTGAGCTATGTAAGTAATTTTTTTTGTACTTTTTAATAAACATCAATAAATGGGCTCACCTCATCTTCAGATTTAAAATTTTATTTCAATTCTTTTTGTTTGTGGGATTGATATTTTATGCTGATTATCGACGGTAAACCTCACTGTTGTCATCTTCGGTGAGTATCAGGAAGTCAGCCGCTTATTACTTGGGCTCAACTGTGGAAGAGCCCTTTCTACTATGGCTATTGCCGAACCAGCAAAGTCTCTTTCTTCGAAACATGATTTTGATCTTCAGGTAAATGATGTTAGTAGTTAACAAGTCTTCCTTTTTGGAGTTGTATGCTATTTTGAAATTGTTAGTGAAATTTGATTTACATCTATCTATCTCCAAGAACTGGTTTTGCTGTTGGCCATAAGACCTGCTGATTTTTATGAACTAATGTTGATTTTCATGTGTGTGAGTATTTAGGAAAGCAATTATGTAGTGAGAAAATAGCATCTTTTTAAGGGAATTATTGTGAATCGCACCAACTGATAAAATGTACTGGTTATAAAATTTATCAAGAAAATCTAGATCAAACTTTGGCAGAGCTAACAAGAATGCAAAACACATGTTGCTTCTTTAGATTGTTGGCCTTTTTAAGATTTCCAGTTCCTTTAAAATGTATCGAGGAAATTATTTGCTTGCTAATCTTTTTTTATTTTCTATGTCGGAGATTGAATTTCGCGTCTGTTTTTTTTTCCCATCTAGGCTTTCTCATTTCGCGCAGAAAAAGAATCTCTGAGACAACCTTGCAATGTGAAGGTGGGTCTCATTCAGAACTCTGTAGCTCTTCCGACAACGGCACCCCTTTTGGACCAGAAAAAAGCCATATTTCGGAAAATGACGCCAATTATTGAAACTGCTGGCACCTCAGGAGTCAATATATTATGCTTACAGGTAGTTGTCCCTTCTATTGAATAATTTGTCGCTGTTATGCTTTTATCAAAACATTGTCAGCTAAATATTGTGCATGTTCAGGAGGCTTGGACGATGCCATTTGCATTTTGCACTCGTGAGAAGAAATGGTGTGAATTTGCAGAGCCGATTGATGGAGATTCAACACAATTTCTTGTGGAATTTGCACGGAAGTACAATATGGTCATAATAAGTCCCATTCTTGAGAGGGATGTGAAACATGGGGAGACACTATGGAATACTGCTGTAATAATTGGAAATCACGGAAACATAATTGGAAAGCATAGGAAGGTACATGACCATCAACCGTGTTTTTAATAGAATTTACCTGATGCATGCCATATTTCCAATCGTAATTGTATGGCATTTGCAGAATCACATACCTAGAGTTGGGGACTTCAATGAAAGTACGTATTATATGGAAGGAAATACCGGCCATCCTGTCTTTGAGACTGCTTTTGGAAAGATTGCAGTTAATATATGTTATGGAAGACATCATCCTCTGAACTGGCTAGCTTTCGGCTTGAATGGTGCTGAGATAGTTTTTAACCCTTCGGCAACTGTTGGCGAACTGAGTGAACCAATGTGGCCTGTTGAGGTACCCCTTCATTATTTCTCTTGTTTTCCTTTCTTTTTTCAACGAATCATTAACTTCTTATCTCTATTGACGAGTTTTGCATGAAAAACAATTTACGTTGTGTTTGGTTGTTTTTAAAATCATGTTTTCCATCTCTGAAAATAAAATCCGACGTACATATATTCTCCAGTACGAATCATCAAAAATATATTTAAATTGCATTTTCACATCTCTCGACGTGATCTTATTTTTAATTAAATTTTTATGGTTCTACTTCTATGGCATCACTAACCAAACACATTGTTATATTGATGATATCTTTGCCAATGTTTCTCTGAACCTCCATGTTTTGTAAATCTCCTCTTCGAATAAGTTCTGCTGGAGAAAAATGATCCAGGCAGCACTCGTATAATCTAGCTTGTTTTCATCGCAAGCTACGAACTTGAATTTTCAGGCTCGTAATGCAGCAATAGCGAATAGCTACTTCGTTTGTTCAATCAATCGTGTTGGGACCGAGGTCTTTCCAAATCCCTTCACTTCTGGAGATGGAAAGCCGCAGCATTCAGATTTTGGCCATTTCTATGGCTCCAGCTACGTTTCAGCACCCGACGCCTCATGCACCCCATCTCTATCCCGTAACAGAGATGGGTTACTGATATCAGACATGGATCTTAACCTTTGTAGGCAACTCAAAGACAAGTGGGGATTTCGCATGACTGCTCGATATGAACTGTATGCAGATTTACTCGATCGATATTTAAAGCCTGAATTCGAACCTCAGGTCATTCCTGATCCCCTGTTAAATAAAAAAATGATCTTGGAGTAAAGGTCGTCGCGAGGTGCGAGTGTTGCATCCTCAACTCTACGGGAGCAATTGCCTGGGTGGTTGTAAGTAACATTTTTGTATTTGAACATGAATGATGTTTTAGGAAAATCCCATTACTCCAAGTGAATCCTCTTTCTTCATTATGACAACCCGACCTAGCTTCAAGTTGTATATGGATGTGGTACCACGTTTATTCAGACCAGGATAAATTTATCTGCTTACAAATTTGGACTGAAATGTTCATCATCCTTAAAAATAACAAAAATCTAATAATCACTTTAAAACTTTTGTTCAAATAAATTTTTTGAATATTTTTAAAACATAATTTAAAATTTCTAATCTAACTATTATGAATAGACAAAGATCATTATGGATATAGATATTAAAAACAATTTAACATTATTTTCTCTGAAAAAATAAAAAAAAATCTTAAAATGAAATAGATTAAAAAAAAACTTCATCTCCGATGGCCATTCAACTTCGATTTAAATGATTGGAAAACTTAGAATTTATAAAAGTAAGATCGATTTTCATAATACTAATGATATGATATAAACTAAAAACAAATAATATATGTATATACAATTAAAAATATTATATATAATTATACAATCAGTAATATTTTTAATCAAAATTTTGAACCAAAACAATTATTTCGATCTGATTTATTTTAAAACTAATCCAGTTTGGGGCTCGATGACGATGAAGGGAAGACTCTTCGACCACATCGAAAGATTGGTGAAAGGGGTAACGCAAAGTTTGGACCTCGATGACGGTGAAATGGTGGAAACGTTGAATTTGACATCGAGTTTTCAGCTTTTCTATAGTTGATGAGTTTTTAAAAAATATCGATATTTAAAATACAAATTAAAATATTTTGATTTTTAATAAGTTTTTTAAGATGTTTTCTACATAAATTTAATTTTTCATATAAAAAATAGAAAACATGGAAACTAAATGAACATGAGGTAACTTTGTGGTTTTTAAAAATTACACTAATACAACACTATTGTATCTTTATTATGATATATATATATATATATATATATATATATATATATATATATATATAACGCAATATAGAAGATACAAATATAGATATACACATTACCTTGTTTTATTTACACATTTAATTATACACAGTTGTGATTGGTACAATCTTCCATGAATTTTTCACTAATATATGAAGAGTCCGACTACAAGTTGATAAAATTCCTTCTGGAATGAACCAATTAGTTTCTATGAAACAGAAATTGCAATTTAAAAACCATTGCACTATTCTGTTATTATGCCACATGGACTACAAGAGATGGTATAGTTGCTTCTGAACTTGAGAAGATTCCCTCTTGGGACGCCGGAGATGAAATGAAATCTAATTTCGTCGGCGGTGGGATTTTTTGCGTCGTCTTGAATTGTCGGAAACCATTTGAGTCGATTCTACAGGCAACACAGTCCCTCCTCTAATACCATCTGAATCTGTCATGTTTTCAAGTTTTCTTTGGGTTTCAAGATAAACCTTTAGGTCTCTAACCTGCAATCGAAACACGTGACTTCTTAAGTTCATGGGTGAGTGAGGAAGTTGAAAGTAAGAAGGTGAATAAGTAAACCATACCTGTTCTTTTAAATCCATTATCTTTTCATCACTCAACTTGAGAGACAATCGTTCCCTGAAAGAAAATGTTTTCTTGAGATGAATTCACTTACTAAGCCTTGAAATATCCAGGATAGTTTTTATTTCAGTAAATGAAAACTTCTTGATTCTAATCTCAAAGTCGCATTTCAAGAATGGATGATTGTTCTGAGTAGTACAATACGGATTTATACCAAGCCCCAAGTAGTTAAGACGAAACTAAAGGTGGCGAAAGAGGGTTACCTTTCCTCGAGTTCCCTCAACTTAATCTGCAGGAGTTCTTGTTTTTTTGTAAGTTCTTGATTCCTCTGAAACAACCACAAAATTAAAATACAATTTACATCAAAATGTTAAGGGACGCTATTTTAGGTAGTTACACAAAAATCACGTGATCAAATCCAAGAGTTCTGACAGAGAGAATTGGAAGCTCACATCTTCGACAGCCTTCTTTTCCTCTGAGTATTTTTCTAACTTATATTGTAAATCATGGGTCCTCGAAAATATGGCCTTTTCAACTGCTTTCACTATTGAACTATCTTTTCTACTTTTCGCCTCCTCAAGTAAAGATTCATAATGCTGCAAGATAATAGAAGGTATAATCATCGACAAATTAAATGAAACTCGATAGGTTTCTTAAAACTCGTTTATGATTTTTGAAGGTAGTATTATCGTCCACCAACTTGACATCTCTTTGCGAGTAGTAATGTTTAAATATCATAGACAATGTTATTACAGCATCAAGGTAAAATTCAAATCAATACTTTGATCTCAAATAGTCTTGGCTGAACTTACTTGTCTCTGGATATCCAGCTGACTTGCAAGAAGACGGTTGTACTCATCCAGAATCTATTAGCAAAATAAATAAAAAAAATAACATAAAAATAAAATACATGTAAATATAAAGGTTATTAATAAGTATAATATGTAGTCTATTCTGATAGGCTTGATACTATCTTGCTTTTAGATCTACCGCTTCAGTTTTGCTGCTAATGAGGGCACCACCTAGTCCCTCCTCTTCATTATATCCGTGAGAACCATATTCGTCAACTGAACTACACCGCGAATTTACAATTGCTGATTTCCCATCAATTTTTGAATGATTCAACCGATGAACATATTTGTCGCCAACATAATCCCAGATTTGTTGTGTTTCCAGTTCTAGCGAAAACTTATGTTTCTTGTCACTCCAATGTCCACTAGCATGACCTTTTTCATACCTGCAGCGCCAAAAAAAAGGAAGATAATTTGACATCAAATGAGACAAGATATGAACAATTAAAAATGGTCATGAACATCAATACTCAAAGCCTGAAATTAGAAAACTTCTAATGAAACAATTTACCTTCCACATCCAACAAAACCACAGATCAAACAGATCCAAAGGTTCTTGAAAGTTCCACACATAGCACAGGCAGGTTTTTCATCTCCTCGCTGACAAAGTCGACAAACCTGCAAATAAGATGGGACAGGAAAGACCATGAATATGTCGAGAGAAGGAGAGGGGAGAAATGTGGAATTCATTCGGCACTCTGGAACCACGCTGACTGCGTTGGTTAAATTGAGCTCTTCAGTGTTCACTCATTCAAAAGAGAGTTACAAAATACTTATTCATGAATTTGTCACACCTTCACTACATCTCCTGTAAACTTAAGGACCCCAGTTCAATGGTTTACAGCGTCTTTCCGAGTTTGATGGACTGGCACTTTCTAGACTGCTTCAATTGTAACATCTCAATCATTAGTCCAACAAAATTTCTTGATGAAATTTCAAGAAGTTGAAGAACTAACAACAGAAATACCACGTTAAAATCAACAAATTCTTTTATATTTCCAATCTAAACACGCCTAATTTCTAGTAGGTTGATAGGAACATAATCAGCAGTAACTCGACCAAATATTCCATAAAAGCGAAGCGAGGTATTGAATGAACGATGCTTAACATAGATATCACATCTGGAAAAAGAAGAAATAAATAAATTAAAACTACAACATGAACAATAGGCAACAGACCTGGCACGACAAGTAGGTCCACTTCGAAACACAAGCACACTGAAACGAATGGTCACACAGGGTGCTCTGTATTCCACTAGTATCTGGATCCAATCTCTCTAAAGTTTTCATAAAAAAGTACCAATCAGGAAAAGAGTCATTCAGTGCATCATAATCTGGCTAAAAATGATGCTGATGCATATGGCAATGCACAGAAGAACACAAAGATAAATGCGGACATGCTAAAAATGTATAAATATTAAAGTAAGGTGAGGTACCGAGACAAACTGGACATGATGGCAATTCAGTGTAATCAGGCGGAGGTATGCGAGCAAGTTCGTCTGATTCAGTATACTCAAGTGACTGGGAAAAATATATATGACAAACTTCAACCTGAACATAACAAGCCGTTACACCCAAAGAAATATAGTAAAACTGCAGTAAAAGCAGATGTACAATGGAGTTTTTTTCGAGTAAAATCAATTCTAGTACCTCGGATGGCTTGAATCTCTTCCCATTGAAACTACAATAGAATCCATCAGCAGCCAACTGATTTTCTAACCATATTAACACACTGTACCGGTCCTCCATTCCTTCATTCCTGGCAAATAAGAATGAACAAACGCATAATAAAAATTACAAACAGTTTCTACAGAATAAAAGATTCAGTTCTACAATATGTAACATATGAAAAAGAACTATTTAGTTCAACAAATCAAGTTCTCGTACAAATGAAGTTATGGAATAAATTAATGAACTTCATTCTCGCGTAAAAGCTGTTGTGAAATGCATTATCAGTTTCCTTACAACTACACACAAGAACTTGTCTTTAACCGCCAGTCGCGGTAAGGCCAAGAAACACGTAAGAATCCATCGATGTTTACACAATGACATTCGTTTTAATTTCCATCTGAATCCAGGATTAACCAAAATCCCGATATTAATGGAAACGGGTTTCATTACCATTTCGAATATCAAGAAAACGGCAACCCAGAAATGGAAAATATCATGAGAGGTGGAGGAGAGTACGTGTATATACCGAACGGAAGAGGCACGACTAACCTGAGGAAGAGGATATCGGTAAAGCTAGAGAGGTGGGTCCCACAGAAGATCAGGAAATCATCCGTTGACATGTAATTGGGCACGGCAACCACAAAGACAAGGGTGGTTCGTATGCTTATGTTTGCTACCGTGGAGAGTACGGTAGCAGAAGCAGTCATTGGAAGCTGCCGGAAGAGGTGAGCCACGCCGATCAGTTCCGCGGGCTTCACATGTTCTTCGCCGTCGATCGCGTTGTCGGCGGCGAAAGTCACGGTGGTATGGAGTTGTTGAGGGAAGTCAATGGTGTGGATTTTGAGGGTGAACATATTCTTTTCTGATTCAAGAAACACTCCGGCAACCGGAAAGTCTCTGTACGCGTGCGTGGTGATTCTGGTGAATCTACGAAAGCATTTATTGGAAATTTCTAAATGATGTTTCATAATTTATTTAAATTAAATTTAAATAAATTAAACTTGATTAGACAACACATCCTATAACTTTTTTACAATTATTATTAAAACTTGGAAACGTTCAAAATCCAAAAACTTCCCGTTTTAACACAAGGTTAACTGTGTTTGATTTTTTTTTTTAAAAAAAATTGATAATATATAGTTATATTATTATTTTTTTAGGAATTTTATTCGAGAAATTCTCTTGATATAGCATATAAATTATCGTAATAAAATTAAGTATGATCAAGTGACATGAAAATCATTCAGTGTGGTAGAGACAGCGGATCATTTCAAGTGTAGCATGCTTCACACACAATGGATCTGAAAATAAATTCTGCTCCATGCTATTTTCGGGCATTTGGAAAGGAAACCGATGTCCAAGCTAGTCTTGGAAATGAGCTTGGAGAGCATGCATTTTCGACACGGTGAAGATGGAGGGAGGATTTGGAAGCCTTGGAGTATGTATTAGGCCGCTTATTTGAAATCAAACAACACTAGAGCGAATCCGAGCTATATGTGTCACAAAACAAGACTCGTCGGTCGGTCGCTGAGCTGGTTCAATAGGCTTAGAAGTTGAAGAGGCAGTAAATGGGTAGATGAAGCATATTTCCAGCCGAGACTTGGAAGAGAAAGAAGTGAAGGGTTGTGGGCTGATTCAAACTTTATTTGAGCCCGACCATCTCGTGTACTATGCATATTGTTACGGAAATTTTTGAGATTTTGAGCTAACTTGCAAATCAGAAGATTTTCAGTTGTCATTTACTTGAGACGCCAATCAAACTCACAAATTTCATAGGATTTTTCGCCGGCAACTTCTATAGTTCATCAATCAAATCTGTAAAGTTCGATCTTAATCTAAAGTTTTGGATCATGATTTGATATTGATTGAGTGATTCCAACAGTAGACAGCTCAAAAGATAGAAATTCCAAGTATTGACAAATGGTCTTGTTAGTTCATTACCTATATTTTTGTCATACGGCCTTCCCTGTCATTAAAAAAAATCAATTAAAAAAAACAATTATTGCAAAGGCGTATCAAGCTGAATGGATCATTTCTTTCTCTTGAATGGTGGATAAATAGTATCTTGAAAATCGAGTACCATCCACATTTCAAATCTAGGGATGCCAATGTCTCTGGAGCTTGTGATTTCAATTTTGCTAGCCCCGTCACTTGGGATGTGATGTAAATTCTTGTGGCTTTCTGGTGTATTCAGGTTTTGCGGTCAGGAAAACAAAGTTATTACGAGGTTGACAATCAAGTCAATAAATAGTCATGGAAGCATCAACATCCGGCTTTTCGTTTTCAAAAATCACCATATTTCTCGTGTTTTAAACATGGTATATGGTAGCTGCAAGTATCATACATCTCATCTTGCTAATCGTTGAGTTGTCTCGGTAGATACTTCGAAAGGCTTTAAGGACAGCTGTTGCTGATCGCATATCTTTCTTCATGCCAACCAATCTCGAACACCATCCCATATCTTTTTCGAAAACCTGCACCTGAAGTAAATGTGGTCGTTGGACTCTTGTGCATCACTACACAGCACACATGAATTATCCAGAACAAACCTAAGTCTATCCCGAGTAAGAAATTGATAATGGGATGGTATCTTCTGTGGGAAAGCAAATTGTAAAATCTGACTTGTATTTTGTCGGCACCTATTTCATAAACGAGACCGGAGAAACCAGAGCACAACCGAAACTCAACGAAGTAATAGAATAGCTGTGCTTGTTCATTTTCTCCAACACCAATACATCTCTCTGTCACAAAAATAAAATTTTAAAAAGAGAGAAAATAATTCTTAATAATTTCACAGTAAAATATGTAGAATATGAACCGACCCGGTTTCGAGGTGGAAAGGAAGGGTACACGAGTAAGCCGGAAGAGTGTTGATAGTGTTGGGTTTCGAAAGAGATAAGAGCAAAAGAATAGGTGGGATTTCTACTTTCTTGAGCTCAGATTTTTTTTTGGTTCCGTTATATAACGCATTTAATATAAATAAACCAACGTAATTGGATTTATGAACTGAGGTTATATTGATTGTTAGATTTTCCCTATTAATTATTTTCATAAAGTAAAAATTTATTTTAATCAATATAGAATATTATGGTACCTAATCGATTATTGATAGGGATGTCAAAATTAGACATGACTCACCAAATCGACACCGTTCCATTCGAAAAAAATCAGGTTTGAAACTGAGGTTTTCGAGTTCGGATCAGATCGGATTGAACCCGATAGCTGACCCGAAAAAAATGATCGGGTTGAGTTGACCCGAAAATTTTAATTTTTTAAAATATATATATAATTAATAAATATTGTTGATGAGTTTTGACTGGACATTGTGTTTGGTAAATTAAATTAAGAAAACAAAATAATTTTATTACTTATCTTTATAATTATAAGGTTAATTGATTGTGTTTGATAAATTAAATTAAGAAAACAAAATAATTTTATTAGTTATCCTTATAATTACAAGGTTAATTGATTGAAACTGTATTGATTAATAATTTCTTAACCGATGAACAAACTATATAATAGAACATTGAAACCTCTTTCTAAATAATATTAAATTTTATACTTCAGGAGTCGTTCTTCTTCATTATTTATTTCTCGTTTTATTTATTTTTTATTAGTAAAAATATCCAAAAATCCCCCATTACTTGTTTTTCCTCGACAAATATAAATTTTTGTTCCGACCTTTGCAATAAATTTTCAAAAATAGTTTTGATTGTTGAAATGCCTGAAAAATGCATAATTATGTGGTATTTTTTCCAGCAATCATATTTTCAAATTAAAAGAGGATCAGTAGGGTATATAATAATTAACGTGTAAATATTTAATTAGAAAATATACTTTAGAAACCAACCGGTTTAGTAATTTGTACAAGAATTGATAAAAAGAAGTTCAAAGAAATATGATATATAAACAATACAAGCACAAACCATAAAAAAGTTTGGAAAGAAATGATTTTGTTACACTGACAAGAACAGAAAGGGTTTAACTAATATATTTTTACATAGGCAAATCCATCTCGCATCAAATACGAAGATCTTCGATGTCTGTTATATGATCCGCGCTTCGAGAGGACCCTTTTCCAGGTAGGTTCACTACTAATTGGCCACAAGCGCCGCTTATATCTTGACCCATTTGTTTACGAACAATCGTTCTGATGTTGTAAGTGCCTCTTAGTATTATCTGGAAAATCGCGACTTTCTGATCGTTGCTGGTTTTATAACGACTCAGAGAACCGATTGGGTTAAAAGGAATTAGGTTCACAACCTGTTGCATACGACAAAGATCGACTGTCAACAATAAATGGATGGATTACTAGTACATAGAATGCAAAGCTAGTATTTCTTCACTGTAAAGCATACCACTTCGAACGTCTCAAGCAATTTGCCAAGCTGGTGCGCATGCTGCTCTTCATCATTCACCCCATCGAGCATTATGTACTCAATAAATATTTTCTGCTGGCTACAACAAAACAAACAAGTGAGATAGAGATATGTTCTCTTCATCTT
This sequence comes from Primulina tabacum, assembly GCF_025594145.1. Classification (NCBI taxonomy): domain Eukaryota; kingdom Viridiplantae; phylum Streptophyta; class Magnoliopsida; order Lamiales; family Gesneriaceae; genus Primulina; species Primulina tabacum. Next base: position 4,166,127 of record NC_134559.1, on the reverse strand, counting down.
ACGCATATGACTGCTCAGGAATGGATATACATATGATACCAGGGGGAAATAAACCTGCAAGCTTGATAGTCCCGCAATGCATTCATTAGTCTCTCTAATGGAAAAGCCCTTGCTGCAGGCATTATCTGACAGCGAATTTCTTGCACTGGTGCATGAAGGGACACAGCTAGGTTCAAGTTTGGTATATCTCTGTGAAGCTTGCTGATAGCGTGGATGACGCCTACCTGAACAAGCTAAATGTGAATGAGAACAAATACTACATACTTCCCGCCATAGAGCAGGCACAACATTGCATATAAAAAAAACTAAAGAAAATATCTTCATTACAATGAATAAGTGCAGAGGTTTCGATAAGAATTCTAGAAGGTCTAAACTAAACAAGACTGATAACTTATAAGTGCAGAATAAAGAAGAAGATATTTCATAGCATGAGAGAAGTATGTCATGCACCGTTGAGATAGTAATTTTCTTCCGTGACAACTGAAATGGAGGTGCTGTCATAACTCTGATAGCTTCAACCACTGCAGAGTAGTTATTAAGTGGCTCTCCCATTCCCTGCTCAGAACAATAACATTTCACACAAGTTGATCTTCACTTAACAGCAGCAAAAACCACAGATAAGCAAACTTCAAAGCATTACATTCAGCCAGTAATTTTTTAGGTTCCTCAAAAGCAACGTGATAGAACAATGCAAAACCGTAATTTCAAAGGGACTGATACAATGGCACTCAACCACCAAGATAGTGCATAAACTACAAACAACTATATCTAACTCTTACTACTTATTGCATTGAGGTAAAAAAAATACATATCATCTAGTCCACAATTAGCAAACCTTGATGTGCAAATTATCCGATTAAATACTGAAACCTGAGCATAGAATATGAAAAAAAATATTATACCATAAAAACAACATTTCGTATAGCTGCTATGCGAGAAGCATGCACTAGTTGTTCCAAGATTTCTCCAGATGAAAGATTGCTTTTAAATCCCATGCTTCCTGTAGCACAAAAGTTGCAACCCATTTTGCATCCAACCTAATATAAGAATTAATGACAATCAATGACTAAAAAGATTGAAGTACGCAGGGCGACATGTAAGCAAGTCTTTTTAGATTAAAAAATGACTATATGTGGGCATAGACACGAGAATCTCCAACCTGTGAAGATATGCACAAGGTCGACCTAAGACCGCCAGGACGAGGCTTTCCATTATATTTTCCCAGTCGGGTATCATATCGCATTATCACAGCCTCCACAAACTCTCCATTCTAGCAAACAAAAAAATATATGGAAAACAAGAAATAGCAGACTATAACTCTATAAGGCTGATACAGATACACCAAATAATATAAACTACACAGATAACTAAATGCTGGAATGTGATTATAGTTAGAAATAATAGCCATTGTGGCGTGGTAGTTAATAAACACTCACATATTATAGAATTATATAACAGATAAAATATACTAAGTGAAAGAAAATCAAATAATCAATTTTTTTAGAGGTTGCAAACACTCTATACCATCCTATCACCAAAATCATTTTCACGCAATTTCAGTAATACATCACAACCATTTATGGAACTTTGCTTATATTCCACACCGACACCAATCCTCCGGCCCTCTATTACGTCCTTTATAGCATAAGTTGCATCCCATCTGTGATAAAGATGTTCCAGTGAATCATGAACACATGATTTGCAGGGGCAGTCTCAATATAAAATTTACCTTCAATTTGATCAAAAGCTTAGTGGTGGTCTGGTCAATGGAATCTAAGGCGGAATGGAGAGTGGAGGTAGAGGGTTTGAACTTGGAGTGGAGGAGAGAGTAAACTGCAACAGGCAGAGACGGGATTTCATCCCACCTGCAATTAGGGTTTTGCAGAACGTGCTTCCAGATGATGGGGATGAAATTAGGGTTAATCCCAGCCACCTCGAACTCGGATTTGACGGCGGAAGCATCGAAAACCGATTTATGCGCCATCCGGAAACCAAAGCTCCGGCCACGCTACTGCTGTGTTTGGCTCTATAAATAATGGTATTTAAATTTTATACGGATTCAATAATTTAATTTTAAATATTAAAATTTATATATTTTTGCAACCTTAACTTTTTTTTCAAAACTTAATTTTTTTTATACGATCCCCATCATTTCGATTCGGACATCAAATTACAAACTAAAAAATGATTATGAAATATAGTCTTGAAAAGTTTAATAAGAAAATTATTATTAAGATTAAGTATTTATTTGCTATTATTGGTGAAATGATTTAATAATAAAGCCATTAATTATTAGTTTTTAAAAATTTTGAATTATACTGTGTTCATAAAAAATTTCGTGAAACGGTCTCACGAGTCAATTTTGTAAGACAAATCTTTTATTTGAGTTGTCAATAGAAAATATTGTTTTTTTATGCAATAAAAAACATTATTATAAATATGAATAAGATCGATTCGTGTCACGGATAAAAATCTATCAGATCGTTTGATTTATAAGTATATCATTAGTTATATATATATTTTTTTTTGGTAGAAGGAGAAGGCCAACTATTTTCTCGTAATAACTAATAATTGGACATAGTCATATTCCAAATATAGTGGGCGTCACACATAAGCCTCCAACAAGATTGCTTACACTTCGCAAGAAATGATGTGCAATCAGAGAATTCCATTGAAACATTATGTATTCTTGTTTCCGAAATCCCAACCCGCAATTTGCTGCTGCCCACTGTTTCATTTTCTTCGATCTTCGTCCCCAACCCGCAATTCGCTGCTGCCCACTGTTTCATTTTCTTCGATCTTCGTGCCCATTTATACCTTTCTATAAACATTTGAATAAGATTTTGTTACAACAAAATAATAAAAAAAAGTTGAGAAAGAGAGGCAATCTAAGTTGAAAGATTGTTCTCTTTTTCTCAGATTCAGATTAGAATAAAAACAACGAGAGATGGCGTTTGCGGGCACGACACAGAAATGCAGAGCTTGTAGCCTGACTGTGTATCTGGTCGATCGGCTGGCAGCGGATAACCGGATTTATCACAAGGCTTGTTTCAGGTGCCACCATTGCAATGGCACCCTTAAGGTATATACATATTTATGTTTGAGCGGATAAGGCAAAATCTGGTTTGGTTTATATATCATATCGGGATCTACTCCATGCATGTCTTGCATAAAATATCCATCAAGTGAATTTTGCACAAAAAGGTGGGAAACACATTGCATCTGTTGCTATAACTAATAGTTCCAAGCTATTGAAAGTGATAAATTTTTAATGGTATTGATTACCTTTGTTTGACCATATGAATTCAGCTCGGAAACTTCAACTCCATTGACGGGGTGCTGTACTGCAGACCTCACTATGATCAGATCTTCAAGAGAACTGGTAGCCTGGAGAAAAGTTTCGAGGGTACTCTATATATATCATCATTTCATCAGCACCAACTTTAATTCTAAATTTCTGAATTTGGTTTCTTTATTAGGCTTCATTTTCATTTTTTTTCCAGGTACTCCTAAAGTCTTGAAACCAGAGAAGGCATCGGAAAATGAGGTAATTTCATCCTTAAATTTCTTTTAATAATTGAATGAATGACTCTAATTTTGGATAGATGTATGTATATATATATTTTTTTGGAACTGAGTATTAATGTTGAATAGAATGCAAGCAAAGTTTCAAGTATGTTTGGAGGTACGAGAGACAAATGTGTGGGATGTAGCAGCACAGTTTACCCAATTGAGAAGGTATGTCCGATCTTCTGATCAGTTTTCACTTCATAAAAATATGGAGAAATTGCATTTTCCGTCGATCATCTATGCTTGCATCTTCGAGATTTTAATAATTTTCAAATTTTAACTTTAGCGTCGGAAAAAAAGACTAAAATTCCAAAAACATAGATGACAAAATATAGGCGGATACATCTTATATGACATATATATTATCGTGCAAAAGGTGACTGTGAATGGAAAATCTTACCACAAGAGCTGCTTCAAGTGCACTCATGGAGGCTGCACCATTAGCCCATCCAACTACATAGCACACGAGGGCAAGCTCTACTGCAAGCACCACCATATCCAACTTTTCAAGGCCAAAGGAAATTACAGCCAGCTCGAGACCGAATTAGAGAAAGAGCCCTCGCTTTCTACGCCTCTCGAAGACATCGCTGCTAAATTATGAAATATTTTTCCATTTCCCCGATTCTTGAGCATAATTTTTTTTTGTTGATTTCAAGCGTTTTTCAGAATTTTTTGCCTTCATGAATTGGGAAACGGTTCGTGAATGAATTATGTATTGTGGCAATTTCGCACATTTGTGATGTGTGATGTTTTGATTTTTAGATATAATATCAGATAAGGTGCATTATTGGCTTCGTTATTGTGTTAGATAAAATATATTCATACCTCAAGGATAGGATATCATTAACTATACTTTATGATGCAATAAAATTTCAAGATCTCAAAAAATCTTTTAAACTCATTTGTGTCACCTACTTCTCCATCATTATCGCCATCTCCCAGTGTTGTGGGAGGTTGCGCTCTTAATTTCGAAACTACTCGGTTTATCTTAGTCACCCTTTCAATTCTAAGATTACATAAAATGATTATGAAGTTTTACATATTCACATAAATGGGAGACTCTGAAACTGGATCATATGGAATCCGAAAAAATTGCGAAGAAAAAGGACTAGTTCGAAACAATCTCACATTGCAGCACATCAAGTGATTTCAAGGCGCACCTTCCTCGATGATATATTTGAACTTATTGGTTGCAGCTACAAGTTCTTCGGATCAACATTGCTGGTTCATTGGCAGAATGGCCTGCATCTGGAACAATATGCCAAAAAGGAAATACAATTTTCATTTTCCTGAAAATACACCACCAACTGACGCAACGGAAGTACAGGGAAAATTTTGTAATCCGTTTATTCTTGAAGAATAGCCGGTAAACAGGAAAATATGTAACTTGTTCGTTGATTTAAAGAACTTGGAAAACAAGCTAAAAATAAAATAAATTTACTCTCAAATTTTTACTAGGAAAAAGAATTACTTTGAAACAATCCAAGATTATATGCAGAGTGGAAATCACAAGCCAAGCCGTGTGAAGATCCCATGCAGACATCAGAGGGCAGCAGACATCATATCTTCCCTTCACAATAGAGAAGATAATGAGTTTTGAAAGATGGGTTGACCAAAATGGCTTCATATGAATCTGAACAGTCTCCTAAGTTCTCCATTTTTTTTCAATTTTCAGGCAACATTTAATTGTTGCAACTTGAAATCTCAAGCACGAAATGTATCCGACCAGAATCTGGAAGGGAAGGTTCTATAATACATAGTAAATTAAATTAAAAAGAGGAGTTGCACAAACCTGAACAATTACAATGTTGATATGCTTTATTTTCTCAATGTTATCCAACAGAAACAAATCAGAGGGAAAAAAGCCTTTGTTCACGACATAGATACATACAATAGATATATAAGCCTATGTGCATGCATACTGGTTTCATGTAAACACTCACCAAAGAGAAGTCAGTCGTCATCTCCTCGTTTCATATTCACTTCATTTGGCCGAAGATGAGCAGTCATCATTTCCCATTTGGTCCATGCTATTAGCTTTATACTATATACTAAAGGAATCATATGAACAAAGGGATGGGAAGAAGCCAAGTGTGCATTTAAAAACTAAAGCAATATTTCAGATACTTTAGTATTAGTTTGGATTCATGGATTTGGATTGGACAACGAGTTTTGACTGAAGGGATTGAAAATGAATGGACTTCAAATAATATAAAATCTGACTAAAAAGTATACCTTTTGATTTCTAATAAAAAAAATATTTCATCCACTCTATCACAATTTCCACTAATAATATTTGGTTGATACTTTCAACTGAATACCGAGCTTTTCCAATTTAAGCACACATAAAGCAACTGCATGCAAAATCAGCTGCCATCTCCTGATAAGAAAAAAACTATACCATCTGGAAATATCGCAGCAGCGCCACCCTCATTGATGCCTCTCAAGACCATGCCATTGACCTTTAAAGTAAGAACAATACGATTATTGGCGAGGAATTGATACTTTCAGAAGGTAAAAGTAAAACATCACTTCCAAACATACAAAGGACATATTGAAACCTTATATGGGTGTGGCTGACTATATGCTAGGGCGAGTGTGCTCCCCCATGAACCACCAAAAACCTGCAGAGTCCGCTAATGGGATGCACATATTGGAGCATTTACCAAAGTTCGTAAGGAATAAAATATATAATTTTTTTCTCTATATTGACATATTTAATCAGTTGGTACATTGGTATATAGTACATAAGCTAAATATAATATATATATATATATATATATAGTAAAAATGATACAATAAAAATTGACAAGATAAAAAGAGAATAGAAAATACTTTTAAAAAAATTAGAATGTATACAAAAAAATGGTCAAAAAAGAAAACAAAAAAAATTAAAAAAGAAAGTATTAATTAAAATATATAAAAAGACAAAAAAAGAAAAGAATAGAAAATTGTAATTGTGGTTGTAAAACGACATCACAGTCTCTTTCATGAAGATGTCCACAATAAAGGCAATTTTGAAATTAATTTGTTTTTTTGTCACAGCATCATCTACTGTGGGGGGATGTCCACGGTACATGATCCATTCCCCTAAAACACTAGTTATGCAAATTGATGGATTTTTCTCTACGAGAACAATATGCACAAGAAGTACAACACAAGAACAAAATATTGAAACTAAAATAGTATTACGTCTACAAGTTGTATGATTTTATTTTAAAAATAAGTTGTTAAAATGTTTGAATAAAATAATATAATAAAACTTATAATTGTTGATGTGTTTGGTATTATAAGATATTTTTTTTTTTTTGAGATAATTACCATAATGGGATGATATATTAAATTGATATACATAGATTTTGTAACATCTACATATAATATATACTTTTATATTTTTATTAATATACTAATAGTTGTATAATGATTATCGACAGATTATTTTTAATTATAACAATACTTATATGATTATTATTAATAATAACAATTGTAATAGTAACTATAATATTAATACACGTAATATCAATAATAGTTATTGCTCATATAAATATAATTATAATCAGTTTTATAAGTAATACTAATTTATTATAGCAGGAAATATTTATAATATAATAATGATGTTAATAATTTGATATTTAAATGAAATTCAAATAAGAAAAAAAGTGTGGATACCCAATTTTTTTAATTCAGTTTACTTAAGTTTTTTTAAAAAAATTTACCAAACACAACAATACTCAAGAATATGAACTTGACTCCGAAAAACTAAAGTCCTCCCCTGCACACACTGCACCATTCACGTTTTCAATCAAGATTTTAACCAAAGTTCAAAAGACAGTACTGAAATTGAGAAGATAAAGCAGGCAACAAAAAGAGAAGGGCTAAATATATATTTATTTATTTTTATCAAGAAAACGAAATATATAACTCAGCATTATGCATTATTTTTGCTATTTTCTGTTGTAGCACTGCTGTGAATGTGTGATATCACCAAATCAAAACTGAACAACTTTTTCAGTAAAACAATACAAAAGTTACACATTAACACAAAAATCACGCATCCTGGCAAAGTGCATCCACACAACACATTGCGTAGACGCATAGAGCAACAATTTGAGACGCAACAATCTTGAGGACTCAAGATTCTTGATCCCCTTTTCCTCAAGAATCTCGAGTTCGGCATGAACCAAATATGAAACAAAATAGAATCTATGTTCCATCGAACTATTTATACATGCCTACAAAACGCGTACATTCGAATCCAAGTGAGATTGAAAGAAAACGACAAACAACCTGGGTTTTGGGATTTCTTTTTAGAAATATATTTTAAATACACTCGAGGAGATCATTTTTGTTTTTAAAAAAATAGTTGACGGACGTTTAAAAAATCCGAAAAAAATCGAGTCTTCCGTTGATATAGACGCAATTCCAAGAATCATTGGAAAAATAATTTGACTTTACCCACCGAGGATAGCAAAAAATGTCCGGATTTTTCTCTTTTTATTTGGAATATCAATCATCTTTTTTCTTTAGTGATCAATATCTCCAATCAATATAAAATTTCAGTCACAAAATTTTAATCGGGTTGCTCTATCTCTATCTTATAGCCAAATTTTTTTTTAAAAAAAATTAGTCCATAAAGTGGTGTTTGAGTTGGTAGATTAAATGAATATTGTTCAACGATAAGAAGTTTTATTTATGTCCATAAAGTGGTGTTTGGGTAGATAGATTAAATGAATATTGATTAACGATAAAAAGTTTTATTTCTTATTCAATATTGTCTCGTGACAGTCTCTCACACAAAGTTTGTCCAATACGATTCGTATGATTTGCAGCTGTTACATTAATCGAAAAAGTTATTAGTACCCGATAACGGCTTAGATGTGACATATATCATTGGATGTGCTTGGATCTCTCCCTTAAATTTACTACTAACTATTATTCTTGATGTGTTCGTACATATATGAAATTAAATCTTAATATTAATTTAATTTAAGTTTATTAAATTTTTATATAAAGTATAACTGTAACAATACTTTTTAATTATTATTATTTTATTCTATTATATTTTTTTATGTATATTAACGAAATAAAAAAAAGATGTCAAATTTAAATTTTATCTAGCAATTATATGCTATCTGAACGATTTGGAATTATCAATCTAAACAAATACTTGGAAATAAAGATAATATGGCATATAAAGAAAAATGTATTTTGGCATTTACAATTGAGGAGGTCTTATCAACCCTACCAATATTCACAATAAAAAGTAATACTCTTAATATAGAAAGTAATATTTTTTCATGGATGACCAAAATAAGATATATGTCTCACAAAATACGACATGTGATATCGTCTCACAAAAATTTTTGTCTATATTAAAAATATGTGGTCCCGCTTGATACATTTTAATTGCTAAATACACTAAAAACATGTTTTTTTAAATAAATTAATATATTAGTGAGACTAATTAACCTAATTTATATTTATAAAAAAAAATTGACATGATAAATAATATTTTTCTTCGAAAAATTCCAATTCAGACAAGGATAATTGTGCTCTTGTAAAAATCGAATATATATTCTTATTCTTAGACAGTAAACAAGCTTCGATCATATGCTGTTTTTAGAATATATATATAATATATATTTACGATGGGATGGCGCTTGTGGCACATTGCGCGCAGATCCCCTCCCCCAATATCGAAAAAGGGATGCCACTTGAGCAGCCTACTATATATATCTGCGTAGCACTCGATCGTATATATTCCGTTGTATGCATACATATATATATAATTATATATATGTATGATGCCAAAAAACAAATATTAATAATTGAGAAGACGATCGAGGATTCAAGCTTTCCATTCCACAAATTAACAGTCACTCGCATATAGTTTTCGTATATCTAACAATTTAAGAAAGAAGGCGAAGGATTTGCGACAGTTTTCCAAGATTTCGTGACGAAATCGAGTGGGAATCTGAGGGTTGAATCCGGGAACTAGGGTTTTTAATCTGGTGAAGCGTTGGTGGGTATGCAGTTGAACGGAGAGATTTCGGATCCATGCATCCGTGATGAGGAAGAAGAGGAGATTGGCGAAACACATGTGAATTCAGCCGGGCCCGACATTTCCTCTTCACCACCTACGTCTCCGTCATTGTCGCCATCGCCTAGTGTTGTGGTCGGCTGTGCTCTTACTTCGAAGAAGAAGAAGAGTTTCTTGCAGCAGAAACTTATCCGTTTATCCCGGTAACCATTTCAAACTAAATCTGTGAATGCAATTGTGTCTTTTAACCGTACTTTTTTTTTTTGTGAAATGAGTTTTTTTATGCCGTTTGATGAGATGTTTCAAATTAATTTGCCCCTGTAGATGTCCGCTGCGTAAATTGTTATTTTGTGTTGCTGAGGTAGTTCATGCTCTAATACATTAAAGATCCTTGCGCCTACAGACCTTCGTGTTTTTGTTTCTGGGAATAATACTCAGGTGTATTTGAGTTCTTTTTCCATTATATTGTACTCGGATGCTTAGGGATGGCAAATCTTTTTACTATTTTCATTATTATTTAGCGTTCAAGGATAAATGATCTGGTTAAAGTTTTTAGATTTTTCTTAAAAAATCAAAAGGAAGTAATTCGAGTACGCCAAAATCGCGCACTGTAAGTTTTATTTGGGATTGTTGTGGTGTACGATTTGAACAAATTCTTGGTCAATATTTGTTTGACTTGTACATTTACTTCAATGGTTTTAGGAGGAAGTTGTAACTTATTATCGGGTATATTCCATAATAATATTCTCTTTAGGCTACAGTATGTATCATTGTATGATATATTCCATAATATATGCCTTAACCTGCGGCGATTAGTATTTTTTGACTTCTTGGTGATCTTACCGAAGTCAATCCTGTTATTTTCCTTGTGCAAGTGGAATACTTGTCCCAGCCAACTTTGTTACTAATGATGAGTATTTCCCTGAAAAGAAATCATTTTCTTCGTAAGTCGTTAATTAAGATCTTCCAAATTCAATGTTTTCAGAGTAAAAATTTCAAGTTTCTTGTGTTTCTGCTCTACATCCACTTTTTTGTTTCTTCAGAGTAGCCCGAAAAGGAATCATTATTATCTTATTTTGAAAAGGGAAGGGGATTTTCTGTATTTCTCTCTTTTTTTTTTATAGTAAACTAATTTTATTATAATAATTGAACGTTACACCCTTCGCGCGGATGAGTAATCCGCAGCAAGGTTAAAATGAAAATTTAAAGTTCAGCTCTAATGCATTAAAACAAGATTCTCACGACCCTACAAATTTCCAATCCCTAACGATACATGGGGAATTGCCTTGAATTGGAATTTGTTACTACTTTTAAAAATCTACGTACTGGTGAAAGAAATAAAGCTATATAATTTTGCAACCTTTTGTTATACTAGTCATGTGTTGTTAACTCTTTTATCTCAGTTCTATTCTTTTACATCGACTGTCGTTTGCAAAATTTGTTTTGAGGTTTTTGTGTCCTAAGATTTCTTTATTGCATTGTTTGTAAATATAATATTTGATGCAGAAGTAAGGGGATACAATATGTCTCCATCGACTTGAACAGGCCTTTATTGGAGCACGGACCATTTGACATCATTTTACAAAAGGTGAGAGTTGAACTCTCTGTAAAGTGATTGTATATGTTGTATAATCCTATTATAATTTCAAGGGATCTGCACCGTAACTATTTTCAGTGCTGAAACAAAACAATGGCAAATCTTCCACCTCCATCCTGTAGATAAGTCTTACCAAGGAACTTGTAATCTCTATGAGTAAAACATTTAGTTTGTTTGTGCCAAAGAGGTGATATGCAGAGTTAGAAGTCAAAAAATGAATAATGGATAAAAGCTGGCTTTGACCCATTAAATAAACATATGGTTTCAAATGTCCATTGTCGTACTTATCTTAGTCAACAAAAATTCAAACATTTCTCAATATGAATGAATAGTTTCATATCTTATCTCCAAGAGTTCTTTTCTTTTCATCTGTTTACCTCCTCGACTATCTAGCCCAGAAAGCTCTGAAGATTCAGATTGTTGATTTGATATCTCTTCTTATTCACACGCTACTTGCCACTGGCATTACCCTACCCCACTGGTTCTTAGCAATATTACCAAAATATACTGGAGTTTACCGCTATTATCCGAATCCAACTCCATGTTATTTGGTACCTCACTTTTTACAATAGGAGAGCACAGAATCTTAGTTTTTTAAAACTTTCAGCTGTCACAACTCTATCCATTTCCTTTTCCTTAGCTATGTAAAAAAATTAGATTCTGAATTTCTCTGGAATATGAAAATACAAATATGTGAAGACTGAAAACGGTATTTTTTTATCCGGCTTATAAAATGTTGACCCTAAAATCCAATGGGAACACTATCTATGTGTATGAATTGGAGAATAAGTTACCATCTTTTAATTGGTTAAAACCTCTATTTGAATTGAATTTTGTTGCTTGATTTTCATCATGATATATCAATTGTCAATTCGAAGCAGGAATTCCTGTGAGTAAAAGGGCTGACTAATGTAAATCATGTTGTTGGCAACCTCGTTAATTTCCTGCTGCCATTTCTAAAAGTTTCAAGTTTAACATTTTCTTGATTGATTTTTCCCTTCTCTTTTAGTTAGCTGGAAAAGAGTGGTCCCAGTCTCTTAAGGTTCGTGCTCTCAATCTTCATAGTGTATTTCACAAAAATTGTATGGAATGACAATTAATTCTTTCCGATGATGCTGTGGATTGTGTTTCCGATATTTCTAATGTCAAATTCTAGGTGTTCTCTTGCTATGATATAGATATATTTCAGATACTTTATGCCAGGTTATAGTATGAAGGTGGTAGATTTGAAAGTTGTTGTGTATGTGGCCTAAAACTCATTTATGTCTAACATGATTGGCAGTTTTTTTCCTCTCTTTATCATGATTCACAAATTATAATCAGATAGTTGTGGGTAGTTCCTGAGAATCATATAATGAGAGTTTTAATTTGTGAGATCTGTATAACCTGTCCTACTGTCGCTAATAATCATGCCAAAAGTCTGATGTATTTTGTTGCTTCTGTAGGTTCTTGCTTTGTTATAGCTGCTTGGTTGATGGGTCAATTTGCTGGTCATTTGCATCGATAAATGATTTTTGTTGAGTTTTTTTATCGACTACTCTATTATAGATTGTCGAGTGTGTTTTTAGCTAGCCACAAGTTGATTTATTTGGTCTAGTGATGCAGTTACTTCCTTGGTTTTAAAATTGTTTTCACAGTTGCATTAATATAATAATTTTAACTTCTTGAAAGCTCGATTGCTGTAAAAATTAGAGTTCTAAAACTTGTTATTTTAGAGAATTTGGGGAATCGAAAGAATGAGCTGTAATTTTTTCCATGTCTAATATTAATGTGGTTTGAGGTGAGACTCCATGAATGGATTCTGCTAGGATATTTTTCTCCATGTTTGTTGGAAGTCATTTTAGTAGTGACTGATTGACCAGAAATTAACGAGTAGAATGCAAATTTATCTATTGGTTTAAAAGTGTGAAACACTACTAAAATTAGCAATGCTTTATTCATGCGTGTGAAACATTGTGCCAATTTCTAATCTTGAATGATATCTCATCATAATGACTAAAAAATGATTTTTATCTTACTGAAACAGCCTCCTTTCAATGGCACTGATGTTTAGTTTTATTTTTAATAAAGGATTATCAGAGAGAATATCCCGAGGTTATAATTCTGGATCCTCCTCAAGCCATAAAACATGTTCACAACCGCCAATCAATGCTTGAAGAGGTCGCTGAACTGAAATTGCCTGATTGCTATGGTACTTTCATTTCTTTGGGGCTGTGTGACATATATTTCTCACCATGTAGGCAGTCCCACACCAAAAGAATGAAAAAACTTAAAAAATGTTGCCTTTCTTCTTACCATGTGTGTTGTTGATGTTAGTATTTTCTCCGAGGTGACTTTCGATGTAATTTTTTATCTCCTTGTCACTAGCTACTTTTTCCTGTGAACTGCAACAGGAAAAGTTTGCATCCCAAGGCAATTGGTTGTTATGAAAGATACAGCTGCAATACCAGATGAAGTTACTAAAGCTGGATTAAGATTACCTCTCGGTATGCTAGTATTCTTCCATTTTTTTTTTGGAAGAATGCAAGTTATTATTGCATTGACACTATAAGAAATACTGTAGGAAATCTAGCTTTTACCCAATTCCCTCTAATCATGGAAGGGTGTTTGTTCGTGCTCAGTAAAAGGATCTTGTATTGATTATACAAAAAGGATACTTGTAGTGGCTGTGTATTACTGGAAGAAGCATGCTGTTTCAAAATCAGAATTCTTTTTAATTAAAGTGGTTGAAGATTTCTTCCCATAGAATGTGATGGTGACATAGTTTGAAATACTAAAATCCGATAATATGTTGTGCGATACATTAGATTTTTCTTATGGTGTGTATTCTCTGCTGAAATTTTAATTGTTGACATAAACTTTTCAAATGCTATTTTTTCAGTTGTGAAACCTTTGTTTGTTGATGGAAGTGCTAAGTCGCATGAATTATTCCTTGCATACGATCAGTTGTCCCCCTCAGAACTAGAGCCTCCAATGGTTTTACAAGAGTTCATTAATCACGGTATGTGTATTCCTTACTCCTTAGTTCGTCACCCTTATTTTCTGGTGTTACCTGTATGATTTATGAATGTTTAATTGCTAAATGATAGGTGGTGTTCTCTTTAAAGTTTATGTCATCGGCGAGTCCGTAAATGTTGTCCGGCGTTTCTCTCTGCCTGATATAACCAAATGTGACTTACCTAAAATTTCTGGTGTTTTCCGCTTCCCAAGAGTTTCCTGCGCTGCAGCTAGTGCAGATGAGGCTGATCTGGATCCTGCTGTTGCTGGTGAGTTTGAGTCCCCTTACAGCAGTAATATCTACGCTGTTGCAAATAGGACTTCTTTGGTACTAAAATATATCTTAAGCCAGGTGGTATGTGTACTGGGTGCTTATTCACCAACCAAAAAAGTGACGATACATTGGTTCACGGGGACAATAAACCATCACTATCTGAAATGATTTAAACACGATATGCCCCATTCAAGTATAGTTGCTCAAAAACTTCCATCTATGGCCTTTTAGATCATTGTTTTCTTTTTTTTAATTCACAACTTTCATAAACTGAGTTGGACAAACCAAAAGATCATGTCAGCTATGGTTTTGCTGTCTTATTTATGTTTATTCAAAACGTGAAGTTTTATTTCATCGTAATTCATTGATTGATGTAGAACTTCCTCCAAGACCTTTGCTTGAGGGACTTGCAAGAGAACTTCGTAATCGACTGGTGAATATCTTTCCAACAAAATTTTAATTCCGTTCCAATTTATATGGGAACTTCAGTCTTCTGCTACTTTTGATGCTACACTATATAAAGTGTTGTTACCATTTATGTGTGATATGTGTTATTTTACTTGATGTTTAGGGTCTCCGGCTATTTAATATTGATATGATTAGGCAAAAGGGGACCAAAGATCTGTATTACGTCATTGACATCAACTACTTCCCCGGTAAAGTGATGATATTTGAGTTCATTTGATTTTTAAGTGCTGAATCCTCATAAGCAGTTATTTCAACCCTTGTAGCGTGTTTGTTATATGAAGTGTATCATCTGAGCTTGTACATGATTTCTTTTGCGGAAAATTACCCTCACACCTACCTAGGTTTTCCAAATTACAATAACCACCCTTGAGTTTTCTTAACTACAATAACCAGCCCTTAGGCATTACACTGTCCAACAGTTTTTTGGTGTGCTGCTCTGAAAAATCTACTGATGTCATAGTATTAACGTTTTTTGGGAATATCCTCAGTTCAATAATAAGGGTTTGGACAATTTTCCGGACTAAAATGCCCTTTAGGAGCGAAACTGTAATTATAAATTCCTGGTAAATTAACGGAAAGACTTCGGATCTTTTACAGTTAAAAGTTACAATATTTTCAATCAGTTATTGAAACACCTGAACTTTAAAAATAATTTATCAAAATATTATACGGATTTGGAATTAATTTACATGGTTACCCAAATGCTGCAATATCAGAAGATTTGATATCAGTTATTTGAACGAAATCAAACTCAAAAATTCATTTCTTAGCTTACTCTTGTGAGAGAGTTTATTCCTTTTCTACCATAAACTAACAATAGGAAGTGAAATAAAGAAGGGGATGAGGGTGATGGCTTAATGATAAGTTGGAGGGAGAGGACATAATTGCGGCGATAGGGTGATGCTGCTATGGCGGTTGAGAGAAATTTGAAAGAACTAAAGCGGCTGTAGAATGACAAAGGACGTGGTGCATAGAAAGAACTTGGGGAGGGGGAGCGATTGTGAGGGAGGTGGTAACGAGTGGTACGTCAATGTCAGGAAGAGATGGTGAACACTGAAATGGGTTGGGAGGTAGCAGTGATGGAAAGGATACGGTGATGTTGGCAGTTATGTGCTACTGTCGGCGGCCATAAACTATTTTCTATAGTTGGCCAAGGAAGAAGATAAGAGGTGAAGGGCAACGATGACTTGTCATAACAAATGCTTTTATATTCAAATTTTCTTTAGACGCAGGGGTGGTTTTTGTAGTTTTTTTAGGAGCGAGGTTTTGTCTTTGTAACTAAACCAGCCTCAATCTTTGGTTGTATCTATCCTCAGATCCTGAATCCTAGATTAGATCACTTGAGCAGCCATTTCCTATTCTAGATTATTGATTTTCTTGTTTTAGGGACCCTTACTGATTCAAGTACAAAACCGTTTCTTTGTTTACTCCTTTTTTTGGATCATGAAAGTATTAACACGTGAATTGCTAACTTTTTACCCTATGTTAGCAGGATATGGGAAAATGCCGGAATATGAACATATATTTACTGATTTTGTTCTTGGTCTGGTGCAAAACAAACACAATAAACAGAGACCTCCTGCAGCGTAGCATCGTGGAAACATGTAAATTTTTGTACATCCTTTTTGTTAGCAGGTTTTACTCGAGACTTTTGCTTACACCAGGTGTGCAACTATAACGTGACAATGTGGTTAAATCTGGGGTACTCGTTACGCAACACCCTGTATAGGCAATAATTTCTAGTTACACTAACTGGACTTTAGCTAGTTATGGAACCAGTCCTCAGTAGTCATTTGTTGAATGAAGCGCAGTCAGGAATAATCGAGTTTCTGATTTTTTTTTCCCCTAGTTTTTCGTGTATTGGCACATCTTTTGGTTAACATGGTTGATGTTGCGGCAAGTTGCGGCACTGTAACATCTGTTTTGTAGCTTATTTTCACTTGATCTTCAAAAGTTGTATGTTTCAGATCATCAGATGTGATGCGACACTTGATGCTAAATCATGTATGTTAGGCATATATCTTATAACGAACATGTGGAGGATGCCGGATTGGTTATGCGCATATAAACATACATACACGTGAGGTGCCGTGAGCGTACGGCACTACTATAAAATAAATAACTTTCCTAATCTTTTGGAGTAAATCTTTGATTTGGTTTTGTCTTTTGTTGTTAGGATAGGTACTATTACCAAACTTTTGTTAAAAATATCCGTACTTAAAAATTACAGTAAACTCCTATCAAATTATCTCATGATATTCAATACGACTTAATTCATGAAAAATATTGCTTTTTATTTCAAAAATATTATTTTTCACTGTAAATATATATTATGTCAATTTGTTAGTCTATCTTGTAAAAGACTTACTCTTTAAAAATATTGATTTACCTTTTTTTTTTTGCTAAACTCTTTATTAGATTATTATTATTACATATAATTATTGGAAAACAATATGTAGATATAAACTACAATCGGGGGTTTTCGTGACTGATTATGATTCATTTAAAATTTAATAAATGATTATAATTATGTCCTCACTTGTGAATTTTCACGTGTCTAATTACGGATTTTTTTAATTTTTCGCTTTATTTTTATGACGTTGGAATAAATTTTTTATAATTAGGCTCATAGACAATATTATAATATAGATTAATAGTGCAACATGTAAAGGAAGAAAAAATCGACCCAAGCACAAACCCCAGAATTTCTTATTTACTATTTATTAATGAGTTGATTAGTTAGTAAAAAAAAACAATAATTTTTTCAATTTGCATTGGGAGTCTTCTGTCTGTTCAGATTCCAAACTCAACCCTCCAAATCTTGTTCAAATTCAGACTGCGTGTATTTTTCTAACATGGCATCCAAAATCTTTGGTTTTCGAGAATAGTTTCTTTGTAGAATAAAACTCTCGACGTAGTTTTTATATTTGGATAGCATGTTGTAATATTGTGAGACCTATGCATTTTGAAATCATCCCCATAAATATGATGAATTTATAAATCAAAAGGCAACTTTTCCTTACTTGCGTTCGACAACGGCGGTTATTACTACCATAAAAGCTAAACTAACGGCCATTAAACCACCTTCTATTTTCAGATAAGTTCCACGTTGTTTTGTCCTCGAAGTCTACAGTGAGGAGAAAAATTCTGAAACCGAGGATTGACCGGAAAACGGAGCCTGGCAAGTGTATCATCCCCAAGAATGGGCCAAATATCGTGTGGACCGCCTATTACACGAGGTACCTGAGGGGCAAAGAATGGGTTCAGATGTCTTGTACTCCTAGGTGCTGCTCTGATCCTCCTTTCCTCAACCTTCCCCAACTTCGCCCTCTCCCAAGCCACGGCAAACGCCTTTTTCCAACTAGCATATCCCTCCGTTCTCTCATTTTGAAATTGCTCATTAAACTTCAACTTCCACAAGTCATCGCTTGATGCAATGTATCGCAGTTCCGAGCACACACAGCTTGTTTTAGCTACATCAACACCAGGCAGCAACTCCAAGATTTTCATTTTTAGATCAGTGGGTAGTCTTATAAAGCAGGGAGGTAGTTCTACACCAGTTTTCTCACATAAACCAATCAACAATGGTAATGCAAGATTGTCTTTTACATCTCTCCAAAACTTAAACAGCTCTTTCTCCGGTGACGTAATTGAAACACCTCCACCGAATCCTTTCAAACTTTCGGTCACACCACAATTCGCCCAAACAACATTCAAAAGTGGCACTAGTTGATCCTCATTCAATTTTAAAAAGTGTGTACCGTGTCCCCTTGATTCATTCCTTAATGATCCATAAACAGACATGAACTTCCCTAAGCTGTGAAATTTCAAGACAATGCTGTCAATTCCATCACCCCGGGCTACAATATCTGGCAAAGTGTAAGACAGTGACGGCATAAAACCACCTGAAGGACAATCATTAAACTGAAAACCACCAACTTGCTTAATTGAATTTCGATCAAATCCCACAAAACCAGATTCTGAAAATACCGCATGAATTGCCACTACAGTCAACTCGTGATCTCGTCCATGAATACTTTCCTCAAATACCCAGGTACAGAAAATGACTCCTCGACTACGTCTGCTGAAAACCCACCACAAATATTGTAATTTTCATCAAAACCATCATCTAATTCCATGCAATCCGTAGATTCCTCCAACTGGGTTGCCGTATCTAGAGTTTTCCTTTCCAGCCCATCAAACTCAGAAATCTGGGGTTCGCTGGGGCTATCACCGGCATTCAAATCTTGAGAAGCCTCAGATTCCAAGGAGGGATGAATATCTACGGACTTCGAATCATCACCAACTTCTTGCTCCGAAACAGGCAGATAATTCTGCACTAAATCAGGGTCGAGGGTAAAGAATATAAGATCACCAGCGGCTACCCCTAAAAGCTGGAGAGAGTCCTCGCCACCAGGCGAGTCCGATCGAAGCTCATCTTTTCGATTCAGGGATAGGCGAATCGAAGCGGGCGACGGGAAATTCGGGAGGTTTTGTGAAATAATCTGCTTGAGTTGACGAAGGGTGCATGGATTTGGGGCTTCCATTTTTAGGGTTTCTTTGGATTCAATTGACCTGAGCCTGAGTTTCATGGTTTGGAATTATCTCTAACTTAACATGTTCACGGACCAAATCCATTTCAATTTAAAAATGTGAAGTACTTAAAAATAATAAAGCTTTAAAAATCTCATAATTAATGTTCAATTTTTATTATGTTTCAAATCATACAACTATCAATGGAGAATCAATGGACACAAGATAATTTGTTTATAGTTGATCTCTTGCTAGACGGTTTTACGAATCTTTATTCTTGAGACGTGTCAATTATATTCATATTTACAATTTTTACTTTTGTCATAAAAATAATAATTTTTAATAAATGACATAAATATAATATTTATATTACAAAATTGATCAGTAAGACCGTTTCACGTGAATTTTTTGAATTGTTTAAGATAAAGCTTTAAAATTCAAGTATGGAAATATGTTGATAGCTTTGTGAAAATCAAATCATAGTAGATCTTATGTGTGACGATATCAATGATTTACATCAGTAAAACGGATCTACTCGATCTATATTTGAACTCAAAAATATTATTTTAATATTTTTGACATAAAAAATAACATTTTTCATGAATAGATAGGTGATTTGTTACTTTATTTTATTTTATACTTTATTTTCCTAAATGAACAATTTGTTTAGTAATAAATTTAGGAATTATAATCATTCAAAAAAAAGTTAGGAATCATAAAAATATGATGTTAGATACCATACAAATTGAAAGAAGTATTTTAACCAGCTTAATGGCGTTCTCCAATTTATGAAACTTAATAATTTATAGTAAAAATAAAATAAAATAAAATAAAAAATCTTATTATTATTTTTTTATTTTGAAATATTTATTTTAATATTAATATTCCCAAGATTGAGAGAGGACGATTCTTGCTGTAACTACGACTTCCTTCCCTGTCAACCAACTCTCACGCACAAAAGCGCGTGTTTTCACAACACCTTCACATTATAGGAACTCCATGAAATCAATTTCAAGGAAAAATATAAACCAGCATATAGCTAAGCTGCAATTGCAAAAGCCTGGAACTTCCTTCTTCTTGATTCTGTTCGAGCAAATGGGTTCTTTTAAAATTCCAAGGTCTGCAATCTCACTGGGGTTTTTGCTGCTGGCTTTCGCAGAATCAGTGATGGGTCGGTTTGTTGTGGAGAAGAACAGCTTGAGGGTGACGTCACCGGAGAGCATAAAGGGGACTCAAGACAGTGCTATTGGAAACTTTGGGATTCCGCAGTACGGGGGAAGTATGGCAGGAACTGTATTGTACCCAAAAGATAACAAGAAAGGCTGTAAAAAATTTGACGATTTTGGGATTTCTTTCAAGGCCAAGCCTGGGGCTCTGCCGAATTTTGTACTTGTTGATCGTGGAGGTATCTGTTCTTTTACTTGTTGGAGATTTCGGTTTTGTTTTCTCCTGTCGGTTACTTTAAGCCGAAATTTCCATTGTGATATCTAGAGTTGCCATTTCTATTATCTTGGTTATTTCTCTGTTTCAGTTTATGATGTGGGTTATCTTTTCTTTTAAAGAAGTATGCAGTGATGGAGCTTCTTGTTTGAGGTGTGAATTGTTATTTTCTTGTGCATGTCCTTTAGTCCATTTTCGCTAGTTTGCTGGTTTGAGGTTGAATTTGAGAACGCTCGTCTGTAGAGGATAATTGTTTATTTGAAGTGGATTTGATGGAAAAGACATCCTTTTGGTAATTCCTGATAAATTTCCCTTTTCAGTGTTTAAATAAATGATCTATCTGGATAGGTTTTTTTATTTGCTTCTGCCTTTATATTCAATAACATTCTCATTTCGGGCAAAATAACTGTCTGGTTTGGAGGGATACTTTTATATTTTTTTTAATCATCATTTGTTTTGTTTGAATTATGGAGTTGAGGAATATTTTTTTAAGTTTGTCTTATCAAATCATGGCTCATGCACATGAAAGATTACCAGTTTATCTCTTAATTCATGGGTAGAAATCCACAAATCTAGTGGTTTCGAAAACTCTCACTCAAGCATGTGTATAGTGTGGATCATTCTCGACTTGCCTTTTATAGCTCTTCAAAGATCTTTTTGACTAAGCTCTTTCTAAGAACGTTAATCAGTTGAGGCTTGGATGGAAACTAAGTCACATACATGTTGCGCCACTCAAGGACTTCTCATGAATGAAATGTTGGTATTAAAGGCTCAGTGATGTGGATTGAACTTCTCTAGCTTTCTACATGGAAGTTGAATTCTACATACATAATATGTTCCCTTTTGTGATTGCAATAAGTTTAGTCTCTTGGAAAATGGAATTTCTAGCGGTGAGGAGGTGATTCTGATGAGCTAACAAGAACCACTCTTCCTGACTTAGTTACTTCAGGTTACAACAACTTCTCGAATTGGATTCTTAGTAGGACTTAGCGTTAGACTACGTTAACGTTTGCTGAAAGCTGGATAATTTCTTATTACAAAAGGATTCGGAGATTCATTCAAAGCATGAAAATAAAATCAGAAAGCGTGACCATAGCTTGTCAATCTATCCTTTATTTTTCTTGGGAGAAATCCACCATGTCCTGATTTTCCATAGTTTAGAATGTTCATATTTTCTACAATTTCACCTTTCATGTTATTAATTGATGTTTGGAAATGTTGACTACCATTTTAATGGCATAGCTTGAGAAATTCTGATTAATGTTAGTCTCTTAAGATACTCCACTAGGTACAATTGCACATGTGTTTAATAAGACATAAGTTTACAAATTTTTTCTTGGCTTGCTATGGCACGCAGATTGCTTTTTCGCTTTAAAGGTCTGGAATGCCCAAAATGCTGGGGCAGCTGCAGTTCTGGTGGCTGATGACGTCGAGGAAGCATTAATAACTATGGACTCACCTGAAGAGGATGGTTCATCGGCAAATTATATTAAGAACATAACAATTCCATCAGCACTGATTGACAAAAATTTTGGAGAAAAATTGAAGAAAGCAATCGGTGGGGGAGATATGGTGAATGTGAATCTTGATTGGAGGGAAGCTGTTCCACACCCAGATGATCGAGTGGAATATGAACTGTGGACTAATAGCAATGATGAATGTGGCGTTAAGTGTAATATGTTGATGGAGTTTGTAAAGGATTTTAAGGGAGCAGCTCAAATTCTTGAGAAAGGCGGTTATACTCAATTTACACCACATTATATAACTTGGTATTGCCCGCAGGCATTTACCATTAGCAAACAGTGCAAGTCTCAATGCATAAACCATGGAAGGTATTGTGCTCCGGACCCTGAACAGGATTTTAGCACAGGCTATGAAGGAAGAGATGTGGTTCTTGAAAATTTGAGACAGCTTTGCGTGTTCAAAGTGACCAACGAGACCAATAAACCATGGATATGGTGGGATTACGTTACTGACTTTCAAATTAGATGCCCCATGAAAGAGAAGAAGTACAACAAAGAATGTGCAGACAGTGTTATAAAATCTTTAGGTAAGGTTTTTCATTTCTCATATTATATTGCCACATTCATTACTGAATGTCAACATACTGTTGTTTATTCCTTCAGGTCTTGATCTGAAAAAAATTGAAACGTGCATGGGTGATCCTGAGGCTGATTCAGACAATCCAGTTCTTAAGTTAGAACAGGATGCACAAGTGAGATTTTGTGACCAACTTTTTTGACATCAGTTTTTCATCATATTGCTGCATGTGTTTATTTCATATTTTTATGTGAATAGCATTCATTGTGTGAGAACTAAAACATGTACTTATAGATTGGAAAAGGATCGCGGGGTGATGTGACCATATTGCCCACGCTTGTTGTCAATAATCGACAATATCGAGGTTAGACTGTACTATATTATCTTTCCTTTTAGCAGTAAATTTATTATATTGTCTTATATGGTTACTTTTCAGGGAAATTGGAGAAAGGTTCTGTTTTGAAGGCTCTTTGTGCAGGTTTTGAGGAAACGACAGAACCATCTGTTTGTCTGAGTGGTGGTAAGTAATCTCCACTCCGAGGAAGATTTTATCGTCTTTAGCTTAATTGGTTTTATGATACAGTTGGAGCTTATGATTTGTTGACTACAGATGTAGAAACAAATGAGTGCTTGGATAATAATGGTGGCTGCTGGCAAGACAAGACAGCTAACTTTTCAGCTTGCAAGGTACTTTTTTCAATTGCTGAGTAATAAAAATGAGTGTCATGGTATTTGGTTTGACGATGTTTATATCAGGACACATTTCGAGGAAGAGTGTGTGAATGCCCCGTGGTTAATGGTGTGCGGTTTAAGGGAGATGGCTACAGTTCTTGTGTTGGTATGTAAGTGAATGCAATTTGTTCTTTTTCTTGGATATGGTTAGTTACATAATTTTATCAGAAAGTGCTCTATGCTTTACTTTGCTACCGAATGAGCATTTTGCTTCAGATATAGTTTCACATTAGTAAAACATGAAATAGAATGTATTTTTAAACATGTGTCATTTCACACAATAAGAAATTTATTCTGTCCACATCCACCTTGGAGATTTCTTTGTCAATATATTCTCCACTTATGTCTGGTTACATCGATGTGACTCAAATAGGAGGAATAGTATCCAAACAACAGAAAATTTTGATGGAATCATGGAAATACCTTGAAAACACACCTCCGGCGCTCTTTCCAGCTGAAAACTAAAAATAAAGAGGAGATAAAGTGGAAAAATAACCGGACATCTGAAAGCTCATAAATCATGTAATTTATCATTCCACTATTTTTGCACTTCTTTTGGTATTACAGTAGACCAAAAAAGAGAGATATTGACCAGTCTGAGTTGGCATGAATATGTTCTTCTATTTGACCGACGGTGTTTTCTCACATCAGAATTATGTTATTTTCGCGTATAATTTATATGAGACCATATAAACACAAATTGAGTATTTTGATTGCTGCTAACGAGAATAACAGTTCTTGCTTCTTCAAATCTCTACCAATTATTTTCTTATTTTTTAGCGAAGTTACTTGATTGTTTACTGGTGTGCACGTCTGTTTTGTATGTATATATTTCTGTGAGAAAAGGTTGAGTAAAATAATTCTCTTCATATATTGATTCATCCAGGAAATATTTCCTACTCTCATCTCTGGCTGAAGCATTGGATGCTTCAAGCAGTTTGGACATTGTGAAGCTCATGTTTTAATTTTTTATGTGATGCATACTTCGATCACACTCGCCTTGGTCTTCAAATTCATATAATCATATCACGAAGTTTTAGTGTTTTAAATGGCGGCCAAGGTGGCCATCAACCGCACCGCCTTTGCCTTAGGCAGTTTTGTAGGCAGTCAAAGGTGATCCGGGGCAGGTGAGGCAGGCGGGCGAAGGGGTCAAAATTCAACAGAATTTTAAAAACCCTAATTATTAATACATTAAACACTTCCTATTCAAAACATAATAGTCAACCCAATCACCCACATTTAATTTCTGTATATATTGCATGATTATATATAAAAATAGTAAAAATAAATTCAACCACCTATGCAGCTGAGTGACCGCCCCCGCCTCCGCCTCTTACAATGCTGCAAAATTCTGGTGGCTCCACAAAACTTCATTGTTGTTTGATTACAAAATTTGTCACCCAAAGATGATTTCAGGATAAATAGTCTTAAAAGGCCAAGTTGCTCCATTTATGCCTCTCCACCACAAATCGGCATTATATGGTGCTTATCTATGTGAAATCACTCTTCCACATTGTAGATGGGTGTTTTATGCTTGTCGTTTTGTATGTTCAAGGTAAATTAAATGGAAAAAACACAAGGAACGAAAAATATTGGTCACACTAGACGAGTAAAATGGTATTGCTCTATCTTGACTCACAATTCAAGTTTTCTTTTAAGAAAGATAAAAATTATTCTACCAATGGAAACTAAGGCTTGTAGAATGGAATTATAGAACCTAAATGGGGGAGGCTATGCGGCAATTGAAGTTGGATAGCACTGTCGCGTCCTAGTATTTATACAGCTTTTTTCTCCATTCTTAGAGATCAACCTATCATGTGAGAAGAAGTTGAAGAAAATAATTCTCCTCGTTGATGAATTCATCCATAAAATGAATTCAGTTTATAGCCAAAATATGAGTTTATGGAGACAAGAAATAGGTATTATCCCTAATTTTAAACCAAAAGCCTTATTTTCAGTACCCTTGATTGCAGGCAACATAACCCTTGATTTTGGATTCACCATCCCTTGATCGAGGGTCAGACTCATATTTGTGATCGTTCCAAAGGATTTTGATCCTTGATTTGTTTCTTTTTTTGTACGAATATATCAAGGCATGGCAATGAGATTGTCTTATATTCCTTTTTCCCCATGCAGCAAGTGGGCCTGGGCGGTGCCAAATCAGTAACGGAGGCTGTTGGCACGAAACCAGAAATGGAGTCACTTTCTCCGCTTGTTTGGTTTGTATTTTTTAATTTTCTAATTGTATTTATATTGTTATTATTTTTTGCCAGACAATAGATTCAGATGGGAGTCCCTGTATTATATATGTAGGATGATGAGGAGGGAAAATGTGCATGTCCTCCAGGATTTAAAGGTGACGGCATTAAAACATGTGACGGTAAGGTGTTTTTCATATCACATACTAATGGACCTGATAACATCCATGTTTGAGTACATCCACTGTTTGTCATTAATCTAAACCTCAATGCAACATAGATACTAGTACAATGTTGTTCATTTTAAATGTGAACGACTCCCCTGGCGCCTAATACTGACATCCATATGCTAAGTCATAAATACCATTTACTAGCATGCACGATAAGTCATAAATACCATTTACTAGCATGAACAATGAACCCATCTTCACTTGGTATTTTTGGAATTTATATTACATTTTTAAAAGGACATTGTGGAATTATATTGATGGAAATATATTTGAGAATTTTAATAATTGCCTGAATTTGTTAGGAATTATGTCTTTAAAGCAGACAATAAGTTCCCCGTCATTTAATGTCAATCCTGGGTCTGAAACTTTGAATTAGAGTTTATGTTAGATGTGTCACATCGACTGTATTAAGTTCTTGGGAGTTATATATATGGATTTCGACAATCATCCTCTTGATCTAGTTTTTTGGGTGGAGTCTGGACCAAGTTCATAATCTTAACATGGTATCAGAGTTCATATTCACCGTCATGCGTTGGACTTTGCTAATAGGCCACCCGCTAATGTTTTGTAAACTTCAGGCTCTAGATGTTCATTCATGAGCGTGGAGGTGTTAGATATTCCACGTCGACCGAATTAACTTCTTGCGACTTGTATATAAAAGTCCATAATCTCAACAGTTTACACCAGCATATTCTCTTGGTTTAACCTCTGTCCATGTTGAATTTTCTTCTAAAAAACAGATGTTGATGAATGTAAAGAAAAGAAAGCATGTCAGTGCCCAGAATGCAGCTGCAAGAACTTGTGGGGAGGTTACGGATGTACCTGTAGTGGGGATCTATTATATATCAGGGACCATGATACATGCATAAGTGAGTTCATTTACACATCACCCTGTGTGTATGTGCGTGTTTTTTCGTGTGAACTAGGTTGAAACACTGTTTAGATTATTGTACATTTTAAAATATTTTAGTTGTATGATCAGTATTGGGTTAGGTCATTTGGTGTAGCAGACTAGCAACAGACGCAGGTTCAACAGTATCTAAGGTGCATGTCTGAGACTCACATTTTTTAATTCTGTTTCTTGTGCAGGTAAGAGGGCTACCGAAGTGAAGTCTGCTTGGACAGCTGTTTGGATTGTTATGATTGTATTGGCCATGGCTTCTGGCGGGGCGTATCTCATTTACAAGTATAGGTTGAGGGTGAGTTTTCTACACGTCAATGTTCTATAAAATTGTTAGTTTATCCATTTGACCTCAGAAGTTGAAATTTCTCTGTATATTCTTCACTTCCTTATTTTGAAATGTAGACTCCGAACATGTTAATGTAGATAACAAATACGTTCTTTTTTTGGAGAAGCTGAACATTGAACATTATTGATGGTGATTTTGTTAATTGGAACTGGAACTGGAACTTCAGTCATTTTGTGATCAGCTCATCTTTTGCCTTTTTTCATTTTCAGATGTACATGGACTCGGAGATCAGGGCTATAATGGCACAATACATGCCTCTAGACAGCCAAAACGAAGTTCCCAATCATGTTAATGACAATCGTGCTTGAAACTGAATCCTAACAATTATTCTATCGCAAGGGTGATGTGGGGACTTGTAGCACTGACCTTTGTCTCCATCATAAAGTTTTTGAATGTATAATTATCTGGTTTTGTAAAACTTGTTTCACAATACTGAACATGTCCAAATCACGATCTTGTTAAGGTATAAGAAAAGGTCATCACTTTGTAAATTTTATCATGTGTCAGGTTGTGCCCTCTTTAATTAATCGAGATCCCTTAGTCGTACATGACTTTTTCTTCCTATTTTATGTACGTCGTGACTGCACATTTATGTTGAGAGAGTCAAACGTTGTATTGATGAGCCAGAGTCTGAAATTTTTTAATATACAGCATGTGTGTTTTTGGAATGATGGTGCTTGAGAATTTTGTCGATTCAGATAATGTTGTTTTTAGCATTAAGCATTAAATTGCATAGATCTCAAGAATTGCTGACACAGTCACATAGATGAAACTTATATTGGATTTGAATCATATTGCAAAATTTAGTTGGATCTGCTAAACTATAAAACTCAATCCAAAGCGTACCAGAAAATATTGTGCATCAGTTCCACTAGCTTGCAAGGAAAGTGGATCTACACGCTTTCTTGATGTTCGAGATTTTCTATTTGTGTCAGAGTTTATATCACATATAGACAGTGGTTATATTCCTTTTCATTTAAATTTAGAATAAAGTTCAGAGGGTCAGTGATCATTATGCAATAATGTGATTACAATCTGCTTGCATGATTTATCATGGAGATGATCTAGTCTATTTTAAGGTGACCAAGTGTATACTTTAGGCTCTATTTTAAGGTGACCAAGTATATACTTTAGGCGAAAACACGGATAATTAAAATCTCCAAGTTGGTTTAGCTAGTGTCATGGTATCATAGTCCATATAACTTTACATGATATCATTGCATCGAAGTCTAAGAGCAGTCCTAATTAAAGTGACGTTTTTTTTCGTTTGTGAGAAGGTTTTGTTCTTCTTTCACTTATCGATCATGGTCGTTTTATGTAACGAACACCGGTGATTTGCTTTCATTCTAGGCGAACCATCCATGGCTGTGGTAGCAGAGAAGCAACCACTTTTTTTTATTGTGTTAACTGACGTTGTAATTGCCATATTTGTTTATTTTATTTTTTTAAAGGAAGTGGGGGATAAATAGTACACACACTCTATGAATAAGTGCAGGTTAAGAATTTTTTCCTGTGTAGAAAAATGAAGATTATTTTTTGTTGCCTACTTTTGACTCGAGATAGAAGTGGCGTCGAAATGGAAAAAAAATATTATAATTATGTGTGCGGCGTGATCACTTTTGTAAAAATCGTGTTACTATACTTCTAAGCTAATTATCTAAAAACGTCGCACTTAATTAACAATTTTATGTCAAACTTTGACGGATTGGAGTGTAAGTCAAGTTGATAAAGAATATTTCGAGAATAAAAATATTTATTTTGATATTTTGTATACATAAAAGTAGCAGATCGAAGCTTTTTTTTGGACATGATATTTTTTTTTAAAAAAAATTGTAATAATATTGCCAAATTGTTCGTGAAGGATGTTTCATGATTGTCTGAAATCATTTAGAGCAAAGAGGAGAGATCATGGTCAATCATGAGAGTCTCAATCCCAATGAACATTAATAACACCAAAGTAGTAGTTTGATTTTTAAAATAAACCTTGTTTAAATAATAATTAATAGATATATAACAACTGCATGATGGTGGTATATCACAACTGCATGATGGTGGAGTTACAAGATCATGTCAGACACACGTAGAAGAGAATATATATATATATATATATATATATATATATGTATATATATATATATGTATATACATATATGTATATATATATGGATAGATTATGTCAATATACCAGTTAATGAAAAACTACATAAACTATATATTTTCACAATACAATTCTTTTCCTTAACTCGGCCTTTTGTACAATTCAAAGGTCAAGAAAATTTGTATAAAAAAAGGGGTATAAGAACAATGAAATCCATTTCTATATATATAATAAAAAATAACGATTACGAAAAAATTCACTTCGTAAATGGTTACCATGCATGCATGCAATATGGTATGCGGTGTTTATTCATTCGCACAAAATGTGATATCTTGTGTGGATCCCCTGTTTTGGAGCCACGTTAGGGTTTCGAAAATCCGGGTTTGGTGTCGGGCAGAATCCTTCATTGTTTAGGATTTTTGTGATTTTGGAGCTTTGATCCTTAAATCAAGCGCCCCTATGTCCATTCCATTATAAGCAATGGGAGCATACATCCATAGCTCATCAGAACTCAGAAGCTGTTAAAAAGAAAGCCAATATTGAGTTCTTGAAAGATAAATTAATGGAATAAGTTGTATGATTTTTCTTTGAAAATACGTACATTTTAATTTCCAAACTAATAAGTTATGAAAATTTTAGATTTTTGAACCTATCGATATATGATATATTAGTTGGATGTTTGCGGCGTTTCTGGTATCTATCGGCAAATCAACTTAGACATACATAATATAATCAAAATATTGAAATGCACTGAATTTCTACGGATCGATTTGTGTATTATATTTGGGAAAAAGGGAAGAAAAAACAAAGAAAAAGAATCCGAGAATATATATTTTTTACCTTGATCTGAAGTTGCAAGAACTTTACATATTCCACAGCCTCTTCAAGCATAGTACTGATATCAACCTGTCATATAAGGAGAAAAAAAACCCAGTTAATTCTCAGATCCTCCTAGGAGCATGGACTCAAAATTCATCAGTCCATAAATTTTTAGAGAATATATATAATATTTTTGAATATTTTAATTTCAGGGAATAATTTACGTGTGGCCATCCACATTAATGTATGCAATAGAATTATATATAGAACACCAGTTTTTATCAACTGTGCTCACCTTAGTTCCGTTGGGAACCAGACCCTGCAAGATTCTCAATCTCTCGTTGATTTTCTCTCTTCTTCTCTGCAAATTATAAAGTAAGACAATTTAATTAGTTACTCAAACATCAAAATTATTGAATGATATTTTAAGATTCAAAATTGCAATGACCCTAAAGATATGTTCGTACTCTAGCATAAAGACTCTGAGTGTCAGTTGCTGAACCCCGGTTGGCCCGAGCCTTTCCACTGCCTTTCGAGTCTGAACTGGAAGGCAACCCTCCGTTTAGTTCTTGTGAACCATAGGCTGAATCATCTTCCGTGCTGCAGCTACTTGTGCTATGCCTCATAAGTTCGGTATTACTGCAGTCGTTATTGTTGTTATCGTCAAGAATCTTCATCTTAATGTTTCTCTTGTTCTTGTGAACCTAAATAAACAAATGAAAAGCTAATTAAATTATAAAAAATCAACTCCTTTCTGCTCTTTGAAACTAGTATATGATCCATGTATCATAAAATAAAAAGGTGGCAATAAGTGTATGCATGGTACTTACTTCTGTAGGCATTCTAAGTCTTTTCTTGGATGATTCCCTAGGGTTGCAGCTGAACATATCTTGTTCTGATGGCAAAGACATTGGCGCTTCGGGCAGGTTTTCGA
Source organism: Primulina tabacum (assembly GCF_025594145.1). Taxonomy (NCBI): domain Eukaryota; kingdom Viridiplantae; phylum Streptophyta; class Magnoliopsida; order Lamiales; family Gesneriaceae; genus Primulina; species Primulina tabacum. The sequence goes on along the minus strand of NC_134559.1, from coordinate 4,134,907 downwards.
TTAGTCCTACACTGTCTCTACTTGTTTCCTGGTATAGGAACCCATGATCCCCTTTCATGACATTATTATACGTCAATGAATGACACCAGGAACCATCGTTTTTAATCTCCTTTAAACCGTAATCCGTTGCCATTGGATAGCATGTTTCATGACTTGAGAAGGGACGAAGAATATCATTCCCCTGTGATGCTTCTATTTGACGATCATCGGCCCATGCAGAAACAGCCATAATCGACCCCTGATCGGGCCAAAAAGTAGAAGAAATTGAGAAGTTAGAACTACCCCATATGTCGTATGTATCCGAGGAGTTTCGAAGTAAACTCGACATGAAATTCCCTTCATCTGAGCACGTTCCATTGAATGAACCCCATTCCCCTTCATACACTGCACCAAGAAGATCCATAGATTTTTTTTTTTTTTTTAAATATCTTGAAATTGTAAACAATAGATGGGTGTCTTGGTTCTTAGTTGCTAGGTTTCTTGAAAGTGTCGAGAGGTGGAGAAGACATTATTTATAACCTTAACTAGCTAAGGATAAATTATATTATTTTGTTAATTATTATACTGCTTGGTTGTTGAATACAAGCAATACGTGCTCATAACTTATTTTCAAGTATTAAAATATTATTTTTTACGCTAAGAGTATTATTTTTATTGTGAATATCGGTAGAGTTAACTCGTCTCACAGATAAAGATTCGTGAGACTGTCTCACAAGAAACTTAATCCTATAATAAAGAGATGTCATCTTCATTTACTAATTAAGTAATAATAATGGCATGAGACCTACACAACTCAGCGATTATGTTGGATGTTCAGCATATGAAATTTCTATATATCGACTAATTATTACACAAACGCATCCCTAATTAGGAAACACATTACTCTCCTAAACCTATATAATTAATCATTATCAGATTACAACATTATTCTTAATTAATTAATATTTCGTTAAACCCTAGATGATATACATATCTGGTGAGTGAAAGTGACATATACAAGAGAAAACTGAACGTGGAGATGAGTTGGACAACCGCGTATATCATTTTCTGCAAACCCCAGCAGACATGATCTCTCCCAGGCCCCAGCCTAGCTCCTGTCCTAATGCTCCAAAAAAACCTTAAAAAATATCTAAATCTTGATACTCTAATATATATATGTGTGTGTGTGTGTGTGTGTGTAAAGAGAGAGAGTGTGTAATGTTTAGGATTCCAAGTACATTACAAGATTAAGAAGTGTTACATGAATTAGTATATGGAACAATTCTCAGTGTTTCCTGCTTGAAAACTGAATTGTGAATACTATTATTAGACATTTTTTTGCTCATGGAATGAGATAATGAAGGGACGATAAATCAATCTATATGAATAATATAATAATTTATAACTTTGATCTTTTATAAAACTTGAGTCAAACGTCAGATGAAATGAAGAATAATTAATGTATCATTTTTCGCGGCAAACAGTGTCACGATGAAGTTAATAATATGTTTAGAGCTCCAAGATTCAAACTTGAGATCCTGCTTTAGAAAATCGGAGCAATAGCTCCAACCAACAAGTGTTTGATTAGTATAGAAATTCTTTTTTGAGCAAGTGATATTGTCAAGAAGATTGAGTACATGATGATATTTATGTTAAAAAATAAAATCTAAATCCATGTTTAATTTTGATTTGAGGAATTAAAGATAAACATACGAACTATTTTTTTTAAAAAAAATGGGTCTCTGTATGTGGACAGGATCCAAGAACTTGTATATCTGTCCAAAAATTTATGGCACACTTTACCATTTTTTTTTTAATTTTGTTAAAATGCCGTTTGCGTAATCAACCTGCTATCTATGTTTTTAAAAATTTTATTGTGATTAATTTTTTAGTTAATGATTTTTGTTTAAGATCATTAATATTAAATATGTCATTTTTTAAATGCTAGCTGCCACTTAACATGTAAACTAAGGGTGGGTTCTTGGAATAAAAATACCATATTATATTAATATTAAAGTTGTACATTGAATTTCAAGATAAATTGTAAATTGGTAGTGTTTTGCCACTAATTTCATCTTTCCTTGATTAAAGTCCTGATCCCATACAAATCAACAGTTTTATTTATATATATATATATATATATATATATATGGTGATTATTTTATAGAAAATTATAAATTAGAACCAGAATGGCATGAGCTGTGAATATAAAATTCTAAGTATTCCATTATTTTAAAGACGTGTTGCATCTACCAACTAGCTAGACGAGAACCAAAACCCTCGAGCGAGTTCGAAAGGGCATCCTTGTTATACGATCACTTTGGCATATTTAAGGGACAGAATAAAATCCCATAAAATACATAAAAAAAAAATATGACTTACAACTTAATATGTATACATATGTGCGTGTCTATGTGCGCTAATGAGATCTTGGGCCGATGTTTAAGGTTGGGGTCTGGAGATTTGTTGATATCAGGCTCGAATCCGCTGATTACGGGTAATTTTTCTAATTTATTTAGGTAGATTAATTATTTCTTTGTACTTTCTTTCCCAAGATAAACAAGTTTCGGGCCGACGTTCAGGTCTCATAGTACAGACAATTACATTATATCTTTGCAGTTTGGAACAATATCATACTTTTATTTTATTATATATATATATATAGTAAATGGAACCTAAATCATATTGCAGTGTTGCCTGCTTGAGAGATATAATATAATAGACCGCCTCGCACGTTTGGATTGTTCCTGCGCCTTAATTATTTTTATTTCACTCTCACTTGCATTATTATCTACGACCTGTATATTTATTAATTATTATATTATATATGTGAATAATGGGATGCCTTTATTTAGAAATATATCATAAATAAAATTTTAGATTGATTATCGTAAAGCAAGAACTATATACATTTTTGTAAAATCTATCTCAAATCTGAACTCGCATTAAATTTCAGATTTATACTACTAGAGATCTTTTCCATTTTTTTCCCTAAATAATTATATATGGATATTTATTTTATGGAAAATTGGAAATGGGGATCCTTAGCGTATTTTAATGCTTATAATTTTGTGTGAAAACCCAAAGATTATATTTTCTCCGTCGTAAATATATAAGTTTGTTTATTTTCCCATACGGATTAGAAAATCATTCGAAGATGGTTCTACATTTTTCAAGCATTAGTTAATATGAGCACATTAGTAAAAAAAAATAGTACTAAATACATAAACTGGACAATATATTCAGGAAAACCGAAAACGTAAATACAATCTTTATATTTGGGACGAATGCGGTATTAAAATTAAGAAATATGTCACGAATCTTTATCTGTGAGACGGGTCAGCCCTACCGATATTCACAATAAAAAGTAATACTCTTAATATAAAAAGTAATACTTTTTCATTGATTACCCAAACAAGATATCTGTCTCACAAAATACGACCCGTGAGACCTTTTCACACAAGTTTTTGCCACAATTAAGAGGTATATAGGATATTTTTTATAAGATATTTTATACAAATTTATGTCCTTTTACAATAACGTTTGGATGATCATAAGTAATAAGGCGATCATTTTGAATAACACTATCTGCAGGGTGGTGATAGTCAATTATTTTGGACTACCAAAATAATAATGTACTTATTTATTGATTCAATTAATATGATTCGCCACGTACATTTGACTCCACCAATTTAATAAAAAAAATTAAATTGATGTATATGTATAGCATATTGTATAGTACAACGACGTGAAAGTACAAATAACAGGGAATACATATCTTATTGCAACGAGAGAGTATATATATTTATAATATATATCTATATATAGGTTTAATATCATGATACGAAACTCATGTTTTTTTATCTTAAAAATAATACAAGAAAAAAAAATCTCGTGATGATTAGTAGTCCCTAATCATCAACCAAGCAAGAGCAGATAGATTATAAACAGGTAAGCTAACACCAAGTTTTTTGTTCCTTTCTTAAGATCACACCAAGTCGTATGTATGCTATACATTCTCAAGCGTGTAAACATTATTTCACTGAATATGGCAATTCTCAATCCAAAAACACAAGACATGCCTCTCATTCAATCCTTTTTCGCAATATTACCACATGGTTTGTTACATGCCTTGTATTGGCTCAACAACAAAATGTAGAATGGCTGGTTAGCTTAAAGTCTCCCACCTAGAAAGCTAGTCATTTCAATTTATACTCTCCTCTTGAACATATGGTCTAAATTTGGTAGTCTTCTAGAAATCGATACAGTGAAAGCGACAACCTAGAAAAGAGCTGCTAAATACTATCGAGAGCTGACGATGTGGTCCATGTTCACATTATAGGCTGGAGTATGGTATCTGCACCAAACATTGATAGGTGAATGAAAGCCATTTATAGCGGGCTACAGCAAGCATTGGCTTCTCGAGGATTTGGCAATTGCTACATCCCATGTTGGCTCCATGATGAACTGTGAAGTGAGATACAAAGTTGAAGAATTCTTCCACCTAGAAGGCTGGTAATTTGGATTCACACACTTCTATTAGGTTTGTGTTTTAATACGACTCACTTATTTAAACAGTTGTTATACAAAAACTATAAAATTCAAAAAAAAAAAATTCCACACATAAGAGAACGAGTAAAGTAGAATCGCATATATAACCTTTCTCAATCCGGAAGAAGGACAGAGCCAGCGGAAACAGCAGAGTGGGAGGGTCAGCTGTACAAAATTTCACATAAAGTTCATTTCCTTTTCCTCAAATACACAACTACCCCCTTATTTGAAAAATGCCTTCATCGCTTCCGATAAAGCAGACCATTTATTTTCCACAACAATACGCTCAACAGCAAACAAATTAGTTCCACGATCAGTAGCAATGTAGCATGAATACACCAAAAATTTGACACCAATTGCTTTCTTGTAAACTCGCGCATTATCGAAATGAGTTGATTGAATACGAATAAAGCTAAAAGGTCATTTGATACTCCCGAAAACCTAGATACAAATCAAGGCATACTTGATATCCGACTAGTTGAGTCATAAATTTGAATACGAAGAAAGCTAAAAAGTCACTCAATTTTTTTTAATAACAGAACTAATGGGACACGTATCATACTGCAAACAAAGATTGGACGTACCTGATTTGTAGATTGTGGATTGAGTTACTCGTATCCAGGGAAAACAAGAGGCATTCATCGATGCAAAAGAAATCAAACCTTGGAAATTCACGCGAATTCTCTGTCTCTAACCCTTGATGGCTCCAGAAACACGCACTACCCCAAAAATAAAGTTCAAGAACCCTGTCTCCCTACACCGTTCATAGGGGAAAAGTTCAAGAACCTTGGATCGATCACATAAACAACAACCAGGCAAAAGAATGAATACCTGATAATAAAAAATTACATCTTTCACTTTTCAGCTAGTAGACCAATCAAAACAATATCTGATAAAGATACACAGTAACTTGAGAAGTCGTCAAATCTGTACGGACAACAAAAGTTCGAGATTGAGCCTTTGGTCAAAATCAGTCCTCCAAGAAAAACCCAAATACTAGGGTTTATATATTTAACTATTAAATTAAATATGATAAAATCAGCATAACTAAGAAGAAAACTTTTGGACAACATAAGAATGATTTTTTTTTAAAAAAGAATAAAACCAAACTAATTAAAACCAAATATATTTAAATTCGAACGTGATTCAAAAAGTCAAGTATTTTAAGTTTATAATAAGTTCGAATTAGATATATAGTCTCTTAAAAGTATTTCGATTAGTATAATAGGTGAGCTTTTGACAATTATTGTGAGTTTGATTTCTTATCAACATTTTCTCGAACGAACATTCAAACCGAATTTATTCAATACGATTTATCTAACTAGCATAATTTGATTTAAAAAATTGAGACCATCTTGAAAATTGGATCCCTCAAATAATAGACCATCATTTTTTATTAACAAAAGTTTCTCATAATTTATCAACATAATATTTATTTGTATAGTTTTCAGCTAATAAACCTTTAAATTTTTTTAATCATATTTATCTCATTTCTTAATTTATATATAAATATGTCTCTTGTGAGACGGTCTCACGAATTTTATATGTGAGACGAGTCAACTCTACCGATATTCACAATAAAATGTAATGCTCTTAACATAAAAAAGTAATATTTTTTCATGGATAACCCAAATAAGAGATCTATCTCACAAAATACGATCCGTGAGACCGTTTCACGCAAATTTTTGTCATATATTACATATTAATCATCTTCCATGATATTAATACTATTTTTTTCATTCAGTTTGTCCATGACAGAACTCCCTGAGCTAAAAAAATAATTTTTTTATTATCATTATCATCCATAAAGAAATCAAGTTCTTCAACATTATTGTAATTTTGATTTTCTTGTACAATATCCATCAAATCACCAACGGCCAATTTTTTATTATTTTATTGTTGTCACTAAAAAATTCGTTTCTCTTTATTTTTTTATCTTATTATTGATCAATTTACGATTCTACGGTCTTATCCATGTACATTTTTTTCCTTAGTTTTAGATATTTGTCGAACGTTAATGTGACATTGGACATATGAACGGTAGCAAAATAATATAGATTTGCAATATATTTGTAGGCTGAAGCCATAGCATTCGAACCAAGATAGAAAATGCAGCCTTCGGAAAGGGAAATAACTTTGCTACAGCCGGAGCCACCGCTCTGCCTGTACAATTTTTGAAAGCCAAGAACATTTCATCTCCAGTTACATCAACCTCTCTCGACGTACAACTTGATTCGATGTTTGCCCATTTCAGTTCCATTTGCCACCAAAGGTAATCCACTCTTTCTAGATCCTCTTTAATTCCATGATATTTAATTGGATTTCTTTTTGTATTAAAAATGGTGGAATGGTTATTTACGGAGATATTTTCTTTCTTCTTCCATAGATGATACATTGCACAGAATTGCTTAAAAACTCACTCTTCATTGTCGACGACAATTGGCGTCAATGATCATGGATTTCCATTACTTCCAGGCAAAACAATTCAGCAGACAACCAGCTTGGTCTCTGACGTGGTTCTGCAATCAAATTTCAGACATATTCTTTTATTTTCCGAATTTTAATTAGTTTCATTATTTTTTTCATTGAAATGGTTGACGTGACATCACACACATCACCAACAAACAGTGTGTGACATTGAACTAGTCTCTCGATTCTCAATCAATAAATCTAGAAAAAAAAAATTATGAAACCCGACCAAAACGAGAGAACAAGGATGTAATAATATTTGCCAAAGTTCTTTAAAATCCAAGAATTATCTTATTAATATTTTTTGTGGTCAATATTAAATTGGCTAAAATCCATGTAAACTGTAAATCGATCTTTTATTACATATGTAGGGTAGAGTTTTCATTATTCTTTAATCCATATAGAATAAATATATTCTGATCATAAGTAGACCTAGTCACATGTCCAATCCTTGGTCACCTCAACATTCTAGTATCAAGATTTGACAAACAACTAATTTGGAGCTATCCAAATATATAACTTAATGACCACGTTGTTCCTTTATCTCCAGGAAACATTCACGCTCTAATACGCGGTTAGGCACGTATATATAATATAAATAAACAAATATATACGTATGTTGGATTTATTTCCTACGTGGCGCCGAACTAGATAAGCAACCAAGAAATGACATTGTAAATTAGTTCTAGCATCAGTCTGTATCTAATTCTTTTCAAAATGGATATGTGATAATTACATGGATTTTATAATATTAAGAAAATTTTAGGAATCGATGCTTACTTAAGACTCAATTATTGGTTGAGAAGCAATGCAACTTCTGCACTTATTCGTTATTTATTGTATTCTGGATAAATTTAACTTATCAACGTTGTAATTTGCAAATTATGCTGACGATAAACCACGACGTACAAACTTGTCGATAGGTATTTGACCAAATAGGATCGTTCAGTTCCTATAGAACCTATCATTAAAATCCCCCTAGAGGGGGATAAGGCTAAGCGGAGCGAAAAAGGGTTTTCCATGAGATGAGAAATGCAAAGTACTAGTCCCGCACAAGAAATATCCATGTTTATGCTAAACAGGATGTATTGAACTCATAATTCAATAGATTGGGGTTAGCTCACCCTCGCGGGATCACGACTCTTTGTCCCGACTATTGTAGCACGTGCTCGAAACTAAGATAACAAAAACACGAAAAAGATTGAACCACTGATATCTTGATACGATCTTACCATTTTCTATTATTCAAACTATCCTAGTAGGACGGCTATCAATGCATGGTTTTGTGTAAAAATCAGCTGTGGTTGATGGTTATTGGAGCGATCTTAGGACATTGTTACAAGAGTCCGCAACATCAATCCATTTAAGCACTTGTTGGATCATTAATTGGGTCGACCGACCGACCATATACGAAAAGTATTATGTTGTGTAATAAGGCTCAGATAAATTAATTTTAAGTAATTTTTGAACTTAAATACATTTAAATGATTTACCTTGTCATCTATCTATCGCGTATTTGACAAAGAGGAAGGACAATTTTATAGACGGGAGCAAATTTGTCAAAAATTAAACACAAGTTTGAATTAATTTGAAGTATTACGTTAGAATGTTGAGTTTAACAGTCAAACATAAATATCTCAAAAGTTGAACCAAAATAAAAATTATAGAACTTTTATCAAAATAAAATATAATCATTTTAACGAACTTATAATATAGCTAATCTTATAACAACGAGTTTGCCAAGTGCAACATCGGGTACGTACCACACACACTGACACACATCTTCGTGTTGGCCCCAAGATTTGCTTCGTGTTTCTATAATTAAATTAAACTTCCATGACAAAATCTATTAAATAAAATTTATCGGCATAAATTAGCAGCAAAATGTAAAAAAGAAGCAATTTTCGTTTATAAGTAAATGTAATTCTTATATACCAATCCATGAAAAAATTACAAGTATTATTAAAACTAAGCTCAAATGAATTCAAGTTTTATAGTGTCACAATAACCAAATATTAATTATACGGAACTTTCTACTTCTCCAAGACCGATCATCAAATTCAACTCGAGTTCCGGTGATGGCGGGAGGTTTAAGTCGAAATTCCGGTGGGGAGCGGTGCTGTCTCCGTCGCCATGAGAAGTAGTCACGTCACTTGAGGCGCTGACGCTTTTCGAGCGTGCAGTCTTGGTGGTGGCGCTGCCGATTTTTCCTTCGTAATGCCTGCGTTTGTGGCCGCCTAGAGCCTGGCCAGTGGGGAAGGTCTTTTGACATATGGAGCACGCGTGAAGCCTTCCACTTGGGTTCAGAGGGTATATGTTCGACGCGTGTGTGGAAGCCGAGGTTGATAGATTGCTGTCGTCCGAGGACGTAGCGGCGATCGGTGGCTTGACGCGGTGGCTGGCTTTGTGGCCGCCCAGGGCTTGGTAGGATGAGAAAGATTTACTGCAAACACTGCACGTGTAAAACTGGTTCTGGGCAGGCGCCGCCGCCTTAGTAGAAAACTGTTCTGTCCGTTTCGAGGCTGAGGCGGTGCCGTCAGTTCTGTCCGTAAATCCGGCAGGGGAGTTCTCGCCTTTGACGCCTGGGTTCAAGGGACGGACGGCGGAGGTTGTGGTGGCGTCGCCGCTGCGGGCAAGCATAACAAGGCAAGCCGCCAAGTATTCTTCCTCTGATTGGCAAGAATCATCCGTCGACGTTTCTCGCTTCGTCCGCTTCCCTTTTCTGAAGGGTGTCTCCACACCGCTTCCATCATCAAACCGCCGAGTCAAAACATGCGGCAACCGAGCGGCTGAAGAATTGAGAGCTTCAAGAGCCATAGGTTGAGCCGGTTGTGGACGAGGAGAGATTCGAACCCTTTTCAAAAATATCTGAAATTTTTCTCGTAGCGTGTGAGAGAACAGATAGTGGAATTCTGAAAGACTTGAAGTGAAAGCAAGTGAATTGTGGAGGAAAGTTTAGGGAAGTTGTGTGTATTTAAAGTGTCTGGGGGAGTTCGGAAGTTGCGTGGGGAATGGAATGGCGGTGGATTTCATATGTAGATAGGTATAAGTCATTACTAAATAATATTACTTTACAAATCCCTATTTATTTTGACAATATAAAAGAAAAGTCAGTGGTTCACACGCATCCAACAGGAAAAGTGAAGTGAGAGTCGGGTTTTTATGTGAAGGAAGAATACGTCACCACTCAAATTTTCAAAAGGCAACGATATCAATAGTATAAATACGACTCGTGAGACCGTTTCACATAAATTTTTGTCATAATATTTGTAAAACGATCTCACGAATAAATGAATTTTATAATACAGATATTTTGTTTGATTATTCAATGAAAAGTAGTGTTTTGTCAGAGTCTTAACAGATATAATTGTTATTCACGCACCAATTAATAGAAGATTAACTATCAGTATATCAAACGCGTGGGACACAAGGCTAAGCATCGATACCTTGTTCATAATTGACTTTAATATCAAGAAAATTCATGATTTTGTAATATTTAATATCTGGATTTTCTTTTCACAGCAAAAATATTTGAAAATAACACCTGTTGTACAACGTAATCAAATCTTTTGCATGCCGATATTTATAATTTTTGCATTGAATTCCTTTGATTTAAAATCGATTGATTTAATAAATAAAATATAATTAATTTTGCTTCGTCCCACTAAAATATATCACATACTTCAGTATAGGGTATATAACCGAAACAATTCAAATATCAGTAAAAATTTAAGATTTGAATTCGAATCGAATAAGTATATTCAAGTTCGAGCTCGATTCGAAGTCCGAAAATTTTAAATTTTTTGACTCGAGTTCGCGTTAGGCTCGATAAATTTGAACATATTCGTGAGTTTTTCAAATTCTTGCTCGAATATTAAGGTTCGAGAATGAAAATTCGGAAGTTCACAACATCTAAAAAGCTCGAAATGTATATACATTTAATATATTATAATATCATATTAATAAAATATCAAGACTTGCAAATTATCAAACAAAATAATTTTGACTCGAGTTCGTCTCGAAAAAAATTCAAGCATGCTCCAGTTGGATAAATTCGAATACGAGTCAAATATTATTCGAGTCGGCTCAAAAAACTCGTAGACGGACTCAAATAGTTCTACTATACTTTATTTTATTGCAGAAGGTATGTTACACGTGGTCAATAATTTTTTAATCGTCTACTTTCGAAAAGGATCAACTACAGAAGTTGTGCAGCGAAGCAAGTAAAAGAAACATGCATATGCTCTAACTTTTAAGTTCACTTCGAATAATGTATGTGCAATATATTCCTCACATATTCCATTTTTCACGTGTAATTTTGCTGCAGCCGAGCCATCGGAATTCTCCTCAAAATTAAAGAACAAAGAAAAAAGTGACTACCCTTTGTCAAAAAAAAAAAAAAAACATGATGAGATTCCGTCGGGGGCGGAGGTACAGCCTCTTGTATCCGGATTTTAGCTCGAGTGGTCCAATTTTTTTTTAAAAAAAAATTTATATGTAAATTTTTGTGTAATTTTGAATAAATTTGATATTAGTCCGGATAGATCAATTTAAAATATTAAAATATGTTAGAGTTTAAAATTTTAGTTCGAGTAAAGTCAGATTCCTGACTCCGCCACTAATAATTCCGTACTACTTTCTTCAAGTTATGTGGAACAAGCAAGAGAGAGGGAGACACTACACTAAGCAACCTCACTGGTCATGAACCTGATCTGGACACGTGTGTGGACGTTCTTGTCATTTCGCTCTATTTCTAGAACATTGTGGAACTCTTCTCCTAGGCCGACCTGAAGATTATGGCCATGCCTAGGTCGCAAAGTCAATATGAAACTCCCGAAAATATCCACAAATCCTCGTTTGTTTTAATGTTAAAATATATATATATATATATATTAAAAAATATTTAAAAAATTGTGTTTGCATCTTTAACTTAAAATCTTGATATAGATGAGAAGTTATGAAAGAAAATTAAAATCGTGTTTATTTTGATAATTGTGAATTGAAATTGGTAGTACCACACGTATACAAAGAGAGTGAGTGGAGAGAGTGAGTGAGAGAAGCAAACACGCGGCAGCACGTAAGTGGGCTGGCTAGCGTAGCAATTCGGTGGCTCGTAGAGATAGATTACACGCAAACGCGGCCTTGCGTACGGCTCGGACACGCGGAGCGTTACGTGGAGGGATTAGCTGAATCTTGTGATATCCCGAATATTTGGAGAATGAGTTGCGTTCGTATACTTAGGTGGATGATGAGTTTATGCTGAATCATTTATTCAGACAATATTATTATATAAGATAAGATTTTATATTACACATATCTTTTTATTTTATTATGTTAAAAAAAAAATTTGAAGCATTGAAACATCATCGGTCATATACGACCGTTTCAGTACGTATAATACTCTTAAGGGACTTCAAATTTTATTTTATTATATTATGTAATAGTATGATATTTTATTCAATTAACTTCCAATAAACGGAAAAACATTATTTGTCGAACTGTATGATTCCGACAATTTTTTTAGATAAAAAGACTTCCGTTTTACTCAATTTTATATTCATGAGCATCTCTCTTGTGAGACGGTCTCACGAATCTTTATCTGCGAGACGGTTCAAGCCTACCGATATTCACAATAAAAAGTAATACTCTTAGCATAAAAAAGTAATATTTTTTTATGAATGACCCAAATAAGATATCTGTTTCACAAAATACGACCCGTGAGACCGTCTCACACAAGTTTTTGCCTAAATTCATATCTAACTATAGGTGATTGAATTTAGACATCATGTTTTACTTTACTTTTTTTTTTAAACTTTTTTTGAGAATTTATGAATAAATTTTTTGGTATAACTTTCAATTTACGTCGTATGTCAATTTTCTCATTTTTTAAGTTTGTATGCATTGATAAGATAATTAGTTGCTGATTTTAGGGGGAAAAAAGCTTTTATTTGAAACACACATTTGAATTGGTTACTTATCTTATCATTTATATATTTTTTTTCAATGAAATAAATGTTAAAATCATGATATGCATATCTGAATATTAATTTGCAAATGATTTCTGAATTTTTAGGTTATATAATTTTATAGTTATGATAGAAAATAATATTAATTTTAATGTTAAGATATAACTAGCATGATGTCGAAAATTTTGCAGGTGTCAAAAAAGAAAAAAAAAGAACAAAAATAAAAGACATTAAATAATAAAACAATGAGAGAATGAACAATTGATAATTTGACGGATATGAAATGCAAAAAAATAAAATAAAATAAAAAAATTAATAATAAAATAAAGATAACAATAATGTTGAGTAACTTAATTAATTAATAGATGATAATGATAATTTAAAAAATGATTATTCGAGCTTTTCGTTATGAACAAATTCAATAAAATTTATGATATTAATATAATTGAAGGTGATTAACATGTAAATATTAATAAAAAAAAATTGTTTTACTTGATTGTTGATGATTCATATAATTATAATAAATATGACAAATTTATTAGTTAAAAATAAAAAAAAAATAAAAAATATGTGGGAAAAAGTGACCTATACTCGGAGAAGTTCAATTTTTTAAGTTCGAACTCAGAGCTCTAAATCTCAAGTACGATACTATGGAAGCATACATACCCCATATATTAATAGTCGTCAATGAAATTACTCGTTATTTATATGTTCAGTCTGACATTAACATTAAAGTGAGAGGACAAAAACTTGTGTGAGACGGTCTCACGGGTCGTATTTTGTGAGACGGATCTCTTATTTGGGTCGTCTATGAAAAAATATTACATTTTATGCTAAGAGTATTACTTTTTATTGTGAATATCGGTAGGGTTGACCCGTCTCACAGGTAAAAATTCGTGAGACCGTTTCACAAGAGACCTACTCAAGTGAGAAATCGACTCATGGCAGAAAAAAATAATTTATTGCATTAATACTAAAAAATCCGATCAAATTGGATTATCAAAATCAAAATTATGATAATATTAAGATGGAGTTTGTAATTTTCCTATGTATTTCACATAAATGTTCCAAGAAGCAAGACACAAAGTAAGCAGCTTGATATATCAAATTCGTCGATTTGCAAGTTATTGTGTCATCAAAAGTACCTATCGCTCGTATAAAAAAATGTAATTTTGCCAGGTGTGATATCTACGTGTGATGATAAGCTTGCTCTTTCTCGTTATATTATATTATTCTTTCTACTTTAACCATGTGTCCATCTAGCTAGGAGCTCTATTCCCGCTCGTGATATTCTCTATTCTCCATTCAAAAAAAGAAGAAGTCAATTTCCATACATTTCAACTCCAACTCAAGTTAAATTTAAGCACGATTAAATCAATAATTAGCAAGTAAATAGTATGAAATCTTGAATTTTAATCTATAAGATTAGTTTTTTTTTTGTTTGCAAAACTTTGGTAATCTTTAATACGATAAATTTTAAAGATAAATGCGTTGCAAGCAGTATACGTGCCCAAAGTTTTATAATACAGAACAAAAGAATAAGATAATTTCAGTAAAACACAACACACCAAAGAAACCAAATTTAACTATGATTTCATATTTTTTTAAATACTAAGTATCTTGTGAGACAATCTCACGAATATTTACATGTGAGATGGATCAACCATATCTATGTTCATAATAAAAAGTAATACTCTTAGCATAAAGAGCAATACTTTTTAATTGATGATCCAAATAAGAGATCTGTCTTACAAAATACGACCCGTGAGATCATCTTACACGAGTTTTTTCTTTTTTTAAAAAAACAGTACACATTCAAGAAATGAGTTTACGTTTATCTTCATTCTTCACCACATATATATATATACACACACACACACGATAAACCCGAATTGAAAATGTTGGATCTATGCATGTAAAGAAGTCTCGTGAGTAGCAAGTTTTAACTTGGCATGCAGCCTGTCCCTGGGGACCACATGCTGGCTCATTTCTGGCTTTGCGTTGATCCAGGCTCACATCCAAAATTATAATCATCTAATACACAAAACAATACACTCTTACAAAAACCGACGTTTTCATCCAGCGCCCGATATGCTTCTGCGCCAAGTACATCTCCACAGGGAAATACACGACGATAGGCCAGAAGTTGATTGCCCCTGCTAAACCCACGACTTTGTTGAAATACGGAAAAAGTATACTAGATCCCACGGTGAATACAACGTAAGCGGTCCGGAAACACAGGCTCAAAGGATTCAATCTGAATGCCGATATTTGTTTCAAATCACCGGTCACGAATCTGCTGTTTGGATACTTTTCTCTAAAATTAACATTTCTCTACACTTGAGAAAAGTGACTGATTGAACATCTAATCATGTACGAATAGTTTTAAAAGAACGTGGAATCGTTACATGAAAAGGAGCGTACGTTGATGATGAAATTTAATACCTGATATCCTCCGACAAGATGAAGAACAACGCATGCATTAGCAAAATCGATGAGCCAACCGTCATGAGATTCCCAGGAGTAAATCCCCAAATGCTGCGTAACCAAAATCCTCCACAGCACAAGTAAAAGAAAGTTGTGGTGATGACAGCCAAAATGGATGCCTTCTTCATGGTGACCTTTTCGGGTGTATATGGATGTCGCCTCAGAGTGTACTTCACATGCATGTTCAAAAAGTTCAATCACTTATTCATCAATTCATTTTTCGACTCCGTTTTGCTTCTTGGGAACTCGTGTTTTCGAGGAAAAGATGTAGATTATATATTTCTCCCTACAATTATTTCTATAAATATCAGGGAAAATGGGAAAGCGAAGGCAATGTCCCCAAGTTCTTGAGAAACATCCCATACTTTGCTGGCAGCCGGCAGGGGTAGAAGCTGGATTTCCACTATTCTACCTTTGATTTCTCCATTCTCTGTAAATATCAGTCGAAATACAAGACAAACTAAATGGCAGCCACAAAACTTTAAATGGATTCAACTCTCCTCAGTTCACAACTCTCCAAACGTAACATTCGAACCTATAACTTTGGCCATGCCAAGTACAGCTCCAATGGTAGAGTACATGAAAGACATTCGATCTCTGAATGGCTCTGTAACATTCGAAGTCAATTCATAACAAGATGGGCTACATGTTCCGACTCGGGAAAGAAGGCAACGTAAGATCATACTAATGGCGGATGTAATAGTATAAACAATACCTAGCTTGATGAAATTATTCTCACTACGATACCGCACACCCAAGCATTCTTCTTTCCTGACATAAAGTGCACAATGTACATATTCAAAAAACAAAGAAATTTCTATTAACCAATGATAATATTTATGATTTTAGCAGAATAAAGAACTAAACTAAACTGAAACAAAGCATATATTACTTCCACTAACATTCAGATAGACAGACAAATTAAATACAAACGTTGGCGATTACAATAATGAACCGAAGCATGAAGAAACGGGAATTGGGTGAAAAAAGGCCGAGTTCAGATAAAGAAAAGGCAATGGGTCGTAGGTTTTGGGGTGAGAATTCCACACATTGGAACGTCCCATTTTTTCCGTTGTTGCAGCTGTAGTTTAGGAAAATAATAGTGGCCAAACATTTAAAAAAAATTCATGTGTATTTGAAATAATATTTTTAAAAAAATTGATGATTATGATATTTGGATAAAAATTTATGAAAAATCGGAGACGGTTTTTCACTTAGCGACGGTTTATAATAAAGCTGTCGCTAATTAGCGACGATTTAGACATGATCTATCGTTAATTTTTTAAATAATTAAATAAATCTACAAAATAATCCGCATTAAAGATGCAAGGAGATTTGGATACGTGTTTCTGTATGCGTAATTGCATATTATTTGATCTATGTACGTCTTTGTTGCTTTCAATGATGGTAATACGTAGACATCATATTATGGTGCACGTGTATTCCTGATACACGTTGAGCTTCGTATTTTTCAAAATTGACACCGATTTCTTCATTGGAAATTACTTAGCCAATCCAATTTGTAATTCACGAGGGTCTTCGAGATTGTAAAATAGTAAATAATAAATTGAAAATATTATAATTTTTGTGTCCGGTTCAGAAATTACTCCATTTTAGTAAAGAAACAGAACTAAAAATTAAATTTCGGCTAGAAGAAGTTAAGAGGTAAACTCAAAATGGAGCCAAACAAGGACGTTCTTTGTTCTCTATTTATTTTATAATAATTTCTTCCATAGGTCATATATACATATACATATACATATACATATATATATATGTATATGTATATATTCCCAGTTTGAAATTAATAAAAGCTTTCAAGTTTCTTTCCAATCCCGTACAAAAATTCCATGTCAATTTCAAATGACACCTTGGACCAAATGCGTATTTATGTATGAACAAGATTAAACAAGAATAAAACAAAGTAGGACGATGTGGTACGTATACTCGAAATCTTCTTTTGGAACCGTTGGTTCTCATTGCTGGAACCACATTACTTAAAAGGTACTTTATTTTGCTTTATATATTGCTTGTCAACTTTGCATCAGTTAATATGAACCTCTGTATTTTTATTTCATTATTTGTTTATCGACAAAATTTAAACAAAATTTAAATAATGTTTCTTATGTATTAGTTCCATATATTCTGATAAATTTCAAGAAATATTTTCCAAACATTTTGGTAATATATTTTAGTTATTTTTTTTTATATGAAGTTGATAAGCATTATTTTGAGAATTAAGATAATCATAAATAATGTTCGGAGTAAAGAAAAACCGCGATGATATGCGACATGTCAAGGAAACACCCTTGCTATGAATTTTAGACATTTTTTGGTCTTCAACTACTAAAAACTAAATATCAGTCTTCTTTTCATCCGATACCAAATCCGATATATATATATATATATATATATTAATTTTCTTGTACGGTCCTAGACGGTCAGATCACCACCTAGGCGACTTATTAATGCTGAAACCTAGAGGAGTCACTTTTACAAAAAATGAGACAATGAATGACGTCCTAGCGCCTAAATGATAATAGACGACGTCTTTTAAAACATCGAGTTTGGTAACATCATATTGTATTTTAATATTTTGAAGTTATTGGTGTGATACTCTAATCCCACGTCTTAAAAATTTAAATTTTAAAATGAGCTACAATGAACTTCTATAGTAACTTGGGTTAATCATTTTCTTAAAGCGAGGACAAATACAAAGTAGTTGTTATAGGGGCCCATTGTGTAGTCACGCAGGCGCGGGCTCGGGCTCGGGGCGTGACAGAATGATATCAAAGCCGGTCACCAGCAGGAACAAAGGGAAATAAGTGCTATGTGGGGCAAAGTGCTACGTGCAAGAGAGCCACCTCTTGAACCTGCGGGGCAAAGTGCTACATGACGGGAGCCACCTCTTGAACCTGTAGGAGCCACTCTAGATTCTCGGTGCTGGTGGATCGATGATTGTAATACCCTTGTCCTACATATTAAAAATTTAAAATGAGTTTATAATGAGTTACAATTGATTTCTATAGCAACTTGAGTTGATCATTTTCGTAAAGCGAGGACGAATACGAAGTAGTTGCTATAGGAGCCCTTTGTTCAGTCACGCAGGCGCGAGCTCGGGCTCGGGGCATGACAATTGGTGCACAAAATCTTAAAACGAGGTATCGGAAAAACTAAAGGAATTTTAGGATATGAAAATTAGACGAAGCTTGAAATCAAGGGTGAGAATCGATTCTTTAATAATTGGAGGAGTGAGTGCATTTGAATAATATAAATACAAAGATTTTATGTTGAATTTAGTTATACAAAGAGCTATGGCGACAATGGGGCTCAAGAGCACCAAGATGTTGCTTCCCATTAACCAATTCTCAATGTATGCTTCTAAATCTGCATTAAATTCATTTGTCAATTACTCTTCGCTTCATTTATGCATATAATAATTTGATTTGGAAAACCAAAAATAGATTTCGATTTCGATTTTGAGTTTTATGAACAAATATTATAAAATTTTTCACATGACAGAATTCAATCCGACTACCATCCAATGAATAAAAATTTACGCATGAGACCAGCAGCCTTAAAATAGTCGGTAAATTTTAGACTTTGATGGTTGAAATTTTATTTTATTTTTTTTGTTGAGAAAACTGCATTTTCGGTCTTGTATTTTTTTTTTTTAGCAATTTTTTTTCTTTTTATCTTATTAAATTTAAATCTTGATCATATTTTTTTTTGACAATTTAGTTGTTTTTTTAAAAGTGAAGTTGACAACGAATTAAGTTGAAATTTGATAATATAAACGATGAAAATCATAAAAAAAAATAAAAACAAAAACAAACTCATGGACCCAAAATAAAATTTTCCATTTTTTTATATTACAAGGATGTACTCGTTCTGGTCCCAATCGATCAGCCACAGCCCATTAACATTCGCACCTATTTTACTTGTTCAGCCAAATTATTTGTGCAGCAGGAACGCAGTTTCAATCCGACATTACGCGAGCAAGCTTGCAGGGAAAAACGATAGGCGAAACCCCAAATCTAAAGAAGTCACTGAAAGCGCTGCGGCGGACGAGGGGCGGTGGATGCCACCGAGCTATTGGTTACCCCACCCGCAGTCCGGTATTTATTTTCCGAAAGGGCAGGATCGGTTGATGGAAGATATCCCAAACGACGCAGCTTCAGTCCATCAGATTCTCTGGTTGAGGAGCGCGGATGAGGGAGTTGATCATAAAGCACACACCGACGACTTCACATTCCCCAATTGAAATCAACATTGATCTAAAATTTCAAATAATAATATGTTATCTTAAATTTGCTAAAAAAAAACTCTGTATAAATATTAATTTTCTTTTTCTGGCAAGGTTCTCTCTCTGTGCACGTGTTGATTATGTAAACTATTTTGTCATAAAATCTATTTTGTGCATGCATGAGTTAAATTATTTTGCGATATATCATTACAAATCTTCCGTGACATTTGGTCGGGATTTTAGTCGGAGGTCGATTCTAATTATTTGGGAAAACTTTTTTAAAGCATAATTAATTAGAGCTTGGCCTGATTATATGTAAGTGGTCGGAAATAATCAATTGCAATCGATCATTTTGTGAGGGTTGTTATTCTGAACATGAGTTATTAGAATGAAATTATGATTAATTACTATATATTAGAAAAGTGAGTTAATTCTTTTTTACCTCTAAAAAATTCAACATGACATTCTCGTGTATAATACATGCCAGAAAAAATCAAATATTCAACAATAAACAACATATGCACTCGATGAACACAACTAACATAAACAAATGTGTGACATAGACAAACCAAAAATATCATAGAGCCTACAAAACTTAATAATAACATAATACAATTCTCGAAATATTTATACAACTACTCGAGGAGATACTCCAATAAAAGTACAACTATATAATATATACATATATCATATGAGAGACGACACCACTACAGAGTATCTATATATGACTGAGCTCACTCTCAAAGAGACCCCCGGAAATTTTTTAAAAAAATTATTACTATATAAGATATATTTTATTATTTAGTATATATATTATTTGACCATAAAAAAATAAATTATCTATAATGATATAACCTGAAAAGCCCCTCGATTACATTATTATCTAACCTGAAAACGCCCCTCGATTACATATTGACAAATTCTCAATCTCATGTCTTATTCTTTATTAGCATGGAAGATTGTCTCGATTTATAAAAAAAAATTATTTTTATATATTAATGATACTTGTTTAAAAATAATATTAATTTATTGAAGTTGGTTACTTAATTTATCCTATTATATTAAATTGAGATTTTAATATGTATTGTTATAAAAAAAAAAAAAAAAAACTGTACAGTATACATCAAGATCTGACACGTACAAAGATTCAACAAATAAAATCCATTTAATCCGATCATAATTTTTAAAATTCATCCTCACCATCTTTCTTTCTTTGAAATTGTTGAGCAAATTTCAGTTTCGGTCGTTCGATTTTGTATGCCGAGGGCTTTAGAGTTATTCTACACTAGGAGGTCTCGAATCAGTCGGAATTCGGATCCGTCTGACGCCGGGTCGGATTCCGGTTCTTCGCGCCTATTCGAGAGGCGCAACCGCCTCCAGCGCCGCCCTCACAGCAGCGACACGGGCCGTGGTGGACTTGATCCCAACGTCTGTGATCCGCGCCGGCAACCACCTCAACTTCGCTCTTCTCATCAGCCTCGTGTAAGATACTCTCTTTGATATTAGTATCGCTTTTGAATTGGACAGCATGTCAACTGTAATTCGTTTTTAAATTATAGCCAGAAAGCTGGAAATTCCTAAAATTTAACGTCCTTCGCTGTCCATGGTGATGATGACCGGCTCTTAACCAGAATTAGCGCTAGAAACGATGAATTCTCAAACTGTGATTTCACAATTTGAACATGCAAAATTATTATCATGAAACTTGAGTTGTCAATACTCAATTTTAACGTAATCAAACTTAAGTTCTAATCTCGAACATAAAGTATCTTTACTCCAGTAGCTCTTCTGCCAACTTATCGGAGACACTAAATATGTTTCAGGATAAATCTCGTTCAACTTTGAAGTTTGAAATCTGAATGATACGACATAATACATTTCAAGATGTACATTCAAGCAATCAGGGTCTTGTAGTCTGAGGGACTGTTGTTTTGCGTGTTCTGATAATCTGATTTACTCTTCTTTTAACATGCTCAGGAGTGGGAATTGATTCGGCCTGAACTTAATGTCACTCAATTTTCTTCAGGGGATGCTACCCATGTTGAAAATCAAAACAATGCTTGGGATAGAGTGAGATTTAATGGGAATGATCGACTTCCGGGAGCTGTGCTTCTTGCTAGAGAAAGGCTTTTACATAGGTTGAGTGCCGTCACTCTGTCCACTGGCAGGTTGGTTATATATGATCCAAACACGACAGGAAGCCTTACCATGAAATGCCTTATCTGTGCTCGAGCTCTTCGTTTGAATTATTTTTTCCCATCAGTTGGGGCTCCTACTGAAAGTGTTGTCGTTTTAACATTCCTTGCTTCATCTCAATTTTCACCACTTAATTTGTTAACATCGCCAAGTCATCTTTCTTCATAGGCAGAGTGATCGGAGTTCACCAAGCACCCTCCTTAATGACTTGCTCATCGGAGATGAACTTAGGCATGTTGATGCTGGAGATTGGGAAACAGAGATATCTAGAGAACGAACAACCACAATCGACTCTGCAAACAATGTGATCAACCAAGAAATAAGGACGAGACCTCCAGGACTGGCTCAAGATATACTGAACTGTTTGCACGTGGAGGTGTACTGTATACCACAAGAAGGTGATGAGGAAGACGGCACATTAAAGGCATCAAGGGAATGTAGCATATGCCTAGAACGTTTCATGGAGGGAGACGAGCTGATGTTGTTACCATGTGGACATAGGTATCATGTTTGTTGCTTGGATCCTTGGGTGAGGAGCTGCGGGGACTGCCCATATTGTCGCCAGGGTATTGCCCTAAACATGGATGGAGCATCAGAAAGTCTTCAGGTCCAGCCGGTTGAAGGTGTGTCGGGTCCTAACACCTCCGTGTTTGTTCCTGGGACCTGAGCATTAGGTGGTGTTTCTTCAATCTTCAGACATACATCTAACTGGAATATTGAAAGTTAGCGTCAAAGTTTTCTTTTTTGCACTTCAATCCACGGTCTGGAATGTTATTGTATTTTCTTGTATAGGATTATTTGATGAAACGATCGGAACTCAGAATTACTCTCTTTGTTGGACGTAATAGTGATTTTTTTCTTGAAAGAAGCAAAAATCCTTTAGGTCCGTGCAGTATCGATTTATTGTTAAAAAAAGGGAAAACATAAACTAGCGAAAATTACGAACTTGATGCATATTCACTCGAGTTCTAAATTAAAATCAAATTGGTATGTCAACTATTCATAATTTCCAAACGGACACACTATCTACAAAAAAATATAATTGTTTTTATAAATTGCAAACACCCCAAATTATGCCAAAATATAATTATGGATTGGATATTAGAAATTGAAATCCTCACTATTGTGTGCTGTTGTTTGAGGTTTTCAAGAAAACAGTTACGCTAGGGACTTTATTGATAGAAGCTTGATACAACCCTAGCCAGTATTGAGACAAAGGTACTACAAAATTAGTCTATAAAAGGAAATATCTGCTCGTGCTTTGCCATTTTTGCCCAAGAGTGATTCATCAACCAACCAGTTTCCTCATGTAAAAAAAATATTGATTTCATACCAAGATACAGAGCCATTCGCCATCGTCCGTAGTTCACTTAAGAAAGTGAGGACTCATCAAACCAGCAATCTCGAGGAACCCAACACGATCCTATCCTCCAAAAATTTTCTTTAGCTTCTCATCACAGACGATGACCTTCTTATCTGCAGCGTCCTAGAATGAAATGATAAATCAAGTCATTTCTTATTCAATTATATATGTCACGTGAAATCACATTGTTTACTGGAAATAAAGGCTGAATACAGGTCGAATCAAGAATTCCTCGATGATGTAATTATCATCACATAACTTTCAATTCCAAACTAGTTGGAAATGGAATTGACTGCGTGGATTTTTATGCTCATTTCATGTTGTATGAAATCAAAACCTCGATGATCCAAAATCACTAGAGTCGTGATAAATATTTGTGTTCAAGTAATGTCTCAACCCCTTGGTAGCAGAAAGAAAACCCAAAGCCAATCTTGCTCCCTTGCAAAAGACAAAGGAAGTTTTTGCAACCTTTTTTGAGAAAACAAACGTATATACCTGAAGGCTGTGCTGTTTGATGTAAGCCCAAATCTCTTTAAGAGCTTGCGTACGAGGAATCTCAGGGGCACCTCCGAGGAAAGCCTGCATTTCTGGAGACACTCGGCGAGGCTTCATTATCCCCCCGGGCTCGCGATTCTTAGGTCCCGTTGCCGGCTTTGATGCCGACGAAATAGTCATCAAGCGCATGTGGACGGGAGAAGTTCTAACAACCGCAGAAGATGAAGACTTCACAAACGACACCGTTTCTCCGGCGATGAAACTCGAGATGGCACCAAACGGAATCGCCATTTTTCCAACACTGGAGATGTAATATGAAGAGGAAGCAGATAAGACCTGAATAAGAAATAAATAGTAGTGAAAAAGAAAAAACTAAGGCAACAAATAATTTATTAATTAATTATCTTAAATTAATTGATTTTAAATTTTAATATTATTAATATTTTATTAATTATTAAAGAAAATAATTTATCATCTTATTTTAAATTTAATCTTAAATAAATTATTATTTATTAATCAAATCAAATACTTATTATCTATATTATTTATTATATTATATTATATTATTTATCTCAATATTATTATCATATTTTTAACTTCAAACGACGATTAAATATTTTATAAATTCCTTCCAAAAAGCAAAATATTTAAAAATATATAAGTTTTATATTTAATCAAAAAACAAAATATTGAAGTCACATATTACATGTTTACTGTTCTTTCGAATGATTAAAGTGCAATTTAATAAGCTTAATTGTTATCCCAATAATTGATAATGTATTTTCCCTCTTCCAATATGTAAAATTATGTTAGTATGAAACATGTTGACATTATATCAGGCAAAAACTTGTACGAGAGGGTCTCACGGATCGTATTTGTGAGACGGATCTCTTATTTGAGTCATCCATGAAAAAATATTACTTTTTATGCTAAAAATATTACTTTTTGTTGTGAATATGGATAGGGTAGACCCGTCTCACATATTAGGATATGTGAGACGGTCTCACATGAGACCCACTCTATTAAAAAATAGAAAAAATTATTTTATAATAAATTTGTATTATAGCGAGCACGAGGCCTCTGCTTCAATCGCGATGAACCCTACGACCCATGACATCGTTGCAAGAAATTGTTTTGACTTGAAATGGTGGTTGAGCCAGTAGTGGGTGAAACCAACATGGAGGATCCAGACCAAACTACATCTGGATTTCGTGTTTGAGGACAATCACACTCCTAAGGAGAGGAGTACGGCCTGGGCCTCACACCAGGCCCATAACACTTGAACTAAAACCATGTTGAGTGCGTTCCCCCGATCCAGCAGAGCCCATCGATAGTCCAACGATCTAGGCTTTAAAATTAACATATTTCGCCCAATTATAAGTAGTTCGGCCCATACGATGAATGGGCTGTAGTACTGATGATCCAGCCGACGGCCCATGCTCGTCTTTCCGAGAGGGGACAGGGACACTGGATTCTGCCATTCTGGATTCTGGAAGCATCGCATCGTATCCTCCTCAGTACGCAGCGCACGATAGTGTGACCGAAAGTGATACCTCCTCATCCTTCTCCACACAGTTCAAGAGCTTCCGTGGTGATTCTGAGGATTAAATCGCGACCAACACACGTTAAATTCACCAGGGATTCGCATTATTTCTGCATCTGGAAGCATTGTGGGAACTCATTTCTTCCCAGGCATTCGCTCTCCTTATCTTTTCTTTTTCTACTTTCTTTCTTTTTTCCCAAGCTGGAAATAGAAGATCGACTGAAGTGGGTTGTGATTATTTATATATTTACCTCTTTTAAACTTGATCTGGACCTCAGGTATCTTCACTTCTTTTGTTTATATTATATGAATATGCGTGCGTGATGGCCTACACGGTGAATGTCTGTGTGTGGTGGGAGGTGTTTTTTTTTATGGGATATCTTGTTCGGATGTTTAAAAATGGAAACTTTTTTGTTTCTTTATTCTAAAAATTTGAAATACTGAAATTTGACAAGATAACGTGATTGCAGATGTGTTGATTTGCAGGTAAGGAGCTGCTGGAAAAGGGGATCGATTAACTGCCATCTAATTTTGTGGGCCTGTCATTTCATAGATGGGATGAGGTGAATTGAGTGCATTAAAATAGCAGTTCTAGTGCACGGTGTTGCTTGCGTTTTTTAGGTTCTTCACGATATAGTCTAGTGATCTTTTACTGGTTGTTATTGAGGTTAGGAATTGGTTTTATGGTTTTTGATCATCGGAGGCGTGGAAAAATATGGATAGACCTGGACGGCGATTGAATTCTGGGCATACGAGACACAACGGCGGACCTGTTCTATAAGGCATTAAACATAGTAATTATATTGAATCTGGGGTGATATTGCCGGAACTTTTTAAATGTACAAGTGGGATAGACCAATAGAGTTGATGAACCTGAAAAGGGGGTCAGGGATTTGGATTTTCAGGAATATAAAAGTCGAGTAAGTTCTGATTTTATGTCCCTGAGCGCTGATTGTGGACTACTGATGCCTGAAAATAGTGAATTGGATTCGAAGAGAACTGTTACTGAGTCGGTGGTGTTTAAAGATGCCAAATTAATTTCAATGGAAAAAATGTCTGACAAGGAAAGAATAGTAGGACCAAATACCAGAGATATAGCCCAGATTTTTAGTGCGGAACCAAGTGGCCAGCTATGGGAAGTGAAGATTTCTTCTACTTTTGAAGACTTAGAAGAACCATTCCAGAATCCTCCCGTAGACGTCAACTGTTCAGGTGGATCAACTGGTCATGCATCTGTAAACCCCAATTCAGGAAAATTGGAACCAATTCAGGTGGATGCGGTTAATGAATGTGGTCGTATGGAAGCTGAATATAAAAGCATTGAATTACAACAGAGAAAGAGAAAAGCTAAACAAACAAGTGCAGCAACCAGTTCATGGGAATTGCATCCAAAATCACCGGAGAAACCCATGGTTTTTGAGGCTGAGAGTGTGATGTCAGAAGGTAATGCTAGTGGAGAAAAGAAAAGGAGGGGAAGAAAAAAGAAGGAGGTGGAGAGAGGTTCTGTGACTGAATTTTTAAAAACTAAGATCCATCTAAGATATTTATTGCACCGGATAAAATATGAACAAAGCTTAATTGACGCATATTCTGCTGAAGGCTGGAAAGGACAAAGGTTTGTCTTGTCCTCAATATTCGGTACAGATTCCTATTTTCTGTGTTACATTTTAATGGGCTGAGTGCTTCTGTCATTGAAGTTATTTGTGACATGGTTGTGTTTCTAAATATGGTCATCTACTTCTAGGTTGATGAAATTTGTTAAAGCCTCTTGTCTAGGTTGATGAAATTTAGTATAAAACTTTTGCTTTCATCCATCGTTTTATGCACGCATATCCTTCAATGCATCAGTGCAACAATGTGCTCTGTAGATGGGGTGTGTTAAAATGCTTAGCATCTTGAACCAGGCATATTAATGGATTAAGAAAGTTTCTCATCTTTCTTTATGCTCTCGAGCTTGGTCTAACTAAGCCAACTATGTTCGAGCCACATTGATGATTGCTTCCTATTTTTCAGCCTGGAAAAGTTAAAGCCAGAGAAGGAGCTCCAAAATGCAAAATCTAATATTTTACGTTACAAATTGAAGATAAGAGAATTGTTTCAGCATATCGATCAGTCACTTGCTGCGGGAAAGCTTCCGGAATCCCTGTTTGACTCTAAAGGAGAGATCTACAGTGAAGATGTAGGGACACACTTGATCGTGTGCATATTTTTATAATGCTCGTTGCTTTCATTTAAACCATAGTCTGGCAAATGTTGGTTCGTTGGAGCCATCTTTGCGACCTCAGACCTCCTGTTCTGTTAATTCGAGCATTTGTAAAGAGGCGGCCCCGGCTTTCAATTTACTTGCATCAGTGAATAATTTGTTTCTTAAATGAAAAGATGTGTAGGGTTCAGTAGTCATCTAACGATAGAGGCTTGTGATGCAGAAAAAATAGTCCAAGAAAAAAACTTCTTGTGGTTTTCTTTTTCAGATTGATTTTTTTATTTTTTAACCCCAAGAGATTCTAAGATATTGCTCGATTTTTCATATTATTTCAAGTGGCTAGTAGGCTTCATACACAATCTGGTATAGCAATGGTAATTTTCATGCTATATGTTATAGTTTATTTAGAGTCCTTTTCTACATATGCTGCTTTGAAGCATTATTTTCACATTTATTTCGGGCGTTTAATATCAAAACCTTTCAATTTCAGTATTTACTCTAATTTGACGTTGGTGTTAGTAATTATGGGGATAACTATAAAAGTCAAGAGTTTATAGTTATTTAAGAAATTCTTGGTTCTTTAACTGCAGCCATATTTTTTATGTCCGTTTATGTTACTTGTGGAACTATATATCAGTGTTTCTTCAACCTTTTGGGGCCTTAATAAATACTGCTTCAAAAGTTCATTTCACGTGGATTGCATAAGCTTGTTATTTAGAAAACCTTTTACTTGCCACATTTTTATTTCATTTTGACATTATGTAAGCAAACTTTATCAGTAAAGTGAATGAAGTGATAATGGATTGTAAATTGCCAAGCAAAGAAATTCCTGTCAACACCTGCCACCTCATGGTGTAGACACTGACTCAACAACTAGAATAGTTTCAAATTATGGCGACGTCGCTTGATCATGGCTGAACTTTTGCATTTTTTTACAGAAGATAGCGATTTAGTCATGGTTGAGAATTTTTTGATTGCAGATATTCTGTGCAAAATGTGGCTCTAAGGACTTGCAAGTTGATAACGATATTATTCTGTGTGATGGTGCCTGTCAAAGAGGATTTCACCAGTTTTGCTTGGAACCACCTCTGTTAAAAGAACAGAGTAAATTAAAGCCACTCATTTTATATCTTTGGTTTCTCTTGTTCTGGATGTCTTCTTATCATAAATTATTTTATTTTTTTCCCTTTTTTTGTTGGTGTATTAGTTCCTCCTGGCGATGAAGGTTGGCTTTGCCCTGGATGTGATTGTAAATTAGACTGCATTCACATGCTTAAGGATTTTCAGGAGTCTAAAGTTTCTATCCTTGATAATTGGGAGGTCTACCCTATTTCTGCTTCCATTCTTCATATTTAAATCTTTATGAATGGACACATGCTCATCATACTCAGTGCCATCTTACAGAAAATCTTTCCTGAGGCCGTTGTTGCATCAGGAAAGAAACTGGATGATATTCACGGATCATCACCAGATGATTCCCAGGATAATGATTATGACCCTGACAAACCAGATAAACTTGAAAAGGTTACAGGAGATGAATCAAGTTCCAACGAATGTCCTTATTTGTCTGCATCTGATTATTTGTTGGCTCCCCCTGATAATGAAAAATTTCTTGCGCTTCCTTCTGACGATTCAGAAGATGACGATTTTGATCCTGCTGCTCCTGATAAAGATGAGCTGGTGAAGCTTGATACTTCAAGTTCTGATTTTTCGTCCGACTCCGAGGATCTTGTTGGTCAAATTGATGATGCCGATGTGCCTGGTGTAAATACAGGGCATAGTTTGTCACCACCAGGTTATGGTTCTCCCAGCTCGGGTTGTGACAGAAAAATATCTAATGTGGGTGGGATGATGAAAGAATCGCAGAAAGATGACCTGTCTTACCTTTTGGGAAATAGTGATGAACCTTCTTCTAGTAAAAGACATGTGGAACGGTTGGACTACAAGAAACTGCACGATGTGAGTTTCTTTGTTCTCATAACTTTGTGTCATAATAGGAAATTTCACATGATGCATAAAATCATAAAGTAGTATTCCAGACTCTTGTTGAGATACTCATTCCATGATGTAGGGTATAAAATAATGATTGGAAACTTTTGTGTAATAGGTAAATATATAATTCGATATGAGATACCAGGTATTAACACTTATTTAGTAATATGCTAGTAATAATTACTACATTTTTTTGAGCCGGTGAAAATTGTAGTAATATGATAGGTGTATTTTAGTTTCTTGTTTTGTATGTGATATCTTTCTCCATGTTTGTGCATGCAATTTCTGTCACTTTTGCTTTTCTCTTTCCAAAACTGATCTCCTTGTAACCTTCAGTTACATTCATTTCTCGTATCCAAGCTATCTTATATAGGAAAATTGTTACTGCTCATGGACCCGAGTCTGATATTTTTATACATGATGAGCATATGATTTTCGTTTGGAACTCCTATTTTATGAATTGGGATTGAAGTAAATATGGCCTAATTTGTCATTCATTGCTTTAATGTCTTCTTGTAGTTTTCTAATTGTTCATCACGTAGAATAAAATAATAATTAGTCACTATATTTGGTTCTACAACTATCCATTCAACCTTTATTTAACCACCTTTTTAGTCTTTTGATGTTATAGTCTTGTGTACATAATTGTAGAAGATGCTTAGCGTGCAAAATTTCTATATGCTATTTTAGAAGAAAATAATACTTGTGTGGCACAAAAAAGTTGTGATCTTCATGGCAAACGATATCATGTCGCTTTGTGTGCATTGCCTTGGAGGAAGAGTGAATATTATACGCTGATAATAATGCTATAACCGAACTTTTATTATTTGCTTTTCGTTGTTAATCCCGCTCAAAGGTCTCCTCATTAAAATGTTGAAAGCTGCTCAGTTGCCTATTTCCTTTTACTTCCTTGGGTTGCTTATGTTACTTATCTTGTCAAAGGAAACATATGGGAACTATTCTGATTCAAGTGACGAAGATTTTGAAGATACTATGGGTAGTAAGAGAAGGAATACGAATCGTCAAAAAACTGTGGTTGTGTCTCCTTATAAAACTTCAGTTGCAAAAACTCAGAGGGACATGAAGGAGGAAAACCAAGAAGAAATCCAGCATAGACCTGAAATAACCCACAAAAGGCTTAATGAAATGGGCATACAGAATTCATCGGCAATTGTTGACTCTGCTGGTCCGAAAACTAAAAGATCAACGTACAAAATTCTTGGGGAAGCTCAAACACAGGTATTTGTTACAGTGTGGGCTTCTTGTGGAAATAGTTTTATCCTACAGTCTAATGGGTTATATTTATGACATTGGTTAGAATTATCTTGCTTCAAACATAACTTTACATTTATGACTCATTACTCGAGATCATTACTCCTATATTAAGTCTCGAAGCTTGACCCTGAGCTTGAATTGAAGAGCCAAGTTCAAACTTGGATTTTTTTGGATAATGATGTTCATTAATGGTCATCTTAGTTGTGCTTGGTATGGTTTTTAATCATTTCAAGTTGTCACACAAATTTGCATATGTTTCTAGCGAGTCCAATAACCTTGAATGTCAAGGTAGAAAATGATCAGAGGAGTTGAGCAAGCAACGGAATACACGGGGAAATATTTATGGTATTTAATGGTGATAATGTAAATCTTTAGTATTATTCCCCATCACGATATTTTCCTAATGTGAAACTTCCTCGATTTGTTATGCAAGCCAGGTCTGCCATATTGCATTTAAAAAAAAAAATTTGAAGTCTACTTTGAGTACTAGCTTGAGCTCTCTCAGATCAGCTCGTATACCTCGCGAACTTGCTCGACTGATTATCCCCTCTTGTGTAGGTGCAGTGCGAAACTAAATACAATTTAGTAGTAATGATACCCCTGAAAGCCTTGCTGTATTACATTGCAAAAGCATTAAATGTTAACTTCTAGTTTCTCGAGAACAAATATGGTATCCAGGTTTTATGCATTTCTTCGCAGAGACTCTTTGAATCTTTCCAAGAAAATCAATACCCTGAAAGAGCTGCAAAGGAAAAATTGGCAAAAGAGTTGGGGCTCTCAATCCAGCAGGTTTGAGCAAATTTCCTTCGCCCATCGTTCTTGTCCTCTTGATTCAGCACGCCTCACCCTGATTATTATTTTCGAGACGAACAAGCGTTTATTCCATTTGAACGTTTCCTTTGCAGGTTGGTAAATGGTTTGATAACACACGTTGGAGATTTAATCATAGACCACAGATTTTATCATGTGGTGTTGAGAGTGCTCCCTTAAGTAGCACCTCGGTTCCAGGTAACGAGCCTGAGCTTGAGAAAGCCACTGTAACAAATGATAACTCATCCAGTGCATTCGTTGCGCAAAATCCACATTGCGCAAGCCAGAGTGGAAAATTCAGCAGCTGATACCAGTCAAGGAAATTAATGAAATACTGAGATCTATAAAGCTTCCTGAAATAATGGATCGATCTGAGGGTGGACAATTATAAGGTTTTTGATAGAACATAGCAGCAGAACTCGACAGTTGACATCATCTGTAGCACGAGTGTAAAATTTGATGATGTTTCCGAGAATCCGGCCTCTCGATTATTCAAGTTGGCAAGAGTTGATGCTGAGAAAACGGGTTTTCCGTAAGCACAATTTGGTCATACTTGAGTACTATTTTTCAAGTTGGCAAGAATTGATGCTGAGAAAACTGGTCTGTAAGCACAATTTGGTCATACTTGAGTAATATTTTTCTGCGGCAGAGGTGCCAATTGGAGTCGATCTCCAACTGGTTATGTAGCCTGTTCGTATTCCGGTGGAAGGAAATCTGTGACAATTTGGCGTCCGGGTACACCAGTTGATTCTCTTGGCAAATGAAACGGTTGTGTGCTTGTTGAATTTGATGTTGTGTGCTTGTCTGTGGGGACATTCCCTAAATGTAACAATAATTTGGTGTTTTATGGAATGACTATATGATACGTAATTATAATTTTTTTAGTTACATAATTTAAAATTTTTTGAACATCTATTATGTTATTTACGTACAAATATAATGTTAAGTCACACAATTTTTTTTAAACTAAAGAAAAATATTAGACCATTGTAAAAATATATCAGTCAACAACACATTAAAGCATATATTAATTTGAGATATAATTAAAATTTAAAATCATGTATAATAATTGAATTAGAACAAAATTGCATGTCAAAAATCTACTGGATATTATTTCTTTAAACTATTTATCTATGTTTGTCGTCCACCAGAGGACTTCTAGATCCATCAATTTTTTTTAGTTCACCTACTATTTTCACAATAAATAATACTACAAAAATAATATAAGCAAGAACATAAAAAAAACTCAAATTCAAATATCTTCTACCAATCTAAATAAAAAAAATTGAATAGAAATTATAATAATGTCCTAAAAATTTTGAATACTGATTTATAAACAGAATTCTAGAAATACATTTGTCCCAATAAATAAAAAATTATTATATCTTGATATTCTAAGACACAAGGTAAAAACGAAGAAATATTTCATCATTTTTAAATTTTTTTCTAAGTCACTTCAAACTAAGTAATCTAAGCAAACAGACGACATGCATTATGTGTTTAAGAATTAACAAAATATATCAGGAATAAAAAATTGAAAAATCATTTCTGTGGGATATGTGGTTTTATTTTTTGTTTTCTTTCGGTAAACAAACAAATCACATAAGCAATCCAAACATAACATGATCAATACAAATGACATATAACAATAAAACATGTTAACGCTATGGTAAAAAACTCATTTCATTGCAAGAATATAAAATGATCAAATGAAGCATATTATTTAGTAATATTTATTTAACAGCGTATATAAAAATTGAATAAATAGCTTAAAAATAGTGATTGAAATCATTTACATACAAACATTTCTCTCAATCACATATCTCTGCTGACACATAAAGATCTGAAAATATCTTTATTCTAAATGGGAGAAAGAAGTTTTATATGACTTTAATATTTATTAATAATTTATTTTTATTCAGTCCGACTTATCTTTCTTCGTCTTCCCATTATTACCTATCATTAGCATGGTAAAGATTTTTCATGAATTTGATGGCAATATTTAAATTTACGTAATTAAAATTAATTTAAAAATAAATTAAAATAATAATTAGTTTGATTAAGTTAAGTACAATATTAATAACCTTATTAAACTAACATAAAAAATAATGTAAATAACATCATGAACATGACAAATTCTAAAATAAAAAAATGATAAAATAGTAAGTTCACAAATGAAAGCCATATATTTAACATATTAATAATAATATATTCTTTATTAATATTTATTTGACATCATATATTGAAAATTGACTAAATAGCTTAAATGTTTGCATTGAAATCACTCACTTACAAACATTTTTTTCTCGATCATGTATCTATGTTGATATATAAGTAGTCTAAAAATATATCTATACTAAATGGGAAAAAGATACTTTATATTACCTTAATGTTTATTAATAATTTAATTTTATTCAATATCATTCATCTTTATTCGTCTTCTCATTATTACCTTAATGTTCGTAATATTAACAAATTTTTAATGTAACATTGTTATAATGATTTTCTATTAATTTTGATGTCAATGTATAAATTAAATTTAAATTCAAAAGTAAAAATAAAATTAAAATAATAAATAGTCTGATTGATTGAGTCAAGTACTCTATTAATAATCATATTTAACTAACGTATAGAATAACTTAAAGATTCTCCATGATAAATTGTAAAAAAACAAAATCTTAAAAAAATAAGTATACAAATAAAAATCATATTTTTAATAGTAAAATAGATGTTAGTAATATTATCGATTTTTTAAAATGTATAACATTATGATAGATATTTTTCATGAATTTTACGAAAATATATAAAATAAAATTTAAAAATAAAATCAAAATAATATGATTGGTTTAAGTAACATACAATATTAATGATCATATTAAATTAACGTAAAAATTAACTTAAAAAATCTAATGAACATGACAAATTGTAAAACAAACGAAAGAATAAAAAAATAAACTTACAAATGAAAGTCATCTATCTATTAACGGTGCTCTTTTGGCCGATAATAACGGTAATCATGTGCTTGGAGATTACGACCAGATAAGTAAAATTCTCAAGTCGCTTATTGTGTCACGTACTCGTGTGCTCCGACTTGGAATTTTTCAACAGATTGGTAGATTGCGAAAGCAAAAAGAAGTATGATACAACAAAGGAATCTAGATGAACAAGCTGGTTAGAGTTTGAGATTCAGGTCCAATGATTTTGGACTCGACGGCTGTTCCTCCAGTTGCTGTTGTTGCAAATCCAATCGGAAACTTCCGGGCCACACCGAATCTGCTGCTTCCTCCATTTGGTTTCTCTGCCATGCTGTCCCAAGGCTCTGATCCCCCTCTTTGAATCTTGCTATAGTTCCGGTTCCGGTTCCTGTTCCGGTTCCATCTCTGCCTGGTTTGTTCACGAGGGAGTGTGCTCGCACGCCCAGTGATCTGATCATGGAATTATGGAGCCTCACTGCACCTCTTTCCCTTTTGTGGGCATTCTGGTGCCCCCCCAATGCCTGTGAGCTATAGAACTTGCGCATACAGAAGTTGCAAGAGTAGAACTTCCCGGATGTATTAGGCCTCGATTGTGACGGTTCTTCTTGGGATGGATTCCTTCCCAACCTCAAATTCAACCACTCCACTTCATCTTGTTGCTGTGTCCTTTGATCACTACTTTCTCCACTCTGCATCTTTTCTTCTTCTTCTTTTTTCCTAGAAGCTAATTTGGATCGAAACTCTTCGGATGACTTTTAAGAGCATGTCGATGGACGAAGAGACATAATTAGTTCGACCCTTCTTTTACTCGAGGGATGAAATATATTGTGTGGCATGTCCCGTGAATTGGCCCTCCAAATAAAATATAGATCTACATCTAAAAAAATTAGGGTTAGGACAAAACATGTTCTGGGAAATATTTAATAATGTTTGATATTGAAATATATATGTTTTTAATAAAAAAAAATTGATAGACAAAGGGATAATTTCGCATCATCTTTTATTATGGCTCGTTCTTCCCTCACCTCCATATATATTGAAAGAATCTCAACTTTTAACTAGTAAGAAAATCTACTGTAGGAGCCAAGACTGGCATGGAATAGTTTACCAATTTTCCCAAAAAAAGAATTAATTTTGCCACTTACAGATGAAAAGAATCTTAGCTCCCACCATGGGGTGTCATCTAAATTTTGAGCAGTAGAAAGCAATCAGAAGTTGACAATCTAACGACAATTTCCATTTGTGGTCATATCAATGCTTCCCAGTTTGTTTGTATTGCCTACCATTATTTATTCTTGCCCGCCTAACCTTTTAGCATCGTCTTATCTGAATTATGATCGTGAAATGCTCCCCAAGATTCCCATTTTATCAATCAGTCTTGATATAAACAAGGGTTGTGTTTAGTTCCTTCTCTTCTCATCCGTACTCGTTTTACGAATATGATCTACACAAATTTATTTAGCATGCATTTCAAACAGATACATACGTACACTATATCTTTGTTGTAACAGAATTAGAGACCGACAGTGATTTCGGTCGCTACATTTATTTTCGTCACGTTTATAATTTAAAATTATTTTTGTACCTCGATTTTTTTATT
The DNA here is from genome assembly GCF_025594145.1 of Primulina tabacum. Lineage (NCBI taxonomy): Eukaryota > Viridiplantae > Streptophyta > Magnoliopsida > Lamiales > Gesneriaceae > Primulina > Primulina tabacum. The sequence continues at coordinate 4,098,757 of NC_134559.1, read as the reverse complement.
CTACTCACGAATTGGAGACCGAATTTTTATTCAGGTCTCTAAGTTGAGACCGAGATATTACTGTCGGTTTCTAATTTGAGACCGATAATTTGCGACTGAAATATGAAAGTGATCTCTAATAGAACTTAAATATTTTTAAGCTCCTCACCGGTGTTCCTCTCGCTTCAGTTATCTTTCAAAACCTAAAAACCTTGCGCTTTCAACTCTTCCAACACCGTCGGCGCTTGTCGGCCGCCTACTGTCACCATTGACTACAAGGGTGTGTTTCATAGCTCTTCCATTCTCTGATTAGAAGTAATTTTCTAAATTTTAAGATTATTTTTTCCTCCTCTTTTTGAGTTCTTTCCGGATAAATTGATACACAAATTCTCGTAACGAAAATCTTTATTCACGTCGTAATTGTGACTCGTAGAGGTACATGTGATGACTATATGAACACAGATGGATATATGTTTTGCAGTTCATTAATTATCATTGAAATAATTTAAATGTAATGCGTATTCGACATGGAATCACTTAGATCTGACAAAATGTGTCTTATGTTATATGCTAGAATTCAAAAAAAGTGGAGTATATATTATATTTTGTGCGAGGATCATAAATATTGGGTCGAGTGGTCGCACAATTGTATCATTGCGTATTTGTAAAATTTGGTTTATGGATTCATATAAAAGACATGTGGGGAAAGTGGTCGGAGTCGAGACTTAGCAATTACATGCATGTATTGTGGAATATATAGTTCTCTTGTGAGACGATATAACGAATCTTTATCTGTGAGACGGGTCAACTCTACCGATATTCACAATAAAAATTAATATCCTTAGCATAAAAAATAATATTTTTTCATGGATGACCCAAATAAGATATCCGTCTCACGACCTGTGAGAGCGTCTCGCACAAGTTTTTGCCATGTATTGTGTGTATGTCCAATTGATTTTTTTTTTTAATTTTATTTTATAAATACTCACTTAAATAAAATTTGAAATTAAAACTGAAAATCAGAAAAAAAAATTATATGATGAGTAACTTCTACGGACGTAATCATCACATAAATTTTCATTTTCGTTTCCAAATTTACATAAATAAATTATATTTGACGATGTTGTGATTTTATATTAATATAAATGAAAAAAATAATAACAATTTCGTAAAAAGTAGGAACACGGTTTTGTTTGGGTATCAAAAAAAAGCAGTGTACAAAATTGCAAATGCCTCCTACATGGGGTCGGGTGTCTTGGTGTTGAAATTAATTTGTGGCAAACACGCCCGCCACGAGTTCTCATGTTAACCACTAGAGTTTGATACTTGGCGATTTTCTTCTATGGGAGAGAAAAATTAACCTCTCGAATGTTATCTTCCTAGTATTTACCTTCATGCATATTTTTTGCACCTCTTTAAATATTAACCTCTCGACGGTGCAAAGAATGTTAAACTCACGACATTATCAAATGTGATGATGGTGCTTTAAATATTCTCCTCACGAAATTGGAAAAAACAAGACACAAAATTCTTGAACATGATCCCTTTCAAGAAAAAAACGTGATTTTTTGATGATATATATGGAAGCATTGGGTTCAAGTTTTTTTTTTTTATATAACGATGTCTTTCGATGGACACAGAGTAAACCTGTTGACTAACTCAATATAATGTAAATCATGTTATCTAAGAAAATCAAACTAGAAAATCACAGTCCATTTCATTACGGCATTCTCTTCTTAATCATATGATATGATGGTGCAAGAAAGTGTTGAATATAAGAAAAATTAACTTTCATCGAGTGATTTTGTTAGAGCTCGGGATGGTCTTTGTGGGACATCCAATGAAAGTATCATCTATTAATGATCCCAATGTATCGTAGAACAAACAACTTTTAAGTTCGAAACATGATCGAGTAATCCCACGATTTTTTTTTTTATATATTTCACTACAATAAAAAAACGACACATACATAAATTAAAATTTACTAAAGAATACAACATGGTGCTCAATCATATCACACAACACACAATGAGACATCATTTTGTATGACATAGTACCACAATTTTGTGGGTAGAAAGTGAACCCAAAGAAATATTTTGATTGGAGATTTTTCAGAACTTTTCCAAGATTTTTTGTAAAAAAATATATTTCTATATTTTTTAATTTTCAAATTTGACTTATTTTTTACAAAATGAACTCACCGCGCCAAACTCAAGAAATCTCACTACTTCAGAACTAATTCTTAAACCCTAAATGATGGCGGTACGTATTCTCCATCGCGTAATTTTCCGTCGCCGGAGGCCGAACACCTACGCGGCTGGCTTGAGAGGAACGTTAGCAGCTGTAAGTTATCAGCATCAATACTTCAGTAACACTGCTGTCGCTGCTCATGGTGAAAATTCTAGAGAAGAGAGTGATAGCAAATGGCTAATTCTACCCCCGTTCACTCCCTTCGCCGATGATTCTGCAATCGGAAAACTAATCTCCCAGAAAAAGGACTCTGACGCCTCCCCCACCACGACGGCGCTCAAATGGATACTCATATGCTACCCGCATCTCCCGAGGTCTCTTGTTCAGAAGCTCTTTCGCTTGAGACAGGTTCTTATTTCGGTCTTTGTATACTTATTCATCTTACAACCATTTCATGATCCATTCTTTCTTATATCTTAATTCCCAGGTCCGGAGAGAATCTTCTAATGATAAAATTGAAACAAACCGGCCAAAAAGGGTAATTTTAATTACTTCTAGGCTTCACTGACAAATTACAGATAATTCCAGAATTCACATTTATATTATTGCCAAAGTTTTAAAATTGTGTTTTCAATTACATGATATAACTTAGAACCAAATTTATATTGTATGATTATATATTTCACAGTGCCTTTGAATAATTTGTGTGGATTATCATCAATCGCTGTTTCATTATCGTTAATATTTTCTGGTTTCTAAAGATAGGAGCTAAAGAGTTTATGGGAATTGGTGATAGAATATTCCTTCCTAAATCTGTTGATGGAAAATATCCTACAAGGATAGAAGAAAAACAGAGCTCTCATGACGAGGAAGATTCGAAATTTGTACGCGGCCTTGAGTTGTATAAGGTATGAATTTATGTATTGGAATGTACTTACTGTGTGTATACTATTTAGCTTGGGTTCTATATATTCCCCTTCCTGTTGCTACTTTCTTTCTTTCTTCCCTCACTCCATTGCTTTTTTCTTTAGGATCGTGCTATAATAGTCATTAACAAACCACCAGGAATGCCCGTGCAGGTAGTAGACGTTTTACTATTGTTTGTGATTGCATTAATTGAGGATTTTTTGACAATGTATATGGCTCTATTCAGGGTGGCCTTGGGATAAGCCGAAGTTTAGATGTATTGGCTTCCAAGTACTTGAGATATGACTATGAAGAGTCTCCTCGCCTGGTTAGATTTATATTTTGTTTTGGTATGGGTTTGTCTTCTTGCTTGCTTTTAATGGGACTATGGGAAAAAATTGGTTCTTTACTTCTTTTGCACACCATGCATGTGGTGGTAAACTGTGAAATTTGTTTCACAATGAACTCTTATATGTTAAACATACACTATTGTTTTTTTCTTTCTAGCCTAATCGGTGTGGGTAAGAAGCATTGCAGATGATGCAATGATCTCAACTTTGTACATATTAATGTATAGGCGGAGTCTTGGTGATAATTTGGAGCTACTCCATTTTGATGTGCATTGCGTATACTTATTTGTATTGTCAAAGCAACTATTGACATGTAGGGTACGATAGCAATCTGTTTGTTGGCCTGAACCAAAAAACTTTTCGTTAGTACTAGTGAGCCAATGACTCAATCTCCCTCTTGATAGTAAAAGAAATTTTAATCGTTTCCCTTCTCTCTCTTTTTTTTCCAATCGTTCTTAAAAGTCTTACAATGAACGGCTTGTTTGTGTCTACTTTGTTGTGGATAAGTTTGTTCTTTTAGGTGCACAGACTTGATAGAGACTGCAGTGGCATATTAGTGATGGGAAGGACGAAATTGAGTGCTAGCGTTCTGCATTCAATCTTCCGGGAGAAAACTGTTGGAGCATTAAATAGCACGTGTAATTTCGTAATTCTTTCCATGATTGTCAAATTGCAGCCTTTTTGTTGAGTTTAAGCTTCTTACCTGATATGCTGTGTGTTTAAGGTAGTTAACCGCGAAAGAACCTTGCAGAAGAGGTATTGTGCTCTTGTTATTGGATCTCCTCGACGCCAAGAAGGACTAATTTCAACTCCTCTGGGGAAGGTGTATTTTCTCTGTACAATTTCACCTCCCAAATCCCATCTCATGAAATGAATACAAGAAACAAAAGAATAAGAAAAGAACGAATTCTGCTGGCCCACAGTATTGTGTATTTGTGGTGTTTCCAAGGCTCATTGATGTGTGTAATTTTTTATGTCCCATTACGGTGTTCAGATTTGTTGTCTCTTGTTTTCTCACGATACTCAGGTTGTGGTAGACAATGGCAGATCTGAGAGAATTACTGTGATTGACAACACTCATACCTTGTCAGCACAGCATGCTGTTACAGAATATCAAGTGGTAACATCTTCATCCTCAGGTGAGTTTCTATTGATTGTTTGATTTTGCTTCTCTATCCACTCGATGGGTGTTGAAATGTGCACTAGTTTTGCTTCTTACAGCCTTAGATATACATAAAATCTCCAATATTTTTTTTTATTCAATCGTCTAGAATGCTGAACTGCTATGCTTTAGTTATTTGCAAAGATCCTCATCGATTTGTTGTGCTACAAGCTAAAATAAAAGAGACACCAAATAAATAAAGGAAAAAGGATTGAATCTGGAGATTCATGGTATTGAATCCACAATTTTTTTGACACAATGTGTGTCATCACCATTTGATTGCTTCAGTGAGTGTTATATAACTTGTTCTTAATGTAGTTGCAAACTTTACAGGCTACACATGGTTAGAGTTGTACCCACATACTGGAAGAAAACATCAGGTCCGGACAATGGTAGTTCTTTTAGGACTAAAAAATTTTGTGGTTCTGTTTGACGTGATTTGCTCTTCTGTAAACAGCTTCGTGTTCACTGTGCTGAAGTATTGGGAACACCAATTGTCGGAGATTACAAGTATGGATGGCCAGCTCATAAAAAATTGAAACACATTCTTGCTTCTACTTCAGATTGCCAGTGGGATGAAAACATATCCGAGCAGAAACAAGTTCCTTTTAACCTCAAATTGGAGAAGGGAAGCTTGTCAAATAAAACACTGCTTCTTCATCTTCATTGCAAGGAGATGGTTTTACCCAATATCTCTCTGGTTTTGGAAAATGGCAACATGATCTCGGGTTTTGATGCCGAACGAGTTGACAGTATTAAGATTGATGCTCCTTTGCCTCCTCATATGCAGAGAAATTGGGACTTGTTGATCAACAGGTGATGCTCTATCGGTATGCAAAAATAAGCTAAATGGAAACCATTCATTACAAATCATTGCCTATCAGTTTAATGATAGAGCAATTGACTGTCAGGAACTTTGATTTTGAGTGAGATGATATTTTTGGTAGACTGGCATTTGTTTTTCCATTAAGATAGTATGTAACATTAGTTTGCGGGAATTAAATCATTTTCAGGTTTCTGAAGTTTCAAAAGTGAATATAACATATGGGTTGTCATGATTCATACCTGCCCTAAATCCTGACAAATAAATATTTGGGCATGAAATGTCAATGTGTCTTCAAGATAGCTCAAATTCAACCATCATAAAGTTTCCAACTGATCATAATCTATATTATGGATGTATGGAACAAGTGATTTTAACATAGTCAAATCATTTTCAACATGTATTTAAATTCTTGACTGAGTGGAGCGGAGCGTTATCGTTACCAATTATGGCTCGTGCCTAATATTCATAACCTCCTCTAGAGTAGATTTTTTGTGAGATGATATCACGAATCTTTATCTGTGGGACGGGTCAACCCTACCGATATTCACAATAAAAAGTAATACTTTTAACATAAAAAGTAATACTCTTAGCATAAAAAGTAATACTTTTTCATAGATGACCCAAATAAGAGATATGTCTCACAAAATACGACCCGTGAGACCGTCTCACACAAGTTTTTGTCTCCTCCTGTATTACAATAAATTTAAAACTGATTTATATATTAAACATTAAATAGTTGTACTAAAATAAACATAATCTGTTAAGATTTGGCTGATTTATTCGGATATTTAATATTCATTTCATTATTACATTTTTATGTTTGAAAAGTAAAGTATCCGAACTGACTTGATTAAACAACAAACTTGAGCATTTATAAAATTAAATTGTTCGTTAATTTGGGGAAAGAAAAGAAAATTAATTTAAAGTGAAAGCGGCAATTGCAGGTTGGTGGAATTAATTATTGGAGAAGAACATATATAATTTAGCAGTTTAATTTGTGGTTTGATTTGCATAATAATAAACAAGTGATTTACGTATTTAATATATTTTCGAATACAGAAAATTTCGAGTTACATTTGAATTTAGATTGGGAGATTCGGTTTAAGCAATCAAATTAAATTTGAAAAGTGATTTCAAAACAATCGACACTCTCAATTAATTTAGATTTCATCCTACTGCTAAATAAAATTCTGAGTAAATTTAAGGTTGTATGGATGGATTTGAGACGATAAAGATTTCAAATGGATATTTTGCATTCACTTCATCTACACTTAAGTATTTGACACTCACATCCATTGGCATGTCAAACTTGATAAGGGAGACGAGTGTCAAGTGCATAAAATGTAAATGAGATGAATGTAAAGAACTCGATTTCAAATTTATTGAATGTTGTGTTTGAATTTATGGATTTAGATTTGTGAGAAGATTTCAAAAAACATTAGAAATTTATGGATTTGAAAATAACTAGTTTGAAAAATGGATTTGAAAATGAAACTGACAAGTGTAAATAGCTAACATAAAAGAACTCAAACATTCATTTTAATGTAAAACAAAATGCATAAATTAGATTTGGGTTGTGAATTTGAAACCAAATCCATTCAAATCCTTCAATTTAAACTCAACTTAATTTAAAATTCTTTGATTTACTTAACAAAATTCAAGTGGATTTCAAAATCAATTCATATCAAGTTATGCAATTTCAATATGACGTAACTGACTAATTGTAGCGGATTTTAAATTCAATCAAGATAGATGACATTTGTAATACATAACTCGAATTCTTTTCTAAATAAAAATCATTAATTCAAGTACAACCTAAGATCGAACCTATTAAAGAGCTTATGTGCCACACCATGGTTGACGTGCCAGATTAACATCACGAAGGGACGATACATTCAATTCTTGGTAGATACCATTTCGAAGGAAATTAATCGAAATGCTAATTAATCGTCATGACATTTACATTGACAGAACAGGTCAGGCAGGTCAGCAAATATCATGCACGTGCCCTTCCTCGTATATACATACGAGAGTAGGTCTCTTGTGAGACTGTCTCACGAATTTTTATCTGTGACACGAGTCAACTTTACCGATATTCACAATAAAACGTAATACTCTTAGCATAAAAAGTAATACTTTTTAATGAATGATCCAAATAAGATATTCGTCTCACAAAATACGATCCGTGAGACCGTTACACACAAGTTTTTTCATATAGATGTTGGCCAACAATTTGAAATATGTCATTACATCAATATATATGCAAATAATATTGAGGCAAACAATTATCCCTTGCTTATACTGTGATCGAAAACTCTAGTTGATGTTCGTTTTGACGTGAAATATTAAGTGGGATATTCAATGGCTACATTGTCGTGGCTTCCTTCATATATCACCTCTTGGGAAAAAGAGAATTGTTGTACATCGTGTTAGAGCGAAACGATGATATTCAAGCTCCGAATAAATTTCTGCTATGTCGAAACAGTCCCTTCAAGTTTTGACAGCAGCAGCTTTCATTTCCACCAAGGCATCTTCCAAACACTTGGCCAGAACCTTTGGGTCCGGTATCACATCTTTGGCCACCAAGATTTGCATGTCAGCCGTGCCTGCGTAACTAATCATGTGCATGGTTACGGCCTGCATAAACACGCGATAAGAACGAGTTGAAAAACCATTTTCGCGTCAAAGATTTCGAAAGCAATACAGGAATGAAAAAAGTTTACATGAGACAGGCTGCTTGAAGTCACCCTTATGTACTTTATAGGGTTGTTGACAATGGAAATCTTCTCACTCGGCCCAACTAAGTTCGACATCGTAAATGTTGTGTTACAAACGATCCGATAATTGAGGATACTGGCCAGCTAAAACCCACCAAGAAATACATTTAATTAGTTCCAGAGCTGGTGGAAACAAAAAAGCTAATGAAAGTGGAACAAGACTAGATTTGGTGTAGACAAGAATAAAGATCATATATTTAAACCTTTGCTCCGAAAAGAGACATGATGATGTCCCCGATTTTGTACGAGCAAGTGCCCTCGAGGGATAGCTTTTTCTTGTCAATCATTGCTTTGGCTCTCTTCACAAACTGGAGCGGATCCGAACAATCTCCATGATAGTGAACTGGTAACAGAAGCATCCCGAATTTGTTACCCCATCGAGTCCTAGAGTTACCTTCCATCAATTTCGACAAATCCTGATGAATAATATGTTAAGTTGAAGAAAAATTAATATTAATTTTGCAAGCTCGACGGAGAGGGAGTTAAAAAAAAAAAAAGTAATGTAGAGCACCTGTAATCCTGAATCTGGTCTTAAATTCACCATGGCAAGTCCTGTGATTCGATGTCCCTCTCGTAGAGCTAGTTAACCCGGAGCCAAGAATTCGTGTTAGGGACGAAACCCAAAAAAAAAAAAAAGTGAATCTCTCTTATATACCTTTTGGTGATCTGATGTCCAAGTATTTTGAAAACCCAGACGTTATTATCCCGAAAAGAACATCGTTAATCGTCTGCATATATATAAGTAGGTTTCATCCTGTTAAATTCAAGAAACCTACTCTGATTGTATAGGAAAAAACACAACAAAATGATAACTGAAGAACGAAATTAGATAGATATTGCTAGATTTCATGTATTTCATATACTAGAATTTAATACATACATGGGATAATTTCTGTGTTTTGGAGGGCAGAAGAATCTAGTTTTAGTACTTTTGACTAACCGCCGAAATAAACGTAACGTGTCGAACCACCACAGAGGGGAAACGAACCAGTGAGGACAGCAAATCTCCGGTTCTCACTTTAATGAAATGATGCACAAAAAGTAAAATCCCAACCTTTTTCTTGTCTCCACTTTTTCAGTACTAAATTACTAAACCCACATATATGGACAGACCCATTACCAAATGCTACTCACAAACTCATCATCCACATATAATCTTGTAAAAAAAAATTATCATCATATAATATAATAAAAAATAATATTTTTAAATGAAATCCAAAATAAAATATCTGTATCACAAAATTAACACGTAATATCGTATCACGAGAATTTTTATATTAATGTAAATATAGACAGAGCTGACTAATATTACATATAAATATATATAATATCATCTTACAAGATACATTTATTTAATATTTATATTTTTTGTTCGAGGATAATAGCGAATAAAAAGACGTGAATAAATTGAAAATTACTTTATAATTTGACAAAAACTTACATGAGAAGGTCGTAAGATAGATCTTTATTTGGGATAATCCAAGAAAAAATATTACTTTTTATATTAAGAATATTACTTGTTATTGTGAATACCGATAGAGTTATCTGTTTCACATATAAAGATTCTCGTTAGAATAAATAACCATAAATTAATATTAATAAGATATAAGTTTCTTACGAAACATTCTATAAATGATCACTTTTTCATATTTAAAATAAAATAAATAATATATATATATATATTATAAATAACTAAAATAAAATATATATCTAGTAAGACTATCTGAGTTTATTTCATCCTACTCATCCACGTAAATATGATCTCGTTAACCAAGTTTTTGTGGAATAATAATTAACGGTCAATGATAAGTTACCGCGTCAGTAACAGCTCGTTTGACTGTCTTCATGTCCTCCAGACTAAACGACGCCGTCGCCAACTTCCGCGGCCACAGCTCTACCCCCGCGCCGCCGCTCAAAACTGTTCTCTTGTCCTTCAGCCACATCGTCCTTAAGCTAAACTCCAAGACATATATAATAGTATACCACACTACCTTAAGCAAAGTCAGAAGCCCCCACTGCCTTCTCGGCGAGGATGAAGCTCCGACTCCGCCGATTTCCGGGAGTTTCTCCGGATCGTCGATGCGCCGACAACTACACAACAACATAGACATGAGCGAAATCCCATCCCCGAGCGCGTGGTGCACGCGAAACACCGCGGTCCTGTGCGCCATGAGGAGGTGGAGTTCCCACAGGGGTTTATCCATGGAAAGTGGCGACGAAAAGGAAAGATCCGCCATGTAATCGTTGACTGTATCACTTTCGGGGACATCGGTTAGCGGTTGGTGGCGGATGATGAGGTGCCGATCGATGTCTACCTCCGTCCGCCGCCAGTACTCGCGACCGCCGGAATCTCTCACCATGAGGCTGCAGAATCGTGGGTGTTTGAGCATGACAGAGTTTCGTAGCTCATTTTTAATGGCTTCTATATCCAATGGATCAACGGCGGCGATAGCACAGCTGATGACTTGATCCATTAGCGGCTGGAGGAAGAGGCGTCCAGCTGGGGTTAGGGGTTGATCTCTCTCCAACTCTGAAGCCTCCATTTTTTGTTGAATTGAAAGACTCAGCCTGCGCAAGAATACAAAAATAAAGCTTGGTGGACTGTGGAACAATATATACATATATATATATTTGTTTCTATATATATATTTTTATAATATGTTTTGGAATTAATATATAAAATAAATAAAATTTACCTTACTGTATTTTTTATAAAATTATTTTATAACTATTTAGAATTTTTTTTGAAAAGTTTGTCTTTTATCATATATAGTTTTTTTTTTTTCAAAAAACTCTTGGATTTTCATTTTAAAAAGTTGTTTCGATGAGAAAATACTGTATTTGAAGTTCCGATTTTTTGTAAAGGATGTTTCTTTTTTTATTTGAACAAAAACAATCTTTTATTTAAGAAATAAATTAAAAAGTCTATTAAATAAAATAATTTCTCCCTAATTTTGACGGATAGCTAATGAAAGTGCAAACTGAACGTGTTCTCTATCTTGAATATGTCTATTGTGAGACGGTCATACGAATCTTTATCTGTGAAACGAGTCAATCCTAACGATATTCACAATAAAAAGTAATACTCTTAATATAAACGGATGACCCAAATAAGATATCTGTCTCACAAAATACGACATGTAAGACCGTCTCGTCTCACACAAGTTTTTACTCAGTATCTTATGATATATAATCACATATAGCTAAATGTTAATTAATTATTCAATCATTTATATTTTTAAGATTTATTATTCAATCATTTATGTATCTAAGATTTAATAAATAATAAACACAAAAACTCTTATAAAACGATCTCACACATTAATTTAATCGAACAGATCTTCAATCTGACCAATAAAATATATTATTTTTTAAAAATATTATTTTTCATTATACATATGTGTGTGTATATGCATATGTATATGTGAACCAATTTGATTAATCTCACCAAATATACGATCTCAAAGAAAAGCTGCTCATTAATGACAAATTAATGGACAAACAATTAAATGAGCATAAATATATAAATAATTGAAACTTTAGAAGCTATAAAGCAAATTAAATATTCACTACAAAGTCAATGAAAGTCAATGAAAATAAAATAAATTCAAATACCTATTAAATCAACCAACCAACCAACAAACCAGCCAACAACCTTATTAAAAGTAAAAGGGCCCGTAAGAATCTTATTAAATAACTACTCGATGAAAATAGTTTTTTTATTTTAAAAAATAAATACAGCATGATAACCAATAGATGCATTAACATGATATTATTATAGTATTATTACTTGTCCAAATCTTCTCCTATTATTTTTTTGGACCCGGATCAATTACTGTGCACAACATCTTGTTGTGCACACATTGAATTCTTTTTTATTTTTTTTAATTCCTTTTTTTTTTCTTCCATTTTCTTCTATATTTTTTCCATATTCCACAAACATTAGCAGACAATTTTATATAAATAATATAAATATTTTAATTCTTTTATGTTAAATTAATAGTTTTGCAATTAAAATTACTATATTAAATTTTTACATGTGAAAAACCGTATCATTGTTTTCGAATTTGATGAGTATTATTAATTTTTTTTCCAATGAACAAAATTTTTAACAATATAAAACTTTTAACATGTTAATACTTAAATTAAAATTTAGAACATTTCCATCATGCAATAATATCATCTATTCCTCCTACATGCTTACTTATCAACTGAAAATTTGATTTTTGTTTAAGCCCAACATCCTCTGTCAAATCAATCTCATAGGCTTGAACTTCTTTAATTTTACGTTGGGAAGACAACATATGAACTATTTCTTGAATATGAAGTGGGTGATTATACTCTTCGATAAACTCATTAACTTTATATTTACTATCCGCAAATGTGACGCCAATTCTTACTTTACAATTTGTTCGAGTCTCAAGCCGAGGATTGAGTGTCGATGATTCTCTTTTGTCTTTTTTACGAACATCATCCTTGCAACAAACATATTTATACGAAGTTATAAATCCGGTGTTCTTGTTCTTGTTAAAATAATGCTTCCTAACTCCAAATCCAGTTTTCCCACCATATTCAACCCAAAACTTCCAAGACTCGTCTAGAGTATCAAATTCCATACCAATCTTAGGCTTGAATTCGATATTTGAACTAGAATCCATCAAGAATCTGAAAGTATCAATAAAATTTTTGGCTTGTTTCAGAACAATAGCAAGATAAAAATACAAACCAACAAAGTCAAAAAAAAAATCGATAGCTAACAATTAGAAAAAGAATTAGACATTTAAATGAAGAAAAAATCGAACCTTGTATGTTATAGTATTTCTTGCAAAAAAATAATAATAAAATTGAGTGAGAAAGGACAAACGAAAAAAAGAAGAAAATGGACAAAAGAAGACGAGACGAAATAGCCGAGAAGAAAACAAATATTTATACTATTTCATATAAACCTGTGTGAATAATGTTTGTGGAAGAAAGAAAAAAATGGAGGGAAAACAAAGTAGGAAAAGAGAGAGAAAAAAGTGAAAAAAAAAAAGAATTAAAAAAAATAAAAAAAAATTCAATGTGTGCACAGTTCCTGCCATTCCAAACTTGATAAATGCAAGTTGCTAGTGCAGTAGATCTCATCGCTATCAATGTAGAGTTACCTCTGTAGTTAATGTGGAATGCCTTCAAAATTGTGTAAGTTTCTCCATTCCAAGTCACTCTCGAATCTCTTTCCAAATCAGGTTTGTTACCTCGCAGTAGAAGAATAAACGTGATGTTGTATCATCCTCTCTGATGCGAAGAACACATTTATTGTCATGAATTTAACAATGTCGGTCTCGTGTGAGGAGCTTCCATGTTCCCTAGTGAGAGGGGAGAGCACATCTCTCACAAAAGAATTTCATAATTTTTTTCTCTTCTCCTACTGTGTTAATATGACTCATGGTTGAGAGTCAAATGATTAAAAAGTTAATATATTAATATATATCCAAGGGTTTTTCAATACAATGTTAAATATTTAGCTTAAAAGTTCAAAAAAATTTGCGAATTTAAATTAGTGGACTAAAATCGTGAATTGTTGAATGACATGACTCTGACAAAGAAGGCGATGCACTTAGACATGCCTGCTACGGTCTGGATGAGTTTTATGTTCCTCTGTCTGGGAAATGAAATTAATTGGGTATGTGCAAGTTGCTTGCCAGAGGTTTGTTTAGATATGTGGTAGATGGAGATCAAAGGAGACTTTTAACTTCATATAAACTAAAGAGAGCAATATGTTTTAAATATAGACTTTTATTCATCACAAAAAAATCTTATGAGACTGTGTCACATTTTAATTTTGTGAGACGAATTTTCGACCTAATTTATGGGAGAAAATTTATTTTTCATGTCAAAAGTATTACTTTTCATAGTAAATATACATTGGGTAGGCCTATCTCACGAACGAATATAGATTTGTGAGCCCGCCTATTGGTACGATAACTCTGTATAATTTATTATTCCTTTAAACAATGATATAATCAATTACATTTTCTAAAATAATTAATGTTAAATATTATTTAAGAAATTAATACACTGTGGAAACGTGTCGTTTGTTTGCAAGTAAAAAGAAAAATTGATATTTTTTCAAGAATATATACTCGTAGAAAAATAAGTACAGTGGACTAATTTTCTTTCAACGATAAACATAATTCTTTAATAAATAAAAAAGAAAAAATAATAATCTAAATTATCTTAAATTGAAATTATTTTTAGAGCCATTTGTAAAAAGACGTTGATTTGACTCGTGTGATGGTTACGAGAAGAGAACACGTACAAGGAACTAACTCAGTCTTCAATTTTGACTATTCTGGATAGAACGTTCGAAGGCTGGTCAAATATCCAAAAATCCCGATCCATCTCTCATCTAGTCTCATTCTCGTCTCGAAAATATCCCGACCCAAATTTTCGAGATTTTTTTCATCTCGATAGGAAGACTGATTGGATATATAATATATTTCCGATGATATTCTCGTCCAGATCCGATTATATTAATATTTTTTAAAAAAATATTATATTATATTATTATTAACACATTAAGTTTGAGATTAAAATTTTAAATATAATAATATTATTAGGTTGAAGCCCATAGAGAAATTGGAGAGCTTAAACTAAATGATTAACTAATTCATCCAAATAAAAAAATTCATACGAACAAATATCATAATTATAATTCAAAGAATATTAATTATACAAAATAAAAGATAGTTTATGATTATTTTCTCATTCAGTCTAAAGCTAGAAGAGTGAAAGGAACAAGCTGTTGTGCTCGAAAATGACACGACCTATCATCGGAAGGAAAAAATGTTTGACGAGTACTGATCGATGTCAAATGATTTTTTTATAAAATATTATTTTTTTTATGATTTTTATATTTAATCTTAAAATATTATAAGTGAATAAATAATCACTAAACATAATTCAACTGGGAATATACTAATTGATGTCAGATAGAACTTGAGAAGGTTACATGAGGTTTAATGAGACAGTGATTCAATATGCTATTTTTTTTTGTTTTGGATTTTCTTGAATTAATCAAGAAACTGTTTCAGTTTATTTGTAATATTGTACTAGAAAAATGATTGTATTTTTTAATGGTTACGTACTTTGTATGTTAAGTTCGTGTTTATCATAATTTTAAAAATTGACGTGTATTGTCCAGATTCAATTGATTAAAAACTGTGGAAGATCCTGACCCGAATTCTATAGCCCGTTCTAGGTGGAGCTCCACTTACATCTCAAAGAAACATAGCCTCAAATCCAGTTCTCTTTGCAAATCAGTTTCCGTAGTTCCACTTGGATCAAATGATTCCAAATTAGCACACGAGGAAAAGCAAATGTATAGAAAGAACAGGCGGAAGATGGGACGTAACGGATATTCTTTTCACAAAATATATGGTTCGATGTTTTTATACTTACATATTAATTAAGCATAATAAATTATGGCAAAAACTTGTGTGAGACAGTCTCACATGTCTTATTTTGTGAGACATATATCTTATTTGGGTCATCCATGAAAAAATATTACTTTTTATGTTAATAGTATTATTTTTTATTGTGAATATCGGTAGGATTGATCCGTTTCACAGATAAAGATTCGTAAGACCGTCTCACAAGAGACCTACTCATAAATTATTTTGCAGTTGTCTCGTTTAGACATAATATTTTAAAAACATTTTTAGTGTTTTATAAGCAAAAAAAAAAAAAAAAACTATGTTGTATTTAGATAAGATTTGTATAAAATGTTTTTGAAAATATTTTTTTTAATGTTATTAGAGTTAAAGAACAATTGAGAGATTTTTTTTTTATGCTTTTAGAATAATCAAACATCTCGTCAATTCTAAAAACATTTTTATACAATAATTGTTCGGACACACATTTATTCTTAAAACAACTTTGGATATTAAAAGTGTGAATTTCCGCTAGCACTAACCATGAGGTTCTTATCTTACTTAAAAAATATTATAATTAAGATATACATCATGCATATATATATCAGGATTTTCTTATATATTAATTTATGAAATATTTATCATGAATTTGGAAAATTTTCATTTTAGTACACCACACGAGTTTAATTAATATAAAAGAATACGCTCGTTTTCTTAACGATATAATTAAGCATGTATTTAGCTTACCAAATAAAAAAAAAACCCAAATGTATTCATACTAATATTGCATGAATATTATTGCATATGAATAGGGAAATACAACGTTAAACAACTAAGCACAACAAAACAAATCAAATAAATTAACTTTAACGCTGCCTTGCTTTATATTTTCCATCTAATTCTGTTCAGTTCAAAACTCTCAAAGAACTAGCTGCACATTGTATTCTCTCAGGTTTGTTCCTATTTTCTTGCTGCACTTGTTTTTAGAAAATGGCTGCAAATTAAAATAAACAAAAATTTTGTTTATGGTTTCAGCTGGTTTAACATGCATACATATAAAACCCTAATTTCTTCCGATTTTAGCAAACAGATTTTTGGTGGCATTTCTTACTTTTTCTTTTTAGGGTGTGTTTGGTTCATGGGATTAGGTGGGTTTATGATTATTAAATCCACTTAATCAAGTGTTTGGTACGATTTTTATTTAACCAACTCAATCCCTCCTATAAATAATTAGGTTATATTAGGTAGGTTAAAATAATACCTCCTCACCCCCTAGGATTATTTATCCCACTATTGATCCATCATATTTTTCCAATTTTACCCTTCTCCTAAATCCAAACTCACCACCACTTCCTTCCACCGACCGCGCCCACCACCAACCCCTGCCGCCGCCTCTGCTTCCGGCCGACCGCCGTCACCACTTCCGACCGACCAGCCCCACCACCGGCCGACCGCCCCCGCCCCCCGCCGACACACAAATAAAAGGGCAATTTTGTCAATTCATCAAAAAATTATTAATTATCACATTTTTATCCATCATAACAAACATAATATTATTTTATCATTATATATTATATTTCTACTTCAATAATTCTTTTTATCATTTATCTCTTAATCATTTCATTATTCTATCCTCCAAACCAAACACAACCTTAATGTTTTAGTCCTCAGAGATCAGAAATCATGAGAAGACAGGGGTCTTGCTCGAAATGTGGATTTGCGTGTGAGTTTGTTTTGTTAATTTTCGTCTGGGGAAAGAAATTTGTCGGTATGGATTTGCATGTAAGTCTACTCCTATCGGTTTGATCTGTAAATTCATATGACGGGTGAGACATAAAAAGGGGGTAATTTTGAAAATAAATAAATATATATAATATATATACATATATGGAAATTTTTAATATTTTCTTTTCAGTTAATTAAGGCAACAATTGAGAGGTTGCATGATTTGCACGTCATGATGTCTTTTAAGTTTAAAGTTGGACTTTAATTTATAATTTTTAGGGATAATTTATGGTCAATCTGATGGGTTTCGAATATTTGTTATGCATGCATGTCAAGTTGAAGTTGGCTTATATATAGCTGGATATGTTCTCTTTGTTTAAGCACATTTCCAGTTAGATTAGCTAGTTTGCAAACGAATGAATGAAATTAGACAGGTTCCTCGACTTGGAGAAGCATGAACCCCACAAAACCTGTAGTATGCAACTCATGCAAATCGAAGGCGAATTCGAGCAAATCGGGTTCTACCGATACTTCGAAACAAGCGGCCGTGGTTACTGAAACTACTGGTCATCCAACAAATCCAATATCATGCGACATAAAACCTTCGACCTTGTTGATCAAAGAAAACAATCCAGATAGGAAAGTGGATCCGGGTGGTCTCTTTGTATTCGGAGCGAATATATCGGACCATGTTCGAGTTGATCAACAAGAACCAACATCAAAGGGAAAAGGAAAGGGTGTCGCTCGTGGAGATGGGCAGAGTTCAGTTGAGATTGAAGATCATTTTCATACTGGGTTAAGCTTGAAATCTCCATTTACACTCGTTGAGAATGATATCCATGACGAAATAAATGAAGATGGTAAAAAATATTCTTTCACAAATAAATTTTTGAATGCTCCAATTTATAGAATGTTAACATGTTTACTCTGTACTATCAGAAGAAATGGCCAGAGTCAACAAAAATTTAAATAATATTTTTTTTTATTTCGATCTTATGAGCTAGTAAAATCATATCACCTTCAAAATTTTGTACATTTTTCAAATGTACAGCTTCTGCATATATTAATTATTTCACTCATAGATCTGCTTAATTGAGTTATAATGTTGAAAATCTTGACGAAATAAGATGGCTCATATTAATATTTTTTTTTTAAAAAATGCATTTTAAAATTATTTTCCAAGTGATCTTTGAAAGTTTTTGTTTTGTGATCTACAGCTGCCAAGAAATTATTGCGAGAGGAATTTGAAAAACTCTCCTTTTGGAATGCTTGCAGTGTTAAGAAGAAGAAGAGAAACAAGCTTCCCCAGTTTACACCATCACCAATGGAAATGCTTTTCAATCAGCTATGCCATATCAAAAAAGATCTAGAGATCGTGAACAACAGCTTCCCAAATGAAAAAGAGAACTCTAGTTTATATGATGATATGTTCATTTACCAAAAATGCAATTTTATACCTGAAAACGAGATTGGCATAGGGGCTATGCTCCTGCCAAATCCTTCAACGGAACTCAGTGAGCTAAGATTGTCTGCAGAATCCAAGGAATTCGTCATTAAACCAGAGCCATTGGAAGTCGCTAAGCCGGAATCGTCTACAAAGGACGTCAATGAAGCTTCTTGCATGATAGTCATAAAAAAAAGCTCGTCAGAGTAAGTATTGATCCCATATTCTCGTAACAAAAACTCGTCAAAGGCTTTCAAGAACATTAGAAATGGGCCATGTATGGCTAGCTTGAATCGTGTACTGTTTTGATATATCCATGTTCTTGCATAACAAGACTTGCATTATTTTAAATAATTATCTTGTTATGGAATTTTCATGTTAGTTTGAGTTGTTCATTGAAAGTAACATGTTTTGATTACAGAGGCAGAAAAATTATTTTAAAATAAAATATTATTAGTTTGGTTCATTGTGATTTGTCAGTGCAAAAAAACATATTATCCAACGACCAACATTGATCTAAGTATATGAAATAACATTTGACTCCGTATAAAAAAATATCAAATCGACGATGAACATTAGATGACCTTAAGACTATAACATCTTGTTAATAACTTATAAATTATATGATACCAAGATCTCAAATCTGAGACGAGAAGATCTAAATAAGTTTAGAATACAGGATGAAATCATGTCCACACCCATTTTGGTTACATGCTATGCAAATTTATTTTCAATTTATGTGGATTGATTTCGATTAATTTTTAGTTTACGTGGATTGATTTTTAATTCATTTCGACTTATGTTGACGGAATAAATTGAGTTGACTGATTTTCAATTCACGTCGACTTTTTTAATTCATGTAAATTAGTGTTGACTGAGTTTCTAAACTATCATCGACTTATTTTCGTTTATTTTTTTTTATCATTATTATTAATATATATTTAATAAAAGTTGGAGTGGGTTCGAATTAGGTGGGAATAAAATAAGGATAAAATACTCAAAAAACATTCAATAGAAAGTCTCACCAAAAATCGCGGAAGCGCGTCTGGTTGATACCGTACCACAGTCTATACCCACGCCACCAAATTCTCCGATCACCCGCCGCATGGCTGCCGCGAGCAGCTTTTCAAATCAAGGTGCCATTCTCAATTCTCTGCTCCCTGTTATACTGCTGGTGCTAGTACTAGCTGCTGGATCAGCTGAAGCATCTCTTCACATCTATGATCGAGATCCATTCCGAGAAGTCGGTAATGCCTATCTACTCTCAGGCGGAAGCGAGGGCGTCGCCGCCTCACGCGTTTCAACTGACCAGCGGGGTCGCTCTTATATCAGGTATACGTTTCCTCTCTCGTTTGTGTGTGCATGCGTGTAATCCATGAACCTGCTGGCGGTTGCTTAGATCCACTTGAAAATTGTGTGCATTGTTGAGATGCATGAGTTTTAGTGGGGTTTTTATGTTATTAGAGAAAGGAAGTGCGTGGATTTTTCTATTAGTTCCTAATCAGTCACTACTTGATGCATACTGGTAAACTGTGCGTACATTTTCTAAATCCACGGAGTCAATTGAAACGGAATGCTTGCTGTCATTAAGCGGAGTTTAAGTCTGGTTGTCTGGTTCTTGCTAGTCGGGACTTAAAATTGGGAACTTGAGGAAAAGCTCTTTGTCTTGAATTTCATTGTGATTGATAAGACGTCACATGCTTCCCGGAGATGGTGGAATCTGAAAGTGCCGTTTTTGTTGCTGAATATTGTTTTGCCGGTTCAAAAATTACATTTGTTCGACCTCGGGACTCCCACTGACTTGATAGCCCACTTTTTTTGACTTGATATTCCTTGCGTGCTCTCTCAATTGATTTTGAGTGCCACCTGCTGGTAGTGGATTCCAGAGTTGTGAATGACACTTCAGTATCTTGCTGTTCTTTTATGATCTCTTGATTTTGGATTCAGAAATAGAGATCCTTTTACCGATTACCCATAGAACTAAAGATTTAAAGATTCTATTGCTTTGTCATGGTTGGATGAAAGCCATGGATATGGGAACTCCATACCATTTTGTCTGAAATTAATTGATTCATATCTTGAGAACATTCACCTGGAAGAGTTACGAAACAAAACTCGGTTTTTTGTTCATCTTTTGTAGGTGCGTGTTGTTTATTGACACACAAGATGGTTCCGTTGGTTTTTCCTTTGTTCATGTGTTATTAATTGTTGAGGTATCTATGCATGGACATCCTAGGAATCCTGAAACTTCACTACTTAGTTTCTGTTTCCTTTTTTCCTATTGTGAAAGGAAAATACAAAATTCATCAATACATGCCTCAAATATTTCTTTTCTTTTTTTTTTCTTTTGTCATTTGATTTATGTCTGTGTTTGCGCTTGCACGCCAAACTCAAAATACAGTTAATTGGTACTTTTGTGGAAAAAGTATTCATCTTTATAGGATGTTCCTGGCGTTAAATAATTTGAATTTTTTTGTCTTTCAAAGCAAAAGCAAAGTGCCACAACCATGGCTTTCTTAATAAATCTTCGTTTTGATATTTGTGCGATTACCTTTTTAATTTTAAACTGATTTAGGTTTGAGAATATCACATTCTGGAGTGACATAACTGCAGACAGGCAAATGGCAGATGGTAATAAGTTGGTTCAAATAGTAATTTTTGAGGCAGCTGACCGTGATAAAATCGGCGGATCTGCTTACGGGGGGCAGAGATCTATTTGTTGCACCCCTGATCTTGCCAAACTGGAAGATTGCAAAGAAGGAGAAGTTATAAGGACGCTGTCAGCAACTGACAATAACTGGCCGGTTGTGTTCAATGTTTATTTTAGAGGAAACTCGTTATCTGCCCATGTGAAAAATAACAAGGAAATCAACATTAAAAAGACTGGCATGTACAACCTATTTTTTATTACATGCGATTCAAACCTGAAGGGAATGAGGGTGACTGGGAAGACCGAGTGGAAAAACCCTGATGGCTACTTACCTGGTCGGATGGCTCCTTTAATGGGTTTCTATGTATGTATGGCTGCCGCATATGCAATCCTCAGCATCATCTGGTTTTTCCAGTATGTGAAATACTGGAAAGATGTTTTAATGCTGCAACATTGCATTACTTCTGTTGTCGCTCTTGGACTGTTGGAGACGACTTTTTGGTATTTTGACTATGCATATTTCAACAACACCGGTACAAGGCCTATGGGGATCACAACCTGGGTTGTGACAATTGGAGCCATTAGAAGAACTATTTCACGCCTTCTGATTCTTTCTGTTGCAATGGGCTATGGTGTTGTCCGGCCCACGCTTGGCGGTCTTACACCAAAGGTGCTTCTCCTTGGTATAACTTATTTCTTGGCATCAGAAATGCTTAATATTGCTGAGTATGTGGGTACAATAAATGACAAAGCAGGACGAGCCAGAGTCTTTCTTGTTCTTCCTGTTGCATTATTGGATGCCTTCTTAATTTTGTGGATATTCACTTCTCTTTCCAAAACACTAGATCAACTCCAGGTATCATTACATTTAACACCTTCATTTTGTGATTGAGTTGTGTATCCGCCATCCGGATTTCTTTGTTATCTTCTCTACTATGCTGCACCTACCATATTTTTTACCATACTTCCGTGTTTTCAGGCTAAAAGAAGTTCAATTAAATTGGAGATATACAGGAAATTTTCAAATGCTCTAGCAGTTGCAATTGTTTTGTCTGTTGTGTGGATTGGATATGAGGTATGTTCTTATTTCAGCTTATTCTTTTCCAATCCGCTCATAATGAAGTTTCTTTTTCATGTTAGATATCATTGTGATGATAAAAATTTATGTACCGGTAGGAAAACATTTTTCTTCGGAATTTGCAGAAACCTGGATATTGAATATGAATATCATTAAACAAAAAATGTTGTTGCAATCTTTAGCAGGGGTTATCCTGCCTCCAGACCTGTTGTCCTTGATGTGGATAATACAATCAAGGAAAACTGGAGTAGGATGTAGAATTAAAACAGAAATGAAAATTCTTTTATCTCCAACTTAAATTGAACATTAGGTTGTATTTTGATTTCCATACATCACTTACTGAGAAACGTCCATTTGTACGTCTGAAAAAAATTTCCAAATTTTGTTATTTTTGACTTTTTCACAACTTTGTTTTGATTGCATATATTACTGGAGATTGGGGACTAACATTTGATTACCTATGACTCTACTTCCTACAGGTTTACTTCAAGGCAACAGACCCCTTCAACGAGAAGTGGGCTAGTGCCTGGATTATCACTGCTTTCTGGGACATTCTTGCATTTGCGTTGCTTTGTGTTATCTGTTTCCTCTGGGCTCCATCACAAAGCTCCCAGCGGTAAATTTTAAATTTTTTGTTTAATGCAGCCCTTTTCTTTTCACTGGAATATATAACAAGAGAGAATATGACCCGCATTGCAAATTTATCTCACGTTGGAGTTTTTGAAGTCTTCTACCGATCTACCCTACGTACTTGCAACATTCCTTTCGAATTCTAAATCACACAGTTGACAATGTTAGACAATTTCGGATTTTATTTTGCGAAGAAATTAATTAGTTGATTAATTTCGGGTGTGTACAGTTGTAGGACCTCCCTTTCTACTTATTATATTTGGCAAACAATGTGGCTCATTACTCATAAACACAACATGATTTCTGCCAGTTACGCATACTCGGGCAATAAGGAAGAAGGGAATGATGAAGAAGAAATTGAATCCCTTGTCAAAGAAACTCCTCAAGGCAGTATCGGTTTAGTAAGCCTAGATAAAAAAGATGGGGATTCTTCTGATGTGGATGAAGAAGAAGAGGGTAAGAGGGAATGACTGCAAGTAAAGAGCATTTCGAAACATTTGTGCAGGTTTCTTAGTGCTTCGGAATATATAACATGAGTATACCAATTATGTTAATTCTTTGCAAATTCTTGATTTTCTCCTGTAGGCCATCTCTACTTTTGAGGGTTTTACAGAATGTTGTCGTGTTAATCTTATACTGTTGTGACAGTTCAAGAAACATGGCCATAAATTGATGAGGTCATCAGGATATCACTGGCACTCATAATTGCCATATCGTGTAATTGTCTAGAATTTATATCCTGGTCTGATGTTATGGCCAATTTTTAAAGAAAAAATCCATATTCATTTTTTAAAACCATTTGCAAACATTATATATGTCTCACGCAATTCCCATGCCAATTGTCAGCCATTCATCATTCGGATCAGTCTATGTTACATTTGGAATAATACGTGACTGTCTTACATTCGGAATAATACCTCGATGTTTTATTAAAATGTATGGCAAACTCATCCTTCACGCAAAAGTCACGGTTTTTTTGGAAAAACTACAGGCACCAACACCCACGACTAGAATTTTGCCAAAAAGAAAGAAAGGTTGTTTCGATATATATGCTATCCTTTTTAAAAATATATATATAAATACTCTATTCCAAGTATCTCAGAATTTGAGGGGATATGGAATCGCAATTACCATTACAATTAAATTTATTATTTATTAATATTGGGTTCTTAAAACAATATTAGTTTTCAAAAGGGATTTGAAAGAGTTGATTAAACTTATTGAAACTCTTCCAAAATTGATTAAACTTGTCGGGAACTGGAGTGTCATATAAATTTGTAAAATAGACATTGAAAACGATTTTTTAACAAATAATATTAATTTATGTTTGAAATTTTCGTGTGAATGATAATTATATTGAAATATTTTTAAAATAGTATGTTTGATTTAATGAATTTTTTTCTGGAATTGGTGAAGAGTTGAATCGAATGTAAAGATTTACAAGGGGAAGTGACGAAGTGCGGAAATCAATATTTAATTTTTAATTTTTTTGGTAAAAGAATTGAAAAAGAAGTGATAATATTTTAGAGATCAATTAAGGAAATGATACAAATACCAACATTGACCATTTTGTATCTATTTCCAGGCTGGGTATTGTTCCTCCACGAACAGATGCTCCCAAAGTAGAACTATAGACCTATTTATTACTTTTAGACATAATCAAAAGAAAACATCTTTCCAGAGATCGTAAAAAGACCCATGGTGTAAAAAGTAGAAATAAGAAAGACACTGCTCAAAAAAAAAAAAAAGAAAAAAAGAAAAAAAGAAAGAAGAAGGCATACTGTAAAACAAGGTTAGAAAACTATTCAGAGGTTCACAATACTATGAGAAACTAATAAAAATCTGTAAGCACCATCACAAGCCCGAGGGAAATGATTCTTGCATTAAATGATATTGCTGTTTCTCTCATTCCAGAGTTTAAAGATATATAAAACAAGATATGGACCATTAAAATGACATCTTCCATTGGTGAATTCACATAAAATGTCAATAATAACATTACACCGCAATAAATGCGGATTCTACCATTTAAAATTAAATCAAACAAGCAATTATTTACCCTCCACATTCCTGAGCTATCCTATCATACAACCCACAAAAGTATGGAATGCTAATGAGAAGTGTGCAGGGAAATGTTAAAAGTACAGTCAAGCCCTTCTACTCCTGTATCAAGGCCATATAATTTTTTGATTTTGCAATCCAAACTCTATGCAACGGCATCACTACCTATCTCCGGTCTTCATTTGGCTCTCTACGCCTTCTCCTCCTCTCTGTACGCCTCACAATGAAGCCACTTTGATGACGCAGATGACCAACCAGTGGCATATCATTGTTTCCATCACCTTCATTCCCATCATTGTTATCACCATCTGGATAAAAGGAATCAAAAGCACCTCTTGTGTGTTCACGATTCTGAACACCTCTACCTACTGTGCGGTTTGAGTCTCTTTCATCTCGCCTCGCACCCCTATAAGGTCCACCATTATCTGGATAACCAAAAGCCTGCAAGAGAAGAAACAGAGACATAAAATCCCGATCAACTCCCACTTCAAAACCCCCATTCTGCTCCATATCATCTGCATCGAAACCCTCATCATCTGAATCGGAACCATAGTGGTTTCCCTCAATCACATAATCACCAAAAAACACTGCCCCTGGCATAGATGACCTCATGGTGCTAATCACATCTTCCCTTTCCCGCTCACGCTCCAGCCTACTCCACTTCGTTTCCAGAGCTGGATCCACTTCACGGGGCTTGGCAGAAGGGTGATAAGCCCTCATATGTTTCCTCAGTTCTTTGAATGTTCCAATGAACGAGCAGTTATCTTGCATGCAATTTCGTTTCTTGGAGTTGAAATATTCTCGTGCAGGCTCCACGACAGTCCAGCCCTTCACTTTACCCCTACACAGTGGGCATGCAAGCTCCATGGCCTCACAATTCATAATAGACCAGCCAGATGGTGGAGCCAAATCTGGATTATCAAGAGAATCTTGAAAAGGACAGTTGTCAGCAGAAGATACTTTAGAGTATGCCTTCTTGTACTGGTCGAGGCAGTTGGAATAGCGGAAGCTTGTCCCACACATGTAGGGACGGCAACCTTTGTCATGGGAGGAACACAAGAGAAGAACAGCGTTGTGGGGGCACTCCATGCACACGGAACACGTAGCACCTTTCCAGTCCTTTGCAATGCTTTTGGAGCTATTCTTCTCATGAGTTCCCTCAGTTTGATTGTAATTTGGCATGGGGTATGGCTTTGGCCTGCACTGTCTTGAGGTAATTCCCCGTCTTCCCCTGATGCCTTTTGCCATTTTCTAGATATAATCTGCACACCAGTTTTGCAAAAATGGTTGAGGTTTTCAGACTAGTTGTACGGACAAACTCAACGCTAAATACCACAAAGTGGATAATAGTTTGTAATTCTCTCTGATAATCTAATTTTGATTTCAGTTTGCTTTCAAATTATTAATAGGCCATTATGAAAATCTGGTATTGTCCAAGATTGAACATGTATTCATTCTAGCTAAGGATTTCAAGAAAATATACACCAGCACAATGAATATCTATGCCATGTTTTCTGTAATGGATCTTCTAGTACATCATCAGACCATTAGGATTAACCTAGTGAACAAATAGCTTCCTCAAAAAAGAAATACATAAATAAAGAAAAGAACTAAAGAGTGCTAGGAGTAAGCAAGTAAGGGTATGCTCAAGAGAGATAAATAGAAAAATCAAAATAAAAGTTGAGTTTCATAAGTCAAAGATGAGTATAACCACGGAACCCCGAAGCAAATTTTGTAGCTGCTGTTGTTCCAATCAAAAAGGATCCGAGAGTTGAAAAGTATACAAAATCGATCACCAAATACACACACACTCATTCGAACAAGAAAATCAAATTAGGCAAAGTGCCAACATCAGGCACATCAATCAAGCTAAACAAAAACTGGAGCCAACAGCCTATAGCATAAGCAATTAAAATACAGATCATGTGCCATGGCATAAGAAGGTATCCAGAACACGAAACAACGAGGTACAAGCAAAGAATCACGCAAGGTAACAGGTAAGGAAATTTGATAAATTAGAGATCATTATACAAAAATCTCAACCCTGTGACCAAAATGAACTGTCTTTTCAATTAATTAATGACAAAATTACAAGATGGATGGGAACTATTAAAAAGAAAACAAATCAATTCAACGATAAAGGCACCTAACCACTGCCTTCGAACGCCTCAATCATACATTACATCCGAGATCCTCAATCTCTGACCAAAAAATTAATATATTATCCAGAAATGAGAACATCTTACCTAAGGGTTAACTTGGGTATGGAGAATCGATGGATGAGAAATCAAAAATCGAGGCCAGAAATCGAAAATTATAGCGGAGAGATCGAAGGAAGGAAATTATATCGCTGCCATTTCCCAAAATTCAAGCTGTAAAAATAAAAAAAAAAAATCAAAGAAATCGAAAAGAGAAGAATTTTATCGAGAGACAACGGACAGCTAAAGAAAGAGGAGAACCATTTTGAAAGCGTGCAACATGAGGCTCTGTTTGGCCCACTGCACTGGATCTAGGGGGATGAGATGCTCGGCATCTTCTTCTTCTTTTTTAGTAACATGGAATAAATAAATTTGATTTTTTAAAAATATTAAAACAAAAACACTTTTTAATATTTATTATCTAACGTCAAAACTGCTTCTGACTTTTTTCACTTTAGAAATTATTTAAATAATTTTTTTAGATTACGTCTGTTGTGAGACGATCTCACGAATCTTTATCTGTGAGATGGGTCAATTCTACCGATATTCACGATAAAAAAGTAATAATCTTAGCATAAAAAGTAATATTTTTTCATGAATGATCCAAATAAGATATCAGTCTCACAAAATACGACTCGTAAGACCGTCTCACACAAGTTTTTGCCGTTTTTTTAAACTACAACTTACTTATCCAAACTCGCTATTTATTTTGATGTTTTGATATTTTACAAGCAAATGAAATACGTAATCATCTTTTAATGTTGAATTATTCAAAAGGTGGAGTAAACTATACCCCTAATATTAGTTAGTCTTGGGAGTATATATTGAAATTGAAAGATCACGTCATATGTGGAGGAATTCTATTGCTTGGTGTGGAAATAAATTTCAATACCTAAATTGGTTGGATATTAATCATACATAATCTAAAGCATATTTTAGTTTACTCTTAATATTGTAATTCAATATCTCTGCCTAATATTGTAATTCAATATCTCTATATAATTTGAACGTCGAAAGATTTTCATCGAAAACAATGTATATATTTTATTACGTTATTTATATGTTGCTTTTACTAATAAACTTGCCATGATAACGAAAAAAAGAACTGAAATGCTCATTTGTTTAAGCAAAAATTTGTGTGAGACGGTCTTACAGATCGTATTTTGTGTGACGGATCTCTTATTTGGGTCATCCATGAAAAAAAATTACTTTTTATGCTAAGAGTATTACTTTTTATTGTGAATATCGATAGGGTTGACCCGTCTCATAGATAAAGATTCGTGAGACCGTCCAACAGGAGAACTATTTTTTGTTTAATTAGTATAAGAAATTACAAATGGTATTGGAGTTTTTTCGAAAACCCTGTTTATAAACTTGAATGAACATGGTAAACAGTTCCGGCAATGAGGAGGTAGCCAGCTGCTGCCTAGGGCCTCCCCCATTGGGTGCAAACAAGCATCTCGAGAATTTTTTGTGAAAAGAAATTGATAAAAGATTATATCGACATATCAATTAACAACAACTAGATGATAAAATCAAAATCTTGTATGATCGATATGACCTGGTGTAAAGAGAATGTGCCCACGAGATCTAGTTGCAGTAAAAATCAAAGTAGCATACTGCAAAGAAGATAATTTTGAAACGTAATTTCGAAAATGAAGATCAATTGTGGTACAGAAGATTTATGGAAGAAGATGAAGATAGTTTTTAAACGCAGAAAGTAGTCTCAAGTGTTGGACTTTAGTCTGCTCATATCTTGACTACTTTTGAAACTACACATGCCAATTCAAGAACATTGGTTGAGTCGTCTTGGTGCGGATCGTTAGAGTCGTTAAGGTAGATGTAATCAGTTATTTGCCAGATTTGAAGTTTATTGTCCTCATCTACGATGGCAACAAGCCAATCTTCATGCTAGTTCCATGAGAAACAGGTAACTTCCCTCGTATGACCACTGAGAATGAATAGCAGCTCTGGTGGCCTATCCAAAGCCAATTTTAGTGAATCTTTTCCACCAGTCATATAGAGAATAGAGAGTCGTTGCAAGTTAAATTGGTTAGATATTATATGAAAGGAAAGAGAGGATGGAAGGGACGGCAGTTTAACCAACTGGTGAGTTAATATTCAAGAAATTACCTGCCCAGATCCCAGATCATCAATCTCCTATCAAAAACTAGAAGAAGCAAATACTGTCTCATTCTTAGGATTCCATCCGACCTGAGAAACTGCATCCATGTTGAGCAGTTCATGCAGGTTTAATTTAATAAGAATATCAATTCTTCACAAATTCCATATGCAGCCAGCCAATTGCAAACGTAATCCTTCAGTAAAAAGAGCAAGATTTATTACTCGTGGCAATCGAAGGTATGAAGGGCAGTATCGATCTTGCGCTTATCAAAAAGTTTAACCGTCTTGTCACTAGACCCCGTAACTACGACCCACTCATTGAAAGGGTTAAAGTCTAAACAATTTACCTACAAACATTTACATAGAGAAAATTTAAACAATTGTCCGAAACGAATACAGTTTATTCTTAGTCTCTACTAGAAGTTCGAAAGGAATCAACTTGAAGTTCTCTTATGTCATAGAATTCAACTAGAAGTTCTTATGAGGAAGCAACAAGTGGGACAAGTATTCTTTACTCTGAAAGATTGAACTTCAAAGATAATTAGGACATACATTTATTTCTCCATATAAAGTGCGTCAAAATCACGAGACCGGACCTTGCTTTGATGAGCAACCACAGAATGCAAAGGCTGGCTGATTGATGGAACACGGATATCCCATACACGAAGAAACTTATCATTCCCAACAGAACCAAACAAGTCTTCATGCTTTGGGTGCCAAGCTACATCTCTAACAGAATGTCCACGAATCTGCTCGTGGCACATGAGAACTCGTGGTAATTATGCATTTCAGGTAAAAATACTGAACATGGCCAGACTAAAAAATACTGCATGGGTCCCAAGAATTACAGTCTGAACCAAACAATCTTTTCCTGGTTGCTCATTCCTGTCCGGTAGCCACTCCACAGTCAGAGACGGCCATTCGAGCTTGCGTGCGATAACGATATTGTAAAGAAGCGGTGTGTTCTTCTTCCAAATCTTGTAGCGCCTTCGATAATCTCCAGTTTTTTGTTTTTCTCCTCATCTCTTCCTCGTCTCTCCATTCTTTTGTTGCATCAAGATTGCGTTTTTTTTCCAGAATCAATGGAACTGAACAGAGACTTGAAAACTGATTCCTCCTCTTCTTGTGTAGATTATTTTTCTTTCTGAATTCCGAGTGGCTATGTGGGGTGAGTTGACAGATAATTGGAGGGAAGTGACGACTAATTTTTCAAACGATCTCTTTTAAAAAAATAAAAATAAATAAAAAATTGTGGGCTTCGGATAAATTTTTCTTTTTAAATAAATATTTTATAGAAAATCATCCAAAACAAACACTTCCACCCAAAAACTTTTATTTCACACGTGCTCTAAATCAAATTGGTACATAAATTGGAACTAAGATGTGACCGATATTGTAGCCCAATGATCTCACTCCTACCGGATTGGCCGGTTCCCTGAGTTCGATTCCCCCTCTCCGCGTCTTTTAAATGATGTTCTTTTGTCTTAAAACGATTTTCCAATATACATCATGCATACATATTAAAAAAACCTTGAAATATTACTATCACTGCAATTTTTTATAATAGTAATGATACAAACAAGTTGATCATTCAAATATTCAAATATATTTGGTACGTATAGACGTGGATTGCAACATAAATAGTAATATTAACCTAATAATATGTAGTTTATTCAATCCAAAAACTTCCTATATATTGTCGTGTTTTTTTAAATTTTATGCATTTAGTTACTTATGTTAAATAAATATCGATGTAGATTGCAATATACATATTTCTTCCGTCTTGAAAAAATTTCGTAACGTTTACATTTGATGAACAACATAATTATGTTTATGTCTAGAACTCAATATTGTCTGTATTCGAATCAACCGAAATTTTTTCCATTAATCGAAACTAATATGAAAATATGGTCTTAGATAGGGGAAATTAATAATAATTAATCATGAAATGGGAAAATAGGGTTCCAAATAAATAAGGGAGACCAAGACCAAGGTTAACTATAAAAAAGGATTGATTTTCTTGGCAGGACAATACCACACATCAGTCCTCTTCAATACAAACGCATCATATTCGCCCAAAATCTCAATTCCTAATCCTTTTCCTCTGAAACACACGAAATCCCTTCTCAATCCCATTTCCCATTAGTAGTGCCGCTGTTAAATCAGTAAATTTACTGCTCCCGCCTCTTCTCTCGCAGAAATTTGGCCAAGTATAGTCTTGAGACTCATACAACACAACTCAAGGCGGCGAGTACGAGGAACTAGGGCTACTTTTCCTCGTTTCGAGGGTACAAATTTGTTCTCTTGATATCATCCGGCAAATGGGGTTGAGTTTATTTTTAATCGTTAATATATATACGGATTGTGTTCCGACTTCTTGGTGAGTTTTCTGTGCTGCCAGACTGTTCATACCCTATCATTTTTCTGGGTTCCTCAATTTTTTTCTGTTAATTGGGTGGGTTTTTAGGGTATAGGGTTTGATCATCTGTGAAGGATTTATGGATATGTATCGTTATTGAAGAATTGCAGCTTTGGGGCTGTTTACGCGTGAAGTTGGTCAAATTTCTGTGGATTTTCATTGAATTTGCTCGCACCTAAGGTTTTGTTTAGTTGTTTTCTTGCCCGTGTACAATGAGGGGTTTGTGTTGATAGGTGAGGAAAATTTTAATTTGCAGATATATCGGGTGAGCACGGTGCTTTTGCACTTTACAGGGTAATAGAAGTATAAAAACCCCTGTAAACCTGTATACGACAACGTAGATTATTTGATCGGAACACTGGTTTGTTCACATAGTGTCTAGGCAGTTCTCGTGTAGGCAAGTGGGATTTATGAATTGAGGATTGTGGATTAGCATATAAGGTTGGCTAATTTTGGAGCAGATGTTTTGGGCGAGGCCTGGAGATTATGTATCATTGGCACGTGGCAGTATAAACGGTCATTAATTCTAAGAAGACAAATCGATATTGTTATAATTTTTTCTTTATGTATGATAATGTTCGGCACTAGTTATGGAAAGAAGTGAGCCTGCATTAGTACCAGAATGGTTGAAAAATACTGGAAATCTGACCAGTGGAAACACTACAGCACATTCAGGTAATTTTGTTATTAAAATTAAGCTTCTGTTCTAGATTTTATTCAGATATATATTTTTATTAAACTTCTGATCTAACTAATGATATTTTGTTGTCTTAAGGCGATCTCACTGCTATAAAGTTTGCGAGAAATAAATCATTTGTTAATGGTAGTGGTCATGATTTGGGACGATCATCTAATTCTTCATATTTCCACCGGAGTTCGAACAGCAACAGCTCTGGTCAGCCGAGGTCTTATAATAGTTTTGGTAGAAACCAACGTGACAAGGACTGGGAGAAGGATACATATGATTCTCGTGGCAAAGAAAAATCCTCTCTGGGTGACCGCCAATACCAGGATTTTTCAGCCTTGTCAATTAAATTGGAAAGGGATGGGTTTAGGCATTCCCAGTCATTGAGTTCTGGGAAACATGGAGACATGTGGCACAAGAAAGTACCAAATGATGTGAGCAATGCTCGTGGGAATAGTAATAATGGTGTGCTTACTAAGAGTGATCCTTTTGGCACTGAGAAAAAAGCTACTTTTGAGAGAGATTTTCCTTCTCTAATATCGGAGGAAAGATCAGTGCCACCTGAGGTCGGAAGAGTCCCATCTCCTGGAGTAAGTACGGCTATTCAGAGCTTACCCATTTCTTCTGCAACCATACGTGGTGATAAATGGACATCTGCTTTAGCAGAGGTTCCTATGTTAGTTGGAAGTAATGGAACCATCCTGCCATCAATGCAACAAGCTTCTGCAAGTCCGGTATCTGGATCTTCGGGCTCATGTACCAGCCTCAACATGGCGGAAGCTGTGGCTCAGGGTCCCCACCGTTCTCAGAGTACTTCCCAGGTTGGTTTTTTTTTTTCTGTATTACGAGTGACAATGTATAACTTGTGTCCATGCTCAATGTTCCTTCTGTTGTAGATATCTGTTGGAACTCAGAGACTTGAAGAACTGGCAATTAAACAATCTAGGCAACTAATTCCCGTGACACCTTCAATGCCCAAAATTGCGGTAAGAGTTAAATCGTCCTTCTAAATTTATTAAAAACGACCTTTTGTCTTGTTATTTTCCAAAATATACTTTTAATTTTCATGTTTCTTTGCCAGTAGACACCATACTCTATAAGAGCATATAGCATTTGTCAGATGGATATTTTAGAAACAACATCCTCTATAAGTAGACAAAACAAGCTACAGAAGTGGATATAGTGTAGGAATCAGAGAGAGGATGGGTATCCTGGCTATTGTATGATGTGTGAGGCATTCTTCCTGTATTCATTTGCTGTTAATTTATGTGCACCAAATTTTTTATTTTCACATTCTGAAACATCTCAATTTCATTTCAATAATCAGATGTTCGGAACACAGCTTGCAATATATCTTTGTTTTTTTCTGGACATAATTTTAGTTTTCTCTTCCTCAATTATTTATTCCCACACTGTATCTGCGTAGCTAGTGTAGCATTTATGGCACAGTTGATAAGGGGCCAACCTCTGTTCCATTATCAGAAACATAATTTTTGAAAAATTGGTTGATACGCGAGATTGATTTAAAAATATGCATGCCCGGCCCTTCCACCTATTTATTCGTTCCACCCTTGGTAACTCTTTCCCAGCCACAAAAAAATTTCGCATGTAATTGAAGCCGAAGAGGGAATTCTTATCAAGGTTGGTGATTACTTGTTCTTTGGAATGATGATGGCATTGTATGAAAAGGGAAATAAAGCATATGTTAGAATTTTTTTTACCAAAAGTTGAGGACAAATGTTAAGGATTGAACAACAACGAAGAGCGCAGAGAGAAATTGTCAAAGAGACAACTCGTCGGACAATAGAAACACAGTTCAATTCCTCAAGCAAATGAAATTTGTCTGTTTTCTATCCAGCTGACAAATTCATCAGCCCCCACATGTGATCCTGAGTCAGTAAATACAAGGACAGGTTTTAACCGTTATTGGGTCTAGCATTTAAGATGTTTTAGTTACCATATTTATAGGATATGGTATCAATTTCTCTCTTCTTCTTCAAGTGAATATGCCAGAGCTAGAGGGGCTTTATGTAGATGATTTAGATAAATGTGTTCGCTCTTTAAAACCTCATATTGTACTAGAGATCAGTTTGGAAGTGGGGACACCAAGTTTTCTAATTTTGTACTTGAGAGCTTATTGTATTCAGCAAACAACAACTGAGTCCATCAATTGTTAGTAGAGAATTCCCAAATAATGCAAGTTTTGTTTTCTAGTGGGTGTTTATTTTTGGAGCTTGTTAGTGCATTTGAATAACTTTCTAGAAGTTTGTCATCACTCATTTGGAGATTGCATCACGAATATTTGTGAATTATTCCGAGCTTTGATCTAGGTTTCGGCGTCAGAGAGACACAAAAACAAGGTCGGCCAACAGCAGTATCCTGTTTCATCTTCACTTCCTTCTAGTAACTCTCCACGAACTGGGCCTGTGAAGGATGATATTTCAAAGGCGCCTAATGTGGGAAAACTCCATGTTCTGAAACCAGTGAGAGAAAGGAATGGTGTCACTCCTATTGTGAAGGAAAACACAAGCCCGACCAGCGGCCTCAAAGCAGCAAGTTCTACAGTATTTGCTGCTTTGTCAGGTTCTGCATCTGCGGTGACTAGGATCCCACCAAACAATCCAGTCGCTCCTAGTACTGATCGTAAGCCTGTGCTGATTGTGCTGGAGAAGCTACCCACCTCGCAAGCTCGAAGCCGAAAAGATTTTTTCAATCTTATGAAAATGAAATCTATGACTTCCTCCACTTTTGTTGCTGATTCTCCGACAACAAACTCCTCATCTGTCTTGGATATTTGCACTGCTGTCTCGCCTTCATCTTCAGATAAGCTCGCTCCGACAGAGGTTATAACTGCTCCTCCCAGTACTCCTCTGGCTGGTGATACCCCATTAAACTTAAACCTTGGCAACGACAACCATTTGTCTCGGGAGATGGATGAATTAACTTGCAACGGTGATGCTTGTGACGACCATGATCCTTTAGTGCCGGAGGAAGAGGCTGCTTTTCTACGCTCTTTGGGGTGGGAGGAAAATTCTGATGAGGGCGGTCTTACTGAAGAGGAAATCAATTCTTTCTACAAGGATTTAACTAAGGTACTCGATCCTCGAATACGAGTGATAGTTTTTACGAATCATTTTAGAGTATTTTGTCAATTTTTTGAATTTTCACTGAAAATAATCGTTCCATGTCTTGTTATGCAGTACATCAATTCAAAACCATCCCTGAATCATTTACGGGTACAGCCAAAATTCCTATCCCCATTTGCCTCACAAGTTGGTGGCTTTAGTGGAATTTCTTCGGAACCCGAAGCTTGAATCTTTGATTCATTCTGGAAACCACCCGACTTTCTCGACCATGGAGAAAACTTGTTTTTCGACTTGCGGTTGCTCTGGTCGTAACTTACTGCTGTTAGTTGATTAAACATCAGAAGTCTTTTTTGGCGTCTCACTGAGTAGGAATAACCAATGGTCCAGTTTCAAGTCGATGGCTTTTGATGACTGTTGCTTTTCTTTGAGGTTAAGCAGAGATAGACTAATAGGTTTTTTGTGAAGTGGGTTGAAAACTTTGCTTCTGTGCAAGGTTCATCTGGTTTCTCAACATTTCATGGGTTTTTTTTACTAGGGATCTTTCAAACGAACAGTTTATGGCTCTGTTCTTTGAACAATTAATCAAAGATAGGGGGAAAAAAGAAGAAATTGCTCTATTTATCTTGGTTTTAGTGGGTTTTTTTTTCCCAATTTCTCCGTGTGATCATCAATCTTCTATGAATCCTAAGCTTAAGGTCTCCATGTTCCATCCACGCATTTTAAATGGTATTTTAATTTTCGTAACGAGGTGCAGTACTAATGAACTTCGCTTATGTTACACAATAATTTAAGAATGCATTTAGATTGAGATACCTCAAATTAATTGTTTCAGAATCATGTAGATTTCAAACTTTTCCCCACCATTTTATTTTTTTTAATCTAGCATTCTTGCAGTAGACTGGGTATTACAAAAAATTGACATTTTAATTATTTCTGCGATTATTACTCTTTTGAATATTTTAAAATTTTGATATTTTAATTATTTTTGTGCATATTTATTGTGGTTGTTATCAGATAGGATAATTATTGTAATAAGCATATTTTATGTATGTAAAATATTATATATAATAAAATTAAATTTAGTTATTAAGTTTTTTTTTTAAAAAAAATCTTATTACCATAAATCATGTTATTTATGTAAATTATAATAATGTGTGATAGATTAGTCTCAAAAATGTAGATGTTGATGGGAGAATTTGATCAAACGTTCACCAATTGCGCGTGTCTGTCTCACATCCTAATTTCAGCATTTCCACCGCGCGTGATCGGAGACAAAAAGCTGGGGGACACGTGGTCCAATGGTGTTGAGCAAACAGATCGTATCTCAGCCTGACTCTCCCATCCACCAGTTCTATACTAGACACGTGTCAAAATCTCCACGATTCAAATATATATATATATTTAGCACCACTAAACAACAAATAAAAATTTTACCATGGAAAGAAAAAGGCGGCCTCTTTGCCCCTAGAACCTCCCATGTCTCTCTGCCCGAAGAATCGGATTCAGTGTACTGGCTGGGTGAAGCGAATTCTACACTGTTCGTGGTGAGTTTCTGGAGATCTTTTGTTGCAGAGAATCTGTCAGCTGTAGCTGCGAGCTTTTTCATGTTTCTTTTAATGGGTTTCTTTATTGTTCTGAGCTTTGGATCGTGGGATTCAAGTTGCGAGTAATTTTTTGTTTGATTGCTGAGAGATTGAAATAAAAGTTAAATGTAAGAAAACTGGGGGATTTTTTTTCCTCTCCTGTGTCGAGATGGATTTTTTGATTTAGTTTCCCTTTTTTAATTTTTTAATGATTTATTAATATATAATATCTCTTGTTACCGCCTAACGCTAAATATTGTTAAACATCGTGTTGATTGAGCTACCCCTTAGTTTTTTCTCATTTCCTTTGTGGAAAAGATTCTTATTACAGAGAGTTTTGCAACTGAGTGTGACAATCGAGGGGTGCAATTAGTGTATCCGAGTTCAGCTGTTTTCTTCTTTATGAATTTGTGTTTATCAGAAAATAGACATTTGTGTCTGTTTGTTTTATTTTTAATTGGATTATATGAAGGCAGCCAAAAAGATGGGTTTAGTGATTAGCCTCTACTTTCTTCTGATTTAACTGTTTCTTTGATGTAATTGAAAAACATCAGTCATGGAGGCATTTGAGTTATAAAGATGAAGAGAACAGCGCACAGTTTTAGGGTGCATTAATGGATTGAATGAATGTCGGACTTGTGCATGTATGAGGTATTTTTCTTTTCCCCTGGTCAGGCT
The DNA here is from genome assembly GCF_025594145.1 of Primulina tabacum. Classification (NCBI taxonomy): domain Eukaryota; kingdom Viridiplantae; phylum Streptophyta; class Magnoliopsida; order Lamiales; family Gesneriaceae; genus Primulina; species Primulina tabacum. The sequence continues at coordinate 4,060,794 of NC_134559.1, read as the reverse complement.
ATCTCGTATACTCCAGTTTTTGGATTGTCGGTTATGTATTGTGTATGTTATGGGAGGCACAAGTTGGGAGGTGAATACATGATTATTGATTGGACTGAAGTTTTAGTTTATGTGAAATATGGTATGCTTTTCAACAAGGTGTCCCCACTAAAACTTGAGCTTAAACATATTTTAGTTGAAGATATAACCTGTTTCTACAAGTTATAATTGATGTGAAATATAGCATGCTGTTTCAACAAGTTTTAGTTGAATATATAACCTTTGATGATATTTACTGCAGCTCTGATCTTGTAGTACCCTATCCTGGTTTTAGTAGGGTGACGATCCTTCCATTCCAGGTGAGGCTGAAAAAGAACTGGCTGTGACAATTTTTCACAGTAATAATTGAGATTGCTCTGCTGCTAGATATGCTGGTCAGGGAAAGCAACTAAGGTATTTTCAACTTTGAGTAAAACGAGAAACATGAAGGTAGAACAAGGTTCATGGTCCTCCTCACCAAATGGTGCATTCCCATCTTCATCTGACAGTAGCTCGGTAAAAGAAGTATCGAGTTTCCCTTCTGAAAATACCAGGGAATCTGGGTTCAAAGCTCATAATAAAGACCCCAAAGGTGGAGAGAACTGTGAGAAGAAAGATATCATTTTCAGTGATGAGAGCAATGCTGCTGATACCTACTCTTTTAGTGATGATCTTGGTGACATAACTCAAACAAGCAACGATATAGATTTCTTTGAGAACTCCAAGGAAAAAGATCCCGGTGATTTTTTATATGATGGTTGGCCTGAAATAGGAAGCTTTGCCGATGTTGACAGGATGTGTAGGTATGCTCGGAGTTATCTGTTATTTTAGAATTTATGAAGAGTCATTGTCATTTTATGTATCATATTTAACCATGACTTCCTGGTTTTGCAGGAGTTCTGATTCAATGTTTGGTCTTGGGGCCAATAAGGAAGACGAGTTGAATTGGTTGTGTGCAGAAGGAACAGAAGACATTCCAAATTCAGACTTTGGGTTTCCATTGCCTGAGTCATATGCAGGGAAAAATCTTTTGCAAAATGATGACCCCATGGAGACTTACTATGTTGATGATCCTTCCATGACTTGTGGACCTATTTTGGTGAAAGACAGTTCTCGGCCCTTGGACAAGTATGATTTTTCTTTGGCAAAAAGACCTGCTATGACTGAAAGCAAATATGAGCTCATCCCTGAAGAAGAGGTCGGTAGATGTACATGATCCGTGTTTCTTTTCTTCTCAGTTATGTTTTACTTTTAAAGTTTTGCATCTCTATTCATGTCTGCTTAAATGTTAAGCATGAAATTGCACTCAAGGATAGAATTTGTAGGGAAAAATATCAGATTGTTTGTCTTTATGGTATACACAACAGTTGATAATTATCACTTTTGTTGTGATTATTTCCCTATTTATGGTTATGTTTGTTTCTGAACCAGATTGAAATAGATAACAGACAAGAGTTCAAACGTAGCCTGGCTCGATATAGTCTTCATATTCTGTTTACACTTTCTGGAGTTGACTTATTATATGTTGCTATCAGAGTTTTTCAGGCAGTATGACTACATATAATTTACATTTTAAATGCTTCGCAGACGGATGAGAACAGAAAGCAATCAAAGAACCAGAACCAGTCTGATGGAAACAGAAAAAGGCATTGCTATGGAAATGTCAATTCCAATTGTCTTGGTAAGATGACAAATATATACATGTAGCTTCCTCATGGGCCTATTTCTTTGTCAGTTTTTCCATCTGTGCACAATCAACAATAATTTCAAGCTCTGGATCCAGATTTCAGTAATTGTTTACAGAATGTTATTTCCTTTGTAGATTCAGATAACAACTGCTTTCCAGATCAAACTATCGTGAATCCAACGCCATCTTCGACGAAATTCCAGAGTAAGGGTTTGTTAAAATCTCCACCTGGAGAATCATCCCATGCTTCCAGTCAATTGCAATCCCTGGAGGGTTTTCACCATTCATACCTGGTCTCTGCTATTGAAGGGAATGAAAACATAGAAAATCTACAATATCATCTAGGAAGTCAACAATCCCTGAACAGAAATCTTGGAAATACAGGTGTGACATTGCAGCCCGCCACATGTACTTCTGACTCTGTAGGAAAATTACACTTTTCTGGAAGTGAATTTGAGAGTCACCGTGGTATTGATGGCATCAACTCAGTAATTTCAGCAGAGTTAGGCTTCTCAAATGTGCTTGAAAGCTCAACGAAAAATTCATGTTTGGATGCAATTTCACTTGAAGCAGCTAGTTTTCTCCAGCTTCAGCTTGTAATGGAACAGGTAACAGTAACACTCCCCTTGCAAGACAATTCTTATGTTCTCTGATATTGTTTTACTACTTTTCTTTATCAAATAACATATATTAATCTGTAGAGTTGTTCGCTAAGATATATTATTTATTTTAGCTGTGACAGAGTTGACTCTACGATAGAACCAATCAGCTATTCACAATTCACTACATCAAACATCTTTAGTTTGTTGGATTACTGATTTTATGCTAAATTTTCATTTTCGTGAAGTATGCCATTGATCTCATAAACTAAAATAGACAGTATGTGCTTTTAGGTTAGTGTCCAGTTGATCCAATTTTATAAGAAACTCAAACATGAATAAAAAAAATGGGCTTCCTCATGAACACGCTAATGAAGCTCACAAATATGTTGATGAGTTCACGGCACACGAGTAGTGAGATTAGTTCATTAATAATCTATAAGCTCAGGAGTATTTCTCATGTGTAAAAACTCAAAAGGTTGTTCATTATCTAGAAAAGAGTTCTTCTATTTTGATGAGTAAAGTTTATCAATCATTTATCCATTGTTGAATTGATAATGTTGTCCGTTTAACTAAACTTAAAATCAACTAGCATTCTCAAATTATCAAATCCATTTACTACTTTACAAGCAGCTTGTTAACTCAAATTTAAGAACTCAACAAAGCATAAGCAAGTGTCCTAAATAAATGAGCCACTTGATGTAAAATAATTTATTCAAAACATCTTCAAAATTTCCATGGAAATTCTCATTTTTATTAAAAGAAGTACAAAAAATTACAAAGATATGTATAGGTAATAGGATGAAAATTGGGTGATACGTATCATGCATTCCAAGCTTGGATTTTTGGAAGGTGATACAAAGTTTGGGTATATCTCGCTCCAATATCTCCTAATGCGCATCTTTAGATTGGATTATATCCCCCAAAATGTCAACTTTGGAAAAATGGCTGATTTTCAAAGAAGTGAGCTCGCATGGAATGATAAATCCTTTTGTAACCTGGGAGTAGTAAGTTTTTACTCTTTTTTGTTTAGATTATACCCAACAAATATGCTTTTGGTAGATTTTGGATCAAGTTTTGCTGCACTTTTGGAGAGAAATAAAATTTACCATAGTGGTCAAATTAGTAAATTTTTGTCTGGTAATTAATTTTTTATGCTATGTAAGTAATTAAAAAATTTAAATATATTGTATTATCTTATGAAACACTACTATAATTGGTTATTTTTTGATTTTTTTATAGGGATGAAAATTTGAAATTAAAGTAATAATTTTCTTGGTGACTGTGAAAATGAGTTTTTAGTTAGAAAATGCACATGAGATAGTTGTGTCTTTTTCATTTTAATGATGGGAAAATGTTGGAATGATAAATCCTTTTGTAACCCGGGAGTAGTAAGTTTTTACTCTTTTTTGTTTAGATTATACCCAACAAAATATGCTTTTGGTCGATTTTGGATCAAGTTTTGCTGCACTTTTGGAGAGAAATAAAATTTACCATAGTGGTCAAATTAGTAAATTTTTGTCTGGTAATTAATTTTTTATGCTGTAAGTAATTAAAAAAATTAAAATATATTGTATTATCTTATGAAACACTACTATAATTGGTTATTTTTTGACTTTTTTTATAGGGATGAAAATTTGAGATTGAAGTAATAATTTTCTTGGTGACTGTGAAAATGAGTTTTTAGTAAGAAAATGCACATGAGATAGTTGTGTCTTTTTCATTTTAATGATGTGAAAATGTTTTCTAAAAATAAAATTAAACATTGACATAATTCTCGTATAATTCTTTATCATCAAGGTTACGAATGTATGAGATAGGAGTTAAGTATTACAATCTAACTACAATTAATAACCACATTTTAATAATATTATATTATGATCTGCAACTAGTTGAATAGGCAACATTTTAACTTAAGCATTACAATCTAACTACAATTAATAACCACATTTTAACAATAGTATATTATGATCTGCAACTAGTTGAATAGGCAACAACGGAGAAGTTATCGAACAACTTTACTCATCAAACTGGATAAATATATTTTTTAGGTGTTCTGAAGCTCATGAAATCTGATAAGCCTGACCTGAGATTTGCGTCCCTAGTTTCATTTCATCTTTTATTTGCATGGAGATGAGGTTTGAAGTTCTCCAAGAACTTTGCTGAGCTAAATTGGAGTGGTGATATGTGCATAGGTACTAGAACTTAATGATGGTACTAAAGCTTGAAGGCCCGCTTTGACATCGATGTATCATTAGCTAAATTGATTAAAGCCCGTATGAGTGATAAAATAAATGATAGAGCATTGCGAGCTGTCTGCAAATGAATGAAATCAATTATTATTTTGAGCATCGCATCTTGGAGAAGTGAAAACATCCTCATAAATGTCTAATTATCCATATATCGATTGTATCGAAATATATTTAACATACACCAGTTGCATGGAATGATGGAACTACAAATTTGCATTTGTTTTAAGAAAATTGGTTGTTACATCTGTTATAATGACAGTTGATGGAGTTCAAGGTTTCTTGTACATATAGACACTACTACCATAGTGCTTTGTCCTTACAAATATTGAATTATCTTCAATTCTTGACATCAATCCTGCTTGATAATTTTCAGTTGGATTTGAGAACTAAGCTATGCATAAGGGATAGCTTGTATCGTTTGGCTCGGAGTGCTGAGCGGAGGCATAGCCATGCAAACCGAGATGATGCTTGTGGAGACAAGAGAGAAGCTAGTGGAGCATTCATGACTGATAGAATCAATAAGTGTGTCACATCTGTCCTTGTGTATAAATCTTTATTTTGTTGCAAAACTTGAGTAAGAGGTAATGCTGTATCAATTTGTCTTTACCATTGTGAACTAATACTGCTCCTTACATTTCAATGGAGTTGGAAAGCAGAAGATGTTTTCATTATATGCTGAATATGTTGTACTAGTCGGCTCCTTTGTCCATCTTCAAATTCTTATACTTTTTTCTAAAAACTTCAACTTCACTTCGAAATGTATTAAATTGATTCCACCCCTGTGAGTAAATTTCAGAGTCTGCCTCTACCCATCTTTCAGTGATACATTTATTTATTCTCTTTCACCTTTCATTTTTAGGCATCCTGGAAGCATGGACATGGAGACTGATACGAATCCCATTGACCGCTCAATTGCACACTTACTCTTTCACAGGCCCTCTCTTCGCCATTCAGATCACCAAGAATGGTAAGTTTTTCATGCTTCATAGCTCTTCTTTTTTTTTTTCATCCAAGCCATCCCAGTGTTATTGATGTCATTATGTCGGCTAACTGTATCACAATCAGGTTCACGGTGCCATCACTACAACAATAATGGTTGATAACCTGGTTTGCGGTGAAGAAAATTATACGGAGATAGATAAAGGAGGCTCTAATCGATGACAAGAAATGTTCGAGAGATTCAGAGTTAAATGTGCCACTTGAAGTGTATAGGGTACACCTAGGTGCTCCAACGAGCTTTGATAAGCCTTTTTACCTTCGTAATCGAACAATTTTTTATGAAGTATTTTTCGTGTTTTCATGGAGAACTTCAAAGTCCAAGTACCTAAGATGTTGTGTGAACCGTTGTACTAAAAATGAAAGTAGTAGGAATAAGTTTCCAGTTTGTTAAACTTATATTGCATTGATACAAGAACTTGCTTCTATGCTTTCACAATGAAAAGATCTTGTTTTTTACTTGCCGATTCACCTTTTGTTCTTGAGGTTGATTCTTCGTCTTTTAATAAAAATTTGTTGGCTTTTGCTTGCCAATTCACCTTCGATCACTGATCTTTTAGGGACAAATTGTCCTTCTAAAAATTATCATTCCTAATTGATCATATATATATATATATATATATCGCTATTAAATCGAAACTTTGGATATATCGAGCGTTGGTTTATCGAAACTTTTTGTACGTATAATTAGCATAACGATTGTATCAAAATTATGTAAATCGATATATATTGTTTTATATCCAACAAAACTTTATATTTTTTAAATTTATTATTTAAAAATATTATATATTTTTATATATTGTCTCGGTGTCTTGATATATTCTGAAATTTTTTAAATTTCATATTGTATTGTATAGAAAATTTCGGTATCGTTATCATATTGTGCCAAAATCTTCAATATACCAAAAATTTCGATAAATTCAAAATTTTTCATACAATATTCTCGATATACCGAAATTTCGGTATTTTTTTAACTCTACTTACATTAATAATTTGTGGGAGAATTTCTTCTTTTGAAATTTTATTTGTTATATTTAGTTCAAAATGTGATCGAGCTGACATTATAACTTTATCCATAGGTTGTATTAAAAAAATCCAAAAATAAAAATGAAACAAAATCTAATTTTTATATTCCTCTCATTGGTTTTAATTCTTAAATTTTAATAAAAATAATAAAAGCAACAATTTTTTTTCTTAAAAAATATATATATATATATAAACAAAAATGGTAAATTAAGTCCGCAGTAACACGGATTACGGAGTCAACCAAAGCTCGATCAATAGTCAAACAAACGTTACCTTCTTCCCTTTCCCCATGCGCCGTCCCACAAACCCCCCCCCGACGATTGACTGACATTCCCACCAGGAAAAAAAGAAGAAATCCCTTCTGAGAATTTCGAATTTTGCAAATGAGAGATTGTTGTTTTTTGGAGGGATTGGCGCATATATATTGATATATATACTGTTCATTCGTATATATGGATAGATTGTACATCAAGTTGCGAAATTTGGATGCGTACCCGAAAATCAATGAGGATTTCTTTAGACGTACCCTCTCCGGTGGTGTTATCACCCTCGCTTCTTCTATCTTCATCCTGATACTTTTCATATCTGAATTCAGTACGTTTCTGAAACTCCCAATTTCCTTTTCTTGTTTCTTCTATTGTTTTAAGTAATGGAGAATGTCTGTAAATAGCATAATTTTATTTAGCGTTGTGGGAATATAAATTTTTGATATAGTATATGGTAATGTTGATTGAGAAGCTCAAAATAATTTACTTTAATACCGGTTGGAGCGTTGGTGAAATAGAGGAATTTGAACTATTGAGGAATTGAAGTGATGAACTTTAATTGGAAGGATTGCAAGTATGAGTATTGAACTGGATCGATATATGAAGTTGGATCAGATGATTTGATTAATATGGTTCAGTTAATTATAATTTGTTGTCGAATTTGCCCATTTTTTAGTCTGGATTGTTTTTGACCAATTGCAGTTCTGTTGAGTATGACTGTGAAGGAAGATCCATCCGGTTCGCTGCATTGACATGATTTAACCATATATCAGCGCACATGAAGGATATATGGATTTTTTGTGCAATTCATTTAATACAACTTATTATTATTATGAACTTTTTAATGAAAGATATGGTCAATCGTAGTGCTTGTTTATTTTGCCTGTTATTGATCCTAACTATGGTTATTTTCCTATCTTAGATCTATTAATTTAATGAAGCATCTTGTTAAGATCAGTTTGCCTATCTGACCGCAGTTTCACACAGTAATATGTTTGGTATTTCATTACAGATGCCATGTAGGAAAGTAGATTGTTTGGAGTAAAAAATTGTTAGTTTTCACAATGTTTTCCAAGTTATTTTTGGATTTTTATTTTCAATTTTTGTGGCAGATGACTATATGGCTATGATTTTATATTTGTATTATACCAAGATCATGACATCATGCTTATGTCCTGGATAATTTGTTTACCTCCCGAGTATTACTTTTAATCTGTTCTCCTAAAAGTTGCATTGTGATTTTCATGTCGAGTCGGACATCATGTTTATCGTCCATTTGTCGCAGGGTTATATCTTCACACAGTCACAAATACAAAGCTTGTGGTAGACACATCTAGAGGAGGGAAATTGCGTATTGATGTAAGAAAACTGTCTCCTGGCACATGTAATGAAGAATTTTGATTCTCACAATTTATGGTATTAACTATATTATATTCATAGCACTCTTCGATTTCATTTTAGTGCTGCGAGGTAGTTAAAGTCACCTACAGATTTATTAGGCTCTAACATTCTTTAGTTGCTCTATTACTGAACTAAAAGTGTTTAAGATGGTTCTTATCATCTCCTCTGCCAGTAACAACTGTCATTAATTTCTGGTCAAGTCTGTGCTGATCATTACCCTTTATTATGTTGTCATGTTTGCCTCTTATTTTGGGTGCAGTTTGATATCACTTTTCCCGCCTTTCCATGTTCATTGTTGAGTCTTGATGCTATGGATATCAGTGGGGAGCGACATCTGGACATAGTATGTATTCGTATGGAGTTCTCAATTCATTTTCATTGTTTTTTAATGTATTTCAGAGTGTCAATTTTAAGGCATTTGATGAAGCATTATCCTCAATCAGCCCTGCTGACCTTGTATAATTCCTCATAATCTCTTTGATTAATTGGTGGCACAATGTGGTTCATTGCAGAGACACGACATCTTTAAGAAAAGACTTGATTCTCATGGCAATGTGATAGAAGTGAGAAAAGATGGAATCGGTGCACCTCAGGTAACATGAGCCTGCCCTCCTACCTTCGTCAAAGCTATCATGTATTTATAGACCTGTGTTTTTGCTCGTGTTTTTGTAATATATGCACACATACACGCGCTCACGCCACCCCCCCCCCCCCCCCCAACACACACACACAATTTTAAAATCCCCACTATGCTCAGGGAGCAGTGGGATTTAGTCAATGACTCATTGCACCTAAATGCAAGTCAAGACTCAAAATGGAACTTTTCAATGTAAGTGTTTCTTCGGGTCATGCAACACCAATCTTGGTGCGTTTTAAAGGCTCAAGAGATTCTTTTAGCATGCCTTAAATTAAATATATGATGGTGAATCCAAGATGAAATGCAAGGAATTAGGATACTTTTTTTTTCTTAGAAAGCAATGAATATTTGTTTATTGTCAATAAATAGGTTGTACTGGGTGATAAGCGATAAAATATGTTCAAAAAATATCGTAGGTTGAATTGGATATACTGTGTTAGTAGCATTTCGAAGTAGAATTTTCTGGAGTGGGTGTTTAAGGGACTGTGGCTTCATGTCATGTTCATTCCAAAGGGTAGGAGATGAATAATTTCACATCCAGCAAATTGGAAAATGCATTTAGTTGGGCTTAGCAGGACTTCATCATATTTCTGTACGCAGTAATCTGTGTCCTTGCATTTTTTTTTGGTCCTATTATTCCCCTCAATTATCACCGTTCTCTAATTACTCTTATGTTCTATTTATTCAGATTGAGAAGCCTTTGCAGAGACATGGCGGCAGGCTTGAGCATAATGAGACATATTGTGGATCGTGCTATGGTGCAGAAATGGTATCTATGTGTATTAGTTTCATTGTATGTTTGCATTATTTACTGATGTAGGGGCTGGAAATGACTTTATGCCAATTGTATATTGCTATTGATAAAACACTATTCTGTCTGGGTTGACCAACCATATAAGTCGCTGTCAGATCCTTCTAGTCAATTACCCTTTTTTTGCCATAATTCAACCTTATAATTCACCTGCTTTTAATCGAGAAAGCAACTGGAAAACATCTACCTTCTGTTGTATTTCTGTACAAAAGTTAAAGTCAAGATAAAGCATACTCTAAGAAAGGTGTCTTGCAAAGTTTGGAAAACAGGGAAGTAGGCTCTCGCGCAGACTTCTGCGAGTTTCTTCATCAAATCCAGCTTATTTTAAAATAAAGTTATGTCTTGCTGGCTCTTTCTCTGCATCACCACCTCTAGCTTGTACTAATTCTCTGCCATCATCACACAGAAAAATTCTCTAAACGACATGATTTCCTTGACCATAATAATTGATTGCATTAGACTATAAATTATCATCATTGATGAATATTTGATGATAATAATCTAAATTTTAGTGAAAGTTGATAGGATCTACACTCAATCAACTCACCATTATTGAAACTGAACTTTTCATACTCACTTCTTGTTGATTTTGGGTTTTCCTCTGTGTGTGTGTGTGTTCGTGTTTATGTTTGTCTCTGTGTGTGTATTTTGCTTGTGATTTATTGGCAACAGCGATCAGATATAGATTTTTTCTTTTAAAAAAAACTTATGATGAATATAACTGGTGTATGCTGTCGTGGGTAAGGTTACTGGTAAAAAAATCTTTGTCTTCAGTCAACCGTAAACACAAAGTGATTTATTGGTAATTCATCTAAAACTTTATTTTGCAGTCAGATGATGAGTGTTGTAATTCATGTGAAGAAGTTCGTGAAGCATATCGAAAGAAAGGATGGGGTATAACAAACACAGATATGATTGACCAGGTTGGGGGAAGAAATTGTGCTATTTACCTTATTTGCATTACAAAAATTGATTTTTAGAATGTGATTTCTTTCACCTTCTAAAACCTCCTGTGTGGATTACAAATGATGTCGGTTATCCTGATGATTTTTTTCATTGGCATCTACTTGTGTATATCACAAATACCCCATCTGCATGTAAGTGCCTTTATTAGTGTCTGAATTATTTCTCAGGATAAATTTAAAGAATGCTGTCATTTTTGAAACCATCTTGAAAATTATAGAAAACACACGATTTCACATGCACTCTCGTCCATTCCTTTGGTTGCGCTCATTTGATGTCCTTTTTCGTGACATGTCGTATTTTTTGCCTATAGTGCAAAAGGGAGGGTTTTGTTCAGAAAGTACAAGAAGAACAGGGTGAAGGATGCAGTATACATGGGTCTCTGGAGGTTAACAAAGTGGCTGGAAAATTTCAGTTTTCCCCTGGGAAAAGCTTTCATATACCAGGCTTTCATCTGTTCGATTTCCTCAATTTACCAACAGAAAATTACAATGTAAGGAACACCTATAAACCAGAGTTCAACCATTGAGCTCAGTGGTTGGTGGCCATGTCATATATATTGAATTGCTTTTATATGTATGTTTCAAATTTAAAGTTTTCTAATCAATTTACTGACTTCGTAGTATTCCATGCAGATGAGCCACAAGATTAACAAGTTGATGTTTGGAGATTCTATACCTGGAATTGTCAATCCACTGGATGGGTAGATCTTTCTACAAACTCACGTGCACACTTTTTAATCTACCATCGAATTGACTTAATGAGGGGAGGATAGATAACCATAACAAAGTCGATAGTTCGTTGTGAACGATATTTTGGAAATCGCTAATACTTCCTTGCGTTGACCATATTATATTTTATATGCTTACTGGTTTGTGCTCTATTCACGTTCTTTTGTATCCCCCACCCCTTTTGGCTGTGTTATTTAACATAAAAGCAAGCGAGCAAAAGTGCACATACCATTACAAACCCACCCCCCAAAAAAAAAAAAGTAAACTACAAAAACCTCCAGAGATACAGATGTTTGCTTGTCACATTTATTAAATTAATTTTTAAATTTACAGGGTTCGGTGGGTGCAAGAAACCCCTAATGGAATGTATCAGTATTTTGTCAAGGTCAGTTCCTAAAAGGCCCTCCCCCTCTCATCCCCTGGCTACCCAACTCACGTTATTAATTAGGTTTACGAAAAAGTTAAAAGAGTGGCATATTGCAATGCCTATGGACCATGGATGGGGCTCAAATACTCTATAATGACTGGATGGTACCTTCAATGTTATTTTTAAGCTCAAGAAAGAATGCTTGGGTTAGTGTGTCCTGAGATACGTTTGGGGGATAAGAACAGACTGGGGGATTGTATTGGAGCTCTAATTTTGTGAATAGGTAGAAGTTGTTTAGAATGTAAGGCTAATTACACATGTTGTCCACCACTGTAGAAGACGTGGAAAATCATGTATATGTTTTGGTGAAATTTGCAGGTGGTTCCAACCATATACACCCGTGTTAGAGGCCATAAAATTCAGTCAAATCAGGTACTGAAACCCTTAAAATATGGAACTCATTCAAATTTTATATCTGTATTTCCAGATTGTAACACGGTGCTTGTATTTGTACAGTTCTCAGTAACTGAGCATTCCAAAAGTTCTGAAGTAGACAACCTCAGATCTCTTCCTGGAGTTTTCTTCTATTATGATCTTTCTCCCATAAAGGTGAGCTTGGTGGCTTCAGGAAGTTAATTAGATATTTAGGCATGATTTATTGAAGGAATCTCTTGTTAAGCCGTTATGACATCTATTATGCCATTTTTCCTCTGGAACTACAGGTCATGCATTGTTATATATTCTTAGGGTCTTTCTTTGTTTTATTTCATCGCTCAGTAAATTAACAAGATGCACAAATAGAGATAGGATATGAATATCCTAATTTGTAGATAATTTTCAGAAAACCAAGGCCCGTTAGGTTATATACGCCTCACTATATATACATATTAATTGCAGGTTACTTTCACAGAGGAGCATACACCATTCTTGCATTTCCTGACGCATATATGTGCCATAGTGGGAGGTATGTATTATTACTTGGTTTTCTTCTCCCACTTTGCTATCATGTTAAATTTCGAAATACTGTATAAATAATTGGTTCGATGGCTTTTGTCCTAAGAGCTACCTCATATTAGATGAACTGTGATCCTGTCTGGTGAATAACACAAATTACACGTACTTTCTTCTCTATTGTCATCAACAAATGGAGATGGAACCCCTTTTCAATTTTGGCCTCGGACGGACATTTGACATATCAAAAACAGGATAGAACCTTGATACATGACTTCTTGAAATATTTTCCATTTACAGCTAAAAGTTCTTGATATCTCATGAACTTGTAGTTAGAGTACCGTGAGTCCACATTTTACCAGCCTTTTATCTATAAAATTTCGCGTCCCTGCTATTGTACGTGCCTCTAGATTCTTGAATTCAATTTTTGAGATTTATGGCAACTATTCTGCAGGTATATTCACGGTTGCTGGAATAGTCGACTCCTTTGTTTATCATGGTCAGAAGGCATTACAAAAGAAACGGGAAATTGGTAAGCTTGGATGAAGGCTAAAAATTACATTTCACGGAGCAAAGACTTTTAGCAGCTCTAAAAGGACGGATATGGCACGCATTGTTGTGAACTAATGGATTACTGAAAACAGTTATCTCCCTGCCGAACAAAAATGGAGGCAGCTCTTCTGAAATATCAAAGTTAACAATGATTTTGATGACCCTGAAATTAATTTGTCTCGATTTTGATATTGAAATTTTTGTTCTTGTTCCTGCAGTTTTGCCATGAAGGCATGCTGTTTATACAACCTTCCTTTATTCATTCCAAACTATTATTACACAAATCACTTCTTGGTGATATATTACTTTGAGAACATATTATTGGAATTAACATTAATCTAAAAAAGCTTTAAAAATTTAACAAAAATCTGGAAGATCTACCAGAAGCATTTGACGCTCATCAAAGCACGTAGGTGCAAGGAAGAGCAGATATAGCATTCTTTCAGTGACATATGCAAGCAAAGTTCCTTCCATTTACTCTTAAGCCAATGTTCGATGTGGTTCGGCCTCTTAATTAACAGGAAGAAGATTTATTTTTCTTGATGGTGCTATAAACCATTTGGTTGTATGTATATATTTTCGATAACATTTGGTTATGTGTATTGAAGTTCCAGACTTGTTCTATATTAAACACAGGACACCTTAGACCGACTTAGAGGTGCAATCTTTTAACAATTTTGATCATTCTTGGACATTGCTATGATCATAACATACATATAACATTTTTTTATTTACATAACAATAATAATCAAGATTTGAAAAACTATTTTTGAATATATATTAGGTGCTTGAAATGGACACCAGTCCAGTAGTAATTTTACTGTTATTGTTCCACAAACATCACCAAAAATTTTGCTCTTACACAGTTCTTGGTCAAGGCCCAACTTGTCCAAGTTCCATTCATTTCGATTCGACAATGAATATGCCCCAACACTCGACTCTTCTAACAAGTCCACTGTCAGAACTTTGCAATTGAATCTGCCAAATTCCTCGCAGACTGATCAGCATATTTTATTTTGTTGACTCCCATTGTGATTAATCCACGAATACATTCTTGTCAAAGAATCACTTAGGATGTTGTTGTAACGAACCAAGAAGGTTCTTACTTAAAAACCATTTTACAAATCATTAGCTAAACCCGTCTTATCGATTATATCTTACTGAAACCGATTGTTTGATATGAAAATATATAAAGTGGCGAGCTTCAAGAGCTAGCTAAATTTGGATTGTTGGAGTCGGGGAGCCGGCAAAGGAGTCGTGGTCGTGGTCATGTTCGTAAGTATAAGTTATGATTCATTCATTTTATTTTAGAAGAAGAAATTGAGACGGTTGTTTATAAATGAGCAATTAATGTTTAACTTGAATAATAAATAACCTTCGATAAAAAAAAAAAAAACCTTACTTCATTATTGAATTGGACATGTTATTACTATGCTACACCATATGATATAAATGTTGTATTATCTTCTAGCATTGAGATGACAGTTGGGAATAATTTCATTATAGATATTATAAGTGGGGTATTTTGTTATATAATCCTAGTCAACAATTAATTTTTAAAAATGACATTACACTTAATGAAATTATTTTTAAAAAAATAGTTGACCAGGTACATTTTCCTAAATATCCATTTTTTCATGTTGCATCTGCCATTGATTCAAATTAAAATGGTTAACTTAAAGGAGAATTTCAGATAAATTACATCCGAGGAAGTTAATTAAATATTACATGTTAACATTTTGTACATCGTGAAAATGACGTATTTTTCGTTGTGACTTACAATTCAATTTTTTTATAACAATTCATTATATAATCATGAGTAAGTCTCTTATGAGACGGTCTCACGAATCTTTATCTGTGAGACGAGACAACCTTACCGATATTCATAATAAAAATTAATACTCTTAGCATAAAAAGTAATATTTTTTTATGGATGATCAAAATAAGAGATTCGTCTCACAAAATACGACCCGTGAGACCGTCTCACACAAGTTTTTGTCCACAATCATTATAAGTTAATAAATATATCTTTTAATTCTTATTTTTAGGAATCAAAACAAATTAAATCCTATCTCTGATTTTGAAATAATAAGAAAGGATCGATGATTAAACAATTTCGATTATGGTTTTAGAGATTAATTTCCATTAATTTGAATCAATTTATATTTTGAAGGGAATCATTATCCAGTCTTGTTGATTTACACGCAAAAGAGTAGTATTTATTTATTCATATATAATGAATGCATGATCCAATTAGAAGACACAGTAGTTCAAATAATGGCACATGGTGGTATACTGCTTTTAATTCTCACTTTCGTGGGGATTTCGCACGGTCAGCTCCAAGTAGGCTTTTATGCCAACACATGCCCCGACGCGGAGGCTATAGTCACCGGCGTCGTGCGTGATGCCGTCGCCTCCGACCAAACCATCGCCCCCGCCTTGCTCAGGCTTCATTTCCACGACTGCTTTGTTCAGGTCAGGTCAGGTCAGGTCCCTTATATGGCTAGCGCTCGTAACATTTCTTGACAAGCAGTCTCTTAAGTACTGAGTAATGTGCATTGATTGTATCCAGGGATGCGAAGGGTCGATTCTGATAGATAATGGAAGGGAAGCAGATGAAAAGCATGCATTTGAGCATCAAGGAGTTAGAGGGTTTGATGTAATCGATATTGCGAAATCCCAGCTGGAATCAGCTTGCCCCGGAGTCGTTTCTTGTGCAGATATTGTTGCTTTGGCTGCCAGAGATGCTATAGTCTTGGTACATACATACATACATAAATACATACATAGTAATTCTCACACAGAACACATTCGGGATATGTAATGGCAGATTTCTTGAAGCAGATGTACAGTTTCGATTAACGATGATTAATTTTCTGGGATTTTGCTAATTTGTAGGCAAAAGGGCCATCGTACGGGGTGGAAACAGGTAGAAGGGATGGTACGGTTTCTGATACAAAAATGGCGGACAATATGCCAGATGTCAGTGATTCAATTCAGAAGCTTAAACAGAAGTTCTCGGAGAAGGGATTAACGGAGAAGGATCTTGTTATTCTCAGTGGTAATTAATTAAACAAAGTTTCACCTTCATTTTCACCTTTTTTACGCTTACAATCTGTCTTAAACTCAATTCTGGTACTGGTAAGGGGGAAAAAATTATATGGATTAAGATATCCAACTACGAATATATATATATATATATATACAGCCTCTCTAGTGGACAAAACTTAGACTCACTCGACTTAAATTAGATCATTTAAGTTGTTAACAGTCAATGTTTCTAGTGGGAAATTTGAGAAATTATGGAAGTTAATTAAACCTTTTGCATGTGATCATTTAATTGGATGACACCTAAAAAGTATAGTTTTTTTTAAATATAGATAGATTGAATACGCATTATGCATGTGAATAGATGCAACTAGTTTATTTAATGAAACGTCAATTATTTAGTTTATTTTGTGGTATTCTCAATTATTCTGTTAACTTTCGTATATATTTTTATTTTATTTGTATGTCGCTTTAAATACGTAAGTAGACCACACTGAATAAAAAGAGACCACATTTAATTTTTTTTATATAAAAAAATTGATGTTTGCTGTGTATAGATGTGATGTACTCTGGTTGGAGTCCGTTCGATTACAGCTAATATCAATAGGACACGCACCATTAATTAATACTATCATCGGAAATTTTTCCAATTCATCTATTATATATATATATATATATATATATATATATATATATATATATGTTTTTTGATAATTAGAATAATGATTGAAGTCAGATTAAAAAAACTTTGTGACAAGGGTGAAACTCATCGATATTTATAATAAAAAACTAGTACACCTACGTACGTGTTGCATGGTTGTATAATATTTTTTATAATTTATTTGATTTATATTTAAATGGGGATCAAAATAAGAAATAATGATATACTACATTGTAATTTTGATTTATAAATTAAAAAATAAAAAAGTAACCTTAATAAAAATTGAACATATAACCTAAACCCTAAGAAACAATGTCCATATCCGTTGAACTAAATATAAATTATATTAAAATTTTAACATTTTATTAATATATATAATTATCAAAAAAGACCATAATATCAAAATTAGTTACTCTAAATATCTCAAACTTAATAAAATAGTATAGATAATAATTTTGAAATTAAATAAAAATAATATTTTTTCAAATAAAATATATGTCATGTGAAATTGATCCGTGAGACGGTCTCACGTGAGCTCTTGTGATTTATAAATTACATAGATACATAAGAGCTATTGAGATGGATTGTAAATTTAATGTTTTTTTTTTTTGTCTGCATGTAGCTGCACATACAATTGGTACCACAGCATGCTTCTTCATGACGTCAAGGCTCTACACCTTTTCCGGCGGTGTCGGCTCCGACCCGTCTATAAATCCGGAGTTCTTTCCGGAGTTAAAATCTAGGTGCCCGCTAAACGGAGACGTTAATGTTCGGTTGCCGATGGACCGGGACAGCGGCCAGACATTCGACAATCAAATATTGAAGAATATCAGAGGTGGCTTCGCTGTGTTGCAATCCGATGCTAGTCTCTATCAAGATGAGGTTACACAGAGTATTGTGGACTCATATTTTGAGTCATCTAGGCCTTCATCGGGGCCGTCATTCGAAGCAGATTTCGTCGATTCCATCGTGAAATTGGGCAGAGTTGGTGTGTTGACGGGATCTGAAGGAAGAATCAGGGCTGTTTGCAAATCTTTTTAGTATACGTACACTATACTATATATACGTCCATAAAATCATATTTTTCAAATATAAAACATAATTTTGTTTTATTTGACAAAAGGATGAAATAATATACACCTTAATTTATTTAATAAAATAAATATATTTAGGATATGCCTTCGTATCCACGAAAATTGAATTATTGAAGTATTATTTACATCTATTACTATTGTTCACTAACAGTGAAGTTGTTGTTCTATTTACTTAGAACATTATCGTTATTTCAAAATTCTCTCTTATTTTAAAAGAGTAAAAGTAACAGTCATTTGTAAAATTATTCAAAATGATCCGTCATTTATAATTTTATTTTATTTATTTTAAATAAAATAATATATAGTAATATTTTCCCCAATTTATTTAGTATAGATTGTTAAATAAAAATATATAAACTTATATTATATCCATTATTTTTGTCCGCAGACGTTTCTATTATTATTCAATTAGATAAAGAGTGAGTTTCATTTGAGACGATTTATGTATTTATATTTGTGAGAAGATCGACGTGATCCATGTCTAAAGTCAAAATTAATACTTTTGACATAAAATAATATTTTTCATGGTTCGGATCAGATAAGATATTTGTCTCACAAAATTTATATGTGAGACGATCTCATAAAAGATTTTTTTGTAAAACAAATCCTCGTCGGTAACTTGTAAAATTCCAACTTCTATCCAAAGCTAAATAAATTCGAAATAGACTAAAATTTTTTGGTAAAAACTTGTGTGAAACTGGTCTCACGAGTCGTATTTTTTTAGACGAATTTCTTATTTGGATCATCAATAAAAAAATATTACTTTTTATGCTAAGAGTATTATTTTTTATTGTGAATATCGATAGAATTGACTCGTCTCACAAATAAAGATTCGCGAGACAGTCTCACAAGAGACCGTCTCAAAAAATGTTTGGAAGATATTCTAGTAGACTAAAAAAATGTTTGGAATAACTTCTACTTATTTGAAGTGACTATTGTAGAGATTGTAAAGAAATGAGTAAGAAAAAAATTTATTTTTTAGCATAACAACAACAATATCCATAACATATACATATTATCTAAATTTTGGTACGTACAACATCAACAACATATTCATCTAACTATTATTATATTTCGAATATTTTGTATCAAAATAAATTTATCATGTACTAATATGAAGCTTGAAAATTTATATAAATTAATAAAAATACAAATTCAAATGACAAAATTTGAACAAATGCAAAATATATGTAAAAATAATAATGGAAATGTAAATGATAAAAAGTACAATTTTTTAAAATATTAAATATTTGTAATAATATATGATTTTAATTCTATAAATTTCATTCAAAATTCTTAAAAAAAACATATAAAAAAGAAATTTTAGATTTTTAAAAATCTTCAAAAATATTTATAAAAATTGACGACAATGTTGAATATCACAAATTTTTTAAGGATAAAAATATCAAATCACAAATTTTTTAAATAAAAAAAAAAACATTTCAATCTTTATTCTAGCTTCTATTTATAATTATAGAAGTTGAAGCTCAAATAGATACCCACAAACACTTTTACCCAACTAGAATCTAAAAAAATTCTTCTTACAAGCTATTCAAATCTGACCAATAATCATTAAAGTAGATTCATTTACATGGTGGGAATATATTTAAATAACATTAATCTTGAGTTCAGAACGCAGAGGAGTGGATTTTCGAACTTCATAGAAGAGGAAGGAGGCGGTGGAGTTGACCGTGGTTCTGATGCGATGGCGGGGAGTGGGATTCAGCAGGTACGTGAAATGAAGAATGAGAAGCTATTCTCAAGGGTTCATCATCTCATGCAACTCCTTGAGAGGGTTTTGGCTTGCAAACCAGCAAGTTTAATTTACTTTTTCTAGGCAGATCCAGGAACTAATTAATAAAAAAATTACTAAAAATTTAATGATCTTGTTGTTAAACTGAGAGATATTTTAAAGTGAATAACTAGAGATATAACTTTAAGTTATTCGACTCGATATGTAGTACAAACTATAGATATAGGTAAATATGAATATGTTGCGATATGGATACATGATTGGATTTGTAGGTGCTTCAAAGCATAACAGGTTGGTGTCGGTGGCTTTCTACCCCATTCTAAAAGAAAGTTTTCACATCTACTACGGACACACTGGAAACAATGGCAGTCTTTCTAGATCGATTCCCACAGCTTGAAGGGCCGGATTCGATCAAAGTTTACGAGCTTTTCTGTCGCCTCTCCAAGTAGTACGAGGAGCTCGACGCTTGTATGATTGGAGCAAGACCGTTCCTAAGCCCGGCCATCTTAAAGAAACAGAGCAAGCAGAGGCGATAGTAGAAGTAGATATGCTCACAATGAAGGCGTTGCCACCACCCGAAGGATTGGTTGATGAAAAAGAGGTTAAAAAGGAGACGAATGTGACGTTGGTCGAGCCTGAAAGAGGAGAAAAAGATACAAATGGGAGAATTGGTGACCTTAAGTGAACATAAACCAAAGATCGAAGAAGGAAACAGATTGGCCCTAGCTTTGTTTGATGAGCATTCAGCACAATCAGGCGCTGCTGCAGCACCAAGTTCGACATCATGGGAAGCTTTCAAGGACTTGTCGGGAGATTGGGAAACAGCCTTAGTTAAAAACCCCGGCGGTCTCTCAAACCAAAAGGGCTCCTCCATTGGAGGCTTTGATGGGTTGATGTTTGATGGGATGTATCAACATGTCATAACGAATAAAACCGGAGCTTCTAATGGTGAAACGATATTGGTTTTATACTCTAATAACAGCGCCCTTTTGCCGACTCGCTTGCGGTGGCCCCTCCGGCGTACATGCAAATGATGGAGATGGAGATGCAGATGAAACAGAGTTTCGTAGCTGAAGAGCAAGTAATGTGGCAGAGATATGCGAGGGATGGGATGTGCGGACATGCGGGGTTGGGAGATATTCGACGACAGGATCCTCATCGGTACGCAAGAAACTACTGAAAACACATCTGGAAAACGATTCCAAATTCCAAGCGTATGTTAATAAAAAATATACATATTGTGTGATTACGTTATGTAAGGCACCTTAGGTAATATGATCGTGTTTGCCAGCCTGCAGAGAGATGAATGAACAGCAGTGGACTCATGCATTTCGTAAATGGGGCGAAAGTAAAGTTTTAAAGCCCCAAAAATTGAGGGGGACGAAATCATGTTCTTGTGAATACAAGGGAAAAAAGAAATGGCGGGTCATTTACTCTGGTAGATCGATTGTCTATATTTTGAGCTCTGATTCCTTCTCTCTGTATAATCAAGTTTGTTGATACGACCAAATCAAGACTTGGGATCCTTAGGATGTTATCCATCGAGGGTTATAAGTGTTTTTTTTTACAATTATGTAAAAAAAAAAATAGCGGTTTCTTTTCTCTTTCTTGGATTAATGGTTGAAATTTTACTCATGAAATAATACGAATAACACAAAAACTTTTGTAAGATGGTTTTACGAGCCACTTTTGTGATACAAATCTTCTATTTGGGCTACCCATAAAAAATAGTACATTTTATGTTAAAAGTATTACTTATTATTGTAAATATGAGCGGCCAAAAAAAATTAGAACTTACTACTCTAGTTTGATATTATGTATATATCAAGTCATTTACGTAGAATAAGTCTCATACAAGATGTTCTCACATATTTATATACAGAGAGCGATCGATCTGATCTATATCTATAGTGAAAAATAATATTTTTAACATAAAAATTAATATTTTCATAGATCAGGTCGGGTTATATATACGTCTAATAAAATTAACTTGTGAGATAATTTTATAGAAATGTTGTTATTTACGTATCTCAATAACACATCCATGTCTTTTTCAAATGAATTAATGATTTTTTAATTATCAATCATTAGAATCAAAACTAGTATATCTTCTATATATATATATATATATATATATATATATATAATTATATTTTTATATTTAGAAAATAGACGGTTATAAAAAAAATATTTAAGTAATTTAATTTTTGAAAATATATGAAATTTGATACTTATATGAGTTACTAAATTTACTAGTATAGATTCTTTTGGGTATTTTTGTTAAATAAAAAAGAATACTAATTTTGAAATTTGATCTGGATATTTTTGTAAATTTTAATTGGTGTAACCATGTCTGCCACCAAAAATTTCGGGATCAAGATCCTCTGTTGTGGGTTCTCCACAGCAGAGTGAGATGTCTATTAAAAAAAAAAATTTTAAAAAAATTGCTATTTTAATATTTTAATTATTTCAAAATCAAAATTATATTTTTTATATTAAAATATGTGTTTAATAATCCAATTTAAAGTTACAATTTTATTTTTTGTTACAAATATATATTGTGGGAGTAAAATGACGCTCTCTTATTACCTTTTTTTATAATTATTTCAACTCTTTTTTTAAAAAAATGTTAACAAAAATTTAATTTTTTTGATACAAATATATGATTCCCAACAAAGAAGAAAAAACGACGGTGCATGTAATTTTTTTTTTAATATTATAGTTCTTTTTTAAAAACTATTTTATCTTTTTTATCTTGGTAATTTTTTATTTAGAAGTTAAAATTTTATTAATCATATATTGTAACAAAAACAATAATCTTGTTGGTTTTTTTATATTCTAATTCTTTTTAAAAACTATTTTCTCTTTTTTTGTATTATTAATTTTTCTGATTTCTTTTTTATCTTGTTGATTTTTTGTTTAGAAGTTAAAATTTTATTAATAACATATTTGTAACAAAAATAATAATCTTGTTGGTTTTTTTATATTTTAATTATTTTGAAAAACTATTTTCTCCTTTTTTGTATTGTCAATTTTTCTCATTCTGTTTATACCATGTCAATTTTTTGTTATTATTTTTAATTGTTCGATAGGTTCAACCTTTTTAAATTTTTGTAAATTTTTTTAATTGGATTATTTCTTATATCCATAATATATATTTCATGTATTTAGACGCTAATTTTATTTTTGTTACAAATATGTGATTAATAAAATTTTAAATAAAAAATTAACAAGATAAAAAAATAGAAAATAATTTTTAAAAAAGAACCATAATATTAAAAAAATTTACGTGTATCGTCGTTTTTTCTTGTTCGTTCGGAATCACATATTTGTAATAAAAAAATTAAATTTTTATTAATATTTTTTTAAAAAAAGAGTTGCAAAAATTATAAAAGAAAAAGTAATAAGAGAGACGTCATTTTACCCTCATAATATATATTTGTAACCAAAAATAAAATTTTAAATTTAAATTAGATTATTAATTACATATTTTAATATAAAAAATATAATTTTGCTAAAATTTTATTAATATTTTAAAAAAAGAGTTGCAAAAGTTATAAAAGAAAAAGTAATAAGAGAGACGTCCTTTTGCCCTCACAATATATATTTGTAACCAAAAATAAAATTTTAACTTTAAATTAGATTATTAATCGCATGTTTTAATATAAAAATATAATTTTTATTTTGAAATAATTAAAATATAAAAATATCAATTTTTTTAAAAAAATAAAATAAAAATTTAATAAAAAGCAGCCTCTGCTGTGGGGAACCACAGCAAAGGATCTTGATCCAAAATTTTCACACTTAAAAGAATAGTATAGACGCACACAATATTATTAAGCGTGAAACCTGTAACGTAACTATTTTATACTAATTATTTCCCAAACATAATATTTTAATTTTTATTAAAAGTATTTATAATAAAAAAACTGAAAAATAATATTTTATGTAGAAAAAATGTTTAAACACCATCACACTTTATACAAAAAATTTAATATTCTAAAAGTACATATTAAACAAAAAAATTCCTTCATGATCATCCAATCATCGCTTAAAAAGGAGTATTGTTCTGTTTTGATGACTTCTAATTTAGTTAATTTATGGTTTAGTGCACATAAGTGTGGATAATAAAAAAATATAGACATTTACAATATGAGAATAGCAAAATGAGATATATGGATAATTTTTTAATTCGATTGTCGTAGAATTTCAATCAAACACCGAATGAAATAAGAACGTCATTCACACCAAACAATATCTATTTCGTAATAAAGTGTTATAGCTTGGACAATCTTTTATGAGTAACCCAAATTGTGCAAAGTAAATCTATGACCTTCCGATTTTGGTGAAGTGCTCGTTCACCACTAAATTGTATTGTGATACTTTTTATATGTGATGTATCTTCCAACAAGTAGAGAGTGTGCATTATTGAGTTGGTAACATGCAAATTCCCATTGTAAACTAGGCAAAAACTTCGGTGAGACGGTCTCACGGGTCGTATTTTGTGAGACAAATATCTTATTTGGGTCATTCATGAAAAATATTATTTTTTTATGCTAAAAATATTACTTTTTATTGTGAATATCGGTAGGGTTGACTCATATCACAGATAAAGATTCGTGAGACCGTATCACAAGAGACTTACTCTTGTAACTATATCCAAGTCAAGATACCCTAATTATAGTCTCAAAACATTTTTTTTTTAAAAAATCTTGTTTTTCAATTTAATTTTGTGAGATATAGATTTTTTATTCATTCATAAGAAAAAACATTAATTTTTATATCAAAAATCGATTTATTTAAGTTATATAGATATGTGACACATCATCAACAAAACAATTTGTATTTGTTTGCGTTCAACTCTTAGATGAAAAAATCCATTATAGTGGAGCGTTCCATAACATATTCAGTAAACATTATTTTTGGATTACATCATAATCGGGAAGAGGGATCGAACCCGAGGAACCGGTTAATCAATAGAAGCTAAGACCATTCGACTACAAGCTTGATCTCTTTTCAGTAAACATTTAATAATTACAAAGTTTTTTTTGTTTAATTTAAACTTAATTTAATATAAAAATGTAGTTTGCATTTTTTTTGTCAGTAGAATAATACAACTGGTTTAGCGTGAAACAAAAAGGGAAGAAGAGTAGAGAGAGAGAGAGAGGTTTGACTGAGCATTCATTTTCTCTGCAACGACTTCACCTCTTGTCCCCAGTTTCCCTTTCACTGACCGTTGATTACTCCACCATTCAGTTTACCAGCATATCTATTTGATTCTTCTACCAAATATTTTCAAAAGAATTAGGAGTTGGAGTGTTATTGGCGAAGCCTTTTTGTTCCCTACCTTTCCCTTTTGCTGCTACGTTGGTTGTTTTGACTCGGGTTGTTGATTGCCTTCAGCTGAATTCTGGTGGGTTTTGATGATTCAGGGTTTTTCTTTGATTTTTCTGTCGATGTAGAGGAGGGGAGGTGCGTGGTGATGGAGTAAGCGGGGTCGTATTGGGCGAGTAGTTGTGGTATCTTGACGATTAATCTAGGTTTGTTGGGGTTGATTTTGGGATCAAAGTTGAATGGATCAGTCAACTACCTGGGTCTCTTGCTCTTTTTTCTTGTCCTCAATTCTGGTGCTTGTTCAATTTTCGCGGGTGTCTGCCAACGCCGAAGGTCTGTTCTGCTCCCTGATTCCGTTGCTTTCGGAGTTTTTCCCCCTCTGATTTTGATTTAACTTGACGTGTTGACTCTTGTTTTTCGTGGGATTCAGTTGAACTGAATTGCAATCTAGTTGTGTGTTCACCCTGGAATTTGTGAATTTACAGGTCAAAACGTACGGAATGCCACTACAAAGTTTCTTTTTTTTTTTGTGAGGATATTGTTTAGAAAAAAATCTCTTACTTTGTAAATAATAGAGATGGCAGTTGAGACACAAGTTCATTGCTTTTATTTTGGCCGAAACTGCTAAGTACTCGATTTTATTATTTAGTAAAATTGGAGGTCGTCTTATTATTTTGTTGATGACTATAGAATTTTTCCACTTGTTGCTGTTGGCTTGTTGTTGATAGGATAATCTGATAACGTGTGCTGTTTAGTTGTGACCAAACTAACAAATGAAAATTTGATGGTGTTTAGAATAACATTGTACTTTGGTAGGTGATGCCTTGAATGCATTGAAGATCAATTTGGCTGATCCTAATAATGTTCTCCAGAGTTGGGATCCGACCCTCGTTAATCCATGCACTTGGTTTCATGTTACATGCAATAACGAAAATAGTGTTACTCGAGTGTAAGACCGCTTGTGTCTCCATTGAGTAAAGGTGCTTAATTTGCTTCTTTGTAATTTTGAGAGTATAAAAGTATTTTTGTTTCTGTTTATGCTCAGCGATCTTGGCAATGCAAATTTGTTTGGCACACTTTCCCCACAGCTTGGTCTACTTCCGAATTTACAGTATCTGTAAGTCATTATTTTTGGGTGTCATTATCAGTTATGTGTATATTCGTTTTCAAATGTTCTATACTTTACCAGAGACTTCGATGATAATAACCTCTCTTTAAGTATTTATTTAACCTTTTTTGCCAGAATTTACAGAATATGGTTCTTATTATCATTGTAACTACTGTTACCAGTTTGGTATTAGTCAGCGTCCTTACTATTTTATATTCTTGGGCAATAATTCTGTGTAAAAGACAGTCTGATTTTGGAACGACCTCAACCTTGTTGCATGAATTCCTTGGTTTTGTATAAATTGATGTTTGCATCTGCGACTCAAATCAAAGTTAGAGAAAAGGAGAATTTTGTCGAATGACATAAGAAATTTAGCAAGATACATGACCTTATTTGATTGCAAGATGTGGCTCAAAGATCAGCTATTATGCTCGATATCCATTTAACTTTTGCTGCTACTTTCTGAGCCATCACTCTAGCATGTATTATCCTTAACGATGCCCCCTTGTCTACATCTCTTTGTCAACAACTTCATGCATCTTTTCTTATCTTTCCTTTTTTTTTGTCCGGAGATATGTTCCAATGATGTGTGTGAGCTCCCTGTTTTTTCCTCCTATCTTCTTGTCTTATTTAATTTTCTTTATTTCAAATAATTGTTTGGCTTCTCTGGTTCACATAAAACAATCTCTCATTTTCTTTCTTGGTAGGGAACTTTACAGCAACAATATCACTGGAAGAATTCCAAGCGAACTAGGAAGCTTGACAAGTTTGGTGAGCTTGGATCTTTATTTGAATAGCCTGATTGGTCCAATCCCTGACACATTGGGCAACCTTCAAAAGCTACGTTTCTTGTATGGTTCTCTCTTTTTTAAACTTTCTTTTACTGTGGCTGGATCTTTTATTTAGTTCTTGAGAATTTCTTTTCCTCTTCATCACACCTTGAGTAGGAAAGTTAAAAATCAGAAGTGAGTGATTGGTTTGTGCAGCATTCAGATGTGCCATATGGAGCGGAATCACTGAAGTCTATTCTCCTGTTCTTTTTAAAATTAATTTCCTTTCACTTCTTCAGAAAAGTCACCCAAATCAGCACATCTTTATAACAAATGAAGTTAAATGATGGAAAGTATAACTGACATTGCCTTTTGTTCCAAATCATTTAGTCTAGGCTCTAAGTTTAAACTTCTTTGTTTTGTTAGTCATTGATTTTTGGTCTATACTGCTATCAAGTGACAGTTAGAGCCATATGTGCTAGGTATGGTTGCAGTTGTTTAATATAGATATTTTGCAGTAAATACTAACTAATTCAAAGCAGAAGCTCAGTAACCTTAAATGTGAATAGAGGATTTCATTTCTGTTATTAAATTGCTGAAGCTGTTCCCAATACTACTTATTATTCTTATTTTTCAACTGTCATAGGATCGATGCTACCATGGGCTTTAGCGAAAAGGTGATCTTTTATCACAGTGAATTGTGATTTCTGCAGAGAAATCAACTGATAGAGAAACATGCACACAAACTTTTAATTAGCATGTACAGAAACTCTATTAGTGTTTGACTAGAAATTCCTGGGAAAAATTGATTTTTGACATGTTTAATCTGAGAAAGAGAAGAAGTTGTCACGCCAAATCATAGCTGATGTGTTCTTCTGTGTTTCTGTCACGCGGGATATGAATTATTATGCTACATGTAGCAAACACTTTAGCTGCTTTGTTTTTTCTATCAGTGATTTCTTCATTCTTTGAAACATGATAGTTTGTCCTTAACCTTTAAACTGACAGGAGGCTCAACAATAACAGTTTGACTGGAGAAATCCCCCGGTCACTTACTAATATCACGACACTTCAAGTCCTGTATGGTGGCAGTTGATGATTTCTTTGTTACTTTATTATTTTCCTTTTATTTTGGTCTGTTGGGAAATAATAATCATGTCTTCCAACAAATGCAGCGATCTTTCAAATAACCACCTGACAGGCCGAATTCCAGTCAATGGATCCTTTCAGCTTTTTACTCCTATCAGGTTTACTACTGTTCTATCTGCTTGTTCTTATGTCAAGCAAAATGATCCGTCAATGCATCATTCTGACTCTGGGCTTTCTACCTCTCAGTTTTGCCAATAATAACTTGGAAGAACTTCCTGTATCTCCACCTCCTCCACTTCCGCCTTCATCTCAATCTTCGTCTAGAGGTTTGCCTATCCTTTGTGCCTCATGATTTATATCCTTTTCCTTACCCATAATGAAAAATATGAGCTCGGTCATTTGACTTGATGAATGTGCAATGAGCAGATCTGTATTAAGGGCACCGTTTTTCATTTGATGTAGTCACCAGAACATTTTTGTTCGGCATTAAATTTTAGATTAGTCTATTACAGAGTGATTTCAACTGTGGTAACATGAGACTCAAGGAGTATTTGGTCGCTAACAGTGATGATCTAGTTAAATTTTGTTTATCATCTGAATGAATGAAGTATGCTCATCAATGAAGAACCATTGCAGTTGCCAACAGTGCTACTGGAGCCATTGCAGGAGGAGTTGCTGCTGGAGCAGCCCTGCTATTTGCTGGCCCGGCAATTGCGCTTGCTTGGTTTCGTAGAAGGAAGCCAGAGGATCATTTCTTTGATGTTCCTGGTTTGTGGATTTTGAAAAGGCTGAAAATATCATCATAAAATGTATAGCTTTTAGTTTTTTCGCTTATTTTGTGTATTCTTGTAGCTGAGGAGGATCCAGAAGTCCATCTGGGACAGCTCAAAAGATTTTCACTACGCGAATTGCAAGTGGCATCAGATGATTTCAGTAATAAAAATATCCTCGGCAAAGGTGGATTTGGTAAGGTTTACAAAGGCCGATTAGCTGATGGTTCTCTAGTAGCAGTAAAAAGACTCAAAGAAGAGCGCACTCAAGGTGGAGAGCTTCAATTCCAAACAGAAGTGGAAATGATCAGCATGGCTGTGCATCGAAATTTACTTCGCTTGCGTGGCTTTTGCATGACTCCTACAGAACGGTTGCTTGTGTATCCTTATATGG
The DNA here is from genome assembly GCF_025594145.1 of Primulina tabacum. Classification (NCBI taxonomy): domain Eukaryota; kingdom Viridiplantae; phylum Streptophyta; class Magnoliopsida; order Lamiales; family Gesneriaceae; genus Primulina; species Primulina tabacum. The sequence goes on along the minus strand of NC_134559.1, from coordinate 4,031,516 downwards.
CTAATGGAAGTGTTACATCGTGCTTGAGAGGTACGCTTGATCTGCTATTAATATTTTTCACCGGGTGTTTACTTCATGATTCACTAGTAACTGAAGATCCATGACTGTTGTAGCTTTAAAAATGATATCTTGAGAGAGATTTGTATGGTTTCCTCACAATTCAGCAAATCGATTAAAAGCTCGTGCAATTTTATTTCAGCATTCGTATATCCGAATGAAACAACAATCATTCCATGCCACAAACTACTTTGTAACTATCTATAACCAGCTTATTTATCGTCAAAACCAATGCAGCTCAGTACAAAATTACCAAAATATTTTATGATTCTAGAGGATTATTTTCCAATTGTCCAAAGTAGCAAACACTACGTATTATGTATTACTTTTAATGAACTTGTCAGTGCATTACTGTAGAGAGACCTGAAACTCAATCTCCGCTCGATTGGCCAAAACGAAAACGGATAGCTTTGGGGTCTGCGAGGGGTCTAGCTTATTTGCATGATCACTGTGACCCTAAAATCATTCATCGAGATGTCAAAGCTGCGAATATACTATTGGATGAGGACTTTGAAGCAGTTGTAGGTGACTTTGGGCTGGCCAAACTTATGGACTACAAGGATACTCATGTTACGACGGCTGTTCGTGGAACAATTGGTCATATTGCTCCCGAATACCTCTCCACCGGTAAATCTTCTGAGAAAACGGATGTTTTCGGTTATGGAGTCATGCTTCTTGAGCTGATCACTGGTCAGAGAGCTTTCGATCTTGCTCGACTTGCCAATGATGATGATGTGATGTTACTCGATTGGGTGAGCCATATTATTTAACTTATACTGTTTGTACTGACGAATCTTTAACATTTAACACAGCTTCTTGGAATTTTGGATGCTGAATCTGTTTTTACACTCGCGGAAACTAGAGATGACCATGTTTCACTCGTGAACCAAACCTGGTTCCAACGTAGTTAGCGGTTCCATGATTTAAATCATTCAAAGGTTTGGGTTTTCCCAATCCTCGAACCGCTGGGTCAGTATCGGCAAGTTGACCATTGGGTTCAGATATTTGTTTTTAATTATTCTTTAGAGATAAGCGATACTTAGGTATTTTAAATTTAAGTTTGAGCTCCATTTCTTCTTCATTTAAATTTGTATAATTAAATTTTAGTTGACAAATAAATTGTTTTTAATTTAATTTTAAAATTAACTTTAAAAACTTTTTATAATATATAGTTTGTATTTTTTCATTGTTTTTAAAACTTGGAGAGTTAAATTTAGTTAAAAATTCTTATTGACAAATTTAAGATTTTTTTTTAAAAAATTGAAGGTCAAGCCGGATATGATGGTTTTGTATCGAATTTGGTTTGCATCCGAATCATTTCGATTACTGCTGAGGGTCGGGATCAATCTCCTGCTTCCGACCCAGGAACCTATGGTCTGGTCTAACGGAGACTAACAATTATTTTTAGTATTGAATTCGGTTTGTATACCGTTTCAGTGTTCACGCTCAGTTCATACGTGAAAATGCATGTACTTGAAAAATGTCAGGTCAGGGGACTTTTAAAGGAAAAAAAGTTGGAGACGCTCGTCGATGCGGATCTTCAAGGTAATTATGTGGACAATGAGGTGGAACAGCTGATCCAAGTAGCTCTGCTCTGCACCCAGAGCTCCCCATTGGAGCGTCCAAAGATGTCGGAAGTTGTGAGGATGCTGGAGGGTGATGGCTTGGCTGAGAGGTGGGAAGATTGGCAGAAGGAAGAAATGTTCCGTCAAGAATTCAATCACATGCGTCACCCGAACACTGATTGGATAATTAACGACTCCATTTCGAATATTCGTGCCGACGAATTATCCGGGCCAAGATGATTCTCCATCAGTGGTTTGGAGACTCAGCAACGTTGTATTTTATTTATAGTTTTTATTGTTGTAAATGATTTTTATTTTCGATTTTACGCCCAAGTTCAAGTGCTCATTACGTTTCAGAATTTTGATGTTGCAGGGTGTTTATACTCTTTATAGCTTGTCAGTTGTATTTCAGATGCTCTCGTATCCATAGCGCAGGAATCGCTGTGGAAGAATCCAACATGTATTTAATATTTACGGATAATGCACTCTCATTTTATATTCATTGAATAGGCTAAGATTGTGAAAGAATAAGCAAAGATTGCTTCCACAAAAAATAAAAAAAAAAATAAAATCCCATGACGTGGGAACTACAATTTCTTGCTTGGGGATAGCTGCTGATACATTTATCAGCAAGAGATGAATATGAAATCATTTTATCTCTTAACTTTTGCATGTTTTGGTACTTTTAGTTTTTCATTTTAAACTTGTGCATGTCTGTGTTTGATGTTTCACGTGTCTTGTGTCGCAAGATGTTAAAAAACTCTCCCTCAGATTTCATGGTTATGGGGTGCTGAACGAAAATCCCTTCAAAATATACTTAGAATGTCACTGGCTGAGTGGTTATTTTTAATGATGACCAGAATTAAGTTTGCGTAGAATTATATGAATATATCTTCTTTAACAAACAATGTGAATAGATTTCGTTGGTAATAAATTTAGAGAGATTTGTTGTTATATAATATGGCTCTCGAACGCAACAAACAAGTCCATCCCACGCGGCTACAAGAAATCTGCTTAATTCCGATTATTATACATTTCCTTTGATTACTATTACAAAGTGATCTCGAATCAAAGCAAAATCCATGTCGATGGTGTATGACAACCGGGAGATGGTGGTTGGAGCCGTTTTAAAAAGAGAGGAGCCACTGTGCCCCAGCTCTAGCTCCTCATTTTCATATGATATCAGTTTCGATCAGCATGTTTCTGGTATTATTTTCAATTAGCTTTCGTTTTATCAGGTCAATTAATGGTTAAATATTGGGTGTTTAAGTCGAGGTTAGAGTTCAACTATATTTCCTTAAGACGAATTTGACTCGCACACGGTATATATGGAACGTGGCAATCTTCTCCTAAAATACGATTTTCGTTTTATGATTCCAAGACAGAAAACCGGCTGAACTTCAATATGTTTTGTGAACTCTGTCGTGGGCTGAACGAAAATAGGCTAAATAATTTGAATTTGTAGTGTTTTATGCAACATGCAATTAGAGATGTCTTCCAAACATTCCAATATTAATTGGGCCAAAGCCCATTTTCCAACAAAATCAGATCATTTATCACCAAACCAATGCACAGCTCAACATAGTATTGTTGAAATACTACGTGATTCTAGAGGATCATCTGCCGGTGGTCGAGTATAGCGCGGACTATGTATTTTTTAAACAGCTTCTTGGAATTTCGACTATTGTACAGTGTCCATTTTAAATTTATACATGAAGATATATACGTACTTGAAAAATGTCAAATGTCAGGTCCGGAGACTTTTGAAGGAAAAGAAGTCGGAGACGCTAGTCGATGCTGCTCTTCAAGGTAATTACGTAGAAGAGGAGATGGAACAGCTGATCCAAGTAGCTCTACACTGCACACAGACCTCCCCATTGGAGCGTCCAAAGATGTCGACAGTCGTGAGAATGCTAGCTTGAGGGTGATGGCTTGGCAGAGAGGTGTAAAGAATGGCAGAAGGAAGAAATGTTCCATTTTCCAATTTCCCCCTGTGTTTCAGAATTTTAATGATGCAGGATGATTATACTCTTTGTGATTTGTTTGTTGTGTTTCAGATGCTCTCATATCCATAGCAGGAATCGATGTAATGACACTCATTTTGTATGTGTGGAATAGGCCAAGCTTGTTAAAGAACAAGCCAAGTTATATATTACATACGTATCCTCCTAATCTTTTTGAGCTCAAAAAATCTTGATTCTTATAGCTTCAATTGGTCTCTTAGACACATGGATTAAGTACATACCGAATGTTAAATAATTTGATGTTATAGGATAAGAAATAAAAATATCATTAGTGGAGTAAGATCTTGAATTGAATGATTTAATGTAATTTTCCTGCTTCCTTTGACCTGTCAAATTTCTTGGCAATACGTATGATGATATGAATGAGACTTGAGCTTTATGTTGGCAATCTTAGGCGTAGTTATTACTTATTATCCTCCAAATCTCGTCTCGTCTTTAAATGTGAAAGCATCAGTAACTTCCAACTCGGGTTTAAAACGTAGTTGGTAGAAATTAATGACGTCTCCTAGAAAAGCAAAGCATCTGGAAACCATTTGGCTGCGTTTCCAATGGCAAGTTGTGTGAAGAGACGACACTTGTTTGCTCGAATACTAGTGAACTTATGCATTACCGGTTTCTGAGACGACTTCAACAACGTGATCATCGGAAGGTCCCTCGAATACATCCCATTTTCGTCGCGTTCCTGTTAGAGAGAATAAAGTTTTACATGATGAAGATTAAAGTTTCTCTTTAGAAGTCTGAGTCAAGAAATCGTGGAACGTCTGTTTATTGTTGTTGGGCTTGATTTACAGATCTTGATTTGATTTGGTAAGCATGATAAACCCAAGCTAACATGGTATGTATGATCTGTTTACATTCATCTTATTGCATGGTCAATCTTTTGTCATAATCCTTTTAATTAGTTTGCTCATATGCCATTCTTTTTACTCCTTTTGTGTAATGTGAAGAAGTCAGTTTGTGCTCTCTGAGGGCGAGTTTTACCGGTTTGCAATAGCTTCACGCCGAAGACATGGAAAGTCTCTTGCAAGAATTCGGCAACATTATGCCGCAGGAACCACTTGGTTTTCAAGAATCACAGCCATCAATGCAAGAAACTCAGCAACGAGATCATTGTTCCTATCCCAGTCTATCGGCGCATCCACATCAGGTTCCGGATCTGGCGCTGTATTTTGGTGGTTACAATGGCCTACTTGATGGTGGAATACCAAGCACCGAATCCTTGTGGCAAAGAATAAAGTGGACGAATGAAATGGTTAAGCTGTTGATTACTGCCGTTTGTTATATCGGCCAGGATTCATTTTCTGAATCTCCTGAGAGCGAAACGAGAAGTCGAATAAAGGGTAAATGGAGGGCTATCTCGAAATGTATGATCGAACGGGGTTACTTTGTTTCACCTCAACAATGCGAGGATAAATTCAATGACCTCAACAAAAAGTACAAGCGACTGAATGATGTAGTTGGGAGCGCAGATTCACGATTCGTGGTCGAAAACCCGGCTTTGATCGAGACCATGGACATTCGAGTGGAAACCAAAGAGGAGGTTCGGAAGATTTTGATGTGCAAACAGTTGTTTTACCTAGAGATGTTCGCGTATCACAACCGGAACTGGAACTATATTCCTCAAGACGAGTCGCTAAAACTTTCACTGCTATCTGCTCTTAGGGGTAAAATCAAACATGTTTCTCGAAACGGGATTCAGGAGATACCAGCTGTAAAGAGACAGAAACAAGGAGAAGATCGAGTAGTTTCTACTCCTCCTGAGACACATTCGACACAGGTTTGCGAAAAGGATCACAACCCAGCTATTATAGCCCGTTTGCTGCAGCTACAAGAAATGAAAAGGCAGATACAAGATGAGAAGATAGAGCTGGAGAAGAAGAAGTTCGGGTGGCTAAAATCCAACCAGTTAGAAGACAGGGAGTTGCACGAGCTGAAGCTAGAAAACGAGATCTTAAAGTTCGAAAACGAACGATTGATGCTCGAGCTCAAGAGTTGGGAAATCAGGACTAACAAGAACTGATTACACGCTTCGGGGCTTCGAACCAAGTCCAAGGCCTGCATGATTTCCATTTACATCGTCCACAAATTTGTCTTTCGCTTTGTTATTTCTTTTTGGCACATACTGGAGCGTGTCTGTTTCATGTGTTCTCCGTGCATGTTAATTCTCTGCAACAACTATCTCTAACTGAGCATTTCAGAAAGAAAAGTAGAAAGCTTTTATAAAAGATGACATGAATGAATCAAATGAGGGGATTCGAGTCATCAGTCGATCCTAATGAACATGTTCAGTCCGGGAAACAAGTCAATCTGAGTGATACACTAATGAAGTTTGGGTTGTCACATGCATCACATACAACGTTAGTGATGCCCGACGAAAATTGCTCGAAATATGTAATCTATAACATAAATTGAAAATGTAATACTTTTGGCATTAAAAACAATATTTTTTCATGATTTGTGTCGGGTTTGAGATATGTGTCACAAAATTGACCCGTGCGACAGTCTTACAAGAATTTTTGTGATGATGGTGAAGATAAAATTCAAAATCATCGCATCTTCTTATATTTGGTTTAAGATTTATAAAAATTGGAGTTTCTGATATAAAATTATGTGAGACTCGTAAATATTACATGATCCAAAGATTTAAACGGATCTATCATGTTCGACTTACGGAGAAACTGGCCGGCTTATGAAATTAGTTGAACTTTAGCATGTGTGATATCCTCTGGGATGTTCTTTTTGTCACGCCCCGAGACCGGGGTTAGTCGACACTGGCGTTGTCTCACAATCACATAATTGCAAAACAACGAGCCTCGTAGTAAATCGCAATAACCGGTCTTTTTCATAACAAGTAATCGTCTTTGCAATGCGATGAAAATAAAATGCGTAAGCGAGATACATGATAATAAAATTAAAAGACGGAATAAATTCGACTGGTCTCGAATTGGATTGACTTCATCACCATCCCCAAAAGTAATCTTGCTCTTCATTCTCGATTTGTTCCTCGTTCTTATCTGGGTGGGAATGTAAAGGGTGAATATTTTGGGAAATACTCAGTAAATGAGGGCGATCGTGCATAACAAATATCAAGGATATATATACGAATAAATTATCGAAATCTCAATATTAAGCATGTTGAATCAAGTACTAACACAAATACGAATATAGCACTGAAAATCATCTCATTTTCTATGGTTTTTACTGATCAGTCTCCTATATGTTACTTCTCTAAGGGGCGAGGCCAAATAACCCATCGCATCAGGGCTTAAACAAAGCATATCAAAGTTCGGAATTTCCTTTACAATTTCTAAATCAAATCATTACAGTGCATTTCAAATACTCAACATCCTTTCAAATATTATAACTGATATCGAACAACGAATAATTCAGGGGATTTCATACCAAATGGAAATGAATATATCATGACGATCGAATTTTCAAAGTCATATTTAATTTATTTTCGAAATATATCATGCTCACTTAAAAGAAAATAAGTGTGCAATTTTATATAATAATATCAAAAACCTACTTACAAGAACAAGTGTGGCAAACAAAAACTCACTTACGGAAGAATATATACATAACAAAAGCACACTTACAAAGGACAAGTGTGTAAATTATAATATAGCAAAAACCCACTTACGAAGGACAAGTGTGCCAATTATAATATAGCAAAAACCCACTTACAGTGTTTTGAATGCTAAAGAAAAACGTGGATGGTGTTGCACTGGGTATTCGAATTTTCTTCCCGATCCGGATTGCGGCAGGGCTTCGCTACTTGAGGATGAAAGCTTCGAAAATATGGAAGATGCTAGAGAGAATTTCGAAATTCTAAGGTGTGAATTTCGAGTTATGGGGCCTCCTATTTATAGGCGCAGGATAAAATCCTACTACCATAATTAGATTGATACACATTTCCTATTTACGGGATAATCTTTCCATATATGTAAGATTATTATTCCCTAAATAAAACATTTCCAAAATTCGAATTAATGGCTTCTGGACTGGACTGGATGAACATAGACTGCTTTCTTGTACATGCTCGTGACGTATCTGGACTGTATTGCAAATTTGTTAGCTTCCTTATTGAGAAAACTTCCTTATATGCGATATATTCTTTCCAATTACGGTGGATATCCAGTCTTAATTTACTGTGTATGCACTGGATTTCGATTTTCATGTATTTATTGGCTTGGAAGATTTTCTGCATACCATGTATTATTTATATTTTCGAATTCATTATAACTCGAAAATAACTTCTTATACATGTCTATATTTCATTAAATAATTACCTGCCCAAAAATTTGGGTTCTCACACTTTTCCTAAATTTCAGACCCCGGATGCTTTTTATGAACCAAAACAGGTATTTTAAGCACTAGAATGTCCAAAAATAGCGCTATTCTCCCTACATTTTAAGACAACAATTTCATCACACAAAATCCCCAAAACATCTCACACTCTCCAAAATACTTTTTTCCTAACAATAGAGTCCTCCTCATCACAATGGAAACATTTATTTCCTCGTACATAAGAGAAGTTCCATTTGGTTTGTCACATGTTGCTTGCTTTGTCGGAACATTGGTTGCCCTTTATGTTGCTCACTGGATTTACAGATGGAGGAATCCTAAATGCAATGGAGTTCTCCCTCCCGGTTCTATGGGCCTCCCTCTCATTGGAGAAACCATCCAATTGGTCATCCCAAGGGCCTCTTTAGATCTCCCTCCACTCATTAAAAATAGAATGAAAAGGTGTGTCCACATTTGTTTTTTAGACAAACTTTATGATATCTATAATCTGTCCTTGAACATTAAAATATTTGAATCGCACTAATGTTTTATGAGAACTCGTGCTATGTCTCAGATATGGCCCTATCTTTCGAACCAACGTAGCTGGACGACCTGTGATTATTACTGCAGACCCCGAATTCAACCATTTTCTACTCAGACAAGATGGGAAATTAGTCGACACATGGTCCATGGACACTTTCGCAGAAGTTTTCGACCAGGCAAGTCAATCTTCGAGGAAATACACCAGAAACTTGACTCCTGAACCACTTTGGCATCGAGGCCTTGAGAGGGAATCTCCTCCCTCAGATGCATGCTATGGTCCAGAAGACCCTCTCCACATGGTCAAGTCGGGGATCTGTTGAAGTTAGAAGCGAATCCGTCACGGTAAAGCTTCATTCAACACACTTTTGATCGATCATTACACCATTTTACGACATCGAAATGATCAAGAATTTGATCTCTGTTCATGACAGATGGCTGTTGATTGTGCTGCGAAACAAATATTTAGCGGCGATGCACCAGACAAGATAAGTGATATGTTCAGAGACTTGGTTGAGGGCATAATGTCTTTTGCTATCAATATCCCTGGCACCGCACATCATAAATGTTTGCAGGTAAAGAAACATAGAATTCATCAAGTTATATTAAACATTTTACCAGAAACTACATTTACCGATTGAAAATTGAAAAACTTATCAGATACACAAGAAAGTTCGCGAAATGATGAGGGATGTAGTGACCAAGAGGCTTGCGGAATCCGAAGGGAGCCACGGTGATCTTCTCGACCACATCATCGACGACGACAAAAACACAGAATCGTTCTTGAATGAAGACTTCATCGTTCAGTTAATGTTCGGATTCCTATTCGTCACCTCCGATTCTATCTCCACTACACTGGCATTAGCTTTCAAGTTGCTTGAGGAAAACCCATTGGTGATGGAGGAACTGATCATGAGTAGATGACATTTTCGAGAATATTTAACATTATGGGCATGCATATAAATGTTTGTGACATAATTACAGGCGGAGCATGAGAATATACTCAAGAAAAGAGAGGATCCAGAGTCGAGTCTAACATGGAATGAATGCAAAACGATGAGCTTCACACTTCAGGTCATCAATGAAGTACTCAGGCTTGGGAACATAGCCCCTGGATTTTTTCGTAGAGCTTTGAAAGATATCCCAGTCAATGGTATTTGTTTTTATATTTAGATTTTTTTTTTTCCTTTTTATAATGGAAAAAATTCTAAATAAAAAAATTGTAAAAATTTTTCCTACGCAAATCGACCCAATTTTCAAAATATTTTACACTTATTTTATATTTTACATGCATACACACAAGAATATGTAATGTTTATATACACTATGTTACACACAACGCGTGTGCATAACGCGCACAAAAAATCATGATTATCAATATATTTGTTAATAGTTATAATTCTTAAGGATACACAATTCCGAAAGGATGGGTGATTATGATAGCCACGGCTGATCTTCACCTCAACGCTAGCCAGTTTGAAGATCCACTTAAATTCAATCCTTGGAGACGGAAGGTTAGAATCAAATTCCTATTAAACTGTTTCAAAAGTTGACCTACTTTTATTGGATCATTGTTTCAAATGATCCAATGTAGAATTCTGAACAATAATTGGTTTTTTGAGCAAACAAATTTATGGGATGGCTTTTCTAACTTGTTTGGGTTTTTTAGATATAAAATTTCCAAGAGTGGAATTTAGAGTAAATTCCAACAATTTTAATCATTTTGGACAAAACAAATATACCGAGTTTAAACCATTTTTATGACAGGAAATTCAACCAAGTGTTGTATCAAAATGTTTCATGCCGTTCGGGTCGGGTCTGAAGCAATGTGCTGGCGCGGAATACAGCAGAGTCTTGATAGCTACTTTTTTACATGTCTTGGTCACAAAATATAGGTAAATTAATTACTCTCTCTCAATATTAAATGCCAAAAAAAAAAAATGAATGAACAAATGGTTATAACCTAATTTAAATTTATAGAATTCAAAATTATAGAGTACACCTTTGAATCATGAACGCGAGTTACCAATAAAACTAATCTTACTCTATCTTGCTTAATATATAATCGATAATATAGAGTGATTAATGCCAACAAAATTTGATAATAAGCCAACAACTTTGCTACCTGAAAAAGAGAAATTGTCTCCAATGACACATCACATGTCCCCTCCATCATCATTTTCTAGTCATTGTAAATTTTCCTTTCATAAAAAAAGACCAATTGGTATCCCAATTATAGAGAATGAGGATAATATTTTTTATTATTATCATTTTGATTGATACTTGCAACCCACATGGCCAAATCCACCTTTTTTCCACCTTACATATCACACCTAATTTGCGTTAACTCCGAGTAATCGATGATATAACACTATTCGATCGAGAAAATGTTAATAAAAAAAATCGAAATTTTGATCATTTAACACGACAGTAAGACCATCTCCAATCATGGCATCACAATGGTGTGGTGCCATGACTTTTCACTCCAATCCAACACCAAAACTGGCGCTGGATTGGAGCAGCTTGTAATGCTGCACCACAATTTTTTTTTTATTTTTTTATTTTTTTTAGTTTTTAATTTGATTAATTTAATATAAATATTTAATATTTAATTAATTAATATTTTTTTGAAATTTTAATTATAAAATTTTTAATATTCTGATTAGAAATTAATTAAGTTGTAAAAATAAAAAATAAAAAAAACATAGATTGAAAAAAAAAAGAATATTATCGGAATATTCTATTGTAGTGTAAAATGTAGTGCAACGTGGTTGGAGATGATTTTAGTGTAACATCAATATAGTGCAGAATAGTAGTGCAGTGGATTGGAGATGGCCTAACCTACACTAGATTAAAATCATATATTTCCCCATCCAAATATTTCCGATTATGACATGCACGACGGGGAAAAGAGAAGTATCCCATTTCTTGGCTTTTCTTATAAAGAGATGCAAAGCTAAAAGGAGAGAGATTATATGCTAATTATCAAAAAAACTTTACACTAAATAATAATAATAATAATAATATAATAAATACTTATACAGAGTCATATACGCAATTATCAACATTCAAATTTCAAACCACAAAATTAAGCAAAATCACCCACTCCATCTCTAACAATTCGATTCAAGCACACCATAAACTTCAAGAATGATTCCGATTTTCACCTGTCAAAGTTGGGAAAACAAAAAGAAAAAAATTATAAAATTTCCCTGATCTGTCATTCGAGAAAGAAAAAAGTATTTTAAAACAAATTTTCAGCTGATAAAATTTCCCAGATTTTTTAAATACTTGATAAAACAGGTGATTTTAGAATTTTTTTTTTAAAAAAAATAATTAAACAATTTGATGAATTTTCTTCAACCCCTTTTTATAACCTAAAGAATTTTGAATCTCATCCTTCACGAATAACCGAGAAAAGGATTAAAGAAAAGAAAAGCATGTAAATATAAAGATTAATCACTGCTTAGTGATGGCGTAGATGGCATAGATAATTCCAGGGATGTAACCCAAGATCGTCAGCACCAGACAAATCCAGAACTCATGCTGCACCCAAAACAAACAAAAAAATAAATAAATAAAAATTATTTGTGATCAAGAATCATGTTCAGATCCAAATTATTTCCCATTTAATTTCTACATAATTTTCTTTTAAAAAAAAATCTACAAAAATTAATATACGTTATATATATATATATATATATATATTTTTCCCATGAGATGAGATAACAGCACGAAAAAATAGTTATAGAAAAGAAAAGAAAAGAAAAGAAAAGAAACGAAACGAAAGATTTATACCCCACAGCCAAACTTGAGGAAGACTCCAAGGGGAGGCAAAAGAATTGCCACAATAATATCGATGCAAGTTGCTGTGCCCATTTTTTCTTCTTCTTCTTCTTCTTCTTATTTATTTGCTTTTTTGGGTTTTTGGATGCTTTAAATTTATGTCAAAGAAATATATTCAGATGAACGAGTAGTGGGTGGGGTTAGAGATTTATAGGCGGCGTGGGTTTGAATTAATTAATTAATTAAGGCAGGAAAGTACGTGTTTAATGGTGGTTTGTCTATTAGCCGTATGGATAAGGCTGCCTCCATTATATTCTTCTCTTGACCATTTTTTAAAATGACAAAAGAACTCGCGATCGATATAGTTTGATATGTATTTGTCGAGGCAATGTAATAATCTGTAAATCACGTTTGCAAGTTAAAATATATTGCATTAGTTAGACTGATGCTCTGCTTTTAATCACAGTTTTTTTTTCTAACATTTTGGAAGATTATTATGTTCATATACAAAGCTGTCCCACTCTCAACTATACAAACATATTCATTTGTCATGATAATACATTTTAAAACTAATAATATATACATAAACATTTTTTTTATTTTTTCTTTTATTATATGATTTTTCCAAGACTTAGTATATAAAAATTGATGAAAGTAACGAGTGGTTCTAGTTTTGTTTGATAAAAATAAGAATTTATAATTCACGTTTTTATAATTAAATTAAAAAAAATTAATTATAAAAATACATGTTAAATAAAGATATATTAGTGAAATGATATATCGAGTAAATCAATTAATGGTGTGTTGGTAAAACTTGCCCATTTTTATTCTCTTTAGTTTTCTCTCTTCAACCATCTTCTGTTTCTAATTTTTCAATTAATCAATAAAATAATACAAATTATTTAATGTTTTATAAATATTTATTTATTTTTATTTTTTATTTCATTCAAATTAAATTTATTATATATTGTTTCAAAAAAAAAAAAAAAAAACGAGCCACACAATTAATATTCTAACTCAGATTTTGGGTCTCATCGAGTTAGTTTATATTACACCAAGAACGTTTTTTCATTATTCTAATATATTAGATCACATGAATTTCTCAATTTTTTTTAAAATTGACATATATATTAACGATCTAAATACTAATATTTGATTACATCTTACAAAAAAATACTTCAAATATCAGAAGAATAATTCGTGTCATCTTTACCATTAGAGTTAAATCACGACACGTAATGTTTGTTTACGTTTTACATTAAATTAACATGAGCTGTCTGAATGTGGATAAGTATCGTTGACTTTAATTTCTCGAAAGTAGGTGTCATGTGAGTATTTAGTAGGTGTTTTGTGAGACGATCTCATGAATTTTTATCTACGAGACGGATCAATTTTATTGATATTCACAATAAAAAATAATACTTTTAGTATAAAAAAAATAATACTTTTTCAGTAAATGATTTTTTTTTTCCCCTCGGAAAGTTGGAAAAAGAATATTCTTGAATCAAACTTAATTCATAGGTGGAGTAGACTCAATCCATGGCAGGATGATCTTCCACGTGTGAAGCCGCCACCACAGTCTCTCATAGGAACGGAAGAGAGATAAATATGGTGCAATTTATCTTGAATTTTATTTTGATGCTTGATTCCTTATTTTGATTTTATTTTTGATTTTAGCGTGGTCGTGAAATCCGAATATATTAATTTAAAATATTAAAAAATTTTAAAATTTAAAATTCTAATTCGAGTAGAACTATATTCTTGGCTCTACCATTAATGGTATAATATGATAAAAAAAATTGGTTCACAATTTTCAGACTTTAATATGGTGGAGGGATAAATCCATTAGACAAAAACTTGTGTGAGACAGTCTCACTTGTCGTATTTTGTGAGACGAATCTCTTATTTGGATCATCCATGAAAAAATATTAATTTTTACGCTAAGAGTATTACTTTTTATTGTGAATATCGGTAAGATTGACATGTCTAACAGATAAAAGATTCGTGATACCGTCTCACAAGAGACCTACTCAATCCATTATATCAGTTTTATTTTGATGAATGAGATGCCATGATCGGATAAATTCAATGATTATCATTGATCCAAACACATAAGTATATATTTGATCTTATATTAAAAAAAAATTAGGTAAATGATCATCTTGGATCTAAAACATTCGACCCAAAATAATTACCCTTGATGCAATACTTTAAACTTGCCTGACCTTTCTCTCTCTTGTCACCATTGTTGTAACAAAGTAGGTGCGTACATCAACCACCATAAACTTGCAAGAGCGTATTACAGCAGTGTTTCCTTCTTCATAGCTCATAAAAATTGCTGAGATTACTGTCTCCCTAGTAATCATGATTTCATCTGAATACCAGGTTGTGACAAGTTTTACCACACGGGTAGGCGCAGTCGATGGCCTTGATATTTGCTCGATCAAAATACCAGTCTCCGACAGCAATCGCAATTGCCTGCATATCGCACCAAGAACTCGATATCAGAATAATCATTTGCACGATCAACAAAAGTAGACATACAAAATAAGCTGCTGGATTTTTAAACCGTGAAACTATTAACCTTGTATCCGGTGTTATAACTGATAGTACCAATACAACTCGAATTTCGAAATTATATAAAAACTCAAACATCATGTTCCAATCATTCTTCTTGCTCTCCAACAACATTGTGATTCTATCGTGTGAATACAATTGAATTATTTTCATTGTGGATCAATCAACTAAGGGTCGATTCATCTGTCAAATTTAAGCAAGCTGAGAGCGGGTTACTATCGCTTTCAACACAGTATATGCATACCAAAGCTTTTTTACACTGAAAACTGAAGAGAGGATTTAGTACATCAGATAAATACCGAGAAATAACGGTGTTTACTGCTTACCTTGTTGCCAATTACTGGAGAATTATCTGCAAACCAAGTATCTTGCCTCTCGGACTGGCAGTGAGCAAAACAAGAATTTATGAATAGCCCACTTTGTTGATACGCTGAAAAGCCTTTTACAGCATTCAGCATATGATACCTGAAACCTGGTCCACCAATGGAATGCTTAGAAAAAATGGAAAGAAAATGCTTAAACAAATTCACGTAGAACTTATCCACCTTGCGAAAAATCGGATTTGGGATGCAGAACATAGTTCATTGTTCATTTTACAACCATGCCAATTGCCATGCGGATCAGCGGTTGGAGGAGCCAGGCTTTCTTGGACCTAAATGCAAAAGGAATAATAAATTTTGATGAGTTCTTCAATAAGGGGAACAATTAAAAGAATAGTTTATTCCATGTACTAAAGAGAATCGATGTACAGAAACTGTAGCTTACCTGCCATGAATCATAGGCCGCATTAAGAATAAACAGAGGGGTTTTAATATTGGTGATTAGATTCTGAGGGAAGAAGCACTGCAAGGGACAGCATACATATAAAGAAGGATATCACATGTTGCAAAACGAAGTTAGATAATGTCCGTATAGAAGCACGAGGCTCACAGAAGTTGGATCACGGTGGTTGGTACAACTGCTTGGCAGGTTTCTGCGAAAACCCTGTTAAAAAATGGGTACGTTTAGCGTTCAAAGAAATCTAGCTCGTTCACCAGTCAAAAACATTCAAATACAAATGATGGTATCAGAATTCAGAACATTCAATCCCTTGCAATCCAGAACCATTACAAACCCATATTTCTCTTTAGTCATTATGCTTATCTAGATTACTAATCATCTTGATTGTTTTTGGATGCTACATTATTAAATAATTTTATGAGGTTCCCCCATCAAAGTTTTGTTTTGCGGAAGTGGAGATGTAGGCACGCAAATTGCATTTTGTATTTGTCTCTCCCTTCCCAGTACATTACCCAGATTATTTTTGATCAGCTCAAGTCGCACAACAAATCCCCGTCAGTTATAAAATGGATATCTATATGAGGATCAGCATGCGAGTAAAAATATAAGCACCGTGCCATGTTAGGTTCCTATTTGATCATGACAGGAAACAAAAACTTTATTTTCCTTGCTTTATGTGCAATGCCATCAAATGTAACTTGATTAAACTCGCATATATGTAACATGCAAAAACTTGTGTGAGACGGTCTCACGGGTCGTATTTTGTGAGACGAATCTCTTATTTGGGTCATCCATGAAAAAGTATTACTTTTTATGCTAATAGTATTATTTTTTATTGTGAAAATCGGTGGGTTGACCTGTATCAGAGATAAAGATTCGTGAGACCGTCTCACAAGAGACCTACTCGTTGAATAAAATAACGTACCCATCATATGTTTAAAAAAACATCAATCTTGATTCCTTTATCAAATCATATATGTATGTAAACTGGAAATAAGGAAAATATTGCTTCGGATATAATAAAATGGGTTTCAACATATTAGTACATGGAGACACAAATGCTGAAAGTAAATTTACTAAAATTCAAGACAAATTAGTGCAATTGAATAAATACCTGTAATCTAACCACGCCGCCAAAGAAATTTCTGAGTGCACGCCTACCAGATACATCAACGCTGTAAAAATGGAAACAATGTATATTGTGATAAAAGAATGAGAAAAGAAAGCCCTTAAGCTTGTGGATAATAGTATAGTTCAATATAAGAAAATAAGGAAAAATTTACGGAATTTACGCATCCATAAACAATCCACCATCGCTCAAACACTTCACTTTAGTATTTCTCGGGAATAAATTCCGAAATTCATCACAGTGCAGTATGGAAGCTAAACCACCCGCTGAACAACCCGAAAGAAGTGCCTGAAATGCTTTATCTATATCAAAAGGGAATATCAATCCGGAAAAAAGGAACCCAAAAAGGTGGCAACCGGATAAAACAATGTCTATTACTTGGTGAGCATTGTGCATTCCTTTGGACATAAGGTCTTCTATTACTGACAGCCAAATTCGTTGACCTCTAAATTGCAACCCTGCAGCCTACAGAAACAAGTTTTATACTACCTGAGAAAACACATATTGAAACCTTGACGCAGGCCCGAGCGCATGGCTGTGAATTTCTAGCTGTTAGCAATGACGCAACGTTTTTTTAACTGTGCATCAGCTCAGTTATTATGTTTCAATTGTTGTGAACATGGACATAGCCACACAGAACAGCATTGGCAATTGATACCCCCCTTACACTTGAATACAAACCACCGAACATATGGAAAATGATTAACCATTATAGCCAAAGTAAGGAAAATTGAATAAAATTTGGTGGGTGTGCAGATATTAGCAGTTTCATATGCAACGTGGTTCTCCCTTTCGTCTCATAAGAACACTTTATTTCACATATCAAAATTCTGGAAATAGTAAAAAATTATAAAGTGCACAGCATATAGCTAAAACAAAATTTGAGAGGCAAAAGCACGTTTTTTTTTTGCCTAATACAACTGGTGCAAACATGAAAAAGCAAGGCCAATGGTATGCGCCATAGTAAGTCTAACTGTCAAATCATAGATGAATAACTATACGGAAGACAATGATGTGAACCTTGTTTTCCGCATCTCCAGCAAAGGATCCCCCATCACAATACCGTATCTTCACTCTATTCCAGTTAAAAAAATCTGCACGTAAGAGACTAAGATGACAAAAGCTGGTATATAGAATTTTCACGGTTTTATTGAACTTGAAGTTATAAACCGGGATTTTCTTCAGCCCTGTTGCTAAGTATCCCTGTAAATGGAAGTTGTCTTTTAAAATACGTCGAAGACCCTCGATGCGTCTTCTTGCGATAAACACACGATCTAATACTGTTGCACCATCCTCCACCCTGACACACGACTTAGCTGATAAGATTCATGTGTGCGTGTAACAAAAAAATTATGGTTATGTATGGTTTTATGTCAACTGAAAAAGGAACCTGAAGTCCCAATCTCACAAAATCAAAGCATGGTTGGTATTTTGGTAGGGAGAAAATACAAGTTTTATTTTTGCTCTATTTAAGGATCAATCACTGGTTACTTCACAGGGTAATTAAATTTTCAAAGGTTTCAGAGAAGTTTGAAAGATGTAAAGCTAGACAGGGAAGAGAAGCAACCTTGTATATTTCGATATTTTTATGTTTGAATTTAATGACTTCACTTAAATAAGTGACAATTTCGCGAGTAAATTTCATGGTTGCATACTTCATAGGCATTTTTATCAAAGCTACACGAATATAAGGAATTAAAAGGGTGTGAATACAATACTAACTGTGGACACTGAGAATCTAAATCAACAGGAGTTTTGGTTCTAGAAGTAAAATAGAAAAATGAAATCAATTTAAATGTCATCATTCACAAAGTTGTGATTGTAAATATACCTCCAACTGGATGAGCCAACTGTTTACTCCTGTTCCAAACCCATGATGCAAGTGATAGCCAGGTAATGTTCCATCCATTATAATAACAAAAAATAATTTGTGACTCATTGCATGTATTTGGTTCGTTTGTGTTAAAGAATATATGTGACTCATTGCATGTATTTCGTTCGTTTGTGTTAAAGAATATATTTTTATTCGTATATAATGTAATAGAACAGAATTTTATTTATTTAAAATTCTGTTTTTAGCCCTGCAGTTTCAAATAATAATAAAGTAAATTAGCAACCCAGTAATTTTTTTGGATAAAAATGATATGTAGCTCTACCGTTGAACTGATATTGCCAAGAAGATGCATCTTGGTGTTGGCACTCAGACTGTGTTGGGTTCCCTTGTTTCGGCAGCATGGTTTGCCGAAACAGTAGCGGAGGTCGTCCTGCATGCTACCATTCAAATTCTATTGAAACTTCACCAAGTTGGAAATACGACATCAAAAACTAAGATATCCTACTATACGCAACAAGCAGCATGTTACAAAATGACCAGAACGGACACAAAGGAAGCCACATAACATCTTTCCTCCAAAAAAAAATACAGCCCATACAAGAAACCTGCATATTTACAGAACAGAACAACATGTGGTAAAAAAAAGAAACCAAATAGAAAACGCTGTATAGCTACAAACTACTTCTCTGGACTTACAAGGAACCAAAGCAACAGTCATGTTTGGTGGTTAGAGATTGCTAGTTCAACGGATATAATGAAAGTGGATTGTTCCGCCTCCCTTAAATACTGAACCTCACCATTCATAAGCTTCACCAGTTTACGGCAGATAAAAAGGCTAATTCCTTCTTCAGATGCTTCCTGTTCATCACCAAACATTTGGTTCAACAACCCTTGAGGCACTCCTCCGCCACTGTGTGTTATCCTACATTAAATCATAATACAAAACATAAGAAACTAAAAAAAAAAACTACAAACTTATGGTCCAATAATCGAAGTTCCGTCAATGTCAAACGAAAATTACAAGTGCCCAATATTTTAAATATTTAAAAAGAACTTTTTTTAAAAGAATAATCGGATCATGTATAGCATGGACATACCGTTACTAGTGCTTAAAAATGAATAATTCAGGAGAAAAACATGAAACCATCAAATCAGAAGTACCTAGTGTGGAAGGAAAAAAGATTTGCTGTAGTTTTGCTGGATTTAATCCTTCTGGAGAAGGAGTGAAAGATGTAAAGTAATATCAGCAAGCGCAATTTTCTTTTGCAAATATATTTGCAAAAACTTTAAGCGCTGAGTTAAAATGATTCAGGTGTAACTCAATGTATCACAAAATGATAAAAAGAACATTTTTTTTCAAACATATCATAGGTTTCTTCTAGGTATGACTGAAGATTTTCTTCTCTATTATCTTTCTCAAGAAAATAAAGCAAAGCATTTACTCATTCGAGTTAAAAACTAAACAGGGTATTCATCATTCCTTTGCACCGACCATTTGGAGAAAAGAAAGACCCATAAAAACTGGAAACACTGGTAATAGCAATCATTTTAATGCAGTTAGGCAAGTAAAAAGTTCACAAACGCAAAACTTACCAGCTTCTATAAAGAAAACTGAAATTTAGAAAAGGCTATCTTAATGAGAAATTGAACATAAGCTGGCCACTGGCGCCTTAACTTATAAATGGCTATAGCAGGTTCAGTACAAGAATGCTTCACTAATAATATCACCAAAAAATGGAAATACTTTTGATCGCACCTGAATTCTACGTGACCAAGCTGAACAGATTCCCCTATAGAATCTTTTTTCAAAGAAGCTGCAACACCAAGCTGGCCTCCACTCGGAATGACAGTAACTGATACGAGCAAGAAAGCCGCTAGGACTTGCTGAAGCCTCACACTGTCTCCATATAGGGTTTCATTTGAGAGACTTGGAGCTAAATTATCAACTATTTTCACACCCTTTGCATTGCTCTTCATCATGACTTGACTGATGGAAGCTATCAACACCTCATGCAGCTTAAACTCTACCATCTCCAGATCCATGTACCTGGCAGGATAGTGAAGAGTTCAATGAAAAACATCCATTGTATCAGTGCTCTGTGTTCAAGATTGAGAAAAAAAGAGGGGGATTTGGGGTGGGGCTGGGTGGCGGAATCCCCAAAACAACAGTTTCACTTTACCCTTCAATTATATGATCAAGATCTGTGTCATCGAGAATTTTATTTAGCTGCCGTTGGCAATGAACACTAGTGCGAAGAAGGCTTTTCTGCTCATCATCCAGGACAGTTCCTTCCATCATCTTTCGTGAAAATATAATTCCAGATAGGGGATTCTTAATCTCCCTTCTGATATATGCCAAGAGCCTCAATCTCTTCATTGACGTTTGTTCTGTTATGCGTTGAATGTGAAGTGCCTGTTGGAGTTCTGGACTTGCCAGCTGCAGGAAGCAGAAGACGCCGGTTACTTCACCATCTTCATCCAACTTTTTTATCGCACAAAGGAGGCATTCCACATACTTCCCACTCCTCGAGAAAAAACCAAAGGGTACCTTTTCAGATTCTTGACTGACTGCAGCGTTGTTGAGTACAATGCCAAGGTTCACATAAGCCTCTTGATTCTTGAATCGGCAACAAGCTACGTGGGTTCCAAAGACCTCACCGAGAAGCATTTTATTGATCACAGCATCTCTAGGCCATCCAGTTAATTTAGTCATAGCTGTATTCCACTCGGAACACCAGCCAAATTCATCTGAGCCAAATATAGGTGGGATAAGTGGATTAGGATTTTGTACTATAGCTCTGTAATCTCCTTCAATTCTTGTGAATTTGTCCATCATACTTTTCTGTGCGGTCACATCCTGAGCAATAAAACATACTCCCGCAACATTTTCCCGAACATCTCTGCTTGCACAAGCGTTTACAACTAAGCTGATGGGACCAGACTCTTCACTTGACCCGTGTCGTTTGATCTCAAACTGAACATTTCGTTCTTCATTCCCTGATGAGAACACAAATAGGGTTATATTTAGTTGACACTTTATCTTACATGCATGCATATATTGTACTTAAAATCTAAGAGGCGTTTATCATTGTTTTCGAGTCCACACCTTGAAGTGCCGATTCCAACATCTTATTCACTGCATCAGCTGAAGAATCTTCTACCAGCGCAAGAAAATGCCTGCCAATTGCTTCGTCAACAGGAAGACCAGTTATATCAGCAATTTTTGTATTCCATCCATTAACCCGCCCATCCACATCAACTGCCAAGATAGGCACAGATGCGGTTTCAATCAGTCGGACCATCTCAGATGTCACTGCTTCAAGCTCCTGCATTCCATCAATTCGCATGTCATTAAGTCTCGTATGAATCGCCGTTGTGCCCAAATCTGTAGCCTCGATATCCTTGAATGCGTTACGTAGAATAAGCTGCAAAGAGTGGATGGCATCCATCTCGTAGTCCTTCCAAGGTAAACTTCGTTCCTTGACAACCTCTAAGAATGCGCTAAAAGATGACCTTGGATGCAACTTCCTGCCATCATCCTCTGCATATGGTTCATTCCTGGCTCCACCCCAACGAATTTCTGCAGCAGTGTGCGACCTGAACCAGAAAAGCCAGTCCTTATCAGTTATCTTGACAGCCGCCATTCCACAGATAGTGTCACCAAGAGCAAGCGCTCCAGGAAAATTGGCGTCATATAAGCTATCTGTACTCAAACCTGTGGAATCTCGATGATACTCGTCTAGCCAAGAAACTATGTCACGAATCTGAGAGTCGTGTGGGGTTAATCCTAAGCTATAATTTTGATTCTTATATAGTAGAGCAGCCCCATCACATTTCACGAGATCCATTATGTTTGGGCTTTGTGAGACGATGCCTAAAGGGGCATCTCGCAACAGCATATCACACAAAAGGGTTTGAGTTCGCAGAATATTCTTCTCGAGCATCTGATTTTCCAATTCTAATTCTTTGTTGACATGAATGGAAAACACCTGGGAAAGAAATTCGCATGCATAACGGAGAGGGAAAGGGATGAATCTTGGGGTTAAGTGATGGCAAACCACAAGTCCCCAGAGCCGTTTTTCCTTTTGTGGCTGCGAGGAATTGGAGCCTTCTTCAACTTCCTCATTAACAACAACCGACATCACCAATGATGCAACTGAATTCATGTTTTCCATGTATTGTGAATGGCAACCGTGAGGAGCTCTGAGTGTCGAGCCACATAACGTAAGATCGAAAGGAAGCTTCTCGTCTTGAAGAACCTTAACAGGACGTGCTCTACAGTCGCAGATCATCCTGACCTTGTTCTTCATGAATAAAAATCGGGCAGCTTGAGGGATATCTGTGGCCGGATAATGCAATCCCAAATAAGCCTCAAGCCCAGGCTTTATGATCTCGGTGTACACCTCCCCATGATGATCATCATGAAACTTGTACATCATTACTCGGTCATAGCCCGTGAGTTCAAAAACCTCTTGCACCATTGTATCACAGAGCCTTTCCATGTTCCCACTTGGTAATGACTGCAATCTCGTAATGGCTTTGGCAGCAAGTTTATAAGATTGTAAGGCACCAGCAGCAGTCATCGAGACCTCATGACCATTCACAGGCTCAAAGTCGATAATAAAACTACCTGTAACTCTGTGGATTATACCATAAAACGGCTTTCCAGAAGTTTTGCAGTGTACCAAGATTGGGTTTAAAAGAGAAACCTCACCAAATCCTAATGCCTTATGTAAAGCAGCAGCACTAGGACCAGTGAAAATGGTTTTGACGTCAGTTCCGATATCAAGTACTGGGTGCTCTCCGACACTTGGAACAGCATGACTCGCCATTGTAAGCATTTCGGGAGCATTCTCACTGTAGGCAATCACAAGGAGTGACTTGTCATCAAGTGCCAACAAACACCCAAATGGCTGAATCAGCTTTCCTTTCTGTATTTGATGTAGGTAAGCCGTGGTGATTTTGTCAGGCCTAGGCCCCCGATCAACTCGGGCAGCACTTGTTGTACGCACTGAGCTTGAATAGTCAAATGAACTACCTGATTCCTCAAAGTCTGTGTGAATTTTTGCGTCTATTGAGGTCTGAGCGATCATCCTAGTGCTATGTCTCGACCTTGAGCTTGTAGACGATTGACCAGGATGTGAAGACGTCATTCCTACGAATAATATAACAAATAGAGAACGAAATGCAAAAAACAAATAAATAGAATCAAATTATGAAGAACGAACCAACTGCTCCGATTTTATGCACAACAAAGCTACATCAGCAATAGAATCATCTGTTGTGTTTCAGCCTTTCTCATTACATTCCAACAGAGTTTTGAACTTCCCCAACTAATGTACAGCCTACAGTCTACAGCATCAGCATACATATTTTGAAAAGCCACTTCTCATCAACAACCAAATATCATAAAAACATTCAAGGAGTCGTCCACAAAAATGTGAACTTAGACAATGACCAAGACACTAGCAAGCCACATCAAACTACTGTTACATACAATTGACAACCAAGTGGCTTAGACGGTGTTTCTTTTGGCCTTCAGAGTAGTGGCCTTTAGAGTAGACCTCAGCTATTTCTGTACGCCATCTAGCTTAACTTACGCATAGATCTACTTTCTTTCATGCCAACACATCATTCACAACAAATATCAATACCCCCAAACTTATAAATTTCAAACATCTCACTCAAACACCTCATCGACGTTCAGAAAGTAAACATTTCAAACAACAAAGATCACATCATCTTCAAACAAGTTCTTACAAAGCCACGATCATTCAAAAAGCACTTTCAAAATTTATCTTCCTCGTCCCCTCGAGTCAAGAAGAATCCACTTTGCAATAACTAAACATTCGAGATGAATTTTCAAAGCAAAAGATGTCATGGGAAAAACACAGTCAGCAACTAAATCCTATATCTGTAATACAAAAAAGTCAGAACATCATCTTCTGCATAAAAAAATTATTCCGCCATTCTCATCTAATTAAGAAGAAATTCATGACCAGAGCAGTAAGACAGTGCAAATAAAACTGGGAACTGTTTTGAAGTATACCTTGAGTGCAACTTGCAGATGCCCAGGAACGGAGCTCGAAAAAAAAGAAACCTTGAATCGTGGAACACGAAACAAACTGAAGCGCAACAAATTGGAAGTCCTAGTCCAATCAACCGAATCTTAATCCCGCAGCACGAAGAACCTCACGCCCCTGCTCAAGGAACCCACTGCCCGCCCGCCCATTTCTATTAAACAAACATTTCTTCGTCATAAAAATCCCATACACACTTCCCAATGGTGAAACAGTGCAGGTATGACTAGGTGCACTTCCCCGAAGTAGAAGGTAGTTGAAAGGGTCAAGTTTTACGTATATCTTTCTTATATATATACAAACATGTATTTCCATTAAAGAATTTATCAAAGTGTGACAGAACTTGAGTGCGTGGGTGAATATTAATTCCAAAAATAGTTTAGAGATGTGAAATTTATGAATATTTTAATATATACAGTATACATCATATCATATGAATAAATGAATGACAAAAATTTGTGTGAGACGGTCTCATGAGTCGTATTTTGTGAGACGGATATCTTATTTGGGTCATCCATGAAAAAATATTAATTTTTATACTAAGAGTATTACTTTTTATTGTGAATATCGGTAGGATTGACCCGTCTCACACATAAAGATTCGTGAGACCGTCTCACAAGATACTTGTCTTAAATGAATACGCGTAGCACATATTATTTCATTCATGAATGTAAATAGAAAGATAAGTAGGGAGAAACATTAAAAAAATGTAAATATATAATATTATCTAGCAATATTAACGAGCCCCGAGCCGAGCCGAACACTATCAAACTTGAGCTCGGCTCGGTTAACATATATATAGATTCGAGCTCGGCTTGTTTAGATCCATACAAAATACTATTTACTTTCAGTCATTAAACAAGGTCGTTTCATAGCTCGATTAACTCACGAACAGATTGGTTCGTTTACATCCTTAGTATTAATGTTCTTTTATAGTTGGTTAAGGGCTCGAACTCGTTCAAAACCGAACCGATTTAATCAAGTTGTTCATGAGTGATTCGATCGATCAGGTATTTAACGTAGGCTCCAAATCAAAAAATCTAAAAATAGATTTTTTTTAAAAAAAAAAGTTAGTATATTTAATATGACAACATCTGAACCATCTCTCTCGGAAAGGGGAAGCACACATCACTAAATTAGTATGTGATTAGCAATGTGGCTTCCGATGTCAAATGTAGGGAACATGTGGAATGACATCTTTATACATTTATGCCATGATTCTCGTGTGTTGTGTGGTCCTCTTCTACATGCGAAATATATTAAATTATTTGCCGATAAAAAGTTGCTTTCACTTTGGGGCATTAGTGCCTTAATACGTTGTCATTATTATAATTACAAAAATTAAGAAAGAAAAATAGGCATAATTATTTTATTTCGAATTTTTCAATAGTTAGTGGTAGGAAGATGCCTTTAATATTATATTAATATTAATTAGAGAAATCAACCCAATTGATCATTAATTATTATATATAGGGAATAATGAAATTTACTATTATTTTATTAAATTAATGTGAGACTAGTCATTGCAGGGACGGAATTAGAGAATTTTTTTTAATCATTTTAAAAAATTAAATATAAATGAGTAGGTCTCTTGTGAGACGGTCTCGCGAATATTTATTTGTGAGACGGGTCAACTCTACCAATATTCACAATAAAAAGTAATGTTCTAAGCATAAAAAAATAATATTTTTTCATGGATGACCTAAATAAGATATATGTCTCATAAAATACGACATGTAAGACCGTCTCATATAAGTTTTTGCCAATATAAATTTAATCAATATACAAGTTTCAACCAACATCATATGAATAATTAATATCTACCATGTTCGATATGTAGTTAGAAGAAAATTAGATTCAAAAATTAATTTAAATCTAATAAGATGAGAATTAAAAATAGAAACTGTTTATCATAAGTAAATTATTTAAAAATTAGAAGATATAATACGAAAAAATTTCAATACTTCATAATAATTTCCAAAGGACGAGGTCTACCTTCACCACACCGGCTGATATATCGATTACAGCCCTGCTTTTATATGTGCCTATTTAGTGAGCCCATGTAACAATACAATCCAGCAAATAAACGCATCCTTTCTCCTCTGGCAATACCTATAGTCTATAGATATGTTTCAGCCATGCCAATTACCAACAAACATATGAAAGATCTCACAGGCCGCAAAAGTAGGCATGCCTACTAAGGCGATTTTTGTCTTGATTAGTCGACATTCGACGCATCCATGTCAAGTCGCGCTTGCACATAGATCAAGCATTTTGTAGTTCAAATGGGGCCTTTTATTGCACCCTCTGCACTGATATGCGCGAGAGAGGCTCTTGATCTCAATCATATATGTTGTCAAAATTCGAAATTGATTAGTGTTACTAATTTTTTTTTAGAAAAAATTGCTTTCTATTATTATTTGAAGTATTGATGTCAAGGCATTTGAATACGCTGAAATAATATTTGGACATTCTTTTCAATCAATTTATATAAGATAAAGAGAAGAAATATATCATTGATTTTGAGTTTGAATCTGATATAGATGAATTATTGGAGAATTATGAAGATAAATAAGAATAATTATATATTTATATTAAAAAATAAAATAAAAACTATCTAGATGATCACCTAAACTCCTAGATGATAGGCAGTGGGTGACCATATGTCTATCACCTATCATTTTTTAGAACATTGTTTATATATTATCCGAAAATTGTTATAATGACTTCAGATAATATTGATGTTGATAATAATATATAGTAATAAAAATATAGTAATGATATGTCCAAATATTAATAAAGTAAAGAGATTTGGTCTTTTGTGAAATTTTCTATCAAATGGCCTTTGAAAATAAAAGCTAAATATTTATTTTATAATATAAAATATTACTATTATTTAAAAATATTAATACTAATTTCATTGTATTATATAAAATATTTTTTTCCTTATTTTGAAATGTTACATATTTATTTTCTTATTTTCATGATTTTTACCATCCAAATTAATCGTTATTTTTATTTTCTACAATTTGCAATAAAATATTTATCGATATAATTTAATCATTCTAATATTACATACACTATTAATAAATATTTTTCAAGCTAAAAAGTAATGCACATTGCTGCCACAGTCCCACACTCCCACTACTTAATTAAAACAACTAAAAACAAAATTATACTTATTCATCCCAAATTGACATTTGGGTTCTACTTTTTAATGAACAATATTTTTTCCATTTAAAAAATATTTATCTTTTTAGATCTAGCAAAAATATGATTTGTTCAAAAAAAAAAAACCCACATTCTTTTTTTTAATTTGTTTAAAGATGAGTTAGAAATTATTATTTATTTAAGAATGTGTTCATAATTAATCTTAAAAAGATAAAATCTTAATGTTCAAAATTCAAAAGCACAAAATATCCAAATGTGTAATAATGTCGAATCTCACAAACGAAATTACATCATCTAATATCAACATTTCAAATTTCGAACACGATCTCAGATTCAATCACTCTCGTCTCGAAAAAAAAATTTAATAATGCCATGATGATTATAAAAACTAAGATAGATGGGAACAATTATGACACATAATTATACATAGTAATTGAATCTTTACATCTTACTTAAAGTTGGGATCTTTAAATTAAAAAAAAAAAAAAAAAAACTTGTATTAATTTCCGTACCGGATTTCATAGTCCAAACGTAACTTTCAAGGATCCCCCCGGCCAGTGGGACAAGCCAGTAGTTGTTTTTTAAGGTTTTCAATAATCATAACTAGTTTTGTATTGAAACGATTCACAAAGCACTTGGGCAACCATCCTGCAGGATCCAACTTTACCACCCAAACAAAACAAAAAAATTATATTATAAAATTGAATTAATTTTTTTATATATAAAAAAAAGGGTAGAAAAAATATGAAATAATTAATGGATCATTATTATACCTGAACAAGATAAGTGACCATACAAGAATCATGTTCAAGCTTCTCAAGAACCCATCCAGACTGCAGCAGAAGCCCTCTTATTGAATTGTTTTGTTTTGGATGTAATCCAGCTGCTATTTCTTTTGGCAGAGAAGCCACTGCTACAACCTGTATTAATTTTCCATGTTTTCATTTTATTGTCTTGTTTCTGGATTTATCTTTTTTTACTCATGCTTTTTTAATCCATATGTATATATAGAAAAATGAAAATTTTCTAAATGGCCTTTACATTTTTCTGCAAAAGTAGTACAAATTTTATATATTGAGATTTTTATTTACTCACCAAAGTTCCATCATCCATAGTCTCGCGTCGCTCGTAAACGATGAATTCTCTGTTTCTGAAAGAAGGCTTAGATTTGTCTCCAAATCTTAGACGAATTATGCTGAGATTTTCTTCAAGATCTTTGATGTACTTGGCTTCTACTAAATCAGGATCCCATTGCTGCAAATATTTGATTTATAAATCATGTATACATTCAAGAAACTCTGGTTATTAATCTCTCACATCCATTTTTTGGGAAATACAAAGGAATGATTCGGATCACCTTAGCTGCATCAATAGCATTAGCCACTGTCATAAACTGCTGTGGAGAAACAGATTTGAGCACCCAACGGCTGCGAAACGTGTGGAGCGAACCCGAACGACGTCTCGATATCTCCACGTCGTTCTCCATCCCCACAGCTTCCCATCCATCGTGTCCAGCTGTGCTCCCGACCCGGTTCGATTCCGAAGCCGAAAGCAATTCTTGAATGCAGCTCTCACTCGCATGGTAAACATATCTTCTCAAAGAGTCCTCACTTATAGACCTACATATCAAGATATATAAGCAACAATAAGCTGTCGATATACATACTATTTACCAAGAAATAGTTATACTAGGGCTATACTGTATCGAGTTTACCAAGATCTGCTACAGCCTGCCGGGCTGGCTTTCATGTTCTTGCACGTTCAATGGGGCTTCCGTTCTTTTAATGAAGTTTTGAGAGTGATATATACCAAGAAACCTTGCATATGTAATAGGACTATAGAAATACGTGTATATATTATTAACTCCAAGATACTTCATGTCATCATACCATATTGGCTAATTATCATAATAATGATACAACTCAATTAGAGACAGTGGCGTAGTCAGAAATATGGCTCCATCCGGACTGAAATTTTAAACTCTAAAATCTTTTAATATTTTAAATTGATCTACCCGGGCTAATATCATATTATTCCAAAATTATACAAAATTTACATATATATTTTTTAAAAAAAAAATTGGACTACCCGGGCTAAAACCCGGACAAACAAGAATGTGGCTCCGCCTCTGATTAGAGACACTACTGTAAAATCGATAACCTGCAATTTCGATCATGTATGCTATCAGATTTCAGTTTGAACAGTATGTTAATTTTTTAAAATTTTTTGCAATTTTACTAATTTTTTCATTACGCTGACATATCACATCAACATTCACGTAAAATCGAGAAATATATGACTAAAAACTGATATTTTCAAATAGTAAGGTACAAACATGAAATATCAAAATTTGTATTTTTTTAAAAAATACAAATTTATAGGTCGGGATGACGATGAAAGATGAAGAATTGTGTGTAAAAACGATAGGAAGTGGGGCGAAGAGATTGGTGCACATGGAATGCCAGAAGCTACCCCATGATTAAAATCCGCGACTCCTAATTTTATCTTCGAGCGATCTCTCTCTTTCATAAAGGCCAGTGGCACTCCATGTGCATCGTCTTCCCCACTCCACTTAGTCCATTTTCTAAGTTAAAAGAATCTTCTTTCATAATGGCCAGTGGCAAACATTTATATAATATTGTTTTTTTTAATATAATAGAAGATTATCTTTTTATTTTATAAGTAAAACATTTTTCCATTCCCCCCCTTGAAATGGCCCTCTTTCTTTCTTCTTAATTTTCAGTTTCTCTTTATTTGAATTTTTATATTGATACACCGGGATGTCCCGGGCCATGAAACCGGGCCATGGGTAATGTCCGGGTCAGGAGGATAGACTATTCCCGGGTCAATAAGACGACGATCTGATCAGATATCTGGGTCTCAAGCTGCCCGGAACGTTGGGAGTATGACTTGACAGGGAGAATATGTAAAGAGGCCAGTCGAAAGGCCGGGCCGTTGAACACCCGGAACTTAACCTACCCGGGCTATTGGATGCCTGGGCTCTTATGTATATTCCCGAGAGGCATTCTACCCGAGCCACTTCGATAAACGTGCCACATTTAATTACGCCGAGAAAGTAGGGTGTGTGCGGCCGACCTATCTCTGACACCAATACAAGTGGTTGACAAATTCAGGTAGGCTGGATGTGATTAGTATGAGATTTGACATGTCAGAATAATATGGTATAATCAACCGCCCTACTATAATTAATGAGCATCACAAAGAACGAGGTCATTATTACATCCTCTATTGTAAATATCATGTTCACTCTTTGCATTTACTATCTATTCAGATATTAAATACACTCATTTATTGTGCATTTACTACTCACCTTCCACACCAATCTCACAACCATCATCTGGTAACATTGGTTTACAGCTTGGGTCTTTCACTGACTTAACCATCGGAGTGGTCACGCTGGATATCCCTCCGGCGCCCATTTACGCGGTTACTTTCTTGTTCGCAGATCTTCTCGGCTGCTTAAAGGAGGAAAACTTCTATTCCAAACATTCTGCTCTTATTTCTCTTATTATATTGATAGTACATCCGGTATAGCACCCGACCTGGCTCACCCATTTTATCCGGATCGCATCATATATCAACTAAAATTTCTTTTATGAATAAGCTTTTAATTTCCTCCTCTTGAATTTTAATTACTCGAAATGATTGAAATGTATATATCGCGCATAATAATTATATTTCGAGAAACTGTTTGAAAGTGAAATGTCCTTTGAAAGATTTTTCCATTAATTAGGTATTAGAGTTAAGTTGGATTTATCTAAGTGAGTGATTAATGACATCATTATGATAATAAATATTGAAGTACAAAAATAAAAAATTATGATGATTTATATTTATGTGCACATGAAATACATTATACATATTGAAAGAACTTGAAACTCATTCATTAGAGAACATGCATGCATTTATGGGACAAATGCCCACTTGAAATATGGATTCCAACTGGGATTTCATTTCAAATGATACTGTTCTTTTATGTTTGTGAAAATCACTTAATTAACTAAATATAAAGTATATTTAAATTTAACTGTATTTTGTTCTTCCAAACAAAACAAGACAAATATGATGATGTGCTTACATGTCATTTTTTTAATTTTTTTTAATTCCTCTCTTTTTTCCACTTTTTCCACTCTATTTTTCTCTTTTGTTTTCTTTCATTTTCTTCTATTTTTTTCCATCTTCCACAAACATTATTCACAAGGTTTTATATGAAATAATACAAAATTTTGTTTTCTTATCGGCTATTTCATCTCGTCTTCTTTTGTCTATTTTCTTCTTTTTCTCGTTTTTTTCTCTCACTCAATTTTTTTTACATGATATATTATAACATACAAGATTCAATTTTCTTGTTCCTTTAAATGTCTAATTCTTTTTCTAATTGTTTGGCTATCGAATTTTTTATTTGATTTTGTTGGTTTGTATTTTTATGATGCTATTAATCTGAAACTCTTATTAATTGTGTGTATTGCTTGCGGTTATCGATGCTACATTTAAATATCATCGTTGTAGGAGATTTGTGTGTGATATATATATATATATATATATATGTGTGTGTGTGTGTGTGTGTGTGTGTGAGAGATTAGGTTTTAGCTCATGATATTCAATACTTCTTGGTAAGGATGATAAATTTTTTTTGGCTTTCTTGCTTGTGGCTTTGTTTTAATGATATCTGAAAATTTTTTAGTGGGTAAAATCTTAAGCTAAAAAAATATTAATTCTTATATGGTAAAATTGATTTTATAATATTTATTCTTATTTAGTGTAGGCACAATTTGATCACCCTCACCATTCTCTTGAAGCCATGGATTTCAATGGAGATATATTCAATAATGCTCTTGAGTAGTTTTTTATTTAAAGAATAGTCGATTAACATTGTTAGTTGAAATGAAATATCGAAACATATGAATTATTTATTTTTGATGGAAATGTGGTATTGAATTTTAGTTTTTGACATTGCATAATGGAAATATTCTAAACTGTAATTTAAGCATTAACATGTTAATAATTTTATATTATTAAAAATTTTGTTTATTGAAAAAAAAATTAATAATACTCATCAAATTCGAAAAAAATGATACGGTTTTTCACATGTAAAATTTTAATATAGTAATTTTTAATTGCAAAATTATTAATTTAACATAAAAAAATTAAAATATTTATATTATTTTATATAAAACTGTTTGAATAATGTATGTGGAATTGGAAAAAAAATGGAGGAAAATGAAGGGAAAACAAAAGAGAAAAAAAGACGAAAACAAATAGGAAAAAAAAAAGAAGAGAAGAATTGAAAAAATATATAAAAAAAATCCATGTAAACACAACATCATTTGATGTGCTTACCACCACCGTAGGTGATCCGAGTCCGTCTCTGAGGGGGTGTTTGATTTGGTAATGCATGTGAACGCTTGATCAATAATCAGAAATTTAATTACATATGCCAACACTTTATCGGACATGACTGTCACACATAATTTGTGTATTGTGATTTACCTGACTATCGTGATTTGCGTGTTACTATGTTAACATGAGGGTTTATAATGTACATATCGAAATGTAACAGCCGCGGGTTCTATCGCCATAAAAAAAAAAAATCTTTATCACTATCAAAATTATCCGTGTAACTATTTAAAAACAATTGATTTTATCATTTTCATCTAATTTCGTTCAAAGTTATCAAACTAACCGCTAATCTTCATGTTCATGCGAAATAATATAAAGAGAGTAAAAATGATAATTAACATATTTGGAATTTAATATACTTACAAAGTTAATTTAATTAGTTAACTTAAAAAGAAGAAGCTAAAATACGTCTAAAAATAATATGCAGTTGATATTGTAAGTAGCACACTGTGCAGGGTGGGCTCTCTCTTGATCCGTAAGTTTACGGTACGCCGCTCTTTCTCATATACTCTTAATCTGTAATTTTTCGTATTTGATGCTTTCTGTGTCAATTACACGGGCGGATTCGCAGGATTCGAGCTTGAAGTTGCGATTTTTCAATTTATTTGATTACATTTGTGGTGGACTCATTCAATAAGATCAGTTTTGATAATGTTTTTCTGCGATTCTGAGTGGAATTAAAGTTCTATGATATGATCAGAATTGACCATCAAGCTGGATTTCAGATGGGATTTTGATTATTAACACATTCTTGGGATACTCTTTGAATTTTGATGCACGAATTTTGATGCTTTTTGGAAATTTATAGAGTTGTGGTGTTCTTGGATTGTTGAGAAAATAGTGGGACTTTGCTCTGGATTTCAGTTACGCAGGAAAGAGAGTTCTTTTCAAATTAAACAACCTTCTCTTTTGTGTTTTGTATATTTTTTCTTGGAAGATCACCTTTGCACAGCCATAGAAAATATTCATGGTATTTTTCATAGTTGGGGAACAGGGCCTACATAGCACCGCATATATCTTATGTAAAACTATCTAATTTCATCGTGAAATGAATTTAATATTCTTTGCTCCTTTGATTGAAGAACAGGATATGTATGGCTGCTGATAAAACTACTCTTCTGGCATTAGTTCGTCCAATGGAGTTATACAGAAGCAAGAGACGTGGTAACTATTTGGTGACTAGTGAAGGAGGAAACAACTCTACTGAAGAGCAACAATGTGATGGTACTGCAGCGTTGATAACTAGATTAAGTGAACCCTTAGTACTTGAGTTACCGGACCATATATTATGTGATATTTTTTCAAGGCTTCCGCTGAAGAGTATATTTTGCTGTAGTTTTGTTTGCAAGTTGTTTTTACGACTAGTCAGGGATCCTAGTTTTATCGAATTTCATCGCGCAAGATCATCTATCTTAACAACCAATCTAATTTTTCAACAAACTGTTGGTCAGTTGGGCACTCGCCACCTTTTTACCTTTAATCATGAGGAACCACCTTTACTATTTTGCTCATGTGATGATGAAAATAAATATTATTGCTGTCATCATGGGCTATATGCTTGGAATATTTCGGTGTTTACTTTTCATACCAGAAAACATGTTCTTGTTGGATCATGTAATGGACTGCTATGTTTGTATTTTGATTCATCACCAAAGCCTTTCTATGCTATCTGCAACCCTATTCGCTGCGAACAGATAGAGCTTCCTTGCCTGGCCATCTCGGCTCCATTTTCTACTTGCACAAACCATTCTGGATTTGGATATTGTCCGAAGACCAAACAGTACAAGGTTATCAGTCTCATGTGTCTTCCATCCATTGACCCCATGACCTCTGAAGAATCGCAAAGTTTGTTAGCTGATGTGTACACACTTGGATCGGATTCATGGAAAAGGATTGAAAATGCCCCTTGGCCCAAACACAAGTCGTTTGAGCCTCTTCTAAATGGTGCACTTCATTGGATAACCAACAGTCACAAACCTTGTGAGCTTATAAGCTCATTTGACTTGGCAGAAGAAACGTTCAAGTTTGTCCCAGCTCCAGCTCACTTCAGTCTACAGTATATGGACAGAATCTCCAGCATCAATATCGGTGTCCTAAAAAATTGCCTCTGCATCTGCTACATTTACAAGGATACTGTCTTTGAGGCCTGGTTAATGAGAGAATATGGAGTTAAAGAATCATGGACCAGAAAATTCAGCATTGACATGAAGTTTTATGATCAGATGTCGTTTGAGGATCTTCAACTGCAACGACCAATCAAATTCCTGAACAATGGGGATCTATGGTTTATATCTAGGAAAAAATCTCTTGTTTCTTTCAGCCCTACTAAAAGAACGTTCAAGAAACTAAGGCCGATGGGACCTTCGACATCCGAGGTTATTGTGCACGATTTGAGCTTCATATCTCCAAAGGATGTTGTGGGAGCAAATGCGCATAACTGAAGAATTTAAACTTGCTGGCTAAACCAAATTTTATTTTTGTGATATAGCTGTTTCTTCCATACCTACTTATGATTTGGCTGAGAACAAGCACAATATATGTATTTGGCACTATTGTGAACGGATTTCATGATAATGCAAAAGTTTTTTTTTTCCATAATTATTGCTTATATCTGTTCTGGCATTATATGAAGCCAAATTAATTATAGAATAACATATTTGAAATACTTGATTACAAATAAGTGATGTAGCTTAATCTAAATTGCAAAGTCTAGCAAATAATGCTGGTATTTACAAAAATGTCCAAGTTCAGATATTTTGTTGTATTAAATGTTGCTTCCTTTAATTTTTTTTTAAGAATCAACCACTTTCATTAAACTTGAACTAAATCCAAATACAGATTTGCTAATAAGCAGAGGACATAAATCTTTATACAAGATGTTTTCACCCTTAACTGAGCCATTCGAAGCCAAGATATGAGTTACCCCATTAGCTGTGCGTCGGTATTGTTGAACTTGGAAGCTCGAAAGTGTTGAACCGAGTTGATGGATAAAAGATACGATAGCTTCGTCTTCAGCAAAATGTAGTGAACCAGCTATGGATATAGCGACATTATTCACGTCGGTCTCGATGATGACCTTGTACCATTGATGTTGTTGAGATGCCAACACCAAGCCTTTCCTAACTGCCAAAAGCTCCGCTAAATGGGCTGAGAAAATACCTTCCAAAAACTTGGTCTGAGCTAGTAGCACAAGTCCATGATCATCCCTTGCAACCACACCTATACCCACCCTCGGAGAGCCTTGCACAACAGCCGTATCAACATTAATCTTTATTGAACCTGTTGGTGGTGCAAGCCATGAAATAGGTGGAGCAGGATTCGGAGGTTTTGGTGAATACACTAGCTGACATGACAGAAATTGTGCCCACAAAACACACGCTCAAGAAACGACCTCCTTAGGTTGTAGCTTCTTAGCCAAGTGAACAAAAAACGTGTTTTCCCACGTATCCCACATCGAATTAGTCAGCTTTGTAACTAATTCGACGTGGGATACGTGGATAAACACGTTTGTTTATTATTTTTTTTAATGTGGCCTCACCCCATTAAATTAAATCTTATCTAACGATTATTGTTAGGTGAGATTTAATTTAACAGGATGTGACCCACATTGTGTTTTAAGCTTTCAAAGCTTAGAAAAATAGAGAGATCATTTGAGTGTTGAGTATTCTCTCCCATATCGAATTAGTTACAAAGCTGAACGAGAGAATTAATTATAAATAGAGCTCAATTTTTTCAGTTATTGTATCTCAAAATTAAAAGCTTTCAAAGATTAGAAAAATAGAGAGATCATTTGAGTATTGAGTATTTGAGTTGGATAAATTATTTTTCTCGGTTATACTCGTGTTGGTAGTGTGAGATATTTAGTGTATTATTATATACAATTGTTGTAATATTTCTCCTATTATAAAAATCTGCAGTAACTCCGTGTACGTAGCTTATATTAGGTGAACCATGTAAATATTTATGTTCTTATTGGTTATTTTATTCCGTAGGTTTTTTAGTACTATATCATCATCATCGTTTCGTTGTAATTTCCCAACGATTTTAATACCCGTCACATCTAGATGAAAACGAGTTGGTAAGACTGCTTGAATGGCTTTCAATTAAAAAAAACATTGATCTTACTTTGGATATTTAAATGCCAAAGTTTTCGAAAGTGCCGAGTGCTTCCTTCCTCTCGAGCTACCATCGCTAGAGCCCACCCCCCCATCTCCGATCGCCAAAAAAAACCAGGATCTAAATCAGTAAACTCCATTTGAAGTAAAGCGCCAAATCAACTTATCAGTTCCGGACAAAGCAAAGATGGGGAACCTTCTAAATTCTTCAGTATCTATCTGCTAGAAAAATCTGTTCGATTAATGCCCAATTCCAAAATCCCAATTCTGTTCGAAGATTCTGCAATTGTAATTGGTTTAAAAGCGAGAGATCTCAAGAGCCATGAATCTAGAAATTGTGATGCAGGAAAATATTTGCTCTTAATAATCTGCCCAAAAGAGACTAGGATTTTGAATTAATTTCCACCCCTGTTTAGCAATAATTTAATTTTTTTATAAAAGTGATATTACCAACTTAGAAAAATAATAATTTCGAGTTAATCACAACACTAAAAAAAACAATTTTATAAACATCCAACACGTGCATAGGACACTAATAATATTTATAAAATTTGATATTAAAAACATACTAGTATACAGCGAGACGATGTAAATTTGTGGTGATTGATACGCTGATGCGACAATATAGCAACAACATAAAGAATAGTTCTCTAGTCCCGCTCGCGTTCAGTTCTTATTTATACCCTAAAACAAGCAAAATTTACACAAATGCAGAAGCCAAATGGTTATTTTGGCAAAGATAATAAACACAAAGAATGGGACAAAAAAAGAGGAAAGAAGGTTGAAAACACAAATATTTCAATACTCTTTTCATGTTATCTATTGTATCCTTTGTCTGTCTTCCATCTTGCACATACTCCAAACCATGAAAATCGTCGCATTCTGCGTGTGTGTGTAGCCTGGAATCAGAACATGTTAAATATTGAAGGATAGCTGGATCAGCACAAAAAACTAAAAAAGAAAAGGTTAAACTAAGCAGATGCAAGGGTGAACAAGGAATGAAGCAGCATACTTTTCCCCGTCTGAGAGGTTGGCTGTTGTTCCAACATAACAAACCACTGAAACTTGCATTTTGTGATCCAGAGCTGTCTGTATG
The DNA here is from genome assembly GCF_025594145.1 of Primulina tabacum. NCBI lineage: Eukaryota > Viridiplantae > Streptophyta > Magnoliopsida > Lamiales > Gesneriaceae > Primulina > Primulina tabacum. The sequence continues at coordinate 3,993,054 of NC_134559.1, read as the reverse complement.
CGCTGTATAAGACACCGAAAAGTTTACTGCAAATCCTTTTCCATGACAAGTTTTCAATCATAATGTATTCTTTTAAGGCCATAAAATGAAAATAAAAGGTCATAACAAAATATCAATCCGAAAAAAAAAAGAAAGGAAAATCTTGGAGAATATTTCCCTCTCAAAAGTTAACAGCAATTGGAGATAAAATCCTAGAACTAATTTAACTAAAACATCACTTTTGGAGCACTGAAAAACTAAAAAATAGTAATTAATACATACACAAACTAATAACTTACATATTATCTTTGCCAATATCGCTCCCAAAGCTTGTGTTAAGCAACATGCTTGGGGCAATGGGATGTCCAGTGATCATCTTTATAGTCCGGTCCTTCTCAGATGCCATTTCATCATTCATTTTAGAAGCCATGATTTCATAGCTAAACTCATCTTGCCAGCGCTGGGATGGCAGATTTTCTGAATTCATCACCTTCGAATGATTTTGATGAAATAAACCATCTTGAGTCAGATTATGACCCTTTTCAGCTTTCGAATGAGCCACTGACCGCAAATTGCCTCTCTCCATAGCCTGTGAGAGTGTAGTTTCTAATCTTTGGTCACGTATGATTGATTCAATTCTCTGCATTTGAACAAGCGGCTTGACCTCTCTAGAAGTGCTTGATCTATCATTTTCTTTGGCAGATTCAAACTGCCTCGTTTGATTAACTTTGCACTCATTATTGATCAACTCTTCTAACTTCAATGTCTCCAAATTAAGACCAGAATTACTTTCTGTTCTCTTCAAGCTTGCTAGTTTGTTTTTTGGGGTATTAAATATGTATTTCTTGATCTGCTTCTGACCCAAAGAATCCGGTAAAAGGATAATTTCAACCTCCACATTGTGTTGTAAAACGATTTTGAACAAGTTAGCGATACTGCTTAGAAAATCTTCTGCTCTGGTTTTAATAGCACTATCTTGGAACGCAACATAAGCAACAAATCCACCTGCAAACAAAAACTATGTAGATCAGGAGAACAGAAGAAAAGCACTTCAAAAGCTAATTTCTCTCTGACAAATTACGGGTCTCAACGTTTTCTTTATGTAAAAATCTCACCTTTAACTTCAGATATGCATACAAGCTTTCCATGAGAAGAAAGCAGTTGTCTCAGAGTCCCCGGATGACATTTTTCAAGACACAGGACCCAAATATCCGCCAACACCTTTGAGTTCATGTATCTCAAAGCCGTTTTCCGATTTCCACAATCATAGCGAGAGAGAAGGAATGCCTCATCATTCACAGACTGGTCGGCATTAGAATCGCCACTGGCGGCATCATCAACAAATGAGATTGGATAATCATTTCTCGCTATATTCTGGTCAGCTGATATTGAAAACGATATTTCAGAACCTGATTTTTCAGGTGCAAGCTGTTCATCAGTTCTCAGCTTTTGGGCAGAAGATCCTTCGAACATTTTTACGTGGTCCTCCTCCGTTGTTTTGAAGCTCTGTCTTCTACAACTGCTTGAGTTGGCTTGACCGAGTGAAGGACCAGAGCTTAATTGTAACAGGGTTGCTGTGAACCACGTTGACCGTTCGGTTGATACCCTCAGATGCTTCTCCGACTCAGAGAGAACTGTCAACACATGCTTGAGTGTGTCTAATTCTCTTTCAGACACTGAAAATTCATCATGGCATCACTTGTAAAGTTAAAAGTATATGATAAAATAGGAAGCATCATGATAACCATAAAGAAAGAATAAACCGAGTCTCACTTACAAATTCTTCCAGCAAATAAAGAATCATTGTTCTTAACATCAACATTCAAGAAAGTTCCAGCAATAATATCCACAATAAGAATTGCCATCCGAGACGTTAAAACTACAGGATCATGACCTGAATTCATCAATTCTCTGGCTCTTTTCACTGTTTCGGTAGCATTTGATTTCAAGGCTAATTCCAAAAGATTCAGCAATCTCTCATCAGGAACAGCCCCAATCTACAAAAAGAAAGCAATTTGCATGATTTTGTTTGATTCAATCAATGAATCCACCTGATAAGAAATCATCTGCACCCATTGGTATTTGCTTGCCTTCTTGAGTTCTCCAACTCGGACAATAATTGAACGGATTCCTTTCACAATGCAGTTACCATGGTATGTTATTAATATATAGGGCTGAGGCAAAAGCAATACCTTGTGGCAATGATGTAATTCCTAATAGGTAAGCACCACATTTCAATCGATATGCCGATGGAGAAAATATCACTACCTAAAAATCTGCTCTTAAGAGTGTCCCAAGCTACAACTCATGGGAATGAAATGTGTGGCCTTGAATCTGATACCATTATAAAATTGAGTGTTTACTGCTTTACAAAAGTGATTACTAATGATAAAGGATCCAACTCAAATCTTTTAAATCTTACTTCTACTTTAGCGTCCTGATTAGATTATATGCCAGAAAGTAGTTTCCCACCGATACATAATTTTATTTTTTCGTTCAGGGATCAAGCATAAAAGAACTAAAGAACTGTAAAGCATCACAGTGATCAGAGGAAAAACTCTATAATTATCGATTAGATTTCAAGAACAAATGGGAAATAAAACTCACAAGTTTATTCACCATGGACGTGGTGATTATTTTCCCAAACAGGGTCAACTGGTCTAACATAGTTTCTGCATCTCGCGGCGAACCATCTGCATTTGAAGCAATCAACTGTAACGCATCGGATTCAATGTACAAATTATCATCACGAGCAATTTTCCTGAGTCGAGCAATTATGTCTCATGTGCTAACTTTGTTAAAAGTAATTCTTTGACAACGGGACAACATAGTACGATGCACGTTATCAATATCAGTTGTTATGAGTATGAAAACTACACGCTGCAGGAGTTTCTCGAGGAGTCGAAGAAGTGACATCCACGTCTTTGAATGCAACAAGTGACACTCGTCTACAACAAAAACCTTGTACTTAAGAAGAGTAGATCGAGGTTCCCTCAAAAGGTTTCTCAAAAGATTTTCGATTCTTTCAATTCCCTTCTTATCGGAACCATCAACTTCGATGAGGTCACTGACCTTGCCAGATATCAAATCGACGCATTCTCTACAAACCCCACAAGGCTTTGAATCTTTAGTGGCAACGCAATTCAGAGCAGCAGCAAAAATTCTTGCAGATGAAGTTTTTCCAGTTCTATGTGGACCTTGAAAAAGATAAACTGAGGCGATCCTTCCTCTTGAAATTGCACTCATGAGGGACTGAACAACTAGGTCCTGCCCAATTAAGTCCTCAAAAAGCATCGGCCTATACTTTTGACTAAGATTTATGACAGTTTGAGAAGATTCTTTCCTTGGAATTCCCGAGTCAGGTGCCACAAGCTCAAACCTGTCTCGACTCCTACAACTTGAAGACCGCTTTTTTCCATCCAACCTACTCAAAGCCTCCAAATCAAGCTCCCCAAAATTTGACGAGGACTCGTGATCACTGTGCTCATTTCCAATAGATGATCCTCCTCTATCGTCGCAACTATTGGTAAGAAGGGATAGGACATTTTTAGCTGTTGTCCGAGAAGCCAGTCTCCTCTTGTTGGAAGCCATAGATGCCCTGCGAGGTCTTCTTTGATTACTCATGTGACTTCCACACAAAATGCTGCTTCCTTTTCTCCTCAAAGTTTCAGAAAGGGATAGAGAATAGCTACTCCCATATCCTACTCTAGACTTCCGTGTTAACTTTTTCGACCAATAACAAGGAATTCCACACCTCTGTTGGACCGAAAAATCCATTTTATCATCTGCCTCATCTTCTGCATCATCTCCCATGGTTGGATTGTGGGGCATGATTGCACTTGAATCCTTAAAGCTGTAATCATTATATGAACTCGTAGACAATGCTGGAGTACTATGTGAAGCGGAATCTTCCTCTTTCCTGTCAAATTGTTTCATGGAAGAATGAGCAAGAAAGGAATAGCTTTCATCCTCTGTATCATAAGAATGATAAACCAAACAGTTAGAAAACGAAGAAGATAACAATAAAGAGAAAACGTGTTTGTGGGGAAGAAGATGAATTCACTATATTCCCAAAAGAATCAGTACAAACGTATTTATATACAATTGGAAAGAATAAAATTAAAATGAATAAAAGTGGAATAAGTTCCCAATCTGTTATAACGTCATAACAGAAAACATCTCTCCTATCTTCCAGAAGTATCCCAAGGTTGATTTCCTCTATGATCAAGTGCAGAACATCACTTGACTTCCCCTCGCAAGCTCAGCAGAGGATGTAAATCAATGCAGAGCTTGTGTCGTAACCGATGAAAGGCAACCGAGGATAATGGTTTAGTTAGAATGTCTGCTGTTTGATCAACCGAGGGCACATGTTGAACATTTAGACTTTTAGAGAGAACCTTCTCGCGTACAAAATATAGATCAAGTTCAATGTGCTTGGATTTGGAGTGAAGCACAGGATTGGCACTGAGAGATATAGTACTAAGATTATCACACCATAAGATTGGAGATTTGTGCAGAGGAATGTGCAATTCAGTGAGCAGAGACTTGAGCCATATTAATTCAGAGGTGGCATTTGCTAGGCTGCGATATTCAGCCTCTGTACTGGAACGGGATACAACAGGTTGTTTCTTAGAACACCAAGTAATAGGAGAGCGTCCTAAAAACCAGCAGAAGCCCGAGGTAGAGCGACGATCGTCTGGATCATTGGCCCAATCTGCATCACAGTAACCTGAGAGAGATAGGTGTGAAGAAGCAGTAAGCTGGAGTCCGAAGTTGATCGTGCCATTTAAGTAACGGAGAATTCGCTTGACGGCCTTCCAATGCAGATGAAGAGGGGCTTGCATGAATTGGCACACTTTATTCACACTATAAGCAATATCTGGGCGTGTAATGGTCAAATATTGGAGAGCACCCACGATACTCCTATAAAGTGTGACATTGTCAAAGATATCCCCTTCTCGAGAAGATAGTTTGAGACCAGATACCATTGGAGTTGGAAGAGGTTTGGCATTATCCATTTTGGTTCGAGCAAGGAGATCATGGATGTACTTACTTTGGGACATAACCATGATGTCCTTTGTTGGCCGAGAGACCTCAATGCCCAAAAAATAGTAAAGCTCACCCAAGTGCTTTAAGGAGAATTTGGCATGTAGCCGAGAAAGAAGATCCTGAATTTGCAGATTATCGCTTCCTGTTATAATAATGTCATCAACGTAGACAAGCACATAAATTATGTAAGATGATGTATATCGAATAAACAAAGATGCATCTGCCTTGGTTTGAACAAAACCAGAGATCTGAAGGACGTTTTTGAGTTTATCAAACCAAGCACGTGGTGCTTGTTTGAGGCCATATATGGCTTTATTGAGACGGCACACAAGCGGTAATCCAGATTGAAGACGCTCAAACCCAGGAGGCTGCTGCATAAAAATTGTTTCTTGAAGATGTCCATTAAGGAAGGCATTGTTGACATCTAATTGTTGTAAAGACCATCGCTTAGATAGGGCAATAGTAAGAACAATCCGAATCGTTGTTGGCTTAATGACAGGGCTAAATGTTTCAGTGTAGTCAAGCCCAGCTGTTTGAGAGTAGCCTTTAGCTACAAGGCGGGCTTTATATCGAGCTACAGAACCATCAGCAAGAGTTTTGACTTTAAAAACCCATTTACAGCCAATAATTGAAGCATCAGTGGGGGCAGGAACCAAAGACCATGTCTGATTTTGAATCAGGGCATCATACTCAGATTTCATGGCATGACGCCATGCAGGGTGAGAGAGTGCTTCATGCAGAGACCAAGGTTCATGAATATTGAGAAGTTGAGTAGCATAAACCTTAGGCTTATAAATGCCATCTTTGGACCGAGTAAGCATTGGATGGACATTCACAGGAGATGGTTCAGATGGTGGAGGGATAACAGAAGGAGAGGAAGGAGGATCAAAAGAGGTAGGAGAAGTAGTGTCAGTAGTTGCCGATGGTGCGAGAAGCTGTGGTGAAATTTCTATAGAAGGTGGAGAAATGGATGGCAAATTAGCTTGTGGAATGGAAGGGAGAAAAAGAGAAGGAGAGGAGTGGCCAGTAGGAAAAGAGGGGGCTGATGAAGGGGATACGAAAGGGAATGAAAGTTCATTAAACTTGACATGCCTGGAGACATAAATACGGCCATCAGTACTTAGACACTTATATCCCTTATGATGAGGACTATATCCCAAAAAGGTGCAAGGTTGAGATCGGAACTCAAGTTTATGGGAGTTGTATGGTCTAAGATATGGGAAGCAACGACACCCGAATACTCGGAGAAATGAATAATCAGGAGTAGTCTTGGTTAGACTGGTAAGGGGGACTGCCCCATGTGTTGCTGCGGTGGGAAGTCTATTTATGAGATAGACAGCCGTGGCAAAGGCATCATCCCAAAAACGGAGAGGCATGTGAGCATGAGCAAGAAGGGATAGACCCATATCAACAATGTGTCGGTGTTTTCTCTCAACGACTCCATTTTGTTCGGAGGTATGGGGGCAAGTACGACGATGTACAATGCCGAAGTGTTGAAAGAAAGAAACAAGAGGTCGAAATTCCCCTCCCCAATCAGTTTGTATGGCTTTAATTTTAGTGTCAAATTGAAGTTCAACTTGAGTTTTGAATTGAAGAAAAATACGAAACACCTCAAATTTAGTTTTGAGAAAGAAAATCCACGTAAATCTACTATAGGCATCAACAAAACTAATATAGTAGCGATACCCATTGGTGGATGTGGTGTGAGCCGGGCCCCATACATCGGAGTAAATCATTTGTAGTGGTTTAATATAGTTTGTAGTAAAGGAGTGAAACTGTAAACGATGACTTTTGCCAAGTTCACATGAGGAGCAGAAATTGAAATTTTCATTCCTTGAGAGAGGGACATTACAGTAGTGTAAGATTGTCTTTACAGTAGCTAAATTTGGGTGTCCTAATCTATTGTGCCAGTGATTAAGCGTGTGAGGCGTTGATGTGGGAGGACCCTGGGGCACTTGATTGGAAGAGAGATGAACTGAATAAGGCTGATCTACGAAGCAAGCTGGTGTAGGAGATGAGAGAGGGACAGATTTTCCAAGAGAGAATCGATAGAGTCCCTCATGCAACATGCTTTTGAGGAGTAGTTTCCCTGTTGTGCGATCCTTCACAGCACAAAAAGTAGGGTGAAATTCAAAGAAAACACTATTGTCTGTGGCAAATTTGCTAACACTGATTAAATTTTTGGTGATAAGAGGAACTCGAAGGAGTCTATTGAGATGAAGAGCACGAGATGATAAAGACGAAAAGAAACAAGAATTTCCAATGTGGGTGATAGGCAAACCTGTTCCATCTCCCATGTGAATTTTACCTCCACCGCTGTACTCAGATCCAAAAGATAGATTGGAGATGTCATTTGTGACATGATGTGAAGCACCAGAGTCTGGAAACCACCATTCATCAGGGACAACCTCAGATTGTGTCATGGCCGCAGCAGCTGTAGGATTTTGATTGAACACAGGCTGATGTTGCTTGTGAGAAGGGACAAATTCTTTGTCAAATCTGTAGTAGCATTTCTCAGCTACATGACCAATGTTGCCACATATTTGACATGTAGGACGATTGTTGGTGTTTCCGGACCAACTCTTTCTGCCACCGCGATGAGATCGTCCATAACCACGACCTCTTCGAGTGAACTGTCCCTGTGAGTGAGAGTAGTTGTGATTCTTTGGTTGAGATGCAGTGGTGTAGTTGACTGTGGGTGGTGTTCCCTCAGCATTAATTGTGTAGGACTCAATGCGGCCTTCATGTGAGAGTAGTAGAGCTCCCACTTCGGAAGATGACATCACTTCAATACGGGATGTCACATGTACCACAACCGAATCATATTCCATCCCTACTCCTCCAAGGATGTAGAGTATCTGGTCGTCTTCAGAAATTAAATGGCCACAAGATGCTAAAGTATCCACAATACACTTCATCTTGCTAAGGTAATCCTTCATGCTGAGATTACCCTTCCTCAAAGTCTGCAATTGAAGCTTGTATTGCATTATACGAGCTTTGGATCGAGTAGCAAAGAGAGTGGAGATCCTTTTCCAGATATGAGCTGATGTGTGGCAGCCAACCATTTGACCTTGAACTCCTTCAGTCATGGAGGCTAACAGGAAGGAGAAGAGAAGTTGATCTTGTCTATGCCATGAGACATATGCCGGATTCAGGCCTTCCAAAGGATCGTCACCGAGAATGATTTTGGGTGGAGCGGAAGACGATTCATCAATGAAAGACTCAAGACCCAGACCACGAATGCCAGCCAGAATTTGAAGATTCCAGAGCAAAAAATTCTCATCACTGAGCTTGACGGAATTGATCTGATTTGCTGGGTTTATCATTGAAGGGTTGGTGGTAGGATTAGAAAACACGGCAGAGCTTGACCCAAGGTTTGAAGAGGCTTCCGCCATTGGCTCTGATACCAAGTTAGAAAATGAAGAAGATAACAGTAAAGAGAAAACGTGTTTGTGGGGAAGAAGATGAATTCACTATATTCCCAAAAGAATCAGTACAAACGTATTTATATACAATTGGAAAGAATAAAATTAAAATGAATAAAAGTGGAATAAGTTCCCAATCTGTTATAACGCCGTAACAGAAAACATCTCTCCTATCTTCCAGAAGTATCCCAAGGTCGAGATCCTCTATGATCAAGTGCAGAACATCACTTGACTCAAACTGACCAAACCATCCCTCTTTGCGCACCCGCATCAGTCAAATTTTCTACCATGTTCTCGACACAACATCTACTCAATAGTATCTGTTTCTGCAATTTATTATTAGAACGAAGCAAACTGTTGCTAGAATGATTGCTTCTCTTCGACTTCTTAATTGTATGTCGAATGGAAGGAACAGGACTGGTATCTTTATCCTTGAAAATCGACGAATCATAACCATCACTCAAATAAGCAAAATTCTTGGAATTATTTCCCACAAGTTTCCTTTCACGATTTGAGCATTCCAAGTCAACACTCTCCTCATGCCTCCCTTCATCATTCTCATTCTCGGGATCACCATCCTTTTCACTCTCGGATATCGAACTCCAATTGGACAAAAACACCTTCCTTTCTTTCTCTTTCACATTCACATTGCTTCTATTAACAGAATTATCACAACTACCACAATTACTATTGCTTTCTACATGCAATGTGGTCTGCAAAAACTCTACAGAAGAATCAGGAATAGCTCTACCATCATCCTGGTCATTCTTGTAGTGGTGCACATAATGATGCTTGCTGAAGGACGTCGCAGAATTCATCGGTGAACGCCAAGACGAGGATGTCCCAGGGTCCCGCGACACTCGAGCTGCTTTTCGAATTTGAGCCAATTCTTTCTTCAAATTCAGGCAACCTGGATCAATCCCAGCACCTCCACCCACCATTCCTCCTATAAAGGCACTATTTTGACAATGACAACCACTTCACCACCACCACCACCACCACCACACAGTAGTAACAAATAACAAGAAGCACTCTTATTTACGTAAACGCAAATTTCAAAACACAGTGTCAAAAACCAGGAAAATGAATCATTTTGCACAATGAAAGAGGGGATTAGGTAGATCTCACAGACTTTAATTCCTTTCTTTCTGATTTTTTTTTCTCAACGACCATTTAATAAGGGGTGGTCTGAAATTAGAATGTACAGCTAGTGAGGTAGAAGTAGCCCAGTAGGCAGCAGGAGAAGGAAAACAACGGGTAGGGTCTGATTTTAATGTTGAAAAAGAAAGATATAAAATGGAAGAAGATGAATAACTGCTTCCCACAACATGAACTGCATCTACGTAGGGAATAAATAAATATATTTTCCACAAGAAATCCAAGGGAACGAGAAGCCATTTCCTCCTATTAGGAAGTCAATGGCCCGGCTAAGAAAGAACAGATTTTGATGCTCCATTAGACTTTTTGTCTTCTCCAAGTTCCACACTTTCCTTGCAAGTTTGTTGTTTGTCTATTTTAAGAAGAAACAAAGGTGGCTCGATGAATCTCATCCACGCCCAGGCTGTCTTCGGCAACCCTTCCGTGCTCGGTCTTGCTTTATTTATGTGTAATTGTTTTATAAAAATATTAATTAAGCTAGTGAGTACTCTCTCATATGTGCCTACATACTAAATTTTGTTTGTTTAATGATTTTTTTTTTTAAAAAAAATATTAAGATTATATTCAAATTAATAAATTTTTAAAATGATTTTTTTATACATAATAATTTCATGTTATCGATGATATAATCATTTAAAATACAAAATATAGATAAAAATAAAAGATATTTTAGTATAATATCTATATTATCTATAATATTTTTATAATATATTATTAAGTGTGAGATTCTTAGAGTAACTACACCAAAATATTTAATTTCATAATTATTCTTCTTACTCTACTAAAAACCTCCTCAAGTCACTCAATATTTTACATAAAAAAATCTAAACAAAGTTTCACCTTTAAATCGAACAACTCTTCCAAATTGAAAATATTTTCGTGTTGATTGTTTAGTATTATTTGATCAAATTCAAAATAATAATAACACATGAATATCGTATGCATCTTTTACTAGTAATATTTATAGACTAGATACAACTTTAAAAAATAAGTTTTAAGATATTTTTATTAGAAAAAATATTATTTTTGTGATTTGAGTAGAGATGTATTTCATCAAAGTTAATTATTATTAACATTCATCAAAGATGTATTTCATCAAAGTTAATATATTAGTACAGATTATATTATAAATTATACTTAAACTAAACTATAAGTGATATTTTTTTCTTAAGAAAATGGTTTTTGTTTTAGTTTTTGTTTGTTTTTTTTTTTTTTAAGAAATTGGGTTTTAACTTTGGTGAATAATATATCAGCAAACTTTGTGTGTTCAATAGGTATTCTCTTTTCATTTGTTATTTAGAGTTTTGCAGCCAATTTTATACCAAATGGAATATGCTTGAAAATTATGCAATAAGTGAATAGCACCTTTTTAGCATTATATAGTCACTTTCGACACCAATTAATAATAATAAATGTAAGTAAATAAGAGCATTAAATGTCGATCCAATGCATCAGAAAGTCACTCTCGCTTGGTGGCAAATCCAGATCGAAGGCGACGGCCCCTACCACATAATTTCACTTTGCTGAAATTTCAAATTTCATAACTTTTTTTTTTCCCAACGAAATGTTTAAAATTTTGGGATATTCATATTTAGATTGCTAAAGAATCGATTGTCAAATAATTGTAATTAAAATGACTAAAACCGTAACGACATGCATGCAAAAAAGTTATTGAAATGTATGGTTTATCTAGTGCACATCCAAAGGCTAGAGGTGGTTAGTTTTCTCGTATAAGCTGAATTTATGAACTTAATGATAGATTTTGGGTAGAGTTAGATCCAAGTACATCATAACACGATATCAAAGCTCAAACTCACTGTTGTGTGTTTGGCTGCCTTTTTGAGTCATTCATTAATGTTATAAATTTCACTCTCCAGATATTCATTTTTAGACGTGAGATATATGAATAACATCATAGAAATTGATTTTGTTAGTTTAAAGAGTGAAATTCATGGAACAAAAATTTGTGCAAGACGGTATCACAGGTCGTATTTTGTTAGACGAATATCTTATATGGGTCATCCATGAAAAAGTATTACTTTTTTATGCTAAGAGTAATACTTTTTATCATGAATATCGGTATGATTGACCCGTTTCACAGATAAATATTCGTGAGACCGTCTCACAAAAGATCTATTCCATGAAAAATGGTAAAATACACGCTTTGAAACTTATGAAATAAAGTTGAAAATAACATCATAGAAATTGATTCTGTATCTGAAGAAATTTGAACGATTTTACCACAGGTCTCACCCACTCAGTGTAGCAAAAAATATATACAATATTCTCCTAGCTCGTTCTCATGTGAAGTTTAAACATTAAAACTAGATGTTTGGAAAGTATTCATGTTTCTCTAATGCTATCATCAAGTACTTTAGAGTGCCGGGTCGTTGAAAAGTATGAGAAATGATGTCTCGGATTGCCAACAGCTCGCTTTAATGCTGGCTGCGCAAGGTTTTGCTGAATCCTCCCATTCATTTGCATCACTGCAATCAGAACACACAAAATTAATAATATAGACGTGGGATTCATGTGTAGGTAGGTTATGAGTCGGCATTCTTGGAAAGCCAATTCTTGCCAACCGAAGATAAAGTATTTCATTCAGGTGAAGGCTCGGCAACCTACTTTTGTAGCATTTATGAGTTGGAAAATTCAATTATCAGATACAGAGCTGAGGTTCTTGACAAAATCACTCTAGGAAAACTTCGGTTTGAGTGGAATTCCAGTCTGTATAATGCAGTTAAGTGTGGCAAGAAACTTAGGAAGTAGAAGAATTATCAGCAATATACGAGTTTCTAGAAGAGAGACAGAGAGAATCGTGTCCGACAAAAAAAGTATTGTTGATTTAAAAAACATAGTTATTTTTTTGCATGAAAACGCTACTTTGCCCCAAGGCAAGGTAGAGTGACATTTGATACAGGTTGGAAAGTTTCTTTTTTTTAATGCCTTCTGCTTCTTGTAGCCTAACTTTGGTGCATTTTGGAGCATTTAGTCACTCATCCCCTTTCCATCTACTTTTATCGGTACTGAACTGATAAAATTAAACCTCTTCTTCTCTTTTTGCCAACTCGCTGTGATACTTCCCTCTTGAACTATTTTGAATTTCAAGAGTAATATTTGTATAACAAAATTCATCCGTGAGACGGTTTCACATGAGTTTTTATGAAAAAGAAAACAATTAATAATATAAAATTATTTTATGATTATATATTTTATGACATAAATTTAACACAATGAGTTCTTATGATTAAAAATATTATCTTTTATATTTTCTTTGAGCAATCTTTTATACATGCTAACCATATGTGTGTATAATATAATATATAAATATTATATCATATGTATAATATTTTATTTTTAAAATAATTGATTTAGTTTTATTTTTTTACAAAAAATAAATAATTTTAAAGATTTAGTCAAGATTTGTTCGTATTAAAAATGATGAATCTAGTTGACAAAAAAAGTAAGAAAAATTAGTGAAAATTTTGAATTTATTAATAAATAATGAAATCTAAATATCAAATATAAGGTTGATACAAAATTAGACAAAGAATTTGGTGTAATACATATATCATATATCAAAAGTTGTTAGTCTAATGGGATCTTGTTTTATAATATAATAATAGAGATTATATATATATATATATAATAAAAAATAATAATTTAAATATTTTTAGTTTTTTTTTTTTGAAAGATTAAATATTTTTAGTTAGGAAAAGTTTATTGAAATGGTTGTTCTGTATTAAAAAGAAATTCGAGTTGGCCCTAAAAATTCCATCCCAACCAACCACTCTGACACCGACTCTGAAGACTTCTCTCACAAGTCTCTCTGCAACCTAATCGACACGAAGGTTTACTCTTGATTTCTGTTGAAGCTTCGCGCAAAATTTTCGTAATTGAGGTTTTTCTTTTTAATTAATCGTATGGTCGGAAGCTCGTGATAATTCCATTTTTTAAATCAGAAGTGCGATGAAGTCATCGAGATCATGTTTGTTTGATTCTTTTGGCATATGAGAAAAGATTATTCATTTAGAATTTAGACGGGATTTGGGTTTTTTTATATATAAACAAATGCACGGATAGCTCCTTTGTATTTTGGCGCATGTTTTTTGTGGTAGCTGGAAATTTTTAGAAGTTTGTGTTTGCCGATCCGGATTTGGAATTTGGATTATAGAGAAATGGTGGGACCTGTTCTGAATTTCAGTGACACAGTAAAGAGAGGTTTTTTCGCATCAAAGTAGCATTTTATCTGCTCTCAGTAGTATTTTTTTAGTTTAGGGAGCGAGGGGCAAAATAATATTTTTAATGTGATATTTTTACGCATGTTCGATCCCATGATGTATTATTTCCGGTTTATCTTGATTCAGTGAATGCCAGAGCGCTTGTCTTAAATTGGGAAGCAAGATTTATAGTGTTGAGGGGACAAATACTCCTCTCAAAACAGTGCAGACTGCTGTGTTTAGTTCTTTGAATGGAATTAGACGGTAGCAGGAGACGCAGCAAACGTTTTATGAATAGTGAGGGAAGGGGGAACAACTGGATTGATGAACAACCTTGTGATTGTACTGCAACGGTGATAAGTAGACTAAGTTTTCATATATGTGAGTTGCCAGTACATATATTGTGTGATATTTTTTCTAGGCTTCCGTTGGAGAGTATATTCCGGTGTCGATGTGTTTGCAAGACGTTTCTCGACCTTCTCAAGGATCCCTATTTTATCGAGTTACATTGTGCCAGATCATCTACCTCGACAACCTATCTGTTTTTTCATGAGAACTTGCAGAATCGTGCGATTCTCCGCTTCCTTACCTTTAATCATGATAAAGTTGGTATATCCTTGTGCTCCAGTGATGATCAAAGTTTTAATCATGACCTTTATAGTAGGCAACATATTGCGTGTCAGATTAGTGCTCAATTTGGTTATCACATCCAAAGACTTGATTTTGTTGGATCATGCAATGGACTGCTGTGTTTGTATATTGCATCGCCACCAAAGCCCTTCTATGCAATATGCAACCCTATATGCTGCGAAATGATAACGCTTCCTAGCCTGGTTGTTTCGGCTCCCCTTTATACATATGCAAACCATTCCGGATTTGGATATTGCCAAAAGACTAAGAAGTACAAGGTTATCAGTTTCATGTACCTCACATCCCTCGACCCCGTGACTTCTGCAGAATCGAAAAGAATGGTAGCTAACATACACACACTTGGTGTAGATTCGTGGAGAAGGATTGAAAATGCCCCCAGGCCAAAACATAAATCATTTGATCCTCTTCTAAATGGTGTACTCCACTGGATAACCGACAGTTATAAACCTTGTGAGCTTGTAAGTTCATTCGACTTGGCAACAGAAACATTCAAGTTTGTCCCACCTCCAGCTCACTTCAGTCTACAATATGTGAACAAAATCTCCTGGATCAATATTGGTGTCCTAAAAGATCGCCTCTGCATCTGCTACATTTACGAGGATGCTGATTTCGAGGTTTGGCTGATGGGAGAATATGGAGTTAAAGAATCATGGACCAGACACGTCAGCATTGACACCAAGTTTTACATTAAATTGCAGGTTGAGGATCTGCAACGACCTATTAAATTCTTGAACAATGGTGATCTGTGGTTTATATCTAGTTCAGAATCTCTTGTTTCTTTTAGTCCTACCAAAAAAACGTTCAGGGAGTTGAGAGCAATGGGACGCCCGAAAATGGAGGTTACAGCACATGATCTCAGCTTCATATCCCTCCAGGATGCTGTGGGAGCAAAATGTCCTCAAGTGATGGCCATGAAACTTCAAAACGTATTGTTTTTTTGTTGATATAGCAATTTCGTCCCACCTACTTCAACATTTGCCATTACTGAGAATGGTTTCGTGATTTTGCTTATTTAATGTACAGTTTTCTTAATTTATATCAATCCTAAAATAATTTTCTATTCTATTTTCTACTTTCAATAGTTTTATGGAAAATTACATATTTTGTTTTGTATATTTGATTCATTGTTGTTTTGGTACTTTGTGTAATTATATTTGTAATTCAATTTTAGTTTGTTATTCTTGTTTTTTTCCTTTCGATTTAAGACTTTTTTTTCCAAGTGACACCGTTATGACGTTAACATACAACTGAGATATATAGTGTCATATCAACAAACAACTACAACTACCAAGTTTTGAAAGATATAATGGTAAGATTGAAATTTGATCATGTAAAATATCAAAACTGCAGTTTTTCCTATTTTATGTACAATTTGACTATTTGAATTGTAAAACTTACAATATTATTTTAAATTAAATAGCTTAATGTTGATACAAATTGAATATTTATTTTCACCCCATAAATAATATTCCTTTTTTTTTTATGGCGACACCCCCACCTCATTCCCACACAGGATTTCGATTTTCCATTGCAGTGATTCAAATTCTCCCAGCTCGCCAATTTGCCATGAACACCGTGTTTGCATAGCAAAATACAATGATTATAACATGTATTTTACAACTCGATCCTAAAATTGCAACTCCTCCTTACTATCACTTGTTGCGATTATTTGACGATAAGTTTTCCAACTTCGATTATATATTTAGTCTAATTTAAAGCAGAAGCACGTCACAAACATTAGACTTGCAATCAAAGTATACAACATTTTAATTATCTAAACTTTTTTACTCACGCCATCAACAATTTGTTTATATAATTATTATTACATTATAAATTATTTTATCAAAATTAATTTATCCTGTATCACATGAATGCTTGAAAAATATATATAAGATTAATAAAAAATAAAAATATAAAAAACGAAAAATATATAAATACACAAAATATGTATAAAAAATTATGGAAATGAAAATGATATAAAAATACAAAATTTTATTTAAAAATAAATGTAATGTAATAAATATTTTAAGGATATATACAAATATGTCTACTAGTAATTTTAAAACCTAAACAAAAAACAGAAATAAGAAAAAAATATATTCTTAAAAGTTATAGAAGTTGAAATTAATATTTAAAAACACTTAAAAACACTTTCATATTACTAAAATCTTGGAACTAATTTTTTTTCCTCCCTTAATAATATTAATAAAAGATTTTATATATATATTGTGGGGACCCGGACGCTAATTCATTCCTTAATCGTCTTTAGGAATAATTCAAACAATTATAATAAACAGGGTCTAATTTTTTTTTTTTAAATACAAAACGGAAACGTAATGTAATTCAATTCAAATTACATATTAAACATAAATATACAAATCTTGTATTATCTACAAGAATTCAACTAGATTCAACTATATATCAGTGTTGAATCCTAAGTTGCTTCGAAGCCCGGATATCCACACTATCTAGTCCAGCCTCGTTCTCTTCTTGACCCTGATCCTATCCCACCTGTTGTCATGGACACATACAAACAAGACAACAGCCGAATAACTCCGGTGAGAATTATATTCTCAGTATAAATCATGTATACATGCAATCATAAAAACAATATAAAAGCATATAACAGATATGTCTAACATGTATTCAGATCAGAATATAAATCCACATCAAGAATAAATCATATTCTAAACATGTACCATCATCAGGAACATAATTCACCATGTACCATATTCAGGAACATAATCAACATAACTCAATATAAACTGTCAATTAGACTCATGACGTCACATTTAAGACTAGACTCAATCCTAGTCTAAGGATCCCGGTTTTCAGAAGTTAGCATTCCCATATCGACCAACAGTAATAGAAAAGACTCCAGTTCTATCCACGTCGATAGGGTATCGATCACCAGTAATAGAAGAAATATCAATTCTATCCACATCGATATGGTATCGATCACCAGTAATAGAAGAAGCTCGTATTCTATCCACATTGGTATAGTATCGATCACCAGTAATAGAAAGAACTCCGATTCTATCCACATCGATATGATATCGACCATCAGTAATAGAAGAAATTATGATTCTATCCACATCGATACGGTACCGATCACTAGTAATAGAAGAAGCTCCGATTCTATCCACATCGATATAATATCGATCATCAGTAATAGAAGAAGTTATAATTCTATCCACGTCGATATAACATCGATCATCAGTAATAGAAGAAGTTATAATTCTATCCACATCGATAGCCAAACATCCGGTGACAGACTTTGGCACAATCGCCAATACACTATCTTGTGACATCGTGCAATGTGCCCGTGGCGATCCCACCACTATCAGGCACTTCTGTCACAAGATTACTCGTCTAATACCTGTTGTCTATCAATCAAGAGAACAAGTATATCAATCAAATCACTACAATAAGGTAAAGTATGTGATTTAGGGAAACTCGAGCCAAACCTCACTCGAGTTGTGCAATCCCAACTCAACATTAATTTATACATTTATCTTCTCGGTCCGACGAAGACGAAGTATTGAAGTCAACTCTGTCCATACCCAATCTGATAATGACAATCGAATATATACAATATCAGTATATAACTCAGTTCAAAACCTGTTCTGATTAATACTCAAATCAAAGCATAATCTGATCAATGCCAATCGACATATGATACCACGATACCATCTCATTCAATACCGAATCTGATCAATATCAATCAACTGATGTTTCGACGGCATAACAATACAGTCTCGATAACCCCGTCAATTCCAACACCACAGATATAATACCAGAACTCATAATTAATATCGGTAGAAATCATAATCTCAACGATGATATAAATCTGATATCGATTCTTAATCAAATCGACTCCGAAAATCATAATAATTCCATAATCAGTCCGTTTCTTAATCTGACTTCGATTCTATGATGTCTAACATGTCAAGAACATCATATATGAATTTCATTCCATTCTGACAACATCATAATTTCAAAACATATCAAAACGTAGTAAAACTTACGTCCAGTTGTAGCCTACGTCGACAGGAACACAGTACTGAAGTCGGATTTAAAATCGGACGGACGAATTTCTCACAAAAGGCGTAAGGATTTTCTATCACTTTCCCCTGACCCTTTTCTCGTTTCTTCTTGCCAAATTCTGAAAAGAATGGAACATTTGTGTATATATATATATATATATATATATATATATATATACACGTCGCTCATACAAACCAAGTGGCAATCTTACGTTTTGCATGCCACGCGCATATGGCGCGCCCAAAATCCGCGCATATGCGCCGGAAGCACTATCCGGCTCCTGGACTACTCGCGCATATGCGCGCACTGACATCGCGCATATGCGCGAGACCTACTGTCTCCGCATATATCCTGCACATCGCCTCGCGCATATGCGCGACTCATCTCCGCGCATATGCGAGAGACTCTCTGGAGTTATTTGCATAGGCTTCGCGCATATGCGCGACATCTTCCGCGCATATGCGCGAGGTCTTCTGCCTGTTTGGCGCATGTGCGCGCTTACACGCCGCGCATGTGCGCGAAGGCACACCCTCGCACATGTGTTTCGCGTATGTTCTCGTCTTTCCCGGTCCACTCCGTTCCGTCTATAATCACTTCAATTAATCAAGAAATCATCCCAGATTAATCTCAGATCATGGTAAATATACCCAAATCAGTTCAGATTACGGTAATCAAATTCTCGGGCCTTACATATATATGTAATCTTTTTTCTTTCTTTTTGTTTTCCTCCCTTAATAATATAATATATATATTAAAGGAGGAAAAAGAAAGAAAGAAAAAAGATTATATATATACATATATATATTATATAACGAAAAAGAAAGAAGTAAGGAAGGAAAAAGAAAGAAAGAAAAAGATTATATATATATTATATATATTATATTATTAAGAGAGGAAAAAAAAGAAAGACAAAGATTATAGATATATATATATATATATTATTAAGGGAGGAAAAAAAAGAAAGAAAAAAGATTATATATATATATACATATATATAATACATATTATATATATTATATTATTAAGGGAGGAAAAAAAAAGAAAGAAAAAGATTATAAATATACTTATATATATATATATTATTATTAAGGGATGAAAAAAAAGGAAAGAAAAATATTATATATATACATATATATAATTGATTTTAAAATTCAAATCTATCAATACAAACACAGGGTAATAAAAGAATTTCAATATAGTGTAATATAGTTTTTTTTAATTAAAAAAATAAGAATACAAGAAAGTGAAAAAGGACTAATAAAGTACTTGGTTGAGGGTAAAAAAAAATTAATGATGAATTTCCTCATTTTACAAGTCTGTTGGCAGAAGAAGTAACCTGAGTGGGCAATTCTTTGACTGCAAATTCTTGCATTGACTCCTCTAAAAAGACAAATTATATATATATATATATATATATATATAGTAAATAAAATAAGAAAACTTTGAATTTGAACTTTTTTATTTAATAATTGTTGTTATAACTAAACATGTTCAAAATTAAATTTTTTTAGAAAAATTTAATAAATGTTGCTATAACTACACATGTTGTGTCCGAACGAAAAACGTCTCATGCATGTAGCACATGAATATTATATGAGATTGGGATACTTTTTTTCTATAACGGAATGCAAATTTGGACATATTAATCATGTCTAAACGAAATGTTAATTAATTGTATTCGATTTGGACAAAGGTTTTATTAGTTTTACCATTTAATAAATTATATGATTAGAGAGTGAGGGATTTCTTGGTCAAAGTTGGTATTTATATTTGGTAGTTTTGCATTAATAAGTAATAACTTAACCACTTATGAGACACAACACCGACATACATAGAGAGGGTAGGGTACGTAGTATTTTCTCCAATGTAAATATATTTTCTCCAATGAAATATTTACATACATTTCATTATTTTTTTTCTTCTAAGTTTTAGAACTCGAAAATAATAATAATTTTTATGAGATTGAGGAGTTGGAGCTGATATTTTAATTAAGGGAAGATTCAAAATGGTAGTTTAATTTAAGAAAAATTACATTTTTTGGTCTTGTATATTTGTCAATGTGCAATTTTATCCACTGTGTAGTCAAATCCCGGTCTTACTCTGTTATCTTTATTATTATTATTTACAATTTTAGACTTTTTTCGACGTATTGTTGAAGTCGCGCTAACTTGTATTTTGAATGAAAAACAATTTAAATGGCCGAAAATCGAAAGTTTCAGAACTAAGATTGAAATTTGATACATGAAAAATTAAAATCTCAAACATTTGCAATAAACATCCTTATATATCAAATTACAAATCATATTTTTAAAGCTACACATACGGGAGAAATATATAATTCGTTCATATATACACAGATGAAAATTATTTTAACATAAAGAGGAAAGACAAGCTCGATTAAAATTATATATATTTTACTTTTGAGTTATTTAAAATATTTGAACTATACCATTACTATTTATTAAAATTTTTGATTGTATCATTTAAATATATTTATCCATTTATTGTTTCCTTTCCACCCTTCTCGGCCCTATGCTGTTATAAGTCCATGTTTAGTTCTCGATCACAGTTCAAACCAACCTGCAAACACCTCATATCCCCCATATTTCTTCCATCTCTTTTCTCTTCTCCATCACAAGAAAATCTTCATTGTCTTTGGCTTAAAAAACACCCAACTTCAAGTTCCCAAAGCACGAGTTGAGCTAGTATCAGTATTTTAAAGCCAAATTAAGTACAATTTCTTCAGGTAAAACTGAGAGGTTTGACACTCCTCTCCAATATATACTCCTTTTCAAGAAATAGATATAGACAATTGTTAAAAGAGAGAGGTTTTATTTGCTTACTTTGATGAAAGTATCATACTGAAATTGTCTTGTTTTTGGTTTGGTCTTCTTAGTCAAAAAAGTGCCCTGATGAAATTAAGTTGAATTTCTCATTTCAGGCTAAGAGTTTTCTCACTTCACCTGCTTCGCTTTGGAATTTAACGAACTTTTATATCTTTGCGTCTTTTTTTTTCTCCCAAGAATGGAACTTTGAATTTGTGTAATGGGGACCCAGAATTTTTATGTAAGACAGAAGGATTTTCAAGAAATGTTGGCAAGAACATATTAGCTAGTTCCCTAGTAAAGTTGTTTGTTTCTTCATCAAGAGCATATTGACCCCAAAAAACAAACAACAGAGAATTTAATTAATTTATATCTGTAATTGTAGGCCCTCTATTTCCCTCCTCTTTTGTTCACCAAATATTAAGGAAGAAATGGAGCATCCAAGTGAAGACGAAGATGTTATGCCAATCCCACTAAGTAGCACCTATGGCAGTCATGAACATGGCCAAGACCACATCATATATCATGGCATGATCCCTTCTCCACTCTGCCAAATCCCCACAAATGCACCCTTTAAGAAAGATATCAAGTACAAAGAATGCCTCAAGAACCATGCAGCATCAATGGGAGGAAATGCCATCGATGGATGCGGAGAATTCATGCCTGATGGAGAAGAAGGAACAATCGAAGCCCTCACTTGTTCAGCCTGCAGTTACCACAGAAACTTCCACAGGAAAGAGATCGAAGGGGACCCATCTTTTTACGATCCCGGTAATTGCTACCACAATGTCACAAATCCAAGCAGAATCATTGGAAGAAAAGTATTTCTGAGGCCCCATCAGATGTTCATGCCTGGCGGCAACATGGAATCTAAAGATGAAGGCAATGATGGCCGTGGTGGTGCTGATGGTGCGGTGACGGTTAAGAACTTGCCTCTGTCGGCGAAGAAAAGATTCAGGACAAAGTTTACTCAAGAACAGAAGGAGAAATTGTTCATGTTCGCGGAAAAAGTTGGGTGGAAAATGCATAAGCAAGAAGAAGACGCGGTGCAAGAGTTCTGCCGAGAGATTGGCGTCAAAAGGAGAGTACTCAAGGTTTGGATGCACAATAACAAGAACAGCCTTGCCAAAAAATACGATCCCACGTCCAATTCTTAGCAAAACCAAGTTTAGGGAACATAAATCCCAAAAATTAAAATGTTTTTTTCCACCTTAATTAAAAAATATATTTGAGGTTCTCTCACGAGATAATTGCCGGAAATACACGTGAAATTTTCGTTGAACTAATACTTCCATGTATAACGTATTTGAGCATTTCAATCCTTATATTTATACACAAATTGTGTCGATAATAGGTTAAAATTCTCGTTTAGCTAATAATATATTTGATTATTTTAATCTCTCAAATACTTTTTTGAACATGCAAATCTCTATTTATATGAGAAAATTATGTCAAATACCAATCGATATTTTTTCATGTATTTCGTTCTTTTTCATGAGTTTTTTTTTATGAAATCGTCACTTCAAGTATTAAAAATATAGAGTATGATTCATTAGTTTTTTTAACGCTCCACTTAAATAAAAAAAATTTGTAAAAGAAATTTAGTTGGTATTTTTTTTGTTAAATGACACAGATTATAATATTTAAGTGATTATTTATTTGATTTTCATTTTAAATGTTTTTAAAAAAACTTATATATAATATAAAATAAATATAGTACTTTATTATTTAAAATAGTATTTTTTCAAATTCGTCTCAGGTACAAAAAAATTCAGGTACAGCCTTGACCGTGTCAACACTTTCAATAACGACGGAATGATGGGTTGGGACCCTGAGCAGATCAGATTCCAACGAAGGAAAGTATAATGCGTGCTTTGAGATTTTCGGGGTCGACATCGGCTTTGATGTGAAAAGACCGAGAGTTCATCGAGAGTGGAAGAATGGAAGATGGCTGCCTCCACATTCAAATTGAAGGATTCAACTATTATTTTTCACTTTTTTGTTTTTAATTGTTGTGTGTTTTGTTTTATGTTACAAACTTTTTGTTATTAGTTTGATTGTTTTTATGAATTTTGTGTTATAATATTATTATTGGTTATTGCATTGAAAGATATGTTTTGAGAATTATTTATCATCGCTAATCGGATCGACTGATGGATAATTATTGAGCTATGATATCTCGGTTCTTAAAATATTGAACACCGATTAATTAAATCGAGTTTCGTAAGACATTCAAAATAATCTTTAATAGAAACTGATTAAATATTTTGATAAGGTACTTGAAAGATATGTAAGTTGAATGTGTAAAAATATTTTTGATTCAAACATTTGATATGCAATAATTTGGTATTTGAAGAACAAAAAATTTGTTTAACTATAGCAAATAAATAAATGCAATAAATAAATAGATACGAATTTGTTGGATGTTCGAAAATTAACAACTCATTCGTCACCTCATTTTTCCCCTTGAGAAAGATCCACTCGAAGACTTTAATTTATACAACTCTTTGTATAAACTCATTTCAACTTATGATTTGTCTCTTACCTGATTTAAAACTTTTAGCACGCTCTCGATTGTAGAACACGATCTCACAATCCACATAATATTTAGTATATCTTATGACAAGACTGTAAACATAATATTTAATGTGTTTGTACGAAGACTCACTCATCTAAATTTTTGAAGCTCAACTCTCTAGTATATGTGTGTGAAAATTTTACATTGTATGTATATCTCAAATATATCATCACACTTGGGTTTGCTCTCATTCTAGTTAATTTATTTATGTAAGCTGCCCATGCTTTGAATCTCATGTATATGTGTGAGTGATTGTGTGTGAAGATTTTACGGTGTATGTATATCTCAAATGCATCCTCACACTTGAGTTTGCTCTAATTATAGTAAATTTATTTATGTAAGCTGCTCATGTTTTGAATCTACTTCAAAAGCTTGTATTTGATCTTCAATATGTTGTATAGTTAGCCTCAAAGAATGATATATACGTTAGACACAAATATATGATCGTTTAGAAAGTTTTGTACTGTTTCTGATATGGACACGGTCATTTCTGCCTTGGTAGCCATTTTTCTCGGGCCTAACTAATTTTGAGATCCGCTGCTAGTTGGTCTCGTCAGTTAGACTGATCATTCAGTTGGGCTCGTCAGCTAGATTGAACCAAACTAATGAAGTCAACATTACTGATTTCAGCATGTGAAGAACTAGTAGCTTTATCGTCATTTATTAGCATCTTAAAATCTGATTGTGATTTTGACTTGTGAAAAAGATTTGTATATCATTGTCTTAGTTTCACAACACATACTGAATTATTTCATTCTGATAACCGATCTGATTAGGATGACCAAAATATCACAACTGCTAATGTCCAACTGATATTTGCTGATCAGCCAAACCGATGAAC
Organism: Primulina tabacum; assembly: GCF_025594145.1. Lineage (NCBI taxonomy): Eukaryota > Viridiplantae > Streptophyta > Magnoliopsida > Lamiales > Gesneriaceae > Primulina > Primulina tabacum. The sequence continues at coordinate 3,968,281 of NC_134559.1, read as the reverse complement.
TTTTCTGTAACCACTTTGACTAGATAACATTCAATTTAGTCCAACTGAATGAGACTTGTCCCAAATTGAGTTTTCTATTTAATAATTTTGACGACTGATTTGATGAGAAATAAAAAGAATATCGAAAATTCGAGTGACTGAGCTGAAACAGCTAATTTCAAAATAACATAAAGAAAAACAACGACTGAAGTGGGAGAGTTAGATTCTCATTTGCATAATCTAACTGTATAATATCATCAAAAAACCGAAGCTAGCTAGATTTTTCAGTTTGATTAAATTTAAATTTCGGTTTTTATATTGAATTAGTAACTTCACGCTTAAGTAAATAATAAAATAAAAAAATTTACGATGACTACTTAACTTAACGAATGTACTCAAAAACTTTAAAATTATAGGATCTTTTGTGTGGGTGGAAATCGACGTGGGTATTTTATTTCCCAAAATTTATTTGATTTAATTTTATTATGAAATTAATATATGCGAATAAAATTACTGAAAATATTTTTTGCTATATTTATTGAAAATAAAATTAGCTAGGGAAAATAAATTGAAGTCATCAAATATAAATAATGGAATATAATTTTCTAGAGAGAGAAATTCGGAAGTATTGTCGGCTTCGACTAGGCAAAGACCAACGTCTCGCTCTCTATCTCTAGCTTTCCCAGTTCTCTTTTTCCTTCTATTTTTTCTGCATAAAATTGCTGCAAAGTTCGTTCATATCAGCTGGAAAGCTTCTGATTCGGAGCTGAGATTTTGTTTGGAGCTCTCTAGTTCTGTGGAAGGGACGCTTGTGTTCATGGTTGGTGGATGATTATGGAAACCGCGCAATTTTTTAGGTTTACGGGCTGCGCATCTAAAGCTTGGTAGAAACCATAGCTCCAATACTGGCACGTGTTTGAGTTTTACGTTTGCCGTTGGGTTTTATATCTGCTTAGATTATTTTTGTCCATGTAATAGTTTCAGTCATCGATAGAGCATTCAGAGATTTGTGTGGATTTGTTGAATATTATGTGGATGTAAGTTTGGGTTGTATTTTTACTCGGGGACATGAAGGTCTGGACAGTTTGTTTATTATATGGATCTGTGTATCATGTTTTCATGTGTTTGATATAAGAATCATTTGAATTGTAGGCTGTGTTACTGTAATATTTGTCTTTCTTCAAGCTCGATTCGTGAAATTGCGGCTGAGGTTCCGTTGTTTTTGTCTCGAATTTGTTTTTTGATTCTGTGGCTTAATAAACTCCAATTGTCTATTCATCTCTGAACTCTCCATTCCATCCATTGTGGCAAAAATAATTTTAATAATGGACTTACATCTTTAAATGTTGCATTCCGTCTGTGTTGACAAAATTGCAATAAATTCGGAGAAAAAAATTTCCTGTAGCATTACGAACTGGATCTGCCCCGTCCTTTGTTATTTTCATGCACGCAGTTTCTGGTTGTGGAGTTTCTTATCCTCGATATGTGATTGTTATGATTAAGTTTATTGGTTTTATGATAGAATGAGTGGTTAATTTAGTCATGAACTCAATATAGAGCAGTAGTGGAACATTCGACCTATTTAACTTGGCAATTTGGATTAAAGGTTATTCCAGAACATAGGTCATAAAGATAATACTTTTATAACAAACTTGAAGGGTTAATACCCTTTTTGTGATTTGCATGTGAGAACTTGAGGATAAAGGGAAACTTTTTACTGATTTTCAGGTAAAAAAAGCAGAGGTTGACCGTGATTAAGGGATTCGTCATTCTGGCGTATGGGTTACTTGTAAATTTAGCTAGTATTTATTACAATTGGATGTAATGGTGGCATTTGTTCAGATCAAAGTTTGAGGTTGTTCATTGAAGCGAGTTGTACATAAATTTTTCGGGCTAATCGCCAATCAAAAAAATTGTTGGAGTTCTGAGCTGGTTTTCTCATGGCAAATCTCTCTGAAAATCATTTTGCTGGGGGCCCTCCACCAGGTTTCTGTTATTCCAGTTTGTGCATGTTTGGAAATGTATTATTTTGTGAGGTGCTTGGTCATTTCTTTACCTGCTGACCCTCAATGTCTCTCCATGTTTGTTATGTATGCGTTCGGACGGCATAACTACTAGGTGTGCCGTGCAAATTTATTTGGTACATTTTTTTTATTTTTTGTGCAAATTATCTGGTGAATTATGATCCTTTTAGTTGATAGATATGATGTGAATGTGATTGGCGAACCTTGGTGATTTTCAGTTCTGTCTTCCGGCCACTGTTCTAGTCTGCATTGTTTGAGCACTCTTAAGAATTTTTGCTTTTCCAATTGCCGATAACAATAAGTGATTGCTCTTATTCTAGATCTGTTGCTTGTCCAAAGTCATTAAAACCAAGAAGGTGTATGATGGGTGCCTAGGCTCAAAACTCAGTACACCTAGCCCTTATGTGTTGAGACAACTCTTTTCTTCCATTAGACATGCGGCTTAACAATGATCCCCCAACTTTGGTGCCTTTTAAAGGCGCAAGACTCTTTATTAGTGTGTCTGAAGTATTGGAAAATTAATATTTTAAGGTCAAAAGCAAGATGATAATGATTCATTTTCGCTAGTAAAATATCATGCATGTGTTTTATTGCCATTTCAATACTCTGTAAATTATATATTTGGTTATTTATGAAATGTTCTTTAGATATTTGGGATGCCTTACTGTTGTTTAATGTGTCCAAGCTGCTTGTTTTACTTTTTGCCTTTTTCATTTTTTGCCCTTACTTCTAATATGACCTGGTGTTCTATTACAGGAGGCCCGACTGATGCTTTATACAAAGAATTATGGCATGCCTGTGCTGGACCCCTTGTTACCCTTCCACGTAAAGGGGAACAAGTTTATTACTTTCCTCAAGGTCACATGGAACAGGTTGGACTGTTTCTGTCTATCCATCGCCAGATCTGTTCTTTAAATTGCTTATTTAGTTTCCTGCTATATTGTAATGGTCAGGATTCCAACTGATCCATTCTTTTCTTGACACTATTGTTTCAAGTAAGGGTCTGTATGATTTTTGTTGTCAAATTTTGTACCTTTTCTATTTTAGATTAGATGTGATCTGACTTCTCAGATCCTGTTTGATATTTCCCTTTCTCCGTTGTCAAGTTTCATAAAGAGCTGACCTCAGTTTCTGTCTTTTGCTCCTCCCTCAATTGATAGAAATTTCATTCTTAACATCTTTTGTTTATGAGTATTTTACCATGTAGACCTGGAGTTTTTGCTCAGTTATTTACTGATATCACTCTATCATCTAGCTTGAAGCATCCACACATCAGGGTTTGGACCAGCAACTTCCTATATTCAACTTACCCAGTAAAATCCTTTGCAAAGTGATGAATGTCACACTGAAGGTTAGTTCATGAAATCTTTTGTATGAGACCGCGAATTTTTTTCCCAAAATGGCTTCTGGTGCTAAATATTTCACAATAGTCTCCCGCTTTGTATTTTTGGTGTTAACTTGTTCATCTTGAATTGTAGGCTGAACAAGAGATGGACGAGGTGTATGCACAAATAACGCTGATGCCTGAACAAGATGTAGATTCTCTCTCTTACTCAATATTCTTTCGATCTTAACAGTTATTACAATTTTGAAGTTTTATGAATGGAGTTAGTGACTGCTAACACTAGTTTTAGATTCAGTTCAGTCAATTGGAGTTGGAACCAATGGGTTTTTTTTTTCTTTTCGACACCATAATAAATTAATATTAGTTGGTCCCTATTCACATCTGGCAAAAACAATTGTAATTTTCTGGAGTGGTTTTATTCAAGGTTCCATTTTCTTAAGAGGCCAACAGAAACACATCAGTGTCTGTTTCACACTTTCAGTTTGGTTTTCATACGATTAAGACAAATTAAATCCTTCCAATGCTACTATTTTCTTTCAATTTAGACATGCCAGGCAGGGCTTCCTGCACAACCCAATCCTCTCACTTTAACTTTTGTTCATGATTACACGTATCTAATGCTTATTATTTTGTTCTGCGGATGGATCAGGAAAATGATATAACAAGTCCTGATCCTCCTCTGCCTGAGCCTCAACGGTGCACTTTCCATTCATTTTGCAAGACTCTCACTGCTTCTGATACCAGCACTCATGGAGGATTTTCGGTTTTGCGTAGGCATGCCGATGATTGCTTACCTCCATTGGTAATAACATGTCATTTTTAGCTTCAGTCAGCCTTTGGTACTCTGTTTTCCCTCTTGGCAAGGTTTTGAAGTTGCACTTTCTAATTGTAGGATATGTCTCGGCAACCACCCTGGCAGGAGTTGGTCGCTTCTGACCTCCATGGAAATGAGTGGCATTTCCGTCACATTTTCAGAGGTTAGAAATTTACTGGTTTAAATCTGAATGTAATTTTGGTCTCGCTAATTTGTTGCAAAAGTCACACTGTTGCATCATATTGCATCTGTGCAACAAAAGTGTTGACCAGCCGTCCGTGCATGCTGCCCATGGAGTATTCGATGTACTCATCTATTGTTTATTTATTGGAGAGTGAATGTTAAGTGAACTACTGCAACTTATAGGCTATAGCCTGTATTAGTTCCCTTGTCATCATTCTATTACATTGTGGGGCCTTGTGATTCATGGTTATAAGAAACGCGGACAGCTCGTGTTTTATTCCCCAACAACTAGAATAAAAAACGTAGCTTATTTTGGAGCTTTAGATTAATGTTTGAAGACAAGAGTGCTTTTTGTGTTTTCTTTTAAAGACACATTTATTAAGTAATGGGAACACAATATTGATCTAAAACGAGGGAACATACGAAAGTTAATCTGATAATCGAGGAAATATTGCATTGTTCGAGAGCAATAGAAGGAAAATAAAGGACATTCAATTCCAGATGATATAGTTTCTAATTTGATCTCTCTTTTGGATTGACATTTTTCTCAGGTCAACCTAGGCGCCACTTACTGACCACTGGGTGGAGTGTCTTTGTTAGTGCAAAAAAGTTGGTTGCTGGAGATGCTTTCATTTTCCTAAGGTATGATATGAAAATTACGTTGATCTATCCAACATAATTGTTTCGCTTAAATTACACTTGTTCCTTAAACTTTGCAGAGGAGAAAATGGGGAGCTTCGAGTTGGAGTCCGCAGGCTCATGAGACAGCTAAATAAGATGCCATCGTCTGTTATATCAAGTCATAATATGCATCTGGGGGTTCTTGCTACTGCATCACATGCCATCTCCACAGGGACACTTTTTTCAGTTTTTTATAAACCAAGGTTCTTTTCCTACTCTTTTCTGGTTTGGATTTTTCATCAATCAATATCAATTATATTTCCCTCTATAACCATTATAATTGCATAAAATATTATGTTGTATCAGCCATTCTTGTGAACTATCTAGTTCAGTGTGAAAGCATTTTGATAATTTCTGTTGAACCATTCTTTTTCTGGGCATGAATAAGTGTGTCTAGCATGCTTTACACTTACTATATAGTTGTATGTTTCAGGCTTTTAAACTTTATATGTGTGCATCAATTCAGGAGAAGATTTTGGTTATCAGTAACTAATTTTGCACATCCTTGCGAAATTTCAAATGTGATCTGTTTTTCTTCTGTTGAGCCATTCTTTCCCAGGTCATGAATTGACTGTGTTTTTGACATATTTTACTTTCTAGTTTCTATGTAGTTCTTAGGTCTCTGGACCTTATACACACGAGCTAATTGAAGAGAAGATCTTAGATTATTCGTAAATAATGATATTCCATCCTTGTGAACTCTCAAGTCTAATTTAGTTCTAAAATCTATGAATTGTGGTCTATTCTCCTGTTGAACCATTCGTTGCCTGGGCATGTGTTTAATATGCTTTGCACTTTTTATATATTTCAAGCCTTTGAACCTTATCCTTGTGAGTTAGTTATGAAAAGATTTTATTTTATTCGTAACTAATGATGTGCTGCTTGATCATCAGTTATTATAAATTTTCTAGGAACACCTTGTTGTGGCTGTCTGGTTTGTTTATAGGATCCAATTTCTCATTGTTCCAGTGGTGGTTTGGAAGAATTAACTGTTTTGAATTTCAACCATTTGTGTCCAGAACTAGTCGATCGGAATTCATTGTAAGTTTAAACAAGTATCTTGAAGCTCGAAGTCACAAGCTGCCTGTGGGGATGAGGTTTAAGATGAAATTTGAGGGTGAAGAGGTTCCAGAAAGAAGGTAGGTACTTTTTTGCTATAAATTGTGTTTTGGTTATGGATCAGTTCTGAACTGCTCTCTTTCTTCAGAATAATTTTAGAATAATCACTAGAAATGCATGTTCATACAGGTTCAGTGGGACGATTGTTGGTTTTGGGGATTATCCTTCATCCAGGTGGCCTGATTCAGAATGGAGATCATTAAAGGTAAATATATTCTTGCGGTATACCAGTTTTTGGGGGCAGATCTTTTTCACACAGGCTGTTGTCCTCCATGCAGAGAAGGCTAGCTTTTTTATATTTTATCTTTTTTGTAACAAATTTTTTTTTCTCTATACATATAAATTGATCTTCTTACTAAAAGAAAGTTGAGAATTTGGATTATGTTAGTTACACCATGATTTATTTCATGCATCCAGGTACAGTGGGATGAACCCTCCCCAATTTTGCGTCCAGAGAGAGTTTCACCATGGGAGATAGAGCCACTTGTTGCAGCGAATCTTCCAAACGCACAGGCTCAGCAAAGAAACAAGCGTGCCCGACCACCTGCCCTACCTTCGCCTATGCAAGGTCTTTCTTCGCTTGATATTGTTTATTTCTAAGATGTTGCAAGTAGTTCTTTTCTATTTTCCTTTTTTTTTTTGCCACATGTCATAAAACAATTCATTTCTGATAGGTATGTGGAAATCACCATCGGACTCCCCTTCAGCATTTACTTGCCATGATCCATTGCGTGGACCAGATCTCTATCAATCACCTAAACTTAGCTCTGTCACCAAAATCAGCACTTTAAGTTACAATGGAAATTTACTGCCCCTTTCAAGCAATTCAATATACCAATCCAATATAGAAACTGCAGCCGAGTCAATCACTCCTGCGAGTGACAGAAGACATGGTAATGGCTACAGGCTGTTTGGAATTGAATTGGTTGACCATTCAACAGTTGAAGCCAGTCCATTAGCAGTCCTGACTGGAGCAGCTGTTGAGGATTTTCATGTTCCCTCGGATATTGAATCTGAACAACAATCAGAGCCATTAGATTGTAATCATTCCAATTTTCCCTCATTGATTTATGATCCCAACAAGTCATTTCTGATATCTCCTCATGAGCCTCAGAACAGGCAAATTAGAAGCTGCACCAAGGTACTCCATTTTCAGTGCATGTTGCTTTCTTTGAATAACACTTGATTTGAAAATTGGGAATGAAACTTGACCATCTAATGTGAATATTCCCTACTATCCTGTGTATTAAAGAACTGAATGGGGATAGTTTGGATATTTAACCTTCCACATTGTCACGGCTTACTTGTTATATTACTGATCCTATTGCATTATTCTTCTGATTGACATTTTATTGTTACCACATTTAGTCAGATTTCTGTCGATCTACTAATATAGAACATACACTACTCCGTTTTGGATTTCATTTCGATTCTTGAAAACTTTGTTGTTTTTATTCTTTCCTTTTAAATGTTCATATACGGACAATAGGTGATTAATTTGCATTTATGATTCGTGTAGGTTCACATGCAAGGCATTGCAGTTGGAAGGGCTGTGGATTTGACCAGATTTGATAGCTATGAGGATCTACTTGAGAAATTTGAAGAGATGTTTGAAATCGTAGGGGAACTCACTGGTGCAGGGAAAAAATGGCAAGTGGTATATACAGATGACGAGGATGACATGATGATGGTTGGAGACGATCCATGGCAGTTGAGTAAAATTTACTCTTCCCGTCACATTTACCTGTTATAGATCATTATTCCTGATTGTACATTCTCCATTTTATGAATTAGCGACCCACAAACTGTTGATGTTATTGTGTTGGTGGTGTTGTTTTTGGGATAGTCTTTAACATTTAAGTATACTGGTCAGTATTCAATACATACAGCTTCACTGATATTCACAATTGCATTTCGAGCATATTTTATTCTTATACTGGGGATGGTAGGAGCATCTGAATGAATGTATTAGAAGTATCCTTCTTCACATGCTAATATCACACTTCATGTTTGCATTGCCCCAGTGAATTTTGCATCATGGTGAAGAAAATATATATATATACAGCCGAGGAAGCCAGAAGGCTATTGCCCAAGATAAAACATCCTCTCACTGAGGTTAAATCTTCCAAGCTCCTTTCAGATGTGTCTGTCGGTGCTGAGGCACAATCATCAACCATGGGATCAGCATACTGATGAGTTCCTTGCCATCTTTAAGCTGCAAGAATGTTGAAAAATGCACTACTGAAGATGAAGTCGACAAATGACTTGCAAAGTTGTATTCCAGCTGCCGAATGAAGCTATACATGATAGATTGACAATTCTCATGTGGTTGGCGATGGCAGGATATGCTAGTGAGGCAATATATTCTGTTATTATTTCTTAAATGGCTTCATAATGTTAAGGGTTCTGATCTTGTATTATAATTGTGTTTGTTTTGGGGAATCTTGTGGTGCATGCTTTTGGGGATCCCACGAAGGTTCATCTTTCGACAGGATTAGTTATCGACTTTCGTCACCTTTTTTGGGTTTTCGGCAATGAGATTTTTTTTAATGTAAAACAACTTTGTACAAAAATAAATACAGGATCAGATTACTGTCTTTTCCATTTTTTCAGTCTTTAACCTCATGGGATTGTTGATCTTCACAAGTTTTCTTGGAAACTTCATGGTGCATTTTCTGGGCTTGTGGGAATTATCACAAGATTTTAAATTCCTTTGGTTCTCTATATCGAGTCTATGGCATTGATTATACGAAATATTTGAGAGCTTGAGATTTCGTTAATAATGGTGACTAAAGCTTGCAGTTAGATTTGTCAAATTGGATTAGGTCCGTCGGGCCGGACCGTCCCGTTATAAAAATTGAACGTGTTGGGTTGATAAAATAGCACCTCATTTGGAGGCGGGCCAAATGGGTTGAGACCGTTTGGGTTGCGGGCTAAGACGGGTCGAGCCCAAACGGGGCGGGCTGGCCCGTCAAATTAGGATAATTTTATATTTTTAAGTTTTATATAAAAATTGGAATAAGTTTTATGCGCGTCCATGTCTTAGAACAAATATATTGATAATTTACTCTTAGAACAAATTTATTGATAATTTACTTTTACAACAAATATACATAAAGAAAATAAAAAAAGAGAAATTTACAAATATACATAAAGAAAACAAAAGGGAAGAAATTCCTGTAAATTTTATTCATGAATCTTAAAATAATTTTTAAGCATAGCAGTTGTTTGTGAACCCAAGAATGGTTTCGTTTGAAGTCCGACGAGTTGCAGTGAAATTTTGTGGACCCGACGGAGGTTTGCTAATTATGTGTATTGTTGAAGACATAATATTTTTTAAAATTTACAACTGTCTCTTTCCTTGACTTTATGTTATTTTCCATGTCTCAATCTTCATATTTGGTTTAAACATTTTAGTTTTTATGAGTTATGTTGTATGCTTTCTTAATTTCTTAGTTCAATGTTTTTAATTATTTTTTGAAACTATTTGACTAAAATATGTTTAGAATTTTTTTCTTGAAAAAACAAGCGGGTCGGCCCGCCTAACCCGCGGCCCAAGATGAGTTGGATTGGATTGACCATTTAGAGGCCCGCCAAAATGGCTGGTTTGCCCGTCCCGCCCCGTCTAATGGTGGGTTGCGACGGGTGACGGGCTTGCCTGCCCCGTCAACCCATTTTGACATGTCTATTTGCCGTTCCAAAATCTTGACGTGATAATTGAATTTTTTTGTCAAAAAAGAAATACTTAAAATACGTGATAAATTTAAAAATTAAAAGAATGCCTGTCGTTGCTTGCTTTCTAGCTCGGCAAATGCGCCTCCTTAAAGTAGGAAGATTTCTATATTCTTTGTATTTTTGTCTGAGTTTTTCCTTCCCAATTCCCATGATTTGGATCCGATTTTTAAAGTCCAGAATTTGTTATTTGGTTATCTTGACGAACAAAGACTAGATTTGGGCTCATTGATTTTTTAAGTTATTTAATTTAAAATAAATTAATACTTATAGAAAAAAAAAATTTGTTTTAGCGAAGCTGCTCGTATTTGTTTTACGTGTTTCGGTGTGTGCCAATATCATTAAGACTATAATTTATATAAGATTTTTTAAATTTTATTAAATGTTTAATTTAATAATAATTTATAAAAATTAGTAATTATGATAAAATTTGAGAAAAATAACTATTGAAAATAAGTTGTAAGTAATTTTGGGGAAATATGTTGGTGTATGGGAAAAAAATGATAATATGACTCGTAAAAAATAAGAAAAATAGAAGACACGAAAGCCTCATCTATCAATGGCGGTTGCCGTGGCAGCTCCTTCTCCATTCCTAGGAGGCCACACCCGACAACACGCTGTAAGCAGCTCCGATTTCTCTTTTTGAATTTTTCTTGGATCATCGATTGTTTTAGTGTTAATTTTTTTATTTCACTCCTGAAGTTTGGAGGGATATGATTGTGTGATTATGGGTCTCAAGAATCTTGATTTTTTCCGTGTAGAGCTGAGAATTAGTTCATGATGATTTTTTTATATGCATAATTCTTCTTTTCTTGTCGTTTTGATGTGCTCTTACTGAAGGTCTGTCTAGTGGGTGAAAAGTTCGTATCTTGACTTTTTCTTCTTCTTTTTTTTTTTTCTCATTTCTATTTTGATGTTACGTAATGATTATGTTAAATTGTTGATTAGTGAGAAATATCGCTATATGTGGATGCTTAGCTCCATTTTGCTTTATGTCAGTTTATATCTTTGGAACTCGATAATTTTGAGATTGCCATCTACAAATACTCGTTTTTTACAAATTGTTTTGCATTAAAAATAAAGATGATGTATGCATAAAACACTTGCATCGTTCCAATTTCGTATTTGTTTAGCATTGGGTAATGGGTTTAGTAGGCATTGCTTACTGTTTTTATTAAAATTACTTGTGTAATCACACATTCCGTGGAACACCTGCTTCGTTGAACTTAATGTGTTTTTCCTAATTCCATATTGCATTACTATGTTTGGAACTGTACTACTTAATTTTTTAGATGTATAGAAAGAAGAGACTCTGCAATCTGTTTAATTATGAGAGAGATTGTTTCCCAGCGTGGTATTTCTGCTATGTACAAATCACATCTATTCTGCAAGTACAGGGCAAATCATCGTCTAAAAGATACATCCAGAACTCAGTTACTGGGTTTAGCATCAAAGCATTATTTTGGGGACAAAGAAAGGCTCTGGAGACAGCAAAATCAGAGCTATTTCTTGGAGAGTTCAATTTGATAGAGTTGGAGTCAGAGGTGGTTACTTGTAATAATCTAATTTTTTTGGTACTTAGGACTTTGTGTTGTTAGATAATCATGGCGTTGATCTTAGTCCGCTCTACTCTGATATGCTCAAGGATCAGGTAACAAATATTGATAAAGGCAAAAAGGTAACAGTTTCGGTGGTTTCGTCTATCTCAGAGATTTCATCAGATGATTGGGATGCTTGCAGTCTTGATGCATCAGGTCCCAAGAACTTTAATCCATTTCTTAGCCATGGTTTTCTTTCAGCCCTGGAGGAGACCGGCTGTGCAGTTAAGGTTAGGAATATCAACTTGTTTGCCTTGGCTCTTGCATAGTTTTTTCTTCGTATCTACTTAGGTAAACAATATGTACGCTTCAATCATGCTTTGTATGCTACATAAAAAGATCCTTCGAGAAGTCTTTTTCATTTAGAAGTATAGATCTTTCATTCTTGCACTTGAAGGTTCTGTTTTTTAATTTTTTAAAAAGTGTAATATGTAAAATCAGAAACATCAACATGCTGCAATCTAATTAGATTCTGAAGCTATTAACTCGGCTTTTTGAGAGCCAAGAAAGGTATTAATTAAAGGAACCAGATTCCAATTGTGTTTGATAGCATCGGTGGCTGATGAAAGGTCACATCCGTTGATTTACTGAATAATATCTTGAGATTTCAATATGAAAGAAAACCATTAGGTTTCATCGTTATAGAATCTGCTCATTTTCTTCCGCTCTCATCATTTGTGTTTTTGCCCGGATGATTGGCATAGCAATTGTCTCTTCGCAACTTCAGGAAACAGGATGGGTACCCCAGCATATCATTGCCAGGGACGACAACAATAACATTTTGGGAGTGATTCCTCTCTACCTGAAAAGGTTTTGTTTATCTCACAGACTGTTTTGCAATCAATTACCACAAAGTAGCACTTGTTTTATATGATATTTTAATGCAAAGGTTGATGCATACTCGAACACCCTTTCATTACTTGCGTTTGTAATTGGATAAGACTGTCTCCATATTTTTACCTAGCTCTCTTTTATGAATTTCGCAGCCATTCTTATGGTGAATATGTGTTTGATCATTCATGGGCGGACGCCTATTACAGTTATGGGTCAAGATATTATCCAAAATTGCAATGCTGTGTGCCTTTCACTCCAGTTACCGGCCCAAGGATATTAGTCCGTAATACAATGTTCCGAGATCAAGTCTTTGATAATTTAGTCTCTTCATTATTGGAACTGACAGTTAAGGTAGTTACTTGCCCTAGCCATCTCTCTCCAAACGTTCTAGTTACTTGATATTAAACGTTTCAGCTTTCACTGTTTCTGGATTTTTTATCCCTTTCCTGTATCACATGATATCATATTATTTTCTTGCTTTCTATCTCTTAGGGTACGGAACACCCGTTATTCGAATTTAGCTTTGAATAGGTTTCATCTGTTTTTGAAACAAAAAATCGTACTCGTGAAAATTTTCATTGCACGTGAGTGTGTTTTCTTGTGTCTACTTTAGTACTCATCATTTCGTTAGAGCTCAATGACCACTCTAATTCTGATACTGGTAAAATGTTAACTTTTGTAAATGAAATTTTTACTATTCACAGACCTAAGTGAAGGGAAAAACCATTGCTCTCATATTTTCAAAGTTTTTTGTTTAACCTCAAACTATGTCACAGTTTTGCTGTAGATAATTAGGTGTCATATTTTTATCTTGTTTGTATTCTTCTCTTTCCAATTAGTGAAATCAAATCATTTCTTATTTCTCAGTGTTGAATGTAACAAGATTCATGTCCTTCCAGTTTCAAGTTTCATCGCTGCACATCACTTTTCCCTCTTCAAGTGATTGTGGGAAATTAAAAGAGAGAGGTTTTCTGCAGAGGATCGGAATGCAGTATCACTGGAAAAATCGTAATTACCGAAGGTAGGGTGCATCATGCATGTAGCTGCTTATTTGCTAATTGCAATTGCTGTGCTTATGGGAAATCAATAGAAAAAGGACATTTAAGGTTTCATCAACTTCAAAATATCTATTTGTGTTACATGGTTTCTTGTGAATATGCAAAACTTAGAGAGAGATTAATTTGCTTATTGTACAATTTTTCTCGAAAAAGGAAAAAATATCACTGTTAAAAGTAAAAGGTCTTCTTCATATTCCAGTCCGACCATGAGATCTTAAATTATAAATCATATGAACCACAAATATACAAGACGAAGTGACGTCAACTCACCACAAAACTATTGGTCCTGTTGTAGTAAATTACTCTTACAAATTAGGTTCATCGGCACCAAAGGAATTGTGCTTCTTATCTCTTTCATATGACCCATATGAGTGTTCGTAATTTCCTTATCGTGGTGAATGAAAAATGAACATGCATAAATTCCTTAATTTTTTTAGAATCCATAAATTGCATAAAAATAGGCGATTTAAAGATGTATGTGAAAGGAACAGTGGATGAAAGATTATATGATTTCAAATGCTACTACATCTATTAAGAAAATGTTTAGAAGCTAAATCATCAATAACAACAAACATAGTACATAGAATCTATATAATCTATTTTGATGCATCATATTATTTGTAAGAGTATATTGTTATCTGAAGTATTTTGTACTATGTTTGTTGTTATTGATGTAAGCTGATTTATGCTACTTTTGAGATGATCCCTTGTTATAGGCATTGAATCATGGGGATGTCAGCCTGATCTCAGAACCACTTTCTATAGCATAGCACTTCTACTAAATGAATAATTTATGAAACTGGATATTGTGTTATGATTTTGTGGTGTTGCTTCACAGTTTTGATGATTTCTTAATGGACATGAAGCAAAGTAAGAGGAAAAATATTCGTCAAGAACGAAAGAAGGTGTGCTTAGGCTTAATTTTTAGTATCTTCCTTCAATTTTTTAATCCTTTCTTGAATGCTTGACCATTACAATTCAATTTTTAGTTGTTGATCTACAAAGTTATGTCTTGAAATGTAGTCAGCTGCCACATATGCATTTGTGATACTGGTATTACAATTCAATTTTTAGTTGTTATCTACAAAATTATGTCTTGAAATGTAGTCAGTTGCCACATATGCATTTGTCATACTGGTATATATGCCAAGGTAAAATGACGTTTAGATGGGTGTTAGACACAGTTGGGACTTGTTAACATTTATGGCAGCTGAATGATAATTTATTGCAGGTTAGCACAATGAAAAGACTTACTGATGAGCAAAATAATAAAAGTATAATCTGATTTGATCCTGAACTAATCTTAAGAGCCTTGTCAACCATCATTTTTGCTTCATGAACTCTTAATGCAGTAAAACAATCTACTCCCAAGTAATTTATTTGCATCGCTTTATTGTGATTCCCTATTATACCTTTCCCATTGATCTTCAGTTCTTCCATCTGATTTAAGCTACCGCAGTTTGAAGCATAAAAAAGATTCCCTGTACGTGGTGCATTTAAAGTTTCAGTAACCTATCAAGAAATCAAAAACTTGAATTGAAATATCTAAAAATATTACCAGAGGATTTGAATAATAAGGGATTACTTTTCCAGAATCTAGATCGCGATTGTGCTACACTTTACTTTAGAAGCTAGGAACGGTTTGTATAAAAAAAATTATAAAGTAAGGTGTTAAGTTTACGACAGATATGTCTCAAAAAGCCTCTAACTTCTGTATATCTTTACTAATTTTTTATTAGAAGTTTCAAAACCTGTGCAAACATGTTGAGGATGATGTCCATTTTAATGTTTTCAATTATGGTCAAGTCATGCAATAAGGGACAAACTGTTTGATATTTTCTTTTTCCTGGTAAATTAATATCAAAATTGGGGTGACATTGTGCCTAATGGTTTATTCTAGCATATTATATCAAACTAGCACCAAAAAATTTTTGGATAGCTCATGGTCCCATGAATTGCTAATTTCACCTGCAAAAGTTGCTAGTGATTTGCATGTTTTCCATCTTGCAGATTTGTGCCCAAAATTTGAGTATGAAACGACTACGAGGATATGAAATTAAGGTATGAAGTTAATTGGGTCCTTTCAAATTCAGTACTAAATGACATCTGTGCAGAGACTTACAGGATTCTATTTTTCATAATTTGAAATTTTGTGAATCCTGCCAGAATATGCATGTAAAAGAATTATTTTGAATATATTCATTCAATAAACTAACAACCAAATTTTCCATGTAAATATCTTGTTTAGATTCTTACTTGTCTTTGTTGCTGGTATTTACAGGCTAAGCACTGGGATACCTTCTATAAGTTCTACAGGAATACCACAGATAATAAGTTGGTTTTTTCAGCCATTTTTGCATAAAGTATTATAGTTTCTGGTTCAAGATGTTGTTGACAGTTGATTATGTTTGGAATTCTATTTGTAATAAAAAAAACCTAATATGGCTTCAGGTGGGGTAGTGCTTATTTGACCAGAGATTTCTTCCACTATATGGCTTCAAAAATGGGTGATCTTGTGCTGCTTGTTACTGCAGAAGAAGGGGATGAACTTATAGCAGGAGCCCTTAATCTCATTGGAGGAGATACCTTATATGGACGCTTGTGGGGATGTCTCCCTCGTGCATACTACCCAAATTTGCATTTTGAAGCATGTTACTATCAGGTTTTCCTTTTTCTTCTCCTTTACTCTTTTTTATCATGTTACTCTGTGGGAATGTTTCACTTTTTCGATTTTTATCTTTTACTGTTTATTTAGGATAATAGAGATTTATTTATTTTCTCTAGAAATATAGTATTGTCTTTGAAAAACCATGGAACAAGCAGTATTTTGTTGAGGACTGCTGCATCTTTGAGATGAGAGATGGCTTCAGATTTTATACCGAATATAAATCAGTTTTCTTTTTGGGGGAGGTAGGGGGGAGGAGGGGAGGGGTTCCAAATCTAAATATGCTTTCAGAGGATGAATTATTGAAACCCATGCTTCACTCGTGTTCATTCGTGCAGGCTATAGATGCAGCTATCGAACTTAATCTTGACAAGGTAGAGGCTGGAGCACAAGGTGAGCATAAAATTCAGAGGGGTTATCTGCCAGTAAAAACCTACAGCTTGCACTATATTCTGGATGAGGACTTTAGGAAAGTCATATCCAATTTCTTGGTACGAGAGAGTGCTCAGGTAATTGCACACATTATCTAGAAAGTGAAGGAGCAATATTTGTTACTTGTTACCGGATCCTACGTTGTCCTCCATATTTTTGTTTGCACCCGCATATAAATCTTTTGTGTAAGTAAGGCGAAAAATATTTTGTTGTATCCTTTTCTATATCTTTCGTTCTTCCTATTTCAAAGATGGAAGTTGGGATCTATGTACACAGAGAGATCATTGATACCACTAGGTGACATGGGATCCTTTAGAAGGTGATGGAATGATCGATGACACATCACTAAGTGTAGTTTTAAAAATGTAAATTTCGACTTGTGAGCATCGAGTTCAAACCCGTTCTGGATTTTATATGAATTTGTTTCTCCGGTAATAACTATTGTCGATTAATTTTTACACAGATGGAACATGTTATGAAGTTATTATGCGATTCTGGTCCATTCAAGGAGGATAATGTTTCTTGAAAAGATGGAATACCAAGTCAAAGTAATGGCGATACTTTTCGTGGTATGAAACATCTTTTACGAGATTGATCAAAACGTTCAGGAATGGAATAGAAAGTTGATCAAGAAAGATGCTTTGTGCATGTAAACGAGGAAATGGAATCCATCCAAGAATTTGTATATATCATTTTATCGAAGATGTGCTTTGTATCTGTATATCGAATAAACTTATCATGAATAAGATTATTCGAGACTTTTAGATATTTGGAAAAGATGCTAAAATTATAATGAACCTTGCACAAGAAATTCCTACCTTGGCTCTGCAGATCTACTACCTGAGTACAAGACAACCATTCTAAGTGGGAATGTGGGATCTTTTTTAAACAACTATTTCGTTTCCCCTCTCCTATTTTTTTTTTAATTATACTGAATTGTTCCGATGGACTAGATCTACATTTCTATGAAAAAATAACTAGCATCAATAATTTGGGTCTGTGGATGCCCTTCGTGTTATTTTGGATCTGCTGTAAAATGATTTTAAAGATGGATCGATTTGATTTGTATTTATAAATTAATATTTTTAATATATAAAAAAAATTATATCAGTAGGTTGAGACATTAGCTTTATAAAAAAGACAAAAACTTGTGTGAGAGACGGTCTCATTGATCATATCTTGTGAGATTGATTTTTTATTTGGGTCATCCATGAAAAAATATTATTTTGTATCTTAAGAGTATTATTTTTTATTGTGAATATTGTTAGAGTTGATCTGTCTCATAAATAAATATTCGTGATAGGTCTCACAAGATACATTGTAAAAAAAATTTATAGCAGTTTCTTTAGGGGTAAATTGATTTATTTATTTTTTTTAAAATTCGAGAATGAAAATAAAGTGGTCCAATGATGTAAGGATAAATTTGATTTTTTTAATAATATATTCCACTAATGCTTTGAGATTGTCGCCTTTCACAAAGCTACTCGACTGCCGCTTCCCCCATTACTTTAACAATGTCAACAAATGCATCCAATATCTTACGAAAAATTCAAAATCTCTCCGTGTGGCTACACAGCGCATACTCAATTCCGACCCATTCAAGATTATTCGCATACCCACGTTCGTTCTCCTTTCTCTTGCACTCTCCTGCCTTCCTTATTTATTTTGATCGTTTTATCCTCCGATTCTTCTGTATTCATGTGTTTTTTGCCCAAGAATCAATTGTTCGGATTTAATATTTTCTATTCTTCTGAATTCTCGTGGGTATTTTTATGATCCACCTTTTCACCTAGTCGAGGTTGGTTGCTGAAGATCTGAATCGAATTTGGAGTGGTGGCACGCTTAAAGATTTGATTTTTTTTTTGGGGTCGGATCCTCTCTTCAGGACTCAAATCTTTGTACAATTTTGAGTCTCGATTGATCATAGTCTGGTTTCGCCTCGCCTACTTTTGAGCTGGGATTTATAACTGAAGCGGGTTTTGAATTTCGATAATTGGGTTTTGAAAATTCAGTAGAAAGATTCAATCTTGGGTTGCTGGTTGGTGATAAGTTTGCATAATCAAGTGGGGCGATTAGAAATAGAAGCGAAAAGTGGAAAAACGGGAAGAAATGGCAAAGAGCAGGGAGAAAGATGATGCGGAGAAAGGATTTAATTCATCGGTGATGACTGGGGTTGACTCATCGATCAGTTTGTTGAAGCTCATTACGACCTTGATAGTTTTTGTAGTGGGAGTAGTTATAGGTCTAGTTTCTAGTTCTCACATTAATCGTTATTTAACACTCCAGGATGATCGGTTTACTGTTAGCCATAGTTACATAGATTCCATGCAGTTTAGTGTTGAGACTCATCAGGTAGAGGCTCAATGCGAAAGGGAGGATTGCCTTAGCATAGAGAGTTTCATCAGACCGAGGAATTTGAACCATGGGATGACAGATGGGGAGTTGTTTTGGAGGGCATCGATGGTGCCTCAAAAGGAAGAGTTTCCTTTCAAGAAAGTACCGAGGGTGGCATTCATGTTCTTGACAAGAGGTCCGTTACCGATGCTACCGTTGTGGGAGAGGTTCTTTAAGGGCCAAGATGTGGAAAAGTATTCTATTTATTTGCACACACATCCGAGGTTTGATCTAAATGTGACCGAGGACTCTGTTTTTTACAATCGACAGATCCCTAGTCAGGTAAAGTTTCTTGAGGAATGATGTATTTTAAAGTAGATTGCTGTGGCATGATTTATCTTGATTTGATGCCTGTGGAGAATGCTCAAGTGTTTTGTTTGTTTAGCATTTGTGTTTATTCCATTTTAGCTTGTTATATTCTTTCATGTGCCAGATATCATGTATATATAGGAGATTAGTTTGCATTTTGGGATGGAAGTATGCAGTGGCTTTACTTTTTCGTCGAGCCTTAGGAAGATAGACAACGGCCGTTTTAGATACATGCCGTCATAAACATATAATTGAGAAATCACACCATATCTTGCAGAGTTTTCTTAAATTTCACGTGACATGCAAAAAATTGATGAATTTTGCAGATTAACTGAATGAATTTTTGTGCTGATATATGTTGTCATTAACAGAATTCAAAATTTAGATTCTCATTTTTCCGTTCCACCATTTCAAGTTACTAATTATCTATGCTGGTGAAGGGAGGACAACTCCTAAAGTTTACCACTCTTCTTTTCTTCGTGTTAACCTCAACAAATTCCATCTATTTGCAGGGTGTTGAATGGGGATCAGTATCCCTAGTTGATGCAGAGAAACGACTTTTAGCAAATGCCCTTCTCGACTTCTCAAATGAGCGGTTCATCCTCCTATCAGAGAGTTGTATCCCGATTTACAACTTCCCAATTATCTACAGTTATCTCATCGAATCGACTCATAGTTTCGTGGAGTCGTTCGACGACCCTTCTCGTTATGGCCGTGGCCGGTACAGCCGTAGCATGAGACCTGACATCAAGTTTGCCGACTGGAGAAAAGGATCTCAATGGTTCGAACTTCACCGTACTCTAGCAATCAAGATTATTTCCGACACCAAATATTACAGAATTTTCAAGAAGTATTGTACGCCTTCTTGCTATCCTGACGAGCATTACATTCCGACCTTTTTACACATGTTCCATGGTTCCCTTAACGCAAATCGAACCATTACCTATGTTGACTGGTCGCAAATCGCCCCACATCCTGCATCTTTCTCCGCCGTTAACATAACAGAGAGTTTCATACAGTCGATTAGGAATAACGGCACATTGTGTTCATACAACTCTGAGAAGACACATATTTGTTACCTCTTTGCAAGAAAATTTGATGCCAGTGCTTTGGAACCTTTATTGAATCTAACATCAAAGGTTTTGGGATTTTAGATATTCTTATGTTACAGGGATTAGGGTCCTATTTTCACCCTTTTCTTATAATATTTTGTAGACCTCTTGAATTGCTATATTTTTTTAATGTAAATGCCCACAGCCGATATTTTTATACTGCTAATTGGATGGCAACAATGGCTGAAAAAAGCCTGTTTCATTAGCTATGTAAATGTTTATCATGTTAACACTGATTTCAAACAAAATTCAATCGAACCTAATGTTAGCATTCATCTTTTTTCATTCATATTTTTCGGTTTGAAAAATAAACTAATTTGGGTTCGAGTTGGTTTGAAATTTAGTACAGCATATTTAATTTAGTTCGACTTAATTAACTCTTTTGAGCAATAGTAGATCATCAGTTCGAGCAATTGTTCATGAGCGGCTCGAGAACCTTCGAATCGAATAAAAGAATTCAATGTAATCGAGTTAAATAACGTCGAAGAGATGTCTTAATTTGTTTATCGGAGGTTCTGTGTTGTCATTTAAATAGGAGTTTGTCCCCTGTTCTAACGAGGGATCCACTAGTGACGAACTTACCAAGGAACGTCATGTATGTTCGATTACATTATTAACAACTGGATTATACATATATTTAATGAATTGGACTGATTCCAAAACACAGTTTGTATATATATCGTTAGAACGAGTACTATTCAAAGTTGTGAGACGGTTTCACTAATCTTTATCTATGAGACGGGTCAACCATATCGATATTCACAGTTAAAAAGTAATACTCTTAGCATAAAAAGTAATATTTTTTCATGGATGACCCAAATAAGAGATCCATCTCACAAAATACAACCCGTGACACCGTGTAAGTTTTTGCCAAACTTAGATATACCCTAAAACTATGTTAATTCAAAATATAGTTGCATATACTAATTTTTTGACCAAATCAAACCGACCCAACTGGCATTTAAATGCGAGTCTCCGGGCCGGTTACCTTCTGCAATCATGAATTCTTAATTAGCTCTAATGACTCACTGTTTTAAGTAGGATAAAAAAAAAAATCCCAATAATTCTTTGGGAACGGGACCTTGAGCTTGAGATCTCGTTATTTAAAAATTTCGAAAAAAATATAACACTTGGTCGTAGATAGATTACAAATTTATCAAGGTATACTTTGGGTGTAATTTTTTGTTAAATAAAAGAAGAGATTCTTTTATCCATTTATTTATACTAATGACAAAAAAATTAAAATTCACCCTATTGTATTGACGGTTCATCATATAATAATATAGGTAGTAAGCATTGATCACGAAAATTTTCAACGATCAAAGTCTTAAAAGCGTTGAGGAGCGGGTAATGATAATAGATACACTATTTAAATGTAGTTAAAACAAGTATAAATGTCTTAACATGATCAGAACAATAGACAAAAATAATTAAGGAAAATAAACTACACAAAAGTCCATAATTTAGGCGTGGTCGGTTTAATGGAATAAAATAAATTAGGAATTAAATTTCAAAATCGTGGGGCCCTTAACTCTTAATTGTTATTACAATATAATTTGATTATGATTAATTAATTACAGCGGAAAACGAGTTTAAATTTTATTTACAATGAGCCCAAAATATATTATTTGAATACTAAAAATAGTATTCATCCCACATCATAAAATATGTCCACATATAATCAAAACCAACTACATACAAACAACTCGTATCCTCGGGACATGTCCCGGTATATAGATACATATACATATATGATACAGATACCTGTCGTATCTTACTCGATCGCAACATACCTTAATTTTTCGTTTCCAGTCCACTGTAGTTTTAGATTTCAGTATAAAAATCTATCTACATCAATAACATATTCATTTCAATCAATAAAATAATTCAAAATCAATGATATAAGTTTCAAATATCTTTTGAAATTTTGAAAATTCATATCAAATCGAAATCATAACATAATTCAATTCCGACTTCAAAACTTAGTTTCTTGTAGGTTATTCTACCACATATATGAATCTCGACTTCAAAAACATGCTATTCCAGCATTTCAATAAATAGAGGTGTTGAAACTAGAAGAAACTTACCTCAAAAGAAAGCTCTCGACGCGAGGATTCCGAATATATAATTTGTTCCAAGTTCTGATAGCGTTTCGAGGTGATTTCGTACGATAGAAATCAAGTTCCTCTCGTTTATTCTCGAAGCTTCAAAGGATCTGCTTTCAAAATTCGTTCTTATCAGCCTTAAATAATGTGCAATAGATCTATTCGCGCTCAGGCGGAACAAAAATGGCGCACGGGCACGCATGGTACAGCCGAAGGCTTGGTCACGCGCTGGGGCGCGCAAGTTGTTGCACCCTAGCGCAACTTGTTCGGCCCGAAAATATATTTTAAGTTTCGAATTATCGAAAGTGGTCAACATGAAAGTTATTGATCTATGTTTTGGATTTCATTTGCCACTGGCCTCACTCAATATGGATATTGGACACGAGAGTTATGGTCATTCTCCCAAAATGTGTCAGTGCAGAAACTTCAATGCACACGTTACATTACGGGATGATTTTGCCCCTATTTTCAAATGGATTTGGGAAAAACTCAAAACATGAAAATTTTAGTATTATGTATTAGCTTTTTAATGAAATTAGCCTCATTTTATTTGGACTAATACTCAGATAATTATGCTAAAAATCGTAATTTGTGTCACTTTTACATTGCGGTTCAGGATACTTTTCAAACATAAATCAATTTCTAATACAATCTTTCACTATGACAACCAATTTTCTCACTTTCATTGTCAATTATATATTTCATACACTTAATATCATAACAATTTCATGAATTATCGATAATCAAAATATGATTTACTATAATACAATACACGGTCCTTACAAAAATACTCAAATATATTGTTTGATTCATATTCTATTAATTATTATAAAACTATTGTTATTGTGAAACTAATATAAATATTATTATTATTATTAAGATATAGATTTATATTATACTTAGTTAATTTAAATAAGGAAAACATTTTATAAATATAGAAAATGAGAAATGTGAATTATCATTCTAATCTAAAATGAGTGGAATGTCCGTCGTAATGAATATGAGAATGATCATTCATTCCAATCCAGTATAAGAAATAAGATGAGAATGTTCATTCCATTCTCACCTTATTCCCTTTTTATATCAAGCATGTTTAGTTCTGACAGTCGAATTAGCCTCTCATTAAATTATTAAACAAAACAACCAACACAAATAACCACGCATTTAGCTTATAACTTATAGTCTATCTGACATCAAAATCGACAAAAAATTCTATAAAAGTATATCAAAACTCTCCCTACTACTCGTGTACATTAACCACGATAGTTATATGCAAAAAGATCCACACAACTTATCTAAAATACTAATTCCTAACATATGAATGATTGACATTTCAATTAATTTAACTCGGAAGCTTTGAAAAATGTTTCACGAGAATATGTTATGAAATAGACTTTCACATTGTGAGCTCATGCTCTCTCATTTTTCCTTGAATGCTATGCATGAAGATTGAAGCCGCGATAAAAACCTAGTCGTTGATAAAACAATGTTTTTTTTTTGGACTTTTCTTTGCCCTAATTCGATATGTAGTGGATGGATTTGATTTCACCTTATTGACATCTCACGTAGTCAACATTTTTTTATTTAGTTAAAACATTAGTAATAGTTATTGTTGCTATTATCATAAATTAATTTGTTAAGATTCAGACTTGCACTAACTCAACGTCAAAAAGGTTATCCATAAAGCAATTCAACAAATAACGATGAGTTTGAGTTCTGATATCATGTTTAGATAAAAAAAAAATTGACCAAACTCGACATAAAAAATTAACTCAACAGAAAATTATTGTCTAAATTTATGTTTACAACTCGAAATAGCATATTTAAGCCGTCTAACATAATTAAATTATATTATAATACAACATGACAAATATATATGCTGAATAGATATATAAGCAGATAAAATACTCAATTCACCAGCTAACAAAAACTCCAGCTGCCATGGCATGGTATGGCATGAGTGGCATGCTTTCTTTAATTCAACAAATCAAAGTTATATATATATATATATATATATATTGCTACTTTTTGTATTTATCTCCCTGTACGCAAAGGCAAAAGTACTCCAACTTTCAGCGCCAATGTTCTCACTGCCCTTTACTTTCTTTGACAGAGTTGATAATGATAAGAAATGAAACTGTTAACATTCAACTTCGAGTACCAAGTCAAACTTACGTTTCTAATAAAAAACAGTAATTTTCGGTTGGTTATTTTATAATATATCTATATATATATATATATAATAATAATAAATAAATAAATAAATAAAAAAGTGGAAGGATGATGCTTTGTCTTTCGTTCTACTGCCGTTTCTGTAATTATTATAAGCCATTTTCCAATGGCCTACCACTGACAACTCCACTCTTTATCTTCCATATAATATACATATATACACACATATACGTATACATATACATTCATTCCTCACCACTAACAAAAATTATCAAATCATTAATGGTACATTTAATTTATGTGTGACATCTAGCATTCTATGCACCAGTACATTCTTTGCAAACGCAGCAGTTTTGTTTTTGTCAACTGGGTCAGGGAGTGGTGTGATGTTTTAAAGCTATAATATTTGGTGATTCTTTGTAACTTACGAAATGAATGTACATAGATTTGCCATCTGAGAGGTCTTGAGAAAAGATTTAATTTTTGGGGAATTCTTGAATGTGGGCTTTATCAGAGTGGATTTTTTTAGCTTTCTTGGATATAGATCTGTTTCTGAAGTCAATTTTTTTTCTTGTACGTGTTGATGATACAACGATGGGTATTTCAAGATCTGGGATTTCAAAGTTTCTCTTGTGTGTCCTGTTCTAAGGTAGGTAACATCATGAAAAGATTTTCGAGATGTGATATTTTCTCCAAGTTTTAAGTTTTTTTTGTTGTTGCAAGTTTTAGTTTGGTAAATTCCATTATGGGAACAATTTTCTCATCTTAATTTTGTGTTGGTAAGATGTTGCAAGCAGTGATATAGGACACGATATATAATCTTGGATCTTGTTTACATCGCGCTGGTAGTGTACTTGTTTGTGTTTTGACTGTTTCTGTATAGTTATTTTACCTTTTCTCCCCATCACCACTGTTCAATTCATTATTGGTTTGTTATGTGTTGGATTTAGCTGATTAATAACTACCTTTGGTATAATATTTCTTTAAAGAAGTCAGGGATAGTAAAATTCTTCAAGACGGGATTAAGAATTGTTACAATCTCATGTTATGGTCTCAATTTAATGCCCGTTTATGCTTACCAAACTTGAACTCAATTTTGGTGTCTTTTGTACCGATTCTGCAGGTGATTTGAGCACCCTAAAGAATGTCTTCTAATCTTGATACACAACTCTCGAAGAGTTCCGGCATCTTCGGTCTCAAAGTCTGGGAAGTTATAGGAATTATTGTTGGGTTCTTGATTGTGGTAATCCTGTTTGCATTAACATTTTATCTTACCTCCCGTAAGAAATCAAGAAAAGCTCAAGAAAAACTTCCTCTTAGCCAAATACCTACTGTTTCAAAGGAAATTAAAGAAGTAAGAGTAGAGCAAATATCAACCGATGGATTTGTTCCACATGATGGAATTCTTCTTACAATTCATGACAAATCAAGCGACAAAGAATCAGACAAGGTTTTGGAACATTTAGGAATTCCTCAAGTAAAAAATTCAGATGACAGTAGTCAAACGGGTTCTTTCCATAATGTTGATAAAGATTATTGTGGATCACAATCTGGAGATGAAGGGAGTTCCAGGACTTTGACCGTGTATAAGCCTTCTTCATCACATTCAATAACTTTGCCATCTCCTCTAAGCGGCCTGCCTGAATTTTCTCATCTGGGTTGGGGTCATTGGTTTACTTTACGAGCTCTTGAGCTTGCAACAAATAGATTTTCGAAGGAAAATGTTATAGGAGAGGGTGGATATGGAATTGTTTACCGAGGACAGCTCGCTAATGGTGCTCCCGTGGCCATTAAAAAGCTCCTCAACAACTTGTAAGTTTAGAATTGGGATATTTTTATCTTCTTCATATATAGTCATTGACTACTTTTCTACAAAGATAACTTTTTAATCTCTCTCTATATGTGTGTGTGTTTTTATATCTATCTAATCCAGAGGTCAAGCAGAAAAAGAATTTGGGGTGGAAGTTGAAGCTATTGGCCATGTGCGTCACAAAAACTTGGTTCGGCTTTTGGGATATTGTATTGAAGGAACTCATAGGTATACATCATGCCTAGTTTTTGTAGTTGTAAGTTTGCTTGGTAATCCACAATAGAGTTCCTTTCTTTGCTATTTCGCTTAACTCCTTTGAATTTGTCCATTGTCATTCAATGGGCGCAGATACATTATATAATGTTTTTCCTTTTGCAGGGTACAATGTGATTCCTTTTAGAAGATTGTTTGAATAAAAAATCATTGTAATCTAATGAACTTATGGTGTAGAGCCTGAGCAGACATCAGAACAAAATATCAGTTTCTACATTTGTTGCTTGTGATGATCACTCTTTCTTAACATTTTAAATTGCTCTTGCTGAACTTAATTTATCGTTTTAGGATACTAGTTTATGAGTATGTAAACAACGGCAATTTAGAACAGTGGCTCCATGGAGCTATGCGGCACCATGGATTTCTTACTTGGGAGGCTAGGATAAAAGTTCTCCTTGGCACAGCTAAAGCGTAAGTTGGCTGAGCCATAATATTACTTTTTTTGGTTTAATTTTTTTCTTCGCTCATAACATGTGTTGTACATCTTGCAGTCTTGCCTAC
The DNA here is from genome assembly GCF_025594145.1 of Primulina tabacum. Taxonomy (NCBI): domain Eukaryota; kingdom Viridiplantae; phylum Streptophyta; class Magnoliopsida; order Lamiales; family Gesneriaceae; genus Primulina; species Primulina tabacum. The sequence goes on along the minus strand of NC_134559.1, from coordinate 3,941,141 downwards.
TTGCATGAGGCAATTGAACCCAAAGTGGTTCACCGAGATATAAAGTCAAGTAACATTCTGATAGATGAAGAATTCAATGCCAAGGTCTCTGATTTTGGTCTGGCTAAGCTGCTTGGTGCAGGGAAAAGTCACATCGCGACCCGAGTCATGGGTACCTTTGGGTTAGTTCTTTTATAACTTCAATGTTTTTCTCAGTGACTGTAAAGCTATTGATCTGTTACAATTTGTGCTCAGAATCCAAAGATTATATCAAAATTGTTGGATAGCAACGTCGACCTTGTTGTTCTAGTCACTGTTTGCGTGGCATGTTAATCAAAGATAGCGCTTGGATTGCTATACCATATAGAAGATTTGAGCTGTATTACTACTATTGGCTACAACGTTTAGTACAATAGCATGCCCTAGGTCCTATAGATTGTTTGGATGAGTCAAGAAACTAGATAATGCGAGTAGCTAGTCCTGCAAATAGAAAAAAACCAAATATCATATTTAGTTTTTTTCTAAAATTGGAAATTAATCTCTTGAAATACATTAATTTGTGTTCCACGCTAAATTCTTTGTTCAACCTCCATTGGATCAAACATTCTTCATGAAATATTTCTCAGGTATGTGGCTCCAGAATATGTAAATACCGGACTTCTAAATGAAAAGAGTGATGTGTATAGTTTTGGGGTTGTACTGTTGGAAGCAATTACTGGAAGGGATCCGGTAGACTATGGACGCCCTTCGACAGAGGTATTAATCAGCTGTTCGCACTTGTGTATTATTATTGCTATGCAGTCTAGTTGCATTTTATGAAAAACTTCCAATTGCAGGTTAATCTAGTTGACTGGTTGAAAATGATGGTAGGAAGTAGGCGTTCAGAGGAAGTGGTAGATCCAAACATTGAGACAAGGCCATCGACTCGTGCCCTTAAAAAGGCCCTTTTGACTGCTTTGAGATGCGTTGACCCGGATTCTGACAAGAGACCCAAGATGAGCCAGGTTGTCCGAATGCTTGAATCTGAAGAATATCCAATACCAAGAGAGGTCGGTTCTCCGATTCTTGAAGCCATCTATGCTCATAGAGTTTAAACTTTTGTGTCAGCTATTTGGACAAAAGCTTATATTCCTACAAAGATGCCTCTTTCATGTTTTTCTTAAACCACAAAATTTGTATTTTAAGATTCTGCCTCAACTTCTTGTTAAAAGATTAAAAAAAAAAAACTACTTTCACCACTATATTCGTACATAAATCTGTTTTGCTTTTTTTCTAATGTACGACTTAAGTTAACATCAAATGCTTTTGCATCCAAACTCGCCATATATCATTATGAAATTGTCACTACTTCTAGCTTTAGAAAACCATGTGTCAAAGTCTCAGAATAGTCTGTTGCCTTGTCCCTTGTGTTTGTGCAGATAGTTAACGAATCGGATTAACTTCATTGTTCACTTAATTAATGCATCGTGTTTATGTATTTTGTTATTCCTCTGTTCGTTGTGTTCATATCACTCTAAATAAACTCGAGCTGGTGGGCTCTAAATGATGTTGACTTTATTTCCTTGAAATCTTAATACCCAAACTCGATTTGCTTGTAAAGTTCATTGATCTTATACATGTATGTTTTATCCCTCGTCCTATATCATTCTTAAATTATCGTTGTTCTTGGATTCTCTAGGATCGAAGGCAAAGAAGAACTCGAGCATCAAGTAGCCAAGAGAATGATCATCAGCAAGATAATTATGACACAGATAAAAGTGACAACCAAGACCTAAGGACAGAAAGCACAAGGATTTTTTGAACATAACCAAAGATTCACTTGCATTCAACAACATCAATCTTTCGAGCTGAAGCAGACATGTTCTGACAAAAAAATTCGATCTGGAACGCATAATTTGCTCTAGAAGATGCTGTCTAAAAGGCACTGGTCGGTGAAATTAGTGAACTATATATGTATATGTATAGGTGAGAGGATTTTGTATCTGCTCTTTCTTCGTTTTTATTTTTCATTTTTAAATGTGTTCTCCCAGCATTCATGTTCTTGTATTTAATTAAATAGTTAGCGATGAGATTGAGTTGTGATGGTTCTGAGAAAAACAGGGGTTTTGTTTACATTTATGCTGATTCTTTCTTTAGCTATTTGATATTGTCTCATGAAAAAAAAAATCGTTTTGTAATCGTGTATGTTTCGTTTTATTGGTAATCAAATTCATTTTGTTAGGAATCCAATCAAAGTCTCATACTAGAATATCAAAAAAAGTCGTAGGTTGATATAAATTGGAAGATATCTCCTTTCGTACGAAGTCTTTTGAGTAAAAATAAAAACAAATTCATGATGTGGGACCCTTAGCTCCTAATCGTTATTACAATGCAATCTGATAAGGGTTAACTAATTACAGCGGAAAACGAGTTTAAATTTTCTTTACAATGAGCCCAAATCATTTTAATTGAATACTAAAAATAGTATTTAATCTCACGTCATAAATATGCCCACACGTAATCAAAACCAATCATATACAAACAACTTATATCCTCGGGACATGCCCCGGTATATAGATACATATACATATATACTGGGAACAAGACATAAACATAAAACCTCAGCCCAAGCTATGGCTCCCTCCAGAAGTACCCTCTCCAGTCTCCTGATATCCTGGAGTACCTGCCATTGTCCACACACAAAGACAAAAACAGCCCCCCTTGGGGTGAGCAAAGCTCCGTATGGAACAATCAATCATATATACCACAGATATCTAAACAATGATATATGGTATGCAATGCATGTATGTCGTGGAGGTATCAGGTCAAATGCTCATCCACTGAGCACATGTCAGAATCAATCGAATCGCTATCAAATCAATGCTCGAGCTGGCACACCGGCCTCAATAAGGGATACTCGTATGATAGCGTCGACAAAGCGCCATCAAATCCCAAATCTCATATCCAATCATCGGGGCCACAATTGTCTATGCTTTACGGGTCATATAATACCAACATAGCAATTGTGTTCACAAACCCCAGAATCCAATCAAATCATATCAGGGTATCCAAGGATCATAGCTCAACGTGCATGTCATGTATCGATGTATGCATCAAACGATGTGTGTTAAGTTAACAAAACATTTATTTTATACATCAATATCTCAATCTCAATGTCATGTATGCCACATCAATCAACAAATAAGGCATATAGACATGTATTCTCATTCCAATCAATCAAATCAATCCGATATATATCATATAATACAGATACCTGTCGTATGTTACCCGATCGCAACATACCTCAATTCTTCGTTTCCAGTTGATGTAGCTTGAAGATATCAGTATAATAGTCTATCTACATCAATTACATATTTATTTCCATCAATAACATCAGTCAAATTCCACAATATGAGTTTCAAATATCTTTTAAAACTTCAAAAATTCATATCAAATTCAAATCATAACATAATTCAATTCCGACTTCGAATATAAGTTTATTGTCGGTTATTCTACTACATATAAGAATCTCGACTTCAAATACATGTTATTCCAGCACCTTAATAACTAAAGGTGCTGAAACTAAAAGAAAATTACCTCAAAAGGAAGCTCTCGACGCGAGGATTCCGGATATATAATTTGTTTCAAGTTTGGACAACGTTTTGAAGTCGATTCGGCTGAAAGAAATCAATATTCCAACTTGTTTCTTCGAGTTTCAGAGAAATAAAGGAGAAGTTTTATCGTAAAACTCAGCCTTATCGACTTTAAATAGTGTGCATCAGATGTAACTGCGCTGGGGCGGTCAAACTTGGGCGCCCTAGCGCGCCTGGTACTGCCGAACACGTTTTGGCTTGGTCACGAGCTGGGGCGCGCAAGCTTCTGCGCCCTATCGCGACTTCTTCTGTCCAAAACGCTATTTTAGGCTTCGAATTTGCAAAAGTGGTCAACAAGAAAGTTGTAGATCTATGTCTTAGCTTTCATTTGCCACTGATTTCACTCAATTTGGATATCGGATGCGAGAGTTATGCTCATTCTCCCAAAATATGTCAGTGCAGGAACTACAACACACACGATACACTTCGGGATGATTTTGCCCCTGTTTCCAAATGGATTTGGACAAAACGCAAAACATGAAAGTTTTAGTATTATGTCTCAGCTTTCCAATGGATTTGGTCTCATCCCATTTGGACTAATACTAAGATGATTATGCCAAAAACCATAACATGTGTCACTTTTCTGTTGCGGTTCAGCATACGTTTCAAACACAAATCAATTTCTAACAGAATCTTTCATTATCACAACCTATTTTCTCACTTTCACTGTCATGATATACATCATATACATCATCACATGACAATTTCATAATTTATCGATAATCAACATAGGATTTACGATAATACGATACACGGTCCTTACACATGAAAACTTAGGCTCAAAATAAACAATATTATATCATTGTGGAGATATATGTGAGACTTCTATCGTACATCAACTGGTATTAAATTCGTGGATATATCAAGTCATGTGGATGGAACCATCGGATACTTAAACGAAGAAGGTGGGGGCTCTCGATAAAAATCATTGATAAGTTCTCGAAGTGAATAATTTTCTCGCTATTTCATGTAAAACGTGTGCTCCAACGCAGTGAAGAAGAGTAACCTCGATTGCAGGAGGAATAAGGTTTGAGGAGAAACTCGGACCATGAAAATAATGATAGAACTTCGTTTGAGATGGGAAAGAGGAGTGAGCTCGATTAGAGGACTAATAAGGTTCGAGGGAAGGCCTGAACTATAAGAATAACGGTGGAACTTCGTTTGAAATGAGGATTTTTGAGAATGGAACCAAAGTCTCATATTTGAATATAAAAAGAAATATCATAGTTTAATAGAAGGTAAAAGATATTTTCATTGATACAGAGCTTTTTGGGTAAAGATCAAATGCAAATCCATGAGGACTTGGGTTCTACGAGGACTTAAGTTTAGGCCCAAAGTGTACCATGTCACAACACATTTGAATTTTGTTTATGATGAATGATTCATTTCTTACATATACGTAGACTTAGGTTCATTTGTTTCTCCAGAATCAACATATAGGCAAATAACCTTTTTTGTGTTTTCTAGCATTATATTTTATAAATTACAGTTTTTTATATATGTTTTTATGGAAATTTAGATATCACTGAACTTATTCCATTATGTTTCTTTTAATTAAATATTTTTGCAACGGTCAATAATTAATCTTGACTATTTTTACCAGACACTTGTTTCGAACAGATTTATACTTCTTATTCTCGAAATATATATATTTATTTGTTTGTTTCTTAATCTTGATAATAATAAATTTTTAAAAATTTGTAATAGAAAACAAAACGTCGTCACATAAGGTCAAAAAAAATTCGCATTCTTAAATAACCTGATATTATTCTAAAAAAAACCTGATATCAGTTTTATGTTATAATATAATTATATATGTTAAATTGTTATATTGTTTGTGCAATGCTATTTTGCCGATTTAAATATTAAAAATTAAAATTGAAGTTGGATTAAAATCAGGCATCTAACCAGCACTATATGTTTTCAATTTTAAACTTGTACAAATTACAATGCGAAAACCTATTTTCTGCAGTTCATATATTTATATTCAGGAACAGTTATTTTTCCAAAAAAAAAAAATTAAAAATTTGAAAGTATTCTCATGAATTTATATATAATGCCAATAACCAATATGCACAGGATTCAAAATGGCTCAACATGTTCAACAAATCTGATCTGTACAATAACAGTCAAGTAAGTTCTGGTTGACATTGAAGAAGTAAAACATCACTAACTAATCGTAATCCAAGTTCTCACATTTAATATAAGGTTATACAGTTTGAATCCATTTGCTACACAACTTGAACGACAATGAAAGAGATAGCAATGCAGTAGTGACAAATGTATCCTGTCGTAATTTAAAGAGCAGCGGTGGATGAACAAGAAGTTTCTTGAAAATGTGAACTCATCCCAGAAAGAAGAAAGAATATGATGTTATTTTACCCGTTACGTGCTCAGTCACCTAGGCAATTCGAGGTCTGGTCTTTGGTCAAGGGAGTCCATAGTTGAATCATCAGGAAATGCATCTGGATAGGCAGCTAATAACTTCGCCTTCAGGCTCCTAAGAAGTAAAAACAAATAACAACAGTAAACCATTTTGACGACCACATAAGCTTTACTGGTTTCTGGAAAAGATGAGTGATGAAGTTCAACATAGCTGAGCAAAATAACAATAGGCAATGGGGAGTGAGCAATGGATGAGGCGTTCTTTTTTAAACAATCCAAGAACAAAATATAAGGCAAAATGTCAATTTTACTTCCCATACTCATAGGAGAAGGGTACCACTCCTTTGCATACATGTTCACTCAATTAAGATATTTTGGCAGAAGTAATTAGATAAATTTCAAATTTTGCTTATTAATTACAAAATATTAGAATATTCGCTATTTTCCAATAAATTATCATATAAATTTCATATTACCATTTACTTTGGTCTATTAATTGTATACCGAAATTAATTTTAGTCATTCTCACCTTAAACTGAAAAAGGTGGAAAAGTTGGAATATTCATAAGGAAAGGATTAGAATTGATTGTCGGAAATTAGTTCAATGACTAAAATGATAGTTGCAGACAAAAACCAAAAATGTCACACACCACACAGCAATTTCACCCAATTTCAAACAAACAGGCCCTTTGATCGAAATTGATATTTTCTAACCATAAGCGGGTTGCACATAACCCGACAAATATAAAATAAAATATGCCGTACTCTTTCGAGTAAGTATCAAAAAATGAATTACTCAGAAAATTGTTTTGATGAAATAAATCGTAGATAAATTACATAGAAACACTCGAAAAAAAAAATAAATCTATCATATGTTGGAATGGAATCAGATGGACGACTGCAATATATTGGCAGCAATTTTCTTTGTCAAACGTTGCTTTATCTCTTTCTCACAGCATATCTTCAGAAAATTCATGCATTTAGAACCATCTAGGCATGCCCAGATGGATTGAAAAAACATAAAGAATCTTAACGACATAAAGAACCAAAAAGTGTAACAAGCAAAACAAGAAAGGTGAAAAGTGTAATCATCCCAACGCAAACATGTAATGAAGTTATTAAATATGAATTCAAACAGAAGACAATGAAGAAGAGATTTTCAAGCAACCGATCTCAACTAATTTGGAGAGGGCCACGCAAACAAGGAAGTCTAACACACAAATTTGCATCTCCACATATCATGTATAGTTTTTTCGCAAAAATACATTTTTTGGCTCCATCAAAATTTCCAAACCCGCTCGATTATGATCTAGTTGTCTGTTGATATGATAAATGTGGAGCTTCTAACAAGCTATTCACAAGTAAGAGATGTAGTAGATATTTCATATCCCAACAAGAAATCATCTTTATAAGACCGAGCTCTTGCGTTCAAATCTTTTAAACCATAGCTCAATGCACACATCTCGATTATTGCACTCAACAATCATTTTTTTCTGAATTATAGCAAATGCCCATTCAGGAAACCATTGATAATGAAGAAAGATAATCATCGGGGACCATAAAACACATTAGAAAAATACAAAGAAATCAGCTCAAATCACACGTACGGCCTGATTTTCAAACAAATTTTCCAAAAAACTACTGCAGGAAATGAATATTGCGTACCTAAGCTTTTGAAAGATGTAATCAAGATCAGATTTCATGGATCGTAAGAGGCGGGTGTTCCTGGAAAAATCGGCAGACACCTCCGTAAAACAATTTTCGGAATATTCATTAAAGTGCGACAACACAGCGTTGCTGTCCTGCAATCTCCCCAATCTGCAACATTTTTCCCAAGGTAAAAACATGAATCAACTTCACAATACAGAATCAAGAATTCAAAATTGTGCAAGATCATATACACGTACATGAGGTGCTGGGATTGTTTCAGGGAATCCAAGTCCCGGGAGTCGATTAGGGTCTTAAAACTTCTCGAAATTTCTTCGGATGCTGTCCTAATCGATTCGCCTTCGGGATTCGCCATTTATAATCTCACCGATCCAGTGTCGAGCTGAACTTGCAGCGCAGTGGAACAGTATAAAGTAAAGTACATCAGGCCAATATTTGGGCTTCTATATATTGGGTATGGGCTATTTCATTGGGCCCATAACATCTTTTACTAATTGTTTTACGGTGTCATTGGGTAAGAGTTCAGACAATAGTAATAAATAAACTAGTAAACATATACAAAATTTAATTTTTTTTAATCTAAAATATAGTTTTATAATAGTCTGTAATAAATTTTTATATGAAATATAATGAGATAGAGTAATTTTACTTAATTTAGGTATTTTTTAATCACTCATTTTGAGAAACTTTTATGTTATTTTAAAATATTCTAGTGACCGCTCAACGAGTTTTCGAGTTGGTGGATTGGGTTACGTAAATCAAATTGTCGTTACTTCAATTTTCCTACTAATGCTTTCTCGGTCGATTATGACATGCTTCTACTGCGTTATTCACGAGAGTTTACTCAGTATACATTTGATGGGTAGCAAATGCAGGTTCCTTATTTTAAAAAAATACTAGTTGTGGCACACATATTCAGTATGTGTGCATTAAATATTATAGTTTTGTGTAATATAAAAAATAATTAAAAAAATTATTTGGTAAAAATATGATACATTTAAATTTGATAAAAGATAAAAAAAATTATGGAAAGTTAAAATATTTTAATTATAGTATCACTTGTAACTTTTTATCACAGTAAAGATATTAACTTTCAAACATATAAATATCATCTACTATAAATTTTGGTAATTTTTTTGGAAAGCTCCCTTATCCGGAAATCTTCGAAAGAAAATTATATTTGGATTTAAAAAACGAATTAAATTTCTATTAAAATGTGAGAGACAAACACGACTCCGAATCAGACATAGACTAATCCCGCTCGAGTTTTTTAGAAATCTGACATATTTGAAGGGATTTTGAGCTTATCAAGAGATTATTTGACACTCAAACGAAGACTTGGTGTATATAAAATAAGATACCGAGAAACAAAAGCAAAAACTTGTGTGAGACAGTCTCACGAGTCGTATTTTGTGACACATATATCTTATTTGGGTCATCCATGAAAAAATATTACTTTTTATACTAAGAGTATTACTTTTTATTGTGAATATCGGTTGACGCGTCTCACAGATAAAGATTCGTGAGATCATCTTACAAGAGACCTACTCTGAAATAAAAGAACTAGAATTCACGTTTTTTATCCTCACTATTGACCAAATATATATATATATATATTATAAAAATAATTATTATTAATATTGAATGCATAAGTGGAATTATCTAGTTTTATTTCAATGAAAAATTATTTAAATCTAATGCTCATTTTAAAAAATAAATAAATATATTATTGTTTTATAATCTTGACTTTGTCTTGATCTTTGATTGAATGGCTGTCACTTAGAACAGATAGCAATGAGTTGATTTCTACGCCAGTTTCGAACTCTATTTTATATTATTTTATTTTCATTTTGTTAAATTCTCTAAAGAAATTTAATGATGGATATAATGTCATGAGAATCCAATAATATTTAGCTTTCATTTTGTATAGAAGTTGTGCAATGCCAATGTTCGATGTTTGAACAATACTAATTGCGCTGATGTATTTGGGTAATTTTTTACATTTGGATCCATTCATGTATTCATTCACTTACCAGAAAAGACACAATATCACATCGTTTTTTATCTGCAGTTGGTACATTCGAAAACTGGGGTCAAATGATATTTGTGGACCTTTTGGTCAGCACTCTTCGAAAGTTTTCGAATATTTTGAGGTGAATCTTCATATTCTGAAATACACAGTACTTTTCCTTGCTCAACTTGCTTGAAGATTATTCATGGATGTTTACTTTTGCGAATCATTAACAGGGTGTCTCTAAAATTAGAGACAATTACAATCCTGCAACATGGATGTTGGAGGTTACTTCAACTTCATCTGAAGCTGAACTTCGCGCAGACTTTGCTGACATTTACAAGAATTCTTCTTCATATGAGTGAGTTTCTATAGGCCACACAGTTAACGGGCTCTTGCATTAGTTATAAACCCAAGGACTCATTTCAGTGAGATTGCATATGATAGATTTTGCTAGCACCGACTTCGCGTCTCTTCTCCTTGGGATGTATCAAGCTGTAAAAGTTCAATTCTACGGAAACAATTTCGCATCCGTGTTTGCTCTAGAAAACTATTAGTCTAAACTACTACATAGTCCAATCGTACTACTACTATTGACAAATGACAAAAAATGTAACATTTAACATGATATAATATCTTATTTTAGCTCATCATATTTCTTAACTGTGAGTGATGAATCTGTTTTCTGTTGCCTTATATGTAGGACTAACAAAGAGCTTGTCGATCACCTTGGTAAACCACCTGCTCGTTCGAAAGATCTCCATTTTCCCACTCTCTACTCACAAAATTGGTGGTGGCAATTCAAATCTTGCCTGTGGAAGCAATACTGGTCTTATTGGAGAAGCCCTTCTTACAACTTGACGCGATCACTTCATATGCTTTTTGCTTCTTTTCTTTTCTAAGGGTTTACTTGGATTTCACCATAACCAATTACCTTTAGGGGTGTTGTTTTATTCTTTTACCCTATTTTTTTTGCTGCTTTATTTGCTATTTGTATAGGCAAACTCAACTTTCAGAGGAGGTAATCATTTGTATGACACCAACAAAAATGCATATTTTGTAAGAAGGATGATATTTTGTCCTTTAGATGTATCCTATAACATTTCAAGTTAGTATTTACTTATGCTATCCTTTGTATCAGCAAATGTTGAAAACGCTTCGGTACCAAATAGATTTTGTGTATTAAAAATGTAGATACTTTTGAAGGAACCAAACCATGATTCCATAAAAGTAGAATCACGATTGATGTATTAGTTTTTGTACCATAAATTTTAATATGATATTAACACAAAAACTTCTACGAGACTGTTTTATAGGTCAATTTTGTAAGACGGATTTTCGATCTGACATCAAATGTAAAGTTTACGGGGAGATTGGCGATCATGTCAAGATGTTATAAAAAGTAATACATCATAACTGTCTGAAACATAGAAAAAAAACATGCGAGGAAATTATAATAAATCCAATAACTTGAAACAATTCATTCATATGTGAACTATTCTTACATGCAACTGCTGACTCAAACTGTAATTTAAGTAGATAGCACACACATATTCCCTATACGGCATAACACAAAGCACACTGTGTTGCAAGAACACAAACAAAATGGGAAAAAAACGCAAGCTTACCTGAAAAACCAGTAGCAAATGTCTCGGGTTTAGTCTCGGGATTTTTCCCATTTGAGGGGCTTAACTACTTCCCATGTGAAGTCAGGTTCATCTCTTCCAAAATGTCCGTACGCGGCAGTTTTCAAGAACCTTCCGCCACCACCCCTCTTCAAATCCAAGTTAATCGAGATCATTCCAGGTCGGAAATCAAAATTTTCTTTCACAATTTTCAGGATTTCCTTGTCAGGGATCTTCCCCGTGCCATAAGTGTCAACAAAAACAGATAACGGCTCAGGCACACCGATCGCGTATGAGACTTGTACTATGCACCTGCGAGCAAGTCCATTAGCAACAATGCTCTTGGCAGCCTGCCTCACAATATATGCACCACTTCTGTCGACCTTGGTGGGGTCCTTTCCAGAGAAGGCACCACCCCCATGGGCGCCCCAACCACCATAGGTGTCAATATCCCGTGAGACCTGCGTCACCATGAGGGCCACCAATAACAAACCGACCAGATGGATTGAGGTGGAAAATCGTCTTCTCATCAAGATACTTCTCCAGGATGACTGGCTTGATGACATTCTCCTTGAGATCCTTGGCAATCTCGTCATTAGTAACCGTCTCATCATGCTGAGTCGAGATGAGAACCGTGTGTACCCTTATTGGAACCATTGCACCATTTTCATTGTAGTACTCCACTGTAACTTGAGTCTTGCCATCAGGTCTCAACCAGGGACATGTACCATCTTTGCACACTTCTGTCAGCCGAGCACCTAATTTAGTAGCAAGCACGTGGCTGAGAGGCATGTACTCGGGAGTCTCATCCGTGGCATAGCCAAACATATGTCCCTGGTCACCAGCAACAATCTCTTCAGGGCGTTTGGTCAGGTGACCGTGAATTCCTTGAGCAATATCGGGGCTTTGCTGCTCGATGTTAACTAGGACCTTGCACTTGTCAGCATCGAGACCAACGTCATCGGATGTGAATCCAATATTGCGGCATGTGGTGCGCACAATCTTCTCATAGTCTATGTCACCCTTTGTTGTGATTTCACCGAAGACCATTACCATGTTGGTCTTGGTACAAGTCTCACAAGCAACTTTGCTGTCAGGGTCTTGTTCCAGGCAGGCGTCGAGTACTGCATCAGATATCTGGTCGCAGAGCTTGTCGGGGTGGCCTTCGTTCACAGACTCAGAGGTAAACAAGAAGGTCTCCATTTCTAAACCTGGGTGGAAAAAATTCCAAATCCATCATTTTAGTCCTTGAAACAAGAAAAGTGGCAGTAAAAATCCAAATCGACACAGGAAAACCCGAGTCACTGACTCACTCGAGATATAAAACGTTGGGTTAAGATATCAATGTGAATATCTAAAGACTCCAAAAAGACAGATTCTACATTCCAACTGAGGTTTTCTTCGTTTAGCACCAAAATACGAAGATATACTGCACAACAGTTTATAGAATAAAGGGCATCGCCTTATTTTGAAATATTTGAAGCTATTTTAAATTTTTAACATGTCTTTAAGCCAGAAAGTCCCCGAGAATTTTTTTTTTTTTACTACGAAAAGCATGCTGAATAGTCAACTTATTGCAAGTTAGAATAGAATCCAGCGAACAAACCATAAGATAATTATAACAAGAACAATCAGAGAAATTCCTTTAATGAATTATTGCCCGCTAAACGAGCATATCGGGTGTTAAGATTGGAAATTGAACCTAACTCAACCACAAAAGTTAGCTCAAATGAGAGGATTGTCCAAGTCTATACATATAAATCTCGGGAACTATATCCAACCGATGTTAGACATCTTGACATACCCATTCATGCCCAGGAATGAACAACTTGAGACATTAACGGGTGGTCCAACTATAAGCAGTCCAATACAAAATGGTGAGCCTGAGCTACGATAACTTGTTAAGATTAGGTTAAGATATCAATGTGAATATCTAAAGACTCCAAAAAGACAGATTCTACATTCCAACAGAGGTTTTCTTCGTTTAGCACCAAAAAACGTTGGGTTAAGATAACTATAAGCAGTCCAATACAAAACGTTGGGTTAAGATATCAATGTGAATATCTAAAGACTCCAAAAAGACAGATTCTACATTCCAACTGAGGTTTTCTTCGTTTAGCACCAAAAAACCAAGATATACTGCACAACAGTTTATAGAATAAAGGGCATCGCCTTATTTTGAAATATTTGAAGCTATTTTAAATTTTTAACATGTCTTTAAGCCAGAATGTCCCCGAGAATCTTTTTTTTTTTTACTACGAAAAGCATGCTGAATAGTCAACTTATTGCAAGTTAGAATAGAATCCAGCGAACAAACCATAAGATAATTATAACAAGAACAATCAGAAATCCTTTAATGAAGGGTAATCAAAGCTTATTGCCCGCTAACGAGCATATTGGGTGTTAAGATTGGGACTTGGACCTAACTCAATCCAAAAGTTAGCTCAAGGGAGAGGATTGTCCAAGTCTATACATGCAACTCTCGAGAACTCTATCCAACTGATGTGAGACATCTTAACATACCCGTTCACACCCAGAAATGAACAATTAGAGACATTAACGGGTGGCCCAACTATAAGTTGTTCAATACAAAACGTCGAGCCTGAGCTACGATATCATGTTAAGATTAGGACTTGGACCTACCTCAACCTCCACAATCTAGCTAAAGAGGTGGATTGTCCAAGTCCATACATGTAACTTCCAGAAACTCTATCCAACCCTGGGACATCTTACCATCGTGCATAGATCTGAGTAGTTGAAGGGAGGAGAATAGTCCCTTATATGAATCATAATTAAGTAAACACTAAAGCGATGAAACTCGTCAGTAACTATCACTGACCAAACCTTCCAACCTTTAGAAGCAAAAACAAGTTCAGAACTTTCATATCTCGCAACTGTCTAATTCACATCTCGTTATAATTGCTAGACTTAACCAAAGAACTTGATAAAACAATTCAAGATCCATGAGTAGATCCCAAATCTAGTAGCAAAAGTTGGGATAAAAAGATCTATTAATTCTACTGGGAAACAAACATATTTACTCAACTATTTACAACATGAACTTAATTACCATGTCAAAAAGAACATTTTTAAAAGCATCAACACAATCAAGAAATTCTACACATACAGAGAAGCGGTGAATAACTCACTCAGAAGAAAACACTCAAATCAAAGCACATCAGCAAGAACAACATTAGCCATTTAGCCTAGACAAAACCCACGAATGGAATCCTCCACAAAGGCTAAAACTAACAACAAAAAACAAAGATTCACCAAACCTCCCGTGCCTTAGCAGATGGAACCAAGGACCGACAGAAGGGTGTTGCGAACTCTATCTCAATTGGGTACTTGGTACACCTTGATAGATGAAATGGCAAGCCTATTTATAGAAAAGATTACAATTCACAAGTCAATATGACTAAAGGGTGGCGACTGGGGACAAAGGTGGTGCGTTTTGGCCATGTTTTCACCGTCGGATGTGGTTTGGGAATTTGGGATTTTACGGGCAAGATCAACGGGAGTAAGTATATGGATGACGTTTCTGATATGGATTTGAACTTTGATCAACTTGTATGATACAAGAAAATTTTTGATACAAATTTATAATAAATTACATAATAATTTTAGTAATAGAAAAGGAGTTTGGCAGATGCAACTCATATGCTTATTATACTCGTTCACTTAGCACATGATAAGTGTGCTGAACGATGAATCATAATCATTTGTCAATACATCATGATTGAATAAATGATCATGATTCATCCGCTCAATATAGATAGCATGAACATGACCATCGGACAAAGGTTGTGTAATAAATATTTGATTGTTTATAGAATAATTTTAATGAACAGAGCAGTCGGTGTGTTTCATATTGGATCCCATGTTGCTATTTATACCGAAGGAGAGATATTATAGTTCTAGCTGATAAGATTTATGTGGCATTATAAAAACGATTTGATTTCATTTCATTTAAAAAATTATATTTATATAATTTATAAATAGCAAAATGGAATCAGTTGTTTTTATATTTAAAAAATAAAGCATTGTGGAAAAAATCTACTAACTTCTTATTTATTTTATATTTTGTTCTAAATTAGCAAAAAAGTTTGGTGGTATATATATAATATTATAAAATATTATATTATAAGTTAAAAGGCACAAAAAGCTTACCCAACTTCTTTAAATAAAATAATAAAGTCTATTGTGAGATGATATCACGATTTTTTATATGTGATACGGGTTTACAAGATCTATAATTATTGTAAAATTAATATTTTTTTGCATAAAAATTGATATTTTTCGTTAATTTAGTTAGATCAAAATCTATCACACAAAATTAACATATAAGATGATGTCACGATAATTTTTATGAAATAAAATAATATGATTTACGCCTGTTTGATACAACTTCAATTCAGCGTGGAACCTAAAATTTATGGTAGTGGATTTTATATTTATTTTCACGCACACCAACAGTTTCATTTTTATAATATATTTTGTTTTATTAGGATCTACACTACAAATATTTGTCTGAGGCTTGAGGTGGCTTGGCTCGTTTGATCTTGGGGCCGGAAACGATATTTGTCGAATTATGATCCGATGAGTTCATTTTTGGATTTTTTTTATTCCGATTTAGCTGACGATTCAAGCTAATCAACAAATGGAGCGATGGAGCCCCGCCGATACTGATCATCTCCCCCGATGAATCACACCGTACTGTCATATACATCACTTCCTACAGGAGCAATGGATGGGACTGCTGTTTACTCTTCTCATCTGTTGAGCCAACTGGAGGCTATTCTTGATACTCACCCTTGCATGTAAGCCATTTGATATTATGTAATGATTTCAGGGTAAATTCCATCGATTTCTCCAAGGTTTTTGCGAAAATGAAGTATCTTTTCACTATGCCATACTTGGCAAACTGGTGATGCTGCGCTGCTGGGTTTTTAGGAGGGTTGGATTCAGGTTATGGCCTTATGGGTAGGTGATTTAAAGGGAGAAGTAGGGAAAAAAGTGAAATATCTTTAAAAGAAATCGTAATTAAAATGGTAAATATTCATTTTCAAGTAGCAGTGCGGCGCTGAACGTCGCTCACGCCCTGATTTTTAGAATTCGTCTAGGCTGCAACAAGAAAAATTAGATATTTACCGCGTTTAGAACCCTGTCAATGAGACATTTGAAAAACTTACAAGGACGTGGATTGATCATAGTGATTAAAGTGTTATGCGTTGGACAAACTCCTGAAGGTAGATTTTTGTAATTTACCCTTTTACAAGAATACCCATATTTTTTCTTCTGCTATTGATCACAAATTAATCAACCAAAAGATACTCTGATCTATAAATTTTCTCAACTATTAAGACTGGTGGAAGCTGTCACCTTGTTTATTGCTGCAAGTTGACGAAGCATACATCTTTTAATAAGTTTTCGGAAACAAATAGATTATTGATTCAGATTTTGTATATTTATCGGCTTTTTTGTTATACTGTCTTCAGTTGTCATCTTTAAGTTCTTTTTATTGCGATCATGTAAATGGATCATTACTAAAATATTTTTATGTTGTTTGTGATATGAATGATATTTTATTCTTTCAGTGATGAATTGGGGTTTATTCATCCATCCCAATTTGCTGCACTGGATGAAGAGGCCAATGGTTCACCTGTATCAAAACCATCACATTTTCGTAATTCTGATACATTTTTTTGGAGTAATGGGCATAAGTTGGGTATATCAACACTTGCTCTATTTCCACTATATGGTGCTGCTAAAGATGCCTTCATGGATTCTTTTAGACGATATAAAATGTTATTAGACTCTCATGGACAGAACAACGAATCCTCAGATGTTAAAACATTGAAGTTCTCACAGTCTGACCTAGACATTGTGGAAAGTGAAGCGATGAGACACAGCAGGGTTCTTGTTCTGTTGAGCTGTGATTTTGGCACGGCGTGGAATTCCAGGTCTATTTTCTTCTGT
Organism: Primulina tabacum; assembly: GCF_025594145.1. Lineage (NCBI taxonomy): Eukaryota > Viridiplantae > Streptophyta > Magnoliopsida > Lamiales > Gesneriaceae > Primulina > Primulina tabacum. The sequence goes on along the minus strand of NC_134559.1, from coordinate 3,923,862 downwards.
TTGATGTCACTTGTGTTAATCTGAAAACCTAATTTCAAATTATGTCGACAAAAGGCAATCAAATTTCCGAGCTTCTTCTTGGTGATAGATATACTGAATGAAACCTGTTTATATCTCTTGCAATTTGTTGGATCTTCTGTAACCTGATGAAGCATGAATTGCTTTTCTGGAAAATGACATTAAGAAATTGGAAACTTCTGTTAGGTCAAGTGAATTATACTGATTTCTCCCTTAATTTTCTAAATAGTTCCAGAAGTGAGCATGATCTGTCCAAAGTTCTGTTTATTGCACTCTTCTGATTCCTGTTGGTTTTCTTTGTCAAAATTTTAGCTTATGTAGTTTCAACTTCATTGTTCACAACTGGGAATTGGAAGTTATTGTGATTGCAAGTAATTCAGTTTATATTGAAGGATTAATTTGCAAAGCGAGAGGAATGCCTTCCATATTCTCTACATTGAACAATATATAACTCAATTGTGATGCTAGTGGTTACTTTTAGAACCTCACATGTTGGATACATCTTGTGAAGTTTAGTTGAATTTGCAAAATGCCAAGTGAGTTCCTGTTGAATTTTTTCTCTCTCTTTTTGTGCCGTGAGGGAACTCCAAGTGAATCTTCTGGTCACCTAATCTCTTTGAAGGTTTAGTTTTGTAAAACAAAGCATTCAAAGAATTTATTGAATGTGTGTGTGATCTTAATTTGCCTTTACTTCCATCATGTACCTTCATGGTGATGTTCTAGCCTGAAGAGAGCAGTTGGCTTCTGTCGTTTGTGTCTTGCAACGTTCCACCCTCACTCAATTTTGTCATAGACAATATAATCTGTGTGCTTTTCTACTGGTAGGAAGTTGGTTATATTAAGGAAACAACAATTTCCATTGTTCATGGATGAACTACTGTTATCAACTTTGGTTCTCTCCTATGCACCGAAGAGTGAATGTGCTTGGAGCCACAGGTAGAGTACATCATTTCTACATAGCTGTGTGTTTGTGTGTACATTCTGTATGCTGTCTTATGCAGTCATAAATACCTCTCTGCATCTAGATGCTAAGACTAATTTGTGCATTCATATTTTGAGCCTACCTTGTAATGATGTTCACACTGGTAGGAGATGGGTGATCAAGATGATAGCAGACAAGTGTGCAAACCTGCAAGAGATCGTGGAAAGAGAATCTGTTTTAGTGAAAACTATAGCCGAGGTTTATTTCTTTCCAAAGTTTTGATTTACATCATAGAACATTGATATATGTGATATGTAATGATTTGTTTTCATGCATCCTCTGCATTAGGATTCTTTATAATGAGATTGTGGAAAGAGAATCTGTATTAGTGAAAACTATAGCCGAGGATTATTTCTTTCTAAAGTTGTGATTTACATCATATAACATTGATATATGTGATATATAATGATTTGTTTTCGTGCATCCTCTCCATTAGTATTCTTTTTAACATCTTATGTTTTTTGGTGGAGAAATGGTAAATTCTCACAGTTTACTTGTTTTCTTCTGTTTGTGCACTTGTTTCACCTTTCCATCTAACATGAAGATTTATCTTCAGCTGCTAATTTGTGGTGATACCTAAAATAACGCAGATTAACCGCTATGTTTTTTTTCCTTGGCTTATTTGGCATAGACATTGAGGATTTACTCTCTCCGGTCGTAGTAGAATCCACCTTTGATGATTGCCTATAACTTGGCATTTTACTAATTCTTATTCAAGGGCATTGTGTTGCTTTTTCCTGGTTGACATTACAGATTATAATTTCTACCTGATTTATTCATTTTTGTTGTAGAATTCAAAAATGAACTATCGTGCTTGGAATCACCGTTGCTGGTTAGTTTCCTACATGTCACATGCACAGGTTAGAATATTGTTGAGACACCTTAATGCTGATTGTCTTTTTTTTTATCTCATTGCATTGTGCAGAGTGCACGCACTCAGATTTTATTATGTAAACTAAAATTTTCTTTACCACATAATAGGTAATCTTCTTTTGTGGCTAGGAGAGAAGAGTGTAGTGTAGGCTTTGGTAGTTCCCATGTCTAAATAATCCCATAGCACTTCGACTGGCTCAACCGTTTCTTCTTTTCTCTTCCAAACTGAATTATGATTCCCTATTTGCACCTCTCTCCTCTATTTGTGCACCTTAAAAAATGATTTTCATGTCCCAAAATTTGTTTTTCCTGAATTATTGTAGTGTCCATCAGGTGATACTCGAGTTGCAAAATTCTCGAGAATGGACAGTGCTTCATGTTGCTGATAATTCTTGTTTGCATTACCAGACTGTAAGTTTCACACTTGTTGGCATATTTTCCTGATGTTGTGGACAAACTCTTTTTGAAATGTGAATAACTTCATGTGATTATATAATTGTGGAAAAGTTTATCTGGTCTCATTTCCTGGCTGTGTTCAAGTACTTAAAGTAAAAACTAATCAACATGTTCTTTTCTTGTGACATTTGTATATTTTCTATTGAAACCGTAGTGCCCAGCTCACATTACCAAGACTATCTAACAGGGTCTAGCTGTCAAAGTTTGTTGGCAGTGATACACATTTGATATAATAATGGAACTCCAGTGCCTCATTTAGCATTAAATTTCTTCTAGTTTTCAATATATTAGCATGAACCTGCATCACATGACTTAAGATAGAAAGAGATTCTCGTAGGAGTCCACTATCAATACCTTAGATGAAACCTTAGTTTGACGAAAGATCGAATGAACAAATATGCAGAATATCATGCTTGACCGGGATATCAAACCATACCTCTCTCTCCCATCTTTCTTGCTTCACTGGAATATCAAACCATACCCTTTATAGTCCCTCCTAATCAAGAATAACAGTGGAAAAAAACTATATTATCAAAGTCTTGTGTTTGTTCTATTACAATACCAAAAAATATTGTGGGAAAAACTTCCTAAAATGTTTTGCTTGATGCAGCGATTACTACTCCAGATGGTAGAGAATTTAAAAGATAACAACGGACCAGATACTTTCTCATGTGCAGAATTTCATCAAATGTGGAAGGTTTGGTGTTGCCTTTTTTACCTATTGCAAAGATTTCTCATGAAATTATTATATCTTTATAGCAATTATGGAGCACTAATCATTTGAAAAATGCCCAATCTTTATGGTCTGGCGAAAAGTTGAGAAGTTTGCTGTGTCAATCTTTCTTCCGATAAAAATAATGTCTTCAAATTAGTTTATGATCATCTAGAAAGTCTCGTACTCAACTTAATGATTTGTGTAGCATTGCAACTAGATAATTGTTTGGGGCACACTGAACAATATATGATATACTGTTGATCTGATTTACATGTTTGGTTTAAGAAAGTGATGGGTTAAGCTTTATAGAATTCATTATCATTGGCTTGCTTGATGATCATGTAATTGTTTCATGTTATAGTATTACTATGGGTTTATCTATATTTTGAAGTTGTCTATCTTTTTCTCATGAACTTCTTAAATCTAATTCTCTATTTCATTTGGCATACTATATTATAGGAGGAGCTGCACTGGAATGAGTTGTTGATAAGGCGTTATTTCGGAAGAGAGGTATGCCTGTCACTAATGTTTTTTTGAACTCAAATGGCTCTCAGAACTTACAGAAACAATTACTCGAATTTATATTGTTTCAATCCAGATGAACTCGTAGGTCGATTCTTTTCTCAATTTCTGACTCGCCATGTCAGGACTGTTATGGTTTTGTAATATATTAAGATAGTAGAACTATGTAGACATCAGATTTCTTTTTAAAGGTAAATCCAACTTTATTCAAAGTTTAAAAACAAAATAGGAGGGAGACTAGACCAAAACCTATCAATAACTAAAATACAAATCCGAACAAGATTATTAAGCGAACTAGGAGGTGACAAGGACAACCAGATATCACTAAGTTATCCTGGAAGAAGTATGGACACCATATCCAATAAAGGCTGAAAACTCTTTGATGTGGCCGAAAAGAATATTCTCCGAGTCTAAATGAAACCATCTTTCATCGATGCTGACTCCAATTAACTGAAAGGCTCTAATTGGGTTAACGTGATCTAGAAGAATACCATCTATGGAAAATTCGCCTGGACTCCCATGAGAGAAACCGTCCATTTTAAGTTTAAACGAGCCAGAATCTGGTTTTGCTCATCTAATAATCATTGTAACCCGTGTAATCCTTTCAATAGCAAGTGAGATTAATATCTGTCCAATGTTCAAATTTGTATGTTCATGAATCAGCGCATAGAAAGACAACATTTATAAGCATTGACTTGTTGACTTGTCGGATGCTTTATATGAGTTCATTTCGGGCTTGCCCTGCACTTCTATCTACGTTTGCCCTTTGAATTGCTATTTTGTTACAAGCAAGGGGAATAAAGACAGTTGATTGCTGAACCCTAGACAAGAACATATATATTATTGATGCCCTAAGTCGTCAGGAAAGTATGATCGATACCCTGTGACAGTTGAGATTGCTAGTTGTAGTTTTGAAAATGCTTGCTCTCTCGATGGTTTTAAAATGCAGAAAGTTCCACGCAGAGTTTTTCTTTTGTGGTTGGAGATGGCAACTATTTTCCATTAAAAAATAGCTAGGCTGTAGGTTTTCTTTTACCCAAATTGTCTCCTCGACACTTGAATCTCTCTAAAGAGGAAAATACTACCTAATTTCTGTACTGCCTTTTACCCGGATAAGGTTGTTAATGTTTGTTTTCTGATATGTGTTTTTTCCAAGGGTTTATGGCTTCACCGTCGCTTCCTCTCGCTGTTTTGGATGGAACATTTGACATCTGGCAGTCAAAATATAAATAGTCATTCTTTGTGCAAAAGTTCTGAGAATGATGACATCTTCATGTTTATAAATGCTGAATTAAAGCTACTCGGTCATTGCACAATCATCCCCGATAATGTGTTTGAGGATTATGAGGCGCAGGCAGTTCATCCTGCCACCTATATCATGTGGCTTGCAAAGGTAAATTGATTTTTGCTAGTGTCTGATATCTAATATGTATATTCTTTTTCTCATCACCATAATCATTCACTCTTTTCTGCCGATGGTTATTAAGCAAATGCCCACGCCCTTTGGGATCGAACTTAGGAACAGTTCACTATATGGGGCACTCGAGACATCACTCAAGAAAACTGGAAAGAGTTTCCTTTTGGAATCTGTGGCCGCAAATTGTGTCAGCATACAATCATTGAACTGAGGAACCTGTTGCATGATAATAGCGATTGGTTTAACCCCATGTACAATGATTTAAGATTGTGTTGTTTGAAAGATTGGGATGTATCGGTTCAAAGAAATCCACATGCATCTCTTCAATGGATTAGGCAGGAAATGGTTCTGTTGATGGGAAATTTTCGGTTCCAGCCGACGGCGTTGCTATTTTCGTGTTGCCTACACAAAAATGAGTTGTAGCATAGGTTGCTTTTAAGTGGGTTGCAAAATTAGAGAGCACTAATTTTTTTGTTATAAATTCAACAAAAAAATGATACAAGTACGCCAAATTTAATGATACTTTTCTAGATATTGAACTCCAAAGGATTTAGGTTCTGCAGCATATCCTACAAAGGGTGCAAAGTTCTCCGCCATCCAAATCTCTTATTAATTGTTTTTTTTTTTTATGTACTCGTTAATTAGTTTGTGTATTGTTTATTTGGTTTGTCGATGACAAATTTGAAAATTAACTGACATTTAGGAAATGTGTTAAGTGAAATAATTGTTCATATTGAGTAAGACAATCGAAACGTGGTGTTTGAGCTGCTGTACGATTTAAAATGTTCGAGTTATACTGTAATCATCAAATTTAGTTTTTAGTAAAGCGACAAACGTTCAGTCCTACAATTGATATCAAAGATAAGGTAACGAGTTCGATTCTTATTAATTGTAATGAATACAATTATTGAGAGGGAGATTATTGGATATTAAAAACAACAATCTTTTTCATACATGTATTACATAAGCACACATTCCTGGTTAATGAAAAAAAGTAAATCGATATGGACAATCCATGTTGTTTCTAAACTAAAATATCAATTAGTTAAGTTATCGAGACTAAACAGATATCGTTAACTCGTTTTCAACCCAAATCTGTGGTACAACTCTATATATCTTCAACTCAGCCAAAAATATTCCAAACATGTCGGATAATCATCATCCCGAACATGTTATAACTCGACATTGAATTTGAATTCAATGGAATGGAAATATGTACTTAAGAGACCGAGCTTCTAATCAGTTGATCTCCCACGATACCCTTTCCGGTAAACTAGGGTTCCCCAAAAAATTTGTACATCCACTATTGGTATAACTAAATCATTAGTTATGTATAATAAAGCTGAGTGGTCAACAAGGCAGCTACCGCCTACCAGCTTTATTGGTCAGTAGATCTAAAAGAATATTATTGTACATCAAACAACAAGTAATTAATTCAATATTATAATTATTATTACACAATACATAAAAAATATATATATAAATAACAATACGGACATGAGTCGTTATTCTTGTGATCGAGTTAAGTTTTCATTTTTACACGAACTAAAATTTTCAAAGTTAACATTGAATTAATATTGAAAAAAAGAATCTCTGAACAATTTTCCGATAAAATTTTACATATAAAAATAAGAAAAAAAACCGAGCCACCCAAACTACCGCCCCATGGTTATTATCCCATTAAATGAGATCATATATATGTTCATTATATAGACAAAATAAAATAAAATTCAAAGAATGAAGGCAAAACTATTGCTATGGCATTGTCCTGTCATGTGCGAGGACATGTAAAGTAAACTAAAATAAACTAAACTTTTTTATAAATGTAATAATATAATAATGATAAAAATTTGTTTGAAATGGTTTCACGGGTCGTATTTTGTAAGACATACTTTTTATCTGAGTCATTCATGAAAAAATATTATTTTTTCGTCTCACAGATAAAAATTCGTGATACCGTACTCTGTAATAGTAATGAAATTCAAAGCGGACAACTCTCTCTCTTCTGTATGTATATGCTTGTATATATTTGTTGCTTTTTATCTTGCTCTAAATTTGTGTTCATCTCTCTCTAAAGGTGATGGTGTCATATAATATCGGCCACAAACTAATCGTCGGAGTCAGTCACCGATGATCATCGGTACGTTCTTCGCATTATTCCGATTACGTATGTGGTGAAGTTTTTTTCCCCCCCTCTGTTTTTGGCTGATTTGGTCTTAATTTTCAGCTGGTTTTTCGTTTTTTTAGCTATTTTTAATTTTATTTTTATGGGAACGGATGTTGTTCGTGGATTTGACACGATGTTGTTTGTTCTCTGACGTGGATCCATCTATGGTTTTTTTGACTTGTTTATCTGATTTTGTTTGCTGTTCCTGTCGATTGTTTCCTGAATCTAGGGCTGGCTACTTTTTTCTTTTCAATGTTAGATCTAATTTGTGTTTTTGGTGGTGTATTTCCTTTAACTTTGGTTATTCATGTAGGATATCTGACTGGTGTGTTTGAAATCTTGAAGATGTTTCATGTATGAGATTGTGCAAGTTTATTATTTTTTTAATATTATTCTGTTTTTATGTGGATTAATTCCTTAGCTTTTTCATGGAATTTTCAGCACTATTGTTGACTTTTAAGTAGTTAAACGATTTTTTGGTTACATAGTAAAAGATAAAGTTACTAATTGTCGGAAAGCTAATATGGACATTATTTCTTTCAAATTATGTTCGCTAAATGCATGGGAAATTTCTCTGCATGTTTTATACTGGGAGATATTATTGCGCAACATTATTGTGAAAGAGCAGTAGTGGGCGGGCGACAAAAATTGAAGTGATAAAGGATGGATGCCTCGGATATAGCATTGTGGATGAAAAGGATAAACTGATGGATTTGGGAGAACTATTATGCGGTTAGAGTTTGATGCATTGGAGTGAACACACCGAGTAGTTTTTCTATTGCTCCATGGCGATGCAAGTGCTTCCTGTAATACATGTGGCTTGGTGTTGTAGGTGAAGGGTTTGGTGGAAGATTGCACAGCCTTGGGAAGATTAATTTACTATTTTGTAAAATGTAGGACATTTAGTTTTTTTAGCATTTGGTATTAAAACATGTATTCGAGTGTCTCAATGCTGAACATAAAGCGCTGTAAAGTAAATTATAACCAGTTTGCAAGACGTTAAATTGCTGTACATACGTTGTTAAAACTATCCATATTCTCCGTTTACCATATAAGGATGAAATATTCTGTAAACTTTACCATCTAAGATAGTCTAAGTTATGCTATTTTCTTCCAGTGATACTTATCTAATGGTAGATTTATTTTACGGTTTGGTGGATATGCATATCATGCACCCATTGAACTGAACTACTTCTCTGTATGAAATGTCTAACCCTAGATTATTGTTTTTCCTTGGATTTGACAACACTATAAAATTGACCTAATGATTATTTCACATACAAGTTGCTCTAGTCTGATTTTGGAAGTATGTGTCAGCAAGCCATGCTAGGAAATTTTATTGACACTTGATAGATTTTTATGTATTATTGCTACATTTATTTGTAAATCTCCATCATTTTTATTTGTGGCTACTTGAAATTTTATCGACACGGAAAGACTTTTATGTATTAATAATAATTGCTTTATTTATTTGTAAGTCTCAATCATTTTTATTTGTTGATACTGCAAAAGGACAAAGATCCTTTTTTGCTGTGGAGATTATGAAAAGTGGGCTGCGAAATTGTGTCGGAGATCATTGGATTTATTGATGCTTAGTGACCTAAGTTGAAAATGTAGATCATTGTATTTATTGATGCTTAGTCACCTAAGTTGAAAATGTTGATCATTGTATTTATTGATGCTTAGTCACCTAAGTTGAAAATGTTGTGTAAACTCTTGAGATATTGAGCCTATTACACTTGAATTAATGATTTTTTTAATATTTAAATTAGTGAAATTAGCAATGCTATAAAATGGATTTAATTTTATTTTTTCTCTTTTCGAATCCTTTTTGTGCTCATTTATTGACCTATTTAGAGGACTTTCATTATAGATATGAAATAGACAACGGTAATTTAATATCTGTAATGGCATGGGCTACAAAGATTGAGAAATCTTATTTTGTGCTTGGATTTTGATAATTTAAATTTTAAATCCACCTTATATCAGGTTAATAAACTTAAATAACTTAAATAATAATTATGATAGATTTCAAATACACCTAAAGTTATAATTACTTTAAATCCATTCCTCAAATAAAATCCCTTCCTCCAAATCAACCGTCATTTCAAGCGCAACCTTAGTTATTTTTTGCTTGTTTCGCGTTGAATTGTGTGTTTTTCGTGTTAGGACAGACTTATGTATGCAAATTGAGTGGTGGTCAACCTACTGGCTTTTTCTCATGATGAAATCCATGCTAATATATGTACCATAATTTTTTCTAATCAAGCAAATGGGATAGTAGAAATCTATCGATGGAGATAAAGATTTTAAATTTTCATAATGGCATTTCTTTTTGACTCACTGTTTTGTTTGGATTATGAAATTGTCAAGAACTCGAGTCCAATATCTTATTGAGGTTTGATGTACTTAATGAAAATATTGAAAAAGAACAGATTGCCTTTCCTTTATTGTGGGAAATTAATTGTGGTCAACATATGTATTAGTGTGTTCCAACTGGCTGAGTCCATCTTAAACGCATGCAGTGTAATTTTCAATCTCCTTTTTGGTAAAAGTTTAGCGATTCAATTAAAATTTCTTGCTAGCTTGTGTAAAATTTTATAAATTTGGTCATATTGGATTAGATTTGCATAATTCACTCAACCACTGGCATTTTTGTGTTTGCTAGAATAATCACATCTACTCAATTCTATTGACCTGATATTATTCATTAAATGAAGGATGGAGGAAAAAAGTATAAATACGGATCTGTTTGGTCAGAAGTTTACATTGTCTCGTTGGTTTCTATAGGTGAATGACTTGTTGAGTTATACAATTAGCTGGTTTTATTATTAAATGGCATCAGTGGGTGTAGCTCCCACTTCTGGTTTAAGGGAGTCTGGCAGTCATGAAATTGGGGTTGATAGGTTGCCTGAGGAGATGAATGAGATGAAAATCCGGGATGATAAGGTACATCTAATGTCTTAGAATCTTTGTTTTGATTCAACATCTGTTGGGAAGTGTTCTTTCCTCTTGCCTGGAGTGTGGTTGGGCCTAGCTTAACATGGTTATAATATTCTAGGAAATGGAAGCAACAGTGGTGGATGGTAATGGGACTGAGACTGGCCACATAATTGTGACAACTATTGGTGGTCGAAATGGTCAACCAAAGCAGGTGATGCACCATTGTTGTGATTGATTTTTTGTTCCTTTATGTATGTGATTATCTTTTGCTAATGTCTATTCTAAATACAAAACATCCTTCCCAATTAAGAAATATCCCGCTCCATCAGAAAAAAAGAACGAACATGAAACACTTAAATTATTTGGTAACCCAAAGGGAAAGATTGTAGCATGCCATTTCTTATGATCCCTGAACACCCTCAAAAGAGCCAGTCCCCCCGCATCCCCTCATCAAAATGTAAAAAAAAAAATAAAAATAACCCTTAATGGTTAGAAAAGGCTCAAAAGATTTGGAAGTGGGTTAGAGGTTGATTTTCTCGATTTATTAATAAAATCTAATTGTTTTGCTCATAAAGCAGAGGGCTTCTTAAGAAAATCTAAACGGGCTATATTGATCTTCCACTCCGTTGGGAATTAATCACGGAGAGATCGTTCTCTCAGATGCTGACTGGACTTGTAAGAGAGGTCAAACTTGATGTTGTCTTTTGAAATTTTTAATTTGAATCGAGGAAAATCCAAGGAACTTTTTACCTGTGTTGGTTTTGAAAATGCAACATTTTCATTTGAACGATCAAATTTAGGAGGTGATGACTGCAAAATATTGTATTTTATAAGTTGTCTTAACCAGAGGATTGAGGAAAAAGTGCTTGGTTGCAAGTCATGGAACTGTGTTTTGTGGTACCACTTGTGTTGGTATTCTGACTCGATCTTTTCTTTTGCGGTTGCTTTAAGACAATTAGCTACATGGCCGAACGAGTTGTTGGACATGGATCATTTGGAGTAGTGTTCCAGGTGCGATTTTTTTGTTATTTTTGACTTGTAAGTGATGGTTACGACTGTATTATGTGTTTTATCATGGAAGATGATCACAGATATTAATATTTGTCAACCTTGTTCATTATCCAGGCAAAATGCTTGGAGACTGGTGAATCTGTTGCCATAAAGAAGGTTCTTCAGGACAAGAGGTACAAGAACCGTGAGCTGCAAACCATGCGCCTACTTGACCATCCAAATGTTGTGGCATTTAAGCACTGTTTCTTCTCAACAACTGAAAAAGATGAATTGTATCTTAATCTGGTACTCGAATATGTTCCTGAAACTGTCCATCGAGTTATCAAACATTATAATAAGTTGAACCAGCGGATGCCTCTGATATATGTGAAGCTGTATAGCTACCAGGTATGTGGTTTGCTTTTGGCACTGCTTTCACATAAATGATCTCTGTCTGCTGGCACTCCACTTGGATACTGTTTTCTCCTGTATATGTTCTCTTAGCGCAATGGCCACAACCTTGATTGCTTCTCCTGGATGCCAAATGTATTGTTGCAACTGGCATGGCAAGACATGGATTTTCCTGTTTTGACCCGCGGTTTCATGCATTTATGATGCTTTTAGGGGTATCTGGACCAGGATATATGTTTCATAGTGTTTTGTGCATAACACTTTTGTCTTATTATCACAAACACTGCCTGGAATTGTGCTGTCTGTTCTACTACCTGTTAACAGAATGTTTAATTCTAATATCCAATCTGTGACTCGGTGAATGTACTGTTATTATTTTGCTATTTGGTAGATCTTCAGAGCATTGTGCTACATCCATCGCGGTATTGGAGTATGTCACAGAGATATAAAGCCTCAAAATTTGTTGGTACGTTAAGATTTTATGATTGCTTTGTTTACTCGTTACCCTTCACACGCCGAAGCTCGTGTATCCTTAGTGCCAAGACAAATTGACTTTTGAAGTACATCGCTTTTGAATATTTTATACTAACTAGATTTAATGTTATCTATCTTATGATATTTTTAATCCACGTAGTTGATTCTTTTTGTGGTAATAATTGGCAAATTCAAAGTATTGTCTCATGGTTCAAGCTCTACGGAGTTTGCTTTATTCTTTTCCCTTTTCTTGTGAATGGGATATGATTTTTACACGCTTTTAATCATTCATAGCCGTACGGGGTGTATCCGAATTTCAGGGGGTAGTATGTCGAGAAGAACGACAGTGGCCCCCATTTACTTGGGTACGAAATAGAAAGTTTAGATACATATTCACTTACTTACATAAATTTTGTAGTGAGCTATGTTTTTTCAAGTATTAATTTTGTTTTAAAAAAAGAGAAGAAAGTTTTGTGTGACTATAATTGTTTAAAACGTTTTTGTTCTAATTTTCAAAGTGAATCTTTAGCATAAGCTAAAAATGTCATTTTTCTACTTTCTTGTTTGGACTTTTTTTTACATGGTTTTGAAATTAAAAAACCCGACTGACAAACAGTTTTTTAAAGAAACCACATTGTTTTTCCAAAGAATGAACATTTATTTAAATGTGTTCCCATTCAAATGCAACTAAGGCCTGCCTTATGATGATGAATATGTGCTCAAAAGAAACCAAAATCTTTCCCAATAGGTTACCTTTATTCATACCTTTTGGAAAATACTTGGAAAGTTTGCTGTTATTCAGCCATAATAAATGGCTGTATAAGTTGGTTTGATATAAATTAAGGAAATCAGCTATCAGGTCCTCATTATAATTTGTGCATGTGTAATTAAACATGTATGTATTGTATTGGTTTAATTTGGAAAAAAATATCGTGCTAAATGTGTACAGGTTAGACGATGCATATCTTACCTTAATGATCACTTTGAACTGTTAACCCATGTGTTGCTTTCAAAGCTAATAAAATACATTGTGCAGGTGAATCCACACACCCACCAGGTTAAATTATGTGATTTTGGAAGCGCAAAAGTGTTGGTATGTCTAATGGCATTATATTGGAGGTCACATTTTTGCAAGCATTACGTATGACATAATTTGCATTATTTTGGCAGGTCAAAGGAGAACCCAATATCTCTTACATTTGCTCTAGGTATTATAGAGCACCTGAGCTCATTTTTGGAGCAACCGAGTATACTACAGCAATTGACATTTGGTCTGCTGGCTGTGTGCTTGCTGAGCTACTTCTTGGACAGGTACTTTTTTTAACTTTGTTTCTAAGTGTTGTATAATAGATCCTTTAACTAATAGTACTAAGATTCTCATCCCCTTGTATGTGTTATTGATGGGATATGCCTCTTCAGCCCCTTTTCCCTGGTGAGAGTGGAGTAGACCAGCTTGTTGAGATTATCAAGGTTATGTCTCTCTCTCTCTCTCTCTCACACACACACACACATGTGCGCTCTCTCTCTCTCTCTCTCTCTCTCTCTCTCTCTCTTGTTTTTATTTAATAAATGTACTTTAAGTAGTTACTTGCTAGTGTTGTTAAATGGTTGGAAGCTCGTTCCAAAAAAACAAAAATGGTTGGAAGCTTATATTTTGTGGATTGACAGTTCCTCTCCCTGTTGTCTTTGACCTGGTTCAACAATTTTCTGTTTCTCAATCTATTAACCAACTGATTTTTTTTTCCAGGTTTTAGGCACTCCAACAAGGGAGGAAATTAAATGCATGAATCCTAACTATACCGAGTTCAAGTTTCCTCAAATTAAAGCTCATCCATGGCACAAGGTACTTGTCGGCTATGTGAATTATGTGATACTTACTGGCTTCTTTCTGCTTTTGTTTCATAATTTTGTTTATTTCATAATTTCACTTCAGGTATTCCACAAACGCATGCCCCCAGAAGCGGTTGATCTTGTGTCAAGACTTCTGCAGTATTCTCCTAATCTGCGTTGCACTGCTGTGAGTAATTTTTGTCCTCAGTCTGGAGGGGGCAGGGAAATTTTCGAGGACATTATTTTTTTCCTTCAGTTGCATTGTGACCATGACACATGAGCATATCAGAGTCTAGGATTACCTAATTATCTTTGTAGGAGAAACTCACTTATTATTGTTGTTGTTTACATGTTGCTTCTATTCATAGAGTAGGCTCTTAATAGAGCTGGCGTATAAATGTCCTCGTGATTAATAGAGACCTATATAATATGTCATAAATATCTTAATTCTTTGATGCTTTACAGTAGCTGTAGCTACATCATTTGCTGATGGCAAATTATTCCTTCCCTGGTTTTGTTCTGGAATTTGATGCATTTAATTACTCTACAGCTGGATGCCATGGCCCACACCTTTTTTGATGAACTTCGTGATCCAAACACTCGTCTACCCAATGGGCGTTTTCTTCCCCCATTGTTCAACTTCAAGCCTCATGGTACACATTTTCGTGAACAAAAACATTTATATTCTATTGTCTTTTCTCGTTTATTGAAATTTGAAATCGATGATACACATGAGTTTCAGAGTTGAAAGGTGTTCCTGAGGAAATCCTGATAAAGTTGGTACCCGAGCATGCTCGAAAGCAGTGTTCCTTCCTTGGGTTATAAATCCTTAAAGTACCGTACATGCACACCACTCACTGTGTTTCTTCTTGTACTCATCTGTCGTCCCTTCGTTCATTTTGCATTGTTTTGTACTAGATACACCTTGTTTCCGCAAAAAAAGATTTGGGAAGTGATGTATGCTATTCATTGTCAATGGATATAAATATAATCGCGTATGTTGTGTGTGATTTAACCTTTGTATGAGGATGACTAATTATTTTATCTAAATGAAAGTTATTGTGTTGGATTTACATGTTTGTTGCATCTTATCAAATATCCTTGGGATTCGACTGCTGGCTTGTGGATTGGTTTTGTGCAATCTAATCATCAATCTTTTGGCTCTCGTCTAACTGAGAAGCAAGAGCCCATGCAAGGCTTTGTGATTCCAGTTTCATTTTTCCCTAACGTCATTGGTATAGTCTAGAGTGGTGGAGTTTAGGTAGATCCCTCTCTCGTTGTTAGTAAGAACAAGAAAGTACTACGTAATGAGGGATTACATCAAAATTTATCTTGTACAGGCGATCGCATCGCTCCTCTTTAACTCCTAGGAGCCCGTCAATGCGATCGTCATCGAGTATCCGGTTTGTTAGAAGATGGGAACATTTGCTCTTGAAACCAAATTCGTCAACACACCTGCCCTTACGCAACAATCCCGATAAATATGCATGATAGTCTAGATAACCCCTTGACACCATATCTGATGTTTCGTCAGGATATCTGTTGGTGAATCATCAACATACAAGTTGAGTTCGGGATTGATCCAAAAATGATAAATAAATTACTGATGAATCTACCTCGAGGTAATATAAATAGACAAAAACTTGTGTGAGACGATCTCACGGGTCGTATTTTGTGAGACAGATCTCTTATTTGGGTCATCCATGAAAAAATATTATTTTTTATGCTAAGAGTATAATTTTTTATTGTGAATATGAGTAGGGTTGACACGTCTCACAGATAAAGATTCGTGAGACCATCTCACAAAATACATACTCATATAAAAAATGAAACATATATGTTGTGTAAATATTGTTTAATTTTAATCTTGACTTGTTTAAGTGACGTATATGATGTACGTTGGACAAGTACTTTTGTCTCTAATTTTGCATAATTATGCTACAACCATTGCGCATTGCTCGTACTAACAGAATACCATTATCTTGCGTAGATTTAATGCATTTTTTGATCTTCGTGTTAGGGGGATATAGTTGTCATTTTATTTGTTTTTTTTTTTTCCTATTTGGAGTTCGTTAAAGTTAGGTTTGAAATCAAAATCTATTTTCAAACTTGAGATCTTGATACAATAATGATCATGAGACATATTTATTAACTCACTTTAAATCTTTTCATTAAATCCAAATCTATTGAGCCAAATGGCATTTTGGTCGCACAAATTATGGAAGCAAATCAAGACAGCGCATAAAACCCTTGTGTAATATATCTAGAAATTTAAATATTCTTTAGATATAGTTTTTTTTTTCAAAAAAAATGACACACAAAATTTTTGTGTGTGTGTGTATATTAAGTTAAAAAGAAAGCTCTAACATTTACCAAGAATCCACATTGATTCCTTGGTACTCGGACAAGTTCCTCTCTTACATAATTAAAACAATAATATATTCTTCTCTTCTCTATGTTTGCTGATATAATCACTTATTTATTGTTATCCACTGACGTAAGGATTATTAGTCAATAATTAAGTGTAATTATGTCTATGTGAGGTAACATAAAATGTTGTATTTGCATTTTTTTTTTATTATTGAATGCGACGTGATCGATACACTTATCTTACTTTTATATATATATATATATATAAAATTGACCAACCAGATGATGTCATATATATATATATATATATATAAAATAAACTCATATGAGATCATCTGGTTGGTCAATTTTTTGAGAAATTTTCAATTCTACATGATCAATGGAATAATATTAATTTTTATGTTAAATATATTATTTTTCACTGTATCGGATCAGATCGATCTGTCTTATAGACGTAAATATATGAATTTATCTCATATTACATGTACTCATTTTTCAAATATGAAGATTGAGATCTGAAAAGACAAGAAAAAAAAATCACGGGGCAAGTTAATTACGTACAAAAAGAAATTGTCCCTACAAAGCTATAATGGGGCATTTTATTACATGGTTGAGAAAATGTCAACTTGTATATTGGGTCATGCAATCACATTTATATAAAGCAAATTAGGAGGGCCAAAGTCTGCACACACAATCACCTTGTAGTAGCAGTCAATAGTACCAACCTAAGAGAATGGAAGGAATCAACACAATGGGTAACAAAATACATCCCCAACAACAAGATCAAGAAGATGACGATGATGAAAAAATGGAAATATTTTTCGCTATTCTAAGAAGGATAAAATTTGCTCAGGCTTATGACAAGGCTAATCGGGTAGCTAAGAAAGCGAAGATCACTCAACCTGAGGTTTGCTTGTCTCCGTTTAGAGGGGGCGAGTTTGGGAAACATGAGTTTATGATGCATTCTGAAGAAACTAAATCAAAAGAGAAGAAAGAAGGATGGAGGGGATTAGATCTCAACCTAAAGTTATAATGAAGTTCAAAATTCAGGCTTCGAATTTGTGATGTAATATGTTAGTCTACTCTATGCTTTTATTACGATAATGGAGAATAATAAATAATCACCTTGGTATGATGAGGAAGTTATCAGAATCACAAATTTGTAAAATCAATTTGTAGTGATTTAAGTATAACAAATCGTGTAAGAACTCATGGATTCTGTTTTAGTGGATCGTTTGCCTACTTTCAGACAGCTGCAATGGATCCGTCATTAAACTAAACTGAATAAAATGTTCACATGGTTAGATACATTATCAAGCATTGGGACCATTGCACTTTATGGAAGTAGAATTTTCTTGGGGAGAAATTGTGTATGTTCCAGTCGAAACACTGAAAATACTTCCACCCTACCATTTTTTAACATGCAAAATACACCAAAACTTCTGGAAACTTGATACCCTCATTCAGAAAAAATATGACTTTCACCTCAAACAAGTGCTTACCCTTGGGTGCAATAATTGTCCATGCTTGGTAGAGCGATCGAATCGTGGTGCTTGAACTGCTGTATGGTTTAAAAAATTTGAGTTGCACCATTACTACTAGCTATTAGCTTTTGGTAAAGCGGCAAGCGCTCGGTCCTACACTTACACGACCCTCCATAGTGCCAAAGTATTTGAAACGTTTTTCAACATTGTAACGATTCCTCTGATCTAATCAAATTGTTCATCATATAGTTTGTAATATGGGAGAGGGCAATTGAATAAACCGACTTTATATAGAATCAAGAGAAGAGTGTCTTTAAGTTGGTTACAAATTTTGAAGAAGAATTAACATGTAAACATACTCTAGACTCATTTAAGTTGGAAAAAATACCTCTCATCAAACAATTATGCTCCAACAAATTTTGGCTGTAGTAGGCAGATGGATGAAGGGCAAATGACAAGAAATCTTGTCCATCCACCGAAAACATCATGCTAGAACTCTTACTTGGTATTATAATCATTGACAAAAGAACTCAAAGTTCACTTTTGGCACAGAATGATCGGTGGAAAGTATCTTTGAGGCTATAAGGGCGTTAGCTGCTTCAGTGTAGTGGACTCCATCCCAACTCACAAACCGGGATTGTTGATCGCAGACCTGATACCCTGGAAAGCCACATGAAACCCTTTTGTCATAGTTGTATGGTGGTCCTCCAGACCCGCAACATGCCATCAATGGACTTGAGAAGCCTATTAAATCAAGGAAAGAATGAATCAGCGTAATGGGCTAGAGTAAGTAACCTTTGGTGGTGATGAAATAAGAAAAAATGTTCCGAATACAATTCTATCGAAAATTTGTATTGCCTCTTTAACGAAAAAGATGAAAATTTATTTCTTACCATATGCACTGGAGTTGGCAATGATATCAAGCTTGATAGAATATAAATCCACATACACTACGGACACATCCTTCATGTCAGATCTTAATTCTTGACATAACTTTCGTAGTCCTTCATTGAACAGTTGTGCTACTTCATTATAACTTGAAATGCATCCAAATGAATCGAGTGAATCATTTTGAACTAGAGCAAGTTTTTGGGGTAGACAGCCTAATGGCCCAGTGTTATGGACCCAAAATTTTCTGCCTCCTTGATCGTATATTTCCTACAATATTTATCAAGGATGACGAGGACTAAAAGTCACAAGAGATCAACAGTTTGGATTATCTTTTTTATTTTTTTCTAACATATCAATGGATTCCAATATTCTCATCAATCAAATACGAAGTTTTGCATCTTATATGCTGCATATGTTTGCTAATAATAAAAATCAGAAATCCAAATAGAAAAATTTCAAATATTAGGAAAACCGTGAGATATTTACCACGGATCACAAT
This sequence comes from Primulina tabacum, assembly GCF_025594145.1. Classification (NCBI taxonomy): domain Eukaryota; kingdom Viridiplantae; phylum Streptophyta; class Magnoliopsida; order Lamiales; family Gesneriaceae; genus Primulina; species Primulina tabacum. The sequence goes on along the minus strand of NC_134559.1, from coordinate 3,904,820 downwards.
TCTTCCTCACTGTTAGAGAGATGAATAATGAACTGACCTTAACAGCATTCTCGATTTCTGCCAATACAGATGGAATCTTGTTGAAAACTTGCACATAGGATAAACCCTTAGTGAATGAATCGGCAAAGTCATTTTGTCCGATATCAATGACGTAAAGAGCATCACTGAACCTATTGTTTCCAAGAACACCGTTGACTCCTGAATATAACATGAACATGAGTCTAGTTATCCAGTTAGTATTTTGCTCACTTTCGAGAAAAGAAAAGGTATAGAGAACCTAGAGGAGAAAATAGCACTGCACGAATAGAGTTTGTTGGTTTCCATGAATTTTCATGGGACTCCAGAGAGAAATAACGGCTTTTATGGGGCCATTATTACAGCGTAGAAAGTATATACCAAATAAATGTGAACTACAAAAGCTTCAAGCATTCAAATTATCTCATTGGTTAGTATTGCCATTATTCTCCATTGTCCATTCTTCCATTCTGTTATGCTTGTAGCTCGGTACGATGCATCCGACCACATAAGAGAAGCTACATTTTTCACAGAAAATTGCGAAATTCCAAAAATCTTCTCTTCTTAGAACTCTATAAAAATTATCTTGCCACTGGTCCACCCCAAGAAAAGTAACAAAAATCTTTCTCCTTAGATGTCGCAGCTTAAGTAAATTTACAGACCATAGGCGGGGAAATCACCTGCATCAAGAAGTTCGGCAGAACGAGCCTTAAAATGTGTAAACTGCTTGACCTGAATATTCAGTGCAAAAGGTACATTTTTAGGCAGCGTACAAGACCCTGCTATAGCAAAGTTCGCACCATTCGAAAAGTTGGAACCTAATGAGTCCAGATATGGGCTTAGAAGACTCGTGTTTAGACTCTGACCTGAAAAACAATAAGGCTTCGTCTTCTCAACTTTAAAAAAAATGAGACATGAATATCTCTAACAGTCTTGGTAAAATAAATTGAATTGATCTAATCACAAAAACAACACCTGACATTTAAACAGTTACTACGGTACCCAATGAAAATGTCTTTATGAGGTTACTCTAGGGAGCATCCATGTAAGTTTAACAAAACTAGAGACACCCTGTCATCATAAGATAACCAAAAATGACACTACCCTCAAAGATATCACAGTTATTCAAACATAAAGCAATGCTCATGTAGTTAGATCAAAACTTCTTGCCACTCCAACCAGCAGGAACTACCTCTAAACCTTAAAATCTCGTAATGAACAAAATAAAAGAATTACAGATACAATGTTCCCATGAAAATTTATCTTATATTTGTCATGTTCCCAATAATTTTGCAGAATGTATGGTACGAACAAACTTGTTAAAGAAATATCAAGAAATAAAATTTTTCCAATCCCTAAAATGCACAACCACCACATGCACGAAGAATCACTCAAAATAATTACTCTTTGGACCACAAGTTCTAACAGAAAGATTATTATCCAAAGCTTATCCTTATCCCCAAAGTTAATTCTTCCTGCATCACAGACCATCCCACCCTGCTAGCCATATCGGAATGAAAAACTTTTGTGCCGGTTAAACAATATTTTATTTTGACAATCTTTACGTACACTAAACTTACATTATCAAAAATGTTTATACATTATAATACAAATTAAAAACTTCAATTTCAGACGCGACACTCTGCTTGTCAAGCTAAAGTTGGATCAACTTTTTACCGCATCAAAAGACGCAAACAAACAATAATTTATCTACACCACACTATGAAACCCATGCTGTTCGGGGAAAAAATATAACAGTAATGCGCACCAGCTGCGCGCGCGTGTGAGGCAAAAAGAGCGCAAAAGCTAGATACTTTACTTAACTACTACAGATTGTCCAACGTAGTTCTCTTTTCTCAGGCTCACGGAGCACGAGAAGAAAACAAACGACACAGTAGAACGGTAAAACATCGAACCCAAACCGCGAAAATAATAACGAACTGCAATCTATCAAAATTAGTACGTAATTTTTGAAACACACACAGAGGAAATCGATAATGAGCCGTCCATCTGAAAGCCTGCCGGTAGATTTAGTAAAGAAAGCTCTGCCATTGGGCAAATTGACGGGGAAACCAAGGGCGGCGACGAACCCGCCGGTGTCGGAGTTGGAATCGCCGAAATTGAAGATCACGGGAGGCTTAATGCAGTGAGAAAGAAGAGAATGTGGGAGGAGAAGGAAGAAGAAAATGGCGAGGCAGCAGCAATTCATGGTGTGATTGAAGAGAAGTAGCTGGTAGAATGATGGATGCTTTGATTACTCCCACCGACGTCTGTCTTTCAATTGCATGCTCCCAAAGAATCTTCTATTATTATTATTATTATTATTATTATTATTCTCTCACGCGAATATACACTTTATATGGAGTGAATGTATGAATATTATAAAATAAAAAATTTGCATGAGACGGTTTTATGAATCATATTTTATGAGACATATATCTTATTTGAGTCATCTATGAAAAAATATTACTTTTTAATATTAAGAGTATTATTTTTTATTGTGAATATCGGTAAGATTGACGCGTCTCACGGATAAAAATTCGTGAGATCGTCTTACAAGAGACCTACTCTAATATAAATGAGTCGATCACGTTTGGTCATAACACAATGAAGAAGTTTAGAAAATACGTCAAATAAGTTCTTGTAAATATTAACTAAGAAAATTATTAAAGAAGAAAAAGTTATAAACAAACATTATATTTTATGTTTATTTAATTTATTCAAAAAAAACACGAATTACAATACCCAGTTAATAGTAAGAACATTGGTAAAAAATGTTAATTGAAATGTATATTTAGAACAATCAAAAAATAAATGAGACTTAAATAGTTGGAGGCGGTGTAGCATATGAAAAATTACATATTTGATGGTATAACTTGTATTTTTTTTCATTTTAGTCATGTTATTAATCAATTAATAATCTTAATCCTTTAACTTACAATATTTTTTTTCCCAATATTAGTGCTGATGTAGCCAAAAAATGTAATTATCCGGATTACTGTGCAAGCTTGTAGATAGATTCAAGTAGTTGTAGACCAGTATTCCAACTAGCTCGTAAGCAAGCTCAAGTAGCTGGTAGAAAGCAAATTTTGTTAGTTATCACCTACGTCACAAACAAACATCAGAGTCGTCGGGGGTTGTCCGACGTAAACACTCTAACGTTCAAGTCAAAAAATAGTTTAAAGATGCTAAATAAAAACTAGATATCTTAAAGCATAAAATAATCAAAATGTTCCCTTACTAAAGAGAATCATCTCCTATTTATATATTTTTTGAAATATATAGCAAATTTGGTCTTTGTAAATAATTTAAATCTCGATAATAAATTAAATAATTAAATTAATTCATCATTCCATGGAGTGGCATGAAAAGCCGAAATAAACTTTTTGTTTTCGAATAATGAAGAATGTATCTAATTGAGTTGATGGTTCAAAACTTACAAGTTTTTGGTGGTAGAAACACTTTGTAACACTTTGTAACAACAAAAAAAAAAAAAAAACACTTTGTAACAAAAAAGGTTTAAAATGAAATTAACCTAAAACTCCGGGGTTCAATTGCACGATCTTAAAAATCTCGGTGGTATCGGAATGAAAAGAGACGCAAACGGCACTTCACATTTGTACACAGTGAAAAGCTGCGAGCGGGCATAACAGGCAATTTTGCGAAGGTTTAAAGAGGACACTCTGTTGATATCGAAAATTTTCTTGATCTATTCTTCTTCTAACTGGGTTTGATCCATGAAATCTTTGGCTCTTATCTTTAATTATCGGGCAGATGTGTGTTTTTTAGCGTTATCGAGCAGAAATTTGGTTTTCAGCTGCCATTACGAAGAATTTATGGTGCCATCGAAGGGATTGTATTCTCTTTTCACCTTGGATAGTATTTTCTTTTTGGTTTTCCCATTAATGATCTCTGTTTTCTCGGCTCTCTTTTCCCTGCCTATTTGTGTGTGTTTTCTGGATTGTTAGGCTACTGCTCTCCATCTTATTATATATCTCTGTATCTTTTTTATGTTTTTCATTTTCTCGTTCTTTCTTGATTTTTAGCTTTTGGGCGTTTAACAAACCTTTGACTTGAATTACATGTTAATTGGTGACTCTAGCCCCAGTTTGACGTGTATCTGGCATCTTGTAAAACCAGGAGAAAGATCAGCAATGACACAGAAGATAATTCAAGTTATTAAGTGGATGCTGAGCAAGGGACAAAGTAACATCAGTGGGGCATACGGGCAGCATATTAAAGCTTTAGAAATGGATGACAGAGCAGAAGAAGTGTACGATATCTGGAAGAAAAAACTTGCATTTGATTCACACTCTGTTCCATGGAAGCTCTGCAAACTCAAGATATCAATTTATTATAGAAACAACAGGCTTGAGGATCTCGTGAAGCTGTCAACGGTTTGGAAGATTTTGATAGTAAACCCCGGAGAAATCAATTGTGCAGAAAGTTGCTGATGTGTATGAAATTCTGGGTAAACCTGAAGAGAAGGAACGGATACTAGAGAAGTACAAGGATCTGTTTACTGAGACCGCAAATGAAATGGCCAACAAACACGGCTACCATAAGAGGAAATCGACTTATTTTGAAATTAACTAATTTATTTTGTCTGGTTTAACCTTGTAACGTTGTTTATATTCTTGTTATTATTAAAAAAAATGTTTGTATTTTCTTTTTATTACAATAATTGTTTGTATTCGGATTCACATAAGCTTACTATTTAAAAGTTTAAAAAATATTTTTAGTTTGGTATGCCTATGATTTTGATATTTTGTATAATCAAATTTCAATTTCAATTTATTATTTGTTTTTTTTAAATAATTTTGATATTTTTAACGAGGATAAATTTCAATTTCAACTCCATAATAATAGACAAATTACATGAAATAACGCGGGAAATCTCTCTGCATCTAAGCTTCCTTTGCACGAGCTACAAATCAGAAGCTCTTTCACCTCCAAAAAACACAAATATGGAAGCACAAAAGTATACATGCTTGAAGCTGAAGTTACCGATTGATGGAAGCAAACCCGAACCCGTATTCGTAAAGGGTACGTGGAGCCCGACCCGCTTTGACCTTTCCATTACCAATGGACTCGAAGCTTGGACTTGCCACGGTACTCAGATTTGTGGAACGCTTTCAGTAATATTTGGAATCAATTGATTACCAGTAAAATCAGCGTTATATTTGAATTTCTGTTTTTTTTTTTTGGGTGGTTTTAAGCTACGGAGGAAGAAGTGCAAGAGAGAGCATCACAGTGGGATCAAACAGTGTCAGATTACGTGGACTTGGCCGAGAGGTATCTTGGGTTTCAGCAACCCGGCTCAATTTACGGGTTCTCAGATGCTGGAAATGGATGCAGAAGGGTTTGTTATTGCTTTTTTTTAAAAAAAAAAAATGGGGAATTGTTTGTTCTGCGAGTGTTAGGATTAAATTTAAAGCCCTGGTTTTATATTCTTGGCTTTTTCGTAAGAAAAATTGAAGCTTTGTGCAAAACTAAGGGAAAAATTGCCAAGAACACATCATTTGTTTGCTTGTGGTTGAAGAAGAAGAACGGGATAAATATGAAGCAAATTGTGTGTATCATGTGATTATCACTAGTGTTTACTGTTCTATGATCACCGGTGAGTAGAAGGCTAGAAGCCAGTCTTCGTATGAGTAAACTTCATATTTCTGAAAATTTTCTAAAAGTGTACGATATTGCTACATTGATTCATTCTTAATCAAAATCCCTAGGTAACCAAGACTTGTTTGAGATGTAATGAGAAGACTCTTTATTGGGATAAATTGCATGTACACACATTCTGTAATTTCTGATTGGTTACATACCTCTATAAAAAATTATCGAGCGTTGGATCCGACTGGTGAACTAATTTTTTTTTTTGTGATACACGTGTTTTATGCATTAAATAACTCTGAAATTAGAGTTCTGAGAGCTGAAAATGCCATTTTGAATTTTGAGTATAGTAATCTGAATATATTTCTCTTCTTCCTCTGTTTCAGCATGATCTCTTTTTGAAGTGTTTGAGTTTTTGGCATGCACTAAAACAGAAGGAAAAGAAGTATACTCGGGTTTTTATTACGTTCAAAATGGTATTTTCTACTTTGAGAATTCTAATTTCGAGATAATTTCATAACATAGATGTAATAAAAATACCTTTATCACAAAAAAATTTCGGCAATGGGGGTTTCAGCTATCAATTTATTATTTTAGCTGGATTTAACTTCTTGATATTTCATAGGAGGTTATGAGCTGTTTGAAATAACAAGGGGTTTGTATGCAGTTTACCCATCTCTATTATCCTAAGTAATCTTTAAAACTGAAATGTATCGGAAAATTCAATGAAATTGTATCCTGATTTTGGTGTGTTTTTACTTCCATTTAGTGCCGTTATCTCCATACGAACAAAGAACACTATTTTCCAAAAGAGTAAGTTTGGCTTAGCCATCTCTGAGAAAATGTGTACATAGCTGCACCCTGGCAAAATTTCTTTTGTTCACTGTTAGGTCAATGGCTGATTTATTCAATTGCGCTATTGATTATCAGATTGCTGAACATTTGATCTATGTATTTGAATGATCGACTCTTGCTCTTATGAAGAATATATAGTTGAGTTAAATGGATATTCTTTCTTTGTCAGATTGAGGCTTTGCTGTTGTTTCAAATTCCATCAAACAATACTTTCTAGATGTGTATACTTTGTCCCAAGCCTGCCAAGCTAGAGATTGGCAGAATCTTTTAATTTTCCTGAAAAGCTTCGATCAAATTGGTTAATGTTTACTGTAGCTACACATAATTCAAAATGTGAAGACTTGCATTGAGCGCAGCTAACCATTTGTTGGATATGTGCAACTCTTGTGATGTGTCGACGTGAAACGTGATATATAGCTGTAAAAGTAGCAGTGGGCGTTTTTTGGGATTTGAACAAATTAACCTTTTGAGTCGTTATAGAAACGCTATAATAGACAGTAGGCAGGAATAGGCCTGGTTCGGTACGGTATACCGATTTTTTTAATAATACCGTATACCGTACCGAAATTTTTCGGTACTGAAAAATGAATACCGATACCGTACCAAAATTTCGGTATACCGTCATGTCGGTATATCGAAATTTCGGTATGACATAAATTACATATCGTTCTTACAAAAAAAATTCAGTATACCGCAATTTCGGTACGTTATCGGTATAATACCGTCTATACCAAAGTTTTTTTAAAAAAATTGTTAATCTCATCACAATCACAACAAAATAATTTTATTATAACAATTTTTCGGTATTTCGGTATATACAGAATTACCGAACGTTTCAAAAACATATACCGAAAATTTCGGTACGGTATCGGTATATGCGGTATATTTCGATATGGTATGCACGGTATACCGAAATTTCGGTATTTTTTCCGAGCCCTAGGCAGGAATAACAATTTTGTTCGTAAGTAATTTTACGTGTGACTGCACAAAATACAAAGGGAATTAGGATTCTGGTTGTTAACTGTGTAATAACTATGTAGAATGCATGGCAGTTTGTGGGTTAAACAAGGAATGTAGGAAGTAGCTCTAAAAACTTTCTTAGGTTAGAGTTTAATCTGAGTGCTGTTGGACATTTCTCTTTGAATGTCTAGCTGACCAGTACCAACATTAAGAAAAACATGGTTTGGTAAGCTGATACATGTTCTCAGGATCCACATATGAACAACACATTTTTGTAGAAATATATTTAAATTTGGAAGGAAGAATGTGTATTTCATAGAAAAAAGTAGATATGTTATCCTCAGTCTTTCTTTTGATTATATAGCTATCATGGACATTTGAAAAGAGTGGGACGAAGCTGGAATGGCGATGGAAGTGCCAGCCTTCAGCTGATAGCAAGAAAATTACAGCAGAAGTCTTGGACTTTCTAATGGATGCCAATATAAGATTGAGTGTAATACAACATGATTGCATTTGTTTGTACTTTCTTGAAACAGTTTGATATATTTCCAGAAATGTGTATTCTCCATGACTGGGTTACTCGACATGAATAGGAGGAAGTAGTATGGAAAACCCAATCCTTTGACAGGCTCAAAGTGGAGGCTGAAAAATGTTTAGCTCAAAGTGAGAAATTAAGCAGTGAAAGGTTGGAGTTTGAATCAGAAATCTATGGAAAGGTTTGTTTTCAATCTTGGGAACCTTCTCTCTGTCAATGATAATTCTTCTCGGATATACATTGGCGGGCTTTATTACTCTTCGATCATGTGTGATCACTTGAAAGTTGAAACCAACATGATCTTCATATACAGTAGAATGTTTTGCTTATATTTTCCTTTCTTTAGACAATAAGTAGAATTTTGTCAGATACTGGTCCTGATTCGGTATGTTACTGTTTCCAGTTTGTTCAAGTCTTAAACTCAAAGAAGGTGAAACTCAGAGAACTTCGTGGTCAACTGTCGAAACAGGCTACACCTCGTCAACAGCTAGAAGAGGAAGAAGTGTCCACGGACAAAACTGACACTTTTGATGAAGGAAGTGATGAAGAACCAGAGAAGAATGAGGTGAGCTCTTCTAAAGATGTCCGAACTACTGGCTCTCGTGGTCGGAAGAGGAAACAGTAAGCTATTACATGTTGTTACGCGAGCTCATGTAGTTCTATTGCTGTGTCAACCAAACCAGTTTTTCGTTTGCAACATCTTTTTGTAAAATATGCATCCACATTTTTTTTTATCCTACCCTCATCCAAAATAAAGGCCTCGAAAATTATGGGTGAGAAATAAAAATAGGATTTTCTTGTGAGGTTATAGAAGTATCAAAAATAGGAAAGTTTAACTTTTATCGAAAAGTTTTTTTCCCCGAAGACTCGAATTTCACAAGTTCTGAACGTGTTTGCCATGCACATTTGAATACTTTCTATATTTTCCTTTCTTACTTATCATCTACTACTGAATAAATGTATCATTCTCGGAGATAATCTCATGAGAAAAAGTAATATTTTTGATAAATTCGTGACACGAGTGTACCATAAGAGTTGACCTAGATATTTGTTTCACAAAATTTATTTCTGAGACTGTACCATAAGAGTTTTTGTGTTGACATAAAAAGTAATATTTTTTCAAAATAAAAAGCAATATTTTTTCATAAATTAGATCACGTTGGATTTTCGTTTTATTAAATTGACTTGATTTGTGTGATAGTCTCATCACAATTTTTTGTGAATTCTGAATATTGGAAAATTTGAATAAAAAGTGAAATGATGCAAGAATGAGATTCAAATTGTACTTATTATCTAGAATTAATTCGTGATGACCAAAAGAAGCTAAAAAA